>NC_138343.1:138877611-141352611 GCF_046562875.1 Panthera onca
CTTAGTCTAATAGGGGGCAGTTGTTACTACATAAATATTAATTCTACTTACAGCTGCCTATGTCTGATTTTATGTTGTCATAAACATTAAAGTTAAGAATCGTGTCTTTGGTATCCCCAATGCCTAGAACAAAATAGATGTTCGAATAAAAGGATGTGCATAAAGGAATATATTCTTTTCAAGAAAGAAATTCCCAAATTAACTGAAAAATACTGTTTATGAAAAACAAGTTAGTAGCAAATACCCTTTGTAGATAAGGAATTCCAGGTGTGTGGTTTTTACTACCTGAAGTTGAAAATAAGGTGCTGGGATCCTCCAGTCTTGATTTGGGTAGAGGCGGTGAGACGCTGGGGGCTGTGTTTCTGGCAGAGGAAGAGAAGTTTGCGTAACAACACCTAAAAACACTGCATGCCTATTCCCCACCCCACCCTATGACCCTGGAACTAGTGATTTTCTACTTAGCTTTAAAGGGATCCAGGAGGAAGGCAGACTGCCAAGAGCATGAATTCTTTCCAGGAAGACACTGATTCACAGAAGAAATGTCAGCCTAGAAATCTTTGCCGATGTGTTTTAAATATGCTAGTTAACTTCTTGATGCTCAGTATAGATTAGATTTAGGATAGTCAGTGACTTTTTGTTTATATCTTGAAGCATTGACTCTACTGGCTGTAGATTGAGTTGGGCAACACTGTTTCTACAGTTCTTTCTGGTTTGGTGACTTGATGATTGAAGGTGCATTTTTGTTAAAAGAATGTTGCTTGGAGGCAGCAGCATTAGCAACCGACAGTAAGACACGTTTGCAGTGTTTGGGAAGGGATACTGTGGACGTATGTAACCTCTGATGGGTGTTCGTCTGCATTGCTCACAGGAGCCGAGGTCCAAGGAAGGCAGTGACTACTTTGACAGCCGCTCAGATGGACTGAATGCAGATGTGCAGGGGCCCTTCCCGGTGTCTGCTTCGCTGTGGTCAGGGGGCTCGGCTCAGATCCTGTCCCAGAGAAGCGAATCCACTCATGCA
Source organism: Panthera onca (assembly GCF_046562875.1). Classification (NCBI taxonomy): domain Eukaryota; kingdom Metazoa; phylum Chordata; class Mammalia; order Carnivora; family Felidae; genus Panthera; species Panthera onca. Next base: position 138,878,630 of record NC_138343.1, read on the forward strand.
ATTGGCAGCGATCCCCTCCAACAGAACATTTATGAGAATTTCATGCGGGAGTTGGAAATGAGCAGAACCAACACAGAGAACCCAGAAACATCCACGGAAACCGCCGACTCCAGCAGCGGGTCACTCAGCTCTTTGGAGCAACTTGATCTGCTCTTTGAGAAGGAGCAAGGGGTGGTCCGGAAAGCAGGATGGCTGTTCTTCAAACCCCTGGTCACTTTGCAGAAGGAAAGGAAGCTTGAACTGGTGGCTCGGAGGAAGTGGAAACAATACTGGGTGACGCTGAAAGGTAAGTGCATTGTTGACTCGAGGGCCACTGGAATCATTTTGCCCAGCTGCCCTCTCTCCTAGGAAGTGCCGTTCAGTCCAGGGTTAGTTTACGTCAATGTGAAGGGATTTGATGCAGAATTCCCAGCATGCTTTGCTACAAATACTTTCTCAAACCTAGATAAGATGGATTATGTAATACTCACATATGTAATTCATTCCGATACATAATGATTGAACTTAATGGTTATAGCTTATTACTTTATAGGTATTTCTGTGCCATTCTTTAATACCTTTCCTGCCTCTGGGTGTAAAAATATTCCAAATAAGTAACCATCTTCAGAACTGCACATGTTCAGAACTCCAGAGAAGTATCCTCCTCAGCTTGTATGATGAAGAATTTCCTCTGGATTATTTGATTTGTGTGCTCTACCCTTTATAAACTAAGAAAGTCTAATTGTTATCACAAACAAATGTCTTCTTTTTAATGTGAAGGAAATGGGAGTAAGAATTTGTTAAGATGAGGAAAATTTCTTGTAGGCATTGCCACTTAAAAAGTATAATTGCCTTGCTCATTATGGGCGTATAGATTTGAAGCTATCTAAGTGTCCTGAGGAAGAGCGAGGCTCTAAGTCGATACAGTGTGGATTTACACAGATGCGAACAGGAGGAGCAGCCTCACAGCCGCTGGCATTTCTGCACAACCGTCTTGTGACTCTGTCAGAGGAACTGAGTGTGACATTCAAAGCCAAGCCTGGCGACACCCTTCCCTATCTTATCCTTATCTGGTGATATCCTTCCCTATCCTGGGAGAAAGTGGAACTAGGAATCCTGTCTGCAGAGGATATGTGTGAAAGGCCTGGAGCCCTCCACAGTGCTTCTTTCTACCTTCCTTTCTTCACTCACTATGTAAATATCATAAGACGCCCCACCCCAGCCTTGGGGAGCTGGTGCCATTTCCTAATTACCCATAAGCCTCTCTGGGCAGGATGCACTTTGGAAGGTATCTTGTCCTTAAGTGACATCTTCCCTTAGCAAACTGGAAGGTTTGTAAAATCCGCGACCCAGCGCCCAGCACAGACTGTGGTCCTCTTTTCCAGCTGTGGATTTAGATCCTTGTGATACATGGTGGCTGAGGAAGGCCAAGAGCTTAGCTGGCTTGGGCATACTGGGGAGGCAGGTTCTTACACAGGATGATGAACAAGATTTGGAAAGTTGGGATAAGGGGATGAATCTAGCAAGATACAGTTCGAAGGGATAGGTTATGCTCTGAGGGTTCATAATCATGTAACCACCCAAGTACAGGATAGGGAGATGTGGCTCCAGGGTATTACAAGTGAAGGAGACTTGGGGGTTTGGTCTGGAGGCCATTCATTGAATGGTTTCCAATGTGATGAAGTCAAGATAGAAGTAAATGTGGTTTAAAAGAGTAAATGTGATCTTTGGCTTCATCATTAGAGATGTCCCATGTTCTTTTTTTTTTTTTTTCAATATATGAAATTTATTGTCAAATTGGTTTCCATACAACACCCAGTGCTCATCCCAAAAGGTGCCCTCCTCAATACCCATCACCCACCCTCCCCTCCCTCTCACCCCCCCATCAACCCTCAGTTTGTTCTCAGTTTTTAAGAGTCTCTTATGCTTTGGCTCTCTCCCACTCTAGAGATGCCCCATGTTCTACAACCACATCAGTCTCTCCTTCCTCTGCCCTGGGGGGACCTGGCCATTTCTGTCCTTGGGGGCAAGATAGTGCAGGAGACCTGTTAGCAAACAAGATGAGGGTTCTTGAATAGGGTCCACCTGACGTATTTTTGACTGGAGAGGGGAGCGAAAATGTCCCCTCTGGGGGAGTGAGCCTATGAAATTGTTTATGAATCACAGTCTGAAGCTGCCTCCTTCCTGCATGATGTTTGAAAGAGTTGCACTCCACTCCATAATGTGACATGTATCTATTTTTTAGTTATTGTATTTATTTATTGTATTTACTTATGTTTATTTTTCAATGTAAAACCTGTTTGTTAAAATTGATGGTTTTGGAGGCACCTGGGTGGCTCAGTTGGTTAAGCAGCTGACTTTGGCTCAGGTCATGATGTGGCAGTTTGTGGGTTCGAGCCCTGCATCGGGCTCTGTGCTGACAGCTCAGAGCCTGGAGCCTGCGTCGGATTCTGTGTCTTCCCCTGTCTCTGCCCCTCTCCAACTCCTGCTCAGGCTCTTTCGCTCTCAAACTTAAACATTAGAAAATAAATAAAATCGATGCTTTGGGAAGTTGTTCCCTGCCTGTCTTAATGGCTCTGAAAATCCCCCAGGGTGCACCCATGGGGCTGTGGTGGGGGGCTGGTGACGGTGTGTGTTTGTGTGTCCATAACCTGCTGTAAGAAATGAGGCTGTCGGTGAACACCAGAGGGATTCAGAGCCATGCTATATGGGGGATGGTGTAAGGATCCAGGATCATTGAGCTTGCAGAAAATAAGGGCTGGCGTGGCAGAGAGCAGCAGTCCTACAGAAGAGACACTGAATTTGTTCTGGTTCTCCAGAGGTTGGGATGGCACGAACAGATGGAAGGCAAGCAGATTCTGAATTAGTGTAAAAAAAAAAAAAAAAAAAGAAAGAAATACAACCGTGACCAGAGTCACGAGCAAGTGGAAGGGACACCATCTTCCCGAGTTCCCTGCTCCTGCAGACGCTTGTGCGAAGCCAGATTGTCGGAGGTTTCCTGGGAGAGATTCAGGCAGGTATCACTCACTGTTGGAAGAGCTCCCGTCTGGGTTCTAGTTTTCCATCGTGGAGGCTACCCCAGGGACTTCCGCGGCAGGCGTGGTCCTGAGCTGTTCGACATTTCCAGGATCGACACTCCTGCCTGCGCACTGCTGTCTCGAGCTTGCTCATAAAACACCTCAGGACCCACGGATAAAGGGTGCTTTGTGAGTGTAAATGTTATCAAGCACACATTCCTTCCTTTCCTTTGCAGCCAAGGAAAGGCATGCGATAAAGATGTTTTTTTTCCCAGCATAACCTTTTCCATGTGGCTTTCTACACCTCTTTCCTCTGGGAATTCAATGGGTTGAGTTCAGCTTTCTTGGCTTAGAATCCAAGTTGTAATGTTGAGACTTAACTATTTGGTTTAATCCTTGTTAAAAACACACACGCACACACGTACACACACGTGTGTGTGTGTATGTATACACACATACACATTTAAGCAGAATTTTAAAATTATCTCCGAAGCGTTTGTGTAAATAAATTGGAAACAGTGTTCTGGGGAGAGCAGCTAGGAGCACACTGGTTGTGTACCTGTGTTGAATATATAGTATGCTAAAGGTAGAAACGTTTTCTAGGGCTTGGAGGATGTAATAAATCTTTAACAGAGGTAATTCTGCTCTATGTCTTCTCCAATGAGTGGCTTTTCACGTGGCTCACAGGGGACTTCTGGGTAGGGCAGTTGGCAAGGTTGAAGAGTTAATCCCTCAGAACGCACGACATCGGGAGAGGGGTTCATGGAGTAATTTGGGATTTCTGGTGGTTCTGCCATGTGACAGGGCTGATGAGGATGATGTGATGCGTGTGGGTTGAGAGGGTGTCAAAGAAAAGGTGGCTTTGAGGGAAGGCGACTAATTCTTTTGTCCGCTGGTAATATTTCTAGCAGTACCTCACCTGTTCTTGTCCTCCCACTGCTGTTCCAGTCCGTTTTCTCCTTCTCCTACCGTGGTGAGAAGCACTTCCGCTGTCAGCCTTCCAGGCCAACTCCGGCTCCTGGCGGGGACAGGGCAGGGCTGATGGCCGAAATGCAGTGTGGGGGCGGCGGGGGCAGGAGACGGCACTGACTCGGATGGGCCCCTTTCCATCCAACTTACTCCCCAGTGTTCGAGACACAGATGAAGAGAACTTTGAGGTAATAGGTTTACGGCTGATTTGCTGTTCTTTAAATTTGATGGCAACACAATTTGTGCCTATTGTTTTACATCCCGGCCTGGGGCTAGGGTGACATGTCCTCTTTTGGTTTCACACTGTCACGGTAGAGCTGCGGTGGTCTGTTGTCGATAGGGTGTGAGGCTTGGCGGCAGCTTGGCACCTGCCCAAAATCGTGTTCGTTTCCTCTAGATGTAATGATTCAAACCACGGCTGCTGGGAGTACAGTGATAGGGAAACTGGGAAGTAAATGTTAACCTGTCGGAAAGAATTTGGACTGGGCAGAGCTGGCGTGGATCTGTCACCTTGACCCTGGTCCTCGGATCCCCCAGCGGCACTCAGGCGTTTCCTGATGGAAACATTTGGGGGCATCGTTTCTCACCGCATCCGTGGCTGGAAAAGGAGACTGGCTCAGTCCTGCAGAAGCGGCTCTGGCTGGATACCTGCTGATGTTTTTCCTTCTTCCAAGAGCCTCTCTCAGCCTTAGTGTGGGTGCCTTTTGTTTGCAGGGAGAAAGATTGCTCATGCTTCTTGAGATCATTAAGTACCACGGAGGGAGAAAGTGGTGTCCTGGTGATGTTGTTGCTGGGGGCAGAGCTAGCTACCTGCCGGCCTCTTTTTCTCTTGGCTTCTGTGCTGCACTGGATCCCATGATCTGAACTTGTTTGTCCAGATTCAGATTGGGTTTTGAAGGAAGAAGTGAGGTGAGGCTGGCTAGCATGAAATAGCGTTTTAAAACATTTACGCTTGTGTGAATGAGGACTCCTAACTCAGAGAGTAAGACAGGCATGCCGTGGACCGCATTCATTCGCAGCGTAGGTGAGAGCAGGCTGGTGCTTCTTTGGTATCAGTGTAAGAGGTTTTTGCAAAGCAGAGGGATGGTGACCTCATCAGCCATATTTGGGTGGCAGGGCTCGGCACATGAGAAGTGCTCAAAAGTGTTTTTTTGGATGAAGGTTTTTGAACAAGAGAACATACTTGTGAGCATGTTAGAATTTGCTTGAAGACTTCGTCTGATAATTATAAGGCACTCCTATCTAATTATCAAAGTAGATCCTTAACAACTTCTACCTATAATACTTCACTGGCTTCTTAATGGAAAGCTGTGTACTTGCAGGCATTTTTGGAGTAATGTTTTAAAGTCGAGGGGTATTTAGTTTCATTTTCCCCTCTTACTCTAAACTAGTGAAATGTGTACTGTTATTTCCTCTTACTGTGACATAAAAGAATACACTAATATTAAGTTATTTTACGTGGCATTTGGAGAATTAACTGGGTACTTTTCTCATAAATGGCAAAGTTCTCCAGGTAAGCTCGGTTTCTTGTTACCGCAGATTTTAAGCGTAGAAGCTCCCTTGGTTAATGCACATGGGTTTTCTGTGGCTTCCTGCATTCAGATCTAATAACTCAGTGGTGTGGTTAAGAGCGAGTGCTCAGGGCGCCTGGGTGGCTCAGTGGGTTAAGCACACGACTCTTGATTTTGGCTCAGGCCATGATCTTGCAGTTCACGAGTCTGAGCCCCACATCAGGCTCTGCCATGTGCTTTGGATTCTCTCTCTCCTTCTCTCTCTCTGCTCTTCCCCTGCTCTCTCACTTTCTCTCAAAAATAAATAAATTTAAAAAAGAACAGGAGCTCTGGGGCCAGTTCCTGGGCAGTCCCGCTGTGGGACCTGCATGATGGTATAATCTTCTAGGTTTCTCATCTGTAAAATGGGGTTAATAACCACACCTACCTGTTGGGGCTGCTGTAGGGACTAAATGAGCCAGTGAAGAACTTAGAAGAATTTCTGCCACAGAGTAAGCAATAATAAGTGCTTGGTGTTGTTATCACTGATACCATGTTTACAAAAACATGTCGTTTTCACTTGAGTTACGCTCGTACAACAAGGCATACTTTGGAGGCCACCGTTTCCTTTTGTATTACGTGGTTGTCTCTTTCCATTTTCTTTTCTCTTTTAGATGTATCCCCTAGCTTCTCCATACCTTCCTGGATCCTCAGGACAGTGGCACAGATGTTCTTTTGCTTCTCTCTCCTAGGATGCACGCTGCTATTCTACGAGACGTATGGGAAGAATTGCACGGACCAGAGTAGCGCCCCTCGGTGTGCCCTGTTTGCGGAAGACAGCATAGTGCAGTCCGTCCCAGAGCATCCCAAGAAGGAGAACGTGTTCTGCCTCAGCAACTCCTTTGGAGATGTCTACCTTTTCCAGGTACTGCCGAGCTTTCTAAGTGGGGGTTTGGGACGAGGGCTTGTGTACCATGAGGATAGAAAGGAGCAGAATGAAGAGGCACAGCTCAGCAGTGAAGTAGAGGAAAAGCGCAGTTAGGCTTTGGGTTGGGGCTTAAGCAAGCTAGAGCTTGGCCTCTGCTCACTGTCCGGTGATGCGGGGCCGGGGCACATCCAGTAATTCCTAGAGCAGGCCTTCCTCGGGATGCCCTGCGGGTGCTGAGCTGGAGCCCACAGGAGGATCGTGAGGCTCTGAAGAGAGAAAAATCGTGATTCCCCATTCTGGAGTAGCTCGTGATCTAATGGTGCAAGGTCTGAGATGCCCAGAGTGGAGGCTTTTCAGAGAGGCCTACAGAATATGGCTTTAGACTTTTCCCAAGAATCCCAGCACGAGTAAAAGAAGCAGCTTTTCAGGAAAACCTTAGAGACAAATGCTGGGAAGTCTCATTTTCCAGTGGAAGTGGGCTTGGGATGCTAAGATGCAAGGTATCTGCTGTTACAGCTCTTGGCAGTTTCCCAGCACGTGCGAAGTTGAAGAGTGTGGTGATGCTGAGCCATCAGTATTGGTGTCAGGCTTCGGTGGGAGATTCTGCTGCTGTGGGTCGGGTCACCATAGACAGAGTGCTTACTGAAGTGCTTTGAGCTTCGGAGCCCACAACCAGTAGGGGAACAGTGGCTTAGAGGATTGCTTTGAGGATGAAGAATTGCGTGTGTTAAGTGCTAAAGGAATCCTCACCCCGAGTGCTGTTGTCATTACTAATTAACTCAAAAGAGGTAGAAGTGAAGGAAGAGAAGTGTGCTTCTCAAGTGCTCCCCAGTCTAACCAGTCCTGCCTGGAGACCCAGTTGGGGCTGCAGATTGTATCTGGTCAGAGAGGTTCACGGAAGGACCTGCTGGGTCCTAGGTTCAGGTGTCTTGATGATGCTGGTCCCGGAGCCCTGCAGAACAACATGGTGTTCTGTCAGCTGACTTGGGCAATCTAGAATTCCCTGCAAAGGATTTCCTGTGGCTGGTACCGGGTAAACTCATAGGGCTTCTGGCCTTATTGCTGTCCCCGACTTGACTTAAAAGATTCAGGGCCTGAAGTTGGATTTTCCTTCTCTTAACACAGGTTACTGAGACTTTCTACGATGCTTTAAGGCCAAGGAACGAATTGCTGTTAATCTGAACTGTAGGGAGGGTAAGAACATTGGATTAATCTCACACAGAGATCTTAGGGGCAAGTGTGAAATGAGTATATTTTGTGATTCAGACAAAATATCTTTAGTTCTAAGAAATTTGCCCAGTAGGTCCTGTTGTATGATCCCTGAGCTAATTGGGGGATCCATCCATAGCTTGAATCTGTGTGGTTGTTTCTGGACATCAAGGGAATGGAAAGGGCTTTTCGGCCTGCTTAGAATCCTAATCTTTGCCCATGCTGCTTTATCCAGACTTGTTTTATTTCTAAAATATTTTTCTTACATGGAAATTGCGTGTAGTCGTTGTGTCTAAAGTTAACTGAAGACCAGAGAAAGAAGAACCATTCTGTATACTCCCCGTGCTCCAGGACAACTGTTTTAATGTTGTGCGCATCCCCCCAATATTCTTTTATAGATTTCATAACAGAGTTCATACTGCAGATGAAATTTCATGTCCATGTTTCAGACTTTAACCTTTTAAGCTCTCATGTTTTCTCACTGTATTAAAATTGTGAAGATAAATTCCCATTTAGAGACCAGCATAGTGTAAGGACCCTGAGCTGAGTGGATGTGCCCCGGTGTGATTACTCCTCTGCTCTTGGCCTACAGCTTGTTTGTGGTTAGTCTTCCTGTCGGATCTGGGGCTGCACGGTTATTTCTGCTGTGCTCTGGGCATTCTCTCAGACCCTCCCGAGTCCAGGAAGTCTGCAAATCTGAGCTGAGTGGTTGGGTCTGTTTTTGAAATTAAACCATTTTTATGAAGTGAAGGTACTTCTTGGGTTTTACACATCAAAGCCCAGCCTCCCACTTTGGAGAACACTTTGTGGTAAAACAATTCCAAATAGGTTTTCTTTCCACCCCCCCTCCCCCCTGTGTTTAGGCCACTAGCCAGACAGATCTGGAAAACTGGGTCACTGCCATACATTCAGCTTGCGCATCCCTTTTTGCAAAGAAACACGGAAAAGAGGACACAGTTCGCCTACTGAAGAGCCAGACCAAAAACCTTGTTCAGAAGATAGATATGGACAGCAAGATGAGAAAGATGGCAGAGTTACAGCTGTCCGTGGTGAGCGACCCAAAGAACAGGAAAGCCATAGAAAACCAGGTAGTATTTATTTACGTGTTTTCTCTCATTGCTCATGTCACTCAGCAGAAATCTGAGTTTGGATGCAAACTGATGGTGGTGATGTTTCCTACACCTCTGGGGGAGATAGTTTCTGTGGCTTCTCATTTCAGGTACTCAGTGGCAGCACTTTTGTGACATCGGTGATGTCGGTAGACTTCACAACATTTGGTGGTTGTTACACATACAGCGGAACGTTTTGTGGCCAGATCTTTTTTCATAATCTCGAATAGCTTCTTCGTGCCTCGCCGATCGTCTCATATATTGTCACTTGCAGACCAAGATTTCTATAATGAAACCACTGGACAATTAGATAGGATTCTGATACAGAGGGTGGCTTCAGAAAGTTTGGTTTGGTGCCATACAGCTATTCCTGTGTCCGTGGATTCCAAAAAAAAAAAAAAAAAAAAGTATGTATGTTGCCAACAGATAAGATGCTAAAGGACGATGCTTTCTCCGGTCTAGCTCCACATTCGTATCATAATTAAACAGCTGGTTTCTATGCTGTTTGCATTTTGTAGGAGGAGAAGCAGCTTTTTAATATGTTTTCCTTTGTGCATGCACCCTGAGCGCTTAGACACGTGTCCATGAAAGTTATAGCATCTCCGTCTTCCTAAGTGGAGGCTGAACATCGTATCTTTAGAAGATTAATCAGATTTGGAGGACAGATGACATAGGGAAGTCTGTTAGTTGGTGGGACAGCACTGGATGTGCAGTTACCAGGGCCTGATGCAAGGTGACACTATAGAAGCTTAACGATTTATATGGAAAATGGATTTCGGAGTACAGAATTTCTATCATTCCGTAGTGTCTCAGCATATCCGATACTCCTGAACCCTTCCTCAAACGGAATACGCCATTTATCTAAAGAGGACCTGCTAGCAAACTACAAACTACCAGTTAACAAGGAAGTGGAAAAAAAAGTTGAAGCTGCCAGCAGAGAATGGAGAGAGGTGGCAGGTGTTCGGGAGCTTGGCAGGAACACAGCCACAGGAGGAAGTAGGACCCCCAGGAGCTCACCCCGTGTTCTCTGCCCTCTGCCTGCTTCTGATTGAGCAGCAGCCTCCTCTGCTCAGCCTGGGAAGAGTTCAGATGCAGAGGCAGGTCCCGATCTCCCAGCTTTCAGTCTCTGTGGCGTGTAGGGATGTGAGCCTTGGTCAGGGTTACCTGACAAATCACAAAGCTTTCGAAGAAGGAGAAATGGTTCTTCCGGTTTTTCCTGTGCCACATCTCACGTGTGGTCCTGAATTTCCAGGATCCAGGAGCCACAGTTGTCTGTCTGTCCTCAGAGGTCGAACTCCTGGATTCAGGTGTCTCAGAGTGTTTGGGGCGCCCCGATAAAACAGTCTCGGGCTGATTATATGGGAAAAATGTGGTTTTAACTTCTGTTGGCTCTCTAAAATTTACCTTTGAAGCCATACTTTAGTCCTATAAAGGGATGTCCACCTTGGAGTCTTTAGGTCCTTATATAATGTCAAATGTTTGGGTCAATGGAGAGAAGGGAAATTGGGCAACATTCAGAGGCTCTTGGACTGCCCCCCTTTTCCTTCCCTTTTCCTTTTTTAGTGGCCCTAGGAAATCCAAGCAAACTTAAAAAAAAAAAATACACATTCTCAGTAAATGTAATTTTATGCCATAATGCAGTTTTATTAAGTGTCTTTTATAGCTGACCAATGATTAATTTATGATATCTCTGGGAGGGGAGTTACATTCACATAAAACCCTGTACAGACCCAAGGGTCTTTGATGGTTTGGTTGGCTGAAGAGAAGCTCTTTTAATTCTTACTTGTGGCACATTATGCATTCTTTATCAGAATCATTACATTAGCTATTTGAAGCACACTGTCCTGATCCTACTAATTTTTTCATTTTGGTTCGTCCTACCCTTACCCCTCCCCCCCCACCTGTATACACAGTTCCCTTCTCCTGTTGCACTTGTGAATTTTTGGTAAACAGTTGGGATTGATCTTTAGAAATTCCACCTGAAAATACTCTCCTCGCCATATTGGCAGTTTTTAAGGTTGTACTTGAGTCCTGTTTTCCCAGAGGTCTTTGCAGTGGGTACCACAAATTACATTTGCTACGCTCACTGTCCTTAGCTCGTTTGCCAGATGTTTGTAAAGAGAGCTCTTAGCTCTTTACTTGGAGACGCAAAGAATATGAAAAGTCAAGGCAGCTAACAAGCACATGCTTAGGATTAGTTTTATGAGATGGTCTTTGACTAGAGAATGTTATGTGAAGCTGCAAAGGCAAAGATGTTTTCAAATCCAGACCAATAAGAACACGACCTCCCAAATATCCCATAACTGTATACTTTTCTCTAAACTCCCTTTTAAAAGCTTCTTTAAAAGAGCAGTAGTGCTTTGTCTACTTCTTAAAAATCTCCACGCCACTATGTTTTATTTTACGTCAAAGAAAATATTTTATCTATGTAGCGCTTTCCCCCAGAGGACCCCCCCCCCCGAACCTCAGATATGGTCATTTATAGCCTAATAATAGCAGAATTTACGGGGTATGTTACATCATGCACAGTAAAGTCTCCGGAAACGGATTTTCTTTGATGTGCTTGGGTGGAGGAGATCACTGTGTACACGCTGTCCAACTAGAAAGATAAAACGACGCGATCACGATAATAACGGCTGATCTTCATAGTGTTGGGTGGTAACGTGCTCTGCTTGAAAGAGACCATCACGTGGGCTGGTCCCAGGGCCTTTCTGAGATTGTGTGGGGCAGGATGACGCAGCTTTCATTCGAGCCTATCCAATGTGGAGCGGCCCGTGCAGCCGTCTACACGTTGGATGCCTTTTGAAGTTCTGAGGGAGGAAGAGTTATAAATTAAGTCCAGTTGGTACTTTATTTTCCTTTCCATTTATTATTTTAAACAAACAGACAGGGGCAAAACCTCACCAACCCTTCATGGATCTTGGCTTCCCCCCAGGTGGCTTCTCCGCATCCTGATGCCCTCCGTGTGTTCCTCACTTCCCCTGGTTAATGAGGCCCTGGGCAGGGGGGGGTGGGGGGGGGGAAGGCAGTCAGAATAGGGCGGAGGATGTGGTGGGAGCCGCAGGCTGGTCGCCGGGCTCCTGTCTGCTCTGGGCTTTGTGAAACGTGGACTTCTTTTAAATATTTACTCAAAGTTCCGAAACAGTAAAGAGGACGGATTGAATCTAGGCAGTTGGAAACTGAGTTGGTGGGGGCAGGGGCAAAGTAAGCAAGGCCTTGAGGAAAATATGATACGGGTGTGTGCTTGTGGGAAGCCATTTGGGGAATAAAACATTGGTGAGTGAGGTATCGGCGAAAGGGATTTGAGGAGATAAGGCCAGATTATGGAGGTTCTGGGCTTTCACTTGAGTTCAGTGAATATTAAGTGCGTATCTGGGCCAGGCAAATGTGCACAGCCCGGGGATTCAAAGAAGATGCTGTCTTTGCCCTCAGGGGCTCTCAGCCTGGCAGGGTGCCAGACAGTTAAGCATATAATTTCAACATAATTTAATGAATCCAGGGCAAATGATATTCCAGACTGTTGTGGAAGACAAATGGGAAGGTTAGCCTCCTGTGTAGTCATGGAAGACTTCCTGGAGGAGGGGTGCCTGCATTGCTTCTTGAAGAGTGAGGAGTTAGTTAATCAGGAGAGGAATGGAGAAGGGAATGCCAGGCCAAGAGTCAGCAGGAACAGAGGCAGAGTGCTTTGCAAGGACCCGGGGCACCGCGGCAATTTGAGTTTTCAGGCACACGGTGTGCAGGTGAGAGCCGGAGGGGCAGGTAGGAATGTCTTCTTCCTTCCCTGTACCGCGGCAGAGGCCGTCACTTTTGCCCTTCCTCAGATGCCTCTTCTATACCAGGCCAGAGTGTTTGCATCTGTAAAGCAGATCTGATCATGTGATTGCCAGGTTTAAAAATCCTTCCTGGCTTCTACTCCTTATAAGATGAAGCCCCTGATAACCTCTCCTAGCAGTGCCAGACTTCCTGTAGGTTCCACTCCTTCCTTTCCCCACCCCCCCTCAGGCAGAGAAGACCCATATGGGCCACACATCTATGTACAGACACGCCCTGTCCCCTGCCCCGCCCCCTGTCATTGGGCTCACCCCTTCTCATCTGTGATGAAGGGGGTAGGGATTACTTTTATCAGGAGGCTTCCCTTGACTCCCTTCCCACTCACTCCAGCAGGGACCTCTTTTATCTGCCATAATTTCGGGGTCTCTTATTGCTCTCATCACATTATTTTATAATTATCGCCTTGTGCATAAGGTTGCTCTTAGTCTGAAAGATGAGCTCCTGAAGGTCTTCTGTCCTCTTCACTGTGGTACACTGGGCTCTTCTTTGTGTGGGCCCCGCCCCCGCTCCTTGACGCCAGCTCTGGCCCTCCTTCCCTCAGGCCTTCCCTTTTTCATTCCCAGCTAACATATCCTCTCTTTGACCTCACTCCCGGTCCTCAGGGCCCATGAGTTTATTTACCAGGGCTCTTACCTCAGGCCACCATCGTGTATGATTTCACCGTAACTCCATGAGGTAAAGTTGTACATATCACCTGTTGGATGGATGAGTGAACACACCCTGAGAGAGGTTAAGTCAGTTTTCTAACATCACACAGCCGGTGAGTGGTGGAGCTGGGATTTGACTACAAACTACTACCGACTACTAGCCACTGGGCTCTGTTGCCTTTTGATAAGACTTTTGTGAATCAGATTGTGTTTTGCTTACTGATTAATCATGTGATCCGTGGTTTTATAGAAAATTGAAATTAGATTTTAAATGATTTCCATAACTTGAATTTTTTGGCTCGGTTTGATAGGAAGTGTATCCATTATAAATTGGAGTGAATTTTATGACGTGTGAGTTCTCTCTCAAAGGAAAACAAAACAAAACAGATTCTCTAAGCCTTAGCTGGGTGTTCCACCCACTAGTTAACTCCAGTGCAGTCTCTGTCGCTAGCAGGATTCTCCTGAGAAGGTTAGGTTGTAGTGCTTGGAAAATACTTCAACTTGCTCTACCAAGAAGGAAAAACTAATGATCTTTGAGGTCAGACCTTGTAATGGACAAATGACCAAATGCTGTGATCAAATGACTGAATGGTAGAAAATATTTTTCTAGGGGTATTGGGTGTGGCAGGAACGTGCTTGTCATCGTTTTTATGTATCACTTATTCATCTGTTATTTTTAGCATGAGGCTTCCTCTCCTCCCCTCCCACTTTCTACAGCAGACCATAATCTTTCTGAGCTCATTAAATAAATATAGCTATATTAGCAATATTAAGGAGGAAACTTTTGTACTGCTTTTGTGACAGTGCTTAAGTGGGGGTTTTCTTCTTAATGTTGTTCTTTGTGATTTTTTCTTTTGCAGTGGAAGTTAATTCCTTAGAGTGAGTTTTCTTCATGCCATTTTTCTGTTTTGTGCAGGATGTTAGAAGAAATAAAAGCTCAATCTGCATAGAATTTGAGTTTTTATTTTCATGTCCTGATATTTATTTTAAAAGATAAAGAAACGTCTAGGGACAATGATCAGTGTTTAAGGAATTTAGAAAAGGGAAACACAGCCACGATTAAGGGACTTGATTTTGGGCATTTTAGTTTTTGATAATGTTAGAAAAAAAGTCTCCAGAAATTCCCTGATAAATGTGATGTCAGATACCATTACTGTGTTAAATGATGATGATGATTAAAATTTACCGAGGTAGCATTGTAATAGCTACAAAACTGTCTTCTGTTTCTCTGCCTTTATAAAAACGTATCTTTATCTCCTCCTTTGTCTCATCTTTGAGGGGTAACTGTAAAGTATGTTTATCTTTTTAGTTCACGTCACTTAAAATTTGGGCTGAACTCGCACATCAAACCTGGAAGGAGACTGAAGGCAAAGTGTTCCGTAAGAATGGGGCACCCGAGTGAGAGGGTAGATAGTCTCCCTTCCACATGGAATGCCTGGAGATTTGGGGGAGAAATAAAGGCGACAGTTGGATGAAAATTTACAGGAGAGTTGCCGCAGTGGGTGCTGAATGGCACGCAGACGTCTGCCTTACGAGTGAGAGGGCCTGCGATTCAGGGGCTGCTTTGCAAGTGCTTGATGGTAGCTTCTCCACACATGCTGCTCACCTCAGGATCTGCTCTGGGCCTTTGCGGGTCTGGAAGGGCTGGCTCGTTACGGGGCCCTGGTCAAGTCACTTCCCTCTGGGGCTTCAGTTTCCTCCGCTGAGAAACGAGGGTGCGGTAATTGCAAGCTCATTGCCTAAGTCGGCGGACTTTCTCAGTGTCACAGGGTCTGTTTTGGACTCGTGGATCAGCCTGTCTTCTTCCCCCTTCCCTCCAAGTAACCCGAGCATGTGAATCCATGCCCTCCTGATACTTTTACCTGGTATTCTCCCAATTCCTTTCCTACAACTTGGGTGAGTCCGTGGAAAGAAAAATGGAATATTTCATTGTTTCTTATCCAGCCACAAATCCTCATTTAAAAGAACCACAGCCTTCCAAACAAGAGAAATATTGTCTTTAGATATGGAATAGATGTGACTAATGATGACTGACTCTGCCAGAGGAATCTATGGAGCTGAAGGCTGTATCAGCCAGAGTTCTCCAGAGGAACACAGCCAGTGGAATGTATGAAAGAATATGTATAAAGAGGTTTATTATAACGAACGTGATCATGTGACTGTGGAGGCACACAAGTCCCATGATCTGCAGCATCGGCAGGCTGGAGACCCTGGTGGGCTGACGGTGTCCTTCCCATTCGAAGGTTGGCAGACTCAAGACCCAGGATGAGCTGGTAGTTCAAGTCCAAAGGCAGGAAAGAAGCCAGTATCCCAATTTGAAGGTCACCAGGCAGGAGGGATTCTCCCTTACTTGGGGAAGGGTCAGCCTTTCTGTTCTTTATTCAAGCCTTCACCTGATTGGACGAGGCCCACTCATATTGGGGAGGGCATCTGCTTTACTCAGCCTACCCATTTAAATGTTAATCTCACCCAAAAACACCCTCATGGAAACACCCAGGATAACGTTTGACCATATAACTGTGGACACCCCGTGGCCCAGTCAAGTTGACAGACACAGAATGAACCATTTCAAAGGCTGAGTCAGGATGAACGTGGGAAACATTGTTGGAATGGAGAAGTCATCAAGTCCCTTCTCATTTACATTTTTTATGAAATTCAATTTTAAAACGACCTCTACAATGTAGAGTATTGACTGAGATAGTAGTTCTCTTGAAGCATCATCACATATGTTAGGGACCATCTTCATGGTGTCTGGGTCTCCCAACGACGTAAGCGTCTGAATCCATTTCTTCTCATGAATTTAACTGCATTTTGGGTGGAAATGTCTAGGCTGACGATGATCACAGTGTTTCTGACAAGATTTTAAGACTGCCTGGGTATCACTGAGCCGGTGTGGTCTTCACTTTCCAGTGGTGTTTTGGTGTGGAGTCACATAAACACATTAAAAACAAAAACAAATGTTGGCAAACTGCAGAATTCAGTGAAAATAGGAGTTTCGTCTTCCCTAATCTCTCACGATTGACCTAGACCCAGATTTTATTTTACTTCTTATTTTTGTCTTGTTAATCCACCGTGGATGGCATGGGCTTCTTTTTCTTGGAGTATCCAGTGCCCCATTGGTTTTCTTTCCTCTGATGCTTCCACCCCCAACAGAGCCTCTAGAGATGACCTCATAAACGATTTCACATGGAGGTATAAATGAGGGATATGCTTTAATAGACTACCCAATCTGGAAACATCTACATGTTATTAGAAGACAAAAGAATGCATCTGTAACTGTGGATTTTCAGGAATCTGCTAGAGAAGATAGAGAAGAGAGGCAGAACTGGGAGTATAGTTTTCACTGTGCCTCACAACTTCTGGTAGCTGTCAGCTCATGGTTGCATAATACCTTTTCGTTACTTCTGGAATCTAGAATGCGCTCGTGTGGCAAGCTCAAGAAGAGATTTGCAGTTTCAATTTGGACTGTCCTGTTAGTCTAGAGCTGTGGTCCTCACTAAGGCTATGAAGAAGGATTGTTGGAGTTTGAAATGGGCTTCACGCTTAATGAATAGACTCTTCAGGTATATGGCCTGGACGTGTTCATTTTTAAAAGCCAACACATCATTCTGGTTTTCACTGACCCCAGGAGGCTATTGCATCGCTAAGGATGTGCAGAAGCTTAAACAGGTTAAATTCACTATGGAGATTGAGAATTTCAGAATACTCTGGGACTTTGTTGTTTTGTTGACACACCATGATGAATCAACAAATTATTTTAAATCTTGTAGCCATTGTGTTTCTTTCTTTTTTAAAACAATTTTTTTAATGGTTATTTTATTTTTGAGAGAGAAAGAGCATGAGCGGGGGAAGGGCAGATAGAGGGAGACAGAATCCGAAGCAGGCTCCAGGCTCCAGGCTCCAGGCTCCAGGCTGACAGCACAGAGCCTGACGGGGGGCTCCAACTCACGAATGGTGAGATCATGACCTGAGCCGAAGTCGGATGCTTAACCAACTGAGCCGCTCAGGCGCCCCTCATTGTGTTTCTTTCACGTAGAGAAGGTATACGGTGACCTTCTAGAGGTACCCATCCAGAGGACTTGGAGGGAGTCTGGAGAAAAGCCAGACTTTGTAACTGCTTTTCTCTCCAGAGAGACCGCAGTGAGCATAGTGTTCAGTGTTGGAGATCTTGCAAAATACCATTTACCCAGTATTAAGGATTGGCCTTAAAGGAAAGTTTGCTGTGAATAGTTAAAATCTGCTTGGATGCCTAACATGGCCAAACTAGAGAGGCAGCTGTTGCAAATGAAGTGACATGTGAATCTTAATGACAAGCCTTTGCTGCAGACCTTCTCCTGGATGTGGCGATGGCTCTGGCCACCGTTGGAAGGCCAGCTTTCTGCCCTGCCGCTGAGTCTGGTGTTGGTGAGCGACTAGAGCCTTTTTCAAAGGTGATACGCAAACAAAATGTGTTCTGATCCTTGGAAGAAGGGGGAGTGCCCCCCCCCCCGAATTTGAATATGTTTCTTTACCAATTCATAAGTTCAATTTTGAAGAAGCACATAGAAATTTCAGTTGTGTAAATAATTTAGATGTGTTTTAATTTATTCAGATGTATATTTAAAAACAATTTTTTAAAGTTTATTTATTTTTGACAGAGACAGAGTGTGAGCATGAGCCGGGGAGGGGCAGAGAGAGAGGGAGGCACAGAATCCAAAACAGGCTCCAGGCTCTGAGCTGTCAGCACAGAACCCGACACGTGGATTAAACTCACAAACCGTGAGATAATGACCTGGGCTGAAGTCAGACGCTTAACCAACTGAGCCACCCAGGTGCCGCTTATATGTATGGATGGTGATTATTCTCTATACACTTAAAATAGGAGTAAAAGCTCTCTTTGTCTTTATCCCCGAAGTCCATTGGCTTTCTTTTTTTTTAATGTTTATTATTTTTGATAGACAGAGTGTGAGAGACAGAGAGCGAGGGAGACACAGAATCCGAAGCAGGCTCCAGGCTGAGCTGTCAGCACAGAGCCTGATTCAGGGCTCTGAGTCACCCAGGAGCCCACCTATCCCCCATTTGTTTATTATGTTGAGTCATTTATTCGGAATGCACAACACTGTAAAGTCACTGTGTCCATTATCCAGCCTCTGTGTGCAATTCCATTAATCTGGTTGAAGATCACAGGCTGTAAATGTGCAGGGAAATTAAAGTGAAGTAACTGGCTTACGGGTGTGCCTCCTGCCGTAAGTTGCCGTGGGTCAGGGTGCCGGAGTTCAACAAGGGTCTTGCTGTCTCGGCATGTGTGGTTTTGTATTGGGACCCCCGGCTTTGTTTTGTTCTTGCCCTCCTGATGAGGTACAGCACCATCAGACCTGGCGTGTTTAGGCAGGAGGGCTTCAGATGGGGTGAGCAGGGAAGGCTGATTTCAACCGTGTGGCACCTGCTGAAACAAATTTTTCCTTGGCGGTTTGTGAAAGGCATCCTATTTTCACTTGGATCCATGAAAACTTCTCATTTTAATTTAAGTTACCCCCGTTCTTTCCAAAACAGATCCAGCAGTGGGAGCAGAATCTGGAAAAGTTGCACATGGACCTGTTCAGGACGCGCTGCTACCTGGCCAGCCTCCAAGGCGGGGAGCTGCCCAACCCCAAGAGCCTCCTTGCTGCCGCCAGCCGCCCCTCCAAGCTGGCCCTTGGCAGGTTGGGCATCTTGTCCGTTTCTTCTTTCCATGCTCTGGTAAGCTCCTGGGAAAGGCTGTTTCAGTGGCTTTCGGGGAGAGTTGTGGATGCTCACCTTTTCCCAGCTGGTTGCAGTTCAGCTGTCCTATGACTTGACCCAGTAACTGACCAGGGGCCACCCGGGGCCGGACACTGCGGGCCTGGAGGGCGGGAGGCATCCTGCTGTCAAGAGCCCTGGCTTCTCCGCTGTTTCTTCGAGGAAGCCAGCCACTCGTAGACCGTGATTAAATATTCGCATCTGCATCTGCCTTTCTGTCTGGTAGGCTTCGTACCATCAGGAAGGTAGAAAACCCTGAAGAACAGCAACAGGTGTGTGAAGAATTCGAGGACTAAGTGAAGCGTATTTTGTTTGCGCTTCGAGGAGCCTCTCTGGGTTTTCCGAAATGGCCTCTGGGCGGCTGGCTTCTGTGGCGAGTACTGGCTCCCTCCTGGGGGTCTGCAGATCATTTTGCCCACTTGCTGCCCACCCTGGAGAGATCTGAAAGTGGTAACTAGGTTCGTGTTGTCCAGATAAGAGGCATCTGAAGGGCGCATGCGTTTCTGGTATGTGAGGCATGCGGTAGCTTTCGTGCTGGTCAGGACACAGGCTAAGCGAGCAAGGTTTATTCCAGTTCAGGCAACAGTGAATCCTGTCCCCCAAATAATGACATTTTAAGATTTTTTAAACTGTGTTTTCAATTAGGTATGTTCTCGAGATGACTCTGCTCTCCGGAAGAGAACACTCTCCCTGACCCAGCGAGCAAGAAACAAGAAGGGCATATTTTCTTCGTTAAAAGGACTGGACACGCTGGCAAGAAAAGGGAAGGAGAAAAGACCTTCCGTAACTCAGGCGAGTTCCTCGGTACGGGAGGGACAGCAGACTTAGTGGAAAATCCTTGATAGTCAGCACCTCATAAATGTTCATCATCCATTAAGAATGAGATAAAAGTTGACTCAAAGGAATGCAGCCGTTAGCACGGGCTTTTTCCAAATGACAGCACGCAAGTGGCTCGACCTCTTTTTGGCGCTTCTGTAAAGGTATTCACGCCTTGCTCACACCTGCAGCGCCAGGAACTCAAAAATAACACTAATCAGAAAAGAATTCACACTCTTCATTGCCTTTAGAATTTTTTCCCCCGCATAAGAGTGTCTATTAAAACAAACATGTGAAATTAATAGACTAACGGCAACCAAATTCTATCGATTGTGCCACTTTTCTCACTTCATCTTTATGAAACAAAGTAGGCATTTTGTCATCACATTTTGTAGATGAGTAGCCAGAGACCTGCAGAGGTGAAGTCACTTCCTCATGCTTGTTCGCACAGCGCCCGCAGGCCAGGGCTGGCCTTGACCTACCTGGATCCAGAGGTCTGCAGCATTGGGCTATTGCAGCCTGCTTATTGACCAAGCAGGGCACCTGTTCTAATATTTTAAAAATAATCTGAGCTCCTCTTGCTGAAACGGGGCCCGTGCACAGTGAAGGTTTTTAGAACATTTTGAATATTCCTGTCTGAAACATTTCCTAATGACGTTAATATGGTATAAGATGTTGGATTTTATATTGCAGGTTGATGTGTTTTTAGGATTATTATTTTTTCCAAGACTGTTGAAAAGATGAGTCATCCTGTGATATTCTTATCATTTCATTGAGAAGGAACAATGTGATTAAGGCTGACGAAGTTTTGTTTTTACTTTTAGCATGTTGTTATTCTGAATATGCTTCCGGTAACATCTTTATAATGTTCTATGGATATTTGATTGTGTATCCTAGTTTTGCGAATTGCATAAATAACCCATAGAACCCACTCCTTTGACCTGTTCACAGCCCTGAAACAATAAAGGAGGAGGGGGTTGGGCGTGGTTAGGTTGACCTAAGGGGGCGGAGACACATGAACCTTCTGTCACATGGCCTCTGTTTTACATACTCCCATACAATCTTTATATACTCCTGTATGATGGAAAGAGTGTCACATTTAAAGTTTGTGGTTCGACTTGTTCTTTAATTGCAAAGTTCTCTTGTGTTGGTTATCAAGGGAAAAATATTTCTTTGTTATCGATGGTAGTTCAACAGTAGACCATTGGTTAATGCTGGGCTTAATTTTTGAATTGAACTTCTGTGAAGTTTAAATAATGTTATTTGAGTCAAATTTTGGCTTTAGTCAAGACAGTCAATTATGTTTTTTTTTTTTTTTTTTTTAACGTTTATTCATTTTTAAGAGAGAGAGAGAGAAACAGTGTGAGTAGGGGAGGGGCAGAGAGAGAAGGAGACACAGAGCCGAGGGTCCTTAGCTCTGAGCTGTCAGCACAGAGCCTGACATGGGGCTTGAACCCATGAACTGTGAGATCATGACCTGAGCTGAAGTTGGACGCTCAACCGACTGAGCCACCCAGGCTCCCCAAGACAGTCCATTCTATGTAATGATGATAAATAGCTTGATAACTTGCTTATTTTTCTTAAATGTTGACATGTAACTAACTATATATGAGCATAATATGGTCTTTATCATACGCGATAAATGTTCTTAATGTAAGATTTCTTGAGAAAAAAGCATTTAAACATGTTTTATTTACTTATTTACTTTTTAAAATTTATTTTAATATTTAAATTTTAGTTAACATACAGCGCAGTCAGTACTGGTTTCAGGAGTACAATTCAGTGATTCCTCACTTACATACAACACCCAGTGCTCGTCACAAGTGCCCTTCTTAGGGCACCCACCTAGCCCATCTCCTGAACATGTTTGTTTCAAAAAGATACGAAATTATGATGTTTTTATTTCTATAACTGAATGAAATAGATGTGCTGTAGGTATCCATTTAAATGGCCAGCCCTTTAAAGTTTATTATTTTACTACAAAATCTAGAAGACAAAAATTAGAAAATAAATTGTTCCTTGTTCTTCTACCGAAATACAACCCCTTTTATTTATCTTTTTTAATGTTTTTGATTTGAGAGAGAGAGAGAGAGAGAGAGAGAGAATCTGAAACAGGCTCCATGCTCAGCACAGAGCCCTATGCGGGGCTTTATCTCATGATCCTGGGATCGTGACCTGAGCTGAAATCAAGAGTTGGATAGGTGTTCAACCAACTGAGCCACCCACCTCCAAACACAACCACTTTTAATATTTAGCTGTATTTCTTTACAGTTTTTGTTCTGTGCACATTCGGAACATAGTTACAAGCTTGATCATGGTGGTTTTGTGATCTCAGCTTTGAGCTCTGTTTCACATCTTCAGAAATGTGTACTGCTTGGTTAAAAACACCAAGAAGATTCAGGATTACTTGAATAATATATGGCATTATGGAAAAGTGAAATATATAACCGTATGGGAAGTAAAAAAAAAAGACACCGTTAAAGTTAAAACTTTAAATGTAGCACAGTTAACACTTAGTATAAATTCTGATGTGAAGATCCTGTAAATATTATGGAACTTAAAATTTTAAATACTGAAAAGTGGTAGCTGCCAAATGAACATTGCAGCGCCATTTCATTTGTCTCCCCCCACTCCCCCCCCCCCCCCGGCCTTTTCCTGTCCATCAGATATTTGAACCAAGTAGCAGTTAAGGATTTTCTGGAATTCTGCCATCTCAAAACTCTGTAACTCCCGTGAGGGAAATGTGCCTGTAGGGGGCAGCCATCTTGTTTTACACTGATGATGCAAATGCTAAGGTTAGCGGGCAGTGCTAGTCCAGAATCTTTATGTGAATCTGTTGAAAATAAATTTAGTATTCAGATGGTCTCTAGTGGGTAAATAAGAAATATTCTCAGAGTGTCAAGTAATTTTGAAGATCTCTCAATTCATGGAGAACCTGTCTTGAAAATGGCATGGCTAGACTAAAATCAAAATAGCGACTTTCATTTATGCATCCTGATTGCTCAGCAATACTTACCTTGTTTGAGAGTGTAGTGAATCCAAAATCGCATTTGCCCCTCAGGGTTGTCAGAGATCTCCACAGATAGTACTTCCATGCTGTGGCTCCCCAGGTGCCCTCAGTGGAGAGCAAAGGGTCATTTCTAGTCTCCAGAATGGCTCGACTGAACGGTTGCTCAGAACCGTTTCTGAATGGAATTGTGGAGTAGGGTAAAGGTTGTCTGGATGAGTGTATGCTTTTTCTTTGTTTTTTTTTTTGTTTTCAAATTCATACCTTCCCCTTAAAGCTGTGTTTTGTGTTACGGAATGATTGCGCGGTCATCTTCACCAGATCATTTCATGTTGGGTTTTATGTCCAGTGAACCTCTAAACTATTTGTTGAGGCTGAAACCTGATTTTAACAGGCTTGGGCAATTTTAAATTTTTTTTTTTTCCAACGTTTTTTTATTTATTTTTGGGACAGAGAGAGACAGAGCATGAACGGGGGAGGGGCAGAGAGAGAGGGAGACACAGAATCGGAAACAGGCTCCAGGCTCCGAGCCATCAGCCCAGAGCCTGACGCGGGGCTCGAACTCACGGACCGCGAGATCGTGACCTGGCTGAAGTCGGACGCTTAACCGACTGCGCCACCCAGGCGCCCCCAGGCTTGGGCAATTTTAATACGCTTTTGCAGAAGTAGGAAGTGTTATTTCAATCACTTAATTGGGATCATTCAGTCAATTGACAATTCGACTAGACAAAACCGAGAAATGGTTGAGTGTTACACTGTTGAGGGGTCCTGAGGGGAGGGGTAAGAGAGGTGTTTTCTGGTGATTCTCAATTATACAACACAGACAACTCCCTCTTCTGCCTTCGTGTGAGTTCGGTTCCCACTGTGGGCCCCAGGGCTGTTGAGTATGCTGTTGTTATTGTTGACCCTGCTCCCAGCGGGCTGCTCTGCCTGAGGTGTCCTCAAATGGGACAGAAAACGTCCGCCCAAAACCCCATTCCCCTTGACCTCCCATTCTCAGAGGTCAGGGGCTGCAAGAGGGGGTGGTGTGAGAGGGAATGGCCGGTGCCAGGGGCCGTGTCGCTGCGTTGTTTCTCTCTGTTCCCAGTGCTCTCCTTTTGCTAGATCTGACCAGCCGTGGGGCCACAAGGATGCCAAATCCAAATCTTCCTTTTTATAAATCGCGTCATCAAAACGTCACACTTCTATAAACAAGTGTCAGGAAACAACTTCCATTCCCTGCCCCTTTACTTCTATACCCATGTACAGCCTATTTCAAAATCCAGACGGAGTCACCATCCTCCTTTTTTCACTTGATTAAAAAAAATTGTATCGCCATTACAGGTTTCCCCACTGATTGAAAGTAGGGGATTCCTGTGAAACCTTTTGTAAGCGGAAGTGTCCTAAAGCAGAGAGGCAGACACGATTAATTTATATGGAAAAAACGTTGAGCATTCCCAGACCTCAAAAATAACCTCTTAGGCTTTTCGGATACCTTCGGGCACATCTTGCTAAAGGATGCGCAAAATAAACGGAGGTAGAGCTCAGATGCTCCCAGACACGAGACCGTTCAATGCTCAGGTGCTGAGTGTAGCTCCCAGGGAAGGAGGCTGGTGGTGCCGCTCTTGCTTGTGGGGTGTGCGTCTTGTCTCTATAATGGCTTCTTGCAAAGCAGACACTGAACATATTTTTGCTTTTCACCTGATTTCATCAAAGTGAAAATCTATAGATTCCTTTCAGTTAGCTGTAACAGGTACACATGTAGGTCTTGCATGAAAGCAAAGTAGCACATTGTGAACTGTGGAAAAGCGGGAGACACCTGTGTTTCCTTGTTTCTTACTACCTTTAACCCTTAGTGATATGACCCAGCCATGTCTCCTGGGGAGGCTAGTAATAGGGACCCTTGCTCTGTATAGTTTATATTTAATGGTTATATAGACATTCTTAGTCTGTAGCACCCTGCTAAGGATATAGTATCGCTTAATGAATTTTCCTTTCCTCTATTAGAGAATTTTTTATTTTTATTATTAGAGAGTGTGAGTGGAGGAAAGAGGCGGAGAGGGAGAGGGAGAGAGAGAGAGAGAGAGAGAGAGAGAGAGAGAGAGAGAGAGGGAATCCAAAGCAGACTCTATGCACAGTGTGGAGCCTAGTGAGGGGTTCATTCCCAAAACCCCGGGATCATGACCTGAGCCAAAATCAATATTTGGCCGCTCAACCGACTGAGCTACCCAGATGCACCTGCCTTTTGCCTGTATTAGATGTAGTCCTTTAATAATAGTTGAGAAGTGTTTGATCTGCAATACAAAAACCATAATATTAAGGTTGTATCTCTTCCCTCATTAAATAACAATTTAAAGTTCTTTAGAAGTTAAGAAATTATATCACCAAAGCATTTTTTATTAACGGAACTTATGTCAGACTTTGAAAATAAATTTTGCTGGGGAGCCTGGGGGAAGGGTTGGTTCTTAAACGTCCGATTGGCTCAGGTCATGATCTCACAGTTCATGGGTTTGGACCATGTATGGGGCTCTGTGCTGACAGCTCAGAGCCTGGAGCCTGCTTCAGATTCTGTCTCTCTCTCTCTGTCTGCCCCTCCCCCACTCATGCTCTGTCTCTGTCTTTCAAAAATAAATAAACATTAAAAAAAAAAGAAATTTTGCTAAAAAAGCTATTGATGGTCAGAATTAAGCTTAGTGCTTATTTAAATTAGGCTCAAATTACCAAATGATCTTCTTGCGATTTAATTGCTAGGTCCCACCAGTGCTATCCTGGATGAGAGGCAAATATTCAGTCTGTTTTTTAAAGCATATGAGCTTAAACATTTATTCCTATTTTCACTAAAATTTGCCTCTGGCATAGGGACACTGAAAAAATTCTTTTGACTTCTACGGCTACTTTAATGGTGTATTTATCATTTCTGTGCGACAGTACTCAGATAATTAGGTTTAAATGGAGTTGCCGGTGGAATTAGAGATATTTGTATTTTGTGTCTCTGGGACTTAAAATTCTGCCTATAGCTAGTTGAATAATATTTCACTAGTTTTCCTCTGCTAATCATTCTTGGAGAGTATTTACAAGTTGCACATCTATTTGCATATAGTCAGTGTATCATGTCCATTAGCGGCACAGAAAGGCAGCCTCTCCTGAGCCTTGGTAGGGAGGGGTCACAGGCATTTTTAAATATTCCTGTCTAATTGGTGCATCCTGTAACAGTCCCAACACTGAGTCATCCTGATTCAAAATCTGTTAAGTTTGGAGTAAAGCCAGTCTTATTTGAGCATTTTTGAAAGGACATTTTGGCGAGCCCAAAATGAAAGCTTTTCATAGAGTACTTTCTGATGAGCAATAATGAGTCGCAAGCAGTGTTCGAAGGGAGGTGTTTGTTATGGAGATAGTGACAACAAATCCCCTACTGGGGCTCTGGCCCACAGCTACCCCAGCAGCTTCACTGCAGAAATAGTGGAGCCCGGAGGCCTTGGCTGTCTGTCTTGGAAAATTGGCTTGGGGCGTCCCAACTTTCTGTGGCTGCGAGTGAATGAAGTATTGTCACATGAGTCATTAGCTCCAACGTTAGTAATGTTGGTTTCTTAAATGGAAAATGTGAATGAAACCCACTTACTCCTGAACATAACCTAGTAGTCTGTTGAAATAGAGTTAGGAGTGTGGAACCCTCCACCAGCCTACATACATGTACAGATAGATAGGTCTTTGTTTGCTTTTCAGATCAACTGATGTTTGGGCATCGGCCCAAGAAGGAGATAAACACTTTTCTCCTCCATGACATTTTACCGTTATTAAGAAAACCAAGAGCATGTAACTCCTTTTGTGTTTTCTCCTCATCTCACTTGCTAATAGACTTTCCTTTTATCAGCAACTGTGGTAGAGGGCCCATTTGTGACAGCCAGATTGTGATTTTGCTACTCACTTCCCTTCGGTGATCCAAGTAGTAATTACAAGCCATTTGATCCAAAAGCATCTGCTGTGAGAACATGCGGAGTTTCAATTTTCTCTCCTTGAGGCACACTGAGCATAAGTAATTTGACACGTGCTTTCAGGACCATTCATGGAATAGTAATAATAAACGCTTCTGTAGAAGTCACCTCCAAGGAAGGCAGACCTTAGCTAGTGGGTCTGTAGTGGCCATGCCTGTGGTTCAGTGATGATGATCCCATCATCTCGTGGATGGCCAGAGCCGACCACACGGTGGTCTGGGCCCCGGCAGCTCCCCAGGGTTTTGAAACAAAGGATGGTTCTCCGGCAGTTCTTGACAGCGGCCATTGTCGAATTTTGGTGGTTACGGCTGCTAGGATGTGATTCTGCAGTCCCGACTGAATTTCAGAATGGTGCCTTTGCATTGTACCAGCCCTTTACAGTTTATGTGCCTTCAAACGCCACTCCTCACACCAACCTCCTGACCTCCCCACGAAGCTGGAAGGTCTTAGCCCCCCTTTAAATGTGAAGAAACGGAAGCCCAGAGACGTCAGATAAGCAGCCTACCCCAAGGCTGGGATTTGACCGGATTGATCGTCTGTTATAATTTTGCCATGTTCATCTTCTCCAGGAACGGGAAACCTTGAGCGGGCTAATTGGGAAGTAGTTTTTAGTGGGGAGGATTGTGGGGAGAGCTGGGGGAGGAGGCAGGTTGGGGGTGCACAGCCTTGGTGGAGAAGCCGACCATGGGCTTCTGGATGAGTGGTTCGAAGGTGCACAGAGCGCCTCTGCAAAGGATAGTCTGGCAACAGAGCTTTCCAGACGGCTTAGTTTGTTTGCTTGCTTTCAAGATTCTCTGTTCGTCTTAGGAAAAAGAATACGGGAGAATATTTTATCTGGCTTATTGAAAGGAAAGCCATGTATATATATTCTCGGCATGGATGGACAGCACTGACCCTTGAGGGAATCAGTTTAGTTTTCACTCCAAGTGGGCAAAGCTCACGACAACGTAGGAGGTCTGTAAACACCTAGCCTTTTCTTTTTTTCTCATTCTAATTCACTAATCAGCTCCATATTCCTGGTATTTCTTTGGAATAACCAGATTTTTACCTTTCTTCAACTGCATGTTTGAGGTTGTGTGTTATGCACAGGACAAAATTGCATTTGAATTTTCATTGCAGGATCTCCTGAGAGGCTAGGAATCTTCCAGAGCCTTGGCTTTGATAGGCATCATCTCTTCCATCATTTACTCAATCTTAGGTCAGTGGTGAGACTCGGGAAAGGATTCCATGGAGCAGCTGTAGGCACAAAGCCTTGTTTAATTGAATAGAATATGAATAGTCTGTCCTTCCTTCCACTTTGGCCTTTACCTACAGCCTTTCTCTGGTCCAGGACTTCTTCCCCTTCAATAATCTCCTATTTCTTTTCTTGAAACTTAGGGAAGATTGAGTGTATAAATCTTGACACTGTATAAATAGGGCAGCTTTCACCATTCAAGCCTATGTATGACTGTGAATTTCTAGTTGCATCCAATTCAGTACCCATGTGCTGGATATGTGGTGGATGCAGAATACACTGGGTCAAGGGTCAAGGGAGACTCAGAGTTGGAAAGACAGCCTCTGCTCTCTGCTTGGGGATGTGAGAGTGGCCTGAAAATGACTGTCCAGTTAGCTGGGCATAGCTGACTGCTACAACAGGGATATAAAGACCGTAGACTCATTTTTAAAAATTAATTAATGAATTAGTTAATTTTAACATTTATTTATTTTTGAGAGTCAGAGAATAAAAGCAGAGGAGGGACTGAGAGAGAGGTAAGCACAGGCTCCAGGCTCTGAGCTGCCAGCACAGACCTCGACGTGGGGCTCGAGCTCATGAACTGTGAGATCATGACCTGGACCAAAGTCAGATGCTTAACTGACTGAGCCACCGAGGTGCCCCTATTCATTTAGTTTTAAAGTTTACTTATTTATTTTGAGAGAGGTGGGGGGGGGGGTGTGGAGAGAGAGAGAGAATGAATCTCAGGCAGGCTCTACACTGTCATCAGAGAGCCCAGTGTGGGGCTTGAACTCGTGAACCATGAGATCATGACCTGAAGCAAATCAAGAGTTGGGCATTTAACCAACCGAGCCATCCAGGAGCCCTGACAGTAGACTCCTTTAATTGAGTAGAATTAGGGGTGCGAGGGAAGGGAGGAGGAGAGACTTCATTAGTGGCGGAGGGGGTAGCAGTTGAAACAAGGCTGAGGGATGTATGGGGTTCAGCCCTGAAGCTTTGGGAAGATAAAGCAGGCAAAGGAAATGAAAATGAATAAGGTTCTGGAGGCAAGAGGGTGCTGGGAGTGTCAGGTGAGCCATTTTGTCCAGTTAGAACGGTAGTGTGTGGGTGGAATAACAGAAAAGAATCCAGAAAGGTTGTGTGTCCATTTCGTGGGGAGGTAACTGCCAGGTTGATATTTCTGTAGTGCAGTGGTGAGCACAGACTGCAGCCAGGTTTCTCGGTTTCAGACCCCCATAGTACCACCATCCCAGCTCACCGTGTGAGCTTGGGCTTGGGCAAGTTTCTAGACTTTGCTGAGCCTCATTTTCCTCAGCTGTTCCACAGAGGGTCAGGACAATGCATACAGGGGTGTTAGTAGTGAGCGAACTGATAGCATGTGAGAAGCTGATTCCATCCAGGGGCGCCTGGCTGGCTCATTCAGTAGAGCATCACGCGACCCTCGATCTCAGAGGCGTGAGTTCAAGCCTCATGTTGTGTGTGGAGCCTACTTAAAAAAACCAAAAAGCTTATTCCATCTGGCCCCGTGTAAGGCAGGTGCCCTGTGATGGACAGTGAAGGATGGGGACAGGAGGGCAGGAAAGTTGTGAGTTTGCATTTCTCGTGTGCCCCCTCCCCCGCCACCTGTCGCTCTTCAGTTACATTTTTCCTGCTCTGCTCTAAAAGTGCAGGATTAAATTGCTTTGCAGGAGTACTGGACTTCCTTCCTCTTGGCCTGGCTTCTTGTGTGGTTTCTTACTCCGCAGTGACCTCTGCTGGGCTTTTACTTTGCTTCCGAGCAAGCGTGGTTTGAGAGGTGAGGTCCTTACCTTTAAGGCGGTACCTGCTCATTGCTGATGCACCTGGCTGAAATCACTTCCCAGAGACACAGTATCCGGAGGTTGAATCAGAGAAGGATAAGCCATCTGTATGAGATAGGATCCTTCAGGGGAAAGCGGGTCTGTGCTGGTTTCCTGCTCCTTGGCTCCAGGCATGTATCTGTTCCTCTCTTTTTCTCTTTTGGTTTGGCACGTGAGGTGGATACTCATCCTGGGCTATGATCATCTTCCCAGAAAATGACAGATCCATGACAGATCTAGAAACGTCACTGTAAAGAAGAATACCGCAGTTTCCAAAAGGCAACACAGACAACTTGATTCTTCCTTTGCTTTTCTTAAACCTGTTCTTTTGAAATCTTTAATGTACCTATTCTACTTTTTTAATCCTGCGTTGGAGGAATTTTTGCTCTGAGGGTTTTTTTTTTTTTTAATGCATGACATTCAAAGTAAAGTCATCCATTGATGATAACTTTAATGTATGATAGGTAGGATATAATAATGTGATCGTATTGAATCTATATGTAACATTTTCTAGTGCGTCGGGTACTTTCACATCTATATTTTTTTGCTTGCAAAATCTGTATTAATGAACTTAAGTAATTATATTATTAATATCCCCTTTTACAGAATAGGAGACAAGGCTCAGTACGTGAATGTCCTGTCCTACTATTAATTAAACGGTAGAGTAACTTGAACATCAGGTTTTTTTTTTTTTTTTAGTTTTTTGTTAACGTTTATTTATTTTTGAGACAGAGAGAGACAGAGCATGAACGGGGGAGGGTCAGAGAGAGGGAGACACAGAATCTGAAACAGGCTCCAGGCTCCGAGCTGTCAGCACAGAGCCCGACGCGGGGCTCGAACTCACGGACCGCGAGATCATGACCTGAGCTGAAGTCGGCCGCTTAACCGACTGAGCCACCCAGGCGCCCCAGGTTTTTTTATTTCTAATCCCCAAGTCTTTTCTACCAGGCTAGTGTAAGAACCTAACCAGAGGACAACATTTCCGAGTTGCTTAATAAATGTTAACCGTTTTTGTTTATAAATCATGTTAGCATGAGGTTATCAAATTACCATGATAATGGGGTCTAGGGAAGTAAATATCTTTGGGAAAAGCTTCCTTTTAAAGGTGCTATGTTTGGAGATGATGATTTTTAAGTGTCTAGATGTGAAATAACTGAAAGAAAGAAAAAAAAATGCCTCCAGGATTAGAGACTGATTTGAAAAAAGCAAGTAGAAATAAGAGAGAAGAGACACATGCTTGGATTAAGTGCAGTTCAGGTTAAATTGTGGGCAGGCATCAGTGGCCATAAACAAGAGCGTGCTGAAATTCACTGGGGTCAGGAATGCAGATTTCACAGGGCCCTTGTCAACAGGCAGTTCCAGACCCGCGAGCGTGGATGCCAAGCCCGCTTGTAGCCACAGTGTCGTGTTCTAACTTGGGCTGAGTGGCAGATGGCACGTGGCTAGGACACCGGATGAGGAATCCATTGTCTTCCAGTCAGCCTTCCTGGGCTTCAGTTTTTGTGGGTCCAGTGATTGAAGAGACACCGGGCTTGTCCGTCCCAGAGGTTTAGGAGAAGCCAGACATGGCAGAAGAACTGCGGCAGGGCTTTCTATAAAATACACAATGAATCCGAGGGACATTTTTTTAGTAGTGTCTGTCCTTTGTTTATCACATCTGTCTCTATTTCCTTGTGGTGTCTGAAAACAGGTTGATGAACTTCTGCATATATACGGTTCAACGGCTGATGGTGTTCCCCGAGACAACACATGGGAAGTCCAGACTTATGTTCATTTTCAGGATAATCAAGGAGTTACTGTAACGATCAAGCCAGAACATAGAGTAGAGGATATTTTGACTTTGGCGTGCAAGGTAATGGGTTTGGCTGCAAAACTGTGTCTCCGTAGAAATAATCGTTAATGTTGCCCTCCTATGCCAAAAGATTAACATCTGTTAATCAACATGCTTATTGATAGTCCTGTTTATTAACTTAATTCACATTCTCCTCTTCCGTCTTTTAGCAGAATGAGTTGTTAGGTTATGGCCCCTTGCCTTCGTGAAGAGAACCTGAGCTGTTTTACTGAAATTTATATACGCCTTTAGAATTAAATGGAGATGTATTAGAATAATTTTTAACATCTAGAATAATTTTGAAGACGGTTGTTATTGAAATTCCTTAGAGACGCTGCTCTGGAAGAAAGTGGCATAAACTTGGAAGTAGTTTGATTTAATCCTAAACAGTTTTACCGAGTTTCTCCAGACTGAACAAGTAACTTGATACACCATTCACAGTTGCGGCCTGGAGATTGTCATGAGATGATGTTTCACTCATTATTCAAACTAGGTTTTCCTTCCGAAAAGAACATTTATGCCAAGTCTTAAAAAAACTTCTGAGAGAAGACTCCACGTCAGAGCAGGTGTTTTTAATCCACCAGGTGGCGTAGCAGAGCTGAGCTATTTTTAAGGTTTGAGAGAAAATGCCATCAAATACATGGTAAGAAAAAGCATGTAGACTTTGGTAACTCTTTACCAGGTACACAATAGGTGTGGATGATCTTTAATTTGTTTATCTTTTAATTTTCTTGCTTTGACTTCAGCCTTAGGATACCATTTATATATGTAGCTTGCATTCTTATGAAAATTAATTTCCTTTCGCTCTGTCATGTAAGGTTTTTATTCAGACAGCCCACAATATTGCTTTATACCCACAACGTCAGTTATGAAGTTCATAAGTCTTCTAGATGCTAGAGGATGCCAGAAGCAGTAGTGGGTCAATTAGATCCAGTTACATAGGCCTGGGATCAATTCCTGAACGAACAAATGAGTGCGTGCATATACCCTTTCCTTTTGAAAAAATTTTGGAGTACGCAATCCTAATTCTGTGATTGTTCACATTTCGCAAATTAGTAATGAGAAACAACTTCAAGCTTGGTGAAACCAATGTATAAAAGGATAGTATTTGCTGAGATGGTAAGATCTATCAGGTGTATACTACCATAACTTCTTAAAAGTACATCTCCTGCCTTTAGTGACAAGCAGTGTCATTTAGAGAAAACCTCTTTATTAAAAAAAAATTTACTGTTTGTTTATTTTTGAGAGAGAAAGAGACAGAGTGTGAGTGGGGGAGGGTCAGAGAGAGAGGAAGACACAGAATCCGAACCAGGTCCAGGCTCTGAGCTGTCAGCATAGATCCTGACAAGGGGTTCGAACCCATGAACCGTGAGATCATACCTGAGCCAAAGTCAGACCCTTAACTGACTGAGCCACCCAGGCGCCCCTTTAGAGAAAACATTCTTAAAAATAATGATCTGTGCCTTCTTTCTTTTTTTGCACATTTAAATTTGAACTCTTATATATGGGTTTAAACTCCACAAGCCACATACGGTATCTCCTTCAGGAATTTCCACTTTGATTTTGAATGAACCATGATGAGTTTAGAAAGAACATGCAAAATCTGAGTAGCTGTCATTTTCTTCACAGATGCGGCAGCTGGAACCCAGCCACTATGGCCTGCAGCTTCGAAGATTAGTAGACGAAAATGTCGAGGACTGCGTCCCTGCGCCATACGAATGTATGCAAGAGCAGGCAAGTGGTGTGCATTTAGAAAGGCTTTAGAAAGGGAACTTTGAGCCCCATCCATGGCCTCTTGATTTTAGAAGTATGTGGTTGGGGGGGGTGGGGGGCGGCGGGGGCGGGTCTTCGTTTGAATTTGGCATCTAGTTTGAAAATCATCGAAGTAAGTTTCCAAGACACCGTGACATTAAATTTTCTGATTTTGTTGTTTTCCTTTTGTAGGTTTATGATGAAATAGAAATCTTTCCCCTAAGCGTTTATGACGTGCAGCTCACGAAGACCGGCAGTGTGTCTGACTTCGGTGAGCCTGGGAACCCCTGTCAGGGAACCCCTGTCCATCCTCGCTTAGTTTGCCCCGGGATCTTGGACCTCATTTTTTAAAATTTATGTTTACGTTTTAGTGTAAACTATGACCGTGGTTTCTGAACTTCCTTTCTCTCCTTTCATCTCTGTTTATTTATATTGGGCTAAAAAGAGAGGCATTGACACTGGGGAAAAATGCCAAAGTAATTAAAAGGAATGATGAGTTTGAAATGATGGTGATTAAGAGTAACAACGAATCTCCTGCGTGCGAGGTGCTGTTCTAGGCTGAGTAACTTCTGATTCACCCCCCCGTGTCTTTGGTCTCAACTTTTTACCTGCCTGGAATGCTGCCCCTCACGGTTCCCCTGCCCCATTTCCTCTTTTCTGTGTAAATCCACCATGCCTTCCAAGAACTAACTGGAGGTCTTAACTTTTTTTTTTTTTTTTAATGTTTGAGACAGAGAGAGAGAAAAGAGAGTGGGGGAGGGGCGGAGAGAGAGAGAGAGTCCCAAGCAGGCTCTGTACTGACAGCATAGCACAGAACCTGATGTGGGGCTCGAACCCAAAAACCATGAGATCATGACATGAGCCGAAGTCAAAGTCGGACGCTTAACCAACTGAGCCACCCAGACACCCCCTGAAGCTCTAACTTTCGTAAAGAAGGCTTATCTAATTGCTTTACCTTCAATTTAAAAATTAATAGTCAGTGTTACCCAAGTTACTTTGTAATATTTGATCCTTGCATTTCCATATGTATGTATTTAAACTTGGCTTTGAGCTCCTCATGGACTGTGCTCTTGTCTAAATGTTCATTTCAATATTTTGTTCTGTCTTTTACCATGGGCACTCAATAATTAGACGTGATCAGTACACATCTCCATAAAAGACTATTTCTTGTTGGATACGTTGATGTAATTTTTCCCCTTGAAACGAATCCACCTGATCAAATTCCAGTCATTATAATATGTTAATGTTTTCTTGTGATTTGTTCTTTGTTGTTTTTTTTTTTTCTTTTAATTGATATAATGGACATGCTCTTTGTTACTTAATTTACATAGTCTGTTTGACCAATGCTGTGTTGGTTTTCCCTTTGAAGCCTTCTTAGCATTTTGTCTGTGTTCTTTTGGCCTCCACTCTACTTTACGTGGTGGGTATTTGTGAATCTTCTTTGTGTTTTGAATAACTGAGGGTACTTACAAAGATACCCTTTCATGACCACCATCTGCAAGGCTCTGCCTGAGGCACAGAGGAAACAGGGAAACGTCATTCTTTTTGTTGACAAAGAACTCACCTTATTCTGGGACCTAGTCAGGGAAACGAGTGCTCCTAACTGTGGAATCCCAGAGAAGGGCAGTCTCCAAGTGCGTTCTGAGGAGGAGCTGTCTCACCTGGGTTTTTGCATGTGGTCACATTTAGGGCACGTATGGTATCCATCCAAGTGGTTTTTTACCTACTTAAAATGCCTAACCCCATATAGAGTTGTTTCTTAACAAACATTTTGTATTCGAATTTTATTTATTTCAGTAAGAATATCCTCTGGTTTCAACTTCTAGAAAATTTTTTAAAAAATGTGGTGAAATACACATAACAGAGTTTACCACTGTAACCATTAAGCACGGTTAAAAATGACCATTCAGTGACATTAAATACATTCACATTGTTGTGCAGCCATTAACATCGTCCATGTTCAGAGCTATTTTCATCTTGCAAAACTGGAACTCTGTACCTGTTAAACAATCACTCCCCATTCCTCCTCCCCCGGCCCCTGCCCCCCACCATTCTGCTTTCTGTCTGTATGAATTTGCCCTGAGTACATTATATTAAGTGGAAACCTACAGTATTTGTTCTTTTGTGACCAGCTTATTTCACAGAGCATAACGCCCTCCAGGTGTGGCCCTGTTACAGCGTGCAGTGGAATCTCTTTCCTTCTTATGAGTGAATAATTCCTCTGTATGTCTACACTGCGTTTTGTTTTCCATTCATCTGGTGGGAGATGGTTGGCTTGTTTTCACCTTTCGGCTATTGCAGATAATGCTGCTCTACACGTGGGTAGATTGTCTCCGCTTTTGAATAGGGTTGTGCGCTCATATTAAACCTTTAGATCTGACACATTCCCCTTTTCCTGCCCCTGCTAGATAATCTGTGTTTTCAAATTACTTGTGATTTGACTTTCTTGACACTGTGTACTTGTGAGAATAGATGTCCAGGGGAATACTGCTGATTGAGTTGGAGAAATTAATTAGTGTGCTGAATTTAGACTTGTTTTTTTCTCTTCTTTTCACTCCTAGGGTTTGCAGTGACAGCGCAGGTGGACGAGCATCAGCATCTCAGCCGAATATTTATAAGTGACGTTCTCCCTGACGGCTTGGCATATGGAGAAGGTCCGCATGGCACGCGGTGTCTCTGTTCTCTCTTAGTTCAAAACTGTGGAATGCAGTCTGCCTAGGGAAATTTTCTTCTTACAGTTTTGTCAGAAAATGGTTTGTTCTAGAATTAAAAATAAAGTAAACTTAATAGTTTAATTGAAAAAGCATATGCGTAGGGCACCTGGGTGACTTAGTCGGTTGAGCGTCCAACATCGACTCAGGTCACGATCTCACGGTTTGTGAGTTCGAGCCCTGCATCAGGCTCACTGCTGGCAGCACAGAGCCCATTTCAGATCTTCTGTTCCCCCCCCTCTGCCCCTCCTCCGCTCACACTGTCACATTCAAAAGTGAATAAAACATTTTTAAAAATTAAAAAAAAATGCATATGCATATATATGTGCATAGAGTATTTGTGTGTGGGGGGTGTGTTTTGAAAGAGACTACGTACATATACAGAGACAACATATATATGTATACACACATGCACACACACATGCACACACACGCACACACACAGACACATGCATGTGTACAGACACTTGGAGAAAGAAAGTGGAAGAAAACAAGTGTTATTTCACAGGGCATTTAACATCAGGTAGAGGAACAAAGAGCTTTCCTGGCTGGCTCGTTCGGTAGAGCATGCAACTCTTCATCTTGGGGTTGTGAGTTCAAGCGCCACATTCGGTGTAAAGCTTACTTAACCCCTGCCCCCAGAAAACCCAAAACTGTTCCTCTTCCTCCTTTTTTTTTTTTTTTTTAAATGTTTGTTTATTTTTGAGAAGGGAGGGTGGAGGGGCAGAGAGAAGGGAGGAGAGAGAGAATCCCAAGCAGGCTCTGTGCTGTCATTGCAGAGCCCAATGTGGGGCTCGAACTCACAAATCACGAGATCATGACCTGAGCCGAGGTGACGCTTAACTGACTGAGCCACCCAGGCGCCCCCACAAAACCGTTCCTTCCAACCCCAGTCTTGAGTGGGCTGAAATCTGTTATCAGTGGCATCCACATGCTGTACTCGTCAGCACTTTGTTTGAAGACCTCAGCGGAACGGTCCCTACGGACACATGGCTTGAGCTCGTAGCCGTCCTCCTCCTTCATGTTAAAATATCTCTTCCAGTCATCTCTTTTTTTTCTCCCTCTGTTTCCTCTTGCTTGTTCTCAGGGTTGAGAAAGGGCAACGAAATCATGACCTTAAATGGGGAAGCTGTGTCTGATCTGGACCTTAAGCAGATGGAGACCCTGTTTTCTGAGAAGAGCGTGGGGCTCACTCTCATTGCCCGGCCGCCAGACACAAAAGGAAACTTGTGTTCTTCCCGGTCAGACAGCGACTTGTTCTCAAAGGACCAGAAGAGTCTGCTGCCCCCTCCAAACCAGTCCCAGCTTCTGGAGGAATTCCTGAATAACTTTAAAAAGAATACAACCAATGGTAAGGCTCTGTTCCTCTCCCTTTCTTCATTGCTGCTATCAACAGTTGATATTTTGAAGCTGTAATTTTGCTTGCAAACTTAGGTTATTTAGGCTGTTCGAAGAGTGTTTTGTCACTTGTTAGGGGGGCACAGATGCCAACCAAGTAGATTTAATAAAAATTCCATGCATTGTAGAAATTGGAACACTTTCACGAAAAAGAAAACAAATTTCTGCACAAAATAATATTCTTTAAAATCGCAGAACCTTTAAAAATCACCCACAGTGTTTTGTATTGTAATTGCTCTGTGATTGCAGATAAACAAAAGCCAACATAAATGCCAAAGTTGATTTTCTATTCAGTTGACTCTAAGGCAAAAACATTCTGCAGCAATCTCTTAGGTTCTTAGAAGAGTTGATACGATTTAATTCTCTGTCTCTTTTGTTAAGTACTGTTTTCTCAGTAAACTGCAAACTTTTTTTTTTTAAAGGTTAAATTTTTTTTTTAATGTTTACTTTTGAGAGAGAGAGAGCGAGCCTGAGCAGGGGAAGGGCAGAGAGAGAGGGAGACACAGAATCTGAAACACAGAATCCGAGCTGTCGGCACATAGCCTGATGCGGGGCTCGAACCCACGAACAGCGAGATCGTGACCTAAGTGGAAGTCAGACGCTTAACTGACTGAGCCACCCAGGTGCCCCTAAACTGCAAACTTTTAATGTAGGCCATAAATTTTAAAATTTTGCCAACGCTTAAAAATGAAAAGCTGTATGCCAGCTTATTTTTCTAAAGGTAAAATTTCCATATGAGGAATTAATCTGAAGGTGTGGATTTCTGAGCTTATTATTCATGTGTACTTCATATGTTGCAGGCAAGTAAGTCAGAGGCTCCAGCTAATACTGAAAACCTGTAGTTTGTCTTTGTATTCCTGGGGGAAGCTGGTCAAGCCCCCACACAAGACTGAGCATAGGGTCTTTATTGTTATGTGCACACAAGGGAGTTTTTATTCTTAATTGCGGTGATAACAGATTTCCGACTGACATCTCTGCATGATTACCAGAAATGAATGAAAAACACAAAAAGAGGAGTTGTTCAGATTTAATTATAAAGCAAGTTTATTGGGTCATTTTTGGAACTAAAAAAATCAGATGTAAGATTTGTGATTCAATAAGGTGTAGAGTGCTTTCTCCTCCTCTCTTGGGACTGTACTCCAATTTAAAATGCCATTAAATTGACTCTTGGCATACAAAAACGGGTGTCATAAAGCAAAAATCATGATGGAGCTAATTAATTACTTGGTTATATTAGGGCCATCACTCAGTGACCCCGGGCTCTGTTACAGGCCTGAGTGTTCCGTATAACACATGCCTATGTCCGTTCATTGGATTCATTATTCTTAAGGGATACGTTCACTGCCTGTTATATCTCTATGTATTTTATCATAATAAGAAATCATTGCAGAGTCTGTAGCTCTTCTGGTACTGTAAGAATAAATTTCTATAGAAAGCAGCGTAAGTGGCAAATTTACTTTTTTTTTTTTTTTTTAAATAGTAATGATCAAGCAGGTCAGCTAAACTTATTTATTACCCCATTTGTTTGTTTTGTGCAGAAACAGTACAAAGAGGTCCTAGGTCAGAAAGCCGTTGTATTATTTATCCCAGGGAGCCATTCTAACGCTCGAAGCCTTTCTAACTTCCCTAAGGGATACCGGTGTCTGTGTATACACGTGGCTCAGCTGGTCAGTCTGGTCGTGCTTCTCCACAGCTGGTCTTCTTCCAGGTCCCTCCACAGCCGCAGTACGTCCATCTGCTGGTCCGTCCCAAGACGGTGCTCTCCTGCCATCCGGGGAGAGCCCCCTGACCCCTCCCTGGTTTCCTGGGAGACTGTGTGTCCAGCGGGGCTGAATTGTCCTCCCCAGGATCCCGCCACCTCCCTGTGCCTGGGCTTTTGCTGTCTCTGTCCCTTACTGTTCCACAATAACATGTTTATGTTGGAAACAGAACAGCCATAATGGGCTGCTTCCCCAAACACTTGGCGAATTTATTTGCCTTCTTCATTTTCTTCTTTTTTTT
This sequence comes from Panthera onca, assembly GCF_046562875.1. Taxonomy (NCBI): domain Eukaryota; kingdom Metazoa; phylum Chordata; class Mammalia; order Carnivora; family Felidae; genus Panthera; species Panthera onca. Next base: position 138,918,104 of record NC_138343.1, read on the forward strand.
TTTAAGTCTATTTATTTTGAGAGAGTCAGTGTGAGTGGGGAGGGGCAGAAAGAGAGGGAGAGAGAGAATCCCAAGCAGGCTCCGTGCTGCCAGGGCAGAGCCCTGTGTGGGGCTGGAACTCACGAAACCGAGAGATGATCTGAGCTGAAGCCAAGAGTTGGACGCTTAACCGACCGAGCCACCCAGGCGCCCCTATTTACTTTTTTGAAGTAGTTGTGTAGCTTATAAAGAAAGAAGATGCCTGTGAGTGGGCATCTCAAAAGGAAATCTGTGTGTGTTTAAGGATGGGGAGAAAGAAACTAAGGGGTAGGTGCGGGGTGGGGAATTGGAAGAGGAAAAGACCGAGTCCCTCATTTGTGCACTGTATCGTGGTTATACTCGGGAGCCTGCATTTGTGAAGTGGGAGGTGGGATGGGGTGGTGGCAGGCACGCAGCCTCTGAGTCAGACCTGGATTCGAGTCCTGGCTGCGCTTGCCGGTTGTGCGACCGTGGGCGCAGGTGGGTAGCCAGACGCGCTGGCTTCCTTACCCACCGTGGGGACAGTCCTGAGGTGCGGACCAGTTCTTCAGGTGGTCCCTGAGGAATTGAGCCCCACTTGCATGTAGCAACCTCATTTGCACACCTTTTATGGGATTTCTCCCCTCTGGTCTCACCTTCCCTGTTTCCCTCACTTGGGCCTCTTGGGATCACCTTCCAAATGAACTTGTAAACCCCTGCCCTTGGCTTGGACTCTGCTTCCGGGGGAGCCCGTACTGAAGACATTGAACCTTGATTTATCATCTATCTGGAAGACGAGCTTTCACCCCTCAGCCGAATGGGTTACCATGAGGGAGTCCACATCTGTGTGTGTCTAGCCCGGCTCCTTACGTGGCAGGAATTCCAAACATGGAGTCTCCTCTTCCCTCTCCTATGTAGCTTCATGTTTTATTTAAAATTACCCTAGGGGCGCCTGGGTGGCTCAGTTGGTTAAGCGTCTGACTTCAGCTCAGGTCACCATCTTGCGGTCCATGAGTTCGAGCCCCGCGTCGGGCTCTGGGCTGATGGCTCAGAGCCTGGAGCCTGCTTCCGATTCTGTGTCTCCCTCTCTCTCTGTCCCTCCCCCGTTCATGCTCTGTCTCTCTCTGTCTCAAAAATAAATAAACGTTAAAAAAAAGTAAATAAAATTACCCTGTTGTCCTTTGGCCATCGAATTAGAAAAAGGTAGTCCCATTTTCTTGCTAAAAAAAAAATTAAAAATTACACAAAGGAAACAACTTAAATGACTTTGATAAGCAATTTTTATATAATTTTGAGTTATAGTTAGGAGTGGGCATCTCAGAGTCTGCCTTTCCCCCAGTTTCATGTTCCCTTGGCATTACCTGAAGGCAGTCCAATACTTGAAAAGAAGGAAGATTTTCCCATTTTGTTTTCCTCTACCTGTTAATTAAAAGAAACAAACAAACAAAATATCAAAAAAAAAAAAAAAAAAAAAAACCCAAAACCCAGCTGGTGCTCTGGAAGGGAAGACCTGTCTTTGTTGTTGTTGTTTAGAAGCGTAAGAATATCAGAAGAAGTTGGTGAGCTGTTGTTTTGGTCCTATCTTGACTTTCCGTGAGGAATGTTTACTGACCCCATATTGGGTGTTCAAAATGTGTGAGGCCCTGGGGACAAGCCACATTGAGTTTAGGGCTTTTGGTCTGCTTTTGGTTTGCTTAGGTATCCAGAAATTTATCTTTTTTAGCTTTAGTCTCTTGATCAGGTTAGAGCAAACAAAACAAAACCCTTTATTCTTCACGTACCTGACTGAAGAAAAGTGCTGACCATAGTAGCAGATCCTGAGGAACCAGGGCAGTGATTGTAGCTCGCTGTTCAGCATCTTTGATTTTCTAGAAAAGAAGCATCCTACTGGTGTTTAGGACCCGTTGGTATGTATGATGTTGAGGAAAATGGCTGTCCGCTTCCTTCGGAAGTCTGGGGTACGTGAGCTTCCTTGTTAAGTGGGCTCATTCACACTGCCCTGGGGCCATTAGTCTAAAGGAGGCAGGTCTCTACCTGAGAGGTAGGACCTACCTTTTCTCGAACCCTTGTGTGCCAAGGGTTTGGGGATGAAATGAGATAATATGTGTGAAGTTCTCAGCAAATGATAGCTGCTGTGTTTGTGTGGTGTTCTCTCAATGAGGGTTATGCTCCCCAAACCACCACCGCTGTCGTAAGTGGCTCAGGATGCGGCAAGTTGACTTGTTAGCTCGAGTGTTCTGCAGCCCACTCTCCGGAGACACTGGCCCGTTCAGCCAGCTGAGTACACCGAGAAGCAAAGAACCTCGCAGAGTCACTGGCTTGGCTGTGATCTTCCTGTGATCCTCTGTGAAGAGTGGAGTAGAGAGGAACGCATCGAGAATTGATGAGCATTCAACATTAAGTTCCTTGGTTTCCTTAGAATGGATGACCATTTGATCCCTGCTTTTAAGGGTTTGAATTTCTTTTTGGCTTACCCACAGTGGAAAGAGAGGAAATGTATATATAGGCTGTGTTTGACTTTGAGCAGAAAAGTCCTCTGTAAAGACTTATTACAGAGAGGTTAATTTTGCCACCGGAATCCCCCAAAGAGGCTGGTGTTAGTTTTGAGCCAACAAGGCTGCCATTGAGTGAGTTCGGTGTGCCAGCCCTCATCACACCAGGTTCCTGTTAATGCCATTTTTGTGGTTTATGTGGAAAATCCTTTTCTGGGGTATACCATCTTTTGAGAAATTCCAACAGCTTTTAAGAGAGTCTCCTTGGGCATAGAGTTCCTGAAGAAAGTCTTTCTGTCAACACCAAGCTTGTTGTGGCATTAACGTGGTCTCTGTCCATAAACAGCGATTAACACTGTGCTGTGAAGGTCCAGGTATATTTAACAGGAGCCAAATAGAGACCTGTCTTCCTGCTCCCGCTTTGACAATATCAGCCCAGCGGTGCTTATCCGATGATGAAGGTAGTTGAAGCCTAAGGTTCTTTTTTTTTTTTTTTTTTTTTAATTCCTCACCCAGCTTTGAATCAGTCTCTTTCTAAAATTGATGTATGAGTAGTGTAGGTCACACTACCAGAAGCCACTTAGATGCAAATTTGCTCTTTGGAAGGAATTGCTCCTGGGACTGAACGTGCCCCTTCTACAGCTTTCCACCAGCAGAGGAATTCCAGAGCCAGCTCTGATGTGGCAAACCCACTAATTTCCTGTTTATGAGGATGAGGGCACTTGGGCTTCCATAGCCTGGTATAGGATGACGAACAGCGCTTAGCCCAGGGAATGCTCTGTTTGTGTGTGAAACTGCTGTTACTGAGTCTGGCTGGCTGACACCCCAGATCCCCAGATGTAAAAGCTTAGGAGTTCCTAAAGATGTCTGGTGCATTAAAATTTTGTTTAAAAAAATGAGTGAGAAATATACCACTTTTACCAGGACACAGAGAACTTTGGTATCAGAAATCTTTGTTCCTTATAATGGTGCCAAAGGTCGTTTTCCATTTCATCAGTGGAAGTGAGCATGTGGATTTCTGAGCAGAGGAGGGAACTGTGGTCCCTAGATACTAATTCTTGTATAAAACAGTGTTGTAGGGGAATATGGTCCCCTTTTTCTTCGTCCTCCATTCACTTGTTTATTTAACAACTAGACAACGCTCTGCTAAATGTTGCAGGTACATAAAGAGGAATTAGTCATTATTTTCTATCCTCAAGAAGCTTATAGTTGAGTGGGAAAAGTAAAACACTTGTGAATAATAATTCACTGTTTAAGAAAAGAAAATTTTCAATAAAGAGTTAGAAGTTCAGCTCAAGTAGAATTCTCACTGATGTTTTTGTTTCTTTTGAGCAAAGAGTCCAAAACAGAGGCATGCAAAATTAGAGAAAGCTTAGCATTTGCTCTGAGCACTGCCGATGGACAGTTACCAATTGGGAGGTGTGTGGCGTGGGGTCCGGGGGACATTTCACGTACAGCATGCAACCTGGGACCCAGACCGTTTGTAGAGGTCACCTCGCTAGTGTGTGAGCAGGAAATAAAATTGGAAAGTCTTTTGGGGATTGTAGAAAACCCTAAATTTCAGGAATTTATAACATGTCATGGCCTGTGTCTGAAAAACCTGGTGACTATTGCATTAATTACCCCTGCCTTGTATAAAATGCAGAGGATTTGTCTGGTCACTTTATGACCACTAATGCACAGCTTGAAACGCTTCTGGGTAGGTACTCTGCCCCTTGCATATCTGCTTTATTATTCCATGACTATGGTTTCATTCCTTTGGGTCTTAAAGTATTGTTTTTAACGACCACAAGCCCCTTGCAAAATAAATACTCAAATGAATGTTTTTTGGGGGGAGAGGGGGAAAGACTGAATAAATGAATTATCATAGGTGTCCTATAGAACCACAGTGTGCCTCAGCACATGAAGCCGTGGCCAGGAATGGTATGGTCCTCACAGGTGTCGTTAGGGGAGTGGCGGGAGGAGCCATGCTCTGCTGGCTTGTGGTAGGGAGGGTGCTGGTTAGGAGATGCCCTGCAGCATGGAGGATGAGGCCATCTCGGGACTGAGGGAGAAGCTGGTAAGTGAAGTTTGCCAGCAGCGTGAGTTAAAAACCAGTCCTAGGTTATCTCTGCTAACCTTAAATACAAATTCCTCTTTCAGGTAAAAATTGACAGAATTTCTCTAAAGAACACTGTATGAAATTTCTGTGGGATATGTCACTTTTAATAGGCATTTGAGAGTTTGGGATGACTGGATCGAATATAGTCTCCTGTGCCCGTGCAGTGAGCCGGGGTGCTATGCAATAGTGCTTCTGGGAAGCCGTTAGGTGGTGTTGGAAAGAGGAAACTCTATAGCCTGTTACGTAAAAGAAGAAAAAGATCTGACTGTTCCTGTGGATATGATGACTACTGACGGCTAGACGATGCCTGTCTGCATTTCCGTGTTTGCGCTTTGCGTTGGGCTTAAAGATGAATTGTGTTCCTGACCTTCTTCTTCCTTGTGCAGGAATTGAGACCATCTGGAAGGACCATGTAGGGATATCTCCTTTTTAGTTTTCACTTTTGGAGACAGCTATATTGTGACTGTATCTCTAATTGTTCGGATTGGTAATACACGTGCCTTGTACGAAATTCCAGCAGTATGAAGGGTTACACAGTCCGAGCTGTGTAGGGAAGTGGTTAAGAGCATGGACACTAGGCAGACGACCTGGGTTCAGTCTTGGTTCCAGGGTTGCCCCCTTACCAGCTGTGTGATCTTGGTTGGACAAGCCACTTAATTGGTCTGTGCTTAGTTTTTGCAACTGTAATACAGTCTAGGATCTTTATGGGATTCATGAGCTAATTTTTGGAAAGAACTAGATTGTGCCTGGCACACAGTGAAGGCCACATAAGTGTTTGTTAACTAAATAACATAGATGAACTTCTCCCACTCTGTCCTTAGTCACCCATTTTGTCTCCCAGAGGTAACCGTTGGTCTTAGTTTCTTTCTCATTCTGGTCTGGAGACGCTTAAATGTTGGGGGATATGGTGGGGTATTTTTCTGCTCTGTTTTATTACATTATCTTCGTACATGGCTATGCGAATATAGCAAAAGAAGTTACGTGGCAAAAGAAACTTCAAAGATGTGATTAAATTAAGGATCATGAGATGGGGACATTATCCTGGATTATATGCATGGGCCCAGTGAAAGAGAGAGGCTGGAGAGTCAGAATTGGAGATGTGAGGACATAAGCAGATTAGAGTGATGTGGGCCTGGGAGCCAAATAATGCATGCAGCTTCTCGAATTAGCAGAGGCATGGGAACAGATTCTTCCTTAGAGCCTCCAGATGGAATACAGCCCAGCTGCCCATTTTAGTCTTCTGACCACCAGAACTGTAAGATAATAAATTTGAGTTAAAGTGTCAAGCACTGTGTTTGATGGAGCAGGTACAAAAATAAAGAACCACAGTCCTACTGAGGCTGCTACAGTGGGGGAGGAGCGGATGTGCCGACAGACCACAATCACAATCTGCCAGAATAATAGCTGTAGTCCTGCAGCTCCTAAACTTGTTGGTCTTCAGGTCCTCAACTCTAGAAAATCGTCAAGGACCCCAAAGAGCTATTGTTATGCAGATTTTGTCTATCAATGTTTATTATGTTAGACATTTAAAAAATAGTTATTAAAATTTGTTTTAAAGTAAGAATAATGAATCTACTTCACATTAACATGATGAGCATATTTTTAGTGAACTGGCCTCCAGACCAAAAAAGAAAAAATAAAGATCAGAAGAATAGTTTTGTTTTACATTTTTGCAGTCTCTTCACTGGGTGTCGGACACTAGAAGACAGCTGGCTTTTAGGTCAGCTTCTGTGTTTCAGCCTATTGCAGTGTTTGTTTTCATGAAAGCGGTATGAAGAAAATTCAGTCCCACACAGATACATAGTTGCAAAAGAGGTATTTTAATAATCTTTCAGATAATTGTGGATATCCTTCTTTAATATTACACCAAAACTCAACAAGTGGTCAGTCCTTCGAAGTGAGTTGCATTGTGGGGTCTGAAACATAAATGGTGGACTTTTCTACTTGCTCCTATTAAAATCCATTGGCTTTACACTTTGAATGGATCTTTTAATCATGTGATTTTGTAACATGCAATAACTACTTGGAAAATATTAGGTTATTTAGGTCTTTCAAATATGGACATTTCACTGTACAACATTAAAATCACATTAATATCACCACCAGTTTCCTGTGGAAAAGCCTTGATGTATTGGAAAGCTATCAAGGTCACAGTGGTAAACACAAGTTTTCCCAGATTTGAAGTTTTGCTAGAAAGTTGGAGTTCTATCTATAATAGTCATGTTTTTTCTTGGAAGTGATAGGCTCTTTTTTTTTTTCATTTTATTTATTTAAAACAATTTTTTTAATGTTTATTCATTTTTAAGAGACATAGGGTGTGAGTGGGGGATGGGCTGAGAGAGAGAGAGAGAGAGAGAGAGAGAGAGAGAGAATCCAAAGCAGGCTCCAGGCTCTGAGCTGTCAGCACAGAGCCCGACACGGCCCGAACCCACAAATTGTGAGATCATGACCTGAGCCAAAGTCAGATGCTTAACCGACTGAGCCACCCAGGTGCTCCTCATTTTATTTATTTACTTATTGAGAGAGCACTTGTGTGCAGGTGGGGGAAAGGCGGGGCAGGGTGGGGGGGAGAGAGAGAGAGAGAAAGAGAGAGGGAGAGAGAGGATCTTAAGTAGACTCCATGCTCATTGTGGAACTCCACATGGGGCTCCATCTCACAACTATGAGATTATGACCTGAGCCAAAATCAGGAGTTGGACATTTAACTGACTCAGCCACTCAGGTGCCCTCACTTTGTTCATTTTAAAGAAAATATTTTGTCAGTTATTTTTTTTGAGTAAACATAGTTTTATAGAAAACAAAAAACACAACTTGTTCAGCTTGCAACCCAGTGGCGTGAGTGCATTTTCTTGGAACAGCCGTGGCAGAGAGCCATATGGATACTTCCCAAACGTGTTCCCAAGTGTTGAGTTTTAGTAAGATCAGCCATTTTTTCTGCTTCATTGAGGACATTTTTTGTTTGTTTATTTTTGAGGCAGAGAGAGAGTGCAAGCAGGGGAGGGGCACGAACTGTGAGATCATGACCTGAACTGAAACCAGGAGTCGAACGTTTAACTGACTTAGCCATCCGGGCACTCCAGAACATTCTTAATGGACGCTGGCATGTTCCCTGATGTAAGCATGGGGTAACGGCGTCAGTGGTGACCAGTACGGTTGTTGCCGCTGCTCTGACACGTGCTGTGCCACTAGAAGGTCCACCCATGACTGTCTTGTGCTGCCATTGCAGATGTCCTCAGAAAAAGGCAAGTGACGGCATTTTTATGAAAATCATCTTGAACTTGCAGACCATTTGCAAGGGTCTCAGTGACCCCCAGGAGTCTACAGACTACACTCTGAGAAGGGCTGTTAGTGTACATAAGGGGCAGCGGTAACTCATGTTCTAGGTTCTCAGGGCCACTTCTGAGGGAGGGTCTCATTTGTGTTAAACCTGGAGAAAGCAGTGCATTCTGGGTACAGAGAAGTGGCAGAGGGTGGGGGTCAGGGTCTGGCTGTGGCAGATGCGGGAGTCATTCACGGTTTTTGGACAGTAACGTACGAACGGGGGAGGTGGAGAAGATAGGACTGGGGAAGGCCAGGTCACAAAGGGTCTTGTGTGCCAGGCAGGGAAGGCCTGGTGACGAGGAGCCAGAGGGAGGGGAGGGCAGGTGCACTGAAGCTGCTGATGGTCCAGCTGAGAAATGATACAGGTGTGGGCCAGGCTGGGATGGGGTTGAGGAGTGGGGGGCACTGTGGTGGCGAGACAGTCCCCGGGCTTCCCTCCACTTAGGTTGGCAGGGGTCATTGTCCTTCCTCAGCACAGGGTCTTTTGTATTTTATCACTAGTAAGTCACCAGACACGTAAGAGGAGCCACTCAATAAATATTTTGCTCAATCATAGGAATGAATGAATCAAGGATATAGGAATTACAGGACTTTAAGCTTTAAAAAATTTTTAAAAAATGGGGCGCCTGGGTGGCTCGGTTGGTTAAGTGTCCGACTTCGGCTCAGGTCATGATCTCGCGGTTCAGAGTTCGAGCCCCGCATCAGGCTCTGTGCTGACAGCTCAGAGCCTGGAGCCTGCTTGGGATTCTGTGTCTCCGTCTTTTTCTGCCCCTCCCCTGCTCGTGGTCTGTCTTTCTCTCTCTCAAAAATAAAACAAACAAAATAAAAGAAAACAAAACAAAACCCTCGAAGGTCTTGCATTTCCAATACTGATTTTTCAACAAGATGCTAATACTTAACATTATACCTTAAAATGTGGTTTAAAGTGCAGAAAATACACCTCATAGCTAAGAAGGGAATCATGGCTTTGTTCAGGAGGCCGAGTTTGTGGCGGAAAGAATTTGACTTTGAAAAAACATTTTTCCATGAAGTTGGCAAATGAACCATGATGCTTGATTTTAATTTTGATCCTGAATTCAAACACAAAAGTTGTCCATGATGTGAGACTTGCCGTTTTCTACCCCCTACCGCGGTGAGTACTCCTTACTCATGAGAGTGTCCGAGGCCAAGTGGAGAAACCTGGGGTCTCTTTTTTTAACTTTGCTTTAATTTATTCATTGAACAAATAAATTTGGTGGCTGCCTGTTCTGTGTCAGGCGCTGTTTTAGAAGTGCTGGAGATACAGCAGTGAACACAACAGGTAAAAACTCCTTGAGCACACGGAGCTTATATTTCAGTGTGTGGAAATGGATATAAGCAGTAAACGTAAGTAGATGATATCGTGTACGAACAGGTGATAAGTGTGATGGAAAACAAATAGATCAGGGGAGGCGGGACCAGGAGTAGAGATGGGGGCAGGTTGCAGTTGTAAATAGGGCACCGGTCGTTGTCGGTGAGACGGAGGCATTGGAACAGGCTTGGAGGTGACGGATGGAGCCTTGGGGGCATCTGGAAGCAAAGCTTTCCAGGTGGAGGAACAACCACAGGTGCCCCAGGATGGGGATGTAGGTGGCATGTTTAAGGCAAATAGCCCAGCGTCCCTGGGTAAGAGAAAGGGGACTGGGGAGGTGAGGCCCAAGAGGACATGTGAGGCAGGATCAGGGAGGACTTGCCCAGTTCAGAGTCTGAAGAATAGGAGGGGCTGTCCGTGTTTTGAGCAGACGCGTGGCATCATCTGACCAGGATTTTAAAAGGATCACTGACTATTGAGAACAGGCTGTCTGAGGCCAAGGGTGGGTTGAGGCTTTTGTAGCGATCCAGGTGGGACATGATGGAGCCCTTGCTCACAGTGGCGGCAGTGGAGGTACAGACAACAGAACTTGCTCAGAGATTGGGTGTGGGGTGTCCAGGAAGGAGAGGAAGCAAGGGTGACTCCCAGGTTTGACCTTGAGCGACTGTTAGCAAGGAGTTGCCATCACCCAAGATGGGGAAGCTGTCGATAGAGTGGTTTTGGGGGAAGACCAGGACTTTACTTTGGAACACCTTGTGTTAAGTCTCTGTGTTTATAGTGAATATTCCACCTGCTTCCAAAATGGCTTTAAAATGACTTATACTGAAAGGTCATATATAAAATTCCACAAAATTCATCAAAACTAGCAACATAAGGGGAAGGGGGGAGGAGATTTGAATGACATCTTGCCTACTTTAAAGGTTTTCAGGCATAGTATAGGGGCAAAAACATGTTCCTTTATAAGAGAAAACGATGAAGTTTGAAATAGTGCAGCAAATTCTTTTCCTCTGACCCAGTTGGGTTGTGATTGGTTACATCTTATAAATTTATTTCTGATCCTACGGTTCTCAGCTCTGATTATCTGTTTATAAATTGTTCATCCCCATGACGTCTTTTAACACGTTAAGAGAAAATATGACCAAGTTCACATTATCCAATTTTATGACTTGTGAGTAGCTCTGGGAAAAGTTACTTGGAAAGAAACACGAGAAATTGTTAGAAGAATTATTTTGTGTCCTTTGTGCGGAGGCCTGACCAGCCACCCCTGGAGAGCGGGCAGACGCGGGACCGCGTAGAACAGTGTGCAGAATGCTCCTTCCTCCCAAATCTCTCAATGGGCTTCCTATAGAATCTGGAATTTCCAGGGAAGCACTGAGAAGCTTCTAAACATGGCTGTTTTCAGCTTTTTTACGTTTACCTTCCCAACGCTAATTACTCCTAGATTGTCATCGGGGAATTTAATTCTGACTTTAGTGTTTCAGTTGGTAAATGACCCTGTCACACTTCTGTGAAGTGGAAGCACTTTTGCATAGTAGTGTTAGCAACGTTATTTGAATGTCTGTTGAATTGTGTCATTCAGATGTTACAGAAACGGGGAAAAGGCTGAAAAATGCTGATAAGAAGCCTAGGTTTCATAAGCTTAATACCTGTGCCCCAGAAATGCCAGTCATCAGGTGTGCCCCAGCCAGGGAGCCCATAGTGCCACACGGATGTCCTTTAATCTCCAGTAGGCCAGTATGTGTTCACTGGGGAAGCAGAAGATTAAGGTATGTGGCAGGTGACTATGAACAGACATGTTACAATTTGTTAAGATCTCTGGGAATACAAGTCTTCACAGAACCCACAAACTCAGTCTTCACGCTTTTGGGATTGTATTCTGTGAGAAGTAGGGGGCTGCCCACACGTCACCTTGGGGGATTGCGGACTCTTCCTCTTTTGAACTTGGTATTTCTGATATGGCAGTTATGACTTATTGCCTTGCAGTATCACTGTGTACTTAATGTAATTTATCTACTAGCTTGAAAATCCCTTGAGAAACAGAGACCTTGACGAATACCAAGATTCTTAAGACATGGAAGCCAGCACGGTTCTTGGGAACAGCAGGTGTGTCCCTCAAATATCTATTAAGTGAAAGTAAGGTTCGTAGGAGTCTCTTAATGTGAAGTAAAGGAGGTGTTCCTGAGAGTGGGTTCTGGGGGATAAAAAGAATCCTGGAGCATTCCTCGAAGCCTCCCAGTTTTCCTCCTTACAAATTTGACTGCAAGGGAGGTGTGCTGGGACTTTCTCAGAGTTCAAGTCTCTGCTCATCTGCACACATGTCTGAGGGGCTCTGGGATGGCCCATGATGCCGTTCACTGAACCATATGCCCCAGCTGCAACGAGTTTGACTGCTTATCTCAGAAGAATGGCTTCCACCCTGGTCTGTGCTGCTCTGTAACTTCCAGGGGCTGATTGGTACCCTTGACATACGATCCTTTTGGCAGATAAACCCAAACCACAACTAAGAGGGAACAGTCTGTGTCACCACTGTAGGTCCATGTGGATAGTGAGATGTGTTTTAAGATGAATATGGGGGTAGTAACATGTCTGCAAGATTGGATCTGCAGCGAGGGGATCTGGATTGTAGCTCCAACCTTGGGCTTGACCTTGGGTGGGTTACTCTAACTCCAGTTCCCTCAACTCTTAAAATGAAGGATCAAACAAAACAATTTAGTGTTTTATTTTGTGTTGTTTTTCTCAGAAACTCAGTTATTTAATAGGCGTAAAGCACCAATTGAAATGACATGGGAATGTGCATTTCTGACAAAAGCTTGAGAAGTGAAAAAAGCAAAGTAATTGATCAAGCATTCCATTTTGGTTTCGCAACAAACCTCATCACCTCTTTAAATAGCATCAGGTTTTGAGTGCCCCGGAGAAGGTGTTTGTTAAGGGTTCGTAATGATAGGCTGACTTGAATCTAAAGATCCCAATGAAGTTTAAAAGCATTAATTACCCCTTACATCACCCTGATGGAGCAGAGATGTGTTATTACCATTTTACTTTCACAGCTGGGTAAATCAAGGCACAGAGACACATTAAACTGCTGGTAACTTGGACAAGGTCATGATCAGTGGTAGGGAGAGAAGTGTATCTTCGTGTTTCTCCGTCTAGGTAGGGGAAAGGCTTTTAACTCCTTTTTTTTCCTTAAGTTTTTTTAACGTTTGTTCATTTTTGAGAAACAGAGTATGAGTGGGGGAGGGGGCAGAGAGAGAGGGAGACACAGAATCTGAAGCAGGCTCCAGGCTCCAAGCTGTCAGCCCAGAGCCCGACACAGGACTTGAACTCAAACTGTGAGATCATGACCTGAGCCACCCAGGCACCCCTCCTTTTAAATATTTGTCTATTAACATACCTACGGAGACTGAAACCTGTGATAACATGTGCTGCAGTAAAACAAATCCAGGTGTTAACCGAATTGGTAATGACCCTCTGTATTATCTGTATTCTTTTCTTTTTTAATTTTTTTTTTAACGTTTATTTATTTTTGATACAGAGAAAGACAGAGCATGAACGGGGGAGAGTCAGAGAGAGAGGGAGACACAGAATCCGAAACAGGCTCCAGGCTCTAAGTGGTCAGCACAGAGCCTGACGCGGGGCTTGAACCCACAGACCGCGAGATCATGACCCGAGCCGAAGTCGGACGCTCAACCAACTGAGCCACCCAGGCGCCCCTGTATTATCTGTATTCTTATCTGAAGGCTGGGATGGCGATTTGGAGCAGACTGCCTTGTGTTTGGTGCTTCTCACTTCAGGGGAAGGTCACTTGTTCGGTAATAGTTTCACTGTCATCATTCTTAATGTCTTTTTTAATAATTCACACTGATTTTTGTGACCCTTTCAGTAAAGTGATTGTATATTTTGTGTAGTTCCTTGGCACTCACACAGTGGACTTGAACTCCAATTTCTCTCCTGTAAAATCCACATTAACAGTCTTACCTTCTTTTAAAAAAAAAAAAAGTACGTACAAAAAATTCACCTTTAAAGTGTACACATCAGTAGTTTTCAGTATATTCATGGAGTTGCGCAGCCATCACCACTAATTCCAGAATATTTTTGTCATCTCCAGAAGATACCGTGGACCCATCAGCAGTCACCCCCACCGCCCCTCCCCCCAGCCCCTGACAGCCACTAATCTATTCTCTTTCTGTGGATGTGCCTGTTTCGGCTACTTCACGTAAGTGGAGTCGTGTGCCATGTGGCCTGTTGTACCTGACTGCTTTCATTTAGCATGACGTTTTCTAGGTTCGGCCATGTTGTAGCATGAGTCAGTCATGGATTCCCCTTTATGGCTGAGTGGTACTCTGTTTTACCCTCTCGCAGTCCCACCGGGCAATAGCCCTTCCTGGAAGGTGTTCCTCAGGTTTTCTTTCTCCTGTAGCACATCCCCTAATAGAATCGTGGGCATACTCTTGTTAGAAGTTTCCTTTCAGGGGCCTTAAGTACACCTAAGTAGTTTGGAAGGGTTTTGAACTTAAATTCTACTTTATTCAAATTCTTAAGTGTCTGAAATACAGTGGTGTGTATTTGTGGTGTGATTAAGTGTGGCATCTGGGGGTCTTCCTAGCTCTGGCGGATACCAGTTTCTTGTAGAACTGAAACCTAAGCTGGAGATCCCTCTTACCATTGACTGGTTTTCATTAGGGACCCTGATAAGGTACGATGCGAGGCCCTTTGCCTTCTTACTTTGGGTTGCATGCATGCCTCTGTCACAACCATAGCCTGCCTAGAAAATGAGAATGTGGGTATACCTACTTCCCTTCTTGCCCCTTCTCAGAAGGCTCTGCTCCATTATTTGGCCTGGTGGTGGCCTGCAACCCATTCCTGCCCTGAAAACAGCTGCCATTTTCCTGTTCCTTTAAAGGTTCTTTCAGGTGTTGGGGGTAGTTATCATAAGATAATTGACTCGAATCAGGGCAGCCTCCTATTAAGAAACATTTCCTGCCAGTATTTACTTCTCTCTGTCGATCACCAGAGACCTTGCATTGTCAGGAACATCACCAATTGGAATGTGACCTCAAGTGAAATGGATTTGGAAGGTTTATGAAATTTACATTTTTTGGCATGCTATTTGTGCTGTGATAGAATTTACTTCTTTGCCAGCTTAACAGTGACATTCAGACAGATGCTTTTTTTTCTTGACACAGGAATAGTAACAATAATGAAATGTAGAGTCCCAGATATCTTCAGAAAAGTTGATCAATTTTTGTCTGCATCAGAAGTACATAGTGTCGCTGGTGATGTCTTTGTTAATGGTGCAGGAGGCCTTGACTGGCCTTGGAATGCAGTCAACTCAGAGTTGTTTTCTCTCGTTGAATAAAGAGTCCGTCTCTTTCAATTAAATGGTTTTATTTTCATTCTGTTTCACTGACCGATGATGAGCCGTATTTGCCTAGATGACGGAGTACAGCACACGCCGTTAATGCAGAGTGTCATGAGTCACTGCGTTTTAAGTAAAAGCATGCGTAAAATTTAGGGAAGTCTGAGTTAATTAAAAATAATGCCATACAAGGTCTGCACATTCAACCTTAAAAGTTGAGAGATTTTAAGCTTTTCTGTGCAAAGAAACTCAGTGTCCAGTGTGCTCCTGGCTCTGTGAGAAACTGTGTGTTGTGGGCACTAACGCAGAATTTTACAACAGTGGGTGAAGCTTGGAGAAAACACAACATCCATAAGGTGAAGGAGTTCAGTTGGATAATTTCTAAGATTCTCTTCAGGTCTAAAATTTATAGATTTTCTACAAGCTGTTCATTTGTGGACTTACGTGGTAGAAATTCTGAGAAATTAAACAGAAATTGAATAGATTGAGTAGATTAAGAACATAAATCCCACAAACTATGTTCTCTGAACGTAAGTGGGTGTAAAATTATTAAAAGTCAAAGATGTACAACTGTAATGCCACTGGGGATAATGTAGTTAGAAACGTAATAAAACCATTTATTATTTACTTGTAAATTCTTTGATATTATTTTCTAGATTTTTTTTCAGTCATCTTCATAGAATATTATCTTTCTATTGTTTCCACCTCGGGGGGGGCGGGGCTACGAGTTAATGATTCATCAACTGAAACATTTTTGAGCCTAAGATGAGAGTCCCAGTTAAATATGCCACATTATTTATCTGAACATGGTACTGTCTTTTTAATTGCCTTATTTAGCATATTTCATTTTTCTTCAGGAAGCAAGGGAGCTAATATTACCATTGCACCTGCTCTCAGCTGCGTGCCTGTGGTGCATTTTGCCTCCTCTGATGTCACGGACCTTCACAGAGATGAGGTTATAGACCTGGCAACAGGGAGAAGCAGAGATGGTTCTCGGCAGGGGCGGGCGCACTGCCCATCAGTGACATTTTGGAAGTTTAGGGATTCGTTTTGGTTTTCCTAATGAATGGAAGGAACATAGCATTTAGTGGTCGGGGGGCCTGGTTGCTGGATGTCCTGCATGTTCGAGTGAATTTCTCACACTGCAGAATTTTTCCCCGGGATATTCGTGTAGGTGAAATACTTGTGTAATTAGCTGAGCCAAGAACTGGCTTCATTTTACAAATGAACGCAAAGTATTTATTTCCCCACATCTGTAGGCTACTTGGAAATTTCTAGACATGCAGCAGACCAGTAAACCAAGGGAAGTTTGTCCTTTATTTGGTCAGAGCTTGGCCAAAAGCTTTGATCGATTTGGAAAATCCGATCACTGATGGCAGCACCTCTTATGCATTTGAATCTACCAAGGCGCACTGCACTGGCTTGGGTCTGTGATGAAGCTGAGATACTGTGATTC
The DNA here is from genome assembly GCF_046562875.1 of Panthera onca. Taxonomy (NCBI): domain Eukaryota; kingdom Metazoa; phylum Chordata; class Mammalia; order Carnivora; family Felidae; genus Panthera; species Panthera onca. The sequence continues at coordinate 138,934,157 of NC_138343.1, forward strand.
TTTGCAGTGCGGATGCTGGACAGGCTTCTAGAGTGGTTGCAACCAAGCATTTTCATATGGAAACACACATTTTTAAAAATGGCAAATTCCTTTCCATTTTTTTTTTCCTCCTTGTGTTACCATTAGGGCATGATATTGCTTTTTGTGAAACTGCCTGTTGAGGTAGATTATATTATGTATGAATGTTGTTATTTCAGGATAGTATTGAAAGAGGGGCTTTGGATGTGATAACTGAGAAGCTGCATGACAGTGCGTGCTTCAAAGCACGAGAAAGCATCGTTTAAAAATGATTTCCATTCCCGTTGCCTCTTCTTTCAGTGTACTTCTAACGAATTCTTAGCCCACAAACCAGAAGCATGTTCCCTGATGGTAGGACTACCTCCATCAGTTTATCCAAAAGGTCTGATTGTAGCTCACAGGCGAAAACATTCTGGTTTCTTGTTTGGAGCCTCGGGGTTTGCTATCATCTTGCGATTTTAGCTCAGTGTCTCAAATAGTGGCTGTTTGTTAGAACGCAAGTGGCATTCCCAGCCTTTGCCATGGGGGGTTCTGGATCATTCTTTCCCAGGGGCCAGTTGTCCGTCTTCTGGAGGCTACTCCTGGCTACTGCGAGCAGTGTGCCTCGCCCGCCCTCCTCGCAGCAGAAGCTGCCTGGTGGCTCTGCCACCTGGGTGGCTGTCCTGGGACTGGGAACAACTTCTTGTCTCTTCCCTTGCTCCACCTGGTTGAGTAAGGAGGAGCAGGCAGCCAGCAAGACCAGGTTTATGAGATGGTCCGGCTCGGTGAACCAGACGTCCAGGCTGCCTGCTGAGCAAGCACAGCGAGAGTTCCTGAGCGGTAGCGGCAGATGGGAGACCGGCGGGGACACCGCCATGAGCCCGAGCCCTTCCCAGGCTTCCCAGTGGCATCCAGTCCCACAGACTTCCCACTCCACGTGCCTGCCGCATCAGCACCCGTATGGCCTGGCGCTTCCTGTGGCCATGGGGGAAATAAACGGCAAAGCCCGCTCTCCTGCCTATTAGCTGGGTTACATTGGATTTGAATTCACACTACCAGCTGTGTGGGCAAGGCAACCTTAACATTAGCGTTTCCTGACATTTCTGTTTTTAAGTTGATCCCCAGGATGATTCTTGAACACAGTTTTGGCTCTGTAGTTGTAAAGGGCTTGGGATTCCCAGCTGCTTGGCTGACAGTGGTACCAGCAGGGTCTCTGCTGCCACACAGGACAGGAAGACACTGGGTTATTAGATGTCTCCCACCTGGACCCTTACGTTTCCTTGGTTGTCCATAGGGAACGGGAGGGCGGGGACGGTCGGTCACCTTCCAGGAGAGCCTGCCTCGTGTGTCGTCACTCTTGAGATATGTTTGTTTTTGGAGGAGGGAGATGTCTGAGGCTGGTCTCACGCACGGCACCTGACGTAGTACCTGGTACCCAGGGGGGTGTGCAGAGCTCAGCAGCCATCCGATGAGGGAGGACCTAAATGGAACGAGCAGGTCTAAACGTATGGCTCGGGTGGTTGCAGCTCTGTCACGCACCCGCCATGTCGAAGGCCCCGTCCGTCGTGTTGCATGTTAGATGTGTCACGTGGCCTGCCCTCAGCCCAAATCGTTAATTTCCACGACGAATAAGATGAGAGAGATAGGGTGTATTTACCAGATACAAAGAGAGATCTTGACCTGAATTTATGATTTTGCTATTCTTCATCATTTATAATCATCTTGGCTGCCCGAGATTTCCGGAGCAGGTCTGAACTTCCGAATTGGAGTGTGCTGAGCATGAGCGGGGCGGGAGGCACGGGCCTACTGTTTTAGGGGAAAAGTGCCCTAACACGTGTCCTGGCGAGTACAGCCACACCAGGAGGCTGTCCCAAGGTGAGAGGCCAGTTTTCCGGTTGGGACGGGAAGGATATATTTACTCACTTTGGCAGCTGGTGCTCAGGACGTGGGCGGACTATAAGTGGGCTACACGTAGGCACTTGGCACCTAGGACAGGATGTCAGTGCGGCGCCTGTTTAAAACAGCTTTGTAAGTAAGCATTCGCATTTTACTGGCCTGCACTTTTTTTGTTTTTTCTTTTTTGAAGAGCCCGGCCTGCTCTTCTCCCAAGGCTTATTACTTTGTTCTCATTTCTCCTCTCGAACACCAAGGGCACACTAGTTTTTATGGGGATACAGGTCTTGGCGAAACTTGAGGCTCCCCGAGCTGGGGTCCGAACCTGTGGGCCCTCCAGCTTGGTTTCCCCTGTGCCTTGTGTCCGGGACAGCATCAGTGCGTTGCCAGTGGGTAGGGACAGGAGTCGGTCACTGCAGAGACTCGATTTCTGCCCGGATACCATCCCGCCTCTGTGAAATTTGGGTGGTGTAACAGCTCTGAGGCTTCCTGTCTTACTCAGGAGCCGTCCAGAACTGCTTCCACCGCTCAGATCCCCGGGGCCAGCCTCAGTGGGAGTTGGTTCCCGAGATCCAGTCTGTCTGTGCTCGTGCCTCACAGAGGATCTAAGATGTTCCCAGTGGCTCTCTGAGGTTAAAGGGGACCAAGGGTGATAGGGGAGCCTCACCGATGCACAGCAAAGCCTTGTTTCCTGAGGTGGGCGGAGTTTTGACCTCAGAAAGGGTAGCCGGTGTTCTGTTCCCAGGTAACCGTTTTGCCTTTGTGAGAGGTGCAAAGCTTCAGGAGTGTTCAGCGTTTCAGTTCTGAAGTTTGGTGAATATGTTGAACAGATGACTCAGGATTCACTTGACACCCACTTTTGACACCAGCCGTGTCATTTTCCCCAGCATCCATCTGGCTCCTCCAGGCTCCTTATGCCCGTGCCACGTCTGAGATCTTCGGGGCACTCGAGGTCTCCTTCATCTTTGTACCCCCAGCACTTAGGACATACCTGCTACGTAGCAGGTGCTGTAGACCTCTTCATCATGAATAAACGTCTTGATTTTGTCCTCATTCTTGTGCTTGATACAACTCTTTGGAGATGCTGACACTCCTTATTTACGAGGTAAAGGCAGCAGTAATGGCGACCCGATCCTCTTGCCTAGCTAAGGTGCTATTACACCGTATGGCTTCTGTCACGTTGCTCCTTCTTAGTCTCCTTACGCTCCTCTGTTATTTCTGAATGAAGAGAGGTGTGTCCTCTGAGGGCCTCTTTTCCCCCACACGCTCTGATTGGCCTTACTGGGGTTCTCTCCTTGGTCTCCTTCATGCCTCGCTCTGCCCGTAGCTTCACTGCCGGCTACCACCTGATGACTCCAGACCCACATTCCCACGTGGACTTTCCTGGACGGCCGGACTCCTGACCGTCTCCCGCTGGACGGCCCACATGCATCTCAGACTCAGAGCTGCCACAGCTAAGCTCATGAGTTCTACTCCTACCCTTCCTGTTGCCCGTCCATCCTGTCACCTGAGGCATAAAACCAGGTCCTGCGCTCTCTCCTTTCCAGATCTCCTTATATGAAACAGGCAGCAAAGAGGACACCCGTGGGGTCTACCTGCTCAGATTTCTGTGTCCGCTTCCTTTCTTTGCTCTTCCTCTATTGAATATTGAGTTCATTTGGGTCTTTCTACCTCGTACCTGTAGTGTGGCTGTGACTTTCTGACGGTTTTTCTCCCAAAGGCTTGCCCTCTGTCAACCCCTCTGTCACAGGGCACCCTCCCCCCTTCTCCACTGCAGTCACGCTCAACACATTTCCACACGGTGCTAGGCTCTTCCTGTGATTTGCCTTTACTCAGCTGCCTCCTGCTCCTGGAACCCTCTCTCCCCACTGCTCACTGGTCATGATCAGCCTTAAGGACAAATAGATACCTCCAAGATTTAAAGACTCTGCTTACGCAGAGTTTCCTTTGCTATTAAATCTTTCAGGGTCTTTTGCAGAATTAACTTCCTGACTGTCCCCACCGTGTGGACTTTCCTCATATCACGTGTAACGCATCACCTCCTCCAGGGCTGGAAGCTCACCTTAAGCATAGTGATCGCATCTCCTTCATTTTTGTATCCCTAGCACCTAGCACAGTGCCTGGGAAACAGGAAGTGCTCAAAAAGGGAATGTTGAACGGATGGATGAAAAGGTACGTTTGTGCTAAATACACCAGGAACACTGGCTGTTTTTTGTGGTTCTTGTCGGTTGGTCTCCCTTAAACACAGGTGCACACAGCAGCATAATGAGGCAGTGAGGGAGGAACTTTGGGCTCCTTTTGGCTCAGGGACCAATCTTGCTTCCCATGCAGTCCGCCTGCTGGTGCCTGGACTGCCTCTGCGGTGTGGTGTTAGGGGGCTGGAAGGAACAAACCCGAGCATCCCCACCTGTCACTGCTGCCTGAAATTTTCCCAGGGATGTCTCCTGCATCTGTGATCAGCACTGCCTTAGCCAGGCTAACTGACTCCAAAAATAAGTGTGACTTGAGCTATCTGGTTCTTTTCTGGGTAGGGTTCGAATTTTGGAAGAGGTAAAAGGAAGAAGAAATTAGAGCTCCAGAATTCTGTAGACCGTTCAGATATTTTCTTTAGGTCTCCTCTTGTCTTAGAAGCAAGTGCCTGTGTACTGGCTGGTTATATCAGCATGGATCATGGACCAGCATTCCTATGCATGAGTTTCGCCAATTTTCTAGGGCTCCCATAGCTTCTAAAGATCTCCTAGAGACGAGTGTCCTGACTCCCATCGTGCCGGATGGTTTCTTTGTCAACATCTATCTATGCCTGGTCAGCCTAGATCACCTCAGACAGGTTTAAGATCAGTGACATCTTGTTGTAGCTGGGATCAGAAACCATCTGGCTTCACCTGTTTGAGGGGACAATCTACCAAATACAAGAGTTAGAATGGAAACCTGTGTTCTATTTTGACAAAGACTAGTCTCTCTGTCCTTCTTAAATTTGTTAATTTGAGAGCCATTGGAAAGAATTGGGCTTGGCAGGTGTGTATGGCTGTAGGTTGGCAAAGTGCAAGCTCTCCTTACCTTTGATATTCCTAATCATTACTCTGGAAGTTAACAAAGTTTTGCTGTTCCTTATGGGACTTTCAATTCAGGATAAAATTGTAATTGATGTCAGAAAAAGAAGAATTAAGCTTTCAAATGAGCAAGTTTTGGGGTGTAATAAGAGTCTGTGATACTGTATCATTGGTTTCCCAAGATAATCCTGGTGATTTTGCCCTCACTTTGCCAAAAAATAGGGAAGTACCAACAATGATCACTGGTGTTTGATTTTTGGTCCAAATAAATTACTCAAGGTCAGAGCTTAGTGAAGTACTGTTTACACAGAAATAGGCAGAGTGACAAGGCATTTAAGTCACTGTTTTTTTTTTTTTAATGTTTCTTTATTTTTGAGAGAGCATATTGGGGAGGGGCAGAGAGAGCAGGACAGGATCCGAAGCAGGCTCTGTGCTGACAGCATTGAGCCCGATGCACGGCTCGAACTCACGAACGGCAGGATCACGACCTGAACCGAAGTCGGATGCTCAACTGACAAGGTCACCCGGGTGCCCCTAAGTCACTGTTTTGATTGGTCATTGGTCACCTTTGACTGAAAGTGGCAGGAGATGTTGCTGCTTCGTTAGTGACAGCCCAGGTCCGTTTCAGAAGACCAGCTTGTGTCGTTAAGGCTCACGGCTGTGTGCTGCCTGCTAGGCTGTTGGTTGTTTTTCCTTTCATCTCTTTGTTTATCTGAACCCTTACACCAGCCGTTATTATTCTCTGCAAAGGGCCAACTCACTTTTATGTGTGTTTTGTCACTTTCTATGCAGATTTCAGCAACGTCCCTGACATCACAACTGGCCTGAAAAGGAGTCAGACTGATGGTGCCCTGGCCCAGGTTCCCCACGGGGAGAAAACGGGGCAGACGTTCGGGGTAAGATGCTGTCCCAAATCTTAAGAGAGGGACCCGGCCGACAAGGGTGAATTCCCACCTCCACCTGAGGTGGGGAAACAACATAGGGTTATCCGATCCCTAGGTCCACCACCTGAAACAAACATCTGTTTTTGCCTTAAGGGAAATAGTTTCCTTATTTATTCGAAGTGAAGTACGTTAGGACAGACTGACAAAGGAAACTAAGCTCAGGCTTTCTGAAAGTCATGTTTAATGAGTCTCATTTCTTTCCTACTTTTTTTTTTTTTTTTGGCCAAAGATAAATTATTTTTGTAATGTTGTCACTTTGTTGTGGTAAAATATATATATAAGCATAAACTTTTGTATTTTAACCATTTTTAATGTTTATTTTTGAGAGAGAGAGAGAGAGAGAGAATGGGAGAGGGGCAGAGAGAGAGGGAGACACAGAATCTCAAGCAGGCTCCAGGCTCTGAGCTGTCAGCATGGAGCCCGATGTGGGGCTTGAACTGATCAACTATGAGATCATGACCTGAGCTGAAGTTGGATGGATGCTTAACCAACTGGGCCACCCAAATACCCTTATTTTAACCATTTTTCAGTGCACACTGCAGTGGTGTTACTTACATAAGGTCACAATATGGGGCAGCCATTACCATTACCCATTTCAGAACTTTCGCATCAGGCCAAACAGAAACTCTGCACCCATTAGACCATATCTCCCATTCACAGCTTCCACACCCCCCACCGCCAACACTGACCCCACGTTGCCTCGATTTCATTTCCTGCATCATTTGCCTGTTCTAAGTCCCTTGTATGAGTGTGACCATACATTATTTGTCCTTTTGTGTCTGGTTTATTTCACTTAGCATGTTTTCAAGTTCATCATGTTGTACCAGGTGTCAGAATTTCACTTCTTTTGAAGGCTGAATTATATTCCATTGTCGTAAATGCTGCATTTTGTGTATTTGTTCATCTGTTGGCAAACATGTGGCTTGTTTCCACTGTTTGACTCTTATGAATAATGCTGCAGTGAAGATTGGTATACAAATATCTGTCTGAATCCTTGTTTTCAGTTCTTTTGGATATACATCCAGGAGTGGAATTGCTAGGTCGCCTGGTCATTCTGTTTAGCCTTTTGAGGAACAGCCCACCTGTGTTCTTCAGGGCTGCACCATTTTCCATGACACTGACGGGCACCATGCATGAGGGTTCTAATTTCTCTGTATCCTCGCTGACACTTGTCATATTCCATGCCTTTCCTACATTTGTGTGTGTGTGTGTGTGTGAGAGAGAGAGAGAGAGAGAGAGAGAGAGAGCGCGCACGTGTGCACAGGGGAGGAGCAGAGGAAGAGGGAGAGACAGAACCTTAAGTAGGCTGTATGCTGAGGCTCAGTCTCACAACCCTGGGATCATGACCTGAGTAGAAATCAAGAGTCGGATGCTTAACCGGCCGAGCCACCCAGGCACCCCTCCTACGTTTTCAGTTGTTCATAGACCTCCTTTCAGAAATGGTCCAATTGACATGATCTGTTTTAATACGTAGTCCAGTTTTAGTTGATTTTGACATAACCCTCTTTTCAAATTCTTGCTTTTGTCTTACATGTGAAATAAGAATGGAGCTATGTAAGCTATGGCAAATATTAAAATAAAACTTACGTACGGTCTGCTCAGTTAGACTACTACTACTAGGGCCAATCCCTTTGGGGAGCAGCCATGTGGCACACCCTTTGGTGATGGTCACTGTGGAAAAGGGGGTCGGGTTGGAGCCTGCCCGCTTCAGGTGATGGGCTCTCACCTCCCGCCTCTTCTTCCTCTCACCCTCCTTGCACTGGGCCCCCATTCCTGATTCACCTCCTTTGAAGTCTCTCTTCTTGCCGATTCCTCCCATAAAACCCTCAGGTGCCTGTTCTGGTCTGGCTGTGCCTCCAGGATGCAGTTTCTTCTAGCCTGAAATTGTCCACATTTTTAGTCTTAGGTCTCTGTTCTGTCTCTAGTGAGTTATTTACTTTTGGGAACCCGAAATTATAGCTAAGTTATTATTTTTTTTAAGTAATGCCCCCCAGAGCACCAACTGGAAGTGTTTCGATCGCTTTGGCTAAAATTTGTAAATAAACACACACACACACACACACACACACACCCCAAATATTTCTGAAACGCTTTAGAAGCCAGGCCGTCTATTTAAGGTAAGTGTGCCTGAGGGGTGCTGGCACAGTGTGGCAGCTTGGGGGAAATCACTTAACACCACGAGGGATAATGATTTCCTCTCTGTCGCAGTCTACTTGAGTTCCATATTCAAGTTCTTAAGAAGGAAATTAAGTTCTTTTTTCAAACTTTATTTTAAGGTTCCATAACATAAATACGCAAAAGTTACCCGCGTGGAGGCTATTCCCAACTCTGTCAGTTAACAACGCCGGTCACAGCTAAACAGAGCGTTTACCAAACGAACATCGGCACGTTAGGTAGAAATTTTAGGAAAAGGAGGAAAGCTGTGGTTCAGCTTGAAACTGGAGCTATCTGAGCTTGGTTGTCATTGCTAACGTGGTTAAAGGAGAAAGCGAAGAACGCAGAAGAAAACAATATGGAAAGAATATGATCGTGGGGAGCCTTGCTGTCAATGGCTTTCAAGCCTGGAGTAACCATCATCTTTCCTTTGTCAGATCTGAAGCCCCTCTACCGGTCTGTCACGATGGATTTCAGTACATTTCTCAACAGCCCTAGTGAAATGCCTGGCAGTTCCTTAGTTCACACGTTCTTTGTCCCTCGGGTGACCATCAAAAGTAACCATTGTGATGTGTATTAGTGAAAAGAAAGTTTTGAATTTGAGAACTAAAAGACACCATCTTCTGTATTCATATTTTCAGCCCCCTGGGAACATCAGGTTATGTCTGAAAGCAGTCTTTTTCTGTTTTCCAGTGGTGGTTGTAGAGTTCTGCGATGTGTGTCCACACATTGGGTGTGGATCTTTTGGGCGTGGCCCAGGCCTGTCCCACGAGTGCCCACGGGAGGTGGTCGATCTCCAGAGAGGAGACCAGCCTCTGTCTCCCTGGCTTCCCGCTCTGGCCCCTCGAGTCTTCTCAGGGGTCATTAACTTCTTTTCAGATTAGACCCTGGTTGAACCCGAGTTGTTTGGGATATTTTACTAATACTATTCTAGACCTTGAAATAAGGAATAATTTCCCTTGAAAAGCAAGTGCAGCCTGGCTTGATGAAGCACAGCTGTAAGTGGGGCTTTTGACAGCCCCACAATTTCTACAAATGGTTCATAATTGATTGCCTTCTTTCTCTTCAAGGGTGCCTATTACTGTCACAGCTCTTTGTGTGCCCTTGTCAACCTCTCCCGTGTGGGGGCTCCTTTTTTCCCCCCCTAGCATTGTTAGCAATTAGCCTGCACTATTGTAATAGTTTGGATTTTGAAAGGAATAAACAGTTTCTCTTTGGGTGAGGGGGTTGAGAGAGTTTCTGGGTTGTTCTGGGAGCTTGAGGTGTGTTAAGCAGTCCCTGCAGAAATACTGCCTGTGTTCCGTTTCCCTCTCTCTGAGCTGACTCTGAAACTGTGGTACTTTGCGGCTCCGTGGGCTCTGAGTGTGCCCTAACCCGGCGTCTGCCCAGAGCCTGCAGGCTGGGCACGGGGTGGGAATCTAGAAGAAGGGGGGTGAGCTTCCCCAGCCGGCAGCGCTGCCTCGGAGGAAGAGCTTGGTGGCGCTAGGACGTCCTTGCGAATGTGACTTGGAACAACAGTTTGGGAGGGAGAGAGCAGAGGGAGAGAACGTGCCTCTTCCTCATTTCCCAACGGCAGGCAGACCGTAGATGCAATCGCTTCTCCCAGAGGGAGCAGGTTTCTTTGAACTTTTCCTTCCGATGCACAGCGTGTAAGTAAGCGAGGGCTTTGATCTCAGGGGGTGGATTCTGATCCAAGTGTGGGCTCGCTTGCATGCTTTCCTTTTTCTCTGTCTTGAAAGTTGATTTTAGTCTAACATGTCTATAGATTGGTAGGCGGATGAGCAGACATGCCTTTCTTTCCAGAAGGGATCCTGACTGTAATCTTGAAACACTCTTTACAGCTAAGGATGCGGAAATTTCTTTAGGGTTCTAGGGTTTCCGTGGCATCGTCGACTTTTCCCTTCTCGTTCCTATGTGGCAAGGGTTTTTCAGTGGATATCCGAAGTAGTTTTGTCCTTTTGAATCATGTCAGAAAGCCCGGAAATTCCACATATTTGCTCTGTAAAATCCGCCTGACAAGAGACAGGAATAATTTAAGGACGGTAAATAATTTTATGCTTTGTGAGATTTCCTTGGAGCAAAGCACACTGCTCGTATTGGACTTCACGCTGTACAAGAAAATCCACAAAACTGAAACCATTTTCTGTGAGGTAAGCGGAGTTTTGACTTTAGTTATTCCTGATTAAATATATTTTTTTCCCCAGCCTTTTAGAAGAATTTTATGTAATCACCTAGTGCAGCTTTGACAGTGATTATTTTTGCAGTTCGTAGGCGTTGTGTTGATAGAACAGAGAGCATTTGGGAATCTGCAGATACACAGCGTGACGACTGTGTTGTCCTCTTTGCAATTTAATAATGCTCAAGGTCTATTGTGTCCTTTCATTTGTGCAAGGTGGGAAAAAAGGGACATGCACTAATGGTTGGGTTTCACAACGCAGCAGGAACATAATTTGCATTTAATATTTAAGGCCTGCTCACCCACTTAGCTTAACCTTTTGAGTTTTTTGCATGAATTCCTTTTAGGAGCTTGCCTATCTGAGAGGCTAGCGGAAAAGGTTATTGGACAACACATGATTTGTTTTCTAGCACTCTCGAGTTGTACATCTTTCTTACTTTCCTTTGAGTCTCTTGCATTATTTCAAGAGATGTTTTAGTTAAAAAGTGAAATTAAAGTATAATTTATAAGTTGTGGTCTTTCTACATGGTGGCTATTCAGTGGATTAGGATGATCATCACCTTTTTTAAAGAACTGAACGTACCTCTTTCTAAATGCACGTTACCTGACATAATCCCCGTATGAACGAACAGAATGATAGCATCTTCCAAGCAAGGCCCATCGTCCCCGAAAATGACTTGGGGTCTGACGGTCTCCAGTGGGGAGACGATCATCTTGCACAGAGAATAAATCCAGGCAGGCAGTGGTACCAGACCTGATGGTTGGAAACCTGACTCTACATTCCGGTCCACCAGGCTGTACCGCTGCATGACCCGGGGCAAGGGACCCAACCGTTCTCTGCCTCTGTGTCCTCACTCGTGGGCAAAAATAACAATGCCACCAGCCCTGTGTTGTTGAGTGGATTCTGCACCATCACGGCACACGTGTGAGAGATTGTTAGGCTAAGGGGTCCTTCCTGCTGTGTCTCAGGCACGTACGGGGTTCGGAATGCTCTCTCATTCTGTGCGCCTAACACGCCACTTGCCCATCTCAGCTGCTACCCGGACTTCCCGAAGCGAGTGTCGGGTGGTCACATCCCGTTGAGCTGTGCTAGGAGATAGAAAAGAATTGGAAACCGAGGGCTTGGCAGCTGGGTCCTCTTAGCTGTCTGTCACTTGCACAAAGACGAAACCCGCCCATCTTTGAGCTGGCGTTTCTTACTCAGAGTGCTAGGCTTCAAATGATTCAACAAAATAGTATATGTTAGGTCTGCCTTTCTCTTCAGCGGGAGTGGGCCGTGAATACCGCGAGGCTAAGTGAAGCCCGAGGCACGGCCCGTCCAGGAGGTCTTACAAACTCGGGCCTTTTGGAGGAGAGGTGTCTCTTCAGGGCATAGAGAGGTGCCAGGGGTACAGGCTAAAAAGGGTCAAGTTGAGCGAGTTTTCTGCCCAGCTGTCAAACACACTGTTCTGCGTTTCTGACACCATACATCCGTTTGGCCGGGACTTGGCAGCTTGGTGGATTTGTTGGAAGCAACTATGCTTAGTTTTCTTGGGAGCCTAAGAGGCCATTTGATCTCTCTAGCGCCCATTGGCTTTTTTTGGTTGACTATCTTTCTAGCTCCAGGGTATTAGCACCCTGCTCTCGGTCTGTTCTGATCATTAGGGCTGGTACGTCATGAAGATGCCAACTCTTTCCCTGGGTGTGGCGGGAAGGGACATCCCTGCCGCATGAAACACACAAGAGCCCTGTCGTCTTTGTTGCCAGGGATCACTTACGTGCTCTATTCAGCCGTTAGAGATGTCACCCTCAGTGTTGGATGCGAGAGAGAGAAAGAGAGAGAGAGGGGAGAGAGGGAGAGAGGGAGAGAGGGAGAGGAAGAAAGAAAGAAAATCCAGTCCCAGCTCAGGGTGCAGGGAGGCTGACAGTGGGAGGCCGGTAGCCGGAAGTGGGGTGGCATCGAGAACCAGAAGTGAACCCTCTGACCCAGTGGCTTCATAGCAGGCAGTTGGGGCCGGGAGAGCTCGTCCAGGGGGTCACAGGACAAACAGTGGGGTCAACAAGTAGGCAGTGGGAAGAAATCTTGCTGGTGTTGACTTCTCCCCACTCTCTGCCACAAGCTGCCAGCTGCCATCGTGGCGGGGGGAGGCGGTGGGTGGGTCCTAAAGGGGTTTGTGCTGGGCCAGTGTGTCGCTGGGCACCAGCCAGCAAACTGGGAAGTAGGAAGGCGGCCGTTGCCATTGGCAGAGCTGTGGGCTCACTGGAGCCAGCAACATGGTGGCGTCCAATGAGCACTCGGCTGTCTGGGCCTTGGCCAGGGAGACCCTGGAAGCTCAGGGGCCAAGGCTGCCTGTCGGGTGAGGCTTGGCCGGGGTGTGGGGGCCACAGGGAGCCATACTTGCGTGCCCTGTGTTGGCCTAGAGTACGTTCGTTCAGGCAGCAGGCTGTGTGGAACCCAGGAAGCTGGTCTGGAAGCCAGGCTGTAGGATGTTAGCTCTCTCTGGAGGTTGGCCTGGGGCTGGCCACGCCCCTCTTGCTCTTCTGTCCCGGCATCTGTGCTGTGGGCACAACGGCACCTGACTCCAGTGAGGCTGTTTAGTCCCTGTCTTCCCCCTCCCTTCTCGTTAATGTGACTGGTTTCACTTCCAGACTCTTCCTTCCTTTCTCTTCCTGTTTACCACCTCCCACCCCCAGCCCTTTCCTTCCTGCCTCTCTCAGGCCCCTGCTTCCTCATTCTCCTCCAGACTTCACCTTTCGTCCCGGTCTTAATGGGAACAAGAAAGCGTTGTCCCGGGGAGTCACCCTGGGAGTCGCACAGGGAGGGAGGAAGGAGGAGGAAGTTGCTAGGAGGCCATGCCCGCGCCGCAGTGAGAATCAGCCCGCGGCCGGGTGGGCTGGTCGGGTAGAAGTGGCTCTGGAATGAACTGGCGGCGGAAGCAGCCCCAGTGCTGAAGCGATAATTACACCCCTTCCTCACGCTGCCGGGTCCGTGACTCACAGGAAGGTGCCTCGAGACTCCCCAGAGCCGCAGGCCCCCTCGTGGGCTTGCGTGCTGCAGACATGACCCTGGCTCGCCACGTTGGTTTCTGGTGCAGACCTCTCCCTGCCCTTCCTCTCCTTAAACAGCGGGGGCTGGGAGTTTGCCCCCATCCTCTCCGAGAGGAGACCGTAAGAGGGTGTGTTCGACCTTTCCGAGGCAAGCAAAGGCCCATGTCCAAAGAGCAGCCAGCCTGCTTCCCTGTATCTTGGGTGGCGGAAAGGGACCCGTAGCCGTGCTCCTGGGAACCTCCCCTTGGGCCTGGCCTGCCAGGACTGCGGTGGGTGGCAGGTTCCCTGTGGCCCATGGTGGTTGCAGAGTGGGTCATACGCTCTTGGATATGGTCACGGAGGACAGGTTGTCCCGTTCCTTTGCCTTCATCCTCTGCCTCCATGGTGTTCAGCCATCCGTTTCTCCATCTTTCTTTTCCTTCTAGGCTTCCTGGATTGGAGACAGAATAATTTCAGAATAATCTCCCCCCTTTTTAAGTTTGTTTATTTGTTTTGAGAGAGAGAGAGAGAGTGAGCAAGCACGCAGGGTAGGGGCAGAGAGAGAGAGGGAGAGAGAGAATCCCCAGCAGGCTCCACATTGTCAGCACAGACCCTGATGCAGGGCTCAAACTCACGAACTGTGAGATCATGACCTGAGCCAAAATCAAGAATCAGACGCTTGACTGCTGAGCCACCCAGGCGCCCTTTATCCCCCATTTTGGAGGAGAAGAAAGCAGGGAGTCTGAGCAGAGAGTCTCAGGCCAAACCCTGCTTTCAATCATCACCATTTGCAGACTCCTGCATGTTCTCAGGGGAGGCCCTCTGGACTTGGCTGGTCTCAGAAGAAGAGCACGTGGGGTTGGCCCCAAGTCTCACGTGGCAATCCTTTTTCCTTGGAGAGGTCATCAGACTCCTTACATCTGTGTCCTGGCGGGTAGGTCTATCAGCTGTGGAGGCCCATCCTGGCTCTGTCTGTCTGTCTGCCTCAGCACCTGATCTGAAGCAGTCTTTTGCTTGATACAGCCTTTTCTCCTCCTCAACACAGAGAAACGCTTAAAAGAAAAATAGATTCTAGAAGAACCCAGTTAGAATTAACACTGGTTAATTACATTGTCCTTTTCGCAGTAACTCAAGTTAAAACCTGTAAGATGTCTGGAGGTTTAAAGTAACGGAAAGTAAAGTTGAGGATGGTTAGGGGCTTTATTCCCACGTCCACGCTACGCTTTTCCTCTCTTAACCTGGTTGAGAAAAATTACTTGGGGCGGATCGTTGAGCAGCTGACAAAAGTGATGGACCCTCAGGAAATCGCTCTTGTCCTTGAGAAGCCGCCCGTGTGCACTTCTGGGGAGTTCGCTCATCTTATGACTCTCGTCCACAGATTTCCCCCCTTAGGACTCTGTGGGCTCTAGGTTCATGATTCTGACTTCGGTGAGCCTCTGAGTAATGTAGCTTCTGTCTTGACTCAACATCATTAACATTACAGACTTAATTATCAGGTAGTTACAGAATGAGAAGCACTGTGTTTCTTTAGTCAAGTGGCATTTTGAACTCTGTCTTTATCTTCAGGTCTGGTTGGTGAGGCAGGCTTGGCAATATTAATGCCTCGTTATCTCTGTGCTGAGAGACCTTGAGGAACATTACATAATAACCACCCCACCCCAGGTGGCAAAAACTGTGAGGCTGAGACCAAGGAGGGCATTGAATGTGCTGGTTAGACATCCCTACAGTGGTGAATACCAATCGCAACATTATGTGCTGGTGTCCTAACATTTCAGGAGTTCGTTTTCTGTAATTAGTGAAAAAATGTGATTTTTTTTTTGTGGGGGGAGGCATAAATTTAGATCTTGACCCCCAACCCAACATTTTGTGGAACTCACTTTAGTAAAAAATCAACAGCTGTCTGTGGGACCAGAGGGGTGGTTACATGCCTAGTTCAGGGCATGATCAGACAGCAGAGGATCCCGTGGTTTCCCCAAGGGCACCGAAGGAACTTCCCCTTGACCCCATCACGTCAGCCAGCCTGCGAAGGCATGCTGCTCACCGCTTTCCTTGTCTTTGGAAGGAATAAGAGCCACAGTTATCTAATTTTGGCTGCCCATTCTTGGGGCACCACGAGGCTTACCTGTCTTACCTTCAGTATTTACCAAGAATGGGGGTTGGCATAACGTCACCTACTTGTTTAATCATTTGTTGGGATCTCCCCCAGAAAGGCATTCCCACATGTCAGTCATTGGTGAGAGGCCCGAGACGTCCTGTTATGCCTTCGTTACGTGTCTTGTGTGTGAGACGCTGCAGTCCGGTGAGGACCTCGCTTGTGCTGCACAAACGCAAATGTGTCTGAGTCTCTGTGCTTTCTTTTCGCGCCTTTGTTACTTACAGCAGATTCTCACCTTTTGATAATGTCCCAGCCCCACACGGTAGCTGCTTTTGCTTGTTGGAAAAGTTCTGAGAAGTTGTGAGTCATTTTGCAATTTCCTCTGTAGTGTCAGCTCAGAGATGACTTAGTCCCACTGTGGTAGGGGCGAGGCGCTGAGGGGGGAGAGGTTTTGGGGGACCCTGCTGGGAACACTTCACCCCCTCAACGGCCTCTAACTGCCCAGAGGAAAGCTTGGATTATTCATTTCGCAGATCAGTCTCCTGCTATTCTTGATAATAACACGAAGGACCAGGCAACAAAATATATTCGTCACTAATGTGGGAGACAAGAGAAAACCGAAGGTGTGGTTTTCAAGGCGCCCCCCCGATCTGTCTTTTGTCCTCTCCATTCTTCTGTTTGTTGTCACGCCTCCTTCTCCCTTTTTTGTTTATTCAGCCTCCAATGAATGCATCCCTCCTCCTCCATGACTCACCTTCCTTCATACTGATTTTTTTTTTTTTTTTTTGTTGCCATCTAAGTTCTCTTGTGCTTTCAGAACACAGATGTCAGATGAGGAAGCTCTTAGATGTGCAGTAGCTTAGAAGGTCCTGGCCTGGCATTTGCAGCAGCTGGGGGTTCCAGCGCCAACCGCTCAGAAACCACAAGCGTGGTGTCACTCGAGTCCTGCCGCCTTGCTACCTCAAGTTGGGTTTGGGATTTTCTAGAATCCAGTTCCTTCACGGTTCATTCCGCTCTGACACAAGGGGTGGTCAGATGAGAAGACTAGCATCAGCCTGCCGTTCCAGGCACCAGGGTGGGACAGGCTGTCCTCGCTCACCTCTGAGTTGCCTGGCGAGATCTTGAACACATGATTTTATGGATTAGTTTCCAAAATGGAGAGATGATTATCAAACCAGTAATCTCAGGTGAGATTTAAAATCAATTTTCTATGTCTGAGGCTTTAAAAAAAAAAGTTTTCAATTTATATTCTGTCATGGTCACGTTATCTCTGGCATCTTCTGGTTTTGCTTGGGCTCCCGCCTGTCCGTGTACATTTCCTTAGGCCATCAGCTTGGCGTCTCGCCCAGGGGGACAGGGCTATGGTTACTTAGGATTGATTGACTTGCATTTTCTAGAAGTTTGATCAAATTGCAGAACTGTCAGGGCACCTGGTGGCTCAGTTGGTTGGGCTCAGGCACGATCTTGCAGTTTGTGGGTTCAAGCCCCGTGTCTGGCTCTGTGCTGACAGCTCGGAGCCTGGAGCCTGCTTCGGATTCTGTGTCTCCCTCTCTCTGTCCCTCCCTTGCTCACACTCTGGCTTGCACACATTCCCTTCCTCTCTCTCTTTCTCTCTCTCTCTCTCTCTCTCTCTCAGAGATAAATAAACATTAAAAAAATATTAAAATTTGCCAAACTGTTTATCAAAAGTAATTGTTGTTCTAGTTTGAATTTTATTACCTCATTTCTATTATTTATTCAGTGTTAGAGTTTAGAGATTGGTTGATGGTAAGGTCTCAGATAAATGTGCATGAGGCAGACAGTGTTCCATATGAGATGATTCATTTGAGGCCCTGTCAATAAGATACAATCCAGAGTAATGTGACGGACTTGATTATAAGGCTGCTTATTACATCTAGCAAAAAAAAAAAAGGGGGGGTGGCAAGTGGGTTGTGTCTGTGCTCACTCAGGGCACGTAGCATTTGGCAATATCCATGCCTGAGAAAGGTGGTCAGTGTATTAACAGGTAATTTACCTTTTATATTTTTTACGATTTTTCTTCCAAAAGCTACACTTGTTTTAGAAACCAGATTCCAAGTATTATTTTCAGCCAAGTATTAGAACTGAAAATCCAGGCCTTCGTAAGCACAAAAGGGATTTATGTGGTGGGTTTCAGGTAAGTCATGATGCCTGGACCCTCCCTCCCTACCCCCCACACCATTCTTCATAAGAGACTAAGGGTCATCCTTGACCCATGCAACCTGCTGAAACAGCAGTCGGTAGAGGTCAGTGTCGCTGTTAAAGGGTCACAAAGGCACCAGCCGCTGGAGCGCGTGACAAGAGCTGGCTGCTTTCCTCCTGAAGCGATGGTGGGGGTCCTGTGATGCTGCTCAGTCCAGGCAGCCGCCTGGTTTGCTGTGCAGTAAGAGATCGTAGTTGGTGAAGTTTTAGTGCACCAGAAAGCTTTTTAAGAATTCACAATTTGTCTGTATCAAATTCCCGCAGGCAGTAGCCCCCTTCGTTCTGCCAAGCCAGCGCACATACTCCCTTCTGCCTGTCCCAGAAAGAGAGAATGTTCCAGGGCAGCAGCAAGCACGCTGGCTGTTTGGTGCGCCCTTCACTCAGTGGCTGAGTGTTATTGCTGTTGCCTGTCGTGGACTCTGTCCCCATGGCCAAGGCTATCCCAGACAGCATTTTTGCAGTTTACATTTGGAGAGCGGGGTATCTCAGAGATGGGATTCACGAGAAGGATTTCATCTGTTGCTGTGCCAAGGTGGGATAGAAAGTCGATGTTCGCGTCCTCATTTGCTATGGCTGGGCCAGGCGGGAAGTGGAGCGGCCATGGGACCCGCGTGCTGCGGCCTCCCTCACTTGCTGGTGGGTGGGCTTCCGGGAAGTTGCCTCCCCCCCCGAGTCCCTATATCCTCATTTGTTAAAAAGAACAAGACTAGATCTTCCATGACAGTTTCGAGGAGGCGAAATTAACAAGGAGCCATGCGTGAGAAATGGTTTTGTAAACTGCAAGGGGTGCTAAGTAAAAGAGCGTTAGGGGGACTACTTACCATCGGCTCTGATCATCTGCGTTGCCGTGAAGCCCCCTGCAACCCCTCCCCCCCCCCCACACACACCCTTGTGGACACGGGCCTCTGAAAGTAGGCAGACCCGAGGCTAATGGTCCAAAAGAAGATAGAGCAAGCCAACCAGATGATACAACTTGGGGATGCAACCCTAAGGCGGTCCAGAAGCCAAGGTGCTCAAGGAATGTGCCGGAGTGGGTGCAACCACGTTACAGTTTACTGAGCCCCTTAGAACTGCTTGCATAGCTGAGGGCCTGGTCGGCAGCTAGGAACCAGGTGCTACCCTACTTCTTCTTCTAGGTTAGGCAACCAGGAACCCACGTAGATGGCAACCGGAAAGAAAATAACTTTTTTAGGGAACCCCAGAAGAGGGGAGAGGCCTCAGCTGGGGGAGAGTCTGGTCTTAGGTTGCTGGGCAAGAACTGTCCCCGGCAAAGCCAGACACCAGCCTAAACCGTCAACCCCGAATGTGTGCGATGTCCCTCTCTCAGGATTCAGCTGCATTGTCTTCTTTCATTTATCATGTAGACTTGACTTGCCTGGAAAATTGGCAGCTGACGAATTTATCAAAGCTTTAGTTGGTCAAGACTGTGATTACAATTGGCGTTTATACTGATGCATTTTTTTTTTTTCCTTCAAATCCAGTGATAGAGAAAAAAAATCTCTACTCGGGAAATCCTCAGAATATGTAACACTTAAAGACCTTTCCTGCAAAAACTGCTTCAATAATATATTATCAGTTGCCAAGAATAAAGTCAGAGACCTAGCTCTCGAATGGAAATGTTGTGTTTGGGAAAACAGGCAGGAAACACAGAAACCGACTAGAATGTTCGGTGAAGACCTTAACCGCTGAAGGAAGAGTTAGGGTAGATACACAAGTTTAAACTAATTTATGTGATTGCCAGAATGAAAGTAGGCTGTGACAGAATACTGAAGGAAGAGACTAGAAGTGGAACTGAGCCAGAAATCAGTACTTCTGGGTGGGAATGTGGGTGAGGGCAGTATTGGTAGGAAACAACTCCTTGTTAAGTATGTATTTTCCAAAAAAAAAAAAAAAAAAAAATTCGCTGAAAGGCATTGGTTTAGAGACTTCTTTAACCAGATAAACATATTTAGAAATAATGTTAAATGATACAGTCACAGAAAGAATTTAAATTCAGGTCTAAATGCCCCAAGTCACAGGAAAGGCAAACAGGAAAACATCTCAGCCATCGAAAAGCAACACAAAATAAAGCAAAAGCCAGTAAGAGAATTTGAGTCCTTTTTCAGAGCCCTGCACCTGAGCCAGGAGACCATGCAGGTGTTTTGTTGTGTTTTGGAACACAGTTGAAAGCATAGGATGTAAGAGGGTTTATGTTGCATGTGAATTAAGATGTCATGTACTGTTCAAAAATAACATCGAAGTCATTTTTTAAATTTATACTTGACTCACTAAAAATTTTCAGAATAGTTTTATAGGGTATGTTGAGTTTCAATTAAGGCTGATTTCAGAAGAATCTTTTGATCTGGGTGCATCTCTCTATATCAGGAGTTGGCAAACTTTCCCGGTGAAGGGTCAGATAGTAAATATCTGAGGCATTTCAGGGTAGAAGCAGCCATAGATGATGGACAGGTGAATGAACGTGGCTGAGTGCTAATAAAACTTGATCTACAGCAGTGGATGGAGGGCTAGGTTGGCCCAATGGCCTTAGTTTGCTGACCTTTGTTCTGATGATCCATCCACCCTTCCTTCACCTGTCTGTTTGGAATGGGGTTATTGAAGTCTCTTTTATTTTTTAAATAAAATAAAAAAAATTAAATTTTAATTAAATTTAATTAAAACTTTTTAATTAATTTTTTTAATATTTATTTTTGAGAGAGAGACAGAGACAGAATGTGAGGAGGTATGGGGTAGAGAGAGAGAGAGAGAGAGAGAGAGACAGAATCTGAAGCAGGCTCCAGGCTCTGAGCTGTCAGCACAGAGCCCGATGTGGGGCTCGAACTCAACGAACCGCGAGATCATGACATGAGCCGAAGTCAGACACCCAACTGACTGAGCCATCCAGGCGCCCCCACCGGCTCCGTATTTTTGCATTTAGAAGTCAAGAAGTCCTGGCCCACATGCATCTGCCTTGATGAGCAGTTTTAACTGTACATCGGACGTAAGCCATAGCTTGCTTTCTGGGTGAAAACTGGGAAAGCGAAAACGCAGTGCCCGGCCAGGATATATTAGATCGGATGAGCCGTTCTGTGTAAACTGCTTATGGGTGATATTGACATGCCCCGGAGTTTATGTGCAGCGGGTGCCCGGTGGTGTAGGGGTGCTGCCCTAGCCCTTGAGACGTCCTTGGCAGAGACCGCACATCGTACTCATTCCTGTTAAATGAGGAAACGGAGCAGAAGGCAGCAGTGTCTCAGGGGCAGGGCTCTGTCCCCTGGAAGCCACTGCCTGGGAGCCCCAGTCTCTCCGCGGGCTCTGCCCTCACGAGTGCCGCCCGCACTGGGTTTCTACTCTTGGTGCACGCACGTGTCACACAGATGTGCCGCCCGCCTGTCCTGGGATGTTTGCACAAACTTGGCTTCTCCACCGGCTGTGGAAGCTGCAGGCCCTGCCGGGCCGTCTGGGTGGCCCTGTTTGGTTTCCCGGAGCCCTTCCGTAGGTGGGAAATGCTGTGTGTCCCCTGCCTCCCTCTTTCCTCCTCTGTGATCCTCACGCCTCTCTCTGCCCTTCCCCCGACTCCTCCTCCTCCTCCTCCTCCTCCTCCTCCTCCTCCTCCTCCTCCTCAGGAAGGTCCAGGTTTTCATGTTGGGGGGTCAGGGCTGCACCCTCAGCACCTAGAGCAGAGCGTGTCTGGCAGAGGCTCCACAAGACAGTGCTGTCATCGTGAAGTGTGGTTTTTGTGGCCCTTCCTTCAGGGGATTCAGAGGACGTGTATTCTTCTGTACTCCTGACAATAGCAAAACTTGGCCAGTTCAACTCCCTGTGCAGATGTTCACTTTTATTGAACCCTGGTCTTTATCCCTCGTACTGTGCTAAGTATTTTTACGCTTTACCTCATTGACTGGTCACCAGGACCCTATGACATGTGATCCCTGCTTTCCAGGCGAGTACCCTGAGTCCAGGGGGGATCAGTCACGGCCACACAGCTGGGAGCCGCCCTGGCCGGGGTTGCATCTCCAGAGCCTGTGTGCTTAAGCCTCCAGTCTTGGGCAGAGTAACTGTTCTGGAAATCTCAGTCCAGCGCGTGCTCTGAGGCCCTTGGCCTGAGCTTTGCCCGTACAGCGGGGTGATGCAAAGGGGCACGGGGGTGATGGGCTGCCTCGCGGGGGTGCACGCTCCCCAGTCTTCAGTGCCACCACGACCGCTACCTTGCCATCCCCCGTAAGGTGGCAGGGATTGCCACTGTGTCACGGCACGTCACCCTGCCCGCCCCTGAGGTCCAGCCCCCTGCCTGGCCGTGACCGTCTGGCCACGCTGTACTGGCCTGCAGTTGCTGGTGCGCTCCGTGCTCCTTCTGGCCCCAAACTTGGTGTGGTTCAGAGAACTTGTTTGTCCGTGAGCGCGTGGGGTCAGGGTTCGCTCCGACCCGGGCAGGTCTCTGTTCTGTCTCTGCAGGACCTACTCTTTGGGCACCAGTCATCGCGCATTGCTCGCTCAGAGCGCGCCCAGCCAGCCTTGGGGCCCTGCGAGCGGAGTGACTGTGTCGTCTGTTCATCACCGTGTCCAAAGAAACAGAACCCTCCGAGCCTTTGCAACCGCAGATCAGTTTTTTAAAGTGACAGGAAAGGAGTCCATTCATTAAAAATACTTAAAAAATTAAACCACTGTAAAAGGGAAAATTGAAATGAGCCAAAGGATAAAAATATCTTGGTTAACACTGCATTTGTGATATATATCATTCCATTTTTAGGAAATCTATGCACGTATGTTCGTAGTAATCTCCATGAGGAGCTACTTTCCAAAATGCAGGCCTGCTTTCTGCCCTTTGCACTAAATCGTGGCCACCTGCAGTCAGCAGGCACTCGTCTGTCCCGTCACTGGTGATTGTCGTGTGCTACCTCGGTGCATTTCTGTGCCCTCGTTTATTAGGTTCATCTTTACATTTCCGTGTAAGGTAAGGGCTCTCCTGTGACATAAGCTCACGTTGAATTTTACAGTGTACGTTCCTTCTGCCTTTGGAAAGAGAACCCTGTGGTCTAGAAAACAGTGTGAGTGATTCCTCATCCTTTTTGTACCATTTTGATAAATCTAAAAACCTCAGGCTGTTTTTTTCTAGAGGTTGTTTTTTTTTTTTTAACGTCTGAGAGAAAGTGTGAGTGAGAGCACACGCGCATGAGCGACGGAGGGGCAGGGAGAGAGGGAGACACAGAACCTGAAGCAGGCCCCAGGCTCTGAGCTGTCTGCACAGAGCCTGTCACGGGACTCGAACTCACGACCTGTGAGGTCATGACCTGAGCCGAAGTCAGAAGTCGGATGCTTAACGGACTGAGCCACCCAGGCGCCCCTAGAGTTTTCTGTTTAGGAATTGTATCACTAAGAGGAGAGGCCCCCCATAGAGAAATTGGATCACCTTGAATGCATCTTAGCTCCCACCCCATAGTCTGACCTGGCCCTGAGGGGGCGCTGGAGGGTGTCTGCGGCTGCTCCTGCGGGCCTTGGGCTCACCCTTGCTCCCTGTGGGGTGAAGCCCGTCTCAGCCAGTTCGCCTTCCGGGGAAGCCATTTATCCCTTTGCTTCTGGATTCCCGCTGCCGAGACCATTTGGGGGTGTTATTAGATCTTTCTGTAAGTTAGGGACCTTAACGAAGTGCAGAGTAAATTGAGAAGAAGTCCTTTGTACGGTTTTTAGCTGTTCCTTTTTTTTGTTTTGTTTTAAACTAAGGGGAACTTTTCTGACAATTAGCTAGGATGTGACAGCCGACACCATAGTTGCACTCAGATCACTGAGTCGTGCAGACCCGGTGAAGCTTCCAGAAGGACGAGTGGGAGGTTTTCCGTGCACAGCATGAGAACACACACCATGCTGACCACACCTTCCCAGGGCGAGGCTACCCTTGATAACTGGCCATTTGCCCAGAGTCTGAAGCTTGTCTTTTTATTTTTTCCAACATTCTTTTTGAAGGGCGATAGAAGTAGCAGGAATCTAATTCTTCTGCTTAGTATGCTGGCATAGCGAAACCCTGTGCCCGTCATCCAGACCAGATCCGGTCCACGGCGATGGCTGGGTCTCAGCTGTTCTGTGTGGTGCAGGGAGAGGACGCGGTGGCAGCTAGGGATCCGCCAGACCCACCACGTGTCATCACAGGACCAGTTAGACAGCACGAGGGATCTTTCCTTTGAGGTCTGCGTGCTAAGTCCGTTACAGATCTTCCCCCGCAAGGTAATGTCCTTATGCTCCTTAACCAAGGATGGACAGTGCATACTGCAAATGTGGTCACTTGCCTTTAATATTTCCCTGTGAAATATTACTCCAAATTATACAGCACTTTTCAGCCCTTTTTCTTAGGCTGAAAGTATTTGGGGGCCCGAGTAGTACAACTAGATGCCTGTGACGAACCAGTCTGTGGTCCTGGCAGTCCCTGCGTGAGGGGTCTTGGCCGCGGACGGAGCCAGAGAGCCCAGGCCAAGCTTGGCCCCTGCCGCATGCAGGCCTCCTGATGGCTCATGGAGTAGCTACGAAATCGCCCTCATCATTCCCAACAGTTCTGGACGCTGCGATGTGCTTATCCCACTGTGATTTTTTTCCTTTTAAGACCCAAATCCTAGGGTGAAATTGAAAAGCCTCAGGGAGCCACGTCTCCAGATAAGAGCAAAGTAAACATCAAAGTGTCACGCCCAGGGGATCAGATTTTATTCATCCAAAGCCGGGAGGAAGCCGGCCCAACACCTTTCTGCCGAAAAAGTACTACACTGTGTCCGGGTTGGAAGGGTCATCGCAGAGCCGCTTTGAGAAGGAGGCGTTCTGGGGAGCATCTGGGGCGTGGGGGCATGATCCCCCTTGTTCTGCGGCTGCTCCTGGGAGAATGGGGCTCCCGGAAGAACGAGCCATTGCAGCCCTAGTATAGGGAAGCAAAGGGTCCTTATCCATACATTTAAAACAGCAGACCCAAACCTAACAAAACGAAACCCCAAAACTGTTCAGATCTCTTTTGTCCCCCAATTTTATTGAGATATAATTGAGAAAACCGTATCTTCAAAGCATACAGCTTGATGATTTGCTATACATAAACATTGTGAAATAATTACCACAGTCAAGTTCGTTTTCTGTTTGTTTGGGGGGGGTGTGTGTGTGTGTGTGTGTGTGTGTGTGTGTGTGTCCAGAATGCTTAGGCGCTTCATGCCAGAGTCCTCCGTGAGATGGTCTTCATCTGTAAATAAGATCAAATCGTTTTCAAGCAGGGATCAGCCTTAGTGTAAGCTCAGGTCCTGAAAAAAATTTCGTTCTGGTCAGCAGCCCTGCTTTTCCATACAGCATAGTTTCAGGGAAAACTCCATTTAAGTTTTGAAAGGAATTCACAGAGAGAATACTCATTTCGTGTTCTCCTTTCAAAAAGGAGGTCCACAGCGAACCCAAGTTTCTCAGCGTGGATCCTGCAAACTGGAAAATCCTAATCCGAGCTGTGCCTCCGAAGGCGGGGTGTTCGTGACCCTGCACAGGCACGCGCTGTCGGGCTACGGGATCTTCACGCACCCACAGCCCTGCCTGGTGAACGCCTGTCGTTTTTAAAGCAGCATTCCCAGGGTGGAGTTGGGACGGTGGTACAGAGAAGCCTTCTAAAAGATGTGGCTGTCGTGTGTGGAAACGACGCTGCTTCTCCGAGCAGAGGTGGCCCCCAGGGGCCGGTGGCCGCATCCCAAGCACACCGGGAGTGTGTTTGGATTCTGTCGGGGCCAGGACGCCGTGACCACATGGGCAGGGGCGGAGGGGCACATCTGCTTTGCCTCCTGCTCTGCCAGATCCCCGGGAGGGGTGGGCACCCTGCAGAGCTAGATGGGGTGGCCCTGTGCCGTCAGGGTCTCGCCCACACCTCCGGGCCCCTCGTTTATACAGTGTCCGTCACGGAGAGGATTAAATGCCAGCAGATTCTGGAGAACACCCGCCGCCCGGGTCTACCTGGCGAATAGCAGGTGCTCAGCAAATGTGAGTGCCCTTTACTCCGTGACCCAGATGGCAATCCGAGGGGTTACCAGATGGGTTAGGGATCTAGGGAAGTTGCTCAGAAATGAGCGTTGCCGGGACTGTGCCGAGGACTGGGGGCGGAGCCAGGAAAGAACCCTGGGCCCCTGAATGTTGCCTGTGCTTTTCGCCACTGTCACCGTTTTGGGTGTGAAAACAGCCCATCCAAAGTAGTCCCCGTTCCTAGAACTTGCTTAGCAGATACACTCCAAATTCTGCCTTTAACCGTTCAATGCTGATGCCTGTCCCTACGAATAGAGGCACGGAAACGTAACCAGATACAACGTAAAAACACCATTGGTGTCCATCTTCTTTCTGTTCCACTTCCTGCCTCCTGAGCCCAAGTGACCCCCCCCGCCCCGTCCCCACACCCCCACCCCCACCCCCACCCCCCAGCCTGAGACGATGGTGAAAGTGCTGTGCGTGAGGAAGGGGACTTTGTAAGCTCTCCAGCATTTCGTTGATGGTACCTTAAGATGTTCATTTGCTCTCAGAATCTCCACTAACACTCACTTTTCCACGTTCATCTTCCCAGAAGCGTTCTTAAAGCGGATTCTGATTTTCCGAAATGGCAAGGATACTTTATTTTTAAAACCTCGTTATTTTAACACTGCATCGTTAGGTGTGATTCTGACATCCCAGCAACGTGAAGCTGTAAGCTCACCAGCTGCCATTAACTTATGGTGCGTTTTGTCAGATTTTATGCGGTGTATGTGAACTTAATATAGACTCCATAGCCCTGGAAGCTGTGACTTGTCAGAATTGCAAAATTACATTGTCTGGGCTTGCGGCGCAAATAGCAGTAGCAGAGATTTCAAATGAGTGAGTTTTGGGAGTCTCCGTATCATTATTATCTGGGGTTGTTGAGCTCAGTTCGTCGAGGGCCTGACCCGGACGGAATACCAGGGTCATGGGTGTGATTCTGGCTACTTTCTCGGTCTCAGGAGCTCAGTCTGTAAATTTTTTATATGGCTGTCCTTCACTCCAGACCCTGGGGACAGCGTGTCAGGCTGAAGGCAGCACTGCCCCCAGGAAGCCCAGTTGGAGATTGCTCGCGATTCTGATAGGTAGACCAGTAGTTGTCACGTGGCTCACATGTTAGCCACACTTGGGAAGCTTTTAGAAAATACTCCTGCGCCTGGGTGGCTCAGTCGGTTAAGTGGCCGACTTCGGCTCAGGCCATGGTCTCCCGGTTCACGGGTTTGAGCCCCGCGTCAGGCTCTCTGCCCACAGCTCAGAGCCTGGAGCTTTTCAGATTCCGTGTCTCCCTCTCTCTCTGCCTCTCCCTCACTCGTGCTCTGTCTCTTTCTCAAAAATAAATAAACATCAACATTTAAAAAAAAATTAAGACAATACTCCTACAAGGGGCTTCACATGTGGATTGGGAGCCAGTTGATCTAGCCGTGGGTGTTTCTTAAAGCTCCCGACACGAAGCTCATGCGTGGCCAGGGTTGAGGTGCACTGGAAAGGGGGTGCACACAACTTGGAGTGGTTTCGTTGTACTTCCGAGGGCTCCTTAATGATGCTCACGTCCCGGAAGAGAGAAAAGCCGCCTTTTGGCTACAGTGTTCTGTTTGGCTTTTACTATCTGTCATTTGGCTTTTGGGGCATGGCTGAACAGTGCTGGAATCTCTTCAGCAATGAATCATAAGATTTGGTTGTTTTAAACATGAAATGAGGCGTTTTGATAAATCAAGATGCATTTTT
This sequence comes from Panthera onca, assembly GCF_046562875.1. Taxonomy (NCBI): domain Eukaryota; kingdom Metazoa; phylum Chordata; class Mammalia; order Carnivora; family Felidae; genus Panthera; species Panthera onca. Next base: position 138,961,391 of record NC_138343.1, read on the forward strand.
TTTAATGTTTATTTATTTTTGAGAGAGAGCATGAGCAGGGGAGGGGCGGAGAGAGAGGGAGACACAGAATTCGAAGCAGGCTCCAGACTGAGCTCTGAGCGCAGAGCGTGATGCGGGGCTCGAACTCACGAACTGTGAGATCATGACCTGAGCCGAAGTTGGCTGCTTAACTGACTGAGCCACCCAGGCGCCCCTCAAGATGCAGTTTTTTAAATGTTTATTTTTGAGAGGGAGAGAGAAAGCGCGAGCATGAGCCGGAGAGGAGGCAGAGCGAAAGGGAGACAGAATCTGAAGCAGGCTCCAGGCTCTGAGCTGTCAGCACAGAGCCTGACGCAGGGCTCGAACTCACCATGGGCTCTTTGGAAGCCCAGTACCGGCTGTGTGGTTGATTGAACTTTGGCACCAAGATTTACGTGAAAATAAAAGAGAAATGATTCTGTTTAAAGGGCCCAGCAGACTGGGGGGCTCTCCTCGCAGACATCTGGGTGGAGAGGAGGCTCGCGGTCACTCCCCTGAGCTGGGGTCTTTACGTTACCTGCTCGTTCCTCACTGCACTTCCGGCTCATTCTTGGCTCTTCCTTGGAGCGCGTGTGTTCCTGCCAGGACCGTGGGACGACCCATTTCTCCCCTGAAGCCTCGCACACAGTGGAGGGATTCCCGTTGCTTTGCCGCGTCTTCCCCCTTCCGTTTGCTCCGCACGAGCTTGGGCTGGTTTTCACTCTGCCTTTGGCTGCGCTTTGGGGTTTCTTACGTGATCGCCTGGGGCAGGACCTGTCTTCCTTTTGGAGGCAGAGCGGGCCCTCGGGTGACACCCGCTGAGCTTGGAAGATGAACCGGAAGGTCAGTGTTGAGGGTAGAGCCGGGAGGGGGACCGGGGAGGGCGGCAGTGCCCTGTTTTTCCGCCGAGGCACTTCAGGTCATCAGGCGCCAGCTTTTTTAACGGGTGTGCGTCTGGCCACTGCGGTTGCGTGACACATGCTTGTGTGAGTTGTTCGTGTTCTGAAGCGTCCCCGAGAGGATGAATTCCACACTAGGAGATGGTCCTGACAAGCTCGGCTTTTGACTTCGGCCTGAGGGACGGGTCGGGGATGAAGGCGTTTACGCTGAAGGAGGGGGAGTTTGCGGGAGGGACGGCAAGTTGCCAAAGACGGGTGGACGCTCGTCACGCGTACCGGGGCCACTGCTTTGTCACTCGGTAACACTGCCGTGCGGTGGGGGGGAGCTGAGGGCTTGCTGGGCACTCGGGGCAGCGACGGGCACGGGCCCTGCCCTTGGCCGGCTTACTCGCCGGCAGGTGCTACGTGGGCTGGAGCCTGTGCAGGGGTGGGGTGGAGGGAGAGGCAAGTTAGAGGACGCTGAGTGTAGGCTGGTGATGCTCCAGGCACCGTGGAGACGTACAGGAGGAGACCCGTTTGAGCCTTGAAGCCACGACGTCAGGCAGGACGAGGGGGCCCCCCTCGAGAACCTTTGTGATCGCTGTGCTGGAATCCGAGTAGCAGCTGGCTCTCGGTCCCCAGACGTTCCCACTCCTCTCGTCCCCTCGGTGTGTGACTGCCCCCACTATCCCGAAGCCTCCCAGGGAGCCTGCTCACCCCTGTTCTCCGGCACTCACCGGGGTGGCCAGGTCACCTGCTCCCGTCTGCACCCTCTGTGGGGCTCTGCCCCCGCCCCCTGCAGGGTAGTGGACATCTCTGCCTCCCCGCCCGGCCCCGGCAGGTGCAGCCGCTCTAACCGCTCACTCGTGTTCTGTTGGCGCGAGCCCGCGGGGCTGGGGAGTGGACGGGGGGCAGGGCCGCGAGCCCCTGTGGCCAGGTCGCCCCGAAATTCGCGCAGTCACGCCGTTCCCGAGGCCGTCGGGCCGCCGCGTCAGGGGGTCTCCCCAGCGGGCTCCGAGAAAGCCACGGTCTTGGTTTGAGAGCCACCTCCATTACCAAGGGTCAACCTGTGCCGTGTTTTCTAGTTTCGGTACGAAAGAGCCATCTGTTCTGTTCTGACAACAGAAACGCATCCCACGTAGATACCCTGTCTTCACTCCCGTTACCTTAAACGGTAGCCAGAGCGGTCCGAGATGAATGAACCCGGCTGTGCTAGGTTGTCGCCCCCCCCCCCCCCCCCCCAGGTCCCCGAGAGGGCGCTGGGCAGGGACGAGCACCGCCTGCGTCCTGGCCGGGAAGCTGCCAAAACGGAGCGCGCCCCGAACGTCCCCTTCCCCGTCTTTCCGCCTCCCAGAGCGCCGAACAGATCGCTGCGCTGTGTAGGAGTTTCAACGACTCGCAGACCACCGGCATGGAAGGGCCGAGGGGGACCCGGGAGCCACCTCCGAGGCCGCTGGCTCGCCACCTCTCCGATGCGGATCGCCTCCGGAAAGTCATCCAGGAGCTGATGGACACGGAGAAGTCCTACGTGAAGGTAACGGGCGACTCCGCACGTTCTTGCCGGCTCTGTGGCCCCGCGGCGGCCAGCGGTATGTGGGCGGGGGGCCCCCAGGTCGCATGCGCCCCGAAGCCCAGCAGTCCTGACGGAGCCCCCTGCCCCTCGAAGTGGTGAATTGCCGCTGGGGAGGGGGCGAGGGTGCAGGAGCTGGGAGGGCCCGGAAGGATGGGCTCCTCGGCTCCCTTGGTTACCACGGTAGCTTTCACTATGGAAACATGTTCTAGCTCATCGTGTGCGGTCTGTGGGAAGGGAGTCTCCTGGCGGAGTCGGAGGGGGCCGGAGAGCACTTAGGGGAGGAGGGACTGGGGAACAGCTTGCTCCCAGGAGACTGTTGCTGCGGCCCCCAGAGCTGCCTGGTGGAGGTCACCGTGCGGGACAGAGTCCCACGCTGGAGCAGCTGGCCTACACGTGGCCGCTCCCACGCCCGTGCGGACGGGTGGTTGCTGAGAATCTTCGGCACCCGAAGCATTCACTTATTTATCTCTGAAGCCCTCAGTAAATAGTTCAGGACACATTTTTAAAAAGTTTTATGTATTTATTTTGAGAGAGAGGGAGCGAGGAAGGGAGAGAATGAGAATGAGAATCCCAAGCAGGCTCCACACTGTGGGTATGGGGCCCCTTGCGGGACTTGAACTTACAAACTGTGACATCACCACCTGAGCCAAAATCCCGAGTTGGATGCTTAACCCGCCGAGCCCCCCAGGTGCCCCTATAGTTTGAGAGACATATTTTACGAAGAGCACTGGAGCCTGGGAAGGGAAGACAGAGTTCTTTTGCTTTAAGTATTTGCTGAGGCTCGGGTAGTACCGTAAGCTCACTTCATTGGCCTGTTCTGGAAGCAGCAAGGCAGTGGGCAGAGGATCCCGCCTGGCTTTGCCTCGGTGCAGCGGCCTGGCCTGGGGCCGTCCCCTCCACCTCCGTCCTCCCGGGTCTCAGACGGGCGTGCCCTTGTTCCTGCACAGGTGCGTGCACACACAGACACAGCTGTCACCTTCTTTCTCCGCGAGACGGGCCTGAGCTTCCCCTTTCATTAGTGTCCCTGTCATTTTATCTGGGCTTTACTGAAGGCCTCATACACACGTAGCCCAGGAAAACTACCCAGAGCCCTTTCTTTTTGGTCCCATAGAGAAGAAAAGAAAGCTATGGAGTTGACAGTTTAATTTCACGTCCCGTTACGTGTTGTCCTGCGGATGATGTGAACGTTGGGGAGCTCAGCCTAGATTTCTGGATCTTCCTGTGACCGTGGTGGCCTCTCCCAAGCAGCTTTGTGCGCTGTGGTTTGAGGCTTCAAGAGACCCTCCGGCCTCTTGAGGGTGGCCATGAGCTTTCCACCGAGATTCAAGGGCAGAATTCCTTGAAGTCCCCTTCCTGTTGTCGCTGATGTTCCGTTTTACCGTGAGGCCGCACGGGAGGCTGGTTTCCCTGAGATGCTGGTAGGGTATAAAGGTGGACGTTGTGGGTGAGGTAGACAGGAAGGACCCTTCTCTCTGCAAGAAACCTGCACTTTGTTCCCTTAGGGCTGCAGCTGTCCGGCTCCGCGCCTGCCTGCTCGAGGCGTGTAAGTCCCGCCGAGCAGCACCGGCCGCACGAGGGAAGAGGGCAGCCTGTCACTGTCTCTCACAAAATAACCAGCACCCGGTGCCTCTTGTGATTCGCACACACACCGTTTTTATTTTGTGGTTTCTTTTCGTGGCTGACATTTAACACGGGATTTTACTTGTTCGTCTAACCTTGATCCCTGCATGCGTGCAACTTGGAATTTTCAGCCTTTGTGTGTTCCCTCGAGATACGGTTCAGTAACTCAGCACACCTCCCTGCTCGGAAGCAGTCGCCGGGGAGGATGGTGAGGGAGGGAAGGCCAGGGAGCTGTTGGTTGCGAAATAGTAAAAGGCCTCCCAGGCCTGTCTGCTTGCTCCCAGAATCTATGTCATAAGGTTCTGGAGGCTTCGGGCTCTTACAGAAAGCTCTCTGGGTCTCGATTTCTCCATTGTAAAATGAGAGAGCAAAGTAACGGACTTTGTAGTCGATCACTTAATGTTTTCATACTCAAAATTCTTCAGAATAAGCGAAACAAGAAAAAAATCTTTCCTATTACAAAATTATATCCTGGTCTTGGCTTCAAATTATCGCAAATAAACCATTTATGGAAGGAGTTGTATAAATGCCATCAACTCCCACTGTTCCGTACCACTGGGGCCCGGTGTACTGGGGGCTCAAATATGGCCTAGATTATAGGCCGCTGATCCTTGGACATTTTTTCTTGCATTTGAATACGAGAGTTCAAAATTGTGCTAATGCGTCAACCCCAGAGTTGAAGAGCTTCCCAGGTCTCGTCCTGTCCTTCTCAGCTCCGTGGTGGGGCTGTCACCATGCTCCCCGGTACAGAGGAGGAAGCCAGGGGAGCCGGCAGGGGTGCTCGTGCCCGACAGAAGTGCCTCGCCAGAGCTCCCCTTGTCCGAGGGGAGGCAGATGCCCCCTTGCACCGGTCCACAGAAGGAGTGGCTCTGTCACCAAGCTGTCTAAGCAGAGTAGGTGACCCAGCTGCTGCGTGTACTGTGGGATTAGCCCATGTGAATTAGGGCAGAAATGAGAGTAACCAGTTTTATTTATTTACTTACTTAATTTTTTTTTTTTTAATTTTTTTTTTTCAACGTTTTTTTTTATTTTTATTTTTGGGACAGAGAGAGACAGAGCATGAACGGGGGAGAGGCAAAGAGAGAGGGAGACACAGAATCGGAAACAGGCTCCAGGCTCCGAGCCATCAGCCCAGAGCCTGACGCGGGGCTCGAACTCACGGACCGCGAGATCGTGACCTGGCTGAAGTCGGACGCTTAACCGACTGCGCCACCCAGGCGCCCCATTTTTTTTAATGTTTATTTTTGAGAGACGGAACATGAGTTGGGGAGGGGCAAAGAGTCACACACACACACACACACACACACACACACACACACACAATCCGAAGCAGGCTCCAGGCTCTGAGCTGTCAGAGATCATGAGATCATGACCCATGAGATCATGACCTGAGCCGCAGTCAGACACTTAACCGATGGAGCCGCCCGGGCGCCCCTGATAGTAACCACTTTCAGGGTCACGAATTGCAACAAGACACGATTCCGTCATTCCCAGTGGGAGTCTGGAGCTGTGGTCAGGGTTGCTGGAAACTCTTGGGTATTTTGGAGACATGAGTGATAAAGACCCTTTTCTTCCACGTTTCAGGATCTGAGCTGCCTCTTTGAATTATATTTGGAGCCACTTCAGAATGAGACCTTTCTCACCCAAGACGAGGTAATCGGTCCCCTGCCACCCCCACCCCCCCCCCCCCCCCCCCCCGCCGTCCACTAACGCACGGGTTAGTCTCTGTTTGCCCTTTAGTGGACCTCCCCGGAGGTTATATCTCCTGATTCCCCAGAGAACACACGGGACTTGAGCATCGTCAGAGGGACCAAGCGTGGCCTCCTCCAAAGCCGTTTATGTGGCCTCTGCCACGTGAGGCCCAGCGGCAAGAGTTTGTAAATGCAGGACGCTCACGCCCTTTTTGTAGGAAGCGTGGCCCAGAGTCACTCCTTAATCCATGACTTGTTCGTGTTCAGTCTCCGTAATTGGTTCTTCGCTACTGACTCCCGTTTACCAGTTTGAATCCTGAAAAGGTTCCATCCGTTTAAAAAGTCAGTTTGGAACTGCCAGAGCCGGAGCTGTAAACCCCTGTGTACAGACGGTGTCCCAGGGGGAATATGCTGCCTTCGTTCAGGGATCCGCTTCTGTCTGCTGCTCCCCGAAGGACTGGGGATTCGTTGGGGCGGCCCCTCTCCACCCCCACCGCTGATGCCCTCTGTTCAATCCCGGCCTTCATGCAGATGGAGTCACTGTTCGGCAGCTTGCCAGAGATGCTGGACTTTCAGAAGGTGTTTCTGGAGACTCTGGAGGATGGGATTTCAGCCGCCTCGGACTTTAACACCCTTGAAACTCCCTCACAGTTTAGAGTAAGTAGTTTTGACTCAGGTTTAAAGCAGAACCGGGTGGGTAGAGTGCGGCGTCCGCCCTTGGAAAAGAAAGTGTCCCTTGACTGCCGACAAGGTGAGTTCGGTGCTTTCGTTGCGCTGTTTTCCTGTGGCAGCTGGTGAGAGGCTACATTTCCACTTGAGTGGCCCCTGGAAGCAGAAGTCTGGGTGGCCCAGGTTTTGTGGAGTCTGCCTGGTGGCTGACCGTGCCCACGCTCTTCACTCAAGTCTGCCGAAGGGGGCCTTTGCTTGCGAAGCGGGAGCGCTGGCCCTGAGTCTCATCCTCCATTTTCAGGAAGTCCCGTGACCCGGGGACATGGGTCCTGTGACACGGGTCGGTGGTACTGAGGGAGCCCTCTCTTCTGTGGAGCCCGTCTCCAGTGTGACCATCCGGGACCCGGAAGGAGCCCCTCTGGGGAAGGAAAGGAGGCAGACGGTAGAAAGGGGGCAGGGCGGTACCCAGACGAGAGCATCTGTCCCGAGTAAGGCACAGTTGGCCTGATTAGTTATCCTCTCCGGTCATTCGTATCCCATTTTGTCAGGTGTATTTTGGTAGAACTTTCTTGCCCTTTGCCTGTAGTGTCAGTAGGCTCGGCTGCCAGAAAGCTTTCGATCAAACTAAAGATCTGTGAGGGAAATACCAGACCGTTCTCCGTTGCCGTGAAAATGGCACAGTCTTGGGCTTATTTCATTTGGTGATTTTCTGAGGCATTAGTGCTCTGGTGTCTGAAAGATGCCACGGATGCGCTGAAGTAGTCAGAGGCCACGCCAGGGCCAGCAGACGTTGAGTAAACCATGACCAATGTGACTTTTCTTCCCCTTCTAGAAACTACTGTTTTCCCTTGGAGGCTCTTTCCTTTATTACGCGGACCATTTTAAACTGTACAGCGGGTTCTGTGCTAATCATATCAAAGTACAGAAGGTTCTAGAGCGAGGTAAGTTGCTCATACCTTTATATCTGTGCTTTTTTTTTTTAAATTGTTAACAGAGTAAATTTGCATGTAATAAGTAGGGATAAATGCAGTTTTGATTGATCCTGCTCCGTTCTTGACCTTGAAATTGAGAGATATTAAAGGGAAACTTTTCGGTTTATTTCAGTTTATTGGCAACAGTGAAGATACGTCCTAAGAGCAGAGAAATTTCTTTCCCATGTGTCAGTTTGCTGTTCAGTTACCTCTGGATTCTTTTTTACCAAATGCCTTGATCTAAAAACTCAGAACCATGAGCCCCTGGATGGGGACAGAAAACACTATGCTGTTTTGTTTCTTCCTTGTTAACCTTCTCACGCCCAAGGAATCACTGCACTCATAAGAAGTGTTAACTAAACTTAAAGCCTTTTTTGTGGAACCAGGAAAAAACTAACATTTAACAGCCCACACCCTCTCACTGAAATACCTTTCATCTTTCCACTTAAAAAAATTTTTTTTAATGTTAATTTATTTTGAGAGAGAGAAAGAGAGCAAGCTGGTGGGGTGGGAGAGAGAGAGGGAGGGAGGGAGGGAGGGAGGGAGGGAGAGAATGAATCCCAAGCAGGCTCCGTGCTGTCAGCACAGAGCTTGATTTGTGGGGCTCGATCCCACAACCCATGAGATCATGACCTGAGCTGAAATTAAGAGTCGGACGCTTAACCAACTGAGCCATCCAGGTGCCTCTCTCCACATTTTTATCATCTCACTTTATTCTAGTGGCTTTAACTGAAGACTCTCATTTTCTTTTGTCTGCGTAGACCTGCGTGGTCGACGCCCTCACTCTTCCCTTTCGTGCTGCCATCGGACATCACTCTGTGGAACTGAGAGAGATGCCTGAGTGCGGGTTCCTGCCCGGCAGCGGGTCAGGTTTAGGCACATGGCCTGCGCCCTGAGCCACCTGGGCTTCCGGTGACGGGCCAGCCCGTCAGCCCAGCCTGGGAAGTGTATTCGGAGATCCGGTGACAGCCGTGACCTCCTTTAGGTGCACGCATATTGTGGGGAATGTTGCGGCACAGTTACCGTCACCGTCCCGTTAACCTGCTGTTCGGTCCGGTCCGGTAATACCCAGACCAGGAATGCTGCTTTCCCTGAGGTGGCTCTGTTGCTGAGGCGGCTCTGTTGCTGAGGCTTCTCTCAGTTACACACACATCTTCACGTACGAGACGACAGTTCTCAAATCGGTCTCTCTCCGAAGATGCTTCTCTGTCCCAGTCTTTGGAACTCCCATACACTTCTGGTGGTGAAGATCAGAGGAGGAAAAATCAGTGCACAGGACTTGAGGTCGTGAGCAGCGACGATTCGGTTTGTATGGAGAACATCAGACAAATACGGGAGTGTCTGAGGCTCGGACAGTACAGGCATCTTATGAAAATGTGCGCAGTCCTGTTTACGTTCATCAGAACCGTCTCCAGACCAGGTTACCAGGCTGCCTGACATCTCCGGTGTGAACTGGGGGATAAGACCCGAACCTGCTGAAACCTCAACTGTTATCATGTCTTAAATTCCTAGGATCAAAATGACTCCCCCTGCTCGCCCCCCCCCCCCCCCCCGGACTTGAATGCCTTCTTTAGAAATACAAGTGGCCTCATGCGGTTCACTCCCGTTATAATTCGCTACCACTCTAGAAGCCAGTGAGTCAGGGCTCTCTTCTGGGACAGAACTCTTCTGTATTTGAACTTTTCTTAGTTGCATCAACACGGCAGTAGCCGCCAAGCTCAGTTCTAAGCCCCCTCCTGTCTGTCATATGCTTCTAAACGGCATTGTCAGAAAGGATCTCACGGTTGTTGTTCAGTGTTTCTTTCTCCAGACCAGGGAACAGACTCTGCAGTATCATGGAAGGCATGTGGAGGTTTTTTTCCAACACTCTGAGCATTAGCCGGCTCCACGGATGCGCCCCTGTCATTTGGTTTACATCTGGATCTTTCCAGTTTCGTGGAAGACCAGGCTCAGGTTTAAGAAACGGTGTCTCGAAGTGCCGGGAGTTAACGAGCTCCAGCCCAAATCTGCCTCTTGTACTTGTTTAAACAGAGACCTGACTCCATCGGCGTTTCCTCCCAGAAACGCCTTCTTCTTGAAGGTCAATACACAGTAATGTTAGCGCATCACCAATGCTTTGCTCGGTTCTGAAGGATCGTCTCGCCATCCACTTGGGTAGTCACATTCAAAATGGTACCGCACCTCCTAGAAGTTGTAGGTTTTGCCTCTGGAACAGAACCCCAGGTGAGGGTGTAATTTCATTCAAATCAGCTGAATTCCAAACAGCTGGTCACCCACGGTCAGCAGGTGGAATCCAAAGCAGCCACTTGTGCACCCGTTGGCTCTCTCAAAACTAAATGGAGTTGGGTTCCCGTGCGTGCTCTTCGTGACGTCAGACTCTGAATACAGGGAGTGTTCACTGCCCACAGAGGTGCCGTGTGGTGGAAGGATTGGACTGCTCAGGGCTGTGGAGGTGAAGGCAGCAGTGTTTATCAATTTAGTTTAAAAGAAAGAAAGAAAGGGGTACACGGTGGCTCAGTCAGCTAAGCGTACGACTCTTGATTCGGCTCAGGTCATGATCTCACGGTTCGTGAGTTCAAGCCCCACATCAGGCTTCTGCGTTGAGAGTGTGGAGCCTGCTTGGGATTCTCTCTCTCCCTCTCTCTCTCTTCTCCCACCCGCCCCCCCCCCCCACCAAGCCCCCCACTTGTGCTCTCTCACTCAAAATAAATAAACTTAAAAAAAAAAAAAGATAACCCCTAAGTATACAGAATAAGTAATGATCTGTGCTAGGACGGTGTTGGGGGGGGGGGGGTGGAATACTGGTTTATTTTGCTACGGGATTCTTCCGTAGAATAGGATATAGGATGATACATTTTCGTGGCTTTGTGAATTGGTTGAAACTCACTTTTTAGGCACCTAGAACAATCTCTCTCACGGGTTTGCATGTGAATATGTCTCGAAAGTCAGACATTCCTGCATTTCGACTTGGTGTTCCTCTCTGGCCTATGTAAGCTCCCTTTGCCGGTGGGATTGGCCCCAGAGCTGTGATGCCGAATCCGTGTTGACGGCTGGGTGCCGGGCCTGCTGAAGCATTTGGGTTTTTGTAAAGAACGCCATTGGGAGGGCTGTGGAATAGACGATCTGGGACCGCATTAGAAACGAAATGAAGTCGGGTTTCGTTCACACTGCTGTGCTCTTCTAAGGGTCTTTTCCTTGCCTGCTTGTAGCTAAAACTGATCAAGCCTTCAAGGCTTTTCTGGACACCCGGAATCCCACCAAACAGCATTCCTCCACCCTCGAGTCCTACCTCATCAAGCCAGTTCAGAGGGTGCTCAAGTACCCTCTGCTGCTCAGGGAGCTCGTGTCGCTGACGGACCACGAGAGCGAGGAGCACTACCACCTGACAGGTGAGGAGACAGAGGCGGCGCTCGTGAACGCACGGCTGCCAGCCGCCAGCCCGCGGGGCCCCTCTTCCCGGCCTCGTTTCACACATGGCGACCGCAGTTCTTACAGTGACCGAGTGGGGATTAAAGGAGATGATTCACATAAACCTCCCATCAGAGCACCTGCCAAGTGGAAAGTGCCCAGTCAGCGTTCGCGTTTATTATGAGCGATACTTTGTGTTGCCTCATTCCGAAGACAAGCGGAGTGGGAGGCCAGTCTGTGGTTCTTCGTTGTAATGACTGGATGGCAGCGGGCTGTTTGAGCCCCACCTGAGGAATGCTGCTGTTAGTAAGGAAAGCCTCGAGTCCTGGCCGGAGTCTTGAACTTACCACTGTTGGTAGGCCTTAAAATTAATAAGATGACGATTTCCTACTTTTCAGAGGCACTAAAAGCGATGGAGAAAGTAGCAAGCCACATCAATGAGATGCAGAAGGTCTATGAGGATTACGGGACCGTGTTTGACCAGCTCGTGGCGGAGCAGAGTGGAACAGAGAAGGAGGTCAGTGGGACTTCCGGATCCTGAGAAGCGTGATGTGTTTGTTCACTGAATCCGTAGGCACCCTCCAGAGCAGGCCGCCCTGTTCGGGCTCTCCTGGAGGAGGGTGGGCCCAAAGTTTTTTTGATCTAAGTGCTTACTACAATAAGCCACACCATTTAAGTGTAAATGTGACATAAAATTCAGGACACCGGTTTGAGAATGTAACCTTCTGTCACCTTAACACTGTACAGAAGAAAATAAGAAATCTCGTTTAGCTCGTCCCTCCCTCCTCCTCCCTTTCCGTGGGGCAGGAGGCAAGACTCAGCACAGAGGCCGGCGCATCTGTGGAGGGCGCAAGCTGGCAGAGACCGGATGAGTACACGGGTGGGGGCCAGCCTGTGGGGAGAACCTAGGGCTTTTCTGCTTTTCTTCCTTTGCATCTGACATCGGTGGCCACCTCCTTACTTACGGAACTAGTTGTCCCTAGAGTGACACCATCTCTCTCTCGCTCTTTTCTGGCTGATTACTAAATCAGGATCTTGAGCTTTTAAAGGCTACGTGTCAGAGGGAACATAGTTTCACTAGAAAAAGGCAAGGACAGAAAACAACTGGAGTTGAGTTTATTAGTTTCAGCGCTGGTGCCTCTTGATTTGCAGGCCCAGAGCAGTTTGTGGCTCGGGGCTGGTGAGTGCACTAGAGCCCTGGGTAAGTATTAGTGAGGACAACGTAGGAGAGCCTTGAACTGTCAGGGAACTGGCACCGTGGAGTAGGTCACGAGGCGTGTCTCACCCACATACGACGTGTGCACTGAACAAAATGCCTTCCCAGTTAGCTTCTTTTTCAGACAGTTTGATACATCGCTCGTATTTTCAAAACTTACACTATTTAAAGGCCCCATGTTTACAGGGGCCATAATAGATCGAGGGTGCTTGTATTTTGGCAGTCACCGGTATACGGTGACATACGTATATGATTCAGGCTCCCAGCGGGAGACGGTCTACCCCCCGGGGTCTCCATGTCTTTGTCTCTCGTTTTTACGAAACAGGTGACAGAACTTTCCATGGGGGAACTTCTGATGCACTCTGCAGTCTCCTGGTTGAATCCATTTCTGTCTCTAGGAAAAACCAGAAAGGACCTCGAGCTCACAGTGTTCGGTTAGTATGCCATTCGAAAGCGCATGGACTTACAAAAGGCTGGTGGTGATGAAGAACTTCCTGAAGCCACCAGCCCGGCTAACTCCGGGTTTCCGAGAGTTAGGATCACTGTCATAAGGGCTTTTGACTTCACAGAGCCAGCCTCCAACTATGTAAAATGCTGTCACTGTGCATACTCATTATCTTGTTCTCCCTTCTGCTTGGCTTAGTGGTTCTGGCCAAGTGTTACAGGAACAGATCTCTTGAGGCTATTTTGAAACCTGTTATCTTGTTTGCCGCTTTTCAAAATGTCTTAATTCTCACTGAGACCCAGTATAGACCCTGTGTTCTCACTGACATGAACACCATGTCCTCAGAGTTCAGTGAAATAAAACAAGAATTTTTAAAAAATTGCCAAGATCTACTTCAGATAACCATTCTTATTTTTTAAATGTTTATTTTGAGAGAGCACCCATGTGAGCGGTGGGGGGGGGGGGGGAGAATCCCAAGCAGGCTCTGTGCTGACAGCACGAAATCAAGAGTCGGACACTCAACCTACTGAGCCACCCAGGCGCCCCCAGATAATTGCTTTTAGGTGAGCGGGTATACCTGCATAATTCAAATACAACCAGAGGGAGGTATCATTTATTCACTCCTGTGCCAGCATAATGGGGTCTTAGAGCGTCGTAAGTTTGAAGAGCTTTGTTCTTTTAAAACATTCAGCTTCGGGGTGCCTGGGTGGCTCAGTCGGTTAAGTGTCCAACTTTGGCTCACATTATGATCTCACGGTTCATGAGTTCGAGCTCCACATCGGGCTCTGTGCTGACAGCTTGGAGCCTGGAGCCTGCTTGGGATTCTGTGTCTCCCTCTCTCTCTGCCCCTACCGCGCAAGTGCCCTGTCTCTGTCTCTCAATAATAAACATTAAAAGTTTTTTTTTTTAATTTGGATATTTCCCATAAATGTCCAGATTAAAAAAAAACAAAAAAACATTCAGCCTTACTTAGTTCAGCCTTGGGACAAAATCTGTATAAAACAATGAAAGACGTTTCTTTTTCTTTTCCTTTCCGTAGTCTTTAAGAGAGCCGTCATACTGGTTTATAAAGAACACTGCAAACTGAAGAAGAAACTGGTAAGACGAGAAGTAATTGTGATCACAGCCGCCTTTCCAGGGCTCCCTGTTCCTAGCAGCGTTGAGCTGAGAAGCCTGCTCAGTGCCACGGCCTCACTTGACTAATGTGACTTATTCCTGGGGTGACTAACCCGCTCAGATACTCAGGGTGATTTCTTGTTCTCCCCACAAATGACATCTGTTTTAAAAGAAGATAGAGCCAAATAGCCTGTGCTGGGCTTACGTAGAAAATCAGCTTTCACATCCCTGAAAACGGCCCATGTTTGCTCCGTACACGACAGACCGTGTAACTTTGGTTGTTTTCAGATCACTTTTACCTTGGCTCAGAACAAACCCAACAGCTTAGCTGAATCAGCTGATAAGCCATCAGAGTCATGACTGTTCAGAGGCAGTGAGGACACAGAAGGCCTGGTTGTCATTCTTGCTCGTCTAGAAGTCTCTGTCCCCCTAACTACGGCTCTGCCCTCTCCCCGCGCACCCCGTGAGCTCTTTGAGAACTGGGAGCACACCCGACCCGATCTGGTTCTGCACCCTGAACACTCACACGGCCGCGGCAGCCCTGCCCACGGGGAGACCTTAAAGTCCACTCCCTGCACACCTCCTCTCTGGGTGAGAGCATGTTCTAACACCTTTCTTGGGGGGGGGGGGGGCTTTCATATTCCAGCCCTCGAATTCCCGGCCTGCACATGGCTCTGCCGACTTGGATCCATTTAAATTTCGCTGGTTGATCCCCATATCCGCGCTTCAAGTCAGACTGGGGAACACAGCAGGTAACTGGTTTGTGCAGTAGGATGCCAGGAAAAGGCATTTTAAAGAGACTTGTTTGCATCGTGGAATGAAAAACTAGGAGAAAACTTCGGGGATAATTTTTGGGTTTTATTTTATAGGCAAGGAAAACGAGGACAAGAGAGGTTGTTCTGAATTTTTTTTTTTTTTAACACACTTTTGCGGAAAGTAAATGCCAACGGATGGCTTTTCTTTGCCAAATATGTCTCTTCATCGTTTCCTTATCTTCACTCAGTGGTTTTCCACTTTTCTGCCTAATATCCTTGATACCCTGAAATTTGTTAAAGAAAGGTCTACAAATTTAAATTAAAAATATTTTGAGATCCCAGAAAATTCCTTAAGATTAAGCGGTATTATATGTGATATTAGAAAAAAAAAAATCTTCAACCTTAGAGAATGTTCAGAGATCCTGTGAGACTAACCATGTTCCGGTGACAATGCCTCTGGTGACAGAAAGGACCAAGAGGCTGAGGCACGTGGCAATGTCCTGGGTCCCTGTTTACTTTTTGTGTGAACTGCTTACCTTTCCTGGAACAACTGACTTTGGGCTGGCCTCTTTTACCCCAAGTACCTGAGCACAGCCTGTACTCGGTTCCTTCCAAGGAATACAGTGAATGGAAGGGGGTTGAAAAACAGGATCCGTTTAATCTGTTGCCCAGAGAGGTGAAATCCAGGGCTAGGGAGAAAGCACGTTCAGATGGATGGAAAACTTTACCAGGAAACATAAAAAGTAACTAAAAAGTACTTAACTTTTGAAAACCATTTGTGAAAGTCCAACATAGAATGAGCCACGGAAGAAAATGAGGAGACTCGGGACAGGGAATATTTGACTTGAGTCTTTTTGTCAACTTCACATCTTTGGCAGAGTTGCAGACCCTTGTCTCCTCTTCCACAGGGACAGAAAATAATTCCATATGGGAACTGATCCATACGAAGTCAGAAATAGAAGGACGGCCAGAAACCATCTTTCAGCTGTGCTGCAGGTACTACTGACTTCCAAAAAATACAGCCGATGGGAATAAGGCCGAATTACGCGGTCTCAAAAAAGGGAGTTTAATTTTAGTGCCCTCCTGAATTTTGATGACTTCAGGTTCACACCCAGCCTCCCCCGACACGGCAACTGTGCCTGTAATAGAACACGTTGATTAAATATACATCCAAATCTTAGTTCTCCAAGGCACTTCAAGAACCATCACTTTTCACTCTAAAAAGAGTGTAAGTGAGGAGACCACAGAGCCCACAGGCTGGGTAACTCGCTGCCGGTCTGTCCTGAGATCAGATGACACCGAAGGACCAGGGCACGTGGGGTTGGAGCAGGACACTGGACGTTACTGCTGTTTTCTCTTCTCTCTTCACCAGTGACAGTGAGAGCAAAACCAGCATCGTCAAGGTCATTCGATCTATTCTGAGGGAAAACTTCAGGCGACACATAAAGTGTGACTTACCCCTGGAGAAAACGTGTAAGGATCGCCTGGTACCTCTTAAGAACAGAGTTCCTGTTTCGGCCAAGTTAGGTGAGAACTTTGTCGGCCTTGTGTCTATTCAGAAAAACATTCTGAGCTTCTCTGCGAGGATGTATGTTCTTGTAACACGGCAGTTAAGTCCTCCTCGCGTTGTACATTCCCCGGGGGAGCTCCGTAAGCTCTGAAGCAGACACCCGAGTCCACAGAGCGGTGCGAGAAGGTGGTGGCAGTTGTTTTCCTTTTAAGATACCTAAACTGCCTCCTGCTCCCAGACCTTGTAGTAAACTGTAACCACTGCCAAGCCCAAGGCCTCATCTTCCCTCCAGCTGACACAGCTCAGAATCACCATCTCACCTGTTTCTTCCACCGAGATGGGGGGGGCGGGGGGTGGGGTGGGGTGGGGAGGCGTGCTTTCGTCACCACCATCATCCCGGTGCTCAGAACGGCTCAGGGCGTCTAGAAAGTCATTGCTTGAAGAACCGAGATCTTCTGCTCATTCTTATCCACTCAGTGAGTCAGCAAGCAAACATTCCAAATCATGCTTTTCTTCAGCTTTCTGCTTGCTCTGTAAGATTTCAGTGTTTTCACCTTCTTTCGACATTAACTATTTTGTTAGCATCTTTGATCTTGTGTGTAGTCTTTTAAAATACTTGTCTTTATTTTGGTCACAATTTGACCTCTTCAAATTTACTGCATACTTTTTCTTTCCCTCTATTGCCAAAATAAGCTATATCCATCAAAAACACACTTATTGTCTATAGAAACCTCACAGCTGGGAGCTCCCCTTTTTCCTGCAACCCAAGAGTGAGGAATTAAACACACACAAATGATTATTCATATTAAATCCCTGAAAGTTGGCTAGAAATGCCAACAGAGGCCGTTGTCATGAGTGATAAAGGGCATTTTTCTACTTTTAATTGAGCAGCAAGGGAAATAAGGGGAGACAATAGGCACAGCAATGCGGTAGAATCTTGGTTATCAAATTACAAAGCACTTTAGTGAAAGAAAGGAACATAGGTTTTATTAATAACTTTTTCATGTATCCATTGGCAGACTAAGAATCCTAGCCCTTGTCATAGTTTATAGCTTGCTGTTCTGGCTAAACAACTGAGCTCCGGTAACTGGTCATCTAAAAATGCCAAACCCTCGAGGCACCTGGGTGGCTCAGTCGGTTAACCGTCCGACTTCGGCTCAGGCCATGAGCTCACGGTTCGTGGGTTCGGGCCCTGCATTGGGCTGTGCACTGACAGCTCGGAGCCTGGAGCCTGCTTCGGATTCCGTGTCTCCCTCTCTCTCTGCCCCTCCCTCTCTCCTGTTCTCTCAAAAATAATAATCATTTAAAAAAGTTATTTTAAAAAATGGTCATTAAGAATAAAAATGGCAAACCCTCCAGCATAAAATTTCAAAAAACCTATGTAAAAAATTGGCAGTATCTACTTTTTTTTTTTTTTTTTACCCAAGTCCCAGGATAGTTGCTTATAGAAGTGAGATGGTAAAATCTAAAGGGATTAAGATGTTAGCGCTTAAACGCGCAATGCCGAAATTACACACTGTGGAGTCTGTTTCTCGATCGTTGAAGGGAAGCGTGATTTTCTCATTGCAGCTTCCTCCAGGTCCTTAAAAGTCCTCAAGAACTCCTCGAGCTGCGAGTGGCCCGGCGAGCCCAGCAAGGGCAGCTCCCTGGACTCGGACGAGGGGAGCCTGAGCAGCAGCACGCAGAGCAGCGGCTGTCCCCCGGCTGGGAGCTCGCAGGACTCCCCACAACCCCCACCTGCAGGCCCGGCTGACTTGTCCCCCGGCCTCATCAAAGAGAGCGACATTCTGAGCGACGAGGAGGACGACTACCATCAGACCCTGAAGCAGGGCAGCCCTACCAAAGACATTGAAATTCAGTTCCAGAGACTGAGAATCTCGGACGACGCGGACGCGAACCCGGCCGACCGGCGGCCCAGAGGCGAGCAGCCCAAGCTGGTCCGCGGGCACTTCTGCGCCATTAAACGAAAAGCCAACAGCACCAAACGGGACAGGGGAACTTTGCTCAAGGCACAGATCCGTCACCAGTCCCTCGACAGTCAGTCTGAAAATGCCAACCTCGATCTCAGTTCTGTTCTGCAGCGAGAATTCAGTGTCCAGAGTTTAACATCGGTGGTCAACGAGGAGTGTTTTTACGAAACAGGGAGCCACGGAAAGTCATAGGATTTCCGTCTGACGCGGGTTAAATGGCTTGTTTTACCTTTAAACTGGTGGTAAAGTGGAAATTGCAGAAAAACTATTCGTTATTGGGTTTTGTGCAGCATACGTTTTCCCACGAAATAGTTGTAAAGATTTAAGTTATTTTAATTTATTGTAGATCAGAAAACTAGATTAAACTGATCAGAATCTGTAAATTACTTAGTTTATATCCCTTTTGAGCAGGTATCAAAAATGACTTAGGATCCTTAAAATTGCAGTCTATTTTAATTTATGTGGAAAAAGATGGATTTGTGATTAATAATTTTTAAAAGGTCATTCCCCCCCCCTCCCCAATCCTCTGGGCATTTTCTTTGAGCTGTTAGTTTTTGCTTTATTTAAAGCATATTTATTTTAATGTGGGTAAGGGGCACAATGTGCAGATACTTCATTTTTGTAAGGTTGTAATAGATGCTGTTTATACTGAACATGTCCTATCTATGCAGTATATATATTAAAAGAAAGCTTGTACTGTATGTTATTTGATTATTTTCTCTACCGAGTTGTACAGTAAAAGGGAAGTCAGTCACACGTGGTCATCGTATTTTTATTGTCCTTCCATAGTGGACCAAAGAGTGTACCTCTGAGCAGCTCAACTTCGGGAAAACCAACATCCGCAAAGCTGCTTGCCACTGAGGCGGCAGCTACCGTCGGGATCTCTCCTTGTCGTTCTCTCTTTCCTGATTTTTGCTTTTATTTTGCTTGAGTTCTTCTCTGAAATTATAAGTAAAGAGGTGTGGGTCTTCATCACACATTTTCCGGTACACATCACAGAGGCTCTTAAAATGGGAGACAGAGAGCTGGCTGGGTCGAAGGGTAGGGTCCACGTCCGCCAACTCTAACAGTTTCTCAGTGCTTTCCACACGCTGAACTTCAGGGAATAACATCCTGAGAAGAGAAGATAATCAGACTGACTTGGGGAACTCTGTAAGTCATGATGCCTCCTACTCTCATTTGAAAATGACATCGTTTTGACAACTGACCACCGGAGGGGCTGGAAGAGACAGCTGGCTGGCTTGGCTGCAGGGCTCCGAGCCAGTGGGGAGGGGTCTCGGTCTCGCCACCAGGCAACAGGTACGAGGGACACTGAAGGCAGAGCTAATGTGACCTGTGCCATACGTCCCCGTGGGAAGGTATTTTCCACAGCTCCGTCAGTACAAGTATCATTTAAGGTGACATCTGCTCAGTTCCATTCTTAATGTTTGATTTGCCTCATTTTTAAAAAAATTGCCACCTATCTTAATATGAAACTTGTCTAATTTCTCCTCTATAATTTGAACTTAGCCTTGGGAACTCTACACCCCCCAGAAAATGACCTTGACCTTACTATGCAAAGTCAGAAAACCGGTGATGTGAGAATGCAAACAGATCATTCTTTTAGATTTACCTTGAGGCATCTTTAAAATTGATTTGAAGTATGTATCTTAAACTTCATCTAACCAAGCCAGACCACTGTTTTAAAATGAATGACAAAACTGACTGAAATGTTGGAAAGCTACCCCTGGATTTTCTTTTTTTCTCAACAGTTGGAGGCTCTACAGAGCTCAGAGGTCATGGCTGGCTGAGATGGGAGTTTTCCTTACAAGCTCATGGTCCTGGAGTGAAGAACTCCACGTTCCCTACAGTGTCCGGGCAAGCTGTGACCTCGGGGTTTCAGTTTCATATCAAGGAGGGGTTTGATCACTCGGGACCAATTTGTGGGTGTATATGACTAAAGGACACCAAGAGGTCCAAGTGGGTCAGGCTATTTGGGGTTCCTATCCGCATAGGGGACTGTGTATATGAAATGAAGGGGCCCATCACTTAGCTTGGAAACACAAGGGCCAGCTCTGGGCTCAGGCCAATTTCAGGATTTCCAAAAGTAAAATGTGCTTTTTGTGATTTTTTTTTTTTCCCCTCCACGAATCAGGGCCGTCACATAAAACTGTCCGTCACAGCCTGTGTGGAGGGGAAGCGTCCCGGCAGGGGCCCGCGGCCTTCATCGCAGCCAACACCGGGCCAGCTCCGTTCCTTAGGTCTCCGCTCGAGAAGCAGGACCTGTGCGGTGATGTAAAAATCCTGGCCTAATTGGAGTTCACAAACGGCAAGCCCAGGATTGAACCATCAGTCCGCTCAAATCCTCAGGAGTGAGTTTTCGGGGACGGTTTCAGGATGCAGCTGGCCAGCCGTACCTGAAATACGTGCTGAGGCGACACTTCGCAAAACCAGAAAAAGAAGTGGGGGATTTTAGAAAATGGGAGATGCAGGCCTACAAGGCCAGGCCCAGTTTTTAAACACACACACACCTTCCCGCCTTACTTGGGCCGAATTAAACATTTTCTTGGCTGCCACCAGACACAAAATACCACTGTGCTCACTTCAGGGCCTCTGGGGGCACGTGGACTGTAAGCCGCCATGTTCAGGCTGGGCTTGCGGACAGCGGCCACGTGCATGTGCAGAGCAGTGAGCACGGCGGAACGGGGGCTCCCCGTTAAATAAAATACACTGGCGTGAATACTTGGTGACGCCGTTCTGGCTGCTCCAGTGTTGACTTACCTTCTAGTTCTCATTGTGTCATAGAGCGACTTGATGGAAAGAAAGCACTTAGAAAACCCAAGTAGTGCGAGAATACATTCGGTCTTCATTCCACGTTTCTGACACAGAGCTTTTAAAACCTTTAAATTTCCGGATGGGGTGATAGCATATTTGTGATTACTAATAAAACTCCTTTTCAACCATACCTGAGTTGATGCTACTGGGGGGCTCCTGGCGGGTCCCCCGATAGCTTCAGGATGTGGACAGGTGCCAAAGGAAACAAGCCTGATCAGAAGGTTGGAACTTTCAGTCTCACCTCCCCCACTCCCTCCGGCCCCCCAGGGAGAGGAGAGGGGCTGGAGACCAAGCTCCATCACTAGTGGCCAGTGACTGTACCAGCTGTGCCTAAGGGAACATCCAGAGAGCCCTTAAATGATGGGGTTCACAGAGCTTCCAGGTTGGTGAAAACAGTGAGGTGCTGGGAGGGTGATGAGCCCAGAGAGGAGCCCTTGGCTCCCACACAAACTTCGCCCTACATCTCTTCCATTTGCCATCCTTGAGTTCTGTCCTTTATGGTAAGTTGATAAGTGAAAGGGTCTTCCTGAGTTCTGTGAGCCATTCCAGCAAATTAATGAACCTGAAACGGCAGGGGCAGGGGGTGGTCACACAAATCCCAGAAATCCCCAATTCATAGCGTGTGGGTCAGAAATACAAGGGGGCGGGGGCGCCTGGGTGGCTCAGTCGGTTGAGTGTCCAACTTCGGCTCAGGTCATGATCTCGAGGCTTGTGAGTTCAAGCCCCGCGTCGGGCTCCGTGCTGACAGCTCGGAGCCTGGAGCCTGCTTCGGATTCTGTGTCTCCCTTCCTCTCCGTTCCTCCACCGCTCATACTCGATCTCTCAAAAATAAACGTTAAAAAAAAAAAAATACAAGTGGCAACCTGGGACTTACGACAAGCATCTGAAGCGGGGGTGGTCTTGTGGCCCTGAACCCTTAACCTGGGGGGTGTATGCGGCTCCACGTCAGTGTCAGACCTGAACTGTGGACGCCGGCTGGTCGGTGTCACGCATACAGGTCAGAAGTGCTGAGCGTAAAAGTCAGCTGGCACGGTCGACCCTGACGGAGGACTCCTGGCCCCCGCAGGGCAGGTCATTACCGACCTGTGGCTGTTTCAGGCTGTACTGATGCTCGAGCAATGTGTCCGTGGCCCCAGGGTTCAGTCACAGTTTTGCTGTTTCCTCGTGGCAGTCAAGCTTTGCTCACCTTAAGAGGACCGTTCACAGACAGCTTGAAGAATCCTGAAAACGAAGTTCTTAATCTTTGAAAGTATTAGGATTTTAGAAAGCACGCGGCTGAAAGGAAGAAGGCATTCTTACCCCAGGCCTCGATAGCAGTATTTCCTTCGGAACTGAAATGCGTTCTGCACGACTCTCTCCACCAGCTTGAATGGCTGCTCTATCCTGGGCCGCGTCAGGGGCGTGAAGCGCACCACGCCCACGTCCACCTGCGTCGTGAGCAAAGGTACGTCACTCCGTGGCACGGGAATCTCGTGACTAAAACAACTCATCTTAGTAAAACACAGGCGGATGGGTGGCTGACGGCGTAGTTTTCGTAAACCTTTACAAGGGCTTCGCCTTCGTCCACTGTGGGCAGGTGAGTTGCTGCACTTGGCATCGAGCTCAGAGCGATCACGGTTGCGTCTGCTCTGTAAGCACATCCTGTAGACCTGTGCTTGAGGATCACTTGATCTCAAAATGGAGTTTTACAATGGCCTTTTCAGATCAATCCAAATAATCATTAAAGCCAGTAGGCAGCTAACAGCTTTAGAGGGTTTTATTTAGCTCTGGAATGAGAAAAAACAAGCTGCAGCAGCAGTTCTATGAGGCTGGGCTTCGAAACAGAGAAGAGAAGGCAGATGGCCCCCCCAGGGACCACTTAGTGCTAAACTCCCCAGAAAGGGAATCAGTTAGGACACCACTTATTTTGGGTACAGACACTGATTAATCAGCTGTACTGAATTCACGATCGTCATGTGCACGTCACTTTCGGGAGCAACTTTAAACGCCCTGGGAGGTCCAGGCAGGATTAAATAGGAAATGGAAACCACCAAAATGTCACTGTGTTGGTCTATAATATACCCTGTCTTAGTCTAAAACTGGGCTCATGGTCATTCACAAGTATATATTCAGAACAACAAAGGAACAATAGTATTAAAGTAAAGACGAAGACGGAAATGGAGTCCGAGCAGTTGCCACACACAAAAATGCCCGACACAGACCGTGGCCTGACAAGTGGGAAGTGCGTTCATAATCTACAAAAGCCTTCGTCTCTGAGGAGTTGTTCAATTTGCTGCTTAGAACATCACACAGACTCTCAGAGGCTTAAGAAAGTCTAGCAATTTATGGAGGGGGGTGGTACCACTGCTTTTCAAAAGGAATTCATTCTATATTTTTTAAAATTCCACAGGGGTTATCGTGTTCTCCTGGGAGGCCTTGCTTCTAAACATCCTTGTGGCTCTAAAACTCCTCAAAATTGGCCTGCAGTCTGAGGATGGAGCGTTTTCAGGGTGGAGGGGAAGTACTCGCATATGACGTGAGACCGCGTGGACGGGAACAGACAAGGCGTGGGTGGACCGACAGTTATTCCACTTCAGGGAGGGACTATCTAATGTTAAGTGTTCTCATTAAATTTTAAGTTTTTCGTATTGTGTTCTATGTGTCGCTTCATCAGTTTCTCCAAGTTCAGCAACAAGTACTGTAGAAAACAAAGGCTTGGTTAAAAGGCCAGGACTTCTGTAGACGTGCACAAAACCACCAACGAACAGGGCCCAGGGGTGTTGGAGAGGGCACTGGAGAGGATGAAGACTGGGGGGGGTGGCTTCGGGGCGGACAGGAGCACGTCAGTCATCAGGGAGGGAAAGATCGCTTCATCTCAAAGTGTGTCTGTGGCAGGAAAAAGAATCTGAGCGGAGGACAGCGGAAGAAGCCGAAACACTATAATGACTTTAAAGGTCAAAGCCTCTGCTCACAAACTCGGAAAGATCCATCCCCACCTTTCCTCCTATTTCTCTGGAATGGAGAAGTGAACCCAGCTGTCCAGGAAGGTTCTAGGCCTCGCCCATCACTCTATACTTCTCCATACCACTCCCCCCCACTGAGCCCACTGGCATCCGCCCCTCTCTCTCTGCCGGCCTCCAGGACTCCACTCTTCACAGCCCCCAGCTATGAGCCAGCAGCCTGCCTGTCTCCAGGGAAGCTCAGCTTTTAGCAAATGGGGTACAATCTAAGCCCCAGCCAGCCATTATCAAAACTCTGTCATGTTCAAATACAATAAAGAATAAAGGCACCGATACAGGGATAGATGCATTCCCCTTCCAGTACAGAAACTGCCACCTCCAGCTTCTCTGGATTTTAAAATTTGGTGCCGCCTTTTGGGGGCACCTGGGTGGCTCAGTCGGTTAAGCATCTGACTTGGGCCCAGGTCACGATCTCACAGTTTGTGGGTTTGGGCCCTGCGTCGGGCTCTGTGCTGACAGCGCAGAGCCTGGATCCTGCTTCGGATTCTGTGTCTCTCTCTCTGGTTCCTTCTCCACTCACACTCTGTCTCTGTCTAAATAAATGTTAAAAAAAAAAATTTGGTTTTCTTTTTGCCCAATTTTATTTCTTTGAGATACAGTTGGTGTTTGCAAATATAGAAAATGTCTTACGTTGGTTTTCCATAAAGTCTTAAGCCCTGTACAAATACAGCAGCACCCTAACTGTAGCGGACTTCTAAAGATCGAATGTAGTTCTGATAGTTGAGAGGGCTAACGGTATATCCCAGCTAAAAGAAAATACCTACTCACAATCAAATACAGTTCCTATCTAGTGGAGGACCCTGAGAAAATGGCCCTTCCAGTAATGTGTCCTGCTTCCCTGCAAGACCTCCTGTATCGCCCTCTTTTCCACCCCCCACCCCCAAAAGCACTTTTCGGAATTACTGTGAATGATGGAGCCCATTGTCTCTAGAACTACAGGAAAGCTGCTTGGTAACTAGGGTAACAGATACGAAAATGCTTTTTACTTATATTTGAATGCTTATTTAAAAATTGCAACCATTATTTTTCCTTCCTTGAAGTTTAACTCTATTAAAGGGCTTCATTACAACAAAGCAACCAATACGTAGGCACTAGATGCACTTAACAATTCTATTTTATTGTTGCCAGCAGCTTTCCAAACTCAGTCTATCAGGATACCAAAATGACCTAAGAAAATTTCAAATGAAAGGATTTGTAATGAATCTAAAATATCTGCCTCTCAAATCCACTCGAACATCAATGCTGTACCAAGCTGAGATGATGCTTCTCAACAGCAGCAGCCGGGGCTGCGCGAGGCTGCAGGCTGAAGTTCCATTTTCCAGACCAGCGTGTCCAGGGTGTGACTGGTTATGACACTGCGGGAGACCTGGGATAAGAAGCCAGTAAATCTCCAATCTCAGACGTTGCCAACTCAGATCCCGAATCAACAGGAGAACAGAGAACGCTGAAGACTGTGCCACCCAGCTCTTGCCGGGGAATCCTAACAGGGCGGAGAGCTACCTAACTACCCCGGGAAAAGGCACAGAAAACAACAGGAGCCATTCCCTAAGAAAGGGCCCTCCACACTTCCGATGGCATTCGAGACCATTCAGGGACAACCCAGTAGAAAGGGAAAATGTTTAGGAAGTAACAATTTACAATTGGCTGAAGTGTAACCATAACTGGGAGAGAGCAGAAGGGCAGAGAAAAAGGGCTACAGGGAATCGCTGAGAAGCCTTCAAGAGCAGCAAGAGGAGGGTTCAAAGGTCAAGGTGGTACTGACTCAGATTAGCGTGGCTGGGAGTGGGAAGGGTCCGGCTGGATCCCACACCCACCAGCGTCTGACTCTTCAGGTCCCTGCACTGAGCTAACGACAGCCTCCAGTCACAACTTCCTCAGACAAGGGTGACAGGGCGGCAAGTCGTTAATGCCTAGGATACTAGAATTACACGTTTTGTAGAAAAACACTTACAAATACAAATGTCTATCAAATTTCCTATAATTGGTTTATTCTGCCTGTAATCTTTGTCCCAAGGCCAACTTAAGGACAGAATTTCAGTTTTAAAACCTTAAAATACAAACACTTTAACAGCATTCCAGGTATTCTGAACCCAACGTACTCGACATAGGCTGACACACTGTTATACCTACAAATCTTTCTTTAAAGTTTATAATTTGTGGGGCACCTGGGTGGCTCAGTCGGTTAAGTGGCTCAGGTCATGATGTCACAGTTAGTGAGTTCCAGCCCCGCGTCGGGCTCTGTGCTGACAGCTCAGAGCCTGGCGCCTGCTTTGGATCCTGTGTCTCCCTCTCTCTCTGCTCCTTCCCCGCTTGCACTCTGTCTCTCTCTCTCAAAAAATAAACACACACATTTTTTGAGTTTATGATTTGTATTTTCTATAACAGTATTAATTTCTCTAGAAGTTCCACCCCACCTTTTTTTCCTCCTTTATATTTTTGAATGTTGTTTTTTCTCTTCCTCCTTGGAATCACAAAACAGTCAGTACTTCCTCTCAAAGTATGAGCACGAAGGACAGTGAGCTGGGAGCGTGATGAGGAATTAAGGGTAAGAAAGACACACCCATGTGGGGGGAGCAAATGGACAGAGTGTTTTACAGTGTAAATTATGCATGTAAATGTAGGCATGTCAGTAACTGTATGTATGTAAATTGTGCCTAGTGTAACAACAAGAGCAAGATGAGTCACGGTCTCTTGGTCCCAAAATAGGGAACGAGTTTCAGGGAGGTGAATGCTTAATTCTAAACAAAGCACAAGAGGGACAAGAACAAACACTGGATTGAGATTTTCTGTTACATTTAACTTGGAGTTCCTGGACGATCATGGGGAAAACCCCTAAAACCATGAGCTTTCCCACCAACCATGACTTTGGGGTTTGTGAAACAGCATCTGGAGGGGCCCTGCTCTCTGGGGCCGCAGGCTGGTAGCACACGGGGCCATCATGAGGGCCCGGCCTCTGCTTTCGCAGCGCCCCAGTGCGACCTGTTCTTCAGGGACAATGTCAATCCAGGCGGACTCACAAGACACTCAATGAGGACTGCTGCTCTCGAAAATATTAATATGAAAAGACTCATAAATGAACACAGATGCAAATATATTAATTCACAAGGAGCCACGCTGCCGAAGAGACTAGGGGCTATCTTCCAGTTACCTTGTCACTACCTTCCCCTATGTGCATATAAAACGACAAAACTACCCCTAAATGCAGGTCCCGTTACTATCAGAAGACCGCGGAGCGACACGGATGGGAGCAAGCATATACGGACTGGTGGCCGCCACGGTCACTGGTGTCTGCCCTGAGGGCCTGACCTCTCACTGGCACAGGTGGGGCCGGACTCTCCCGGTCCATGTGCCACGAGCACCCAGACCGCCGCGTTCCTTGTGCTGACGTGTTGTTCCTTTAAATATCCTCATGTTGTCTGGCTCTTCTGGTTTCTGACTTGAAAGACATTCTGTCTTTAAAAAAAAATTTTTTTTTAATGTTTATCTTGAGGGAGAGAGAGAGTGCGAGCACAAGCAGGGGAGGGCCAGAGAGAGGGAGACACAGAATCCCAAGCAGGCTCCAGGCCCTGAGCTGTCAGCACAGAGCCTGATCTCGTAACTGCGAGATCAAGACTTGAGCCAAAGTCGGACACCTGACCGACTGAGCCACCCAGGTGCCCCAGAGATATTCTGTCTTTTGAAAGGCAGATTCTACAGCTGCTAGATCTCACCCTTTACCTGCTTATCTTGCTAGTTTAACTCACGGAGCTCTGGGGTCTCAGAGTCTTCCCTATATACCTATCACCAGAGATTAAATAAAAAAAAATAAATGATTCAAGCTGACGCAAGCTTTATAATCTGGCAAGATCACAAAGTCCTCTTGGACTCACCCAGGGCGCCAGAGTGTGGGCTGGGGCTGGGATGCAGGACACCTTGCTGGGCAGGAGGGGGGGGGGGGGAGGGAGGGGGAGAGAGAGAGGGAGAGAGAGAGACAGTCACAGGGAAGAAAGGCAAAGAGGAACAAGGCAAGAGAAGCAGTCGGTGCCGAGGGTCAGGCCTACAGAAGGCCATTCAGCCCACAATCTTGGATACGGCCGGTAAATGAGGAGGTTTTAAAGAAACCCGTCCTGCTCTTCAAAATAATGTGCAAAGAGGATGTAACAAATACATGTTTACACTGCTTATTAGACTGAAAAAATTACATCCATCTGCAAACGTCACCACAAAATCCAAAGATAGTCTTAATATTCTAAAATCATGTGAGGAAAACAGAAAACGAGTCCTCAGGATCCCTCCTCTGAAGACATGAAAGGGAGAAACAAAGGGTAAAAATTAGCTAACAGCTGATAAACAAACGTAACTTACATAGCAGCCCCCCCCCCACCCCCATGGTTTGCTCTCTGTGCTTTCGGCTGCCCCCAGGCAACCTCAGTCTGGAGGCAGAGGACCCTCCTCCTGCTACAGTGCCAGAGGGTCCGCAGTAACCTACCACTATGTCACAGTGCCTACATCACTCACCTCCCTTCGTGTCACCACGCGGGCATTTCGTCAGCTCACATCGTCGTCATGACGATGACATCTTACTGTACGGTAAGATATTGAGACCTCACACACGTTCTCTTACAGCATATTGTTACAAGTGTTCTACTTTGTCATTAGTTGCTGTTGTTAATCTCTTACTGCACCTAACAAATTAACCTTTAGGTATGTATACACACGAAAAACACATGGTATATATTGGGTCTGGTACTCTCTGCAGTTTTAGGCATCCACTGGTGGTCTTAGAACATATCACATGTGGCTAAACGTGGGGGGGGAGGGTAGTACTCTATGCAGAAACATACACCTGATTTGCTATAAAAATCAAAAGAATTAGGCTGGCTTCAATGGACGTTTGAGAACACACAGAAACCATGAAAATAAATCTTCATTTTAAACAAAGTCCTTACTACAACCCACTAATCTGTAAGCTACCAATCTTCAAAGTTAAAGTCTTCAGGCCAGCCTGAAGCATTATTTTAAAACTAAAATGACCATAAAGATGGAGGGAAATGATGAATTAATCCTGCTCATAGCTGATACTATTAATTTCCTAAGACTGGGTCCGAAGAAAACATTATTTTAAGATTAAGTCAATCACTTTAAATCTGTGGGACGGGAATAGGTAACCACTTTTTCTTATGCTGCACTTTCATTATTTTCAAAGCTGAACAGAAAGCAAATAAGACACTGTTTTTAAAATCAGAACCCAGACTTTTCACTGGAATTAAGTGGGCAGCATTTTATACATGCTGTGAGTGGGCACCATCCCAGACCAATGAAATAAGAGCCGTGGGGCCTGGGCCTCGGGCTTTTTTTAAAGCTACGTGATGGCCCTGTGTGGGCAGGGGTGAGAAACACAGGTCTGCTGAACCTCATACAAAAGTATGTATTGTTGTTACTTCTAAAATACTCAATTATTTGGTCATTCAGAGAAAAGAGAAAAGCTTGTCTGACTTTCAAATGATCATTACGAAGAAAAACACACTAAGGAAATCATATGCAATTTTTTCTTAAAAATACCTACATGAAAACATTTTAAAGAAAATAGATGGACTGCTGAGTCACTGGACAGTTAGTCACGGACTCTGCATGAATGAGAAGTGTTTTTCTGTAAAGCCATGGAGATGTGGGTTTTTTTTTTTGTTTTTTTCTTTTTTCCACCATTATCCAGATTACCACAGAAAGAAAAGACTCATTCTAATGAGATTTACAAATACATTCTTCTCTAAGTGGAGGCAGGGAAGTGCTAGGGGTGTACGAAAGGCTTCAAAAATCACAGTACCCTGGGCCCGCATCCCATTCCTGCTATGTACTCATTTTACAACCTTAGTCAAGTTACTTCACTTCTCTGGGGCTCAGTTTTCTCATCTGCAAAATGAGGACTCCTACGACCTCACAGGGTTGTCTTGAGAAGCAAGCAGCACAGCGCCTCAGGCAGTATCTGGCATTACAGGAAACGGTTTTATGAACAGTAGGTATTAGTATTAGGCCCAAATGACAAAACCGAAGAGGAACAAAGTGACTTAAAACTGCAGTCTCATTTAGAAAGGATACAATTATACTTTTAACCATACAAAGGTATAGTTTGTTTATCTACTCAAAACTAGCTTCTGAATTCATTCAACAAATACTTACCTGTGCCCTTACTACTCCTGGCACAGGAGACTCAGGAGTGACGGGGGACACACAGAAATCCTTGCTGTGTGAGGTTCTTAAGCCAGGGAGTTAGAGGGGCTCAGAGGTGGGGGGATTCTTGACCTATTGTGAAGTTTAGAAACAAGATGATGTGTTAATTAAGTGGATGTTGGGCATGGAATCCAGGACGCGTTTAAGACCTGGGACGTGCCAGTTGCCAGGGTGAATTTGGCATCAACGGACGTGGGGAAACTGAGGAGAACAGGGGTGGGGAAGACCGGTCCTTGTCCCGGTAGCTCTGAAATGTGTGTAAGTGATGTCACATTGGCACTTGGATATATAGCCGGGTGTTCAGGGGAGAGGGCCAGCGAAGAGGCATGAACTAAGGTAAAGATAAGCTTTATCTGCAAAACCTTCTGGGCTTAAAAGGTTACTTCTCTTACAACATGTCCACAGTGGAAGCAGAGGAGGTCAACGCGTTATATTTCTCTATAAACTTCTATGTTTCCATCTCTTTTTGTACAAGGAATCCTACACCTTGATTAAAGGTCTGTAATTTGTGAAAGTCATTTGCACTTCAGAAGTTTGTTTTTCTAGAAGAGGCAGTTAAGATTTTATAGGAGAAGGGCTCCCACCAAGGCAGAAGAGTAATCAGAGATGTTCTGAAAATGGAAAGAAGGCGTCCTTATCCTGGAGGCCGGAGCTGGGAGCTGGCTGGCCCCTCCACCTGCCATCGGTCGGCCTCAGCACAGGTCAGTCCATACTGTCAATCGTGGCAAAAAGCAAACAAGGCGAGGTGCTAAAGGGATCTGGTGGGTTTCTTCCGATACAGCAGAAATAACAATGCTGGTTCCGTTAGTGCCTGAAATTCAACTCTTCCTCACCCAGTATTTACGTGAAGAACTGTTTAAGTATTTCCATGAAACAGAAGAAAATAAGTTTACATATTAAAATTACAACACTATGGTTAAAAAACAAATCCACAGGCATCAGATTTCTAAAAGAAGAAAAATACCTTGCTAAATGCCAGACTCAGAAAAGATGAAAACGAAACAAAAAAACAAAAAATCAAGAAAAATCCAGATAATCAAAATGTGCATTTTATTATTTACGGGTTTTAAAGAAATGGCTATCATCTGATATAGCTATAATATGCGGGAAATCAAAAAGTCTATTATCACAATACCTTCTTTATAAAGTGGTTCTGAATTTATAGCTTGTAGAATTAGAATCAGGGAAGGCAAGTAAAATGTGAACTCAGAGTCGACAGGCATGAAATGTGTCTGTATTCAAGGTGTCAGGACCTCAATATTTGATTTCACTATTTCATTGAATATGCTCCACATCATTTTGGTGTAATTTCTTCACATTCTCTAAAAGCTCTAATTTATTAAGTTATACTCCAGAAATCTTTCTCAGTGGAAGGAATAACAAAAGAAAATTCAGGACACGCCCCGTCCCTGACCCACAAAATACTTGTAGATTTACCGGTCAGAGTCTAGTCAACAGGGTTCCTTTTTCTTTTATTGAAAAGATGCATATTTTGAAAAGAGTCTTTTGGACATCTTTTTGAAAGCTACCAATTTTGTGACTCTTGATTTCAGACGAGTCACAAGCACCAGCATAAAAAGATCGTCTTGACTATCATTTGCAAAGCACAATCTAGTTAAAAATATTTCAGACCATATCCTTTAATTGGGGACATGACAAACTATCTTCCAACACAGATAAAAATTCAAAAATAAATTATAACTGCGGAGTGCAACATAACATTAAAGGAAAAGAAAGCCCTTTTGTGAGTACGCGAAGAATTCCTCCTCTGCACAGTGACACAAAAGCATTTTCAGCTTTCAGGTTTCGACAAATCCTGTCGTAACAACAACTCCCTCCCTTCCCCGCCTCTCCTTTCTTAATTCTCCCACAGCTCAAAAAATGAGATGGGGAACCTGGTATTTATCTTCTAGCACCATCAGCAGTCTCCACCTCAGATTCCCATGTTGGTCTTTACGTGCGAGTTAACTTGGCGGAGCTCTGTCCCTAACGCTCACAGGCTGGACGGGAGCCTCAAGTGTGGCTTCTCCGCCTCGAGCGGCTTCGTTTGAAGACAGCTGACAGAAGGGGGTTAAGACACCGAAGGCTCCTGACAAAAGGTATGGAAAATGAGAGGCTTCTACAACGCTCAGAAATAGAAGTAGAGACCTTTAAGTGTTTAGTTCGAACTGTAAGTTGTCGGTCTGTTTTTAAAGTAATAGTTTTGTTATAAACAGATCTTGTCTGGAAAACTGACTTTACGTTTTAATGAAATCCACTGCAGACTTTCTGTTGGCAAGTAAGTCCATAAAGTTAACACTCACAGGCTCTGTTCTGCAAGCAGTGTATTCTGGAGCCCTGAGAGACCTGTGTATTTAGAACTAAGTTTTTACATGCAATCCCTCTGCTGCTTCTGCTGGATTTCCCTGTATTCCACCACCACCACCACCACCACCACGGAAATAAAGTATGCTTTCATTCCGTACTTACTTACGAGATAGCAATGTGAGAGAACAGGCCACAAACTGTATCATACTTGTGGCTGGAGAGGAAAAGAAAATTCATAGCAATATAGCTAAGATGCCAGTATGTTTTTACAAAAGGAACAGAAATAGTGACCTTCATTGTGGAGAACAAATTTTTTCTGCAGAAGTGCTCCGTGCAGAAGAAAGCATTTAAGATCCGATATTCAACAGTGAGCAGGCACTATGCTAGCTGAATGCAATGTCATATTGTTTACGCTGATTCTGGCTGTCTGTAATTTATCACTGCCAGTACGTGTTAATTAAGATGAACAAGCTGTCTGCAAGCCTGAATTACACTGAAATTTATAAAATGTATTGGTTAACGGGAAGAAAAAGGTTATAATTGGGAAGCTGAGCATAGATTGATCAACACATGAAGGTTACTCAACCCAAGTAAAAATAAAGAGGGAAATGAGATGCTCTTAGAGCATGTTAACAGCAATCTCGATGCCGAAGAAACCATAAGCTGACAAAGGTCTGGGAAGGCGGTAATTTAGGGAACTGCCTGGAATCTGAAATGTTAAAACCCAAACCTGAAAACAGCTATTATGAAACTATAAACATGTGCTTCATTTATTTTTTTTTTTTTCCTAGAAACTTTATTCTGTGCTATTTTAGTATCAGGTATGAAAAGAGGTTTGGAAAACAGAAGCGAACCGTACGGCTATGCCAAAAGCCGAAGTACTCTGATGTGTCTGTAAGTCTGATGCTTAAGGATTTAAAGTTTCAGGGAAACCCTTTCCTAAGTTTGTCATATTTTAAAGCTATGAACAAAAATATACGAAGCAAATTTAGACAGTCCAGGATTTAACTTCTTAGAGAACCGATGCTATAACTATGTTAAGTTTGTACTTCTGATATAGGCACGGATTAGTATTACTTCAGATATTTTACAAAAGCCAGGCATCAACCTCCTTGGATGAGTCTCTGAGACTAAGCTATTTGCCCCATTAATGTCTTGTGAAGTGGTTTTTTTTTTTTTTTTTTTCCCTTTGTGGGACAGGGAGTGGATAAAATTGACAGTTAATGGCGTTCTCTGCCTGCAGATGTAGCGTTTTCTGTGCTTCCCCGGAGGCACACGGAGAGCATCTCACACTTGAGTACTGGGGTGATGGTGGGAGAGGCGGGAACACCGGACACCGTTGCTGAGACCTGCGTGGCCTTGGGGGGTTTACCACCTCAGTGTCCTTCCCAATCGGGAAAATTGATGACGCACAGTTATATCTATGGTTTGGTTCAGCTCTAAGATTCTACAAAAATAAATCAGTTCGATGAAGGAAGAGAGAAAAGAAAAAATATTTCAAATGTTATTAAATAGCAACTGTCACATGACAGAAAACAGCATGCTAATCACAGTGTTGATTATAATGTATGGAGTACTTTTTAGGTGTTGGATATTGTTCTCTAAGCCCTTAAATGCATTTAACTCTTTGATATACATACTATAATCCTATTTTCCAGAAGAAAATACTAAAGCAGAGAGAGGTTCTGGAAAGTGAAGATATGAGCCCAGTATTTTGGATTCAGAGCCCCACACTGCCTTTTGTAAAATATGTGAATCGTGACAGAGCCACCCTAATACGTCATTCAAAAACTGATTCAGAAACACAAAAAAAGTTATTACTGTATTTCAGAAACCATTAGACTTCCCTCGAAGAAGGCAGTAATTACTGCCAGGGTAAAGCACAGCCAAGCCACAAATTCGGTGCGGTCTTTACTCTCTTCTTAAGAAAATGTTAAATTATTTTTGGTATTCTTTCACATACAACAAAGGATGTGGTTATTTCTGGCATGTACTTTCAAGATTCAAGGTCACTACCGAATCCGTCAGAACAACCGGTTTTACGGCAGACTACTTCATCTGGGTCAGGGAAGGATTCTGGTCCCAGCTAGAAAGGATCTCACATTCTCACAAGCAAAAGACACTGGCCTAATTGTTCCTGCACTGAGCGTCTTGCACCTGCAGTGAAACGAGTGCTAACCTAGATAAGGATTTCGTAAAAGTTTATTAACAGGAAATTAGGGATAATCATGCCTGTGGCTTTAACTTCTTTCCACGAATTTCCTTTCCTCCTTAAACAGTTTACTTGGGTTATGTGTCTGGCACATGGTAAGTGCTTAATGAATATTTTTTAAATAAAATCATTTTTTGAATACTTAAAACTCTTCTAAGATTTATAAGTCAGTTTTTAATTTTTAAAAATGTTTTTATTTTTGAGAGAGAAACAGAGAGACAGAGTGTGAGCAGGGGAGGGGCAAAGAGGGAGGGAGACACAGAATCTGAAGCAGGCTCCCAGGCTCTGAGCTGTTAGCACAGAGCCCGAGATGGGGCTCAAACCCACAAATGGTGAGATCATGACCTGAGCTGAAGTTAGACGCTTAACCGACGGAACCACCCAGGTGCCCCTAGAAACCATTTTTAAGAGGTGGGCTTCAACTATTCATTTCTCCCTTATTACCTATTAAGTATTTTAATTAGAAATCATAGGGTTTAAAAAAACCTGTAAGCTATTAAAATTCTTTATCAGATCCTACAACTGGAATTCGGTATGTCAAAATCTCCCAAGAAGGCATCAACATAGACTTTAGCACAGTTTAAATTCTAAAAAGAACAAAGTGGCCACTTTTCGAGAACCACCCATCCGCACTCAGGAGAATGACCGGTAGTCTCTGAGGGCCTGGCGTGAGCTTTTCTCTTGGGCTGGAGTGTCCTCATCTACTGCGAGGCCCATTCAAATGTGTTCCTGCTCCCACCGTACGTGGAAACGTAAGCCTTTTCGTTATCCTTTCTTTTAATCCCGGTTTGTCTTCCTTCCCTAGCCTTTGTTACGTGGTTCTCTGCCGCACAGACAGCATTACGGTTTTGACCAGGGGCCATCATAATCAAGCAGCAGGTAACGGGGGACCAAGATAAGGTAACGTCATGGCGTCCGCGGGTCTCCAGCTCCTGGCCTTCGTCCTGGCTCTATCTGGGGTGTCTGGAGTGCTCACGGCCACTCTGCTGCCCAACTGGAAGGTGAACGTGGATTCGGGCTCCAACATCATCACGGCCGTCGTGCAGCTGCAGGGGCTGTGGATGGACTGCACGTGGTACAGCACCGGGATGTTCAGCTGCACCCTCAAGTACTCCATTCTGTCCCTCCCCATCCACGTGCAGGCCGCACGGGCCACCATGGTCCTGGCCTGTGTCCTGTCCGCGTTGGGGATCTGCACTTCCACAGTGGGGATGAAATGCACTCGCTTAGGAGGGGACGGAGACACAAAGAGCCACGCTTCCTTTGCCGGAGGAGTCTGCTTCATGGCTGCAGGGGTCTCTGGTTTAATCCCAACCGTGTGGTACACAAAGGAGATCATAGCAAACTTCCTGGACCTGACGGTTCCAGAAAGCAACAAACATGAGCCCGGAGGAGCCGTCTACCTCGGATTCATTTCGGCCGCGCTGTTGTTCGTCTCCGGCATGATTTTCTGCACTTCCTGTATGAAAAAGGCTCCGGAAGCTTGGCTCTTTGCAGCCAAGCAGCGGCATACCTCCGCCATGCAGCCAGAGGGCAGCTCCGCGTACAACCTCAAAGATTACGTGTAAATGACCGTGTAACGCGTACGGAATGTTTAGGTGCCTGCTGTGGCTTTCGTCTTTTCGCTTTAGAGGAAAACTATAAATGAGGTCATTTAAAATGCCAACAAACTATTGTGTGCAATTAGATCCGTTTTAAGATTATTCTTCCATTCCTTTTTTCATGTTTTATCCAGTGGTTTGTAACTGAAAGAGGTTCTGTTTTATAAGACAATTGATGGGGTTTTTTTCCTTTTAAGATAAACTGTTGACACATCTTCTGAATTGTTATTTAGTTGGATTTTATAAAAGAACTAAATTGCCAAGTATAAAAAAGCGCCTTTCTCTGTGTTAATCCAGGGTATCATCTGCTTTTGCTGGCTGTTGGTAACCACAGGGACTTGCTTCTGTTTTCAAGCCTGCTCTTTGACCATGAGGGAAAGAAGAGATGTCCATCTCTCTTAAGTGTTGCCCAAACCAGCCTCCCCAGCTTCCCACCTACCGTGACCTCCCTGCTTCCTTTTTCATTTTAGAAAATATCTACGTACGTGTCCAAGAGCCAGTGATAGGCTATACAAAGATTAGGCAGGCAGAACTAAGGAAGAGAAACTGGTAAATGCTACCACAGCAAAGCAAAACCAAATCAAGCGCAAACTGAAATCTCCAGGATTGGAAGGCATTAAGTACAAAGTAAGTGACAATAATAACAGTTTGCTTTACTTAGAATGCTTAAGAAGTGCCGTCTTCTGCTGCTAGCAAGAGGATGCTCCAGATTCCATTCATTTATCCTACAACCCAGAGTCTTCCCTCTCACTGATGAGTATCTGGATGATAGAAGTTACTTTAAGTTGTCGTTTTTTTCTCAAGTTTGATTCACGTTAACGAAAACATTGCTGTTCTCTTATAAATGAGCTGCTTCCAGTAGTAAACAGAACAAAAATTAAAGTATAAAGAATACTTTAAAAATGCAAGTTAATTTGTGATATGTAATCCAAATATCTTAACAAGAAAATAAAAACTGGATTTTCTAATGCACAAAGGGGACAAGGCCCACTATTGTTTCTAATAATTCATGTAATTTAGGCTTAGTCATTGCTCACCATAAAGTGGTAAAGGGGGAAAAAGGATCATTTCTTTGCACATCAGTAACTCAGGAAGTGTGAAGAGTATCTTTTAGGTGACTACATATTTTTCATTTGTGCCTACAGAAGTAGAGACTAACACGTTTTATACCTAGTTTACTCACTCTCTTCTGTAACAGTGTCATTGGCCATTAATAGGATGGCTAAAATGGAAAGGTATCATTTCATCCGGGAATTAGGAAAAGACATATTTAAACAGAAGCTTAAAGTATGGATTTCTTTTGGAGGGTCAAAATATTTTCTAAACACATGTATACTAAAAATAACTGGTAAAAAGTATTTTTATGCAAATTAATGTGACCAGATTGGTTTGGCACCTGTATCTCTCTCCTTTTGCTTACTGGGACTGGTTTTATATGCAGTTTCTGTACCTGATAGTCCCATGCTAAAAGTTCACCGTATGTGTTCTATATAAGTCTATACATACTCCAAAAAATAATTTTTATTTTGCTCTAGAATGTTTTCTTCTTAAATAGGCACAGGGATGTTCTGAACTCCAGAAAAGCAGCCATTTCCTACAAATAATGGCCGAATTCTATCCAGACTGGACACAGCAACGATGAAATGGCTCGGAGTCCCTCCGTCCCTCCAGACCGCATCCCTGCTGCATTCCTCCACCCGGAAACCTCCCACACTCACCCCTTCCTTGCCCGCCCACGCTCCGACTCCTCCTTCGGGGTTCACGCGGGACCTCCTTTGTGACCCCACTCCTGACTCCCTGAGGGTCGCTGCTTCCAGCCCTGTACTCTCTGGGAATACGGTCTATTCAAACAAGTTATTGCATCTCCGACTAGACTCTGAGACAAGGTACCGTTTTTACCTTTGTAGCCTCCGTAACTTGCCTACAGCGCTTACGAGGACGTGCCAGTCCTTCCGGGACGTACACGGACTGGTTTAAACCTCAGGAGGTCTCTAGGAGGCAGGCACTATTCCTAGCACAGAGGACAACTGAACCAGGGGAAAGTACGGTACCTCACCTGCCCAACGGCAGGCAGCTGGTAAGCGGAGAGATGGGATTCAACCGGAGGGCACTGGCCCTGGAGTCAGACCAGGTGCCTGCCAGCTCACGCAGGGCACAAGGCTGCGCGGCGCGTGTTACTGAATCTAGGTCTGGGTTCCCTCCTGTGAAAATGAGGATAGAATGGCACCTACGCACACAGGGGCTGTAAGGATTCAATGACAGGATGTGCACACAGCATTTGAAGGGGCAGGGGGCGGTAAGCACGCTCGGGGCTTTCTTGGTCTACACCAGCATTTTCCAAAGCGGGGTGGGTGGAGCCTGCAGAGGACACAGGGCAGCGCCGGGGGCCGGCTTTGGTCATCACAGCTGGGGTAGCGGTACTGGGACCCAGTGGGCGGAGGCCAGAAATGCTATGAAATACCCTACAATGCCTGGGCAACAAAGAATTTTCTAGCCAAAAATGTCAATTGTGAGCAGGTTGAAAAACCCTGATCTAATGTATTTGAATTCTATTTAAACATTCATTTTAAAGAAAATAATAAAGTTACCAAACCAAAAGAAAACACCAGAAAGCCTCAGAATGTCCTGCTTATTTTACCTACAGAGCAGATATATACGTATATGTATGTATGTATGTATGTATGTATGTATGTGTGTGTGTGTGTGTGTATGTGTTATGACTGAAGAAATCAGCGAGTAATCTGGGCAACAACATGGGCAGGTGAAAGGGTTATCAGCACACTACCTACACATGGGCAGGCACAGGCTGGGGTATAGACAGATCCACTTCTGGATTCAATGTTTTCTCATTACATCTTTTACTACCATATTTTTAGCTACAAGGCTTTAGCATAAATTCACTGTACTGACTTTTGAGATTTGTATCATAGGCTATAATCCTGTGAACCTGTTGCGATCTCTTCATTACCTCCGATAATTTTTTAATTCACTTCACTGCACTTTATACATACATGAATGGGTCACCTGCAAAAATGCAATTTTGTTTCTTCCTTCATTGGGCTTATAATACTTCTTGTTTATTTTATTCTTGGAGTAGTTATAAAAACATAACTTGTATGAAGGTAAATTGTAATAATAAATATCTTGTTTCTATCCAACACTAACTTGATTTTTAAGAAGGACTCTTGTACTTTAATTATAAAACTGGATTTTAGTTTACACGTTTATTTTTATTTTAGACTCACTCTCAAAAAGAATTTGAGGCTACTTAACGATAAAATTGCCGGCATAATAAGAACAAACACAATGATAAAGGTGAAAGACTAAAGTTACAAAGAAGAGAGAGAGGATGCTATTAAATAATCCTGTTTGAAGGCTACTAAAGGAATCACGTATGAAACTTAGTTTAGAACTTGGAGCAACCAAGGCACAGAAGGCCACATGAGGCGTCTGACGGCGGTCTCGGGCAGGTGCCTACAGAGGCTAGAGAGGCTGCCGGGGGTGCTGCCTAAGCTCCCACTGGGCTGTGCGTCCGTCCCCAGCTGCTGTGAGTGCAGGGCGCTACCAGCTCACACGTGCGGAATTGCCTCCCTTGGTAGACTAGGGCACCACTGCTCCTAGGAGGTGGCCGTGAGCCAAAGACTGACCACACACGTGTAGAACATGCCATTCCCTCGACTGAGTCTGTGGGACAGTTTGTGCCCCATTGCTCCCCCTCTCCCCGCTACCCTCTGACCCAGTGGGACCAGGCTGACGCTGGTGTCCAGGCACAATATTCCTGCTTAGCTTTTCTGCCCCCCCTTGCTTTACCCTGCTTCCCTCACCCTTCTTCTGAGAACACTCAATACGGCACTTTCATAAAAATTCTCATCTCAGTCCCTAATTCCAGGAAATCAGACCTAACACAGAAGAGTATTAGTTAAGTAGAAAAATATGTCCACAGGGTTCTCAAATATAGGGCAATATTCAACAGAAATAACATCCTCACTATCTGATTTCAAAATACACAAAGGCATGAAAAAATGGCTTTCTTACGTGAATCCACCCATTTTACGAAGATCAAGATTACTTCACAAAGAAGTCAAGGCCTCAATAGCTGTCAGCAAGGATGGCTGAAAGCTTCTAAAATGTGGTCCTCAAAGGTCAGGCATGGATGCCTCAAGTCGTGACCTTTTCTTTATAATGTCACGGGTATATCGTCGTTAATTCTTCTAAAATTGTATTGACAATATGCTTTAAATCTGTCCCATACAGGGGTAACTTGCTCCACACGCAGTACTCCTAATAGGCAAAATTAGATATAAACTATATGAAAGTCTTAAAAATTAAAATGTGTATCAGGATATACCAACTTAGTCCATAAATAGTTGTTTATAATCAGAATAACAGTGACCTTCCACTGACTGCCTCCAAATGCATTACTTCACATTACTTCTCAAAACAATCCTTCAAGGGTGACATGACTGCCCCAATTTGGGATATATTAAAATTCAGCCTATTGACCTGACCGAGTTCTTGTCATTAGGGACACTGGAATTCCAGTACATCTAGTTTCCTTTAAAATACCTCTAGGGGCAC
Organism: Panthera onca; assembly: GCF_046562875.1. Lineage (NCBI taxonomy): Eukaryota > Metazoa > Chordata > Mammalia > Carnivora > Felidae > Panthera > Panthera onca. Next base: position 139,001,928 of record NC_138343.1, read on the forward strand.
CTGGGTGGCTCAGTCGGTTAAGCATCGTCTGACTTCAACTCAGGTCGTGATCCTGCAGTGCATGAGTTTGAGCCCAGCATCCGGCTTTTGTGCAGAGCCCGCTGCAGACCCTCTGTCTCCCTCTCTCTCTCTCCGCCCCCGCCCTGCTTGCACTTGCTCTCTTTCAAAAATAAAAATAAAAAAAAGCATATAAAAAAATACTTCTGTTTATTCCGCCAGAGTATGCTGCCTCTATCACATTAATCAAACGAGCCCATTGCAATTCTCAATTTCTATCCAAGCGACCTACCTAGGTTTGAGGATAGCATAGTGGTTAAGACCCAAAGCCTATCCATTCTGTTGGGAGTATGTTAGATTAGAAGCCCCATGACCAAAATTTTAAAAAGAAAAAAAAAATGACACAGAATTTTGAGGGTCTAGCTAATAGCTTAGTATTTCTCAAATTTGATTAATGTGCAGATCGGCTCAAAAAAATTACTGTAGAACTCCAGAAATACGTGGATTCTTCAGGGTTTAAAAATGTCAGCTTGAAAAACTTAAATAAGCTTTATTTGCTCATGGAAGCATTTTTCAATTGTGAATCTGCACCGTAAAACATTTTGTCTTGTAATTGGTAAAATAATTTTATGAACTCAATAGTGAAATGAAAATACAAAATTTTAAAAATTCTGACTTAACTCTATTCACTAAAAACTCCAGAAGTTTAAGAAACACTAGAGTAAGTCAATTTGACAAATTTTATGAATCTAACCTGGGAAGTTGCATTTTCTGTAGACAGAAAAGAATTTTGGGTTCAAATTTTGGGGCCTAGAGAAGTTAATAAAAATAATGAGTTTGACAAGAATTTAGGTCAACTATTCTGAACAGGATTATTCTAGTTCATGGAAGTAAAAGCCTTGCCTCGATTAAGTTGGTTTGTCTAAAGACCAATAACCAGGAGGGATTACAGATTCTCCAGAAAAATTCTAAGGTGGTATAAATACGTTCTTGAAATATCACAAAAGAAATTCTCGTATCTAATTCTCAGGGTTGGTTAAGAAGAAGTACTGACTTAGGAAACTTCTTTGAGCATCTATAGAGAATTAACCCCCCTCTCTGGACTCCCCAGCGAACCTGCCTGTACCTCTATTTTAGCACTTTTTTTCACTTGTGTTATGAGTTATTTGTGTTTATGACTTTCTCCTCTTGTATTCAGAAAGGTTTAGCCATAGGGTTAGGCTTGTGCCATTATTTTACCTTCTCTAGAAGATTCTTCTCCTTTCTTAAGAAAATAAAATTTTTTTTTTATTTGTTCAGTGCAACCATCCATCAGTCAAATGTTTTCTGGCTTTCCTCAGAATAGTCCCGATCTGCTAAATAGTACAACTACTTCAGAGCAGCAGAGAATTCTCTTAGAACCAAAATTTAATCATTTGATTTACTATTTTCCTTTATCATAATACAGTCTCTCTCCTCTTTGATAGCTGTTTTCCTAGATTACAAATAAATTCCTTGCATGTAATATTTATAACATGATGAAAAGCATCTCAAGAAAACTGCTATGAATATGTTTAATTTGTCAAAAAGCAAACATTCCTCAATAAAGTGAACCAAAAACATAGCTAGTTTTTTTTCAAATAATAAATATTTTCATGAGGCCTTAATCCTTGAGGAAAGAACATTACCTAACTGCATGTGTATCTTACCGCAAAATCAAGGATAAGGTTGATAACAACCTCTAAAAATGCCCTCAACTAAGTAACTAAAACAAAGAAAAACTTTCCATTAAAAAGATTCTAAAATCCACCTTAAGAAACACTTGGTAAAATTTAAATAGCTTCAAGATTCTGGACTGTGGTCAGAACCCTAAGTATAAAAGCCTAAAAGTAAAGATCTTTGTTTCTGATACATTGGGGTCCTACACTATTCAAAATGTTATATACACTCATATGTGCATTATGAGAAGAAAGAAAGCTATATGGTCAACTGGTTTTCTTCATTACAATGGCCATCTGTTCTAGGATAGAAAATACCTGAAAGCACAAATAAATTAAACCTGATGATGACCTATAACACATCTCCAGTCATTGGGTCCTGTCTGGGATCTAACAGGATCTATTATTTTGGAAGAAACCATTTACAACGTCTGAAAACTTGAGATGCTAAAGGGAGGTGGTACTGAGAATGAGTTTTCTGAGCCTGACTTAGAAAAAGCTGAAAACTATTATAGGAGGGAAGAAGGACTGAATTCCTACAGTCACCCCAAAGCTCAGTTAACTGTGGTGGACAACATGGCCAAGGAAGTGGATGGTGGTAGCAGAGACTATGGAGACTTCTCAGACCACGCTTCAAGATGGACAAGGAGGGCTAACACTACTGGTTGGGGCCCCATTCTAAATATATCATCTCGATCCAAAAAACCATATAATACAATTTTTTTCATGCTACTTTCCTTAATGAATCTCAAATGAAACTTTATACGACTTTATTCTTGAGAGTTTCGGCAAGCAAGAAGAAATCTGTTCCTCGCCAGCTGTAAACTCCCTGATGGCAGACTCCATGTCTGACGGTGCTCCTATCCCTTTCATCTTTCAGGCATCACCAACCGCCCCCTCCGCCCCCGCCCCAGCCTGGCCTTTCCACTCAATACACATCCGACAAAGAAATAGACGAGTTTCTATAATATATATCCTATAGTAACTCATCCAGTAGTAGTTTTGCTAAAACAGACACCACTTTATTGATTTTTATTTTTGGCAGAGAAACTCTGTTTCTGTAATTAGCATGTAATAGTAACAGTCTTGTTTAATATCCAACTATTTTCCACAGATGATTCATCACAAGTAACACTGCCAAAACAGGATCTCTTAAAAATGTGGAAAGAGGAGGACCGAAGAGGGCGGTGGAGGAAGACCACCCCTGGCTCACCTCATCCATGGACACAACAGATAACAGGTACATCTGTGTGACTACCCCTAAATAGGACCTGACGACAGCAGAACAGATCTTGCAGCTAATCACAGCGGAGGCAACACTGGAAACGGGAGGAGGAACAGAGCTGTGGTTGGGAACCAAACCCCCAGTGACACTGACCACAGGAGAGAGCAGGGACAAGGGAGATCACACCGGACACCAGATACCCCAGCACAGGGAACACAAGCACCCACTGCATCTGGCCTTGAAAACCAGCGACGCTTAACTTAGGGAGCTTTTAAAATCAGCGGGGCTTAACTCTGGGTACCTTAAAAATCAGTGGGATTAACTCCAGGAGAGCAAGAGGACATAGGAAACTGAGTCCCCACCCTTAAAGAGCCAGCATATTAAACAGCTCCACCCAAGCACAGCACAACACCAGGAGCTTGAGAAGTGCCCATGGAATATGTGCAGGAGATTTACTTACGAATCTCAAACGTGCACTAGAGGGGCAGGGGTCTTCAGAAGACCTCCCCGAGAACAAAGCGCTGGCAAACACCATTTCTCATCCCTGCTCTTGGCCTAGCTAGCCAGACTTTTGCGGGAACCAGCACGAACACTCCCCACCTGTCTAGCTAGTGCTGTACCCTGTCCCCTCGTGTGCTCCTGTGGACTGGCCCCATCTAACCTGCCCGCCGTGGCAGGCATCCCTCCAAAGCGGCTCCTGCCCTGCCACACACTGCAAGCAGCCCTGGCAGGGCTCGGGGCCACTCCAAAAGTGCCACCTGCCCCGGGGAGAGGGAGAGGAAAGCCCACACAGCACGGCGTCCAGCTGCAGTAGCTGAGCCTTTTCGCTGGCTACGCAGGGACAGAGCCTTGCCATTCAGTGGGCCCGCAGCTGCGGCAGAGGCTGACTGCAAACACCTAGTCTGATCACTGACTTTACCCACCTACAAGCCCAGGTAATCCTCAGACGGGCACCTCAAGAGCACAAGGACCAAACGCTGTCCAACACACCCACAGCACACGAAAGTGGGTCACTGCAGCTGACTGGGCTGAAGACAAACGTGGCTCAGCCACGATAGCACGGTGCATGCCGTCCACATAGGAGACGCCCCTGGAGCACCTGCTTCTGGTGCCCAGGGCGCACTGTGCTACAGGGCATCACATGACCTCTTCTATGCAAGGCCACTTCTTTCAAGGCTGGGAGATGTAGCTGACTTCCCTAATACACAGAAACAAAGTTAGACAGAAACAAAGAGTCAGGAGTGTGTCCCAAATGAAAGAACAGGACAAAAATCACAGCAAAGGAGCTAAATGAGCAAAGATAAGCAAAATGCCTGATAAAAAAATAAGAGGAATGGTCATAAAGATACTGGACTTGAAAAAAGAATGGATAAACTAAGAACTTCAACAAAGAGAAAATGTAAAACAGAACCAGAGATGGGGAACTCAATAAGTAGAATTAAAAAAACACACTAGAAGGAACCAACAGCAGATCAGGGGAGGCAGAAGAATGGATCAGTGATCCAGAAGATGGGGCAATGGAAAGCAATTAAGCTGAACAGCAAAACAAAAAAAGAATAAAAAATGAGAGCATGTTAAGGAACTCAGAGACATCATCAACTGTATTAACAACTGCATCGTAGGGATCCTAGGAGGAGAAAATATAAAAAGGCAGAACTCTTATTTGAAGAAATAACAGCTGAAACACCTTGCCTAACCCAGAAAAGGAAAGAGACATCTGGATCCAGAAAGCACAGAAAACCCCTAACAAGATTAACCCAAGGATGTCCACACCAAGGCACAAAATAATTAAAATGTAAAAAAAGTAACAATAAAGAGAGAATTTTAAAAGTAGCATGAGAAAACACAGTTACATACAAGGGAAATCCCATAAGACTTTGGCAGATACATTCAAAGTGCTGAAAGGAAAAAACCTGCAAGCGGGGATACTATCCAGCAGGATTTTTATTCAGAATTGAAGATGAGATAAGGAGTTTCCCCAAACAAACATTAAAAGAGATCATTGCCACTAAAACATCCTTATAGGAAGTGTTAAAGGGACTTGAGGGGAAAGGAAAGGCCATAACTAGAAGAAGTTATGAAAGGAAAAAAAACTTCACAGATAAAAGCAAACTTCTAATAAATGTAGATTAATCATTTAAGAAAGTATGGAGGTTTAAATACAAAAGTAGTAAAATCAATTATATGTACCAAACTCAGCCAAGGGATTTCACATTTCACAACATAAAAAGATGTAAAATATGATATCACATACATAAGACACGGACAGGGTAAGTAAAAATTTAGTGCTTTTAAAATATGTTCAAACTTAAGCAACCATAACTTCATACAGACTTCTATACACATTAAGATATACATGAACCTAATGGTAACCACAAATCAAAAACCTGTAATAGATATACAACAAATAAAGATAAAGAAATTCAGGCATAACACTAAAGAAAGCCATCAAACCACAAGGGAAGAGAGCAAGAGAAGAAGAAAGGAATAGAGAACTATAAAAACATACTGTGTATGTGCATTACACCATACACAAAAATAAACTTAAACTAAAAACCTAAATGTGAGACCAAAACCATAAAACCCCTAGAAGATAACATAGGCAATAATCTCTCTGACATAGCCATATTTTTCTACATATGACTCCAGAGGCAAGGGAAACAAAAGCAAAAATAAACTATCGGGACTACACCAAAATAAAAAGCTTTTGCACAGCAAAGGAAACCATCAACAAAACAAAAAGCAACCTATTAAATGGGAGAAGATATTTGCAAATGACAGATCTGATAAAGGGTTAGTATCCAAGTTATACAAAGAACTTACACAACTCAACACCGAAGAATTCAATAAAAAAAAAATGCACAGAGGACTTGAGTAAACATTTTTTCCAAAGACGACATCCAGATGGCCAACAGACACATGAAAAGAGGCTCAACATCCCTAATCATCAAGAAAATGCAAATCAAAACCACAATGAGACATCACCTTGTATGTGTCAGAATGGCTAGAATCAAAAAGACACGAAATAACAAATGTGGGTGAGATTGTGGAGAATAAGGAACCCTTGTGCCCTGTTGGGAGAAATGTAAATTGGTGCAACTACCGTGGAAAACAATTTGGACATTTTTCAAAAACTTAAAAATAGAAATACCATATGATCCAGTAATATGACCACTAGTATTTACCCGAAAAAAACACAAGAACACTAATTTGAAAAGATATATACACCCCTATTTATAGCAGTTATTATTTACAACAACCAAGATATGGCAGTAATCCAAGTGTCCATTTATAGATGAATGGATAAAGAAGATGTGGTACATATGCATGCATGTATACATGTACACACACACACACACACACACACACACACACACACACAAGGAATATTACTCAGCCATAAAATAAAAATGAGATCTTGCCTTCTGTAATAACATGGATGGACCTAGAGTGTATATGCTAAGTGAAATATGTCAGGGAAAGACAAATACCATGATTTCAATTACATATGGAATCCAAAAAACAAAACAAACGAACAAATAAGACACAAAGAAACAAACAAACCTAAAACCAGACTTAACCGCAGAGAACAAACTGGTGGTTGCCAGAGGGAAGGAGGGTGAGAAGATGGGTAAAATAAATACAACTTCCAGTTATAAAATAAGTCATTGGGCACCTGGGTGTCTCAGTCGATTGAGCATCCAATTCTTGATTTCAGCTCAGGCTGTGATCTCACAGTTCGTGGGATCGAGCCCCGTGTCGGGCTCTGTGCTGACAGTGTGGAACCTGCTTGGGATTCTCTTTCTCCCTCTCTCTCTGTCCCTCTCCCGCTCGCATGTGCACACTCTCTCTCTGTCTCTCTGTCTCTCTCTCTCTCTCTCTCTCTCACACACACACACACACACACGCTCTCTCTCTCAAAGTAAATATTTTTTTTTTTTTAAACGTTTTTATTTATTTTTGAGACAGAGAGAGACAGAGCATGAACGGGGGAGGGTCACAGAGAGAGGGAGACACAGAATCTGAAACAGGCTCCAGGCTCTGAGCTGTCAGCACAGAGCCCGACGCGGGGCTCGAACTCACGGGCCGTGAGATCATGACCTGAGCCGAAGTCGGACACTCAACCGACCGAGCCACCCAGGCACCCCTCAAAGTAAATAAATTTTTATTTACTGTGTGAGCACTGAGGAATGTAGAAAATTTTGGATCAATATGTTGCACAAGTGAAACTGACATAACACTGTATGTTAATTGCACTTCAAATAAAAAAAGGTGGAAAAAAATTCATGATAAAAAAATGTTTGAGGTAACTTGAATTTAGAAATCTATGCAGAAATCACAAAACGAACACTGATTTCTTTTTCTGAAGATGAGGTGACCATACAACTTATCTTCCATCCTAGAATACGTTTAAGAGTACGAGGTGATAATACCACCACCACCAGGGCAGCATGGGTAAACCTAGACATTTGGTCACTGTAAAAGGGAGAAAAATGAGGACAAGAACTATTCACACATTGTGATTTTTCTTATTCAGGAGAGATAAACAGTACAGTTTGCATGGAAGTGAAGATCAGATCCTAGAGATAATTTCCTATGACACATTCTCAGATGAACAAAGATTTACAAATAAACAGAAACTCACCTCTGGTTTAGGGACAAAAGCCCGACCCGGAATGGTCAAGATGTGCTGAACGTTGCAGAGGTACTGGGCCATAACAGAAAGGCGACTGCGCTGTTTGCTTCCTGTACTGGCTGTAAGTCTCTATGGGACAAAAAGGAATTTTTAGCAAATAATTAATCCAGTCTGATTAGACGGAATGCAGCCAACATCCTATTATCTGTGGACACTAGATGGAGTGTTGAGATAAATTTTAAAACTATAGGCTATCTGACACATGATACACAGGCAGCATGGGGAACATTTTCCTCCAATATCAGCAGAAGCAAACCTAGGAAATGTGAATTATATCCTATATAATGCACTCAAAAATCCAGTAAGAAAACTTCCCTATCACTGGATGCTGGGGATTTTCAAACCACTGTTACATTATATAGAAGAAGGTCCTATATGAAACAAATATCAGTCTATATTTGATGAATGAAGAAATTAGTAAGCATAATTAAGAACTAAAAAGACTTATTTAATTTTATGAATTACCAAAATATATGAAGGAACATTTCCAACAGTGTGCTTTTCTTTATTTAAATCTAATAAGACTTAGGGTCGCCTGGGTGGCCCAGTCGGTTAAGCGGTGGACTTCGGCTCAGGTCATGATCCCACGGTCTAGGAGTGCGAGCCCTACGTCAGGCTCAGTGCTGACAGCTCAGAGCCCGGAGTCTGCTTCAGATTCTGTGTCTCCGGGTCTCTCTGCCCCTCCCCCATTTACACTCTGTCTCTTTCGCTCTCAAACATAAACATTAAAAAAATCTTTTAATCTAATAAAACTTTGAATATTCAGAACTCTTGGAGAGTATTCTTTTGTTTTTGCAAAAACCAGGAATTTCATCTTTTAAGAACCTAAACAATTTTAAAACGAGGTGTATCTCAATTTTTTTTTTAATGTTTTATTTATTTTTGAGACAGAGAATGAGCAGGGGAAGGGCAGAGAGAGAGGGAGACACAGAATCCGAAGCAGGCTCCAGGCTCTGAGCTGTCAGCACAGAGCCCAACGCGGGGCTTGAACTCAGTAACCACGAGATCATGACCTGAGCCGAAGTCGGACGCTTAACCGACTGAGCCACCCAGGCGCCCCAAAACCAGGTATATCTAAATTAACTCATAATTGCAATGCAATTTCAACCAAAATCTCAAGGGATGTTTGTAAGGAAATTTACACTAAATTCCCTAAAATTTTATATGGAAAGACAAAGGGCCCAGGATAGCCAGAAAGCTCCTGAAGAACATCAACATGGGGCAGGCTGGGGCAGACTCACCCCACCAGACATCAAAATTAAGGCCAAGTATGGCATTGCTCTAGGCACAGACCAACAGAACAACGGCCTTGGAAACAGACCCAAGCACATGTGGATGTTTGCTGTGTGACAGATGTAAGGCAGCAACCACTAACAGAAGAAGGATGGGCCACTCAATCTGTGATATTGGTAGAAGTAGGTATATCTACAGGAGAAAAGAGTAACTCCCCATCTCGTACCATAACCAAAAATAAATTCCAAGTGCATTCACAAAAATAAAGAGCAAAACTTTAAAATTTTTATAAGTATTTATTACTCCATGCTAGGCAAAAATTTCTTGAAGATGCAAAAGCAAAAGCCGTAAGAGACTGATCTTTTACTCTATTAAAATTTAAAACTTCCATAATAAAAAAACACTATAAACATAAGTCACAGAGAGAAGGTATTTGAAACTCCTTTGACAAAGGATTAGTGTTCAAAACATAGGAGAACTCCTACACATCAGTAACCGAAAGATAAACAATAGAAAATATGCTAAGAAATACACTAAGAGCACCCAGATGAACCATAACCATGAACTATGCTCAACCACATTACAAATTAAGGACATACACATTTCAGCTGTAATGAGATAAGCTTTCCTATCCACGAAATGAACAAAATTTCAACAACAACAACAAAAAGAGCCTGGCAGAACCTAGAATTGGTGAATATATGGAGCCAGAGGAACCCCCACCTACCGCTAGGGAGAACAGGTACACGCACTCTGCATTACAATTTGGCAAAATATACCGGACAGCCGAAGCGGAGGACACCCTCATGACCCTTTAGGTCTACCTTCAGGACGTGTCCTAGAGAACAGTACATATACTTCCACAAGGAAATACCGTGGAAGAATGTTCCCTACCACATCATACGTGCATAGCGTCAAAAATGGTGAAAAAAACATAAAGGCCCATCAACAGGAATGAATAAGCAAACTGTGGTAACTTTGACAATGGAACACTAAGTAACAGTTAAAATGAGTAAGAAGGTGTTACCAGCACAGATCCCAAAATAGAGCAGAAAATAATGAAGTGGCAGAAAACATGTGGAGTATGACTCCATGCATATACAAACTTCAAAACATTACCCCTCATTGTTTCCTGTGTGTGAACATATACGTATCTGCAAAACACATGCATGGGAATGATGAGTATCAATTTTGAGTACAACTCACAGGAGAGAAAGAAAGGGGGCAGAAGAGGGTTTTAAGCATATCTGTAACATTTCTTAAAAAAAATAAAAATAAAAATATGGCAATATGTTAAGATTAGACGTGACTGAGTGGAGGATGAAAAAAAGTGAGGCACACTGACTTTCAAAAAATGTACCCTGCTTCTCTATGTTCTTAGAGTTTACTGGATACTCTGAGCCTCTTCTAAGTGATACAGGGTCAGCCTTACAAAGGCCAATGGCTGCTGGATTAATCGCGGAGTTGAGCACGTGGGCCGTGTGCCACACCACTAAATGAAGGAGTGTTTACCGCACTGCGTTTTGTCTTCTTGCTTCACTGTCATGTGCAGATCCCTAAAACTCCCTATTATTTGCTACTTCTGACCTGTTTGGACACGAAAACCACACCATTTGGCTCGTGAGAGCTTTGCCTTACGTAGGTTTTAAAACTGAGATGCCCGGGGCGCTTGGACGGCTCGGTCGGTTAAGCATCCGACTTTGGTTCAAGTCATGATCTCACAGTTCGTGGGTTCGAGGCCCACCTCAAGCTCTGTGCTGTCACCCGGGAACCTGCTTCAGATGCTGTGTCTCCCTCTCTCTCTGCCCCTCCCCTGCTTGTGCCCTGTCTCACTCTCGAAAACAAACGAACGTTAAAAAAAAATTATTAAACTGAGATGCTCAGAAAATTTCCTGTGGGGAAAGTAATAGATTTCGTAGCATCTGTTTTGTTACTCAGAAGCCATCCCTCCACCTCATCCCTCTTTTTAAATTACCTGGCTCTGGTCTATATTTAGACAGTTGAAGTGACTGGGAGGCCCAGTTCAGGATAAGTGATAGGCTGCTACAATATAAATGACAAAGCAAATTGTTCCTTAGTAAACTGTAAAACCAAGAAATGCAGATATTCAAGCAAAAAAAAAAAAAAAAAAAAAAAAAAAAGACAAACACCAGAAGCACGTATTTAAAGAATAAGCTTATGGATCAAAGGGTCGAAAATATTTCTAGTTTCTCACGAATTTCTTTTGGAGCTTAAATGTACCATTGCCACGAAAGTAAAAACTTCAAAGTGCACTGCACAACCGGCACAATGCAAAGCAGTTGTGTAAAACTAAAATCTAGCGTGAACTTAATCCCAAAATAAAAAAAAAATAAACCAGGGGTGCCTGGTTGGCTCAGTCAGTTGAGCGTCTGACTTCACCTCAGGTCATGACCTCACAGTTTAGGAGATCGAGCCCCACATAGGGCTCTCTGCTGTCAGTGCAGAGCCCGCCTCGGATCCTTTTGTACCCCTCTCTCTCAACCCCTCCCCCTAACTCTCTCTCTCTCTCAAAAATAAATGAACATTAAAAAAAAAGAAAGTCTGCATATGAAAATTAGTATTTACGCTGGATTGTTTTCCAATATTTTACCTTGTATCTCAAAGGTGTTCTCGCTGATGAATTCAACAAAATTTTAAAAATCACTTTAACCAAAGAGCAAACCAGTGAGGCACAGAGGGTAAACGAATTGGACGTGAAGGCATGCTTAAGTATATTTCACTCAGGGTGCTAGGTAGGCCTCCACTCCTGCCAGTAAAGCCTGACCCCTCAACTTGACCCATCCAAACTTTGCAGCAAATACACCTAGGCTGTGGAGATGAAAATGTGTGGATAACACACCTGAATTCAGAAGAAAGCAGCACACTCATTACGGAAAAATTCAAGCCACACAACAGAAAGCTCTGCAAAAGGTTTCGTTAAAAACTGGCACAAGAGGGGCACCTGTGTGGCTCAGCTGTTTAAGCAGCTGACTTCTGTTCAGGTCATGATCTCGCAGTTTGTGGGTTTGAGCCCCACATCGGGCTCTGTGCTGACAGTTCAGAGCCCGGAGCCTGCTTCGGATTCTGTGCCTCCCTCTCTCTCTGCCCCTCCCCCACTCCTGCTCGGTCTCGAAAAATTAAATAAACATTAAAAAAACATTTTTAACCCCCCCCCCAAAAAAAAAAACAACAACAATAACAACAAACTAGCACAAGAGTTACATGGTCAAAATCAGTCATCCAAACAGGACTTAATATTTCTATGATAGATACGTTATATGGAAAGCTATTAAAGTTCAAACTCCGTTACAAGGTAGAGATTTTAACAACAAAAGGCCAGGAAACCAAACCAGTTAATTTTTCAGTAAAAGGAAACCTCTAACCCTGGAGATTTTAAAAGCCTTCTGAGGCAGTTTAAGAAAAACCAGGGGTCAAAGATTTCACAAAGACAGTGTTATTTTCTTCCTCATTCATCTAAAATCATTTGAAGTAGAAAAATTAGGCTTATTCTTGGGAAGCTACACAGCCAAATATCAGGGACACTGAAAACGACATACTTCCTGGCAAGGTAACTCCCTCCCTCCCTGCTAGGGAGGGACCATTAAGCAGCAGGGGCCCCTGAAGATGGGAGGAGAGCAACAAGCTGATCCTGGACCCAGAAAGGAAAGACCACAGGTCCGGTCACACGGAGAACTTAAACATCGTGACTGCAGCAGAAAACACACGACCTGGGTTCAAGTTCAGCTTTCCCTGTAACTAGCTCTGTGACCTTCTGCCAGACGTTAACTTACGTTGAGCCTCAGTTTCATCATCTATGAAATGAGGTTAGGTGAGATTTGTTAAGGTCTCATTTACTGCTACACAGTCTGATTCTATTTTATGAGCTGGAACTTTATACTGTCTATATGTTCTTTAATGTGTGCGAGCTGAATTCTTAGCTTTAGACCCTGCAGACCTGGAGACAAGAGGACTGTGCTCAGTTGCTTCTGCTCTACAACTCAACAAAGCCAAGCAAAGTGAATGCCTAACGAGCGCTATCTGTGGAATATAAAATTACAAATACGACACTGTCAAGAGCAAACAGAGGGTATATGAGAAAATATTGCTCGCCATATACTGTCCTGTTTAGACTTTCACTTGCAAAATATGAAAATTGGTCAGAGGACCAGTGTTAACCATGCTTCTGGAGCATTCCATAAATTATAGACTCAATGTAAACTCTTCTTGATACCCGTACTAAAATTTAACTAAAATCAACATTTTTTTTCTGGTTAAAGAAAAATAATTGCATATGCTGAAGTTAAAGCAACACTGTTATTAATAATCACAACTGACATTCTGAGTCACTGAAAATATTCCTCCACCTCTTAAGCCTCTGTTCCTTTGCATTTTCCCCCAAAAGAATTAGAGTACATAGTGTTTTGCATCTCTATTGTGTTATTCGAGAACAGAAATACCATAATAATCATGTCATCTGAGAAAATAAAAGTCCAAGAACAAATCAAAAGGCTGAGAAAACAAGAAAACTATTAATATATGCTCAACTCAAACACACAGAAGAGAGTTAGAATCATAAGCCGGCAGTGACATGGGCCTTAGGACGGTAGTGATGCCTTACAGTTCCTAACAAACACAAAAGGGCCCTACATTTTTGGGATGGAAAATTCTAAGATGGCTGAGAAAAAGATTTTATGGCTAAATACCCTAAAGCGAAGGTTCCTATCCTCGGCATTGCTGACGTTTTAGGCTGGTAAATGTGGAGCGATTCTCTGTTGTTGGGATTATCTTGCGCACTGAAGGATGTCTACCGGCATCCCTAACCTCTACCCACTAGACACCAAAAGCACCCCCCAGTCGCGACAACCAAAAATATCTCCAGACGGGCAGAAGTGAGGAATACAGCAAAGCAGGAGGATCCCGAGCTCACTCCCGTGAACACAGCACAGCTTCAGCTGCGTACAGAGCAACTCTCCCTGAGAATGACCTGACGACTGGGAGAACAGCGGAGGTAGCTGTAAATATAAAGACAAAGCCTCAAAAAGGGAAAGAGGAACAAAGACATGGTCAGGTCAGGAACCAAACCCAAGAGTGAGAGAAGATATATCCCAGGTGCAAACATCCTCCCTGAGAAGTGAGGGGTTACAGCCCCACACCAGGCACCCCCCACCCTGGGGATCTGCACCAGGAAGTTAAGTTCCCATAACTTCTGTCTCTGAAAATCAGCTGGGTTTTGCTTTGGGAGAATTAGAAGGCTAGTGGAAATGGAGATTCTGTGCTTAACGGGACTACACATAACCTCACTTGCCCCGAGACTCCGGAAAAGAGGCAGCCGCTTGAAAAGTGCCTGGGCCATATGTGCAGAAAATATATTGCCTGATTTTAGGGAGTAGGCCAAAGGGGCAGGGTTGTGTAAGAACTTTATCCAAGAGTGGACATGCTGGCAGGCACTATTCTTCTTACCCTGTCAGCCTACGCGTCCGATGCTGGCGGGCACCAGTCTGACACTCTCCATATCCCTTTCTGGCACCGCTTGCCCTGCCCCGGTGTTCCCCTGAAGACCTGCATTGCCGAACCCGCCTTCCTGCCAGGTGCTCCTGGACTCCTACCCTGTACACCTGGCAGAGAGCCTCGTGGAGACTGTTGCCCCCAAAATCAACTCTTGCCGGGGAAGTGGGTGGGGCATCTCTGCCCCCCAGTGTACCTGTTGCAATCACAGCCCAGTGCCAACAGAGGGGTGCATACAGCCAACAGAGGACACCCCTGAAGCACATGGTTCTGGTGACTCACGGCACACCTTCCACATAAGGCCACTTCCTTCAAGAACAGGAATCCCAGCTGACCTACCTAGTATATAGAAACAAATACAGAGTTAGACAACATGAGCAGACAGTAGAAAAGGTTCCAAACAAAACAGGACAAAGCCTGAAAAAGAACTAAACAAAAAGAGATAAGCAATCTACCTAATAAAGAGTTCAAAGTGATGGTTATAAAGATGTTCACCAAACTCGGGGGGAGTGGATCAACTCAGCAAGGACTTAAATAAAGAGATAGAAAATATAAAAAAGAGCCAGTTACAGCTGAAGAATACAGTAACTGCAAGGGAAAACACAACAGAGGGAGTCAACAGCAAATCAGGGGATGCAAAAGAACAGATCAGTGATCTGGAGGACAGGGCAGTAGAAATCATTCAGGTTGAATGGCAAAAAGAAAAAAAGAATGAAAAAAATCAGGATGGGTTAAGGGACCTCTGGGACCACACTGGGCACACAACACCCATCTTATAAGGAGTCACACAGAAAGAAGAGAGAAAGGACCAGAAAACTTAATTTTAGGAAACAACGGAAAAAGCTACCTAACAAGGAAAAGAAAACACAGATCCACGTCCAGGAAGCAGAGATACCCTAAACAAGATGAACCCAAAGAGGTCCATATGGAGACAGATAATCATTAAAATCTCAAAAATTAAAGACAAAGAAGGAGTCTTAAAAGCAGCAAGAGAAAAGCAACTGGTTATATAAAAGGAAATATCTATAAGAGCTGATTTTTCAGCAGAAAATCTGAAGGCCAGAACACATGATATATTCAAAGTGCTGAAAGAAAAAAACCTACAACCAAGAACACTCTACCCAGCAAGAAATATTATCATTCAGAATTAAAGGTGAGATAGTTTCCCAGACAAACAAAAGTTAAAGAAGTTCATCACCACTAAACCAGCCCTTACAAGAAACGTTTAAGGGATTTCTTTAAGCAAAACAGAAAATGCCATAACTAGATGAAAATCACAAAAGAAAAAATTTCACTGGTAACAGTATTATACATTAAAGGTAGTAAATCAACCCCTCATAAAAGCTAGTATGAAGGTTCAGACAAAAGTAGTCAAATCAATCATACCTATGATAATTAGGAATACACAACATAAAAAGACATAAAATAGGACATCAAATACATAAAACATGGGCAGGAATGATAAAATTGTAATGCTTCTAGAATGGGTTCGAACTTAAGCAACCATCAAGTTAAATAGACTGCAATGTTCCTAGGTTGTTATAGATAGCCAGAAGGCATGAGGTGGGGTCAAGGGAGATTGTTTTGTCTTTTAAAGTTTGTTTATTTACTTATAAGAGAGAGAGAGAGAGAGCTAGCGTGCAAGAGCCAGCTCTGGAAGGGCAGTGAGAAAGAGGGAGGGAGGGAATCTGATGCAGACCCTGCAGAGCCTGATGTGGGGCTCAATCCCACAAACCAGGAGATCATGATCTGAGCTGAACTCAAGAGTTGGATGCTGAACCGACTGAGCCACCCAGGCTCCCATTTTGTTTTGTTTAAAAAAAAATTTTTTTTTCATGTTTATTTATTTCTGAGACAGAGAGAGTCAGAGTGTGAGCAGGGGAAGGCAAAGAGAGAGAGGGAGACACAGAATCTGAAGCAGGCTCCAGGCTCTGAGCTGTCAGCACACAGCCTGACCCAGGGCTTGAACTCACAAACCATGACCTGAGCCGAAGTCAGTCACTCAACTGACTGAGCCATCCAGGCGCCTTTTTTTTAAAAAAAATTTTTTTAATTTTTAATTTTTTTTACTTATTTCTGAGACAGAGAGAGACACAGTTGTTTTGTTTTGTAAAATAGAGGACATTAGAGCAGGTTTCCTTTTTGATCGTAGTAATCCAGTAAAGAGGGAGTAATCAGTGATGGAAGAGAAAGAAGGTAATAGTTATAAATCATGATTTTAAGATTATGCCAGGTCAATAATTAAATAAAAGTCTCTGAAATTATATGAAAAACTTCCAGAAAAAGCTCCTTAATTCAGTTTTAAATTCCTTAATTTTGAATAGTTCTGTGAAGATTTCTGGTGTTCTGTTAGCTGCTTCTCATCACTTGTTTTTAAGCATTTAATTTTGAGTTTACATGTACCCAGAATTCTGCTTGCTCAGTTTAACTTTCCTCATAATTTATACATGTCCTAGATACTGAATCTGTGTCCACGTGAATATTATTCTGTTGCGATCAGAAGATCAAGTTTTGGGAGCCGGACTAGCTTGGCCTAAGTCCCAGCTCTGCTACTTGGTAGCTGTGTGGTCTTGAAGAAGCTAATTAAAACCTCCGACCTTCAGTATCCTTTCCTATCAAAAGTTGTAAGTCGCAAGGATGAAAGGTTCAGCACAGGGAATACAGTCGGTGGCGTAATACCTTGTGTGCTGACACATGGCAGCTACTCTTGGGGCAAACACAGCACAACGTGCACAGTTGCTGAATCCCTACGTTGTACACCTGAAACTAACTCTGTGTGTCAATGTCAATTAAAAAATACTATTTCATTAGCTTGCTTTGAGGCTTAAATAAGAAAACGGACCTAAAGTGGCATCGATTCCATAGCAGACATTCCATAAGTAAGAGCCGATATTATCATCAGTACCATACAGGCAAATTAAAAACAAAGTGAAAAATATTCATATAATTAAAATTTTACAACTGTAAAACTCAATAAATTGCCTAGTGAGTTAAATGACAGAAATTTCTTCTGAATCACTCAAGTAATCTCTGCTTTCATATAGCTTTCAAAAGGTATGCATTAAATATTTTATGGAACTAGACAGAGGCAGTGGTTGCCCAACAGTGTAAACGTACTACATTTGAGTCAGTCACGCACTACAAAAAAAAAATGTCTCCAGATACTGCCAAATGTCCCTGAATGGGGGGCTGGGGGCAAAATCGTCTCCACAGAGAACCACTATTCTCAAGTGGAACATGGGTAAAGAGAGAGGGAGAGATCTAAGGAATAGAATTCTTACACATGTGTAAATGCAGAGGAAGGCATCTAAAGAACAGAACTAATGTGACTACATTTTATATATACATGTGTTGTGTGTGTGTGTGTGTGTGTGTAATTCTCACATATGTATATAATTCTCTCAGGGGAATTCTGATATTAAAAAGTTGTCTACAAAAAAACAAGTATGAAGCTGAATAAAACGTATGAAACGACACTTTACATACATAAAATGTATGTAAATTAAACAACAGCATTACGGGACTATGAGCACAGACACCGGAGAAAGAAGGTGAGAGGTGAGCCTCACAACTGAGCAGCTACAGCCTGGAAGCCATACTCAGGCAGCAGCACAAGCAGGAGTAGAAACAGAGCCCAGTGGTCTGCCTGACAAGAGGAGACAGACGCCAGGCTCTGGGAGGCCAAGGCAGCCAGAACTTGTGAGGCACACTACTGGATATGTAAACACACACACACACACAGACAGAGACAGAGACAGAGACAGAGACAGACAGGGGGCATGGGAGACAGGAAAGGGGAGGGAGCTCCTGAGATATGCAAAGGGATCCCTTCAAGTCTCTGACAGAGCATCGATCTAGAAGTGCATGAGGTTGGGAGGCTGGAGAAAGTAGCATCAGAAAGTGGGACAAATGCAGGTCACACAGGGCTAGAGGTAGTCTGTACACCCAACAGCCAAGTAAAGAGCCCTTGAAATACACGGGATACTGGGTGGATTCCTTAGAAAGGTTGTGACTTAATAGTGTGACTTTAATTAGCCTCAGATTAAAGGCTGCTATAGACTTGTCATAAGCAAGCTTAAAAGCAAGCTCCAAACCAATATGCATGTGACTCATCTTTGTGCCAGAACAAAACCCACCACTCAGGCCAATACAACAAAATCCAGCCCTCCACAAGATTAAACAAAACAGAACAAAACCTCACAATATCTAGCATCTCGCCAAAAATTACCAGGCTTGTGGGGTGACTGGGTGGCTCAGTCGGTTAAGCATCCAACTTCAGCTCACGTCATGATCTCACGGGTTCGAGAGTTTGAGCCCTACATCGGGCTCTGTGCCGACAGCTCAGAGCCTAAAGCCTGCTTTGAAATCTGCATGTCCCTCTTTCTCTCTCTGACCCTCTTCTGCTTGTGTGCTCTCTCTCTCTCAAAATTAAATAAATATTAAAAATAATAAAAATTACCAGGCTTGCAAAGCAGCAGAAAAGTAGGACCCATAGAAAGAGGGAGGGGAAAAAAAGCAAATGGTAAAATGATACAGAAATGACAGAGGTAGTGAAATTAATAAGCAAAGGTCTTACAACAGCTATTATAAATATTATACCTATGTAAAGATGCCAAGGAAAGCATGAACATGATGAAGTAAGGGACAATATAAGACCCAAATGGAACTTCTAGAAGTAAAACTACAATATCCAAAATGAAAACTGAATAAAATTAACAACAGATTAGCCACTGCACAACAGGGTAGTGAATCTGAAGATACAGTAACTGGAAACTTTTTGTTTTTATATTGTTGGTGTTTTGAAGTATATGTGTTTGTAACAGTTAAAGTGTGATACAGGTGAATTCAACGTATCAAGAGTTCTACGGAAGCTGTTCTGCAAAATATTACATACTATACAAACTATTCAAGTCAGACAACACCATTTTTTCAGTGTCTTTTCAACTGAGAAGAATCCTATTCTGAGGTGGTGCATACAGAGCAAGCTTTGTTTTTGTTTATTTTCTTCTACAATAGCTTCATATTTCTCTTTCATTTCTGTCGATTCTAGGTGAGGCAGCTCTATTTCTGGATTTTCTAGGGGCAGCAGCTCCTAAGCGATGCTTTAAAAACGCACAGCACTATTAGGTTTCTCCGGTTCTTCATAGAAGGCTGCCAATACCCTGGTCAGTGTGTCCACACCCCCGACTTCTCCAGGCACCTTTAGGACTGCTCGTGCTTTGAGACGGTGCCTTTGTTAAGGCGCCACTGGGACAGTGGCAGCAGGGTGGCCGGTGGGCTCTAGGAACTGGAATTTTTATGTGTGAATTATTTTTTTTATTATGTACGGTGAACTATTAAATTGCTTCAATATCCAAGCATTCACTAAATCATCTTTTTTTTTTTTTTCCTTTGCTGACACAGGATACAACCGTTATCAAATATGAAGTTGTCTGATTCTGGCTTTTTTTTTTTTTTTTTAATTTTCTTAATGTTTGTTTACCTTTGAGAGAGAGAGACAGACACAGAACCGGAAGCAGGCTCCAGGCTCTGAGCTATCAGCACAGAGCCCAATGCGGGGCTTGAACCCACGGACAGTGAGATCATGACCTGAGCTGAAGTCAGACATTCAACCAACTGAGCCACCCAGGCGCCGCTGATTCTGTGCCTTCTAATGTAGCCGTCACTCAGTTTCATAATGCGTCACAGTGCTTCAGTTATTAGAGTTTACAATACATTTTTAACATTTGATAGGCAAGGCTTCTCTCATCACTCTTCTTTTTTTCAAAATTTCTTTTCCATTCTTGCAGGCCCATTCAAGATGATCCCTGGAACTTTACTCACTACATTTCAAGATGTTGCTGAAAAAACATAATTGGGAAAAATGAAGCATCTTTATAATACTCATTTTTTTTTTTCTTCCACGGTTCTATTTCTCTTGATTTAGCTCAGTGATCTTCTGAGACTCTCAGTAAAGTTTTGTGATTTTTTTTATACAGGTCCCTCTTTTTTCCTTTGGTTTCCAGAATAAATAATTATATATTTCCAATAACATTTTTACTTGTCTTTCTAACAGTGATATATTTTGCTTGCTTCAATCCTTCCTGTATTTGATTTTCTATTTATCACTAATTCAACTTACCTATTCTTTCAGTATATGCAAACATGATAGGTGTCTTATCAAATTCTTTGTGCTACTCTGAGGTGAACTGAATGTTCTTCTGAGGATTCCATGCTCTGTCTTCTGTAACACCGGGCCTTTTGTCTCCTAGATTCATACAATCGTTCTCCTTGGTGTCTCTAATCAGACCAGTGCGATAGAGGCTTTGTCATTATGTCAGAGGTGTTGGTAGAGGTTAGTGAAGAAGTGCTAAGTTCACTGGGGTCATGTATGAAAAGCAGGAAAAGTGGCTTCTATTTTCACCATACACAAAAATCAATCCCAAGTGGATTACACATATAAATGTGAAAAGTAAAACAATAAAAGCTTCTAGAAGATAACACAGAAGAATATCTTCATGATATCAAGATATAAAGAGTTCTTCAATAAGACACAAAAGCACTAACCATAAATTTACAATTAAAAGCATCTGCTCTTTAAAGGATACCATAAAGACCATAACATGCCAAAGAGGAGAAGAAGAAATTTGTGACACTTAATAAAAGACTAGTACGAAGACCATGTTCGAACTCCTCCAAATATAAGAGAATAAGACAAGCAATCCAACAGAAAAATAAGCAAAGGGCAAGTACTTCACAAAAAAGATGCTATCTCAAAGGTCCATAAACATGCAAAATGGTGCTTAGTTTTTTAAAAAAGTTCATTCTGAGAGAGAGAGAGAGAGAGAGAGAGAGAGACAGAGAGAGAGAGAGAGACAGAGAGAGAGACAGAGAGAGAGACAGAGAGACAGAGAGACAACGCATGTACAAAAGTGAGGGAAGGACAGCAAAAGAGGGAGAGAAAGAGAACCCCAAGCAGGCTCTGCGCTGAGCACACGGCTTGATCTTGACCATGAGATCACGACCTGAGCCAATATCAAGAGTTGGCCGCTTAACCGACTGAGACACCCAGGTGACCCCGGTGCTCAATTTGATTAAAAATTTAGCAAAAGACAAAATAAAACCACAAAAACACACCATTCAGCTCTGATTAATACAAAGTACAAGTCTGGCAATATCAAGTACTGGCAAGGATATGAAGCAAAATGAACTCACACACACTGTTGGTGGGAATATAAACAGGCACGATGACTTCAGAAAGCAAATTAGCATTATTTAGCCCAAGTGAAGATTGGGGGAACTTAAGACCCAGCATGGCCACTTCTGGATATATTCTCTAGGGAAAGCTTGCTTATGTGCTCCAGCTGACATAAATAGAAGAATCTCCACGACAGCTTTGTTTGTAAAAACACTGGAAAAGGATTCCAAAACAGGAGAATGGACAGATAAATTACGACTTAGTCAAAGAGTGGGTAGTGTATAACTACACAAATAAACTACAGCTATGGGCAGCATAAGTGAATGAGGAGAAAAGAAGTACATAGTGCATGAATCCATTTGCGTAAGTTCAAAAATGGAGAAAACTAAAGTATATTAATTATACAGATAAGAATCTATGTGCCAAACTAAACAGGGAATAATAAGTTCCAAATTCATGGTACTGATTACTTTGGTAGCAGGTGGAAAACCAGAGATACAATCAGAATGAGGCATACAAGAGGGTGTCAACGATGTTGGGAATTTAACTATTGAGTTGAGTGGGGTGATTCAGGTGTTCTTTTTATTAAGCCATACGAATCTATCACATACTCTTCTGTATTTGTAAGTCATAATGAAAAATTAAAAAAAAAAAACAACACTTATAGTCTGCAGATCCCCTCATTAAACCTCTGCAGCACAAAACCTGCCCTTGCTTATTACCCCGTAGGATTATTTTCTAGAGAGTGACCTGGGAACACTCCCGCCATGGGAATGCAGGCATAGCAGGCCCAGCAGAAGTAGGGGATTAAGTGAAAGTCTATGTACTGCATAATCAGACACCAACCTCCTTCCCTTTCTCCAAGCCGACTGATTACCGCATTCTTCACCATCTCATGAAGTTCAATGTATCAACTTTAACCGATCACAGGCCAATCCCTATGTATTACTGTATCAGCAGCATCCCACAGATGGCGTCTCTCACTGTTCTATGGCCCTACTGTGTCCCTGTATGTAGGACACGGCCTTCCTGGCTGGCAGCACAGCACTCGTGTTCTCCACGGAGAGCTCACAGCAGTCACACCTGTCATCATCATGACATGCTTAACTGTTGGTTGAGCTGGTGTTGGTGTGTATGTGTAATGGAGCATCAACTTAGAAAACACAGTCTGTCACAAAAATGCAGTATTACTTTGTTTTGGAATTCGAAGAGCCAAAAAAAACAAAAAAAACCAAAAAAAACCCACACACGGTCAGAACTTACCTCTGCCACTTCCTTTTGAAAAGTCAATGTCATCTGGGTTCTGCCATAAACAAAAGGTCCATCTTTACAAGAAACATTTTCAAGCCACTTGATAATCAGTGGAGTTGATACGCTAAAAGGCAGATTTCCAATAATATGTACATTTGGAGGATCTGGTTAGCAGGAGGAAAAAACAACTTGTAACGATTTCATCAAAGTGTTCTGAATACTATTTTGGTTAAGAATAAAAGTCAAACTGGGTACTAACAGCGTCAAACAAAAATACATGAAACGACATGGCTACCTATTTTTCAGTCCATTTATTCTTCAAAAGCAATGTTTCCTCATCGTCACCTTTGAATTATTAAGAAAAACATTCTACCTTAATTAGTGTTCAAAGTCCTCAGGTTTCCCGGCTTAGGAAAAATACGAAAGAGACCGGATTTGAGGGAAAAGGTAATTTGATCCGGACGTGAGGAGGTCAAAGTGCCTATGGGGCACCCAGGTGAAGCTGTCAGAGGATCAGATGCCAGGAAGGGGGTACAGGCTGCACAGACAGATGGAAGTGTCTGCCGCACACAGGTGTAAGTTAACCACAGGAGCAGAGGAATTCCGGCAAATCTGGAGCACAAGAGCAGGTGCTCAAGAAGAAAGAGCTCAGGAACAACATCTAAGAGGTAGCTGGAAAAAGAACCACCAGCAAGGAACAGCTAGAGAAAGTCGTACAATGTAGAAGGGAAAACGGAAGGACCTGGTGTCAGGGAAGACAAGAGCAGAGAAAACGTCCGGAAGAGCAGGTAACACTCAGATGAATGCCTGAGAACCCCGTCAGATAAGGTTTGAGAGAGGAATTCAGGAGGTCACTCTGACTCCGGTGTGACTGGGGCCGGACCGGAGACCTGAAGGCAGTGTGCCGAGAGGAGAGCCGGAAGGCGGAGGCAGGCAGTGGCCACCTCTCTGAAGGAGCCTGGCGGTGCTGCGGCCACACACACACACACTGGCGGTCAGGCCAGCAGTACATATTCTCAAGGGCTTTATAGGCAAGTAACACACCCCATGTATCTACGGATTCCAAAGAGTTGGTACATAGCGGGGACCCGACTGTCTAAAAAATGAAGACCCTTGGCTGGCCATGGAATGCGAGACGCTGGTAACTGGGTGTGGCTTCGTTTACTAAAACACTTCTTTTTTTCACCATTTGGAAAAAGTAACACTTCATAGTTTATCCCATCATTACAGGGTGTCATAAAAATAGCAAGCTTATTTGTCATAAAAATAGCAAGCTAGGGTTTAGAACCCTAAACATTTGAAAAATAGGAGACAAATAAAATAGAAGAAAAAGTAATTAGATTTATCATTTTGGAAAAGAGTAGAAAAGCAGAAAAAATTATAATGCATACTACGTATTCAATTCTGTTTTTATAATATTTAATATAAATGTGTAATGTTTGTAATGTATAATAGCATTAAATATTTGTACTATAAATAATTATAAAAGAAAATAAGAAAACCAACCCCAAATCACTTACCATCTTCCCACCGTCTTTTAAGACTTTCTGGAAAAGCCCTTTCTATCTTATATGTCAACACATCACCATGGACAATTCTCAGTTTTCCAGGTGCTGCATCGGAAAGCATCTAGTTTACAAAAAGATCAATAAAATGAGTTCACACTTTGGAGAACAGTGAAACACACACTCTCTCTCTCATTCTCTCTTTCTCTCTCTACACACACACACACACACACACACACACACATCCCCTGCACCCAACATAAAACTTGATTCTTCATGGTTTAAAAAACAACAACCACCACCCAGATGCAGTCCCCTGAAGCTTAGGAAGTTTAAGAGCAGGAGCGAGTACATGTATCACTAACATCCCTTCTAAAGGAGATTATAAGGACGAGGTGACCTTCTTTCCACATTAGGTATCACCTCAAGAGGCTCAGACACCCTTGGCTCCAAGTTAGGGAACTTTTGCCCTGAGCACCCCTTGGTGCTGCTGATTCTCTCTCCTAACCTTCTTCCTGCCTAATTCTGGCCACTGGTAGGAAGGATGAAAGAAACACCATAGAAGCCAGAGAAGAGACCCCGGACCAAGGCACCTACTTCGTAGATTACTCCTGCCTTTGGGTAAATGCCGTGCCTTGCACATGCTTCTTTACGGCATTATGACCTACTATCTCGTAATTGTGTATAGAGAGGTTTCTTCTCCCTGTGATAACATATGCTCCTTAAGGGTAGCACCTGTTTCCCATCTATCTTAAGGTCCCCTGCAGCTACAAAGTGCAGAGTAGGTGCTTCACATTTTTTGATAAGTGAATAAGCGAACGATCAACCATAAAACGGGAAAACTCCTCCTCCCAGCCTGAGATTTGAGATTCTCAAAATTTGTAAAGTCAAGAAACTTGCAAAAAATTATTTCACTGATAAATCAGGTAGAATTATACAAGTAACACTTCAAAAATACAGCACTGAAATGCTTAAACTGGTAAGAAGCTAAACATTTCAGTTTGGGAATCATCTAGTCTGGTATATTTAGTCATGGTAGTTTAGCAAAAAAAAATTGTGTATCTCCAATACTATTGTACTTATAGATTATTTTAAATTACCAAATTTGCTAAAATTTAATCTGATGAGTTCCAGACAATAAATCATGGAAAACATAGTAACTCCAACATACTATGAATAAAAAAGGAGGTAACTCTCTTTGGGACAGGCTCTTATTGCATAAAAACTATGCATTTAATGACCGCATTTACCATTAATGAAGAATATTAGTTGCTTTATAGAATTCTGCTTCACATAATTAAAACAAAACAAATTTGCATACCAAAAACAGAGCAGAAGAACTAAAAGCTTATGCTTCATGATCGTATATAGAGAAAGTAATAAAGTAATTAGTAATTAAGACTAAAAACAAAACCATGTAAACTTAGATCTTTGGCATTAATATACATGCTCTGATAACCACGTTTGAAATGTTAATTTTTTAACATTTACCTGATACACACTCAGCTGCATACCAGAAAACTGGTGTAACACACGTTAACCTTCCTTCCCTAGGTTTAAAGTTGTATTTCTAGCCGATTTCTTTAGGATTGCCCTTCAGACTTAAGTCTCAGCCAATGACAAAGCAAATCCTCCCAAGACTACTCTGTAGCTTGATCTTCCCCTTTCAGACTCCCCACTGAGGAAGAAATGAATACTGGTGACCATAGCTTTCTGTGAAAGCCTTAAAGCAATTATGGGGGGGGAAAATGCCACACAAACTGAAATGATAGTATGAATGATTACAGACAACAGCCACTTAAACACCTAATGATATTCAGCAATGACACACATTTTCTTACCAACCACTAATAGAGAATGATGTTTTCATTACCATGACAGTATTTGGGGGATGGTGGAGAGGTGGGAAAGATCACCATTACAGCCAGAAGAGCACCCCTACTTTATACTTTAAAACCCTGATGGTGTTAGCTCATAATGTGCTCAAAGCACAGCTGACTACAAATGCAGGCACCCGATTATAGTCAAATGAGTATTTTTACAGACACACGTAAGTTGTTCCATCATTTTTATTTTAGTTTTTAATGCCATATCCTTCCAAAATGAGATTTAAGTCAGTTTAGAGTAAAAGGCATTCATCAGATAAGGCTGTAAAAGAAGAAACAGAAAACCAAACAATGAAAGAAGCAGGTATGTAAATCCTACAGGTGTTAGCTCTGACAATTTATACACTGAATTAGAGAATTTTTACTCTCTACTGGAAATAATTATACTAAGTCTCCAGGAGAGACAATGTTTGTTTTTTTTCTTCCTAGCATTAAGTTTTGTGAGGGGTATATGGAACAAAATAGTAGAGAATGCCTTTAACAAAAATGAGGAAACAAATGCAGGAGTATTCTTCATAGGGTCACTTAAAAAATCTCTCGAAGTCAAGGTTTTAGAGATTGCTTTTCTGCAGGGGGCAAGCACCTAAGGTCCACCTAGGTAATCTGTTGGTGATCTCATTTGATGAGGAAATTTTTTTTTAAGTTTATTTATATTTACTTTGAGAGAGACCACACATTCAGGGGAGGGGCAGAGAGAGTGGGACAGAGGATCCAAAGTGGGCTCGGTCGCGACAGAAGAGACACCGATGCGGGGCTCGAACTCAAGAACCAGAAGATTATGACCTGAGCTGAAGTCGGACACTTAACCGACGGAGCCACCTAGGTGCCCCTGATGAGGAAATAATTTATGCGACTTTTGGAACTTATGCACAACTAGAAATTCCTTGAGAACAAAGAACTATATTGAATGGCCATTTGGTATGTTTTATGCCACCTCTCATGGTGGGTGAGGGACTCCTGGCAGCCAGCATTGTAGAGTGAGCTAAAGCATTAATTACACGGCCTGGTGATATTACCTTCTTCCTGACCTGTTACATAGTAGGAACCCAAACACTGTTGAAATAAGTGCTAGGCAAACTGTTAGGAAAACTATATGAGAATGAAGGATCTATAATACAGAATGATAGGTGAAAAACAATTTTTATTCTTCTGTAGAACACACAGAAAAGACTAATGCTATTATTCAAAAGGAATTTAAGATAATGTTACAATAGGTATTTTTTTTTTTTTTTACGGAAGAAGATGACAGCATGACTTCAAAAAGTCTCCTTATTTTTTAAACAGGACCAAAATATGCATGGCAGAAACTCATGTACTCAGTCTCATCAAGGATTTAGAGATTTAATAAACTTTATATTCAAATAGTGCTTACTCCTTTCAGCGTTAACATTTCTTAAAGAGAAACTTCTACAGTAGCCTATCTTTTTCTTGTCTGATTGCTATGGCTAAGATTTCCAGCATTATGTTGAATAAAAATGGGGACAATGGACATCCTTGTCTTGTTCCAGGTCTCAGAGGAAAAGCTGTCAGTTTTTCACAATTTAGTACAGCATTGGCTATGGCTTTTTCATAATATGGCCTTTATGATGTTGAGATATGTTCCCTCTAAATCTACTGTATTGAGTTTTTATCATGAATGGACGTTGTACTTTGTCAAATGCTTTTTCTGCATCTATTGAAATGATCATATGGTTTTTATTCTTTCTATTAATGTGATGTATCACATTGATTGATTTATAAATATTGGACTACTCTTGCATTCCTAGAATAAATCCCACTTGATCATGGTGAATGATTTTCTGATGGATAATAATGAAGTAGCAGAAAGAAAAGTTAAGGAAACAATCCCATTTACAACTGTACCAAAAATAACAAAATTCCTAGGAATAAACTTAACCAAAGAAACAAAAGACCCATACTCCAAAAACTATGAAACCCTGATGAAAAACATTAAAGATGACACAAATGGAAAGATATTCCATACTCCTGGACTGGAAGAGACAACATGGTTAAAATGTTCACACTACTTAAAGCAATCTACAGATTCAATGCACCCCTATCAAAATACGAACATTTTCACAGAACTAGTACATATTACCCTAAAATTTGTATGGAACCAAAAAGACCCCAAATAGCCAAAGCAATCTTGAAAAAGAACAAACCTGGAGGTATCACAACCACAGATGTCAAGATATACTGTAAAGCTACAGTAACCAAAACAGTACAGTACTGGCAAAAAAAAAAACCAAACAAACAAACAAACAAACAAACCACAAGACACATGGATCAATGGAGCAGAACCGAGAGCCCAGAAATGAAACCAAGTTTGTAAGGTCAATTAACCTTTGACAAAGGGGCAGGGATACAGTGGGAAGAAAACACGGTCTCCTCAACAAATGTGCTGGGAAAACTGGACAGCTACATGCAAAAGAATAAAACTTGACCACTTTCTTACACCATACACAAAAATAAAATGGATTAAAGACCTAAATGTGAGACCTGAAATCACAAAACTACTAGAAGAAAACACAGGCAGTAATTCTTTTGACATTCGCCATTAAAAAAAAAAAATTCCAGATACATCTCCTCAGGCAAGGGAAACCAAAGTAAAATTAAACTACTGGGACTAACCAAAATAAAAAGTTTTCTCACAGTGAAAGAAACCATCAACAAAACACAAAGGCAACCTACTGAATGGGAGAAGATATTTGCAAATGATAGATCTGATATGGGGTTAATATCCAAAATATATAAAGAACTTCTACAACTCAACACACAAAAAACAAATAATTCTATTGAAAAATGGAAAAATGTCTTTTTCCAAAGACAAGATACAGACGGCCAACAGACACATAAAAAGATGCTCAACATCACTAATCAGAGAAATGCAAATCAAAACCACAATGAGATATCACTTTATACCCATCAGAATGGCTAAAATAAAAACCACAAGAAATAACAAATGATGGCACGGTGGAGAAAAAGGGAATCCTTGTGCACTGTCGGTGGGAATGCAAATTGGCACAGCCACTGTGGAAAACAGTATGGAGGTTTCTCAAAAACTTAAAAATACAATTTCTATATGACCCAGTAATTCCACTACTGGGTATTCACCCCCCAAAAACTAAAACAGTATTTTGAAAAGACATATGCACCCCTATGTTTTCTGCAGCATTATTTACGATAGCCAAGATATGAAAGCAACCCGTGTCCATGGACAGATGAATGGATAAAGAAGATGTGGTGTATATATATACGATTGAGTATTATTCAGGCATCAAAAAGAATGAAATCTTGCCACCTGCAGCAACATAGATGGACCCAGATGATAGAATGTTAAGTAAAATAAGTCAAAGAAAAACAAATACCGTATGATTTCCCTCATTTCTGGAATTTAAGAAACAAAACAAATAGAAAAGAGGCAAATAGAAAAATTCTTGAATACAGAGAAATAACTACGGTTGCCAGAGGGGAGTTGGGTGGGGGAATGGGTGAAACAGACAAGGAGGATTAAGAGTAAACTTATCTTGAGGAGCGTGGAGAAACTAACGAACTGTTGATCATTATACTGTACACTTGAAACTAGCACAACACTGTGTTAATTATACTTCAGTAAAAAAAATTTGTGAAAAATAAACAGAAAAAGTTACAGAGGGAAATCTTGCTATACAATATCACAAAATTCTCTTCCTTAAGCCAAGAACAATGAACCCAATTTCACCCTTTTCTTGACTAGGGGGTCATTGTTGCCTGTAGAGTAATGGCGTCAGTGGTTATGATCCCTTACTACTGCGCTTTTTTTTCAGTTTTATGTTTGCTTTTTATAGCTTTTCTGCCACAGTAATAACTGTTACTTCTTGCTATTGTCAGTGGGTCTGCTTCTAGCATTGACCTACTTCTAGTTTGTAGTGGACTAGGAAGTCGCTTTGGTTGTAAGCCACCTTTTACTTATTTGTTGAGTTTTGATTAACTATGGCTGTAGCCATATCTTAAAGATAAATTACATGTGTGAAGTATGTAATCATGCCACGACAGAAAGTCAGGCCATCTTCCCTTTTTTTTTTTTTTTTATTTAAAAAAAAAATTTTTTTTTTAACGTTTATTTATTTTTGAGACAGAGAGAGACAGAGCATGAACGGGGGAGGGTCACAGAGAGAGGGAGACACAGGATCCGAAGCAGGCTCCAGGCTCTGAGCTGTCAGCAGAGAGCCCGATGCGGGGCTTGAACCCACGGACTGTGAGATCATGACCTGAGCCGAAGTCGGACGCTTAACCGACCGAGCCACCCAGGCGCCCCCCCTTTTGTAAAATTTGCTAGAGATGAAAGAATTTAAAATTTTACGGTCTCTGATGAAAAACAGCTCCTTTTGCCAGGATGACTACACTACAGATCCCTTTATAAGATGACAGAGAAGGGGAATAATTATAATAGCAACCATTTACTGGCTACTGGCAATATGCTAGGCTCTATATGCCCATCTCTTTACATAAATTTCTTACCATCCTTGTAATGATCACAAACAATAACTATTATCCTCATGCTGCAGATGAGAAAGCTGAAGCTAAAACAGGTTCACAACAGCAAGCTCAAGATCAGAAAGCTACTAAGTGCCTTATCTGAGATCTGACATCAGCCAATTTGTTTCTCAATTCTGTGAACTTTCCATCCTACCTATCAGGTAGAAACAATCACTGTTTACCTATTATAAAACCCAGAGGCAATACTAACAATAATGACTTCCTATCTCCAAAGTTCCACAAAATAAACACATAATGATTAAGAAGAATCCTAGAGCTTCTTATTCTGGCTAAGATGGAGAACAGAAGACCAGATAGTCTCTTCTGTCTTAAACAGATAAAAAATAGATAAAATAGACGAAACTACAGTTTTCAGACACTGGACAGCAGGAAAGCAGGAAATCCTGCAGATCCAAGAATCTCAAGGACTCTCACACAAAAGAAACACGAAGAAAAGGACACTAAGGTGCACCGTGATGAAACTGTTCAAAAGCAGTGAGAAATCTCAAAAGCAACCAGGGAAAAAAGGCAGAGGAGCAAAGATAAGAATGACAACAGATTTCTGGTCAGAAACAATGCAAGTGAGAAGACCGTGGGGCCACGTTTTTAGAGTGCTAAAAGAAAACAGTTGCCAGTATGTTTTTCAACAACAAAGGCAAAATAAAATACTTCTTCAGACATACAAACACGGAAAGTTCCACAAAACTTACAAAAAATGCTGAAGAAAGTCTTTCAGGTAGACAGAAAATAATACTAGGTGGACATACGGATGAGGAGCACTCAGAACAGTAACCATATGGGTAAATATGTAACAATTTTTCTTATTATAGCTGACCCTTTAACAACAGGGTCTGAACTGCACTGGTCCATGTATATGCGGATTTCTTACAGTACTATAAATGTATTTTCTCTTATGATTTTCTTAATATGATTAGGATAATAGGAATATGATATGATTTTCTTCTCTCTAGATTATTTTACTGTAATAAACAGCACATGTAACATACAAAGAATGTGTTAAGTGATTGTTTATGTTATTGGTAAGGCTTCTGGTTAATAGTAGGCTTTAGTTAAATTTCTGGGGAGTACAAAGTAATACGTGGATTTTCAACTGTGCAGAGGTCAGTGCCCCTAACCCCCACATTGTACAGAAGTCTACTGTATTGAAACCTCTTTAATATAGCATTGACTGTTAGAACAAAAAGAACATTATACGGTGAAGTTTACAGCATGGAGAAGCAAAACACAGGACGCCAACAGTACAAAGGCCTGGCAGGGAGAAACACATTATTCTAAGATTTGTATGCTATACATGAAGTGGTATTTTATTACTTGAAGGTGAACTGGGATATGTTAAAGATGTATACTATATACCTTCAATAAACTACTAAAAATAACAAAACAAAGAGTTGTAGATAAAAATTGCAGTAGGCCCAATACTGGCCCCACAAAATGCCCACATCCTAATCCCTGTGACTATGTTATTTTATATGGTAAAAGGACTTTGCAGATGTGATTACAGATCTCAGAATGGGGATATTATCCTAGATGATCTGGGTGGACCCAAAATAATCAATCACAAAAGACTTTAAAAGAGTGAGTCAGAAGGATCAAAGTCAATGATAGATGTGGAAGTGAGAGGTCCATGAGCTAATGAATGCAGGTGGCCTCCAGAAGCTGGAAAAGGCAAAAAAAAAAAAAATTCTTCCCTGAAGCCTCCAGAAAAGGAACACGGCCCTACTGACCTTCATTTCAACTTCTTATCCCCAGAACTCTAACAGAATAAATGTGTGTCATTTTAAGCTGTTGTGTTTGTGGGAATTTGTTACAGCAACAATAGAAAACCAGTACACAAATGGACATGGTCAGATTGGTGAGAAAAAAAGCAAGACCCAATTATATGCTGTCGATAAGAAATCGACTTTAAATATGAAGACATACAGGAAAGGATGAAATGGACATTAATCAAAAGAAAGCTGGCATGATTATGTTATTATCAAAGTAGATTTTAGAGGAAAGAATATCACCAAGGATCATGATGATCATTTCATAATGATAAAGGAGCCAATTTGTCATTAAGACCTAACAATCCTAAATGTTTATGCACCTAATAACAGTGTTTCAAAATAGATGAGAGCAAAACTGAGAGAACTGCAAGGACAGACGAACAAATCTGCACTTAAGAGATTTCAATACCCCTCTCTTAACAACAGAACAAATAGGAAATCTCTAAGAATATAAAAGGCTTGAATAACTCCAACTTGACCTTACTGAAATTTCCATAGCATCCAATAGAAGAATGTATATCCTTTACAGCAGAAGGCATATTCTGCATAAGGAACATTTACCAAGATAGATCATGTGTTACACCATTAAACAAGTATAAATTAATTTAAAATGATTTTAAGTCATGCAAAGTAAGTTTTCTTATCACAATGGAATTAAGTTAAAAATCAGTTAACAGAAAGAGATCTGGAAAACAAGCTAAATGATACACTTCTAAATACTCTAAGAAGTCAAATTAAGAAATTAAAAGGGAAACTGGAATTGAAGGTTTATCTGGAAATTCTCAACTTCTTTTAGAAATCTTTCTTTAGGTATAAAATCTCTAAAAAATTTTTTTTTAAGTAAATCAGTATTTTGAATAAATGAAAACGAAAACACAACACCTCAAAATTTGTAGGATTCTACTCAGGTTGTATTGAGAGGAAAATTATAGCACTTAACATCTATAAGAAAATAAGAAAGGCTTCAAAGAGAAAACCTCAGCTTCCACCTTAAAAAAATATAGAAAGAACAAATTAAACCTCAAGGAAACGGAAGAACATAAAGATTTCAGAGCAGAAATCAGTGAAATAGAAAACAGAACACAAGACAGAAAAATCAATATCAAAAGCTTTTTTTTGTTGTTGTTTTTTCAGAAGATCAATAAAGTTGACCAATATGTAGGGAGACAAAATACCAATATCCGGAATGAGAGAGACTTTATCACCACAGATTCAATGGATGGTTGGCTTACCATTAAAAAAAAAAAAAGATCAATATAATTCACTATATTAACTAAAAACAAAAAAAGCCATATGATTATCTCAATAAACTCAGAAAAAGTATTTTTGCAAATAAATTATTTAAAAAATATATATATTAAAAAAACAAACACCACAACCTCTCAGGTAGCTAGAACAGAAAGGATCTTCCTCAGGCTGAAAAAGGAGATCTAGGAAAAACCTACAACTGACATCATACGTACTGGCGGTAGTCTGAATGCTTTCCCTCAGATCAGGAATGGGCAAGGATGTTTAACTGTACTGGAGATTCTAGCCAAGACAAAAAGAAATAGCAGCAAACAGACTGAAGTGGAGGAGGTAAAATGGTTTTTATTATAGATGAAATGATAATACATGCAGAAAATCCTAAGAAATCTACAAAATAGCCACTAATAAGTGAGCACAGCAAGGCTGGAGGACACAAAGTCCACTCCCAAAACAAATGATATTTGTACATAGTAGCAACAAACAAATGGAAATTGAAATTAAAAACCAATACCAAGTATAATAGCATCAAAAAACAGGACATAGTTAGGGATAAATTTGACAAAAGATGTGTAAGACTTGAATACATAGAACTGTAAAACACTGCTGACAGAAATTAAAGAAAATCTAAATAAATGGGGAAATATACCATGTTTAAAGATTAGAAGCCTAGATCATTAAGATGCCAGTTCTCCTAAAAGTGATCTAGAGTTTTAATCAAGTTTAAAAAAAAAAAAAAAAAGAGGAAATTGATGATTTAATGTTAAAACTATATGGAAATGCAAAGAACGTAGAATAGCAAGAACAATTTTGGAAAAGGCAAGGTTGGAAGACTCAAATTACCTGCTCTCGAGTCTTACTATAGAACTACAGTAATCAATACAGGTTGGTATCCATGAAAAGAGAGATCTAGAACAATAGAAAAGAGCTGGAAGTCCAGGAACAGACCAGTGTACATAAGACCGGCTGAGTTTCGACAATATTACCAAGCCAATTCAATAAGAAAAACAATTTTCAACAAATGATGCAAAAAAATGAACTTCTACTCCCACCTCACACTACATACAAAAGGTAACCCAAAATGTATCATAAGCCTATGTGCAAAATCTAAAACTTTAAGACATCTAAAAGAAAACATGGAAATTCTTAGTTCTTGTTTTGGCCATTATCTTTAACATAAGATGCAAAAAGCATCAAACTCAAAAGGAAAAACAACTGATAAACTTTACTTTATTAAAACTAAATTTTACTCTTTGAAAGACACTGTTAAATGTCTAAGAAAATGAAAAGGTAAGTCACAGCTGAGGAGAAAGCATTACAAAACACGTAGCTGACAAAGAACTTGTATCTAAACTACATAAAGACCTCTTACAATGCAATAATATGAAGACAAAACAAAAAATGCTCAAAATATTTGCACGATTCCCCAAAAAGATATACAGATGGCAAATAAACACACGAAAATATGCCCAAAATTACTGATTAGGAAAATGCATATAAAAGCTACGTTAAGACACTGTAAGATACTGTTATACACTCGCTTGGATGGTTACAATTAAAAAGACCGACCACACCAAGTGTGAGAAGCATGTGAAGCCACGGGAACTCTCACGCACAGCCGGTGGGAATGATAAATGGTACAGCCACTTTGTAAGACAGTTTGGTAGTTTCACAAGAAGTTTAACATACACCTGCCATAAGACTCGGACATTCCACCTCCAGCTCTTTACTCAAGAGAAATCAAAGTATGTACTCACACAAAGACTTGCATGTGAGTGCTGATGATTGCTTTATACGTAATTGCCAAAAAATAAAAACAACTCCAAGTCCACCAACTGGTGAATGGATTTATAAATTTGGTATATCCATACAGTGGAGTACTAACTAGTCAGCAATAAAAAAAAATTAAACTACTGCTAAATACTGCAACATGGATTAATCTCAAAATACTCATGCTCAGTAAAAGACATCAGACAAAAAAAAAAAAAAAAAAAACAACACATACTGTATGATTTCATTTATATAACATTCTGAAAAATGGAAATTCCCTATATTGACAAAGCAGATCAGTGGTTGCCCTAAGACAGGGAAAGGGAAGAGGGAGGGCTGGATTATAAAGGAAAATGAGGAATCTTGAAGGTGATGAGTGTTCATTTTCTTGATTACGGTAATGGTTTCATGAGATTATGTATTTGTCGAAACTCAGTAATCTGTACACTTTTAACAACATGTGCAGTTTACTGAACATTAATAACTCAATAAAGCTGTAGAACAAAGTATTCAGTGCAGTAAACCCTCCATATTGTTATTAATATACAAAATCCTTAAAACAAAAAATGAAGAACCCAGATTATTTACTTCAAGGAGAACATGTTATTTGTGACGTTATCTCCAATTCAGAAACGGGGGAAGATTTCAAGTTCTTTGAGGTATTAAAAAAATCTCACTCCCCTCCAAAGCAGAGACAATTGGCTCAGCCACAGAAATGTAACAATAACTAAAAAATAATAAAGACCTCGCCCCCCCCCCCCCCCCAATGCATAATCACAAGAGAATGCTACAATATTAAGAGAAAGAAACCCTGAATGTCCAATGCTGGTTCAAGGAGGTGGGACAAAGCTCCAACATTCCCACAGCACTAGGGATTTATTTTCCAGTGATCCAAAGGAATAACCTTTCTCCTCTACCTCTTTCCAGATTAGCAGTCTCATGATCAATCTTTAATTAATAGAAATGCCCAAGGCACAGGGATAATTTAATTGATTACTTATATCGAAAAATATATTGCATGGTTAACTAAGTATGAGGCATTCATTTAATCCTCATTACTATCCTACAAGCAAACTGAGGCCTTGAGACATAGTTACCTGCCCAAAGTCATACACCCAGTAAATGGTAGAGCCTGAAGTCAAACCCAATCTGATGCTGCAGTCTGTGTTCTTTAAACACAAAGCTATATTATAGTACTTTCACATATCAGACATGTTTTTTACCTTACAACATGCTGACGGTGAAACCTGTATGTTAGTACTGTGTTAGTAACTGTGTTAGTAACATACTACTGTATTTAGTAAGATCCTAAGATGCCTCATATATTAAGATATAAGATGCCTTATAAGTAAGATGCCTTATATAGTGAGATATAAGATGCCTTATAAGATCCTAAGATGATATTGTAAGAATTGGATCAAGACACAAATGACATACTTTCAGCTAGAAGACATTTTATAAATTATTACAATTTCTTTAAAAAGTAATTCTATTAGCTCAGAAAGCACTAAAATGGAATCCTTTAAATAGATCACACCTTCTGCCTTTATTCATTTTCATGATTAATTTAGTACCTCTAAATGACAGTGGTTTTACATATTGAAACGTTCTTTACAGGAAAAAGAAATCTATGTGATATTTTAGTACCCAACATTTCTTTTTAAGGCAAATTCTTTTCCTGCATATAAGACACTAAGAATTAACTTTGCTTCTTCTACAGAAACAGGTAAGAAGACAAATACACATTTCTTGCAGAGTAATTTACCTTGAAACAAATCTTTGTATTCAGAAAAAAGGTCACAAAACTTTTTAAATAACCAACGCCACACAATTATTCATTCTCGCGATTAAATGATCTCACCGTCGTGAGATGAGCCCTGGGTCTGGCTCTGTGCTGACAGTGTAGCAGCGCCTGCTTCAGATTCTCTCTGCCCCTCCCCCGTTCATGGGCACACGCACGCACGCCCTCTCTCTCAAAATAAATAAAAAATTTTAAAAATGACACATTTAGTTGGCTGATTAAGATAGACACATAAAGTCAACCTTTTATTTTCCCATTTAAGACATTATTGAACACCTGCTATACTCCAGGCACTGTTGCATGTGGTAGAGATACAGCACGGAAGGGAACACACAAAAATCTCTATGCTCTTTGCACTACATTCCAGTACATTCCAGGCGGGGGGGGGGGGTTAGATAACAAATAAGAACATACAGAAAATGTATCCGATGATGATCAATCCAACGAGATAAATAAAACAAGGCAGGGGTTAGGAGTGCAGGGGCTGGGGCAGGCATTTGAAGAGAAGGGTGTAGTTGTCTTTTAAACAGCCCCTCTTCGCACATCTTTTGTTGGGATCAGAGAGGAGAGTGTGCAAATTAAGGTGGGGATGAACAGAAATTTGATTCACCCCCTTGCCTTATGAGAAAGAATTGCACATAACAGATGGGAAGACTGAGGGTTAGGAAGTCTCTTCAAGGGCAATAAAGTCAGAAGAGTATTCTTATGTCCAGAAAGGGCTAGATGAAAAAATCTGAGGGGCACCTGGGTGGCTACCGACTCTTCATTTCAGCTCGGGTCATGAGCTCAGTTTGTGAGTTCAAGCCCCACGTCAGGCTCCACACTGACAGCCGGGACCCTGCTTGGGATTCTCTCTCTCCCTCTCTCTGCCCCTCTCCTGCTCATGCTTTCTCTCTCTCTCTCTCTCTCTCTCTCTCTCTCTCTGTCAAAATAAATACATAAAACTTAAAAAGAAAAAACCTGAAGGGAATGACATAGTGTGCTTCAGCTTCTTTTTATTATCTCATGATCTCACTGAAAATAAAATATTCCCACTTTCACTTCTGAGATGCAGACAGTTCTTGAAAGAAAGTAATTCAAAGCAAAAAATCAGTATTAAATTCCATATTTGATCAAGGAATATGCACCATATGGCAATCCCAAAATAAAGTTATAAATCGAAAACCAATTCTGTCAAAAGTATAAAAATTAGATAAAACTAAATTTTATATAACTTTTTAAAGCAAAAACTAGATGTAGCCAAATAAAATCTGATAAATAAAAACTCCTTTAAAAAAAAAAAAAAAAAAAAAACAAACCCATCGCATGCACACAAAGCCCTAGATTTTCAAACAAACTTCCTCAAACTGTTCTGGCAGAAATTAAACATTTTTCAATTGTTGCATACACAAGCATTAGGACGTACCAATTGTAAACCAATTTGTCTCTTGTATGATAGTAATAACGCAGATAACTTTATTTTTCAGTTACACTCAATAAATTGCTACTTATCTAAGCCAAAGACTAAGGGCTCTTCTAAACTTTTAGAATTACAGAGGAATCAAAGTTCCTTAAGCCATTAAGTGCCCCCTGTGAAGAATTCCCTTTACAATATCCCTGATATATGGGTTCCACTCTTTGCTACCACTTAAAAAAATGTAAGTCCCACCTTATTTTAAATCCACATCTGCCTCCCTCAATTCTTACCTATTTGTAGGATTTTTTTTTTTCTAGAAATCAAAATAAGCGATCTTCTTCACTGCCACCTTTCACAGGCAGCTCTGAATCCCCTCACTCAAAGATCCTCTCCTCGGAAACATGCCCAACTGCTTCAAGTATTTCTCATATAACAGCACCTATTGTTTCATTTCATTCAAACCTCATCTTAATTCTACGTGCACAGTGGTACCACTTCACTTCTTTGCCTAAGAAATTCTTAAGAAATGCCTAAGCTTGACAATTAGTCTCCTTTAAAAGAAACCTCGGTTTTCTCCATCTTTTGCTTATAGAAAGGATTTTCTGAATCTAAATGAAGTTCTCAGAAGTCATGCCAATAGCGGGGTCATTACTGGCGTTAATTATTTTCCTTAGTTTTGAAGGAATGGGCCAGAACATACATGGCTATTAGATTAAAAAAACAGATCACACAAAACTAGGTTAACATTAATACATAAAGCAGGTTTATTCAAATAGTGGTCAACAGACCATGTGGGGATGCTTGTTAGAAATGCAATTCCTGGACTTCTCCAGACCATAGAATCAGAATCTCTGGAAAAGGATCTGGAGATCCACAGTTTGAGGAGCAACCTACACAATCTTTGGATATACTGAGGTTAAAGAATCATGGACTGAAGATTTCAATTGGGTTTTTACCTCCTAGAAAAGGCATTTTAAGTATCTCACCTGTAATCCAGGAATAAATCGACTATCCTTTTCAACCACCAGAAGTTCAGTAACATTGGCATTGAGAATGGATCTTGTGATTCCCCCTGGCCCAGGGCCCACTTCATAAACATAAGCATTTGTCAGATCACCAGCTTTCCTTACAATTTTATCTAGGAGAGAAAAAAAAAGTTGTAATTATCTGGACAAATTTCAATGTATAGAAGTTAACAAAAAAATAATCTCCACAAATTCTTATCAACCATGACTCAACTAATCCTTTACACCATATTTATTTAGTTATTTAACTCTTAGCCTAAAGCAATAAACATGTAGTGGCCATCCAATATTCTACCACATTATAGTTGAACTGTATCAGTCCCTTAGGAAAAACGGGATTATGACAAAACTTCCTAACTTAAATGTAGTTAAACACTGTATTTTCTATCCATTCCTCTGCCAAACCAATCAATTCCTAACAACTGACCAGCTACACCATCTCTCTACACTTGCCAGGTACTGAATATTTGAATAAGACCAGTTTCACATTCAGAATTTCTACTGCTCCCAGTTATAAATTCAAAAGCAAAAAGTAGGGGCGCCTGAGTGGCGCAGTCGGTTAAGCGTCCGACTTCAACCAGGTCAC
Source organism: Panthera onca (assembly GCF_046562875.1). NCBI lineage: Eukaryota > Metazoa > Chordata > Mammalia > Carnivora > Felidae > Panthera > Panthera onca. The sequence goes on from NC_138343.1 coordinate 139,042,228, forward strand.
GATCTCGCGGTCCGTGAGTTCGAGCCCCGCGTCAGGCTCTGGGCTGATGGCTCGGAGCCTGGAGCCTGTTTCCGATTCTGTGTCTCCCTCTCTCTCTGCCCCTCCCCCGTTCATGCTCTGTCTCTCTCTGTCCCAAAAATAAAAAAAAAAATAAAAAAAAAAAAAAGCAAAAAGTAATGGCAGTCTCCTTTTTACTTATAGACATATAGCTGGTCAACATGGCCATAGCAACAAGTTCCTAGATCATAGGATTAGCAGAAATTTACAGATTCTTGGTCACTTTTCTGGAAAAAGCTAAACTTATACCTGGAAGTTTTTTAAACTTTGCAAATATGCAAATTGATATGGAAAAGTTAATGTTTTGAATTAATCAGCCTCTTTAAGTAAGCAGATATTAAGAAATCATGAAAAGGATTGTGGCAATCGATCATCACTTCTGGAATAACATACAATGGGCTGGTCTTACTGACGGAGATAATAAAATCCAAGTAACTGGGGCTCCTGGGACAGTGGGAATTTAGCCACTGAAAACACACCAGCACTTCTCTGCAGTGTTCGCTGGGATTGTACAGTCCCATTTTTGTAGGCTTAAACGCAGTAATAGTCTTTCAACCATCCAAAAATAGTTTGCCTTCTGACTGGCTGGGAGGGAATTAGTACACGTCCCCATCCATTTGTTTTAGGTGGTTTACAAGCTTTCTCCCACGCATCTCAACAATCCTTCCAACACATTAAGAACTACTATCCCAATTTAACTTTTCATTTGTTTCATTTGGGCAAGGTCATGTAGAAAGCAAATGGGAGAGAAGGGACTCCAGCTCAGGTGTAAATTCTAAAGCAATCCTTCCTCCATTACAGACCAACGCCCTTCAGAGGGTACAGGGATGATTATTATCCCTTTCAGAAGGAAAAGGCGTAATGAATTCAATATTCTCATTTTTTTTTAATGGAGAGCTAGGATGGTAGGCAGGTCAGGGGCTCTGCCCTCAAACTTTTCAGGCACATTCAAATACAAATGAGTATCAAAGAGGCACTGTCAGTTCACCAAGCATCTGCTCCCACCAGAGCTTCCCACCGCAGACAGGTACTTTAATCTCTTACTCTGGTTCCCAGAGAAGAGGGAATAGTACCTAGATTCCAGAATTTATCCCCGGGGAGAACAAAGACTCACATGAGATACTATAAATGAAGAATTTTTTTTATATTAAAAATATAAGATCCGGGCACCTGGGTGGCTTGGTTGGTTAAGTTTCGGACTCTTGATTTTGGCTCAGGTCATGATCTCATAGTCGAGGGATGGGGAGCCCTGAGTCTGGCTGAGCATGGAGCCTGCTTGGGATTCTCTCTCCCTCTTCCCTGCTCATGCTCTCTCAAACATTTAAAAACATACATACAAAGATCTCTATTTTCAGCCTTGAGAATGGTGCTTTATGTCTATCATATGTGACTAACAACTAGCAATGCTGGCTCTGGTCATTTCTAGGACTAAAGAATTTTAGAAGCAGATAACCCTTTATCGCTCTGGAAGGAGGGGCCCTCCTCCAATTAACATAGGAGAACCTGAAGCTTAGTTTCTACTGGCAGAATAAAGACTCCACATCCCGTTATTGTGCTTTGTAAACTCTACTTCCTTTAATTGAAAATGAACTTCTTGAGTAGGATTCGTTGATCTTTTTAGCTCCTAAAGGGGGCCAAATGGAATATCAGTATCTCAAATACTCTACTGCAACAGTGAATTAGTGGACACATTTGTAAGACAGGTTAGTCTTGCAACCTCACCTTTTAGAAGTATCACTAAGACACAGGAGCGGTGGTTAAACGCATGCATACGTTTGTCACCAGACTCTGCACTTCAAACGAGTTCATTCGATGGCACGTGAATTTTACCTCACAAAAAGCGACTTAAAATCAGGGACGGGAACAGTGTAAACCTACTAAAAAACGTAAGCCCCTTGCGGAAAGACGTTGCCTTGTTCACTCCCAAATTGCACCTCCAGCACTAGCACAAAGTAGTCTGTTTGACGTGTATTTTACTGAATATTTGCGCCCCGCGGGTTTTGCATTCAACAAGTAAGCGTTTAACTAAGTAATCCCATGAGCGACCCACTTTCCGACGTGTTCTCGAAGAACTCCCCGCACTAATTCAAATTCTAACTTCGGACTGCATGAAAATCAAACCTAGTGTTAATGCAGCAAGACTCGCATTTCCACAACCGCCTAACACGATACGCGACCCCTGCCTCCCCCAGGGTTTGCTCGGCGTCTGTACCACCTGCTTCCCCTGGCCCACGGCAACCCCCCGGCCACGCCATTCCGCGAGCAAACAACGCATTCCACGCGTCTCCTGGGCGGGGCTCCGGAGTTCTTTAGCACAGAGCGGTAGAAGGACCTGACCTAAGGCCCGCTGCACACTGCCTGACCCCAGATACCCGCCCGCAGGATCCGCGCGCAGACCCCCGGCCCGTGTCCCCCAGGGATGCGGGGAAGACAGCCGGGGAGCACTGAGAAGACAGCCACCTGTCAGCCTCAAGTCCAGGAGAAAATTCTGGGATAGCTGCTTCACCGCTTGCAGCCTGAACAACTTAATGATTTCTCGAATCGTGGGCAACGGCGGAAGGCGGAAAGTGCTCAGCGTCCCAGAAGCAGCCATAAGGCCCCGCGAAACCACCCAAGCCGCTTGGCTAGTTTTTTCACGCTGTTCTTAAATCGTCGGGGAAGGGAGAGGGAGGTGGCGGGAGTCTGGGAGCGTTAAGGCCCGCCTCCGAGCCCGCCTCCCAGCCCACCTCATTGGTCGGATGTGCCTCGCCGGAAGCGAAGAGGGCAGACAGGAAATCCGGGTGCACCCAGAGCTCCGGCTCCGCGTCTAGCTAAGCGCGGTGCAGGCTGGGTGTGCGCTACTTTTCCCTCGGCGGGCGGGGCCTCTCCCGGGTGGGAGGTGGCCAGAGCGGCCCGCGGAGGCGGGGCGAGGCGGGGCCTGGACTGGAAAGCGCAGGCGCGGATATGAGGATGGGTGGAGCCCCGCACACGCCGTGGTGAATTCTGGAGGGTGGGCGTGCCTACTTTCTCTGTGGGTAATTGTGGGAAAGCCAGTGATTAGAGGCAAAGCTATTGGTGGCTAACAATTCTCTTTTATGGTGGGTGGTTTTAGAACCTTAGCACTGCAGGTGCCGGATGGCAGGTTTCTAACTTCTCTCAGCCTTAGTTTTTTCATCTGTGAAATGGATAATATCTGCTTAAAATTGCAAGCACTAAATGAGAAAGTTGCCCTGTGTGCAGATTCAGAACATAGTGCAATGCATGGCATACGGTAAGCCCGCAATCCATGGTGGTCGTTACTACTGTAATGATGTAGCAGATGAAGGCGACCCAGAAAGTTAAAGGGTTTGAACACAGTACAAAAGTGAGAAGGCTAGAAGTAGAATCCAATTCTTCTGACCCTTCTAAACATATTCTGTCAAGGAGGAAAGCCGCCTTGTTGAGAGTTTAGGAAGTCATGTATATTGAATATCGGTTTTTGAGCCTTTCGCTAACAGTCTTACATTACTAGTCTCAGGTCAGAGAGGAGGAAACAAAAACGTAGGTGATATAAATTAATTGATATTCACAAAGCTAGAAAATTGTGGAACCCAGATCCAGTCTAAGTTTCTGGACATGTATGGTGGCGGTTCTTTCTAGTCCTCTGCCTTTGCATTGACTACCAGTTGCCACTCCTTGTTTACTTTCCCAGAGCTTTCTTATTGCCCCTCCATGCTCCAAGTATTGCAGTCTCTTGCATAACCGGAAAGGTAAGGATGAAAAGGAAGGGAAATAAACGTGACAATACTAATAATAGCTAACATTCCCTGAGGTTTTCCAAAAATACCACGCTTCACAGCTGGGTGCTTTACAACTATTATCCCATTAATTGTTACAAAAGATAAAGGCTTAGAGAGGTTCAGCAATTTTTTTTCCTAGGCTGCATAGCTAATAAGTAGTGGAATCAGGATTTGAATCCACAAGTCTGTGTCCAGAGCCTGCTTTTTAAGCAGTGTAGTCAAGGTAGAGAGATCATTTGACTTGCCTTGAATGGTTACATCTAAGTACAAAGACTCAAATCTGAGTTTTGTCTTTCTATTATAACAGAAAAAACAACAAAGCAAAGAAAGACTGAAATCTCTCTGCTAGATAAGAGAATTTAGCTTTTCTGACCCTGGTTTTGCAAACTGCTGCATTGACCACAGTAAATCATAACATTTTTTTTTTTTTTAAGTTTTCAGAGAAGTAAGCTGAAAATCAAGCTAATGGAAAACCAAATAACTGGGGAGATGATATGAGTGAAATCAAATGAATGGAATTTCCATTGAAGTCTCAATAGAAAACCCAAACAACTACCTTCTGTTACAGCAATATTAAAAAGAACTGTGAGATAATCTGCCATACCTCCTAGCTTTAGAAAATTGGGAGGTGACTCTCAAAGAGATAAGGCAGTTTGCCCAAGGCAGCATAGAAATGTAGTTTGGAAGCCTAAACTCTTGATTCAGTGTCTTTATTTTCCACAACATACCATACCTGGGAAGACATTCGTTCACGGTTACATTAATTATTTCATTTAGTCCTCAGAGTGTTCCTATGTGAATGAAATTATTATCCTTATTTTACTGTTAAGGAGTCATTTGACTTACCCAGGATCACACAGCAAATTGTAGAAAGAAGATTTAACTAGAGTGTTTTCTTTTCTGAGTTCTGATTTCATGGGCCACACCCCTCAAATATTAAAATTATTTTTAAGTTAACTAATGTATGTTAATTTTATAATGTTATTTAAAAACAATTTTTTTAATGTTTATTTACTTTTGAGACAGAGAGAGACAGAGAATGAGCTGAGGAGGGGCAGAGAGAGAGGGAGACACAGAATCCGAAGCAGGCTCTGGGTGTCAGCGTATCCAAGCTGTCAGTAGAGCCCAGCGTGGGGCTCGAACTCACGGACTGTGAGATCATGACCTGAGCTGAAGTCAGACGCTTAACCGACTAAGCCACCCAGGCGCCCCTATAATGTTATTTAAATAAATGGAATTTGAATCTGAGTATAAGCTTAGGTTTACAGTTTTCATATGGTTATTTAACTAAAACAATTACAATAAATATATGCAAAGCTACAACATCAGTGCAAATGATGTTAAATCAGGGTGTTAAATCACTGCTCTTAATGCAGACTGGCAAGATTTTGTTCTCTTAAAAGTTCAGCTTACTAAGGTTATGGTGTGCCATGTAATGATTTTCTCATCAGTTTTCTGGATCTACATTACCACCAAATCTTTGCTCAGAATTGTTGCCCACGTGCCTTGCCTTTCTCTTGGAGGAAAACGGAAGCTACAAATTAAAGTCCACTTGTATCGGGGGCGCCTGGGTGGCTCAGTCGGTTCAAGGGCTGACTTCAGCTCAGGTCATGATCTCGCAGTCCGTGGGTTTGAGCCCCACATCGGGCTCTGTGCTGACAGCTCAGAGCCTGGAGCCTGTTTCAGATTCTGTGTCTCCCTCTCTCTGTCCCTCCCCTGTTCATGCTCTGTCTCTCCCTGTCTCAAAAATAAATAAAACGTTAAAAAAATTTTAAAAAAAAAGTCCATTTGTATCTGTTTTCATTAGCTTGGAAACAAATGAAGCTGAATTACTTGGCACAAATACTATCTCGAATATGTATATTGCATGGCAGTTGCAAGGAGGATATTCCGATGATCTAGAATGTGCTCCATGAACTTTTTAAAAAAAGATTAACACCAACATAAAAACACAAACAAAATTAAAAGGAGTGAAAACACATTTACATGGAGAATTTGTGGATTCCTGAGAATTTATCCTCACATCCAAATAGGAGAATTCCTGTCCTAAGCATGCTACATTCAGCAGTCAGCATTTCTGAGGTTACATGCTATTATTTTACAAGGCAGTTTCCCAAGTTATTTCACTTAATTCTCATTTCAATTCTGTGTTGTAGGTTTGCAAAGATATTAGATGAGCACCATTATGGTGTGGATAAGCATGAGGCTGAATCTCAAACTCTGATCTTCTGAGTTTACTCTGCTGTTTTACCTCTGGCGTGTGTTAAATAATTGTTGAGCTGAATTTTTAAAATTCCATTTTAGGAGAATCTTCCAAGTTTTTAATAGTTCTTGAGATCTCATAAATACTGATCCTCAGTCCTTTAATTTTCAGAAAATTATGCATAACTCCCTGCAAAGCCTATGAAATCAGCAGGGGGTGTTTTAGTAGTATATTTCACATATTAATGCAAATGGTTTTATCCCTTAAAAGAGAAGTATGCAGTTTCATCAGTTTTGAAGCTTTGAAGTATCTGTTTCATCTAGATATAGATTTTAACATGCTAAAATATTATAATTAATACAGAAATTACTAGCCCCCCCTATCAGTGAAGATGAAGAACTACAAATGATTCAGACCAAACTATAATGCAGAATTCTAATTTTCATAAATCCCAGAATGGTTATATAGGAAAACCACTTATTATTTTAGCATTCATATTAATGAAAACGCCTATGTGACTTTATTTGGTATAAGTGATGTAGTGTCTATTTATAGGAACAGTGCTAATTCCAAAAGGTGGTGGTTTTACAGTTCTCTGAAATAGACTTGAAAGCCACAAAGAGCAATATCTTTCTGCCGTGTGGGAATTTTCAGAGAAAATTAAATGCGGCTCAGAATTACCAAACTGAACTTTACAAAATGACTGTGATGGCATGTGAAGTGCCCTTTTCTGATTGTATTTTATAATTTCACATAATATGACTCAATACAACTCAGTGCTCTTGAGAAATATTAACGGCTGCATTTTGTACATAGGTTTTTTTTTTTTTTAATGGTTGTTTGATGCCCACTGTTCACAAAGGAATCTAGTGACCTATGTAGAGGAAAGAAGGAAATACACGATAATTCTGAACAGACCAAATGCTTATTCTCTGGGGATAGAAGCAGGGCATTGTAGGGCAAGCAACACCGGCTAATTGCCTGAGGGAACCATGTAACAGTTACACTGTTTTTAAAAATACAGTGTTTACCACTATTCTGGGCAGTATTGGAAAGCCTGCTGATTATCCCCAAAGATCTGTGAATTATTGTCAAGTATCCTAATAAGGTGATGAGGATAGACAACACTTTTGACTCAGGGTGACTCAGCTGTGGGTAGGTTTTGGGTTTTTTTTTTTCCCCTGCACAATAAAGCAAAACCTTTTTGTGAGTGAAGAAAAAAAAAATCAGCACATGCTAAAGGCATTGTAAAAAGAATTAGCCTTCATTATATTAATAGTTTTTAGCCTAAACCTCAACATTTAATTGCAAAAAAAAAAAAAAAAAAAAAGGTTAAGAATAAATAACACTGTGAACATGAATACATTTGCCTGTAAGCCTTTTCCGTGCATTTAAAAACTGATGCAGGACCGAACTGCTCTGGGAAGGGAGTTGCTCTGGGTTCAACCAGTTATGGGCCTCCTTGGACATCTTGGTGACAGCTCTGTCCCTCTGCAGCAAAAGGACGATGAGTGGACTAGTAAATAAGGCCACACCTGTTCCTTCTTTCTCTGTTCTAGGTCCTCCCTCCTTGACCATCACCACCTCAAGCCCTGGAAACCAAATGATGTAGGCAGTGGCCCCGGGTGCACCTTGGCCTGTGATCTGCCTTTTTCTGTACCAGTTAGTATGTTGGAATTAGTTCACAGCCACTGGCTGCCTAGTCTTCCAACTGAGAAGGAGCAGGTGAAGACAAGAGGAAGAAGGCTGGGGAGTCTTGCTCAACCTTGATCAGGAGAGCCAGAGTGGGCTTTTGGCATCTTTTCATTTCCCTTTTGGGCCACATGGAGCCTGGTGTCTTCAGAGTGCTGTTGGACTTAACCACATTCCTCTACCCTACTAGACTTCCCCTCCCCCAAATCATCCCAAATTAATACTTTCCTCACTATTCTCTGCATTTCCAATTTGAACTGTCTTTCCCCTAGAGAATTTCAGCTATTGGGTATTGGGTGAAGTGACCTAGAACAAACTTTCTTATTCATCATTCCGGTTGATGATGATGTTCTCCAGTTTGGGAATTGGGACCAGGCAGACATCGTGGTCAGAACTCTAGGTGGGCAACTTCCCCACCCCCCTCACCTGAGATGAGGGTCTAGATGGGTCACTCCTGCTTCAGATATCACAGTGGATGCTCAGGAGAAAGGAGGAGGGAAAAATCACTGTTAGCCCCTCCCACTTTAGCCTCATCTTGAAGAAGGAAGCCCCATTGTTCCTCATTTCCCGTCCACACTTGAGCCCACTCCATCCTTGCCTCTAATGTGACTAACATCAAGAGTCCCAAGGATCCCCGTGTTTCCAAATCCAAAGGACACTTACCTATTCTCACCTTACTTAATGTGGAACAACGGTAGTTCGATTTAGCAACACTTACTACGTAGCCTGCCAAATTCTAGGTGCCGTGCCCATATTAACTTTCTAAACATATGGTCCCCTTTTACTAATGAGGAAACCGGAGCACAGAGAAGTTGAGTGTCCAAGTTCATGTAGCTCCTCCCTGAGAAGAAGCTCGAGCTCAGACCATGTGACTGTCACATCCACACACCTCCACTCTCGGCTGTGTTGACTCCTGAAATGGCTGGCAGTTGACCCCTCTTTGGAGCACTCTGTTCTCTCAACTTCTACTAAAGCCTCAGGAGCCGCCTTCTCTTCTACCCAAACTCTCAAGTATATCATTTCTCAGGGCTCAGTGCGAGATCTTTTTTTCTCTCTCTCCGGCTTCTTCCTAGACAATCTCATTAATTTTCACGGATTGCGTGCCCCTTTTGTACTGATGCTTCTCAAACGTATTTCCAGCTCCAAACCTGCATTTACAACTGGCTGCTTTATGTGCCACCGGGAGATCTCTCTGATACCTCAGTCAGGATGTGCTCAAATCCAGTGCTTGCTTTTCTCTGCCTGCTCTCTTCTGCTTGTGTAGTTTTCTCTACCTTCTGCTTTTTGGTTGCCTTCTCTTTTTCCATGTGTCATCATTAAGGGTGCCTCCTCAGCTAGAACTCTTCTTGTCAAATACTAACAGGAAAGAAAGCTAATTTGACCTTTGATTACTTTTCCATAAAGTTTGCTTTTACATTGTTTCCTCTAACATTTTATTTCTGGGAGATTCTTTTTTTTTTTTTTTTTTTTTTGAGAGCGAGCACGAGCACACGTGCATGCACATATGCCCACGCATAGGGAAAGGACAAAGAGAATCTTAACCAGGCTCCACGCTCAGCGCAGAGCCCAACTTGGAGCTCGATCTCCCTACCCTGAGATCATGACCTGAGCTGAAATCAAGAGGCAGACCCTTAAAGAACTGAGCCACCCAGGCACCCCTAGGATAGTCTAAATAACTGTCGTATCAACACATTTCCTCAAAGGCGTCCATTTTGGTAGAACAAACCCAGAGCAAGCAACAGTTCCCTCTCCTCTCTATGTGTCAGTTAACGCACCTACCAAGAGGTGGCAGACAGCGCCTAACAATCAGAAAGGAGGGACGAGGTCTTGGACCTGGAGCAGGATCCTGGAGGCTCCTCTCAGTCCAAACACAATTCTTTGGTTGCCGGTTGGTGAGGACTGCTAGGGAGTTCCGTGGGAGAATCCGGCGTGGCTCTAATACCAAGGGGAGGTACTTAGGGAACCTAGAAACATCTACTAAAATAGGGTACAACAGGTGTGGCTATACCCTATCGTGACATTTTAACAAAAATGGGGCACTCGGTAAATCCCAATCAGTCCTGGTTTTGCCCAAGGGACTGCCTCCTGTATGACTCTGTGCCTCAGTCCTTGTTTCCTGTGGAGTCCTTGTCTCCTTCCGTACGGCTACACTTTTTGTTGTTGGTTTTCTTTCTTTTTTTTTTTTTCTTTTTCCTTTTTCTTTTTTGCCTGTCTACCTTACTAGAATGTGGGAACCGGGACAACAGGTCAGTATCTATTTGTTCACTAACGTCAACTGATTATTCACCTAGCATACGGCCTGAAACACAGTTAACTATTTAATAAATATTTGCTAAATTGGGGCACCTGGGTGACTCGGCTGCGCGTTCAACTCTTGATTTTGGCTCAGGTCATGATGTCAGGGTCATGGGATAGAGCCTCATGTTGGGCTCTGCGGTTGGCGTGCAGCCTGCTTAAGATTCTACCTCCCTCCACCGCTCATGATCTCTTTCTTTCTCTCTAAATTAATAAATAAATATTTGCTAAATAAATGAATGAAAAGGACTCCCTTCTGATTAGAGAAGACTATATTTTTCTCTATAGGAATGTGAGACTCCAAAAATTCAAACTGTTCTCAAACCTTAAAAAGTTTGGGTAGACTTTTTGTAGAATGCCTGTAGATTTTTTTTTTTTTTTCATTTTGGACATATAAACTGTTCAGCAAGGTGCTGAACAGAGCAGCAGGGGCGCTGAAGTCAGGCAAATTTGAGAGCACCTATACTGAAATGATCACATCATCCTCTCCAAACAGTCTCTCTTTCTCCAGGATTTCCAAATCTTCTCATGTCCTGTCTTTAGCCTAAAATTTTTTTCCTAGTTCCTATTCCCCACTTAGAGTAAAAAATTCAAACTTCTTGTCCTACGTATCATATCTCAGTATAGCATGCAGCATAATATACTGCATTATAATAATACAGTGTAGGATCTCCTTTGTCAGACTCTCAGTTCTACAAAAGGAACAATGTACTTCATTCATCTTTATGTATTTTGCATTAGCACAGTGCCTGGCACACAACAGGTGCTCAAGATACATTTCTTGAACAGACCCAAACGGTGGAGATTTTTTTTTTTTTTTTCATTTTGGACATATAAACTGTTCAGCAAGGTGCTGAACAGAGTAGCAGGGGCGCTGAAGTCAGGCAAATTTGAGTCGGAATCCAAGCTCCACTCTCCTTCTGCTTCTGTGACCTTGGGCAAAGTATTTCAGCTTTTCGAAACTCAGTTTCGGTGGTGGGCAAAATAACAACTCCCGATTTCCACATCCAATTTTCTGGAATCTGTGAATATGTTAGGTTACACAGCCAAGGGGAATTAAGGTCGCAGATGAACTTTAGCTTGCCAACTGGCTGATTTTAAGATAGATTATCCTGGATTATCTGGGTGAGCGCGATATAATCACCAGGGTCCCTAAAATTGGAAGACGGAATTGTAAGAGAGACCCAAAGAAACTGCAGCATGAAAAGAAAATGGCCCAAAGTGGCTGACTTTGAAGATGAAGGAAGGGGGTTAAGAGCTCAGAGGATACAACATTTAAGGTGTCGTCTCTGGAAAATGGAATGATAAGGAAATGAATCCTTCCATAGGAACCACAGAGAACAACACAGATCTGCCGACCTCTTGGTGGTAGCCCAGTGAGACAGGCTTCACCCTCTGAAGTATGGAATTGTGAGATAAATTTACGTTGTTTCGAGCCAACAAGTTTGTGGTAATTTGTTACAGCAGCCAAGGAAACTAACATAGTTTCTTTAACCATAGTGTGAGAATAGTAATAGGTAACATATTACAAAAATTTTGCAATATTAAAATATCACAAAATACTATATCACTATATCTCATAAGATAATGCATATGAGAGACCGAATATAGTGCCAACACATTGAAAATATTTCATAAATGTTCATGCTTTTCCCCTTTCTCTTCCTGTCTGAACACACTTATCTAGCGGATAGATATAAATCTAGCTATATACAATCAACATTGAATTGTTAATACTCTTATGGTATTGAAATCAAATAACCATTAGAATGTTGTTCCTTTATTGTTGTAACATATGACAAAGTGAGCTCAGAGGATTACCTGCCCATTTATTATTCTGTGGCTCTCATGAAAGATGACTTTCCCTTCTGCAGATTTTTATTGAGCTTGGCGGTTGAATATTAACTCTTTATTCTTTTTTTCATTATTCAGAGACGCTGACAATTTTAACGATAGAGAATTATCTTAAGGATAGGATTACAAATGTTATACTTTAGAAAAAAATGTGTTATTTGATCTTACTACCACCCAGTTTAAAAACTGTCATAATTTTAGCCCATTCAGTACTTCTCTTTTTCCTTTTGGGGAGGGGAAGGCAAGGAAGGGTAAGGGGTTGTAACTGGCAGAGAGGTTCAGGTAACAGTTATACCAAATCAGGTGGCAATACAAAACATAAAATATTAAATTATCATTATAAAATGTTAAATTGTGTTGTGAAATGCATATGCATGATGTCATGACTGAAATCCTGTAACTTTAGACTTGAAACAGTTTGCTCAGGGGGCACCTGGGTGGCTCAGTTGGTTAAGTGCCCAACTCTTGATCTCAGCTCAGGTCTTGATCTCAAGGTTGTGAGTTCAAGCCCTGCATCGGGCTTTATGCTGGGTGTGAAACCTACTTTAAATAAACAAACAAACACAAAAAACAGTTTGCTCAGGAGTCCTGTGAATGGGCGAGACTATGGGGAGAAAAATGGGAGAGCTGGCTTAGGGCTATCATAACTACCATAGTTAATTTACATTATATTATGTTCATTATGTTACATCACATCATTGTATTAATCATATCATATCCCATTGTACCATATATCATGTTATAATTTATACATTACCTATATTGTGAGTTAAATAGAGTTGTGGTTTTAGCTAGACATCCAATAGTGACAAACTATTATTTCCTTAGGAAAAATGCCTCCTAAATTCCAATGAATTTATAAATAATCTGCTACAAATTGCCAAACTGCATTCTGGAAACTAGCCCTCTTATTCTTTTTCTCTTGAACTTCAGTCTGCAGCTGCTTCATATTCTTCATATGTATTTTTCAAACTTTTCAGGCTGTGACTCACAGTAAAAATGCCACTTATATTGTGACCCTGTACACACATCCACATGCACAATTTTCATAAAACACTTAACCTAACTATGTGTGATGCACTCTCTTTTCTAAAAACCGATTGTTACAATATATTATACTAATTTTTAACACTCAGCGATGGATTATGATCTGCCAAGATCTCTGCCATTCTTCCTGCGATGACTACTCTGTGATTCATATGACACATTTATTTTGTTTGTTTTTTTTAAATTTTGAAGTGCTAGCAGGACAGATCACCAGCAAATGCAATAGATGGGTAGTTTCTTTTTTTCTTGAATAAATGCACATACCGTCCAGTTATTATAAAATATACTGATTTATGCCATATCAGAAGATCAAAGACTGTTTTCTCACTCTCTCATATGAATTGCCTTTTGGGGGGGGGGGTCTTATGGTACATACCCATTTCTGGAATACAAGCAGAACAGAGCATTTTGCTTCTTTTCTGTTGGATGTATCTGTTGGATACCTTCACTGTTCGGGGAAGACTTGGGAAGAGATGGGCTCGGAAGCTTCTACAATTTGGAAGGCTCTCTTTAAGAGAAAGAATACAGACTTATAAATCCACAATTAGATATGAAAGCAGTAGTTATTTGGAATAAGGAAAGAAACCCTAAGACGTGACAAATATTTAATGACAAAGAGCACAAACATCACAACATCCACCAAAGTGACCAAATAATTTTTATAATTAACTACTTTCATACTTCTTACATTTATTTATTTTTGAGAAACAGAGTGAGACAAAGCGTGAGCAGGGGAGGGGCAGAGAGAGAAGAAGACACAGAATCTGAAGCAGGCTCCAGGCCCTGAGCAAGATGTCAGCACAGAGCCTTATGCGGGGCTCGAACCCACGAATCGTGAGACCATGACATGAGCCGAAGTCGGACGCTTAACTGACTGAGCCACCCAGGTGCCCCATAATTTCGTACTTCTTTAATAATTTTTCCCCTACATTTCTGGAAGCAAACTCTTTGGTTGCCTCTTCATATGTTAAGGCTTGGGGAATATGTTCCATAGAAAGAATAGAAAGATAATGGAGTTTTTCCTCTACCATGATTGATTAAAATTTCATTTTTGTTTTTGTTTTTGACAGTTTAGAAACATTTCTTGCAGCTTTATAACTAACTTATTATTGGCAATGTCATATACATTGTCGGGATTGTTGTCAAAGTTGGAAAACCTATATTTTGCAAATATCAAGTTTTTTTGTGCAGTGTCTAATTTTAAACAGTTTGAATTAATGACACTCATTAACCAATTTGTCATAGATGCCCTCATTGTAGTGAGGTAAGTTTATATTATATTCATTGATGTCAGCATTTGGTGTTAAATAATCAAGATATTTAATTTTTTTCCAGTGTATTTATATGATTCTCTCCTCTTTATTAATTGGATTATCAAACAATCCAGGAGCCTATTCATTATTTCTACTCAATTTATTTATTCCTCTTAATAACTTACTCCACTTGATATGATGGAGTTTTTTGTTGCAGTTCACTTTTGATATAGGAATACTTTCTACTGATTTTATTGCTCTATTCATCACTATCTCTTTTCTGTTTTACCCATTACTTTTTCTAATCTATCTCTCAATTCTTTAATTCCTTAGATTTAAAGATATAGAAAACACGTTCCAAATTCACACAAATCAGCTGTCTAGAATACTGTGTTTGTTTTACTGGAACGTTCTAAAATACTATTCCACATTTCGGTTAAAATGTGTATTCCTAACTCAGTTTTCCCTTTTGCCAGATATTTCAAGGGACCCTCCGCCACCAGAATACCACCTAGAAAGGGACAACGGTCTTAACTGCAGTGAAAATGTCTCACTTTTGCAAATTTTACAAAGACACACAACCACGTGAATACATTTCCAGGGTGCTCCCGGGGCCTTGAAGGAGTCTTGTTCAGGTGAAAAGCCTGAAAGCTTCCCGAAGGGGTCCACCTGCAGTGTGTAGGGGTAAGGCCAGATTAAATGACCTCCAGGGACACCGTCATCGGAGGACTCGTCATGCCACGAAGGCAGTACAAGAGCTCCTTTACAATATGGGCATCATAGTTCCTACCTCCCCAAAGTCAGATTCTAAGGCAAGGACTTGGGATGCAGGCAGGTCATTTATCTGACAGGTGAGTCCAGGAATCACAAGTGAGGAAATTGGAAACATGTGATAGGAAAGGGAGAAAAACCAACTAATGTGGTTAAAAAGTGGTTTAATGAATGGTAGGGCTCTACAACAACTAAGGCTCAATCCCACCAGAGACTCTTGGAAAAAGTTTGTAAAGCCCAACACCCGAGATTCCCCACCGGAAGCTGGGGAGGCTCCAGAAGCCCTCAGAACGGAAGACAGTGGTGTGTGTGTGGCGGGGGGGGGGGGGGGGGGGGGGGGGGGAAAGGTGGGGAGCTCTCAGTCTGCCCACCTGCGCAGCTGCAGGTGAAGTCCGGAGGACCTGGGGAGATAGGGCAAGAATGTGTGGCACCTGCTTCACCGTGTGAATCCCAGCCCACCTGAGAATTTGGGGACTCACAGTTATTTAGAGTGATAAGGAATCTTCAGTGCTATGAACCATTCTTATTCCATCATGATGAGTGAAGTCAGAGAAGAGGTTGAAAGACAGTGTGGCATCATCCCGACTTGCCAACAAAAGTTCTCTAATCCCTGCGATTAAATTGTAGAATCGAGACATTTTGAGCTAGAGTTAAGTATTTTCTTTAAGCCCCAAGGGAGCACAGTTTGAATTTCCAATTCCCTTCACCCCCTTCTAGGTGTCAGGAAAAGTAGTGAAACATTTTTGTATATACCAAAAAGAAACCATTCATTCGTGAGAATGAACATTACCTTTTTGTAATTTTTTTTATTTTTTAAATTTTACTTATTTATTTTTTAATATTTGTTTTTGGGAGAGTGCAAGTGGGGGAGGGGCAGAGAGAAGGGGACAGAGGATCCAAAACAGCCTGTCAGCACAGAGCCCGATGTGGGGCTTGAACTCACAAACTGCGAGATCATGACTGAGCTGAAGTCGGACGCTCAACCAACTGAGCCACCCAGGCACCCCATGAATATTGCCTTTCTAAGGGCTCCTGTGGTGTATCCTCTTTCATTGTGAGGAAGGAAAACCTTGACCACTTTATTCTCAGGTACTATGGTCACCTATTTAAGACTGGAATTACAATGGCTCAAGGGAGAAAAAGAAAACATTTGGTTCTTATCCAAACTCAGTCAACTTTATGAACCTTGAGAAGCCATTTCCTTTCTCTGTGCCTCAGTTTCCTCATCTATATGATAGAAGGCTTGGATCGGTTGACCCTAAAGTCCACTTCTGTCTCTGCGGTACTGTCACTGGAAAAATTAAGGGCTGTGTGTCGTGAGGCATGGGTCTTACCGTGACGCTGTGGCCTTGGCCAAATAGGTTAGCCTTTTTGACCTGAGGTTTTGTCAAGTGAAAAATGAAGGGCCTGGGTTAGCTCTTCTTTATGTACACCTCTGCTGTACATAACCCAACGAAATAAAAATGTTGGCGGAGATGATCTGGAAGCAGGCACAGAAGGAAGCCCAGCCTGGCCACTGGGTGGCGATCTCGTTCCATGTTAAGAAAGGATTTTCTAGCTTTTACCAGTAGGGCCAAAGTTTGAATTAACCAAGTGTAGTGAAGAAAGATTTTCAAAAGGATACTGAAATAAAATCAGGTCAGCAAAAACCCAGAATTATGGTGGAATGACAATAAATAGCAATGCCAAATAGGAGACATAAAATCCCTATGGTCCAGGCAGTAAAATATAGAGGGGTATATGAGAGTTGTGTTTTGGGTATTATTTAAAGGAATATAGGGAGAGGAGTACATTGTAAATTTATATGGTTTTTGAGAAACATGATTTAAAAGTTAACTCTACCATTTAAAGATTTAACTTGCAGAGTAACCAAATACCTTAATACCGCTGGAGTGTAAAAGCCTGCCCCTACAAAAAGTAAACCAAGTCAACAGACATTTGTGATTTCTTTTGCCTAAATCTAAAGGAAACACATAAGGGAATTCTAATCCTGTTCCAATAGTTTAGTGTTAAAGAAAATGAGCCAAGCCACAAGTTCTGAGCTTCTTCGCATTTTATCGGAGACCACGGTCTCTGCCAGGCTATCTAGCTTACCTTTAGGATTTGGGAATGATGGCTCCCAGAGTTAATGATCTAGATTGGTGTCCTCGGGGCCTTGAGTCGAGGTCCGTTTCTGTGGAGATGAACGAGCACCAGTAGGAACGCAGGGAGGATAGAGGCTTTCTGATCACAGTGCTGCCCACCTCTATGTCTAGGAAAGGTTATATTCAAAAGAAAAACCTAATCTCCCCCGATGAAGCACCAGTGAACATGAAGAGGAAAGCCCAAGGGCTTGGGGAGAGGGTAATGCTGGAGAACCGGACTCTGGCGTGTAACCTTCGCCCTCGCACACATTGCAAATCACGTCTCGTACAGCGAGCAGAGAGCCCGTGGCAGGAAGAGGGGTTGGCCACCGCCTGCCATTTTCCCCTGCAGATTGCTCTGCTCGCCCGCCCTGCTAGTTTTCTCCCAGTTACTCCTTATCCTCCCTCGGAAGGTGGGTGCAGGTTTCTCCTGAAGGCCAAAGTGTGGGCCTCATGGTTCCGGTTGCCATGGCTGCTGCTTTTCTCCCCATTCCTTTGATACATTAGCTATTAGCTTACATAATCCTCCCGCAGGAGGATGTCCCCATTCAAAAGAAAAAAAAAAAAAACTTATATTGCTAAGTAACCTTTAACAATGAATAGCATTCATTATGCATTTGCTTCATGAGACAAAGGCATTGTTTGCTCTATTTCAGGTGATAACAGTGGATCAAAGGCACCGAGACCAGAATGTACTTTAGAAGAGCCAGCAGAGACGGTATGGAAATAATGCTTAGCATTTATGGCGCACTTTATACTCTCAAAGGATCCTGCAATTATTAATTATCCCACACAATAGCTCTTTGAGGAAGGTCAGTGTCATTAGCTGTATTTGGTGGATGAAGAATCAGATAGCAGTTGGGTGATTCCCTGCACCCCCATCATTTAAAGATCTCGGGTCAAAGCAGACCCAGGGGTGGGGATTGCGGGAAATTATGAAGTAGCTAAAGGGTAAACAGACCAAAGCTGCCCCTTCTGAGGCTCCATTTCCTTTGATCTGGCTTTTGAAAATCCTCTGAACAGAACCTTGTTCTGGACCTGGACACTGCCCACCCCACCCCACCCCCCACCTAGCCCCAAAGCCTGGTTCCTCTTGCTCTTGTCTTTTCTACCTATCCATGGTTTTCTTTGAAACTTCATTCCCTTTTCTTCTTTTTTTCTTTCTTTCTTCCTTTCTTCCTTTCTTTTCTTTCTTTCCCTTCCTTCCTTCCTTCCTTCCTTCCTTCCTTCCTTCCTTCTTGTCTTTGTTTGTTTGTTTCTTTCTTTCTTTCTACCTTAATTGAGTACTTATTGTTGTTGATGTGGGCAGGAATGTATAAAGAAAAAAAAAAAGCCCTGATTCTCAAATGATTGCTGTGTTCAGAAACTTTTATTTTCTAGCAGCGACACCAGCACAACCCCCTCCTGGAAGATGCTGAAGGCGGAAGGAGCAGGTGTCCCTGTGAAGGACCATGCTGAGGAGGTGAAGGACCATGCTGTGAAGGACCATGCTGGAGACCCCGGGGAGAGGAGATAGAAGTAAGGTGTCCCGAATGTTGGCTACTTCACATTTTTGCCTGAGGCTAGCCTTCTATTGGCTAGTATTAGAAGCTCATATTCTGTAGTGTTTTTATTATTTTGTGGGATGTCTTCCTTTTTTTATGGGAATATAAACAATTGGAAAATAGGTGCTAATTCTTACAGCACACAGCTATTGAAGGAAATAATAGCATGAAGAGCCACCTTGTGTTGATTAAGGCTCTGCTTAGTGCTTTACAATGCTGGTCTTGGCTGAGCCTCCCAATGACCTTTGAGGCAGCCCTTGTTATTACCCTTTTTTACAGTTGAGGAAAGAAGGACTCAGAATGTTTAAGTAATTTGCTCAAAGCCACATAGTTCTTTCAGCCATTTAAAAGGAATTTGGTGACCTATGCTTTGTGCTAAGCACAGAGATCCCAAATGGTGAGCAAAACAGATGTGGTCACTTCCTATTTTGAGCTTAGAATCCATGGGGGCAGACAGACATTCATCAAATAATAACTATGTATCAAATGGAATTACAACCTGTGAGAAAGCCCATGAAGGAAAAATGAAAGGTGCAGTATAGGAGAAGCTCGCACAGGGTGACCTGATCTGTCCACAGGCCAGTGAGATGGGGACAGATATGGAGGAAAGGCCAAGGTCAAGGAAGGTGTACCCGAAGGCCCTGATGTTTAGGCCGAGTCTTGAAAAATAATGGGCCCGAGTGAACAGTGAATGCAAAGGCCTTAATGTAAAAGGGTGGGTGAGAGGGTCTGAGAATCTGAATGCAGTTCTCGCCGTGCAGAAGAGGGGAGAGATGAGTCAAGGCGGGAAGACACCTGGAGAGGGAGGTAGGGCCTGATCTCTTAGGACCCTGGAGGCTAGGGTAGAAGTTGATGTTTAGGAGCAATAGATACTCCAGGATTTTAAGTAAATGCATGCCTCCATCAGATGAAGAGTCACTCTGCATACAGCAGGGAGAATAACTTGGAGAGGAGTCAGTGTGCAAAGGGTCACTGACACAGGGGGTGTAGCAATAGTTTCGGTGGAGATGGCAGTCAGACCAGGGCGGCCATGGCAGAGATGACAGGAAACACACCGGGTTGTGAGAGCATTTGGAAAGCCAAGGGCACCGGTTTTGGTGATGAGTGTGAACAGATGGGGTGGTGAGGAAAAGGCCGGTGTCCAGGTGATTCCCACGTTTCTGGCTTGGACAAATGAATGGCTGGAGACTTGCGAGGGGACCAAGCATTTGGGGCAAGTTCTTAGGTGGACGCAGAATTTGAATCTGGCTCTGTTTCTCATCAAAATATACTCTATTGCCATAACACACACACGTTTTTGGAAATCTAGTATTGAACTGCCCTTCCAGCTTGCTAATTGTGAGCAGCTTCCACTGTCCTTACTGTGATCTCCTGGAAGAAATGCACTTCACCTTTGTGGTCGGCTCTGTAGTGACAGGAGTAGCAGAAATGTCCAGCCAGGCAGGAACACAAGGGACGTCCCTTTTGGGAGGGAGACCTGTAAAGTCGCCCACCGTGCTGTTCAGCAGTGAGGCAGGAAGACTCGGGCTCAAACTGTTAGGGCTTGACTCTTATCCCCATGACTTGTCATCTCCGTGGCGTCAGGCAAATTATTTAACATTTTAGAGCTGTTTTTTCCCTCACCTGTGAAGGAAGACTTATAATAGTATCTCCTCCGTCACAGTGTTGGTGGAAGAATCAGGGCTGTTGCGAGCTCCTAAAACACCTCTGAATGAGTTAGAGAAACACTCCCATTCTCAAGTGGAAAATCTTTTTTTGAAGTTAACATATGATATATTTTTAATTGATTACAATTATACAAACAAAATCGTTTTGAATAAATAATTCAAATCAAATTATTAAACATAATAGCCAATTTGAATTTTTAATCACAATAATTAGAAAATCAAATTTAAAAATAATAGATACATAACAAGCCAAAAATTTTAATAGCAGTTAATTATGAAATTTCCATAGCAACAAATAAACAAGTGCTCTAATGTAATTAGCAGCTTGTTACATAGTAACCTCTAATTTGTCAATTTAATACTCACTTTGTATATTATTAATGCTAAATTAATATTAGTTATTACCTAGTTATTTGTTTCATAAAGAAAGTGCCTGTATATTTAAAATGGGAACTCTGTGATCCCACTCAGTACAGAAAACAAATTGGCAGAGTATATGAATTGTAGTATATTGGCACTGACAGAGATTTTTTTTTTTAATTTTAAGAAACCAAACAGTATTTCAGTAAGAAAGCAACTTCTTATTTAGAAACAGTAGTTATTCTAATGTTGTTAGATCATCAAATTATTTTAATGATCAAACATATTCTTCCTTTGTAAGTCCAAGTAGAAAAGGATATATATCAATCCTGTTGAAAAAGACATTTTACAGTCACCTGCCAGAAAACTGTGTTAATAAATATGTAACTTGCTCATCTTTGAAGCTAAATTTGAACTTGCAATAAAAATTCCTGAAAAATCTCAAAACCGTAACATGGCTGTGATATGACATTCTCCGTAGATATGCTACTTTTGTGCAGTGTACGACCTAAACCACTGTTGGCGGTGGTCCTGGGCAGGGTTACAAGAGATAATTTTCTAAAGGACTTAACATGCAGGGGGACTGTCCTCCATTGAGTGGTCACAAATGTTAGCTTTTTATTTTTAGTTATTAAACCTACACGTACTAGAGGCACTGTAGGATAAAAATGCTCTTGCCTCAGTCCTAGTTGCTTTTCAGTTAGTACGGAATGTTCATTGTCAGTGTGGATAATGCAGTTTACAGAGTGATGCTCAAAGTACATTATACACGTGCTTTCTCAGTGAATTCCCCTCTTCACCAGGACCACACCACCGCAGGTATAACTATAATTACGGGGTGTCCAGTGCTTTGTGATCAGTTGAACTGGATTGCTTGTTCTCAGATTCACTGCAGAGAAAAAGCCACATCATGGTTTGTGTTAGTGGTTTGCTTTAGCCCTCTTAATAGCAGCACACTGGGAAAGGAAGCCCCATGCCGATTTCTAAAATACAAATGACTGGCTGCCCGATAAGTGTTCCATATTGGGGTAGTCAAGGGAGACAAATGGTAGCCATCGAATGCTCAATGGTAAGCATATTTACGGTAGAGGTGAATGAGAGAAGCTTCCGATGTGATTTAAGATGATGTAGGAGAACAGAGAAGAACGTGGGAGAGATTTTCGTGGAGCGAAGACGATATTGAGCCCAAATGTTTCTGTTACGACCCAAAGACCATGAAGATGTGCACAAGAAACGAGGAAGCAGTGAGGGGAAGGCAGGGGCACGGTTTGGGAAAGCAGGGCGCAGATGAAGGCGAAACCTCCCCTTGAAATGGAAGGTTGAGAGCGTGAGGAGCAGAGCACAGCAGGGACACAGGCCAGTTGAAGCCAAGCTCGGGGTTCATGGCCGTGCGGCTTCCGGGGCTCAGTGGTCATTTCTGCAGGAAGGGAGACAACCTCGATGTTGTCTTTGTTTTATTTTTTAAAAAGTTACTTTGTCTTGGCTGCCATGTCACACCACGTTCGAAGGCCTTTGTTTTTTTTAAGTTTATTGACGTATTTTGAGAGAGAAAGTGAGTGGCAGGGGGAGGGGGGGAGGGGAGAGAGAGGGAGACCAAGCATCCCAAGCAGGCTCCCCCGCTGCCAGTGCAGGGCTGGGTGTGGGGCTCAAACGCATGAACCCTGGTCATGATCTGAGCCCAAGTCCCAGGCTGGATGGACTTGAGCCACCCAGGTGCCATGTAGCCTTTGTTTGTTTGTTTGTTTTAAATGCTTGTTTATTTTTGAAAGAGACAGAGAGACAGAGTATGAAGGGGGGAGGGGCAGAGAGAGAGGGGGACACAGAATCCGAAGCAGGCTCCAGGCTCTGAGCTGTCAGCCCAGAGCCCAACGCGGGACTCGAACCCACCAACCGCAAGATCATGACCTGAGCTGAAGTCGGTCCCTTAACTGACTGGCACCCGAGGCCTCTGTTTTGTTTTGTTTTGTTTTGTTTTGTTTTGTTTTTTAAAGGAAAATACTGTATCAGTTCAAAGCATCATTAGCTATATGGGGCTAATCATGGACAAATGTTTCTGGAAGATGGACACGAAGGAGAGAGAGAGAGAGAGAGAGAGAGAGAGAAGGAGACAGTAAGCACCAGAAAAAGGCTGTCAAGGGAGGTAAAGGGTGAGTGCTGTGATCAGTGAGAAAACTACTAGAGAGAGGCAGAGAGAGAGTGAAGAAAGGGTTGAGGTCTAAGCTCTGAGGAAGGGAAATCATTCATAATGGGAGCAGGTTTTCTACTGCGTGTATACAGACTTCAGTACTTGTATACCTGTTTACACTTATAAAATCAAGAATAATTAAATCATGGTGTGTTAGCACAGGGCCGGCTTCGGAGCCTCTGTCCCCCTCCCTCTGCCCTGCCCCCGCTCCTGTGCACCCTCTCTCTCTCTCTCTCTCTCAAATAAATAAATATTTTTAAAAAGAATAATGAAGTCACGTAAGGGCAAACTTTTTCTGCAGAGTAGTAAATAGTCTGCCGCATGATAAATGTTGCAGTCTTTGGGGGCCCTACAGTCTCTGCTGTGGCTCCTACCCCTGCCATCGCAGATGGAGAGCAGTCATGGGCAGGGTGCCTGGTCCAATAAACGTGTATTTACAAAAACAGATGTCAGGCCGGGTTTGTCTCGTGGGTTCTAGTGTACTGACCCCTGATCTTAGATATCGAATCCCCTCATTTCCAGAGGAAAATAGGAGATTTAGAGCATGCCAGTAAGCTCCCTGAACATCACAACTCACTGGTGAGGAGTGGGAGGTAGGGACTAAGAAGTGTTTAGGGATATATGTGCTAATTTTGGCGGGCTCTTGATCTTTTTTTTTTTTTTTTTTTTTAATGTTTATTCGTTTTTGAGAGAGAGAGAGCCGGAGAGCAGGAGTGGGGGAGGGGCAGAGAGCGAGGGAGACACAGAATCCGAAGCAGGCTGCAGGCTCTGAGCTGTCAGCACAGAGCCCGACGCAGGGCTCGAACTCACGAACTGTGAGATCATGACCTGAACCAAAGTTGGATGCTTAACTCACTGAGCCACCCAGGCGCCCCCCCCCCCCCGCCCTTTTTTTAAGAAAAAAAAATTTGGAAGGCTCTTAATCTTTTAAAGCAAAATAAAACTTAGTTGCAATGAAATTTGCACTCTCAGACACTTTTTGAATGCTTCCTTCTGGATAATTGAGGCTTCTGAGAAGGTCAGGGGGCTTCCTCTTAAAGCACCCAGGTCTTTCCATGTTAGTTAACATGATTAATTGGACAAATGATCTTTCTAAGGTCTGTGATTTTTGGCCACACCGTTTTAAACAGCATATAATTTGGCCTTTGTGAAAAAGAAGAATCATGTTTGTCATTAAAAAAAAAAAAATCGATTTAGAGCTCAGAAGCCCATTAGATACCATCTAACCAAGGGCCCTCGGGAACTCCTGGATCTCAGAATCCTGCTCAGCCCGTGCAGGGAGGGCCCTGTTCACTAGTTCAAGGGCATCTGTGTCTTTCCAGGCATCAGTTGGTCAGCAATTCTCTGACGGTGACATTGCCTGCGCCCAGCAGCGTCCCTTTCCCCACCCATAGTGGGTGACCAAGATGGTGAGATGATGAAGCTTGTCGGAATTGGGGTTTGCTCGAGACTCTCTGTTCTTCCCTTCTTCCTGCCTGGCTGCATCTAATGAAGATCTTCCCCTAGCCACTAGCCTAGCAGAAATTAGAAGTCTCATTCCTGGGTTTGGTATTGTTGCCTTAAATCTGATATGTGGTCTTCACGTCCCTCGCCATGTGAACTCCCCAGGAGTCGCTATTGCCCCAGAAGCCTGACACGCGTGCCTGGTCTAAGATCCCCAACTTTTTCCGGCTACTCCTTTTAGCTCTGTCCTCTGTTGGAACTGGGGACTGCTTTAAATTCAGCTCTCTTCTCCCAGACTTACCTTCTTAGCTTTTGCTGTCCTTTTCTCCTTCATCATTTCTTACCCCTCCCGACCAATCCCAACTCCTCCCTGGGTAGCTCCCCTCCCGACCAATCCCAACTCCTCCCCGAGTAGCCCAGCTACTCCCTGGAAATACTGGGGACAAAGCCCTGAGACCAAGACTCTTCCATTGCCTGAATCCAAAGTCTAGGCACTGCATGAGTACTTAGCACTGATTTGATATTTGAATCAGACATTAGCCACACATTCATTAAATGCCCTAATCATTGTGATTTGGACCATTGGCCTAATTCGTCTGTGTGAGACTCCCAGGTTCAACCCTGTCCTTTTAGGCTGACTCTGTGCCCCTCTCCTGTCACCTACCGGTACCATCTTGCCTCATACTGGAACACATCAGCTCTTTATTACAAGGAGCAGATAAGCTCTGACAGAAGGCCTGAAGGGCTTCCTTATGTAAGGGCATGGCTTTGAGCCATCATATTTCTGAAGTGATTATACATTCTCATTTGCTTGGGATCAACCCATTTAACATCTGTTGTCCTGGCGTTATAGTTAATAGGGCCCCAACTATTGTCCTGATTTGGATGAAATCTTATATGGTAACCCTACATTTCTCATCTGGAAAATGGGGATAATATTGCCAACCCTTTCTTTCTTACAATGCTGTTAAGAGGACCAAATGAGATTATGCTTCTGGAAGTGTTTTAAAATGATTTAAAGAAGAACTTCCTTGACGACATGAAGTTGTTATGATCTG
Source organism: Panthera onca (assembly GCF_046562875.1). Lineage (NCBI taxonomy): Eukaryota > Metazoa > Chordata > Mammalia > Carnivora > Felidae > Panthera > Panthera onca. Next base: position 139,067,538 of record NC_138343.1, read on the forward strand.
TTTTGGCTTTCACAGACCTATTAGTTCAATTCCATTTTCTTAGATATGTTTCAGATTGTTGAGGTCATGAAAGAAGTTATCTCCAGATTAGAGAGGTGTTATTATATCTATATACGGTTCCCTTAGCAGTAAAAAAAAAAAATCTCATTTTTTTTCAAGTTAACACTTCATTTAAAAATACAATTGATTTTTACAAAGTAGAAACATGCTACCACTATCATTTTTTCCCACTATTTGTGCTAGACTTCTAAATGATAAAACAAAGAAAAAGGTATACAAGCAGAATTTTAAGCGAAGGAGAAGCAATAAACCAGTCATTATTGCAATAGCACAAATGAGACAAAAACCAGAACAGAGAATACCTAACCCTGTGTGTATGGAGCGTGTGTGTGTGTGTGTGTGTGTGTGTGTAGCAGTTTTCATTCAATTTAAGAAATATAAACCTAGAGGTGCACTTTTTCCTATACCTTTTTATGTGGAAAAGGACAATTACTCCAAACAAGAAAGGAAAAACGGGGGAGCCGGGTAACCAGTAAGATGATGATGAATCACAACGTAAATAACCGAGAGTGGACTTTCTTTTAAGCAATGGCGTTTCTTCTCTTTAGCAAGCAAAGAATCCCATCTGTAATGAAACTCTGGTCTGATTGTGTTCTGTATCTAAGTGTTGCCTCTGGTGTAATAATGCGCTTTCCCAAGTGGGGTTGCTTTTCTATTGCTCTTTATTCCTGAATGACCTGATCTTTTCTAAATAGGGAGACCATGTGCTTATCTTAATGAAATAATTATTTCTTTCAAAGTCTGACAGTATTATTTGCGAAGATACCTATTGTCAGGCTTCTGAAGATGCCTCCAGGCCACAAAGGAGTTAATTTTCCTCAAATGGACAGTGTGAGTTCCTTAAAAGGGAGGACAGCTTTTATGGATTGCACAGGAGGGTTCTTAGCTATTCCGCTGGAGGGAACTCTTCCGGCTGTTCGCTGTAATTTTGTTTTACGTGGTGAGAATAATCTGTTTCAGAACACCCCTGAAGTTGAACACTGGTAGCCTCGATGTCCCGTTTGACCTGCAGTTATTTAAAATATTTAAAAAGTAATGAAATTTCATGTAAAAATGTAGATTTCTGGCTTCTCAAAAAAAATTGGAATATTTCGTGTCAGTGAGCTGGTTGGAGCTGAGTAGTGAGTGGCTGTCTTTCCGACGATGGCCCTCTGTCATCTAAGAGACTTAGCCTTAGAATTTGCGACTCTTAATCCGTATGTTCATTCATTCATTCAACAAACTATAAAGACCTGTTGTATGTAAAATCCTGTTCAAGGAGCTAAGCCAATATGTATATGGCTCTGTGATCCAAAGGATCTTATAGGATGTCAGTCTCCTGAGATGATTTAGGGGAAAGCATTCCTTGGACACATGAGTTGGGATGTCCTTCCTACTTCTCTCTTGGAAGTTCATAATGCATATTAGCATAGTAAGGGCTCTGAAAAGCCGTTCAGTGAGGAAGCTTGTTAAATATTGCTTATCATTGTTTCTTTACTAAAAAGCGGTGTTGTAAGTAGCATCTACCAAATCCATAAGAGCTAGTTTTTGGGAGCACACTTTAAAAAATAGTGATCTGGCTCCAAATGGAAAGCTATGAACGTTTACATATTAACAAATATAGAGAATAAATCAGAAAACTGGAAGAGTCCCTCGCAAAAATATTCGAAAGGGAAAGAAATAACTGAGTTAAAGACTGCTCACCTATCACATGAAATAAGTCCCATGTAAGGGTTCACGTGCCTTGTTTTGTAAAACACTACTATTGGATGGAGCTTTATCCTTTCTCTTTTTTAACGTTACCATCTGTATAGAGAATTTTTCTAAAATTCAGCTGGTATGGTAAGTGGGAAGAATGAGTGCAAATTGTTTTGAGGGCTGATTCACTATTAACATTCATATGTTTATTTAACCAAGCCAAGTCCTGTGTGTCCCTAGAATGCGTATGCTCCTTTCTAACTCACATGTATCTCTACAGCAGGCACCGCGGCCATCTAACTCAGGTCGACTGGAAGGCCTCTTCACCGAAGTATGTTTCCTACCCTGCACTCAGGAGAAGCTTTTAAAAATATGATTCTGACAACCTTTGGATGACTTCTAACTGCTCTAGAAGATCAAACTCCTTGTGAGGTCTGCAGAGCTTCACATGCTCTGGGCCCAGTTCTCTCCAGCTTTATCTCATTCAACTTTTCTACTTTTCCACAACTTTTTTCTATGTTGCATTCTATTAAGCCTTTCAGGTCTTCAGTGAGCAGCCTCCTTCCTGCCCCAGGGCCTTTGCAGATGATGTTTTTCCTTGCCCGCAACTTTCTCCCCCCGCCGCCTGCTGCTTGATCCCTCCCTCCCAACTTCTGCTGGGTTCATGTCTAGTTACTCAAATCTCAGCTCAACTCCTGCTTCTTTCTTAACCCACGACCTCTCTGGTCCTACAACTCTATCAGATTCCTCTGTTTTTTCCTTTCTTGGAGCATACTCTACAGTCATCGTGATTTGTAATTACATACTTTTTATGATTATTTAATCAATATTTGTCTCCTTCTTTTGTTTATTAGTTTCCTAGCACCTGGCATGTTAAGGAACACTCAATAAATACAAATGAGGAGGTGTGTGAGGGAAGATAGAAGTTTTATCATATTGGCAAAGGAAGTGACAGAATATGCCTTTTTGGGGATTTAAACATAAAGCCAAGACTGTTTATAAACTGGGACATTGATCCATATATTTTGGTATAAACTTCGTTAGCTGGTGGAGGGAGGTGAGTGGGAGATGAGATGCTAACTAATCTAGCAGCAAGGAAAAACACATTTTTTTTTTTTTCTGGTGAAATAAGTAATGGTTTTCTGGTTGGACAATTCTACACAGAAAATGATTGATTAAAGCTTCCTGCAAGCTTGGGCTATGCAAATATAGCAGGTGTCTATGTATATGCAAGGCTTGAACACAGTCTTCAATTATTTTTTGGAAGAGTTGCCCCGGTTGAGTTTTGAATCATGCTCCCACATCTGTCATTCTGTTCTAATCACTACCCAAACAGGAATCAGACGTGGCCACCCAGGCCAAAAAAAAAAAAAAAAAAAAAAAAAAAAAAAAAAATCAAATAAATAAAAATAGTGAGGGATGAATGTTCCACCTTACTTATTTCTGTTTCAATAAAAACAAAAAAGGCAGAATGCTCATGGAGGCATGAGTATTGCCTAACAAATTCACCGGAGTCGCTGTAAATATGCGTAACATCAGCTGAATGAACGAACGAATGCGTAAATTTCAGCAAGGAAAGCGCTCTGAGATTGTGTTGCGTTCTTCACTTGCTCCCGCGGTGATCCAATATGACCAATACCTCTTCTGAGAATTAGCTCTTCACTTATGGTCTTCTAGTTCACGAGGGTTCCTTTGGCAAACACTTTTTATGTGGCCTTAAATGGTGCCATCAGGAGCTTTTAAAAGTTGATGAGAGGGGCACCTGGGTGGCTCAGTGGGTTAAGCGCCCGACTTTGGCTCAGGTCATGATCTCACAGTTTGTGGGTTCCGGCCCCACATCGGACTCTGCACTCACAGCTCAGAGCCTGGAGCCTGCTTCGGAGTCTGTGTCTGCCTCCCTCTCTCACCCCCTCTCCAGCTTGTGCTCTGTCTGTTTCTCTCTCTCAGAAATAAATAAACATCTAAAAAATTTAAAAAATAAATGAAAGTTGATAAGAAGAGATCCTCTTTGTTCCAGGGGACGTTTACCTTTCAGGTAGGTCAGTGGATCAATGTTTTTGGTCCATTTCAGCCTAACTGCATTCCATTTGCACTATCATTTATTATGGTCATCTGATCTTTTTTTCCCTCCTAGGTCTCATTAAAAGGCTCCCCATGACCACTAAAAAGTGACTTCCGGCAATGGATTCAACAGCAAAAATTTATTCTGACACATGGCTATGTCATTGCTCAGTTCCACTTTGTCTTGTACTACAAAAAAAAAAAAAAGTTCGACCATTTTAATAGAAATTGCTAAAAATAATCAGTGATTAGGATGGATTCACATATAATTGGCACTTTCTTTTGAGATTCAGTTTCTTCATTATTGGTAAAATTTTCAGGTTGACATGCATTTATTAAGTGATGACGATGATTGCCAAGTTTCCTTCTAATTCCAAGAAAATTCTATTATTCTCTTCTTGTGTAAACCATCTTAATTTCTGATTCTGTGACCCTGATTTATACATGAGTCTGAGTTTAAACTCTGCTCGATTGAAGAGAAAAATAACACCCATTTCTAGTGTCACAAGCTAAGAAAATAATGAGTCATATTATATAAATTAAATAATTGCATTCACTTTAGAAACGGATGTTAATATTTTGATGTTTTAGAGTTGAAGGCAGTAATAATATCCCAGTAGCTCTCTGAACACCTGGGTTACTTCAGATCTGAAGAAAGCAGACACGAAAGAAAGTCCAGTTCACCTCAAATACAGAATAAACTTAATGCACCCAGCGACCTTCGATAATTCCATTAATGTGTGTGACTCTTTAAAATACTATTTAAAATAAGCCTCCCAGTTAAATATTATATGTTTTAAAAGGACAAGTCCATGCAGTTTCTAGTGGGTTTCTTGACAATTTGAAATGAAACGTGGCTTACTCTATGCTATGATTTTAAATGCATTTATTTAAATGTGCCATCCTTAACATGCAACTTGAAAATCTCTGGGCTAACCTGAACACGTATTTGTCTAACTCTGATTTGCTCTTCTGAAGCCTGGCTATATTTCTTAGTCTTGCTTCTCTGGCTCTCAGGGAACTGATGAGAAATTCCCCAGGTCTTAAGATCACTTTCTGTAATATAAACTCTATCCTGAAACTATCCTTTGTAGTTGTGTACTTTCAAGCCTGAGACTGACATACATTTAATTATTTTAAATTATTGCCTAGTGTCTCCTTAGTTTTATCACAGGATTTGCCTTAGAAAGGGATACTCCTTAAAGGAAAAAAAAAAGCCTTAAATTTAGTAATAGGCTTAGGCAGGGAGGATGGAGAGTCTATTATAAAAACAATCAAAGTAGCTGGAGAGAGTGTTCCAGTCTTTGTTCAGGGCCATTTAAATAACACTAGAATTCTGAATGTTGATTTTGATTGCGTGAAGTGTAGTATCATTGTGTGTGTGTGTGTTTCTGTGTGTGTGCGCTTGAGTGTATCCCATTCCCTAGTTTAAGATCCTCAAGCCCTATATTTTCCAATTTTAAAACCCAACCAACATATCACTTTCTCAAAGATATTCTGAATGAAGCTACCTTGACTCCATCCATAGCAGTTACAAAATCTCCCTCAATCAGGTGTCAGGGGGCCTTTCTACTTAGCCATTCCCACCTGTATTGTTCTCCTTTTCTGGAGTCGATAAAATGACTACTAGACATCTCAGTGTTGCCTTGAATTAAAGATAATTATGTTGGCTTGCTCAGCTTGCCAGGGATAAAAGGAGGTATTTCATAAATGCTGTGGAAAGTTGAAAATTCTCACCATTTCCTTTCCTTCTCGCCTGCTCGTGGAAAATGGGGCTGGGGTGACCTTGGATCAGAGGGATTTTGTCCTTTTTGCCAGCAGAACAAGAGGAGGTAAAGGAGTATCCACATGCGGTGGGGAGCCACAGGTATACAGGAGGCTTCTGAAGCCCCATAGATTTATTCATAGGTTCGTTCGTTCATTCATTCATCCATCCATCCATCATCCATCCATCCATTCATTCATTCATTCCACAAATATTTTTAGAAGGCTTTGTCTGTGTCAGGTGGCAGATAAAAGACTGATTTGTGTGCCCTGGAGCTTTTACTCCAGGGTAACTACTTTGTTTTCTGATTTGTCCTGGTTCCTCTCCAAGGGGGCTCTCTGTTCTCACTACCTGTGTCTGCCAGGTTCAAAGCGAGTTCAATAAACTCTTTTTATTGATGACGATGTTTACAACAAGGCTTTTAACCTAATTTAGCAGCTGAAAATTTCTTATATAAGAGTTTTTCCTTTGCCCAAATCATTGTCTCCTTTCTTCCTTGTTCTTTGGTATCATTTAAGTTCTTACACAACTGTTTGCCGTGCTTAGTTCTCCTATCCTCTCGAATTTATATTCTTCCTTAGATAACTAAATAAAAATGCTCGGAGGAGTTTTTTACCCCAATTTTTGGTCTCTTTTATCTCTACATGACATTTTTCTTTTTCTGATAGCTCTTTCATTTTAGTGCTTTTTTCCTTTTGCCTTTTATTTGGCATTGCTTTTATTCCTGTGCTCAGCGAAGGCAGTGTTTTTACACATTCTACCTTTTCTTTTCATGTTGGCCTGTGTCCGGTCTCAGCTTCTCTCTTTATTCTTCTTCTCAATAAGTCCTTCTTTTCTCTCTGATCTTTTCCTCTCTCCTCTTCTTATTTCCTTCCCTCATTTTTCAAATTCCCCAATATACCCTTATTGTTTTTCCTTTTGTGATTTCCTTCTTCCTTTTTCTAGTTCTTTTATTCTTACTTAAAGGAAGAAAGACTTGGAAAATTTTTTAAGCTATTGTCAGCAAAGGGCACACCTTCTGGGTCGACCTCCTAAGCACAACCCAGGAGGCACTGGGTTTGAGAACCTGCCCTCCCTAGCCCTGTGATCAGAGCATCGGAGGCTGAAGAGGTAGCCAGGAGCCCACGCCTCAACCTCTAGGCAATAGTGCTCTCTCAGCCCAGGTGCACACAGCTGCTTGTCCTTTTCTTTGTGACAGAAGAAGTGACATCTCTATTGTTTGTAAGACGCTACTGGAAATGTACAAAGTACAAGAAAAGGTATGCATGCTTTATGTGAAGCAGAAGACTTGTGTTTTTTCCATACTGTTTTTATCTTTATTTGACGACTCGATTTTTATGTGGTCTACCAGGAGAGGACACATGTCCTTTTTCAGTTTGTTTGCTTGTTTGTTTAATGTGGCATCTTTTCTTTGCCGTTCTTGGGCTTTAGGCTTTGATCTCTTTTCTTCTAAGCTTGTATTTTAATTCCAGTTAGGCAACATAGTATATTAGTGCCAGGGGGACGATACAGTGATTCCACAATTCCGTATGTCACCCGGTGCCCATCATGACAAGTGCACTCCTTAATCCCCATCCCCCGTTTCCCCCATCCCCCCCACCTCCCTGCTTACCTGTTTCTTAAAAACGTTCAAAATGACTCTACAGTTTCATAACTTTCTCAACTTGTCAAAGTACCTAAACCTGATATTACGGCCAGTAACCTGAATGAGGCGAGATGACCATCTCCATCGGAGACATGGGGTAGCTGAAGGAGAGCCAGGAGGAGGGTGTCTCCTGAGTCCCATAGTGGCCATATGGGGCCTGCCGAGGGCATAGAGGGGGTCCAGGCTTCCCACCCTAGATTCTAGATGGGAATCTCTCTATTCCTTCCGTTCTGTCTCCTGGGAAGGCAGTGTTTCTTGCTCTGTTTTTCTCCTCTCCCTTACCCCACCCCGCCCCCCCATTCTCTGAGACCATGGTTAATAAATAACATAGTTCCCATCTGTACTTCATACATTTGTGGGGGGGGGGGGGGTGTTGCACTGGGTCTCACATACTGTGAAATGGATTCCTGACTCTCTTTGGCTGGTGAGGGAGGACCATGGGATTCACCAGCATCTCTGGTAATTCTGTGTTGTGCATGGAAAAGCCTGTTGTGAGGAATTTTTTGTTTTGTTTTTTTAAAGCCAATGTACATTCTTCTGGCTTCTATTTAAATCGATGATTCCTTTCATATTTTCTTTCCCTGTTTTCACTTTCCCTGCGTTTCACAAATAATTATCCATAATCATGTATGTTCGAATGTAGACTGCTATCAAGGACCAGCCTTTTCTTCTCTGGGGTGTAACCCAAAATTATACAGAGTTCCAGATTGTTGGAGCAAGAAGGACCCATAGATAGGATCAAGACTTGCTTTCGACTTGGGGGCTTGGTCTCTGACAGTGGTAATGCAAGGGTAGCAATGATCTATTTTCAGTTTTAAAAAGGGGAATATTTACCAGTCATAAGTTGTACAGGCTATAAAAATGTAATTTTCAGCTCTCGGCAATAATCATGTCAACTTAGTGCGTTAACACTGGTTGTCTCAAGGGAAAAAGAAAAACCTGTCACCTAATGAAGGGGATTTGGCAGTCCAAAATTTTCCCAGCATGAGCCCGACGTGGGGGGGGAAGTAATAGATGTACTCTTTTGTGTTCAAAAGGTAAGAGGCTCCTCATCACAACTTACTCCAGATCCAAATGCCCAGAGCACTTGAGGCAAGGTTAGAAGTCAGGAGTCCTGACTTCTACCCAAGTGCTTCTCAAGGCAAAACAGAACGCTGATTTGCTTTTCCATTCGACAAACGTTTACTGAGTGCCTGTGTTGAGTCAGATAGGTACACTTGGAAAGACAGAACAGATACAGGGCCAAGGAGGAAGATGGCCGTGCCACTCTGTAGATAGTGACTAACAGGCAACACCGCAGGTGCTATGTGCAATGCTCGAGTAGACAGAAGGGCCGAGGAACCCCCAACCCCCACAATTTCTGCTTTTATTGACTATTTCAGGTCTGTTATACTTACAAAATGTGCCTATTTCATAACTGTTTGTGTCTCTCTTGTTTTGCTTTTAACGTAGGGTGTTAAATTCCTCTCTGACAGTCAGCTCTTTTCCTACTTTTAAACCTCTTCCACCGTAGTTCTGTCTCCCCTGGCTTGGCGAATAGTCAGGAAATGCTTCCTTGATAGTAATGGTAGGCAGTTTGTTCCTCTTCCTCTTAGATGATGACCATCTCTCACGAATCCCCGTCCAGTTTCATTCTGTGTGTGTCTGTCTTCACGTCTCCAGCTTGTGATCCTTATTAATTTTAGACAAGATCTTAAAGTTGTGGAGCATTCCCTCCAAATTTAATTAGCATGTTCTCAGTTCACTTATCTAAGTGATAATAAAGTGTACAATAGAACTCCACCGGGGGCTGACCCTCGTTTGCTGCCATGGTCCCTGCGCACCAGCTGGCTTTGAAGGAGGCTCAACTCGTCCAAATCCTCTCTAGAAAGTTTTCCTAAAATCGGGGATAGCAAATAATGTTAGTGTTAATTCAAGTTTAATCTTTATTGCAGATAATATATTAGTTTTAGTCATATTCATGATAAGATAGAGTTGTCTTTTTATGGAATCAATGTTCTTACTGGGAAAAAAACAAGAGTAAACGTTACCGCTAGATTAACTAAACCAACAGAATTTCATTTTTGTTTTGTTGACAGAGAAAAATTTGTAAATTGTTGTATTTTCTGTGCTTCAAGAGCAGAGAATCTAACGACTTCTTTAACACAAAAGTTATATTGTTTTGGCTTACTGCCATGACCATTTAAAAAATTTTTAAGTTTATTTATTTTGAGAGAGAGAGAGAGAGAAAGAGAGAGAGAACGAGCTGGGTAAGGGCAGAGAGAAGAGAGAGAATTCCAAGCAGGCTCTGCGCTGTCGAATTCACGAACCATGATATCATGACCTAAATAAGCCGAGATCAAGAGTCGGAAGCTTAACCCACCGAGCCACCCAGGTGCCCCTGCTACCATGACCATTTAAAGGGAAAGAGACAGGAACGATAGAAAAGGTAAGAGAAGGGCTGAGTCAGTGCAATGAAAACTATTTTGCTGTGGCTGCTCTGTACCCCAGCTGTCCCTAAGAGCTTAACTTGCTCCCGTTTGAGACTGACATTAGTTCAGGAACAGCTGAGAGCCAGGGAGGGGAGGAACCGGAAGAATCTTACTCACAGACCACCAGGGATAGGGGCAGCTCTCCAAGAAAGCCAAAGTCATGTCCAATTTCTATCCTTAGAAATTGCCCCTTTCCTTTATATCATACACACCATTTCTTCCTTTGTCAGGCCTTATTATTGTTGTACTTGTGTCTTACACGAGTATCATTAGGAAAGCTGGCTTAGCAAATGTTAGCATAAACTACATTGATAATCTCATCTAGAACTTATTTAAAAAATCTGAGCGACATCAAGTTTTCCAATTACTAAGACGTATATCTATTACAACACATATTATGATGGTAAATACTCCATCACAATATATTAATAATAATGTAAGTATAATAGTAATTATATGTAATATATATTATCATATAACTGTAAATAATAAATATTATACTATATATGCGTGTTGTACTGAGGAGCTATCTAATTTACATTTCATAGAAGCTAATTATTCTAACGAATTATATTTCCCTCTATTTTACTAACTACGGTGTCTTTGATGATGATAAATAGAATGATAAATAGAAACATTTTTTGATGAGTATTTTGGTAATTTGATACATTGGTCTGTAATTTATTATGTGGCCAGTAGTAAATATCATACAAAGGAAAACTCTGGAACTATTTGCCCGCCTCTGAGGATTAACAAAGCTGAGTATTATTATATATGAGAAGGAATCATGGGGGACTCATGCAGTTGGATACGGGATCCATGCAATTGCCCTTGATTAATGGTAGGAAAGAGATCTTAACAAACTCGTGACTAACTTGCCCAAGTTTTCTGGAGAAGGTTGACAGTGAGCCCAGCACAGAAAAGGATCCTTTGAAGCACGGAAGCTTGGAATGGACAGGGGCAGGTTTGGGGAAATCTAAGTAAAACACAGATTGAAGACACGCTGATCTTACCTAAGTAGTTCCGGAAATCCCAGGATGTCTGGAGTCAATATGCATTCAGAAAAGGACAAACAACTAAGTGGGTCCGTTCAATAAAAAAAAAGAATGAATGCTGAAAAAAATGCATCACAGCCAACAGTACACCTGCCAGCAACTCCGCTTCTAGCTCCTTCTCTCTCTGCTCACCCTCCCTCGCAAGCTTCCTTTTTGCGAACTCTTGAATGGGATTAGGCACAACTGAGAAGAGCAAATATTAGAACTCGTTAACGACAGAGGCAAATGCTTGGTCCTGAGTCACCTGGTCTCAGGGCCTATTTTTGGCTCTCTGGGCCTGGCTAACTCAGCCCTCAGGCCTCCCCTTCCCCTTCCGCTTCACGCATGTTCTTAGCTGCTCCTTCACTGAAACGCTAATGACTTCAGAGCTTTGATCTCCAGACAAGACTATGTGACATTTCACTCGGATGGCTTTCAGTCATTGTAGACTCCACACGCCGAGTCTGCCCTCCTCAGTCCTGACCTCGCTTCCTCTTCCAGAGACATTTTTTCCCGTTTCCGTTTCTATTCACGGTGACGTCATGCTTCCAACCACGTCATGCTTCCATGTTGCTCATTCTGGTATCTGGTCAATTTCCAAGTTCTGTCAGGCTTTCCTTAAAAAGCGTTCTTTTCTTCCTTTTCTTTCCATTTGTACTGTTAACCCCCTGTGCCTGGGTTACGCTTTAGCCTCTTAACGGTTCTCTCTACAAGCTCACCTGCTCCATTTGGCCTGACATACTAATGCCACGATTCTATTTTTTAAACATTTAAAAAAATCATGTTGAAAAATTTCCAGAGACTTTGTTTTGCCAGTGGGATAAAGATTACATAAGACCACACGGTTCAGTAGAGACTGAGTTATGGCTGGAGCCCAGACTTTTTTAACATCAGTTCCAATAATTTTTCTACTAAGGTTTGCTGTGTCTTATGAATTCCAGCATAGGAATACATCATCTATCCTATTTTATCCCTAAACGCTTTCGTGTTTTGCACTTCGTTTTAATCTCTAAGCTGTCTCAATTTGTTTTGGACGTAGGAGGGATCTTAAAACTTAAATAAATCGAAACAAAGGTTGATCACAATAAAAATGTTATATAGAGGGACAGGTAAGACTATATCAAACAGGTAGTTTCTTGTTATTGTTTTTGTTTTTCTTTTTCCAGAGACAACTCATACTGAAAGACTTTGGCTTCACGTGCCATTGGCTTCCTAGCCCAGATGATTTCTGAATCAAGATTCTCCCTTCATCGACTCCCGCTTTCAGGGAGATATCTGTTCTGACTGCACAAGCCAGAGGCAGCTCTTGGTACTGAGCTCCGGCTCTTGTCATGCTGGGTTTCTTTCCATATTGTTCGAGAACAGCATGCCATCCATCCAGGGAATATTGACTAAACTCCTATTTTCACAAAATCTAAATTCAAGTTGGAAGCAAAGCATCTGACATGGCTGTTTACAAAGTCTTCAGTTGGCCTTACGAGGCCTCCAGCAGGGGGCCCATAGAGAGACAGAGGAATTGGCAGACAAAAGCAGAGAGCTACAGGGCACTGGGGCTCCAGAGCTCTAACCCCATCGCTAGTTGGGAAACGCGTGTTATTCAAAATCCGAGAGAAAGGTTATGCTGGGCTCAGCCTCCCAGAGGCCAAAGACCCTCCATAGCCTAAATTGGGCAGAATATTTTTCTCAGATGTTAGTAGACTGGTTTCTTATGTCATCCGGTTGTAACAGTGAGAAATTGATTCAATGTACAAAACCCTTATTTGGCAATTTTCATCTTCAATGCACTTTCCAAATGTTAACTAATTAATCTGCTTGACAGTGTTCCATTTACACACGTTTTATGTTCATAAACTCTTATAAACTTTTATTGCTTTGATATCTCATTTCTAGTTTTTGTTTTTTTTCCCCGTTTTCTTTCAAGGCCAAATTAGTATAGTTCTTTGCTGATATGGTGCCATGTTCTCCCCCATGATCCAGGGGCTCTCTTAGTGGTAGATCCTCAAGCCAGAAAATGAGATGTGGCTGGGGGAGGAAGAGAATGAGGGGAACAGCCTCACCCTGGAAATAACAGAAGTGCCACCGGGGACAGATTCATACAGCCATTGCCTCTGATAGTACCGCCAAGATCAGTCTAGCTCTTGGGTGAGCCACAAGTATCATCGAGGGCCTACTATACGCCAGGTGCTGTTCTAAACTCTAGAGATGGAGCGGTGAACAAAACAGACCCCAGTCGTTGCCCTCATGGAGCCCCAATATCAGAAGCTTAGAGATCTATTTCAATCATCTCCCTCAGACATTCTCATGAATCCAACGTCTTCTTATTCTACAGCATTTCTCAGGGAAATGACTTGTACATGTTTGTTTTTCGTGGGGTAAATACAACTTAATTTGTTCTTAACCTTTCTCTTTTAAGCCTCAAGATCTGCTCCTAGGAGTTAGTGACCAGATCTATATGCTTACCATCTAGACCACTAGTTCTTGAGATTTTGGGTTATGAACCCTGGTAAGAATCTGTTGATAACTATGTACCCACTCAACGGAGGACATTTTTACATATACACACACACACACATATATATATATATACACACATGTATATATAAAAATTTATATATATTTATATACAAATATATGTAAATAGGTACATACATATGTACATGCATATATACATGCAAATGTGCATGCCATTTTAAGGAGTTTATAGATCATCTAAAGTCCATACACCCTAGGTGAAAGACGATCACCTAATCTAGAATTATCACTATTTTATAGACTTTATCTCATTTAGATTTCAGCTGTGAGTTAGATTTTGCAGAATTGAGAATGGCAAGTACTAACATTGATTCGCATAGGCTAGTGTCTTCACTTCTTTGACCTCTTTGATCATTTCTTTGAATTATTTTGGCCCGTGTTCACGCACAGAACATTCTAGCTGTGGATGTACAATTATTTTAGAGAGTAGAATATAGGTTTCTGCCTCAATTTTAATCCTTTTGTCAGATGAGTACATTGTCTTTAAGGTAGACTGTGCAATGACAGCATACTGTATGTTCTAGACGGTGACTGAAACTTTGGAATCCATTGTTTTCCATGATAATTGGTCTTACAGTCTCCCAAAGTCTCTCACACTTGCCCATAAGGAATTTCATCTGCCAGTTTTCTGCTCCCATATGTAGTCTTGTGAAATTTTCACAGTTTCCTCTGCATAAATGGCATAATATTTCATTATTAAAAAGAAGTTAGCGTCATGGGCAAACCTGAAGATTTTATTGTAAACAGTCTCTTGTTACATCTTAGCCTCCATTTGTGAGTTGGAACAATTTAAAAAATATTTATCCTTGCTCCTCTCTCCTTTTTTTTTTTTTTGGAGCCAGTATCCGTTCTCTCTGAAGATAAAATAGTTAATTAAATTCCACATTAGGTCCCAAATAATATATGGCAAAATATTAACCGTGGACATCTCTGTTTAGCTGGGTTATAGATGATTTTAATTTTATTCATTTTGGTTCTCTGTATTTTCCACACTTTCTACAAAGAATATATATGGCTTTTGTAATAAGAAATGTTATTAAATATGCATAGCTTTTCATGGAACCTTATCCCAGTCTTAGTAAGTATTTAAATAGAGGACATGCATTGGATTGTCTTTCCCATATACTTCCTTAAAAATATGGGAGGAGTATAATCTCCCTTTCAGAAGCTACCTTGCCTTTCTTACTATAGATTATCTTGTTCTTAAATGCACAAGGAATCATATCCTTTGGTCCTTATTCATGAATGCCTGTCACATTGACACTATGGCGGCCCTCTATTAAATTGATCTGTCTACACAGTTTCAATGGATCCAAAATTTCACCCTTGAGTTTCTTCTAAACTCTTGGGTAGAGCACATTTACTTCCAGTGATTACTCCAGTTTGGGATAGAAAATTGTGACAAAATGCATTATTGATTCGGCCAAGAACATCTAGTTTATTTATTGCTATTTGATTTTGTATCTGTGACCGATATGCTTCAAAAGTTAATTTAGGAGCGGGAATGTCACTAATGCCTTCCTTTATAAACTGATTCATTCTGTTATCTCCTTTTCAGACCGGCATGGTCTTTTTATATTGTGATCATCAATCAATTGGTCTCATTGATTCTCTTGCTGTCTTTCTGCCTCCCATGTTTCCAACAAAGATTTCAATACTGGGGTCGGTTCGTCAGAAATATCCCCAATTCTCTTTTCGCTTAAAAAAATTTTTTTTTATTTGCATCTCTTCTGCTATGTATGACACTTCTTGTATTTTTCTACTTGGGCACATTTATTTTTAATATGATGTCTTTTGAAATATTATCTTCTCTTCTTAAACCTCATTTGGCTTGCAGGCTGTGGGCTTGATTTGGCCTGTAGGCTGTAATCTGCCAAACCTCTGATCTAGATACTTAAGTATGGCATTCCTACCCACCGTGATTCTATTTTATTTCCTCTTCCCATAAAGTTCTGCAACTTGCTTTAAGATGTCCTAAAATACGAAGCTACGTCCCCTCCTGTGTGCCTACACCATATCCTTCCCATACAGAGTTTTTGTTTGGCAGCAAGAGGCTATCTGGCTCCTTACGTGCTAATTATATCATAGCCCTCATTTGTTGCCAAGTACTCCCATCTGGCCATTTGGTCTGGTAAGTCTTTAATGTTTGTTTGAAGCAGCTTTGCATACTGGATTGGTCTTTCGCCACTTCTCGCATTCATTAGTTCTTAGTTAGGGCATCCGTATTTTATTCTTTTCATTTTTCTCAGAGACGTTCTCCTCTTCCTCCCTGATTGCTCGACTTGAATCTTGGATAACTCAGATATTACACTTTCATCCATTTCCCTCAAGATTTCTTAATTTTAAACTTTCTGAAACTTGAAAAATATCCTCAACTAGTTTACTTCAGACAGTTGACTCCTTTTTTCTGTATAGACGCAATTTACCTAGAAGATATCTTGGTTCTTGGTGAATTTATGCATCTCTTCCTATACCATTCACTTGTCTATATTTTCAGAGTCTGGAAATCTGCTCGTCTTCGCATTTCTTCAAAGAGTGGACATTCCTTCAGGAACTTGAACTGAAGCTTCTTGCCTTAGGACTTAAATTAAACCCAGGCATGATTCCAACTCAGTCCCTGTGATTGTTAAACATTTCTCCTCCCCCACGTTAGCAGGCGTGTTTTACAAAGGTGTTATGACAGGCAGTTCAGTACATGGATCGTGGCCAACACTATCTATTAGTCATGAACCTAGCCCCTCTCCGTTCAGCACCATCCCGCATCTTGGAGAAGTTTAGTCACAGCAAGATGACTCTGGAAATCTTGTAAGGGTTGGCTTCCAGATAAAGATCAATTTCTTTTCTCACTATTTAGATATTTTTATTTGGTGTGATGAAAAAAAGCATAGAAATAAGTTCAAGAGATTTGAATATTGCTTCCAGTGATACAAACCTTAATTAAGTGAGTTGGACCGGTCTGGACCTAAGTTGCCTCAACCAAAACACAAAGACTTTGACGTAGTTGGTCTCTAAGACTCTATCTTCAACATTCTGAGGCTCTGTAGCGGACCGCACATTAGGAACAATGATGTACCCAAGTGGCTTGATGACTGGTGCAGGGAGATGTGATTTCCAGGGCTATGACACTTTCATGTGAAATGAACTCTTACATTTTAATTGCTTAACTCTTTAATGTAAGTTTTGTTTTCTTTTTCATTGATGATAGAAATGACCATGTCAGGACCTCAAAGAACTTTGAAAAATACTGGCTTGACTATGTACCTGAAGGATCTGAGGCTTAGAAGGGCAAACTCTTCCTAAATGAGAAAATAAGTGCCAGGTTCTGGAATTAATTGCAGAGTTTTACATACACAAGTTTCAGTTTGAGAAATACATCACTGCTCCTGCATATCGTTTCTAATGATGGCTGCACGATATTCAGCGGATACTGTTTTAGGACTAAAGTTAAAACTAGTTTTGACTTCTTTTTCCCCAAGTCTCTTTCCAAAAGAGTTAACGACTATTCAAGACAAAAGTTATCTCTTTCTTCTGGGTCTTCAGACTAAAGTGTTTTTTTTTTTTTTTAATGATAAAGTAAGGTGTTTATGTAGAAGAAATAATATAACACTTAAGCAAGACTCCATTCAGATTTTGGATTTGGTATCTCTGTAGGTAGGAATGAGATGATTGAGTTAAGAAATATGATTTAAATAGTTTATTAATATTGAACAATAAAAATGGAGAATATGAAGTATTTTCCTTGTATGCCTCATACACTGGACACATTTTGCTGGTAGAGGTCAGGATCTGCCCCATATAGTGAGTTGCTGTCCTCCAGTGGCACTGTTGAAAACGCACAGTGGAGGGGCGCCCGGGTGGCTCAGTCGGTTAACTTCCGACTTTGGCTCAGGTCATGATCTTGCGGTCTGTGAGTTCGAGCCCCGCGTCGGGCTCTATGCTGACGGCTCGGAGCCTGGAGCCTGCTTCCCATTCTGTGTCTCCCTCTCTCTCGGCCCCTCCCCTGCTTGTGCTCTGTCTCTCTCTCTAATATGAATAAACATTAAAAAAAATTTTTTTTTTAAAGAAAATGCACAGTGGAACTTGCTTTAGTTTTTACTTCTTCGTCTGTGATGACATTTATCTTTTTTTGACGGCCTTGCCTTTAGTTTTCTGACTGCTGGTTTTGGCTCTGAGTCTGGCTTCAGGCCCTCTTTTTGGCATCTGCGGCCCATGGCCCAGGCTGACCCTGCGTGTGGGAGACCTCCGGAGGTTGGTACAGAGGGAACTTTTTGCACCAGACCAACCTGAGAGTGTTCTGACCTTATGAATGGGACTTCAGACAAAGCAAACAGGCTAGGCACAGGGGGTTTATTTGACATGGTGACGGCTAGATTCAGAAGTCCAGTGGAAAGATGTAGTCTTCTGAATGATAAATAGCCTGGCTTATGTGCTGACGCAGTTGCTAGGTTAATCAGGCAAAAAGGCTCACGGTAAGGCACACTTCTTTTTTCTTTTTAAAAAATTTTTTTAATGTTTATTCATTTTTGACAGAGGGAGAGACAGAGTACAAGCTGGGGAGGGGCAGAGAGAGAGAGGGAGACACAGAATCAGAAGCAGGCTCCAGGCTCTGAGCGGTCAGCACAGAGCCCAACACGGGGCTCGAACTCACGAACCGCGAGATCATGACCCGAGCCGAAGTTGGACGCTCAACCCACTGAACCACCCAGGTGCCACAGGGCACACTTTCGGCAACCGGCAAAGGATATGAAAGAAATCACTTAAAAATAATTGTCTTTAATCACAAAAAGACAAATACTGTACCACCAGGTGGTCGGGGTGAGGAGAAAGGGGGGTGGTTATTGTTTAATGGGTACAGAGTTTCAGGTTTGCAAGGGAAAGAGTTCTGGACGTGGATGTGGTGATGGTCACATAATAATGTCACTGTGCTTAACGCCCCTGAACTGTGCCCTTAAACACAGTTGAGAAGGTAAATGTGGTTATACACATTTTACCCCAATTGAAAAACATGTACAAATAATTGCTTTTATTTGCCTTACGTGCAGCTGTCTTGTGCTGCCATAAAAATCCATGGTATCCGTTGTTTTGCCTTGTGAATTTGCTGACGTATCCTCCTAGGAATTCAGCTCCCGATGGTTGAAATTACTGGGCAAGAGGAGACCAAGATGGTCACTGGGAGGGCTTGAACGTGCCATGGACATTTCAACTCCAAGACTGACTTTAGCATTTCCCCAAACCATAGAGAAAATTACTTACTAAAGGACCTACTAATTCCACGCCCGTAACGTCTGGAGCTTTGTTCTCTTTCTTTTTTTTTTAATTTGAAAAATTAGAATATCTAGGAGAGCTGGTGGTGAGTTCATATTTCACTTAGCCTCATTCAGAACATTTTCCAACTTGAACATTTCTGAAATATAAGACTCATAGAAAACCTTTTGCCAAATTAAGTCTGTTATCTAGTAATATCTAGTATATTGAGCTAAATTAAAAGCATAGAACAGATACCCCAAATCGGCTGTGTTTTCCTAACATTCAGAAATTTCTGGGCCTTTCTGCATGACCCCAGGGCTGAACATAGACCTAGTTATATGTAGGACCCAGGAAAGAATTTATCTCAATAGAAAAATCAGAGGCTCACAAGTTTAGTCCAGGTCGTTGGGGTTCAAGGAGGCGGACACAAACTATCTTTTTCTTCCATCTAAGTTCTCAGCCAAATGAGATAATGGAATAAAGAGATTAAGGAAAAAAGGCCAATTTTTTATGATACTGGAGAGCATGGCTTAGGCAAGTGGAGGGCACAACGGATAACATGCCCTGCACAGGCAGGGGCCGTTCCGTCCATGTCTAGTGCTCGCTCCCAAATTTTCCAATAAGGTAAAGCAATCCCCCACCTCAGAGAAGAGTTGAGTGAGGATTAGAGTGTCCTCTCTCTGTTTTCCCTTCATGGGGGAGATGAAGCCAAGGTCAGGAGCCTTCCCTCCCGCGTCCCTCTCCCCACTGTAGAACAGCTCAGTCATCACCGTATTCAGAGCTGTGTTTCTGAGTCAGGCACAATGCCGGCCACACAGGCTGTCCTCTGGTCTAGCTCCCAGGAAAGAGGCTGCATTAAGCGTGACCGAAAGGGGGGCCTGGGTGGCTCAGTCGGTTAAGCGTCCAACTTCGGCTCAGGTCATGGTCTCGCGGTTCGTGAGTTCCAGACTCGCGTCGGACTCTGTGCTGACAGCTCGGAGCCTGGAGCCTGCTTGGGATTCTGTGCCTCCCTCTCTCTCTGCCCCTACCAAATTATTTAATTTTTTAGATGTTTATTATTTATTTTTGAGGGGGGGGCCTCAAAAATAAATAATAAACATCTAAAAAATTAAATAAATAAATATTTAAATAATGAAATTAAAGTAATAATTAAAATAAATACATAAAATGTCATTGATGGAAACATTTCAGTGAAAATAGTTAATTGACCAAAAATCAACATGCAATTAGCAAATAAAATAAATAAATATTAAAAAAATGAGTGGCCAACAGCTTTATGTTTTTTAATATGAAATTTCTTGTCAAATTGGTTTCCATACAACACGCAGGGCTCATCCCAACAGGTGCCCTCCTCAATGCCCCAGTTACACTGGCTTTAGCAGCTTAGGCAGGGACTGGAGACAGCACTCACAGTGTGGCAATGCTCTGGCCCCTGGACGGCGATGGCCTCTGCGGGGAGGTTGATAGGCGTCAGCAGCGTCAGTGATAGCCCAGAAATAATAAAAACAATAATCATGAGATAAGCCAATGCTAATAGGCACATGTTGTGTGCCGGGAATTTGGTTAAATAATTTACAGGCATTATATCATCATTTAAAATTGTCTTATGATGAAAATTTACATACTGAAAACCAGAGCATGAATAAGAACTATCCATAACCCTCTCTTCCACATTTAGTAATTATTCATATTTTTCTGTATCTGTGTCTTTATCGGGGTGGTTGTAAGTACTTAAACTAAGTTACAAATATCATGACATTATACTCCTAACTGTTTCAATATGCACTTCGAAAAATAAGGACATTTTTTACATAACAAGAACATCATCCTTGATGAAATGAACAATAATTCCCCCAAATCACCTAAAACTCTATACTCAGATTTCCCTGGTTTTTCCCTGTAATTGTCTTTTATAGTTCATTTATTTAAACCAGAATCCAATCGTCACGTTTATTATTTATTTATTTATTTAATATAATTTATTGTCCAGTTGGCTAACATACAGTGTATAAAGAGTGCTTTTGTTTTTTTTTCGGGTAGATTCCCATGGTTCATCGCTTACGTACAACACCCAGTGCTCATCCCAGCAGGTGCCCTCCTCAATGCCCATCAGTTGTCACACACATTATGTGTCTTAAACATCTGTTGATCTAGGAAAGTCTTCCCTTCCATTTTTTTTTATAGTCCAGCATTGCTTTTTATGTGTTTTGTTTTTCCTAAACCTTGACATTGGCTTGCTGAAGGGACCAGGACTGTTGTCCTTTATAATGTCCTTCTTCTGTATTTATCTAGTTGTTCCTTGTGGTGTCATTTAGCCTATTCCTTTATCTCCAGTCCCTAAAGTCCTGATTGGATTGAGGTTAGACATGTGTCAAGAATCCTTCACCTGCCTTGCTGCCTATTTCATCCTGCGTTGCATTGGCAGCAACTAATTTCAGGTTATCTCACTTAATGATACTAAAATTGATGACTGGTTAAGGGAGCGTAATAGCCTGATCTCCCCTTTGTTGCATTATATCATCTAAGCCTCTCAAACGTGGTTAATTTGCATATTTTTCCTGGCATCTGGCTGTAGCATCTGACCTCAGATTCTATGTGCTTGAGCACACCCTCATCCTGCCACCTGTCAGCAGTACCTTTAACCCATGTCAGGCTGGCCTTTTACAAGTGATACATATTCCCAGAGCGAGCTGGTGTGAGAAACACAGAAAATGACAGAGAACTATTCTGGGTATTCCCAGTTCATCTGATAGAAATTTACAAGGGCAGAATTCAGAAAACAATTTTTTTTTGGTAAACTGGTGTCATGAATTTAAATTTTGTATTTGTTTACCATTCTGACTCTTAAGTTATTTTGGTGCGGAAAATACGGTACCCTCCCCTTCACGACGTAGATGTGGATGTGCATGGGTCGGTAGTTGCTGCCAGAGACCAGGATGCTGGGGCTTAGTGTGTGTGAGGAGGGCTCAGGAAAATCCTATGCCCAAGCCCTGACCATGCCGGTTCTCTTTTCTCTGAATCATATCCTTCCTCAGGCTGTTTGTCGTGATCATTTACATGCTGAGTGTTGTTTTTCTATTTGATGGTAAGCCCCTTGAGGGCGTGCTTGGGCATTTTGCCTTTTAGAAACAATGTTTATGTGGAAAGAAGCTGGTCTTTTGGAGTCAGACCTAATTAGTCTTGAATATGAGTTACAACGTATATTTCTTACTTGATCAGGTAGAAATGGTTTGATTTCTGAATCTGAGCTTCCTCATTAGTAAGGTGGGGTAATGATACATGACCAATTTGCCACATGGCTTCATTGATTCATTTGTTCATTCAACAAATATTTACCGAGCATGCTCTATTTGCCCAGCTCACCCCTAGGTGAGAGGAATACAATGTTGATTATAAGACAAAGGTCCCTGCTCTTGTTGAACTGCAACGAATCAGATGCACACCAGGCGAAACATTTCCCATAGTTCCAGCACAGCGTGGAGCTCAGAGCTGGTTATCTCCTTTGATTTCCTCTGCACCGTCCTCGGAGTCAGGCATCAGGCTGCCCTGTGTGGTAGGTAGTCAAGTACAACTCGACATGGTAAAAATGTCCAGATGCTCATCTACACTGCTGTGGGTGTGATGGGAAGACAAATGCCTCCACTGTCTTTCAGATCTGTGGTCCAGAAATGTAAATAAATATGTATATCTATAAATATATGTATATGATCACACACATTGTGATGAGACAGAGGTTGGATTCCTGGGATATTTGCCTTTGAATTTGGATCATATTTTTTAAAGTTTATTTATTTATTTTGAGAGAGAGAGAGAGAGAGAGCAGAGGAGGGGCAGAGAGAGAGAGGGAGAGAGAGAATCCTAAGCAGACTCTGCATGGTCAGCAGACAGCCTGATGAGGGGCTCGAACCCACAAGCCATGAGATCGTGACCTGAGCCACAAATCAAGAATCAGATGCTGAACTGACTGAGCCAGCCAGGCGCCCCTGAATTTGGATCATTTTAGCACCACTTTTGAAATCCCCCCACTTGCATTTTTTTTAATTTTTAAAAAATATTTGTTTATTTTTGAGAGAGATAGAGACAGAGTGCGAGAGGGGGAGGAACAGAGAGAGAGGGACACACTGAATCCGAAGCAGGCTCCAGACTCTGAGCTGTCCGTACAGAGCCCGACACAGGGCTTGAACTCACAAACGGCGAGACCACGACCTGAGCTGAAGTCGGCCGCTTAACCGACCGAGCCACTCAGGTGCCCCCCACCCTTGCATTTCTAATGGTGTCTCTATGTGTATCTGTTTTGCCTATTCAGGCGGACTGTGAGCTCCTTGCAAACAACACCAGGGTCTTAGGCAACGTCGCACCCAACCCAGTGGCTCTGGGCATACTTTGTGCCCAAGGCGAATCACAATCAGGGCCCCTCCAGGAGCTATTCTGAGGATGCCAGGGTCCGGTCAGCATTTCACTCTTGGATAGATATATAACTTCCACATAAGCCTGCACAGTTCTTTGATACTCTGTATTTTGGCCACTGTTGCTATTCCACACCTCCAAGCATTTTCTGCTGAAGAAGCTGACTGAGCAAACCCTTGAAGATATTTTTCATTTCCTTTGATGGAGCATAATGCTTTCATATATAAACACAATAACACAGTCATCACATATGCACTTACATTATGGGAGCGGCTGCGTACTACTCAGCAGCAACCGGCCAGGCAAGGTGCCCACGAGTTCTATTTACCATTCTGATCTAAATTATGTTCATAATAAAAGAGTTTTCAATCAAGGTGAATACAATTTCATCCCAGCATAACATCTACATTGCTGTTCTCTCTCTCTCTCTTTTTCTTTCTTTCCCTTTATTCTAGGTCACTCACCCTGCTACACGTGAGATTTTTCTCTGATGGGAATAACAGCCTTGCTCCTCAATGAGCTATAACAACAGCTCTAAATGCATCTCCTGTAACATATCTCTGTGATTTGCCAGAGTGAGGATAAATCAAAGCAGAGGAGAGATGCACCTTAAGCCAGAAGCTAAATGTTACATCATGTAGCGCGAGGCTCCGGAAGGAGAGAGCCTGCTTGTTCCTGGCTGCACGCTCTCTTTGCGCCTGTTACCTCGGCCACAGCCCCATTAAAACAATCATTCTGAATCTGCAGGAAATTGTCACCTCTTTCTTTCCTGCCATGGCAGCTGGTATTGGAGGCCGGAGACATTGCTCATTCCCTTCAAGGTTCTTAACACACACGCAAAAAAGAAAATGAAGCTTAATTTGTTAAAAAAGAAAAAAAAAAAGTGTCAGCTTACCCTCAGGCTCAGCGCAGGCACGAGGGGGGTGGGGAAAAAAAAAAAAAAAGCAAAGATAAATGCCTCTAGGGTGAACCCGCGCTGGCTAATTCTCCACTCACTCTGCTGCTTTGCTCTATGTATCACATTAATCATGCCGGATGGGGAGACGTTTCAAAACTTAAGCAATTTTCAAACAAAGATGCACCATTTAAAAAATACAGCAACATAACTTTATTTTGCGTTGCTTTCTTTGTACCAGCAGTGAATCTGAAAACTGTGCTGCAGATGTTAGTACAAATAATTAATTAATGCCTGGGTGGGGACAGGAGGGAGAGGGGCAGGAAGCAAAATAGACGAGCGGAAGCAGAAGAGCCATTGCCCTCTCCTTTCTCTTTCCATGACCTTCCCCAGATTACAGGAGCTGGGCCAGTCTTCCCATTCACCACAAGGCTTAGCTCTGCCCTGGTTCCTGGACCGATTCAAACAACAGATGGGCAGGATTTAAACAGCTCCATTGTCTCATCCCACGGAATTTAATATGCCAGCTTCCCAGACCCCAGAGCCCTGTGATGCCTCCTGCGTGCTCTGCTTCTAAGAACTGAGCCCCGGTTTGGGTCTCGCCACCCTGCAGACCTCAAGTGAGTCCATGGATGGCTGCTTCTGACATCCAGCTGTGTAACCAGCACCCTGATTCGCTTCCTGGTGCTGAGACTTGCTCTCTTCAATCCAATATGCTACCCACTTGGGATTTTGTTGTTGTTGGGATTTTGTTGTTGTTGGGATTTTGTTGTTGCTGTTTTGTTTTTAATTTTTTGTTAACGTTTATTTATTTTTAAGAGAGGGAGAGAGAGACAGAGCGCCAGCAGGGGAGGGTCAGAGAGAGGGGGGAGACAGAATCTGAAGCAGCTCCAGGCTCTGAGCTGTCCGCACAGAGATCAACACGGGGCTCGAAACCCCAAGCTGTGAGATCAAGACCTGAGTGGAAGCCGGACGCTTAACCAATTGAGCCACCCAGGTGCCCCTGTTTTTGTTTTTAAATGTTTGTTTATTTATTTTGAGTGGGGGAAGGACACAGAGAGAGGGAGACAGAGAATCCAAAGCAGGCTCTGTGCTGTCAGTGTGGAGCCCAACGGGGGGCTCGAACTCATGAACCGTGAGATCACAACCCAAGCCTAAGTCAGATGCTTAACTGACTGAGCCACGCAGGTGCTCGCCACCCCCACTTGGGGTTTTTGCTAGCCTGGTCGACTTCCTTCGCGGGATGTGCCTATCTCTCCTTGCACATCTTAATGCCCACCGTTGCCTGACCCACAGCTCTTCTTCGGGCATCACGCTGTGTCGTCCCTGCCCAGTTGCTTTTGCACCTGGGCTGGGTCTGCCTTCCAGCCCTCACCCTGCCGTAGTTTGGAATGTTCGAGCCAGACCTCTTCTCGTATTTTCTGTCTATCCTGTGTTTCCACCACACTTTGACCCTCACTCTGAAGTTCAAAGAAAATAAATGAATAAAAGTGGAGCAGAGGTTCCTAGAAGTTCACATAGTGCATCTGGGGCCGAAGATACTGAGCACTAGAAAAGACCATCTTCGTGGACTGGTGTATCTTGATATAATCCTAAAACCCCCAATCCCTCAGTGGTTGAGACAAATGGACGTGTGCGTTGAGGGATGGCAGTGGTGGAGATCCTGGGGCTCTTTAACTACAGACTTCTGGGAAATTTCTAGACCTCTGTCACTGACAGATAAGTCAGGTTTCCTTGCCACAGACACAATGAAGAGCTAGACACATCTTCCTCAGTCCCAGAAAGCCAAGTGGCCAAAATCTCACCTGTAATTTATAAGATACACTCGGTGAGGACGAACTTGGGACACTCCATCCCGGCAAGAAACTCCATTTGAGCCACAGTGACTTGAGGAATCATTCGTAGTCTAGCAGAGCAAAAACCTACCCAGAATGCTTGCATATTATGAAATGTATCATGTGCATACAAAATTACACCTTAAGTAATACAAATTAAAAATGCAGTTTAAGAAATAAATATTACCGAGACTATGAGAGCCCTGTGCGTGTTCCCATTCTCTTTTCTCATCAGAAATAGCCATTGTGGGGCGCCTGAGTGGCTCAGTGGGTTAAGCGCCCGACTCTTGATTTCAACTCAGTTCGTGATCTCATGGTTGGTGAGTTGGAGCCTTGTGTCAGTCTCTGAGCTGACGGTGCAGAGCCTGCTTGGGATTCTCTCTCTCCCTCCTTCTCTGTCCCTCCCCCCGCTCACATGTGCTACCTCTCTCTCAATCTCTCTTTCAAGATAAGTAAACAAACATTAAAAAAGAGAACTAGCAATTGTTCTGAATTTGGAACTTGTACTTTAATTTTTGTGCATTTGTGTTTACTTCCATGTATGTGATTATGTGTGTGTTTGTATGAATAGCATTATTTTGCATTTTCAATCTTGAGTGGTTCTACTCTGTGTATATTTTTCTACAACTTTTTTTCTCAATATGATTATGAGGCTTATTCATGCTGTTCTAATTCTGGGATCTGCAAACTATGGCCCATGGGCCAAACCCAGCTGGTGCTCCATTTTTATAGACTCCTTGAGCTAAGAACGGTTTTCACATTGGTAAAGGACTGAATAATAAACAAAATCAAAGCAGGAGACATGACAGAGGCCATCTGTGGCCAACAAAGCCCAAAATATGTATTATCTGGACCTTTACAGAAAAAGTTTGACCATTTTTGTTCTTTAGTTGTGTCTGGGTTATTCTTATCCCTATATTCTTCTAGAACACATTTAAAAAATTAGCCTGCCAAATCTCACGAGAAACCTTTTCAGGATTCTGAATGAAATTACTTTGAATTTATAGATTGTTTTGAAAGGCACCGATGCATTGATGGTATTGTTCCTTTCCATCTGTATGATCTATTGCTACTATAGTAAATTATCCCAAAGTCTGAGACAACACAAATTTATCATCTTATTATTATTATTTTTTGGGGGGGTCAAACTCCACTATACATCTCACTGGGCTAAACTCAAGGTGTTTGGGGGCTGTGTTGTTTTCCGAAGGCTCCAGCGGACGTGGTTTCCTTGCCTCCCCCAGCTCCCAGAAGCTGCTTGCTTTCCTTGGCTTGTAGCCCTTTCCGTCTTCAAAACCGTCAATCGCATCATTCCAGCTTCCACTTTGGCCATCACATCTTCTTTGACTCTGACTGACTCCGCTGCCTCCCTCTTCCACCTTTAAAGACCCTTGAGATAACGCTGGGTCCACCCAGATAATCTGGGATAATCTTCCCATCTTGGGGGAACCATCTCAAAGCAACCATAATTTCCTCTGGAACCTTAATTCCCCATTGCCAGACAACTTCACATATACACAGGTACCAGGGATTAGGATGTAGACATCTTTGGGGCATCAGTCTACCTACCACGGGCCCATCTGGTGAGTTTTTTCTTTCAGTGATTATGTTTCTAAGTTCAAAACTTGCATTTGGTTCTTTGTATATCTTCTTTGCTTGAGACTATCTATTTTTCCACTTGCTTCACGAGTGGTTGCAGTTGCCTGTTGGAACGTTTTTACGATAGCTGCTTTAAAAGTCTTGTTGGATAATTCCGACATTCGTGTCATCTTGGTGTTGGCGTCTGTTGATTTTCTTTTCTCATTTGAGTTGAGATTTTCCTAGTTCTTTGTATGACAAAATTTTTGGATTGTATCCTATACATTTTAAATATAATGTTATGACACTCTGGTTCTTATTTAGAGCTTTAATTTTAGCTGGCAGTTAGCAGGTTTAGGTTCAGAACATGCATCCTGGCCCACTTTTGTGGCTTGTGGTTCCAGTATCCATTTAGTTTTCAAAGCCTTGCGTTGCTATTCTGGTATGCTCCACTTGTGTGCTCCCCGGAGGCCAATCTGCAACCTGGGTGGTAGTCCTCACCAGAGTTCAAATCTCCGATCCTTTGCTGTGTTGATTTGGGTTGGTTTAACACATTGGCCTCTGGAGAATTGGCCCAGGACTTCGTATTTAGATTTCCTTACTTTCTGTAACGCGCACCCCCTTTCCCCCCTCCCCCCAAGCCTCTGCTGGATGTTTGTTTAGTGCAGGGCAGAAATGGTTGACAGGTCTCCATCCCACAGCCCCCCGGGGGTGGGTGGGGTAGCGGGGAGTGAAGGAGCAACAACCAGTGTTCATGTTAGCTCAGGGTAGATATGGTTGATAGAGTTTTATATTTTCTTTGTGAAGTTTTCATGCATTTTGTTAGAATTGTTTTCTGGCACCTTATATTGTTTGGTGCTATTCTTTCACTTCTAAACACTTTTCAAAAGTACATTTGGATTTTCGGGCGCCTGGGTGACTCAGTGGGTTAAGCGTCCGACTTCGGCTAAGTTCATGATCTCACAGCTGGTGGGTTTGAGCCCCACGTGGGGCTCTGTGCTGACGGCTCAGAGCCTGGAGCCTCCTTTGGATTCTGTGTCTCCCTGTCCTCTCTGCCCCTCCCCCACTCATACTGGGTCTTTTGATCTCTCTCAGAAATAAATAAACACTTTTTTAAAAAGTACATTTGGATTTTGAGGTAAGTTGGCTGGAAATTTGGATGGTGTGGCACAAAATTATCATGTAAATAAGGTAATAGTGATGGTCTTTTCTTAGGGGATTACTTAACTGAGTCAATATATTGAGACTGGATCATTATTGAGCTGTTTCCTTTAAGATCAATCAGAAATTTTTATAATAATTTGAAGGCACTTGGAATTGGCAAAGAATTGTTAAGGCAGCTTTTCTTCTGTTCAGTCTGACAGGAAGAACTGGGAGAAAGTAACTTAGAAGGCTGCAGAAATTCTTATGAAAATTGATGGGCAGAACAATGTAAGAACTGAAAAAAAAAAAAAAGAAGAGAACAAAGTCTAGCATGATAAGTCTGGTCGAGGTCTAAGAACACACTTTAGATTATTTGGTAACAAGTCAACTTACGTAGATAAAAACTAGGATGCCAGCCACCTCTTAGAGAAGGGAAACACTAGCTAAGTGGATAAGCAAGGCTTTATTTGTGCTAGTAGCATGGACCAGCTTTGCCTATAAATGTGGACAGGTTGCCTATGTTGGAACATACCTAAGTGGTGGCACTAACTTGTAATTTCTTTAAATTTTTTTTAATGTTTATTTTTTTTTATTTTTAAATTTTTTTTTCAACGTTTTTTATTTATTTTTGGGACAGAGAGAGACAGAGCATGAACGGGGGAGGGGCAGAGAGAGAGGGAGACACAGAATCAGAAACAGGCTCCAGGCTCCGAGCCATCAGACCAGAGCCTGACGCGGGGCTCGAACTCACGGACCGCGAGATCGTGACCTGGCTGAAGTCGGACGCTTAACCGACTGCGCCACCCAGGCGCCCCGTTAATGTTTATTTATTTTTGAGAGAGAGAGAGAGCGAGCAGGGGAGGGGCAGAGAGAGGGAGACACAGAATCCGAAGGAGGCTCCAGGCTCTGGGGGGTCAGCACAGAGCCCGATGCGGGGCTTGAACCCACAAACTGAGATCATGACCTAAGTTGAAGTCAGATGCAGAAAGAGCAGGGTTATGAGGAGAAAAATAAAGTGCCTGGTTCTGGATATGGAAAATTTAATGCCTGTTATACTTCCAGTGGTGGTGTAGGCAGTTGGATATATCAGACTGGAATTTAGACAAGTCTACGATGGAGTTTTAGCTTTGGGACTCATCAGCAAGCAGATGGTGTTTGAAGCCATAGGAATGTGTGATATTACTCAAGGGAATAAGGTAGACGGAAAAAGAGAAGAAGGACTATGGCCAACTCCTGGGACACTCCAACATTTGAAAGTTGGACAGAAGAAGCTGGGGAGAAAACAGAGACTGTTGTGTCACCCAAGTCAAAAGAAGAAAATGTTGCAAGAAGGGAGAAGTGGTCAACTTCTCCGGTTGCAGCCGAAAACAAAACAAAACAAAAAACAGTTGGATTTCACATCCTGGAGGTTATGGTGGACCTTGAAGATAGTTACGGTTGTGGAGATAACGTTCTTATCGGATTGTGTTAAAGAGAGAAAGTTGTGGACACTCGACTGTGGAGAGTTGATTGATAATGCAACAAACAGGTGAACAGACCAGATAAAGGACAAACCTAATCTAATGCATTTTCAAAACTTGTCTGCAAGAGGAAAAGAATGGAAGATTCTGGAGCAGAATGGAGACCAGCAGTATGACTGGGCTTCTATCTCAGCCTACTAATCTGGAGTCCCATCACGAGTCAAAAAATTCCTGAAACATTTCACTAAATACTCTCGGTTTTGGAAAGAAGCGAAGAGAGAGAGTGTTCACTTTTTTTCTTCTTCTGATGGGAAGTTATGAATGAATCGGGAAAGAAATCAGCAGAGCTGACATTTCTTGTTGGAAGAGAAGGAACCAAGCTTCACACTTAATTGGGAGATAGAATCTGAAGCCTGGGAGTATCTCCTTATGGAAATGTATTCTATCCTCCTTCCCTTGCCCCCGTTAGCTAGAGCGAAGCAAGATACAGGACAGTCAATAATCTCACAAGCTAAAATGGAGCACAGGAAATCCAACTTAGTCTGTATATCACCACCCAAGCCGAGACTCCCTCCTCTCTGGCATACTGCTGCTTCCCAGCTGCTGCTTTTT
Organism: Panthera onca; assembly: GCF_046562875.1. Classification (NCBI taxonomy): domain Eukaryota; kingdom Metazoa; phylum Chordata; class Mammalia; order Carnivora; family Felidae; genus Panthera; species Panthera onca. The sequence continues at coordinate 139,097,960 of NC_138343.1, forward strand.
CAGACCACAGAAAGTGGATAAAACATGAAACATCCAGGCTAAAGCCAAAGTTTAAAAGAGAAAACATGATCCACACAAAAACTTGTATTGAACGTTCATAGCAGCATTATTTACAATGCCCCCCCCCCCCCAATGTGGAAACAACCCAGTGTTGTACATAATGGAATATTATTTGGCAAAAATAAAGAAACAAAATCCTGATATACGCTACAATGTGGTTGAATCTTGAAAACATGCTAAGTGAAAGAAGCTAGCCACAAAAGACCGCATATCACACGGTTCCTTTTATATGAAATGGAATCCATTTAGATGTTCAGAATAGACAAATCTGTTGACACAGAAAGCACCTTAATGGTTGCCTAGGGCTGGGAGCAGGTTGGAGGAAAATAGGGAATGACTGTTGGTTGATATGGGTTCCCTTTTTTGAAATGTAAAAATGCCCTAAAATTAATTGTGGTAGTATTTCACAAGTTGTAAATATACAAAAAACTTTGAATAGTGTACTTTAAATGGATTAATTTTATGGTATGTGAATTATATCTCAATAAAGCTTTTAGAGTAAAAAAGAAAGAGACAGAGAGAGAAAGAGAGAGAGAGAGAGAGAACATGGTTTTAGAGAAGGCACTGAGAAAAACCCTCTAAAAGTATTCACGATATGGAAGAATCATTACAATGTCTGGGCAGAGTTAACTAACATGAGCAAGGTAATAAAATATATACATTGGATGCATAGAAATTGTGCAGAAATACTATAGGAAATAAAGGGAAATAACCATGTAGAATTCGCAAAAACAAACCCAATCCGGTAGAAATTATAACTCAGGTAATTCCTCAATAATGCTTCACGTAGTGCTGAAGTTAATGAGAATATTAAGTTAATAAGGCACAGAAGAAAGAAAAAATTATGAAACAACAGAATGAGATCAAAAGGGAGATTGCAGATCTAAGGTAATAAGTTGGGGTTACAAGCAACATCCTTATAGAACTAATTAAAAAAGTGTAACCAGTGAGGAATAAAAGAGACATTACGGGAAGCTGAATCCCAAGTCCATAATCTCTCCCTAAGCTGAAATGCCAAAATCCAAAAAACTAAGAAAATTTACAGGGTTATTTTTTTGGTAACCAATGTGGTAGCCTAATCTGCCCTGAACAGGTGTGAGGTTATTTATAATCATTGCTTATCCCACTTCATTTGAATATTCATATTTATCCTTTTCATTGAAAAAAAAACATTAAGAAGGTGACTTATTTATAAAGGGGAAAGAATAAATTTGACCTCGTACATCACTACCACAATATTCAATGACAGCAAATATTAGAGTAATATCTAGAAAATTCTGGGGGGGAGGCAATATGGTCCAAGAACACTACATCTAGCCAACTATCAGTTGAGTGAAAAAGCAACAGACTGCATTCTCAAATATGAATTAAATCAGGGAATATAACACTCGTGAGTCCGTCTTAAAACAAATCGCTTGACGATCCAAAAAATTAGTACTTGAGGCTCAACAAAAACTCAAGAATGGAGAAAGTTAGGTTAAAAGGAATGGTGGTGAGTAGGGAATCCGTTTCAAGTTATCCCTTTTAAGTTATTTATAGAAAATTACAAAGGCTACATTGAATCAATATTTCTTTTATCCTCCTGAACGTATTCGGACCTTGGAATACCTTGATTCCAGTGTTATGGTCCCATCGTCCATACTATTGTTGTCTAGCATTTCCATTTTACTTTTAAAGACATTCCTCCTGAAATAATAATTTTCTTTTACAGTCGATGCTCAGAGCTTTTGATAACATGTTTTTCAATTTCTTTGCTCATCACTGCTTCTTGTATCCCATTAATTGAATTTTCTCCTTCCTTAAATATATCTTTCTGTGGTCATTTCAGTGAGGGAGATCAATTTTCAGTTTTCTTTTGTTTGAAAATATCTGTATTTTGCCTTCACTTTTGAGTAATCATTTCACTCAGTACAAAATTCTCAAATGATGGTCAAGTTCCTTCAGCACTTGGAAGGTATTACTTTGCTATCTTGGTCTCTATTGATGCTTTGGAGAAGGCAGATGTCAGATTAATTGTTCATTTGTAGATAATTTAGCATTTTCCCTTTGGTTATATTAAGGTCTTCTCTTTCACGATGATACCCCTTTTCTTTTCCTTTCTCTTCCCTTCCTTTCTCTCTCCTCTCCTTCTCTTCCTTTCTTTCTCTTTTTCACGTATTTTTGCTTCTGTCTTTCTCATATATTCTTCCAAAAGGACCTTAGAATATCTAGCATTTCAAAAAATTGTAAAGAGGAGTTAAATTTTGATTTGCATTTTTGTGTAACCTATTAATTTGGAACCAATTGATATTTTTAGCATCAAAATATTGATATTCCCATTTAAAAATGTGCTGTTTCTATCCATTTGAAAATGTCTCTCTATAAATGTTTGGTCATTTATCAAATCATCTTGCACCATATATATTAAATAAATTTATAAGTTTGCTACATTTTTGTTTCTATTTTGAATAGATTATTTTCTCTTTAAAACAAAACCTAAAATTTCTATTGGTTATTGCTACATTAAAGAAATCTGATTTTTTATAGATTTTTTTTTTTCTATGAGGATATGTCAGATTCTACACAGTATGTAGGGAAATAGCATAAAGGTCAAAACTAAAAGGAGGATGCAAAGAACAGAGATTTTTTTTTTAAAGATGCAGGAAAATCAGTTTTTTTTTTAACCAAGACTTTATTTTTTTTAAGAACAATTTTAGGTTTACAACATAATTGAGAGAAATGTAGAGAGATTGAAATCTGTTTTTTTTTAAGAGGTCTGTTTTTAAGAACAAGTACATTTTAATTTATTAGACAAAATTCAAAGACTAAAGAGTGCATTTAATTTTCAAATAGACAGGGAAAGAAAACTAATAATTGAATACAACCAAGAAAAATCTTTTAATACATTTAATTTTCCTGCTAAAGATTAGATATATACATTGCAGAAAGTTCTTGTTGTAAAGACTGAATCAAACTTAATGGAGAAATAAACACACGGAAATACTGCACATATTAAAATTAGTAGAGTTTGAGTGATATCTATCAACTGATACTTAAAGATACGAAGAAATTCCAATTCAGAGGCAGCAGAAATAATTTTTGAGACATCAGGAAATATATCCACCTTTTTTCCTGGAGTGTATATTAAAATAGGCCCTAGAAATCATAGAATCAAAGTCAGTATCTGAGGATAAAGTTAAAGAAATGATCAATTTATAATTTAGAAATCTCTGAAAGAGCTTAACGGGTTGCTTAACTTTGTAAAAACAAATCATGTCAGACCAATTTAATCCTCTTTTTTGGCAGAATGATGGTCTACAAAGATAAGAAGCATTTGTAAAATGTAATTTTAACTTCAAGAAATGTTTTTGTTCTGTTGTGTATGACATGTTAATTATAAACTAACAGAGTATGATGTTGTGTACAATTCTCAATGGCTAGTTATCATTAACCTCTTCCCAACTGGGAACTCATATTATCAGGTAGTTGCAAGAATTCATGGTGGAGTTCTTTGGATTCAATAATTTGGTTGAAAACCTAAACAAAAGATTTGAGATTTTGCTAATTAAATTTGTGGATATCATGAAGCTAAATACTAGTATTGTTATCTGGGGCTGAACTTCAAAACAATCTTGAAATATTAGAAAAATTCTAAAAGATTAATCAATACTACTAGAGAAAACTGTAAGATGTGGGGAATACTTTGGGAACATTTTGGGGGGAAAATAGCTGCATGGTAAAAATAGATTGGCTCAATGGGAGTATAAAATTAAGAAGAAATTCCCAGTATATTTGTGGGGCAGAAGTTGAGTTGGGGCTTAAGTGTCAAGATGATCATAGATCAAAATGTGACAGTAGGGGCCCCTGACTGGCTCAGTTGGTAGAGCACGTGACTCTTGATCTCAGGGTTGTGAGTTCAAGCCCCAGGTTGGGTGTAGAGCTTACTTACAAAAAAAAAAAAAAAAAAAAAAAAAAAAAAAAGAAAGAAAAAAGAGAAAGAAAAAAAAAGTCCGCATTAAAAGAGAATCAGAAAGAAATATGGAAGGAAGGAAAGAGAGGCAAATATAGAATTTAATTGTATTGAAAAGCATGGCACACGAGATCTAAAAAAATCACTTTCCCCCCCAATACTAGTCATGTATCTATTAGAATATTATGTCTCATTTTAGGCAACACATTTTAAAAGGATGTGAAGGAATGGAAACGGATTTGAAGAAGAGCACCAAGAATGATTGAAGGACTAGAATATATATCCTAGGCTGAAAGGTTAAGAAGTTAGTATTGTTTGGAGTAGAAAAGGGATAGGTAAGAGATGATTTTATCACTTTCAAGATATAAAGGGTTTTCGTGAAAGGTAACCCCCATTGGTGATTTCTCAGGTCTATAGAGGATGAAAAGAAAGCACAAAGAAGCTTAAGATTAAGCAGAAAAGATCAGGTTTGGATACAAGGCAGATGTCTCTGCCATCAGGGTGACAGAAATATGAAACAACTTCTAAAGGAGACTCTGAGCCAGGCAGCCATATCAGTCTCCATATTGGATGCACTGCTGAACATGAAAACAAGTTTGAGAACAATGACGTCTATCAGGGGTCAGCAAACTTACCTCCTGCAGGCCAAACCTGGAACATCATCTGATCTGGGGACAGCCCATGAGCTAAGAATGACTTTTACATTTTTAAATCATTAGAAACAAATCAAAAGAAGGTTCCATGACAAAAGGGACTTACATAAAATTCGACTTCAATGCCCATAAATAAAGTTTTATTGGAACACAGCCATGCCCATACCTTGACGTACTGTTTGTGGCTATTTTGACGCATTAGAATGGCAGAGTAGAGTAGTTGTTACTGAGATCATATGGTCTGTAGAATCTAAAATAATTACTATATAGCCCTTTACAGGCAACATTTCCTGAGCGCTGACCTATGTGATTGTAGCCACGTATGTAATACACGGAATTTTTTCTCTGAAGTCTAGAAGCTTTCTTTGTGGTAATAAAAATGGACCCCCCTGGGGTCGGCTGAGGAATACAAGCGGCACATCCTTTGAAGCGTCTTGGAGAGAGCCTTGGGTCCACAGAAGAACACGCCAATGTTGCTGCTGCAGTAGGGTAAAACAAGGAAAGAGTGTGTTATGCGGAGGCAAGGCTGGCCAGAAACTACGATGGACTGACACAATTAGGGAAGTGGTTGGGGTTGTGACTTTCCTTTTCTCCGCTCACTTCCTTTTCCTTAGATCTCTTTCCTACTCTGGGTACCATGCTTCCCCACAGTTTCCAGAATCTTGTTAGACCCTAAGTCACACAGGCTGGAACCAAGAGGCTTTGACGAGCAGGGCCCTGCTGACTGGGGAGAAGGTGGCAATAACAGAGGTGCTGTCTCTTGGATTTCTGGTCAGGTGACCCTGATTGACCTCCTCCTGGATCGGTGGCTGGAATGTGAGGGGCCTGCTCTGCTTCACTCATCACTGTCATCCCAGAGCCTGGAATACTGCTTGGCGTATAGTAGGAAATACACATTTGTTGAGTATTGAGCTCTGTTGATTATCACCTGCACGGTCTTGGGTAAGACCCTGGATTCCAGTCTCTGCATGCGTAAAACAAAGAGGCTAATGGCTACATCACATGTTTTCTTAAGAACAAAATGGGATAGTGCATTCAAAAAGGTTTTAGAAGTGTTAGTTATTATGAATATCTTGTTCAGCCCTGCCTTTTTATACATAATAAGATTTTTGCTAAAGTGATAGCAATTTAGTTTATTTCTGCTGTTAGGATGCCTTTGGTTTTCAAAGAAGGCCAAAGAGAAGAATTGGAAAGGAAGAAGAGACATTGTTGAAAATGGGGTCACCCAAAAGTCGTCATCTCTAGTCATGGCATTTCAGAAAACTGTGCTGAAGAAGTATTTTGCATATAGTGGCCGTCCCGGGGTTGTTCAAATCCCTTGGAACCATGACTGCCAGCTTTGCTTGTAGACAAACAACCCACCGGTGCAAGGATTCAGGTTGTCTCTGAAAGTCAGGTGCAGACAGCCTCTCTAGGGACTTATGGGCCACGTTTTCCTTTGTCTTCCAATGTTCTACACCTTGTAGCATTTTTCCAGTCTCTGGCACAAGTTGAATTAGTTACTTTAGTCTAAAGCAAAAGTTCTCGTACTTTGCATAAAATCACCTAGGCAGATTGTTAAAACACAGATTCCCAGGTTTGAATCCAAGGAATGCATTTTGAGCAAAGCCCCCCAGATAATACCGAAGCACATGTTCCCATGAGCCACACTTTGAGAAACACTGGCTTGGAGAAATTCCTGGGGCTCTAGGTTCAGCCCAGTGAATACCTCTCCTTCTTCATAGCTGCCTTTTGTTGGGAAGCTCGCCTATAGCCTTGTTCTCCTTAGCTTGTATGTTAACATGCTTCTCTGCCATGTGACCAATCCACATTTTAATTATGCATTCCAGGACCGTAATAAGCATGGTAGAAATTGATGGTTCAATTACATTTCAAACTCTAGCTTCAAAGGAACTTATCAAGTGGACTCATTTGTAAATGACAATATGTTTAAAATATCTAAGTAGTATTTTTGAAGGCATTATTCCCATGGCTACATTTAAGAAAGTGCCTTTTTAGAAAATATTTTCCACTGAGAAATACAAGTTTATGACTTAATGAAGCAACTTTACAGTATTTGTGGGAATTGAAGGCACTGGTTAAGAATGCTCTTGGTTCCACCACTTTGTTGCTGAGGGGACTTGGGCACATTAACTATCCCCTCAAAGCCCATTTCCTGATCTATGAAATGGGGTGCGTTATGATACGTAGCTCCTAGAACCTCGGAGGGGATCAGACAAGACATGGCAGATCCAGCCTTCCACCCCGTGCTTGGCACAAGGTGAACTTCAGCAACAGCTTACGCCGTGACCGTCGTCATTACGGGTGTCTGGGTTGGCTCCGCAGAGCTGAACAGAAGAGGCGATGTGGACTGTTATCCCAACGGCGATGACAGCCTTCCTGGATCGGCACTCCAGCCCTGGGTTGTTTGAATTCCGGAGTGACACATTTTGAACGATAGATGGGTCAGGCAAAACGCTTTCCGGCGAGGAGTCACAGCTTGGCTTTGTGTCTGATGCCCAGAGGTATCCTTGCATCTAGGTTCAAAGGCTCTGTTATGGGTGGTGATATTTTTCTGTCCATGGAGGCGTCACCAAAGAGATTGCCCACTGGCCCATTCCCAACAGGCTAACATTGCCCTTTCGTTTGCAGCCACAGTGACTGTTTGCAGGTCCCGAGGATACCCTTTGATGCTCTGCCTTTAAGACTCCATTTCAAAGGATTCTGATTGCCAGTGGCCAGGTGTACCACTGGTGTCCCCAGCAGTTCACAGCAATCCTGCCTCTTTTGAAGTTATAGCTATTACTCTGCGCAGCTAAGTACACACTCTTCTGCATTCATGGAGCCGTCATGGTTATGCAGTCGCCAAAAAGTCTCACAAAGGCCACTCATTATCTGCCTTCTGCTGAGGCAGAACGGCCAGCCCTTCACTAACACTCTGTGCGTCACTGTCCCCACACATGACAGTCTTGCGCTTGCCGTGCTTACCCTCCTCGGCATTTTGTGGTTTCAAGTATGGGGATTTCTGGTCACGAATGCACACTGTGTGAATCAGAGCCGAGAAGCCGCACAAAGTGGTTCAGGCACAGATGTGGCTGTATTTTTTTTTGTTTTTTCTTTTATGAGGCAATGGACAAGTGCAACAGAACCCTAATGGGGTTGGTAAAGAAAAAAATCCTTCTATAAAGTTTAATTACCCACTATTGCTTAGAATTAAAAAACAAAAGGGAGAGAGATTCTCCGTAAAAGAAGTATAAAAACACAAGGCATTATTCTCCGGTTTACAGCCTGCAAGCTGTGGAACTTGCACATGAATGAGGGGTTGGATCCAGGACAACATTAGCGGCATCGATCAGTCTGGGCTGCTGACTTTGATGCGAAAAGGACAAATTTTACACGAGCTGCAAGGATGGTTAACATTAGCAGTATTATTTTTAGCTCTGATAAACAGTAAAGAAAATCCTTCTGTCCCCCTCTTATTTGCTAAATAACTATTGTGCTCTTTTCTGTGGGGTTGATGCATTTTTCAAAAACAGTTCAGCGACGCCATGCATGAAAGGCATCCAAAATGTCACCCACCAGGAGATTTCTGCTCAGCAGATAAATGGGAGAGTGGGTGTGCCTGGGAGTAATCCCACCATCTTGCTGGCTTCTCAGGTTCTGCTGCCTTGAGCCCTCCTCTCTTTAAATTGTATGTTTGTTTTTATGTGTTGGCTTTTATGCTTGGTAAGTTATAACCCTGTAGGGGCAGACCCTAAACCCCATTTAAAAAAAAAATCAAACTACTTTATACCCTGAGTGCATTCTGCAAATAAAATCGATAAACAGAAGCTTCCCGTGGATTTATGGAGGCTTAGGAAGAAGACAAGGAAGGGTACAAACTTGGTATCAGACAATGGACACGACTTCTGGTTAATCTTCCCTCGTGAGTGTTTTTCACTAGAAATTCCTCCAAATGATTCACTGTATAATTATATTTTGTACAACACCTTCTTTTCACAACCACAGATGACAATTGTGTTGGCCAGCTTTTTTGAAAACCCATCTCCCGGTTGTTTTGTAGCAACCTGCTGTTACTTTTCTCCACATCCTAATTACTCGGTGGTTCATGAGGAGCTACGAAGGTCCCTAACGGTGCTTGCTCACTGATGAGAACTGACTTGCTGTTCCCACCAGCCCCGTTTTCTTTGGAAAGAGCTAGGGATTCGGTCCCAGCTTCCACAACCTTCTCCTTGTCCCTTCTCTCGCTGATGCTGGCTCCTGTGCTCAGCTCCGCAGAGCACAGATCAAGTTGCTGCCCCTGAGGATGGCCATGGTCAAGTAGAAAGTGAAATAAAAGATAAAAGGAGTCGTCTCGTAGCATTGGATTCCAGGGAAGGGTGGAGCCATTTTTCTGCCAACCCCTCCAGATAAAACACTACAGTATATATACCTTCATCCAGAAATATCCTAATATATTCGTCATATCTAATGATTTTCGAGGCAACGTCATCAAAGACACTTTGCAGAATGACAGATCCACGTGCGCTCACCCCCCTCCCTAATCTTTACTACCTCGAATAGAGTTAAGCCAGTGATTTCCACTGAATCTTCACTTGACTATAAGGCTGGATGTCCTCTGGTGGGAAGGTACGACTGAAATATGCTAACAACATCCCAGTCATAAGTTAATGGTGGCTTTACTCTTCTCATCAAGCTATAATTTATCATGAGTGGGATTTCCACTGAAGCCTCTTCCTTTGGGTATTCTGAACATTTTAGTCGTACAATGAATGTTTAGAATATCCTATTAGATAGAGGGCCCTGTATGCTATAATCAGAATGTTAATTTCTTAAAAATATCATTTAAAAACATTTTGCACATATGCATGTACAAATGAGAATTGGAGAGTGTGCACACAAGCAAATGTGGTTCCAGATGGACACATTTACTCAATTTAGTCTAAAGGTATTTTTACAGTTCTGAAAACAATGGGTGGTCTAAAATACATTTGTGCAATATGGATTAGAATCTCCCAATCATATGGTAAGTCGGCACCTTTCTTTATTTATCGTTGGGTTGGATGGAACAGTTCTAACAAACGGTAGTGCTCTTTTAGTCTGTATTTATTCCTTCCAGATAAGAGAAACACTTCTACTCAAGTTACGAAGAAATGGCCGAATCTCCAAAGTTTTTATGATGATTAATTACATAAAGTCCTACGTCTCCATGGCACGGGGAGTTATCCGCAGATAAGCCAAAAGTGGCAAACGATAAACACGATGTGAAATGGAAGAGCAAAGAGTGAAGTCTTATGGAAAATCATTTTGCCCAATTAATTAAAAAACGAGTGGTCCAGAAACCCAGACGGTTTAGTATGTGCACAATGTGTGTTTATCAAAAAGGTAGCTAGATGTGGCAAAGATATATTTATTTTCATTCTCTGTACCTTCTTGGAAACGATTCCCTGATTTTTGGAATATTTGTTAAAGCTTGGGAACATATTGAGAATGTTTGCAAAAATTGACATACAGCTTCCATTTTTGTGAAAGAGACACATTTCTATAGATTACTAAGACATGACTATCAATGCATGTGTTTTTAAAGAAAACTTTTAATGCATTTTACTTATTTTTGAGACAGAGAGAGACAGAGCATGAGCAGGGGAAAGGCAGAGAGAGAGAGAGGGAGATGCAGAATCCGAAGCAGGCTCCAGGTTCTGAGCTGTCAGCACAGAGCCCGACGCGGGGCTCGAACTCACGGACCGTGAGATCGTGACCTGAGCTGAAGTCGGTCGCCTAACTGACTGAGCCACCCAGGCGCCCCTCAATGCACATGTTTAATTAACAAACCATATTTTAGTTGGGAGAATGGTTTTCATTGGTTTGTGGTTGAAGTGCTTTTCTATGCTTGTCCAGCTTAAGCAGTGGACACAAGTGTCACATGCCTATGAGTTTGGGCCCATCGATCAAAGGTTTCCTTTCCATACTTCCACATATTAGTTGTTGCTCTTCTTCTGAAACTATGCTTGTGTTCTGTAATACAGCTGGCAAAATTACAAAAATTCATTGCAGGTAAAAAACAATAGAATGCCCTTTCGCATTTTCTACTTTCGGTCTTTGATGTCTTTTTAATTTTTTCCTCCCTCTTCCTTATTTGTATTCATTTTGGTGCCCATCAATTTGTTTCTCTATTACTGTTATTTTTGCAATTTTCTGGTTCCTTTGGAGCTTGCACTATTCTCTTTGATCTGCTTCCCTCCAAGCTTCATTCTTGGTGCTGTTTTTCACGTTCTGTAAAAAAATATTTTTGCCCCTCTTCCCTTTCTTCTTTTGATTTAACTCCTTCTTCTTAGAACCAGAATGAACTCCAGCTTTGAGTGAACAGGTAAATGTTTTTAAAAGAGTAAGCCCTAAGAATCCTTGGCTTCGTGCTGATGAATAGAAATGGTTGAGAGCCTACCTCAAAGGCCCTCAAGAACAAAGAACCTTCTCTGAGGCCACTAACAAACCCACCAATTCTTCCTGACCCATCTTTGCCAAAAGATATGAGCTAATGACAGGAAAAGCCTGCCTTGTAAGAGTAGCCAACGAGGCTTGGGAACAAACATATCCTTGACATAATCGAGGAAAAACATACTGTTTATCTCTTTAATAACCATCCTGAAGAAAATTAATGTTACTTTGTCCTTTGTGCAGAACAATAATTGGATTGTGTGTTTCATTTATATCTGGACAAAGGCCAGGATATTGCAATACTTCTCAAAATTAGATTTTCTTGTTTAAAAATTAGATTTTATTGGCATTCTCTTTCTGAGATTTCTTCATTAAAAGCTTCATTAAACATAAATCTTCTTTTACACAGCAGAAAGCAAAATTATTTTAAGGAGGTCATTTTAAAAGCCTTTTGGAAGGAGGGTGCTAAGCTCTTTACCGGTGACTTGGACCGAGGAGCTGGCATTCCAGGGAAAAAATGATCATTGATCTTTGCCTACGTGTGTCTGATATTAATCACATTGACAGTTGAAGCGATATAACAAGTCGTGTTCTAGTGTCTAAGGCTGTTACAAATACACTATTTTTAAAATTTGGGGCTGGGAAGTATGCTGTAGAGGCTTGATTCAGTGACAAGGCCTTAGGTGGCCTCTTTTACTCTGGGGGAGATGAAGTCAACCATCAGGAAGAGTTTACATAGCTCATGAGCTGAAAAGTTCAACTGGGTTTTAAGTACATTTACACACTAAACTTTCATTACAGCTTCTGAAAAGGAACGAGCACTCTCCTCCCAAGGGCAACGAGAGAAGTGCCAAGTACGTGGTCCTCCTGCCTCCATATTGTTTTCTACTCTTCACTCTCTGACACTTGGACAGACTCACTTCCTAGCACTGCCCGCCATAATTGTTTGGGCAGAGTTTGTGCAAATTCAGTTCTGCTCTTGGTCTCCTGGTGCTGTTTCTGGCTCACACCTTTCCGAGGGAAGGGAGATAGTTAAATGGTTTGGTTTGAAAGGCCTTCCCCACTGGGCCACAAACTTCAGGTATAACAAAAATAAAGAAATACAACGTAACAAGTCAATAAGGGGCAATCATAACAAGGAGTGGTCTTATCTATAAGAACTCAAAGCAAAGATATATGTGTCTGTGTCAAAAGCCTGCAAGTAGGAACATTCATCCTATAATTGAAAACAAAGTGTAGAACATTTATCAAATGAATAGATGTTTTTCTCCAAAAGGAGAAAATACCAACCAAAAAAATCTGGTCATGATTGTAACATATGCTCTTGTAACATTTTGTTAGTTTTCTACTTATAATCTTTTTAAAAACCCACAGATAAAATGATCCAGTCTTTGCCTCTGGACAAGCACCCAGTGGGTATGAGATGAAAAGTGGTGATTTTCAGGTCTCAGAGGAGGCTGGGGGTCGAGGAGGGGGGACTGGGCATTGAGCAGGCAGCTCAAAGGAATCAGATTCTGAGGCTCCAGAAGCTGGGATGGGTTCAAAGCACCACATTTAGCGAGGATGGGGCACTGGAACTGGCTTGTAGGCCAAGTGTCAGACCAAAAGTCAAGGCAAGTAATAAAATGGAGCTGGTGGGTTTCAGGAGTGGTGCCTGGAGACTCCCAAGACCACTTGCTGTGCTGTGGCCTTGTCCAGCTCTTACCGGTCAGCTGAGGCCAAGCCTGAGGGTAGAAGTGATTGCACAGTTGGTCACCTCCCTCTCTCCCTTAGCCCTGAAGTTAAAGGTCAAGCTTTTCCTTGCCTTTCTTGTTGGAAATCTTTTACTCTCAGCACGATTCAAGGTCAGGAGAAGGTTCCCACTGCCTCCTTCCTGGGCTGATGCAGGCGTGGTGTGGCAGGAGTCCAGAGCCTCTGCAGTGGCTGCTCTTGGTTTGGGCCTGGGGTTATAGGGCAGGCTGCCATGGCACAGGGTATAGAGGGTTGGCTGGGGGTCTCAGAGTTTGAACTGGATGGGTTATGAACCTTGGACATGGTCACCCCTTCCACACACCCCTCCTTATCATACCTTCTTCAAACAGCTGGTCTGGGGGAAGTCTCACGAATTCATTGACAATAAATAAAAAAAAGAAAATGGAACAGCTCTGGCACAAAGAGAGTATAAGAAAAATGTAAGAAAGAGCAACCAAACTGACCAAAAGATGAATAATATTCACCAGAAGAGTATTCCAAAGAGCAGAAAACCTTCTAGGGAATTAGAGAAGGTTTCATGAGGCAATGACCCTGATGACAGAAGACCACAACTGCAAGGAGAGATGGAAACAAGGAGTTAGAGAGACGCCAGTAGATTTTAATTTACTCTTCATGGTTCAATACTGATAAAGTGGACAGAAGAAAGGTCAGGGTGTAGAAGATGTAAATGACATGATTAATCTGATAGCTATGAGTAATTTATATTAAACTCTCTGACGTGCACACAGAGAAAATACTGTCCTCTCCTCCAAATATGGCAGTTCCTTGAACTCTGGTCCTTCTGAATTTGCTTCTTTGTCCATCTCGTCCAGTTTCATGGCTCTAACACAGTTCACATCTGACATCTCCCACGTGTGTATCTCCAGCCTGAATTCCTCTGACTCCTGACTCATATTCACCTGCTAACTTGAAATCTCCACTTGGATGTATAATAGGGATCTCAAATTAACATGTCACGAAAAGGAACTCTTGATACCCTGTGCTTTCAAAGTTGCTTTTCTTAGTCATCCCCGAATGAGTAAGGGTAACTCCGTTCTAGCTCGGGTCATGCCAGTCTCCCATCGGATCCATCAACAAGCCATGTCAGCTCTACCTTCACAAAATACCAGCATCCAACTGCCTCTCAGCACCTGCTCTGTCCTAATCCAAGCCACTACCTCTGTTTACCTCCTCCCGGGACTCTCCTCTTCTGCCCGAGGGCACTTATAATCTCTCACAATAGCCAGAAGTGATCTCATTAAACATAAGACAGATCATGTCACTCTTCTGTTGAAACCTTTAAGTGACTTCTCTTCTCAGAATAAAATCCAAAGCCTCACAATGGTCTATAAAAGTCCCCCAGTTACCTCTCCTATATGCCTTCTGCTACTCTTCTTCTTACCCACTCTATTCCACCCTTACTAGCCTCGTGGATCATGCCAGGAACAGTGCTGCCTCAGCGTCTTGGCACATGCTGTCCTCCTGCTCTTTCCCAGTTAGCTACATGGCATACTCCCTCACTTCCTTGGTCTTTCCTCAAATGTGGAAACTACTCTTTAAACAAAGACAGTTAGAAGACGTACTGACTTTCAAGAGCCATAGATGATGGGGATTCAAAACAAAAACCAACTTACGGGACATAGAATAACAATGATAACTATTTGCATTAGTGCTTTGCATTTTACCAAGCTATATATTTTTTAAATTCTGAAAAAAACACTGTGACTGCATGGTATTGTCCATGGTTTACTAAGGTCATAGAGCCAGTAACTTCTAGAATCAGAAAACAGAGACTTCACTACCATCTTGTGGCCCCAGAGCAAATGCTCGTCCTTGTCTACGCTGAAGTTTATTACGTAATGATAATAATATAATATAATATAATATAATATATATTATTTATTATAATTTATATATTATATTATATCACAGTTAATATATTAACATAATATGTTAATAATTAATATTAATTATATTATAATTATCATATTTATAATTATATTTATATTATTATAATAATTATAATTATTAATATTATAATATTAATTAATATACATTAATTAATATTAATTAATATATTAATATATTATATATGATATATCAATATATATTAATATATTATAAGGTATTATATTATATATTAATATATTATAATATATAATATAATTAATACAATATATTAATAATATATTAATATATAATATATATTCATATATTAATATATTAATTAATTAATATATATTGATTAATATATTATAATTTATAATATAATTTATACTAATGTAATTATAATTATATAATAATTATTATATATACTAATATATTTCAGTATATATAATCTATATATAATATTCTATATATTATAATATATATAATAATATATATATGTATATAATATAACAATGATGATGATGATGATGATGATAGCCGCTAACACTGCTGAATTCACTCCTTTAGATGCTTTATATATCTTCACACACTTAACCTTCACGGCAGCCTGGGAGGTAAGCACTGTTAGTAGTTGCAGTTTACGTAGGAGACTAAGTCCGTGGTAGGATAAATAACCCGTCCAACTGAGTAGGTGATAATGGCAGAGCCAGGATTTACACCCAAGATCTCAGGCTCCGGATCCCGAGTCTTTCACCGCCATACTAAATCTCTGCTTGGTCTCATAACATTTTTCGTCTGCTTTGCTAAACATATGAGATACATTTTACAGTTGGACATATGTGAATTCTCCAGTTGGGCAAATTGAGATCAACCGTGTTCACTGGACGTTTCTTCGAGATGTAGGTAGTTTAAGAAATACCATCTTTAATTGAGTTTACGTGGGAAAAATTTCAGCGCAATTGCTAATATTTAAATGTCGTAAGCCAGTCAAGCAGAGGTCCGTGGTTCCTGGAAAACCCTATGACCACCATTTCTCAGGTTGATGTTTATCTGTAAACAAGGTGCCCAAGGTGCCCACTACTGCGCCTGAAGCAGCCTGTGCCCTAGACTTTTCCACTTGAGCAGCAACCTCCTGCGAGGCTCCCACAGGCAGAGGAAAGAGAGCGCCTTACCTGGGATGGGTGTAGGCCATCTGCCGGAACTCGTGGTTCCAGTCAGGTCTTCCATAGAACGTTTTCTGCTTTAACCCCGTGATCACATCAGTATTTGCATCCCAATGTAAAGCTATGTGAACAGCCTAAAAGAAAAATTATGCTATCAGGTGACACTTACTGAAACAAACAAACAAAACCAAAAAAACAAAAAAACCCATGGAAACGTGCTACTAAGATGAGGTAATTATGTTCCTTTGCAGATGTAATACTCGAAAAATTTCTTCATGGGGCTGGAAATGCTTATCATTATTATCAGAAATCACTGCTTTTGCATTTTGGGATAGGCATCACATCTCATTTATCTTTGTATTCTGCCTGGGGCGCTACTGAAACACAGGGCCTTCGCCATGGTCAATGTGCAATAACGTGAGCCTGGAAAGCTTTTTCTTTGCAAGGCTGAGAGCGATACAGTAAATATGGGTAAAGGAAAGCAAGCGTTAAGCTACTTCCTTTTTTCTGCCAAACTTCTCAAAAATTAATCTCTACCCCTGTCCCCATTCACTTACTTATTAAACCTCACGATTTGAGAATGGCCCTTCCAGATTAAAATGATGGGAAATATCCAGGAAGAAGCTGGGTCTGACAATCAGATTCGCCTACCGGGTTGAGACATTTGAAGTGTACCATCCAGGCTCAATGCTGGGAGGATGCTGAGTCTGGCAGACGGACCACGATGGCCAAGCACAGCAAGTGCATTGGTTGAAGCTCTGTGCCCAACCGTTTATCTTCAAATTAGATGCACCCAGGCATCGGGTAAGTAGTGGTCGATAAATAAGAGGCTGGGGCACAGGACCGTCTACTGAGGATTTCTCCCCAACAGTTTGGCTAACAAGTGCTAGGCTCAACTCTTACCCCAGGTTCCTGCTGCACACCTGGCCTCCCAGGCTGGCCTCATCAGGCTAGGAAAGCAGCCCGACATAGGGTGGGTGAGCAGAAAACAATGGAGGCACCCCAATGGGCCAGTAGGTGGATGGCCCACAATGGTAGAGTCGCAGAAACCCGGGCTGCAGGAGGTTGCCATCAGGCAAGTCTGACTCCAGATGGCCGGGATCCCATTGGAATCGAGTTTGGGAATAGCCACTCCAGGAGAGGGAGCAATAATGAGAGGATGGTGGGATCCTCTTCTGGGGCAGGTTTATTAAGAGGAGGAGTGAAGCATGAAGTATTAGGGAAGAGCTCAGGAGTGAGAACTGAGGTGGTAGTTGGGGATTGAGCCTCAAAAACTCGCAGAAGCCCTGTTATCAGAACTGGAACTCCAGGTCAGAGGGAGCGGTGTCAGCCTCCGGATTAGAGTGAGAGTATTGCACCCCCCACAGCCCTCTTGCTTAACAGTAGGATTGACTGGAGCCAGATAGTGAGTTGGTTTCAGCTGTGAGCAAATAAGAAGGCAGAGGCAACCAGTTTACCTTTGACCAGGTGCCACATCTAAACACCAACCCAGGGCTGCGCTCCTTGGCTTCTCCACCAACCACATGGCTGAACATCTCCTTGATTTTATATGCATTGTATAATCCTGTTTCTTCTACTTCTCTCCGACTCTTCTTTTTATTCAAAGATGAAATGTTGTATTTGTTTTCCTATGACATTCTCCTGCCTCCCAATACAGCTGCCTTCCCAGTCCGTAGTCACTTCTGGGGCACCTCTCTCCAAAGAACTTTCATTTTCATGGTCCCAATTAGCATAGTCTATAAAGATCACTCCAAACTTTCTCCCCCATGCCCTCATCTTCCTGCCTGGGTAGAGTCCTGGGACTTGAACTCCCCAAGCATATTTTTATGTAGAATTTTTTGTGTCCCTTCAAACTGATCATCGTAGCCAAAAATGAATCTTCAGATATTTTGTGACTTCAATTTACTTCCACATACAATTGTTGCGCGATTGCTATAAGCAGGAATGAGTGGGCGGTACAAAAAGAAATAGAGAAGGTCTATGCTCTGTGAGGAACTAGTCATCAAAGGAAGGGCAAGCCCAAGTGCACAACTACAACGACATAAGTCAGACCACAATCCTGTTTAACTAGAGACAGAAACAAAGTGCTCTGGAGAAGTAAACAAATTACCCTGCTGAAGCCCCGAGTCACTTTGACCAAGACGACTGGGGATGGCCATACAGGGAATGGGGCTTTAAAGAACGATGCCACTCAGTAGGCAGTGGGGAGGACAGAAGACATGAAGTGATTGCCAGGGAGAGGGAACAGAGAGGGAAAACCTGTAGGCATGCAAATACGAGCCATTGTTCAGTGGCTCCCATGCCAGAGGAGCCCAGAGGGGCATGATGGGAATGGAATGGAACATGTCCTTTGCCATCAGGTCAGGAAGGGCCTTCAAGCGGCTGCTAAGAAGCTTGGGCATTATTTAATAGAAAAAAGGGCCCTTTTCTACTTAGGTTAGTGGTACTGTGCAACTACCAATCAGTGATGTTCAAACATTTGGAATTATATTTGTTCCATATTTCTCAGCCCGACGTTCAATTAATCTCCCAAACCCTGTTGATTTGCCCTTCATAATACCTTTTCCATCTGTCCCTTCTGTTCTTGTCATTCTGCCACTTTGAGGTTGTTGAATTCAGCTTAACAATTGGCTACTTCTAAAACAGCCTTTTGATTCCTCGCTGACAGAATGCACCAATTATTTTTTCCTGGAATTTGAGCATCTAAAGAGTTTCAACATGTCACGACAAAAATTTAGGAACACGTCTATTTTAATTTACTTGTATTCAGAAAAAAAGTGGATCTTACAGGACACTTTTAGAGGAGGCAGAGATAGGACGGGGCAGAGTTGTATTGTCACAAAAATCAAACAGAACCTCAGTCTCAAGACTCCCAAATGACTGGAAATTCCTGGATGGACACTTGAAATCAATTCACTTTAGAAGCTGAAAGCAAGCACAGTACTTGAAAGTAAAAAACAAAGGCTGTGTCTGTACTTCATCAAATGGATCATTAGTCAAAAATCCCATTTGAATAAGGAAAATGTTTGTTTGGAAAACATAATTAACACTATTTAATTCATTAAGATGTTTTAGGCCTAGTTCCCAAGAAACCTGTCTTTCAAACTATCCCAGAGGAATAAATATTTAAGGCCTCCTGCAAATAAGACCCTAAAAACTCATTTAGCTACTGAATTTCAAGCTCGGTCTTACTGGAATTTCAGAGTCAAATTTCACTGATCTCTTGTGGGGTCTGCATGTGTGTGTGTGAGTGTGTGTGTGTGTGTGTGTGTGTGTGTGTGTGTGTGACAGAGAGAGAGAGAGAGAGAGAGAGAGAGAGAGAAGGAGGGAGAGGGAGGGAGACAGACTGGGAGGCAGAGGGCAGGAGCGTCCAACACCCACCCTCAGGAGCACATTCATTTGTAAATTTAGTGATTAATGCAAATCTTGGCTCAAACATACTTTCCTTAAAGTAAATATCAATCCAAGCAGCTATGGAAGTGCTGATTAGAACATAAAGTTTCATAAACCTAGGGATCACTTCATTGTTAGCTTCCATATTTGAGGAGTTAAAAAAAATTTAGAACTTAGTAGTTATCATTCAATATTACCAACACTGAAATACTACCCTAGTGTGATATTTTGATATACATTATTTTTGGGAAGCTCCACCTTAATATTTCATTAATACAATATGCTTCCAAACACCTGCCACAACAGAAGACCATCTTGATCTTAGGTGAATAAACGTATGTGCACACGATTTCTAAGAATGCCTTAAGAAAAAGAAGTCTCTAGATAAATCATGTATTCATAATGATGATTTTCTGTAGACATTCACATACTTTACAATACAAAAGGTTGAATGTAAACACTTGTGAGTTTTTTCTATTTAACTCTGAATAGCTGAAAGCATAGAATTAGACCCAATCAGGAGCTGAACAAGACAATACAGTTAATCAATAATATGCGCTTGATGTCCCTGAAATGGCAAATGCAACTTTTGGTGACATAATTTTTCTTGGATTTCCACGCTTGGGATTATCTTCCATTAACTAACCTCTTTTCTAATCTGCTTGTCTATTCTTCAGCAAGTTAACTGTAGATTTTTCTATTGCTATGATTTGAATAACTCTTCTAATCTGGTTTTATTTTATCCTTCTTTCCTTCTTAAGAAAAGACAAATAAGTCTTTCATGCCACCAGATAACCATATAGCCATTATTGACATGGTTTCTCTTCTCTTTGCTCTATTTTTAAATGACGTATGTAATATTGATCATTTTAAGAGTCTTATCAATACCTGATTTTCGTCCCAGTTGGTAAGAAATATATGATAACTCAGAAAGTGAGCTTTCCCTCGCTCACTCATGAGTGTTTCCAGCGAGAGTAAGAGATCAGCAAACCATTCAAAAGCCCTTGGATCCCGGCAAATCCAGTAGAAATACACCTGTCAAGAGAGAAGACAAGAGAGTGGATCTGTCCCGCTTTTCATAATGTGCTGATAATCACAGACTGCTTTATCTCCATTAAATTATTTGAGCTCAAATGGGCACTTCTGCAAAATGACATGCTTCTCTCTGCCAGGGAACAGTCACACTGTGATTTCTTTTGAAAAAATTCACATTGTGTTTGAAAAAGTCCAGAGTGAATTCAGAGTCAGGAGTCTGTGGGCTGTTGCCAGTTTCACTGGATGAGGACCAATTCACCACATTCCTGGCTGTGCTTCTTTTCAGCGAGGTTAATAATCATAACTAGCTGTGCCTTTCACGGCGCCCCAAGGGGAATAAACCGTTAGACCAACCCCCTTCATCTTTACTCATGACCTAAGCTCAGGATTTGAACTCTCTTCTCCAGAGACCCCAAAGGCTTGTGCGCTAATCCACTTCCGCATCGTGACCTCCGGAGGGTGGAGATTATGGTAATTGCAGAAGGAAGCCACACGGGCCAGAAGTTTCCCCTCCGCCAGACATATCAGTGTCCAAGAAAGCTAGTGGGTGTTGGTAATAGTTTGTGTGTCAACTACTATAATGAAATTATGTCTAGGAACATTTTTTTTTTAAACTCTCTGTGTTTAGCAAACGGCATGTGGCAAGGAGTATTATGGGTTTGCTGAAATAAAGGCTTAGTTTTTGTGCTTTGAGTTTTAGATAATTGTGCCTGGAAGAAACCACAGGAGAAAGATCTGGTAATTCTCCTGATTTTTCTCACAGCCCTGTTCCTTGCTACTCATTACTGTTTTCCTGCACCCCCCACCGAAGAGACATCTCTGTTACTTAACAAGATCTACCAAGGGGGCTGGCCTTGACCTCCATCAGCAAACATCTCCTCTGATAGGTGGTGTTCCCTGCCTCCTCTCTCCACCAGCCAGCCTGCAAGCTCACAAACATGATGAAACTTATAGATGAGATTTAATGAACAGATCAAGTTCATGAGGAAACAAAAAAGATCACAGAATGTATTTCAAGGCTAAACATCTTGCCCATGTTCCCCAGGTTTGTTCAGGAATTTCTAATATGAAGTCAGTAAGAGCAAAAAAGCTAGAGGATAAGACCTTTTCTCTTAAGAATTAGAGCCCAGGGGCGCCTGGGTGGCTCAGTTGGTTAAGCGGCCGACTTCAGCTCAGGTCATGATCTCGTGGTCCATGAGTTTGAGCCCCGCGTCGGGCTCTGTGCTGACAGCTCAGAGCCTGGAGCCTGTTTCAGATTCTGTGTCTCCCTCTCTCTGACCCTCCCCCATTCATGCTCTGTCTCTCTCTGTCTCAAAAATAAATAAACGTTAAAAAAAAAAAAAAAAGAATTAGAGCCCAATATTTGTCAGACGGTACCACTACAGCTCCGATAATAATCTCTAAGTGCGGTAACCCCCCGACGGAGTGCCTGTTTCTTTGCAGTCGTAAATCTGAGCCATGGTTCCTTCCGGTGAGTGCCCCATGAACCAACCCCCCCCCCTCTGCCCCCAACACACAAGTACAGTGATTGTGTTCATTCACTCACTTGTTGACTCAACAAATGTGTCCTACATCTCTATGTCGAGACTCTTCTCGGCTCTGGCACTTTAAGAGCAAACAAAAGAGCAAAAATTTGCCATTCTCCTAGAGTTTGCGTTTAGATGGAGAAGAAGACGATAAAGCACGACACGGAATACATCAGAGGGTGATAAGTACTATGGAGAAACACAAGGTGGGCTGGAAAGGGCTGCGATACGGCGTCAGATGGTCAAGAGAAGGGGACATTTGAGCAAACACATAAAGGAGGCAGGGGAATCACGGTACTGATGGAGGGAGCAAGGAGTGGGACCTCTGGGGAAGAGCCAGGGGGCTGGTGTGGCTGGAGTTGTGAAGGAGGGGAGGCAGCAAGAGATGAGGTCTGAGGGGGAGGCCGGGAAGCACAGATACGGGGCTTGGGGCCACCTTGACTTTGCGTGAGAGGGGAAAGCACGGGGGTGTGTCTAGCAGGTCTGAGGACGGATCATGAAGCAAGAGAGGCTGATTTGACATCCTGGGTTGGTGATGAATACTGCTATCCTCTTTCTTTTCACTTTGTGTAGTGCCTAATCTGAATTATTCTTTGAGGGGCAGTCGGGTGGCTCAGTCGGTTAAGGGTCCGCCTTTTGATTTTGGCTCAGGTCATAGTCTCACGAATCTGAGATTGAGCCCTGCGTTGGGCTCTGGGCTGACAGTGTGAAGTCTCCTTGGGATTCTCTCTCTCTCTCTCTCTCTCTCTCTATCTCTCTCCCTCTGTCCCCGCCCCTCCCACACTTAGGAGCGCTCACTCTCAAAATAAATAAATAAACCTAGAAAAAGTAAATTATTCTTTGAAAACCTTAGCCTTCCTCTTTCCTTGCTTTGGTCGTGGCAGAACAGAAAACCTATTGATTGAATTTAATACCGTTCTTGCTTACGCACCTCCCCTTGCTTCCTGCTCTCAGTAGGTTGTTTTGCCCAGGACCATTCATGGTGGCATTCAGGTTAAAACAAACATCATTGATTTATTTTCTATTATTTCCACTCCTTAAGGAACGTGCTTAGCATGCATTCATGTAGGAAAAATACCCTGTTTACTTTTTTGAAAACCTGTCAATTTCAAATCCAGTCTCAATCATCCTTACTTGAAAAATGCCCACATCTTAGCTTCCTGCACACTCTGACCCTCATCCTTTCAAATAGAAATCATGCCTGTTCTTGCTTTCTTGTGGCTTAGCAGTGTGTCAGCGTTCTTAGGGCTTGCCGGGCCTTTTATACTTTTTACTTCCTTCTAATGGCTTTGTGTGTTTTTCCCTCTGTAATTGACTTACAGGTGACACAGGGCAGCTTTGGTGCAAGAGGCAATGAAGGAAAGCTGAATAGGCTCAGAAGTGCTTCAGGCAGAAAAAGAAGAAAAGAGACTTTGAACGGAGAAAGAGGCTATTTACTTTGACTCTCTTTCATCCTTCTAACGGTGAGGGACACTCACTGTGAAGGGACAGGATAGTTCGACTTCTGCATTTCGTCCAGTAGGAAGGACCCGGTCGCTGGTAGAACAAATATCCCAAACTACAGGCTACACCTCTGTGATCTTTCCCACACTCACCCCTCCTCAGTCTCCAAAAAAAAAAAACCACCCCAAATCAGTTACCTGTCTAAAGCGCGGCTTCCAGAATTCTGTAGCTGGTATCGGGGCCCCAAATACTTAAGGCGACTTTAAAAAGTTTTGTTAAGTAGAAAGTCATCCTCAGGAGAGAGATGAAAGTTCAGGACTTTCACAGTAACAAAGTTATTGCTTTTACAGGACTCGTCGCACACATTTCTAGAGATATAATGGACCCGCAGACGTTTCGCGAGGCCACTCCGGCAGCCCACAATGGGTTTAGAGCGCTCTGTGTGCACGTGGCCTGTCACAAGCCTTCATGTCACATCATTCCTGGCACGAACCACCGTACCGGACTCAGCCACCCCCACCTCGGAGGGCCTGGGTCTGAGCGACACACAGAGCTGTATTCGCTTTCGGGCGCCACCCACGCTCTCTGAAACTGGGCTCCTCTTCGAATTCTGCAGAATTGCATTGGACCAGGTCAAGGTACTCGGGGGTCAGAAGGAAATGGATCTGTGCCGCTTTTGGAGAAGCAATCTCAGAAAAAGAAATAAGAAAAGCTACCCATCGACTTTCCCAGGGGGGTCCACTGGTGCCCCCCGTGAGAGGCTCCTATCTCACAGCCTGGAGAGTCATCTCTGAACACAGGCAGAGGATACCTCCACAGGTACAACCTCTATTTCTTCAGACCCCACATCGATTCCCCGAGGATGGAACGGGGCCAACAATTTTTTATTTATTTCCTCTTCAAAGAAGGAGATTGTACCTGAGGACAGAGTTTGATGATGTGGTGAGGCAGAGTAGTTGGACACTGTGAGCCCGTGAGTCCTCTAACCTGTTCTAGACTCCTGGCTTCACCATCCCCATGGTGGGTAACTGGGGGCAGGTTATTTACTGTGAGCCTGGATGACCGAGTACATAAAATGGCAGAAAGCCCACCACCCTCTAGAACAACAACCTACGGGATTATGGTGAGGGTGAGAGTGCCTGTGGTCATGGAAGCACAGTGTCTAACACGTGCATTAAGTGCTCAGACCTGTCAGTTGTGACCCCTGTTCTCTTCCCTGTTGTTTGGAGGAGCTTCCAGAATGCATACCACATGTGTATATTAGAGAGAGCAAAGGGAATCATCGGCTTTACTTGGGGGGTCTGTGTTCCCATGGGTCACTTGTGAATTATAGAGGCAGTGATCACTGAGAAGAAGTGAAACCACGCTTTATCTCCAGCGCCAGTTTGTGAATATCAGCATTGATTGTAGGATGTGGTCCAAAAAGAGGAACCCCTTCACTGGCCAAGTGCATTCCAGGCTCTGCGTGTGCAAAGCCCACAGGAGGCATTTTATGGAGTGCCAGCGTTGACCTTGACCTTGACCAAGGCCTCCACCCAGGAGAAGGCCAGTGGGTTACACTGTGACCTCGCCTCCTTCCGGACAGCACCCTCTATTCCCCACTGTTAGGAACTGGATGTTTGTGTTGTCTCCAAAAATATAGGTTGAAACCCAATGTGATGGTATTTGGAGATGGGGCCTTTGAGAGGAGGTCAGATTTCGGTGAGGTCATGAGAATGGGACCTCCAATGATGGGATTGGTGTCCTTCTGAGAAGAGGAAGAGACCAGAGCTCTCTCTGTCTCTGTCATGTGAGGACACAGCCAGAAGGTGGCCATCTGTAAGCCAAAGAGGCCTCCTCAGAACCCAGTCATGTGGGCTTCCTGATCTCGGACTTCCAGCCTCAAGAACTGTGAAAAAAATAAACATCTGCTGTTTAAGCCACCCACTCTATGGTATTTCTGTTATAGCAGCCTGAACTATATGCTATATGCTCAGATACCCATGCGGTACAAAATACAGGACCGTCGGGGCGCCTGGGTAGCTCTGTCGGTTGAGCGTCCGACTTCAGCTCAGGTCATGATCTCACGGTCCGTGAGTTCGAGCCCCGCGTCGGGCTCTGTGCTGACAGCTCAGAGCCTGGAGCCTGCTGCACATTCTGTGTCTCCCTCTCTCTCTGCTCCTTCCCCATTCATGCTCTGTCTCTCTCTGAATCAAAAATAAATAAACATTAAAAAAAATTTAAAAAAACAAAAACAAAATACAGGACCATCAGAAACTCTAAACAACTAGGGTGACAGAGACTTGCTACTGAGGGAATCAGTACCATTTTCCAAAAAGAGAGTTTTTCTCTCCAAAAAGATAAAGACTGTGGCTGATTAGAAAACATAAATAAATGTTAGTTATCCAAAAAGTGGTAGCTATTATTGTCCCGGCTTTTATTTTGTTGTCGTTGTTGTTGTTGTTGTCGTAAAGGTCCTCTGGATGAATATAATCGCAAACAAATTTTGAAGCAATATTTGTTCTTATTGAGAAACTTCCTTAATGTGGCTTCCATGTTCTGTTTTAAGGAAATATAATTACAGAATAATTTTTCTGATTAACCATTATAAGGCGGAGGCCAGTCTTTGTCAACCATTTTTAGTCTCCAAGACTTTTTCTTTAAAAGGTCTTTAACGTTAATTATCTCATGGCTATGCTACTGCTTTGCCCTGTGAGTGAGGACTCTCCTTGTTTGTGCCTCCATTTGTTCTCGTTATAGTTCATATGACTTGTTGGACAGCCAAAATGTTCATTAATAATAAGATCATTATATAAATTATGAGCTATCCATACTTTGGGATGCTCCGAAGGCACTAAATAAAATGATAGTCAAATATCATACAAAGGGCTAGTATCCAAAATCTATAAAGAGCTCACCAAACTCCACACCAGAAAAACAAATAACCCAGTGAAGAAATGGGCAGAAAACATGAATAGACACTTCTCTAAAGAAGACATCCGGATGGCCAACAGGCACATGAAAAGATGCTCAACATCGCTCCTTATCAGGGAAATACAAATCAAAACCACACTCAGATATCACCTCATGCCAGTCAGAGTGGCCAAAATAAACAAATCAGGAGACTATAGATGCTGGCGAGGATGTGGAGAAACGGGAACCCTCTTGCACTGTTGGTGGGAATGCAAATTGGCGCAGCCACTCTGGAAAACAGTGTGGAGGTTCCTCAAAAAAATAAAAATAGACCTACCCTATGACCCAGCAATAGCACTGCTAGGAATTTACCCAAGGGATACGGGAGTACTGATGCATAGGGGCACTTGTACCCCAATGTTTATAGCAGCACTCTCAACAATAGCCAAATTATGGAAAGGGCCTAAATGTCCATCAACTGATGAATGGATAAAGAAATTGTGGTTTATATACACAATGGAGTACTACGTGGCAATGAGAAAGAATGAAATATGGCCTTTTGTAGCAACGTGGATGGAACTGGAGAGTGTGATGCTAAGTGAAATAAGCCATACAGAGAAAGACAGATATCATGTGGTTTCACTCTTATGTGGATCCTGAGAAACTTAACAGAAACCCATGGGGGAGGGGAAGGAAAAAAAAAAAAGAGGTTAGAGTGGAAGAGAGCCAAAGTGTAAGAGATTCTTAAAAACTGAGATCAAACTGAGGGTTGATGGGGGGTCAGAGGGCGGGGAGGGTGGGTGATGGTTATTGAGGAGGGCACCTTTTGGGATGAGCACTGGGTGTTGTATGGAAACCAATTTGACAATAAACTTCAGATATTGAAAAAAAATGATAGTCAATCACTAGGTATTGACGCTGAAGGCACGCTGAGCCATGTTATATAAAGGGAAAAAACAACAAAACAAAGTGCACATCTCTCTGTCTCTCCCTACCCACATCTCTGTTTACGTATGAATAAAACAACACCGTGATATGCACATGGGTGGGTGTGCGTGTGCAGATGCATGGAGAAGCAAGGGAATGAGACACACCCCCATGTTTAATGGTGAACCCCTTAGAGAACAAAGTGGTGGTGGTGGTTACTTTGGGGAGGAAGGCCAATGGAGGGAGATTTTTGACTATTTTATTTGAATATTTTACAAGGACATTATACTCTCGTATGGCTTGTGTGGTTAATAAACCACAATATCAAAACTATTAATACTAGTCACTATCCCACAGGGCAAGGGTGAGTCCTGATAGGGGACTGAAGTCTTTTATGGCTGTCTAGGGAACAATGGGGGGGGGGCACGGGTGTTTTCTGGAGAGGTAAACGTGGCCTCGTGTGTCCCAGTTCAATTTATTACAGCACTGTGAGTGGTTAGCAGAGGTGATCAATTCCAGGAGTGGCCAGAGCTCCAGTGTGAGGAAAAGGGAAAGCAAATAATTTCTCAAACTAAACAGATTAAATTAAGTGCATTTTTCATTCATTAGAAAAGAGAGCAGGCCCTCCTTTGTTTTATTAATATATTTAAGTAGAGTATGGATTTTTGTCTTTCTTGGCCGCCTTGCCTGTTCCCACTGGCCCATGCTGTCTTTTTATTTGAATTATCTGTTTATTATATTAGGTTAAGAACCCAAGGCCATCTTGCATGGGACACACTATAAATACCCATTATCATGGTTATGTATTATTGAGGCGATGAAGGAAGACAATTTATGAAGAAATGAGATTATCTCAGTTTTTTGGTAATCTATCTTATTATAGTCTGAAGATTACATATGCAGTTAAGAAAATGAACCAAATCTTCCAGTTGGCCGTGCTCTCAGCCCTGTCTACACGGCCATGACATTAGGGAAACTAAAATGTATAAGCCAATATATTGATGCCCGCAATCCCCCCTTCCCCATTTGTACACACCTATTTCATTCATCATTTTGACAGTTTGCACAAGCAAACTGTCCTAATTTTTTTCAAAAGCTCTCTTCACAAATCGAGTGCGATGTGGAATTAATCATCCCGTTAGGCAGGCGTTGGAGGACATTCGTTGCCAGGGGGTATTTACACGCCCAGCACTCAGCTTCCCTCAAGTTGTATCAGGGACTCCTCAACCACCCACACCTCCTCCCCTCATCCCGAAGATGTGTCCTGTGCCTTCCACCAAGTGAAGTTTGACTCCTACTCCTGTGTTGAAAACACCTCTTTTCACATATTACAGCCTTTCCCCATTTCTTTCCCCCCTGGCAAGCCATCATTCTACTTACTGTTACTTTGCCTTCTTGGGAAATTTCCTCCCAACTCCTTCTCCCCCTCCTCCCCACCATCTTTAAAAATAAAAGATAGTTAGAAAGAAAATTTAAAATCCCGGCTTCAAATAGAAAACGCTACACACGATCCTAAAGAAGCAGCAGGCGTCCTATTGGCTATTCTCCTGCATTTAACTTAGAAGTTTTCTAGAATAACGTGGCAGAGGAGAAGGGTGAAGAGATCACAGTTCGCAATGGTTAACAACCAACAAAACTTTCGGTTTTGTTATTACTGTAGATTTGCAACGTCAGGCTTGCATGTAAAAATGTATGCCTTTATGCCAACCGGTCTTTTATACAGGGAGGAGGAAATCCCATCTCATTGCAGTTAACCATCTAGGCTTAACATTCCAGCTCAGAACCCCTATGCTGCATTTTCCCCTTTCCTTACTACAGAAGAGAACAATCTGAAAACTCTAGTCCAGATCTATAATTGTGAGGACGCTGTTAGATAAATATGTACCGCTGTGCTCCCCTGCACTTAAAAATTATATAGATGCTGACAGTTTCATGGAAAGGGTATTTATACTTCAAAAACATGTAGGCGGCCCTGACAAATATTAGTTACATAAGCCTAATGATAGTTGTACTCAAACAAGCACAGAGTGGCTTTAAAACAGAAAAACTTCTTTAAACTTCTGCTACATGTAGACTCTAACTTAAGCATAAGGATCTTAAGCATAATTTGCAGCCTAAACTTTCAATAGCATGAAATCTCACCTCTTGCATAAAAGAGCCTTGATGTGGAAATTGGAAACACACGGTCCGATCCTGATTCAGCGGTTAACCAGCTGGGGGACTTCAGACAAATCATTTCCTCATTTCCCAGTCTAAGTACAGACTCTGACCTTTCATGGTCATATGCAAAGCTGGGAAGTTAAGACCTCTCAAGTTATTTTGTGATTCTATGCTTTTAGCTTTCTTCTGCCATATACCATTATTCTGACCTTTATTTTTGGTGGACTCTTGCCCCAATATTGCCCCCAGTTTCTGTAAGTTATAAAAACATCTTTTTTTATTTCCAATCCTTTGGCTTCTGTTTTTTTTTTTTTGTTGTTTTGGTTTTTTTTGGGGTTTTTTTTTGGATGGAGACCAATGACCCTGTTTTATAGCTTTGTGGTAACTGCTTAACCCTCCCGCTGAAACAGCCTTGAGAAACCCCAAACACAGAGCCCAGAAATAACAATGAAATAGTGAAGGAGGAGGTGGTGTCAGGATTTTGTGGGTTCTTATAAAAATTTTTCCTATTTGTAGTAAAATAATTGAAACATATTATTTGAATTATAACATTACTGAACAGATAGCTTTTTTGGTTAAATAAACATGACTTAATCTTCGTAAACTAGGATTTTATCAAAAATGGCATAGAAGCCATTTGTTCATTCGTTTTGGCATGGAGACATTTATTCACTAGGTGATTTATTAAAAAATTATAGCGTGTGTGTGTGTGTGTGTGTTTGTGTATCTCATTATGCATATCCAAAGAAGTCGCACTCAAGGAGCTCAGAATCAGGGGAAATGAGATCCTTTGTGAACATGACATAAAAGCATAAGGCTAATGAATATTGAGAGAAGGGTGGGGTGCTCTAAGTCTGGTGTGAGGAAAGTGAGAGGCATGTCACGTCTGTATCCAAGGGCCGGGCACGTAGTAGGTGCTGAATAGTTATTCACTGAGCGAATAAGTCAACGGAAGTCAGGCCCACCATCACCATCTTCATGTGAAATATAACATGACCTTTAGTGTTGGGAAAACCATGAAGGAAGAAGCTGCCTGTATGGGTGAGTTTTACCTGGGAGACAGCAAGAGGAAAGAGAAAGCTTAGGGGATTGAGAAATCCTCATAAACCATAACAAAGCATTGTTGTGAGGCCCAGATAAATAGAAAAGTAGCTGTTTCACTTGTTTTGTACCATAGACTGAATGTCTGCGTCCCCCCAAAATTCATATTTTGAAACCTAATCCCCGAAAGCGATAATATTGGGAAGTTGGGTATTTTGGAGGTGATGTGTTTATCCAGGAGGAACCCTCAGGAGTGAGACCAGTGCCCTTATGAAAAGGACTCCAGACTTCTAGACTTCTGTGTCTATTTTTTTCCTCACTGAGTCGAGAACTGCGAGACAACAAATCGGACTCTCGCTGATGAAAAAAGAAGAAAGGACTACAAAAAGCTCCCTCACCCCCTTCTGCCAGGGTGCCAGGGAAGCTATAGGCTAGAAGACCGCCATCTGTAAACCAGAAAGCAGGCTCTCATCAGACACCGCATCAGCCAGTCCGTTGACCTTGAACTTCCCAGCAGCTGGAAATGTGCGAAATACGTTTCTGTTGGTATCGTGGGATAGGAGCCCCAACAGACTAAGACACTCTGTTGGAACTTACTGTGGCAGAGAGGAGAGGCGATGGGCTTTAGCAAAAGAAGAGTCTGGATTTGGACTCTCCTTCTACTATTTCCCAGCTCTCTGTGCTTTGGGTTCCTCAGGACTAAACTGAGGATGTCACTTATCTGAAAGAGCAATGATGTCAATTTGATAATACAAGCTATCGTTCCTATTAGCTTTGTGATCAGCTTCGATTTTCTCATCTGTAAATGGGAATAAAAATGATAAGTTCCTTAAAAAGATGATGTGAGATAGTATGTGTAAAACGCCTAACTTCCCACCTGCCAGGTAGTCAAGGCTTGATGGGTCTAAGCTATTAGTAGTAGAAGCCACATCTTTGGCAGTGATAATGAACTTTTATATCATTCTGTACACATATACGTTACATTCTTCACACATTACATTATTTCCTTGTCTTCTTTGGTATTAAAACTCCCCGTTGGAGATGGGCCCTTATTTCTCCATTTCGCAGATCAGGAAACCCAGTCAGAGAGGTGACTTGAGTCACTCAAGGTGATGCATTTAGTGAGGGTGCAGTGAGGCTGGGGCGGATTCTCTGGCCAGGAGTCCCACAGTCTGCCTATAACACAATGGTGGCAGTCATATCTACCATATGTTGGTCATGTCATGGAAAGAGCCAGATGGATCTAATCGGAATCCTGATTCTGCCTTTTACTACCCATTTATTTTTAGGGAACACACGTTGGTTTCTCTAACCTTCAGCTTCCTTATCTGGAAAACAAGCTTGGTATTATCTACTTTATAAAGTTGTTGGGAAGGTTATAACCATCCAATGAGAAAGTGTAGGTCAAGCACCTGTCATTGGAAACTCACGAAATGATAGCGAATTCTATTCTTATTTCTTAGTTGGGAAAGCCCCAACTTTAGAGCTCTTCTAGTCTCATACTGCCCCAGTGCTTTGAAGAATGCTCTTGCTCAATAAATGCTAGGTGGAGAAGGTTTCCATGGCTAACTAAGCCTGACAAAAGTGGGTGAAACAAAACCGAATGAGGTTCTCTTCTATAGAACTTATTTAATAGGGCAAGAAATGATGTGAATCTCCTAGAATGAGATTTGTAGCACTTTAAGTTCTTATGACCACAGAGTTCTCTTTTGTGGGCCATATCATAAGACTAATGTTCATATCCAACTATGTTAGACAGACATGCTAATCAAATTAAGTGAGTTCCTTTGACAGGTGGGAAAGTGTAGCCAAAGTGTGAACCAGACAACTGACAGAATCAGGACCGGAACCGGGCTCGCTTAATATCCCGAGTCCTCCTGAATTGACACCCCCCGGCGTCAACATGGCTCCCTTTCTCCTGCTGTTCTGGTGTCTACGGCTGGGCCTCGGAGGGTTAAAGTACGGACAGTCTCTGGGCAGGACAAAGGAAGGAAGGTAACCATGGAGGTGTCTAGTCAGAGAACACATCAGACATGACAAAAGAGATTCTGAGCTTGGCGATATCAAGTAAGCAGGCCAGTGAGTTCCAACCGTGGCATTCTTGTTAAGGCTACGAGTGCACGAAAGGAAGATGTTGAATTGCATCCTGCAACCATAGTATCAGGCCAAAGAGACTAAGGGAAAGGCCTCCTGTTAATATCACTAACTGTCGCCCAGTCACAAAGCCATTTGCAGCCTGTCCATATTTTACTGACATGAGCAATTACATGTCCTGTAATGGCAACGAAGCAATAAAATTTATGTCTTGTCATCTTTAACAAGATTAGACATAACCCTTCTCATAAATGTAATACCGAATGGAGATTTTTAAGAACATAAGTATAGTTAAGGATCCTTGAATTTATCCCTCATAGTTAATTAAAATCCTCCCCAGGAATTGGCAGATGATAGATAGAAGGATGTGGAACCTCTTAATCCACGTTAAGTGTGAACTCATGATTTTTTCCATACCTTGCTCAGCTTCAGCTGGGTGTGCGACTCACATTTGTACCATATGGATTTCAGGAGAGAGGCGAAGGGAGTGACCCCTATTCCTGCAGCAACGCACACGCTCACTGGGTAGTGAAACACGTCCGTCAGTGCGGTTCCAAACGGCCCGTCCACCGCCAGCCTGCAATCACAGAATGTGGCCTCGGTGACGTTCAGCCGCGACGCTCTCGAAAACAAAGCCACCCTCAAGCACGGCTCTTTGCAGGATGTTTGTAAATGGGTGCAGGGGGGTTGGCTCTGAGCTTGAGAATGTCCTGTCTGGAGAGCCTAGACTTAACATGAGGAACTGGGGGCCTGGACTCACGGGGGGACGACCAGACAGGCCAGCCCAGGTGCATTCATGGTAGGGCAAAGCCTGACTTTTCTGGCTTGAGCCCACTCCTCTTCCACGTGGGCTGCTCTTCTTACAATTTCTAGAAGCTTGTTTTGGCCCTGGTAGAAGAGGCCCTCTCTTCTCCTCGCCTCGCCTCGCCTCTCCTCTCCCCTCCCCTTCCCTCCCCTTCCCTCCTCTCCTTTCTTCCACCATCAAAGGAATAAAGCAGAAGGTGGTTTAGAAGGCTTATGTGTCCTTTTGCTAACATGCTTCTTCTCTATTTTTACTTATTCAGTCCCACATCTTAGTGCGTTCATATCATTTTCATCTAATAGAAGCCATTCATTTGGAATAAGTATAACTTTGAGATCATTTGTCAGGTATGTGGAACTTCTAAAACTTGTTGTTTCAGATTACGTGAGCTCAAAATCTGTGATGATCAGGCCGGGAACGGCACTGCCGTTTTGTCTTTGCTTAGCAAGTTTTTCTTGGTAAGGATGAAGCATATTTATTGAATAAATACGATTGTCTTTAACATGGTCCAGAAGAGACTGGTCCCCGGATTCGACTCCATTTCTCAACACCAGTTCTCCACACTGGCTTTTCTTTCCTTCCCCAAAATACACAGTACCCCCCTTCTGCCACAGGGCCTTTGCATGTGATAATCCAAGTAATCACTAGGAATACTGGGTCCCAATTCCTCCCCTCTCCCTGTCTTGGTTCATAGCTACCCTTTCATTAGGTCTTCTCTCAATCATCATTTCCCTGGGGGAGCTTCGTGGATCCTTTGCACTAAGGCTAAATCCCCTCTTATATACTTTATAGCCCCATGTACCCCTCCTCTGTAGTCTGCATCACTGTTGTAGTTTTACAGTTTTTTGGGTGTGTGCGCGTGATTTGATTTGTGTCTCTCTTGATCACGAGACAACAAGTTCTCCAGAGGGAGGGGCCGGGTCTGTCTTTGCTCACCACTGCGTCCCAAAGCCTGGCATGCTCTGTGGCATGGAGCCGTTCAGTAACAATTTGTTGAATAAATTGTAAAGGGAATGTTTAAAATATTTCAGTCAGCAGAATGTATTAAATAACCTCAACTATTCCAAAAGCACACATTTACATATGAACAGAGATATGCTAATTAAAAGGCTTCTAAGTTATTCATAACCATTCCCTAAGGGGTGTCTGTAGAAGGCACCCGAGGTTGGCCCATTTGGGCTTACTTTGTGTTCATGAAAGTTCAATTGGGTTTTATTTTTAAATATTCCATATGCCAGACCTCCTAATAATTCAAATTAACTCTCTTCAAGTTAATCTTAATTAATAAGGCTTTATTACATATTGATTTATGGAAATGGAAGAATAAAAATAAAAGGTCATTAACCAGAAAGGGTTAGTATCTCAGCCCACTGTAGATTATTTTATAAATAATTAGATAAGGGGAATTGAGAGAGAAAAAATGAAACTGTCCAAGGATTAAAATGTCTTACCGTTAATTGTTTTTATAATTAGTTGTATTTGGGACTTCTCTGACACTGATTTGAAAAGATAACAATTAAACCCAAAGAAGAATTGTGTCACATAATCCACAGAAATACACAATAGATAAATTTCCTCATAATCAGAATTGTGCATCTAAGCTGGAAGAGGCAGGAGAAAATATTTAGTCCAACTGCCCTGATAATATAGTCATCCTTCCTTCCACCACCCCGACAGCTGATCGCATTCTGCTGTTAACTTGCGGGGGGCGGAGGGGGGCAGTTCAAAGCAACAGACAGTTTTTCGCACGTCTCACCAACCTCTGTCTTCTGACCACACTCCCGAGAAACGCGCACCAGCTCTCTTCCCTTTCTTGTCTCAGGCCTTTCAATGGTTGATGGTAGCTATCGTGACGCCCTGATTGTTCTTTTCTGGACAAAAACGTCTCCATTTCTGGAGACCTCTCGCAATCCTGAATCGACTCTCTTTGCCCAAATTCTTGGTCATCGAGTTCACCCAGCTACTTCCTCTTCGATCTGGATCCAGAGTTTAAGGATGCCGCTTGGAAAACGATGAGCCTTTCTGGCATCCACACCGTGCGGTGCCTTGTTGCTCTGGTCCGAGGCACACCCACCCGCCTCATCGACCTCCACCCTCGACTCTCTGAACCCATGGCCTTTGCTCATAGACACGTTCTCCCTGTGGTCATTGCTGTCATGGACATCTCTGCGGTCAGTGACCTTTCATAGTTTGCTAATAAAAATAGCCAGCCTTTTTTTTTTTTTTTTTTTTTTTTTTTACTATGTGTCATGTTAAGGGCTTTTAAAGGACTATCACCTTTAAACCTAAACAAACTCTTAGGTACTACGATTATCATCTTTATTTTACAGATGGGGAAACCGAGGCACACAGTGACATGTACTCTCTAAGAGCATATGCAAAACTGGGCTTTGAACCCAGGCTGTCAGAACTGAAATCCTTAGCTCTAGGAAGCAGGTTAGTCACTGAAATCTCTACAATCAACTCTGAGGAATTCCTTCGTTTTACCTCAGAAGGCAAAGTGCTTTAAAATAGCTCCTATTCTCTTCCCTTTTCCTGGGCACAGAATAAAGAAGTTTCCCAGCTCTCTGTCTAGGTTTGCTTCTTGCCTGGGCCTCACAGATTCCTCGGGCTGGTTTAAATCCTTTCTGGGGATGCCTGGGTTGCTCAGTCCATTAAGCGTCCGACTTCGGCTCAGGTCATGATCTCACGGTCCGTGGGTTCGAGCCCCACGTCGGGCTCTGTGCCGACAGCTCGGAGCCTGGAGCCTGCTTCGGATTCTGTGTCTCCCTCTCTCTCTGCTTCTCCCCTGCTCATGCTCTGCCTCTCTCTCTCTCAAAAATAAATAAACATTAAGAGAAAATTTAAAAAATGTAATGATCAGGTCATGATCTCACAGTTCATGGGTTCCGGCCCCAAGTGGGCTCCATGCTGACAGTGCAGAGCCTGCTTGGGATCCTCTGTCTTTACCCCTCTCTCTCTATCACTTCCCCACTCTCTCTCTCAAAATAAATAAACAAACTTTAAAAAATCCTTCCTGGGTCCAAAGCAGTGAAAAATTATACTTCTCCCTCCCATGTGTTTGATTCAATTCAAAGACGAAATAACGTTAATAGATAAAATCGAACAAGGAAGTCCAGTAAAATTCTGATTCTTCATATATCGAAGAGTTAGACAAATATGCCTACGCGTGTATAGAGGCAGAGATCAGTGAGTTTAACAAATGAAGGTTAATTGCACTGTTTCCAACAACTCGTTTTTATTCCTTCAATAAATATTCATTGAGTACCAACTAAGAGTTAGGGCCTATTCTAGGCACTGCACGCAACAAAGTGAGCCAAATGGATAATGTCCCTTTTCTTATGGAATTTCCATTCTAGCGTGGGAAGATACCTGGTAAACAGATAAACGAGCAGATATTTCGTGTGTCAGGTGGTTGATAAGTACCATGTAGAAGAATGAAGCAGGGCACGGGACAAAGTGGTTATTGAGCTTCAGTTGGGGGTCATTGTCTCAGACGGGGCAGGAAGGAAACACCTCACTAGGAGACATTTGAACAAATGCCTGGGGGAAGTAAGGGAGCAGCCAAGCAGAGATCTGGGGAAGAGTGCTCCAGATGGAGGGGATAGAAGTGGTAAAGGTGATTAGAAGAGAAAAACAAGAAGGAAGCCTGGAAAAACGGCTGAGTGCAAGGTGGTGGTGGTGGGGGCTGTGGGGGGAGGCAGGAGGTGGGGCCGAGAAGCCCAGGGAGACCTGGGGGGGGGGTGGGGGAGAGGACATATCATGTTGGGCCTTGAGCTGACGATGCACTCCACAGATAGAAGGCATATTGACTACCGAGAAACATGACTGAGTTCTTGTTGGGGTATTGGCTGAAATGCCAGCTGGTGGGCGAAAGGGAAGGTTGGTTGATAGACCAGGCAACTGTATACACTAACAGCAGAGGCCAGGCTAGAGACAGGATGAAAGCACTGATCTGGGCAACACCAAAAGGAGGGCAGGGACGTTCTGTGTGTCTAGTTTTACTCCCAATTTTAGGCCTTTGCACTGCATTCTGAATCTTACAATTCTGCTACATTGCTTCCTTTCCATGATTAAAAAAGAGAAGGTCTTAAATGGAGTAGTAGTTAGGTACTGTCAGCTGATTTGTCTCCAGAGATGATGCTTATACAGTCAAGCCTTGGATGGCGAGTAACTCGTTGGGTGAGTGTTTCACAAGATACACAAACATTTCTAGTTTGATAAGCTAGTGATGTCTTGCAGTATGAACAGTATGTGACACTGCATGTCACATGATCACAACTGAGCTAATAGGTCTTGTGTCTCTCTCTCTCTCTTCACAACGATTTTGGGTGATCGTCTCCCATGCTCAGGGGCTCGGTCTCAGGCTGTGGTGTTTGGCAGAAATCCTTGATGTTTCAGAACATTGGACAGTGCCCACAACTGGCACTGGGGTATTTTTTGTCACTTCAGAGTCCCTATGGACAGTCCTTTGCTTTTCCATGCCAGGGTAAGCTTAGGAACGCTTTGCTTCATTGTAGGTCATTGGGTAGGTTCTTTGTTAAAGTTGCGTGAAAAGAAAAGGATCCCATTGAGCCAACAGATAGCAGTGATTCCCTTAGTGATAATGAAAGTCGTCCTACACAACGACCCTCCTCTCTCTTGTCTCCCTCACACCAGCCACGGAGGTTTTCAAAGGTACGTACAGGTTAATCTGTTTATTATTTTTTTTAATATTGCGTGTTTTCTTTGTTATTTCGTATTATGTTACAGTATCGGAATCATTTTTACATGAATATTTTTGGGTTGTGGAACCCGAATAATTGGGTTGGGTTTCCATCATTTCTTATGGGGAAATTCGCTTTGATATACCCGTGCTTTGGATTATAAGCATGTTCCGGAACGAATTGTGCTCGCAGACCGAGGTTTTACCGTACTTGGTTTGTTATCACACCATTCTTCGGTTCCAGGCTTTGAAATGAAGGCATGTGACTCTTCCTACCTAGTGAACGTGACCAAGCCCAGTGCTACACGGTTACAGTTCAGTGACTCACGGGGAGGGGGGAAGAGGGACAATTGGCTAAATAGGTTCTGAGCCTTACGTTTATTCTAGTGCCTAGTTTGCCACCTGTAAATATTTGTTAAAATAAATGAGCTGAAGCATCCCTATTGGGTCCAGGTATTCGTTAATTTCTTCATTACGTATTTACTATGTACCCAACACATATCAGACACTGTGCCAGGCATCGGACATATAGGCAGGGACAGACAATGCCCTGCCCTCCGAAAGTCCCATCCTAAGTGCGTCCTGACAGCATTCGCCACCTAGTTTCTTATGCTAGTGGCTACTGCTTGGTGGTTCCTGACACCATCCAAGGATGGCAGAGGCAGGAATCTCTCTCTCTTTTTTTTCTTTTTTTTAGTTTTAAAAATGTCTTTAATGTTTATTTATTTTTGAGAGAGAGAGAGAGAGCAGGGGAGGGGCAGAGAGAGGGGAAGACACAGAATCCGAAGCACGCTCCAGGCTCTGAGCGACCGGTCAGCATAGAGCCCGATGCCGGGCTCGAACTCACAAGCCATGAGATGACGGCCTGAGCTGAAGTCAGACACTTGACCTACTGAACTACCCAGGCGCCCTGAGAAGAGGGAATCTTTTGATGCGTCTTTTGAAATGTCAAATTCTTCCAACCGTTTTTCTCAACATTTTTTGTGTGTGTCCCTGTTTTTCGGGGGCCTTAAACGTGGGTTTTGCCTACTTATTGGGTAATCCTGCCGTAAGAGTGGGAATCGACTTTAAGCCATTGTTTGCTAACGGAGGCCAAGGCCTGGTAATTTACGGTGGGACTTCGGTCTGGTGCCCAGGCCTGTCTGAATAGGCTGTCATTGTGGGTTGAATTGTGTCTCCCAGCTGATATGTTGAAGTTCTAACCTCGGTGCCTTAGAACGTGACCTTATTTGGAAACAGGGTTGTTGCAGATGTAATTAATCAAGTTAAGATGAGGTCATACAGGAGGAGGGTGGGCCCTTCATCCGATATGACCAAGATTTATAAGAAGAGGCCACGGAGACACAGTCACGGAGGGAAGAACACCGTACGATGGCAAAGGCAGAGGCTGAACTGTTGGAGGCTGCAAGCCAAGGAACACCGTGCATTGCTGGCAAACCCCCAGAGGCCGGGAGGAGGCAAGGGAAGATTCTTCCCGAAGGGTTTCAGACGGAGCTTGGCCCTGCTGTCACTTAGATTCAGCCCCGGAGCCCCGAGAACTGGGAGAGAATACGTTTCTGTTGTTTTAGGCCACCCAGTTTGTGTTCCTTTGTTACCACAACCCTAGGAAATGAGTCCACGTGCTACTGGTGTTCTTTACCCTTCTCGGACCCCGCCCCCCGTGCATCTCCTTTGCAGGACAACGAACTCCTCTGCGTGCAGGTTGATGCTGATTCCATCGCCCCCCCCCCCCCCCCGGGGTCCTAGAAAATGGAGGTAGCGCCTGGGCATCTCCATATTTCTGACACACGGTGGAGGTTAATTGACACTTGTTGTATACACACACGCAGGACTGACTGAATGAAGGGGCACAACTACCTTTCTTGACTCTCAGATCACTTTGTCCTTCTGTGAACTTCCATCTGTAATTGTTTAGCACCTTCTCCAGTGGATGGGGCCCACCGGATTCATTCTGACCGTGAAGTGTCCTCCTTATGAAGACCAAAATGGCAAATATAATTTAAAGACCTCCGACTGTAAGAGCAGAAAAGTTCACAGGGCTTTCTTACTCATCACAGGCTGCATATAATTAGCCAAGGGTGGTTTTGGAGCTGAGGAAGCAAAATGCTCCTTCTTCCTGGATCGCTGCCTGCCTTTGTTGAACGTTTTTTTTGTTTTTTTTGTTTTTTTTAAAGAAATGTACTTGCCTCTACTGGAAATCTACTAAATTATACTTTTTCTATAGGTTCCCAAAGTTAAAAAACGGGTTAAAACTTGCCCTTCTAGAATAAAGATATTGCTGGGTTTGGTAAGCACGTCGATGCACTAAAATGCCTTATTTGTTCTACAATTCTAATTTGTGTGTAAAAAAGAAACGGGCTCTGACCTTGGCAAGCGCCAGGACTCCTTCCGGGCCTGTCCCCCGGCCCCAAAGGCCTTACACAGAGCTTCCGTCCAGTCTCCTGCTACCCGGATGTGCACACTGAAGAAGTTCTCCTGAGGGGCCGACGTGAGGGTGAAGGGGTGCCATTCCAGCCACGATATGGACGGGCACTGTATCAAGACGTATTGCCCCGGCGCCATTTTAAAGTTTCGCTTTTTCATGTGAAGTTCTAGAACTCCAGATGGGTGGCTCACCACCTAAATCAGAGCAAGAGAATCATTTGTTTTTTCTTCCCCCCTCAGGTTAAAGAAGAAGAGACTGGCTTTTGCTCCATCAGACGTTTTTAAATTTTGAAATCAGCTGTTTTGAGGTATAATGTACATATACCATTTGCCGTCAACTTCCAAGGATCTTGGCCATCCCTTTCATATCTGGCTGGGCAACTCTAACAAGCGTGACGTTCGTCTCCTTCGGGGTGCTGTCGGAGATGTGGGTAGCTGCACCCCGGTGCCATGTGGTGTCTGGCCTGTGACTTTAAGTCTCAAATGGCCAAGCTCTGGGTAGCACAGTTGAGCAGACCAAGAGAATAGAAGCTAGCCTATCAGTCATTGCAGTTAATTATGCCTTGAGTTCTTAAAATACTTACAGAATTATCTCCATGTTTTTAAAATGTAGGTCTGAGTTTGTTACTGTTTTCATCAATTTGTACATTTTCTCAATCTCTGGTTGATTAACCCTGTGATTTTTTTCTTTCTTTGCAAAAAAAATTTCTTAATGTTTATTTTTGAGATGTAGGAAGACAGGGCAGGAGTGGGGGAGGGGCAGAGAGAGCAGGAGACGCAGAATCCGATGCAGGCTCCAGGCTCTGAGCTGTCCGCATAGAACCTGACACAGGGCTCAAACTTGTCAACCACGAGATCATGACCTGAGCCGAAGCCGGACTCTTAATTGACTGAGCCACCCAGGTGCCCCAACCCTGTGAGTTTTTTCATTCTAGGTGGAAACCAATCTTCAAATTCACTGTGAAATGTTTTGTTTTGTTTTGTTTTAGTTGGGTCTTTTCCAATGTCCTGCTTAGGCTCTGAGTTTTAGGTGGACTCCTCTTACTGCTTTTTTTTTTTTTTTTTAAAGTTTATTTATTTATTCTGTGAGAGAGAGGCAGAGAGAGAATCCCAAGCAGGCTCCTCACTGTCAGTGACAATCCCGACGTGGGGCTTGAACTCACAAACCACGAAATCATGACCCCATCCGAAACCAAGAGTCCAATGCTTAACCTACTGAGCCACCCAGGCGCCCCTCTCAATCACTTTTTTAAGAGCCTTGCAGGGCACCTGGGTGGCTCAGTTGGTGAAGCGTCTGACTCTTGGTTTTGGCTCAGGTCATGATCTCATGGTTTGTGACATTGAGCCCCACATTGGGTTCTGTGCTGACAGATTGGAGCCTGTTTGGGATTCTCTCTCTCTCCACCTCTCTCTCTCTCTTTCTCTCTCAGAATAAATAAATAACCTTAAACAACAACAAAAAAAGAGCTTTGCAACTTGGTGCTTACCGGAAGGAAAGAACTAATTTCCCTTCCTCGATTTCCATCGTTTTCTGAAAAAAAAAAAAAATCTCTCTAGGCCCCCATGGCCTCTTTTGTGGCAGGAGATGGAGGGAACAAAATCAAACGTCTAGATCCTGTGACAGTATTTTTCCATTCGGAAGAGAATCTCACAGCATTTTAATCATTAGTTCTGTTTCCCATCTCCCTACTGATATTTGTTCTGATTCTGCTGTTAAATTGTCTCCCTAGTAACGGCTCTAGTGGATTTCCAGAAGTTTTACTGTCTGGCTTTTGACGTAGCCTGATATCCTTTGGTGCTTAACTTAAAAGCAGCAACACAGAAAGAGCTTAAAACAGAAATATGAAGCAATTTCTATGCATCTGTTTTCATGAAGACAGTTAAGGAGATAGAGGACTCTGTTAATATTGTATTAGCAATATAGGTTTGGTTAGCACAGCATTTCTTCTTGGAGGTTGAAAACACCGGGGGCAGGGTACTTGGTACTTTTCAGTCTCCTACACAGGTACCTAGTCTAGGTACTCACATCTTCCTCCAGCACCTGGCAAAACTGGAGAGCTGTGCAGAAGGGTGCAAATTTGCAAAAAATCCCAGAGCCCTCACTCACTAGGTGGGGCTCCGTGTTATACTTCCACTTTGAACCTGAGGGTGATTGTTCCCCGATCTTCTGCCAGTAGCCCCAAGTGGGAGTGTGTGCCCTTGAAAATGTAGGTCTATTATTTGTGTGCTTGCAAAATTCCCGACTTCGTGTGCTGAAGGGAGTGATTGTACTGTAAGTTACCATGACCAACGTAAAGCTTAGTCCCCCTGCCGGTTCCCACCCCCCCCCCCCCCCCCCCCCGCCGACCCAAGTCCCCTAGTGAGAAACTGAAAGAAAGAGAAAAAGAGATGATTTCTATGCTGCACCGTAAACCTTTATCAGAATTCTGTGTACCAGTCTGGAGCCCTGATCCCTGTCCCCAGTAAAATTAGTCACACTAAAAGATGCACAGGATACAAGCAATTATTAGAACAGAAGATGGGCCTCTAAATTACAGGCAGTTCTGCAATAAAAATGGCAAATTAAAAACTTGGGCTAATAAAAAATTTTCATCTACACTCAGGCTTTTATTCAGACATAAAGCTACATGCATACCTTGGTAATGACAACTTCTTGTCGAAACCGCCAGAACCTAATTATTCTTTCACACGTATATAAGACCACAGGGCCTAAAACCCATTTCCAAGCCTGAAGAGAGTAGCAGAGAGAGAGAGAGAGAGAGAAGAAAAGGAAATGAAAATAGAATCCAAATATTTTCAATTTGAACGAAATCAATACATAACATGATGGGATTCAGACATTTTCCTTTAACTTTGGGCCAGTTATCAACAATAAAGATATCTCCTTGTATTAAATACTATAACATTCAATTATTCCTTGAAGTGTACAAGCTTATTTAAGAGATTAAACTCTTCTGTATTGGTTTTTAGGCTTACTTGATCAATGATGCCTTTATGTAATTAGAAATAATTGAATTTGCAAAGAAATAGGAAAGCAGATTGATGTTTACGTTACATATGATAGGGTCATAAATGCTCCCAACTCAGCCAAAGTCAAAGGCTTACAAAGCGATATTCCTGAGCCAACGAAGGACATGGGAAATGA
Source organism: Panthera onca (assembly GCF_046562875.1). Taxonomy (NCBI): domain Eukaryota; kingdom Metazoa; phylum Chordata; class Mammalia; order Carnivora; family Felidae; genus Panthera; species Panthera onca. The sequence continues at coordinate 139,141,407 of NC_138343.1, forward strand.
AATAAAAGCATTTTGAACAGTAATTTATGGGGGCCAGCAGTGCGTCACAACGGGGGGGTCTGCCTGAAGGAGCCCCCAAATCCACAACCGTATCCACACACACCCACACAGGCATGCATATCCAGGGTTATCAGGAATAAAACGTAAAAGGAGTGTCTCAGAACTTTAAATCTAGATTTACAGAATCGGAACACAATCCGCCACTATCTTCTTGACAGTTGTGACAGTGAACATTTTAATTCTCAATAGATCCCGTCCTATGTCAACCTCTTATGAGAATCATCTGCATTATTAACGATCGGTTTGCCAGCAGGCTAGTCTTGTACCCGTGGGTGTGTATAACATACGGCGTCCTCCTCCCTTGGAAGGGACGTGACTTAAAACGGTGGAAGACTTATGCTAGGTCGGGTACCAAACAACCCCACGAGGCATATGGTTATTCTCTGTGTTTGACACAAGAGCAAACTGAGGTCCGGCAAGATGAAACAGATTTTCCGGGGTCGCAAAGGCAATCAGGTGCACCAGAAAAACCTGACCCCAGAGGGGTCTGACCGCCTGGCCTGTGTACTTGCCGTGTAATCATGCTTCTTTCTGTCTAATGCTGGCGTTGGTACTGACCCTTGTTTTACCAAACATTAGAGGCTCAGTCTTCATTAAATCTGAGGGTGTCTAGAGTTCTTTGAAGTCTAGTCCAATTCTTCATCTAAAGAAGAAGAAACCCCGAGGTTGTGGGAATGGGTACAATTGCCTGAGGAGAGAGAACCGGATCCTGGGGAGCCAGGACTGGAACTCAAGTCTTTCCTAATTCCCCTAAATTCCCTGCTTGGGATTCTAAAGGCACCACCACCTTCCTCCTAGCACACGGCCTTGGGAGTGGGAAGGATGCCTCACTCTTTTGAACTCAGGTTTGCTAGACCCTCTCTGGCTGACTCACCGTCTTTCTTGATCATTACTCTCTTACCCGTTATCCTGCTCTGTCTGTTGCGTTGACGGGTCACAAGCCCTTCAGTGTTATTTTTGCTTCTGTTATCTTTCTTGTGTTTCTATTTCTCTTTTGTTTACTGCTGGGTCTGTTTGCATGGCAGCTCTTCTCACCTACATCGGCCCTCCTTGCTTTTTCCCCCGGGAGCCTCTTGTTTGCCTGATAAAGGCTCAATTTATGCAGGCAACACAAAGCAATTTGACCCACTTATCCTTTTCTGCCTCAGTGGGGTTCAGCAACGTGTTCGGAATAGCAGAGGGAACAACACCTTTTGTCCACCTATGCTGTGGGTGAGGCAATAGGATGCACAGAGTAAGGGAGAAGATAGCAAGGGGGTAGACAAGAAGGATGGGGTTGGACCAAAGGAGTGAGTCCTTAGGTCTCTCCTGCTTGAAAGAACCAGAAAGCGTTTTGAGAATTGGTGTGGATAGTTACAGAAATAATAGCAAGAATGCAATTCTTTCTGTATAAGCTTAGAGAGGGATTTGCAAAACCACTCACATAGTCTCTGTGTATTTTTACAAATAATCTTGCATGCCCACTTTGGGACGTTTTAAGCATCACACACTTCGTTTTGGTGCTGTCACATCAGTCTCGGGCTCTGATTTTTCCATGTTGATAAAATGGAGTGGATTGTTTTTCCTCGTACAGTTAGTCAGGAAGGAGAATGTAAGCCATTAATCCTTGGCTCTATCTCTACTCTAGTATATAAAATGCTCCGGGAGGAAAAAGCCCAGTTTGGTTACACGGTGATGGTACTCCTGGAGCCCCTAGGAGTTAAGGAGTGAGGGATGGGGGTGGCCAGAGGTGAACAGGTGGTTACCTACAGCAGTAACCTGGATAGACAAGAATTAGTAAAGACAGAAGGAGGCCATGCCCCAGAGCAGGAGGGGCGCGTGTGAGGTAGAACTTGGGTGACCGTTCTTCCCCTATGCCTTGCGGAAAATCCCGGGCCTTTTACAAAAATGTTGATTTATTTTTTGAGAGAGAGAGAGAGAGACAGAGCGTGAGCAGGGAAGGAGCAGAGAGAGAGGGAGACGCAGAATCTGAGGCAGACTCCAGGCTCTGAGCTGTCAGTGCAGAGACTGACGTGGGGCTCGAACTCACGAACCGTGAGATCGTGACCTGAGCCGAAGATGGACGCTTAACCCACTGAGCCACCCAGGCGCCCCGAGCCTTGGGCCTTTTGTGTTCAAATCTTTTGTTTTGTAAAATGAGACAGGTGGAGAAAATTATTGGCTGGGTTTTCTCCAGGCTCTTAAATGTTTTAGCTTTATTCACAGAGATAAATACAGCGTCAGGGGTATGTGCACATAGATAGCAGCAGACAGCAGACAAAATGAGCGGTGGGAGAAGGCTGGAGTTTCAGAATAAATGTTGAAGTGTGTAGAGATGCAAGTTCACGGCCACAGAGTTGAAGCTCTGGCTTCTTGATGTGGCTTTCCTGGGGATGGCCTTTGTGACCATAGGTCAGAAGCTAAATCTTGGGCCGCTAGCCCTCCGTCTGCTAAATTAAGGGGCGGGGCTATTAGGTATCTAAGTTTCTTTAATGCTAACATACTCCGTGGCTTCTTTGCTTTACTTTTTCTTTTCCAAAAATACTCAGGAAGTCATGCTACAGTGAATATTTTATGATAGAAATAAAGCTACATTGATTTAAAAGCTGCAGTAATGAAACTTGTTTCTTCCACTTTCCCTCCTGGTTTTTCATTCCTCCAAGAAAATAAGAACATGCTGCTCTGATTTTATTTTATGTGTGTGTTTAAAAATGGCCTCTTTGTCTAGACAATAAGATTTCCAGGGGCAGGAACCACGTCTCGGAAGCTTCCATACCGTGCAGCGGCACGAATGTAACAGCCTTTTAGAAAACGTTTTGCTGAATTGACTCTACCTCAGGTAAAGCTTCCTCCTGTACGGTTGACATCATTCCCTAATAATTTAAACCAGCGTTAGCCTTATTATTATTGCTGTTGTCGCTGTCACTTGTCGACGTCGTAGGTAAATAAAATAAGGTGCTTCTCCGACTGAGAACGACCAGGCTTCTTTGGAGAATAGATTGCACGAGCAGTTCTAGAGTCTGGAGCCTTGTATGCGTCTGTGAGTCCGAGACAGAAGGGGACCACAGGGGTAATTGGTTCCCTTGATCAGTTCGGTGCCCACGGGGCGGTGTGCAAAGCATTCTGCGTCCTAACCCGGACAGCGGCGCACCGCCAAAGGTGAATTGATAAATGTTCCATTGATAAAAGTACCGTGAAAATGCAGTTAGGAGAGGCCAAGAGGAAGCGATGGGTAGATGCGGTGCAGTGAAACACCGGAACCCTTCCTCGTCCTTGGGATGCCTCCCGGACTCAGTGTCTATGAGACATCAGAGGGAATACTGCACCTTCAGCCAAGCAGTAATTGCACAGCCCACACATGCTTTGAACCAGGATCCATTAAAAATAATGAGAAAGAGTGACAATATGAGTTTGGGTGTGCAAGGCGGTGTAGCAGGGGAGAGTTAGACAGATGGGTAAGATTCCCCCCTTTTAATAGTAATTAAACACTGCTGGAGCAGGCTCTGGTCTGTATTCATGAGGTGTGGGAGAGTATTGATTTTTTTTTTTTTTTTTTTTTTTTTTTATGGAGACGCTGTAGCTGGAAGATTTTAGAGAGGCATTCCTGTTCCTCATTACTATGCAGGCTGGGCAGTGGCTACCGATAGTTGAGTTTAAGACAGAGACAATCTATACTGACCATTAAAAGAACCACAGTCTAACGGGCACATCTATGTCGTTTCTCTTGGTTTTAAACATTCCTCCCAGCAGTTTTGACTTTTAAAATCCAGGGCTTCATTTAATGTATTTGAAGAGTTTAGAAAAAGTCAATCATTAGAGTCGTCATAAGTTGATGACTTAATTTCCTGAATCTCCACCATTTATATACTATTATCCCTACTGGGGGACCCTGTTTCCTTCTTGTTTTAATCTGCTGGCCTCGTTTATTTGCTCTCATGCATCACCCAGGTGCCCCAAGGTTTGCATTGTTCTAAGAAACCCGAGGAGACCAAATAGAATCATTATTTCTACGTACCTATGTCACAAAGGCATTACAGCATGCCCAGGAAATCTTCCTTTTGAGATCTTGTGGACATGATGATCGACTCTAATGAATTAGGTCTCTTTTTGCCTAACATCATTATTTCAGTTATGTAGCTTAATTAGAATAGGCAGTCAATGCATTTAGTACCCCAAGTTTTTTTTTGATCCCCAAAGCTGTAGGAAGCAAGAAGGTAAGCTTGATAAAGAGGGCATCCTTCTCTTTTTTGTCTAACATCATTATTTCAGTTATGGGAGCTTAATTAGAATAGGAAGTAAATGCATTTAGTACCCCAATTTTTTTCTGATCCCCAAAGCTGTAGGAAGCAAGAAGGTAAGCTTTAATAAGGAGGGCATCCTTCTCACGCGGTTGTTGCTTGATGTTCATTGGAGGAGTGCGGCCAGTAATTCCCAGAATGGAGAGGGCAGTTCCGCAGGGGGGCAGGGGACTGAGTTTGCGGAGCAGAGAGGATGGCAAGCCGGAGACAGGGTCGTTCCTGTCTGCAGTGCTGCTCATTCTGCCATATCAGACACCCCCATGGACGTGGGAGCGCAAGAGCACGTTTCGAAACGGACAGACCCCTTTTGGCAGTAAACCTCTTTTTAAAATGATCCATAACTAGGTTTCTCCATTAGCACACTTAATAAAGAGCTGGCTTTGTCTAGTGGTGACATGGGCTGTTCTTTTCTCAAGCACACAAAGCTCTAGTTATTTTAACTGTGGCGACAGCTATTTTTAAAAGCTCTTGGGTTCATTCTTACCGAAGGCTCCTTGCCAGAAAATTGAGGCGTGGGGCACTGGGCAGCAGCCTGCCACTGAGCGTAGTGGTCTTTGCAGAAGGTGATATTGTGGAGCAGTTGACTCTCGGGAGTTTGGCCTCGAACAATCCGACTTGCCATTAAAACAAAACAAAACCAAACCTAAATATTTCAAATTGATTTTGTGCAGTCTTGTGATACAACAGATATATGCTCTGCAGCGGGCTCTGAAATAACACTTCAACTGTCTTGAAACTTGGGCTGTCATTCATTTCTCTCAGCATCTTTAAAAATAGGAATTTAAGAAGCTTCAAGTAACTTTGAAGATCCCAGAAAAGAAGTGCCCCTCTGCGGTATCCTGTGTTAAATTGAAAGTGTCTATATTAGAGAATTCATAATGAAGGGAAATTGTTTGAACACACCCTTTTGTAGACTGTTGAATTTAATTAGGTTACATCGCGTCCTGATTGCTGATTCGGCCTAATTGGCTAACTTTGTACTATTTGGGTCTTTTGCAGATTTATTTAACTTTCTACCCTTTTTGGTTTGTGTCTGCGCACCTAGAAGTTTTCAAGTGAAGTCGCAAGAAGTGTCCTGAATGATGATGGCTCTTTTCCCCAGTGACCACGAGCAGGCGTAGTGTTTGACAGGGTCAAAATAGGTCAGTGTGAAGTATGTCTTCAGAACTACCTTGATGAATTTGAGGGAGAAAAGGAAGCCTGCCTTCGTGAATGGAGCACTGGATCAAGAGTCCTGTAATCCTACTATGCTATGTTCGCCCCAAACGTAGTACTGACTGACCTTTGACAAGCCTCTTCGGTACCCCCATTGGTGCACCAGGCCACAAAGTCTAAGAATTGAGGCTATGTAATCTGGAGGTTGTTCAATTCCTCAATTCCTAGGTGTTTATGAAGAAAATACGTTGACTTATTTTTGAGGAACAGGGTGCTGAGAAACTCTAGCATCATACAGGCTCACGTCATGGGCAGTAACATGTGAAGTAACATGTCCCCTTTTGCACTGTTGGGTACAGGAGGAGAGAGAGGCAACGGCCTTAGGGACCTTACACGTCAGCCTAGGGAACTGATGTTTTGGCCTTTGGCCCGGGTTGTTTCATGAAAGTCATCCAAACTTGATAACCTCCCTTTGAGCTAGGAGAGCACAACATCTGTGAATCTCCCGTGATCACATGACGCCCAGACACAGGAAGGGTGAATAATAAATGGGGCCCGAGGAAAAGATTCTGTAAATTTTAACACCATCCTTCTCAAGCTCTAGGTAACATTGCCTAGATTACCTAAAGAAACCTCAGAACATTTCACAGATGCAGTATCTTTTTAAAAATTAAAAATTTTTTTATGTCTTCATCTATGCTATCCCATAATAGAAAGATTAGTGGGCTTTAACACATTCCAATAATCCTCCTTTACTTGGCATTTTGTATAGAATTTGCAAATTACTTTTCGCTGTAAACAGTAGCTGTAGAATACTTCAAGCTGAGAGGATTAAATGAGACCCTTATCCCAAAATAAGCCTTTCAACTAAGTTAAAACGACTAAAATATTTCATCTTATGAAATGTTATTTGGATATTAAAAAATATCTCCAACGCAACACCACCCATTGAAATCCTCTTGTGTGAAGGCAGGGAGGCAGGATCAGGGGGCTGTGTGTGTAATTTGGGGGACGAGGAATTCTAGACACATGTGGATTATGAAGAGCCCCTCAAATGTGCTTCGGGGTAACTGCCCCAGCCTCAGGAGGAGAATCCATAGAGAGAGAGAGGGACCGACAGTCGTTGAGGGGGGAGCCCTTTGGGACCATCCATCCTGCTCCCCAAAATACAGAAAGTCAGGGTGAGGGATCACATGTGCAGAAGAGGCAACTGCCGAAATTTTAAAGACTAGAAAACCATTAGCCAGACAGCACGTAAATGTGAACATTGACGACTAAGATTCTAAGGATGAGCAGAGAGATGGACGGGTTTTCCAGGTAAAAGACATCCCTGGGGGGCGGGCTTCAGCAGCTGCAGTGATGGGAGGAAAAGTTGTATAGGGGAGGGCGTCTGCTGGTGTGGGAAGCAGAGGAAGAGCTCATGGAAAGCCACGCAGGACGTTTGCGACCTCCTCGGCCACACTCCTGCAGGTGTGGAGGGCTGTTTAACGTGAGGAAGTGAAGGGCTCTTCTGCGGGGCTTGCGACCAGAAAAGGTTTGGTTGTCTGAAGCCTGGTGCCCTACGTCTGACCCTGGCATTTGTTTGTCCTGGGACCTGGAGGGAATCACTTAACCCTCTGAACCTGCTTCGTCCTTATGAAGTGGGGGATAACATCACCGTCTTTATTGGACAGGACTGTTGTTGGGGTCAAATGGGTCGTGCACATGGATGTGTTTTGAAAATTGTGAAATGGGAAAAAAAAAGGCCTCAGTGTATGGAATAATTAATGTTGGAAGAAACTAGCTAATAGACATTCATTGGTGGGTTTGTCCAGAGCCATTTTAAGACTATTCAAGGAACTGAAAACATTGTATTTGAGGGTGTCATGATTCACAGTCTGCTCTAGCTTCCTGAGGAGGAAAGTAATAGTTTCAGACAGGTGTCGAATCCCATTGTATGGGATGTTTGGGCGAGAAGGAATCCTAGAAGTCAGATGGCAAAACTGAGGTCCAATGAAGTTTTAAAAAACGTTTATTTACTTTTGAGAGAGAGAAAGAGAGAGAACTAGCGGGGAAGGGGCAGAAAGAGAGGGGAACAGAGAGTCCCAAGCAGGCTCTGTACTGACAGTGGACAGCCTGATGTGGGGCTCCATCCCACGAACCATGAGATCATGACTTGAGTGGAGATCGAGAGTTGGACACTTAACCGACTGAGCCACTCAGGTACCCTGCGGTCCAGAGAACACAAGGGACTTGCACGTGGCCACCCTGATGACTAGGGGCAGAGCCTGGGTCTGACCGTCATCTCACACACCGTTCCCTCCCCAACACAGGGCTTCCTAGTGGGTGGTTCCAGTTAAGCAGAAGTGGAATCTGGGTGTCCAAAATAGATATCTTGACTAATCGCATGCAATTTGGATCACAGAAATTTGTTCTGAGCGAAACAGGTCTACTGTTTTCCAGCATTCATTAAAATTTCTGCATCTTATAAACATGTCAAGTCTCCGCAACAGAGTTAGCAAGAAAAATAAACATACTTCACCATCTATGTTGCTTCTTTCCAGTTACCAAAAGAAGGCACTTGCCTTGGTGAATGTTCCTTTAGTCGCTGCCATTTATGATTCCCTATCCAAAGGGCTTTCTAAGACGGTTTTTGAGGTTCACAGAGATAAAATCTTACACTCTGAGCACAGTATGGACTTACCCTGCCCCATGGATAGCCAGACTGATAAAGAAGATGATGAACACATGGTGTGTGTACCAGAACAACTCATAGGAGACCTGTCTGATGAACTCGGTGGAAGAGGTCATGATCAAGATGAAAGCCAGAGAGATGATCAGCCCAGTGACACCAGCAATTGTCGTCAGCAACACGGTGATGGTGTTCTAAGAGAGACAAGCACCAGGACATTGATATCTTGGTTCTATTTTCCATGTTAGGGTCAATACTCGAGAGTCTAAGCAGGGAGTAAATCAAAACATTCGAATCAGGGGCATATTAGCCTCAAAAAGGGTCCCCCTATGACTCAAGAAGGGAGCTTCCCCGTTCTTTTCTTTTGTTCCATTTGATGGCACACGTTCCCTTTGCTCAAATTTCATCAAATGCCATTTAATCATTTACATTTTTTCCATCTGTATAAATCAACTTTCAGGTCAAAGTTATTATGGTGAATTGAAATTAAGACAATATGTAACACTGCATTTTAAGATAAAATATTGGCAAATAAATCCAAGTGTCAAGTTTTTGATTTTTAAAATAAAAGTGTGGATTGCCATGCTTAATTGCATGTTAACATTAATAAACACTTTTTTTTTTTGAGAGATCCCTCAGGGGCGCTCCTAATAAAGCAGCTGCACATTCTGTTCCCCTGGTAGTTATTCCTTGCTCTTGCTTTTTAATTGGAAGGGCCATGACTTGCATTTCTTTCATGCCACCTCAGGGAGGCTTGGAATAAGGCTTTGTAAATCCTAGGTGATCAATAAATATACAGCTATTCTACTCTGGGAGACACGGTCAAAAGGCCAGAGTTCTGACCTGTGAGTGCAGAGGATGGTTACCTAGCCTTTTAGAATATGAATCACAGAGCACTTTGTATTTGCTGTGACTTTTCCATATTCTTGCCAAGTCATTGGGATTCAGATGTTGGGTTACCATCGTTGAGCTGACCATGAGCTCAATAAACTCACACTGTATCTTTTGTCAGTAAAATCTCATTAATTTGGGCTGCTGTGAGATCTCAAGGTAATTTGGATAGGGACTTCTTGTTTCTTTTTACTTCATGGAGCAAATAGTTGAAATAAAATTGAAAGGGTATGTCTAAAACATTGAAAAGATATGTTATTTTTTCAAGTGTACTCAGGCATTTAATTTTTAAAAATTTTTAATGTTTATTTATATTTATGTATTTATTATTTATATATTTATATATAATTATATATAAAAAATAATGTTTATTATTTTTGAAGGAGAGATAGCGTGTGAGTGGGGGAGGGGGCAGAGACACACACACACACACACACACACACACACACACACAGAATCCGAAGCAGGCTCCAGGCTCAGAGCTGTCAGCACAGAGCCTGACGGGGGGCTCGAACCCACAAACCGTGAGATCCTGACCTGAGCCGAAGTCAGACGCCTAACCGACTGAGCCACCCAGTACTCAGGCATTTTAGAAATCCGTTTATATCATAGGCCGTGCTAATTTCAAATCACTCTTCTTTGCTTTTTAAAGCAAATCCCCACTTCCCTTTTCTTGCAACATATTTTTATAGACTGGTTTGGTTTGCTGTGTATCTTTTCAAATAGCCCCGTTGCATCTGTTCGGAAATACTCTATAACGTACACTTTGTGTTATTGATACTTTCTCCAAACGTACCAATTTGTATTATTGATCTTTCTCCAAATACCCCAAGGTAGGTATTATTCACCTTAAGGTATTACTTGAACTTAAGGAGCACTGACATAGTATACTGCTTCTAAAATTTTGAGATGACTATATTGGAGTAACTTGATTATCTTGTTAAATTGCTTTAAAAGCATTCATAATAAGTACTATTCACTGTATGGCCTTTTCAAAATATTAAGGCTTATTCTTGGTTGTCTGTAACAATGAGCTTTTCAGAGCCTTGGCGGGGGAAAAGAGTTAACCCCGGTAAGCGCCAAGATAAATACTGGGGCTCAAATGAGTGACCCCGAAGGCCTTCCCACGGGCTTATGGCCATCGTTGGTTTTAACTTATAACTTTGAAGCTTGTGCTTCTAATTGTTGTCAGCCAGGAAAATGTAGCTCTACTTAATCAATGGCCTGATATGGGAAATCATCTCAGGATAATTAGGGACGTGCCATGGAAGAATTCCCCCCAAAATTTGAATTTCGCTTCTTCAAATAAGGTTCCCTGGGCAAAACGGTCGTGAAAGAGATGCCTCAGATGGTAACAGAGGGTTTTCTGTTGCGGGAGTACATTGTATTAGGGGTCTTCTTGGGCAATACTGATTCGTTAGCCTGGTCACCACGTTGGATACATATTCCAACAGGGCAGTATGTGCTCAAATATTTTGGTCAACCGGGAAGAAAGGGGTAGGTGGTGGATGGAAGGGAGGGGATTCTCTTAATCTCGATAGGTGGGTTTTCACTTTCTTTTTGTTTCTCACATGTGCTGCCACTCTGGGCACACAGGTAATTAGCATTAATGATGTTACTAGCCATGCAGGTCTGATTATGAAATTAGCTGCTTTGCCCAGTATCTGATTTGGCAGACCAGCCAGGCACATGTGTGCCAAAATACGACACAGGAGAAGAGATCCAAAAGCAATTTGCAAGTTGAAAATGAAGACATCCAATTTATAATCCCTGGATTTAGATGGCACTTCACATTCTTTATGATGCTACCATCAACAACAGCAAAATACCTAATCGTGAGCTGCTTTAAAATGTAAAATGTCAGGGTTCTAATAAGTTGCTGCATTTCCTATTTGGGTTTATTTATGTTTTGATATACATTAATTAAGGGGCATCAGTTTTTCTTCCTGCTTATAAACTCTTAGCAACATTTATGAAAAAAAATACCTTTAAAAAATTATTTATTTTCAAGAGACAGAGACGGAGCGTGAGCAGGGGAGGTGCAGAGAGAGAGGGAGACACAGAATCCCAAGCAGACTCCAGGCTCTGAGCTGTCAGCACAGAGCCTGACGTGGGGCTGGAACTCACGAACTGGGATATTATGACCTGAGCTACAGTCGGACGCTTAACCGACTGAGCCACCCCGGCGCCTCAAGAATATCTTTTTTTTTTTTTTTTAATTTGAGAGAGAAAGAGAGAGAGAGAGAGAGAGAAAGCACATGCAAGTGGGGGAAGGGGCAGAGGGACAGAGAGAGACAATCTTAAGCAGGCTCCACGTTCAGCATGGAGCCCCATGCAGGGCTCGACCCCACAGCCTTGGGATCATGACCTGAACTGAAATCAAGAGTCAGTCGCTCAAACAACTGAGCCACCGACGTGCCCCTCAAAATAGCTTTGGCAGAAACTTCTCTCCAGCTCTTTGATTAAAGCTTTTGAAACCCAGTGCTTCCGATCAAGGGATCAGAAAAGGAAGGGTGTTTCAGATGAGAAACCCGGGAGCCTGCAAGGACTCACTGTGTGGAAGGTCCGGATGGGGTTGAGGTAGCTCTCATTTGGGGTTTTGCCAAGCTTGGCAAGTGCAGCCAGAAGTCCCTCGGCTTCCGTGGACTGGCTCCAGCGATAGTGCTCCAGGTTGCACAAATGTGCCACGATGTGGATGGCTACAGTTGAGGAGAGGACGTCAGACATGCGCCATCTGGATTTCTTCCTTTGTGGTTACCCAACGACACGATGTCTCTATGGTCACGTTTCTCTGTTCTGGTGTTTGTGATCTCCAAAGAGTGATTTATTGGTGCATCTTTCACCGTGTCTTGAATGGAGTGGATTGGCTACTTCTAAAGCTATGGTATGATTCACCACATCCATTTTAATGATAGGAAGAAATGAAGTCAATCTTAAGTCACCATAATTTAATTATAAACATGTGCTCATTCTGCAAGTGGAATAGGTATTAGGATATCACAACATAATTACATATATGTTCCATTGTATATATAATTCCATATTTTGTATAGAACATATCCTGTGAGATATATATATATACACACACATATGTATTCCATATTTTATATCTTATGTAATATAGTTTCCAAGAAATCACAGAGCATTATCCTAGAATACTGTATATCATATACATGGACATGTGTGCATATGACATCTATGATAGATTCCAGGGAAGAGTTTTTGTTCGCTTTCAGACATTATATTTTCTATTCTTCCTTTATACATTTTAGCATATATGTATATGTACTCCTACACATACGCATATACACAATATATTTGCATGTGTTATTCCTAGAGGATCAAAATAAACTGGTATTTATAGAACTAATCCTCTCTGTGTACTCTTCAGAAGAAAACTCGGTTTTCTAATTCTGAGAATTTGTGATGTTTAAATTTTAAATGAAGAGAACAAGCTTGGGAACACAGCATCATTTAGCCCGAGGAGACTGTGCTCAATGCCACTCGTCCCTGTCTTGTGAAATCTGGGGGGAAGCTAGCAGTCACAACATCCAGACGAGGATCTCCTGATGCTTTCCCTACAAATGGAAGCCCTACTGGGTGACCTGCTGACACCAGCCACTGGGATCAGATTCAAGTGTGAAATGAGAATTCATTACCCAGGGTGTAGATAGCTTCCCAGTTGCTACATTGCCCCCCCCGAACCCCCGTCCACCATGCAAAGTAGAATTGGCTAATATATAGTCTCCACACATTGTATGCAAATTCTGGAATCCTTCATGACTACCCATGGCGGGTTGAGGTGTGGGGGAGTGAAGGAGAAAGGAACAGCAGAAACTTTGGAGAATATTGGTAGCATGTTGGTCTCTGTGGTTCTAGCAGCAGATTTATTTAGAAATACCAACTGCTGTTTAGCTCTTCTCCCTGCCCCCTGAATTCCTTCGATCAGAGCCATTCCCTTTTCTGGGCTGCAAAGTTGTATTCATGCTTTAAGACCCAACCCAAAAGTTGTTTTCTATGAAATTGTTCGTCAGGTCCACAGGCACCAATGATACCTTGACTATAACATTTCCCAGGAATTATTGTTATGAATATTTATTTACATCTATGTTGCCCAACGGACCTGACGCCTCAGGGCTTATTCATCTCGAAACATCAACACTGGGCACGTTGCTTACTACCAGTATGTACTTAATAAGGATTTGCTGAGTGACAATGAGCTAGAAAGAGAGAAAGGGTCAGGAGGTTGTCTGCCGATGCGGATGGGGTAGTGCTAATACCTGTTTTGTGAACATTTTCCTGCAGCCTTCACGTCAGAACTCAATTTGAATATGCTTTTGGCTGAAGTTCATCTAAGAAGGCAAAGCACATGATCGTATTTCTGAGTCAATGATGTTGACTCTCTCCTTATGGGTTTTGTGAGAGTGGCACCCAAAAGGCATTGTGTTTCTTCCTTGTGTTCCATTTGTCACTATATGTGGTGTGTCTGCGAAGGAGCTGCCTTGTTTAGTCTCAGCATCCACGAAGCTAGAAAGTTTGTCTAGTAACCATCTCTTCCAATATGCTCAAGATGAAATGGAAACTAGTTGCTAAATTGAACACAAACATGTTCAGCAGTATTCCTAATTGCCGTTTTCTGGTAATTATCTTAAAGTTTAAAGAAAGCAATAGGTAATACTTCTCATGGCTAGCAGATATTGAATACTTAGTATACTTCAAACACCATTATAAATGCTTATGCATATTACCTCATTTAATCCCCAGGTATCAGTTTTATTGCCATTTTACAGACCAGTATTCAAGAAGTTCAGGCAGTTGTAGACCATTAACGGCAAAGGTGGGATAAAACCCTGTTTGCCTGAATCGGAGGCCCATTAAAATTTTTTTCTTTTTTATATATATATATTTTTAACGTTGATTTATTTTTGAGACAGGGAGAGACAGCATGAACGGGGGAGGGTCAGAGAGAGAGAGGGAGACACAGATTCTGAAACAGGCTCCAGGCTCTGAGCTGTCAGCACAGAGCCCCACGTGGGGCTCGAACTCACGGACCTCGAGATCATGACCTGAGCCAAAGTCGGATGCTTAACCGACTGAGCCACCCAAGGGCCCCTCTTTTTTTTTTTTTTTTTTTTTTTAACAGAGCCCACGAGCAGGGAGAGGGGCACAGGGAGAGAGGGAGTATCGTAAGGAGGCTGCACACTCAGTGTAGAGCCCGACTCAGGGCTCAATCCCACAACCCTGGGATCATGACCTGAGCCAAAATCAAAAGTCAGATGCTCAACTAACTGAGCCACCCAGGTGCCCCAGAGCTCAATCTTTGACCTTTAAGTTATATTATTTCTTTTCACTGATTCATAATTTTTATACTTTATTGTTCACTGAAAACTAATTTCTCCTATGGGCTTAGCTAAAGCTCTTTGAATGGTTCACTTGGTGTCTTTAATCTAGAGTCAACTAGCTCATAAGAATAATCACAACCTTTGGAGTTCTCCTTGCAGGTGGGTGGAAAATCTTTACCTCTCTCCCCTTTATCCTCTGCCCCTGGCTGTCCTCAGTTCTCCTCCATGGACTAAAGCACACCAGACAGAGAGGAGGTGTCCCCACTTTACAGAAGTAGATACTGAGCTTCAAGCCAAATTAAGTGACAACACTTACAATTCCATAATCCACATGTGACAGTCAGAAGGGAAACACAGGATAGCTTCTGTGTCTTTTATATTCTGCATTCTATAACGTCCTTCTCCTGGGTAAGAAGTTGTTGATCACAATCTATTTTCTATTAGATTGATTTCCACATGAGAATTTGACACTGTTAAACTAAATTTAAGTACACTTATTGAATAAGCAAAGATATTGAACTAGTTATTTACTCTTATTGCCAGGTCTCCCATAACAGAGCTGAAGAAACTAATGAAATAGTATGAGAAAACTCAAGATGCTTTTTAAGAGGTAGCTCCTGAGGGAATATGTTGAAAACTACTCTTTCTAGCTTTTTTTTGTTTGTTTTGTTTTCATGTACTTTAAAATTCATGTCTTAAATGCTCCTTTGCTCTAACTACCTCCATCTCGTTTTCTTTTTACACGTAGAAGATAAAAAGTAGGATATCTTATTTTATTTATCCCAGGAATTCTCAGAGGGAAAACTACCTGTGCCACTTGATTTGTCCGAACGTTTTATTTCCTCTTAGGTCTGACCCTAATTTTATTGTGATCTTGGCTGGGAACTTAAGGTATCCCACTTACCAACTCCATGGCTGCTGGGGCTTGGTAGGTAACCCAGGAGATACTGATTTTGCTGTGTTTTTTTCCAGACATTGTATGTTCTGTTTTCTAGTCTTCCCTTTACACACCTCAGTTATTTTAATGTGGGTAGTCATCTGCTGGACGCTTCCAGTATGTGATCAAATAGTGATATGGTTCGATTTTCCCCTCTCTTACTCATCAGAATCCTGTCATGTTACTAGATTGGCTACTCAAACTAGATTTGCTACAGCCAGAAGGACACGAGAAGGCTGCCTCTCAGTTCCTTCATTTATTTCAGCCTGCTGTCTTATCTGTAAAATGGGTGCATTGATTGAAACCAGGCAATATCTCGGCTTCCCGCCAGCTCTCTGGCTCCCACGTCTCCTTCGAAGTTGACTGGGACCATTTATCACCCCTAAGGGATCTGTAGTCCAACATGAAAGCAATGCAAACACAAAACGCATGTTTTAATAATTTTTCAAAATCAACACTGGCTTAAAGGGACTTTTTAAGTTTTGTGGCACATTCGATACCATCAGTTATGCCTGTGTGCTCGCCCTGGCCCCTCTGAGGACTTTCTGCTGAGCTCATGGGAGAGCCTAAGACACCCATTTCCAGAATCCGCCCAAATGCCAGGCTAACAGATGCTGTCACCGGGTCTTTCCACAATCCTATTTTCTCACCAAAGTACTTCTACAGTTAAAAGAGAGCAGTGGTCTTGGACAAGCCACAAAATGCACATTTAATTGGTGTGTGGACTTCTGAGTTCAAATAAGGAGCTTTCATTGAAGAATGAACAAAAAAAAAAAATCATAAAGGCTACAATTAGAGCCAGTTGCCCTGAGAAAGTTTCTTTTCCTTCTTTCTTTCCTTCTTTTCATTTTTTAGGAGATCAAAGGAAGCATAATTGAGGGAGAATCTTGGAAGGGCGGTCAGTTCTTGCTATCTTTCTGCCTGCCTGTCAGTGATAACAGTCATTTTGGAGTTAGTCACCTCCTAATTAAGCAGCCTTCGGAAATAAGGACCCAGGGACAAATCCTGGCTGTGCTTTACCAGCCAGAGCCTTGGCCCCCCAAACTTTCAAGCGTGTGGACTGATTTCTGCAGGACTACATAGGTTCCGGCACCCCGTGCATGCTACTCATTTAAATCATGTTAGACAGGGGGCACCTGGGTGGCTCAGTCAGTTAAGCTTCCGACTTCAGCGCAGGTCACGATCTCACAGTTCGTGAGTTTGAGCCCCGCATCGGGCTTTCTGCTGTCAGGGTGGAGCCCACTACGGATCCTCTGTCCCCCTCTCCCTCTGGCACCTCTTATGTTTATTGAGGTTTGTAAACTAATTTTAGCAGCTCATCAGGAGCCGCCCGTGGGTAATTGCACACCCCTGGCGCCTACTGGATGTATGCCGCCTGGGTCAGTATTTACACCCCCCCTTTGAAGGAAGCTCAGGCTCACAGTACTGCTGTTCAGCTGGAAGGATCTCCAAGGTCTGCTGTGGACCACGGAGTCCAAAAAGATCCACGTTAATAAGAACGAAGAGGCTGTGATACTGGGATTTTTATACCACTGGGGTTACAGGTCCCTGAAAATGATTTATTAGCGGTTGGAGAATTGCTCCAACAGCTCTTATCATAGGCAGGCGAGCGGGAAGGCAGGAAGCCAAAAGAAGGGTTCCTGTCACCGCGTTTTCCGTGATGCCCTTGATTAGAGATAGTTTGCCTCTCCCCTCCTCCTCCCCAGCCTCCTTCCACCAGCCTCTAATTACATCCTTTAATGATTTGACCAGTTAAAGCCTGCAGTTCAGCTTACAGAAGAACGGGTGAGAAATTAGGGGCTGGCATGCAAACTTCGATGTGGATGCACTTCTACCAAGGTTACACACCTCTATTAAGCCAGTCGGCTATTTGAAAAGCAGCATAATGGGCGATGCTAATAAAATAAGCACGGGGACATTTTCAGCTGTTCCCAAGTGAATACAGCAGAAGGACAAAATGTGAAAAGCACAGGGATATCTACGAAACCAGGGCTTAGCATGGTTTTTTTTTTTTTTTTTTTTTCCTTCTAAAAGCGCAGTTGCCAGCCGCATTTCTTAGTTAGTGTGAAATGTAATAATTGCTATGTCAGGGCTTGGGAGAAGCAGAGAGCTTTCTCCCCACCCTCCTGCCTTTGCCGGGGATGGAGACAGCCCCGCGCTGCTGGTTGCCATGGCGGTGGGGGACGAGCCCTTGGCTCTCAGAAGCAGTCTGACCCTGCCGGGGAGTCCCGGGAGGCTGGGGAGCCCCGCAAGGCAGTGGGGGTTCAAGCAGAAGAGGGCCCGAGGGGATACTTCCTTCTCTCCAGGGATTTGTGAGGGAAGGAGGGAGAAAGAGAGTCCCGATTCTTCTGGTTGCGGCAGAATGTGAATTTATCTGGGATGAGCCCACCGGCATCATTTTGAATCTCTTCCCTGCCCACACGCTGTGCTTCCTCCACCCCAGCTGCTGCTGGGTCCTTGAGCCCCTGCACTGTCGCGGCTTGTACCTTTCTCACAAATCCCTCTCATCCCTTTTGCCTGCTGGCCGACTCCAGCTCATCCTCGGGTCTGACCCAACTTGGTGGGGACCTATTACGTGCCAGGGGCCGGGAAAGCCGAGACGCAGGAGACACATCTCAGCCCCCCAGGCCGTTGGAGTCTGAGAAATTTTCCTAGGTGGCAGGGAGGCATCACTGAGGTCTGCAGGAAAGGTGGCCCAGAGGGAGGCGGGCCGGGCGAGGAGTCCCAGATATGGCAACGTCTTCGCCATTGAGGGAGGAAAGGAAGAGCATTTAACAGGGACAAAGGCACCCACCACTCAGGGACCCGGTGGCTGTGTATTGCCAATGGGAAGAAGCCAGGGGGTGTGGAGAGAAAGGAGAGAGGAGGAGGAGGCAGCGCTCACTGAATGCAGCATGCCGGCCATCCTACCCTTGGGTTTGACTCTCTGTGCAAGAGTGGCCAGTGAATGACCTTGTAGTGGGTAGGTTTCCAAGAGGGCCACCTGGCAACCAGTCTGCACATCTCTTGATGGATTGATTGTGTTACTGTTCTTTTAATTCCAGCGAGGAAAAGGCACACAAAAACTTAGATCACAGGACCAGTCAGCAGCAGGGGTATGAAATAATGTGGTCATCTGATTCCAGTCAACTGCTCCCCTTGCTAAATTGCACTCCATTCTTGGGGCCCCTGGGTGGCTCCGTCGGTTAAGCGTCTGACCGCGGCTCAGGTCACGATCTCACGGTTTGTGAGTTCGAGCCCCGCGTCGGGCTCTGGGTTGCCAGCTCGGAGCCTGGAGCCTGCTTCCCATTCTGTGTCTCCCTCTCTCTCTGCCCCTCCTCTGCTCACACTCTGTCTGTCTCTCCCACAAATAAATAAACATTAACAAATTTAAAAAAATAAATTATACTCCATTCTGAAAACAGTACTGACCACCCTCGTTTCAGGTGACAGCTTCTCTTAGTGCATCTTGAACACGGGAGATGTTCGACATACATCACTGATGCATCTATTCTACTGATACCTGATTACATGGAAAGAAATATACATGCCCAAGGGTTTAAGGCGAGAACTATTGCATAACATATTTTCTTTTATTTTTTGCTTCCTTTTCTGATGCGTTTTGATGCTGTAGGTTTTTTGGTTCCTTCTCTCTTTCTCTTAGAGTCCAGTTCTGCCTTAAACCTATTGCGTAGTGATAATATTCTTCCCGCCATTTTACTGTGTTTTATCTCCTCTTTTAATGCAGGGATTAAATATTCTTAAGATTATCTGTATATATTTAAGTTTATTCATTTATTTTGAGAAAGAGAGAGAGCAAGCAGGGAGGAGCAAAGGGAGAGGGAGAGAGAGAATCCCAAGCAGGCTCTACGCTGTCAGCAACAGAGCCTGATGCGGGGCTTGAACTCACAAACCGTAAGATCATGACCTGAGCTGAAATCAAGTCTCAAGTGCTTAACTGACTGAGCCACCCAGGCACCCCAATATTCTTAGGAATATTTTAAAGGAAGCCTTCCCAATTTTAAAGGAAGCCTTGAGAATCCTTGAATTCTTTCTCTGAAGAGCCTTGCAAGGAGCAATCTGGACTCCACTCTGACACCACCCATGACAGGGAACTCTGTATTCTCACGGATGCTCATTCTAATTTTAGATAATTTGGAAGGTCCGGAAAAGACTTCCATATCTGAGCTGAAATCTGCTTCCCTGAGTCTTCATTGCTTCACGCGTCAACTCATTTGTCGGGCGTTTTTGACCCCTCTCTGGACTCAGCCCTATGGTAGCCTTGGGACATAAAAGACGCATTAACTTGTTTTTTTGCTCTCCTTTCCTTGCCTGGTTTCTCTCTAGGACACAATGTCTTTTTACCCTTACTTCTTAACAAACCACAAAGACCTTTCGCAGATGTTTCCCAGGTTGGTTTAATCTGGCACCAAAGACAATCGATGGGGAAATCTCCCCACAACTTCCCCGCACACCCGAAGTTGTGTTAATTGGCACTCGGGCACTGTCTGTCATGTCTTGCTGCTTAATTAAATCCACGTTTGTGTTGAGTGTTCTTTTTACTCTGCTATTTTTTATGCATGAGAGGATGAAAACAAATGAGGAAAACATTTTATAGTTAAATTAGTTTGAGAGAAACAGTCCTGAACCATAACTCTTAATTGTGCAGATAGCCTTTTATTTCAGTGTGTTTGTCGTCCAACAAAACCACAAACGAGTCGGTTATCGCTCGGCTTCTTTTCTTCCTCACCAGGGTTTAACCCTGGCCTTGGATGCTAATGTTTATTGCCTTTCTCTTGAAATCTCTTGTTTTCTTATTCAAGAAATAACAATAACACTTTATATGCTGTAAAGCTTCATATCTTTTCAAGGTCCTTTTATATCCACTAGCTCAATGCTGTTCAGAACCTTATTCACTTGATCTTGCTTTTCTCTTTGCTTTTACTGCCTATGATACCACTTGATAGTCATTTTGCTATGACTGTGAATGAGTTTTTGAGTACAGGTCAGTTTTCTTTCCAGTGTGGATTATATTGAATAGCACAGTATTCATTTTGCAAGCAGGTTCTTGTTGTATTATCAACAAGCTTAATTATTTACAAATGAAAATGAAGTTTCATAAACTTTTCCTTGCCAAACTGAAGGCTTGGTAGGGAAAACTGCGTGAGTATAAATTAGAAATCAAAAAAATCCTCTTATGTAAGTTTTATTGGTCAAATGGAATGCAAAGATTTATTTAAGGGGGAGCCTTTGGCCGAGGGGGAAATTAAAACAAAGCTATCGAGTTAAGCATTAGGTTTGGTAACATCGACTGGGCAAAGAAGAATAAGAAACACTTACTTGCATTAATGGCTATCCCATAGGCGACCAGTTTGTGGAATTTGAGGTTTTTGTCTAATTGCCTCCTCCACGGTCCTCTGCAGCACTAGAGTGACATAAAGTAAAAGTCTCATTTTAAGGAAAAATCATAGCGATGACAGAATCCTGAGTGGTAAGAGAGCAGGACTCAGGCTCTGTCTCTAAATTCCTGAAGGTGGGGCTATGGGGTACAGAAGGGAGCGGCCATTAATGAGCCCAAAGGACAAACCAGATGGTTATTACTGGCTTTGCTGAAATTTCAACCCAGTAAAGTGAGTAAGTAAGTATAGTTCCCTGGCTATAAGTCAAAATTCTAGAATAAACCTGCTAATATGCATGTGGCCACTAGTTTACAAAATGAAGATGGAAACCAACCTCCTCATAGATGTGGTTTAAGTAGTCTATAAAGTATTCCTTATTACACAAAGAAAAGCATTATGTTCATCTATATCTAAATATTCATAAAATTATGATGATGATTGTATAATCATTTCATCTAGTCGGAGTTATTGAAATTCTCATTTTTCTGTACAGCGCATTACGCTGTTTAGCAGGAAACACAGTATCCAAAACAGTGAAGCTAATATAATTAGGAAATTATTAAATCTACATACGAAATTCTGTGTACTATGATTTAAGTACTAGATTTAAGTCCCATTAAATCTACCTACGAAATTCTGCGTACTATGATTGTGTATTCCTGGGCCGAGAGCTCAGAGAGATGTGTCCTTAGTGGCATTTGACTCCACTGCTCATTTGGTTGCTTTCAATTAGACATGGTGGTAGTTCAAACTGTTATAATACATCCATCTTAGTGAGTCAGGTCAATTTTATCAGCCATCTTTTTCTGACGCAGCAAATGTATCGGAGAAAGGCTGAGCAAAGACTCCAATGTCAAGCAGGGAGTGAATGGCAAGAACGAAAGTCACATCAAATGTACAGATTTCTGAGTTTTGGTTTTTGCCATTGGGTCCTCTCTTACGAAGAAACAAACTTCAGTCCCCACGTGAATGATCAGGACTTTCACAGTAAAGTCCATCTTTGTCTTTCATGGCACTTACACCGGTAAATCACAACAACTGAAATTATTTTAAGTAGTTTAGTACTTACAGTACTTGTCCCTCTCATGAATGAAATAAGGTTTCGACTGATCGGTAAGAGAATTAGCATGCAGTTAAAATTGAGGCACACTGCAGACGCTCGCGCCCAGGCCAGTGTTGACTGTCCACATAGAAAGACACAAGAGAGATGCAGTGAGATTAAGGACGCCGGGGAAGATGGAATGTTTTCCGAAATGATAATGTGTAGTCCCCAGCTCTACTTACGCCCAGAATAACTCGTGTGTAAAGGAAAGACTCTTCCTCTTCATACCAAGAGAATGTGTCGATAAACAGATATAAATTCACTCCCAGCCACGAGAGCTAGTGTTGAATGAAAAGAGACCAATCAATACTATCTTCAATCTTTTCTTCCGTTCAAAATCATTTGGGGTTCTTCTTTTAAAGGGTGAAATGAAGAGCTTCTCAATATTAATCAGGCTTACTCTATACTTATTTCCCATATATTCGTTTTAACAGTTGATTACAATAGTAATAAATTGTTAACTTTATAAAAAAAATTCTAAACACATATGGGTATATTTAAGGCATTTAATGAAAATTACAAAGGCTTCCTAATCAACATTGCTCTAATGTTTTAAGTCAATGATGACGAAAGGAGGAAATCTTTAAAAACAACTCAGAAAGTACTCCAGAAAAATTCCAATTTCATAGTCTAATTCAAAGACTTCATTTGATTTAAGAAACAGTTCATACATTATGCAAAAACTAACTACTTGACTTCAAAAATAATTAAAAATGAACTCAATCGAAAAACAACTTTACATGATTCTGTAAGGGTAAATTAAATATATCTACTGAATGTTTTCTAACAAGGTTTAGTCTTTTACCAAAGTAACACTTCAAGCTATCTAGCATTCCTATATAATTATCTTAAAAATCAAAGACTAGTTAATATATATATTTTAACTTGAATAACAAAAATGATACTTACTCCTAATAGGATGGAGAGACTTTCATTCAAAATCCAGAACGCCATCACGACAGCTTTGCTCTTTTGCTGTCAGCAAATTATTTCTTTCATTCACCTGAGCCTGGATGTTGTATCCCGAGTAAGGGCTTCCCTGGTAGACTATTTTGTCTTTTTGTCTTAGGAAGCACCTAGTGGGAGCTGCTCTCGAGGAATTTCTAATTAAGGACTTCTTGCCAAAGGCACATCATCAGGCTGACATGCCTCCTGACCTGGGTGAATACAAGGCAAGTCTCTGTCTAATGATTCTCTTCCTCAAAGATTTCATAAGAAAAGAAAGCTCGTTTTATGAAATTATCCTCATGTACTTTATACCCCATTCATTTTCTACATGATTGCAGCCAATACGATAATGAGTCTTTATGTAAATTTGAGAAATAACCTCATTGCCAAGGGTTGGATACAGCAAAACACTTCACTTGAACTTTCTCTATTTTGTTTTCCCTACTTTGCTTCTTCCTCCCGCCCCCTGAAAAAAAATTCCTTTATAGAAGATAGAGAATGGTGGGAAACAAATACAAATTAAAGAGTCTTTCAGAAGATGGAGAAGAAAAGAGAAAAGATCTTTGGGTGTGATTGTGAAGAGTGAACTAGATGACATTTGTGGGGTTGATGGAATAAATCCTATGTTTCCCCCAATCCCCCTGGGCCCACCCATGAGATAGATGAGAACGTCCTTTTATACTTAGTGATTCCAGGCGGGGCTGTGCATGAACCTGGCCATTCCGCGGTTTTGTGGTAAATACATAGTTAAATACATTAACTATGACTACTTTGGTAGACAAAGTTGTTCCAATGGGAGCAATTTTCTGGTTAGTCCTGGCCCAAGTATTTCATTAAAAAATTTCAGACAATTAAGATGAAATAAGAGGAGACAATTGCCTAAGCTTCTGTGTCTTTCTGTGGTGAATCTGTTTAGGGGTGCCACAAGAATTGAAAAAAAAATTAGGCCTGGTAGAAACAATAGTTTGGTATTCATTGACCTAAGTCCTCTTCCTCCCCCTCCTCCTCCTCCTTCTTCTCCTCCTCCCCCTCTTCCTCCTCCTCCCCCTAAATCCTAAATAAATAATCCAGGCACTAAGTTAAGAACTATCCCAGTATTGCCCAATTAAATCATACATGAACTCTATGGGGTACTTATTAAAAGCTCCATTATACAAATGTGGAAACTGGCCCAGTGAAGTTTCTTGCAGTAGGAACCATTGGGACTTGAATTTGGTTCTCTCTGACTTGAGCAATTTTATTATTAGCCATTCCCTTATACGGTGCTTTTTAAAAATTAAATACTAATATATATTAAATACTAATATATGTTCATCAAGCATACTTAAATACAGATATTAATTTCATCCCTATGAATTGGGCACATTTAAGTTCTAGGAATTAGTTTAATTTATTAATTACAAATAACAAGTTATTATATGTGATTATGTATGTTGTCTATTTCAACATAATGATAATGAGTTCTAGAAAATCAAAATGACCCATACGATCCAGTAATTCTACTGCTGGGTATTTGCCCTAAGGAAATGAGAACACTAATTCAAAAGGATATATGCACCCCTATGATTACTGCAACATTATTTACAATAGCCAAGATATAGAAGCAATGTATGAGATGAAAGTCTTATTTCAAGGCAGGTGTCTCCATGTATGCTAGCTTACCATACTAGATTGGAACAAATCCCATGTACATTTTCAAACACCTGTATTTCTAGACATCTTGAACTTGGTATTGCAGGTTAAGCGTTTTGACGAATGGTTGCATTTTCTATTTGTCATCCAGCCCTGACTACGTTACGTCTTTTGAGCCTGTTTCTCTGTTTGTTTGCTCAGGCTCATTATCATATCTACCTCATAGAGCTGATCGTCACCCCCACTTCCCCTAACCAACACTTAGACACCCACGCTCACAAACACACACACTCACACTCATGGGAGATGTTGCCTTGTTTAGGAGAAGTGTTAGATTTACCAGTAAAAATCTAGCAACGTTGCTGCTCTTTAGAAAAAGACCTCATTCTTGAGAAATTTCCCCCTCTAGAAATGGATAAAAATACAGGCATTTTGGCAGCATTAACCTGAGGTTAGAGTGCACTGAGTGAAAAAATTTTCAGGAGCCTGTTTAATAGTGAGCAGTATAAAGATGTAAAGTCTTCATGTTCATTTCTTTAAGCCAATAATCATCCATGATGAAATGATTTGTTATTTCTGAAGTGTTTAGGATTTACATATCTTAGAGGCCTTATTCAGTTGGGTTATAAAAATTAATTCAGAGAGAATACATCTAGAATTTTATACTATTTCGTCTATTTTAGATTCACTAAGTGTGACGAAGGCTGGAACTTTCCAGCCTTCTGTACTCTTCACACAGCATTACAAATGAGAGGCATGTATTGTTGAATAATAATGCGTAGTCTCATTTTTTTTTTGTTAATTGCTTAGACTATTGCTAATGCTACAGTAAAAATAAAATGTAAAGGCTTAGGTTTAAAAACACATCTTGTCATGCTCCTTCCTTATTTCTAAAATGCCATGTGTTTTATTCCTCATTTGAATATGTAAAGGCACGTTGTGTTCAAGTGTATAGCTATTATTCATTTAGAGCCCACAAAAATGGTTCATGGTTGCATTATAAGAGTATAACTCATGACTTTACTTCAGCGTTTTTCCTCAGACATTTTATTTTTGTAGAACTTGCACTGATATTTAGTTTACTCCTATGAAAAATATGTGAACTTCAAATTATATTCAAATTCATTCAGAGCTCAACACTTTTGTGCAATGGATGTACGTATCTTTTCATTTCAACCTTTCTATTTTCACATTTAAGACTAATCGGATGATACCACTGGTTGGTTTACAATATTGGAATCAGATCTCATAAGACTCAAGCTATCTTATACCACACGCCTACATCCAATTCCATTCAGCCTCTGGGCTCCTTCTTGGAAGCTTTCTGTTTGGATACATAAGATGTGGTTCCTCTCATTAGTTTAAATTTACCTGGGGAAAGTTTGGGGATGCCTATGATCCCCAAACTGCATCTGTTTTTACTTCAGTGAAGTACAGATTACAATTTAAATCGAGGCTATCTGAATCATCTCCCTAGAATCAGGGCCAGGTTAATGGGATTGCATATAAAGAGACAGAAAATTGTAAAAAATCTACTAAAATGATATAAATGCTCAGAATTAGTTTCACCTAGTTGTTTTCATTGCTGATCAGAAGTGCCCATTTCATCTGAGAATTTCCTCAAAACAAACAAAATGAAATTTGCATTGTTTGTTTCCAAAGCAGATTACAGTCTTTCTAATTAAATGAACGCACTCACTGACTTTTCCAGTTCATCACAAAAGATGATGTGGGTTTTTTCCTTTGTGAAGATCACTGATAACAAACTATTTTTAATGGTGAAAGTAGGAGGGAAACAGAACAAATAGATTTATAAAGGTAGGTTAATTGCTTGTGTGTCTGAACACAAATTCCACTCTGTCTAGATGACATTCCAGGACAGGATTTGCTCTACTATATTTTGGTCCTTATTGGTTTCTTAGTTGAACAGTTGACCCAACAAAGAAACACTTTGATCTTCCAGGGCAAGACTGATGATCGTAACTTTTGCTACTTTTTTGCATACTAAAATCTAAGCTCCCTGTAGATATAGCAGAGTACTTAACAGTATAAAAATAGCATTGCCAAATTTTCCTCTTCTAAGTGCTAAACATATTTTTGCCTTTTCCCCAAAGCAATGTAAACATGTAAGTATTAATTTAAAAAGATGAAAAAAATAAAAAAATAAGACATAAACACATATCATCTCAAATCCTTACATGGTTATTTTGAGGAGCATTTGTTGTGATAATTATGTAATTATATTAGACAAATTACATGTTATATAAATTCCATTTTTTAAAGGGAAAGCAGAATAAAAGAAAAACCAAGCCCATACATTAAAATATATCTGATATTGGGGAGCCTGGGTGGCTCAGTTGGTTAAGTGTCTGACTTCGGCTCAAGTCATGATCTCAGTTTGTGGGTTTGAGCCCCGCTGAAAGTGGAGAGCTCACTTTGAACCTCTGTCTCCCTCTCTCTCTGCCCCTCCCCCACAAAAGAAAATTAACATTAAAAAATAAACAATAAATATATCTGATCATAAAATGAATTTTAATTAAATATATCATCAATACCCTACCTTTTGCTGCATTAAATATATCATATTTTTATTTCTGGAAACATTGTGCGCTCTTAACATCCATTTAAAATGATGCCGGGTCACAAATGTAGTTAACCTTATCCAGTTCGAGCTTTTTTTCCCCTACTGATGGCATAATTCTTTCATTTTTAAAAAAATTAAAAAAAATTTTTTTAAATTTATTTTTGAGACAGAGACAGAGCATGAACGGGGGAGGGTCAGAGAGAGAGGGAGACACAGAATCTGAAGCAGGCTCCAGGCTCTGAGCTGTCAGCACAGAGACCGACCTGGGGCTCGAACTCACAGACCGTGAGATCATGACCTGAGCTGAAGTCGGAAGCTCAACCGACTGAGCCCTAATTTATACACAACTTTCATAATTTCAAGTGAATAGTTACTGAAACCAGCGCAGGTATCACTTGGTGCTGGACGCAGTGGGCAGAAGAGGTCTGGATTCCATTATTGAGAAGCTTCCAATGTAGTAGGGAGGCTGCAGGTGCACGTGCAATAAGCCAAGGACCATGAAATGTGAGTGCATCCTCGAGTGGTTGGGACTGCACACCTGGGACCCACTGAAGCACAAAGACCTAGATGAGGATTTAGTCTAGACAGAATTCTCTCTAAAGGTGGATCAAGTCCAAACTTACATGGTGTGAAGACGAGAGGGAGGCAAACAAGTTTAAGTTTCTGTGTCTCCTAAAAGATGAGTTTAATAAGTCTCCCGCGTCACCTTTGGATAATGGTTCAAAAGACAGCAGAATGAATATTTCGTTTCTTACCCCAGGCTAAGTGGCAACAAAATGTCCAGTTTTGCCGGTTTAAACTTTGTGTTTTAGGAATCTGGTGAAAGCCAGAGTTATCATGCGATTTACACGTTTTATATTGTGTCTACCATATATTGGAACTTAGTAGATGTTAAATAAACACGGAAGCACATTCATTCCTCCGTTTTTTTTAACACATAAGAGAATTCTGTACAAATCCCTCTGCAGATACAGTCCCCGGATTTTCAAGCAGTCAGGATTTTCCCTTAAAGTTGAAAAGCAAGAAGGCAGTTTTCCTGTCTAGGCAGTGAATCATTTAACTTCGGAGTTCACGAAAATTTAAAGTTTAAGAAGGCTAGTCTAGAAATCCGTTCTTTGCATATTCAAGCTGTTCCTCTCTCAAAAGTCAAAGTGGATGCCAGAATTCCATAGATTTCATTTTTCAAGATGAACATTCATATTTGAACATATTTCAAGGCAGATGGTTTACAGTTCATGTATTTGTTGCCG
The DNA here is from genome assembly GCF_046562875.1 of Panthera onca. Taxonomy (NCBI): domain Eukaryota; kingdom Metazoa; phylum Chordata; class Mammalia; order Carnivora; family Felidae; genus Panthera; species Panthera onca. The sequence continues at coordinate 139,169,634 of NC_138343.1, forward strand.
TTTTTCTGCCACAACAACTAAATATTGAAGCCACATATTTGTGATGAGGAGAGCAGTTCTAAACCATCTCCCTGCTGCTCTCTCAAGCTGCGTGCTCACTGATCCCTGGTGTGCTGTAGGGGTGGGTTCTGGGGAGTCACGCGATGAATTACATCCATTTGATTTAATAGATGGGGGGGGGCAAAGTAACATAAAACAAGCTTCCTATAAATAAATATTTCTTGTAACAGCCATGAATTTTCTGGGAGCAGATAAGGAAGCGAATGAACACCTACTGAAATATTCTGTTTCCACGATCCATTTAGACAAGCTGGAAAGTTTACTTTTCAGCTCCTAGTACCTTAGAAGGTAGTGTGCCAAACTGCGGGACTATTTGATCAGAGTTCAGAAAAGAACAAGAAGATCAAATAAAGGTTTGGTATTTTTAAAAAAATAAAACCATCAGATATGAAGTGGAGGCTGGGGAAGGCCTTGCACTTTTGCCAATGTCATTCAACAGTTTCGGTGGTGTCTCTCTGCTGGGATGAAATGGTTTGCTGTTCATTTCTCATTGGCAATTTGTTATCATTCTGCCTAACTGTCAATAGTTGCATTATTGCAACTTTGAAGACTCATCGTGTTGATAAAGGACCATTAGGAAGCTCAACTAAACACAAAATTAAAAAAAAATAGGAAATGAAAGGGAGGAGGTAGGTTTGCTTCGTACCATAACGAGGTTTCTCTTGAGTATTCAATAAGCACCAAACAAGAAACTGACAAACTGGGACAAACGCATCCACCGTCATGATGGCAACCATCGTCCAACACACCGGACACGCACACACAGAGAGACGGAGTGATCTTTTTCAGAGATGGTTTGCAGAGCCCCATACGGTGAATCAAAGTTTCTTAGAATCATAATACTTAGGGACCGAGGGAAATCTTAGGGATAATTTCGAGTGATATTCTCATTTTACAAAGGAGAAAACAGAGATGGGGAGGTTAAGGACTAGTCTAAAGGCATATCGCTGGTTAACGGAGAAACAGGTCTAGAGCCTGGGATATCCCAGGCCACTGGCTGTTTTGTTACATCTCTACTATGCCTCTGTTTCCATCTTTGTAGTTTATGGGGTAAAGGAATTACCAAAACCCATCTCCTAAGCTCTCTCCTTAGGATGTTCAATGCTAGAGGCTGGGGCCTGGAAGTGCTATCAAGGAGGGTTTAATCACTCTCTAGAAGCCTAGGGAATGGATATTTCCAGAGGGCCTCCCGGGTGCCAGACATTTCATACTTTGTGATACATAATCCACACAGAGACCTCTGTGGAAGGTCTGATAAGATGCATTTCACAGGGAGGAGGGTGTGGTGAGGCAGAGACTTAGCAACTATGCTAAGATCTCCTACTTAGTACATCTCACAGCTGAGCTGCAAGCCCGTTATATCTGTCCCATGTTGCCTTTTTTTCTTTTAAGTTTATTTATTTTGAAAGAGAGGTAGAGAGAGAGAGAGAGAGAAAGAGGGCGAGCAAGTGAGTACGAGCAGAGCAGGGGAGGGGCAGAAAGAGGGAAAGAGAAGATCCCAAGCAGGCTCTGCACCATCAGCATGGAGCCCGATGCGGGGCTCAAACCCACGAACCATGAGATCATGACCTGAGCCGAAACCAAGAGTCGGATGCTTAACCGCCTGAGCCACCCAAGCGCCCAAGACCATGTTGCTTTTAAGACAGATGCACAGAGGAATTTCCCACACCACCGATGACAACTTCCCCTATGTGTGTGAATGCTTCTGTTTTGATTGGTCTTCAGAGCTGGGGGCATTTCATGATTGCCTGGCTGATTAACTTGAACCAATAAAGAAAAAAATGTTATTCAGGAAGATGGGCGCCATTAAGCTGTTTCTGGCACATGTAAAGGCAGGATCAGTCGTCTAGTGCTAGTCTGCCCTACCCCACTGACAGCATAACGTTTGGGAGAGCGTACCTTTGATGTCGAAGTTTAAAAGTCGATACTTACAAAGTAGTTTTCCCAGTGGAAGAATGCCATTTGATAGGATAATTGTCTCGAAGATGCCTTGTGGATCATTTAAAACTAAGATGTAGTTTTCCCATTGCAATATTTTAGGAGTTCTTTTGGCCATGGAGAGAAAGCAAAATAACGGCAGAATCTACCTGAGAGTGCTCGTCAAGCACGGTGACCTCCTGTAAGCCAGCTGAGGATCAGTACATCAGTCTCTTGTTGCTTTTGAGGCTGGTTTGAGTCCCACATGCCTCTCCACCCACCCTCCCAGCCAGTGGAGGTGTTTTTTGAGGCTGCAAGTGAGAGCTACAACAGCTACAGTCTCTGCCACTCTTCTAGTTTTCAGTTCAAAGTCCCTTCCACGAGGTGACTGGATCCAATGGATCCAATGGATCGCAAATCACGGGTGCACATTATTTGACTGATTGATACCGGTTGTGAATAAAACCCATCTGTCCTTCGGACTTTACCCCTTGTGTCCATAACTTCAATTTTCCCTCCTTGTCTCACTCTGGGTTAGTGGCACAAACCCCTTTCAGATACCACACCCCACCCCCCACCCCCCATTTCCTTAGGCGGAGCTGTCTTAGCCATATACTGTTCGGCTTATAATTAGTATTAGGTGTTTCTTGATATGCTATTATTGGCATAAGAAAGATGGTGTGTTGTCAAGGTGATGAAGGTGGTACAGCGTGCAATTTGGCCTTTCTCAAAACCGCGTGGCCAAACTCCTACCGGGTTCGGATGGTTTTGTCGGATGACTGCAAAACGCCCTGTGGTGCCTTGGCATCTTCTTCATTTTCCGCCTCTCCCCCTTGTGTAGGTAGGTCTCGTGTTCTGACTGTGTCTGTGTCTGAAATGACTCCGGTGGCCCTGGAGCCCCCACGTCGGCTTTGTCTCCTTGCATGTTTCGGGCACGTGCAAACTCAGAAGCACATCTGTATTTTGTCCCGGTTTTCTGGAATGCTCTTCCCTCTCGTTTGTGCTTGAATCAGTCAGGGGCACACCCATGAGTCAGGGACACATAGTCGCACACGTTTATTTATTTTAAGCAGCTCTCTCATGTGACTGTGGGGGCCGGCAAGTTTGAAATGTGTTGAGTAGGCGGGCGGGCTGGAAAATCAGGCGAGAGCTGATGTTAGTCTTGGGTCCAAGTTACACGGGGCAGCAGGCTCGAAACTCAAGTAGGGTTTCTACACTGATGTCTTGGGGAGAATTCCTTCTGCGGTGAGGACCCTCCGGCTTTGCTCTTAGTGCCTTCCGCTGACTGAATGAGCTCTACCCACATGATGGAGAGTGATATGCTCTACTCAAAGTTTACTGGTTTAAATATTAAATTATTTTTTTGATGTTTATTTATTTTTGAGACGGGGGGGGGGAGAGAGAGAGAGAGAGAGAGAGAGAAAGCGCAAGTGGGGGAGAGGCAGAGAGAAAAAGGGGAACAGAGACTCTGAAGCAGGCTCTGTGCTGACAGCAGAGACCCCAAAGTGGGGCTTGAACTCGAGAACCGTGAGCTCATAACCTGAGCCAAAGTCACATGCTTAACCAACCGAGACACCCAGGTGCCCCACTAGTTTAAATATTAAATACATTTTGGGGCACCTGGGTGGCCCAGTCAGTTGAGCATCTGACTTTTGATTTTGGCTCAGTCATGATCCCAGGGTCGTGGGATCGAACCCCGCATCAGGCTCCACGCTGAGCAGGAAGCCCGCTTGAGATTCTCTCTCCCTCTCTCTCTCTCTCCCTCTCCCTCTGCCCCTCTCCTCTACTCTCACGTTCTCTCTCTGGAAGTTAAAAACAATATATTAAATACATTAAAAAAAATGCCTTCACAGTAACATCCAACTGGTTTGTGACCACACAACTGGGCACCACAGCTTAGTCAAGTTGGCCCATGAGATTAACCAGCACATCCCTCATGACCTTAACCCCCGTCAATGGTGAGTTCAAATATGAGCTCCTCTGGAAGGTTTTTACCCGGGAATAATTTCAGCTAGTGTGGTAAGCGGCAGAAGGAGGAGCTGTGCGGCAAGGTGCCCTATCGCCAGCAGGAGGCAGCGATCTGCTCTGTTAGGGGGATGCGGGGGAGGAGTTCTATAAGGAGTCTGTCCTGTGTTATTGAGCCTCGAACAACAAATTGGAATTCAACCAGGCAGAAAGAGATGTAAGAGTCTTCCAGGGCAGGCATGGAGGGAGGCAGGTGTCAAACACAGTCTCAAAGCCACATGGATGTGAGGGCAGTGTGCATGCGCACAGAGGTAAAGAAGACAGAATGGGCCGGAGAGGGGAGTGGGGGGTGTAGGCCGGGGCCAGATCCCTGAAGGCCCTTATCAGTTTCTTAGGACGGCCTTCACAAAGTACTACAACGTTGGCAGCTTCAAATCACAGAAATGTGTTGTCTCACAGCTCTGGAGATCAGAAGTTCGAAGTCCAAACCTGTGCAGGATAGATTTCCTCTGGAAGCTCTGAGGGGGGATCCCTTCTGTGCCTCTCCCGTGGCTGCTGGTGGTTGTGGGGACCCTTCATGGTCCTCAGCGGGGGGCTGCATAATCCCAACCTCTGTCTCCGCCTTCGTGTGACCTTCTTTCCCCTGGGTGTCTCTGTGTCTTCTCCTTTTCTGTCTCTTATAAGAACACTGGTCATCATATTCAAGGCCCGTCCTCATCCAGAATGACCTCATCCTGAGACATTTACCTTTATTGTATTACTTACCATATTACACCTGCAAAGACACTTATTCCAAATAAAAGTCTCATTTCGACATTCCAGGTGGACATATCCTTTGGGGGCCACAATACAACCTACTCCTGCCTTGTAGGAAGAATAATAGATTTGGATCTAAGTGCGCATTCAGAGATCACTGACTCAGATCGCAGGGAGCTGATGTCAGTGAGTCCGGGGCCCCAGGTGCCTCTGCTTAGCTCCAGAAGCAGTGTGGGCCAACATTATCAGATTTTTTTTTTTTTAATTTTTGAAGAATAGTTAGGTTTTTAGAATTTTATATGAAATCTCATTATTTTATAAATTAAAAAAATTTAATGTTTATTTATTTTTGAGAGACAGAGACAGAGCACGAGCAGAGAAGAGCAGAGAGAGGGAGACACAGAATCCGAAGCAGGCTCCAGACTCCGAGCTGTCAGCACAGAGCCCGACGCGGGGCTGGAACTCATGATCCACGAGATCAAGACCCGAGCCGAAGTCGGACGCTCAACCAACTGAGCCACCCAGGTGCCCCTGAAATCTCCTTATTTTAAAATTTGGAAACAAGTTTAAATGAAAACAAAAAACAGGGGGAGCCTGGGTGGCTCAGTCGGCTGAGGGTCCGACTTCGGCTCAGGTCATGATCTGGCGGTTGGTGAGTTCGAGTCCCACGTCGGGCTCTGTGCTGACAGCTCAGAGCCTGAAGCCTGCTTAGGATTCTGTGTCTCCCTCTCTCTCTGCCCCTCCCCTGCTCATGCTCTGTCTCTCCCTCTCTCTCAAAAATAAATAAACATAAAAAAAAAATTAAAAACAAAAAACAAAAAACAGGACTTACATCACAGTATGAGGCCAAGAAACACATCCATTGGCTGGAAGTGACTCAGACTGTTAGCCTAGAACTGCCACTGTAGGCGATGACAAACCATGTCAAAGCATGAACCAGAGGGGTACGGGCCCCAGATTGCTATAGCGGAAGATGACCCTGGTGTCTGGGTGGAGGGTGGATGAGCCTGGAGACCAGAAGGTAAAGTAGCAGGCTGTTGCAATGGCCCAGGAGAGTGTGCTTGAAAGTGAAACCAAGGAGGGAAGCCCTTAACACATTGCCAAGACCCATATGAACATTTACTGAAGGAATACGGGAATTAGTGGTTATCTACAAATTCTAGGACATATGAAATAATAAAACCTAAGGAAGCAGAAATGTTTTCCTATGGACTTAAAATATCTAAGATTTCTGTTGCTTTTAGAAACCAGATCTATCAACTAACGTTCTGCTTTCATTTTCAAATGAAAAATATAACTGTACATACAACTAATTAAATTAATATAGCTTATTATGACAAAAATAATTTCTTTTAACTCTGTGGACAGCACCACATTTTATATTAAGCTGCTAATACTCATAACCATATGATTTCAAAATCAGCCAAGCTTGGAAAATTATTGTCTCCAACATTCCCCATGATCAAAGTAACCCCAATTATAATATTATATTAACCAATCTAAAAAATAGTATTACAATTTCTAACCTTCCTGAACTGTAATTAGCCATCTAACTATGTATCCAAATTTATTTGATATATTTGCATAGTTAATTAATTATGATTTATTTGAAAGTATTCCATTTGTAAAACTTTGCTCTCCTTAGCCTACAAATCAAATTGCCAAGGGATAAATTTAATTTTTTTAAAGAAGTTTTTTTTTTCCTATCATTATTTTTTTAAGTTTATTTATTTATTTTGAGAGAGAGAGAGAGAGAGAGAGAGAGAGAGAGAATGGACAGGGGAGGGATGGGGAGAGAGGAAGAGAGAGAATTCCAAGCAGGCTTCATGCTGTCCGCACCAAACCTGATGTGGGGTTCAAACCCATGAACCGTGAGATCATGACCTGAGCCAAAACCAAAAGTTGGATGTTAACCTACTGAGCCACCCAGGCACCCTGATAAATTTAATTTTTAAATATCTTTTTAAAATTGTGTTAAGATGTGTTTAAGACATAGAAAAAGGAAGTGCTGAAACATATGACTCTTTCTCCTTTAAGAAATAGAACTTTTAGGATGAGATGGGCATTAAGTTTGAGGAACCTGATAACATAAAGGAAAATGATGCATCTGAGGAGCTGTGAAGTCTCCATCAGACAACTGACTAAATAATGAACTGGAAAAGATAGCGCCCCTAAAAACCACTTAATGTACACCCAGAGAAAAAGCTTTGAAACCTGTAGGATCTATTAGGTTTTCTTCAGTGCATTTACACCTCGGTTCAAGTCACATGATCCAGAATGCAATAGAGCATCCTCATTGAGTGCCTCAGTGCTTAAGTATCACGCTCAAGGTCAAAATATTACAGGACATAGAGTAAACGTTTAAAAACCTTTTGAAATAAACACCAGAAATTAAACTGAATGTTTATCTGCATGAACTCGAGTGTCCAGGTAAAAAAATTCAGTCAGTGATTCAGCTGTTTGCAAATATCAAAACTTCTGGATGAAGAAAGCTTCCAAATTTCATCTGGATTTTATGGATTGTGTGAATATGTATCTGTATGACTTTAATTTCTGGGACTTCTGGTCAAGGCGGTGACCTTGCTAGATGCAAGGGATTCCATCACTTCTTCTTCTTTTGTTTTTTAAGTTTATTTATTTGTCTTGAGAGAGAGAGCACAAGTGGGGGAGGAACAGAGAGAGAGGGAGAGAGAGAAACTCCCAAGCAGGTCCCATGCTGACTGTGGAGCCCAACTCGGAGTTCCAACTCACGAACTGTGAAGTCATGACCTGAGCAGGAATCAAGAGCTGAATGCTTCACCGACTGAGCCACCCAGGTCCCCCAGGACACTATTTCTAAACACTCCTGGTGCACCTGGGGGCTCAGTCTGAATTATTAAGATGAAAGAACAATAGCTATGCAAAGAGGGATTGTTCCAAGTTATTTTTAGAAGATAACTGGACTACATTTGGAGATGTACGCCATAAAGACAAAAATAACTAAAATACACATTTAGTGGTAATATTCTGAGACTGTTGTGTGTAATGAAGGATAAAGAAAATGGATATTTATATTGACGTCATTGAAAACCAAGGCTTTCAATGGTGAGGAAAAACTGACACTGGAGTGAGACCAATGGGGCTAAGAAGAAACTCTATAATTATAGAGTTGAACCAGAGGCATTCGTATAAAGTCAAGCTATGTATTTATCTAAAAGGTTATCTTCTCATTTGTTAATTAAAAAGGCTTAAGAGGAGGAAAAAAGAACAATGACATGACAATGGACAGTGAGCTTCTGTTGGCTCAGGTTGTGGTTTCTAAATACCATTTACCAAGAAGAGAAACCACAAATCCATGGAGAAGTGCTCAATCCAGGTCCTGGAGCAGGAAATTTATGAGAGCCTAGAATATCTTGTCATATCAGAAATCAAAGGAGCTATCTATTCAAAGACTCCCAGTGACGTGTCAGGAAGACGCAAGAGCCAAATTGAAAAGTTCCCACTGGCTGGAGATGAGAATCAATAAAAATAGCAAATTTGAGAATCAATAAAAATAGCAAATATATGTTTAAATGCATGACTTCATAAAAGATATTAAAAAAGAAGCACCTTTTGGTCACCTCTGGAAGCTGTTGGAACACCAGTTCATTCATTTGAAAAGTGATAGAGGGAAAAAATCAAACATTTTTACATTAAAAAAAATTTTTTTTAAGTTTATTTATTTTGAGAGAGACAGAGATAGCATGAGTGAGGGTGGGAGGGCAGAGAGAGAGAGGCAGACAGAGAATCCCAAGCAGGCCCCACACTGCCAGTACAGAGCCTGACGTGGGGCTCGATCCCACAAACTGAGATCATGACCTGAGCCAAAACCAAGAGTTAGATGCTTAACCGACTGAGCCACTCAGGAGCCCAAACAGTTTTACATTTTAAGTTTATATTTCTGTTTAAATTGTACCGAGGGGAACCAAACAATTGATGAAGAAAAATTCCTCTTTTTCAGAAAAGTTTTCTGAAAGTTTATGGTTCCAAAGGAAATAATAACATTTTTAAATTATCATTTTGCACCCTGACTGTAACTCTAACACTAATTCCAACTAAGAATGGATTTAGGCAAATTTTGCCATTAGCTGGTAACATTAAAAAAAAAAAAGTGAGAGAGAGAGAGAGAGAAAGAAAAAAGAAATTCAACAAGACATTACAAATCTCTTTATGGTACATAACATTATGAAGTACTTACCAAACCAAATATTAAGCTTGTATTTGGTTAGATTTCTGTACATAACCACCAATTTTCAGGAAATATGGGCTATAAAAGGAGGACTATTTAAACTCATATCTGATTGTATTTAGCAAATTCCAGACTAAGAGATGCTCTATAGGATAACCTACTTGGTTTCTTCACACACCAATGCAAAAGTTGGAGGAAATCCATGCATCAAAAGAGAGTTAAGAGACACTAACCATTTGCAGTATATGGACCTTAATAAAAATCTGACAGAAAAATAAAATTATAAAACTTATGAGCCAGTAAGGAAAATTGAACACTGAGTGGATCTGGTGGCATTAATTACACACGTTTTAATCTTTAGGTATGACCATGCTACTGTGGTTATATTTTTAAAGAGTCCTTACTGTTAGAGATACATACTGAAATATATATGGATGCAATGATAGAATATCTGAGGTTTGTTTCAAACTAACCAAGGGGTAAGAAAGATGGAATGGGGCAACAAATGAATAAAGATTGGCCAAGAGTTGTATTATCTTTGAGTCTGAGACAGGGACATGGGGGGTTCATAATATTATCCTCTCTGATCTGTAACACAGTAAAGAGTTCTAGACAAAGAAGTAATAAAGGGATGATGAGCACTAATAGGATGAAATGATAAAAGGTAAGTATAGCAAAATGACAAAGATAAAACTGAAGCCACTAACCAAACAAAATGGAGATTTTTTTAAAGCATCAGAGTTATTATGAACAAATGTAGAATTTTGAAAAAATAGATAAAATATATGATTTCCAAGAAAATGTAAATTAGTGCAATATACACAAGGAGAATAAAAGACCCGAGTAGAACAATAATGATTCATAAAATGAATAGTCAAAATCCTACCCTCTCCTTTCCCCAAACAACGATGAGACAATAGGCCCAAGAAGTTTTAGAAGACAGTTAAAAAAAATTTTTTTTAAATGTGTATTTATTTTTATTTTTGAGAGAGAGAGAGTCAGAGTGTGAGCAGGGGAAGGGCAAAGAGAGAGAGGGAGACACAGAATCTGAAGCAGGCTCCAGGCTCCGAGCTGTCAGCACAGAGCCCGACGCGGGGCTCAAACTCGTGAGCCGTGAGATCATGACCTGAGCCAACGTCGGATGCTTAACCGACTGAGTCACCCAGATGCCCCTAGAAGAAAGTTTTATGGAAACTTTAAAAGAGATCTCTATCTTATAAAAACAACCCCATTCTAGTATAAGACTGGCAATCAAATTAGATAAGGGAAGTAAAAGAAAAGAAAATTATTGGCGTTTGTTTTGAAACATGATGTAAAATTCATAAGCAAAATACTAGCAAATTGAATATAAGATTGTACAGAATATTTTGTTAGGACCGACTAGTGTTTATTTAAGAAATTCAAGTATTTTTTTTAAAGATCTGGAAATCTCTAAATATTACTCACTACATTAACAAATTCAGATCAAAATCCATATAATCATTTCAGTGATTGGAGAAAAATCATTCTATAAAATTAAATATTCACTTATGATAAAACTCTTAGTAAACTAGGAGTAGAAGGGGTTTTCAAGCTAAAGCAGGGCATCTAACAGAAAGTATATTAATCTCATACTTAAAGTTACAATTTTAAAGCATTTCCATTAATATACTTTATAAGACACAGGTGTTCATTATAATCATGCAACCTTGTTCTCATGAACCCAGCTACCAAGATAAGAAATAGAATTACAATTTATAGAGAAATTGCAAAGAAAAAGGCAGACAACAAATGATCATGTACAAACATACTCTGGGAGAATCAACTGACAAAACAGTATAGCTACTAAAAGATTTCAGGAAAGTTTATATATATAAGATTAACAAATGCAAATTAATATATTTCCGATTTCTAAGATATAATCAATTAGAAAATCCCATCCACAATGGCAAAATCATTTGTAAGGTAGCCAGGAGCAAATTTAACAAAAGGTATGGAGAAGATTACAAAACTTTGTTGAAGAACATTGAAGGAGTCTTGGCATAACAAAAAAATATATACATTTTCGTGAATGGGAAGATTCACAATAATGAAGATGCCATTGTCCTTCCAAATCAGTTTTTAAGTGCAATGCACTTGCAATTAAAATCCTGTCACTAAGTTTTTAGAATTTGAGTGATGTTCAAAAATTAAAATGGAAAATAGTTCTCCCCAAATATTTAAGACAATCCTAAAAACAAAATAAACAGAAGAAACAGGTGCAAACAAAGATAAGACAATTACTGTATCAGGTAACAAGACAATATAAAGCTCAATTTAAAACCTATGATATAATATAAAGCAATATATAAAGAAGGGGTTAAGAATAAGAACAATTGTTGAATGGTACAGAATATAATGTCTAGAAGCATATTCGTCTTGTATGAAAACTTATATGAGAGGTACCTTCTGCGAATGGGCAGGAGATGGGCTATTTAATACATGATAAGAAGATAATATGGCTTTCAAGACAGGAAAAATATAATCGGTTCCCTTATCTCACATCACACACACATCACTTCTGTGTGGATTAAGTGCTTAAAGGTGAAAAACAAAATTTTTAAACCATTAGAAGAAAATACAGGAGATAAATTTATCATCTGGGAAAGAAAAGGACATCTTCAGCAAGGTACAAAAAATACAACTCTAAAGAAGATTTATACGTGTGACTACATCGAAATTAAAGTTCTAATTGATATGATAATGCATGAAATATGTACTCAAAGAAATGTAAACATTAAGAAAAAAATTTTAACATATATAACTGATATAGAATTAGTATCTTTAATATAAGGAAGATATAAGAAAATTCTTATTAAAAAAAACCCACCAGAAAACTAAGCAAATGAAACTGGACAATGAGTTTCAGTGAGGATGTGAAAAGGAAATCAAATTGGCCAATACACATGTAAAAGGAAATTGAACTGTATTAATAATTAGAGATACACAAACTGAAGAAACAAAGTATCCTTTTATACTTGCTTGATTGGCAAGTATTAAAATGCCAGACTCTACGGAGTTGGCAAGGATAAGGGGAAAGGAACTGTCCCAAACTGTGGGTGGGTGTGTTCATTGTTACAACAACCTTGGAAAGCCATTTGGTTATGGCTGTCCCCAATATCTGCACACCCTGCCACCCAGCAAGTCTGCTAGGTACCCGCTTTAGAGAAACTTGCACACATGTATCCGAGGAGATATATGCAAGACGTTTGTTGCAGCTTTTCAAAAAAAGTAATATGCTTTAAGCCCCCTTGGTGTCCAGGGATAGGAGAATGTACAAAACACACTTAATTTTGAGCTACCTTTGTTGTTATGATTCTGAGTATTACCCTCATGATTCTTTTTTTAAAAGTTTATTTATTTATTTATTTATTTAGAGAGAGAGAGAGAGAGAGAGAGAGCACACAAGCAGGGGAGGGGTAGAGAGAGAGGGAGAGGGAGAGAATCCCAAGCAGGCTCCTCACCATTAGCACAGAGCCCACTGGAGGACTCGATCTCAACGAACCGTGAGATTATGACTCGAGCCGAAATCAAGAGTCAGATGTTGAACCGACTGAGCCACCCGGACACCCCTGCCTTTATGATTCTTAATCAAATTCATCTCTTGACCTGCATTTTGCCACTGATTTGGTATATAAAATTATGTGGCCTCCTCTTTCCTCAGTGATTTTCTGTGATTACATTTCTTTATGTTCTGATAGATCTTTAAGTAGGAAAACAAATGACCAGAAACTACAAATAACAAAGACTTGTTCTGGAGGATAGTCCCGAAGAGTAACCCAGGACTCAAGAGAAAGAAGAAATTTATGGGGTGGAGCGAGCGTTTGAAATGAACAGTGATCAGAACTCTGTGGCTGCTGGGGACTGTGGAAGGGTGTGTGAACTGATTTAAGAACCAGAGGCAGTCACCTTTCATACTGTTCCAGGTCAAGCGCTTTATTTTCTGTTTGAAATAAAAGAATTATTGAGCAAACATTTTATTAAAAAACCATGGTATCTCCATTAAAAATATTTCTAAAAGCATATATAGCCTTTTAAATACAGTCCTGTTGTTGACTTTGGGGCACAAATGCTATGAGACTATTTTCTTCTTTTATGATTACATGTTAATTAAATATTCTGATTACATTACATAGTGATTACATATTCCCTTGCTTCAGTCTTTCCAAAGGCAGGCATTTTAGACGATCTTGAAGTAGTCTTTCATAAATTATCACTTAATAAAAGAAAAGAAGCGTAGCCAATTATAATTAAGTGTTCGAGAGCTAACGGTGTTTTTTTTTTTTTTTTTTCTTTTCAAAAATAAGTTCTGGGAAATTTGTGCAGCCTTGTATTCTGAGAGGCTAAAAAACCCTATAGCAAGTGAAAAACAACGTTGTTAAATAAATGAGGTGCAAAATTTGATTTACCTTAATATTGTTACAGTCTGCTGGGGAAACTCTACAATATTCTTCATTCTGTCACTTGCAAATTAAAAAAGTATCCATTGTTTATTTAGATCCGGTAAGGCTGTGGCTGCCGGTGCAACTGCAGACGCTGTGATTGATCTAAGCTCTTCCATGTTAAGGAACATGCTTCATCCACACACACACGAACATATTTATGTCTGCTCCTTGAGGACAGGCATGATTTATTTGTGTGTGCACTGAAGTGAATTTTAGTTCCAATGAGTTACAATTTAAGGCAGCTGGTGATACTCTTCTGCTCACCTGTCTTGAGTAATTTACAAACTTTCACTTTTGTGCAAAGTTAGTACTCTTTATCACGCAGATAATTTGGGGAAAACATTTAAATGTTTGGTAATTGCTCTACTAAATCATTATTTAAGTTTATGTCATTGTATCCATTCGGTTTTGGGTCACTTAGGACGGTAGAATAGAAATGCCATTCAGGTTCAGTGTTAGGTTTAAGCAAAATTAATTATCTGTCTAGCGGTTTATCTGGATTGTGCTGGATCTGCTAATTAAATTTGCTCCGTACATAGTCAGCCAAGTAACTGATGTTAGGATAACTTTGGAAACTGACAACATGACATTCCTGAATATTCTAGTAGCACCTATAATAGAGTTCATTTTGCGTTAGTCCTAAATGTCCACTTCTGGCTTTTTCCCTTGGTCTGTGTACCTGCGGGCATTAATGATTTGGTTGTTCTGCATTGCCAGCCTTGGCACTTTGGTGGGGCGATTGGTAATTTGAACACGACCGGCAGCGGATTGAGGCACACAGCTCGGGCTCCTGTGACTCCTGGCTCTGCTCCTACCAGCTGGCTGACTTTGGCTGAACTACCAACCTTCCTGACCCTCAGTTTCCACAGCCATGTAAGCGGGATGATGAATACTTACAGGGTGACAGTAAAGGTACATCAGGATGTGTCCATCAGTTCCTGGGTACAGTGGACCATCCACGCACACAACATGTTAGTTATTTTTACTGATAGTCCCTGCCGTGCAACAGGAATCTACGAATTTCTTCCACGAGCCAGCAGGGAGGCTTTGTACTTGCTCCCTTCCCTGTCACCTATGACAATACTCCTCAATCTGGGCTGCAAATTCAAACTACTTTTGAAGCTTTAATATATTTTTTTCAAGTAGGCTCCAAGCCCAGTGTGGAGCCCAGTGCAGGGCTTAAACTTAAGACCCTGCGATCAAGAGTCAGACACTTAGCTGACTGAACCACCCAGGTGCCCCTCACTTTTGAAGCTTTAAAACCACATAGATGTCAGCGGTATTTCAAAATCAGTTGGGTACAAATTTTCGCATTTGGCCTGGGCGTCATTATCTCTTAAAGTTTCCTGAAGCGGTTCTACTAAGCAGCCTGGGTTGAAAACTGCTGGCCGGAGAAAATTCAGCCTTTGGCTGAGTGGGGATACAGGGGTGGGAGTGGAGAGATCTCTCTCTTTCACGTCACCAAAAAGGACCTAAAAATATAGCCCATTGTCGTTTTGTTTTGTTTTGTTCTGTTGTTGTTACATATCTAGAATACTTCCTGGCACATAGGAGGGGCTTCTTTATTTTTAAAATTAATCTACCAATGAATCGAATCAGAAAACGGATTCAAAAGGGAGCAGAATTTGGTATCATTAAGTGAGTGGTGAGGGAGCCTGGGTGGTTCAGTCGGTTTAACATCTGACTTTGGCTCAGGTCATGATCTCACAGTTCGTGGGTTCGAGCCCCGCGTCGGGCTCTCTGCTGACAGCTCAGAGCCTGGATCCTGTTTCAGATTCTGTGTCTCCCTCTCTCCCTGCCCCTCCCCTGTTCACGCTCTGTCTCTGTCTCAAAAAGAAGTAAACATTAAAAAAAATTATTATCTGCTTCTTGACAGATCTCATCATTCTGCATAAACTTGCACTCACGTGTTTGAACTTACCATCCTCTGCCTTCCCCTTTATATCATCACATTTTCCTTCTATTTATTCAAATAATATACATCCTGTCGACACTTCAAGACTTGTATCTTAAGTTTTATCTCTTCCATGAAACTTTTTTTTTATTAAAAAAATTTTTTTTACATTTATTTGTTTATTTATTTAATGAAATTTATTGTCAACTTGGTTTCCATACAACACCCAGTGCTCATCCCAACAGGTGCCCTTCTCAATACCCATCACCCAACCCCCACCCCCAGCATTTATTTATATTTGAGAGACAGAGAGAGACAGAGCACACTAGTCGGGAGGGATAGAGAGAGAGGGAGACCCAGAATCCAAAGCAGGCTCCAGGCTCTGAGCTGTCAGCACAGAGCCCAACCGATATGGAGCTTGAACGCACAAACCGTGAGATCAGGACCTGAGCTAAAGTCAGACGCTTCACTGACTGAGCCACCCAGGAGCCCGTCTTCCATGAAACTTTTTTAAGAACAATAACTTTAGCCCAAACAGAGTACCTATTCACTAGGATATATTATCTACAACCCAAACTTTAGGCAGCTGATCAGAGGTTGTAGTGTATGATGTTTAAGTACATGAACTTTGGAGCCAGAAAGACAATTGAGTAGCTGACGACTTTGGCAAATTATTTAACTGCTTGGAGCTGAGCTTTCTCAGCCGCAAAATGTGGATTTCAATGACAATGGGTATATAACACAGTGAGAAATAAATAAAATAGTGCGTGTACAGAGCTTAGCATGCTGACACATAGCAAGTACTTCCTAAATGTTGGCTAATGCTACCTTTGCTATTAGATGCTTATATTTATCTCAGTGATCTCATAGTGTTCTATTTTACATGCTCTGGCTTCCCAGGAACATTGTAATTATCTCAAGGGCAGAGAAAGTGTTAGCACATCTGGCAAATTACTAAATACTCAATAAATGCTGAATGAATAGATGATTGCACAATTTCTTTTGCTTTTCCTTCAGTGGCTAGCATAATATCGGACCCTTACCAGACACTTAATACACACTACTGGAGTGTTTTAAAATTATTATTAAAAAACAATGATCAGTATGATCTCATGCTTGATTAACCTAATTGAATGGAACTCCAAGTACATTGTAACCAGAGGAATTTTCTCTAAATTACAAGCAGCAGAACACTGGGTTGATGCTTTTTCTTGGCATCATTAGTATCTGCATGAATATCTTCATCTGGAAATTCCTATTTCCTTCACATTTATGCCATTGCTAGGACTTCAAGGGTGGGGTCTCTCAGTTTATGAAGGGGATGGAACAGAATTTCTTCCTCTCTCTTCCCTTCCTCCCTCCTTTCTTTCCTTCCTTTGCCCTTCCCATTCCTTTACATCCTGTCTCCTTTCCCTCCTTCTCTCTGCTTTTTCTTTCTTCCTTCCTTCCTTCCTTCCTTCCTTCCTTCCTTCCTTTTTTCTCTCCTTTTATCCCTCCTTTATCAATTCAACAAATGCATATCACATGTCTATTGTGTCCCAGCGCTGGGGATCCAAAGAGGAACGTGAAGATTCAGTGAAGAATAAGTTATAATCGACCATCTCAAGGAGCTTATAAGTTAGGGTAGGGGAGAGACCAGTAAACAGACAACTACAGAGCAAGAAGACAGAACAAAACACATGGTGTCATGGGGAAAGCTTGAGGATCACTAACTTAAGATTCATGACATCGTTTTCTGTTGTCCTGGAGTCATCCAAGATGTATTTCTTTGAACAGACTAAGTTACTGTGTAAACACATCACTGTGACCTTCAACCTGGAAAATGGAGAGTAAAATTAGGCTGGGGCATCTTTTTCTCTTCTGACATTATACATCTGATTTCACTGATATATAGTACACAATTACTTGAAAGAAGTGACTATAAAAGTCCATAAAACCAAGTGACCTTTCACGATATAACAAAGGTAAAAGATTACTGTCATCACTCTCTATGAATCATCTCATTATCAATATTTTAGACTTGGAAGTAAAATAATGGAAAGCTTACTCAAAGCAGTGACATCAGATAATTCAGTCATTCTTTGGTGTTTGGTAGCGATATTTCAGAAATAGGACTCCAAGGTATTTCTACACGTGCTTATGTATGCTGACTGATTGTAGGCTTACCATTCCATTTATAACTACATTGATACGATTGGTTTTCTTCACATGGGATGTGATTG
This sequence comes from Panthera onca, assembly GCF_046562875.1. Classification (NCBI taxonomy): domain Eukaryota; kingdom Metazoa; phylum Chordata; class Mammalia; order Carnivora; family Felidae; genus Panthera; species Panthera onca. The sequence goes on from NC_138343.1 coordinate 139,187,118, forward strand.
TGGTGCCATCTGTCACCCTGAGATTAACCAAAAACATGCACAAATGGATAAATGTAGAGGTAACCAGGCAAATATAATAAAACACACAAAAACATTTTATTTGTATGCTGCATTTCATTCTCTATCATATTTACTTCTTATTTAATGTTTTAATTGGTTCCATTAAGTAAATGCTCCTGCACGTTCATAAATATATTTCGTAATGTTATTGCTAGAGTATACTCATCAATGTATCTGACTTATTAAAACAAACAGCTATATATGTACTTGTGCTGTCACCCATGTGACAGGCTACAAACTTGGGATCACTACAGTAGCTGTTTACAGGAAACAGAATACTATGTCACTGCTGTAAATTACAAGATTTCTCATTGGAACCATAGACTGTTAATAAGGGTTGCATTCATTACAGATTTATCAGGTTTGTGTTTCTGCTGTGAGTTGGCATTTACATATCTGTAAGTTCATTTGCATAAGGAATCAAAAGCAATTGATTGAGGCTACTGGAAAAAAGAGCTTTCAAATCTTGTGAAGTTGTTATCTGCACAGTTGAGGATGGAAAGGTCCTAAATCTGCTCTAGTGAATTGCCTTTGGACCCCTTCAGTGAAACCATGTTGTTGTTTTCTGATTATGCTATTTTTGGAGTCAGATTTGCCCAGGACGCTATTTTGACCAAGTTTGGGTTGTCAATTACCCGCAACAGAATCTAGGACAGGAAGGATGCCATAGCAGTTAGATCACAGTGGTCAATAGCAAAGCTTCTGGAATCAGATTGCAAAGATCAGAATCTCATTCTGTCTTTGGCCAGCAGTATGATCTTGACCAAGTTCTCTCCAAACTTCTTTTTCTTCAACGGAGCACAGGAACATTAATGTTATTCACCTTACAGTTTTTATTCTAGACATCAAATGGAAAAAGATATAGAAGACACTGGCAAGGGGATGGCACACAGTAAGTGCTCAGTACATTTTGGCTATTGCAAAACATACACATTTCAATGTTTAAAAACTGAGATAATTGACATGCAACATTGTATTAGTTTTAAGCGTATAACCTGATGACGTGATAGATGTACATATTGTGAAATGATCACTGCAATAAGTTAAATTAACATCCGTGATGTCACAGTTACGAATTTTTCTTGTGATAAGAACTTTTACTTCTACTCTTTTAGCAACTTCCAAATATACAATACAGTATAATTAACTGTAGCGATCATGCTGTACGTTATGGCCCCAGGACTTAATTATGCTACGACTGGAAGTTTGTACCTTTTGACCACCTTCTCTCATTTTGGCCACTCCCAACCCCTGTCTCTGGCAACCACCAATCTGGTCTCTGTGTCTCTGAGTTGAGTTTTTATAAGATTCTATGTGTAAGTGAGATCATACCGTGATTGGTCTTTCTCTGTCTGACTTATTTCCCTTAGTATAACGCCCTCAGAGTGCATCCATGTTGCCACAAATGGCAGGATTTTCTTTTTCTTACAGCTGAATAATATTTCATGTATTTATTTATTTATTTTATGATATATTACATATACGATATATGATTACATGTATATTTTCTTTATTAATACATTTACACAAATCTATAATATAAAGTATGTAATTATATATGTATCATATTTTATTTATCCATGTATCCATTGGTGGACACTTAGTTTATTTCTGTGTCTTGGCTATTGTAAGTAATGCTACAGGGGACATGAAGGTGCAGATATCTATTTGAAATAGTGATTCTGTTTCCTTTAGATAAATACTCAGAAGTAGAATTGATGGATCCTATGGTAGCTCTATTTTTAATTTTTGAGGAATTGCCATACTATTTTCCATAGTGGCTGCACCAGTTCACATCCCCACTAACAGTGCAACATTCCCATTTTTAATGTTGATATGAGCATGGCAGCTTATAAACATTACATTTGTCCCCTCAGACCCTTATTCTGATGATCTTAATTACATTCTTAGGCTTAGCATGAAAACATAGCCATGTTTTTGGCTACATAATTGGTGGTAGAGATGTGACAGCTCTTCATAGCCTTATCAGAATGATACCGATATTCCTTTTCAAATCTTAAAATAGTATTCACAATTACTACACCCTAGGCCAAAGTGATAGACAAAGATCAGAAAGCATCAACTTCTTAAAGACGGTTTCAAGAAAGAAATACCATATGATCTCACTCACATGTGGCATTTAAGAAACAAAACAAACGAGCAAAGGGAGAGAGAGAGAGAGAGAGCGACCAAGAAACAGACTTTTAATTACAGAGAACAAACTGATGGTTACCGGGGTGGGGGGAATGGCTTAAATAGATGATGAATGCCGATTGACGTGTCGAATTGTTGAATCACTATATTGTACGCTAACATAACACTGTATATTGTGACACTAACATAACACTGTATGTTAGCTAACTGGAATTAAAACAAAAACTTCAAAAAAAAAAAAGGAGGGTTTCAAGGTTAGAGAAACAGTAAAAATAAGTTCCATGCACCATCAATAAAAATGAAAAGAACAAAAATAGAAAAAAGTGTTTCGTATGGTTTTGTATGGTGACGGACAAAAACAATTCGCTTATCACTTAGTTTCATTTTGAAACAATATTAACATGAGATTCCCTGGTGGTGACCATGGGATCCTTCAGATCGTCATTCAGGGATGGCAGAGCAAGTCATGCACACACAACTGCCTTGGTTTTCTAAGGTCATGTAGATCTAGTACGGTCTGGTGGAAAGAACATTGTAGGAGACAGAGCCCTGTATTCTTACCCAACCTCTTCCTCTAAACCGCTGTGTGGTAATGCAGTTAGCTACTCAGGTTTGTCTGCTATGAAATAAAGGCGCCAGTCTCCAGCATCTTTTAAGGGTCCCTTGTACTGCCGATGTCCTGTAAACTGGGACATTGGTTAGAAAGTCAGTGCAGATTTGCAGTTGCCAAGTTCCCCATGTCTGCTCCGGCTCTCTCTCCTACAGTGTAACGGTGTGTTTATACTGACTGGTGCTTGCTCTCTCACATTTGCAGCATCGCCTATCTGAGACAGGTTGGGAAAATCTGTCATACTAGAAATACTCAAAATTACAATCTATTTAAACCAATTAAATCAGAGCTCTGTGTTTTGCCACTGTGTTTGCATTTAGAGTAAAATAGCTATTTAATCTGTATAACAATTTGAAACTAATGATGGTGAAATCACCTAATACTCCTTGATATCAATGCAAATTAATCTGAAATTTAACTCCATTTGTTGGAACCTTGCAATCTCCAGGCGCTTGCATTAGATCTCCTCTAGGAAATGATTTAAAAACGCTCTGACATCAAATCCTTCTTGACTTTGGGGACTGCATTTCAAAGTACAGGAGTTTTTCGTATTGGATCATAAATCTGCTCCACAGGAGTTTGGTCTCTGTAGGTTCCAGCTTTTGCTTTATGCTTCCAAAAACAATTATACTAATAAAAATGTCTAAGCAGGGGATAAACAGAAGTAGCAAGCACTTTAGAAACAAAAGCAAAAAATTTTTTTAACAGAGAGGGAGAGACACCTCTTTGGCATCCACCATTATAAAACACAAGATTAATGCAGTTCTCAATAAGAAGGCTTAAGTACATAAAATAAAAGAGCACAACCATTATCCATCTCAATGGATATGCCTCCATCTCACCAATCCCAACAATACATAAAAAATACATGATGTTATTAGGTGGTGGAAGCTGGCAATATATTGTCCATAACTTATTTATATAAGGCTGTCCTGAGAAGCAGTGTTTAACTCTGCCGCCTAGGCAGATAAGAGTTGGGACCCGGGTCGTTGCTTACTGAGAGTCAGAGGGTGACTGACAAACACTTTTTTGAAAGCCAAGGGAGTGGGGGGCATCTTAACACCTCTGTCATTATCTTCCGGACAAGTTCTCAGTTTACCTCCAAGATTCTGCTGATCTCACAGATCAGCAAGAGTCAACTCATTGTTCTGTCTAAACTTACCGGTAAATATATTAAATGAATAAATGTCACAAAAATTAGGAACTAACGGTTGCAGTCAGTCACAGAGGTATTTGGAAGTCCCGCCTCTGTCTCGGGCTAAAACACTGGAGCCTGATTTGGGCTTCCAGGGGTCTAGGGCTGCTTGGGAGGTCAGGGGTCTCTAAAGATGGGAATTTTCAGCAATAAGTTGTATAGCATTTAGAGAGGTCCATCGCCATTGGTGAGAAATAGAATGGAAATAAGGTTCAGTCACTAGAAAGCGACTCTTGAATCTGGATAATCAGGGATCCTGGGCCCCTGACAGAAAGAACACAGGGTCAGGCTAGGGCCACTCATGGGAGGTGTATTCACTGGATAGGTATGACAATTCATGGTGATAGCTACTATGTTTTGTTATCTACACTCTGAAAATTTCATTTCCATGACTACCTCTCGTGTTTGCCTATGTACAAACGACTTTCCTCTTTTTTAGAAAAGAAAATGTATTGCTTTTAAAATAAAGATTTTGGGTGTCTGGGTGGCTCAGTCGGTTCAGCATCTGACTCTTGATTTTGGCTCAGGTCATGCTCTCACAATCTGTGACATCGAGATGGAGCCCCGCGTCGGGCTCTGCACTGGCAGCACGGAGCCTGCTTGAGATTCTCTCTCTCCCTCTCTCTCTGCCCCTCTCCTGCTAACACATATGGGCACTCTTCCTCTCTCTCAAAATAAATAAGTAATAAATACATAAATATTTTTAAAAAATACAATAAAGGTTTCAATACAGAAAGTACTTTATAGGAAGCAAACTGATGGTTCCCAGAGGGGACGGGAGAGGGAGCATGGGTGAATGATGGATATTAAGGAGTGCACTTGTGATGAGATGAGCACCGGGTGATGTATAGGGAGTGTTGAATCACTATATTGTACATCTGAAACTAATATTACAGTGTATGTTAACTCACTGGAATTAAAATAAAAACATATAAAAGTGACTTTAACTTTTTTACATTTTTTTAATGCTTATTTTTGAGAAACAGAGAGAGAATGCAAGCAGGGGAAGGGCAGGGAGAGAGGCAGACACAGCATCCGAAGCAGGCTCCAGGCTCTGAGCTGTCAGCAGAGAGCCCCATGTGGGGCCCGAACTCACGGACCACAAGATCATGACCTGAGCTGAAATCGGACACTTAACGACTGAGCCACCCAAGTGCCCCAAAAGTGACTTTAATTTTTATTCAAGTAGTCAAAACAATGAGTGGGTAAGGTGAAAATAAGTACTTAAGAAAATTGCTCAGTATTTCTGCCAACTACCAAATTCAGAGCTGTCCATCCCTTTGCTCTTTCTTTTTGTGGGGACTCAAAGTTTCCCATCAGGACGTAACAGGCTGTCATCAAAATCTAACTGTGAAAAGTGCTCTCCCATATTTGGTAGGGACAGCTCATGTCTCTTAAGGTCATCAGTTCATAGGGAAGTTAGATCATCTATTTTCCTGGGATACTATCCAATTGATTTCTCAAAGGTCACCAATGAACTCCTTCAAGTGAATTCAATTTAAAATTTGGTTTAGCCTTAAAGGGCATTGCAGTTCAATGGTCTAAATCAAGGATTAACAATTAAAATTCTGAATGCTGTTTTTCGGGCATATTGGTGATAGGAGAGATTTCATGGATGCTTACTGTTAGCAAAGGCTCCAGGCTCTTCTCCTGTTCGTGTGTATTTTGCCAGCTCAGGAGGTGGGGTATATTTGTTCCTTTATAAAAATGTAAATGTCTTGAGGACTTAAGGTTTTTGGATTTCACAGCTTAACGTAACTTGTTCTAACCCGCTAATTAGAACTCTGCCTCTCTGCTGAGTTCAATAGCAGGAAGCAGGCAATCTTAACCAAGAGTGCTCATATCAATCATCTCTTTGTAATCCATAGTGTAGACCCTATGTAGAGATATCCTGATTTGGTAGTTTAGGATCAGGACCGTGGAAAGTATATTTTGACAAATGATTAAAACAAAACAAACAACAGCAATGCATACGTGCATACACGAACACAGATAAATGAATATTTTTCACTTAAAAATATTCTCTGGAAGCCTTATAGCATGAATATACATGGAAAGCTCATTCTTTTTAATAGCTGCAATGACTCATTAACTTGATGAACATTTTATTTAACAGCAAGTTTCTTTATTTCTCCGTGCTTCATTTTTTTTTTTTCATTTGTTAAGTGGGGATAATAACAGCGCCTGTATAATCATATTGCCATGAGGATTAAAGGTGTTCGTATAGGTAAAGGGCTTAGAAATGTGTCCGGAAGGTAGTACGTGTCATAAACAGGTTGGATATCGTCATCATCGTCGTCATTATCTTTAACCACAATCCACCACTCTTCCAAGAGATATTCACATATGTACACAGTGTTTGGATTTGCCTGTAGTGGCAACTTCATGAGAGTCAGATGATTGTTTTCAAACTTTTGTATGCAACGACACTGGTAATTTAATTTTAAATGAACTGGAGAATGAATTCAGTGGCGTGAGGGAGGATCACAAACCCCCTAGGAGGCAGGAGAACTTGGGGCTCAATTTCACTCTGTCACTGAAGAATACAGCTTTGGACAAGTCATAGAGAAATCCTGGGACTACAGACAAAGCCTGGGAACATTTGTGTTCTCTATGCACCAAATGATGGTGTTGGAAGAAATGGTCTTTAAGTTCCCGATAGCTCTGACTGTGACTTGGCATATGATGGAAAAAAAGAGAAGGTACACATATAATATAAAGCTTCCCCCAGCAGATAAGCTTTATGTCTAATCGGTCAACATCAGAAAAAATGTACATCGACATAGTTTTATTCTTAGCACATCAATGCATATCTTTTTCTACTGTCATATTAAAATACTCTAATGGAACCACTTCGACAGTTGCAAAATTCTCTGCCTAGAGTACCTGGTCAACGTCAAGGAGCTGGTGGGTGCGTGAAGAATTCCGTCTACACTTGGCATGTGGAGACTGAACATCGTTGGAGATGTCTGGCTCCTCTTGGGGAAACCATTTAAGTGCAGTGGTGCAGTTGGAAGGACCTTCTGGATTATTAATCAGAGTGATCCTTTTTCACATTGATCAATGAGGAGGAATTTTTACAGACCAGCTCAACGAGACACAGTTATATTGCGCTTTGATAACATTGGCATTTGTTATGTGGTGGCAGAACCCAGAGATGTTGGAAGGCGAAAGGGTGGGCCCCTTGAATTCTTTAGTCTCACCCTCCACTGGATGGTTCGAAGCCACCTCTTCTAGGGATGCTGAGGCATCTATGCGTCCTTCCTGTAAATAGAATTCACGTTTCCATGCTGGAGTATGGATTTTTTTAAAATGCCAAGTTTCATTTAATTGAACAATGAAACCCAAACCACACTTCTTCTTAGTCAGAAATATCGTGCATGTGTGTGTGGGGGAAAGTTTGGAAAGCCGAGGGATTATAATAAATAATAGCGAGTCTTAATATAAAACTCACTGAAAGATGCAACAGGTCAACCAATCTATGAACCTCTGGAGGGTAGCAAGACAGTAAACTTGACATTGCACAGTATTTGACATACTGTGGTATTTGACATACAGTGAATCATTATTTACATTTTATCCAAAAACATTTACCTGAGAAAAGGTCATGACGTTAAATTTGGAGACATTTACAGCAATTGCCAAATGTTTACTATCTACATGAATGTCATGCTTCTCAGTCAAAAGCAGGTTGATGTGCTAAATGTCAATTATTTCGACTTGTTTGATGGTGCACAGATTGCCAAGCAACATAAAAAGAGGTTTAATAAATATTATATACACTGCTAACCATCAATCTTGCCTAGCAGAGGCTTGAGTTTTACATATAGAGGATTTATGACCAGCAACGGCTCAGGACATTAAAACTCAATTATTGCCTCCTGGATGGCGGCACTGTCATTAGCTTCTGGAAGCCGCACCTTGTTTCTTCTGCTTCTGCTGTCACTTTTGAGAAGGCACTGGGGAGAACAAAATTATTTCAGGAAATAGCACTTGGATGTTTTCTTGGCGCTTTCCGGTCCTTTTCAGAATTAGCGGCAAAGGGGGATTACCCAGGTACGTTGGTAGGAAATTGAATCTTCCCATTTTTCTCAAGATGACAAGACAAAATGAAATTCTGCAACAACTCCAAAGGCTTTAAGGGAAAGACCCAGATATGTTAGGAGGAATGCAGGCAAGAGGCATTGCAGTGGAATAAAAGCTGTCAAGGAGCCAGCGGTGAATGAAATGCAAAGCAGCCTCCAGGATGGTTCATCAGGACCTGAGCTTGATGAGAGCAACTTAGGAGCTTTTTTTTTTTTTTTTTTTTTTCATTTTCTTCTAACAGCAACAGACGTACATAACAAAAGACTGGGTGATAATCACCCACATGCCTTGGATCAAGTGCCCAAGGTCAGTATTCTAAAACACTGGCCTTGGGGCGCCTGGGTGGCTCAGTCGGTTGGGCGGCCGACTTCAGCTCAGGTCATGATCTCGCGGTCCGTGAGTTCGAGCCCCGAGTCGGGCTCTGTGCTGACAGCTCAGAGCCTGCAGCCTGTTTCAGATTCTGTGTCTCCCTCTCTCTGACCCTCCCCTGTTCATGCTCTGTCTCTCTCTGTCTCAAAAATAAATAAACGTTAAAAAAAAAAAAAATTAAAAAAAAAATACATAAAACGCTGGCCTTGGGCCTAAAATGAACGTGTATGGATGCGATGTATATATCCCTTCTCTCTTGGTTTCCTCTTCAGTGGCATGTGAGTTGACGAGTAAACTTGTTCCTGGCCTAGGTGTGATGCCATCTGATAAACACTGAGGGGCGCGGGAGTCGAACACGGTACGAGGCTCTGGCATAGGACATTCCGAGGGGCGGGGAGGAAGATGAGAACACAGTACGTGTTAGACTACAACTGCCACAAGAGAGCAACCACACCAGTTCCCAGAGAGTTTAGAAGCAGGGGTGATGAGCAGTTTCAAAGAAATCCCCACGGCGGCGCCGGTGTTAGGCTCTGAAGGAAGGTAGGACCTATTCATTTGGAAACGGTAGCGGACCCAGCGGACGTCAACGCTGGTATGAAAAGGTTTCTGTGTGTTTGCAGAGGCGGGTACAATGCGTAGCTTTGCCTTGCTCAGAGGGGTTATGGAAGAAATGTGGGCGGTCAGCCCAGAAAAGGAGGAGTCAGGTGGCTCATGAAGAACCTGGATTCCCAGTTTAGAGTTGGGCTTTCATTCTGGAAGCACATGTGGCCACTGGAGTTCTTTAAGCAGATGGGTGCTGGCTTGACAGTTCCTGTAGAGTGAAAGTGTCATTCCTGGAAGAACAGAAAAAGGCGGGGAGACTCAGGGGGTTTGGCATCAGGGTGAGAAGGGCGGGGGGATGTGCCTTATTTTTCAATAATATTTATTTAATAATGATATGTTAAATAATGTCTTCGGCCGCATTGGCGAAAATAACCACAGGATACAGTGGCATTTCCTTGCTGAGAGACCTCTAACTTCTCATCAGTCAGGAAGGGTTTAGGAGTTCTGCCCTGATAGACAGCTGAGCTAACGGGCCTCTCCATCCATAGAATGAAGGGATTTCTAGAAATGAGGGTAAAGAATTTTCTTCCCTTGAATATATGAGTAATCACAGGAGAACGCTTATGGTAAGCTTCTTACTTCCCAGATGCAAATGCAGTTCAGCTGAGCTGATTTGCAGCTTATGCCAGAAGTGTTGAGTCATCTCCCAAAACAAATTGCATAAGCGATTCTTTCAACGTTGAAATGTAGGTTTGCTCTAGAATCCGAGACATATTACTATTAATCTCCAGCACCGGGCCCTAGGCTAGACAAAGAAAGTTTACTTTAAAAGGATCAAAAGCACTTTCCAGATCTTAAGGTCTTACTCCTTTCAGACTGCTAGGTCATCTGATGTTTGCAACATCATGTACTTAGTCACGTTATATCTCGGTGGTCTCTGGAACATGTAATGATGTGGCCAGAAAAGGCTAAGTCCTCTGCCCAGTTCATTTTTGGTCTGAATTCACATGTTAGAGTTTTCACCAATCCCCTAGTGGGATCTTAGGGGAAATATAGGTGAATATTGGGGAAATGTGTAAAGTAAGGGCTCTTCTGGAGGAAGAAGCAAGGCAGAGACAGAAAAAGGCATGGGTGGGATGGAAATTCAGGAAATAGCACTTCGATGCTTTCTTTGTGTTCTCTGGTCAAGCTGATGAGCAGGTAGGGAAACAAATTACTTGATTCGTAATTCAACATAATGTATACCCTAACTCCCTGACTGTAGCTAGAGGCTTGGAGATTTCACTGGACTTGAAAGTGATTTTCACTATTTGGTCAGCTTCATATGTGAAAACTAAATATCTGTTTTGCTCTGAGAACCCAGAACAACAGTTGGAAGCCACAGATTTTTTTTTTTTTTTTTTTTGCCACTAGAACAAAAGTAACAGCAATGACAAACCCCAAGAAAATAGATTTCCTTCCGTTGTGCAAATAAAGAAAAGATTGACTCATAAGATTCTGAGTTACCTGCAGGCTGAATAGCTATTCGGGGTTCTTTTTATTGGTCTGCTGGAACAGGGTTTAGATATTAATTACGTGGCTGGACTGAGGTGATCTTTAAAATTCCTCCACATTTTTGAGATCTTTTGCCAGCAGAGTGCTGGGGACGATAAAGAGATCATATTAAGGGCTTAAGCCTGAAGAAGGTGGCTAAAATAACTCAATATGCTTTATATGTCTTAGCTAAGTGATGAATTGGAGAGACACAATAACTCTTGACTGCCATCTGAAGGGTAAAAAGAAGGGTAGGATTATATATAGTGCCAAGAGGAAGTATAACGAGAAATAATACCATGAAATTTACTAAAGGAAACTGTAGGATCTGAATTAGAAACATTTTTTCAAATTAGAGCTTCACAATCTAATGTGTTTTGGCACTATCTCCCAAGGGCAGCCGTAGAAGCCCCTTTGAAGAGCTCTGCACAGTCTTGGTTGGAACGATTTAAGCATCGTGCCCTTTAGAAAAAAAAAAAAAAAAAAAGCCTTTTCTGAAAGATAGGGAGGGAAGGATTGTACAATTTCTTTTTGACATAAGGTATTCAGATGTGAGGATTTCTCCTTAGGTCTTGTCCCCCCGCAGACCACTTCTTCTGTAAACAGGCTACAGGCAGACCCAGGCTGACTTGTGCCTAACATGGGCCTGTGAAGGCTGCACATTAAGAAACATCAGCTGGGGACCACCTGGGTGGCTCAGTCGGTTAAGCGACGGCCTCTTGGCTTCGACTCAGGTTCATGATCTCATGGTTCAGGGGTTCGAGCACCAGGTCAAGCCTGGAGCTGACGGTGCAGAGCCGGCTTGGGATTCTCTCTCCTCCTTTCTCTGCCCCTCCCCTGCTTGTGCTCTCTCTCTCTCTCTAAATTAATAAATAAACTTAAAAATTTTTTAAAAAAAGAAACATTAGCTGGGCATGTCTGAAATAGCTCTCCTAGCCTGCTCTCCTGTAGTCATGCAGACAGCTACCTCTTGGGCTAGTCTTCTGTCATCTTTCCTCTCAGGGAATGGTTCTGGGGAGCCCAGGCAGCTCTATATATCTTCTCCCCCACCTTTTGTTCTAAGCTAGTATGTCAGACTTTTGTCTGGTGGCCATCAACCTAGCAGATGTGGAGGGAGGAGAACAGCACTTGGGTCTCTCATGATTGAGGTTTGGTGCTTCCTGAACATTTCAGCCTACTTACCTTACTTACCTTCTCTCCTTTCTCCAAGGACTGAATCTTCAGTGAGTCTATCCTCCACCCTCACTTCCTTTATCCCGATTAGCAATGCCACACCCTCACTGTCATTTAAAATAAGGAGCCCCAGTTTACACTCTGTGGGCAACATCAGGACCCAATAACCCCAAATCGGAGTCAGAGCCCTGCATCTTTCCGGTTGTGTAACCTAGCTGCATATCCTAGGGCAAAATCACTGCAGTTCTCTAAAGCTCAGCTTTCACATTGGTATATTGGGGAGGTCCGATTTACTAGTTCCTCATGGCTACCATGGGGATTATGAAAAACTGACATGAATGGAGCCATTTTAAAATGGCGGAGGGGCCACTGCAGAAAACCTGCCCTGCCCTGCCCTGCGCTCCTTTGAACTGGGCCAGAGTCTTCGGACTGGGCCAAGTGGCAACTTTTTAAGCCACTGCTTGAGAAGTCAGCAGGAGAACAGACATTCTGATCATAGTCTGATAGCTGTGGACTTTCTGAAGATAAAATCAGCAGCCAATCAATGTATCACTGAGTAGCTTAACTTGTTAACACCCATAGAGAACTTTTTTCCTTTTCTTCAACTCAGGTGATTGTCCCCACCCTTTCCTCATAAAACTCCTTGCTTTTACCTACAAGTAAGACACTACCTGGGTTTCGACCTGAGTCTGTGTTCCCTGAATTACAATTCTTTTTTTTTAAAGTTTATTTATTTATTTTGAGGGAGACAGAGACAGCATGAGTAGGGGAGGGGCAGAAAGAGACAGAGAATCCCAAGTGGGCTCTGTACCGTCAGAGCAGAGCCCGAAATGGGTGGAACTCACAAAACCATGAGGTCACGACCTGAGCTGAAACCTAGAGTCTGATGCTTAACCGACTGAGCCACCCAGGCACCCCAAGAATTACAATTCTTTAATCCCCAAGAAATGCTTATTTATCTCTCACTGTTGCTTTCAATTTTTAGGTTGACAGGATCAATAGTGATGGTACATATACACTTTGGTGGTAAAGTTCTACGTTAATGTGAATTACTGTCATTAGCAGTAAAATAGGCAACTCTTTCTTTGGTCCATTATATATAGAATGACCTCTCTTGGTATGACTGTATCTATCCTAACAAGATTTAAGTTGTGGAAGAGGGAAAGGGCATTTATTACCTGCTACTTTAAACCTTTAAAAATCTTCAGATGGCCTTAAGTGTGCTTTATGGGCTAGAGAAATCAGAGGGAAGCTGGCAGGGTGTATCTGTACTTTGGCAGAGTAGAGTAGGAGGAAATCACGATTCTACACAGCTGGTGGTGGCCATGGAAAGGGACATGGGATGTATAGGTCCAGGGACAGGTGAAACAAAAATAAAAAGGGAACTTAGGACGGGCTTTAGATTTCAGCATTTCTGAGTGGTCTCTAAGAGAAGGCTATTATAGGCTGAATTGTGCCAGCTCCAAATTCACATATTGAAGTGCTAACCCCAAGTATCTCAGAATGTGACTGTATTTGGGGATAGCGTCTTTGAAAATGTGCTGATTAAATCAGCACGAAGTCATTAGCATGGGCCCTAACCCAATACGACTAGTGTCATTCTAAGAAGAGGAAATTGTGAGACAGACACGCCCAGAGGGAAAACCATGTAAAGTCCCGGGGAGAAAACGGTCATCTATGAGCCAAGGAGAGATGCCTCAGAAGAAACAGACACCACTTTGATCGCCTTGATCACCCTGATCTTGGTCACCTTGATCTTGAACCTCCAAAATTGTGAGAAAACAAATTTCTGTTGTTTCAGCCCGCAGTCTGTGGCACTTTGTGATGACCGCCCTCGCAGACTAATCTGGGCTTGAAAAGACGTGACTCCTGTTTCTCTGGTCGCCTGAACCTGCTCCCCTCTCAGGAGCTGGTCATCACCAAACGTATAGGGTTGGCAGTGTGTCTTCCTCTTGGTCTGCTGGATGCCTGGTGGACAGGTGCTTCTAATACTCTGTGTTGTAAGAATGAAACAGTTTTTTTTTCTTTCCTGAAACACCACCCCTGCACGTGGCATTTAGTTCTACAGGTCAATAAGCACCGTAGGGTGTTATAGGCACATCCTGAAGAGACCAGGTTGACTAACTACGTTCTGTGGCCCAAATCGGCTCCGTTGCCTGTTTTCATAGATAAAGTTTTATTGGAATACAGGCACACTCATTTACTTATATATTGTCTATGGCTGCTTTTGTGCCATATATAATGGCAGAGTTGAGTAATTGTAACAGAGAACTGATAGCCACAGTGTCTCTAAAATATTTGCTATCTGAAAAACGAAAATGCTGGTCACTGTTGTTGACTGAAGGGCCTTGTTGTGACTAAGCCCCTGACTGTCATGGATATGCATGTTGCTGGAAGGGAAAAAGAGATTTATACACTAAAGAACTTGCTATACAGCCAAAGGTCATTTGTAAGTCAGGGACTGCAGATTTTACATCTTCCACAGCCATTCGTGGGGTGACTTTCCCCCATATCTCTTGGCATATTATCTTAATTTCCATGTTCACAGTCATTCAGTTCCTGCAATTTATAATAAATTAACCTTCAGTAAAAATTATTCATTCAGCACTTACAAATTAGCTTCCTGTAGAGTACCTTTTACTTTGCATACTGTGAGAGAGAGAGACTCAAAGTCAATAGAAAAGAAAATTCTTGTCCCTAAAGAGCTTTTATATATAACACTTCAAACTACCTGGCTAGTTGGCATAGTGGCAGTTAATTTACAGGACTGATGATTTAAAAGGCTATTACACGAAATAATAAATAACTTAAAAATGATTAGGGGAATTAAAGTAAGGCAAATTAACAGAAAAAGTGCAAAAGTTGTGCACTGAAGACCACAAAACACTGCTGAAAGAAATTGAAGAAGATCTAAATGAATGAAGAAAGATATCCCATATTCATGGATTGGAAGACTTAATATTGTTAAAATGTCAATACTCTCCAAACTGATCTGTCGATTCAATGTAATCTCTATCAAAAATCTATCAAAAACCACTTTTTATTTTCTAGAAGTTGACAAGGTGATCCCAAAACCCATATGGAATCTCAAGGAACTCAGAATAGCAGAAGGTATAGACAGTTCTCCAAAGAAGATATATCATGGCTAATTAGCACATGAAGAGATGATCAACGTAATTATTAACTTCAAAAATGCCAATTAAACCCACAATGAGATACCATTTCCTTTTGGCCAACATAGCTATAATAAAAAAAAAAGATAAGAGCAGGTGTGATAAAAATGTGTAGGACATTGCTGGTGGGAATGTCACATCATGCAACCACTTTAGAAAACAGTGTGGTAGTCCTCAACATGTTAGCCATACCGTATGATCTATTATTTCGCTCCTAGTATATACCTAAGAGGAATGAAAACATATGTCTAACAAAACTTGTACATGAACGATTGCAGCTGTATTATTCATAATGATCAAAAAAGGAAATTACCCCAAATGCCCATCGATTCGATAAACGGTAAATAAAAGGTAGCATATTTATAGAATAGAATGTGATGCAGCTGTAAAAATGAAATGTGGTACCGATACGTACCACAACACAGATGCACCTTGATGCATTAGGCTAAGTGAAAAAAAATGATAAAAGGCCACGTCTTGTGGGATTTCATATGTTTATCAAGTATCCAAAATAAACAAGTGTATAGATACAGAAAGCAGATGGATTGTTGCCCGGGGCTAGGGGGAGGGAAGAATGATGGAATGACAGTTAATGTGTTTCTTTCTGGAGCGATGATTATGGGTGATGGTTATACAACCCCGAATATACTAAAACCACTTTAAAAACACTTCAAATGGGTGAATTTTTGGTATATGAATTACAGTTCAATAAAGTTGTGAAAATAAAGGAAAGAGAGAATGAGACCATGGTAGTTACTTAATAAATATTTATTGCATGACTTTTCAAGAAGCAGCAGACTTCAACCGAGGAGTTATATATGCAAATAAAAATTCTGAAAATGCCATATTGATATTTGGGTTGTCATAGGACACTGTGAAATTCCTCTTCCTGGAGGGCTGTTTCAAACAGGAAAAGTTTCTATCTGCCTGAGATGGTGTCGGTGTTGTTGAGAAGAGGAAGGATTACATGCCTTCGGTCCGTAAGCTTCCCTTTGAGTTTGCCCTTTACTGATGTCCACGTGAAATTTTAGAAATAATTGACTCGATATGAAAATTTCCCTCTAAATTTCTCTGATATCCCTTTACTGGATTTCATTGCAGGGGTGCAATTCTCGCTAGCGAGTTCTGCTATCGCAGGATGTTCTCTAGGGAGGTACCAGCACTTTCCCTATTCTAGCTTGGTGGTTGTTGATATCAAACGACTGCAAGTGGGCTGAATCTCCTTGCCTTTGAAATATTTACCTTAAGAAGGAGGGAATTGGTATTTGTTGCTATTAGCCACTCTACCTTAATATTGAATCAAAGCCTGGGGATAAGCCATGTGAAAAGCTAAGACCTTGTTAATGATCCAGAAATTCATTCCCTCCTCTGGAGTATTCACTCAGTTACCAAATAAATAAATGTGATCTTTCCAAATCATCCACTGCACCCCAGAGACACCCCTCCTCTCTTTGCAGTTCTTTAGTATTATTCTTGTAGTATGTTAATAAAGATAATCTTGCTGTGAGTTAACTAATGATCAGTTATATTATCATCTCTCCACAGTGCAGATGACAATACTCCAATCTTGTGGCTGTTTAGATTGTCAAAGAATTTTATTCTCAAGGTAAAGTTAGCTTCCTTAGCTCAAAGTAACAGGATCCTTTTATCTTATTTTATTATTAAAAATTTTTAATGTTTTATTTTATTTTTTGAGAGACAGAGAGAGATTGAGTGCTAGCAGGGGAGGGGCAGAGAGAGAGGGAGACACAGAATCCGAAGCAGGGTCCAGGTTCTGAGCTGTCACACAGAGCTTGATGCGGGGCTCAAACCCACAAATGCGAGATCATGACCTGAGCCGAAGTCGGGCGCTCAAACGACTAAGCCACCCAGGCACCCCCACGGGATCCTTTTAGAAGGATGAGGTCATTTGCTGGACAAGATGCAAATACTAACTTATGTGCTCCCCTAACTTACAATGACCTCATGTTCAATGCCGACAAGAGTAATTCAAATGAAGTTTCCAATCTTCACTACCAGTGCAGTAGCCTTGACATTGTATGGTCACAGTGTAAGAGTTAAATAAATTCAGGAGAGAAATATTTATTTAAACTCTCTGGCAGTGATACTCTTATTCTCCTTTGTTATTGAATAATTGAAAAGGTATCAAATAGCAAAGTTTCAATTATTCATCAAGTTATTTCATTTACTATACAAATGTCTGTAGGCAAATAAATGACACCGGAATTAAAAACTGGCAACATCTCTATAGGTTTGCTTATCGGGTCATCACTGCTTAAACCCTCAAATATGAAAGCCTCATACAAATTGTGTACCAGCGGTTGTAGAGGGAGTTCTTGTATTTGGTATTTGTATTCGTTTCTACTGCTGCCATAACAAGTTCCGGCAAATCTAGCACTTAAAACAACACACATTTATTAGCGAACAGTTCTGTGGGTCAGAAGTCCCAGTGCAGCTTAGTGTAGCTGGGTCCTCTGCTTCGAGTACTATAAAGCAGAAATCAACATGATGGCAGGGTTATACTCTTTTCTGGAGACTACGGGGATGAGTCCACTTCTGAACTTGTTTCACTCATGGCTAAATTCAGCTCCATGTGGTTGTGGGACTGAGGTCTCTATTTTCTTGCTGACTTTCAGCAAAGTCTTTACTCCTAGCCAGCCTTTGCTCCTAGAGGCTGCCCGCATTGTTTCTTGAGTGTTCCATGCGGTGCCTTTCCAGCAACAATGAATGGAATCCCTTCCGTTCTTCAAATCTCCTTCACTTCTCCTCTATGGCATCTTTCCTGCCTCTAGCTAAAAAAGTTCTCTGCTTTTAGGGGCTGGTGCAATTAGATAGGTCCCCCCAAATAATCCAGAATAATCTCCCCATTTAACAGTTTTAAACCTTGGGGTGCCTGGGTGGCTCAGCTGGTTAAGCATCCGACTTTGGCTCAGGGCATGAACTCACGGTTCGTGAGTGAGTTCAAGCCCCACATCAGGATAGCTGCTGTCAGCACAAAGCCTGCTTTGGATCCTCTGTGCCTACCGCACCCCCCCCCCCCCGCCGCCCCTCCCCTGCTCATGTTCTTTCTCTCTCAAAAATAAACATTACAATTTTTTTTTTAAGTTTGAAACCTTGAGTATATTAGCAAGTCTCTTTTGCCATGAATTACGGCTTTTATATAGGTTCTGGGGATTAAGGCATGGCATGTATAAGGGGTTATTATTCTGCCTATTATAGTATTGAGTACAAGACAAGGAGTTTCATAATCCAAAATCTTGGTATTTTTTTTTTTTTTTTGTCCTAAAAGAACAAAATGAACACACGATATAGGGACACCCTGTTAGGTGCTAATCATGAGTGTAGACAGTGCAACTTATTTTTCCAATTCCACAGCATTTATTTTTCTGGAATATTGTGCTTTACAGTTTGTCCCTACAAAGGTACCTTTCTAATCCTTTCTTCCATTCTTGAATTGCAAGCATGCAATATATATTCTGATCATGCCAGGACAACCAAAATAAAAAAGAGGTTATGGTTTACATGTAGAACTACTTTAGATATATCTATATCTACATCTATATCTATATCTACATCTATATCTATATCTATCTATATGTCCTGGCATGATCAGAATATATACTGCATGCTTGCAATTTAAAAATGGGAGAAAGGATTAGAAAGGTATTGACATTGTATGGTCACAGTGTGTGTGTGTGTGTATATATATATATATATATATATATATATATATATATATATATATATTTGTTTGTTTGGTTTTTTTTGCAGACTTATAAAATATACTTGTCCCAATGCTCCCTAATTCTGGCTCCCTGCCAACCCTTTCTGTTTGTGAACTCCATAAACTGTGTGGAGGGTATGGACCATGAAAACAAAATCACTGTGTTCTGAAATTCTGCCTCTATCATATTCTTTCTTTGTCATTGTATCTTACATTGACAGTCCCTAGAAACCAATGCTATGAATTTGGTCCCTTCAAAAAGACTAAGCCTCTACATCCCTTCTCCATTTGTGTCATTCAATCCTCCACTGACACCTTCAAACCTTTCCTGCTATTACATGGGAAGATATTTATCTGAAGGTGTCACCTCACTGTAAATGTTACAGCTGCCAAGAACTATGAAAAGTCTGAGATCTTATCCCATTTGCAAGCTAATAAGTTAGCCTGTTACAGTTTTATGGATGCTTGCAGAAGATATGAGACTCCTGGGTCAGAGACAGAGGATGTTATTACTCATGGCACAGCAAGAAGCATGAACTTTATGCTTATGATATTTCTTTGTACCCTGAGACCCATGGGTATGATGTGGATGAGTGGGTTTGTCTCATGGCTGAGAAACCCTGAACTTTTGTTTTATCTTATTCTTTTTTTAAAGTCTATGTATTTATTTTGAGAGAGACCCAGACAGCGTGAGTGGGGGAGGAGCAAAGAGAGAGGGAGAGGGAGAGCATCCCAAGCAGGCTCTGTGCTGCCAACACAGAACCCGATACAGGGCTCGAACTCAAGAAACCGTGAAATCATGAGCTGAACGGAAACCAAGAGTTGGACACTCAATCGACTGAGCCACCTTAGCGCTCCGAGAAGCCCTGAACTTTTAAAGGTAGCTCAGGAACTATTCTTTCAAGGGGGCTTAAAGGGAGCTGGTAACAAACCTGTACAACCTTTGTCTGGAGCCCTGTGCTCCAGAGGGAGGCTCTGTATCTTCTGAGGCTGTTTACAAATGTCATTCAAAGGCGGTCCTGAGAAACAAGCTGCTGCAAGCACTTTGCTGGCCATAAGGCATGCAAAAATGTAAGAGACCCATGGAGAATTGCTTTCTAACAACTGATTCTTGTTTTAAAAATGTCCCTTTGGAGATAAGTGGGTATGCCTATCTGATATAAACCAGTCTAGCTTTGCCTAGGTTTGGAAAATAAGTTAGAGCCATTTATAATGATCAAAATTATATACATTCACTTCATAATTATTTACTTATTGAAAATAAATGCAGAAATATACACACTTACACAAAAAAAACACTTTCCAAGAGATTATTTAAAACAAGCAACAAACTAATTATTTCTGACATTTACTAAGCAGAACAAATGAAGCAACATACCTATTAAAAGATTAAGTGAGATGTGGTTTAGGGAACTATCTAGGCTCACATATTTAAGAAAGGATACCTCTGGGAAAATAAATACCACTTTAAAACAGCTTTCCCAAAGTTTGTTTTTCAAACACAAATTTCAGTAGCTCCTCCTTAATAAAATGATTTATGGCCAAATCATTTGGGGAGCCTGTATCTTTCTCCAACGTGATTCACAGTGCCGATTAGCATATTAAAGGTTCTGAGAAGTCCTGAAACTGACTTTTGTTTAATTCAATATTATTGTACTTGATTTGATAATGAATTCATGGTATGAGTGTGTGTGTGTGTGGTGTGTGTGTGTGGGGTGTGTGTGTGTGTGTGTGTGTGTGTGTGTGTGTTCAACACTTACCCCTTCAGCAGAGGGCATTCAAGATGCTGCCAGTTTAAGGTGATCAGGGCTTATCAGGTTGCTCTTTTCTTATTCAGCACAGGGTATTTAAAGTCTTAGGATGCACCTTAGAATTTGATTTATTCTGCACATTGCACATTTAAACACAACATTTTTATTGGGCTTGATTATCTGGAAATGTCGTTAGCTTATTCTCAATGTCCTTCTGCTTTCTCTGATCTATTTATAAGGTCAGTCCCTGAAGTTTAATTTTCATATTGATGAGGAAATGTGCCTAATGTTACAGGATTGATTACAATGAATTTGAAAGCCAAGCAGGGAAAATCTATTCCCATCAATGAATTTGTTTTTCAAATTTTGACAAAAGAGTCTAGGAGTGAAACTGCAAAAGGGTAAACATGATATTATCCTGATGCGTTTTTATTATGATTATATGTAAGGAGCACTGACTTATTGTTATAACAATCAGAATGCTCTAAATGGAGCTATAATTCAAACGAGGTACCGAAAGTCGTAAATAACGACATTTGTGTAGATACCTCAAACTACTTAATAAGTCACAATGAAGATAAGAATCCATGTGTCTTCTTTGTACTCTAAAATATATCTTAAAAAACTACCAGTTACTACAAATTTCGCTAATTTTAGTATAAATTCATTCATACCGTTTGATGATCTCTCCACATAGTCAACTTCAGTTTTAAGTAGCTTGATTTCTCCCTGCTCATTAGAAGATACAACACACATCAGGACGCTGAATGATCGGAAGCCAGAGCAATTTCTTTCAATGCAGGATTTCTAATAAATGATGATGGTTTCTTTTTATATATTTACTTCTAATCTTTTTAAAAGATAATCTTAATAGATGTATACTTTTACATGTAAATTAACCAATCTTAATGCATAGTTTTGACAAATGGATGCAGCTAAGTAAGCATCACCACAATCAAAATATAAAGTGTTTTTATCAGCCCTAAAAATTCTCCTGTGACCCTTTGCATTTAGTTTTCCTTTCCTTTGCCTGGCCCCTGGCGACCACTGATCTTTCCACTATCATAGTTTTGTCTTTGTCATATAGTATGTAGTTCTTTGTGTCTGGCTTCTTTCATTTATAAAATTCATTTGAGAATCATCTATGCTTTGAGTCTATCAGGAGTGCATTTCCTTTTATGACCGAGTAGTGTTCCCTTGTAGGGCTATGCCATTTGTTTATTCATTCACTACCTGAGGCACATTTGGTTTGTTTTCAGTTTGGGGCTATTAGGAATAAAACTGTTAGGAACCTTCAGATATAAGTCTCTGCATGGCATATTTTCAGTTCTCTTAAGAAAATATGTAGGAGTGGGAGAGAGAGAATCTTAAGCAGGCTCCATGCCTAGTGTGGAGCCCCATGTGGGGCTCAATCCCACGACCCTGGGATCCTGACCTGAGCTGAAGTCAAGAGTCAGATGCTTAATGGACTGAGCCACACGGGCGCCCCATTTTTTAA
This sequence comes from Panthera onca, assembly GCF_046562875.1. Taxonomy (NCBI): domain Eukaryota; kingdom Metazoa; phylum Chordata; class Mammalia; order Carnivora; family Felidae; genus Panthera; species Panthera onca. The sequence goes on from NC_138343.1 coordinate 139,208,987, forward strand.
TTTTATGTATACAGGGAAGCGATGTATGAAAGGTCAGTTAATCCCTATCTCCATCCATACTTTGTAGAGTTCCTCTTTTTAATTCTAGCCAATTGAGCGGGTGTCATAGTATTTGTATTTCCTGAGTGACAAATGATATTGAATACCCATTTATGTACTTACATGCCATTGGTATATATACATTTTTAAGAAGTGCCCACATGTTTTCCCCAGCCTTTTTTGAGTTGTTTGACTTAGTATGAATTCCGAGTTCTTTGGAGGCCTTGGGTAGAAGTCCTTTATCAGATATATGTTTTGGAAATATTTACTCCAAGTCCATAGTTTATCTTTTAATTTTCTTAACAGTGTCTTTTGATGAGCAATGTTTGTGTGTTGAACATCGTGAAGTCCAATTGACATATTTCTTGTGGTTTGTATTTTTTGTGTCTTAAGAAATCTTTGCCTAGCCCAGGGTCACAGATTTCCTTCTGTGCTTTAGTGCAGAAGTTCATATGGGATTATCATTCACGTTGAGTCATTTTTTTGTCTGTGGTGTAAAGTAAAAGATTTTTTTTTTTTTTTTTTGGCATATGGATATCCAGTTGTAGCACTATTTGTTGAAAAGTATGTCATTTCCTTATTGAATTACCCTGGCATTAATGTTGAGAAGCAATTGGCTATCTATATGGTCTATTTCTGGACTCTCTAGTTCAACTGTGCTATACGTCTATCCTTTTACCCACACCTCACTGTCACAACAACTTTTGGAATCAGTAAGTTTTCTAAGTTTGTTATTCTTTTTAAAAATCGGTTTGACTCTTCTAAAGATTTTGCAATTCCATATACATTGTAGAAGCAGCTTGTCAATTTCTGTCGAAAAGCCTCCGTGGATCTTGATTTTTACTGTGTTGAATCCATGGCTCTGCTTTGGGAATATTAAGTCTTTCTTTCAATCCACTCACTTGATGTACCTCTTCCGTAATCTAAGTTTTCTTTAATTTCTCTCAGCAACGTTTTGTAGTTTTCAGTGTATAGGTCTTATATAAATTATGTTAAATTTATCCTCGAATGTTTAAATTTTAATGGTATTACAGTGGTAGTGTTTCTTTCTTTTGAAAAATCAATTTTCAATAGTCTCTTGTTCATACAAAGGAATACAATTGGTGTTTTCATACTGATTTTTCCTCTTGTAACCTTGCTAAGACCATTTCTTAGCTTTCTTAGGTTCCTTCGAATTTTCTAAATTGATGATCATGTTGTCAGAAAATAAAAACAATTTTATTTTTTTTTCCTTTTCCTATCTGTATGCATTTTATTTCCTTTTACTTGCCTTATTGGACCAACGAGGAATCCAGTATAATGTTGAGTAGGAGTGGTAGGGGAAGATATCTTTGTCTTATTCTCAATCTTAAGAGTAAATTATTTCATTTTTCACTATTGATTATGGTAGTAGTTGTAGATTTTTTTTTTTGGTATGTGTCTTTTATTAAGTTGAGGAAGTTTCTTTCTTTTGGTAGTTCACTGAGTTTTTATTATGAGTAGGTATTGAAATTTTTCAGATACTTTTTCTACATCTGTTGCAATAATTACGATGATTTTCTTTTTGCCTCCTCATATGGTGAAATATACTGATTTTTGAATGTTGCATTCCTGAGATGAATCCCGCTTGGTCATGATGCATTGTCTTTTTTTTTTTTTTTTTTTTTTTTTTATTTATTTTTGGGACAGAGAGAGACAGAGCATGAACGGGGGAGGGGCAGAGAGAGAGGGAGACACAGAATCGGAAACAGGCTCCAGGCTCCGAGCCATCAGCCCAGAGCCCGACGCGGGGCTCGAACTCACGGACCGCAAGATCGTGACCTGGCTGAAGTCGGACGCTCAACCGACTGCGCCATCCAGGCGCCCCTGCATTGTCTTTTTATATATGGCTGAGTGTAATTTGCTAACATTTTGTTAATGCTTTTGCCTTTATGTTTATAAAAGATCTTCAACTGTAGTTTTCTTATAATTCTTTTTGTCTTATTTCAGAATCAGAATAATTCTGGTTTTTCGCTTCTATTTTCTGGAAGCTTTGGTGTTTTTTTCACCTTACATATTTGGTCCTACCAATAGGACCATGGAAGCTTGGGATTTTCTTTATGGGATGATTTTTAAACCACGAATTCAGTTTCTTCCGTAGATACAGATCTTTAAGCTTATTTCTTTTTGAGTGGACTTTTTTTGTTTTGTATTTTTTTTTTTTTTGTCTTTCATGGAATTTTTCCATTTTATCTAAGCTGTCAAGTTAAATGATATAAATATGTTTGTAATATTTTCTTATTATTCTTTTAGTGTGTATGGAATCAGTAGTGATTTTGCTTCTTTTATTCCTGATGTTGGTAATTTATATCTTCCTTTTTTTCAGATAACCAGTTTTTGGTGACCTTGATTTTTCTCTATTGTTTATCCAATTTCTATTTTGTAGTCCCTTTTCTTATTATTTCCTTCCTTCTGCTAACTTTGGGTTTAATTTCTTAGATAATTATTTTTAGACTATTTTCCTTTCTTTTTCTTTTTTCTTTTAGAGATGGGGGTGGGCAGAGGGAAAGAGAGAAAGAGAGGGAGAATCTCAAGCGGGCTTCACGCTCAGTGAGGAGCTCGATACCAGGCTGGATCCCATGACCCTGGGATCATGACTTGTGCCAAAATCAAGAGTCAGATGCTCAACTGACGAGCCGCCCAGGTGCCCCATGCTTTGCCTTCTTATTGTAAGTATTTAAAGCTATAAATTTCCCTCTAGGCACTATTTTGGCCACATCGTACAAATATTGATATGTTATATTTTCATTTTCATTTAGTTTAAAATATTTTCTCATTTCCTTTGGATTTTTTTGACCTATGGCTTATTTAGAGTATGTTATTAAATTTTCAAATAGGGATTTTCTGGATTATATATATATTTAAGATTTTTAGTTAATCCTACTGTGATAAAAGAACATACTTTGTATGATTTCAGTCTATTTCAATTTATTGAGACATGATTGATATATGGTCTGTCTTGGTGAATGCTTCATATACACTTGAAAAGAATACATATTCTTCTGTTTTGGGGTGGAGTGTTCTATAAATGTCAATTTGGTCAAGTTGATCAATCATGTTGTTCCTCAGGCCTTCAATATTTTAGTGATTTTTCTCTCTACTTATTTTTTCAATTACTGAGAAAATATTATTGACATATCTAACAGTAATTTTGGATTTATCTATATCTCTCTTCAGTTCCATCAATATTTGCTTCATATATTTTGAAGGTCTGTTATCAAGTACATACATCTTTATCATGATGCAATGTCCCTCTTAATTCCTGGTAATATTCATTGTTCTGACGTCTAGTCTTCCTGGTGTAAATACAGTCAGTCTGGCTTTCTTCTGATTATTTTTCATGATATCTCTTTTCTCATTCTTTTACCTTTAATCTACCTAAGTGTTTATATTTAAAATTGCCTTCCTGGAGACAGCATATTGCTGGGTTTTGCATTTTTATTAAATCTGACAATTGGTTTCTTAATTAGTCTTTAGACTACCTCTATTCAACATAATTATCCATATGTTTGGGGTTACATCTACCATTTTGCGAATTGTTATCTATTTGTCTCATCTTTTTTTTTTTTTCCTCCTGCTTTCCCTGCCTTTTCTCAGTTTTTCATCCTATGGCTTTCTGGTTCTTTCCCAGGCATTCAGGAGTTTAACCTTACACAGGTACACATAAATGTTCAGGCAACAATTTGAGTGGATACATCTTCAGGTCGCAGAGCTGTTTCTGAGTAGCTCCCTCTTGTCCACTACCCTGTCCTGCAAATGTGAGACACTCTGGCTTCTCCCAACTATAAACTCTGCTTCTTCAACTCAGAAACTCCTACCTCTCTTTGTTTTCTGTCTCACTGCTGGGTAATTGTAGGATTTACTTCAATTTCCCCCTTCTCTGAAGAACCCCTGACATTCATCTCCTGTTTTTCACTGTCTGGAAACATTTTTTTTCTATATTTTTTCTGTTTTTTTTTTTTTTTTCAGTTATGTATAGCAAGTGGCAATTCCCATAGCAGTTAATCCCTCATGAGTGGAAACTTTGATGATGCTTTCTTTATTATGCAGCTATAGAAGTTGTCCATATAAATTTTTAGTGCCATTTTGTACATGAGTGAATGAATGATGTCCCCTTAGAAATTAGTCTCCACAGTGGAAGAATGACTTTCTCTTCCTTTCTTAAACTTCATTCTCCAAACCTTAATTATTTCTCATGAAAGAATTTTCAGACTAGAAAGTTGAATCTGTATTTTTCTTAGCTGGAGCTGTTTAAGGAACTTGAAAAAGGTTTTCTGAAATCTCATTAATTTATTCTTCATTTTAGTATCTTGAAGGGATTTTATTTTTATGTTCCTGCCAATTGTAGAGAAGACTTTAAAACCATTTTCTTTCCCATTTACAAAATGAAGTTAAAAAGCAAAAAGTGCTCACTTAGTCCTTTATTGGGACCAGAAAATTCATAAAGTAGAGTGGAGTTTAAAATGGGTAAAACTGTTGAATTATCAAAGTCACCATTTCATATAAACAGATTACTCTTCTCCTTGGCCTTAGAAATGAATCTATGGCATGTTTTGTGAAAAAAGAGAAGGTCAATCCAAATAGGATAGGGACAGGAAAATCACTGCTAGAGAAATCTAGAACAGACAAAAGGGTTTGTCCTCATCTTCATTAGAGGACAGAAACCCTGGATGAAATGACTGGCCATGGGACACCTTGTTCCTTCAGAGTCAAAAGCCAACACCACCAAGACCACAGGGAGAAGTGGAGAGCTGCACCAGCTTCATGCAGACTTCTAGAGGTCTCTTCTCTGAGGCCAGAAGAAGGAAGGCTCAAGAGAATTGAACTTTCCTTCCTTTTCACTTAGTGAGGAGATTCTCCCTGATGGGAGAAAGTAGTTTCCTACAGAACAGTACAAGCTCAACAGGTTGGAGATAGCATTTTCTCTGGAAGAATAACCAACTGGCATAATCGAATTCCTTCTTCCAAGGGTATAAGGAGCTTTTTCAAAGTTGCCTTCACAACGACTTGCACTTTATAAATCAAAATTTGTAGTTTTGCTTGAGGGAGCAAGCTGCTTAAGCAGGCCCATTTTAGAAAAACCTTTTCTGAGACTCTCTCTTTTCACTCAATCGTTTCAAGTATGAAACCTAGTGATTTGGACATCAAGGGTATTTATTCAATTTGTTTTCATATGGTACTGTAAGAAATGAGAGTAATTGTGTTCATTTTTCTGTTTATACAAGGTGATATACGAGGCTATTCTCATTTCAACATCTCACAGAGATGCACTCAGATTGCCCTTAGGCATTGTGTGTAGAGCTGTACCAGCTTCCCTGCTAAAAATCTTCCATTTAGGCTTTCTCTTCTGTCACCAGAGAACCAAGGAGTCTTATGAGCTGCGGCCAAAGGGTTGGTTATGCTTCTAACCAAATGAGAAAAAACGAGAAAAAATGTGGGAGACTATCAGTCATTGGAAATAGAAAGTGAACATGGCCAAATGCCTGGTCACTATTCAGTGTAACTAGTCAACACATGTTGTATGAACTTCTACGTGACATTCACTGTTGCTTGAGGCTGGGGACACCGAGATGAACAATAGAAAACTCCTAGTTTTGTGGAGCTTATTCTCCATTCTCATGGTAGTCAGATGATATCAACCCTGGGGGGCTATGTGCCAGGATAGAGCTAGAGCATGAAGGAGGGACATATTCTCACAGAGCAGAGATGCCCCAGATAGCTACACAATATCCATAAAAGTAATCCTCCTCTGCTTTGATATCACCGCGACCAAGTGAAAGCTGTGAAATTCAGAAGGAGAATGTATCACTTATTTCTGCAAGCCTCCAGTGGAAGAACTGTGGTGTTTAAAGAAGGCGTGCAGGAATGGATTTGCTGTAGCAATGTCACTGCAGAGTAAAAGGTAGACAAATAGCAAGCCACAGGAGAGTCTCTGAAGGATATTGGATCAGATATTTGTAAACCAAGACTTTATGTTTTTGTTTCTATTTAACAAATTTATACTCCCTTCACCCAGATCTTCCTCCTACCCGCCCCTCCCTCCCCCCGCCAACCTCTGGCAACCACCAATCCGTTCTTTGTATCTATGAGCTTGGTTTTTCTTAGAGTCCACATATAAGAGAGATCATATAGTATTTGTACTTCTCTGTCTGACTTATTTCACTTAGCATTATACCCTTGAGGTCCGTCAATGTTGTTGCAAACGGCAAAATTTCATTCTTTTTAATTGCTGAATAATATTCTGTTGTGTGTATGTGTGTCTCTGTGGGGTGTGTGTGTGTGTGTGTGTGTGTGTATACCACAATTTATTCATCCATTTATTCTTCAATGGCGCTTAGGTTGTTTCCATTTTTTGGCTATTGTAAATAGTGCTGCAATGAAAACAGAGGTGAATGTATCTTTTCAGTTAGTGTTTTTTTCAGATAAATGCTCAAAAGTGGAATAGCTATCATATGGTAGTTCTATTTTTAATTCTTTGAGGAACCTTTATACTTTATGCATAGTGTCAATACCCATTTCCGTTCTCACCAACAGTGTACAAGGGTTCCCTTTTATCCACATCCTTGCCAGCACTTGTTATTTCTTGTCTTTTTTATAGTAGCCATTCTAACAGATGTCAAGTGATGTCCTGTGGTGGTCCTGATTTGCATTTCTCTGATGGGTAATGATGAGCATTTTTTCATGTACTTGCTGGTCCTCTGTATGTCGTCTTTGGAAGAATGTCTATTCAGATCTATCCTTTTTAAAAAGGATTGTTGGTTGGTTGGTTTCACTAGTAAGTTTTTTGAATTCTTTACGTAATTTGGACATTTGCCCCTCATCAGATAGATGCTTTGCAAATATTTTCTTCCCTTCGGTAGGTTACTTTCTCATTTTGTTGATGGTCTCCTCCGCTGGGCAGAATCTTTCTAGTTTGATGTAGTCCCACCTGTTTATTTTTGCTTTTGTTGCTTTTGCTTTTGGTGTCAGATTAAAAAAATCATTGCCAACACTGAAACTAAGGAGATGATTGCCTATGCTTTCTTCTAGTTTCATAGCTTCAAGTACATTTAAGTCTTTAATATATTTTGAGTTAATTTTTGTGTGTGGTTTAAGATGGTGATGCCTCTAGGTTTATTCCTCTTTCTCAGGATTGCTTTGCTCTTCAAGGCTATTTCTTTTGTTGTTGTCCCATACAAATTTTAGAATTTTTTTTTTTGAAAAATGTTTTTTGGAATTTTGCTAGGGGTTGCATTGAATTTGCAGATGGCTTTGGGTAGCGTGAGCATTTTAACAACACCGAGTCTTCTAATCTGTGAGCCCTTAAAAAGAATTATGATCACATTCTTCTTTAAAAATGATAAAACTACTATGATTTGGTTGCAATACACGCATACTTGAACACGTTCCCTTGATTTTTGCATCAAATATAACGAATGGTTCAACTGCTGAATCACATTACAACCGATTTTTATCAAGTTATTTGTGACAATAGATAACTTCCTTCTGCTAAAAACACCCAAAAGTTCGGACGCAGTGGCAAAAGAAGTGTGAGTAGTCACATTTCCAAGGGACTCTCCTCCAGGCCTCAGATCTGTAGCAGTTTTTTGTCATTTTCCTAAAAAAAGCAACTGGAAGTCGCATGTATTGTTACATCTGCGGGGCAGGTGATCTAACGACGGAGGGAGTCTGGCTGACCACCCTAAATCTGCATACTGCTTTGCTTTTCTCCACTGGTTTTCATATTCAAGATAACTCTCTTTGGAGGGATTGAGGATGCCATTTGAATTGATTTTTTCACAGAAAACCCATTTCATCACTTTGAGGAATTTAAAAGCTACAGTGCTGTTATGTTGATTTGTGGAGACACAAATGTTGGGATTTTGCTCTCCCTGAATGTCAAGAGTTACTACGTTTTTAAAAATATTTTTTAATGTTTATTTTTGAGAGAGACAGAGAGAGAGAAAGTGTGAGTGGGGAGGGGCAGAGACAGAGGAAAACACAGAATCTGAAGCAGGCGCCAGGCTCTGAGTTGTCGGCACAGAACCCGATGGGAGACTCGAACCCACTAACCGGGGCTCGAACCCACGAACGGTTCATGATCTGAGCCGAAGTCGGAGGCTTAACTGACTGAGCCACCCAGGTGCCCCGGGAATTACTATATTACTAAGGGCAATTTGATTTTTCAGCATCAAATAGCCAGGTGTTTGACTTTTTAAATGGTCTCTGCTTCAAGTTTCTTGGCCCCATGGTTGGGTTTCCCTGAGGAGTGAGTGTTGATATCAACTCCACGCATGTGAGTGACGGTGGCGGAGCATCAGGGGTACCCTAAAATCCCGGGCACGCAGCATGCGTGTTGGAGCATGAGGGGAGTACTGGCTGGAAGCTGGTCAGGCAAGCCTTCAAAATATGTAACGGTAAATCCCAGAGAAACGTCAGGTGGGGAATGGGAGGGGGGTGATCTGGATAATCTTGCAGGTTAACCCAGAAATTCATGAGCTTGGAACATATTTTCCCCAGCGTTTCCAGGCTTGGTGCTGTCGTTACAAGGCAGATCACGCAGCAAACACGTCCATTTGCCACCAGGGCAGGTATGTTGCCGAAGCAGGTGCTTCCTATTCTTTTAATTCTTTAGCGTTCTTTCCATCTCGGTAGGATGCCTGTCAGGGCTCAGACTGCGGGCCGGGGTTTATCTGTGTTATTCCTATTTGTGAAATAATAATTACAAAAACAACAAGGGTTGCCGGCAGGGGAAGAGAGGTTTCTCTCGAGGGTGCCTTGTGATGCTTACATAACAATGTCTATGCCTCCAAAATGGAGCATACATGTGGAAGTTAGGTCTTTGATGTAGGGCATTCTTCCTCCTTAAACCGTCTACAACAAGGTCGATGGGAAACAGCGCACTCCGGCACGTGAATTTTGACATTCCCACAGATGCTCAGCTACCCTGTAGTGTGGCATTCTGGAAATCGAATGTGCCAGCCGGCGGCCACTTACATGTTCCAAAAGCTAATGCATTTAGTAGGAGCTGTTTTGCTACCAGAGGTGGCTTTAAGTTATGGGACCAGACTCCCCACGCCAGTGTCTAATCTATCTTGCGGTTAAGTTTATAGCAACAAGATGATAGTGCCGAGCTCTATATGCTAAATTCCTTGCATAGGTGGTGTTACAGTTCTCCTCTAAATAAAGCAATCAATCAATATTTCTTCTCTGCTTACACTCCAATCTTCAGAACTGCTTGTTACGCTAGCTAGATGGATTTACTTAGAGCAGTGAAAGACATTCAGCAAGTCCATCCACTTTCTTGATTTATTTGCTATTGATGCATAAAATAAGCTTGTCTGTGAAATAGCCAGGTTGAAATTGCTGTTCTCATGCATTTTCATTGTTATTATTTGGCTAGATTGACTCTTGAGGGTCAAATTAAAACTCATTCATCCAGAGCTACATGAGTGACAATAGATAGCTTCTTCAGTTAAAATCAGTGCTGGTATTTGAATAAAACTGTGGGAGAATCATAAATCAGATCTGGGTTTACCAAATATTCTAAAAGCTAAGGAGAAAGACCATTCCCACGAATTGTTCGTCTTAGAAACTTGCCTACGATTTCACATCTAGATTTTATCATCACTAAAAATGAAAAGGAGTAAGCCATAAGCCTAAGAACGCAATGGCAGCATGTGTGGAATTTTCTAACACTGACACTAATAACAATGGCGATATTTATATTTTGTATCGCCTTACAGTTGAAAGAAAGATCTTCGTGGGTATTCTGTCTTCAGATAGCACATCTCGAGATATTTTTAAGATAAGCTACTACCGGCATTTTGTTTGAAAACTAGATAATTAAAAAAAAATTTCTTAGAGATAGTCATTACACAGAAAAGTCACACCTGCCTTTCCAACTTTAATAACACAAGAATCTTTTCAAAAAAGAAATCCTAAGTGTCTTGTATTTTATAAAGGTGATTTTTGCAAAATATCAAAAACATTTTCAAAGAAAGCAACATTTAGTCAATGTGTTACTTCTTCCAAAATGTATACTTAAAATCTTTTGGCATTTAATACTTCAAAAACTTGTTTCTTGTGATGTAGAACTTAGAAGTAATTCCAGTACAAGGGTTTCATTGAATAGATGAAGAAATTAAAATAAAATAAAAAAAAACAGATGAGGAAATTAAGACATAAAAAACTGAGTGACAGGGTCACACATTCAGTGTCAGCTAACATTACAAAGTTTATCTTACCTTGCTGTTAATCCACTATGCGTTTTCGTAGGACTGATTCTCCAGAGGAGAGGCCATGGCTTCAAACAGGATTTTACAGTGCACAGCCAGTCTTAGAGGGTAGGACAACCCCAGGCCGAAGATTCCATGTACCTCATTGCTACCTTTCTCCAGTGGTGATTCGTGTTTCTTACTCTTCTTTTCCTCTGTTCTTCTCCCTGTAATCATTTGTATCCCTGAACAATGTGTTGTGCTGGTTACACTACCCAGTGACAAATTCTTTGAAGATAGGGAAAATATTCTGGGAAGTCAGCTGAGTTCGGTTTTGTACATACAAAAATTTCTGGAACAGATCTTTAGACTTTTCTCCTAACCGCTGAATAAAGGCGATCTTACTACGTTCCGCTCTTCTGAACTCTTTTAGATTGGGGTTCCCCCGATGTCTCTAGTACTACAGTAGAAGCAAAAAAGGAAATAATACATTGACTTAAAAAAAAGAAATTTGGATCTTCAAATACTTGTATATATTTTTCATGCACCGGTTTGGGGCACTTTGGTCTTCTAGGTTTAAATGATATGATCTACAAGAGTAGAAATATTCCCAACTGCTTCCTGTCTCTACTTCGGTACAAGAATTTAAATACGGAATAAGGAGAGGGCCATCACTCAAAATAAGTTGCAGCATTAGGCGATGAGTTTGGGCTTTCCTGGTTGGAGGCCAAGTGGAAGATGGTATTCTTGGCTCCAAGAAAACGGAGTCAATCCTAAGAAGCTTAAGGATTCTGGTGAATGGCAGTGCAAGATCTGGTCCGCTTTTTCTTATCGTTAGACATGTATAGGCTAAAGGTACTTTGTCTAGGATAAAATAACGATTTGGTCATTAACAGTTCATTTGACTGCGTAGAAAACCCCTCTCCGTTTCCATGTGCTGACTAATGCACCTTACTTATCCATAGGAATCAAATGAACTTCACTTCATAATGATACAGAAGGAATTGTACTATGATGGCCCTTCACTGTTGTGCCACTGCTCAGGCCACCAGACAGAAAGAGACCAGGTGACAAAGAGAGCCACCTGGGTCCATAAGACTTTTCTTTTAGAAATTTTTCTTATCATTCCTTCCATTTAATGTAAATATTCTTCCTCTCTCTCCAAAGAGCATTCCTGTGCTACATCTGAATCACCCTTACAAATTTATTTTCTTGTACTGGTACTATTTCCAGGGGGAAAAAAATTCCTGTCCTTTTATTTAAGGATTTTGGACACTATTATGTTTTATCTAGGTTTTTTTGGTGTGGTTTTTTTTTTTGTTTTTGTTTTTAATTCTAGAGTTTTGATCAGGAGCTTGAAACATTCTACATATGCTGTTTCTTTGGGCAATAAAATTAAGTTTGGGTGGGAGAATTAAGTAACCTCCAGCATATCCATTTGTCACCGCACCGTCCTGAGTAGCACACTTTAAACTTTGAAGCGTATACATTTTTAAAAGATTTCCCTATAAATAGCTAATGGCGAACATTGTAATGTGTGAAAGCTCTGAGTCATCTGTCTCACCCACTGCTACTGTCACGAGAAAAGGAACAAAATTTGTCATCAGGGGTTCATTTCGCGGGGCATTCCCTTTCTGGATTTGAAACTGGTGGCCGCTGTGTTTCAAACATGCTGTAGGTGCTTTAAGTGATTTGTGTGTCAGAAATAGAACTCTTTGTTACAACTTAGAAATAATACTTAAGTAATTAAAATAATAAGTCTTGTCAGCAGGCATCATCATGGAAAATTTTGAGAACTCTGGATATGTAATTTTTGGTCAAGCCATTTAATCCTGTCACATGAGTGGCGTAGGCCAAGGTCATGCTGCTGTCATCTAGTGGGCAGTTAGGGAACTCTGTTCTTTGAGATGTGAATGAAATGAGCTTGAACAACCACACGGGCTGTGTAGAATTCCAACGACTGCATCCAGATTTCTGTGACTCTCTACTGGGTGGAGGCAGGAGAATGAGTGGGACATGTGTTTTGGTCAACTTGGCCGCTATTTTTGCCTCTGCTGAACTATTGTTCTCCATTCTTTACCTCATGGCTGTTCCCACGTGGCAATCCTGGGGACACCAAGGGAGAAGAACACAAATCCTTCTCCTTGATCCCTACTCTGTTCTAGAGCAACAGTAACGTAGATTGATCGCATACAGTAGGACTTTTACTAATGATTTGTAGTTTGCCTTGATGAGAGGGTTCATCATCATATTATTACAGTAAATAATGTAAAATTGTCTTTTAGGTAGTCCTGACCTCTTAGAACCAAAATTATTTTCCTCAACTTATTTCTATATAAACTTAAACTAATTAGTGCATGTGTCAATTTTTTTTAAATAGCATGGAAGGGTATACTATGAAAAATATTCTCATACCAGATCCCCAGTTGCCCTCCTCAGAAGTAACTACTGTTAGCAATTTATTGTAACCTTCTAGAACATTTTAATATATATACAGGCCTATGTATGAATGTGAATGGTTTTTTTTTTAAAATGTTTGTTTATTTCTGAGACAGAGAGAGACAGAGCATGAGTGAGGGAGGGGCAGAGAGAGAGGGAGACAGACAGAATCCGAAGCAGGCTCCAGGCTCCAAGCTGTAAGCACAGAGCCCGACACGAGGCTCGAACTCACAGACCGCGAGATCATGACCTGAGCCGAAGTCGGTAGCTCAACCGACTGAGCCACCCAGGTGCCCCTGAATGCTTTTTTATAAAGAAAATAATGTATCTCTGCTTTCATCCTTTCTCTTTTAACCTACCTATGCCATTGGATTTGAAGTAAATTTCCTGTAAACAGTATGTAGTTGGATTATTTATTTTTGTTTTTTAAACTCTGTCGATTTCTGCCTTCCAGTTGGCATATTTAAACCATTTAACCCTTAAAGTAATTACTGATATGTTGGAGCTTAAATCTAACATTGTAATATTATTTTATGCTTATTTCTTCTGTTTCCCGTTCTTCATTTTTTCTTTCATTGCTTTTCTGTGGGTTGGTTGAACACTTTTTAAGGACTCTTCCTTGATATATTTATAGCATATTTGAGACTATCACAGTGTATATTTCCTAGTGGTTGCTCTGGGTGTTAACAGTATCCATATATGCTTTATCACAGACTACTGGTGTCAACATTTCATCACTTCAAGTTAAATGTGGAAACCTCACTTCTACTTCCCTTTGCCTCTCTAACTTTTAAATATCATTGTCTTAAGTATTAGATGGTATTATAATTTTATTTCTATCATAGCATGTATTTTCAAAAACTCATGAGGAAAAGGACTGTCTGTTGTATTGCTTTCCTTACTATTTTTTTCTTCCTTCTTCATGGCATGGATATGTGCTTTTTTCACTTTATTTATATTTGAAGAACTTCCTTTAACCATTTTTTTTTAAGGTAGACTGCTGGTCTCCAACCGTTCCCTTCTGGTGCTGCTTGAAGAGTTGGGAAAAATGACACCGGGCTGTCACCTCATGTAATCCTCTAGGTGAGGGAACAGAGTCTCTGGCCATGGGGACAGAGAGCCCTCCCTGTGCAGGTGCTTTTTGTGGCAAAGTCCTCCTTGTAGGTGTTCAATGTCCCCACAAGGTCGTGTCTTTGTGTAGAAGGGGAGAGTCTCAGGATCCACAGAGAAGGAGAGTTTCCCCTGGTGGCTTATTCTCACCCGGACTTCAGAGCCATACCCTGTGGTAGTTCTGTGGACAGAACTCCCGTTAGATCGCATTGTTATTATGACTACCTGGGTCATATTCTGTTGTTAGTTTTGGGGTCTGGGAAATGCCAGGCCTGAATTGCCTTATTCCATTAGGCCTTCAGTAGTTTGTAAGAAGGTCCCAACATTATATTGTTTCTCTAGCCTGGCTCCTTAATCAACTTGCCTCCCTCTTACCACTTCTCAGAGTTCTCTTTGACTTTCTCCTGCATTATTGTTGGGATTAATATTGTACTTAGCAGGGGGGGAACAGGGCAAGATGAGTCCATACCAGCTAGTTTATTTGGACAGAAGTCTCTCTTGTTAGATTTTTTAAAGCTAGATTGTCAGATTCTTAGATATTTTTTAGCTAGCACAGAACAAGGGATTTCTCCCTGGCTATGCGGTGTCTGGACTCTTGCCTTCATTTTTCCGTCTCTATTCCACCCCCATTTTCACCCAGGTTTTCTAGAGAATAAGACATTGTCAGTTAATTATGCAGAGAACTCTGCTCTCTCCGGCCCCTAACCTATAACTCTGCTCTAAGTTTCTATGTTTCTCTCAAGCCCATCAATTGACGCAGTTGAACAAAAGATTCTTCTGTTCTCTTGGGCAGCTCAAAAGATAGGCAGAGACCCAGGGCAACGGATCTTCCCTTTCACAGTAGGCTTTGTCCTTTGAAGACAATCACTGTTTTAAATAGCATCTTCTATCACCCCTATATGTTAACACTTATGTAGATGGAACATTTTTGTTCCCCCTTTTGGCCAAAGACTGTGATCTCCTTCGAGAGTGGGTATTACCTTCCTAGCACCAAGCAGAGTGCCAAGCACAGAGAGGGTTGTAATAAATGTGTGTTAAGTGTAGGAATAAAAGGCAAGCTGTTACTATTTTTTCCACCATGTGAATGGGTTCGGCATGACAATAATAGATCTGGAGGAACTCTAAAAGGTCAATTAGTTCATTTTTCTGCTTCTGTCCAAGAACACATACCGGATAACTAGGTAGCTAGTCTGATTTTAAGTATATAAAAGGAAAGGAAATTACAGTTTCCTTTGGTAATCCATTTCAGTGTTTAACAACTCTCATTGTCAGCAAGATTTTCTTTATATCTAGCCTGAAGCTCCCACACTGAATTCTTAAACCTTAGCAGGTAGAAACGTGCGGCCAGGATTTAAATGGTCTTTATTTCTTTAATTGCTTTTGAGCAAGTATTTACAGGCTCCATATTTCCTTTCTATGTGTTTGTCCACAGGTTTTTCTTTATCAGAAGGTATATGCACTTAATGTGTTCTTGTCACTTAGCTGCAAACTACCAATGCCCTGATTTGGGCTCCTTATTGTGGTATGCTGATTGCATTAGTGGTTTCAATTTGCACCATTTTTTTTGGTCGGACCCTCCCATACTGGCTCTGGGCTTAACCATGTGACTTGCCTTGACCAATGGGAAACAGTCATCTAGATGTGAGCAAAGACTTAAAAAATTGCTTGCATATCTTCTTTTTTGGTATCTCACCATAAGAACATACCCAGCTTAACCTGCTGGAGAGATAAGACTATCTGGACAGATAAGATAACCTATCTGGAGGAGAGATGAGTCTTCTGAGGTGAGGCCATCCAAGAAACAGCCAACCCTCAGAGAACACATCAGCTGGCCACAGACACATGAGGGAGCTCAGCCAAGATCGACTGAGCCTGGTTCAGATCATCAGAAATGACTGCCCAATGGGCCTGTATACTCAATGGATATTGTCTGAAACCAGGAATTTTTAATGTGTTTTTTTGCAGCAAAAATTGACACGGTCCCTAGGAGTAACTTCCTAGCTCTGGTGAAACTCCACTTCAGCCATAGATTCTCCTTGCTACTTATGAAGCCTGTAAACGTCTCTCTTATTGTCTTCCTTTCTGGCTGCACATTTTCCTTGTTGTTTCGCTTTGAGTGATCAGCCAGCCCAAACCACCTTGACCTATTCACTTGGATTCTGATCCTCAGCTCTTTGTCCACTAGTGTTGGGGAGGAAAAAACTCACCATACCCATTCAAGTTCTTCTAGCTGGTCTGAGAATTAAATTGACATGAGGTAGACTGAGAGGAGAAAATCACACAAGTTTAATAACATGTCTACTTCCTGTATCCATGGAAGATACTGGATAACTCCTCAAAACAGGTGAAGCCATCACCTTAAATACCATCTCTAGCTAAAGGAAAAATAAGATGTTGGGGGTATGGGACAAGTTATGGGAGGTTACTGGGAAAAGTGTGGTCAGCACAGGTCATGCGGATTTAAGTTTAGGCCTTCTCCACTGATAACAGGTTCTAGAGATTTAGAGTCATCACCCTCTGGTGATGGTACTGAGGCAGACAACCTTACAAATAGAGATTTCCCTCATACATGTAAATGTCTCTTACAAAAAGATGACTTCTCCTCAGTTTTCAGGGCTTCTCCTGTGTCTGCACTTTCCTAAAAATGACCAGTGCAGCATGATCAATATGCCAAAGAGACCTATCTTGGAGTGGCAAAATTTGCTTCCCTAGGGATTCTCAGGACGGAAATGAGGAACTTAAAGTCATCAAAGAGATGGGCAGCGGTTTTTTAAAAAGTGAATTTTGAGATCAGCGTAGTGCTAAAATGTGCCAACTTTACACGTGCTTGTGTTTTTCTCTGAAGTCTTTGTGTTCTGCTCATGTTACCTCCCCAACCGTTTCAGAACAAGCGCACTCTTGTAGAGCTTCAGTTCCACTTACCCTTCTCAGAAAAGACACTGCCAACATCTACTCTGGGTAGGACACTGACGCCCAGGCATGGATCCCCGTGTTATGTCGATGTGAGTGTCTTCTCTCTATCCTGCTGTTTTTAATCTTTTTTCATATGAGGTGAAACTCCTCTGTTTCCATTTACTTTATCCTGTAAATTTAACACTTTCTAACCTCATCTTCGTTGGCTTTAACACTTTCTAATCTTGTCTTCATTGGCTATGCTATACCCAAGGTAAAACAATGATCAGCTACAGGCGAAATCCGGTGACTTTTGTCAGCGCTCATACTTCTTGAACTTTGTCCCACGTTTAATGACGTTGGATACCTCCATCCCTGTCCTGAGCCATTCTCTTGTCGTTGGCCAACACATTCAACTGTGACTCCTTTAATAGATCTTTCATGGCTCTTCTCTCTCTACCTGTCTCTAAGTGTAAAATTTCTCCATGGTTGAGTCATTGGCTCTCTGTCTTCCTTTCCTTATACTTTCTTCCACAGCTACATCCCTTAGGCTCGCAATCTCACACCTGTTTTACTCTAATACCAATATGGCTCACCCCATCATAATGTGCCCATCTTGCCTGCCAAACGTGTGCTTCAATATTCAGGCAAGTCACACTGACCTTGACATCTGTTGAGTAAAGAATAAGTCATTTTTTCTCCTTAGTATTCAATTTGATGTGTCATAGCCAAAATCATTTTGTCTAGAGCTCTGACATTATGAGGCACATAAATTATGTTTTGTTATTTAAACAAGTGAGTCAGACCATGGAACTGCCAAATTCAAAGGTCTGCGAGTCTTCTCTTTGCTGTAGGTGGATGAATCTGCTATTTCTGAATATACTCCCAACTACTCCAACTTCTATTTCTGTTCAGTTAGGAAAATGACTCTCCGACTTTGCTTTGTTTCTGGATGCGGCACAACAGGGTATCCCAGAGAACTCTGTAGGGAAGGTTCAAAAGTAAATGAATTTTATTCACATACCGAATGGTCTTATTTGGAATTTCCACTCTGGCTCTTTCATATAACGTCTCCTTTCTTTTGTTCCATGCTGTTAATGCCTAGCCTCTGACGCCGAATGTTCCCCGGAGAGAGCTGTGGATGCTTACAATGGCCCAGCGTGGTTTCTTGGCACTGGTGCTAGGAGGAGGCAGGGGGACTACAGAGACTGAGGAGACAAGTAAGCAGCAAGCTGCTGTCCTCCAAGTGATGCAGAGCATCTCCAGGTCCTTCTACATGCCTCATCACTCTTTAGAGCTTTTCCTAAAGTTCAAGGCTAAGTAAAGAAACCTTGAGTAAGGAAACCTTGTCCACAGATGAACATTTAAAAAAAAAATTTAATGTTTTATTTTATTTTTGAGATATTTTTGAGACAGAGAGAGACAGAGCATAAACCAGGGAGGGTCAGAGACAGAGGGAGACACAGAATCCGAAGCAGGTTTGAGCTGTTGTCACAGAGCCTGACGCGGGACTCAAACCCATGAGCGGAAGATCATGACCTGAGTCGAAGGCGGACGCGCAACTGACTGAGCCACCCAGGAGCCCCTACAGATGAACTTTTAACAGAGCTTTTATTGAATCTCGGCTTCTCCCTATTTATGTCAATCATTCCGATCACTGAGGTTGATACAGCGTTGCCACATATGATTCTGTTTCATTTCTTACAAATGTGGGAAGTGTTTAAGACAAGACTCATCCTGTAGCTCTTGAATTCAAGCAGTAAAGACTCACGGCAACAACCGCAGGGTACGCATCAATGATTCACACCGTGGGATGAAGAGAACTTGAGTTACAGCACACTAATAAAATAATGATCCCTACCCATAATGTGATCATGATCCCATCAATGAACTAACAATGATTCAAGAGCCTTCTAAAATCACTTTTGGCATTTACTTACATTGTGTGGATGGCTTCTTTATCAATTTGAGGAGCTAGGCTTTTGGTTAGCATGTTTGAAAATGCTGTTACTCAGTGTGGACTGTGGACCAGCGGCTTCAGCATCCCCTTGGACTTGTTAAAAATGCGGAATCTTGATCGCAGTCCAGACCTCATGAAAAAAAGCTTGCATTTTAAACAGGATTCTCAGGTGATATGTACACACTTTAATTTTGAAAACAATATTCTAAGGCATTAAGTCTATTTTTCCAAATTTCACTCATTAATACTTCAATCTAGTAACCTGTTTTCTCTCCTTACATATATATTTTTTCTTTCTGGGTCTTTGAGGGAATATCACCCAACCACATACATTTAGTTGGGTTCAGGACTTCTTGGTCACACTGATTAGAGTATCAGTCAGACCATGTTGAAAATATCTGAAAGCAAACCAATGAGAATCTATTTCTAAATTCTTAGTTGACTATTTGGTAAACCAGTTCTAAGCACTCTGTCTCTCTCCCTGTCTCCGTCTACCATACACCGCCCCCCCAAACACACACACACCCACACACACTGCCATTGAGTATGTGAAAATCCAGTTTTCTAGTTCCAAGTACAGGTCTGGTTAAACATTATGTTTGAGGCACACTGTAATTGACACAGTAATTTTAGGAACCTGGATGCAAGATTAGAAGTGGCTCTAATAAAATTTTATTGCTAGATTACCTGGCTTAGGAAAAGTGTTTACCAATAGGCCATTGTTCTTACAATGATATGTCATCCAAAGAGAGAAATGTTTGCTCAAACGCATAACTACAGCTCAACACAGTTAAGTGAAACCATGAAGATAAGTCTCAGGGTAACCTTATTTATATAGAAAGAGCCAAATATTATTGATGACCCTTGTGTGCCTCCATCTGTGAGAAGGGTGCATTAGATGGGTTTGAAAATACTCACTGTGTCTTAGACTCACTCGGCCTCTAATGCTAATGCTCTGAGTTTTTACACTGCCATGAAGGATGAGCTGGAGCGAGGTCTCTTTTCCAGGGGAGAAGAGAAACGGAGTTTACAGCATCGGAAGAGCCACCTGTACTCATTGTAGAGCCAAACGTCAGAGGGCAAATGACAACTTCCATTACTAGGGAGTGACTGGTCTCCTGACCCCATTTCAAGGACCCTGGTTGGAAGTGAAGAAAGGCCTCGAAAAATAAATAGGACATTTGGACAGAACTCGGGGGGACCATATGGAAATTCCTTCAATTTGACAACTTCATTTAGTCCTTAGCTCATTTATGTATTTATTCAATAAATAGGTATTCAGGACCTGCTATCTGTTTGGCATTATTCTATGTACTGGGTCTACAGCAGTGATCAGAATGGCCAGAAATAACTGCCATCTATGGCTTAACAGCTTTTAGTAGGAAGCCATGGGAGGGTTTGAGTGGAGGTGTGGCATGATTTAGCTTATGGTTTAGGAAAAACCATTACTTGAATTTATTTTGAGTAGTAGACTCCTCTTCATGTAGGGTAATTCAGTTTGAACGTTTGGTGCAAATTACTGTAGAAAATCCTAAAAATTAGGGTAGTTTCTGAAGGTCTCCTGGAACTTCCCATCAGACTTCTGTTAAAAATTCAGGTCTTGATCTCTCCATATATTAAGTTGCATGAGAAGTAAATTTGGGGATTAAGGGAAAAGAAGCTAACATTTGTTGATAGCCTATTGTGTGCCAGGCATTTTATGTACATCCTTTCATTTAATCCTCATGCCAATAATGTGCAGTGCAGTAGATATTGTTATTCCTGATTCACAAATGTGGAAAACGAGCTCAGAGCGGTTAAGTATTTTCCCATGATTCACAATTTGATATCGGCAGGAGCAAGATTGGGAAACAAAACTGTCTTCTTTTGACGGCACGATACTGCATCAGCGAAGACTACAGCTACATACTGTGGGGACTGCTATTGGATTCCTCGCTATTATTACATTTCTCATTAATTAAACATAAAGATGTAAGGATGTTGCAACCCTTACAATTCTGTGACTCACGTCATCCAAGCAACCCTCCATCTTGAATTGCTTGCTATAAAGATTCCCGTTAAAAGCCTGGCTGTCACAGTTGCATTCAATGAGGCGACATGTAAGCGATCATTGTCTATTAGGATGGCTATTATCAAAAGAAAATGTCCGGTGTGGATGAAGAGGTGAAGGAATTTAAGCCCTTGTGCGCTGTTGGTGGGAATGTAAAATGGTGGAGACATTATGGAAAACAGAAGGGAGGATCCTCAAAAATTTTAAACTAGGTAAATTAAAAACTTACCATATGACCTAGCACTCCTACTTCTGAGTATATATTCAAAGTAACTCAAAGCAGGATTTGAAAGAGGCATTTGCATACTCATGTTAATTATGGCATTACTCACAATAGCCAAGAGGTTGAAGCAGCTCAAATGTCCATCGATGGGTGAATGGATAAAGAAAATGTGGTATATACATATGGTGGAATATTATTCAATCTCAAAGAAGCAGGAAATCCTGTCATAAACTACAACATGGGTGAAACTTGAGGACATTATGCTAAGTGAAGCAAGCCAGTCACAGAAGGACAAGTGATTCCACTCGTATGAAATATCTAAAGTAGTCGAAGTCATAGAAACAGAAAGTAGAAAGGTGGCTGTCAAGGGTTGAAGGGAGGGAAGAGAATTAGTGTTCATTGCGTATAACATTTTAGTTTTGCAAGATAAAAAAGCTCTAGAAATTTGTTGCACAATGAGAATATACTTGACATTTCTGAACTCAACACTTAAAATGGTTAAGATGGGAAGTTTACTGTTACGTTTTCTTTTACTGCAATAAAAAAAACCCAGAGAAAAGTCATCCACTGATTGGTATGTAATCGCCATTACCAATTGAATATCTAAGACAAGAATTAACAAGGTATTTCCACTCTTAGTTTACAAGAGGCTCGTGGATAAATAATATTTGTTGGGTGTTTCTTTTGAGGGATACACATCATCTCTGTAGATGCTTCTTTTATGTCCCTTCTGCTTTAAACAACTGATATTTAAGGATATGTCTGAACTCCCTTCTTTTAGTATAATATAGCTTTCGTATGGAATTGGCGTTCTTTTGCTATGCAAGATAAGAAAATAAAGCATGTACTACTGAGAAAAGAAGTGATCGCTGAAGACATTCATTTGTCCATATTCTCTAAGATCTACCTTGTAGCAAGTTAGGTCACTTAAATGCTACATAACTAGAAAATATTGGTGTTTAGCCTTCTGTAAAAGCGGTTTGACAAATTTCCAGAACAGCAACATGTTTTTCATCTTGATCCAAGGTCAACCTAAGAAATGACTTTATGAAGAGTACTTTTCCATCATTTGTTAAATTGCTATTGAACGCAATGTTTGTTATATAAGCCCAATGTTCCTGATTAAAACAAACAAACAAACAAACAAACAAAAAGCTTGCATTCTATCCCTCTGATTTTTCTAAATTTGGATCGGTTTGCCTTCTTTGCTTATACAATATTTCCTTCATTTATTATAAAATGAGAAGGATACCACTCATTCTATTTACTTTTTACTTCGCCTTTAGGGATCTCAGATTATACACTTTTATAAAACTTCATTATATTTCTTAGTTCAGTTTTCTGATATAATTACCATCATCGCCACTATTAAGCATTCCACTTTTAATTTGTATTTTATTGTGAACTAACTTTAACCCTAGCACAGATTTCACCAATGACATTTCTGGACTTAACAGACCTTATCAACTCATGATCAGGTCTCCAAACTTGTCACATTGGAAGGCTTTCAGTCATGTGCAGTTGCCTATGGAAGCTTCTCTCAAATACATAAAAACTGTCCTTAAAGGCAGAAAGAATGAATGAGAATCCTTCAGGGATTTGGGAGTGTATCTCAAATAGCCCACTCCAGGCATCACATTCCTTTGTAGCTTCATGTTTTATCTCTCCCATAGTATCTGCATTTTTTAAAGATAAAAAGATAATTTTTAAATCACTTGCCAGCCAAACTATTAAACCCTTTCTCCTCAATTCTTTGAATAAAATTAATACTCAAGGTAGATGTTCTGTCTTTATCCCATGACTTTGAAACCCCTTTAATTCTTAATACTAAATGTGTTACAAAAGAGAAATTTAGAACTGAAAGCAAACTTGGATATGACCTTTCCCAATCCTTCGTTTTCCTTGTAATGCAAGTTAGGTAAAGAAAAGTTCAACCAAGATCACCCAGAATCAAATTTGTTTCAGGTTTTCTGCACTAGGGGACTGCCTGTTATACAGCTTGTCTCATTTTTTGGTCCTGTGTCCTGTTAAATCACACAAGGAGGCTGGACCAGATGATCTCCAGGTTCTTTTCCAGTTCAACTACTTTTGTTTTTGTATTTCTGAAAGCCATGACCACACTGGGCTTCAATGATGTAAGTAGAGTTAAAAAAAGAAAAGAAAAGAAAAGAAAAAAAGATGCTAATGGCTGCTCTGAAGATGTCCAAAATTATACACTCTAAACACATGGTCGTCATGTGAATATTTTAGAGGATGCAGTAATATTCCCAGTTTACATCGTACACAAATGAGTGTGAAAGTCTGCATTTTAATCCCAATTTTGATTCCCCTTTACTTCCATTTCAGAATGTCAGCCTCGCAGAGAAAGGCACTGACAAGGGATGCAATTTGTATATATCAATTTCTGGAAGTACATTCATATCTTTGAGCCATTATCCCTCAGGCAGTGCTCTCGAGTAGAACCTTCTGTGGCGACGGCAATGCTTTCTATCTGCCTTGCGCAATATGGCCGCCACTAGCCTCGTGCGACTATTGAACCCGTAGAATACGGCAGGTACAATTGAAGAGCTGGATTTTAAATTTTAGTTAACTTTAATTAATTTAATTTTCAATTGCACACGTGGCTACTAGTGACTGCTGTACTTCACTGCACAGTATCAGCATCTGAAAGTAGAAGTTTGAGATAGAGAAATTTGAGGAATGAGGCGATCAACTTTATAAACACTGACCCAAAGAAGAGGATGGAAGCAGGCACTTTTCTATTATTTGAAGCATTTTCAGAGATATCAAATTGATTGTTACTAATCATATTAAAGGATATTTCAGAAGAAGAGATATCTTTATCTTTTTCTTAAAAAAAAAAAAACACCCAGATAAGTGAGTCATAAAATTAACTTCTTAGAGAGGAAAACAAAAAGTGACCGCTACTGCCATCTTGTGGATTCTGGATGACGGGACATGTTCAGGCTCAGACTGCGTGCTCATTAACAAGCTGTGAGGTTGAGGCCAAGTTCACAATAGCCTTTCAAATACATCTTTTGAATGTGGGAGGATGAATTGGAGTCACAGGGCCTCAAAGAATACTCACCTGTCAAAAATCAATTTTAGAAAAAATAAATCATCTTTTAACCTCGAATGACTGATATAGAGTGGGCAGCTACCTGAATTCAGTAACAATGAGATTGCACAGAGTGAACATTGGCCCCTGTTCTGCTTCATTTCCACAACAACAAACCATTACAACATTTACCCAATGTCCTCTGTTACCTCTCTGAAGTGTCCTGGCAAAGGAGATACAAGAAGGTATTTAGAAAGTTTTCAGGATTCTTGAATCAAAATAAAATGTATTTTTATACATTTTTTTTTTTTTTAGTTTCAAGTTTTAATTTAAGTTCCAGTTAGTTAACATATAGTGTGATATTAGTTGCAGGCATAGAATTTAGCAATTCATCACATATAACACCCAGCGCTCATCACAGCAAGTGCCCTCCTTAATACCCATCGCCTGTCTAGCCCTTCCCCCCCACCCACCTCCCCTCCAGTAACCCTCAGTTTGCTGTCTGTAGTTAAAAGTCTGTTTTATGGTTTGCATCTCTCTTTCCCCCCATGTTAATCTGTTTCATTTCTTAAATTCCACATATGAGTGAAATCATATGGTGTTCGTCTTATGCACCTTATTTTAAATTTCTGAAAATGTTTCTGATTGCCATTCATGGTACTATTTGTTTAAATACACACACGCGCGCACGCATGTGCACACACACACCTGCAGTAATTCATTGTCCTGTCTCTCATGCCATATTCCTTTCATTATAAGAATTGTAGGACCCTTTAGGGTAGGAATTCTACCCTAGGTAGCATGGTGCTGGCCAAATATTAATTATAATTTATACTTATTAATTGATTTGTCTTCTGAATCTCCTTTTATTAAGGCTCTCAGAAATGCTCCCTTGATACAACTAAGGATATGGAGATTGCTTTTATTCTAGACAATGCTTATCTGATAAAATAAAGATAATAAAAATAATTTTATACATATGGCAGGGATAAGGAGGATGGGGATATGTAATTATGATAGGGTATACGGAAGAAGAGATGATCATAGTTATTCCTTCCCATTTAGCTCTGGAATGGTGCTAATGATTGATATTGGTGACATCTTCCAATAAAAAAGTTTTTTTATTTGGCAACATCAAAATAACCATCGTGTTAAGGTATTCTATAAGCCTGAATTTGAAGGGAGGGGAAAAAGAGGGAAAGGAAGAAGTTGTAATTAATGGGAAATCTTGAGTTCAGAATTCTGGAAATTTAATCTAGAAAGTTGTAATCATACACATTGGTACACACATGAGGCAGAGATTGAAGAGAGAAGAGCGTGGGGATCTTAGGACCTTAAGCATCCAAAGACTCTGTCTCCAAAAGACAATTTATTGGTACCCTAGAATGGTTGCTACTATTCTGTAGAAAGAAATAGCAGGATTTTAAACATATGGTGATGAACAAAAAGTGCAATGGGTCCTGTAAAAAGTCAAAAATATTGAGTCTGAGGCAGTAAGTCCATTAGGAACGGATTAGGAAGAGACAAGGTCATTTAGGTACATGAGAGGGATCAGGAGAGGAAAAGAGCTTCCTGGATCATTGACTCAAAAAGAAACCAGAAGGTCTAACTTTCAGTGGGATAGGTAAGAATAAGGGAGCATATAGGTACAGGAGAAGCTCTCTGACAAATAGGAGACGAATCAAGTACAATTCCCAAGGAATAGAAAAGACAGCAATATCAAAGAGATTAAAGTTGACAATAATAAAAATGAACATATGAAAGCCAGGAACATATCAAATGAAAGACAGTGCTCCCCTTGCCTAATTGCTTTCTTCAGGAATAAATTTATTGGCCAAATGTAGGTCAATGAAATAACAGTAGGAGATTTTGAAGGTTTGCACACAGGAATTTCAGAGGAACATAACTTATCCTGAGAGACATTCATGAAAGAAGACTCAAATGTTAGTATGAATAAATTCATTTTTCTTCTGCTGGAATTTGAGTAAAAGTGATAAAAGGTGATGAGGAACATTGATGTCACGTGAGGTTTAAAAGAAAAAAAGAATCAGTGCTTCCGTTTGTGGCAATACGGTAAACCAGGCGATCCGAAAGCTCGCTTGCAACTAACAACTAGGAATGTGGGATGAAATATACAAATCATGTGAAATGTAGAGCTGAACTGCAATGGGACCATATGGTATGGGAGACAAAAAGGAACAGTGAAATGAAAACCACTGTGGTAAGTGTGTAAGCCAAGACCCTCAAAGGGCTACATGTGCACTGAACGGGCATCTTGGGGAGTTTCTGCACACCAGTGGGGAAAGATGACAATGATGATTGTGTGTCTCAGCCTGGATTCTGAGAATTGATAAATACAGACATAGCCCTACCTTAATTTGGGGACTGAACTTACGTTTTCTGAATTACCTGGGAATTCTTAAATTGAGAAATTAACATGAAATGGTTCTGGGCTAGTGATAGCCCTGAGGCTCCTCGCAGGAAGAAAAAAAAAAATCACTAGAAATACTTTTATAACCCAGACCATAAGAAGTTTTATTGACGGAGGCCCCGTCTGCCAAATAATGAGCACACAATCCAGTATTTCAAAACTCGAGATCCAACAGTCCCCGATGGGAGAAAACCAGTGTATAAGGTAAACAAGAATGTTAAACATCAAAAACTTGAGATAATGAGGTTGTAACATATAAAATGAAATATAAAGCAAATATGTTTGGTGGGTATAAAGGATAGTCCTGTTAGAAAAGGGAACTAATACATTTTCATGAAATTAAAAACCCAATCTTTAAAGTAAATGTCTAGGAGACAGGTTGAATAGCTGGACATAGACTTAGTGAAGTAAAAGATATATTTGAAGGAACTGTGCAATGTTTAGTGCAAAGAGATAAAAAGATGGAAATATGAGGAGCAGTTAAGAGATATGGAGATCAGAATGACAAATTTCAACACATGAAATAGCAGATGCAGAAAAACAGACTAGTGAGACTGGAGGAAAGGTAATACTCAACGGTACCACATGAAAGAGTTACCAGACTTTTTTAGATTGAAGGAGCACAATGAATCTATGGCAGAATAAAGGAAGTTTCAGATCTAGAAAAACAATAACACCAAAAGAGAATACTTCCAAATTAATAGCAACTAAGTTGTCTGCACACTTTCCAATCGCAACAAAAGCAAGGAGAAAACAAAATACTAAGATTTCAAAGAGGTTTGAGAAATAATCTTCAACTATAGTTCTATACCCAGCTCAATTATGATTTAGGAATGAGGGTTAGATAAAGACATTTTTGGACAAAAAAAGATTGGGAAAATCTACCACTCATGGAACAAAATTGAAAGAATTATCAAAGGACGAAGTATGGAAAGAATTGCATGCTCCCTCTTGTGTGGGATACAAGAAGCGGTGATAAACCCACAAAATGTAAACATGTGGGAAACCAATGATGATGATGACGGTAATTGATTTAGTAGGGTATAAAACACAGAGTTTAACTAAAAATACAGAGCAACAGTAGCATGTAAGATCCAAGGGCTATGATTAGTGTAAATCTTCTGCTAGAGTAAGAGTGTAGATAAACTAACTTTAGACTTTGTTATGTTTATTTATTTAATACATTTTATTGTGAATATTAAAACGTTAAGAGCTAATAATAGAAAAGAAACAGATGTGTGTGTATATATTTGCATAAAGTAATCATTTTTTCCCCTAAAGAACTGTAAGTTACTCTTGTAGCAGAACAGACTGATATGACAGAAATTTAAGACATGATGGATATCTTGCATTTCATTTACACAGTCATCATTTTATTATTTTTTATACTTCTTAAAAAGTGGTAACATTTCTCTATATATCCAAATAACATTATCTCACATGGTAATGATTCCTTAATATCTCTTGATACTCATTCTGCTTACTTGTTACAAAAAGTCCTTTAGAGTTGTTTTTTATTTTTCCCTTATAGAATCTGATGTTTTTCTTTGTGACTGTCTCATGTTCCTTTGGTATCAAAAAACAAAACAAAACAAAAAAACAAACGTTCTATTTCCGGCCAAACATTTACTTAATGTTAACAACAATCGATAATCTTGTTTTGAATAAATTAAAGTTGTAAAGGGATGAATTCCTAATTCCATCATTTCTTCTAAATATATTATCTGGCATTCTTCTACCAAAGAGTGTTTTTTGCTTCCTCAACTGAGACTATTTGGTTATCCTAAAGTAAGTTCTTGCTTGAAAGGCAGAGTAAATGCTTAGCTCCTTCCCTTTATTTAACACTTCTGGAAACAAGGAGCTGCTTGAAGAGTGATCTCAATGGGTAACAAATGGTTTTTTTTCTTTTCCCTTTTTTTAGAGTTATTTTAGATACATGGATTTTCATAGATGCTAAGTGCTTCAATCAACCACAGTCATTATTCTTTTTGATGTTCCAATTGACGTAATTCTGGCCACTGAACAGCCCCTTCAAGTTGGCTCCTGTGTCCTTCTGACAGACCCCATTAATCTTGAAAATGCTTTTGCTTTTTGGAAGAACAAGATATTCTAGGCTCACATTGTACCTTCTTTACTCTGGCTTGCGCTCAGCCATTTCCTCAAGGGTCCTTGTTTCTCTTAGTCATGAATTATATTAAAGATGAGAATCCTTATATTAAAGGAAACTCATTACTGCTGGGGCAACCATCCTTCTAGGTCCTCTGAGTGGACAATAGGAGGCAGTCAGCAAACTTATTTTACCTCTTCACCTTTCCCCCCATTGTCCTCCTATTCCCCCCCCCTTCATTCTGCTACTTCTACATTGTTATATAAAATCTATGTTCCTTAGCCACCCGTATCCCTTACTGTATCAGCAGTCTTCAGTAAACGTACACAGACAAAACGTGCCAGTTAGAACATAGAGATTCTCTCAAAAAGTCACAGATATGCTGCTTATAAGCAGCATATTTAAGATGTCACTACAAAGAATGAGAGTGAAAGGAAATTAGAAAATACATGCAGGGAAACACTAAGAAGAATAAAGGTAGAGTGACTAGGTTAATATCAGAACAATACAGACTTTAAGGCAAAAACTTTATCAGGAATAATGATGAGTGTTCCAGAACGGTAAGAGGGAAATTGTTGTACAAAATATATAACAATCCTGCAATTGTACGTAGCTGGCCACACAGCCTCCAATTTTATGATGTAAAATTGTCAGAAGTTCCAGAGGGACATATCCATAATCATACTGGAATGAATGCATCAGAGGTGTTTTAACGCATAAGGCAAAAACTTAATAAGGCCATAGAACTTGAAACAGAACCAATGGACAAGCTACATGTAACGGATGTGTGTAGAACCTTAGGCATCTTACGGTTACAGAATATACCTCCAAACATACATGAAACATGCGTGAAACCATCACTCATCGGACCACATGACAGCATCATCCAATACTAAAGAATCAGTATCATGTGGGCCATATTCTCTGACTGATCAAGTTGGAACTCAAAAAGGCTAGATAGTAAAACGTGCCCTTCTAAATAACTAAAATAAACAAACAACACCCCCCCCCAAAAAAAAACCACTAAAAAGTTAATGAAAATGCCACATATCAAAACTTGTGGAATACAAGTCAATCAGCTCTTAGAAGGAAATGTACAAGTTCCAAATACGCCTCTTAGAAAGACTGAATATTAAAGGGCCAAGCAGGAAACCCAACAAGTCCGACAAAGGAACAGCAGGGCACATGTAGAGAAAGCAGAAGGAAAAAAAAAAAGTATGACATTTGCAATTAATAAAAGGGAAAAAAGGCAAATAGATAGCATTGACAGAACTAAAAACTGTTCCTTTTAAAAGACTAACAACATAGAAAAAACCTTGGCAAGGAAGATCAAGAGAAAAGAAAGAGAAGGCGAAAAACAAAACCAGAGAGTATTTGGAATGACGAGATGTGTGTAGGAATAGCTTCGGTAGAAGATCAGCTTCGTGAATCTTGCTCAGGGCTGTGTTTTCGATGAGCAGCAAGATCCCTGGCAGAATGGACGCTACAGTGACATTTCTCGAAAAACTGCATGAACCGGGCAAACGTCCTTGATGGTTGTGACAGATTAATAACTAACATATGGAACAAATGAATTTATTAGATAATTTTTTCCGTGACGAGAGAGAGCTGAGAGAGAGAGGAATTTTCTAAGGAATAAGGTGGTAGTTTTGGGGGGACAGGACAAGAATAAGGGGTGATGACATAAAAAGTATAATTTAGGCACTGCATGCGTTATTTATGAGGATGCATATGTTTTGGGGGGGGTTCCCACCACAAAATGGAATGATGGTAAAGAGTTTCCAGGGGTTTCAACCATGCGTTTAAGGCAGTAGGTGCACAGCGTTCTTTAAAAAAAATAATGAACAATTCACAAGACAGAAGGATATTTTAAATGATAGGGCGATACACAAACATAGAGATCTATCTCTGCAGCTTTGAGCACTGTGTCCTGCAGAGGTTTTAAGAAGGGAAGCCAAGGGGTGCCTCGGTGGCTCAGTCGGTTGAGCGAACGACTCACGATCTCGTGGTCCGTGAGTTGGAGCCCAGCGTCAGGATCTGTGCTGACCGCTCAGAGCCTGGAGCCTGCTTCCGATTCTGTGTCTCCCTCTCTCTCTGCCCCTCCCCCGTTCATCCTCTGTCTCTCTCTCTGTCTCAAAAATAAATAAACGTTAAAAAAAATTTTTTTTAAAAAAGAAGGGAAGCCATGTCACACGAATTGCATGTGCCTCAAACAAAATAGTATTGAAGGATATTCCCTAAAGAGATTTTTTTTTCCTTTCCCTAATTGTTTGAAGTGTTGCCAAGCTCGGGCAAAAGCAACAAGCAAGAGAAATACCAGATAACGCATAGAGTATACATATTTATAACACTTCCAGATATGTACACACTCATTTTGGGCTCCAACAGATTAACACTCAATGCCTCCTTTTAATGTTTATTGCTGGGAACAAATGTGATATTAAAGAGTATCGATTTGGCTATGATCTTACTGTCCATCGTGGATTTTATATTTGAAAGTCAAACCATCTTGGATTGTACTTTGAGGAGGCTGATCCTTATCTGGATTTGATTAAGACAAATCTGGTTACGTGGCTTTTGCCAAGTGGTCCTAAAGGTAAACCTTCTGTGGAAAATACCCTGCTTTATTTCTTAGGTCCCAGAGATAATATAGAACAGGAAAAAGTATGCCTGTCACAAACTAGTAAAAAAAAAAAAAAAAAAAAAAAAAAAAAGCCTTCCGACATAAAAAAAAAACCAAAAAAAACAACATGTATTCTCTGATGTCCTGACATCAGCTGTCAAGTGATTAGCTCCTGGTGTTACCGGCAGAAGGATTGAGATAAGTAAGTCAAAAGTCATCGCTGTGCTAAACTCTCTCAAAAGATGTAATTGGAGGTGGGATTTTGTGGTGGGAGGACCATAAGTGAAGCCCAACAATTAAAATTTCACAGAGTTTCTTCCAGTTAAATAAAATTTGCATCTTGCACAAATTAATTGGAATTTTATAACAGATGGAGCCGGATCTAGGGTCAGCAGAAAGAAAGTTTTAGTTGATTGATGAGACTTGGTGAAAATTTCCGGCTCCTTTATATAATAAAAGAACTTCACAAAGATAACTCGGGTATATCCGTGCAGTTCTGGCCTTCACAATGGGCACAGGCATCAAGGTAAAAATGTATGAGGGCCATGTCAATGTCTTTTCTGAATCAGCACATCTGACACTTCTCTCCCAGGAAGGTGTTTTTCTCTCAATTGTGTTGGCTAAGTGACAACACAATGGAGGTGAATTTCTCTCAGTGTCTCACTAAGCATCGCTGATGCATTGTACCATTTAAGGACATTTATTTCAGCTTTGTGAAAGAAGAATCTCGGAGTGGCATCTGTGAATAGACTTTCTTGATTTGTATTGAAAAACATCACACCCAACCAACCACCACATTAGGTAGCATAAAAATCTTGCCTCTGACTGTCATCTGAATGAGTTAAATTTGTATAAAGTTTTACTAGAAATGTCTTAGGCAATCTAGATACTCCTTTTTAAAAGAGGCAGGATTTTTCTTTGGGTATAAGGCTTAGAAATAAAACAACTTTACATGCTTCTGGAAGATTGAAAAGATTGAAGGTAAGGCAATTGCAGATGCCTATGGAGATATTTTTCTGAACATTTCTCTGACATACCTACTCAGTTTGTTGTCCTTTGGTGACCTGCATTGAGGGCTGCTGCTCACAGCAGTGGTTGAATATACATTTGTCATTGAAGGGACTAAAAATCCCCAAAGTGTTACTGGCCTGGGTGTAATAAAACAGACAGCTGAACTCGAACTGATTGAAATGCAGTCTAGCCTACAGCTACAGGCAAAGTTAAAGACGCAGGCATGGCGGTGCTTATAAATTGACTTAGGTTTTAACACTGGCTGCATGCAGGGTCTACTATCCTTGTATGTCTGCGGCTTGCTGAACTTGAGGTTATCCTGAGAATGATAGTCACCAGGAAGAGCTTAACAACCAAAAGGATCATCAACATCGAGTATGCATTTATATACGTTCTGAGTACGTGTGTGTGTGTGTGTGTGTGTGTGTGTATGTGCACACACACACAGACATAATGACCTCGGAAAATGGACATCCAAGGGCAAACACGAAAAATAACAACAGTTATTTTAATTGTCTCGTTGAACACAAGCTTTATCAAGTTCTGGTGCATGTGAAGCATATATAATGTAGGATAAGGGTTAGGTTTCTCTATCTGCATCTGAGATTAGAAGTTAGGCTTTGCCAAGAACACATCAGACACCTTCAATTTCTCATCTGCAGAAGTGCATTGGGTGTGCTAACAGTCTCTCCAGTGCCATCTCTTCTGACTCCCTTCTGGTAGGGCACTGCCCTGAGAGACAGGCAAAGGAGTTGCTTTTATTACAATAGGAGATTTCCAAGGTTTGACCACAGTCCCCGGAGCTTGTTTCCCGGGGGCATTTGTAGACGTGGCCATGGAGTAATGCAATCAGATACCAGTTTGATTTCAGAAAGCATCGTCTCATCATAGATCTGCCTCCAACGCCATATGGACAATGCTCCACGATTCCAAGTCTCTTGCATTTATGTTCACATAAAAGATGCACTAACAATTAAATAAGGAATGCATATGGATATGTATTCCAGACTGGGTACCGTTCCTACCTGTCCTGGCTTGGAAAAAGGGGGAAGGCTCCTTCGGAAGCAGATAGATCAGGAAAGATAAATGAGCAAATAACTGAGTGGAGGGCTCAGCTGGTTAATTTCAGGCAGTTTTCATGGTACCTTATCGGTTGGCTCGCAAGTTGTCCTTGTCCTTGTCCAAGAGCATCGCGTAAGGTCTGAGACGGTGCCTAATGTCAAAGGGGAGACACGGGACCAGCAGCTCAGGTGGAGGAAAAGAGAAGATCTCAAGCTCATAAGATACAGTGTTTTGCCTGTGGCCATACTTTTCAGAGTGCGTGTTCAAGGCTAAAATAACGTTTCTAGCACATTTCATAAACCTGAATGATAATTGATGCAGAGAATTAGAAACTGGATAAAAGTCATATGTGATTCTATCTTAAAATACAGTTTCTGAAGATGTTTTCAAATAAGAATATGTTTTTAACCTTGCGCCACTGGCTCTTTTCTCGTTATCTTTTCCTTAAATCAGAGGAAGGGGGGAGTACAGATTTTTTACAACATTAAGCATTGTTTACTTCTATAGTTACCTTTCTAATTAGACATTAGCACAGTTTACATGCAAATAAAGCAACTATACAGGTTTATGTGTGAACCTGCTTGCACTTGTCCCTGTAAGTGATTACAGCTAATTTTGGTAAATAATTTATATTGCACTTGGAGGCATAAAATGAATTTACAAATGAGAAAAAATTAGAACAATTGTTTCACACCCTCTGACATTTCTTCACATCTTGAATCTGAAGGTTTTTATCTCCCTGGTTGGCCTTAATTATCCTTGCATTACAGTAATTCTCTTAGAAGCGATTATCAGAAAATCATCTTAATTTTTTTCATCATATTGATGACACCAAAAATATTTTTTACTAATATGCTTTTAGGCTACATTATAAAAGTTGCTTTTGAAAATGTCCTATTATTACACATGCAACTTGGTAATTGAATTTATCATTAGCAAGTATAATTTAGCCATTTGCATTGATTTTGAAGATATAAGTGACCAAATACTTCTCTGTTCATCTCAATTACCCCACGTGAAATGCGAGTCTTTTAGAATATGTAGGGTATCTTTTCTGGGATTCTTAACAGAGATCCAAACACAGGCTTTTCTTACGACAACTGATTGATTAATTAGTGATTTAACAAATATTTAGGGAGTGCCTAACATTTACTAAGTCTAAACGAGTTCTTAGCGATAGGCATATGGGTAAGAGCCCATACTTTTCGGGACCTCAAAATCTAGAGGAAAAACCAGCATGTAAACAAATACTTAATGTATGATTAGATTCCCGCTATAGTAGAGATCATCACAAGAGGCACTGCCAGTGGAGTAGAAAAATAAGTAAGCATACAGCTAAGCACACAGGCTAAGAACAAGGACTCCAGAGCCAGTCTGCCGGGCTTTGAATCTCAGCTCAACCATTTACCTATAATGGTGCCATTTACCTACCATTTACCCTATAAATGAGGCACAAAATATAGCACATAGCTTGTAGAGTGGTTGTTGTAAGGAAAAAGTGAGATAATATTTGAAAAGCACTTCAGACAGAAACCGTAAAACGCCGGTGATAGTAGACGCATTTAAAGTGTCTGTTTAATTAATTCTGCAGGAGTTGGGGGTTAGGTAGGGAAAGCTTCACAGAGGTGATGTGTTAATTGAATCTTGAAGGATGGGTGGAGATTTGTCATTGTACATAAGGGGGTTGATCAGATGGGTAGCTTTCGAGGGTGCCACTCTATATGGGGTGCTAAAACATCACTTGACAATTAAAAGATGGTGAGATTGTATTTATTAGAGCTCCTCCCAGGGAGAACACTGATTGTGGTTGTAAGAAACGCTATGAAAGCTGATTGGAGTGGAGGAGAGGGACTCCCAAGGGCGATGCTCGTGTAACAACAGATGGTCACTAAGTGGCTTCCTAGGAGAATGTCTGCGTCACGGCTAGACGGTTATTAGGATGAGCTCTTACCCCACAAAACTTTCAATCTTTTCTCCAGATTAATATCAATTTGACACAGTGCTAATTGCTAGCTTGCCTCGAAGCAAGCTTATATGGTTATCCTAGGCAGTGAGGAGCCTGGGTATAGCCAGGAAGCACAAGCCAGTGAGTTTGAGGGGATAAAACCAGGAGGAGGTGATAATGGAAAGACTGACAGAGCCATGCGGGGAAGGGCCTCAGACGCATGTTGGAGAGTCTTGGCTTAATCCTTTAGGCGAGGGATGGCCATTGGTGGAATACGAGCTCAGGATGACGTAAATAGATTAAGGGGACTGGAGGCAAGGAAGTTCTATAGCAGGCTTTTGAAATAGCTGGGGAGCTGGAAGATGAGAAGCTGAAAGGTGTCAGTGGCTGGGGAGTCAGAAGGCTTGGACCCAGGGATGGAGAGAGGGCAGCAGTTCTAGAACTTGGTGACCAGCTAGATGCAAGAGGTGTTTATCGCATGATTGTTATTATTTATGTGCGATAAAAGAGTAAAAACTCCTAAGCGCGGCATGAGGCCCTGCTAAATCAGATTTGAGTCTGTGAATTGGCACCAGGAGGCGCTTCAGCAGCATCAGGATGGCCTCGGCACTTGGGCGTCCTAAGGGATGCAGGGCTCCTGAAAGAGTTCCAATCAAATAATCGACTATTGCCATTCAGAAATGTAACGATTCATAGCTTCTCAAACCTAAACAGCACTACTATGAAGTGATATCTGTGTGCGCTTTTCAAGAAGAAATACTCAACGCAGCTTCCTTCAGCACAAAAAATAAGTCAATGTGCAAACACAGAAGAATATTATACAGAATCCTATTTTTTTTCTTTTTTTCTTTCTCTTTCTTTTTTTCTTTTCTTGCTTCCGTTGTATTAAGTTTTCCTTCAGAACTTTATTTAAGTCTGTCACTCTCTAGGAGCTCCAGAAGGTTCTTTTGTCCCCTTCTCTGAAAGGAATTTGACAGAAGTCTACATATCCTTTGAACTTTAAAACCCTTGGCTTTCCACTAGCTTAATTAAAGATTCTTTAGCTTAACTAGATTGTATATATATCTTTGTTCCATCCTAATTGGGCTGTGAGCCAGGTCTCAGAGCATTACTTGACTAACTTTTCTGACGTATTTTTTATTGCCATTTCACTGTAACTCCTCCCAGCCTTCCTTTCCACCCCCAAAGAAGAATGAGCTCTGCTTTAGACAGATTTCCTGTCGGAAAGCCCAGAACTTCTTTATCACTTACATAAATTACATAACCCCATATGCAACGAGCATTTCATTAAACTCAGAACAATTTCACATGTAGAATGCTGCGATTGGAACATTGAAATAATGTCAGGCCTAAAACCCTGTGTGGGAAGAGGGCCCTCCTTGATACAAGCTTTTTAGATGCTTAGGGAACCAGGATCCACAATATCAGCTGGCTCAGGCTGGGAGTGAAGAGGCCATATCAAAGAAGCTTCTCTCTTTTTAACTTGCTGCTCCTTGAGAGGGAATCTCACAGGGCAGACTCGCAAAGGTGGAAATACTGTCTCAAGCAGCTGCTGTGTTTCGGTATTTCCTGGGGGAAAGAAATGTCCTCTCTCAGACTGAACACAACAAATTTCGTCAAAAAAAGAAAGATAAAGGGATAAGGCAAATACTGCTTATTGAGGAGCACCTGCTGTGTGTGATACACTTTACATACATGATAATATATCATTCCCATGGCAAACTCATAAGGGGGATGTTATTCTTCCCATTTTACAGTTGAGGGAACTGAGATTCCCAGGGCGTCAATGTGGGAATTTCTGGAAATGCTGGTAAACAGTGGAATTAGGGTTCAAAACTTTTGGCCTGCTGCAAAAACTCACGTTCGTTCTACCGGCCGATACTGTCTTATCGATTTTCTTTTGCTTTGATTTGTAGGGATTTAATATGTATATTTGATTTTCAAAATGTGATCATGGTAACAGAAATACCCACATTTTTTTGGTTTTTTGAGACGGGGTGGGGGGATGGTCAGAGCAGGGGAAGGGGCAGGGAGAAAGGGAGAGAGAATCTTCAGCCGGATCCTTGCCCATCATGGAGCCTGATTCAGGGCTCGATCCCACTACCCGGGGATCATGATTTGAGCCGAAATCAAGAGTCTAACCCTCAACTGACTGAGCCACCCAGGCACCCCAGGGAATATACATGCTTTAATGTCTTTTCCCTTCCTAAGAGTTTATTTATACGTTGATTGTATGGAACTAAAAACAGGTTTTGCATCGTTAATGTGAGACAAAAATAGGGTTAGTTTCCAAGGCTGATCTCTAGTTTGGGATCCTGCAATCCAGGGACCAGTTGGGAGAACGCAGTGTAGGTGGGGAGAAGGAAGACTGTCACTGAGGTCCCTTCTCATTTTCTGGGGTTGAGCTTACTTAGCTCTGTGCAAAGTGTTGCCATTGGTGAAGGTTTTTGCTGGCATTTTTATTTTCTTCTTTTACCATCGGCCATTCTCCTAGGGTCTTGTCTCAAAAGCCCTTTGTATCAGTCTGGGTCCAGCCAGGAGACAGAAACCAACAACAGTAATTTAAAGAGTGAAAATTCAATACAAAATATTATGAAGTTACAATAGGAAGGTAACGACAAAGGTATAGAGAGAAACTTAAAATTAAAAAAAGAATTTTTACATGCTTATCTACTTTTGAGAGAGAGAAAGAGAGAGAGTACAAGCAGAGGAGGGACAGAAAAGAGGGAGACACAGAATCCACAGCAGGCTCCGGGCTCCGAGCTGTCAGCACAGAGCCCGGCACGGGGCTCGAACTCTCGAACCTCAAGATCATGAGCTGAGGTAATTGGAGCGAGGCCAAGGTTGTGAGAACACCGAGGGACCGTGAGCTCTGGGGCAGAGCCAGCACCGTCTGGCTCACACATACCCACAACGCTGTGAGAACAACAACAACAATAATAATAGTAAACACAGTGCACAGAATTAACAGGGATCCTGGTCTTCAATATCCCTCCAGTGGCATCTACTCACAAAGCTTAACATCATGCTCGCTCTGAAGGAGTAATGTTTAGAGTCCATCCCGTGACCACAGTGCAGGGTAGTGCAGGATGATTTGGAGCGAAGAAGCAGGAAATTGATAACTACCCACTTCTAATCAGGGTAGAAAATCACGTTCCCAAACCACCGATTTTCCTCTTCATCCATACCTACAGGAGTCTTTTTCTTCGGGGAAAATAATTTCATGTGAATGCCAGCAAAGTAAAAGCAAATCAGTTTCAAAAATTTTTACTAATTGTGAATGGCTGCTCACATACCATCATCCCCAAATGTATCTGGGTGGTTTTTTTTTGGGGGGGGGGAGGGGACTATATTGCCAGTTATTAGCATAGCACCTGGCATGTAGTAGATTTCAATCAATATTCATTGAATGAATAAATCCCAGAAACATTTACATTTATAATAAAGAGGTGTTAACTAACACTAATCATCTGTAAGTGGTAGCATTTTAGGTAGTGAAAGTAAGTGAAACAGGAAAAGACATAGAACAAGGCATAGGGCATAGGTAGGAAGATGATTCTGGACAAGTAAATAAATAATGTTTCACGGGTGGGTGGAGGATGGATGTTGGTACTGCGATCTTGCCTCTGCTTTCATACTTTCTCTTTTGAAATTACAGATTCACTAGACCCTCCAAATAGTTGCACTAAGTGCTTCTGAATAGCGAGAGGAATTGAATGGATCCTCAGGGCTTGGGGTTATAAGCAGGAGCGGTAGGGACTGTTTTCTTGATTAAGATTAATTTTGATCGGGGAATTGTCCTCATTAGCGGAAATTAACGAGTGTCTTATTGAAAATACGTGAAAAGATGGTTCCTATCTACATTTTTTGCTTTCTTTATTTGTCACCTCAATATGATTTAAATTGCGTTATTGTCAGGGGAATCAGCAAGCCTCAGATTTAAAATCTATTTG
The DNA here is from genome assembly GCF_046562875.1 of Panthera onca. Taxonomy (NCBI): domain Eukaryota; kingdom Metazoa; phylum Chordata; class Mammalia; order Carnivora; family Felidae; genus Panthera; species Panthera onca. The sequence goes on from NC_138343.1 coordinate 139,248,104, forward strand.
TGTGTCTATTTATTAATTTATTTATGATACCCCACCTTTTCCAAAAAGTGGTTAAAAGCAAACATAATTAAACCACATAAAAGATTAATAAGAAGGCCTGGAAGAAGGATTAGGAACACATAAAAGGCGAGGGAAAGATCTATACCCCAAATTAAAATACTATGGTTACTGTGGAAAGTGAAATTATTGAATGCCATATGTTGGTTACCTAAAATATTTATTTGGTTAGAAAAATAATTGATTTGAGATCTAAATATCAAAAGTCAGGTTCCCACTGTGCCTTATACTAGCTGTGTGGCCTTGACAACCAGCGTTCGAGAGTCTCAATTTTCTCATCTGCAAAGTAGAGGTATAAATTAATATGTCACTATGAGGATTAAAAAAACTTTTATATGTGTACATGTTCTATAAAGACAGTGTACATATTTGAGATGTTACTATGAGGGAAACAATATCCATAATGCTAGTCATATTAAATATGTGGTCATAAAATTGACATTTAATTATGAAGAGATTAACTCATATTTTCCCTCAATAATAGTGATAAGCCAATTGCTTCTAGGCAGACTGTAGGGGTGCCTATGCTCAAATGTTCTAAAAAATAATTCCTGGTTCAATATTTGACTGAAATTTCAAAACTCAGTGCTATCGGACATAAAAGAGCCAAAGTGGCCTGGACATTTTTAGGACAAAATTTTGCCAGTAGATCCCATCAGCTGCAAAGAATCCACTACAGAATAGTTAATTTTTTAAAATACCATCTCCTCATAAATTAGCTGCAAAACATACCTTGAAGTACATTGCAAATTTTTGTCTACAGGAGAGGTGCTTTATTATTCGGAATGATCTGGAAGGATATCTGTCCCAAACAGAGCTTTTGATTTAGGATTGACTGGGTGATTAACCTCCAGCTTCAAAAATGGAACTTGAGGGCAACACTCTGGAGGTTCATCTTCTTTTTAGGGGTCCTGAGCATATGCCTTAGGGCCTTGTATGGTGTCTGGAATGAAAGCAGGTGTTGAATGAATGCATTTACTAATCCCACTTACTGGGAAGCCCTGGGAAAGTCACCTGAGGAAGCCAGTGATTCTTGTTCTGAGAGAACCATTATCCATCCTGTTGCTCTTCTTGTCCAGAGCACATCAGGCATATTTAAGTACTAGCCCTTTGAGTTCCCATATCTTCTTGCCCATCATGGCCTCCTGTGTGATTGCATCCATTCTGTTGGCATCAGTCATGGACTCTATACTCAAGACTCTGGGCCTCTCTCTGGAATTCCTGCCCACTGCCCGCCATATATCCAATTAAGACAGTATCACCTGCATGTCTTAGAGGCATCTCAAATTCAAATTTCTCAAACTCTTTTCTCCCCCACACTTCTCCTCCAACAAAACAGACTTTCGTCATAAAATCGAGAAGCCTGAGGCTTATTCTTGATTGCTCCTGCTTCCTCAGTAGTCCTGAATTTCCCGCCAGTCATCAAGTTCTATTGATTGTACTCTCTCCCCTGAACATATCTCAGTTCAAGCCCCTCTCCCCATTCTCACGCTGCCACGGTCACTGAAGTCACCAACACTTTTTCTTAATCATACTTAGTAGGTCGGCCAGCTGTCAATCCAGTTTCCTCATTTCTGTCCACTCTTCAGCCTGGAGGATTATTCTAAAACACAGATCTGATTATGTCCTTCCTCTAAGAAGCAATAATTTTGTCCATGCTTTAGTCTCAGTCGCTTACTTTGAGAAGACCTGTCTGATTCTCTGTGGGTTAGATATGAAAGGTGTGAATTATACATGGAAAGAGGGTGTTTTTTTTAACATGAAAATACGGATCGTACATAAGAGGAATGCAATGCTAAAGCCCTTTATATGCCCGACTTGTTCAATAAACAAATGGAACTCATCTCAGACTTACTAAAAGTTGTTGAACATCTTACAGAATAAACATCCCTGGAACCACATGGCAATCAAGACATTTTTGCTAGCATTGCATTCAAATTCCATCTCCACCTTTTTAAGCCCATTTGCTTTCATTGTTTCCACTCAAAACCATCAAATCATTTGCCACTGTCACCATAGCAAATCCCTTGACCGCTGATAAACTATTACTAGATTATTCTATTTCCGTCCTTGCTTGCTTTCAGAGTCCAGATTTTGGAGCTATTTTGCACTGTGCGATAAATCCCTATTTCAAGCCTGCTGCCTTGATTACATCTCCCTGTTTTTCCCAACTCTGTCAGAGAGTCCTACTGTCTTCTGAATCAACTACAACCTTCTAATAAGAGCCTCAAAAGTTTTCCATCAAGGCTTCTTCTCCAGACCAGCTCTCATAGTGTTGTAAATCAGCTATGACTGTCTACATCTCCCTGGTTCTCCTTCTCTTCTTAGTAAGTCCCCAATGTACCAAAGACAGCCTCAGATTAGCAGTGCTAGAATTCATCTGTTTCAGAATCATTTATGGACTTACCTACTCAAAGAAACTTTCTCCTATTAAACATCTTTCTTTTGCAACCTACAGCAATATTCCCTGACACCCCAATGCCCTTCTTAACCGATTTTAAAATTATGTTATTTATTTGAACACACTATTCCTATCGATCATATATTTTCCTGCCTTCTAAAATCCTTTAGGGCAGAAACAATTTCTCTATCTATTTCTATACACTGTGTGATCCTAAGCGCTTAGAAATGAGAGTGCTTCTCCATGGGTCTACAGTAAATATTTGCTGATTTAGTGATTAATCTGTGTGTTTGCAACTGTATTGGGGATTCCACATGGGAAAAGTGAGGAGTCTGGATTCTGCCCTATGTGCCAATTGTTGTTTAGGCCTAGAATGCAGATGTAATTGAATTCATGTTACCAAGATTTTGAATATACTAAAACTCTTAGAAACTACATCTCATAAAACCTGATGAAAAGCAAATTTAAATATAAGGTAGTATCTGAGAAATAGAGTTATGTTTGAACATTTCCATTCCACATCTTTAAGGAGTATCTTATGTATTAGAAATATAAAGAAATATTTGGAACTTTTCATCACTGGTCACACCAATTTTTGATACAGCTGAGGACTTTAATTTATGACACTGGTCTCATGACGATCTTTGAAAATTATAAACCATTTTTTGCCAATTCTGATTATGATTCATAAAATAATCACCCTGAGTTACTCATGATGCTTTGTAGAAATTTATTGGCTTTTATTGTTCTAATTTTTGAAAATTTTCTGGTCACTCCTGAAGACACATTGTGTAGAATTCTGAAGATGTTCCCCCAAGATTCCTTTCTCTGGCTACTCAGTCAAACATTAAACAGGTGATGTTATGAAGGCCCTCTGCAGGTGGAATTAAGGTCATTAATTTGATGACCTTAAGATAGAGGATCCTGGATTCTTCAGATGGACCCAATGTAATCATATGAAACTTTAAAAGTGGAAAAGGAAGGCAGAAGGGAGATAAAGCTGGAGAGACAAAGCAGAAAAGAAAACCAGGAGGATTCGAAGCATGAGGAGGATTCTGCTTGCTGTTTCTGCTTCTGAGAAGTACAGGGAAATGTACAGAGACCTCTAGAAGTTAAGAGTGACTCCCTGCTGATAGCCCGGGAACTTCAGTCCTACAACCCAAGAAACTGGATTCTGCCTACCGTCTGGATCAGTGTGGAAGCAGATTCTTTCCAGAGTATCCTAATAAGAGCCCGGCCAGCTGACACCTTGATTTGATCTTATGAAATCAGGAGTAGACAGCAAACTGAATGTCTGAGTACAGAACTATGAGATAATAAATGGGTGTGGTTTTCAGCTGCTCAATTTGTGATAACTTGTTACAGCGACAATAGAATGCCAATACACATATCACAGACAAACAAGAGTTGTTTTATTCTTTCCTTTCTGTAGGGGAAACTTGAACTCATTTCGGGCTGGACCCTTCCAGGCACCGTCCTGGAACTTATGGTGCTCTGTGGATGACTAATCCAAGCTTTGCCTTAATACACTTTGTTATAGAGAAAATTTGGTTTTCTAATGCAAGTAGACTTTCAATGCTATTTAGAAAGACTTCTGAACTAAACTTTAGTTCATGATAAAACCTTATCATGATGGAAGTCTCATCTGTACTCCACTGTTTGGGCAACGACACTTTAGGTGGTGGCTTGAGAGACTACCTCAGTAGTAATATGACCGTTAGGTAAAATATTTACATGGTACGATCTGAGAAAGGTCCAGTGGAATTTGTCTCTTCATGGAAAAACATTTCTTTCATTAGCCTGCCTGAAAATTTCACCTTGAGAGACAAGATATTAAACAGAGTTGTTGAAATGTTACCTTGAAGAAGTAACAATCACAATGCCTGTGGAGGTTGTCATAGTTTACAAAGCATTTTTACATACGTTACCTAATTCTCTTATCACAGTAATTCTGTGAGGTAGATGGGGTGAGTAGGGTGAAAATTTTTTTCTTCTTCACGGCATTTTTTGTTCTCTATCTTGTTATCAGCACTTTTATTTCCTTGTGGGAAATTGCCCTCTTCCCTGTGGGATTCTGCGGGTTGGGACCCTGAGTCAGGTGCATTGGCCATTGCTAGGCACATAGACATGTCTCACCTCTAGGCTAGCTGTGTTCCCTCCCTCTGTGGGGTGTGCTGACCAAAGGTAGCTGGCACACCTGGTCGTGCAGGCCAAGACCCGTCGCTTGTTGGTGCCCTGAGATGCAGCTGGAATTCTCACCTCCAACACCCAGGGGCTTCCTTCACTTTCTGATTTTCCAGCTTGGATCCTCGGCCTTCCTGTCCATTCTGTGAAGTCTTAGGACCCCTCTGATAATTCTCTTTGCTCAAATTATCCAGAGGTGGTCAAAGAAATTACTCTTTTCTTCCATGTCATGCTTTGACCCTTTTAAAATGATTTTGGAGGCCATTCAGTATAAAGAGCACTAGGCTGGAAGTTAGAAGATCCAGATTCTAGCCTTGGCTTACCATTTAACTAGCTATCAACGAGGCCTTTTCTAGCGGGGGAGTAACCCCAAAAGACGTGAAAAATCAGACTAAATATACCTTCTCAGTTTCTTACAGGCTAGGATAATCAGGCTGTTGGGAGCACTAAGAGCAAGGAAAAGAAATTGTGCTAAATTAAACCCAACAAACATTTATTTAACACCAATTTAAAAAACATTTAGAGAGAGGAGATTGGAAATGGGAGAGTGGAAGGAAACACGATACGTTGTTTTATAAAAGAGGTTCAGCTCTATAAGTTTAGTGTGGCAAGTCTTCTCAGTATTCCTTTCACCCCCATTTTCTGTGGGAAAATTTTAAGTAGTTTAGGTAATTAAGTTTATATTAAAATAGATATAATTTTCACAATACAAAATGTGAGTGAATTTTAAGATGAAACATAAGATTCCAAGATATTTTTTATTGTGACAAAATCTTAGAAACTTACTCTTAGTCTCTCGGGGACGCCTGGTTACTGGACACTTTGGCGGAAGTTTGAAAATTATTATATATGGAGAACAAAGGGGAAAGCTCATTATCAAATGTATATGGGCACAGCTGACGCAGTATCAATTATTTAGCTCTGATTTTCAAAACTGGGTGAAAGCATATACCATAAATATATATCGCTGATCTTACAATCAAGGTCACATACTTCTTTTTTTTTTTTTTTGCTTCTTCTGCTCTGGACTTCTTAGTTTTCATTTTTGACATCGCTGAGTCCTTTCTTTTTAAATTAAAAATTCAGGTTTTTTTGTAGTAGTAAAAAACACATACTCAGTGAACAATATTCAATCAATACGAAGTGTTGAAAGTAGCTATTCCACCCCCACCCCCTTCCACCCCCTTCCACCCCCTTCCACCCCCCCACCCCCCCACCCCCCTCCACCCCCCCACCCCCCTCCACCCCCTCCACCCCCCCCACCCCCCTCCACCCCCTCCACCCCCCTCCACCCCCCTCCACCGCTGTCCCACCTCTCCAATTTTACCCCTTTGTGAGAAGGAGATGCGTATTTTGCCATGTGGATTTTCAGTTGCCTATATTTCTGAATGCTTTTTAAATTTTTTTTTAACGTTTACTTATTATTGAGAGACAGAGAGACACAGAGGGTGAGCAGGGAAGGGGTAGAGAGAGGGGGAGACACAGAATCCGAAGCAGGCTCCAGCTCTGTGCTGTCAACACAGAGTTGATGCGGGGCTGGAACTCACAAACTGCGAGATCATAACCTGAGCCATAACCAACTGAGCCACCCAGGCGCCCCTATATTTCTGAATGTTTTTATTCTAATTGTTTGACAAGTTGACTTGATAAGATTTTCTTATCATTGTCAAATCGTGACATTTGTTCTTTTTTTTTTTTTCAGTTATGCCTTAGGGTTTTTTTACTTGCAAAAACTTCAATATACAGCTAAATAGTAGCAATGGCTGGGCACTGTAGTCTTGTCTTTGATTTAATTGGAGTTTTAATGTTTTATGATGCAGCACATTTATGGTAAGAAAGTTATTGATTTGGGAAATTGTATGTGTCTTTGCTTTAAGAGAGGTTGTATGAGATGGGGAATTTCTGATTCTTGAACGTTTGTTAGAATTCTACCATATCCATGCCTAATAGCTCTAGGGGTTATGTATTTATCTATGGCTTTAGTTTTTTCAATAGAAATGGTCTACCCAAGATTTAATTCTTGAGCCATTTTTGAAGAACTGGTTAAATTGTTTACAAATTTATTAATATACATTTGTCTTTATGGTTTTCAAAGTATTCCTTATCTATTTCTGTTTTTCATTCTTAAATTGTTTTCTTTGTGCTTTTGAAAAAAAAAAAAGATCTTCATTGTGCTTACTAGTTTTTCCAAAAGCAGTTTTATATAATTTTTTTTAATTGGGAAAAAATTTCAAACATATATAAATGTAGAGTGAACAGTTAATAAATCCAATGTATCCATCATTCAGCTTCAACAATTATCGAATGGACTGTCTTGTTTAATTCGGATGCCTACCCAGGTCCCCTTGCCATATTCCCTAGGTTATTTTAAGCAAATTCTAGACATCCTATCATTACAAATATAAATGTTTAATGTAAATATTTTAGTTTATATTTCTAAACAATAGTTACATTAAAAAATAAATAGCAGCCATACTATCACTATCTAAATGGTGGTAAGAAGAATTCATTGCTACCAAATATTAACAGCGTTCGTATATTTTAGATCACTTCACACACACATGCACACACACATACACTCAGTTTGAATTAGAATCCAAATAAATCCATCACTGCAATTGCTTGACATGTTTCTTAAATCCTCTTTAATCTACAGATTCTTTCCTTCTCTCCCTTCCTCTGCAATTTGTCCGTTAAACAGCCTACCATGATTTGTCCTATACGGTTTCTCACATTTTGGATTTTGCTGATTACTTCCGCATTTACCATTTCTCTGTCCCTTTTATATCTTGTAAATAGTAGCGAGATCTAGGAGCTTGAACAGACTGAAGCTGGTTTTCTCCCCCTCCTCCCCTTTTTGGTTTCTTCCTTTTTCAGTTTTGGCAAGCCTACTTCAGATCAGCGTGTTCTCCCACGAGCACTGGCTCTTGTCTTTATGTGATGTTACCAGCTGCTGATAATGAGTGGTGATCCCATGTAACTGTCCTTAGGTTAGATCACATAGGAAAAGCAAGATACACATTTGATGTGTTTTCTTTATTTGGCAGTTTTCCAAGTAATGAGTTTGTGAATATGAACAATGTGTCTAAAAATATCATTGTGAGTCTATAGATTTAAACCTATCTGTGTTTCAGTGGATTGTAGTTGTTGTCATTATCGATGCTCTAATTGTCCTCTCTTTAGCCGGAGCGAGCTCATGCAGGTTGAAGTCTAAATCCTCTTGACGTGACCCTTGTGGCCTTTGATAACTTTCTTCTTTCCAGTATGACAAGAGACACTTATCTTGTGCATTTCCTGCCCCCAACCTGGAATCAGCCTTTTGTCCAGAGAACCCTGGGTTTTGTTTTTGTTTAGTTTTTATTGAGAAATAATTATAGAGATCTGTTTTGGTGTTAGGGATGTTCTTTGCTACTGAGTTGGTGATTATTTCCAGGCCTTTTCAGTGAAAAAAAGCTAGAAAATTAAAAAAAAAATAAATCCTTCATAAATTTGTAATGATACTTTCAAGTACCTGTTTTTAAAATCAGAATAAATAATAGCTATATTAAAAGAAGTAGACCCAGTCTGTACTAAACTATATTCTTCATAAACATTATTTAGCCTTAGTTCTACAGATAGATGTCATAAAAAGTCTGACATCTTTTCATGTAACTGATGCGGCTTTTTGCCAAGATGCCCCGAAGGCTGCTTTTGTTTTTGTTGTTGTTGTTGTTGTTGTTGTTGTTTGTTTAATATAATAGTTTCATTGGAACATATCTTGATATTGGCCATTCTAGTCCAGTCTTCAAAGACATATGGTGGCTCTTTAATGTATCGTTTCGAGTCATATTATATTCAGGAAACTTTTCTTGAATGCATTTTAGTGTGAGTTTTAGGCTCTGGGGATTCTTATTATATGTGTGCTAGTTTTTCTTTACCCATAGTCCAAATCTATTCATTTCTTTTAACTCCTATTTATTTCTTTCATCATAGAATTTTTTTCTTTCCATCTATTTTCTCTTAAGACATTATCTGCTATGTTCACTAGCTCTTATGTTCTTTCTAGTTTATTCTTCACTTTGGATATACTAACTTGAAATTAAAAAAATTCATGAATTATGTCACCTCTTTGAAACCCTATTGTTCTAAAATGTCTTATTGCTGAGATTTTCAGAATTTGGATTTATAATATTCTTTCATAGTTTATGATGTAGGTTGTGTTAAAATATGAGGTTATGGTTTTATCTGTAGGGCTTGCCTTTCTGACATGTTTATATTGCTTATAAAGATGTTACCCTGTGTGCTTTCCTTTTTTTTTTTTTTTTGTTTGTTTATAGTAACTTCCTTTGGCATGTGACTGATTCTTTTCTGTTCCTTGCTTATTACATAACATAAGTATTCTTTTCTTTATAGAAGGGAAATGGAGAAGGAAGTCAGGGTAGGGTTCATTTTTTCATTTGTCTGGTTTTTGTTTGTTTGTTTTAGTTTTGCAGCTCTGAAAATCTGTTGTCTTCTAAAAATGGTGATGGGGGAAAAAAAGCTCACACTTTCTGGGATCTGCTTTCACTGCTTGCCTCCCCAACCTTTATGTGGACTTTCACTTTCTTTTGTTTCTATTATCTTTGCGCTGTTCAATTTGGATATCCCTCCCAGCCATTTCTTTTCAACAGAAGGCTTTGTCTTGGAATGGAGCTCTGATTTGCTAGTTTTAAGGTCCAAATGGTCCTGACATCATTAGACCTGTTGCAAAATGGTCCCTTGCTTGTACCTGTGAACTGGACCTACCGATCACCTAGTTTCCACAGCTGTTCTCAGGTTGCCACGTGGAACTTTACAGGGAGTGTCTCTCAGCTTTGGAGGCCTGCGAGAAGGCCAGTTACCTCCCCACTGCTTCCTTTAACACAAATTTGTGGTCTTGTGGCTTTTAGTGTTTAATCTTTATCACTTGAATTTTGGGGGGTCTGTGGGGTAACTTGCCACCTAGCCTTGGGCATCTTTGGTTTTGCTCTGTTTTCATGGTGGTTTGGGGAGATCAAAGAAGAAACCTATGCTAAAAACCGTATCTTTCATCCAGATTTGGGCTTTATTGAACAATTTTTGTTTTGTGCTATATCATAACTTTTTATATTTAATTCTATCTTCACATACGATTAATACTTTGTCTGACGTAGATTTCTAGTTTCTAAGTTATTTTTCCCTCAGGGTTTGAAGATGTTTTACTATTTTCCTACGTTGCTGATGAGATGACATTGTCAGTCTGATTTAAAAAACTTTTTGTTTTTCTTAAAACATTTTGATTTTCTCTTCATTTGTAATAACCTGAAATTCGATGGTGATGTGTCTAGGGGAATGTGCATGCGTGTGTGTGTGTGTGTGTGTGTGTGTGTGCTTAAATTCTACTCAAGATCAGATGAATTGTTTTGATCTGAGGATTTATTTTTTCCTTCAATACTGGGAATTTTCTTCACCATTTCTTAGAATATTTACTCTCTTTTCTTTCTATCCTTGCCTTTCAGAAATCCTATGAGTTATGCATTTAAGCCTTCTGGGCCATTTTCCATGTCTCTTGCCTCTCACTTTAAAATTTTATTTTTTTGTTATTTATTTTATTAAAAAATTTATTTTTTGAGAGACAGAGAGACAGAGCATGGGCGGGGGAGGGGCAGAGAGAGAGGGAGACATAGAATGTGAAGCAGGCTCCAGGCTCTGTGTTGTCAGTACAGAGCCTGACATGGGGCTCAAATGCACAAACCATCTCACTGTATAATTTTAATCTCTTAATCCTTTCATTCGACATTCTGAAATAATCTGTTGTCCCAGTCTTCCAGCTCAGTACTTTTCTTTTCAACTGATCATTTAACTACTTAGCCCAAATGAACTTTATCTCTTCGCGATTGAATTTTAAATTTCATTCAATGTACTTGAGCTTTAAAAAATAGTCTCACAAATACGAGGCTCTTCAGTATATTTGTTCTAAAGGCTTGTTCTGTTTGCTTTATGAAATGTTTTCTTGGCCGTACGTTTTCATTTTCTCGTAATGGGGCTGGTTTTTTATAAATTGTTTGGTGATTCTTGCTACTTGCTCCTCTTTCAGTTGGAGTGTCCCTGCCAGACCTTTGCTTTATCTGTTTTCACACACTGCTGGGCAGACAAGGCAGTCTATTTGAGGCTCACTGAATCACCTTCAAAAGGAGGGAGAAAGAAATACCTTGCCGGAGGTTTTAATGACTAGTCTCCTGGACATGGGTGGTCTCTGTTTCTTTCAGATATCTCCACCGCTGAGGACACTAATTGTCTCTCCAGCTTTAGCTCCTGGATCAGAGGTGAAGGACTTATTATTCACAGCACAGCCAAGAGTATGAACTTCCTATTCACAGCTGTTCAACCTTCCTCCCCTCGTGCAGGGAAGACCTGGCGTGGCCAGGAGGGATACTGCACACAGTGGGTTTGCATCACAGCTGAGCAAGCTTGAGCTTTTATAATGAGCAGCAAACAAACCTGCCTGACCTTTGCTCTGGAGAAAGATGTTATTTTGATTTTACTGGACAGTAAGCCAACCTGCTTTCTGTTTTGGAGAGAGATACCATCCCTATCTTCCAAAGCTGTTTGCTAGTCACCCATCCTTGAAAAGATAAGCTGGAACGAAAGCTGTCAGTGCCTCAGTTTGCAAGGCAGGCAGAAACACGAGACCTGTGAAGACCTGTCTCCCGCTGCCCCCTTATTAACTGTATCATCAATATTAATAGATGTTGAGTCGTGTAGATTTTCTAGATACAATCATACCTGCAAATAAGGACGATTTCTTTCCTCTAGCTATGTTTACAGGGATTTTGTTTCTTCATCTTACTGAATTAGCTAGCACCCGACGTCAATGTTAAATAATAATGTCGGTTAATGGGTATCCCTGTTCTCATTTCTGATTTCACAGTAATGTACCTATTTTAATACATTTGCTATTAGTTTCTGGAAAAAAATGTTTTAATGTATATTTATTTATTTTGAGAGAGGCGGGCAGAGAGAGGGAGAGAATCCCACAGGGCTCCAACTCACGAAACCATGAGGTCATGATGTGAGCTGAGATGAAGTGTCAGTTGCTTAACCAACTAAGCCACCCAAGCGCTACTGGGAAATATATTTTCTTGTGTTTAGAAAATATTCCTCAACATGTAGTTTACTTGTTTTTTATTGAGAAAACAAAAATGACTAAATTTAATCTGACACATTGTCTTCACATACTAATTATACTTGCTTTTCTTTTACAGTTTTAAAATGCAATAAACAGCATTAAATACTGGTGTTGAATCATCTTGGAATAAATCCTTTCTAGTTCTAGTACATTATTGCTATACGGTTCTAGATTTGATTTGTTAATATTTTTATTTCACATGTGTATCTATTAATAAGTGAAATTCTCTTTTTGAAGTTTTGTTATCAGGGTGAATTAGAAAGCTGTGTTTGAAATACTTCAAATTGAAAAAAAAAAAAAAAGAAAGTTTTGTCCCAAGTAAGTTATATATGACTCACTCATAAAACGTTCTACTAAAACTATCTCTTTCAAAAAAATTGGTTTTAAACTTTCCATCTTTTATTTTTATGTCCTGATTATAATATTAACATGTTTTAAACATCAAACAATACCAATAACCAAAAGCAGTAGGTTTTTTTTTTTTTTTACACAATTTTAAAGCATGTTCCCTAAGGCAACTTCTTTCAATTTTTATGTCTTTTATGTTAATATTTCAAAATAGTATAACTAAACTGCCATCTTTACTCATTAATTTAGTTACTACCAATGGATAGATGAGGATTTAACTCTCATACTTATTACATTGCTTACCTTGCCAATGTAGTTATATCTTCTTTTTAAACACTGTTCAATATTTATATTATGACTATTTCAATGTTTTTCACTCCTAATCCAGTTGTATAGTATGATATTTTCCTCTTTTTCTTCTTAGGTTCTTCTCAGGAGGGAAGGAGATTATGTGGATTGCCTCATTGACATGATTTTATTTTTTTGCTTAGTTTTCTGTTTACCTACTGCCCATTATTCTCCAATGCTCCATGATCAACACATCAAAAAAATTACTTCTTCAATTTCCTTTCTCTGGCTACTTCTCTTATCCTTCTGCTCCAACCAGGACTGTAGCATGGCCTGGACCTGCAACATAGGTATCATCTTATCAGTTTATTTTTCTTTCATTTTGAAAAATCCCTTAACACTCTCCTACACTGATCCTGTTTCTTGGATACTGAGTCTTTCTCTTCTTTGGTTCATTACTTTATTTTTGTAATGCACATCCTCCTGAATTTTTCTAAGTGAAGATACATAGGAAGTACTCTTTGAGGCTTTCCCTATTTTATATTGATAGTTTTGATGGGTATAGAATTCTAACTTGCAACTTGCTTTCCCTCAGGATTTTGAATACATTAGTTCATCTTCTTGTTTTCAGTGATGCTGTCAAGAAGTTCAAGGGAATTCTTATTTATTTATTTTTTTTTGGCTATTTTAAAAGCAAAGCTTATTGAGGTATATTCTATATCCAGTACACTTAAATGTAGAACTTGATGGGTTTTTACATATAGCAGGAGCCACCTACAAAGATCAAGTATACACAGAACATTTCTAGCCTCAGCCCCAGAAGGTTCCCTGTGTTTTTATTAGTAAATCATTCTTGACCCCTAAACTCAACTGCTATTTTGACTTTGCCTGTTTGAATATCATATGAATGAAATCATATAGTATACAGTTTTCTGTATTTGGCATACTATGCTCAATATTATGCCTCTAAGATCCATCTATGTTGCATGTAGCATTCATTCGATTTTTTTTTTGCCAGAATTAATAATGCCCATGGACAAAATGGGCATTTAGACTATTTCTAGTTTCTCTGCTATTATGAGTAAAGATGTTATAAACATTTTTGTGCATATTTAAAATTCTTGATTCACTGTGTCTTTGTTTCACTCTCTGGAAAATTTTAGGATATTTGCTTTTCCCTTCAATGTTATAAAATCTTATTAAGTGTCTTTAGTGTGGGCCTCTTAGTTTTCTTGATATTGGGCAGTTGTTTCTTTTAATTGTGTGGTCCTGTGAAACTTTCTGGTATTTTTTCCTTTAACAATTTCTTCCCTTGCATTTACTCTACTGTTTAATTTTAGAATTTCTACCAACCAAATTTCTCACTCTTTGGTCTAATCCTCCAGTAGTTAGCTATTCTATCCTATTGTCTACACATGTCTTTATGGTAGATTTTCAAAGCTTTACTTTTTTCTCTTATTATCAAACTGATTTTCAATATATTTTCATTTCCAAGTGCTCTTTCTTATTATTTCTTGGAGCAGTGTGGGAGGCAAGGATTACATTTATACTACCTCATGTTTAAAATTTTACTTAGTCCTCCTATTTTGCTGTCCACTCCTTATTGCTGTTTTTTTGTTTGTTTCCTTTTCTTTGTTTGTTTCTTTTTACTGTGCCTGGTATACAGGCATCTGGTTCCCTCATATTTATTTCTACATCAGATTCAATTTTAGCTTCCTCTGTTCCTACGTGCATGTGGAGAGCAGGGGCCATACCTGATTTTTAGGGTAAGGGGACACTTGGGGGTCTAACTATTCCACATATACACTTTTCATGAATGCCCTTGTTTTCATAAACAGGCATCATCTTTACCTTTTACAATTCCTGGTTCTTCTACACCCTAATATTTTTATTATTAATATAATAATATTATACCAGGTATACTGGTCCATCTCCCATTGATATTTTATTCTGTAAGCTTCTAGGTTATGGATTCCTAGATTTTACTGAGTCATCTGCTTTACATCTTCCAATGGTTGTTTTATTTGCTGTTCTGCCTTTTCTTGTTCGCTTGGTTCTTGTAGTTTTATACCTTTTTTTATGCCTTTTGCTGCCATTTTATTGAGTTTCTGTGAGGAAGAAGAGATAAAAGTATGTGATCCCAGACATTATTCCAAAATGTGGGTTTTAGTTTTCTAGTTATCTGATCATTTGCGTTGATATCATCAGTCAGTTTTTATCTCTATGTTCTCTCTATTTTCAAGTTTATTTTTGTTAATTTGGTTATAGTTTCTTGTAATTTTTTGGTTGGCAGTTATATATAGGCAAGACTTTACATTAAAAGTAAGTAAAGAGATTAAATATATGAACCTAGCAAGAAAATAGTGATCTCTAATAACCAGCATGCACATACTGAATGCAACTGCTATCAAACCATTTCATTTCTTTTTTTTTTGGATAGGTCTATACTTATGTCACATTTTTCTATTTCTATTAAGATTGTATTGCTCCTTTTATTAAAAATATTGAAACTAAGAATTGGGGACTCCTTAATTTTAACTTTGAATTTTATGCATTTACCATAAAAAACTGTTTTTAATTAGATGAGTAGAACGGGTTTTGCTACTGCAGAAAAACAATTCTTGCATATGAAACGTTCATACTTCATCAACACAAATGGTTCAGGACCCATCTATGTAAGAGCTCTAGACTTTGCAATAAATGTGTTCCAACAGAGTTCAAGTTTGTTATCATTAATTTGATAGAGGAAAATCTCAATGGAAGACAATAGGTGTGGCATTCATTGAAACAGCTCAGTAATATGTCTTCTTAAGAATTCATACCATGGCTGAGAGTTTTTTCTTTTTCTTTTTTTTTCTTTTTTATTCTGTGTAAGTGTACTCTTGTTGTTTGAGAATTATAGTTAAGTCTCCAGAAATTTCAAAGAAAATGTTGAAAAGCTTCTGAATGAACGGTAAACCGAATACCTAGGGAAGTTGTTCAGAACAAAACCAAATTTGAACATCGCGGAATTTTCTGATGTACAGTGATGGCAGATGTATTTAATACTATTAATACAATAAACTTACCTCTTAGTTCAGTAGCATTTTTCTATCTGAATTGTGTTATTAAATATGCTTTAAAACACCTTTGTTCTATGTTTATTTTACAAACATATCAATGTTAGTTACAGAGGTTTACAAAGACCAGGTTGTATGTGTATCTTTTAAATTATTATTTTTCCAAAATAAATGAAAATCGTGTGCCCAGCCTCCAGTCCCTTCCAAGACAATTTGGGAGAAAATTCTAGTTACATTGGTATTTTGAGGTTTTTAAAACTTTAATGTATTAGCGATTTTAACAACTCCTAACTCTTTACACAGATAGGCCTAGGTTATACTATTAGAATATGGAAGTGGATACTCTAAATCTAAACCTTGGGGTCTTATCTGAAAAATTGGAAGGTATGAGGTTGACATGAAATAGTATAAACAGATTATTTAGCTCTGGAGCTAAAACCCAGTGATGTTATTAGTTTTCTAATTATAACTTTATAAGACTCAGTAAAACTTGAAAATATGTATTACTAATAGAATGTGAATAATACTCGGCTCCTAATAAAATGAGAAGTAGTATTTAGAGGTACAGAATGATGGAATCAGAGTACTTTGGGAATTTTGGGAATTCTTACTCAATTTTAGAAGTAAAATAGGTTAAGACAAACTTCAGGTCCTTATACAGGTTTTCTTAGCTAGCAATATACAGAATATTATAAGGTTGCCAATGTCAAATGTTTTTTATACCATTTGTTACTTACTTTTTTAGTATACGTTTTTTATTTATACGTAGTGATAAGTATCTTACACTTTTATTATTTCATGGATACTTAAATAGATTAACAAATTATGTCCTGATAGATAACATGAGAAAATTGCTTGAAAAAATTGTTTTAGGAGTCATAAAATTTTCAGTGTAGAATATATTAAGCAAGTGTATTTTCACCAGTTCTTACACATATCTTTCTTCAGGTACCTGATTCAGTTATGTTGTCTTTGGCTGCAAATAACGGGAAACCTGAATGAAAATGAAAAACAAAAAAATTCTTTTCTCACGTAACAAAGTCCTTGGTAGAGTATTTCTAGGATGGGTGAATTTTTCAAGTTTAGGGCTGTCAAAGTCCAAACTATATTGAGGCAAGAAGGGGAAAGTCCTGCATTCAGCTTCTTTTTTTTTCTCTTTCTTTCTTTCTTTCTTTCTTTCTTTCTTTCTTTCTTTCTTTCTTTCTTTCTTTTAACGTTGATTTACTTTTTAGAGAGAGGGAGAGACAGAGAGTGAGCAGGGGAGGGGCAGAGAGAGACGGAGACACAGAATCCAGAGCAGGCTCCGGGCTCCAAGCTGTCAGTACAGAGCCCGGTATAGGGCTTGAACCCCAAGCCATGAGATCACGACCTGAGCCCAAGTCAGAGCTTAACCAACTGGGCCACCCAGGCGCCCCAGCTTTTTTTTTTTTTTTAAGAGCACTACATTTTCAGGGGCCATGGCTTTGGCACCTGTCGATGCCTAAATTAGTCAGGAACAAGAAACATAATTACAATGACTGGCTTAGACTGATCAACATTTCCTGCATGAGCCTCGGAGTGGCCCATGAAATGCAGGGCTACTGGATATGAGAACAAAATGGGGCTTTGTTGGGAAAAAAAAGAAGAGAACACCCTGGAGTTAGCCATGAATTCCTGTGAGTACTTAGTACTGAACCCTGGGCATCTGATTCTTAAAATCTCTCCAGTTCCCATACCAGAGTTTTCTTCTTAGTCTCTTCTTTTCTTGCAGTGCACACAGCCTCCCTTCCCTCCGCATTGATTCCTGTCTCCTCCTCTTCCTTTCTCTACTTCTGCCCTCCCATTCCTTCCCAGAAGCAAAAATAACCTCTTTTCATGTGAAGTAGTTTCCCTACAATGGCTTGTTGCCTAGCTCTTTTCCTATAGGGTCTCCCTATCTACCTCTGGAGATTCATCAAGATGTTTTCCCAAACAAAAACATAAGGTTTTCTGAAAGTGCACTCAGTGTGAACTGGTACAGTAATTGACTTTTCGCCTTCTATACACAGTGGGTTAACATAGAAACAGAATGAGAAATCGCATTGGAAAATTTCATTAGAAACCTTTGTGGCTGTAGGAGTCAGGGCTCTTCATACAACCAGGACTATCTGTATATATATGGGATTGGCTTCCATGATTACGGAGGTGAGCAAGTTCCACGATCTGCAGGGTGAGCCGGCAAGTTGGCAGGCCAGGAGAACAATGATGTACGCTCCAGTCCAAAGGCCCAGCTGGCTCAAGACTCAGTAAGAGCTCATGTTTCAGTTTGAACCTAAAGGTTTGATGGCTGACACGAAGAATTCTCTGACTTGGGGAGGGTCATCCTTTTTTGTTATATTCAGCCCTTTATTTAAGTGAGGCGTACCCATGTCAGGGAAGGCAATCTGTTTTACTGAGCCCACTGATTTCAATGTTAGTCTCATCCCAAATACCATTCTAGAAATACCCAGAATCATGTTTGACCAAATATCTGAGTGGTGCACGGCCCAGCCAAGTTGACACATAACACTGATCGTCAAAATAGCCTACCGGTTTTAAGCTTTCAGAGACTTGCAATTAAAAATGAAGGAAGGTTCTAATCTTTTTACCTTAAATGTTACTGTCAAAGGACCAATTATTCCCTGAGTCATGGTTAAGGTCTCTGGGAATGTGAGAAGCCAGCCAGCCTACCTGGATTCCACCTTCCTTCAGCATCTACCTGGTGATCTGCTTTTCCTAAAAGTCATCCTCTCTCAGGGGTACCTTCCTTGACTTTCTGGATGAGATGAATATCCTGATTATTTTAATGGCATCACATAGCATAACCTCTATTGTATGCATCACAGTTATAAACTTTCATTTATTTTTAAACTCTTTCCACACGTTTAATCAAACAATCACAAAGAGATCATGGCAAAGACCATACCTGGTATTTTTAACATCGTAACTCAATGCTGGGAACACCTGTGCATGGTAAACACTGTTATCTGCTGAATAAATGAATGAACAAAGCAAATTGTCGAAAGTAGCTGAGCGTGTAAAGGTGGTGTCTATCTAGGAAACTACCGGCGAACAAAAGCTGGCCTCTCTACTGGTTGGGGAAAAGAAATCAACCATGGAACTACAAGATTAAACAGAAGTATTGGCAAAGCCTGTGTTCACTGAGGTATGGATGCTTTCATAACTTTGAGGGTTGGTAGAATATTTACATGGAGACAGGCGTGCAGCCAGCAGTGGATAATGAGGAATTTGAATTCTAGAAGGCAGAGGTACAGATCTGGGAAAGCTTGTCGTCATCTGGAAGGGACTGCGAGAAGGTAAGTATAAAAGGCAGAAAGAAATGTCTGTGTTGAAAGAATAAAATAAAGATGTGTCCGTAAGAGTGGGTGAGAAAGTATAATCGGAGACCTACTGAGAGAACCAGGAATTTCTGAAACCAAAGGCAAGGGGAAGAAGGTAAGAGGAGTAGAGTGACTGTGTAAAATGCTCTAAAGTCGAGGCGAGGGTGTCCTGAGAGAGGCTGATGGGAAGGGCGGTTATCTTTGAGGCTGCCAAGATTAGAGTCTTAGCAAAGGTTTGATCGCAAAGGATGAAGGGAGAATTAGGCGTGGATCAAGCAAGTGTGGCCATCTCATTTGGAAATGGCGATGAACAAAGCAAAAGCCCATGTGATAAACCAAGGGAATCTCGTTGAAGAGGGAAGATATTTTTAGAATAGAGAAGATGAAGACGGCTATGTGTACCAGGGGAGGAGGCAGTATACGGAGAGAAGCTAAAGACACCTCTCATAAATAAAAGCAGGTTTATGTACTAAAACTGCTTTTTCAAATCCTTATTTGTGTTGTATAAGAAATGCACGCAAAAAACATGAACAATTCTCATTTTTGTCTCCGCATTGGTTCAGCTTCTAAAATGTTTTCCGCTCTTGCCCGGAAGTGATGACCTTGAAATAGTTTCAGCTGATATTTTCTTGAACCTCTTGTTGTTATTTATATTAGGACCCTCCAGTGTTCATTCTCACACTAATTTCTTCTCTCATAAATTCTGGGACCTGAAATGTAAGGCACACTAGGTGACATCACGAGTCACTGTGTTCAGAAAGGGAGATTCCCCACAGCTGGTAGCATTTTTCAGATTTCCTCTCATTCCATTTGGCCCACTCTGTGCCTAAACCCAGTGATGTCCCTCCATCCCACTGTCCTCTCCAGTCTTCTAACCCACTTCAGAGTTGACTATTATGGTAACCAAACCAGATCTTTGATCAAGAGAGACACTAGTGGTTGCCTTAACATATTACAAGTTAATTTACACTCAAGAAATCTGTGGAAAAGCAGAGGATTTTAGAAAGTGTTGTGCCTTTTATCTCAACATGTAAATTCAGCAAATTCTAATCTGTGTGGCGCCCTCGGTTCTCTAACCTCTTTTCCAGAAACAAGGGGGGGGGGCGGTGATTGCTTTCCCCTTTTCTTCCTTCAACATGTTTTCCATTGTAAATAAAATTCTTTTTGCCTTTCTTTCTGAACCACTGATTCAAGTCTTTCTCACAACCTCAAGTTAGAACCATCCTTGGGGTATTTTGTGAATAGCCTTTGATGTAGTTTGGTAATACCATGTTTTGTGGAAGTAGATTTTATTCAAATAAAAATGGTCTGCTCCTCTTTTATTGTGCTTCTGAAAAAGTTATTAGACTTAAAATGTGATGGGTCCATGCAATCGCCTGCCTAAGGCCTGAATTTTCTTCACTTGGTCTTTTCTAAAGTGAATTACAGGAATAAGTTGGCTGTCAGCCTCTTCTTTGGTTTGCGGGTAGGTAGAGCAGTTATTTGGGCTATTTTGATTTTCATTATAGGTTAAGATAAAGACAAAATAAAGCTTTCTGGGGAGTGTTAAATATTTCAAATATGGACATTTGAGCCATAAACTATCACGAGACTCTGAACAGATTGCAGGAAAGACAATCTCCTGGAGAAGAAAGTTGGCTCTAAAGTTATTGGTGAAAGCAAGAGAGAATGAGTAAACGAATATATGTGCCTATTCTCCAGAAACTCCTTTTTCCCCATTTCCTTACAATGTATATTGGATATGACACCTGACATGGGTATAAGAGTTACCCAATACCACTTAACATTGTGGCCTCCTTGAGTTTGAGTGCTTATATTGAGTCATATTTTATCCATTCTTTTCTTTACTTTTATTCTTGTGACAGGAAGTAATTTCATTAGGATTGTGCACATTTGATACTATTTTTATATAGAAATTGCTAGCTGTATAACATTTTTCTATAACAGATATAAAAGACATACTAATTATTGCTATAAAACTTCTTCCTGAAGTATTTCTTAGAGCCTTATTATAATTCTTTGAGACTGGAATGACCAGTAAATGGCTGGTCCACACCACCGAGAGGCTTATAGCATTATATATATCTGTAGACTGAAGAGAAAGCTATGGCTATATATCAATGCGCAGAGTAAATCATTGCCAAATAGTGACTTTGGTAGGTGGGCAACTAGTTTAAGATTTTCTCTAGTATAACAATCACCAGGGAAGAATACGATAGGTTTCATTTCTGGTATCTCTTTTTTGCTGATTTGTAGAATTAGGAAATCAGCTATTTGTATTAGTTTTATGGGTGGAATTGTGTCCCCCAGAAAAGAAAGGTTGGCGTCCTAACCCCTACTATCTCAGAACATGACCTCATTTGGAGATAGGGTGTTGACAGAGGTAATCAAGTCAAAATGAGGTCATGAGAGTGGCCTCTACCCCGATATGATCGGTGTCCTTATAAAAGGGGAAACTTTGGATACAAACAGTCTTCATATGGCACTATGGGGCTAGGAGTTCTGTGAAGATTGAAATGATCCTGCCACAAGCCAAGAACTACCAGAAGCTGGGAGACGTGTCTGAACAGATCCTTCCCTAGAGCCTTCAGAGGGAATAAGGCCCTGCTAGTGCCTTGACCTTGGACTTCCAGCCCCCAGAACTGTAAGAAAATATATTTTCTGTTGTAAAGCCACTCAGATGCTTTGTTATAGCAGCCCCAGAAAACTAGTGCAATTAGTTAAAGCAGGTAAAGTCATATGATATAAGAAACAAGCCTCCAAATCTCAGTGCATAAACACAATGAAAAGTTTCTTGCTCACGCAGAGTGCAGTGACTTTGGTAGATAGCCTTCCCCATGGTTTTCCAGACACCCAGATTGCTTCTTTATTGAGATTGTTCCCATCTTATGGCTTCCCCAATCCAGAGGGCCTTGAGTCTTTTGCTGGGTCCTTTGTATCCACATGGCTGTGGCTGGGATGGAGGTAGGGTGGAAAGGAGGAGAGTTACATTTGATTGAGGGAAAAATTGGATTCTAGGAGTTTAATTGTTCCCTGGAAGCTGAGAAATGTACTGGTAATTCAATATTATTATCAGCAAATAATGCTGAGACATTTTTAAACACTTTATACTAGGCATTTCTAGAGGGCTTTATAGGTAAGTTTGTCTTTTTTAGTTAATAGTTGGTACTGTTATTAACGTCACTTACAATGAGGAGACCAAGGATCAGAGAGGTTAAGTACCTTGCCCCAAATCACACAGATGTGCATGATAGAGCCGTGATTCAAACCAAGCCAGAATGACTACAGAATCTATATATTTAATTCTGATGTCACTTCTATAACATATACAAATGTATTTATGAGAATTTACAATAGCCCATGGTTATTTTTACCTGTGGTTGTCATT
This sequence comes from Panthera onca, assembly GCF_046562875.1. Lineage (NCBI taxonomy): Eukaryota > Metazoa > Chordata > Mammalia > Carnivora > Felidae > Panthera > Panthera onca. Next base: position 139,270,332 of record NC_138343.1, read on the forward strand.
GGTGTAAATTCAATGCATACGACCTCATGAGAGAGATGTTTAAAGCACCCTTAGGAGAGACGGAAGGGGCATAACCAGACACTGGTTCATAGCTACTCCTTGTCTGAATGTAACTTAAGAGCCCAGAAACTTGTCTTGAGAATTTTTACCTTTCCTTTTCTATTCTTCCTTTTCTCTTCTTGTCATTCCCAATTTTTATTAGAGTCCTTCTTTCTTCTCCTGCCCTCTTCCAGCCCAAAGAGTAAAGTATCAAGTGTTATTTTCTGACACTTATTCCTGACGGTCTCAACTCATTCGAGTACTTTGTTCTTGTGGGTTTTTGTTTCTGTTTTTTTTCAGATTTAGGATTAGATTTCACTGCAAATAAGAGCAATCCTCCAAGTAAAGGAAGCTTAAACAAGATAGGAGTTTATTGAGAGAAAGAGAGAGAGAGAGAGAGAGAGAGAGAGAGAATCTTAAGCAGACCACACCCAGTGCAGAGCCCAATGTCACAACTATGAGATCATGACCTGAGCCAAAATCAAGAGCTGCTTGACCGACTGAGCCACCCAGACACCCCAATGTGTCTTTTGCTGTAAAGACTAGACATAGGCATGTGGGGGTGCTGCAGTGGCTTTGCTCCATGAAAGCCTCAGGCACCCAGTTTCCTTTTTTCTCGTTCTGCTGCTGTGCGTGGCCATTCCCAAGGGCATGTTCTGTGTAACACAGCTGTTTTATGTCCAGCCATCCACATGTGCATTCCGGCCAGAGGGACAGAAGACAGGGGAAGAGAAGAATATACTTCTGTCTTCTGGGAGCTTCCTGTAAGTTACACGCATTTCACATCTATCCCAGAAGTTAGTCCAATGGACACGCCTAACTGTAAGGGAGGCTCCCCACTTAAAACCAGGGACTCTATTATAGTAGAAGATAAGGAAAGTCAGATATCGGGAGATAATTAGGAGTCTCTGAACCACGCATTGAAATTCTAACTGCGGAATAAAAACAATGCTCCAGCTAAAGGAATTCCAGATATCCAGCACTTTGGAAGAATGCATTTTCTCTAAGTTGCCTTATTCTTGGCTCTGAATCATTTCAGTGCTAAAGCTGGATTTTAAGATTGATCTTCTCAGGCTGTTTAGGGCTGGGGGTTTGGCTCAGTTAACAGGACCAAGTGTTTTTTCTTCTGTGAACTTTGGTGTTAGTCTTATATCTGTGCGAAGATTCTCCAGTTTGGAGGGTGTAGGCTTTTTCATATTTTGTTTTCTACATACCTGTGCCACCAGCTTAGGCTCGCAAACTGCACCTGCTGTCACGGTGTAGCGTGTCTGTTGCTTTTATTCCATTCTTACCATCCCCATAACACACTGTCTACTCAAATCACAAAGTCAGCTGAAAGCATCTCAAAGCCTATTCTGGGAGGTCCATGGTGATTATTGGTAGATGACATTAGAGGTAGGAAAGCAGCCAGCTGATAGCTTGAGATGCCCATGATACATTCTACTATGTCAAGCTCACGGTCACAACAGTTTTGTTATGTTTATTCTCAACCTTTAAGCTTTTCCTGTCCTCTTCATTCATAAGATTTATATATCACACTAGGTGTGAGTAATATGCACTAAAGGCCTAATTAGCATATCAATATAAAGTAATTTGTTTGTCTGACCAGTGAATACTGAATCTTCACTGATATGGAAATGAGAAAATCTTTTTTCTGTCTTTTCCAGAAGAATACAAATTAAAACAAATTTTAAGTTGCTTGATCCTTGGCCACTGTTTTCTCAGGAGGCCCTTTGTCTTCATTAATACGGGTTAAAATATTTTGTATGCGTGTATTTTGTTTATATAAACAATTCTGTATCAGTGAGGCAAAAAGAAAAAATTAAAAATTCCTAAAAAAAAAAAAAAAAAACAACAAAACACCCAAAGGGAACCGGCATCCACCACTATAATTTTTATTTTATTACAGGTTTTTAATCCACTTAAGTGTCTGATTGCGTGTCAAATAGGTCATTTATTAGGGCTGAAGTATTGCTCACACAATGCATAGAGGGAGGAGAATGTTTCCAGTTTAATGAAGTTAACATCTGTACAATAAACAGAAGTGCCGTTTTTGTCGGAGATCTGTTTCCTGCCAGAGAATGATGTCGAGCCCTGTGGTTCCACTACCGTCACACTGAGGATCCCGACAGCAGAACGAGTCACAGTTTGTAGTGTTCCCATCCGAAATACAAACAGCATGGACCTTCTGTGTGAACACTGAGCCCAAACAGTAAAACCACTGATGTGAGCGTTTCAGCCCCGCGGCTTTATTTTGTCTGTGTAGCTGAGCAACGTCAGAATACCTCCTGTTTACAATGATTTGTTTTGGTTGTGTTCCTCGGGCCCTTTAATATATATTTTTGTTAATCTTGGTTACACCGGATCATTACTTGTCCAGGACCGGCTAATTTACAGGTGTTTCCCAATTTAATCAAAGGATAATTTACTTGCAATGAACTTCACATGTTTAAATTATGCCAGTTCCAGTGGCTCCCCAGGCCCGCCTTTGCTTTGCCTCTTCAGGCTTCCCAGATTTGGGCAATATCACGTTTTGATTTTAATTCAAATTTCCCCACGTGACAGATGATTTTAAGTATCTTTTCATGTGTTTCTTGGCCCCTCTTATATTGTCTTTTGAGAAAGTGTCTTCAAATCTTTTGCTCTTCTTCTTTTTTTTTTTTTTTCCAAACTGGGTTAAACTGTTTGATTTACTATTGCACGCGAGCATTTTTTTATGCACAGTGTTCTAAACAGGTGTCTTTTGTCTCAGGTGCATTTTCTAAGTATTTTCTCCAAAACCGTGGCTTGCCCTTTTGTTTGCTTGATAGTATCAGTCATTTGAAGATCTAAAGCTTTTCATTTTGATGAGGTCAAAATTTTCAAAAATTCTTATGGATCGTGGAATTTGTGACCCAACAAATCTTCACGTATTCCAAGGTCACAAAGACCTTCTTCCATGGTTTTTGTAGAAGTTTCATATTATTAGGTTTTACATTTGAGTCTATGATCCATTTTCAGGGGTTTTTTATGCATTGTGGAAAGTAAAGTTCAATGCTCATTTTTAAAAAATGGATTATCCAGCTGTTCCGACAACATTTAATAAAAAGACTCAAACCTCAATTATGATATTTAATAGAAGTGGCAAAAATGAATATCTTCTGTGCTTTATTAGTGATTTTAGGGGAAATGTTCAATATTTTTGCCATTAAGTATGATATTAGCTGTGTCTATTTTTTTTTTTAAATCAGATTGACAGTGTACCTTTCTATTCCCAGTTTGCTAAAAATTTTAACTGTGTTGAATTCTGTTGGTTGTTTTTCCTGCATCTACTGGACTGATAATATGAATTTTCCCCTTTGTTATTTAGTAGAGTAGGTTACATTTTAAAAAATATTCAACCAGCCTTGAATTCCTGGATAAACCTACTTGTAATAATGTATTATATTTTTGATATATTATTGGTTTCTATTTGCTTATATTTTTCAGGGGATTTTTGTGTCTATGTTCATGAGAGATACTGGCCCGTAATGTTTTAGGTTAATAGCCCCAGAAAATGAGTTTGTCCGTGTTTCTTCCTTTTGTGTTTTGAAAGCATATACAATGGGTCTTATTTTTCTTCCTCAATGTTTGATAGGATTCACCAGTAAAATTATTTTTATCTATTTTTTTCGTTGTTGAAATTTTTATAGTGAATTCAGTTACTTTAATTGATATAGCGATATTCAGGTTTTCTGTTTTGTTTTTTGTCATTTTTATAAATGTCATATTATAAATGTCATTTTATACATACTTGTATTTTCCAAGCCATTGTCCATTTCATCTAAGTTGTCAAATTTATTGACATTTAAATAATTCTTTTTAAGGGCACCTGGGTGGCTCAGTCGGTTAAGTGTCTGACTCTTGGTTTCAGCTCAGGTCCTGGTCTTGTGTTTCATAGGTTCAAGCCCCTCATCGGGCTCTGTGCTGGCAGTGCAGAGCCTGCTTGGGATTCTCTCTCTCTCCCTCTCTGTCCCTACTTGCTTTTCTGTCTCCCTTGAAATGAATAAATATACTTAAAAAAAATGAAAAATTTTTTTCAATATCTGCAAGATCTGAATTGATAACTTATTTTTTTATTCCTGATATTAGTGATTTGTTTTCTTTCTCTTGATCAATCTGAGTTTGTTAATTTTGGTAATTTTTTTCAGAAATTAGTTTTGTTTCCCTTCCTTTGCCCATTTTCTGTTGTGCTGCTTTTAATATCATCTTCGTTATTTTATTCTTTCTACTTATTTTGTCTGCTTAAAAAATGTTTTTTATTTTTATTTTTTTGAGAGAGAGACAGAAAACAATTGCAAGCAGGGAGAGGCAGACAGAGAGGGAGACAGAAGATCCTAAGCAGGCTCTGCGATGTCGCTGATGCTGATGATGTGACACAGCAGGGCTCACATTCGCCAACCCTGAGAATATCTAGAGTAGGACGCTTAACCGATTGAGCCATCCGGGCGCCCCTACATATTTTGTCTTCTGGTCCCCTTATTTTTTTCTAAACTGTTTTGTTAGAATCTTAGGTCATTGATTTGGGTCTTTTTGCTTTTCAAATATGAACATTACAGCGATATATTTCCTTCTCAATATTACTATCCCCCATCTTTGTTCTATCCCCCATATTTTGGTCTGCTGTATCTTTGTTATTCAGTTCAACGTATGTTTAGATTTCGTGATTTCCTTATTAATCCGTGAATTATTTAGGAGCATGATTTCTGCAGGGCACCTGGCTGGCCCAGTCAGTAGAGCATGCGATTCTTGATGTGGGGGGGTGTGAGTTCAAGCCCCATGCTGGGTGTAGAGATTACTTAAAGAAAATTTAAGCAAATGGAGTATGAGTTTTGTTTTCTGAATATCTTGAGATTTTCCTAGGTATTTTATTATTATTGATTTCTAATTTAATTCCTTTCTGTGCTGAAAACCTCAGCTTTAGTATTTCAATCTAGATATAGTGTTCTGTAAGCATCAATTAGATGAATGTAGTTGGTATGGTTGTTCAAACCTTCTATGATGTAGATAGGCATAATTTTCTTTGAAGTTTCTTTTTGGGGGGATTTTTTAAAGTTTCTTAAATATATCAATTTAGAACATTCACGCACCTTGGGAGTTGTTTGGCTAAGTTAAAACTTGTTTCCTGCCCCATTGTTTCTCTCTTCTCTTCTTTCGAAATAGAGCTGGCATGTAAAGCTACTCTCCTCCACTGTTCCTGGTAAGCAGAATGGGCCATTCAAATGAATTTATCTGGCTGCAGAATGGGGCCTAGAGAGGGTTTTATTCTTCCATCCTGCGGTGATCAGATCTTCACGTTTTCCAAACACAGGTTCCAGAAATGAAGAACACCCTGGAAAACTTTAAGAGAATTTAGACTAACCAGTGACAGCTGGAAAGTTAGAAAAAGAAAGTGCTCCTCATAAGTGACAAGCAGGGGCCATAATTAGCCTGGAGTCCCCAGGGAAGCAAAAAATACTGACTGGCCTAGGGGATGGGCTCCAGGTGTGTGCTCAGGCAACTAAAGTGTCTATTAGAAGGATTTTCTCATGACATGTGCATTCATCCTTGGACTAGATGGTGAAAGGAGATTGTGTCTACAATCTCCTTGATAAGATTTGAAAAAAAATGATAGTTTCCCTGGGTCTGGAATAGTTTATATGCGGTCCCTAGAGAGGATGGGTATGCTGACTCCGTTGATCTCTCAAGGTCCCTTTCAACCCTATCATTCTATGATTCTATAATTAATTAGTGATTGAGAGGATCATTTAATTAATGTTACAATGAAATCTGCCTGAGGTATGCTTATATCCTTGGCATTTCTGAGAAAGCCATAGATGTGGTTTCCTTGAAAAGACCCTTTTGGGAAGCAGTTAGAGGTAGTCTTGCTGAGTTATCAAAGCATTGTCTGCCTTTTGGCATCATCGAAGGATCATTTTGTTTATCATAGGATAGTGCTTGATAGAAAATTAGTAATCATACACAGTAGCATGGCAAGAGATCAACTGCTTTGCTTTTGGCAAGAGCTAATGATTTTTTTTTTTTTGCAAGAGTAGCATAATGCATCATTTTCCCTTCTATTGCTCACAAAATAAAAAAAATTTGCATATACTTCTGCAAGAGTGAGCCACAGTATTGAAGAAAACTAAGATTCATCTGAAACAATAGTTTAACATAAATAAAAAAGATTGGCTGTAACATAGTAGCAACAGAAAATAATACCAGACCTGCCTCACTGCACTGAAATTCTGCAGAGCATAAAACTTTTCTCAGAAAGCAAAACAGTGGAAATAATAAATGGATACTATAAATTAAAACTGGTGCAATTACAAGGGACATCCCTCAAATAACTCTTCTATGTACAGTGCATTCCAGTTGTATTGGACGTTCTCTTTTTTGTTTTGCAAAACAAATTTTGCTCTGTAAATTAAGTAAAATAATTTCGATATGCATGATGATAACAGGCTGGCGAATTAAGATTCTAAATCTTTTGCAAAACAGAGAATCTGAATAGTCCTAATACGACACAATCTAATACAATAAAGCTGAATTTCTCTTATTATACACAGTTCTCTTTTTCTACACTCAAATGATTTCCCAGTGATACACTTAAGCGCAGGCTCATTATAACATTTATACTATTCCTGTTGTGCTTAGAAAGTATAGTTGGATTTCATAGAAGGAAAGGATATAATTGTCACATGCGTTGTTCAGAAGTCAGAGGAGTGTGAAACATCTGTTTTAGTTATCTAAAGAAACAAGTATCAGTTCATTTAATCTAAATATATTTGAGTGACTCTTGGCCATTAATTTAAACCCATGTTTGCTCAATTTTTGTGGATGACTAATGTGACATATATTGCTTCAATAATGAAAACTTATCTTTTCTGAACTTTTCTGCCAGATAATTCACCCACAGGGGACTTTGCTTATGTAGTGTTAGAATCTCTCTTGGGAAAAAACAAACAAACAAACTTTTGCAATCCCTTTTTTTTTTTTTTAACAGAGCGAGAAGCATATTGATAGTTCGTGCCAATTTCTACTTTCCAATCCAAATTTGTTTTTGACTCTGCTGGTATGTGATTGCAAAAACACTTGCCTTCTACTTTCATAGAAATTATCTGGGAAATGCGGCAGGTTATTAAATGGTGACTTCCATCTTTTATCTATAGTTGAATGTTGGCTGTAAAGTCTTTTCTTTTTTTGGGCCAGGATGTTATGTATCCACTAAAACAGATGATTCGTTGGTGCTGGGCCAGCAACCCCATCCCATGTATTTTCTGGATCATCAGCTACCACTTGGCTTCTTTCCTTTATTGGTTTAACAAAATTGTTAGGATTGTCACTGGCTCAAAAAGAGAAACCAGGAAGAAAATAGGAGTACATAAGAGAATCATTTCAACACCTATCTTTGTTATTGTTAAGTATTCCTTTCAAACCTAGTCTGTATCATTGACTTCTGCATGGTGATAGTTTTCCTCGTAATATTTTATATTTGGAAGAACTAGCTAAAATAATTCTGATTTCTGTTATATACGTGGAGCTACTTGGAAATTCAGCTACTTGGAAATTCAACAAATTTCCATGGTACTTAGTGGATTTTTTTTTTTTTTTTTTTAGGAAAAAAAAGGTAGGAAAAGCCTGTAAATGTATTTATAAAAACATTGTGTTGTGGGGAAAGTAGAAATTCAGGCTGTTTTTGTCTAGTTAGCCTTTACACAGATTTGGTTATGATGTAGCTTGGGATCTGGACATCCACTTCTTCGTTGTCTGAGTGATTTTCACCATCTTGTCAAGCCCTGACATACAGCCGATGGTTGTAACTTGATCATTCCACACCTGGAAGTAGGTGTGGTGTCAATACCTTCATGGTCAATACATTCATGGTTTGCATAAGAGGGAAATACGTAATCTATGAGCCTTGGGACAAAAACGAATTAGCTCTTCTTTGGAAAATGTTGGGAACTGTGCCTTACATTCTCTACAAGGAGCTGTAATAAAATGATGACCGTGCGATACTGTAAGATGGCTATTTCACTTTTTCACTTCACAAGGGAATGTTCCCCCTTTTAAAGCAGAATATAAAGATGCTTAGATGTTGTATTAGTTTGGGTTTCAACAAAAGCAGACCTTGAAGGAAAGATGTGGGAGTCGAGTGGATAGTTTGGAAGGTGATCCCAACAGTGTTGTGTTGGAGTGAAGGGAGGCAGGAATGGACAATGAGCACATTACCACAGGGGGAAGTTGGAGTGTAAGTCCAATGGGGACTCTTATAAAAACTGAGGAACACACCTCAGAATTATCCTGTGGCAGGGTGAGGAAGCTGGGGAACTATCTATCAAATTCCAACTCTATTTGTTTGAGAGTTACTCCTGTGGTGTTAACTTCCGAACACTTCTGCCTTCCCCCATTTGTGATCCAAGCATACTCCTGTGGCCAAAGAAACCATTCTGGTAAACAGATGCATGGTACCATAGTACACAAGAGCAGTGTGCAAGTTATCTTTGGCGTAAGGTGAAGGGATATGAGTAGGATACCTACTGCTATGTGTTAGAGGGAGAGAATACCTATGAACTAATAATCATGTAAATCTATTGCATAGGTTAGTTCTCAATCAGGAAGACAGACCATTATGTGTTACGTAGAATAGGGAATGTTGGAAAAGAATATGGAAGATGCTATTGTGGAGAACCTGAGTTTGCTGTAGATTCGCAGGGACAGTAGGCAGGAAGCAAATCTAGACATAAAGTGGGAGTGAGAGAGGGCAAGTCAAAACCTTCAAGGAAACTTTGGAACCCATGGGGACAAACTGGAACCTGTGCTCCTTTATCACATCCAACCTTGATGACAAAGAGCACTCTTTGTCCCAAAACAGCACACATATCTGGCCCCAGACCAGATAACCTAAAGGAGGCAATAGAGCAAAAGTCCAGGGACCTGTGGGCATGACCGCTGGATTTTGCCATTGAGGTGGGGCAGAAGGCCAGTGACAATGTGGGTAAAATGCAGACCAGTACCCTTCAGAACAATGGCTGTGCTTGTCTTCTGACTTCCAAATCTCATGAAAATCTCTCTACGGTCACTCCTTACCCCAAGCGATGAAGAGAAGGATCTGTTGTTAATTTCACTAAATTTAAATGGCCAAAGCCACGATGTCCATGTTGTGTTGATTAAATTCTATTTTCTGAGAAGCACTAGTGAAAAGTACATATACATTCATAAAATCTAGGAGATAAACTTGATAGTTCCTGAAAATTTTTTTAGCCCTACAACTTGAAAGCTTTTAGAAATTTAGAGACACTTGAGTAAAATAATCCTCTGAAGTAATCTTTATTTTAACAAAAATTGTTTAATTTCTCCTGCTGTTGAATAATCAAGGTTTTATTTGGTTAGGCATAGTGTGTGTCTCTACACACAGACAAGGAGACAAGATGTTTATCTGTGTGATTCATCAAGGCACAGACTTCATATTTCCCCTGAATTTCCATCCACTGACCCCCTAAATCGAATTCATGGTGTGGGCTTGAACTCGTCAAGTTGGAAGGTGATCCCAACAGTGTTGTGTTGGAGTGAAGGGAGGCAGGAATGAAAGTGAGAGGAGATTGTGGAGAGAAATGGAGGAGATTTATAAACCATGTTGGTCCTTTTAAGGGACTTACTTATTATTTAGTGCATGATTATACTTGTACTTTCAATGGTTGATGTTTGCGGGTTTAACATAGCTTTAAAGAATGGTTTAAAGATGTTTTTGTTGGTGGGAAAACATTTGGAATTTTGCCATCAGAATGTCAAAGGGCCCAGAGCAAATGCGTAGCTTTCTTTTAACTCCAGGTGGAAAACATCATGGAATTCTTGTGCCCACAAAAACCTGTGGGTCAGCCATAGTTATTTTGGTTCCATTAATCTCAGACTTACAGAGGACCCAAGGGTGTGGTGAAGGCTCCTGAAGGTAGGATGCGAATCACAGTGTAAAGGTGGGCACAATACTAACAAGAGGACAGAGGGAAAGCTCAGGATAAATACGGTGGATACCGGAACTGACTTGAAATTGCTCACATGAGCTCATTGTGGGCAACTTTCCCCAACTACCAGTTCAGTGATATCACATTGGTAACTTGAAAACATCCATGATGGGAGTATTTACACTAGAGAACGTGGATGACACTGCAAATGAGAGCCTCTTCCACCCTACCCTCCCACTCCCCAACGAGTGCAACAGCACACCCTGGGTAAGTGTGTTTGAAGTTACCTAGTTGCTTCTCTTCTTTCAGGTTTTGGGCAGACCTTTCTATGCACAGGATACAGAATGGTGGTTGATGAATGTATGACCCATTATTGCTTTTTTAAAGCCATTTGTAACTGCCCTCCCGAGATGTGAAATCAGGCAGCTGCAGACCTTTGTCTAGCACTGATATTCATTTCACATTTACTGCACACCCACAACGTGCCAGACACTGTGCTAGGTGCCAGGGATACAATAGCGATTATGGTCAACACGACTCTTGTTTTCATAGGGTTTCATCTCCAGAGGTTCTCAACCTTGGCACCATTGACATTTTGGCCTGATGATTCTTTGTTATGGGATGTTTCGCCGCATTCCTGGCCTCTATCCACTAGATGTCAGTAGCAACTCCCCCCAGTTGTGAAAATCAAAAATGTCTCCAGACAGAGCGAAATGTCCCTTGTGGAACAAAACTGCCCTAGTTGAGAACTCCCGTTATAAACACCTGTTATGTAAGAGAAGCTAGTTGTATGAGAGAAATCGACACTTAAGTAGGTACAATTTTTATCTCTCTTACAGATGAAGAAACTGAGGCACTCAGTAAAAAAAATGCTCAGGTAGATACCTTTTATATAGTCAAAGTAGGATCATGACTTATGTCTTCTTGGCTTTACAGATAATTCTAAAATTTGACAAAAAGGAAAACACAAGCTAGAAATGGTATAAACAATGGGAGAAAAATTGGTGATAGCCAAGAACAACATTGGTCACAGGTTGTTGGAAATCAATTTTAAATATTGGTTAGAAATATGGATATTACTTTATGGCCAAAGATCATATAAGAGAAAAGAAAACTCTGCTTTTCTATAAATGAAATCGTAACAACACAATCACAAAGGATCCTGTTGAAAAAGGACAAGGGATTGTCTACATGACTTCATGTGACCATGACTGTCCAGGAGCCATCTGATGAGCTATGTTGGAAAAAGGACACCCACAAGATGGAAAGGCATTGAACCTGAATAATGAATGGTGCAGACTTAGAAAAACGATTTCTGGAGAGTGATGCCCAGAATAAGCTGAGGTTTGCAAAAAATGCCAAAGACAACAAAAAGACCCTTTAAAGCTATGTTTGGAGCAAGAAAGAAACAGAGAGGCCCTCTGCTTGGAGCAGATGGTACGATGCTAACAGATGACAGAAGGAAGCACGGCTCTTCAGTTTCAATTCTGCTAAGGCTTCTCCGGCAAGGAAAATTGTGTTCCAAAGGGAAAGATATTTTAGAGCAAATATTTTGAAAGAAATCAAAGTATAAGAAATCGAAGAAGCCATAAAGCACCTGTTTTAAAATGGTTGTATCTACATGTTCATTCATCAAATATTTTTTAATGTTTTTTTTTAGAGTTTATTTATTTATTTTGGTGGGGGGAGGAGAAAGAGAGAGAGAGAGAGAGAGAGAGAGAGAGAGAGAGTTAATGAGCAGGGAAAGGGCAGAGAGAGACGGGGAGAGAGAATCCCAAGCAGTTTCCATGCTATCAGCACGGACCCTGACATGGGGCTCAAACTCATGAACCATGAGATCATGACCTGAGCCAAAACCAAAAGTCAGATGCTTAACAGACTGAGCCACCCAGGCGCCCCTCATTCATTAAATATTAACTGTAAATCTACTAACACAGGCCACGCCCTAGGCCAAACAAAGGAGAAATGGTTATTCTCAGTTCTTGCATTCAAGGCCTTCATCCTTTAGTGGAAATAAACGAAATTCAATGGACGACTTCATACATCTAGTATTCCATGTACCATGTTAGTGGGAAAGTAACTTGCTGCGAAGAAGCCAGGGTGTGGGGGGCTTAGGATACAGGCTTCTCAGAGTCCTGAAAAATGAGGAGGTTTTGACAGGTGGAAAAATGAAGAGTAGGGTTGGAGAAGTAGGAAAATGCATGCTCAAGGGCCAAAACCTCAAGGGCTCCTGAGGGGGGGTCTGTCTGTGTGGCCATATTCCCACTCTGGGCAGTCTTTGAGAAACCATGGTGAATGAGAGTGGGTCCAGGAATGGTATGTTTAGGTGCAGAGATAGTGGGCCGGTGGAACAATTTAGAATCACGTTTGTGAATGCGTAACCACTTCCAGGCAGGAGGTTTCTCACGAAGTAAAGCAGGCCTCCTGGTTCTGTCCCCAGCAGCATTACTTTGGCATTGAAACGCAGTGACCAAAGTTACAGATGATAAATACGTAGGAGACATAGCTTGTAAATTGGATGGAAGAATCAAAATTAAACAATTGCCACTTTGTAATGAAAGACCAAAACAAAGAATGTGAAATTTATCACAGAGTAAATGCAAAGCTCTGAATTTTGTTGGGGAAAAAAGAAATCGATGTTACGAGGACAGGTTGAAGGAGACAAAACGATTTATGTAAAAGAAGGCTTGTAGAGTTTAATTAATCATGAGCTCAATATAAACCAGTAATGTGAGGTGGCTGGTGAGAAAACGAAGGTGATCTTTCTTTTCTCTTGAAATGTTCCTCCCTGATGCTCTTCAAAGGACCAAACCAAAAAAGGCTTGTTTTAAAAAAGTGAAACCAAACTCAACTTTTTAAAAGGGTGTAGAAAGGAAAGACGAAGCCTTTCTTGTTTTTGGCCCCCTCTCAACACAAAGAGTTATCCAGCCAAAGTGTCAACAGTCACGAGGTTAAGAACACCCTGCATCATATTTACATATTCAACATATTTCTCTGCATACCATGCGTCCTGGAAATTGCCAAGTAAATTTCTTATGCTAGAGTTTCCCCCCTTGATAAAATGGGAATAGCGATGGCACCTACCTGGAGAGTTGTTATGAAAATGAGATTAAATAAAACATGTAAAGCACTTAGGCCCCTGTGGAAGCAAATCAAGTAGAGTACTGCGGAGGGTTGAGCCTTTATTCCAAATGCCACATCAGAAGGAGGCGCTGAAGGAATGCTCTGCCTTGGGAAGAGGGGCAGGATTTTTACAGAGCAAAGAGAGGTCAGCAGTGAGTTCAGCCAGTTCCTGGACGGCAGGGTTGCTTGTTTTTTGCATGAGCGGCTGTTGGCTGGGCATTTCAGGAGCTGCTGGGTGAGCTCCCCTGAGGGCCAGGATAGAAATTGCCCAGCTCTTTTTTTTTTTTTTTTAATTTTTTTAACGTTTATTTATTTTTGAGACAGAGAGAGACAGAGCATGAACGGGGGAGGGTCAGAGAGAAAGGGAGACACAGAATCCGAAACAGGCTTCAGGCTCTGAGCTGTCAGCACAGAGCCCGACGCAGGGCTTGAACTCCCGGACCGCGAGATCATGACCTGAGCCAAATTCGGACGTCCAACCGACTGAACCACCCAGGCGCCCCATAGAAATTGCCCAGCTCTTTAGAGGCCCTTTCACTGGCATGTAGAATGTGCCGAATAAACGCCTGTTGTTGAAGTTATTCCGTTCTTCCCCCACTCCATCCCGGGCAGACTCTCTATACGGCTTCCTACTTCCGGGAGCCCACAGGAAGAGAAAAGGCAGAGGTCTTCCACGCTCTGGGATCCCATGAACTGACCTAGAAATTCGGCCGCACCCCTTGGGCACCCTGGCTCCTTTGTGTGGAGATAAATGGGGACCAGGCAAATGAGACCAACAAAGGCTATTTATTCAGAGCTTGCCATCCAGGAAAGTCAGCCACCACCACTTACGTTTGGCAAGACTCCAAGGCAGGTAGAAGGGGTGGAATGGAAGGCTTTGGGTGGGCTCTAATGGAGGCTGTTGGCATGGGAAGCTGTACGTAGCTAACTAGAAGTCGGCACCCATTACGGTAGGTTAGGGGTACATATTTGCCTTTCTCTGGTTGGTCATAAGTTGGAAGTGGGGGCAAAAATGAGAGAAGCTTGGGGCGCCTGGGTGGCTCAATTGGTTAAACATCTGCCTTCAGCTCAGGTCATGGTCTCCCACTTAGTGGGTTCGAGCCCTGAGTCAGGATCTGTGCCGACAGCTCGGAGCCTGGAGCCTGCTTCAGATTCTGTGTCTCCCTCTCTCTCTGCCCCTCCCCCACTCTTACTCTATCTCTTCTCTCTCTCTCTCTCTCTCTCTCAAAAATAAACATTAAAAAAAAATGAGAGAATCTGTCAGATATTTATGAAGTCCTAGACATTTGGGGCCAACATTATAGACATTTTTGTTTAGCTTCCTGGATTGATCCCAAGGATAGCAATATGGCTTTCTGGAAATCTGGCTTGGATCAGGCTGGCTTCTTGGGTAGTTTATTGTAGATAAGGGGTTCATCTCCTGAGCAGGAAGCTGCAGGTTGCAGATCAAGGTTTACTTTTATCTCTGGTCCAGCCGTTGTCCATTTACATCTTCAGGTTTTGTCTCTCGTTTTGCTTTCCTTATGGTCATCTCTTCCTTTCTAAGCTCTGGTCCTTTTATCTGGTCTGGGGACAGAAAAACTCTGGCTTTAATTGATGATGTATTCATTTAAGTTTATTGATTCTGACATAAGTTTTATAATGTAACGAGCTAAGGACATTGACACTCAGCTTCTTGAATCTTAAAATTCAAAAGCTAAGGACCGAACGCTTCTGTTCCCCTTATTCTGTCTCTCTAGAGGCAGATTCCACAAGGAATCAGGAGAGGGATACATAAAAACACTAAACAGCCCATAGCACATATTACGTAAGACTTCTGATATTTGCATTATGCCATATTGAGTTGCTCTCTCCGGAACTCCCCAACAAGCCTAGAAGGGCGGTTTGGAAAGATTGTGGAAAAACAAGCTTTTAGAGACAGGATTTGGGGCAGAGTCTACTATGAGGTCCGGCGATAAATGGGGTCAGGCGAAGATTGTCTTTTGTCTCTTTTTTTAATGCTATATGTTAATTGCTGACTTCGCTTAGTTTTGTATCTTCTTCTCTCCAGGTATACTTGTCAGGATATACAGGTCAGTTTGCCAATAGCTGTGGTATTTGTTATAGATCTTTGAGGGTGTACATTAATTAAGGCTGGTATCTGTATCCTAAAACTGAAAAATAGTTGGAATTAATTTACTTGAATGTTGCCACATGCACCCTCTGTAATTTCTCATCAGGGTGATTAGTCTGAAGTTAATTTCTACTTTCAATTCTCACAGGGCTCTGGCATTTTTATTTTAGCATCAGGTTCACTTTTTGTAATGAATCTGCCTGAGCATGGTTATAGCATATTTCCTTGATCTTCCCGTGTTAAGATTATGACTAAATAAAATACAGATTACTGGATAAAATATAGTTCCAGTAAGTTGGAACTTTAGTCATATTTATTCCATTTGACTTTAAATTAAGCTGTATTTCCTAAAATATTTATCAACTAACTTTTGGATGATCAAATGAAAACATTTCAAGGTAAGGCTATTAATATTACAGAACTACAAGATAAACATAAGACTCAGAGAGTAGCTTTTCAAATATCCCTAGCTTGCCAGCACTAATGAGGTATTTTTGCAGTAAATACATTTTGGATGTGACATTTAAAGCAGTTGATTAAAGAAAAGGAAAGATGGAAAGTTAGCAGGAATAAGGATAAGATTTTCATTGGGAACTTTCTCTCTTTTCTTTTTATGATGGCATTAGGGAACTAGGGATGGAGAGTGGTCCATGAAGCCTTGTCTGTAACCTGCTGGGATACTCATAGTTAAAAGATTGCTGAGTTCCGTTTCCTTGGTCCTAATGTCTTTTCCTTGCAATGCTTGGGCTATATGAGAGGTGTTTTTATTGGTTTGTACGAGCGCAGTTGCTTTCAGACGACTTATAATTTGACTAAAGGGGGTATCTGTGAAAAAGACATGGTCAGGTATGTCCTACCTCACTGAATACTAATATACCTTCGGTAGAAGCACATTATGCTTTTATTTCTGACTGTACATTGAATTATTTACACCTTCAAGGCAGCTGATTGAACTGTAGCTTCAATTAGCAAATCAAAAATTTATATGATTCCAATTTAGCATGGAGTCCTTCTCTCTCTCTTTTTTTTTTCTTTTTAGATTTTCACCCTGACAGTGACAAATTACTCCTCTGCTGGCTGAGATTGGAAATTAAAAGCATTTAGAGTTGCTCATGCATTTATGCTAATGAGAACTTCTGATATGATTTGCATGCAAAAGAGGACAATCTGAAAGCTCATCAGTTTTTCATGCTTCCGCATTTTGATGTAGCAGAATTTTTTTTCTGTTTTTCTGCGGAGCAAAATTTCTTCTCCAGGAAACAATACCAAATGTGAACAAAAATGAGTTCTTTTAAGTCAGAAAGTTCGTTTTTTTACCCTCCAGATCCTTGTCAAATTCGTTTGCTGGCTCCTTTAGAACTGCAGCCCACATTCATTAGCATTTTAGATGTTTATCAAAGGAGGGATCCAGTCTCTGCCACACAAGATTAGAGTTCAGCTTCATTTTCAAATCAGCAAGGGGGGAGAAAAAAAAAAGACCTGGGGACAGACAGGAAGAGGGATGTGCACCCTCACAATTTTTTTCATACATACACCCGAATTAATCCCATTTAGAGCAAATTCGATTAATCACCAAGGGTGGCAGTTTTAACTTTCAAGATGGCAAATTTTAGGCAGAGTCTCAGTGTAAAAGTCCTCCCCTGGTATTTGTATAAAAAAGAGCAACGCTGGAAATGAATACAGAACACTTGAGGGAAAATCCCAATGAGGAAGAAATGTACTGTCCACAATTTTTGAAGGGGGTTCAATTATTTCTATAAATATGCATTTATTAAACCATTAAGCTGGCAAAGGGGGAATTGTGAGGAGGGGAAATGTTTCATTTAAAATTTTTTTTTTTTTATTTTTCTTAGAAATTAGTCCCTCTCTTGGGATTCTTCTAATGTGGTGAGTTAAATGTTCTATTATAAAAATGTGGTTGGTGCTGTGGAGCTTTTATTTTGCCAGAGTAAATCTGCTTTGTTACTGCTTTCAACTGCCGTCATTGGTGGGGGGGGGGGGGGTCTTTATTTCCATTTAATGCAGGGCAGAACTATTTTGCACCAACTCTGGGAAGAGCAACGTTCACCCCATGAATGTGCTGTCCCTTCAAACAGAAAAGTCAGGAGTTTTTTTCTGCTTTGAATGCAGATAATCTTGTTTGCTGAAGATGTTTTAAGTTTGATTCCATAGAATTGCCTTTCAGTAAGGGAGTTTAAGGAGGTCAGACCCAATGACTATTGGTTAGTTTTCTGTTTCGTGTCAGGGGAGTACTATGGACCGAATCCTGTCTTCCCTCCAACAAATTCATATACTGAAGCCCTAATCTCCCATGTGACTGTGTTTGGAGATAGGGTCTACAAGGAGCTGATTAAATGTGGTCATAAGGGCAGGGCCCTGATCCAATGGGATTAGTATACTTACAAGAAGAGACACCAGACTGAGATCTCTCTCTCTCTCTCTCTCTCTCTCTCTCTCTTTCTCTTTGTCTCTTTCTCTTTCTCTGTCACCTATTTCCCTGTCCCCACCCTTCTCCATGTGAGGACACAGCAAGAAGGCGACCCTCTGCAAGCCAGGAAGAAGGTTGTCACCGGTAACCAAATAGGCTGGTACCTTAATCTTAGACTATTCAGCTTCTAGAACTGGGAGAAAATAAATTTCTGTTGTTCAAACCACCCATTCTATGATATTTTATCATGCAGCCTGAAGAGACCAACGAGAGAGAGAGAGAGAGAGAGAGAGAGGAAATAAATATATTGTTTCTAGACTTAGAACTTAATAATTTGTTGTGGTCTGTGTTATGCTTCCTGAACATGCTCTGACATGATTTTCTTATGATGAAATCTTTTGATCTGCTATCCTCTATGAATTGAATGTATCATCTTTGTATGGAACTGTATAAATAACTTTTCAGTGAGAGGAATTTCTCACTTCTTTCTGTTCACTGTGGATGGTGTTACGTGCAATATAGAAAGTCGTCACTTAGCAGGATTCTGGCAGTAAGGTTAACTCCTGGAATCCATTAGGCATCTATCAACCCCTCACACCTATTCAGCACATACAGAGAAAAGTCTTTCCTACACAGAGAGAGTAAACCTATTTGTTGTCTCGGGGGACAGTTACACAATCTTAAACTCAGAACGTGTAGGTCTCGATTCGGTGGCTAGAAGGCAAGGACAAGCCAGAAACAGAGCTGTAGATTCTAAAGCTAGGGAAGTTACTAAGAACGCTCTAGAGTTAGAATGTCAGGCCTGCTATGAAAATTACGTTGAAATTTTTCTGAAAGCATTCCTGCTTTTCTCCATCAGGCTATGTATGTAAAGAAAAGGATTGACATCTTTTTATTTACCCCAAAGTGTATGGGGTAAATACAACTTTACAACTTTACAACTTTCAAACTTTCTAAGAAAAAGCAAAATTACATTTTGGCGTTGCCATTTTGATCCTGGGTGATCAATGGGTCTTTTGATATCGAGAGGTGTTAACAGCGAGGCACCATGAAGTTGCAATTGCTGTGCTGGAGTAGGAGAGACAACGGTCAAGAGTGGCTGAGACACGCATCTTGCCTTAGAGAGGGACAGAGGACCGAATAACTTAACCCACTTTGCTTTGCCTTTGCTGGCAGATACCACCTTTTTACGATTTTGCGGGTATAATTCTTTCTTCCTCTGCCTTATAAGATATTTATTCTTTTCTTTTTATTGTATATTTGTGTTTCATTACAAATAACCTCCAATTCTTTCCAGGGATGTCAATACGTGTAATAATCGCTGACATTTATCGGAAGCATACTAAGTGCTAAATATCGATGTACGTTACAGTCATATGAGGCAGAGAGCATTTTACAGATGAGAGAATGTAGACTTTGAAAGGATACAGAGCTTGCCCAAGGCCCAGAGAGCCTATAAGTAACAGAGCCAGGACTCACATCTGGATTCATCCGTCACCAGAGTTGACGGCACTGTGACGTTAGTGGCAGAGGGCTGCTATCTGGAACTTCCTCAGCTATTATCTCCTGGGGTATTCATCGAAAATATTCAACTCCAAAAAGAGATCACATCCTATCTCTCTGGAAACAGATCATCTTTCTGGATTGTATCAAGTGCATGGGAAAGCACAGAGCAGTGTTTACTTCAGCATGTTGGGTTACTGTTCTTTGGTTGCTCTTCTATGGTGGCTGTTACAAAGAAAAGGTTCAAATTAGTGATGCAGATCAAGTTTCTTGATCCTTGCTTTATCAGTGCCTATTCCTATCCGGAGTTAAGACAGTCCTCTAGCGTCTGCATGAATGATACTTCATGGAATGCGTCTCTTGCATTAGCAAAAGCCCCATCCATTTTCAGTTCTAATGGATCCTCCTGCTATACCACAGCCTAAGCTCATATTTACCCCGAATCATTATCTGTGTCCAGCTGATCATTCATTTACTGGAGGCTTTTGAATGTGCTTATGCTACAGAGGGCAGGCAGACAATGCTCCCCGTTTCTTTAGAACACGTGCTTTTGTGGCACAATCCTTACTTTGACAAATTACAATGATGGTTTTGCCAGCTGGAATATAGACTCCCCAAGGAAATGCGAGGGCTGCTAAGGACTCTGCAAAGGCAGCAGAACTTGTTCCACTTGGAACTGGAGGTGATAGTGAGAAGTCAAATAGAGGTTGTACCAACAGCCATTTACACTTATAAAGCCCCCTTCACAAAGGAGTCCCAAGGCACAGTGCATTTAGACTTTTTAAAATGTCAGTGGTTAAGGACAACAGAGAGCAGCAGCAAACATAACCTTTAGTGTAGCCCTGAATACTGACAGAGTAAGAGGTTGTGTGCTTTTTATAGGAAGTGCATTCTGCTCTCCACATTGTCTTGAATCCACCATTGTTCCAAACGTGAGACTTCTGTCGGATGCCAATGGAGTCTTGTGTTGCTGTGTGAAGGCAGGATCTGATCTTAACTCAGCTGGCACTTCTAAGCTTTTCGCTACATGAAATAAAAATGCTACAAGGCAACTCTACTTTGTAAAGACTAAGAATTATGACTGATCACTGCTCTTTCAAAATAAGATGCAGCCTAGGTAGTCTATATTCATACTGCAGTGATCTTTCTAAAATAGGAGCCTGCTTTCCTATTTTGATTCTTTGTCGGACAGGTTGTTGTTCTCTTTTATTCCAAGCTGATGACACAGATAATTAACGACGCCCGTGTGGGTCTCAAGGGGCTTTGCTGCGCTGTGTATGTGTGAAACTTTGTCTATCTTTTACAGACACAGGAGTACAGGACACTGAAGATCAGTGTTGTTACAACTCCAAAAATTCGGATTCAAAATCTACTTTATTATTTCCTTAAGGAAAAAAAAGCAACCATTTTTAAAACAGTGCAACTCATAAAATTTGACAGTTTATTGAACAAAATCTATACTTTTATATGAAATTTCTATTCACTTGACTAGGTCTACTAAGTCGCTGTAGGATACAAATGTTTTCTCTGTATACTTTTCTAATCTCCCAAAGACTGAGTTGCAGAAGCAGTCGGGCAAACAGTGGTCAGCAGGCAGTTCTAAGTAAGATATTCATTGCTTCATATTATCAATTGCTTTACAAATATTACCCACCTCCTTTTTTGTGTGTGTGTGTGTGGTAATTATAAGATGAAAGAAGAATGCAAAGATAATTGGAGGGGGGGGTGATTTTATCCTCCGCTTTCACATTTTATCTTAGAGGATTTCCTTTGACTTTTTCATTATAATGCATTTTTCAGTTTCCAAAAGAATTATGAAAGTGGATGAATCTCATCGCTAAATATAAATCAGACCTAACTGACAATAGTTGCTAGATTATTCCAAATCCATCATGAATCTGACTCTTGAAACATGAACATTCTTTTAATGGATTATAGATCTTTAAATTTTATCATAAAACACATAAAATTTAACAATGGGAGGGGTATGCTAAATTATATATGTCAAGTCCTGATATACCACATGTGATTTTTTGTGCCTAGGAAGCTAAAATAGGAGAAATTCATGTTTTCCTTCCTTCCCCGCAGTTGGCTGTGGGACTCTGCCGCAGACTGTTGGTCTGCAAGTCGGCTAGGGAAGCGTCATGCTCTCAGTCTGGTTTGGATATGCTTTGCCTTGCAGCTCAGTTGGAAAGAATATTGACTACCTGGTGGGTGTTTTCATAGAAGCAGCAGAGGCCGAACAGAGGAAGTTGATATGTATCATCCTATTCTAAGTCTCTGCTTCTGTCAGGTCCCCAAGTTCTTACTTACCAAAGCAAATCAAATGGCTAAGGCCAAAGTCATGGTGTAGGCAAGTATATGCTGCCTTAATGGGGCTCAGAGTACAATTGTTACCACTTTACAAAGGAAGATACGAACGCAAAGAGAGAATTAGTAACTTGCTGAAGATCACATAGCTAATAAATGGCAGAACTTGGCTTCAAACCATGTAGCTTCACACCAGAGTCCTGATTAAACTCCTGTGTGGGTAGGAGAGCTTGACATGCCAATTTCTGTCGTGGGTATTATACAAAAGCCAAGGAATAATAATAATAATAATAATTATAATACACGCTTCTGTAAATTTCGCCTCCACCAAAACTAAGAGGTAGAAGAGTGTTATGTTGTATCTTACTATTTTATATTATTCTAAAATGTATTATATTGAAATGCACAAAGATTGCCAAAAGTAACCAAAATTAGGGCAGAAATCACAGGAAGTTGAAGTGCTTCTAAAATCACATTGGAAGAAGTAAAATGTGAGATCCTATAATGGTGGCAGACCTCAAAAGACCAAAAAGCACCAGTCACAAAAAATGTATTTCCTGTAAGTGAGAAGAAGCCTGGCTCTAACACCCTAAGCCAATATCATTTGCATTGAACAAAAGCAGCACAACCTGGAAAGCAGTCACACAGAGATGGAGCAGAAGGTGCACGGGGGGAGGAAGTTCACCATATAACGAGATGGCAGGTCTAAGAACATACTGGCATAAAGCTGGGCCAAGGTTTTTAAAAAGGAGTAGTCACAGCACTGATCCACAGGCACTGTAGGGAAGCAGGTGGAAAAGGCCAACGCAACTTATCACCAAGGAACACTCACTAGAAAGTATTGCCATGGGCCAGATTAAAATAGTGAGATTTTACTATCTAAGAAACAAAAACAAAAACAAAAACAAAAACAAAAACAAAAACCTTACAAAAGGACCGGGAAAAAAAAAAAAAAAAACACCACCAAGAAGAAACACAATAACTGAAAGAAAAGATGGTGAAAAACTAGAAAGAATTGAAACATGATCTGGCAGAACTTCAGGGAAAAAAAAACAGTAGGATAAAAATAATCCCTGGAGATAAAGACAGGAAATAGTAAAGGAGCCTAACGAAAGCACACATTGTAGGTAAGTACAGAGAGAGACCTACGTAGCTAAAGCCTCCAAAATAAAATCGAAATTTAAAAAAAGATTGGGGAAAAAATTCTAAATATAATATAAAGCAAAGGAGGTGCAACATATATATAATTGGAGTCTGAAAAAGAAAAGCAAGAATGATAGAGTGAAGCAAATATTTAAAAATATAATTCAAACAGATTTTCAAAAAAGTTATATATTCTATCTATCTATCTATCTATCATCTATCTATCCACTATCTACCTGCCAGACATACCCATGCCAAGGGAAAGAACACCAGAATTGTCAACACTGAGATACAGCTAAAGTTGTTGATCCATAAGGAAGAGAAAAGAAACATCTGTGCAACCAGATTATAAGGGAAAGTATCACTCTGGTTTCAGATTTTTCCATAGGAACATTTGATTCTAGACCTGAGTAGCTGTCCAAAAGCTTAAAAAAATGCATTACAATGCCTCGGTAATTAAAAAATATAGAACAGAAAGAAGAATACAAGTCTAGACCTAGACACCAAATACATAGAGAATGTAGGAAGTCACACAGAATGGCATCACAGACCAGTTGGTGCACAGATTTTTCAACATAAGGACTTGTGACCACTGAGTGATCATCTGGGGGGAAACATGAAATTGAATCCATGCTTCAGACTTTTCATCAGGATAATTTTAAAATCAATTCAATAACTAAATGTGAAAAATAAATTATGAAAATTCCAGAAGAAAACAAGGAATAGTTTCTTGAAAATGGGGTGAGAAAATCCCAACCATAACTCAAAATTCAGAAGCTATAACAGAAAAGATTGATAAACTTCCATATAAAGAAAAGACATATAGCTTTTATAGCTAAAGAAAGAATATAAGTAAAGTCAAAGACAAATGACTAACAGGGAAAATCTATTTTCAACTTATATAACAAAGGTCATACATAGAAAGCTCTCACGAATCAATAGAAAAACATATATATAGGAGCAGTTTACAAAGAAGGTTTGTCAACATATGACAAGATGTCAATCTTAACCTTAATAAGGAAATATGAATCAAACTACACTAAAGGGTTTTTTCCCCTTTTAGAGCAATTTAAATATCTAAGTTTGATAATAAATTCTACTACTGAGTCTATAAGGAGCAGATATCTCATTTATTGCTGGTTAGAGCACAAATTTCTACTCCTGCCGGAGTCTTTTCTATCATTTTAACAATACTTACAGTTTTTTCCTCTTCTTTAGACTTCATTTTCAAGTGTGGGTTTAATTTTTATATCTCATAAGCAAATGTTCAGTTTTATCAAATATTTTTTCGGCTTCATGAAGGTTGTTGTGACTTACTCCTACAGTCAGTTAGCAAATAAGTTAAATTAATAGAGATCATCCGATTCAACTTCCTTTTTGTTCCAATGAGGCTAGAATTGGGAAAATGGATACCATGTTCTTTTACCTTCTATATTCAAATGGTGCACAAGTAATACTGGTTACAAATACTTTTTCTCCTAAAAGACTTTCCTTTTCACTGGTTATCATTTACAAATTCAAGATTTTAATTTCAGTGAAGTCCTATTTAACACATAGGTCTTCATTAGATATACTTTTATGTCTTCCTTAAGAAATCATTTCCTACCGTAATACCATAAAGTTATGGTAAATGTCTGATAGCTTTGCTTTCTAGGAGAAGCATTTGTTAATAAAGTACGTACTTACTAAAAACAAAATGCATTCTCAGGTCTTAATTCTTCCGAAATAAATTTCTGTGTATGATGTGAGGTAGAGATTAAATTTTGTCCTTTTCTGTATGAACAATCAATTGCCGCTGACAATTATTGGATAATTGGTACTTTCGCCATTGCTTTATAATGCCATAAACATCTCATTTATATATAGATTGGTTACTGCCCTGTATTTTCTGTACCAATGGAATATTTGTTTATCCTTGCACTAATTTCTCCTGTTTCAATGACTATGGCTTTATGGTAGGTCTTGATATAGAGTATAGGAAATGTTCTCTTTTTGTTCTTGAAAATTGTCCTGGATGTTCTTTGCTTTTTATTCTTTCATATAAATTTTAGGATCAGTGTATCAATTTTCATGAAAGGCATTTTTAGAGTTTTGATTGGAATTCATCTAATGTATAGATTAATCTGGAAACATTTTACATTATTGATTCTTCCCACATCTTTTTACTTACGTTTTCTATTGTGACTTTCACAACTTTTACCATGAAAGTCTTGTTCATCTTTTGTTTTATTTATTTCTAAATATTTTATTACTGTTGTTGTTCCTGGACATATCTGTTAGTAAATTCCCATATTTAACTATCAACGGAGGGAAAGAGAAGAGAAAAGCATGCCAGTGTGGGAGGAAATGCAGAGTGACACTAGATCAAGCTGTCACCAGGTAGATCTCAAGATCTGACCTTTAAAGCCCACCTACATTGTGACCACTGGCCTTTGTCCAACATTTTCTTAAACATTTCTTTCTAGCTTATGTTTTCCCAGGCATGACATCCCGTGATGGAAACCAAAACTACCCTTCAAGAGATAATGACCGTCCAGATGCAGAGCTCCAGCTGGCCCAGACCAACCATCCAGACCAGGTTGAGCTCAACCCTCAACTCACATCCTTGCAGATGGACCACGGAGTGACTGACAGTTATCTTTACCTCATTGTAATGCTAAAATCTCTGCTCAAGGAGGAGCGGAAGCCTCATTTACATAACAGACAATGTATATATAAGCTTGTTTCCTTAAGGTGCATCAGTGACTTTATGCCAGCCTCTCCCTACATACAATGACAAGGCTCCCCTTTCTAAATATTCATCCTTACCCTAAATAAGAGGAACCAGTTCACCCTTACTCCAGAAGTCACCGCTTTGATATGCCCTGGAATCTCTTTATTTGCTGCAAATGAAGTTTCCTTGGCGTGACATCTCCACCTGGTGTAGCTTCTATCTATAATTCACCAAGCAGCGAACTCATAATAGTTCAGTTACAAAACCTTCTCAAGTAAAGTGGCTACTGAGCTGTTGCAGTGTCTAAATCAGGGGAGGGATGATAAGATATGCTGGCCAACATATATTTGACTCCAGACTACCAGCCCCTAATTAGAGACCGGGTAGAAGTCACATGTTCAGAAGGGCAGGGGGTATTTGTGACTTCATCTGAACCTTGCTGGCTTGAGTGTTTAGAGCACTAGCAATGGCTCAAATGAGGAACATAGTGACCAACCCATCGCAGGGGGAGTAACGCTGACATTTATCATGCAATTGCAACGGCTCCCATTTTCTAAGGTCGTTAGAGATCAACTTTTATGTGTACCATACATAGGGGCTTAGATGTCAAATCAAAATCCAAGTTCCATACTAAAGTACGAAACTCCTACAGACAGTAAGGCAGTTTGGTGGTAGGGTTTTGGGAAGAAAGGACAGAATTTCGACATTCTTGACATAACACATTTCATTGTCTCTCAGATGCATAAACCACCTGAGCTGCTATGGTTTAAAGGAATTTTACAAATTTGCTTTCATGCCTCTTTCTTCCAATTTAAAGTAAAATCCCTATGTTTTGCATTGT
Source organism: Panthera onca (assembly GCF_046562875.1). NCBI lineage: Eukaryota > Metazoa > Chordata > Mammalia > Carnivora > Felidae > Panthera > Panthera onca. Next base: position 139,296,504 of record NC_138343.1, read on the forward strand.
CGACTCAGGGTTTATTGATATTCTTTGTGATGCAAAATTATTCCACTAGAGCATACCTACAAAATTATGACACTAAAAGTGTGTGCAAGTAACTCCAGCACAATTGACTATGAAATGAAGGAAACTTTGATAACCAACAATTTAAACTCATTCACACACACACACACACACACACCTTTTCCCATACACATTCATATCAGCCTTTCTTCTGAAAAATGCTCATATCAAGGTTTTAATATTCTGTTAGAGAGTCCTTTAGAAACCTACTTTATGAATATTTAAGGGAAATATTTGCCAGGTTACCTAGTATTCCCTTTAGATTGCCAGTTCCCTGAGGGCCCCAAATCCATCTTTCCTACAGTATGTAAACCCACATCATGCCTAATGTAGGTAATGCATGAAATAGATTCCTAATGCCCCTTGAGGCTCAAAGACCATAATCAGTAGAGAAAGTTCCAGTGTTTATAAAAGCTTTAGATATCAATACTTTTATGCTGCATTCTTGTTGTTCCACATCAGGCAACAGGCAGAATGAGATAGAGAATTGGGACGAACTCATTGCTGATCCTGCAAAAATTCAACCACAAATGTTAGACAAAAAGCAAAATTTCAGAGAAATTCAGTTTCCTCCTCTGTAATGAAAGGTCTACATAATTTCAATTTCCCTTCCTTTAGCCAATGCCACCGTAATGTTTGTGATATAGATTTCTTTTTTCCTCTGAAGAAGCGTTTCAGGAACTCTGTAATGCAAACAAGACCCAATGATTGAGAAGGTAAGCATCAAAGTCTAAAGCAAGCAATGGGCTGAGGAAGATATCTTAAGCAAAAACATAATGAATAAGCAGTTATGCAAAGCAAGGAGGCAAAGGAAGAGAATGGCAGAAGCAGTGTCATCACCCAGTAACAGTTCAATAAACAGACACTGATTGAGAGAAGGTGGTATAGAAAGGCAACAAGGAACAGACTTCAGAAGATGCTTTGAAAGGGGATGCCTATGTATATTCAAATGTTAGATCGATTCTCTCGGTTTCTAAATTTAATTTACTTTAAATTTACATACAGTGAAATTCATTCTTCATGATATGCTTCTCCTAAATTTTGATATATGTCAATAGCGACTGCAGATAACCGTAGTCACCTGTCTAAATAAAGTCAGCAGTGAATGAACACACACACACACACACACACACACACACACACATTCGGCAACCTTCACAAAATGTCATGGGATTTTCTGGCCCCTACACACAAAAGACCAGAACATTCATTGAAAGAGGACAATAGTGATCTTGTTAACATTCTAGAGATCTCCAAGGGCATAGTAAGATTGTCCTGCCCCAGGGACCTTTCTTATTGTCCCAGTGACAGCAATTTATGTGCAAGCAGTGCGAAAACTCGGCACCTGGCCTCATTTGAGTCATTGTTTTGATGCCTTACACTTAAAGTTTTGCTGGGACTACCAGTCATTAAGATTTGTACCACTGAGATAAATATTAGTGAGCTAAAATTCTCTACCTTTTTCATTAACTCCCTTATCACAAAAGAATATCCTACAAATCTGGAAAGGGGTTATCTCCAAGAGTCTTTGGAGGGGGTTTTTGTAATGGTATTGGATTGAAAGATTGCATCGTATCATTATTTTTTTATATAACCCTGCGCAGTCATAAGCAAATACATTGCAATGATCTCATCAGAAATTCCACAGTTAAGTTATTTCCAGATAAATAATGTAAATGATGGCGTATTCCTTTCTCATCTATGAGAATATGATCTTCTTAGAGACGGAATTAAAAGACTTTGGAAGATATAGGGGAAAATTCTATCAATTTATACTCAGAATAAGGCTCTTAGGCACCCTATAATGTACAAGAGATAAAAGAGGAAAAGATGTCCCATTGGTATTCATCCATTTTGTTCCAAACAAAATGAGAATTGAAAATGACATATATATGACTTGAAATGGCATGTATATGGTATTTTATTCCCTTTCTAATGCCCAGAAACAAAGTGGAGGGGTGTGGGACTTCTTGTAGCAATGAATACAGAAATTGAGTTTTTAATAGAAGATTGGTAAGGATGCCACTCTTTTATCTACATAGCATTGAAGACACTGTGGCCGGGTCAATATATATTAAGTAATTTCAACAACACCATTTGACTTTGAGATGTGGTGTTATTTTACTAAGTGCTGGCCCAGAGATTTTTTTTTTTTGAAGAGATGTAGTATTTGTTTTTATTTTCCAAATAATGTTCTCTTTTCATTTGGCTTATTAACGTATAGAATAAGATTTCTTACTCTACCCTTCTTGACCAGCACATCTTCCTAAAACTTGGCTGGGATTACCCAACGGGATGAGGTTGTCCCCAGCTGTTTATACCTTACAGGGAACAGAGGAATCACTTACGGCAACATCTCCAGGAATGTTTTTGTCGTGTGAAACTCTTCGGATTTTCTTGGTGAAGGATCCTGTCTCTATCCCCCTGTAATACTACCAACACCCTACATTTGCATGGCAAGAAGCTGATTTTCCCTGTATTGGGAAAAAGAGGCTCACACAGTCTGGATTCACCAGCTGTTAAACATACAGATTAGAATTACACCTGAGTGAGGATTCTTGTGCAAGCCAACATTTTTCATACAGCTCTAATGAGCCCCGATTGTATTGGTAAGCCTTGACCTCTAAAACTCTCAAGTTTGCTCCAGGGTGGGAGACATCCAGGAAATTGTGAATTCAGGTTAATTCTCCTGTAAACACAAGTGAACTATAGGAGCAGCCCCAGCTAAATCTAGGAAAGTGACAAGGGAATTGTGTGGTTTTAAGTACCGTCTTATGTCAGAGACTATCTCAGAGATAGCTTCTGGGACCGCATGTTATCAACCTTTTATCCCCTCTTATATGAATGGGGCCTCTGCTATATGTCAGAATGAAATTTTGATTGTAAAAATCTTTGCGGAGGGGGGAGCACAATACAGTTATGTCATACTTTCTATGTGGCAATACATGGTAAATATCATACCAAAATAATTGAACGCATGATTAATAACTCATAAATGTCCACTTAACACAGGGTGGTAGTTTTCAATGAAATGTCTATTTTCCATTGAGAATTGAATTTGGGTCAGACATCACTGACCATAGGCAGGAGACTTTATTTTTCTATAGCAAAGAGAAAACATAATGCAGTCTCTATTAATGAATGCTTGACAACAAGCTTATTCCAAATTTCCTTTGCTTTAGAAATTTCATCTTCATCCACATGAAAATGTTTGCTAATGACTGACAGGGTGGTCTACATTTTAACTTCAGTTCTTTATATCTTGCAGACAGAATGCCATTGACATCATTGGAGAGATCATTAGACTGCCTGGTATCATCACCAAAAGCCTGATGAGTGAATGAATGACTAAATTAACAGTGCTGAATTTCCTTATAAATACTATCAGATCCCAAGCTACAGCTACTTTTGCTGATATGAATATCTGATGCCAGTAGGGGGAGAAGTTCAATGTCACTTGCTCAGAGCCACTGAAAGTAAACAAAGCCAAGTGATGCCCAGGTTACGGACGTGGCTTGTCGGATGTTTTTGTTTTCTGAAATAAACATTTGGGATTAAGACGTGGGGTTGGGAAGGAAGTGCGAGATCCTGGTTCTGTTTCTCTCTTCTACTCTCTTTCAAAGAAAGATCATCAATTAAATTATTTCAAAATCCAGTTTGGAATCACAAGTTAGGTTGAAGGGTCTGCACGTGTGGACTCCACACAGATGTAGCAACCTCATAATCATAGCAGTAAACATGTAGGAAGGTGAAGCGTCATTTGGTTTGGTTTAACAAAGACAGCTGGAAAAGATCATAGCCATATGAAAAAGGTGCAACTAACTATTGATATGTTAACAGACGTTGGAGAAAATCCTGACCCTACCAGAATACTTCACAAGGTACTACTTTTAAAGGCTTGTAAACTTTTTTTTTCTTTTTATCCAGTCCAATTAACAGATTAGCTAGCAACCCCACTCCCTGAAAACGTAAAAATTAATGGACTTTTATAAAGATGCCACACTGAATGGAGAGTTATTGAAGATCATAGCTGGGGGTTTGGCAGCAGATTCCTTCCTGAAACACCCTAAAGGCAGCTAAGAAAAAATTTAAAATGCCACCTACATTTTTTTTAAAGGCAAGGTGCACTGCTGAGTAAAAACACCCCAGCAGGGCATATGTGCCTAAGGTTGACATTAGATTTCACATTCAAATCTACAGACAGAAGGCTGGGGACAGCAAAACCCCAAACGGGAAGTTAATATTAAAACCATTGTTTATTTAGGCCTAAGAATTAATGGTTTGAAGAACAACAAAAATTATATGGCTGGAAATAACTGATTAACAAGAAAATCATTACAAGGGCACCAGATGGAGAGTCCAGAGACGTGGATTATACTCACGCTTAACCCAAGAAAGCCACTGTCTGCTGGGGCTGAAAGTGTGTGCTTGTCTTAAATTCTATGATTCAGTGGAACAGCTGAGCGAAAAATAAACTTGTGTAGACATTTTCAGTGGAAATGGTAGAGGGCCACATTGGGAGATTGAGGGTGACAGTTGGGTTTCTCCAGAGAAACAGAACCAATTTTTATATCTATATCTGCATCTTATATAGTGATATCCAATATTTATAATATATAATATGTGTATTATATACATATATATGTATACATATTATGTATGTATCTATAATATTTATAACATTTTGTATTATATATAATGTATACATACAGATATGTATTAGAGAGTATCAGTTTAGGGAATTGGCTTATGCAATTATAGGAGCTGGTAAGTCTGAAATATGTACGGGAGCTTGCAGGCTGGAATGCTGGGTAAGAGTTGATATTGCAGTCTCGAAGCCAAATTCTTCCTTCTTCAGAAAACTTTGGTCTTTGCTCTTAAAGACTTCAACTGGTCAGATGAAGCCCACCCACTCACTGTCTCATCAAAGATAATCTGCTTTACTCAAAGTCTACTGACTTAGGAGCGCCTGGGTGGCTCAGTCGGTTAAGCGTCCGACTTCAGCTCAGGTCACGATCTCACGGTCCGTGGGTTCGAGCCCTGCGTCGGGCTCTGGGCTGATGGCTCAGAGCCTGGAGCCTGCTTCTGATTCTGTGTCTCCCTCTCTCTCTGCCCCTCCCCTGTTCATGCTCTCTCTCTCTGTCTCAAAAATAAATAAACGTTAAAAAAAAAAAATTAAAAAAAAACAAAGTCTACTGACTTAAATGTTAACCGCCTCTAAGAAATACCTTTCTAGCCATGTGTCGACCGGTATTTGACCAAACATCTGGGCATCATAGCCTAGCTAAGTTGACAGATAAAATTAACCATCATTGTAAGCCTCTAGTTTACCAGAAGACTATTTCAAGGGACAATCTTGGTGAATTGAATCTCAGGCTCTGGCCTCATCTTCATCCCGTAAGGTTTAGAAACCTGATCTTCTCAACCCCTTGAGAGGGGTCTGCCTTTCAAAATAAGACCCACAGTAATAAATCTTATAGGACTGATAGTTGAATGGGAATGCCAAAGTTTGTGGACTTGAAATATACCTATCATGGAAATTAAAATCCTGGCATTGGCATGTCCAGCACATTCTTTTTTGTGTAGATACATCTACCTAAGAAGCCAAAGTATAATTAAATTTTGCTTAGCGAACCACAAATCAAGACAAGGGATTAGATAATTCAAATGTTTAATAGCACAAGGTTAAAGCAGGTTAACATTCTTTTCCACAACAGGAATATTATTGCCGGTGGTGCTGGGATGAGGCTAAATGTTTGTTTCGGTCAAGCACTCCCCTTCCTGGATAGGATTCAGGATACCTGAATCCTAAAAAGCATTTCTTTTCTAGACTTGCAATGCAGATACCTCCCCTTTGATACATTTTTTAATATGTTAATATATGTAATTTTGTTACATTAAGTTTTTACAAGTTTGGTGATTCATTCTATTTCTTTGAGATGATCATACTTATGTTTCCTGATTTTTTTTTTAAGTCGTCAGAATTCAATATTGTTCTTAAATTATTCTGACTTTGGTGCTGGCATCATTTACCAATGACGCTTAATATTTACCAAAGAAGAGAGGAAATGGAGGAAATAGACAAATGAAAGCCATTTCAACTCTAAACTTAAAGTCAAAGCTACACTCTAGAGGGAAGACGATTAACACTGGCACTGGGCAGTGTTAGGTTCACATCTTTGTTGCAAACTCCCTTATCTGTACAATGAAGGTAACGGACTTAATCCACTGGATTATTTTGATGACTGAAATGAGCTAACAGAGGCAAAACCACTAGTAAATATTTACTGACAGAGAAGAGGTGGTTAGTAACCAATAACTGTCTGAATTTGCTTCTTCATCCCCTCCCCTGCCCTCAAATCTGTACGTATTCGAAGGTGGAGAACGACGTATTTGTCTTTTATCTAGAGTCAGCATGCGAATCTTCAGCAGAGTTACAGCCATAGTGCATAGCAGAAATCATGAGACCTCCACTTCAGTTCTTGTAAATTCTAGACAAATGGGCAATGAGCAAATAATTGACAGTCTTATCACGCTATGATGTGAGGCATATCCCAGCAGTTGATGACTACAGGAGTAGGCCTGTGTCTGATGTGGATGACTGGTCTAGTGAAGAATGTTGAGGCAGATGGTCACGGATGAAGGGTGGTGTAGAAGAAAGTAGTCACTCTTAACATAGTATAGGACATGAGAGTTACAGCTTCCGAGAGCTTGCTCTGATCTTTGCCTTCCATGGTTTGGGCTATGAACTATTAATAAAGCTGCTAGGAGATGAATACATATTTAAAAGTAATTTCTAAAAATGGCACAGTATGACATGAGCTAGGAAGCCCAGCTTGGAGGGTCTGGCGATTTTGATTTACGTTCTGATGTAGGCCCGTGTTAGCTATCCAACCTTAGGCACTGTATTTGAGTGTCCTACACTTCAGTTTCCTTATGCTAATAACTACCTTCAGGACTGTATTGAGGATTAAATGAGAAAGGTCTTTTGCATGGTGCTATTCGTGTGTTCATCATTCAGATATGCAAGTATCAGTTATTTTCATAACTGCAAAACTTCATAATTGAAAATGTTTGTGTACAATGTTCTTTACGTTTTTGTAATACCTAGCACTTGGGACCATAAACACTTCATGAATTTTAATAGTGTATGCATTATATATACAATATACTTAAACATTGATTTTCAAATATACCTGGTTACACTAAATGTAAGTGATCTTAATTTGAGAAGTGTCGTCCTATTTCATATTTAAATGTACATACAAATATTTTTACATGAGTTTAATAGTTATACATTTAGCATATTTAGATGATTTTATTTTATTATTTTTTTTAAATGTTTACTTTTTTGAGAGAGAGAGAGAGAGAGAGAGCGCACAAGCAGGGGAGGGGAAGAGAGAGAGAGACCAGAGTAGGCTTCAGGCTCTGAGCTGTCAGCACAGAGCCTGATGTGGGCCTCAGACCTATGAACTGTGAGATTATGACCCCAGCTGAAGTCGGATGCTTAAACTGACTGAGCCACCCAGGTACCCCTAGACGATTTTAGATCCAAAATCATGAACAGCAAGATTTTACTGAAAACAAAGGGACAAAGAAAAGCTAGCATGCCATCGATTTATTTTGCTAACTTACCTGGAAACTGTTCCAAATTCTCTGGGAGGCATCCTTATGGTCCTTGCTTTGCAACCAACCCAACAGGAACTAAGGGGCCAGAAGCGGAATCTTGGTCTTCTGCCCATGCTGGGATCCTTCCAGGCTTACCTGCTGCCTTCCCTTTCACTGGCTGCCACCACTCACTGGAATCCGTCTGAGGAAGAGGGTGCCTCTAGGTCTTTCCCTCTCCTCTCCCCTTTCTGGAGAAAGTGCTTTCTGGAGTGGACCTTCGTGGGCCTCCCCCTAGATCCCTTCACCAGTGGCCTTTGGCTTCTAACGGCTCCTTGTGAATGAATGCTCTTTTTCTCCCAATAGCCTGGGGCTGCTGTAACAGCTCTGCCCCAAAAGGGAAGGTCAGAACTACCAGGGAGTTAAAGCCTTTGGAGAGAGACTGACGGCACCCTCCCCTCATATTGGGATAAATAAATCTTCACATTCCAGAGCTCCTCTGAGGGATCAGCAGCATTCATCCTGTGCAGAGACTGCCTGGGATGTGCCCTTTTTACTCTGTGCCCTATATCCTCTACCTGTCACTGTTGTTGTTTTTCCGGGAGCATTTCCTTAATAAATCTCTTGCTCAGAAGTCCTCCTCTGAGGAACTGACATTCCGCACCCCTAGACCTGAAACATCTAACCCCCAACTCCTGTCCCATCTCGTGCACTGTGTTTAACACAGCAGGTCGAAAAATGTATAAGGTTGGCTGTGGACCAACCTAATAGCAGATAAGCAATATACTGATGCATGTTGTCACTGACATAACCATGGAGCGGTCTTCCATTAATTTATTATTCCACTGTATTCATAAAAATAAGCATGGCTTCTCCTTCCTCAGTTACAAGCGGCTGATTCGATGTTTCACCTAAAGGTGAAAGGTATTTGTCACGTCGGAGTTGGTTTTGCCCTATAATACAGATTGTAAAAATATGTTAGATTCCTCAGAGCCACCAGGACTGATTAGCACATTTAATTAACATGTGATTTTTACAGTTAATCTGCAAAGATGCGGCATATAATATTTTAAACTTTAAACAGCAATGTCTCTTTCTGTAGGAGTTGGATGCTTAGGATTGTCAAGAAAAAATGGTTCATTTGGCTACCCATTTGGAAAAAATACAGAATTCCGATTGAAATTAAGTACTCTAGATGGATGAAGGGAGGCCCCGGGATACTGGAAGGGGCAGTCTTCAGTATACTTATTTACCTTTTCCAAGAAACCTCATTCCTTGTTCGAATAGAAACACACACGCATGCACACAGACAGGCATGCTCATACACACCATAGCGTGTTTTTTCCAGCTGTAAATGGTACATGCCTAAATGTCTACAAAGCGGGTCTCCCTAACCCTTTCTTCAGCCTCCTCGGCCAGATGTGAGCTTTCTTTCTTCCCAGTTTGCCCACCTGTGACTCTCTTGTGGCAGGAGGTGTATTTAGCCTGGACCTGTGTGTGTTCTCAGCCAGCCTGATCCTTAAACCCAGCCTGTGGGCTTCCTGAGACAGTCGGAAACACATTCGTGTCCCTCACCACATATTTCAAAGCCCTTTGCACGTCGGAATCACTCATCAACCTTTAAACTCAGTAAAGTAACTTTTTTCCGATTACAAAAGTAATACCTGCTCTTGTAGAAAAAGAAATTACAGACATTTTAAATGGATGATAATAAAATTGTTCAAGATCCAACCACTCAGAGAGAACTACCGTTAATATTTTATGACAGCTATTTCCTTTCGCAAGTTTTCCTATATATATTAAATATAAACAAACACATTTAACTCTTGGGGAATTAGTTTTTTAACTGTATATTGTAAAGCTCATTGGTATCTGACTTTTCTAATTTAATGTATCATTAGAAATTCCTCTTTATTCTGCAAAGTCATGACTTTTATGTGTTATTTGTTATTCCAACATATTGCTGTATCATAATTTATTTAATCTTCCTTATATATTCTGGAGTTTTACGTGGTTTCCAATATTTTACTCTTAGAAATGTCATAAATAATGCCATATGAATAATAATAAACACTCTTGAATATATGAATATAATCTAGAAGTAAGTGAATATAACCATAGAAATATATTATTTTTGGAAAGTTTGTACCAATTTGTTTTCTCATGAATAGTGAGAGAAAGTATTACACAATCCCCTTAACAACCATAGGCAGTGTCATTAACAAAACCAAAGAAAACTTCAATTTCACAGATGAAAAATGCTACCTGGTTATTTGTTTTAATTTGCATTTTAGAAGAGTAGTAAAGATTAATTATTTTCACCTTTTTCTAACGGTAATTTAGAATTTTTCTTAATGATTTTCATGGTTCAAGATGATGAAGATATTAACAATTTGTTATATACATTACAAATGGTTTTGTTATGTATATTATACTTTAAAACAGTACATACATACATAGATATGTATGTGTGTGTGTGTGTGTGTATATATATATATATATATATATATATATATATATGCAGCTTAACGAAAAATAATGCAATGAACACCCATGATTCCCAAACTCAATCTTAAAAAATCAAAAGTGACCAGTACCTTAAGGCCCTGTTTATGGTTCCTTATCACTTTCCCCTCCTCCTGACTCCACAGGTAGCTATTAACTTGAAATTTATATAAATTGTTTCCTTGCTTTTTTATAACTTAAAAATATTTACATGCTAAGCATCATGTTATTTAATTTTGCCTGCATTTGTGATTTATACACATGAGATAATACTGTATGTACTATGGCTCATTATTAATTTAGTTTACATGATCTTTTTTTTTTTTTAAGATTCATCCATGCTGATACATGAGGCTGAGGTTCATTTATTTCCACTGCTTTTTATAATTTCATTGATGCGCATTTGGAATATTTACATTGTTACGTTCTTATAAACAGTGCTGTCAACACATGCCATATCTGCGTTTTTCATCTGGTATATACAACAAGCATTTTTCTAGAGATGTAACAAAACATGGGTTTGCTGGGGCTTTCGTATATATGTTCATGTACAGCTTTATTCAATAACACCAAAGTGCTTTTCAAGTGAATTGTACCAATTTAGATCCCTTCCAGCAATGTATAAGAATTTAAGTTGTTGTATATTTTTGCTATATCGTTATCGTTCACCTATTTAATGTTTGCCCAGGTAATGGCTTTGAAATGGTATTTTATTGGGATTTCAGTCTGGATACGTTGGATATTCATGTTTCCTCTTCTGTAATCATGTCCTTTGAATATCTTTCTATTGGGTGTATTTTCTCATTGATTCATATGAGATTTTTATAGACTCTGAATAATAACTATTTTTTTTAATGTTTTGTAAATATCTTCTTCCGTTTAAGGCTTTTTACTTTTTCTATGTGTCTTTTTTGTCTTTACGTGCCTTTCTGAACAGAAAATCTTAATTTTAATATAGCTGAATCTCTCTGTCTTTGCTTGGTACAGTTATGGTTCATGCCGGTTGTGTTTGGCTTAAAAATCTTCTTTATTCCAGGAGTGTCACTATTTTCTTCCTATATCATCTTCTGAAAATATTATACTTTTGGTCTTCACAGTTAAGTCTTTAGCCCACCTAGAACTTATTTTTGGGTGTGCTTTGAAGAAGGGATCCATTTAAAAAATTTCCACGTGATGAACGTTTACACCAACACAATTGGCTGAGTAGCCTCTCTGACGATTGAAATTTCTGCCATATTGTCCAGCATATTTTGGATTTCTATATGTATATATGTATATATGTAACATCTACTTCTGGGCACTGTGTTCTGATTCTTCTGTCGATTTGTCCACACTTCGTCCAATTCCACATGGTTAACCAGTCTCGCTATTTGGTAGGACATCTTACATTTTCTTGCCTTTTTTACCTTTGAAAGTAAAGATGATTTAGAAAACATCCTGTCAGATTAAAAAAAAAACCCAAAAACAAAAAGCAAAACACCCGAACCTCTAGGAATTTTATTTGAATTGCTGAGCTTTTAAGTCAATTCAGGAAAAATGGACTGTGACTCTTTCTATCCGCGAACAATGTATTTAATCTCCACTCATTTTTGTTTAAGTTTCCTATTTTATGCATCGCTTGCTCAGGTTTATTCCTAGGTGGCTTATTTTATTTTGTTGCCACTATAAATCTCTTTACCAAAGTTTCTTGTTAATTCCATTATCTAGGCTATTTGGGGACTTTTTCGTAGGTGATCATGCAATCTACACATAACATTTTCAATTTTTTGGAATTACTTTTAAATGTAATTATGATTTTATAATTGTTTAAGACATATACATGGGTCCAAGTGCAATCTCCAAAACAAGGAATATTTGGAGAAATCTATGTCCTTCTTTGGTCCGCATATACACCTTTCAGTTTATCTTTCTATTTTTAAAAATTCCTCATATTCTTACCTAAATGATAACATACTATACTCACTTTTCCACACCTTGCTCTTTTTTCTTAACAAAACCTGGAGATCATTCTATAGGAGCACATAGAGATGTTCCTTTTTCTTTTAAGCAGCTATACAACATCCCACTGTGTGTGTGTATCATAATTTATTTAACTAGTCTCCTATGGATGGGTATTTCAATTCTTTTTTTGTCTATTAATTTTTTAAGTTATTTTTAGAGAGGGAGAGCATGCAAGCAAGGGAAAGGGACAGAGGGAGAAAAAGGAAGAGAGAGAATCTCAAGCAGGCTCCACACTCAGCATGGAGACCTACCAAGGGCTTGATCTCACAATCCTGGGTTCATGGCCTGAGCCAAAATCAGGAGTTGGACATGCACACAACTGAGTCACCCAGGCACCCCTGTAAATTAATTTTTTAATGAATAGTTTTGTGTAAAACCTTTTAATATTTTGCAAGTATATCTTGGAGGACTGTCTCTTACCGTTGCATGGCTAGATGAAAAAACGTATATTTATAATTTTCTCTGGTATGGCCAAATTCCCTCCAGAGGGTTTACATTATTTTGCATCTTACCGGCAACATACGAGAAGGTCTGTCTCTCCACAGCTTCCCCAACAGAATGCTTCTTCAAACATTTGAGTTTTGCTAACCTGATGGTAAGAAATAGTATCTCAAGGTAATTGTAATCTGAATTCTCTTGATGTGAGTAATGGTTTAATATTTTCCCCTTTGTGTTTGGAGTTCTGTGGTTTTCATGAAAATATTTCTAGGGGTGGCTTTTCTGTTACTCATTTTATTTCTGAATTTCACAGATGTCTTTGACCCATGCCAGAATATTCTTGACCACATGCATTGTTGAATTTTGAATTTTTATTATTTTTCCCTCTGGGAAAGAACAAAGTGTTTTTGACTTCCTTAATCTCTCCATAGTCCCTAAGCTCTTTCTTTTATGTTTTCTGACACTTTGACTCTGTGGCACATTCTAGATATTTCTCCCTCTTCTAGCTCATCAATTCTTTCATCAGCTGAGTCTAATGTGCTGTTTACTTCATTCGTTGGTTTTCTGATTTCAGTAATAATTTTATGACCGGATGTTCTATTTGTTTCTTTATAATATCTCCCTGGTCAAGTTTGATCAAGCCCCTTCTTCCTTAACTGTCTGTCAAGTATCTTTTTTATTTGTTTAGACATGTTAATCTACTTGTGTTATGTTTCTGATAATTCCAGTATCTTTTATCCGTGTGGCTCTGTAGGATGCTTTTCTGCAGATTTTTAATCATGGTGACTTGTTTCGTCATTTATTCATCTTCTTGTTGTGAGAATATGGTCTTTGGGACTTTACCTGTAGAATTTTCTGAACACTAAATTCTAACAAGTGTTGCACTAGACATGATTTATTTACATTTGCTCCATCCAGTGCTTTGAGAGTACTCTAAAATCAGTTTTTTGATTTGGATTTTTCTGGCCCCAAGTTGTGTGAATTCTAGTCTTAAACACAGCTCATAGTTCGGAATTCTTAGGAGACAGTGTCCCTCTCTTTGCCTTTATCCTGAGCTAAGGGTGAAATTGGCAAGCTTACTTGCAGGACTGGTTTTTTCCCTACTTCATCCATTGAAGGTAGATCACTTTTCAGGGTGCTGGATTTATATAGTTTCTGATCCAGACCTCACTCCGTACTCTGGCCCCAGGCTTATTCTTTTCCCCCTTGCTAATGCGACCTTTTAAAACCCCGGCTCTAGGCCACCAGGAATTGGCAGATTCCTTAGGGTATCTCTGGGTTCTGAGGGAATTTTTCTTATTCATTTCTGACTTCCAGTTGTTTACTTTATCACAGCTCAACTTGTTTCAGAGTCATCTTTAAAGATTACTTTTGTATCTTTTTATTGAAGAATACTATATACACAAGAAAGGGAGCGAGGTGTAAGTGTGCAGCAGGTTATAATTCCAGAAACCGAACACATCTCTGTCAGCACTGGGTAGACAGACAGTTCATTATCAGCTCTCCGGATGCTCCCCCTGTACCTCCTTCCAGTCACCAGGGGATATGACACAGCAATAAGCTTAAGTGACTGCAACCGGCCATGACACCACGGTTGATCTCACAGATAGAACGCTGAACGCAAGAGGCCTCGCATGGGGGAGTGTATGATGCGTGCGTCATTCCATTTATGCAAAACTCCAAAGCAGACAAGCCAAAAGAGTGCCTTCCGGAAACAGACTCTTGGTGTTATGTTTTGAGATACAGAAGTTTTAAATTTTCCATAGCAAAATCTACTGATTTTTCTCCCTGTGTTATCTATCCTCTTTTCTTTTGAGCAAGATCAGATAGCTGCGTTCCTATAATGTCTTCTAGGTTTTTAGTACAAATAAACATTCTGAGGTTTATTTTGGCTGAGTTCATGCACTGTGATTTTCAGTTCATCAGTTGTTCCAGAATAATTTATTGATATGGTCTTTCTGGGTCGTATTATCATTTCCATTTGTTTGTTCAAGCATCAATACATTACGCTGTCTAGTCTTATCCTGTTTTGATTATCACGTCTTTATATTATATACTTTTTAATACATGTTGAGGCACACTCCACCTTATTATTCCCTGTTTTTCTTTCTTTCTTCAGTTCTTCCTGACATTCAATTTTTTTAGGGGAACATTGGGACTACAGACCGTCCCTCAATATGCCATGAAGATGTTAATTAGAAGTGCATAATTTCTACGAGTATATTTGAATGGATTTAAAACATTCAGCAATCCAATAAAAGGATACGGATCATTTCCCCATTTATTTGTACATTTTCTTATGTCTATCAGTAATGTGGACACACCTCATTGCAGTATATGCTTACTGTTTATTTACTGTAACAAATGGGCTCTATTTCAACATTACATTTTCTAACATGTTTACATGCTAACATATAGGACAATTATTGATTTTTTAAGCATATTTATTTTGTTCTTTGCTGCCCACCTTTCATTTTATGTTGGTTATATGTTTTCATTTGATTCTTGCGTATTTTCTAAGCCAAATATATATATTTACATGTATAAAATAAATAATTGATATATGCTTTATATTCTAGATTTATGTACTTTTTCTGGTGGGATATCTCTTATTTCTATGCTGTGTGCAATTGCATTGTCTACAGACATGAGACATAAGCATAATGCTAGAATATGTCTTTGTCTTTCTTCTCATTTTAGTGGGAATGTGTCTAAACTTCCCACCATTACATATAATGTTGGCTGTTGGTTAAAATAGTATTTTTTACCATGTTAAGACTCTGAGAAGTATATATTTGTGTTAGTTTGATCTAAAGTCATTTGAAGATGATCACTCTTTTTTTATGATCCCTTTAAAAAATTTTTTTAATGTTTATTCGTCTTTCATCTTTGAGAGAGACAGAGAGAGACAGAGAGAGAGACAGAGAGAGAGACAGAGAGAGAGAGAGAGAGAGAGAACACAAGTGAGGGAGGGGCAGAGAGAGAGAGGGAGACACAGAATCTGAAGCAGGCTCCAGGCTCTGAACTGTCAGCACAGAGCCTGACATGGGGCTTGAACTCACAAACCGCGAGATCATGACCTGAGCTGAAGTTGGACACTTAACCAACTGAGCCACTCGGGAGCCCTTATGATCTCTTTTTTTAAAAAAAATCATTTCATTTAGGGGCACCTGGATGGCTTAGTCAGTTGAGCATTTGATTCTTGATTTTGGCCCAGGTAGTGGTCCCGGGGCTGTGGAACCAAGATCTGTGTCGGGCTCCACACTGAGTGTGATGCGGGCTGCTTAAGATTCTCTGTTTCCCTTTCCCTCTGCCTCTCTCCCCAGATTGTGCACGCGCTCTCTCTAAATAAATAAATAAATAAATAAATAAATAAATAAAATAACTTTATTTATTAAATGTGGCTAACTATACTATGTTCTAACTAGAAAATAAGCTGTGAACTGTGGATATCCCTAGATTTGTGGCTTTTAAAAATCTATCATCTATTTTTTCTATCGAATCTATCTATATGTGTCTATAGTATATAAAGATATTTTTCAAGAGGAAAGGTAATCTTTTAACTCATTGTACTCTTTCAGAAGTTTATGTAGTTTCTCTCTGCTCCTCTGTGGTACATTATGTAATTTATATTTGTGTGTATTAAAAATAATTTAATATTTTATTATATAATCAGTGAATTTAAATTATATCTGTATAATCTATATTTCTAAAAATTTGATTCAAATAGCTTGATGAGGAGAGCCTGACTGGTTCAGTCAGTAATGCACGTGACTCTTGATCTCAGGGTTGTGAGTTCTGGCACTGGGTGTAGAGATTACCTAAAAATAAAATCTTAAAAAAAACCCAAAACAACAAATAGCTTGATTAAATGGTATACGGTACCTATATATTTAGTACCATATCTTCATTATATATTTCATATTTGTCAATATGAGATTATCTTTCACACACCTGTCATTTTTTAAACTTTGAATTTCATTTAGTCTGAAAACAAAAATGTCGAGCCCTCTTATCTCATAGTTGCATTTCTCTTACAAATATTTACACAATCGTAGTTTTAATCTGATGTGTTTTCCTACTTTTAGAGTTTCCCTTGTACAGAAAATATTGTTGGATTCTGTTTTATAGCCTAATCGAAGTCTTTGCCACTTAATGGGGAGCTTAAATCATTTATCATATCAACACTCGTATTTTAAGTCATCTGTCATTTTGTGTTCTGCTTTCGGTTTTTTATGCCTCCTAATGTTAGCTTTGTTTTCTATATTTTGATGTATGGCCTTTTATTTTTATGCTTTTACCCTTTTCAGTTTTTAATTCTACTGGGAATTACCTTCTTGCTTTATTTACCTCCTAATATTTTTCTCTACAAAATTCGGGAATAAATGGATGTCTTTGGAGTCCCTTTCCTGCATAGGAATTTTGCACACGTTCAGAAGCTCCTATAGACTCCATCTCTCAAATTTTTGCATTTTTTACTTCATATATAAACCCAGCTTCACAAATGTATATTTTTACTAAGTCATTTATCCTCAAGTATAATTATTGTCGTGTGAATTCAATTTTATAACCTAATTTGCTACAATTTCCTAGACATCAATCTATATTTAACTGGTTACCAACTTCTTTCCAACAGTCTTTATATAGCACAACTTTCCCTCTGTTGTACATTGAATATTGGTCAGATGGAAAACATTTTTAAGTATTTTTTTAGAGGGATAAATGAATGGCATGTTTTATGAGCCATGCATATCTGAAATGAATTTCTATTGCTTTCACGTATGAACACACACACAAAACAAAAAACCTTGACTGGGCACAACATTCTTGAATTTTCACATTTTTCTTTCAAAATTCTAGAATTCTTCCATTTTTTTTCTAAAATATAGTATTGCAGGGGCGCCTGGGTGGCTCAGTTGGTTAAGCATCTGACTCTTGATTTCGGTTCAGGTCATGATCTTGCAGTTCATGAGTTCAAGCCCTGAATCGGGCTGTGTGCTGACAGTGTAGAGCCTGCTTGGGACTCTCTCTCTCTCCCTCTCTCTCTCTGCACCTCACTCACTCTTGCTCGCAGGCTCTCTCTTTCTCTCTAAGAATAAGTAAACTTAAAAAAATATATAGTAATGTAGAAATGGTTGAAAAATGCCTAATTTTAGATAATCCATGCATAACATATAGCCTTTCTAAATTTTACTTGTTGGCTGAATATCAGTAGGATATGTTTCCACCTCATCCTTTTAACAAAAAAGTTTTTCTAGTCTGCCTTCAAGACTGGGATTCTTTGATCCTGTCTTAAGTATGGCAAATACTTTCAATCCGTATGCTAATTGTTTATTGGGTTAATAAAATAATTGTGTGAGATATATCTTTGACTTTCTCTTCTGTTCTGTTTTGTATTCCTCAGGAACAACTATAGTTCGAACTTACTTTTGAACCTAGGCCATTTTGTCTGATAATTTTTCTCTCCTTGGTCCTATCTCTTTGTTCTTTTCCTCCATTTCAAATCTGGGAGTTTTAGAACTTATTCGATATCATGAATTCAGTTTTCTGTAGATTGTTCTTCCTATTTACTATTTCTAATTTGAATATAAACACTATAGACCCCACAGCAATTTGCTCCATGAAATGCTAATTTTTGTCTAACAACTGACTTTCCCTCTGTATAGCCAAATTTTCAGGCAGGAATAGAAGTTCTTACCTTCTTGGGAGGACAGGAAAGCAAGCCCAACAGAAAAATTTGAGGCTGCTTGGGCAGCACGGAGGAAGAGAGATGGTTCTCTGTTTTCAGGATTATCTCAGCTTCATTTTGCTGGATTGGACAGATCACCCACCCAGGAGGCTCCTGGAATTGCTGCCACCGTCTTGGCAATCAGCCAGTTACAGGGACCAGAATTGTCCCTGTCGATGTCTAAGCGGAGTGGATAGCCCTCTTCAGGGAGTACTGAATAGCACCCAAGAGCAGAATCGATTTGGATTGTGCATCTTGACCCCCTTGTAATAACACAGCTCTGCATCTTATGACATTGAGTTTGGGGGGTTGACTGTGTGGTTCCCCCACATTAGTTTCACTGAAATGTCTCAGTTCATCCTCCTTTTCATCATGATCTTTTCTCTCTTTATGGTGTTTTGTTCCCGTGCCTCAGTTGTGTCCTTCCACAGCTCAGCATTTCTCTAGACTCTTCTGAGCTGAATAAATCCATGTGAAAGCCACCATCCTGCATATTCTTCTCACAGGGCTCTTTCTGGTTCCATATTCCCCTGCCACTTAGCCAATCCATATACTTTGGGGTCTATGTATCTCAAGAAACAGTAACTCATCATTAACTCCTCTCCATCACCCCCACTTACCATCTTGTTTCTGGGAGTAGCTGAAGGATATAGATGTTTACGTTTGGGTGGGAAGGAGGTCTCAGTAAAAGTACCAAAGCCTATGAGGCGGCCTTATACAGTTGATTTAGAGGTGCCCTTTTTATTGATACTTGTGGATCATGATGGAGTATTTGGCCAGGAATAATAATAGTTTCATGAAAACTGCACAAATATTCAGTGCCATGGACATCCTGGTAAGTATGTCTACTGTCTGCCCTGAGGTTTCTGAATGAGTCTGTATCATGAATGCTTCTAAAGAGGGGCCAACGGGTCATGGTCCACACTAACCAAAAACCCACTCTGTGCCAGGTACTGGCTGCGCAGTCATTGTTCTATTTAATTTTCATACTCATACGATGAGAAAAACACTGATATTACCTTCATTCAACATATCAGAAGGGTCAGATGCATGAGAAGATTGGGGAAGATATTTCACTTCTCCAACATCACACAACTTGTAAGTGGCACAACTAAACCTCAAGCCCAGCTCTGCCTGGAATTCATGTCCATGGTCTTTAAACTTCCCTGCATTCCCCCAAGACCACCTCCAGCCTTGCTAGATCCTTAGGAGTGGGGTTAATCTGTGGAAGATGTCTAGCCACAATACCAGAATATTTTTTTTAATTATGCAGTTGGAATGACATTCCTGAGCCTCATTTGTGATACCGTTGATTGAGAACACAGTCAAATATATACTAATGAACTTCCATGTTTAAACGAAATAAACTATCTTTATTCATGTTCCATCTGCCTATATTGTAGAGGATCATGTTTTCTACAGACCTCTATCTTAAGTTGAGCAACTTCTTCCTTCTTCTTCTTTTTTTTTTTAATTGGAAAGAAGGAGAGAGGAAGATAAAGAATTTGATACAGCGTTAGAAATGCATTGTACTGTCTTGCTCAACCATACCATCACTTCCCACAATTTCCTGAGTTTGCGGCTGTAGAGGCAGTGACATTCTCTTTCTACCCATTCTTTTTGACCAGCGCCAGATAATATCTTTGTCAGGTTTAATATCAGAAAAAGAAAGAACAAGACAGTTAAGGTATAGAGTTTCATGTGATATTCTTTTCAAATGAGAAAACATATGTCCTAAAAATTCACTTATATATGTTTTTTTATAATCTCATGAACATGTATTATTATTCGTTTAAGAGCTTCAGTTTATGTGCTTTCAAAATTAATGATCAAATCTATAGTATATTACATTTAAATAATTAAACCTAATAGGAATTTAGAGGATTCACGGAAAGGCTGTGTGGGAAGTGAGGAGTGAATTTCACAGCTTTCTTAGAAATATTAAGCGTATCGCTGAGGTGTCTATCTTGCCTTGCGGTAAAGCACTACAAGTAGAAACCAAATTAAACACCCTGCTCCTTGCCCTCTCTCCCTTGAACTTCCACCCAGGAACTTTCCAGAAGATCCTTAATATATTAGAAGCTTGGGAGAGAGAAGAGAAAATGTGCGAACCGATTTAGCAAGAAGAGAAAGAACTCAAAGATCTGCTTAGGCAAGCAGGTTCAAACTCTACATTGCTTCCGTTAAAAAGCCCTGGGGCCTCTCACCTTGTTTGTCTGAAATCCTAGTGATGCCGGCACACCTACCTTTCTTGGAGGTGAAGTGGGCAGTTGTAGAGCCACAACCCGGTGGGGGGGGTGTGGGTGAGAACTGAGACAACTTACAGCTCCCCTTAGAGGACAGCACGTGACTAACACACAAACCCAGCCATGGGGATTTGAGTCGTCAACAGTACAGCACAGGGAACAGACTGTATTTTGTTCTTCCTTTGTGGGCTGCTTCCTTTCTTGTGGTGAAGGTAGGTCACTGGATGATTTTCCTAATCCAGCCCCGTTGACCTTGCTGCCATTGGACATTCCTCTCAGATTCTGATGACAGGTTTTCCTCTGGGCTTGATGCTCTGAGATACCATGACATCATGAAATTTTAGCTGTTTCAGGTTGAGGTTAGAAAAAGTTGTCAGGCAGATGCTTCTTTTTTTTTTTTCACATCAAAGAGTATTGTAGATGGTAAATAAATGAACCAGAAATTCTTAAGAAAACACTTCTAACTTCTTTACCTAAAGTCCATCTCTAATAGGATATATTTAACTCATAGTATCCAATGAGAATGGTAAGTGATTGACTTAAATTACACTAGATTATCTGTGTTCCTTAAAACAAATACACTGTATTAGATACCTTATGTAGAAGTAGAAATGTCAAGGGGTGTGTGTGTGTGTGTGAGAGAGAGAGAGAGAGAGAGACCCCGTGTGCACACGTGCGTCAACCCTGGGAGCCTCTAACTCCAAGGGCTCATAATAAACGATTCTCTTCTCTTTCCATAATTTGGTCAGTTCAGTAGTTTTGGCCTCTGTCTACAATATTTTTTGCTGATAATTTTCTTTTCTTTTCTTTTTTTTTTCAGTGTCTTATTACTCTACAGATTTCAACTCCTGAAATTTTATACCTGAAGCTTTGCCATGAAATATTCAAAAGATGCTGTATTTCATACTGCTGAATAAGCAGTTTGTTTACGCTCCCCTGGCAAGTATGCAGCATAACATTGTTTCTAGGAAAGGGGTTTATGCGGGGTGATTAAGAATTCCATTTTCATAACACGTCTCTGATAGACTGCCCATCCAGCCCTCGATATTTGTAGAAAACTATTAGATTGTAGATTACAACCAAACACTTCAGCCAGTGGCTTTCATTTCTGTTTTGCTCAGATGAAGACTTTGAGCCATAAACTTCTCCGTTGTCCTTCAAAATGACTCCTTTTATACATCTGCCCTTTGCTCCTTTCTCTATTTTTTTCACAGGGAAAGAACAAATATTTCTACTTTCCAGAGCCAGCCACCGTGCTGTGACTCTGGGACCGGCGTTCTCTCTCTTCTGCGCTCTCATGCCCTGGCAAGCGCATTGCCTCCCCAGTGGTTTTACTCTCTTTTGTCACTGCCCATTTCTTCTCTTCCTTCCCATATACACTGGCCCCCATCTAGAAAAAAAATTGACTTGACTCTTCTGATTATTCCAATCCAAATAAGCTGTCTTAGCTTTTTCTGAACCATCAGATTTCGACTTTAATCAAATACAAGTTAATACAATTTAGTCTAAACTTTCTGTTTTTCAAAGCTTTCTTTTGTTAATGTTTATGTATTTATTTATTTAGAGAGGGCGAGGGTGAGGGGTAGAGAGAGAGAGAGAGAGAGAGAAAAGGAAAGAGAGAGAGAGAGAGAGAGAGAGAACCCCAAGAAGGCCCCACACAGCACAGAGCCTGTGGTGGGGCTCAGCGTCATGAACTTTGAGATCATGACCTGAGCCGAAGTCAAGAGTCCATTGCTTAACCGACTGAGCCATCCAGGTTTCCCTTTTTAAAAATTTTCTGATAATATTGAATATGCAGCCAAGTTTACCAACAACCTCCAATTGCCAACTGCCTAATTGCCCAATTCTGATAGTTTTCTCATTCCTTTTTTTCTTTGCCATTGGCAACTACTGACTACTCCTTCTTATTCTTCACCTTTGAATTCCACGTTGCTTTACATCAATTTCCCTCTTAGTCTGTGTATTTTCTTTTTCCTCTTCCTAGTCGAAGCCCTATAGGTGGCCACTTACACTATGAATTTCTTAATTCTAGCACCTTGGCCTTTTCTCCCTCTTCTTTTAAATTCTTTACCTTAACGATTTCCCACATGTCCAGGTTTTCGTTTTTTTAAGGAGTTCACCAACCATTCTGGGTATGAATTATAAATTATTATATATACTTTTATAATATCCCCTGACCTTCGTCCTGAATTTGCTTCTTTATGTTGAGTTATATTACCTGGAGGGCCTGTTTTCAGTCCAAAAAGCAAAATAAAAATAAAGACAAACAGAAAGCAAACAAACCAAAACAAACAAGCAAACAAAACCCAAGGCGGAGCAAAATACAATCAAACAAGACAACCCCCCAAACCCTCCGCAGAATTTATTACCCTTCCTTCCAAATGAGTCTCTCTGGGTGAACATATTTGTGATATTGTTGCTGATAATTCCTTCAGCCTCTCAGGCTTAATGCGGTAGTTATTTCTGGTTCCTCCCTGCCACTTCTTCCCTTTGGTCAAGCAGCCTCTGAAGCCACAGGAGAAGAGACAAAAAATGGACTAGATGTCTGGCTCTCTGGGTAAAGTTCTAATAACGAAGACTTTGCCTATGACTGCGACCAGACCAGTAATCAGAAGCAGCGAGGTAATTGCTGGGATCCAGTGCAGAATGAAAATGCAGGGCCCCTTGTTCAAAAGTTCTTAAGAATTTTAAAGGTGGCTGGGGCGTCTGGGGTGGCTCCGTCAGTTAGGCCTCTGACTTCAGCTCAGGTCATGGTCTCGCAGTTCGTGAGTTCGAGCCCTGCCTCGGGCTCTGTGCTGATGGCTTGGAGCCTGGGGAGCCTGGGGAGTCCCCCAAATGTGGGGGACTTCTAAGCACGGGGCCCTGCGTAGCTTCACAAGTCACAAGCCCCTGGCGTCTGTCTTGCTATTTATCTTCCTGGACCACAGTTTCTCCACCAGTGAAATGAAGAGGTTGACCTAAGTGGTATCTAAGGTAACATCCCATTTTTCTCTAAAATCGAGTAATTCTAAGCTTTCTTTTTCTGCATCACTGCCTTCATTCCTTTCCTACCTTTCTGGTTTAGTGATGCCTAAATACTAGATGGTAGTTTTTTTTGTTTGTTTGTTTTCCCATTGCCTATTTCCAGTTTAATCTCAGTCCATCCTGCTTAGGTTATTCTCTCAAAACATTAGTTGTGAACTAAAAGCTCGAGTTCAAACTTTATTTATGCAGCAACCTTGTCTTCCAACCTTTAGTTCACCGTATTAGTTGGGAACGCCTACCATAACCGAATACTACCTGCTTAAAGAACAGAAATGTATCATCTCATGATTCTGGAGGCTGGATGTTCCAGGTCAAGGTGTTGGCACGGCTGGGTGGTTTCTTCTGGGTCCTCTCTGCTTGGTTTGCAGATGGCTGCTTCCTCACTGTGTGCTCACATGCTCTTCTCTGTGCACACACGTCCCTGTTGTCTCTCCCTCTACTTGTAAACAGACCAGTCCCCTTCTGTCCCCATTTAGCCTTAATTACCTCTTTCAGGGCCCCGTGGCTACATATGGTCACCCTGGGGTTTAGAGCATCAACATGAGTTTTGGGGGAATGCTATTCAGTCTCTAACTCATTAGTCCTTTACAAGAGTCTACGTGTATTGAGGAAAAGCTCGGTGGAGGCTCAGACATTAAAAACATTATAGGTTTGCCGTGGTGGCTCAGTCGGTTAAGCGTCCGACTTCGGCTCAGGTCACGATCTCGCGGTTTGTGAGTTCGAGCCCCATGTTGGGCTTTGTGCTGACAGCCCACAGTCTGGAAACTGCTTCGGATTCTGTGTCTCCCTCTGTCTCTCTGCCCCTCCCCCGCTCACGCTCTGTCTCTCTCTGTCTCTCAAAAACTGAATAAACATTAAAAAAAAAAAAGGAAATTAAAAACAAAACATTATAGGCACCCTGAAATGTTAACGGATGAGGGCATGCCTTCTTTATGTCAAACTCACAGCTCCCCAGACAGGGCTCACTGCTCCCTTCTGTGCCTTTGCTACTGTTGCATACTGCACATAAAGCCAGCTCTCTTTTCTCTGGCAGTGTTCTCTCCTATTTACCTCTGGCCTGCCAAATGTTCCCCGTTTTAAGCTTCCACAGGAAGGCTCACCTCTGTAGGCGTTGGCGACACCTTGTCCTTGACTGTGATCGCTCTTTCCTCTGAATCTCAAAAACGTGTAGTCTCTACCACCCATTCAAGGTCGTGTACATATAGTTTTGCATCAGGCTCTACCTTGATCCTTACATATCCTGCCCCTTGCCATCCCAATGAGTCTCTGAGCTCCTGCAGGGAAGACACGGAATCCTAGATCAAGTGCTTCTCAAATTCTAATGTGTCCAAGCTTCCTCCGGGGCTCTTGTTAAATCCGAATTTTGAATCAGTTGCTCCGAATCAGAGGTAGGACCTGAGGTCCCGCATTTCTAACGATCTCTCAGGTGCTGCCCGATGTCGTTCTTCCACGGACTTGGTTTTAGTAACAAGGTGCTAGACTTCCTGGTCGAGAGTATCCCCTTCTCTTCCTCACCTTTTCCTTACAAACAAGAAGCATGCAGATATTTTCACAATGGATTATACTCTATCGATTCACCTCCTCTTAACCTTCATGTATTAATTCATCCTGGACCCAGGATGCTGGGCAAAGTGGAAAACTGATCTCTGGAGCTCAAGTCTGGGCAGGTAACATTTACTTAGACATTTATGTAGCTATGTATTCTTTGTTAGGGGACCACAGGGTAAAGTGTATAATAAAGCAGCAATTCCAATCAGTTAAAGTTCAATTTTCCTTCCCAACATAAAACTTTGCGGGGCTATATTTCTAAGAGGAGGCTAAACACACACTGCTGTGGGTTGGAAGGAGCCAGAACGGAACACGTTGTGTTTATTCTTTGAACATGCAGTGCACTTACTTCATGTGAAATTATTTATCTCTTAGAATTTACTTTATTCTGGAAGAAAAATATAAATGTCTTTAGGGGATTTCGTTTCGTGCAGCCTATTCTTTTACTCTTGTCTTTCTCACTTTAGACATAAAATAACTTTTGAGGCATTAAATTCTAATGAATAAGAACACATTTTAAAGCCCTTTCTTTGTATTTTATTCAGTAGCTGACTTTAGTTTCCTACAAAATGCTTTCTAAATTCAGTTTCTTATCATGGGCTCCATCCAGAATAAAATATATACTGCCCCTGGAGCACACAAGCTGTTTATGTACCAGGCCAATATATCTCAGGGAGAGGTCTGCATGATGCATAGGCTGTAATTTAAAAAAAAATAAAAATAAAAACCCAACTCCACATCAAGTATTTAGAGCTGCTCAGTGGGAAGAAAAGGCAGAGAAAGTGAAAAGAAGGCAGCTTATTAATTAGCTCCTTTTTCTTTGAACTGTGCATTTCTATGCTGTTTTCAAGCTGTAGATTCTCACATAGTATACTTCAGAGCACATTCCAGCTCATGTTTGAAAGTCAAGTAGAAGAAAGAGAGGGTCGGAAAGATGGCGTAATTTTTTTGGAACTAAATTCTCTTACAGCATTTTTCAGTAACAGGTTCTCGGAGGCGAAGACGAGGCTGTCTCTACCTCACTACCTTTCCAAAGAAGGCATAGAAGGTGGAATTGTGCAGGGCAATTTGCAAGCCTTTATTTGGAAAGTGGGCCTCTTTCTAGGGCACTTCCTTCAGGGCATTCTCATGGGTGAAGTTTTCATCCTGCCTTTAGCAAAGCACTGATGATGTGCTCGGTACTAGTCAAGTAGCAGCTCAGGATTGCTGAGCCATCTTGACAGCCATCCAGGTCCCAAATCTGTGAGACGCTGTGAGTCCAAAGACAAAGGGTTTAGACCCTGCTTAGGGATTCCCACTGAGCAGCTTCAAGGCACCTGTGACAGAGCCGAGTGGGATATGCCTGACGGACCTAGGTATCAATGCCACCACGAAGACAAGACTTAACCACCAGACTAGCTCTTTCTTGAGCTTGAGGTTTTCACTCACGCTCTTTCTGCCAGACTCTTGAAGGACACAGTAGGCTTCTTTATCCACTTCTCAACCTTGCCAATCGCTGGAAACTCAACTCTGCCAATTATTGGCAGGAATGGAGGCCGGTGACAGCTTCCCACTCTTCTTGCCAATGAAGACAGTTAGCTCAGTATACAGGGCCTTGATAGTACATGATGATATAAGCCTTCAGGTTTATTATTGCTCCCTTGTACTACATTTTGACTAATTTCAGGGGTCCTGAGGGCTCAGTGCTCAGCAGACAAGAAGTCCTTGTGTAAAAGCCTGGTGATTGATTGATTGCTTCATTCACGCGTCTTTCCGTTCATTCGTCCATCCATCCATCAAATGTCTATGGAATACTTACTCTCTGGTACCATCATGCATGCAGTACTTGAACTCTAGGGGCTCACAGTTGGGAGGGAAGATGGACCGGTAAGGTGAAGACGACAATACAGTGTGATGAGTAGAGGGAGAAAGTAACGAACAATGAGCTGGAGACCCCTGAGGAGAGATTCCTACGTCAGGGTGCAAGAGCGGCCAGGGGCCACCCTGCCCACCTTCAGGGAGCACCGTTCACATTGCATAGGAAGTGACTGACACTTCCTGAAGATGTTTAGTGCAGTCTGCTCAGCCTGCAGAGAGATGAGGGAGACTTGGTTTGTAAGGTAAGTTGATGTTGGCCAAGCTCCCAAAGACTTCAGTATAGTGTTAGGAAGATTGCATCTGTGAGCTCTAGATGGGGGCTAGGAGGAGTAGTGGTGGGAGAAAAGCTTGACTAGTAAGGTTAGCAGGGACCAGATCCTATGGCATTTTTCCTGCCATGCCGACGGAGTTTAGACTTCAGTTTCAGTGGAAAGATAACTGAAGAATTTTCAACAAGAGAGAGATCTGTTTACTGGTGTGGCCCAGAGGTAGAGTGGCAAAGCAGTGTGACCCTAAGGTCATCTGAAGGACATCTCAACCCCTCCCCCCAAAACGGTGTCGCCTACTCCCAGCTCCATGCAAGCACAGGATAAGGCTGGAGTAAACCCAGAGAGGGAAATGCTGACCCTCCTCTGGTCCCCCAGGCACCTCATGGTTTTGTTGTAGTTAATCCCTATCAGAAGCTTGAGTGGCTTTTAATGATGTTCATAGCCGGTGAAGCTGGAACTTTCTCAAAGTAGTCAGAGTTTTCTCACTAGCTACTGGGGCTCTTGTGTCCTTAAGCAGAGCTATATAAAGCTCGGACCTAACCAGCCCTACGATCGGAGAGTAGCTTTGTTCAATTTCTCTGGGAATCTAACCTTGCTTAATAGCTTCAAGGGTCCAAACTACCGACGATATAAAGTGATACTGAAGGACTGATGAATACAAGAATGAGGTCTTCTTGCTTTTCTTGTGCTCCTACTATATGTGAAATGCAGTCAAGTTGTAGCGAGGGTCTCGTAGCACCGTGAGAAAGAGCTTGCTTTGTAAATTATCCCAACTCAGGCAATCCCGGTCTCGTGACAGCCTGAGCACTTGCTCCCGAATGGATCATCTCCAGCGAATGGGAAGTCTCACTTAGGATCCACGCTCCCTTCATTGCCGATTTTCAAACCATGGTCAGACCCACTGCTTCAGAATTACCAAGTGAGGCCCTTTAAAATACAGCTTCATAGGTATTGACCCTACCTGCTAGATTCAAATATCTACTGGGGAGGCCTCGGGATCTGTATTTTAAAACTTTTTTTTTTAAACGTTTATTTCTTTTTGAGAGAGACAGCAGGGGAGGGGCAAAGAGAGAGGAGGACAAAGGATCTGAATGAAGTGGGCTCTGTGCTGACAGCCGACAGCCTGATGCAGGACTGGAACTCACGAACCGGGAGATCATGTCCTGAGTCTAAGTCAGCTGCTTAACCGACTGAGACGCCCAGGTGCCCCAGGAATCTGTATTTTAACAAACTCTGTTGCCTCAGTGATTTTCATGGTCAAAAAATTCCGAGAACCACTGCACAACTATTCCTACTGATGTTGACGTGTAGTTTAGCCATTACAATATCTTGCTGATGTATTTCCTGAAGTTCTTTGTCCACTAGGATTTCAGGTTGGGGCATGGTCATTAAAATCTTGTATCATGCTGGGCGCCTGAGTGGCTCAGTCGGTTAAGAGTCCAACTTCGGCTCAGGTCATGATCTCATGGTTCATGGGTTTGAGCCCCACATCGGGGTCTGTGCTGACAGTAGAGCCTGCAGCCTGCTTTCGATTCTGTGTCTCCTTTGGATTCTGCGTCTCCCTCTCTCCTTGCCCCTTTCCTGCTCACACTCTGTCTCTCCTTGTCTCTCAAAAATAAATAAACATTGAAAAAAAATTTTTTTTAATTTTATATCATGTCAAAAGTTACTATGTGTAAAAATAATTGTACATCTTTTCTTTGCCAATTAATTGATTCATTAATTGTTGGAATCCATTCCCGGACATAATCGCGTGTCTTTGATTGACAACTCCGCTATGGAGGTATATGTGATTATGCAATTGCTCGATTCAAACTTGAGAACCAGTAAGTATGTATAGAATAAGAAACTGAGGGTTCTTTTAAACTGATGTATTAGGTGGCGTTCTATTAAGCTTCAGTGATGAAAGACCCAGCATGACGATGTGGTGATCACCTAAGGAAGGCCAGTGGCCACAAGAAGCTGGGTGAGGCAAGAAGGGATTCCCCCTAGAGATGCCCGAGAGAGCAAGACTCTGCCAACACCGTGTTTTCAGTCCAGAGAAAACGAGCTGGGACTTCTTCCTCCCAACAATGAGAACAGTGAGAGAATATGTTTCTGTGGTTTCAAGTCGCCGGTTCTGTGGGAATTTGCTACAGCAGGCCACAGGAAGCTAATCCACTGGGAACCTCATCATTTCCTGACTGCCCACGTCTGGGGAAGATGTCTTCATCAAAGGAGGACAGACATACACGGATACGTTTGTAAAAACTTCATAATGCGGTATGACCACCTCAGAGACACAGAGAAGATGGCAGTCTCTTGAAGTTCTAACTGCGGGAATAGAACAACATTTTAATTGAGAGTTAACCCTTATGTCCATATGAGGGAACATTTAAAGTAGACCCTGAAGGAGCCACCTTTGGCCACAGCGACCACCCACATTGCCGCCCCGACGATACCCAGGCCGATGACGGTCTGTTTGAAGCGGGGCTCAGGAAAGGCCAGAACTTACTAGAGCCACAACTATTTTATAAGTAAGTATAAACCACACAATGATAGACTTTACAGGAAACTTCTATACTTGATAGGTGGAAACAATAAATGTAAATTCAGAGACAAAATTTCGCTTACTCAGTGTTGGGAAATCATTCTCCGTGGGTGTCTCGTGGCCGGCGTGCCATGAGAGCGGCATGTGAGGAGGCAGTGGCTACTTCTGTTCTCGACGGCCTTTTCAAAGATGTTTGTGCAGTGAACAGTCTCAGAAGATACAGCCAGTGTCTCTGTCTAGAGCCAGGCAGATTTGTTTACAGCCTTGGAAGATAGAGTATTTCTCTTGCAATCAAGTGCAAGCCTGCTTAGTGTCCATCAGAAAATACTTGGGAGGGCGGTTGTGCTTGGGTGGCTCAGTCGGTTAAGCATCCGACTTCGCTCAGGTCACGGTCTCTCGTTTCGTGAGTTCGAGCCCCGCGTCAGGCTCTGTGCTGACAGCTCGGAGCCTGGAGCCTGCTTCGGATCCTGTGTCTCCCTCTCTCTCTGCCCCTCCCGCGCTTGTGCTCTGTCTCTCTCTCTCTCTGTGTCTCGAAAATAAACATTCAAAACATGGAAAGAAAATATTTGGGTTTTTCCGTAATGCAATCCCGGGTTCTCCTGTAATACAGCCCATGGTGTATGCAGGCATCCACCGGACTTTTTCACATCACCTTCTGGGAATTAGGCGGCAGGAACTGATACAAAGGCTGACCCTCTGGCTACT
Source organism: Panthera onca (assembly GCF_046562875.1). Lineage (NCBI taxonomy): Eukaryota > Metazoa > Chordata > Mammalia > Carnivora > Felidae > Panthera > Panthera onca. Next base: position 139,327,017 of record NC_138343.1, read on the forward strand.
ACCATTGCTGTGAAAAATACAGTCATTTGCTTGTGACCCAGGAGAATTTTGTCTTCTTGCTAGCATTCATGAGACTTTTTAGCTTGGAAATAGGATAAAACCCCAGACCCTTTAGAGTTCTGGATAGTATGGCTTGAGGAAGGGAAATTTTGAAGACATACATCCCATTCATGATTGCTAGAGCTCTTCTCTTGACTTTATACGTAAGCAGTGCTCATTTCATTTACACAACCCAGAATTGTATCTTGCTGGGGACCAAGGAATAACCCTTCTAACAACAGACATCTGTTTATCTACTTTAAAAAAGATATGATAGAAACCTTTCCATTTTTTAAAGTCACAGGCAGTAGTACTAAAAAATGACTGTAATTTTCAGCCACAGTCCTCTGACGATTGACTCAGTGTGTAGAATGCTGTGTTCACCAAGAGGGTAATCCTCCAGCTTTCCTCAGACCTAACAGTTTATTTTTAGCTGTGCTTCTGATCAAGAATTCAGCCTCAAATGGGGCGCTTAGGTGGCTCAGTCGGCTAAGCGTCCGACTTCAGCTCAGGTCACGATCTCGTGGTCCGTGAGTTCGAGCCCCGCGTGGGGCTGTGGGCTGATGGCTCAGAGCCTGGAGCCTGCTTCCGATTCTGTGCCTCCCTCTCTCTCTGCCCCTCCCCCGTTCATGCTTTGTCTCTCTCTGTCTCAAAAATAAACATTAAAAAAATTAAAAAAAAAAATTCAGCCTCAAATAAATTGTAGAAATCTGTTTTAAAAAATGAGTCAATACGTAACAACTAGGGACCTCAATTTATTTGCAATTATTAGCAAAATTACTCTCCAAGTCCTATAAGGTGGCATACGTATACTATCCACACTGAATATACAGAAACTCAGCTTAGTAAGAAATGCAAATATAGCATATACTGCATCCTGAATCACATTTGCAAAGTGCCTTTTCACAGGTTGTGGGGATTAGGTCATGGAAAACTCTCTGGGGTCATCATTTTGCCCAACAGTCTCCCCATCCACACCACTCCAAAGATTCACATCTATACCAAATGCAAAATACGTTTATGCCACCCCAGAGTTCCTGAAAATCTCAACCCATTATAAAATAATCAACCCAAGTCCAAAATCTCATCTAAATATCATCCGTTTAAAAGTGTCTAAATCTAAATCCTCTAACTTCAGTGTAGTTGAGACCTGGGTGAAATCTGCTCTGCACACAATTCCTCTCCATCTATGGGCCCGTGGAACCCAAGAATAAAATTTGTCTGCTTCCAAAATACAAAGCTGGGACGGGCATGGAATAAGGGATAATAGTTATAGACATTGTGGTTCAATAAAGAAGAGAACGGAAGGAAAAGGGAAGTCACCAGTCTCCAGCAATTTAGAAATCCAGCTGGGCAAACTCCATGAGGTTTCAAAGCTTGGGGACAGTCCTCTGCTCTTGAGTCATCAACCTTCTGGGTTTTCAGTTCTCCCCTCAGAGATAGGCATGTTGGTTAACTCCCATCTATTTGTGTATTTCCCAAAATTCACTTTGGTATTTACTTCTAATGTCATTCCAGTGTGATTGGAAAATATACAGATAGGTATTTATTATTACTTTCTTTGTGTTAATCAGATATTTTCCTGTGTATCATTTTAATTTCATTTTTTCAAACTATACTGTCTTTTACTATATTGTCTGGAGTGGTTTTCTAAGTTGTTATTCAAGAGATCAAAATTAACCTCTTAATTTAAAACAATTTAATTTGGATACACAGCAGCTCTGTTTCCATAACATACAGAAAGTTTGTTGCCATATATTTCTGTTCCTTCCCCACTTCTTTGTGTTCTTATTTTCATACAAATTACATCTTTGTACATTGTGTACCCATTAACACACTGTATAGATTATTGCTTTATCCAATTGTCTTTTGAATTAGGTAGATGAAAAGAGTTACAAACAAAAAGACATTTTTACTGTCTTTATAATCATCTATGTAGTTACCTTTTGGTGATTTCCATTTCTTTGTGTAGATTCTAGTGTTTTGTTTTTTGTTTGTTCATTCATTTTAGCTTGAAGCATTCTGTTTAGTATTTCCTGTGGTGCAGGTCAGTCAGTGATGAGTTCTCATAGTTTTTGTTTGCTTGAGAAGTTGTAAATTTCTCCTTCATTTTTTGAAATGGTTAACAGTCAGCACTTTAGATTTTTCATCCCCACTGCCTTCTGGCCACCATTATTCTGATGAGAAGTCTTTTGTATGTAAAGGATCTTTGTTTACTTGCTGCTTTCAAGATTCTTGTCTTGTGACAATTTGACTATGAGATACAGAGTATGGATGCCTTTGAGTTTTTCCTACTTAAAATATAATGAGATTTTTAAATGGCCAGACTAATGTTTCCCAAATTTGGGAAGTTATTGGTTGTTCTTTCTTCAAATATTCTTTTCTTTTTAAAAATTTTTTATTAAATATTTTTTAATGTTTATTTATTTTTAAGAGAGAGAGAGAGAGACAGAGTATGAGCGGGGAAGGAGGCAGAGAGAGAGACACAGAATCCAAAGCAGGCTCCAGGCTCTGAGCTGTCAGCATAGAGCCCCACGCAGGGCTCGAACTCATGAACTGTGAGATCATAACCTGAGCCGAAGTCAGACGCTTAACTGACTGAGCCACGAACTCATGAACTGTGAGATTATAACCTGAGCCGAAGTCAGACGCTTAACTGACTGAGCCACCCAGGTGCCCCTCAAATATTCTTTTCTTTTACCTCTCCTTATGGGATTCCCATTATAAATGGGTTGGCATATTTGATATTGTCTCACAGCTTTCTGAGGCTCTTTTCATTTTTCTTCATTCTTTTTCCTTTATGTTCTTCCAGCTGTATAATTTCAGTTGAAATGTAGTCAAGTTGGCTACTTTTTTCTTTTGCCACTTCAAATCTGTGAACATCTTTAATGAACTTTTTCAGTTACTATAATCTTCAACTCCAGAAGTTTAATTTGGTTATTTTCATACTTTCTATCTGTTTAATGATATCCTCTATTTGGTGAGACAGAATTTTTATACTTTCCTTCAACTGTTTTTTCACATGGATTACTTTTATTCTTTAACCATACTTTGAACAGCTGACTTAAAGTCTTTGTTTACTAAGCCCCAAATCTGGACTTCCTCGGGAACATTTTTTATTGACTTCCTCCCTCCACCCCCAGTTTATGTGTCATAAGTTCCTGTGTCTTTGCACAACTCGTAATTTTTCTGTTGAAAATAGGCTCTTTTAAATAACGTAATCTGGCAAGTCTGAAAATCTGATTTCTCTCTGTCCTTCATTCCATGGGGTCTTTTGTTTGCTTGCTTAGTTGGTTTAGTTTGCTTGTTCAGTGACTTCCCTGGACTAATTCTTTATAATCTGAATTCTTGGTTATTGGCAGCCACTGCTGTCTCTGCTTTCTTAGCCTGGTGGTCAGCTAATGAACAGAACCTGCAAATCTCCTGGCTCGGCAGAGGGTGTCTCCGTGCGTGCTGGGGCACACCTTCGATGCTCCTGTAGGTAGCTGACACCTTCCCCTTAGCTTTCGCAGGACCTGATGGTCAGTTAGAGATGAGACATCCGGACATCTTGAGGTATTTCCCGGCTCCATGTACAGCGGTGTATATATGCCTGGTTTTCTAGATTTTTCGGAATATGTTAGTGGTTTGAAAAGCCCCCTGTGAACATTTTGTTCTTGTTTTTTTCTTTTCTTTCTTTTTTTTTTTTTTTTCTGTGCGTGTGTGTCAACTTGTTGCCGTTATTTTTCTAACTAATTTATTTATTTTTTTAATTTACATCCAAGTTAGGTAGCTTGTAGTGCAACAATGATTTCAGGAGTAGATTCCTTAATGCCCCTTACGCATTTAGCCCATCTCCCCTCCCAACACCCCCCCAGCAACACTCTGTTTATTCTCTATATTTAAGAGTCTTTCATGTGTTGTCCCCCTCCCTGTTTTTATATTATTTTTGCTTCCTTCCTTTATGCTCATCTGTTTTGTCTCTTAAAATCCTCATATGAGTGAAGTCATCTGATTTTTGTCTTTCTCTGACTAATTTCGCTTAGCATAATACCCTCCAGTTGCATCCACGTAGTTGCGAATGGCAAGATTTCATTCTTTTTGATTGCCGAGTAATACTCCATTCTGTATCTATCTATCTATCTATCTATCTATCTATCTATCATCTATCTATCTACCACAGTTTCTTTATCCATTCATCCATCGATGGACATTTGGGCTCTTTCCATATTTGGCTATTGTTGATAGTGCTGCTATAAACATGGGGCTGCATGTGCCCCTTCGAAACAGCACACCTGTATCCCTTGGATAAATGCCTAGTAGTGCAATTGCTGGGTCGTAGGGTAGTCCTATTTTTAGTTTCTTTGAGTTTTCCAGAGTGGCTGCACCAGCTTGCATTGCCACCAACAACGCAAAAGAGATCTTCTTTCTCCGCATCCTCGCCAACATCTGTTGTTGCCTGAGTTATTAACGTTAGCCATTCTGACAGGTGTAAGGTGGTATCTCATTGTGGTTTTGACTTGTATTTGCCTGCTGACGAATGACGTGGAGCATTTCTTCATGTGTCGGTTGGCCATCTGGGTGTCTTCTTTGGAGAAGTGTCCGTTCGTGTCTTTTGCCCATGTCTTCACTGGATTCTTTGTTTTTTGGGTGCCTGGCTTTTTCTCTTAAATGTTTTGGTCAGCTTCTTGTTAGCTCCAACTGGAGCCACTGCCTCAGACAGCTGTGATGTTAAACAGTTGCTGAAGATTATTTTCTACAAACGTTTATACAAAGTGCATCCAAGCCGTGAACCCACTCTGTCCTACCCCGTGGCTGCTAGGTTACCACAGCCATAGTGGTTGTGAGGCTGTTGTGTTTCAAGGCTGCCCCAGAGCTGGGGGGCAGGGGTGTGGGCATGCCCAGTTAAAACACCACAACACCTGTTGCTCTCACCAAGATCCAGCTGCTTTACTTGTATAGTGTTCTTCAGGTTGTTGCAAGTTTTTGGTTGATTTCCAAAGTTCTGAAAAAGTGAGTTTTGGCTATTTTTACGAGTGTTCCTGTTGATTTAATGGAAGGCTGGATTTTCAGAGTTCCTTACTCCACCATTCCAGAAGTGCGTCTTCTCCTGTCTTTCTAAGTTTTACTCACCATTTCAGGACACAGGTTAGATGTCAGTTCTACTAGGATTCTCTTGATTTGTGTCTGTCCTAGATATCCCAGAGCAGCTGTACTCTTCCCATGTGTTTCTCAACGGATTGTTTCTTATTTATCTCTTCTGTAAACTTCCGGATGCACAGATCATGTCCTGCTTGCTCTTTTCTCTCCAGTGTTTAAGAAATTGCCAGGCATATTGGACCCTACTGACAATTGTTGAATGAATGAATGAATCTCTCCTCCTTATTTTAAAAATGCAGTGGCCCAAATAACCAATTAAATGTTCAACCGATATAATTCTGCTTGTATTAAAATTTCTTTAGGGCTTTAAGTCTATAGGGTCACTCTTTTTGGGTCTCTCTTATATTTTTACAGACTGAAAATGTCCTCGACAACAGGGATATCTGCCTGTCTTTGCAGACTCGATAGAAAATGCACTTGGCCCTGAAGAACTTCCATTTTTTTCTTTCCTCTCCCCTCTACCGTCCTGATGAGAGAACTGCCAAAATCAGACATAATAGGGGAAAGCAACATAAGGATAGTCTTGGTCGTGTGCGTGGATGATCATCCTTTTTCCCTTGGTGATGAAGGGCTCGTGTTTATAGGCTGATTACATGAATACGAGTTTCATGATTTTTTTTTAACTCTAGCACCAACAGCAGGGTTCCTCCAGCACAAATCCTTGATTGAGGAGCTAAAGGCAATGAGATAGAAGTGTAGCTGGTAATTAGACACCTCGAAGGAGCAGAGTGGGAATACGAGCCATATAGAACAGCAGGGACTTGCCGATACCTTTTGATATCCGACAATCCCAATTTGAAGGCTGTAGGGCAATAGGCATACCATTACCCTCTCTGGACAGTTTTGATTTGGGAATCGCATCAAGCCAATGAAAATATTAGGTAAATCAAGTCAGAAATGAATCACCATTGCAATACCGCATTCTTTCTTGTGCTTTCCAAAAGGTATTGACAAAATACCTGGGACGTGGAGTCTGATATGTGGGCTGTACTCCACTGTATTATATGTAACAAATTCATAAAGAGAATGGTATTGACATTTTAATTAGCTGCTTTCTTTTTTCCTTCATGCTGTTTTTTGTCACTGAAACGGTAGCCGACTATTAACAGCCTAAGAGCACAATAACATATTCTGGAACAGCATAATACAATCACTTAGAATGCAGCGCGTGTCTGATCTGGTGATCTTTGTGCCGTATTACTCCGCCACAACCTCAGCAAAACGGCATTTGTACCCGGTGCGCTTAAACTTCTCTGGTTTGTAACATTGTCTCAGCGCGAGAACGTTAATAATCAGTCAAACATTAAAAGGTGAAAGTACATGTATATTCTCTTCTGCCAGTCCTTGATCCAGAAAATAAACTTGTGTGCCTGGAAAAGGAGCACGAAGCACATGAAATAAAGCCAGAAACAAAGGGTTCAAGTACAGGGTGTCAAACATTATGGCAAGATGAAAAGTGCAGTCATGTATTCAGATTGTTATTTTTATTTTTAATAAATCTGCTGGATGAACACTCAGATACTTTTACCGTTTTCTTTTGTGTTTGTCTGTTTTGGGCGTGTGGTCAAAACCTTTAGGATATTGGTTCCACTGGCAGAATCTTAACAATAGTAGATTTCTGGGGCGCCTGGGTGGCTCAGTCGGTTAGGTGTCCGACTTCGGCTCAGGTCGTGATCGCTCGGTTTGTGAGTTCGAGCCCCGCGTCGGGCTCTGTGCTGACAGCTCAGAGCCTGGAGCCTGTTTCAGATTCTGTGTCTCCCTCTCTCTCTCTGACCCTCCCTCATTCATGCTCTGTCTCTCTCTGTCTCAAAAGTAAATACACATTAAAAAAAAATTTTTTAAAAATTAAAAAAAAAAGAGTGGTAGATTTGTTTTAATTCGCTACGCAAATTTAAAAAAATAGTAATTAGAACTTAACTTTCTCTTATAAAGTGCATCTGATTTGTATGGTTTTATTTTTAGGTCATTTTATAGAATCACATCAGGGAGCTTCTTTCCTAGATTATCCTCCCCCCCCCCCCAACCCCCACCCTTATTACTGGTTGACAAGTTTGCTCTGGGAAATGTATTTGCTCATTTAGGAACACATCCATTCTTGGTCTGGCAACGCCATTGTTCACACTTGGTCGAGAATTTGTGATAGGTCCAGATACATTTCCTGAAAAAAACTGAAAAACGCAACTTTAGTTGTAAACCTTTCCATGTGTTGCATACGAGGGACAGCAAATTATTATCTCAAGTACATTTTCAGGTCAATTTTCAATCTAGTGGAACAATGTCCACGATGTTCCAACAATGACTTGCTATGCATATTGGCTGAGCAAAAGCAAAAGCAAAATCTAGGGAGGGAAATTCTACTGCTCTGTTGGCAAGGACAAATGAAGAAGGCCTTGTCTCCATGTGTTTTACCTCGGCTATCACGTTTAAGAGCATGTGCGTTGACTATTTGCCAAAGATAGTAAGCCGTAGCCAAAGCAAGACAATCTATGGGAGCACACCATTGAAAGAGGCTTCTGGTTTTATACGCTCTGCCTTCTGTGTGAACGTGCCTGTCCTCCAGAGTCCTGCACTGCTCTCCCAATAGTATTGGCTTCTCAGGAGCACTGACTGCAGCATGGCATAGGAAGTGGCATTGATGAGTGGTGATCTAGAAGTCAGTAAATGCTGATCCAGGCGCAAACTGAGAGACACGTGTGACTTTCAAAGATCTGTTCTTTTAAGTCATGAAGCGAAACCGCGAAGGCTAATTAAACTCTTCTTGAGCTCTCTGGTGGAGATATTGATTCCAATCAGAAGTTAGCTACTTCTTATTAAAAGCTGATCCAGGATCTGAGGAAATTTCCCTTCTGTTCTGTTCTACAAGATAAGAAGCTGAAAACGCTTTCCAGGCAGTGACATGTCATTCGTAAAGACGACTTTCAAACCTCAGGTCATGGCAACACACACCTAACCCAAAGGCATCCCTTGGAAATGGCGTCCTACGTGGGCTACATGGCATCCTAAAATAAAAAACTTTCCGGAAAGAGAATCGATGACTCAGAATTTAACTCACTTTCTATAATATGGATTCCAATTTTCACAGCACGTTGTTGCCTACTTAATAAAAATTGAGGCATGTGTATTCCTTTCATTAAATTGTTAAAGAATAAAGTTTCAGTGGTTTATTTATTAGTATCTTAAAAAGTTGCAAGGATTAATTTTGTATTGTGCAGTTTCTAATTTTAGTCATGGCTTTATTAAATAAAAGGCTTATAAAAGTAAATTACTCAATTTGCATCACCCTCAATTACTTTATGTGATCAAAACTTCTGATCTTCTAAACAAACCGTGACTATGAAAACTTTTTAACCCTTGATTATTTCCTTTAAAAACACTGAAATTTAGACTATGAGGCTTTATAATTTCAAAATAAGGACATGGATTCTTAAATGCCTAGAGGAATGTATATGTTTCCCCTTAGCAACTTGATTCCGGGGTAGTGCATAAGCTCTGGAGGATAAAAAGAATTTGTTTGTGTTTAAAAAAGATAGTGATAAGATGGACAACTCCTCCACCCCCCACCCCTCCAGCTAGTCTAAGACAAACAATAGCTTCAGACAAAGAATGCTTCACCTAGAAATTTTGAAATCCCGGGGAACAGGGAAGCATTTTTCAAGGAAGAAATGAACATGAAATTAAATACAGTAAGAAATCTTACAGAACTGGAGGGACCTAGGGACTTTGGTGGATGGGGCATAATGGGGAGAAACTCATTTCCTGTCCTACGCTCATGTTTTTACTCATCTATCCCCCCCCCCCACCCTCCTCACTGTTTTCTCCCTGCCTTCTCTCACTCTCTCCCCCTTTCTCTCTTGACCATTCCATGGCTTTGATGCAGGGAGAGTAGAGTGTCAAATATATAATGAGTACATGTTGACTACTCAGTGGATGGGATGGAAACTGGACTTGAAATAAGAAGGGTATTTAGGGGGCACCTGGGTGGCTCAGTCAGTCAAACATCCACCTTCAGCTCAGGTCATGATCTCACGGTTCGTGGGTTCGAGCCCCGTGTCAGATTCTATGCTGAATGCTTGAGATTCTCTCTCTCTCTCTCTCTCTCTCTCTCTCCCTCCCTTGTTCTCTCCCTCTCTCTCAAAAATAAATAAACATTAAAAAAAAAAAGAGAAAAGATGAATGGTATTTACTCCCAGCTCTTCGGCGTACAAACAGTGTGACCTTGGAAAGATCTCTCGGCCTCTCTGAGCTTCAGTTTTCCCAGATGTGGAATCTACTGGGCAGGGTTGTTGTGAGGCACAAATAAAACGATACATGTCAGAGTGTTTCAGAAACTATAAATGGGCATAATCCAAATGCAACTATAACTACATTTTATGTTTGAGTTTTGCTTGCCTGATAACTGCTTCAGTAATTTTCATATCCCTCTGATCAGAATGTCCCGATTCCTTTGGGGTAATGACTGTTTCTTATTTATCATAACAAACAAACAAACAAACAAACAAACAATAAAAAACCAAGACCACTCAGCACTACGGTTTGTGTAGAGTCGAGTCACGATTTTCTAAATTGAAATACTATATTAAATAATAATAAAACAAATTCATGTCATGAAGACCCTTGTATAATCAAATCTTAGTTCAGAGAGGAGGCCAAAGCATTTCGAGCGGCGGTTCTGGAAGTCCCAGCTTTAGGACTTGGTCATATCCCCAGCTTCATGCTCCCGTAGGATTCCCCCTAAACAGTCAGCCAATTTCAGTTTCCCCTTCCCTCTTAGAACATCCCACATGGTCCCAAAGTGCTGACATTCCTGGTGTATCCCTATCTGGGTCCTTTCCTAGCAAAGGATGCCTTGCTAGACTTATACAATACTGTGCATGCAATAATACTGATTTCCATTCTTTTTAAAGTTCTAAATGTTATACTCTGCTCATGACAGTTTCAGGAAGATCTATGATGCCGTTTCTGACATTTCTGACTTCTTTGGAAATATATCCCCTTTTATTTTTGTTCCGTGAAACAAAATATATGCTTTGTATTTCTTGTTACTAATTTACTGACTTGTTTTATCTCTTCGCAGGCATTCTGACTTTCAAAATTGGAATTTCCACGAACAGTTTCAAAGACAGAAAATAGAGTGAAGAAAATCTGTGCTTTCGGCCGGGTGACCGTAACGGAATGAATATATGCTACGGGGCCTTCAAACACCTCAGCTTTCAACTTCCATAAAATTCCAATCTCACAGGGCGGTGCAGGTCGCATGCGCTGAGCAGTCAAGGGGTTAAGCAAGCTTTCTATTTTATGGGGCCTTAAATCCTAAGTGATGTTCTGTGTTGCACATTACGAGGACAGACATGAAAGGATATATATATAACTTTTTTTTTTTTTTAATTCTTCACATCACCTGAGTGAGATTTTGAAAGCTTGGTAACATCCCAAGAGCAAGGAAAGCATAAAAGCATTCACTAGGCACAGAAAGTACAGTAGATGCATTAAGATTAGTCACCACTCTGGAAAATATATGTGCACGCACACACACACGCACACACGTGCACACACAAAGGAAACAATTTCAGAAAGGTTTCAGTTTAGCTTTTATAAAAAAAAAAAAGTGAGCCCTAGAACACTTCAAAGAATTTTTTAAAATGTCAAGGTGTCTCTATGACATGGGGACATTATCAAACACAGAAATACCCATTTAAGTTGTGCTTCTAAAAATACAGCATCGTCATTGTTTCTTGGTTCGTATTACTTTTTATGGATACGAAATGTCCTTATGGTTTTGCTTCAAAATAAAGTCTTAAATTTCAAACCTAGGTAAATTCCTCAAGATCTTATATCCTCTAAGCTTTATGGATGTTAGTTTTATTACTTATCCCTTGTAATTCTTATTAATATATCATTGTTGAAGTAATAATCTATGTGACTTACTTTTATATTCTGCATTTGAAAGCATTCACTTTATGGACTGAAAGATTATAATAGGATACAAGTGCAGGGAGATGAAATTCATACATGCATTTGTGCATAACTCAAGGGTCTCCTTTTTTGTTTTGTAAAAAGAAATCAGCAGCCTGCTGTGCAGAAATACTTAAAGTATAACCAAAATAGCAAAAGACCTCCATCTTTTAAGTGTAAGACACACACATACATGACAAACATATATGTTCACTTTCTTCATAATTAGAAACAGTTTTAAATTAGATCTATCACCAGTGAAGAAAACCTTACTGTTAGTGACTCTGTATTACATAAAACTGAAGCAAACTATTTTAATTGATTCAAATTATTCTCCGTTGTTGCCAGGGTGGGAAGGTACAAGAACAATATTGTTTCAAACTCAAGCTTGTGAAAGTCGAGTACAAAATTAAATGGGGCTGTAAAATACCCATCATAATAGTGCATAGCTTTTAGGATTGTCATGAGGGAACAAATGATAGTTACAAATTAAATAGCACAAAATAAGTGGTTAATAAAATTGGCTATTTTAATTATTATTGATTTAGTTATTGATAAAGTGAGGATAATATCTATCTTTGGTTTTAGAAATATTAGTCCCATAAGTAATATGCATTTCCTGCATTTATTTAAATGATTATTTTTTTTTCACCTTCAACCTGTTAATGTGATGTGTTACATTAATCAATGGATTTGCTCATGGTAATCCAACCCGCATTCCTGATATAAAGTCAGTTTGGGTATGCTGAATTATCTTTTCATACGTTAGTAGATTTAGCTTACTTGTGTTTTGCTTAGAATCTTTGTACCTGTATTTATGAACGAATTTAGACTTCGGGTTTTCTTTCTCACACTGTATGTTTGGTTCTGGATTTACTAATTTAAAACATATTGGGGGAGTTTTCTATTTTTGTCTATTATATGGAAGAGTTTACTTAAAATTGGAATGACTTGTTTCTTAGTTGTATGATAAATGAATTTTGACCAATTACTCAACTCATTGGTTATTTAACTTTCTAGAGACAGTTTTGCTACTTATGGTTTTCTAAAATGTTACTAATTTTGTCTCTGTTTTAAAAAGTACTGGCATAAATCTATATATACGAGAAGATGGGTGTAATAAAATCCCTACCTCAAGGAGTTGCCACAAAGATTAAATGAAGTGATAAATATATAAAGCACTTAGAGCAAGCCTGACATTCATCAGATATTCAATACATGTTACTAATTAGCACTATTATTATTATTATCTTTTAAATACCTGACCTATTTCTGGTTATATCTCATTCTTCATTCCTTTTTTAAAAAATGTTTATTTATTTATTCATTTTTGAGAGAGAGAGAGAGAGAGAAAGAGAGGGAGAGAGCACACACAAGCAGGGGAGGGGCAGAGAGAGGGGAAGACACGGAATCCAAAGTGGGCTCCAGGCTCTGAACTGTCAGCACAGAGCCTGACGCGGGGCTCGAACCCACAAACTGTGAGATCATGACCTGAGCTGACTGAGCCATCCAGGTGCCCCTCTATTTTTCATTCCTAACATTGATTTATCCCATCCTTCTTTTTCTTGTTCAAACTTGCCAGAACTCTGTTGATTTTATCCACCTTCTACAAGAAACATCTTTTAAAAAAACCGTTGATTCTCTCTCCTCTATTGTAATTTTTCCTGTAATTTTCCTGTAATTTTTGCTTTGATTTTTTTTAATATTCTTTTGTCTACTTTTCTTTTCTCCCTCTGCTTTTTTTCTGTCCTCTGATGTAATATGCTTAGCTCATTTGCCTTTGTCTTTTCTAAACATAACGTTTTTGAGGGTTTTAGGTATATAAATAGTGAATAAAATGCACTGATCTTAAGCATGCATTTAGAAGAACTTCTACGTTTATACACCTGTGATTACACCCAGATCAAGGTATGAAACATTTCAGGCACTCAGAAGGCCTCTCCTCTCTCACCCCAGGCAGTAACACCCCACCCTTAACCCGTTATACTGACCTCTACTGTTGTGGATTCGTTTTGCTTTCTTTACTTTCTTATGGAATAATGCAATGCATTCTCTTTTGTGTCTGGTTTCTTTGGTCCCAAACAATGTGGTGATATTAATCCTTATTGTATATATCACAGACTTAGCATTTTTTACCTGTATGAGTATAGCATACTTCACCATTTCTAATGTTAATGGTATTTGTTTTTTTTTTTTTCCAGGGTTTGTCTATCATAAATAAAACTGGTAAGAAATTCTTGTCCGTGTCATTTTGATAGACAGATACCCCCCACGATTTTGCTATGTGTGCGTTTCCATCTTGGTTGTCTGTGCCTCAATATCTTGGTTAATTCCTTCAGATCTATCTTGAAGTTCACTAATGATCTCTTCAGCAGGGTCTAGCATAGTTTAACAATTAGTGGATTTTTAATTTCAATTTTTATATTCGTATAATATAGATTATACATTTCATTATGGTCCCTTACTTTTATGTTGTATTTTCATTTGTATTATAATATTTCTGCTTTATTATATTATTTTCACTTGTATTTCTTTTTTTCAGTTTAAAAAAATTTTTTGGTTATTTTTCACATCTCATAGGTTAAGTTTATAGTCTCTTGTCATGTTTTAAATTCTGTATTATATTTCTTAAAACATACGATTTTTGCATTTTATGTTTTATGTCTCATAATTCTAATATTTGATGTCTCCTCAGGTTTAATTCTGCTCTTGGGTTGTTTCTCCTAACTCTCGGTTAAGTACCTTTGTTTTTCATGTGTGTTGTGGTGTTTTAATAATAAACTGTTTTCATTAGAACATTATTCATGGGAATTAGTTGAGGGTTGGCTGGAGAGAGCGATCCTCCCTAGAAGCTTTGTTATTTGTTTGTGTAAGGGCCCTGGGCAGCAGCAGCCCTTGGCCATCCTAAACTACCTTTAGGCTCCAGATCTTTTTCATCTCTTTAACCAGTTCAGGCTGGTCAACACATTCTAGAGGTCAAGAAACCAAATTGGCGGTAAAGAAGATTGGAGGAGGAGACTTTGGGAGCTTTATCAAAACCCTAGCTATGCCTGCCCCAAATAATTCGCAAAAAGCATTGAGATTTCAAATATTTTTTTATACAGTGGTTGTAATGCCATCCAGAAATTTCCCATCTTTATCTTCTTTTCTGCATTTTTTCCACTCCCAACATTAATCGGCACCCTAAGAGAAGATAACGTTAGGATTTTGTAGAAAAACATCTAACAAGATATTTAGGGCTACTTCTCTCTATGCATACGCTTGTGGGGAATCTCCTTCTTTCTTTATAATCAAACTCTAAGGTTCTGTAGTGAGGGACCATGTCTTTATAGTTCTATATGCTTTATCATCTTTACAATATGCTAGATAAAGTAAGAATTTAGGGAAAATTTGTTGTTTGATTGGTGGTCCATCTCTGCCCAATCTTGGATCATGCTGTGAACACACATCTACACTTACCTTACGTCACATAGTTCTTATTATGTTTGGCCTACTCACTTGGTCTATCTTTCCGTAGGCTGCCTCTGCTTCTTTCCTGATTCCAAATCCTACTCTTCTGACCCTCATCTACTGTATCTTCAACTTCATCCTTTTGAAAACAACACTCTTTTGGGGCAGCAAGTATTTCAGTAACAAATATTTACGAAATTTAAACTAAAAGCAGCTTAAGTGTCTTCTATTTCAAATGTCTGGCTTTCATCACTCTTGACTTTGTTCCTTGGGATCACACAGGTGAACTAATGCTTCTCTTCTAGTAGAAAATCATTAAAGGAAAAGAGGAAGAGCCTTCATAAAGCCAGGCACCAACCTGTAATGCTAATAACTTGATTTTCTACTGCTGGTATCATTTCACTCCCAACTACATGCATTATACTTTGCCACATCCAAGGATTAATCCTGGCCCTAAGTGTGAACATATACAGAGCTCTCATCCGTAATCCACTGGCGTAAAGAACACCTTTGTACCCCGTCCTTTGTATGTGTTGCTTTGTCTCTGAATTTTAGCAACTTAAGTATTTCTTTCTTTCCTTTAGTCTCATGACTGTGTCCCTGACTTAACCCATAGATGGCTTGGAAGCCCTAATTTTTTCTAGCATGCGTCTTATCTATGCAGGGACCTGTTGCTGATTCTCCCCAATGTCACCTGTCTTCCTTGCTTTCCCTTTTGCTAGGAGTTTGGATCTCCTCTGATTGCTTGCTCGACACCTGAATATCTGCCTGTTGTCTGAGTTTACTTGTTTTGGTGATTCCCGGAGTATCCATATAGACTGCTGTCTATTGAAGACCACTTATCCCCAAGCTTGTTACTAAAGCTTCCAGATAGTCAAGGAAAGTAAATAAAGTTGAACAGTTAACAATAATTGGAGGCAGATAACTTTCACCTCTACTTCTAAATCTTGAGTTGATAGAGTCAATATTCTTATGCTTTGGGCAACAGATATGAATGCATCTGAAAATGGGTGATGTGACTGTGTTACAGGTATGGCGTAACTAGAAATATAAATTTTTAGGGACTATATATTGTAGACACATAATAGTGTCATTGAACAGAAATATTAAATAGCGCCCGACATCTCCATAGCCTAATGTATCTTTACTGTGTTGTTAACTCATTTTATTTGCCTAAGTTGTTTGCAGAATGCAATAAATTGTACAGTGTAAGAAAATTGGTAATAATGCCACTAAAATTGGTTTTCCTGTAGTGTCATGGTTGGGCAATAAGTCATCAAAATCACAATTCTCCGATCTCTAAAGAAAGCCGTGCAACCCAGTTTCGTCTTAGGGATTTCTGAAAAACCACCTCTGAATTCTTACTGTTTAACAGGATGGGGTCAGTGCAGAGGGAACAAAAATTGATAGAAACATACTTTCTGCAGACAATATTTGGCAGGAATGGAACACAATCAATACGAAACCTCTAGTTCAATACCACTGCACATAAAAACACAATACCAAACTTTTTAGCAGCAAAAAAAAACATATTAAAATCAATATTAAGTACAAGTATGTATCAGTCCAAAGAAATTGTCAGATGAAAAACCTGTGGAGATCAATATAAGGGACCAAAACTTTCACGTATTTTCTTTGTGAGATTGATGCCAAGTGAAGAAATCCGTATCAGTGACAGTGACAGTGTGCAAGGTTCTCTCATTAAAGAAAATCCAGCTTAATAAGCACCTGTTAGAGGGCTGAATTTGTTGCCAACTGGCATTTGCTCATGCAGGAGATTGTGTGACACGTGGGGAGTATGGCTTGGTATTAGTTTCAGTCTGGGTGTGGGAACAATAAAAGGTAAGGGTTAGCGGTGGTGCAGTCTTGAGAGAGAGAGAGAGGGTGGGAGGCTTGGGGATATGTATGACATGCTAGAGTATTGTTGGGGGAAACGAACATTGAGAAACATAGTTTTATCCTATGGGATTTCTATCCCCCCTGAATAATAGAGTTAATGCTCTGTCTCTAAGTAGCTTTTAGAAATGTCACTAGTCTTCTCATCTCCTAGCCAAAAGTAGCCTTGCATCCCTGAAAACAAACACTAAGTTACATAGCAAATGTAGTAATGTAGTTTGCGGGGCACCTGGGCAACTCAGTTGAGCCTCCGACTTCAGTTCAGGTCATGATCTGACGGTTCGTGGGTTCAAGACCTGTGTCGGGCTCTGTGCTGACAGCTCGGGGCCTGGAGCCTGCTTCGGATTCTGTGTCTCCCCCTCTCTCTGCCCCTCCCCCCACTCACGGTCTGTCTGTCTCTCTCAAAAATGAATAAACATCAAAAAAATGAAAAAAAACAAACAAATGTAGTTTGAGTGTATTTATTTTGGGCTGAGTCTCCATCAGAGAGCAATTTTGCATTGAGATCTTTGCAAATTTCAGTAAAGTTTTATGTTATCACTACACGGTGTCTCTCTCAACACCTCTTCGCACTATGATGATTAGGCTCATGAAGGAAGCATTCCATAAGACCAGGGACCTCTTTGTTCCTTGTTTTGTTGCTTTGCGCAAACATTAATGTCAATTGTTAATATCCTGTTGATAACTCCTTTATGTAATTCATCAGTACCATACATTGGCCACAAGATCAAGACAGGCCCCTCAACCTCTATGGCTGTGTTTCCTCATTTGTAATATGTATGTAATATTTCTGCTGCATGCTTCCTGTGCTGTAACATTCAAATAAACTGATAGGTGCAAATATGCTTTTGAAAATTGCAAAGGGTCGTACAAATGTGAGGTGTCGTTCTATATGGGACCTGCAGATGTGAAACCCCATGAGTTTAACTATGACGCCGGTGGCCAAGGAGACGGAGAATTTCACATCCTATTTAGGGGCTGGAAAGCAGCACTGAGGTTTAAGCCTCAGTACAGGTAGCCAGGCAGAGTGCGTTGTATCAGTGCTAGAACTGCCTGCCTTGGCCTTTCAGTGTATTCGTGAGTCTTCGACCTCATGTACCTGGAAACTTCCCTTGTTGGAAAGTGGTTAAAAAAAGATTCAGCGGTCCTTTGACTCTCAGAACTGTCTGATGAATGACTCCAGAACAGCCACCTTATCCATCAAGACATAAATGTGATATTATTTAAATATGCAAAATTAAAAAAAATCGTTAAACACATTTTCTAACCATGTTGAAAGAGATTCATTATTTGACAAGGATGTGTGAATCTAGGTTCTGACGTTCAGAAGTATAAATAAAGCAATTTGCAGCCCACATTGTAGAAACTAGCGCTTTGCATCCGCCATTAGAAAACTGTCCTTTGTCTCTCCCCATCACCATAATTAACTAGATGCTATTCATTAAATGATGAAACAGACAATTAAATAGTAATAATAGTACGTTAATTATGAAGGTATTGTTATCTGCATAGAATGTGGAAAGAGAGATCGCTTGAGCCTCATGTAAAACGTTTGCTTGTCTGCTTTTTAAACACTGAAGAAGCAAGTGTTCATATGTTCAGAGCCTCTAACAGGAAAAAGGATAGAATCTATATCCTCATAAGGCCATTTCTGATGAACAGGAGTCTCATTTATTGATGGAGTAAGCATTGATTAAGACGCGTGAATTCTTAATAAGCATCCTCAGTCTTTTTTCAAGAGGCATCTCTAACAGTTCTAAGAATCATCAGCAAGTATTTTTAGACACAAGGATGCATGCTTAAGATGAAAGTCTTGTGCGTGATGACTTTCAGAGTGTGGTAAGCAGCACAATACCGAGCTTAAATTCAATTTAGACTGCTCACGAACTTGCCTTCTCTTTTTCCCTTTGGGCTGAATGTGATTTTAAGAGTGCTGTTATTTTATATTTTGATACAGCTGAATAAATGATCCTATTTCCAGCTATACAAAACCCAGCTGAATCTCCAAAATATGTGTTGTCCCCAAATTTGTAACAATTCCCTGCACTGGAGTGGGGAGGGCGTCTGGGTGGCTCAGTCGGTTAAGCATCTGACTCTTGACCTTGGATCAGGTCATGATCTCCCTGTTCGTGAGTTTGTGCCTTGTATGGGGCTCTGCACACACAGTGTGGAGCCTACTTGAGATTCTCGGTCATCTTCTCTCTCTGTCTCTCCCCTGCTCATTCGCTCTTTTTCTCAAAATAAATAAATAAACATTAAAACAAAACAATTCCCCACACTGGGGTTTCTATTACTCAGGAAAGAGCTTCAGCTAGAAACAGTGTTCTCATTAGTCACCTTTCACCCAGTAAAATCTTAGGACATGGACAGCTTTGTCTGAGTTCCTTTGTATTTCATAATTAAATACAAACCTAGTGTTTAATAAATGTGGCATATTCATGGAAAACAAGGTAACATTATGGTCATTTTATCTAGATTTAAATCTATGCTTTGCCATGTAGGAAGCTCTGTGACGTTGGGGAAATAGCTCTTCTGAACCCCTGTTTCTTCATCTGTAAAATGGGGCCACATTGTAAGCTGAGGATTAAATGATCATTATATGCAAAACGCTTAGCAGGGAGCCAGGCTTAGTGAGTGTTTAATAACCTCACTTGCTATTATTATAGCACATTTCTTAGCCCTTTATCTCCTCTAAAGTTGGCATGGTCCTGCGTATAGGGAATGACTGAAACCTCCTCAAAGATACAAAAAAAATCAGTCATTTTTTAAAAGTTTATTTATTTTGAGAGAGAGAAAGAGAGAGAGAGAGAGAGAGAGAGAGGGAGAGAGAAAGTGTGAACCTGCATGTGGGAGGGGCAGAGAAAGAGGGAACAAGAGAATCCCAAGGAGCCTGGCACAGGGCTCTATCCTGTGAACCTGGGCCAAAAATCCAGAGTTGGACATTTAACCAACTGAGCCACCTAGGCTCCCTGGAAATCAGTTATTCTTATTTAAGAAACAAAACAAATGAACAAAGGAGAGAGAGAAAGAATTCAAGAAACAGACTCTTAACTATAGAGGACAAACTGATGGTTACCAGAGGGGAGGTGGGTGGGGGGATGGGGAAATAGATGTTGGGGTTTAGGAGCACACCTGTCGTGATGAGCACCAGGTGATATGTGGAATTATTGACTTACTGTATTGTACACTTGAAACTAATATCACACTGTACGTGAACTATACTGGAATTAAAATAAAAGCTTAATTTCAAAAATCAGTTATTCTGACATGTATGTGGTGATATCTCATTGTAGTTTTGATTCATATTTCCCCGATGATGAGCGAATTTGAGCATCTTTTCATGTGTCTGTTGGCCATCTGGATGTCTTCTTTGGAAACATGTCTATTCATGTTTTCTGCCAGTTTTTTTTTAAGCTGAATTATTTGTTATTTGGGGTGTTGAATTTTATTAGTTCTTTATAGATTTTGGACACTACTCCCTTATCAGATATGTCATTTGAAAATATCTTCTCCCATTCTGTAGGTTGCATTTTAGTTTTGTTGATTGTTTCCTTCACTGTATGGAAGCTTTTTATTTTGATGAGGTCTCAATAGTTTATTTTTGCTTTTGTTTTCCTTCCTTAGTATGAAGTTGGTGTAGCTGATGTTTAAGGGTTTCCTGTCTCACACTTAGGTCTTTCATCCATTTTGAATTTACTTTTGTGTATGGTGTAAGAAAGTGGTCCGACTTCATTCTTTTGCCTATTGTTGTCCACTTTCCCAACACTATTTGCTGAAGAGACTCTCTTTTTCCCATTGGATATTCTTTCCTGCTTTGTCAAAGATTAATTAACCATGTAGTTGTGGATTCATTTCTGGGTTTTCGATCCTGTCCTATTGATCTTTGTGTCTGTTTTTGTGCCTGTACCACACTGTCTTGATCACTACAGCTTTGTAATATAGTGTGAAGTCCAGAATTGTGATGCCTCCAGCTTTGTTTTTCTTCTTCAAAATTGATTTGGCTATTCTGTGTCTTTTGTGGTTCCACACAAATTTTAGGGTTGTTTGCTTTGATCCGTGGAAAATGCTGTTGTTATACTACAATCCAGGAATTTCACTATTAGGTATTTACCTAAAGGATACAAAAATACTAATTCAAAAGTATACATGCACCTTGATGTTTATAGCAGCAGTATCGATAATAGCCAAATTATGGAAAGAGCCCAGTGTCCATCGACTGATAAATGTGGTATAGATATACAATGGAATATTACTCAGCCATAAAAAGAGTGAAATCTTGACATTTTCAATGAAATGGATGGAGTTAGAGAGTATTATGCTAAGTGAAACAAGTCAGAGAAAGACAGATCCCATATGACTTCACTTTATGTAAAATTTAAGAGACAAAACAAACAACCATGCGGGAGGGAAAGAGAGGCAAAACAAGGATAGAGAACAAACTGATGGTTACCAGAGGGGAGGTTGGTGGGGGTACAGGTTAAATAGGTGATGGGGATTAAGGAGTATACTTGTGATAAGCGTTGGGTGTTGTATGTAGGTGTTGAATCAATGAATTCTATACCTGAAACTAGTTTTAAAAAACCAGTTATTGTGTTTTCTCTTTTCCTTGATCAGGTGCACTTTAGCTTTTGAATATCCCTGAAAATAATGACATTTTCTCTCACATGATCTAAGATGTCTCCACAGGACTGAGGAATTTACCTGCAGTCATCCGTTTCACCCATCTGACTTGGATCTACTATCCAGGTGGCCTGACTCACCTCTTGCTATTTCCAAAATACAGTACCCTTACCTCTCCTTTTCTAAGCTGAAAGACATTTACTTTTACCCCCTAGACATTAAAAGATCATTTGAGGCTAAAATCTTAACAGTTTAAGCAACCGTAGATTGCTTCGGAAGTTTACGTCCATATTGGATTTTTCCACAGATAATAATGCCATTCCCTTCAGGCACCTTAGTCTTTCCTGATCAACAGTGAACTGTTGGCAGGATACTAGCTGGCAAGTAGTTAAAAACCTGAACCATGGGAGAGTCACTGTAAACCCAAATATCAGAACATTCTGACTTGGATGTGTGAAGGTTTCACTTACAAGGTCAACTACAAGAAAGGTACAATCGCACAGATGAATGTATGCTTAGAACTCGGGATTCTACTTTTTGCTCTTTGACTGACCAACGCATGAGTCTTTAGACAGCCCCTTAGGCTAGTGTTGGATGTGAGGCTTTTATGCCACCCTAAGTAAATAAATAATTCTCTGTCTTTTTAATTAAAAACCAACGCTTCTTAATAAGTCTGGGTCAAGTTATACAATCAATCTCACATTCTCTGGCAGGTAGGAGACTAAACCAAAGGAAACATACGAGACGTGACCCCAGCATTGTGTGAGAAAACCCTTCCGGCTGAGGGATGAGGCACTTTGTGCCCGACTGTGTCTGTCAAAACTCCCCATTGGATCCAAGACATATACTGATCTTTCAAGTGTCACGTGATCATTTGAAACTCAACAATCTACTTGTGGCTCTTGCCTAAGTCTGACCAAGGAAGGATTGTTTTGATCAATTTAATAGTCAATTTTTTGCCAAGGTCATATTGTATTTCGTTAATTTACTGTCTAGTAACTTCCTTTGTTAATTAGCGAGCTCATGAAATCAGAAAGAATTAATATCCTTACCTTTATGCACGCAAGACTCCTGAGTGGTTTTCAATGTTGCAGTCTACAGCTATTCAATTTTATTTTTTAACCTATGCTGCAGAGTTTGTACAAACACTATTTTGTATTTGATTGTAGCCTCAGTATTATTTCAGTTGATTAGCACAAATGCTTTTTGAGTATCTACTTTAAGGGCATTTTCAGGGAAGATTCCACCATGAATATAAAACACAGGCCTGCCCTCGACTCCTTGATTCTTCACTCGGTGAGGTAAAGACATATTACATTTTAAGTGGGGCCGAATAAAAAAACAATGAAAAAGGTAAAATATAAAAACAGCCATATGGCAGATTCTGTGCCAAGTGCCTTGTATACATGGTCTCCTTTAATCCCCCTACTGTCTATGTGCGAGGCTCGACTATCCCCATTTCATGGGTAAGGAAATCAGCTGAGGATGTTAAATAACTTGCCTGGGGTCACACAGCCAGGGAGTATCAGGAATGAGATTGAAGCCACTCTGACTTACAGTAAAGATTGCCCCTGTCTGTACATAAAACGTGCAGACACAAGATTATAATCCAAGAAAAAAGATAATAAATGTCATAAGAGAAGAGAAGATCAATAACCATGGGAAATTCAGAGGAGGGAAAGGTTACTTGTGACTCCAACTCATCAGGGAAATTTCAGTGAAGTGGTGATGTTTGATCAGAATTTTAAAGGACAGGTAAGTTTGAGCCACTTTGGAATAAAGGGCATTCTACGTGGATGGGATAGCTTATGTGGGGAAAAGGCAGTGGCAGAAGGGAATGGCACGTCCTGGAAAAGTGAATGGTCAAGTTTGGCTGGAGTATGGTTATGAAGGAGAGTAGGAGGTGTGTTTGAAAAAGTAGATCCGGGTGAAATTGGTGACCTTTGGCACCTGGCTAAGGGAGTTATACTTAATCTGAGACACAATAGAGAGCTCTAGAATGTTTCAAGGTGTTTCAAGTAGGAGAGTGGTGTGGTCTCAGCCCTGCTTTTGCCACATGCATCTAAGGTTGGGGTCATGGACTGCAGGGACCAGCATGTCATGAGTCTATTGGTGAATTCAGAGGAGCAGAGCTGGAAGGACAAGGGCAGACATGCAATAGAACAAAGGAAAGAGGAGAGACATGTATCTTCCAGATTCTAGAATCCAAATGACTGTAAGAATTTTGTGACAAAAAAGCAATGCCTCAGTAGGACCAAATGTTGACTTTTTATGTTTATTTAGTTTTGGAGAATATGTTTATTTGCTTTGGTAGAAGGTGAAGTTGGGGTGGCCACAGGACATTGCCTTAGTCCATTCAGGGCTGCTATAACAAGATATCCTGGACTGGGTGCCTTATGAAAAGCACATTTATTTCTCACAATTCCGGAGGCTGGAAGTCCAAGATCAAGACATCAGCAGATTTGGTGATTTGGTGTCTGGTGGGGGCCCGCTTCCTTTTTCATAGGTAGCCATCTTCTTGCGGTGTACTCATATGGCAGAAGGAGCCAGAAAACTCTCTGGGGTCTCGTTTATCAGGGCACTAATCCAGTTCACGAAGGCTCCACATTTCCCAAGGGCCCTACCCGCAAATACCACTACATTGGGCATTAATACTTAACATAAGAGTGGGGTTGAGGATACGTTCAGTCTATAGCAGACATCCAGGCGGACACATACTGGAAGCAGTGGGGGAAATTCCAACCAGAACTAAGAAAAGTGTACTAAAATGAGGATGTACCTCTTCTCTGGGGCAGATGATTCCTACCTCTACATTTTAGAGAGGTACAATGGAGAGAAATGGCGGGGACCTGTAAGGAGCAATCCCAGAAGGTAGCACCACGATCGAAGTTCAAGGGATATGTAGTTTTATGAGCGTGAAGAAGAAAATCACCTGGAGAAAAAGGGGGAAAGGAAAAAGTGCTGAATGCCTTGGTGAGAACCACTGTGGACCAGCGCCTGGGCTGCAGGTCTTATGTGTGAGAGACACAGCAAGCCTGCAAAGTGGGTATTATCACACTCGTGTGCACACAAAGACACCGAGGCACAGAGAATTTGGTTGGCCCAAGATCTGACAACAGAGGGCAGGCGCGGAGCTGGGAATGTGATCTGATGCTCCTGATTCTGAATCCTGAATCCTGAATCCTGAATCCTTTCTAGGTCGGGGGTTGC
This sequence comes from Panthera onca, assembly GCF_046562875.1. Lineage (NCBI taxonomy): Eukaryota > Metazoa > Chordata > Mammalia > Carnivora > Felidae > Panthera > Panthera onca. The sequence goes on from NC_138343.1 coordinate 139,351,323, forward strand.
CCAAGTTTCTGTAAAGGACCAGATAGGAAGTACTCTAGGCTTTGTGGGCCACATGGTCTCTGTCACCATTACTTGATTCTGTTGTTGTGATGCAAAAGCAATCACGGACAGTGGTAAATGGGTGTGGCTGGGTTCCAATAAAACAAATTCATGGACACTGAGATTTGCAATTTCGTATAATTTTCATGAGTCACAGAGCAGTATTCTCGTTTTGAGTTTTTCTCAACCGTTTGCAAATACAAAAACCATTCTTCAAGCACAGGGAGCGCAAAAAGAGGTGGCAGTGAGCCATGAGCTGGAGCACTTCAGCAGAGGTGGGGAGGGAGAGACGTCAGAAACATGTCAGACCACAGAAGTTGACAAAACTGTAGCAGGACTATTGACTCCAGTCTTTCTCTGATAATTTGTACTGACACAGATTTTGTTTGATGTCTTCTCCTGGAGCCTCTAACAGCAAATTAGCTTAATTGCAAAGTTACTTCTTAGCTTAACGATTCTTCTGGAACGGGGCAGTCTCCTCAGGCATAACACGATCAGCTCTATTTTCTCACTTCACTCAGCAGATTTTTCTTTCCTCTTTGTAATTCTGTAGCGAAATCTGACCCTCCACTTCAAGCCTTTTCTCCAGGTGCATGAGCTCCATTTTAACTCTGGCTCGCGACTCAGAATAATCCTGCTTGTTAAAGATGGCACCATCTACCATCTTCCATAGTAATGAACTTCCAGCATGAGAAGCAAAACCAAGATCGTCACTCTCTGCTCACTCTTCATTCAAAATCACGACTTCTGGTGCCGTTCTTGTTTCAGAATCGAACATGGGAATTTTTGTACCTTCTGCCCCTCACCTTCTAGCCGCTTCTTCATGTAATTACACTTTTGTTTGAATGTCAGCTCTTGTGACCTACGTTCCTCTCTGATACACACATACATGGGCCCAAAGCAACTCTTGGTTTCTGAAAATGTGTATTTCCTTTGCTTATTGTTTTTTCCTCAGTGCTATTTTCCTTTTCCTCCCCATTCCTGGCAATGCAATTGTACCTAACTTTACTAATTTGGGGGAGATTACGATTACTAAAAGAAGACATGATGGAGAGAAAATGATTTTCCTAGTTCTCCAGGATTCCGTAAAGTGGGCCATACATTGTGAAAAGTTCGGGAGAAGACTTCAAGGGTAGGGTTGGTCAGAAACCATGTGAGAAATTGGACCTCTCTTTTCAGGCATAGTCTCTCCTCTTGAGTCATTTTCCCAGAGATATCTTTTCTTTGCTCCATTCCTTGCTGATGGCAGGGCACTGACACCCCAGCTGTAGAGGCAAATAAATGCTAGGTGGTAGATGGGGACCGAGTTGGCATCACCTTTGCCTGCAACTGGAAAGGCTCCGGATGACTTCCTGGCCACCAGGCTTACACATTTCCCAAATTACCTGTTTCGTTTGCTTGACTTAAGAAAAGGGGGCCGGGGCCATTTCCTTCTTTGCTGATAAATAGCATCAAGCAATGATATGATGCTGATCGGGGCCACTTGGAAATCAAAGAAACCCGAGATATAGCTTCTGATTGAACTTAGTCTCAAATCATTGCTTTGGAAAGAGAATGATGTGAATAGCTGTTTCCATGTCACAAGCACTAATTATGGACCAGGCCCTGCACTGCTCCTTCACATACATTGTTTCATGTAATCCCTACTCTTTATCTGGATGACTATTGTCCTTCCTTTGCAGGTGAAGAAACTGAGACCCAGGGAGGTTATTTACCTTGCCAGGACTTAAACCTGGGTGTGACAGGTTCCCAAATATTGCATGAGGCTACAAGGACCATTTATACAAGGTAACCTTTACTTCATATTGCATTTGGTGGTTGTCGTTTTTTTGTTTTGTTTTTTGAGCTCTGTGACATCTGTAAGCCTTTAGGCAATCTTAACTGGGAGCGAAAGGCAGCTTTTGTCCATGGTGTGCAAAATGAAGCCAGGGGACGGCCTTAATACCAAGCCCGTTCCCAGTTTGAATGGCTGCCTGGGCCAGAACTGCAGGATGGGGTTGTCCCTGGATGAAATGGATTCGGGTCCGAGGGACTGCACAAGGGGCTTTCTGGTTGCCTAGGAAAGAGTTAACTCTTACAGCTAAGGCGCATTTACACGTGAGAGGAATAGATTCCAACATTTAATGGGATCTTAGATGACATCTTGTATAAAATTTTCAAAGTGGGATTCTCACATACATAATTTATCTGTGTAATTAAAAAGCCCAATTTAAAAAATAATACAGATGCAACACATAATGGTGTGATTTCTTGTCACAAAACAAATTATTATCTTGATAATGCAATATTGTAATTTACATTGCTACAAAATACAGTACTTTTACGAATTGCATGATAAATGTTGTTTAATTATGTCTCTCCTGATCGTCTCCTTCTTCATTTGTTTTGCTTATTAGATGATAAGGAGTTCAGTCGGCATTGGTGGGGTGAGACCTCTCGATCGGCATCTGTGGGGCGAGGAAAAAATTCAGGAGGTTCTCTTGGCTTGGCCCCATTGGATAAGCAAGGCAGGCGCCATCTCGTGCTTTAGCATTATTAAAAACGAGACAACAGTCCCCAAATGGAGTCACTTGTGCTAAGCCCACGTCACCAAACCGAGCCTTAATACCAAAGATACTTGCAGGGTCAGCCTCTCTCACACATGGAATCTCAGTCAGTCTGGAATTTCCCGGTCAACACCAGTGAGGTAATCTGCCTGATAGATCCCTACCTGTCCCGAAGAAAGGTGACCTTGCCTGAAACCATCTGCACTTTGCTAGTTCCTGCCCCCTCCCCTCCTGCCTACAAAAGGCTCCCACTTTGTACAGCTCCTGGGAGCTCCTTTCTATCTGCTGGATGGGATGCTGTCCAACTCACGAGTCGTTGAATACAGCCAATAAGATCTTTAAAATTTACTCAGTTGAGTTTTGTTTTTTCACAATACGGATGGGCATGTCACAGAAAGTCTCTTGGGGAGGGGGACTGTGTTTTGTGTGTGTACGTGTTTCATTGCAAATTCCTCAAGTATGCTGCAGATGAAAGCTAGGGGCCTACTGTTATGGAGGTACTTTAGCCATAAATGACCATTATATTTCTGAGCAGCCCCTTCAATTCCCCTCGCTTTCCTCCTGGTTACAGAACCATAATTCTTGGCCGGGAAGGGAGTGTAAATAGCTCTCCCACCGCTGAAGCCACTTAGCTGGCTGCAAATTGATGTGGATGGCTCTTTAGCTTTGGAGACTGTGCGGTTCACCTTCACAGCGCGTTCGGCTTTCATTGGCCTGGGGCCTCGGAGCCTGAGATAAATCCTTAACTAGAGCTTGGCTCTCTCCGCATTGCAACACATCAGAACGAGTGGATGGAAATTTCAAACATTTTGGAAATTTACACCTTGTCACTCTCTGAGGGCGATGATTTTAAGAAATGATGCCACCTCCGCCCACCTTTGCATACTAAGTCGAAAAACCCAGAGCCATTTCTAACTCCAGCTGAAGTGCTGAAGGTCAGAGAGGTCAAGAGGGGCCAAAGCTTTGTGCGTGTTTCCCATTATTATGCTAATCATATGCATGGTCTTTCTGCACTTACACATCCATTTTCATGGCCAAAAAAAAAAAAATACATCGGTGTTTTAAAGAATCTAATATTTGAAACAGTGACAAATGACTGAAAATTTCAAGTAGAGACTTGCGTTTTGCCCTTGGCTTGTGACGTTTGGGAGAAGGAAGTAAAGACATGACCCAAAGGGTGGTTTCTAAATTCTGTTAACTCTTTCTTTGGCTTTGTTTTCTTTGTTTCCTGACTGATGTTCAGACCATAACATTTCTAACAATTTCTTTTTCCACTGTGAGCTTTCTCATGATTTTGGTGGATGGTTGAAAATAAATTTTAAGATATCTATCAACATATTTTCCATGAAACCATCTCGGGCCTTTGAGAGTGACATTATTTATGAAGAATTTGCTGTTTTTGTGAGAAATTTCAAACCGATCATGATTTTCCACTCAACGTTCTGAAAACAGTTATTAGTAAATTGGTTAGCCTTCTGTCCTCTGGATGAAAGCATTCCAACTCATTTAACCCCTTCTCACCCTTTTGAATGAGTGTCACGTTGATCATTTTTAGTTTCCTTTGTTAAATTCTAAAGATTACTTTAGCCAAACAACTTTTTATTCAGTCCAGTGCTGTCCTAGGCATTCAGTGAATGAAGAGTGCAAGAAATCCGGAGTCATACAGATAACAAATGGTAATAGCATGCACTGAGTGCTATGTTCCTGAGAGAAAAAAAGATCATACTGAAATAATATTCTCAAGCACAGTTTGGCTACATTGAAGGAGAGGTGATCGAAAAGCTTCCCAGAGAAGGGCTCGTGACCATGGGTGTGGAAGCTGAGTGAAATCCCCCTGGAGGAGTACGGAGAAGGGCTCCCCGGGCAGAAGGAAAAGTATGAACCAAGTCATGGGTGATCCAGTGGGGATCAGGGGTGATTCAGGTGGGGACTGGAGAGTGTGTAGAAACCTGAGGGGTTGAGGCAAGCCTGCATTATAGGGTATTTTAAGAAATGAGGTTTAGTAAGGGAGGGTCGGGGACTACTTAAGAAAGGCTTTGGATGATCAGCTCTGAGTTTTAGAGACATAAATTGTGTATCATCACTGACATTTTTTTCTAACTGTCCTAAAATACAATAGTCCTCGTTATCCATATCAGTAACATTGTCACTTAAACTGTCTCATCCCTTTACTGTGTCTAACATATCACAAAATGAAGAGGAGATCCCATACTTTATATGTCCTTTCTATTCTCCTCTTAAACTTGGCATCATGCTGACAATATACTCTTCATTCAACACATAGCAATTTAAAAGAATTGATCCTGAGGTGTCCTTGTCTCTAGAGTACTGGATGCAGCCACAGGCCCTTTGCATATGCTGTCTCGGCAGTCTCTTATGGTCCGTACGCTGAGTCCCCATCTGTCCTCGGGTTTGCTACATTAAGAAAATTTACCACTTCTGGAATCACAGTTCTGCATTAAAGCACTGTTTTTAGAAATCTACAGAGAAAATATCCTCACTAGTGTAGCTGGCCCGAACATCGGATCCCTTAGGGTGAAGTTCTGTCAGGTGAACTGGCTATGTCTGAATGTCGACCACAGAACCTGTTGGGTTATGGCTTCGTGGTCCGGCACGTGGGACCCTAAGCCACTAAGTGGCAGTCAGAGTGCGGAGGCAGCATGAGACAAGGAGCAAGGACAGTCTGAGCACCTCAGTGTGGTCCACTAGGCATCTGGGAGCTGGCCTTGCCCTTCCTTCCAGCCCCATCCATCCTTGCTGCCCTGTTGCACAAGCTCCTTTCTGTCCATACCACTGTCCCTGTGTTTCCTTGGGCACACCACAAGGTCTCCCTCAATTTCTCATGCTTTGCTCGTTCTCTCCCATCTGCCACACTGGCATCCCATGTATACACTGGACTAACCCCTACTCACCCTCTAACAGTCCCCGGAGTTATCTGCGACTTGAGTCCTGATGGGCCAGGCACTCAGCACCTGTAGTGTCTTCCCAGAAGAGCATTGAATTTCATTAATTTCATTCACTGTCTGCATTTGTTGCATTCCCAAACTCCGCCCTGAGGTCTCATGGGCTGGTCCAGGCCTGGGGTGAGGCAAGGGAGGCAATGTCCTCGGGCACAACATCTACGAGGCATCAAAACCCCTCTGTGATAAAAAAAATATATATATGTTAATGCAATATTTTTAAAAAAATTAATGCAAAAAGTCCATCATGAACGAAACATTAACTTTTATTTTATTATTTTATTTTATTTTATTATTTTATTTTATTTTATTTTATTTTATTTTATTTTATTTTATTTTATTTTATTTTATTTTTGAGAGAGAGAGAGAGAGAAAGAGAATCTTAAGCAGGTTCCATGCCCAGTGAGGGAGTTTGAGGCAGGGCTAAATCTCATGACTGTGAGATCATGACCTGAGCTGAAATCAAGAGTCGGAAACAAGTGACTGAGCCACCAAGGTGCCCAAAGACATCAACACTTTAAAATAAACACAAGGGGGCGCCTGGGTGGTTCAGTTGGTTAATCATCTGACTTTGACTCTGGTCATGATCTCCCGGCTCATGAGTTCCAGCCTTGTGTTGGGCTCTGTGCTGGCAGCTCAGAGCCTGGAGCCTACTTCAGATTCTGTGTCTCCCTCTCTCTTTCTGCCCCTCCCCTGTTTGCACTGTCTCTCTTTCTCTGTCTCTCTCTCTTTCAAAAATAAAGAAACATTAAAAAAATTTAAAAAAAAAAACCAAAATATCCACTGCTGATTTTTATTTTTGCTGCAGGTCCCACTATGGCTTGATACAAACCTGTAACTGATCTCTTTATTTAAAATATTGATATTTTGTTAATAATTGATTTTAATGTTAATTTCTTTTTTTAAAAATATTGCATTAAACACTTACTTATCATGATTAGAGGGGATTTTTTGCTATCCCTCTTAAATTTGGTTGCCTTTCTTGACTCACGAGGACAAAGTATTATTCTTTGTTCATACCTGAAGCTTGGCACAAAGCCTTACCTGGCATAGGTGCTCACCAAATTCCACTTCTTGCAGATTCAGTTAGAGTGAACTCTAGAATGTAGACACGTGAAGTTTACCCTAAGCTTTAGACTTGCTATCAACACTGCTAATTTCAATGTTTTCCGCCAATATAATCTCAGTCATTGAGAAAACTGTTCATTATCTAAAACAAAATATGGAACCCCTCAGCCGGCTCTTCAGGCTGGTCCTGAGTAAGCGGATGAATCTGACCCATCCATCTCTGTTCAGGTGTGGTCTAAGTACCTACAGCATGCCAGGGTCTTCCCCGAGCATCATCCCTATTCCGGTGGAGCTTCTTAAAGTCCTAAAGGGGAGAAAATGCATGAATTGATGCTTCGTGAAATCATATACATACGTGTGAGATAAAGAAGTAATCCAGATGAGTGAGTGGTCATAAAGTAAATACAACTCTCTCCAGCTTGCTTTCTAGTCCAATGGTTAAAGATCATAAAATAAGGATACGTTTTCTTTCTACCGGACCATCGAAAATTGTCACTTACACTGGGCGCAAAGATCTTTGCGGGGCTGCTTTTATGACATACAGCTACTTTCACCCGGAGTCAAAGCATTTCAGAGATCAATTTTCACAGCAGCAGCAGAAGACAAGGGATATATATCTGTTAGTTGCCCTGAATTTCCCTTCTGACAGTGATTGAAATGGCCAAGACCACCTCTGCCCCAAAACATTCCCACTCAACATCAGTTACCTGAAAAATGACTGTAGATTATCAAACAAAATGCAGCTTCCAGGAATACCAAAGGCTAGTCATTTGGCATCTGCCTCACTGGGATGAGGTTTGGACCATATTATGTTAACATATGCATGAGACTGTCATAAAGGAGAAAAGGAAAAGCTGTACTGAGAATTAAACACGTAATAACTTTTTCATCTTTCATAAATGCGTATCTTGCTCTTTGCTTGAGCCTAGAGACTTGGTTTTCCATTTAGCTCAAGAAATGTTTATTAAGCACATACTATGACCTAGCACTGTTCCATAGGTGTTAGAAATAGAAAGGTATATTAGATGTGATCTCTGCTCAAAAGGAGTTTATAGTAACACGGAAGGAGAGCGTGAAGAGTAGAGCCACATAATCATAGAGAGCCAATCTGCATGCAACGATGTGTTTTGTGCAGCCTGACCATTAACAGGATGGGCTCTGGGGTCGGGCTGCCTATGTGGCCCTGGGCGAGTAACTTAAACTCTTCAGGCCTCCGTTTCCTTTTCTTGAAACTGAGAATGATATTTCCTTAAATGAGTAAACATATGTAAAGTACTTAGAATAGTGCCTAACACATAATAAACCCTTGACGAATATTAGCTGTCATTATTAATATAATATCATAATGACAGGATTACATGTGGACTTCTGTGGGAGCACAACGTAGGGTCTCTTTTTCCAAAATGGATGGAGTGTCTAGAGAGGACAACTTGAATCGAGTCTTGAAGAATTCACTGGCATTGTCCAGAGGAGGAGGAAGGGAGGTGACTCAGAGGCCACAGCATGCACCAAGTGGAAGAAGGTGGGGAGGAGGAGACCTTTGGGCTGTGCTTTACTGGAGTTTAGTAAATGAGCAAAATTGTGGGATGAAAGTAGATAGCTGGGTGGAGGGAGGTCACACAGAGCTCTGTTGGTCAAGGATTTGGAAGGATTTAGAATTCGCAAGAAGCCATTGAGGACTTTCGAGCAAGAACGTGACACGGTCCCGTTTACGTTTTGAAAAGAGAACCCTGGTTACACATGCAGAATGGAGAGGGAGGCAGAGGAGTTGTTGGGAGAGTGAGAAGAAAGTTACTTTATCAGTGTAATGAGTCAATGGTGGCTTCGAATGGGGTGACAGCAGCGGTGGAATTCGGCGGCTGGCTGGATGTGAGGAGGATGATGAGGAACAGACTGGTTCCACGGATGTCCATATTTTCTTGCTCCTACAGCCTGGGTAGATGTTGATGTTTTTATCCGTCCAGAGAAAAACACCAGAGGAGAAGTAGGTCAGAGAAGTTACAAACTAGGATTGGTTTTGGCTGGGAATAACAGAAAACCCCCTGCTAGTGTAGTTTAGCAAGAAATAAGTTTGTTTATCCCTCCCATTCAAATCATTTGCAGGCTGATGTGGGCTGGTGTGGCCCTCCACAGGGTAAGGAATCCACAGTTTTTTCTATCTTGTTATATCATATGTGTGGCTTTTGTTCCCAGGGTCACTTCATGGACTACTTGGATGCTGGGACTATGATATTAACATCCAGCCTCTGGTCAGCAGGAAGGAAAAAGTGAGGGAAAGAAAGGAGCATCCTTCCCTTTTAGGACACTTGCTAGAAGTTGTACATACAACTTCTGCTTATATCCCTGTGATGGTTAATTTTATGTCGACTTCGCTAGGGCATAATACACAGATGTTTGGCCAAACACTCATCTACATGTTTCCATGAAGGTATTTTTTTAGATTAGATGAACATGTAAGTCAGTAGACTTTCAGTAAAGCAGATCACATTCCATGATGTGGATGGACCCCATCCAATCAATTGAAGGCCTTAATTTTAAAAAGACTAATGTCCCCCGAGGATGAGGAAATTCTGCCTACAGACTACTTTTCATTTCTTCCTAGGGTTTTGAACCTGTCAGATTTTAGTTATCGGTCTCTACAATCATGTCAACTAATTCCTTAAACTCAATCTCTCTTTCATCTATCTGTCTATCTATCTATCCATCTATCTATCATCTATCTTCTTACTAATTTATCATCTATCTGTCCACACACACACACACACCTGTTTCGTGGCGAACGGTGACTAACATGGTCCCATTGGAGCCGAGTTAGGCACATGACTATGCATGACTGTGGGAATGGGTGAGAAACGTGGTGTTAATTCTACTGGTCAACTAGCCAGCTATGGTTCTAGGGGGTTATTATTGTGGGCGAGCAGAAGGAGATGTGGGGCACTGCAGAACGACTGGCAGTCTTAGCCGTAACTGTGTTAAACTGAGCTTGAACAAGTTGTACTGGAAATGCTCGTAAAACTTCCACATGTAGAGTCAGGTGGTCAGTTCAGAAAGTCGACCTTGAAATATTGGAGAGAGGAGAGGGATGAGGAAATAAATTTGGCTATCTCCAAGTTATGTATAAATTTACAGTTGTAGACTGGGGTAAGATTCTCCAGGAAGAGAGTATCGCACGAAATGAAGCCCAACTCTGAGTTTGTACAACTTCAACATTTAAAGTGTGTGCGGGGGGATGGAGGGAGAAGGGGATTATAATTTGAGATATGTTTAAAAGGTACATTAGTTACAGTTGGAGATTAGTTAATTAACTTTAGAGTTGAATGTGAGGTAGAGAGAACGGTGAGATTAAGATGATGCCATGGTTTTGGTTTCGGGGGAGACAAGGTTATTAGGGGATGATGACAAGAGAGGGGAAAGAGTGTGGGTTGAACCACGAGACTGGATCTGGCAGGACAGCCAAATATTGGGGTCCAAGAAGTGACGCAGGCGTCAGAAGCTCTGGGAGGTAGCATGTCCGGGGTAGGTACTGAGGGGTCATCATCTTATACAGGCAAAAATCAAAGTCATGGGATGAGGGTGTGTGAGTAGGGAGAAGACAAGATGGAAGACAGTGCTGGGAAGAGGAAATGCCAAAGATGAGTGGGCAGAGGGATGTCTCAGAGGCAAAAGGAATAGTTAACATGTGTTATCAGGGTTCATGACACAAAGGCTATGTTAGTGGCCAATTCGAAGGACAGTAGTGGGAGGCACCTGGGTGGCTCAGTTGATTAAGCATCTGACTCTTGATTTCTGCCTAGGTCATGATCTCATGGTTCATGGGATGGAGCCGAGTCGGGCTCTGCACTGGCAGTGTGGAGCCTGCTTGGGATTCTCTCTCTCTTTTACTCTCTGCCCCCTCCCCACTCTCTCTCTCTCAAAAACAAATAAATAAACATTGAAAAATAAAGGGCAGTAAGGGAATTTGTCACCGTGGTCCAGTGAAGTAAGAATAGAAGCCATGTTCTCCTTGAAGAACGAAGGGATGAAGAAGGAGAAGGAGGGGGAAGCGACGGTGGGGAGGAGAGGGGGAGGGAGAGCAGCTGGAGGCCCACTGAGGGCTTGGTCGGTTGGTCGGTTTTTGTGTTTGTGGGAGCTACTTCCTCATGTTGATGGGCAGAAACAGAAGAAGCAAAGTGAGCAATAAATGAGAGGGCTGCGTGGCTGGCTGGCACAGGGGATGGAGTTAGCTGGGCCAAGGAAGTCAGAGAGGTCCCGGTGACAGGCGTTAAATCCTCCACAGGCCTGAGGGTGTCACCTGGGAAGGCAGGAGGACTTTCAGAGAGTTGGAAAAAGTAATCTCTGCACACTCACCGTACTTAAAACAGTGCCTTGCGCTTAATAAAGATCTCATTAGTTGATTTGTCAATCTGTTGATTATTGTTTTTGCGTTATTTATCAGGTCTGTCACTTTCACACAGAGGAAATGTCGGCTCCATTGAAGTTTTCACGCAATTGTTCATCTGGGACAAGTTCTCCTACGATTCCCCTATTTAATTCCTAATTTATTCCCGTTCCATGACTCCACAGCTTTGTTATTGAAATGATTATCTTGGGACACAGCCAATTCAGTTCTTCTAAGAAAAATCCTTTCTAGAAATTTATTAGGAGATTTCATTAAAAAAAGAAAGTAAGGTAAACCTCCTCATCCAAAGGGAGGCTGAAGCAGGGCCAATAGAGCTCTGTTTGGTGGGTGATGTCAGGGGCCAGGGCGGGGGTCCATGGGCTGGACAACCACATTCATTTCCTTTCCAGATCAAATGCACCTTTGGTATTTTCCTATTGCGTTCATCAAACTCATTCAGGACACCCTTTCTACAAATTGCTACCATAGTCCCAAATTAGATAGGTTTCCATCAGCTTTCTCTTTCTGTCCATAATGTCTCAGCAACACCAAATTTGGGGATAGCAGTTTAATTACGCCATCGTTATTAAGGCAGCAGGTGGCTTTTAATGAGATCGTCTTGAAACAGAACTGTTTCCTCTATATCCTATCAAAATCCACACTTTGCTGCATTGACAGAAAACACTGAGCTGTTTTTCTTGGTTTGGGGGAAATGAATCAATGAAGATTGTGATTATTCTAAAGACTGAAGTTTCTGATTGAACCTGTTTTTGTATTTTACATGATGAGGAAATACTATTTTTTGGAAGTGAAAAATAATTACCCTGGCCCCCAATAAAAAGAAATGTATGCAAATTAACCCAGGCCTAGTGTGAACAATTAATTCCGAACTACAACTAAGAAGCTCTATTTTTCAGTTCTCAAACAGTTTTATTGAAAGCAACCTGAAAATCTGTGAAAATGCATGTACTTATTCAGCATGAAAGAGACTTCTAGCAATAAGGACTTATAACAGTTTGGCTGAGCAAAAAGCTGCTATTACCTTTTAAAACCCAGGGAGATGTGTCAGATTTTGTTTTGTTTTTGTTTTTGCATATAGCTCAGAAAGCTCAGTAAAATTTCTCCAAAATGACATTTTTTTTTTCTATTTTTGAAAAGCTTGTTGATTTAGAAGAAAATAGGAATCAGGTCCTCTACCAGCGGATTTTAAACTATTGTTTTCAAGTTCACCATCAAGACCTCTGTAGGTATGGGTGTAAACACGATGACCATTTATCACAAATGGAGAAGTTCTCCCTATACTTGCCAAACTATGAAGAACTTTGCTTGGTGGATCCCGTATTTCACCTCTATTATTTCCCACATACTTGTTTGCATACAGATAGAATCAAAAGATGTACAGAATGAGATAATCTAGATAACTCTGTGCTTCCCAGCTTGTCCCATAAATGAGCTTTAATCTCTTTCACATGAAGGATCTTACCCTGTCCACTCCCTTAGCCCCCACAACACCTAACACTGTCGCTCAACTGCTGATTTAACTTGGTATATAAAGAAAATGCCATAAGAAAATGACATGCTGCTCCCACCAGCAAGTCACGTTAATTTAGGTTCTAGCACTGAAGAGAATCAGTAGCACCTCGTTGAGTACCCAGCAGTGAAGTTTTACAGTTCTCACATCCGTGCCAACAAGGTACTACCAAATGAATGACTGAACAGGAGGAAATCAGTGAGGATGGTCTTATGCACAGACTCCTTGAGTCCAAAGAGTTTGTTGCTTTTACCTGTCTTGTCACAGCATTCACTTGACCAATTCCCATCCCATAAAAGTCAACAAGGGAAACACTGACAGGAGCCTAGAATAGCAGAAATTCTATTAAAATAAACTGGCACAGCGCCTGGGTGGCTCAGTCGGTTAAGTGTCCGACTCTTGATTTCAGCTCAGGTCATGATCTCACAGTTCCATGGGTTCAAACCCCATGTTGGGTTCTGCACTTGGGATTCTCTTTCTTTTCATCTCTCTGTCCCTCCCCTGCTCTCTCTCTTTCTCAACAATAAATAAACTTAAAAACATTAATTGGCCATAAGTACCTCACTTATTAAGATGCAAATTTTCTGCCTGATACTGTACATTCTAAATATTTCCACCGCACCTTACTTGTTGGGCAGTGATTTGAGCATTGTCAGTGCCTTATAAGATGTAGGCACCGGATCATCTATGCTCTTAAACTCGGGTATCACCATCAAGATGAGGAAAGGACTTAAGACCTTTTGGCAATGAGAAAATATAAAGACTTTTAAAGCTGTGCTTTTTCATAAGAAAAAATTTAATAACAGCAAGACCAATAAATGCCAGGTTTCATTTTACTATCATTATTAAAAAAAGAAAGAAAAAATATTAGTTCCCTTTATGTGAATGTGATGGGAAAACAGTTCCTAACATTGTGAGTGATATTAACATTTTCAACAAAAGTTATAGGCCTTCTTTTAAACATATTACTATTATAAGTCTGTTTCATTTTTAACACATCCAGGGATCAATATTATAAGCTGACAATTTTCTCTGATTTCATAACGAAAGAAACTTAGAAGACAGGGTTCACATAAATTTGCTTTGCCGAAAAGGTATTGGAATGCCTCTGTGCTTACCGTTGTGACCGTGATCGTCATTATCTGACTCGCGTTTGACCGCAATAGAAGGAAATAAGGGTTGTTATGTCTCTTCTACAACTGTTCATCCATTCATTCTTTCCCCAGTTCATTCATTCAGAAAATATTTATTGAGTATCTACTATATGTGGATAATAGATACTATCTATTGTGTGTGGACATTTCTAGCTACTAGCTACTATGAGTATCTTTCATATGTGGACATTTCTCACTGACTAATACCCATTCCCCTTTTTAAGAGCCCCCTGATCTCCTCCTGGGACATTGACGTCCCTCCTCTGTTTGGAACCTTGGCTGGGTGGTAAATCAGAGTCTCTGTACCACTATAGAAGCCTAAGGGCTCCACAGGGGATCTTCCTTTTCACCATCCTAGAGTATGCAACATGTTGACATAGAACCTACAGATAGCCAATTGGACATTCTCTCCTGGAGTGATAAGCTTTGAGAAGATAACGTCCTGACTCAAAATTGGTAAGAACCGCTCCCTTCGTTCCAGTGTTGGTGGCAGAGAGGAAAGGGGGGACAGTCTTTGAGTATGTCCTGTCTCTGAAACCTTCTGGTGTCTCCTGATTCCTGGTTGTTGGAAACCTGCTCTTTCTGCCTTGTGTTTTGGCCTCTCTGTAAGTACCTTCTTATTCTCCCACTGACTTCTCTTTTCCCCTTCTCGTTTCCTGCTCATTCCCCAGAGTTCGTTTCTAATGCTTGCAGTCAAAGAATCCAAGCTAATAAAGACATAAACCTGAATCTGAGGGGCTCACAGTCTAGTGAGCACATAATAGATCCTTAGATCAGAGTATGTTTGAGTGACAGGGATATCATGTCGCTATCAGCACTCTATTTTTCAAGCCACCGGCATTCCATACTTGTCAAATACCAGGAGGACACACAGTCTCCATTTACACTACACCGTAGGAACCCAGCAGTAGATTTCTGAGTTGCGCTGTTCCTTCAGGAGAGTGGACGCATAACTGGCAAACCATGAGGCAGGTATGGTTTCACCCGCATAGCAATGGCCAGAGCTGATATTAAAAATAACTTTCAATCTCCTCTAGCTCTAAGTAATTGATGGCAGATGTAATCTGCTACCACAAAGACCAAATCTAACCACTCAACAAGTTAATGTGCAGATCAATTTAATTTTCTTACCAAAAAAGCCTACCCTACATTATTTTTGGCATTTGATTACATTAGAAAAGATTTAAATCAAAGGAAACAAAGCATCCAATATAATTTAATGAGAAATAAATCTATTAGAGTATATAGTTTCATTGCTTTGAAACGATAAGCAAGAGTGAGTTTGACTTTTTTTTTTTTTCTAAATGGATATTACTGGACCACTTTCTCAGGCAGTCTCTGTGCTGGAGTTGAAAGAGATTTTTGCACAAATGCCAATAATGGTTTTAAACAATATAAATACTTGCTTGAAGATGGATACTAATGCCCTCTTTGGAACTATTGTGGTCTATCAGGTCAATAATATTCATTTAAAAAACTTTGCAAAAGTGTTTTCATACAATAACTCCTGAAGATAATGAAAGGGCCATTACGGTCTCCTGAGTCAATAGTCTATGTTTTTAATACATATCCAACATTCACTTCCTCTTCTATGTCCGTGTCTGTGTGAACTATTTCAATTAATTATTGTTAAGAGGAAGAATTGTAATGGGTTTGAACTTTATCTTTAACTGTTATTCATCAAACAGTTCTCATCGCAGCTACCTTCTCCTGATATGTTAAACTGGATTATCATCCATTGCTTAGAGTGATGGATAATGGGAAGTCATGTCTTAGAAAGAAGCAAGAGGAAACATTTGTGGGGGCAAAAAAGGACCTTCTATAACAATACCTTGGAATTGTCAAGCAGAAGCAAGTTTCTGTGCTCGATTGGCCAGGTTATTGCTGATATTTCAAATTGACTGGATATTTTTTAAAGCTTAGTTTTATAAAATAGGGGTGCCTGGGGGCTCAGTCAGTTGAGCATCCGACTCCTGATTTCGGGTCAGGTCACGCTCTCACGGTTGGTGAGTTCAAGCCCGGTGAAAGTCTCTGCACCGGCAGCACAGGGACTGCCTGGGCTTCTCTCTCTCCCTCCCTTTCTGCTCCTTCCCCACTTACGTTCTCTCTGTCTCTCATAATAAATAAATAAACTTTAAATACTGGAAAATAAAATGAAACTCAGTTTTATAAAATAGTAATAGCAGAGATGTTAAATCTGGCCAAGCAACACGAGCATAGCCAATGGGCTTAAAATAGCTTGTTTTGAGTTGTAACGTCACATTTATTTGACTTGTGAGAGTAAGAAGTGGTGTAACGTTTAAAATACAGTTGGTCCCGACTTACGATGGTTCCACTCACGATCTTTTGACTTTATGATGGTGCGTAAGTGATATGCATTCAGTAGGAACTGTACTTGGAATTTGGAATTTAGATCTTGTCTCCGGCTGGCTTTATGATGTGGTATACGATCCTCTCTTGTGTCAGCCGGCGACCACGGGGGTAAGTGACTGACACACTGACCGCCATTCTGCGTCGGTTTGTCACTTTCAGTACAGTATTCAATAAGTTACATGAGATAGTCAACGCTTTATTGCACAATGGGCTCTGTGTGAGATGATTTTGCCCAAATGCAGGCTAATGTCAGTGTTCTGAACACGTTTAAGGTGGATCTGGTTAAGCCGTGATGTTTGGGAGGCTAGGTGTGTGTATTCAATGCACTTTCCACTTAGGATGTTGTCCACTTGGGATGGGTTTATCGGGATACAACCCCGTCGTAAGTTGATGAAGAGCTTTGTAGGCGTGTTAAATATAGCTTATATATTTAGTATCTGAAATTGAGACTAAAATTGCTTATACTTTTATAGAAACTCTACCAAGGTTTTAAGGACTAAATTGTTAAATTTATTCTGGAGGGAAGCACTGACGATTTGAAATAAGGTTACATTTATTTTTTAAACATCTTGTTTGTATGTATGTATGCATGATTTAAAGTGTTGGTATTCTGTAATTTAACTGTATGATTTTATGCCTACTGCACATTGGATGCTCATGAAAATGAGGTGCCTGTTCTCCGCGCTCCTCTGCTGAGCAATATTTCAATAAATATTTTCTTTCCCTTCCTCTCTATTGTGGTTTTATAAAAAAATAAATAAATAAATAAAAACCTTTTAGCTTAATTACTTAACCTCGGCTTATTTTGCTGGGTGGAAAGAGGCTAGCATTTCTGCCTCGCTCTGTTATTTGAATTTGACAAGGTTCACAATTTCAATTAAGCTGGATTTTCTAATCTGCTGATCTTCCCCTGCTGGCTGCAGTGAGATCCTCAAAATAGGGTGGCACACTGGCGATGTAAGAGCTCACACAGCTGCATAGACAGAAAGGGTAAGGTGGCCCCTGGGGTGACCTGTGGCATGAGGGGAAGTGATGTGGCCGCAGGGGGTTCTGGGATTAGAGTCAGGAGTGGAAATGAAGCCAGACCTCATGTGGTCGTGGTGTGGATTTTGAAAGAGAGGACAGTCTCACCGCGGTGGGCACAGAAGACCGTGAGGTGTGGCTAGTTTGGGGCCTGTCGTGTACAAGGATGAGCCACGCAAGGAAAACGAAGGCCGTGCGACCTTCAAGCCCAGGGCAAATTCCGACATCATAACCCCCGTGCCCTGGTTGGCAATACTCCCTTTCTGTTACAAGCTCCGGGTCTGAGTGACCCAGATTGATGGCTGGACGTGGAGACTTTGATAGCATTCATTCACTGAGATTTATTGACGACTGACCGTCTGCCAGAGGCTCACAGTTTGGGAAAAAATGGTGAGCCAAGGCTAGGCCTCACACCCTACCTTCAAGAAGCTTCCTGAGAGACATGTTTATCAAAGTGTTATAGACAGAGATATCAAATTAGAACCATTGTGAAGGGAGCTAGAAGCTAAGAAGAGCTGAGCCAGTCAGTGAAGGCTGCCCGAGAAAATAAGGGTTCGAGTGAGAGATGAAGAATTGCTAAAAATTAAAAATGAGGGTAGTACTAATGTTAATATTTCTGATGCCACAGGCGACACTTACTCAGCTTTTCTTATATGTCTTGGGCACCGTTTAAATGTAATAATTTATTTAATCTTCACAGCAACTCTGAAATACTGTCGTTGGTGTCGTTAGACACAAGGGGAAACGGAGGCACTTCCTCAGAGAGTTCAAGTAACTTCCCCAAGGTCACACAGCTCACAAGGGAGGAAGTAGAATTTGGATCAGCAGAGCTGTGGGGTTCTTATTGGGTTTTTTTTCTTTACATTTTTTTAAATCTTTATTTATTTTTTTTTAAATCTTTATTTATTTTTGAGACACACACACACACACACACACACACACACACGGAGTGAGAGCGGGGGAGGAACAGAGAGAGAGGGAGACACAGAATCCAAAGCAGGCTCCAGGCTCTGAGCCGTCAGCACAGAGCCCCACCTGGGGCTTGAACTCTCAAATCCGGAGATCATGACCTGAGGGGAAGTCGGAAGCTTAACCCACTGAGCCACCCAGGTGCCCCCGCTGAGTTCTTATTGTTAAGCATTATGTGAACTTTCTAAGCAAATACAATCTGCAATATAGGTCCTTTGCCACCAGAAAACAATGATAACAGTGAATACTTAACAAAGTATTTTCTGTTTGCCAGACAGAAAATACTGTTCTACAGCTTTGATTATGTTAACTTATTTACTCCTCAAAACAATACTTGGAGATGGGTCTTCTTATTGCCCTATTGTGCCATCGAGGAGATTGCACACGGCTTCCAGAGTTTTGCTCTGAATCACTTTGCTCCTCAGCTTTGCACTAAATAGGTGGTAGGCAGAAGAGCAGGATCTTTCTCACTGCACCATGGGAACATGTTGGCAGCCTGCTTGGGTCAAAGGATGCTGTTTAAAAGCAGCTGGAAAGATCCGCTGCTGGAGGGGAGTTTGTACTGAAAAAATTTGGCTTCGAAATTATAAATGTTTTAAAAAATCTCCTCTTGAAGAAAAGGCATTGGCGATAAAGAAGAGGCTACGGAAGATAGCCATGGATTCAAAATGTAACTCCATGGACCAGCCCTTTGAGTAGATGTGTGAGAAGTAAACTTATATACCAATGAAATCAGTGGGGATAAATGGACTCTACTAATCTAATATCTCTGAATCTGGGCGAAGTCTTTTGCGATAATTCCCTGAAAAGTCAAATAATCTTTTCTGATATTTGGCTTTTTGACGATCTCAAGACATTTACAGAACAATTTAGCTTGTAGGCGTGACAGTGCCTTCTTAATCAAAAGCATTAGTTACAGGCGTAATGGGCATTTGGTTTTCAAAAAAATTAAATTAGGGACGTGTTATCTGAAATTTTAGAAAGCAAAACAGAAATATTTTATTAGTTGACATTTGTGTTTACAATTTCAGATTGCTGCACAGTTTCAAAACAAGCCACCGGAGACAATACGCACATCGTGTTTTCTTCTATTGTTAGATTCATATGCTTTTTAAAAAAAGTTTTATATTAAAAAGAAGACACCGCTGTCTGTCATGTTAATGCTTCGTTCATTATTTTTGAAGTGATATTCGTAGAGTATGTGATGATCATATCAGGTCATTCCGTGACATCAGTGGGGTCAGCCTAAGTGAGAAAAACTGGCTTATTACCGAGAGATGAAGGGAATCTCCTTTGCCACAGTTAGTCTATATTGGTCTTCACACACCTAAGAATAAGAAGTTCCAGTTCCAGTGACTTAAGGTTCATTATTCATAACCTAATAGGCTAACTCTTTTAGCAAGAGCTGGTTCTTATCTACTGTCAGGCCAAATGGAGTCATGAAATAGAAAATTGTTTTCGGTAAATCTGAACTTTGGGTTGATATAAATCCATTTATAGGTGTTCCCATGAGGTAGGAAGGAAATTCACCTCTCTCTCTCTCTCTCTCGTTCTCTCTGTCTCATAACCTGTGACAGAGCTGGGGCTGGGAGCACACAGGAACTAAGCCCCAGACCCACACATTTGACTCTGGTTGAGCCTACCTCCCCAAGCACCCATGAGGTGCGCAGAGGGGTGAGTTTCCTCTCATGGCAAAGAAGATTCAGCTCCAACTGTATAAATTCAAATTTAGAATTTCGAGGATGAAAGTCTTTACTAGGGTGATTTTTAATTTCTTAGGCTTCCATTTTTCAGTTTCTAAAAGGGTCCAGATTCAAATCAAGAAGTTAGGAAAGTCTGAGTTACAGATTCACATACGCGTACGGGGTCCCCTGAGGCACATAGATTCCAGTCTCTTTATGTTAAGTCTGGAGATGTGTTAGCATACGGTTGATGGACATATTGTGAAGAGACTTTTAATAACTCTCTGAGATATTTGGGAGAATTTCAGTCCCTCTGTTATAGGAAAGTCGTAATCCCAGACCCGGTCTCCTTGTCACTTGTTCCTGGTCTCTCACAGATCACAGGGAGCTCTTGGCACGCATTTGAGGAACTCTTGCAAATATATCCGGACTCGACAACTGTGAGTCTTCCCAGAGAGAAATGAAGGCTTATAGAGATTAAAATAACTCATGGGGAAAGGTGATTTTTTTAAAACATGTATGTTAATGGAAAGCCTCATCAATAGTTTCTCCATGAAGAGCATATAAATGGACTTTCCCCCTCATTATTAGATTTTTCCATCTTTTCAAAAAGTCATTTAAAAATCATTTTAAAACCAACTGCAAAAAAGTTGTAAAGACCTGTCTTCTTTTCATCTTATCAGCTAGAATTTATGAAACGATCTTCTTCTCTTAAGTGACTGATCTCAGAAATTCACAGACCTTGACTTAAACCATGTGAAAATAAAAACCAGGCAGAGTATTTCTATCAAGAGAGACATCTTCCTTTCTATTTTTTTTTTTTTTACCATACTTGATCACGGACAATGAGAAATATAGATGTATAGAGACGTATACATTTGCCTTTCCATGGATAAAATTCTCACTAATATTTGTCCATAATTCATCCTGACTATTTTGGTTTTCTCTTGGTTGATTTCCTTATCTCATTTCTCCTCTCCTGTCTACTCTGAAGGTTTCTTCCCAAACTACCAATTTTTTTCTTCAATCTTCTTTTTTTTTTTTTTAATCATTTCTGACAAAAGGCTATGCATTTCTATAGAGCTAGCTGGCCTTTTTTTTTAAGGGAGTATTTCTTCTTCACTGAAGATAGCCCATTTATAATTTTGGGTATGAAGGGATAATTTTTCTTCAATAGAATTGCCTCCTCCATTAAGAGAAGAAAAACAGCTACTTCTCTTCCCACTCAAATTTTAATATAGAAGAATTTTAACATAGATCTATTGATAGACAGCTGAATCCAATGTAAGCCATATATTTGCCAAAAGAATTCATGAGATTTACTGAGTCAGTAATTCCTATTTTACTCAATATTCTAAAAAGTAGGAACTGGAACCAGAGCCTTGAGCTTTGTTTTATAATAATGATACGGGGGTTGTTTATGAGGGTCATGTTTGAATTACATATTCTTTCATGCTTATAAATCAGAGGGGAATGGTAGTTACTGTCGACTCATCAACTTTTTTAATTCTGTGAAGCAAATCTCTCTGGAAAAATGAATATTAATAATTAGACAATATCCAATTAGGGGCCATAGGCCAGAGCTAATCCCTCAACTCAAAAACCCACAAAGCACATGTAATAGTAGAAACTTAAGTTAACAAACCCTATTAACATAAAATTAATGATAATAGTGTAGTGTGAGGGATTTCAGCCCCCTCCAAATAAGAGCCTATTGACATATTTTTTTTCTTTTCCTCAGGAATTCATTTCTAGTACAAGACTTTAGTACTGCCCTTTGAAACAAACATATAATCTTCTTTTGACATCGGTTTAAGAACCTGTATTTAGATCAATTCTTAAATAGAAACACTTCTTCCTCTCAAGTTGAGAATACATTTACGTTTGCATTCTCCTTCATTTGAACAGGGAAATTTCTGTGTTTCCAACAAACTAAATGAGGACGTGCTCCACTTCTGACTGATGTACAGGGGCCAGACGGATGTCTCATAACGATTAACTTTCATTAGTGTATCGATTTGCTAAAGACTTGTGTGTCCCTGATCACAGCCATCTTTCAATGGTAGTTATGAACTCCATGTTACAGAGAAGGAAATGGTGGCTCTGATACGTTAAATGAGTTGCCCAAGGTCACCAATTTAGGAATCAGTGGAAGGAATTCCTGGTGGCAGGATGAGTCTTGGGATGACATGGTATCTTCCCTGCTCGTCCCCTCCACGATGACTTCACCTTTCACTGGTTACCCAGGGACCGGATGAGACTGTGGCCTTGGTCCCTAATCCTGACCTTGACTCAGCCAAGTGGAAGGAAAACACAAGAGGCAGGAGAAGTCATGGAAATAAAGTCAGTTTCCTTCAGTCCATGCCTGTGTTCCCTTTGCATCCATTTTAGAGGTTTTGACTCTGATGATAAAATAATATATTTTTATATCACTCTCCTTCATCTTGCTGGAACTGTGTGGAGTATTAGAAACAGATTTGAAAAAATATTCACGTGTTATTTCTTACGGACACAAAACTGGAACCTAACCTCCCATATTTCAGTTTTCACATATAAATAAAATTGAACAAATGTTACTTGGGAGGAAGGTATTCATTGAGCTTCTGAACAATAAAAGAAAAAGGACTCCAAATATATTAAGGCCTAAATTATACAGCATACACAAGTAGACACAGGCAAGAATAATCTACAAACTGTTCCCTTTATGTATAATTCAGTTCACAGATGCTTTTTATCTCACTAAATCAGAATTCAATAAGAAGTGTTAAAGCTCCATTATTAACCAAATGCACCTCTCCCCCCAGTTAAATGCTGATGCTACTTTTTTCAGCTCCACGATTCGGAAATTATTTTCCTGGATACACTCTGAGTATGCTTGATATTTTGTCTTAAAAGTTTCTTGAAGACAAATTTCTGCGTTACGCTTTTAAGTCTGGTCCTTTCTTTTCAAAATGAGAATATCTGTTCCTCTGGTTGTCAACAGTCCCCAGCTCTTCCGAACTAAAGACAAGGAGAGGGGAGAAATCATTTTATCTTGTATTTCTTTCACCCATATCCCCACCAAGTTTCACGCAATGTGTATTTGAGCCAATACAAAACTTTAACCTCAACAGTTTTTATTTTTTTTATTTTTTTTTATTATTTAAAAAAATTTTTTTTAACGTTTTATTTATTTTTGAGACAGAGAGAGACAGAGCATGAACGGGGGAGGGGCAGAGAGAGAGGGAGACAGAATCGGAAGCAGGCTCCAGGTTCTGAGCCATCAGGCCAGAGCCCCAAGCGGGGCTCGAACTCACGGACCGCGAGATGGTGACCTGAGCTGAAGTTGGACACTTAACCGACTGAGCCACCCAGGCCCCCCCCCTCAACAGCTTTTAAAACGCAGATTTAAAACAACGGAGAAACACGAGCTGTAGCCCACTGAATTGGCAAAGCTTAGAAAGAACGATAATGCTCTGTGTCGACTAGGCTGTGGCGAAACGGGCATAATTACACACAGCTGGCAGGATTTGTGAATTGGGACACCACGTCTGTAGAGCGATTTAGCAACATCTGTCAAAATATATCAAACTGCACCTCACCTAGCTTCTGACCCAGAAACTCCACTTCTAGGAATTCCCAAGAAAAGTATCAGGGATGTGTGCAGAGACATTTGGCCAGAGATTTTTTCCTGTGTGGTTAGCTGCAGTAGGAAAACTTACAAAAAATATCCAACAGTAGCAGATTAGTTAAGCAAACCGCGGAACATCCATGTTACGTAAACATCGTATTGTGCCAGAGGGTCGGAGATGAGAAAGTGTTCACTCTTCTTATATATCTTTTTTAAATGAAAAAAAGGAGTTCCATAGAACAGTACACAGTGTTATGCTGTCCAACTCTATTAAGATCTATTTCTGGGAAGCAAAATGTGCCGAAATGTTATCAGTAGTGTAATGTGGGTAGATGTCAGAAGGGTTCTTTCTCTTTCTTTCCTTCTTTTCTTTCTTTTTTCATCCTTTCTTTCCTCTCTCCCTTTTCTTCTTTCTTTCTAATCTTTATTCTGAGGAAATTTGAAATAAACAAAAGAGATTATGAGGTATCTCCGGTGGACAACTCTTCATGGTTTGCAGCACTATTTTCCATGATACCTGATTTTAGCCTTTCGTTGCCTTTCAGTTATTTTAGGGCTCTGCAAATTGTAGGTAACGGAGAGCAATGCAAAAAATGTGTTGTTGTTTTTTTAGATAACTTTTTTGTTCTTTTTGTTTGAGAGAGAAAGCACATGGGCATGTGCACACGTGCCCGTGGTTCAAGAAGAGGCTGAGAGAGAGAGAAAGAGAGAGTGAGAGAGAGAGAGAGAGAGAGAGAGAGAGAGAGAGAGAGAATCTTAACCAGGGTCCACACTCAGCACAGAGCCTGAGGCAGGGCTTGATTCCATGACCCTGGGACCATGACCTGAGCTATAATCAGGAGTCAGATGCTTAACTGACTGAGCCAGCCAGACGCCCCCCAAATGTATTGTCTTCAGACATACACATTAATACTTCTGTCCAGTGGACCTTGAATTGTCATTCCTTAATTCTGTTGGTAAAACCAGTTTGGTGCCCATTTGTAAATTCATTGCAACATTCCTTTATTTCATATAAATTTGTGCTTCTTTAACTTCTCCTTTGGACTGGTTGTAACATCTTTCCTGGTTCTCCCATTTAATTAATAGATTACATGAAATATCTGACAAGTATTCACTTTATATCTGTGTGAAAGCTACGCTCTTGCCTTTTTGGAAAATAACCCTTTAATGCAGGTTTCCTATTCTGACAAATTGAGCAGGTATTACTTTTTTATTATTAAGATGAAATATCAGCAAATGTGATTTAAAAAGAGTAGATTGTGCTACAGTCCAGTATTACAATATTGACCTAATACTTTCATAAAACATGTCACATCAAATTTTCTTAACATTTCTATAAGTGAATTTAATAAATACATAAGGAGCGCATACAATTTTCAGGTCAATAGGCTAAATTGGAGAGCATACAAAGAGGGATAAGATTATGGCCATAATGTTCAACATCTTGTAATATCTACTATTTTTATGCTAAATATCAAAAGTATCTACTGTTTCATTATTAAATATCTTAAAATGTCAACTATTTCAATATCAACGCTTTCAATATCTACTTACTCGAAATGGCTCTGGCCATTTGGGCTTAGTCTCTGCGTGACAAAAACAATGTGATGCTGAGAAGCCGAGGGCTGCTTAGGCAGAGCGTTTTTGATTTACTGAATAGGCAACAGCAGGTTCCTGTAGTCTTAACATATTCACAAAGTGCTATTTGCCTTCGGAATTCAGCCATTAACATGGAGTCCATAATAGAGCAAAGAGTTAGATATGGTGGTAATAAAAAAGAATTAGACACATGGATTTGGGCAGGGGAAGCAATTCAGCTGTGATTATGCATAAAATATAATACACACTAGGTCGGAAAAAAACACTGGCTCTGGTCATTCCAGAATTTGTTTCAATAATAAATGATCTTTTATGTGTACTAAGTGAATCTTTTTTTTTCCCCCTTGGGCAAAATGCATTCCACCGCATGACAATATGGAGTGAAATGTTTTTGCTAGGTGTTTGGGAGACCTGCTCCTTCCTGTTCCCTTGGTTTTCGTGAGAAGTTTGCCCTACATTCTCCTTGCTTCTTGCTCCTTCCTTGGAGATGGGGAGGAGGCAAGCGTGGACTGGTTGGAAACATTAGGCTGGTGGCTTTTCCTGCTTAGAAAGGAAACATCAAAAGAGGATGAAACGCTCTTTGGCTTGGTCAGGATGGTTGTTGGAGCACTAGTTCTGGGAGCCGTTTGTTCTAGAAACTCTGCTTCATGGGGAAAGTGCTGCCCTTCTGCCTGAGTCGTAGGTGTGTGGGTGCAGATTGCTGCCATCTGACTTCCAGGTATCATGCATTCCATCTTCTAAGGGCAAAAGCAAGGGTCCGGCGTAGGCATCACGGCATGCTAACAGTTAATAGAACACATCTTCCCCAAACTCTCATGGCATCCTAGAAAGGGAACGAGCCAACATCAAGCAAAGGTAGGGTCATAATATTTGTATATCATTAGGTTAGTTAATGTCAACGGCTTCACTCTTTCTAGAGCCCTGAAGTTAAGTATCTCGGATTTACTCACAAGATCTAAAATATATATAATTGACACAGTGGTATTCACAATACTGTATTTGATTTCTCAGGTGCAGTTTCTGATCAGGCTGGTTTGAAGCATAGACTCTATGAAGAATCTACCCCTCTATTCGAATCACTTTGATTTTGATGGCGTATCATGTTGGAGGTCTTACTCTTCCATAATATCGGGGAAGAATAAATTTCTCACAATTTCCCAAGCTCTAGAAGCAAACATTTTAACCACCGAGGTCCCCAAAATAAATGTAAAGTGTATTTCACAGCAGGCAGAAAGCCACCATCAAGACTTCCAGAAACTCCTTTTCAGGGCTTTTTGAACACCTTGCAATCCTCTCCCATGAGATGTGAATGCATTTGTTAGCCTTCCGTTAACATTTGTGGTCAACACCTTCTACTTCATCTTTCTTTTTTGTTGACCCATTGAACTCTTTATTTCACATTTCCTGTTGAATCAGGATTATGGCATTTTCACTACTTCCCATTATTTCTGTGTGTTTTTAAGATGTTTTCGAAAATTTTCAAGTTAAAATCTTATTTTATAACTGTAACTTTTAATTGATGTTTAAAATTTGATTTTTATAGTTTTTCCTATTTAAAAAGTCCTATTTTTAAACTATAGAAAACCTGGAAGAAAATCCTGGCAAGTAGTGGGAGAGGGGAAGAAGGGAGAAGTCATCTGCATTTAACTACTATTAACATTTTTACTCATATTCTCATGAGCTTTCCCCCCAAACTTAACAATATTTTTAAAAATATTTTCTCTAATAGTGCTGTGAATAGATTTGTGTTATAAAAATAAGGTGGAGGTGCCTGGGCGGCTCAGTCGGTTGGGCGGCCGACTGCAGCTTGGGTCATGATCTTGCGGTCTGTGAGTTTGAGCCCCGCACCGGGGCTCTGTGCTGACAGCTCAGAGCCTGAATCCTGCATCAGATTCTGTGTCTCCTTCTCTCTCTGTCCCTCCCCCACTCATGCTCCGTCTCTGTCTCTCCCCCTCTCTCGAAAATAAATAAACATTTAAAAAAATAAAAGAAAAATAAGGTGTGCTTGGGTGGCTCAGTTGCTTGAGCCTCCAACTCTTGATTTGGGCGCAGGTCATGATCTTATGGTCACGGTATTGAGCCTTGTGATGGGCTCCAAGCTGAGTGTGGAGCCTCCCTGAGATACTGTCTCTCTCCCTCCCTCTCTCTCTCTTGCTTTCTCTCTGCCCCTCCCCCACTTGCTCTTTCTCTTCCTCTCTAGAATTAAAAAAAAAAAAAAAAACCATAAATAAAACTAAAAGGACCAAATTTGCTGCTTCTTCACCAGTCCTTCCACTTCTGTGGTTCTTCCAGTATGCATCCATTAAAGACCCGTGAAAGAAAAAGGACACCAAAAAAAAAAAAAAAAAAAAAGCAAGTAACTTTTCAAGTTTATCCACGGGGAGGGAGTTTTTGTTATGTGCGTGCCTTAGTTTTTTGTTTTTTGTTTTTTTGTTTTTCCTGGCCCCAGGGAAGGGGGGTGTTGAGAGCTGACTATTCCTTTCAAGGTGCCACACATCTAGAATTCCAAGTGATCTGAACTTTTATCAAAAATATATTTTTTCTTGGGGCGCCTGGGAGGCTCAGTGGGTTAAGCATCCGACTTCGGCTCAGGTTGTGATCTCCCGGTCGTGAGTTCGAGCCCCACGTGGGGCTCCGCGCGGACAGCTCAGAGACTGGAGCCTGTTTCGGATTCTGTGCCTCCCTCTCTCTCTGACCCTCGCCTGTTCATGCTCTGTCTCTCTCTGTCTCAAAAATAAATAAACGTTAAAATATATATATATATATTTTTTTTTTCTTATTTATTTATTTATCTATTTATTGAAGGAAAGAAAGAAAGAAAGACAGCCCGCCACGTGTAGCACCTCATTTGCACGTGTGTGGAGTCTTGGAGGCTGGACTCCTCTATGCTCTTCTACAAACGGGCCTTGAAAGCTTGTTTGGAGATTCTAGCAGGGGACAGCAGCCACTTGAATACCCGTGATGCAAGAATGGTCCTCCTGTAACGGGGAAGGTCGTCCTCCTAATCCGAGCAGGCGTGTGCAGCTTCGCGCATGGACCGCGTGAGGCGGGAGGGGACACCTGCCTAGCCTGCCAGATCAGCTGAGTCAACACTGGCAATCAATGGGGTGACAGATGTCACGGCCGGATCACCCTCACGTCCCTTTCTTCTTATTTTCAAAAGAAATACATACACCTTGCTGGAAAATAAAAAGCACAGAGAAAGCGGGAAGACAGCTAAACGCCAAAGAAGATATCGTCTCACTCGTTTAGTCGGAAACAATCAATGCCATCCTCTTGTTCATTCCAGAAGTGTTCATTAAAATGTGTCCCCTATGCCAGACTGTCTTCTAAACATGGTAGTAAATACGAGAAAAATTCCCTGCTCATGACGAGTTTATATTCTCGTAGAGCAAAAGACTTTAAACTGCAAACAGATTATGAGCAAAATAATTCTACCCTGTAAGTAGGTTGCTGTGAAGGTGATGATCAGAATATATATATATATATATATATATATATATATATATATAAAGAGGTTATCTACCTACCTACTGACCTGTATCTGGGAATATACGGTTTCCGAGTCATAGCTGCTATGAAATGCTTCTTCTCCCAGTGAGGGATGTGGAATTGTATTTCTTTCCAGGGGAAAAGTAGGGCCATTTTCAGAGCTATTTTAAAACGGGTGGGTGATATCCATCAAATCAGTTTTCATCTTACTTGTCTGTTCAGAAGGGACCCAAGGTCGTCTTCTCTTAATCTCTGATCCACGGGAAGATCTGATGAATCTGTGTACCTCCTAAAATAGTGCGCAAACCTTTATTTGCAGTGTCGCGGAGGATGGTCTAGATATCCTTTCACTCCAACATCCAATGACCTCTTTGCCGCAGGGACATCCTGACAATATCAGGACGCGTCAATATTGATGCTCACATCACATCTGGTACATTTGGATCATTTTAGGTTTGGGGCAGTATTTTGGAGTTTCAAGTAAATTTTGCTTCTAGTTTTGTCTGGAAATATGCATTTCTTTTCTGTTTTGGGCTCCTCGAATCTCTGCAGATTTTCAGTTCTGCTCTCGCAGAGTGGCTTCCCCGTGTACAGTTGCTGTGCCTATGAATAAAGAATCACATACACACATACTTAGTCTAAGTTTTGATGAATTCAAAAAACAGAACTAAAAATGGCTGCACAATCATACGCTATAGTCTGGAAGATAATAATTTTAATTACGGATCGTAAAACAAATAAAGTATGTGTATGTGGAAGGCGATGAAATGAGAAGCAGCTGCCTTAAATCCTCCCTAGAAGAGTCAGAGTATGTGTAAACAAACAAACAACAAACAAACAAGGATGACGGTAGCCTTGTCTTCCGGGGAGCCCAACAGACCCTTTTTGATTCCTTGATGTACACAGTTTTCATTCTGAAAAAGAAGTGAAACCCTCTCCTTGTAACTTATTCTTCCCAATGGAAAATGTCATCGATGGTAACTATATTTATGCAGAATTTTATACCTCATTGACATTCTCAAAATGAGGTTTCCAACATCCAGACGGAACCCTCTCGAATACATGTCAAAGAATTTAAAGTACCTTCCTACTGACATGTATTTTCCGCTGAAACCAACACTGTGTGTCTTCACTGACGTTTCAGGCATGCCCACTCATTCGTTTTCCTAATAGTGAGTGTTGCCATCAATTCCCCTTTCCTCAAGTTACAAAGAAGAGAGTTCCGGATTTCAGATTAAAAGAAGAAAATGCATAGATGCGTGGGTTTAGTGACGAGGAAGAAAAGCCCTCAAGAGCTGTTACCAGATGGAAGTCTGCCTACTAATTACACCCTTCATCCCATTACGGTGTTAAGTATTATTCCTTGCACGGACGGGTACAACTCACCTTAGGATCTCTGTGAATATCAAATTTCTATGTGTTGATTCATGTTTAAAACCCACTTTAAATGCTTTCTGTTCAAACTCTACGAGGGCAAGTACCTGGTCTCCTCTGTTTGATCCAAGTCTCGTTGGATGCCAAGTATTAGCACAGTGCCTGGCCTCTGCGAAGCCCTGAAGAGTAATTATTTGGATGAATAAGTAAATGAGTTAATTAATGAAGATACTAGGAGATATTTCCAGTTAGACTTCCAATGACTTCTTTAATTTCTATGTTGCACATATGTATATTTTCATGATGTCAAGTTCTCAAAACTCACTTGCATACTCTTAGTATTCTGTTAGTAGAGAGCCCCCTTTTCTCTCCTTAGTTTTGTCAATAGCCATGGTCAACAAAGGCTTTTGTGCAGTATCTCTATAAAACTTCATTTAAAAAATTTTTAAAATATATATTTTTAAAATTTTTAACGTTTATTTATTATTGAGAGACAGGACATGAGCAGGGGAGGAGGAGAGAGAGGGGGAGACACAGAATCTGAAGCAGGTTCCAGGCTCTGAGCTGTGAGCACAGAGCCCGACGCAGGGCTCGAACTCACAAACCGCGAGATCATGACCTGAGCCAAAGTCGGATGCTTAACCGACTGAGCCACCCAGGCGCCCCTTCATTTTTTTAATTTGGACATAGAATGGCAAGCTTCTAGCAGCTGAACAGGTTTGATGTCATAGGATGGTGTTGGTAAGCAATGTGCAGTCTGTACGATTTGTCTGGAAGTTCTTAAATCATGCTACAGCATGATTTAAGGGTGACTGAAAAAGTCAGAACTAAGAAGCACAGGGGTCTGGGGAAAAACTTGCCTGGTTCTGGAGCTGGGCATCAGAAGTCAATGGATTGTCCAAAGGCACTTAGGGAGCTCAGGCTTGATGTGGACAGGAACAGACACCAATGCTATACTGCTGGCAACACAAGATGCTCAAAATTGCTCAGGTGATGGTTATGTGACTTCAGGGCCAGAGCCTAGCTAGGCTGCTACAAGACGAAGGCTGACCTAGTAACAAGACATCGATCTTTGAACCTGTATTTTGACCTGGATCAATATGACAAAGTCTAGGGCCAGACTACGAATCGGAGGAGGAGACACACAGGATCAAGAAGAAATTCAAGGTCGGCCCTACACCAGCCCTATAATGCTGAGCCTAATTCCATCTGGCAAGACTAATTTTGTATTTCATGCGGAGGAGTTGAGAGTATCAGTCTGTCTCCTGCTCAATTCTAGATGGCTCAGGGACCAGCAAGTCCTGACCTGTAGGTAAAGGGCACCAGCCACTATAGCTGAGGTTTGAGAAAGGCAAGGACTGACAAAGTCAATCCATCAAGAAGTTAACACCAACGCTTGGTTCTGAGAGTTCCCATCTATTTGTAAAGAAGCTCTAAATATGTGTAAATGCATCCATTTGACACCCAAGGATATCCCTTTCACAAAAACAGTATTTCTCTTCAGACTCCTACCCAGTTTAGTATTCTTGTAGGTAGGAGCTTGTCAACCAACCAACCAAACAGACAGACAGACAGACAAAACACTCCCACAAATATGAACTTGGTAAGGAGAGACTTTTATTGAAAAGGATTCTTGTGGGGCGCCTGGGTGGCTCAGTCAGCTGAGCATCCAACTTCAGCTCAGGTCCTTTTCTCCCAGTTCGTGAGTTTGAGCCCTGCATAGGGCTTACTATTGTCAGCACAAAATCCCACTTCAGATCCTCTGTCCCCCCCACTTACACTTTCTTTCTCAAAAAGGAATTATTATTTTTTAAAAAAAGGATTGTTGAAAGAAAAGGAAAGTGACTTTGCAATAGGAAGAGGGGGCTATTGTAACAGGGTGAATGCCACAAGCTAATGTGCCCTAATGTCTGCAAGTGTCTCATGAGTTGGGCAAAAGGGTTTTCTTTTATAGAGAAGAATAGACACAGCTAGAAAGAACTGAGTGTGTGGGCAAGTGGCCTGAGTGATGGGATGGCGTGACAGGATAGACAGATTCGAGATTGTTTTACCCTGAGGCCAGCCTTTTTTTGGAAGGGGTGCGCTGCTGGATCAGGCTGAAGTGGGACTAAAGTTCAGGCACTTGGGAGGAGAGACATTTATCCAAAATTTGGCCAATTAGTATTTTGTTTATAATGATTAGAACCATGAACAGTTCAGCTAATCACTTAAGAGGGAAAGAAAGGGAATTCTGAATATCTGTCTAGCCTCCTTATAAAAGAACAAGGTAGCAGGCATCTGTGAGTCTTATCTAAGTCATATGGGGAAGGGTGCTTCTTTGCAGTAAGCTGTTTTCCAGAATAGAAGAGGGTAGAGGGATTCCTTTGACCTTTGCTGATCACAGGGCTCAGGTAAGATTCACCACTGGCAAGCTCAACTCTTAGGCAAGCTTTTAAAACTCTGGTAGGGTCTCACTCTACCCCCCAAAAGGCATGGGAGCTGCTACAAACCCCGGCCTGTGCTTCAGGTGGCTCCTTTCCTCTCGGGCCCATGCCGTTCTAGTTGCCCAATAAAAGGGGAAGAAGGGAAGATACCATTGAAATTACTGCTGGAATGTCTTGCTTATTAGTTCACCCACTGGACATCAACATGGCCAAATCTCTAGCCATCGAGACCACTGCACATAAGCTGCCAAATGTACACAGATTTATGAAATTTCCTCTCTGCTGCATACATTTTCCAATAGTGAAATCCACTTTTCAGGCTAAATATACTGAAAGAGTTCAGAACTGGGTACCATGAATACTAAATTTCGGGATAACTGACTGATATCTTTTCCTCTCTTCATCGTGTTAATGTAAGGGACTGACTTGGCCAAAGTTATAAAACTCATCCTGATCGCGATCTAATGATGGATAAGAGAAAGGAGGTGATATTTGTGTGTAAATGAAACCATCAAGAAGAGCAGTAGTATTTTTTTTTCCTGAATACATTAAAAAATAAAGATCCATATGGTGCCAGGCCATTGGCCTGGGAGGCAAGAAAGCCTAGCTTAAATATAAATATACTGTTTCTGATTAAGAAACCACTTTTTTATTCATATAAAGTATTTATTAGGTATTGGATTTTATAAACTGTTTGGTCCTGGAGTCTTTATTTTAAAAAGGTTATTCTGAATGCATTACCAAGTATCCTGTGGAATATTTCACATAAAAGGAAGCAGAAAATGTATAAATGTAAACAGGCTAATTGTATGCAGATATAAATTATGGATGTTGGTCTTATGAAAAAGCATTGCTGATTTGCAGGGGGCTTACTCAGCAGCACTGCGTCTTGTCTAAGGGGATATTTAGTATGGCTGTGATGTGCAGAATTTAAAACAAAACTTTAAATTCTGGAGAATAAAATATAGCCCAATTGTGCTAAGACCACACTGTTGGGAGAATGAGGTTTTTAGTTTATTTCATTGCTGTCGACGTTGACACTCATTAGCTCTGTTATCCTCCGTGCGTTCTTATCTCCAGATGCTGTGCGAAAGCAAAGGTTTGGTTAAAGGCTGTTTCTGGTTAAATGCCACTTCCTGATAGTCACTGCAGGGGACGCTGTCCCCAGTACTCAGTGTGGTTTTCACTGCTCAAGTGGGCATGTTGTACTCACAATCAAAGGCAGGCTAGGGAGATGCCTGCAGCCTCAGACGGTAGAGATTACTAAAGCTTCTTTTTTTCCTTAACTACAAAACAAATACAAATATGAAACTTATAAAACATGTCATAAGATGAAAGACAGTCAAGTTGAATGGTGCAAATGGAAAGATCTCCCATACGATGACTCCTTACGGTGGGTAATTTGCCATGCCATCACCAATTTTTATTTAAGTTCTACCAATAAGCTTAACCTTGAGGTATAGACGCTGCCCCATCTCATCCCAAAGAACTGAGGAAATAGGGAAAAGCAACAGCTTCATAAGTGTCAAATAATTGGCCTAATCTTTTATCGTACATATCACAAAATATTAGAGAGATTTATGTGGACAGCATAAAGTTTTAGCTGAGATGTGATGTAAATGCTTCCTAGTAAATAATTGACTAGCACAGGCTTACTTTCCAGCCATCATCTCCTTGTTAGTCTAGGCGAGAAGTGCAGAACTGAAATATAAGCAAAGTCATTTCTTTCTTATTCTAAATCCTGAGGAGTAAGTGTAGTACTTAAAAAACCCAGAGGTTTCTAGTATATCCAACAATAAAATATATTTTGAAATAATTTTTAAGACAATTTAAAGAAGATAGCCTAGATATGAACTCTCTGGAAGGAATGAAACATACTGTGTGGCAGTTTTCCTATATGATAGAATACAACCCACAAGGTTTACAGTTGTGTGCGGGACAATTGTGCTTCCCCTTGGATTACAATGTTTGTAACAGAGACACTTATCAAGGGGATGTTTTGTGTGGCTCACACAATAGACTAGATTATCTGGAAGAAGTTTTGGGCTCAGCCCTTCCGTTCTTTTTAAACTTCTCTTTCTCCATATTCCTTCTCTTTATTTACCTAAGTTGAAGGTCTACGCATCGCGAATTTCTCTTCTCGGCAACCTCAAAATTTCTTAGATAGAACATGCTAGTCAGCGCTTGCCTAGCCAATCTAGTGTGTTACCTAATTTGAACAAACTAGTTTGTGTCAATGAGTTAACGTATTGGCTTCGCTGAGCCAAAATACTCAGGTTTCCATTGGGAACTTCAACAGTGTACTTTGAGCTAGCACTGTGGGGTCATTTATTTTGCAAATATCCAATGAGTGCTTCCTGCGAGCCAAAATGATACAAAAATATTGTTTAATAACCTTACAAGGTAGGCATTAACCCAATTCTAAGATGATAGAAGTTAGGGTCAGAGATTAAGTACTTGCTGCTACGTTATGTTTTGCCCTTTATCATTGTTCTTGGATGTTGCATTTACAAAGCACTCAGTCAGGTAGGGTCTAGCAAATGATTTGGTTAGTTTAGGATGTGTAGACAGCCAAATGTCATTTCAGTCTGGGGTCCTGAGAGTCGAATTTGATCATATAGGCTGCCCAGGTTGTTCAGAAAGTCACCAGCGAGGCCCTTCATTTAGTGTTGTGTAGATTTAGCTTTGTTATTATAGAAACTGGATGCATCTATGCTTTTCATAACATGCTTTTCATTGACTCCTCAAAAGTCTGTTATGGATCAGGTTCATATATACATGAAATTTTATTTCCTCTGGATTTATTCAGTACTCGCCAGTTCAGGTCTGAAAGAGATTCCTGAAAGTGGTGGGGGATGGTATGACTTTGTTTAACACACAGGGCTCATTTCTCTTCCCCAACTCGATCCCAGTAGGCCCAGGAAGAGCCTGCATGTAAGCATTCATTCTGGGATAATGAGGCTGATGAAAAAGTGATGAATTATAGGACACAACTAAATATCTACTTGCCTAGACAAATTATCTCAGCTCAGAAAAATGGATTCATTTACTGTAATCTAAATTTGAAAATATATTTTTATTACTACTAACATAGCTCTGTAAATACAACCAAAAAATCTGTTAATAAAGGTTATTGTATGTAAAAATTATTGCTATAATAACTAGAACTCTCAATAAAATTTTCAAGAAACCTGATGGCTTTTTCTCCCTTGATAGAAATTATACTTGTATATAAAAACTTTTTGATGTTGTAAAAATGCTCTAATAGGATTCTGGAAGGCACTTCCTGTGGGACACATAAGAGCTGAGTTATTAAAGGGAACCCCAGAAAACTGGGAGGAATTCATCCGAACTTGGAAAGGCTTAATGAGCTCAACTCTGACCTTTCATCTACCTATAGTTTGCAAATGAGCTGAAGCTAAAGCCATTTCAGGAAGACCCTGGACCTTGGTGGGCAGCTATGAAATAGTATGTGACTTTTGATTCAGGAAAGATCAAGAGCTGTTTGTGGCTATTGGAGATGCTAAAGTAATGTAGACATCCCCCAGGCAAGCAAAAGTCATGAACTCAAGGTTACCTAAGCACTTGTGAGATCAGGCCTAGGTATTGGTTTAGACCAGTAAGTGGCAAAGGAAGTTTTTTCACATCATTAGCAACAGTGTTCTTATTCCTCATGTGACTTAATTCTCAAGTTGAGTTTGGACCATAAATTTAGACTCTGCTTTATCGTCAAATAAATTAAATATGGTAATTTGAGTATGAAGTCCATTCCTTTTTTTTTTTTTTTCTTTCAAATTTACTGCTCTTATTGGTTCCACTCAGAAATCAGAAGAGTTGATTGTGGATCCTTAGATGTCAAAACCACCTGAGGCCATCATCCTTAGTTCCAGAGTCAAAATGACTTAAAATTTCAGATCCTAAAAATCAGATGTGAGAAGCGGAAACACACGCACACACACACACACACACACACACACACACACACAGATACACTACGCTATAGCACTTCACATTAAAATGATGAATACATTTGACAATTAAGGTAGATAAAATAAGAGGATTTTGTTGGAAAAGAAAATCTAGTCCTCCTGTTCTTGGTCAAGAACCCAACTGACATAGTTATAAAATGTCAGCTGACTCTGGGTGCCTGGGTGGCTCAGTCAGTTAAGCGTCTGACTCTTGATATCAGCGCAGGTCTTGATCTCAGGGTGGTGAGCTCAAGCCTCACATTGGGCTCTGCACTGGGCACACAGCCTACTTAAAAAAAAAAAAGTCAACTGACTCAGAAATGCAAAATATGTTTGCGCGTGAAAATGATAAGAAAAGAAGGCCTTGCTTATCTTGTGAAGAATATGTACCTCACGGCCAAGAGACACCATTCAAGTCAGTCAGTCCATTTCAGGAGCAAGGAAGAGAGTGTGCGAACTCATGATTTCTGTGATTTGTCTAATTGGTTCGTCAATGAGTGCTGAATAAATACATAGGAAGCAAGATTTTTAAAAATGTGAACCTAATATATAAAAAACTTTTTGATTACTTATCCTCTTATTTATTACATCAAACTTAGGGTGAGTCATTTAGAATTCAGGAAGATTTCAACCCTTCGGTTACTATGCCAATATTGGACATAGAGTAAATATACAAGACTGTGTGCATCGATCGACTTGTTTTAAGAGTAATAATAATTACCAATAATATGAAGAGAAATCAGATGCTATGGCTGGGCACTGTGCCAACCCATTTTCACAGGCCACTGCTCTTACATCTGAGTGGTTCCCAGCTCCGACCCACCTTCTTGGGGATGACAACACAGGGACGTGAAGAAAAATATAACCTCTTATTAGGTAGGCTGTGCTTCCTTCCGCATCACAGCCATGTATAAATAATGGTAACCTATAATTTTACTATTAATAAGCATGGGAGATGTAGTCCTGATGCGTTGCGATTAGGCCAAATGCGTATTTCACTATAGAAATGCACCCATTGTGACCACTGGTGACACTCCACCTTTTCTTATTCCTTTATGTCTTCAGTCACAATGTTATCATGAGATTTTCTGCTTGATTCAGCCCCAGGCAAAGCCCAAGAAAACTGAGCTGCAATAATGCTTCATACTTATATTACCTTATAGTTTATAAGGCATTTGGAGAACACGGACACATTTATTGGCACAACAACTTTGCAAAAATAGGGAAAGCAAATGTTCTGCCTATTTCATAGCTTAGGAAAATCAGAAAGATGAGTGGCTACCCAAGGTCACGTGGCTGGTAAGTGGTAGTTAGGCCTGTGGGAGGAGTGTGCATGGGGGTTCATCAAGGCAAACACAGAGGATGGGAAGCCACTGTATAAACGTGTGCATCTCCTTGATTGTGAAATTTGCTCAACGATAATTTGCTTCTTCCTTCCTACCTTCCTTCCTGCTCTCCCTTCCTTTATTCTTTTCATCCTTCCTTTCTTTAAACAAGTGTTCATGAGGATTTGCAATGTCGTAGACACTCTTCCAAATATCAAAAACACATGATGAAGAAAAGAAAAAAAAAATACCAGGGTAAGATGGGATATACTGTGGAATCAAACTGAGCTTTCAATCACACAACACAAGTTTCTTTATTGATCATGGAAGTCTGGTGAGGTTAGAGGCCCTCCTTCTACTTGTAACAATGCAAACTGAACGATCCATGCTCAAACAGTCACAGAGGCAGAGAAGATTGGGACAAAGGAGGTCCCTGGCTCTCAACTGTTTGATCCAGAAATGTCACAAGCCACTTTTGCTCACGTTCCACTGGACAGAACTACCCATGTGTCTCTCACTAACTGACAAGGAGGCTGGTAAGCAGAGCTCTGTGCCACAGCCCTGTCCTTCTGGGATCCTCAGTCTATGGGTTGAGGAGACCCAGATAATTAACAAGTTAACAAATAAATAGTGGAAAACGGTGATAGGTACAGTGAAGAAAATAAGCAATAGCAGATATTAATAGATACAACCCAATTCAAACAGGGAAGTGACGGAGGTCCTCTTTTTGATCACAGACTCACGGGAAAGGACCAGCTAAGATGTGCCTGGACTCCTAACCCGTAGAAACTGTGAGAAAACACATTTGTCTTGCTTTAAGCCACTAAGCTGTGATAATTTGTTACGCAGTCATATAAAACTAATACATTGTCACCGTTTTCTTATAATCTGTTAATAACTATTTTGCATAAATGTTTTATTATGGGCTCTTTTGTTTGACTTTCTCTTCAACGTTTTGGTTAAAATGTGAATACATATAGATGAATATTAAAAATGTATGTGAAGCATAGAGAGTAAAACAATAACTCAAACACCTCCCAGCTTAAGCGATGGTCCATCATCCCCCAATGACCAGAAGTAAATAATATCTTACTTTTTTTGCCTATCATTCCTTTGTGTGTCTTTGTAGGTTTGCCACATATGTGTGTATTCTTTAAACAAGCTGCCATTTTCTTTTACATGCCTTTGTACTTCATACGAATGAATCATGCTGAAGGCGTTCTGAAAATTGCTTTCCTTGTTCAATAGCATGTTTTGAGCAACAGTTTCATTTTGATGTGTGTAGCTTTAGTTGATTATTTTTTCCGATGCTGGATAGTTCTTCATCTTGTGCAGAGTCCATGATGTATCAATCTTTTGTTAATGGACATTTGGGTTGTTTCCTGAAGGGTTTCTTTTAACATTATCATTATAAACATTGTAAGAATGTACATTCTTGTCTACATCGCCAAGTACCGAGTGGGATCACAAGTTATGCACATTTTCAACTTTCCTAGAAAATGTCAAATTGGTTTCTGAAGTGGCTGGATCAACTTCTGCTGTCACCATTAGTTTAGGAAAGTTCCTGCTTGTCTACATTCTTGCCAAATGTTTTTACTATTGTTTGGTTTTTGCCAATCCAAGGGGCGTAAAATGAAGTCCCTCTGTCTCCTATGTCATTTCCATGATTCATAATGCTGTTGAGCATCTTTTCACGTGTTTATTGACCTTGCAGATTTCCTCTAATATGAGGAACCACTTTGAGTCATTGACTGAATCAGTCAGGGTTCCAGAAGGAAATAGATGGCACCCATCTTGGGCAATTTGAGGAGATTTTGATAAAAGGGCGATTTATAAATGTGTGGGCAGGGCCCCACGGCAGGCGACAGAGTTACTAGTTGTACGTTCAGGCCTAATGGTGCAAAGGGAGGCATCGCTCAGGGTAGGAATGTGACCTTGTGTGGAGGATGTGGCAGGCCTGAGGCAGCCCCAGAGGGGAAGAGGTGTGTGTGTTGGGGGGAGGGGGAGATAAACTCTCTTCCCTCCTTCTCCTTCCTCCTCTCAGGTCCTGCAAGTGCTTCCATCCTTAGAACCCAACCTCGGCCCCACCACAGTAAGCAACAGGGGAGCAGAGAGCCTGTTGCTGTGGTCACACAGGCCCAGGGCAGTGGGGGGAGAGGTGGAGAACAGATCCGGAGAAGTAAAATGGAGTCTCCAGTCCATGTGCCATTTCTCTACTAGATTGGTTGCATTTGTTGTGGTGATGTCTCAGTGTTTTACACACCCTGGTATTTCTTTAGCCTCTGCCTGGCCTCTTTCTGTGTGAGAATCTCACTGCTTTTCAAGTACCATTTCATATTTGACATGAAGTTTCTCTTTCTACTGAGTGGCATTTGCCTTCTTGAAATATTCAGTTGTGGATCTTATTCTAATACCTCTTTGAGGACAAGCCTTCAAAATTCAGAAGACACTCTCATGGCCTCTTTATTTTTTCAATGCCTCTCCTCTTCCCTTTTCTTTTCTCTTTTCTTTTCTTTTCTTTTCTTTTCTTTTCTTTTCTTTTCTCTTCTTCTTCTTCTTCTTCTTCTTCTTCTTCTTCTTCTTCTTCTTTTTGGCTCTCATATCAGACTCATGTTCCATATAAAGTGTGTAGCTTACAAACACCACTACTGTCCATCCCATTTCACATGAGTCACTATGAACTCAGGTCTCCTTTATTGTATTCACGCACACATTACTTTTAAATCTAAATTCTCACTATACGGTTCTGCCTG
This sequence comes from Panthera onca, assembly GCF_046562875.1. Taxonomy (NCBI): domain Eukaryota; kingdom Metazoa; phylum Chordata; class Mammalia; order Carnivora; family Felidae; genus Panthera; species Panthera onca. Next base: position 139,391,590 of record NC_138343.1, read on the forward strand.
TTACATTTTATCTTGATTCAAATCTTGGACATGTACTCCTATTGGAAACTGTAAATTTGATTCTGTCATTAAATGTATTAGTCCCTTTTTCCTGGCCTTGAGTCACATACCATCTTTATTTGTTATTTATTTATTTTTAATTTTTTAATGTTTATTTGTTTTTGAGGGAGAGACAGACAGAGCATGAGCAGGGGAGGGGCAGAGAGAGAGGGAGACACAGAATCTGAAACAGGCTCTAGGCTCTGAGCTGTCAGCACTGAGCCCGATGTGGGGCTCGAGCCCACAAACTGTGAGATTATGACTTGAGCCGAAGTCAGATGCTTAACTGACTGAGCCACCCAGGTGCCCCAGACACAATCTTTATTAATGTGACTTTGGTTCAAATAAACTCAAATTTGAATTTGGCTGTGCTGCTTACAATGCGACTTTGCACAAATTTCTTATCTTTTCAGAAACTCTTCTTCTCATTCACAGAAGAGAAATCCTATCTGTCCTGTAGGGCTTTTGTTCATTATTTTCAAAAACTTCAAGCATAGACAGAATTAATTAAGATAACATATGTGAAAACACCTTAATAATGGAACACTGTCATGTAATAGATGCATTGCTTTCAACATAGAATGTGCTTTCCTTTTGTATTGTACCAGGTGTGAGACCTTTGCCCTAGCTCACCTCGGCCTCTACCTGGCTAAAGTGACAGAGGGATTTGTGACAGCTGAAAGGCAGAGAGAAAAGCCAATCCAAATAAGATTGTGCAGGAAGGCAGCCATTTTCCCAGGCAGGTTATTGTCTTGAGAAAATGATTTGTTCTCCCACATTCTTTTTTCCCCTTCTTTAGCCTTTTGGAAGGCTCAGCACATTCTCCTGTAGTACAGGAAGAGAGACCCTGTCCGCCATCAGGGACTACCTGAAACTAGAAGGAAAATATGACATATGTAACATTTAAACAAACACAAAACCTGCCTTCTTTCCAGCCCTAGGGTTTATGGGAAGAAGTAAAAACAGTACAACAGTCAGATATATGTTTTTTGATTTCCATTCTTGGAGCTTTTGCCTACAGGAGAGATGGTTTAAATAAAATAAGCAAGGAATCTCTTCCTCTACTCATTTGGGATGCTGGCAGGAAGTAACTTGCAGACTGTCTTCTAGCAATGCATTTTTAGGGGGTCAGACAAGTGAAGGTCCTTGTATTTAGTGTCCTCACTCTGTCCTTGTTTCTGAATGGGCATAAGCATGACCCAGAAGTCATGCGAAAAGTCGACCTGGGAATCCATCCAATGCGGGTTGCCACAAAAGAGGCATACATAGTGACTGTCACTTAGGGCTCCAGAATAGACTATTCAAGCTGGGAGTGAATAGATGGCACAAGCCAACACCAGATGCTCCAATAGTGACAGGGAAGCCTAGATGGTCCTGAGCCAGCAGGGGGGCCACCGAGCGTTCACTGATCACGCCAAGAGTGGCTAAACCAAAAGTCACCTCGGCTTCATATTTCAACTTTCATTATCAATGCAGAGAAGACAGAAGTCACCTCCCCTGAGGGATCGACACTATTCTGCTGCCATGCAGGTGTGTAAGCCCTCTACACCTTCCACAGTCAGAGTGGACTCAGGGAGACAAGGGTAAGGACTCTTTCAAATGATAGACTATTTCTTTAAAAAGGGACAGCTTATATTATTAACATAATGGACTAAGTTCAAGAAGCGTTGGGCACTTAGTTAAATGTTTCCCTACTTATCAGTAGCCATCAGATGATGGCTCATAAAAGGAGCAATTACAAATGAGATAAACTTTTTATCTTTGCACAACCATGTTGTCATGAGTTTTTTAAAATCCCTGTTCAGTAGACATTTGGTAAATGTTAACTTTCCATATTTCCTTCTTTCTCCATAAGTAAATTAAAAAAAAAAAAACTGTCTAACACCCCTGGCCTAAATACAGAGTGCTAGATTTCTATGGAGCGTAGATGACAAGGGCAACCTTAATAATTTCCACTATTATCTCTTCTTTTCTATTTAGTTCTTTTTATTTTGCTGCTTTATTTCAGCTGGAAATGTAGTTCAAGCTGGCTTATGCAAACAGAAACAAAAATGTAATTCTTTTGGTTTAGGGATTTGTTTCACACATGGTTGAATCTAGACATATGGTATATAAGTACTTGGTATTTATTCCTTCCATTTTCAGCTATACTTGGACTCCATGGGCTTCAAACCCAGACTGGATGACTCTACATGGTGATCTCCAGCACTTCCAGGTCAATATTCTGCCAGCTGCAAGACCAGTACAAAAAAAAAAAAAGGAGTTTTATGCTAACAACTCAAAAGTATGTGCCAGAATTGAGTTTTGTTGGCATGCCTGAGATCCACTTGTCTACCTCTGAGACAATTGCTTGGCCAGTGGGATGGAATGGCCTCCTTGGCTAGGCTTAAGTCAAGTGTCTACTCCTAGAGGCAAGAAGTCAAGGCAGCTTCATCTGAACCACATGGATTAAAAGTAGGAGGGGATGGTTTCCTCTCCCCTACATGCACACACACACACACACACACACACACAAATTCAGGATGATGTCATCAGAAAAGGAGACTGGATACTGAGCAACAAAACCTTACAAATGTCATCATTCACTTTCATCACCAGTCTTCTGTCCATATCTCACTCTCTGTGATTCTGAAAGATTTCCCCCAGAAGATTCTCCTTGAAAAGTTTCCCAAAGAATGTTCTTCACAAAAGGTTCCCATCAGATGTTCCCTCAGAAGGTTTACCTCAGAAGTTTCCCCTCAAAAATTTCCCCAAAATGTTTCCCTCAGATGTTTCCCTACAGAAGTTTTCCCTCAAAAGATTTCCCTAGAGGATTCCCTCAGAAGTTTCCCTTAGAAGGTTCACCTCAAGAGATTTCCCCAGAAGGTTCCCCTCAAAGATTTCCCCAGAAGGTTCTCCTCAAAGATTTCCCAGAAGGTTCCTCTCAAAGATTTCCCCAGAAGGTTTCCTACAGAAGGTTCTTCATAGGAGGTTACCTGGTGAAGGCTCCTTTCATAAGGATAACTTATCCCCTTGATAAGTTTCCTTGGAAGTTTCCCCTCAGAACATTTCTCACAGAAGGAACCCTCAGAAGGTCCCCCTCAGGGGTTGCATGATTGTAGCTGGTACTTCTTTCAGTAGCAGGCAGCTTACAGTTTAATTTGTCAGGTGTGTAGCCTTAACTTCCCATATTCTTGACTGAAGATGATCTTCCCCTCTCTGGAAAAGACTTCCTTCTCCCAGACTGAACATTTCCAGTCTGGGAGTGGTAAAAATAGAGTGGTGAGATCCAGGGGAGCACCATTAGGCCATCCAGTCCAGCAGAATCAACTATAGGTTGCCCACACGTGACAGATGCAAGTCAGATCCTCCTTACCTTATGCTTTCTGGCCTCTTAATCTGGAGCCCGACTCCCTGGTGGGCATATTTATTTTACCTTTTTTTAGATGAAGAAAAATCTTGGTGAAATAGAAAGCCAACCAATGTTGAATGAATAAAGAAATATTGGCATGAAAGAAGCAAATTATGGGCTGACTCAATCTGCCTTCTCTCTGTTAACATTATAATGTCTACCTCGGCAGTGAAGACAGTCATTGGCTTGGTTGCTAGAAACAGCTCTAAAAGACGTCTTTGTAATGCTTTTTACCTTATAAAAAGCTCAGCTCATTTTGGGGCAAGGCTTCCTGCAGCTATTATGGACTTGAATGGTGGACTATAGAATGAGCACTGACTACATCAGAAATGACCAGGCCTAAGAGCATCAGTGGACTGACCCTAGTCACCACATCCCTCAAAGACTCAGTGCCCTCATTTATCATACACACAGATTAGACCAAAAGGTCCTGAGGCCCTCTAATCTTTGAGCTTTTCAGAGAAATCATTGTAAATATGCCCTCGTGACTTGAGTGCCTCTCAATGTTCTCCTTCACTATCCCATCAGAATCCCACTTTTTAAGAGGTGAGCAAGAAAGAAGCATCCCTGACATCTATCAGCTGGTAGCTGACCTGGAGCTGCTAAGCCATGTTCATTACTTAAACAGTTTCACTAACACCACAATCAGATGAGTGGGTTCAGAGAACCCAATGGACCAAGCCCCAAACAAGACCCACTGCAACCATGGCTGAGCACAGATGGCTGAGCACACTGAGCAAATCACAAAAAGACCAAGTGTCCTCCTCTTCTAGCTAACATGGCGTCTACCACTTCTTCATCAACTGGAGCATTAGCCTTCATCTCTTCTTCCTCCCTCCGAGATAAAAATTATTAAAATATCCAATCATAGAATTTATCTCACTTCCTGACAGTACACTTTCCAGAGCAAATTCCTGCTTCCTTAAACCCTAAAATCACCTAACACAAGCCCAGATTTTATCGGGAAACTGCCCCCCACCACCCGTGTTCCCTATAGTGTTGTTATATAAACCCAACTTTGTTTGACTACAGATGTGTTCCTGGTGGTCTTTGGTTGGTGGGTTTGACAGAGGTTTCCGGACCTCTTATGTCATCTTCCATTTTGTCTTCGTGGTATCACAGCCTCCTTTCTTTGGGATCTCACTTTCAGAAGGCCAGGGTAGGTGTTTGACAAGACCCAGCTTTCTTCTTCTTGGCTCATGACCTGCAGAGTGACTGGTCCATTTGCCAACAGACCTCATGTCCCTCGCTCATCATTAGCTACCTTTTCTTTCTTGAGCAGAATCTGTCAGAGTGATTTCTCTCCTTAATTTTGCCATCTTTTAGCTCTAGCTTCAATAGAGGACCATCTGGGATGTTTTAATAAATAGCTGTGCCCAGATTTCCCGCTCAGAATTTCTGATTTGAGTGGGCTTGGTGGGGGCAGTTATCCCTATTTTTCTTTAAAGCTTGCCAAATGATTCTAACATGAGCCACTGTTCCAGATCACCGTTATAAGGAGTAGAATTGTCAGAACATTAGATCTTTGCTTTCAGTTAATGACGTCAGGAATTGCCTCCCATTCCCTTCTCTGACATTCGCAGCTTCCCAGCCCTGAGCCAAGATCCTCTGTGCGTGTGTGGTCCCAGACCTCTCATCCCTGAGGCAACTTGTCTTTCTGCCTTCCCAATGGCTACCTTGGGGTTGGGCACCTTTCCCCTATATACCTGCATTGGGGTTTGGACTCCAGTTCAGAATTCCTCAGATCTATATCTGTCTATAGAGACAGGGAAAAAGAGAGATGGAGAAGGAGAGATACAGATAGAGACAGAGATACCCCCTTCCACTGATGGGACTGGAGACTGTTTTTGATGTTTCCACTTCTCGAATTTCAAGCCTGATCTCAGGGTTAATCTTACTTACTGCAGTGTTAACACATTTATCCCTCCTTTCCATCTTTTAATTTTGTGATGGTTTTGGTCCCTATACCAAAGGTTTGCCTAAACAGTGACCCAAGCTAGCTGAAACATGTGGAGGCCACACCTGGGCTGCCCAGCTCAGCCCCAGAAGCTGGCTGACCTGTGCAAGTACCGCTTGCCCCCTCCTCCCTTCCAAGGGCCTCGCCTCTGGTGTTGAGCATGGAGAGGGCAACCTTATATTCCACTTTGCTGGGGACTGCCCAGTTTATGCCTGCTTTCCCACTCTAATTATTAAGTACCTCCTTTCATGCTCCGAAGTGCCTTGGTTTGGATGGTAAGTTGTATCCCTACTCTAGCTAAAGGACCAGTTATAATCTGTGTGAATTATAAACTTAGTTCAACAAGACTTGAGACGTGACCAAATGAGTTTTCTATCATTTGTCCCCTAGTCAGTTCCCTCGTCACCAGAATATTCTGTCTCTTGTATGGTTTATAAAAAGAAAAAACAGCCCTGTCTCCATTTTTCTTATGACACATAAATACTCAAGATACTACTTTTTTCTTTCTCCTTTTTGGAATAAGAAAAGGGGGAATTTGTTATTGAATAAGGCCCTCCCAAAACATAAATTTATTTTTCTGAGTCTCAAACACTTTTTCACGTAGGTCCATTTTTCTGTTTACGTTGATGCTTCTTTTTAATTTTATTGTTCTTATTTATTTATTCTAGATAAAAATGGCACTTATTTATGCAGCATGATGATTTGATACACTTCCACAGTGAAGTGACTACTACAGTCAAACTAACATATCTCATCACGTAGTTACCATTATGCTACTGTTCCCAGCATATTTCTAGTATTCAATACAGTATAATTAACGATAGTCATCATGCCTGGGCATGAGATCTCTAGACTTATTCATCCTACATAACTGTGACTTTGTAGCCTTTGACCAACGTGTCCTCATCCTATCCCCTCAGCCCTTGTTGACCACCATTCTATTCTTTACTTCTATGAGTTCAACTTTTTTTTAGATTCTACACATTAAGTGAAATCATACAGTATTTGTCTTTCTCTGTCTGGCTTATTTCACTTAACACAATGTCCTTCAGGGTCATCCATATTGTCACACATGGAGATTTCCTCATTGTCATGGTTGACTGGTATTCCAGTGTATATTCACTTGTACCATCTTCTTTTTCCATTGGTCTATTAATAGACACTTGGGTTTTTCCACATCTTGGCTACTGTGAACAATGCTGCAATGAACATAGGAGCGTAGATAATCTCTTTGAGAAACTGATTTCATTTCCGTGGTATATATACCCAGAAGTGGGATTGCTGGATCATTCCACTTTTAATTTTGAAATAACCTCCATGCTCTTTTCTGTAATGGCTGTCCCAGTTTGTGTTCTCATCAACAGCGTACAAGGATTCCTTTTTCTCCACAACCTCACCAACACTTGGTATCATTTTTTAAGGATTTTTTAAAGGTTATTTATTTGTTTTGAGAGAAAGAGATAGCATGTGCTATCTATAGATAGCATTGTAGATAGTGCTTGCACACCCTTGCAAGTGGGGGAGGGGCAGAGAGAGGGAGGGAGAATCCCAAGCAGGCTTCTGCATTGACAGCGTGGAGCCTGATGCAGGGCTCGATCTCGCCAACTGTGAGCTCATGAAACCAAGAGTCGGCCGCTCGACGGACCGAGCCACTCAGGCTGCTTTCTTTTTTCATAATAGACATTCTAACAGGCATGAGGTGATATTTCATTGTGGTTCGGATTTGCATTTCCCTAATGGTTAATGGGGTTAAACATCTTTTCATGTATTTTTGGCCATTTGTACGTCTTTCGGGGGAATGTCTATTCAAATCCTTTGCCCGTTTTTAAATCAGGTTATTTGTTTTCTTGCTATTGAGTTGTTTGAGTCCCTTAAATATGTTTTACCTTGACCCTTTATCAGATGTATGGTTGGAAGGTATTTCCTCCCATTCTGCAATTCTCTTCACTCTGCTCATGGTTTCTGTTGCTGTGCAGAAGCCTTCCAGTTTGACGTAGTCCCATTTGCCTAGTTTTGTTTTCATTGCCTGTGCTTTTGGAGTCCTATCCAAAAGTTTATTGCTCAAACCAATGTCAAAAAGCTATGCTTTCTTCCAATAGCTTTGTGTTTTCATATCTTTTATTAAACTCTTTCATCCATTTTGAGTTGCTTTTTGCATGTGGAATGAAGTCGGATCCAATTTCCTTTTCTGCATCTGGAAAATAGGTTTCCCCAATATTATTTGTTGAAAAGACTGCCCTTTCCTTGTTATGTGCTTTTGACACATTTCTCAAAGATCGTTTGAACATAAATGCATGGGTTTATTTCAGGTCCATTGGTCTATATGTCTGTTTTTATGCTAGTACCATGCTATTTGGTTACTACAGCTTTGCAGTATATTTTGAAATCAGGAAATGTGATGCCTCCAGCTTTGCTCTTCCTGTCAAGACTGCTTTGGCTATGTAGGGTCTTCTGTGGTTCCAAATGAATTTTAGGGTTGTTTGCTCTATTTCTGTGAAAAATACCACTGGACTTTTGATTGGGATTACATTAAATGTGTAGATCACTTTGGGTAATATGGATGATTTAAATCGTCCAATATTAACTCTTCCAGTCTCTGAACATGAAACACTTCTTCATTCATTCGTGTCTTGAAATTCTTTCACCAATGTTTTCCAGTTTTCAGTGTACAGATCTATGACCTTTGTGGCTAAATTTACTCTTAGTATTTTATTTTTTTGATGCTATTGCAAATGAGATTGTGTACTTATAAGTATTATTTTTGGATGGTTCATTATCAGTGTTAGAAATGTAACTGATTTTTGTATTTTAATCTCGCTGTTCTTATTCTTCAGACCATGTTTCATAAAGCAGATTCCATTTATCCTAGTTCTGTTGCTTTCCTAGAGATCCGAGAATGTTTTTGATGACCTAAAAACAATATTCAATCTTTTACAAGGGTTACCATGAGACAAAGTGTCATTTGCCTAACCCATCTCCGTCTCCTGTACCTCTCTGGATCTAGTCCTTACCTAAGGCAGGGATTCCATTTCTGAGTCCTCTTTGAATGACGATGCACCCGATTTTACTCTCTACTCTCTACTCTACTCTATAGCATTTGTAGTTTGCGGCACACAATTCAATGCTTGTTCATTGCCAAGTTTCTTTTGCTATTTTCTGTTCATTAGCATTCTTGATCCTCTGACTGGATCCTCCACCAGGGTTAGGTCTTCTGCTTTTGTGTGTGTCCACTTTGGGAAGCAGCGCAGTGCTAGAGACACAACCGATGATCAAAGAACACGGGCACCTGCCTCCATGGTTAATTTCTCTCAGGTCAGTAACTACAGCACTACCACCGTTTTCCGCTGAGTAGAGGTAACACCTTCAGATCATACTTCCTTGTGCATTCACTCCTTCTCTTCCATTGTTATTCTTTCTGCTTTATAGCACATCATCATCATTCAGTTTCACTTCTTTTTTTTTTTTAATTTTTAAATGTTTATTTATTTTTGAGAGAGAGACAGAGTGCGAGCAGAGGAGGGGCAGAGAGAGAGGAAAACACAGAATCCGAAGCAGGCTCCAGGCTCTGAGCTGTCAGCACAGAGCCCGAGGCGGGGCTGGAACCCACGAACTGCGAGATCATGACCTGAGCGGAAGCCGGACACTCAACCGACTGAGCCACCCAGGCACCCCAAATTTCACTTCTGCTAATATCTCATGCTTCAGTCTTAAAATTTTAATCAAATTGCTTTCACACGGGCTCTCTTTGAGCTTCAGTTTTTAAATTTAATCTGATTAATTAGCTAACAAAATCTAGTCAATATGGAACATTTGGTGATCAATTATAAGCCCACTTCATGTACAAACATTATTACAATTTTTTAGATTTTTTTTTACTTCACATGAGTAGTGTGTTACATATTCTCATTTTTATGTGTGATGAATTACTTGTGCCACTCTGACATGGTGACTGGCTTATACCAAAAATATTTTTAGTAACTCGTGTAATTTTTGTGGTCTTTCTATGAATTACTGGGGTGATTCACTGTTAAATAATTGTGCTACATTAGCAGCCTTTTATTTTATTTTATGGTGTGCCCTCCCTTCATGTTTGCTTTAGAAGGCTTACAACACATTCACAGGATTCATGGATCCTGAATATTTGGCTATGTTACTTTCTGCCTTATGCGTTGTTACCCAACATGACAGAATGACAGAGCTTCCCTGGAATAGTAAAAGCAGAGATGCAATATTAGCATTATGAATTAATATTATTATTTACTGAGTATCATCATTTGAAGGTGACTGAGGTTGACACAGTAATCTCAAAAGGCTTAAAAGCACAATGACAGAATCTGCAAGTGTTTATTAACAGACAAAGATAAATGATAATTTAGTGGTCGGCATGCTGGTGTGGAACACAATCAATTTGGATTAGATTCACATTACCGAATTGAATACCTTTTATTTATGCATAATGTTGGATCATGAATCAGATTTTTATTTATCACACTAGACTATAGAAGCAATCAAAATTCAGAGTCCACTGTAAATTACTATTAACAGGAGAAGTACAACAGGTTTTCATATTTCAAAAAGGACTGGGTTACTCAAGGGTAACTGTTTAGTCATTGTTTTAAGAAATCTGGACAGTTGATGAATCTATTTTCATTTGGGGGTAATGTTTTACAATGTTAGAGTGAGAACTGTCTTATATCACACTGGAACTATGACCATTCACTTTTTATATATGGATAAAGGAAGATAGAACGGACGATACCTCGCTTACCAAAAAAGAAAGCATACTCAGAATACACGTGATTGTGGAAGACAGTTGGTATTACCTGGGTCTAACTTGGAAAGAGAAGGTTTTGAAATATTTGGTGATAATGATATCTGACATAATCCAGAAAGCAATAAAACTTTCCTCAGGCCTCCCAGGAGGGAAGTCGCCTGTGGGGACTTGGGGATTTGAGGGATGTTCATGACTGTGTTCAGCGAGTGGGGTGTTACATCAGGTGTGAACTCCCAGTTGGCAAAGAAGATCAGTCCATGCAGCTGCTGTGTCTGATCTCCAGTGGAAATGAGTGCCTGAATTAAATATATTTTCTGCTAAACCAAATATTTTAAGATTTTTTTTCCTGTTGAAAGTAATACCTAAGTCATTATGACATTTTTTTTTCTATTTCCACTTGATCTATATTATCACATTGGTATCTGAGTGTATCTATTAATACTGAACTATTTAAAGCAAATGTATATGGCACACCAAACAATTACCTGCCACCACTATCTCCCCCCACCCCATCACAGTGATTGAAAGCATTTGCACATAATGAATTTCAAAGCACAGCTCAAAGGAATGTAATGACTTCTAGGAATATACTTTTGAAGGAGTAGCTACAGAGACTAAAAAAATTTAAGCATATCCATTAAAAACATTCCACTTTTACACAAATAAAGGGGTTTATAACATGGCGAAGACATCTTGCTATTGTTTACTACAGAACTTTTTCCTTTAAAATTCTTTTCATTAAAAAATAAATGTATGGGGGCACCTGGGTGGCTCAGTCGTTTGGACGTCTGACTTTGGCTCAGGTCACGATCTCACAGTTTGTGAGTTCAAGCCCCGCGTCGGGCTCTGTGCCGACAGCTCGGAGCCTGGAGCCTACCTACCTGCCTCGGATTCTGTGTCTCCCTCTCTCTCTGCCCCTCCCCAACTCACACTCTGTCTCTCAAAAATAAATAAACATTAAAAAATAACAATAAATGTATGAACCATAAAAGGAGTAAGGGCACACTAAAACATTTAAATTCACATTACAATAATTTTTTCCTTATTGTTACTTGACTATTGATGATTTTCATTTTAGAATATTAGTTGATATTTATAATATGAAAATTTAGTAAATAAAAAGTAGTTATAATAAATGTTTCCATCTTAGGACTATACTTCCTATCAAATTTATTTTATTAAAGATTTTCCTGTTTGGTTTAATAACTTGTTTCATGATCTCAATATACACTATTTCATGTTTTAGCAATTCTCTAGTGTCCAGGAAATTCTTCCCCTAAATACCTAATTTTTACAAGCAAGGCTCTTAATGTCCAGCTTCCCTGTGTTATAGCAATATCTTAAGGTTTTGCTATAGAGTAACCAGCACTTAGATTGGGCCTATCGGTAATTTCTCTTCTTCCATTATTCAAGAATAATGATTGACTAATTCTTTATTTATTCATGATTGATTCTTTCTTCTTCCGCCCAATGCCCCATTCTTTCACTCAAAGAATTATTATTTTCTTTATCCTGAACTTTGTTAAGTTAAGCAAGTCCCATATGACTTTGCTACTTCCCAGATTCAATTATATTCTAAAAATATTCAGTGTCTCTTTGTTTCCTCGTATCTCTCAAATTTCATACATTATGATTCACTAGAGGCATTCAACCTAACCCTTCCCATCCATTTTATACCATAATCGTACATCTCCATCATTACTATCTTTTCAATTCTCTTTTCAACATGGTGTCTTTTCTTTACAAGATACTATACACCTATGATCCCTGGGAAAATATAGAGCGTAAAATGTCTGCCAACCATAAAAGAAGTGAGCAGGGTGTTGGAAGTAGGGAATGGGAAAGAACTTTGGGGGGTTTTGTTTTTGTTTTTTAAATACCCACAACCACCCATTTTGGAGTCAAATGATTATTCATAGAAGTGGGGAAGGGGAAAGAGATTTTCTGGTTTCGGTTTTGGTTTTTTAAATACCTACAACCACCCATTTGGGAGTCAAACGATTATTCTCATATTATACAATTTTTTTTATAGGCTCAGAAAGTAAAAGAGCTTGATCAACTCATACAAGTAACAAATGACAGCGTAGGGACGTGAAATAAAATCTTCTAAATTCTGGTTCCCATTGTCTTCTCCCTAGACGGCACCTCCGCCTTCTGTGGACAAATAGATTTCATGTCTCTTGGTTGCTGGTGTTTTGTAGCATGCAGTTACTCAGTTATCTTAGCTCCAAAGGTCATATAACAAGCAGAAACTTGGCTGCCTTTGAGGTAAGGTCAGATGCCACTTGAAGGACAAGCTGTTTGCTGACAGGGTATCAGTTTCCATGTTTGGACCTGCTGTGTGTGGAACCTGAATTCTGAGACCTTTCTAACAGAGCTCTTGTATTCCAGGAAAGGATCAAGTTGGAACACCATCCTGATGGAAGCTCGTCCATATGTCTGATTGTAGATGAGAATGACAGAAGTCTTGGGGGTTCATAAGAGGACTAGGAGGGAATTCAGAATATTTCGACCTTTAAAAGACTGCCAAAAACGCTTGTGGCTCCTCTGAGCCTGCCTTAGCACAAATCACTCTCAGAAATTCCATAACTGCTTTTCCTTTTCTTTTTTTTCAAATTTTTTAACATTTTATTTATTTTTGAGAGACAGAGACAGAGCACAAGCAGGGGAGGGGCAGAGAGAGGGAGACAGAAGCTGAAGCAGGCTCCACGCTCCGAGCTACCAGCACAGAGCCTGACGTGGGGCTTGAACCCACGAACTGAGAGATCATGACCTGAGCCAAAGTCAGATGCTTAACTGACCGAGCCACCCAGGTGCCCCTATAATTGCCTTTCCATATATGACAAAATTCCAAAATATTAACAAATATTACTACATGAAAATAATGAAAATCTGCATATTGATAAAGTCAAAAGACAAATAGTAAGCTCGGAAACATACTGCATTTCATACCAAAAACAAAGAATTAAATCCTTAATATACAAGTAGCTCCCCTAAAAATGGGTAGGAACATAAATAGGTAATTCACAATAAAATGAATACAAAGAATGCTTAAACATGTAGAAGGACGTTCAACTTCAGTAAGAAAGCAGATACCTTGAATTTGCTAATACCAAACTATTGTCTCCTTTCCAACCATGCCTTGCATTCCACACACTTTTGTTTGTTTGTTTGTTTGTTTTAACCTTGTTTATTCCATTCCTCTGCCCAACCCACTTTGCCACATATGTCTTTCTGGAAAGATTGTTTTTTAACATTAAAGATAATCACTGTCTCTTCTCTGGAGTCTTCACAGATGCTTTCCCTGGTATAATTAGTTGTTCACTCATGTGTCTTCCCTCGGCACATTAAATGTACTAGTAGGAAAGTATTAAAACATAATGTATTACATTGTGTTGTCGTCCATGGGATGCGTTTTTGCGTTTTTAACTCCTCTATCAGGAACAGGCATCTTGTTTTAGTCTTCTTTCATTCCTGGCACTTGGGCATGCTAAATGAGACACAGAAGGAACTCAGTCAATGTTTGTTAAATACGTAAATGGATAAATGAATGAAAGTTCGAACGCAAAATAAATAAGTAAATAAACGAGAACTATACTGATCTCCTAGTTGGGCTGTTTCAAGAATTTCCATGTGAAAGAGCTTGAGATAGGAGATAACAGGTGTCTGTTGGATTTAGCAAGTGGGTGTCACTGCCAGCTGCCACGTAGCAGTTTCTGACCTAGGATGGATGGAAAAGCCCAGAGGATTCAAGGGTACTTAGGAAACAAAGATATGGACAGAGCGCTCTAGCCACCCCTTTGAGGAATCTGGCTGTGAAGAGAAGGTAAGCAATCAAGTAGGTTAAAAGAAGGCACGGAGACAAGGGAGTGTTTTTCACCGTTAACATTTCAAGGTTAGAGAGACTACAGTGCAAAAGCTGGGGGAGGGACGTTCAGTGTTCGGTAATAGAGGTTAGGGAATTTGGATCAACCTCTCTCGGAGAATTAGAAAAGTCAGACCAGGGGCGCCTGGGTGGCTTGGTCGGTTAAGCGTCTGACTTCGGCTCAGGTCATGATCTCACGGTCTGTGAGTTCGAGCCCCGCGTCCGGCTCTGTGCTGACGGCTCGGAGCCTGGAGCCTGCTTCCGATTCTGTGTCTCCCTCTCTCTCTGACCCTCCCCCATTCATGCTCTGTCTCTCTCTGTCTCAAAAATAAATAAACGTTAAAAAAAAAATTAAAAAAAAAAAAGAAAAGTCAGACCAAAATAATCTTCCTAAAGAGCTAACAAAGCAGGAAGCATTATGAGACCAAGATCTGATAGAAGGTGGAAACCCAGAAAGGCGATCCTAGCTTTTCCACTAAGGATGTCCACTGATTCTGGGAGAACGAGAGGATGAGAGACCAGAGGGGAATTTTGCTCAAGTCTCACAACTTGGGTCACACAAAAGAGAGTCCAGGTACCATCAAAGCCCAGAATATCTGGTAACTACTCGGTCTTTGGGAGGGAATTAAAAGGACAGCTTCTCAGGAGTAAGAGACATTCAGGTAAACTGCCCTTCTGGGTGCTGACTCCCTTATTGGATGAAGGGTTCTGGAATTGCTAAGTCACCTGCCAGAAACAGACCTAAATTTTCTCTGGAGGAATGCAGCATCATTCTAAGCGTCATGTTATTTCTATCAGTTTTTAAATAACATCTCAAGCATTCAGTCAAAATAAGCATACAATCAAGGACAAATCATGAACAAAGTCCAAGAGAAACAGACAAGGAACAAAGATTAAATGAAAATCAGATAATGGAGTTATCAGAAATAGACTGGTAAATAACTATCCTCAATATTTTCAAGGAGATAACAGATAAGAAGGAGAATTAGGATTGAGAATTATGGCAGAGAACAGGAAATTAAAAATAGAAATTTCAAAACTGAAAAATACAATAATCACAGTTAAGATCTCAATGAATGGGTGTAAAGTCCTTTCAAAAACATTTTTTAATGTTTATTTATTTTTGAGAGAGAGAGAGAGAGAGCCAGAGAGAGCGAGAACACAACCAGGGGAGGGGCAGAGAGAGACGGAGACACAGCATCTGAAGCAGGCTCCAGACTCTGAGCTGTCAGCACAGAGCCCGATGCGCGGCTCAAACCCACGAACCTTGAATTCTGACTTGAGAACTGCTTAATAGACTGAGCCACCCAATCGCCCCTCAGCGAATGGGTTTAAAAGTGCTTTAGACACAGCTGAAGAGAGAATGGGTAAATCAGCAGATGGTTAAAACAAAATATCCAGAATGAAACACGGAGAGACAGAAGGATCAAAAGCACAGAGAAGAGGCAAGAAACATCTAAGATATAAATGACATCTAAGATATAAATAAACATCTAAGATATAAATGACATCTAAGATATAAATAAACATCTAAGATATAAATGAGAAAGCCTAGTAGAAATTTCCTGGATCCCAGAAAAAAAAGAGACAATGGATTAAAACCAACATTTGAGAATTTTCCAAAATTAACATAAGTTATCAAGCCATATGGCCAAGAACTCTTACAGATCTCAAGTAGGATATATACAAAAAATACCACATCTAGACACAGTAAAACTAAGGGCAAAAAAATTTCTTAAAAAGCAGATGGAAAAGTCATATTATTTTGAAAGGAAAAATTATTCAAGTGAGATCTGACTTCTCAACAGAAATAATGAAAGCCAAAAGACTATAGAACAATATTTTCAGAAAGGACCTAAAATGCTACCACCAGTCAAAATATCTTCGAAGAATGAAAGTGAAGTGTAAGCAGTTTCAGGTAAGCAAAAACAGAGGTATTTACCAAAAGGTGATTTTTAGGCAGAAGGTAAATGATTACGGATAGAAACTCTATGGGGCGCCTGGGTGCCTCAGCCAGTTAAGCCTCTGGCTCAGAGCATAGGGCTCTGGGACTGACAGCTCGGAGCCTGGAGCCTGTTTCAGATTCTGTCTCCACCTCTCTCTGCCCCTCCCCCACTCATGCTCTGTCTCTCTCTCTCTCTCTCTTTCTCAAAAATAAATAAATGTTAAAAAGACTTTTTTTTTAAAAAAGAAACTCTACGATAAGGGAAGAAATAAAAAGGTAAATATGTGGCTGAATAAGTCATAATTAATGTCCAGAACAACAATAATGTGTAAATTAGAAAGGAAGACCATGAACACTTTGTCTGGAAAGGTAGCAAAAATACAAAGTGACATTAGAACTTTATATGTCAAGGATGTTTTTATCCCTAGCTTACCTCCCTAAATAATAAAAAAGGAATATATAATGACTAAACAAATAGAGGGGGAAAAACAGAATAATTTTTTTAAAAATCCACCCCCCCAACGGGGCCCCTGGGTGGCTCATTTGGTTAAACATCCGACTTCCTTTCAGGTCAGGATCTCAGGTTTGTGAGTTTGAGCCCCATATTGGGCTCTGTGCAGACAGCTCAGAGCCTGGAGCCTGCTTAAGATCTATGTCTCCCTCTCTCTCTCTCTGCCCCTTCCCCGCTTGTGCTCTGTCTCTCTCTCTCAAAAACAAATTAAGAAAAAAAAAAAAGGAATTGTTAAAATAAAATCAGCACCCCCCCAATAAAAAGAAAGAGGAAACAAGTATACAATTGATACAAATATAAAGCAAATAGTGAGATGGGGGATTTAAGTAAATAATAACAACCATCACATTAAATATAAGTGCAGAAACATTGAAAGTAAAAAGATAGAGAAAGATACTCTGTGCAAACACTGACCAAAATAGAGCCAATATAGCAATATTAATGTTAAAACAGACTTTAAGGAAAAGGTCATTAGTAGAGCTAAAGGGAGAATAATAACAACAAATTGAATTCACCAAGAAAATATAACAATCCTATGTTCTGGGTGTATATACAATGCTAGTATAATAAAGCCACAAAATATATAAGGCAAAAAGTTAACGGAATTAAAGAAGAAATAGACAAATTCCCACTCAAAATCCCCCACTGGGAAATCTTTAACATGTCTCTTTCACTAAATGATAGAATAAGCGCATAAAGAAAGTACTATCCCACCAGCTGTATTTTTTACAAAAACCAGAGAGAGGTTGAATGTATGTGAGAGCAGGGGAGGACCTTTCTATGGCCGCTTTCTTAAATATGCCTAAATTTCCTTTCGTGGCTTTCCTAAATATGCCTGCCTATCACATTTCCACATATTTTATTTTTTGTTCTCTATTACTTGAATGCCCTAGTCTTCTTCAACTGGTGAGTTCTCATTCACTTTTTTTTTTTAAAGCCTCAATTCAAATATGATTTCCCTGTGATTTCTCTCTTCTGGGCTTTTACAGGACCTGAATTATATTATGGCACATGTCATTTTGCAAAGTAGGATTTATTTAGATCTCGCACCATGCACTCTTCGAAGGAAGGCATTGTGGCGTATGGGTAGATACATATAGCATAGTTCTTGATTTTTATAAAGTTTATTCTGTTTATTGAATTACTTGCCAAGACACAATCCTTATCTTTTTTTTTCTCCCTTCTTACCTCTATTTTAAAAGTAAACATCTCTCCTGCAAAATGCTCCATTCATAGTCTTGTTTAAAGTATTTTAGACTCCTGAAAGTGTACCACCAGCTATGCTTATAGAATTCTTAGAAATTCTTAGAAACATGGAGGCACAGTGAATAGCTGGAAATCCCTGGCCACACCATGAATATCAAGGTTATAGTCCAAACACCAGTCAGTATGGAGAGTGAAGGATGGATAATCAGAAAACTGGTTAACTGTACCATTTGAAAGGGTCAATTATCAAGACTTAAAACTTAGTAAGGCCTCTTGCTTTTGGAAGAAAACATTAATTAATTAGGATTAATAATACTTCAGAATGTATTTTCAAGGTCTGAAACGTGGCCTAGTTTGTCAGCGGCTCTGAATGCAACTTGGTCTTGCAATGTTAGTCCACGGAGAAGCAAATAGTCCTTTGGGGTCAACTCATTCAGGAACATTCCAGGCAGGAAACGAGCTATTTGGTCTGAGAAATTGATGGTGGTCCTATGTTCTTTGGGAATGGCCGAGGGAAACAATGAAAACAAACAGTGCGTTACGATACGGCATCTTCACTATTTTTTCAACTTAAACCCATTTGTAATTATTAACAGCTTATGTGTGGCTTTTGATTTCTTTTTATTTTTATTTTGGGGGGCGGTTAGGCAATGATTTCTTTTTTTTTATTGTTTTATTTTTTATATATAATTTGTTGTCCAGTTGGCTAACATACATTGTATACAGTGTGCTCTTGGCTTCGGGGGGTAAATCCCCACGATTCATCGCTTCCATACAACGCCCCGTGCTCATCCCAACAAGTGCCCTTCTCAGTGCCCAGCTCTGTGTGGTTTTTTAAAATGTATTTTCTCTGCTGTACCTCCTCACTCAATCCTCAGGTTAGTACACTTTCAGATTTGTAATTGTGCTCAAAAAGTTCGACGGGACAAATGAAAGAGTAAATGAACATCTCACCCTACACTACTATTAAAGATCTTGACTCTAAACCATAAAAATGGAAGGATGAATGTTTTCCAAAAAAAAAAAAAAAAAGTTCTAATGTCACTAAATGGGACATGAACTTTTGTTCCTAACTTTATTTTGGAATGCTTTTTACTTCCTCTGGTCCAAATTTTGAACTTGACAGGTTTCAAGGCCCACTCTTAAGTACTCACCCCCAAAATGGCCAGCTTCCTTTGTGTGTGAATTTGTGCCAGTTTCCTTCTCTCAAACGTTTCAGAGTCTTTCAACAGCCTCTCCTTTCTCCAGAACTTTCCTCAACACAATCCCTTAGTAGCCTGACACTTCTCTACCAATCACAGTTGTCTCCATTAAAATTTTATCTTTCTTTGTCAAGAGCTTGCCGTTCCTTCCTTATTTATTATTAAAGTTTTAAATATCCAAAGGAAAACTGATTAATAATTTCTCAGAACTAAAAAATCTGAGACTGAGAAAAAATAGACTCCAACGTGTTTATCTTCCTAAGACTTGTGAAATATAATCCCAATTGCAAAATGGAACAGCTCTTCACAATTCATACTGTCCAGACATCAGGGTATAATCTTTTAGTACAATAAATAGAAAATTCATTTTCCTGATTGGTGTGTAAACATTAGGCTCCTTTTCTTTTTTGTGCTGCAGGAGATATACCAAGCTATTTGTCTTTTTAAGCTTTGCAAATGTAAAACATATTAATATAGGTTACCTTAGTCCATTACAAATTCACCTCACTGTCTATTAACATATCTCAACTCTAACTCAATGGCACTTCTACCTGTATTATTCATTTTTCATTATCCCATAATCCAGGGCTCTCTGCTGAGACTCTATAAAACACAACTATTAAGGCCAAACTCAGGGATATCTGTCTGTTGGGACATGGATTAGACCATCAAGTTATTTCAGCAGGCTAGACCAAGTGCCACTCAATTGTAGTGTGAATCTCCTGCCAGTGCCCATTCTAGCCACAGCCCATGATTAAAAAGTTCCGTATTCATGTCAGATCGCCTCTAGCCCCAACTCGAATTAACTCACCGAGGTACTGTGCATGTTCAGTTTCTTAACCAAGGAACTGGCAGCCTAGGTATCCTCCTGTATATTTTCATCCAAATGAAGCTTTACAAACCTGAATTTCTCTAAAGGGAGTGCACGCTGAGCTGAAGAAAAAAAAAAAAAAATCTCCTGTTTTATCAGTCTCCGGTCAGCACATCATCTGTCAAAATCAATTGCGTTTCTTACCTTTCTCCTTGTTAAGGATTCTAGCAAAATATGTATGAGGTGAAGGCACAGAACAAACATGGTGGCCTAAAAATGTCTAGAGTTTTAAAGCCGGCTCAGGGTCAGGGCAGAAAGCAAGCCATGGGCTACAGGTTTTGAGTTACTGGGGTTTAGCAGCACACTTTTAAAAATGTCCGTAAGTCAGAAAAACCTAACTGTCCAACAATCAGGGATGTGTTAAATAGATCCTAATGCATTCGTTCACTGGAATGCTATGTGATCATTAAAACTGATGATAAGAGCGTATTTTTATTGACTTGGGAGACAAGCAAGACAATTACAGAATCTTTTATTTGTTGTGTGTCTGTAACGAAACTAAGGGAGATTGTTAGGGGTGATTATTTCCAGGTTCGAAGTTTTCAGGTCATTTTATTATTTATGTTTTCTGTGTTATTGTTTTCATTTTTATTTTTATTACTTGTTAGGGACATTTAAACTTCTGCTTCCAGCCATGATGGGGGAAGAGGGGCCAGATTTCCCCTCCTTATTTACTATATATATATATATATATATATAGTAATATATAAAAATATATATACATTTAATGTTCATTTTTGAGAGAGAGGGAGAGGCTGGGGAGGGGCAGAGAGAGGGGGACACAGAATCCGAAGCAGGCTCCAGGCTCTGAGCCATCAGCACAGAGCCTGATGCAGGGCTCAAACCCACAAACTGCGAGGTCATGACCTGAGTCGAAGTCAGATGCTCAACCGACTGAGCCACCCAGGCAGCCCCACCCCTCCCCTCCCTATTTACTTTAAGTACCTGAAAAATATATGCAACTGTGGTTTTCAGGCCTTGGACAGCAGGCAGTGTGGGACGCTCATCGTTGAGCCAAGGAAGACAAGTGAGGTGCGCTTGGCAAAGTCTCAGCTGACCGCCTAGAGTGATTTTCTAGGCTGCGGCCTAGAGAAGGGGGGGCCTGAGCTGAGTACGGCAGTATCTCTGAGTTGAGGAGACCAAGTTGACAATTTGAGGAGTACAAGGTGGCTAGAATTATCGTGGCAGACTGCCAGAGAGAAGAGCACAGAGAGCTGCTGGGATCTGCTGGCACCTTCAGCTCAGCAGGAGTTAGCACTGGCTGTGAGGAAGCTACTAGAAGTCAGGAAAAGAGTCACCAGAAAGGAGAGGAGTCACACCAAGATGGAAATTGTTCTTGCTCTCAACAGCCAGAGTGGAAAAACCTCACAATGTACAGGTACTGGTTTTAGTACTGAACGCTAGTTTGAAGACTGCTCTCATCTTGCCTATCAAAGCTTAAAAGCAAGATTCAGAAGGACCCGTCTGTTTCTACACACCTGAACTACATCTCAAGACAGAGCTCTACAAAATTTAAAAGAATTCAGTATCCAACAGAATAAATTCACAATGTCTATTCAGAAATTATGAGATAAGCAAAGAATCAGGAAAAAAAATCTATAATGAGGATAAAACTCGATCATCTGAAAAGACGCAGGAATGGAAAACATGACAGGATTAATAGACAAAGAGGTTTTTTTTAAAAACTGTAAATATACTCCATACGTTCAGAAAGATGGAGGAAACCATGTTAAGGGGAAATATAAAGATAAATGGAGATCCAAATTGAACTTTCAGCGTTGAAAAAGCAATGTCTAAGATGCAAAATGCATTAGATGGAATTAACAGCTACTAACAGTGATAAAATGGTATTATTAAAAATACTTAATTCATTTGGAAGAAGGCAGAGAAAAATAGAACAAAGAATAGATAGGATAAATGGAAACTATAGCAGGATGGTACATTAATACACAAATTTATATTCACATTCAAGATATAAGCTTTAAACACCTCAGTTAAAAGGTAGAGATTATCAGATTGGATTTTGAAAAGTATGTCTGTAAAACACCCATTTTAATTATAATTAAATAGGTTAAAAGTGAATGGATAAAAATTGATATACCATACTAGCATTAACTGAAAGAAAGCTGAAGTGGCCATAATAATATCAAGCAAAATAAATGTGAGAGTAAGGAATACTACCAAAGATACAGCAGATCATTTCATGGGGATAAGGGGGTTGATTCTTTAAGAGGACATGTTTATGCACCTAGTTAATATAGCTTCCAAATACCTGAGGCAAAACTGATAGGATTGAAAGAAGCAGGTGACTCTGCAATTATAGCCAAAGATTTCAACATCTTTTTCTCAATATTTCACCAGCCAAGTGGACAGAAAAACCAAAGGTATAGAAACCTTTAACAATGTTAGCAAGGAACTTGACCTAATTGATATTTACAAAACCCTATAATCACCAATGGCAGAATATGCATGATTAAGTGCACACAGAATGATTACCAAGATACACCATATTCTGAGTCATAAAAACTCCCCCTGAATTGAAAAGTATTGGAATTATAAAAAATATCTTCTGATCAAAGTGGAATTAAACTGGAAATTCTGGAAATTCTTCAAATATGAAAACAAACAACGCACTCCTGAATAACCCATGAGTCAAAGAAATCAGAATGCATTTTGAATGGCGTGCAAATTGAAATATAACACAAAAAATATGGAGAATGCAGTTATTCAGTGCTTAAAGGAACTTCATTAAATGCTTGTATTAGAAATGAAACAATTTAAATCAGTGACCTCCATATCCCATATGAACATAAACATGTATTTTCTTAATAAGATTTTAATGAATAAATGGCAACAATATATAAACAGATAATATATCATGACCAAGTAGAAGTTATAGCAGAAATATAAGGTTGATTTAATCTGTGATTCATCATATTAACAGGCTAACACAATACAATTCATCATATCAGGAGCTGAAAGAAGACAAATCACATGATCACAATGGCTATAAAAAAGCTATAAAAAAATTTGACAAAATCCAACACTGATTAATAATAATAATAATAACAAGAAGAAGAAGAAGAAGAAGAAGAAGAAGAAGAAGAAGAAGGAGAAGGAGAAGAAAAACCTCTCAGCAAACAAGAAAGAGATGGAAATTTCCTTGATTTGGTAAAGGGAATCTCAGAAAAATCTACAGCTACATTACACTTAATGGTGAAAGCCTGGATGCTTTCCCCACAAGATTGGGAATCAGCTGATGTGTTCTTACTATTTTTATTCTGTAGTGTACTGTTGGTTCAGTGTAATCAGGCAAGAAAAAGAAAGAAAAGGTATTCATATTGGAAAGTAAGAAATAAGCTGAATATCTATTTCCTAACTACAATCAAACAGAAATTGACACTAGAGAAAAAATACCATCAAAAATAGAAAATACTTAGGGATAAATTGACAAAAGATTTGCAAGACATGAACACTCAAAAAACCTCAAGATTTCATGGTGAAAAATAAAAGACCACAATAAATAAATAGTGCGCATTCATTGGTCATTCAACTGAGTCTTAGGATATCAGTTTCACCCAAAATGATCCACAGATTCAACACAATTTAAATCAAGATCGAAGTAGGCTTTCCTCAGAAATTCCCATGCTGACTCTAAAATTTACATGCAAACGCAGAGCTTTTAGAACAGCCAAAACAGTTGTTTAAAAAAGGGCAAAGTAAAGAACTAAGGCTACCTGACTTGAAGATTTATTATAAAGCCACTGGGAGTCAAAACAATGTTGTATTCGTATAAAGATATTCACATAGATCAGTGGAACAGAAAATAGTCAGATGTAGACCCATACGTACACGGACAATTAATTTTCAAAACCAGTGCCAAGGCAACTCAATAGAGAAAGGATTATCTCTTCAATCAGTGGTGCTAGAACAATTAGGTATCCATTTGCAAATTACGAACACTGTCCCTTTCCTTACACCACACAAAGAATTAACTGAAAACTGATCATAGACCTAAATGTTAGGCCTAAGACTATAAAACTTGTCTAAGAAAAAAACAGACATTTAATGACCTTGGTTTTGGCAAAGATGTCCCAAATATGCCACAAAAACCCCACAAACTATCGAAGGAAAAACATGAATAAATTAGCTTTATCAAAATTGAAAAGCTTTACTTAAGACAAATAACACCAAAAACTGGGTAAAGTTTTGAACAGATACTTCACTGTAGGAGATTATAAGTGAAAAGATGGTTAATCCCATCAGTCATTACGGGAATGCAAATTAAAATCACCATGAAATATTGCTACGTTAAGAACAAAACTATGATGGCAGGGAGAATTCTAAGACTACCCCCAATAGTCCCCCTTACCCCTGTGTATAATGCTCTCTTAAAATCTCCTCCCTTGTGTGTGCGTGGGACCCATGAATATGATGAAATATCATACTTTTGGCAAAAGGACTTCTGTGGATGTAATTAAGTTCCCAAGTCAGCGGACCTCATGACAGGTAGATGATCTGGCTTGGCCTGACCTAAGCACATGAGCCCTTTAAGTCTGGATCTACAGGTCAGTATGGAGAGATCAGATGCTGGAGGGGCATCCCATGCACCAGTGGTGGCTTTGAAGATGGAATGTAGCCACATGTCAAGGAATGTAGGCAGCTCGTAGGAGTTAGGAGCAAGCTCATGGCTGACAGCCCGCAAGGAAATGGGGACCTCGCTCCTACCTCATGGAACTGAAGTCGGCCACACCATGCCAGCTTAGAAGACTTGAACTCCAGATCAGAATGCAGGCTGGATGACGTCTTGAATTTAGCCTTGTGAGAATCTGAGAATCCTGCCACACTGGGCCTGAACTTCTGACCTACAGGACAGTGGGCCTGAACTTCTGACCTACAGGACGGTGAGCTAATAAATGTGTGTTATTCTAAGCAGCTACGTTTGTGGAAATTTGCTACACTGCCGTAGAAAATTGATACAATGGCTATGACACAAGTCTGCGGAGATGTGAAGACTAGAGGTCTCGTGTGCTCCTGGTAGAAATATAGAATGCACAAGCACTGAGGAAAACCGTCTGGTAGTTCTTACACAGGTAAACATCCTCCTACCATAAGACAGAGTTAAACTACTCCTCATATATACCCAAGAGAAATGACAACATATGTCCCACAAAGACTTGTACACAAATGTTCACAGCAGATTTATTTATAATAGGCAAAACCCAGGAACAACTGAAATGTGTATCCACAGGTTAATGGAAGACCAGACTGTGGTATGGAATACTGCTCGGGGACAAAATTGAATGAAATCTCGATAAATGTAATGGATGAATCTCGAATAATTTTTCTGACTTAAAGAAGCGAGACAAGAAAGGCTGTGTACTATCTATATATGTACTGTTTGATTCCATTTATGTAAAACTCTAGAAAATAAAAATCTCTGATGACAGAATATGGATCAGTTGTCCATAGGCAGTTAAGGAAGACAGAAATGGACTACACGAGAGAAGGAAGGAACTTTTGAGAGTAAAGGATAAGTTCACGATTTTGATTATGGTGATTGTTTCATGGGTATGGATACATGCCAAAGCTCATAAAATTGTATGCTTTAAATAATTACAGTGTGTTGTATGACAATTATACTTCAATAAAGCTGTGATGAAAAAGAACACACGGTTACTAACTATAAAATAATATACAAACCAAAGGGGATAAAGTTCATGGTTTCCTATTCCATTCCTAGCTCCCTAACTAGTTGTCTAACTAGCTGCGTGAGTTTAGGCAAGTAGCATTACATCTCTAGTCTCAATAAATTCTTCTGTAAAATCAGTTGGTAGCACGAGATATTTAAGATCTTTCCTATGAATCTATAATAACATCAGCTACCTTTTACTATGTGTTTATGAAATACTAAATGCTATACTCACTTTACGTCATGGGACGTGACTTAGAGAAACCAATGACTTTTCCAAAATCAAAAAATGAGGGAGTGTAAGATCCAGGGTCAAACAGTTCTGCCTGAGTCGACAGCCTGTGCTCTCAGCCCATCTGTTCTATATCTATAAGTGCAATTTGTCCGACCAGGACTCACTCCATGGTAACTTTCTGAGCAGTTTAGATTTGGTATGTTCCACCACCCATCACTTGACCCTCTAGACCCCCCTCCCCCACCCCCAGTTAGCTGTCTTTTCCCATGCTTTCACATCCAGTGTAGATCATTTGTCACGTGATCTGTGGGATTCAACGGGCACAGCTCTTAATAATATGAATGTGAGTCATCCAGCAGAACTCCATCCATTGTGCTGAGAATTTATACCAGGTACAATTTCATCACTAACATAACAGCTCACAAGTTACAAGGTTTTAATGTAATTCTGAACCTTACTTTTTATTTTCTATCGTTGCCTTTCCCCTCAAGAAGAAAAATAGAAGGAAACAAAAAAGGACCACACTGTCTATAGGATAATGCAAAATTTCTTATTTAATTGAACTTCACTTGAAAGAGGAGGTAATATAAGTCCCTGAAGGGACCTCTCACAGGAGACATCAGTGGTAAGCTTTCTGTCTTTTACTTGTGTGTATTTCTCAAGAGAGCGTATAGGTAGTATATACAATCACATGAAAGATACTAGGCTAATTAATTAATTAATTAATTAAGCTTATGAAACAGAAGAAAATAGGCTCATCAGAAAACTTTCACTGGCACAAATTAGCCCTGCACCCTCTTCCTGTCTTAAGTGGGCAAAGCGCTGCTGAATTTGTGACAGCCTGGAGAGTGAGCTGATTAACAATAATCTGCTTGGCTCTAGAGAGCGATGCTCGGTTCTTTACGCCCACCAAGGCTTACACTTTTTACGCTGGGTCCAGAAGGAGGGTGTCAGGAGGTATGCGGAAGAACCTGTTGCCAAAAAAGTTCCAGAGAAACAGCCCGGGGTGCGGAAAGAAAGCAGATCGGAGTGGACCGGGTTCTTGCGCGAACCAGCCACGTTCCTCCTACCTGCGTTTTGTCTTTCTCGCTCTAGCCTGTGGATTCTCCTCGTTCTTCATTTCTCAGAAACAAGAGACTAACGACATGCAGAGACGGAGGGGCAGGGGCAGGGCCCATGTCTTGTCTTTTATTTCCTCGGTTCCTTGCATTTCAACTTGCTCTTGGAATTAGTCCGGAGTGGGCCGGGGGGGGGGGGGGGGGGGGGGGGGTTGGTGTCTGCGGGAGAAAGGCTTCCTCACCTGGTGTTCTTGCCCTGAGCAACCTTGAACCGGGTACGTGAGGCCAGGGATGCTGGAAAGCCTTTGTAGGAAACACATTTATTTTAATGATTTTAATTTTATTGTTTGTTTTGTTTTTTGATGTTGGGAAGCATATTTACTCTTTGTAACTTAAAAAAAAAAAAAAAAGCTTTCTCCAGGTACATTTGGCAAACAATAAACATTTAATGTGTACGGTAGTGTGTTTTGACGGATATGTAGGTGGTAAAGCCATCAGCACCATGAAGGGCATGAAAATCAGCATCACCTCCAAAAGCAAAACACATTTGTGGCTTCATGTTTTTGCTTGGACAGCCCGTCCCCAGGCCACCTTCTCGGCCTCCTCACCTGTGTGATAGGATTCTTACACCGGCCACCTGCTCATCCACAAATGTATTGTTTATTACATAGCATTCACATTTTTAAATCAGTTTTCAAAAATTAAAAATTGGTAGATTTCATACAAAGTCCAGATTTCTGTGCTTTTTTTTTTTTTTTTTTTTTTTTTTTTTTTTTTAAATCCCAAGCTCTGGCAAGCCCCTGGCGGCCCTTGAGCTGGCAGCGACCCATTTGACGCCGCTGTGCGGCTGCCCGCCTCTCTAGCCAAGGCACAGGCTCCGAAGTTTGCTCCAGGCCCCCCAGGGCTCGCTCTACTACGACCTTGTCCGGCTTCGAATTGACCGCCCCTGCCACTCCGTTTGCCCTCTCCCCCGCCACAAGCACCCATCAGCCTCCCAAACGCCGTAAACTTCTCTTTCTTGTGCCTTTACCCTGACCCGGAGCTCTGCTGTTCTCTGCCTGCCTGGCCCTGCCCGTCTGTCTTTAAATCTCTTGAAGCAGGATGCATTGCTCCTCGCTCACCGTTAGGGGGCGCACCATGGTGGTGGCGGTTGGCACTTCCGGGCCTCCTGGGAGACTGTGAGCGCCTCAAATCCACCGCAGACCGGTTTTGTGCTGGGGACCTCAGCGTCCAGCCCAGTGTCCTACACGAGGCAGAGACCTGCAATACAATTTTGAAGTGTGCAATTTAACGGAGTCTTACAAACAGTGCATTTTTTCTATTTAGGAGGGGGGAAAAAAACCCATAAACTTAACCCCCCCCCCAAAAAAACCCTAAACATTTACCTGCAATTCCAATAAAATATATTTGATCATATATTATATGTATTATTTATTAATATAGTAATATGTTTTACAATTTTAGTATATATTTATTTATTTATTCTTAAAAATCTTTTTTAGTGTTTTATTCATTTTCTGAGAGAGAGAGAGAGAGAGAGAGCGAGCAGGGGAGGGGCAGAGAGAGAGAGAGAGAGGAAGACACAGAATCTGAAGAAGGTTCCATGGCCCGGAGCCTGATGTGGGGCTCGAACTCGCGAACCATGAGATCATGACCTGAGCTGTAGTCAGACGTTTAACTGACTGAGCCACCCAGGTACCCCATATTATATAATATATTTAATTAATACTTATTTATTTGGATATATATTTGAATACTATACATACATATATAGTGTATATAGCATATATATATGTATATATATATACTATGTAACATTTTGACAGAGTTGGATGTAATAACCACATGAGTCTCACATGTGAAATCCTTGAAACAGTAATCATCTGGCTCATAGGTGGAGGGTTTTGCAATCTAATGTTTGAAATTTTGGAAGGTGCAAGTTCCTATTCACACACATGGTTGGTCCTTTTATCTATAAGCACACACACACACACACACTATATATATATATATATATATATATATATACACTTTTCTATATATATAGTTCTATATATACATATATACATATACCTATGAGAGCTTCTTATTCAGGAAGTTTCTTTTTTCTTTCTTAACTTGTTTTAATGTTTACTTCTTTTTGAGAGAGAGAGAAAGCATGAGCAGGGGAGTGGCAGAGAGGGAGACACAGAGTCTGAAGCAGGCTCCAGACTCCGAGCTGTCAGCACAGAGCCCGACGCAGGGCTCAACCCATGAACCGTGAGATCATGACCTGAGTCGAAGTCAGACGCTTAACCAACTGAGCCACCCCAGGTGCCCCATATTCAGGAAGTTTCTTAAACATAGGCAAGTTCTTTATTAAAAACATTGTTTTTCTAGCTAGTTTTCCCAAATTTTGGCGAATCTGTGACTAAAATCCATCCTGTTTCTGACCAGAAGACACTGTATATTTGTTGGGTCACATACAAAAAACAAAACAAAAACAAAAACAAAAAACAAAACAAAAAAACCCTGAAGAGAATCTTCATGCCACAAATCTCTCTTTAGATAAAATATGGTGGAGTTCAATGCCCTTTCTCAGTAGCAAGTATGAAAAACAAACAAAAACCAAAAAACCTGGCTTATTTTCTTTCCAATCTGATTCTTTTTTAAAAAGCATTTTGTGAATGTCGTCCATGTTGAAAAAGCTCCATAAGCACCGTGGAGAGTAAAGAAATGAATAACACCTAGTTCATCTCCTCAACGGTCTCACAATGTAGTGGGAGCAACTGAAAAAAAAAATGTATAAATATTTTGGGCAAGAGAAACAGCTCAAAGTGAAGCTGAGAGATTGGGATGTCAGCCAACGTATTCATGCGATAGTCAAATATACTACTCCTGCCTAAAACACATGCCAGCGTTGGGAAGGAATGTGTGAAGCTAGGGGTTGGGAAGTCAAATATCACACTGTTGAAAATTTAAACATCAGAACAGAGGATGTTTGTATTTATACTGCGTGTAGGTAATGGGGAGCCATTAGGTCTTGTACACTGAGGGTTCAGATTGGCAATGAATATTTGGCCACCTTCTGTGTGTCAGGGTATCCGTTCAGCATTTACACATAAAATTTTAAGGTTAAAGTGAGTTTTGGCTTCTCTCTCTCTCTCTCTCAATATTTACTGAAGATGTCAAGGGTAGTCTTAAGTTAGTAGCAGGGTACTGAAGACCCATGGAAAATGAGCCATCTCTATCACCTAAAAAATGAACTCCCCAAGGATAATTTTGTAGCATGTTTGGGATTTATGTGGCCATCTGATGCTGAGTACATTTTATTACTCGAGCAAATTTTGTTACATTTGTTTTGATCTGTAATAAAAAGCTACTCCAACCTGGTAACCTCTGGACCACTGAGGATGTAGACCATTATCCTGACTGCTCCAATGAATCAGGTTGTATTTAAAAAACCGAGCTATGAATCCAGTAGATAGCAAGAGAAAGCAGGGCTAAGAGCCACAGGGTGACTGCATTAAGACTCTTTTCCTGTCTTCTTTGCTACTCTGATGGATGATAATAATTTCCTTTTTCCCTGCTGATTTTAAATGTATGCTTTCTTCCACCCGCGTGTGAATGCTTCCAGAGTTTTTCTCAGCTCAGCCTTGATAAAATTATCCTTTGGAGGAAGGTGATGGAGCTCTCTGCCTTCGCCCCTCATGGATGGACCCCCAGGGACTGGCTTCTGCCCTACTCATGACACAAAGCAAAGAACCAGGCTTGAGACTCTTGGCAAAGCTGGAATATTCCCCTGCATAAAGAACCCAGAGCCACAGTCAAGGATCAAAAGGGGGAGCAGGTGGGTCAGGAATCCAACGACGTGGCAGCCTGATGGCCCGTGTGAGTTTAGACACCGAGCAGCTTGATTGCCATTCTGCTTCCAGCAGGGAACCAAGGCCGAGCAAGAAGTCCCCCTGGGCACAATTTTCTGAGAGCAGCCAGGTCACCCCTTAAAGTCTGCTTTGTTAACACCGGTCCAGATGGACCTTCACATGCTCATGGTGATGAAGTCAACTAAAATGCCACTCTGTTCTGTGGTTGGGAAGGGGTGTGGGAAGTGGAGGGTGGGAAGCTTCAAACACGACATTGTAGAAGGTTTAAATATCAGATCTGAGGAATGGGCATTTTTACTGCGGATAGGTAACAGGGAGCCACCGAATACTGTAGAGTCGGTGTCCCCCATTCCTCAGGAGCGTACGTTTCCTAGTTCGGATTATTTCCGTTTGAACCTAAGGCCATGTTTGTGACATCGTCTTAGATGGATAATTATTAGTAAGTATGGGGTCATGCTTAAGTACGCTTTAAGCCCTTGACTGGGTCATGTCAGTGTATGATGATGCCAGGAGTGGGGGGCTGGGAGCTATAGCAGCACCGTAGGAATCAAGACATATAGAGAAGACGTAAAGAGATTAAAGGGAGCCATGCCCTCCCGCCAGTGGTCCATCTCTGGTCCTGCCAATTAACAAGTAGAATATCATTGGCAGATGGCAATGGAGAGATTCCTGCCTGGTTACACTGGCAATCTCACTCTGCATGAAAGAACTTTCGAGAACACAACTGTTGGTCAGAACTCCTACTTGGAAAAGTTAAAATACTTATGAATACAATTATATAACTGAAGAAGCCATGAGCTGAACCTGCTCACAATGATAACTTGAGATTTAATTAATTAATGACTAGAGTACTTTGGAAACACAAAAGACTATATAAATGCTAAATATTATTAAATGTTAATAGCCATGTTCTCAAATAACACTGATATTAATTTAAATTCCTAAACCTTATTATCAGAATGAAATGCATGCTAATGATGCTTTCCTAATAAATAGTTTGTTTATGATGTTGGAGTAGTATTACTTATCTTGCTAGAGCAAGGATAAATTACGGCACGTGGCAAAAGGGTTGCTGCCTTTTCTTCAGTATAATTAAAATGGAAATGCAGAGAAATATGATGAATACATTAGGTAAGAAAATTTGTGTTAGAACCACTGTGGTTCACTTTAGTAGCCAGCCGACGATTCCATTTCTCCTTCCAGTGGTGGTTCCAGTACTTTGTCGACTTTTGCCTTCTTAGACTCTAACAGTACTGAAAACCACGTTTCGACTTAAAACAAATGGGATCAAAATAAAAATTTCCCAAAAACTGTCTGAAAACCTCATGTCCTCTTAGATCACTGGAGATATCCTGAGAGGCTTTCAGTCAAGCTTGGGGATTCCTTTTTCAGCTGCTTCTTGCCTGAGACAACCAAGAAGCCTCTATTATGGCTATGCAGATGGGAGGTGGGCTTGCCTTGTTTTCCTTTTCGTGCGCTGACTAATAATACTACAGCTCGCTTCCTGGGACATTTAATCATTTGTGTTTCAATTAGTGAGGATCTGAGTGAAATCCTCAGGTAGAATGTATTCATACATTTATTTATACTTTTTTTTCTTTTTTTCCAAACTGCATCGGCTGCTTAGAGTTAGAAGACAATTGGCTTAGTCTGGACGACCTTGAAGTTTAGAAATCTGAAATTATACATACTCTAGAGTCATACAAAATAGAAAACTTTTCTTTTAATCCCCTTCTTACTAGTTCGGTGCTATACTTTTCCATGCATAATTTCTTCAATTCCTGTGATTGGATTGAAGCAGGTGGTAATATTATCCCCCCTGACTTTTAAAGTAGGGTCCACACCCAACGTAGGGCTCGAACTCATGACCCCAAGATCAAGAGTCCCGTACTCTACCTACTAAGCCAGCCAGGTGCCCCAATATTATCCCATATTTTTAAAAGAAGCCTTATTATACATATTTATTTGGTTTGATGGTTCTCTAAAGAGTTTTAACAGCCTGATTTTGAAAATAAATAACATTCTTTTTTTCTGGGGGGGGATTTTATTTTTTATTTTCTTTTTTAAAATTTTTATTATTTTTAATTAAAATTTATTATTTATTTATTTATTATTTATTTATTTATTTATTTAAATAATTTATTGTCAAGTTATCTGACATACAGTTTCTTGGCTTTGGGAGTAGATTCCCGTGGTTCATCACTTACATATAACGCCCAGTATTCATCCCAAGTGCCTCCTCAATTACTATCTCCCATTTTCCCTGCTCCCCCATCGCACACCCCCATCAACACTCAGTTTGTTCTCTGTATTTAAGAGTCTCTTATGGTGTACCTCCTTCTCTGTCTGCAACCTATTTTTCCTTCCCTTCCCCCATGGTCTTCTGTTAAGTTTCTCAAATTCCACATATGAGTGAAAACTATGATATCTGTCTTTTTCTAACTGACTTATTTCACTTAGCATAATACCTTCTAGTTCCATCCACGTTGTTGCAAATGGCAAGAGTTCATTCTTTTTCATCGTTGAGTAGTATTCCATTGTGTATATAAACTATATCTTCTTTATCCACTCATCAGTTGATGGACATTTGGTCTCTTTCCATAATTTGGCTAATAGAACATTCTTTAACTTTGGTGTAGAACAACCCATTTACAATTTAGAATAATGTAATTTAATATTGGTTTGTAAAGATACTTTATAAATTAAGGATGGTAAGCCTTCTCTGTCATCTTTAGGCAAATACTTTTTTCTGCTAATTTTTAAATTTTTCTTATTTTTTTAACGTTCATTTATTTTTGAGAGAGAGAGACAGAACGCGAGATGGGCAGGTCAGAGAGAGAGGGACACACAGAATCCGAAGCAGGCTCCAGGCTCTGAGCTGTCAGCACACAGCCCGATGCGGGGGTTGAACTCATGAGCCATGAGATCATCACCTGAGCGGAAGTCAGACGCTCAACCGACTGAGCCACCCAGGCGCGCCCCCTCCACCTTAAAAAAAATTTTTTTTTTAATTTTTCAAATTAAAGTTTTTAAAAAGCATACTGTAGTCCTATTTGGTCATATTTTCCCTTGGGATCTTTTCCATTGTTTCTGAGTTAGAAAGCCTTTCTCCATACAAAGATAAAAAATCTATCAAAAATCATCTTTCTCTAGCATGTCCATTCCTTAAAATTGTTTAAAGATATATTTTTTCTCTTTTTTTTTACATTTAACTCACTAACCTGAAATTTATTTTCATATATAGCATCTGACCAAGCTCCAAATAGGCTTTTTTCCTTCAAAGGATTAACCATTGTTTATTACCCATATTTATATATTTATAACCATTATTTAACCAACCATTTATAAATGGTTATTTACAATAACCATTATTGATAAACAATGTATATTTATTATTTATGATTTAGATTTGTATGAGGCATGATTAGTGCTTGGGAAAAAAGTCAACCTTATCTATGTGACAATAATCGCACAAAGTGTCTCTGTGCTTCATTTGACCAATACGTTTTTATAGCAACGAAAATGTTGTATTAGCGCAAAATGATGCTCTAAGTGTTTTCTCAGGCTTGGGGTGTTTTGGCTGAATGCTCACGAGGGGTAGAACTATGCTCTCAAGTCATTGGCCTGAATATTTGAATCCGTTGGGTGTGAACAGCAGAAATGGTTGCCCCCAAAAACCAAGAGCCTTGGCTTTGTAGATGCTTCTGTTGTTGTTTCCAAAGGACAAGACTTAAAAGTTGCAGACTGATACAGATAGCTGAGGAAAACCTCCAGACAATATGCCAGCAATGCATCAACCTAGGATGGGGCCGCAGGATAGATGATCTTACATCAAATGCCACTTAATGCAGCCAGAATATTGGCTACAATCTAGTCATATAGGAAATGGACTCGTGTTGCCTAATTGATTTTTTCCCCCAAACAGTGGCAATTTTAAGGCCTCTAAGTAATAGCTTTGCTGTTGAACTTAGAAAGAAATGCTGATTTCTGGAAATACTACTCAGAGGAAATGAAAAAGAAATTAATGGGCATTTCATCCGGCATCTCGCGATGCTGATAATGGCTAGTGCTCTGAAGCTTGCTCTGTGCGTGCACTGCACATTTTACAGGTATTTTCCCGTCCAACATTCACCAAAATCCTACAAACTGATGACGATGATCACCTAGAATAATTTATCCTCACCTACCTAGGACACCTACCTAGAAAGTAGGGACAGAGGATTTGACCTTGATTCCAGAGTCTATATGCTTAGTCACTATTTACTGCCTATTGAAATTAGGTACAATGAGTATTTAATAAGATTTCAAAAAAATGAATGAATGAACTAAGCCACTTACTGAGAAAGTGTATAAAATAACATTGTTATAACTTTTTAAGAGCTACAAAATGACAATTACCAGAGAAGGATTTACTCTTTTAATATCTATAAAACCTATTTCAACAATTTTAAAAAGGGAAAATACTTTAGTAGTTAGCAAAAACACATCTTTGGCTGATAGAGCAACTGAATAAACACAAAGTTACATTTCCCCCCCAAAAAGATCATATACTATCCTCATAGCTTAATAACATCAATTATAAAGAAAATAATTTAATTTAATCTGCCCATTGACAGCTTTTTAAATATTGATTAGGAAAAACTATATGTTGGGAAAGACTGAAACTACCCTAATGAATGGCCAGTGAAATTTAGCTTCTCAAAATAGTTGATCATTTTTATTGGGTTTTCTCTATTACATTTATATACACACTAAAAGAAGCAAAAAATACCTAAGATCAATACAAGCCAAAAAATATGAATGGAAATGGATTACCTATAACAATTCAAATGTAAACAGGAAAATTAATCAAAAAGTAGAATACTACAAATCTTTAAAAAATATGTATTATTCCGTATAGTAGATCTATTTTCAGTTTCTACATGCCAAAAAAATAATATATAGACAATGGCTATGTTAAAAAATAATTAACGAATTCCACAGGTAAGTACTGAAGAAGAGTCACCTCTGTTTGCAAATATTAAACAACAACTTTCAAAGAAAAGAACATAAAATTACGATACCTCATCTGCTGTCACCACAATCTTAGAAATTCCCATATTTAGAAAGCCTATCAATTTCCCATCGTAAATATTTTTGGAAAACTAATACATAGACAGGGAATGAGGAGCCATTACTCCACTGTTTATTTGTCTAAGTTTATAAACATCAGAGAAGGGTGGGTTTGCAATAAGGAAATAAAGAATATACATAAATCTGCAGAAATATTTAACTGCCCAGCATGGTACGTGACATTGGACAAAAGGTTTCGGATATGGGCAAAATCTTAAGGAGTGAAAGCATCATGATAAATGATGACAGATAATCCCAACAAGATGTTGACCATTTGGTGATGTCAACCATCTGATTATCAAGAAACTAAAGGTAGGGTAGAGGTCCCAACATATTGACTGAGGTCTTTAAGCAGGGCAAAAGCAAAGTGCTTTTCCATATTAGCATAGTATTTTTCTCAACACACAACACATTGAAGACGTTCACAAAACTTTAAAGATGTTACAAGGAAAGAAATATAATGTGTCTAAGACAGTTGCCATGTTATTAAAATCTTGGCCAGATTCTTCTCTATGTTTTTTAATCAACTAAGATGGAAGCAATGGAAATACGTTTTACTAAAAAGAATAAGTATGGCTTCTCATATAAATTATTATTCTTTAACCTCTTTATACAAATAATTACACAGGTAAACTGTAAAATTGAGATTAAAAAAAAAAATCCTAACCCAAGCCCCAAATATTTACAGTCCTTTACAGAAAGCTTGCTGACTCCTACTTGAGACCACAGAGGCATGATATCGTCACGATTTTTCTTAAATGTCAACTATAGCAAGAGTAAAGAAGACAGCTTTAAGATCTCATCTGTCTCTGTTGATCTTTGCAACCATTAGGAGAATGGAAGTCTGATAGCTATAAAGTAAGTTCATCAGTTCCAGTGTGGACTGGAAACAAAAGCTGGGGGAGAAAACCCACAAGGTATTTTACCAAGATGGATGGTGTCCTCACTAATCAATGTCCCATTACAACAGGAATTAAACAGAATCTGGTCTTTGGTTTGGAGGCATCCACTCAATTTTGGGCAACTGTGCTTAGAGATACTGAAACGCTGAAGGAGGTGTCAGAAGACCGTGAATATATGGGGAAGTGTCAGAACAAGAGACTAAGAGCATTAAAAACATTCCTGTATACAGAAACCCAGGAATTGAAAAAAAATTAAGCGGTGAAATTGACAAAAGGTACAGAGTGCTGCTCGCAGTCAGCATAGGACAAGAAAGGGATTAGAAGATTGAAGATGCTTCCTGAACAGAGAAGCCTGAACCAGACTACCCGTTAAATGCCTCAGGAGGCTCTCATGCTTATCTTTTCTGCCATGGCCCCAGGCTTCCCAGTGATGCATTTTGACAGCTACCCATGAATAGCATGGATGCAGTTAGGAGAAGCTAAGAGTTTTGCACTTCCCCGCTGAAATGCTTAACATTTTCAAATTAAAAAACCAATATTTTGGGCTGCTGGGGTAGCTCGATCGGTTAGGCCTCTGCCTCTTGGTTTTGGCTCAGGCCGTGGTCTCATGGTTCATGAATTGCAGCTCCGTAGAGGGCTCTGGCCTGACAATATGGAGCCTGCTTGGGATTTTCTCTCTCTTCCCTTCTCTTTGCCCCTCCCACATTCTCTATCTCTCTCTCTCTCAAAATCAATAAATAGACTTAAAACAGTAAAATACAATGTCAGTATCTAAAAGTATTTGGAGCAACATATGTGAGTTTAAGAGAAACTAAATAATCTATCTTGTGGGAAAGGCCCAAGAACATTAAAGGGAACTTGATGAGCTGACCTTGAACTTTAGCTCCTCTCTTCCCACATCTGCCATGAATATTTCCTCTCAGAAGCTGGTGCTTCTTGGTTGAGAAGAAAGCATATTAATGAATTCATTCTTTTGAGAACCTTTATGTAATCACATTTGTCAGACCAGAGTGGAATATGTAGGTGGTTTCTTCTTACTATCTCTTCCAGACAAGGCCAGCTATGGATCTTACAAAACTCCATGCAAAATGAAAACGTGGGGTCTCTTATTCAAAAAAACAAGAAAAATTCCCATTAAGAGTACTAAAATATACAGCTTTTTCCTTTCTTCCGTCATCTTTCACACAACTTATTGTGTTGTTTTTATTTGTTATTTAATGTCTTTCTAAGTGATGAAAAATTAGAATCTTAAATTACTGTGTACTTTCTATCTTTATGCTGTGCGTTGCCAGTTTTAAATGCAAACATTAGAGCATTTAACTAGTATGTGGAATCACCAAAATTACAAAAATCGTACATGCATATGTATTTTGTTCTCACCAGGAAAGTAGAAATTCTGCACGGAACGAAATCAGCCGGGTAAGAAAGAATATAGTGCAGATCTTTGGTCATTCTTGTTTTTTAGAGACCACATCACCTTCTTTCGGCATTGAAACAAGCTGTTTTCAAATGAAAAGAGTAGTTCTCACGACGGGCAGCACCCCTCCGTTCATAGTCACGGACACAGCAGGCTGACTTTGCACTCATCCGGAGTCTCACTCAGCTTCACCCATCGTGGGTCCACTTGACTGCTGGGCTCCTGGGCTCCTGGGAATGCTCTCTGTCAGCAGCAGACATGCCTCCTGCACCCCCTCTCCCCTGCTCACGTTTAAGCTGTTTGTCCCACTGAACCTCACTTACCAAACACCAGTCCAAAGGCAAAATTATTAAGAATTCTTGAGCGGTGACAGCAGAGTGTTAAACCACGTGGGCTCTTCTAAGTGATGACTCTGTGCCACAGTGAAGCGTGTCCCGTGAGGCCAGCTGTGCTGCCAGTTTGTGGAATGGAGCCGACGCATCCCAGCCAGGGCTCTGCCCTCTCCAGGAGCAGCTGGCAGGGGCGGGGGGGGGGGGGGTGGAGTGGTGGCTCATCCGACAGTGACTTCAGACCCATTCTAAGTCCCTCCTTGCTAGTTACTAGGTTCTGTCTTCTCTATATCCTGCCACAGTCACAATACTACACAGCCTCTTGCAGGCTCCCAGCTGGCCTTCCCCTCAGTCCCGGTGGCCCCTCCATGGCTGCCTAAATGTGACTTCGTTCTTGTTCAACTGGCTCTGTCCAGGGCGAGCCCGGACATCATGAACATCCAGCTGTCAGGAACCAACTGGATTTCTTGGTCCTTGGGCATGTGGTTCCTCTAAAGTGAGGCACAGCCCCAGGCCTGTCCCTGTAACCAAGCAGGGAAGGGTCACACCCGCACTTCGTCACTCCTATCTCAGCTGGCCCTCATCTAACAGGACTGTGGCGCTGCTTTTGTGAACACACACGTGCTCGGGCACGCACAAGACTCCAACACTCAGATGACAAAGCCTGTGAAAGGGGGGCACTCCCCAGCCAGGCTCACGGGCCTGTCGCCCCATAGTGGCATAGTGAGAATGTGCAGCCTTGTCCTTGATGTCCCCCAAGCAGCCACAGCGGGTTCGTTTGTAACAGGTACAATCGGAGGCCTCGAACCCCAGCTGAACCTCTCATAACATTGCTCCCCCTGGGCTCTCAGTGTTAGGATTTCTCCACATTGTCACTTCTCTCTTATAGGGGGCCAGAATATGCTATCCCCAAATGTGCCACTTTGGCAGAAGGATTATCTAGAGCCGGAGGCAAATGAGAATCAATAGATACAGAAAGACACCTTCCCCGGACTCTCTTATCTGACTAACAGCAGAAATTTCTGAAAAATGAGAAATTTCTGAAAAATGTAAATCTCCCCTCCCCGGGTAGTTTTAGTGGCCTTGCGGGGGGGGGGGGGGGGGGTTGGCGGGGGAAGGAAGTTGGCACCAAAATGGACGTACATAGAAAACCTTGCTCGGTTAGTTTCCCCCATCTGTTTACCTTTCCACAGTGTGCCACCGTGGGAAGTCTAAGACCCTTTTCTTTTGTCTTGTCACTTCTCTACAGATTTATTGTTCTTTGCTAAAGCACTATATCATCGTAAGTTCTAGCCGTGCCTTTGAGTTAGTCACTATGAAGTTTCTCCCATGTGACATGTGCCACATGTGTTAGTAAGCTTTTGTTTGTCTCATATTCATCTGTCCTTTGTGAGTCTGGTTTTACAGGCCCCAACTGGAGAACCCAGCAGGGGAGAAGGAAAAGGAGTCTCTCCCCACTATCCAATCTCCTAAATCACCGAATCTGGGGCCTTTTAAAACTCCCATGTACAGGTGTGAGCCGTGCCAGGGCCCCAAATAAGCAAGAACGTCTGCTCTCTGAAATGTCTGTCGAATTCTCCAACGATGTCCCGATGTTCATAAATCCATCTTCCTTGGGTCTTCTTTACTGCTCTACTCTGTGATTCACATATGTCCCCCTGGAGTCCTCTCCCGGTCAGGGGGGACAGATCTGGGGGTGGTGCCAGAAGCAGCACCCCTGGTGAAATTGCTTTGAAGTCTCAAGTTTTCATCTTAAGAGTTCGTGCAAATTTTGCATTCTTTCCATAAATAATCCGAATTAGTTTTAATATTTAGATCTACTTTAATTAACTTCGTGAAATTACTTAACTTTCCTCTCAAACTTTTCAGGAAACGTGATCCTCGGGGAAGACAGTTATTCCCTGGCTTTACATAGCATGCCCACCCAATTTGGCAAGAAGAGATGCACCTTCTGCATTCAATTTTTTTAATTCTTTTCAATAAATATTAATTGAGCACTGACTCCATAGAAGCAATGTGCTGGACAGTGGTGATACAAGGGTAAGCTAATGCAGACCTTGTCCCTAGACTCCCAAAGCTTATAGCCTAGCACAGCCCAGGACGAGGGACAAAAGTAAGACTGGTGTTATCTCATTGGAATCACAACACAACACCACGTTCTATTTTCAGTAACTGTAGCTCATAAAAAAAGAAAAACAGTCTTTAGAATCCTTCATACCGAGTGGTCTTTCCAATCTTTAATATTGAGGCTGTCACTCCTATAATAAAAAATGTTTACTTGGGTGTGGTTGGGAGTCGGGACTGGGATAGGAAGGAAAAACAGCAACAACAACAACAAAGTTTATTGCTCAAGTCAGAGTTTCAACGTGGATTCATTAGTATAAATGAACTCCCTCCCTGGTCAACTGAACTGAGTTTAATCGCTATGAAATAATTCAGTGCTGACAGACAGGATGAGCCAAATGACCTTGTTCCTTGTATTCCATTTCTGAGTTTTTATGAGACTTTTCCACCTCACTGGAAAGTCGTCTTAGTCTATCAATTTTACGTATTTGGGTCGGATCGCTTTCCTTAGGTAGATTAAGATCCAACCGTGCTTTTGTGTTTTTAACTATATTAATTGCTTGATCGACTCCCATTTCAGAGAGGCTCAGCAAAACTCTTCATGCTTCTCTGAAAGCTGCTTCTCTGTTTTCTTCCCTTTTCGTTTATTAACCCTGCACTCGCCATGCAAATTATACAAATTTTGCCCTTCAGGCACTAGCAAGTTCCATCGATATTTGAATTCCATTAGACGCTTTCACACATGATTGAGCTTCTGTAACTCTTCCTTTCTGATCAGAAGACTTAGATCTAAAATCTGTCCCTGACTCAGCGGTAGGGAAACAAGTTCTGTCCTTGCAAAAAAATAATTTTTAAGTATTTCAAGATGAGAAAAGAGGAGCAGAGTGTCCAAAAAACAAATCAGGCTTTTTCATTTTAGGAGCAAATGTATTCCCAGAATTGGTAAAGGTTTAATTAAGCGTTTTAAAATAATCACCAATAACCCAAAGAGAAAATAATGTATACAAAACCATTTTGATATTTCCAATGTTTGGACTGAGGATAACAACTTTGACACTTAAAAAAAAAAATCTATCTTCGTGAAGGCAAAAACAAAACAATGAGATAGTTCCAAATGGATTTGGATATTCAAGAGGTCCATGCAGTCAATAAGAATTGGCCTTAGTCTTGCCATGAATAAAATGCTCTTTTTATCTATAATAGCCCTAATATTTATGTGGGCCTTTTGAAGTAGATAACAAAGCATGACATTAAGTGAAAATGGACAAATTCTTTCCAGAGAATTATAAATAATGACATTGTATGAACACACAATCCATCCTTCACTCTGGTGTAATATTTCGGCGTATGTTAAATATATTTTTAATATTAATTATTTTTAATTTTAATAATTAAAATTATTTTTAATATTAAAAGAGCACACAATGAAGAATTAATTGATTTGTTGGAGCATTTAAAATTTTTATATTCTCTTACCAAAGAAATACAAA
Organism: Panthera onca; assembly: GCF_046562875.1. Classification (NCBI taxonomy): domain Eukaryota; kingdom Metazoa; phylum Chordata; class Mammalia; order Carnivora; family Felidae; genus Panthera; species Panthera onca. The sequence continues at coordinate 139,433,513 of NC_138343.1, forward strand.
TTACTTTGGAGAGCTCTCCTTACAGTCATGGCTGTTCACTTGAGGAGAAAAACAAAGAACATGAAAAACATAATTGGCCTCAGATGATAATTTGAGATTTCTCTAAACTCCAGTTATGCAGGGCTAAGTTCTTTTAAATTATTTCTCATGTCTTACCTCTAACTTCACAAACTCCTAATAAATGAACACAAATTACGTATTAAAAACTGTCCAGTGTCTTTCATTTTGTCCCATTCAACTTTTCCAACCTACCACACTCTAGCCAGACCGGACGAGGCTTTTGTCCCCAAACATCTTTATGCTCCTAACCTCATGCTTTCGTCGCTCTGTTTCCACTGTCTGACGTAGATCGCCCAGTATCCATGCTTGACATCATTCAGCTTGCCCTTCATTTCTCAACACAAATACCAATTTCTCTGTGAGTTTGTCCCCGAAAATGATCTCTCCCATCTTTGAAACCCTGCATTTAGAATATTCTGAGGGCATCTGGGTGGCTCAGTCGGTTAAGCGCCCTACTTCAGCTCAGGTCATGATCTCACGGTTTGTGGGTTCGAGGAACCGCGTCGGGCTGTGTGCTGACAGCTCGGAGCCTGGAGCCTGCTTCGGATTCTGTGTCTCCCTCTCTCGGCCCCTGCTGTGCTCATGCTTGGTCTCTCTCTGTCTCTCAAAAATAAACAAATGTTAAAAAAAATTAGAATATTCTGAAATGCAGCATTAACAAAACATACGGAAACATGAGCTTTGGAGTCAGACTTAGATTTGAATCATAGCTGAGCATTTACTGTATGTGGGCAAACAATCTGACCTCTCAGACTCTGTTTTCTCATCTGTAAGATGGGAATAGCAGTAGCCCTTTCATTGTGGTGAGGACTAAATGCGATAGCTTCTGTGAGGTTCTTTGTCCAGTGTCAGTCCAACAGAAAGTGCTCAAGGTTAGTTAGCTGTTATGATGTTATTATGACTACGCTTCACATTTGATCCATGACATTATTTTAGTTGGGAGAGGACACGTCTATTTCCTTCATTGAATGGTTATGCTAAGCAAATGTCCCATGCTTCGTTGCTTTTATTCCATCACAATGTCTAATACAATGTCATGGCTTGTCATAGAAATTTCTTAATTGATAGTTTCTTCTGTGAGAACCTTAAATGGCTATTTAGAAAGGTAGAAGAAGAGAGAGAGTGAAGAGAAAAAGGAAAGGAAGGGAAGGGAAAGGAAGAGAAGGGAAGGGAAGGGAAGGGAAGGGAAGGGAAGGGAAGGGAAGGGAATCCAACCATTCTCCTTTCTTACCCGTGTGTGTGTATGTATGAACTTCTGGAATGAGAGTCAGCTAACTTTGTATTCCCACAGCAAAACATACAAATGCTTCTAAATTTTGGCCATTCTCACTAATAAGCAAGATGGTTTTGAGGGTGCCAGTACTTACAGAGTATTAACAGCTAGAAAAGAGCTCAAAACAAGTTTTCCTAATAATAAATTCTTAACAATTTAATCTAGTCTCGACGATATTTAGCTCAGTATCAAGTTTTCAAGCTTTTTTTAGCTTTAGAAAATTATAATTTCTGAGTAACTAAAACTTGAGAAATAAAAGACATCTTGCTAGCATAATTTGTAAAGCATTCTGTGGTTAAAATAAGAAAAAATTAGCCTTTGAGTGAAACTTAAAACACGTTTGTCAAAAGCTAGCAGCCAAAACACAGGAAAGCAATTTATCCAAAATTAGATTGCTTTGAAATCCTAAGGTTAATGGAATCACGGGAGGGAAAAGGTGGTGAGGTAATTTGGCATCGTTAAAACCTTCAACTGAGATGGGAGATAATGTAAGTTAACTATGTGAACATTAACTCATGTCTTAAAATGCTCCAAACAATTGGGAGCTGTTAGGAAAAATATTCCAAGCGAAATTCAAGAGCAGAAAGTGATTTTTGTATCTTTTAGACGGATAACGTGAAGCCCTTTGAAATCCCTTTTCTGGTGAAGCTGCTTTTAACTTAAAAATAACGTGATCGAAAATCCAAGTCTACAAAGAAAACAAGAGTTAATTCTAATACGAGTGCAAGTTCAATATGTGGGATAACTTGAGATAGAGTGACTTTTTTTTCTTTGAGTCACTAAAATCTAGCTCTGGTATTATTGGGGCGCCACAGGTAAATGACACAGAAATAAGACTATAGAGTTTGGCTGTAAGACTGCCTCATAGGACCGGCATCATTGACTTGTAGGCATTCCATTCATCCTTGTATTGATTGATTCATTCATCTGTATGTAGCATGTGTTTAAATGTGTCCTAAGAAGTATGCTCATTGAAAGACAAGAGCAACAATAAGATGGAATCATGAGTTCTGCTTTCCTTAAATGGAAATGAGTAATAACTATGTTTATTATAATAGGCATCCCTGGGTTATATTTAGCATTTAATATTTCTTAGGTCAAATAACTCTGTTACAGTGCTCTTTCTTTTTTCTCTTTGGACCCCTAGGAAACCAGAAAAGTGTAAATTAAACGGACCAGTATCCAGAGATATAGCATTTATATTTTTTTGAAAAGAGTAATATTATTTGTTAGAGATCTTGTTCCGTCATTTATAAATAGTCACCTTTGTAAAGCAAGAAACAACCTTGTTTAAAAAACCACTGACATTGTTGTTCTATTGTCACCTGCTGGTAATTGAAAATGTGTTTCTGTCAGTTCTACCTAAGATGGAATGTAATTCCTTCTAAGATCTTGATCTTAAATTGGTAGCAAGAAAGCCAAAGAGGAAAAAGCAAGAAGTCTTTACTTGTTCTTTGCACGAGTAATTTTGTACTGCCCTTTCTGATAATGTGAGTTATTATTCTTACTGACTCTTGGAAGTCAGCGATAGGCTTCTTTTTTTTTTTTTTTTTTTACAGCTCTCAGCTCTGTTTTACTCAATTGATATGGAAGTGGGTCTCTGCCTGGCTTTGGAACACACATTTGTAATGTTTATTTGAAAATAAAATCCAGATTGCTTTGTTAGAACAAGCATCTACACAGAGTAAATAGCTAAATCCTTACCACGGTCTCCTCAGCTTATTTTTTTTTTTTTTTTGTCTGCCAGCCCACAAACTTGTTCTAGAACATGCATAACCTTATAGCCTAAAGTATAACAATGATTACGGGAATTAGTCTTAGTCTCAAAATCGAGGATCCAGAATAACTCAGATTGTTACCATCCTCGATTGGATAACTACCCGATTCTGATGTTTCAGAATGCTCACGCTCTGAGATGCTTATCTATATTTCAAGGAATGCAAACAGAATTTTAATTACACTTGTAACACTGCCTGAGGTAATCATATCACAGAAAATACTGAAGAGCTCTTCTGAAATTCTTTTTTTTTTCCTATTTGAGGGAATACACAAGACAGCAGGAAAAAAGAATAAAATTCTTTTTTAACCATCAGAGAATTTGAAAAATAAACAAGCCGATTTGGAAGAGATTATACCTTCTCATCAAGCAAGTAAAGGAAATCACTTAATATTGATATCAGAATGAATTTATGCGGCCACACAAAGCAAGTCTTTGCACTAGAGCAAGGATTCCATCTATATTACTCTGGATAGAGGTCATCTTGACTCTGTTTTAATGCTTCTAGACACCGGGAGTTTCCTACTTGGCAAAGTGGTCTGGCCCAACCGATTTATAGAGACTTCTAAATGTTCAAGGGTTCCCAGTATTGAGGCACAAAATTAGCCTCCTCTCGAACTTCTTTTTATTGTTCTTTGTGCTGTCCTGTGGAGTTAACAGAGTAAATCTAATTAACTCCTGTTTCACATGACAGTCTTTCAAATATTTGAAGATACCTACCCTGACGAGTGTTTGTGGAGCTGTGGTTCAATGGTGTTCATTTTATTTCTTTTGATTTCCTGCACACGGCAGGAATCTCGGGATGGGGTTAGCTCCCTCCTCCCTTTTCTTTTTAACTATAATAAAGATGTTTTCTAAAAAGGCTCCTCTTGCCTTGTCTTTGTATAAGCCCTTTGTTGAGTCAGGTATCATGCCCACATTAGCCCTTCATTATATGTGATATTTTATATCTAAGTGTATGTGCACCTCGATGTTTAAACTTTGTAATCCTTAGGCACGTAAGTATTTGGGCTTTTTTAACGAAAGGCCATCTTGATGATACCACGTACGAAATGAGTACACTTCCAGCGTAAGTTAAAAATTAGAATCTTACATGCCATGGTTTGTTGACATTAAAAATTGGTTCCTGTGTCATACAGGTGTTGGAAATATAAATCCAAAATGGAAGCATCACATGTTGAGCTTCCTTCAAGGTAATATAAGTAAGATGCAGTATTTTCCTCAAACTCATCTATCTAGCTGTTAGTATAAGGAGGTCAGGTAGATCTACATGGAGGTGGGAGTCAGCCTGTGGGATGTGTATCGCAAAAATGCAAATAAACTTATAGTGCATGGTTGGGAGGTTTACTTGGTAAATATACTCACTGCGCCATTCCGACATCATGTGTTGTTGCAGGGGGACATAGGAATGATCTCAGCCTGTAGAGATGCTTCTGAAAGTCACAACCCCCTTGTGCTTATGTACCTAGGAGACACTGGGGTAGAGCGTCCAGTGGTGAAATGAACCGGGAAAAGTCAAAAGGAACTTTCCAAAATGAAATTGTGACAGCTGGATGGGCGTTCACCAAAGTAATTGATCAACGTGTGCCACTATACAAACCAGACTTCAACTAGAAAGTAAAGAAAAGCGATCAAGTGAATTTTAAAGGAAGCTTTCTGAGACGCATTACAATATGCCACCATGGCTTTGTCTCTTTGCAAGTGAATCATCACAGTGTGGTTTTCTAAATGTTATTATCTGGAGACTGAAATCCTCAAGACTGTAGGAGCAGGGGAAGGAGGAAACTTTAATTTATTAGGGACCTTCTGCACATTCAGGGGATGAAACTTGATTTTGTGGCTGCACTGGTGCATAAATCCCATAAAGCTAGTCAGCCATTGGCTAATGTCCTGAAATCCCTAAAGCATCAGTGAGATCCCGAGAAAAGAGTCCCATTTAACTGGGCATCTAAGATGCTTTACTGATAATGCAGGACCAACAGTTCTGTCTGAGGCATAGAGTTCCCCCGAACCTAATGGGGTCACCATACTTTTATTAGCCTTTCTTACAAAGCATCCGTTTAATGAAGCTTTGGGTAGGAATTAACTTTTTTTTTTCCCTTTGGTGCCCAAAGAACTTCCATCTAGTTAAGGTCACTCTACTTAAAAGCATTTTCCTCATGACTCCTCAAATGCATCAACCAAATAGAGGTCTCGGTTTCTTGCCTCAATAGAATGGTGCAATCCCAAATGGGAGAGCCTGATAAACAAGGTACGAAGAGCACAGAAAATGTGTGGAACCTAAAGTTTTCTGGACTAAGTGTAAATATAGTCTTGTAAAGATTACTGATTATAGAAATGTGCAGTCAGAGAAGGCAGAAAAGGCTAAGACAACAACTCTCTGCTATGTAAAATTGTCAAAAAAGTATCCTGAAAGGTACTATGATTTTTCTTTTTCTTAAGTGTCATTTAGAACATAGAATCAAAAACATCCTAACATTTAATATTTTTCAAAAGGTTACCTTAATCAGAATTTTGGAGAGCAGCATGTTAATATTAATTTAGAATCATTACCAGAATATGGGTTTGCAGCTCAATGTTTTGCTCTTATATGGTATACACTTACAATTTGGAGCCAGAAGTTTAGGATATTAAGAAATACCAATTACCAGTCATCAAAGTATGTATTTAAATGTGCAAAAGAGAAATCTATGATAAGATCCTTACTGCAAAGGTATTATAATCTGGTTCGCAGAATAAAATGAACAGGCATAGCCAACATTTAAATGCTAAGGAAATAGACAGCAGTGCTCACTAGTCTGGCATAAAACATAAATGCTAAGGGAACATAAATTCTGAGAGGAGATGTCAGTCTGGCCCACAGTTGTCATGGATAGTATCGCAGAAGACTAAGGTTCGGAAAGGCCTGGAAGAATGGCAAGATGGGAATTGGGAAGCGTGAGGAACAAGAGCACTTATCTGGGTAGCGTTTGGGGGCAGTAGTGAAGGGATGGGACTTTCCAGTGCTGAAGCATGGTGGCAGATGTAAATGTTTTGAGAGGAAATATGATGAAGGCCTGTAATGCCAAGGATCTGATGTGACATGAGAACTCATAGGCACCTTGGGAAGATATCTGAGTTGGGTCGAAATAGGCTGCCAGCCGACGAGAGAGCAAAGCTGAGCAGTGGGACGGGTCCTAGGCTTAAATCCCCCAAATCCAGGTAGAACTCGGTGTTTGGTTCTCATGACCAGCGTTCCACAGGATGAGCCACCTTACGCCTCAGCATTGAGCCATGTGAATAAGGGAGGTCGAACCCTGGTGAACTATCGATCATTGCAAACACACAACGTGGTGTTGCTTCAATACTACTCGGGAGTAGTGTTGACGGGAATAAAGAAGGTCTGCAGGCATTTGTGAAGACCATTCACGGGTAAGGGGACAAAGACCTGGCCACATGTATTAACAATTCAAGGTGGAACCAAAGACTTAAATGTAGGAACCAGAATTACTGAGTCCTGCACATTAAAACTACAGGCTTCCATTTACTGAGGTAAGTATCCTTCCTGCTTTGTGAGTCTCAAAATATACTTCAGGTCGTAAACCTGTGACTCCGCATTACTGGTATTTTATGAAAAAAATGCCACTCGTCATAATTTGTTCAATTATTGCCTAGCAAAACACCATGCAACTAACACCCAATAAAATGGTAATTGACGATAGCTGTGATTATGTCTAGCAAAATACTCTACGAGATTCTTGCAAGTAAAATGAGCGAAAATGCCCACTGTAGCGATCACTTAATCATGCTGTAGCTTTGTTATTTTCATTTGAGGGAGGAAAGCGAGAGGATTTCCAAATCTAGGTTGTTCATCAGACGTGGCATGGGAAGAAATGAAGCACATTTTAAAGTTCTTCTACCTGACCAGCCAAGAGAATGGAGATGATTATGATAAGACCTTATAGAAAGAAAGGGAGCATTTTATCTCTAAAGAAAATCTAGCAAAGACGACTTTTAAAAAATTCCATTAGGAAAAGGAGATAGACCAAGTCTTGTTTCAAATCCATGTAAAGAGCAGGGAAGCTGAGAGCTGGGAGTATAATTTGATGGTCTCTGTTATATTTGCACATGTACTGTTAGCAGCAACAACAAGAAAATCAGGTGTGTATATTTTCTCTTTATTTCAGAGAACCCTGTGAACTTAAGGCTGGCACAGTCTGTCACACAAGCTCGTGATAGCAATAAGAGATAAGAGCACAGTAAAGGAAGGCCATCTTGTAGAAAGTGACTTAGGAATTTCTCATCACACAAAACTGATAAAAACCCAACATGCGGAACATACCAAGAATGCCAACGGCTGGAATGAGAATGATATCTGGGAGGGCCGGTTTGTAACGAAGGACGAGGCCGGGAGAGCGAGCAGGACGATGAAGGAAGGGCCTTAGTGAACGAAAGACACACGGACAACACAAAGCTTCCAGAGCTGTCAGCGGTAGGGTGTGCCCTCCAGCTCCGTTGATGTGCAAACCAGTTGGACAGGCTCTCCACCAAGGCCAGGCCCTCCTCTTCTTTCCGGTTGTCTGTTCTATACTTTTTGGCACCTGTTCTTTGGCAACCTCGTGGTTGAATTCTGTCTCTCAAAAAAAAAAAAAAAGATGTGTTGAAGTTCTCACCCCCAGCACCCATGAATGTGGCCTTATTTGGAGTAGAGCCTTTGCTGACATCATTATATATACATATATGTTAAGATGAGGTCACTCTGGAGTAGGGAGGGCCCTTCGTCTTATGACCGGTGTCCTTATAACAAGAGGACAAGGGGCACAGAGATAGGCAGACACACTCAGAGACACAAGGAAATCTCCACATGACGTTGGAGGCAGAGATTGGAGTAATGAGGCCATACACCACAGAACAGCAAGGATTACTGGAGACACCAGAAGCTAAGGCATCGAATAGGTTCTTCCCTAGAACGTTCAGAGAGAGCATGGCTCTAAGGGCATCTTCATTTTGGACTTCTGGCCTCCAGAAAAGAGAGAGAATCCATTTCTATGGTTTTAAGTCACCCAGTCTGTGGTGCTTTGCTATAGCAGCCCTCAGAAATTAACATACCAACCATGATTCCTTCTTCATTGCTTTGTGTTGACGTCCTGTTTTCCTCAATGAGAGGACAACCTCCATGAAGGCAGGGTCCTCACACTCTACTCTTCTCATCTGCCCCCCATTCCCAAGCACCCAGCTCACTGTTATAACAGAAACCAAGCCCTTCGTTGCAACACTAATGCCACGCAGTGTTCCAGAGTACAAAGTTAAGACTATTGAACAGGTGGCAAATGGGTGCTAAAACCTGCTGGATGCTAATTGCCAAATGGATGAAGCCTCTGGAGTGTATTTGTCCTAAAGCAAATTGCTGTATATTTTACTCCATAATTGTTTTCTAATGATTTCTATGTTGCCTGTTTCATAAAATACTTTACTTGAGTGACACAACTAACAAGCATAGCACAGGACAATTAAAATAAAACGGAAAATGTTGGAGAAAAAAGAAGGAGAAGGAAAGATCTAGTTTCGGCAATGAGTTAATTATTACAATCTTGTGCTAAATATACCTCTGAGCTTACTGGCAGCCAAGGGAAAAAAAGATTTTGCGATTGGTGTTGGAGAAACGGGAAAGCATTTAACTTCACCTGAAGAGGAGAATTTTGTTTCTGCAAGTCAAACCTATGGGAATTTTTATGTGACTTCTTCACATGACCTTCTGTGTGAACTTAATATATATTCAAGAAACAAAATTGTTAGTTTCTTTGATGACTGTTCCGCGGAAGGGGTTGACGTGTTTTGCAAAGGGACGTTTCTCAAGTAGTTCCTGAAAGGACACCACGGGCGTTTATGGATTTAATCATTCATTCATTCTGCAAGAATTTTTTAAGTGCCTAACATGTCAAGCCCCACACGAGGTGTTGAGATTTAGATGCAGTCCTCGCCTTTAAAGAACTCTCTGATTAGTGGAAGACAACTCATAAGATAGACGCTATAATACATTGTGGGAGGTACAATAATTTAAAAAATGGGTAGAACACTGAGAAACATGGAGCCCAGCCCAGCACATAACATTAAGATGTGATAAGATGTGATAGGAACTAAAATTACACAACTCAGTTGCAATTATTCCTGGTAAGCAGGTGGTGTTGGGGTAAATCTAGGGAGCAAAGCAGAGGTTGAAAACTAATGGTCTATGCACCTAAACTGACCAGTAGAAGTTTCATTTGGTTTATATAACCATTTAACTCTGAAAAACTATTTAAAAATTGGATTTCTGGCTTCTTGGGTAATGAGAAGACCCGGACCACACAGCAGCAGTTGACTCTACATGTTGGCTGTCTAGGTTTGGAAAACCACTGCCTTGGATGGTGTCTCACAACCATCAAGAACTTCCAGCTACCTGGTGACGTTTGTTGAACAGGTCCATATAATGAGCAAATGTTCTAACGAGGTCCAAGCATCGGCACTCTTGTTTTCCAAAAGTAACCTGTTTGTAGATCAGAGGCATGCATAGTGCAAGTTATCACTCTGTTGTAAGAAGGTAGGACTATGCTGGGACACCTGGGGGGCTCAGTTCCTTAAGCCTCTGACTCTTGATTTCGGCTCAGGTCATGATCTCAGGGTTCCTGAGACTGAGCCCTGCATCCAGCTCAGTGCTGACAGCAAGGAGCCTGCTTGGAATTCTCTCCCCCCGCCTTCTCTCCCTGCCCCTCCCCTGCTCGCACTCTCTCTCTTTCTCTCTCCCTCTCAAAATAAATAAACGTTAAAAAAAAAGAATACGAGACTCTGCTTTTATTGTCACTTGAATGGAATGTCAAGCTGTCAGCCAAAATGAGTTGCAGACATACCTGCAAAATATGCGTACCTTAATTTTCACCCAAAAGGAGAGGTTCAAGCTGTTCCAACAACTGAAGGAACAATACTCCAAACTCCAGAGTCATGCAACACTTAACGTGGCAAGTGGGTGCGACATCACAAAGAATAGCAGTGACAAAACCCATCACCTTTGCGGAGCGTCGGTAATGTGTCCGGCGCTGTGTTTCCAGATTTAGCTCCCTTTTCTTATTCACTCCTCACAACAAGTGTATGTGGTCAAAGTATCTTCATACTACCAGCAAGGGGCCGAGGTTCAGACAGAGACGGAGGCACTTGCCCAAGGTCACGGAGCTGGTAAATGCAAAGCCTGAGTTCAAATTCAGGTCCATCTGACATCAAAACCTGAGCTCTCAAATATTAGACTCTACCATTTCTAAAATCAAAGGTCCCCCATAATGCTACAATGTCCACCAGAAAACTATGTGTGTGTGTGTGTGTGTGTGTATACACAATATATGCACAAAAAGTAGATGCTATGTGTGTTCAATATTTTAACAATTATGACAGACACAACTGGTTTAATTTTTTTTTTTTGAATTATGTGTTCAGTTGTGAAGTAAATGGATTTTACTAGATTCCAGTGTCAAAGAACTTGGTAATCTATAGGACCATAAGTCAATGGAGAAAGGTCAAATTGTTTAGAAGATAATTCTTATTGGGAAAACTGGTTGATTATGTAGAAAATAACAACAGTACCTACAAATGAAATGCAGATTAAAATTGCAGGGAGGCCGCGCTTAACACCTCTTATATTGGCAAAATTAGCTGGGAGGAGCTGAGTGTTGGGGAGGGTGTATCACTAGAGCAGTGGTTCTCAAACTTATATGCGTATTGGAACCCCGTAGAGAGCTTTAAATACTACCCACACCTCGGTTCCACCTCCAGAAATTCTGACTTGATTAAGTTGAGGTACGGCCCAGGTGGCTAGGCACCAGTGGGATGAAAAACAAAACACTGTCATGGAGTGCTGGTGCCCATATAGGCATTCGGGAGAACGAGGGGCGCTACTTAAATGATATTTACCCAAAATGCATGACCCAGCCATCGCGCTCTTGAACTGACATCCCAGAGAAGCTCTCACAAGGGCCCAGAGGACACACGTACTATGGTGTTCATCCCAGTGCGGCAGTAATAACAGTGGAGGCATCTGCTCACAAGTCGCAAGGGTCAGTGACTAGCCAAGTGGACACGTGAAACGGGAGGTTGGGGCCCCCGGGTGGCTCAGTCGGTTAAGCGCCTGACTCTTGACTTTGGCTCTGGTCATGATCTCAGGCTTTGTGAGTTGGAGCCCCACATCGGGCTCTGCGCTGAGAGTGTGGATCCCGCTTGGATTCCCCTCTCTGTTTCTCTCTCTCTCTCTCTCTCTCTCGCCCTCTCTTTCACTCAAAATAAATAAATAAATAAAATGTGTTCAAAAGAAACGGGAGATTGGATACACGTGTCTAGCACGCAGTGGGGCTGTCTGGATATGACACAGTCATCGCTATCATATAGATGGCATTTAAAGCCACAGGACTTAATGAGATCACTCAAAGCCAGAACGCAGATTTGTACATAAAAGAGGCAACAGATGCACCACAGATACTCCTATGTTTAGGGAGATGGTACAGGAAAAGGAGCCGAGAAAGGAGAATGAAATGGAGTGTCTGGGGAGGAGGAGGAAAGTGGAGGAATGGAGTGCCAGGAAAGCCTAGAGAAGCGGTACGTGGTCGGAATTCCAAGAATTCCGGCAGGTGTGATTCTGGGGAGATGCCAGTTACCTGTGATGTTGGTAAGAGCTGTTTCCTTTCTGTGGTGGAGACAAAGGGCCAATTAAAATGGATGGAGAGCAGAATGGGAGGTAAGGAAGAGAAGGCCGTGGGACGGTTAATCCTTTGGGGGAACTTTGCTAGGAAAGGAAAAGAAAAACGGGGTGATGATACCTAACGGTCTAAAGGGAGATGTGGTACGAGGTGGATAGCGTGTTAAAAGATGGTTATTATTAAGACACGATTGATGGTTCTGGAGAACGACCTGACCTGCTATAGGTGATTTGGTTGATGTTGCAGGAGAGGAAGGGAGGAAGGTCCTCGAGAAGGTGTGAGGGATTAGATTCCAGCGCACATGTTTAGGGGGGCTCTGTGGCTGCTGATGCAGGTCGATTGATGGAATTGGGGATGAGAGGTGATAGCTATTTATTTCTCTTTTCTCTGTGACTATGAAATACAGTCCATTGGCCAAAAGTCAGAGGTGCAGGGGATGTTGGAGGTTGGATAAGAGAGAATTTACAAGAGAATTATTGCTGTTGGATGGATTATTCCTGCTGTATAGAGGTTGCAATTTAGATGCTATTTTCCCCAGAAACCTTTTCTTTGCTGTGTTAATACTCAGAAGTTCCTGTATCATAGCCCTTAGCACATTATGTTGTCATTATGTTTATTTACCCCTGTTCCCTTTTACCACTTCCTAAGTCAGGGTCTGAGTTCCGAGTTAGAACACCTGTGCCTGGCTCAGTATTGTCCACAAATATTTGTTGAAAGAAATGGTGTGTGTGTGTGTGTGTGCGTGCGCGCGCGTGGGTAAAGGTTTTCTGTCAACAGAACTGATAACCAAGTTTCAGTAGATTTTAGGGCACAAACGACTGTTTTCAACCAAGTCTACAAGTGCCCTCTCAAGGATGGAAATAAATAAAATCTAATTATTAAATAATCAATAACACTGTCACCTTGATTAGAGATTTAAGTGTAATTCCTCCTAAACCAAGCCCACAAAGTTGTTTTTAAAGAATTGTAGCAGTAACTGCATATACACGGAGACTGGCCTTTAGAACTCAGAGAATTAGTAATGGACAAATGTCTCAGAAGAACGTAGCCCTCCCAGTTCAGACTTCGTAAGGATAAAATCTCAGCAAAACCAGCTCCTCTCAACATTTAAGTCAATGAGATTATATTTAACGTGAAATCAGTTCTCTTGTTCTAGGTTCCCCTGGCCTCCACCAGACTCTTGATAGACTGCAATCGTTTTGTTTTGTTTTGTGTTCCAAGAAGTTATATCCAGATTTGGAGAAATAAATTGTTATATGTTCCAGCTAATCCTCTAACAATGGAAATCGGTATGGGTAGCTGATACTCAGATGCCCTGAAAATTACTTTGTTGCAATGTTGGCTGTGAAACCATGTAGGTGCTATATGCATAAGGTACGTGTGCAAAAACATATTTTAAAAGCTGGTTCTGTTATATTTTCTTTAGGTCCTACCCTTTTCATATCAAGGAGAATGTTTTTCACTATTAAAAAATATATCCTAGGAGCGCCTGGGTGGCTCAGTCAGTTGGGTGTCCAACTTCGTCCCAGGTCATGATCTCACAGCTCCTGAGTTCGAGCCCCACGTCGGGCTCTGTGCTGACAGCTCAGAGCCTGGGGCCTGCTTCGGATTCTGTGTCTCCCTCTCCCTCTGCCCATAACCCATTAGCATTCTGTCTCTGTTTCTCTCAAAAATAAATAAACATTAAAAAAAATTAAAAAAATATATCTCAAATCACTTTCTAAATTAGGAAGGAAAAATATAAAAAACATTTGTTTCTGGGGCTTAGAATTATATGATTATAGTTAAAAAGCCCTGAATTATTTGAAGTAAAACATGTTTCTTTCTTTCTTCTTTCCTCGCTCCCTCCCTTTTTTCCCATCTTCCCTTCTTCCTTCCTTCTTTGTTCCTTCTTACCTTTCTTTTAAACAAACATTTATCAAGGGCCTACTATGCACCGAAACATGAAAAAAAAAAAAAAAATACATGAAATGCACCCTCCACTGGGATGGAAAAATACATAAGTAAATAAGACACAGAGTGATATGTACCATAAAGGAGATAAAGTTATCTAAGAGAATACCAGATGAAGGAATTCACATTTTTTTTTTTTAGAATAAGGCCCAAAAGCTGGAGGTATGTCAGACAAATCTTCAGCAGAGGGTGACATTTGAGTCGAACTAGTTGGCAGGTAAGTAGAAGACGAGATTAAGATCATTGGTAAGCCGGTTTAAAGACTCTCAAGGCAAGTTTTGATGGGTACAGTTGGTTATTTCAAATGTGTTAGTTTCCAAATACGTGACCTCTTTGAAGATGTTTCATTGTTATTGATTTCTGACGCGCAATTCCGTTATGGTTAGAGATCTTAAAATGTAACAGAGCTTCATAGCCTAGCATGGGGTCTGTCTTGGTGAAAGTGCATACTCACTTATAAAGTTTAGTATGAAGTGGTTGCATGTATTGTTCTTTGTGGAATTTTACAATGTTGAATACGTAGAAACAGCGAATATAGTGATGGTTGTCAGACGTAAGTGGGGGAAGATGTTAGCCAAAGGGCACAAAGTTGCAATTATATAGGTCTAGAGGACCAATGCATAGCATGATGGCTACAGTTAATATCACTGCATCAAATGCTGGAAATTTGCTAAGTCCATTTCCGGTGCCCTCATCACATGTACACACAAAAATAATAATGATATGTGAGGAGATATGTTAATGAGTGTGAATGTACTAATCATTTCACTATGTATATGTACATGAAATCGTGCTGTATACCTTAACTGTATAAATTTTTTATTTCAAAATAAAATTAAAAGCTTCGGGAAAAAAGTCAGTTAAGTCATCATGACTGACAGTGACTTCCAGATCATCTATGTCTTTCCTGATATTTTTTGCTCAGTTGTCAATTGCTTAAGAAGATGGGTCTTCATCCATGATTGTTGATGCATCTATTTCTCCCTTAAATTCTGTCATTTTAATTCACTTTCATTTTATTTTTGTTATTAGACACATACACTTACAATTGTTACATCTTCCTGACAAATTGGCCCTTTTATCACTTTAAAATATCTCCTTTACTTTCCACAATACTCTTTGTTTTAAAGTCTGATTTATTTTATTTTAATATGCTCCTCCCACTTTGTTTACAGAGTGTATGTTTCCGCCCTTTTACTAAGCCTGTCTGTGTCTTTATATTTAGTGTGTCTGTTCTAGACAGCAGATAGGGGGGGACTGCTTTTCCATTCTGTCAACCTTTGGATTGCTTAAATGGATTGCTTAGTCAATTAGCATTAAAAAATGTTTACTTGTTTATTTGTTTTGAGAGAGCACACGCAGGGACCGGGAAGGGGCCGAGGGAGAGAAGGAGAGAGAGAGAATCTCAAGCAGGTTCCATGCTCAGCGCCAAGACTGCAAGATCAGGACCTGAGCCGATATCAAGAGTCAGACACTTAACCAACAGAGCCACCCAGGAGTCCCTCAATTAACATTTAATATAATGGCTGATACATTTGGATTTATAGCTACCATTTTACTATTTTAAAAAATCTTTTATTAAAAAAAAATTTTTTTTAATGTTTATTTATTTTTGAGAGAGAGACAGAGAGACAGAGCAGGAGCAGGGGAGGGACAGAGAGAGAGGGAGACACAGGATCCAAAGCAGGCTCCAGGCTCTGAGCTGTCAGCACAGAGCCTGACATGGGGCTCAAACCCACCCACTGAGAGATCGTGACCTGAGCTGGAGTCAGATGCTCAACCGACTGAGCCACCCAGGCACCCCTATTTTGAATTTTTTTTTTAAATGTTCATTCATTTTTGAGAGACACAGAGAGACAGAGCATGAGTGAGGGATGGGGAGAGAGAGAGAGAGAGAGAGAGAGAGAGAGACAGAATCCAATGCAGGCTCCAGGCTCTGAGCTGTCAACACAGAGCCTGACATGGGGCTCAAACCCATGAACTGTGAGATCATGACTTGAGCTGAAGTTGGACGCTTAACCAACTGAGCCACTCAGGCACCCCATTTTACTATGTTTTTGATTTCCCATGTACTTTTTGTTTTTGCTTTTTTTCCTGTCTTGCTATCTTTGGGGTTAAATGATCTTTGTTTTTTTATAACTTTAAAGTTTCTATTAACTTTTTAAACAGCTATACATCCTTGCATTATTTTTAGTGATTACAGTAGAGATTACAATAACTATTTCTAACTTTTCACAGTTTTATAGAGTCAATATTGCACTATTTTATGCCAAATGTGAGAGCCTTGGAACTGTATAGCTCACTTATCCCCATCACCATCCTTTTTGCTGTTTATCAAATTCATTATGTAAATGTATATTATAAATGCCACAGTTAAACTTAATGGTTTTTAAACTAACTCATGTGTTTTCAAGGTATTTAGAGGACAAATAGTCTTTAATATTTACTCAAATGTTTATCACTTCTATTGCTTTTTATTTTTCCTGAAAATGCATCTTTCCTGCATTTCACTTTACCCTGAACAACCGCCTTTTACAATTATTTTTAGTGCAGGTCTCCTGATGATGAATTCTCTTAGGCCTATTTACACACAAATATCCTTATCACTGCTTTATCAATGAAGGACGTTTTTGCCGTGCATAGAATTTTCTCTTCCACTCTCAGCACCTTGAAGAAATCATTTCACTGTGTCTGGTCTTTGTTCTAGTGAGAAGACTGGCCATTCCTAGTGTTTACCTACATATAAAATATCTTTCATGTCTGGTTGTTTTCGAGTTTTTCTGTTTGGTTTTTCTATTTGGTTTTCAGCACTTTGACCAGGATGTATCTAGGGTGTGAGATGGCTTTGTTGGTATTTATGCGTCTTATCTGCCTGGGATTCGCTCAGCTTCTCGAATCTAAATTTGTGTCTCTTGTCATACTTAGAAAATTATGTCTTTTTTTTTTTTTCCCAAATATTTACCCCCATTTGTCTCTCTTCCAGTTCTGGAACTCCAAGTATACTTGTTGATATTATCGCACAGGCTACGGAGCCTCTTTTTTCTTTTTCTTTTCTTATTGTTCAGGTCTATTGTCTGGCTCCTATTGGTCTACCTCCAAGCTCACTGCTTCTTTGTCATACCATTAATCACTTTTTTATTGTATTTTCAGTTCTAGAGCTTACATTTAGTCCTTTTTCAAATAACTTTACTGAGGCATAGTTTATATACAATAACATTCATTCATTTTAACTATACAAGGTAACGATTTTTAATAAGTTTATAAAATTGTGCATGTCACCATAAACTAATTATATTTTTTTAATATTCTTAATCTTTTATTTATTTTTGAGAGAAGAGAGAGGGACAGAGGGCAAGCGGGGGAAGAACAGAGAGAGAGGGAGACAAAGAATCCCAAGGAGGCTCCAGGCTCTGAGCTGTCAGTGCAGAGCCTGACGCGGGGCTTGAACCCATGAACTGTGAGTTCATGACCTGAGCCGAAGTCAGATGCTTAACTGACTGAGCCACCCAGAAGCCACACCATAAGCTACTTTTAGAATATTTTCATCATCTCAAAAAGAAACCTGGTGCTCATTGGCAGTCACTCCCTGTTCCCACTGCCATTCCCAGGTAACACTAACTGTCTATTTATTTTCATATTCTGGACATTTCTTTTAAATGGAATCATAGACTCTGTGGTCCTTTGTGTCTGGATTCTTTGGCTTAGTATAATGTTTTTGAGACTCATTCATATGTGTGTGTATCAATACTTCATTTCCTTTGATTACTAAATAAAATCGAATCCTATGAATATACCACCTTTTACTTACCCATTGTCAAGTTGATGGACATTTGGGTTGTTTTCACTTTGGGGCTAGTATGAACAATAATGCTATGGTCATTCATGAGCACCGCTTTTTGAGCGCATGTGTCTTTATTTTTCTTGAGTGGATACGGAGGAGCAGAGTTGCTGAACTATATGGTACATTTACCTTTAACATTTTAAGAGACTGTTGAATGATTTTCCAAAGCGATTATACCATTTTATGTTCCCATTCACAATATTTGAAGGTTACAATTACTCAATATCCTCCCAAACACTTGTTAGCATTTTAAAAGTATTAGTGTTATAACCATTCTTATAGATGTAGAATGGTGTTTCACTGTGGTTTCAATTCACATTTCCCTAATAACCAGCGATACTGAGCATCTTTTCATGTGCTTACGGGCCATTCGTGTATCTTTTTTGGGTAAAATACCTATTCAATCTTTTGCACATTTTTAAAATTGGTTTATTTATCATTTTATCACTGAGGTGCAAAAGTTCTTAATATCATCTGGAGACAAGTCTGTTATCAGATATATAATTTGCAAATATTCTCCCTTCTCCAACAGCAGCTTATCTTTTCTTTCTTAGTAGTACCTTTTAAAGTGCAAAAGTTTCCATTTTGATTATGACTAACTTAATTTTTTTTTCTCTTATAGCTTGACATTTTGGTGTCATAGCTAAGAAATTTTGCCTAACTCTAGGTCGTGAATATTTACTCCTATTTTCCTTCTAAGAGTTTGAGCTCTTATATTTAGGTCTATTATACATATTGAATTAACTTGTGGGTATTCTTTGAGGTAGGGTTTTTTTTTTGTTTTGTTTTTTGTTTTTTGTTTTTTGTTTTTTTGCATATAGATATCCAGTTGTCTCAGCAGGATTTGTTGAAAAGACTGTTTTTAACTCATTCAATTGCCTTGGCATGTTTGTTGAAAATCAATTGACCATAAAAATAGGGATTTAATTCTGGACTCGCAATTTTGTTCCATTTATCTAGATGTCTATTCATATGATTGTAGCGAGTTCTGAAATTGGGAATTGTTATTCCTCCAAATTTGTTCTCTCTCTCTCTCTCTCTCTTTTTTTTGGTTCTCTTTCATAGGTTTTAAAAATAGTTTCTATTTCTCTGCTGATATTTTCTATTTGTCTATCATGAGTATATTTTTCTATATGTTCTTGAGCATAATTGTATTAACTGCTTTACAGCGCTTATCTGTTAATTGCAGGGTCTCAGGGTTGACCTCTGTGACTTCCTTTTCTCTTAAGCATGGGTTACATGTTCTCTTTCTTTCTATATCAACGAATTTGGAACCCTGGTTTGGACACTGTTCATGCTACATTGTAGAGATCCTGGATTTTATTACATTCTTTGATTTCATCATCCAATAAATGTAGAAATAACAATAAAATTAGGAAATCATCCTTTGCAGCTCCTAATAAATAATTGATTCGGGCACCAGTCATCAATGGATAATATTCCATTGGAGTATAATAGATGCATAGGCTCTATCTACAGGCCCACAGATAACTTGCTATTTATGAAGTGAAAAATATACTTTAAATGAAATGATCTTAACGACTCACTGCAGTGATCAAACTAGTGTCACCAGCAGTAAGGTTCGGTTTATATGTTTTCTGATATGATATGAAGTATACGTAGCTTCATGTCTGAGGTATTCTGTACAACATATTTAATCTGAATCTAATCAAACCTTTGCCAGCTAATAGGAAACACAATGGAGAGAAACAAGTTAAAACATCGGGGAGAAACAATAAGACAACTGGTCCGGATGCATAAGAAAGTTAATTTCATCAAGTTAAAAAAATGCAGAGGCTTTTTTTTTAGAGTCAAAATAGACTAAAGAGATATCACTAAATGTAGTGTGAGAACTTTGATTGGATGTTGATTCCAAAGGCCAGCTTGTAAAAGATATTTTTAAAATAAAACAAGCGATGAAATTTGTATAGGGAAGATGATCTGATGTTAATGTTCTCTTGTTTGTTAATTTCATCAAGTATGATAATGGCCATTGTTTAGATAAGAAGGTGCTTTTGTTTTCCCCTTGAGATGCATACTGAAGAATTTAGAGGTGGGATATCACGATGCCTGTAACCCATTTTCAAGTGGTTCAGAAAAACATAGACACTGGATACCTATCTAAATAAATCACATGTGATAACATTAAACAATTAAACAATTGCTGATTCTAAGTGATGAGTATGTGAACTCTCATTGTATTATTCTCTCAACTTGACCATAGGTTTGAAAATTTCCGTAATAAAATATCAAAGAAAAAGCATGCCTTCATCACTTGCCCACCCAACAACTCTCAGACTTCTGGGTGAGAACTGATCCCAATACACTTTTGTTGATCTACCCCGTACCAAGGCTTTCTCATTATTTTTTTTTTCTCCTTTGGAAAGAATGCAAGACAATTTCCATGCCAGTATCTGCCTTTATCTTGCAACCTGGGAATTCTGTCTTTATCCAGACAGAACATCAGGAACAGAGAAAAAAGAATTTGAGACAAGGGGAGAGACATTTCTATTGTCTCTGGGGCCTTCCACTGTGATAGATAATGAAGAACTGACTGACTATTATCTCCCAGATCTGGATGTAAACATCCAACCTTCCGGTCTGTCCCCCCGCCCCCATGCTTGGCCTGGGGGTGCACAGCACAAGCCCTGGCTGACAGCAGAATGCATTGGTATTGTTCCACTCAGCAGTTTGAAGAGAACTCCTTTGAGGGCATTCTATCTTTCCACTGCCCAAGAAGGTCCATCCCCCCACCCCCACCCCTTCATTCCCGAAATAAAAGCATTGAATAGTTCAATCAGCTTCATTAGGTGGCTGGCGTCAAGCCCTATTACACTCTCTGCTGTGATTTGATGATATTCCATCACTTTGTTATTTTTCTGCTCCTAATTGCACCCTATCCTTTTGACATCTCTATTGGACTGATGTTAATGTCAAGTTGTCCTGATTCATGTGTTCTATTGAAATCTGGTACTGAGGCAGCTGAAATAGGAATCGGCTGAGGACTTTTTGAAGTTCTCTGCCTACAAGCCTTTCTTTTTGACTTCTGTAGCACCTAGAAGTAGTTTTATTTTTTGACAGAAGAATAAAGGCTTATGAGTTTGAGATTTTCCATGATGTTAAAAGTGCATCAGCTAATGTTCACATTAGAAAGGGAAAAGGATTGAAAAGTAGTATAATAATACTTAATAGTGTGTGGTGTAAGTTTCTGGACAAATGAAAATAACTTAAAATATTAAAAAAAAAAAAAAAAAGCAATACATGCTCATGACCAGAACATAGAAATACACACACACACACACACACACACATTCTGAGAATGCAGAGGCTCAAAGAAAAAAAAAATTAAGTTAACCATAAACAACCCCCCCCATTTGTTATTTTTTAGTGGTACAACTTTAGAGATTTTTTTTGCATACAAGTATCTACTTCCTCATTTTTTACGAAGAAAATGCAATGAGACAATACGCATTTATTTTACAGCCTCTTTAAAAAAAATTTTTTTTAAGGTTTTATTTATTTTTGAGACAGAGAGAGACAGAGCATGAACGGGGGAGGGGCAGAGAGAGAGGGAGACACAGAATCGGAAGCAGGCTCCAGGCTCTGAGCCATCAGCCCAGAGCCCGACGCGGGGCTCGAACTCACAGACTGTGAGATCGTGACCTGAGCTGAAGTCGGACGCCCAACCGACTAAGCCACCCAGGCGCCCCACAGCCTCTTTTAAATATATCATATGCCACTGATTTCATGTCAGCAAATATAGATGTCTATAATTTTTATGGTTTTAGTATGTTCTATACTTTAACAATTAATTTAAATAATTTTCTACTTCTGAACATTTATGGTGTTTGAAAATTTTTCTTAATGGCAGCCTGTGTTGCACCTAAACCAACCCTCCAACAGTCCTATCTCTGGTTCTACTTTGTTTTATTGTTGTTGTTTTAATTTTTTAATGTTTATTTTTATTTTTGAGAGCGAGAGAGAGAGAGAGAGAGAGACAGAGCATGAGTGGGGGAGGGGAGAGAGAGGAGTAGACAGAATCCGAAACAGGCTCCAGGCTCCGAGCTGTCAGCACAGAGCCTGATGCGGGGCTGGAGCCATGACCCGTGAGATCATGACCTTGGGATCATGACCTGAGTTGAAGTCAGCTGCTTAACTGACTGAGCCATCCAGGTGTCCCTCGGGTTCTACTTTGTAAAAATACAGCCCGCTTCCTCCCAAGATGAATTCTAAGACAGACAAATCCTTTGACATGTAAATCTGAGAAACGTGAACGCCAAGGAGAGCAGTCTTCATTACTCCAGGATTCCTGAGGGTCTTAATATGGCAATAATTCTTGGGAATCTACATAAGAAGGATGTGGAATCATCCTTTCCCAACCTCATTTCCTCACGGAGCATTTCAAGGACCTAGTGTTCCAGGTAAAACACTTCAAGAGACAGTGTTCTGATTCCATGAAATCACCATCTTTCATTCATTTCTGTTTGGGTATTCTGGTACCAATTGAAGATCAAACATTTTTTCCTAAGAGAATTATCATTTTTGTAATTATTAACTTATGAACAAATTAAATTCTCAACAGTTAAGGAGACATTTATCTACTACGTACGGGATATTATATGAAGTCATAAGGATAAACATACCCCTAGGAACCAAGCCCATGAGCTCTTTTATCGTCAGGCCCAGTGAATACTTAACAATTTTAGTGGACATTTCATGTTTTGCGGCCCAAGATCTGGCCAATCAGAAGGTCATAATCTCCTAGACACAGAGATTCAATGCCAATCAGATGTAATCTGGGGCTCTTGTGACTGCTGAAAAAGAAGTACCACCTCCTTCCTCTGGATTTGGGCCTGGGTGGAGCTGGTCATAGGTCTGCTGGCAGCCATTCATGTCCCAACCCAAAGTCTGAGGATGAAGCCATATGGTTAAGAACTGAGCCAAAGACAGAGCGTAGGTCCTGATGGGCTGAATCCAACCGTTCTTGATCCATGCAGAATTTAATTACATGAGCCAATCTGGGTTGGGTTTTCTGCGACTTACATCCAAAAGGGTCCTCACTATTATAACATTGTATTTCTTTTCTTGTGGGAAATGTTTTAAAATATGTTAAGATACTCTGTTGACTGAGATTGCATATAATTTGGTATAAAATGAAATCCTTTTTGATGATCTGGAAAAATGTAATGTGAAATCTGAAAGTTGTTTTTAACTACAACTTTGATCTCAGCTTGTTTTCTTATGATTGACCTATTTTTCCCCCCCTAAAAGTGGAAGCACAAGGAATTGTGATTACTTGCAAGGTTCATTTAGGTTTGAGTTTAGATGATAAAGTCCTCACAGTATATAACCATCCCAGCAGGTGATCGAATAATCTAGATAAGTTTAAACAATACTTGCTTATTTGTCTAAAATTGAGGGATTTATTGTTACATGATCCTCCATGAGCTGTGTTTCACTGAAGCCTCAAAGAGTCCATTCGAAAGTGGGTTATACAAGAGAAGTTTCTGATTCTGAGGTTCCTGCATATTCTAGATTAAACTAGATTAAACCCTATTTTAACAGTATTTTTATCGGTTACTTACTCTATTCACTGCACCCTGATGATCTTTCTGAGAACTCTCCTTTGGTAGAAGCTACCAAATTTCCATCTCAATAAGTGATCTTATTTTTTTAATTTTTTATTATTTATTTTTGAGAGAAAGGGGCAGAGTATGAACAGGGAGGGGCAGAGAGAGACACACACACACACACACACACAGAATCTAAAGCAGCTCCAGGCTCTGAGCTGTCAGCACAGAGCCCGACGAGGGACTTGAACTCATGAACTGCGAGATCATGACCTGAGCTGAAGTCAGACGCTTAACCGACTGAGCCACCCAGGTGCCCCAATAATTGATCTTATTTTTAGACTGAGTTTTTAGTCTCATTTTTAGAGTGAGTTTTTCTAAATCTCTCTGCATAAAGTTTACATTTCTGGGCTGTTTCTTTCCAAAGTGCAAAGCCAGTATCTCCAGCAACAGTGTGCCATTTGTCCATTGAATCTTAGACTGGTCTTTTGCAGACCGATTGGTCTAGAAAATTTATAAAAGTTCACAATAATAATAAAAAAAATCAGCTCAGATGAAACAGGCCTGCAAGTTTTAATGGTATTATTCAAACAGATGTTATACATATATAATTATACTATATAAATCTATAATACTAGCTGGATAGGTCAAATTATGGCATCTTTTTTTGAATATGACAGACAACAGCTGGAATATGCCTCCTTATGATGAAGAGTTCTCTTCTGGAATGTGCCAGGAGAAGGCTCAGAAGGCAAAGCATCTTTGCCATTAATTTCATTGAAGCTATAAGATTTGCCTTCAAGAGACAGAGATTCAAACTAAAATAAATAAAATTCTTCCCACTCCATGCCCTTTTTATCCTTTCCTTTTCCTAATTCATGAGGGAAACGTGCTGAATTTCCATAGAAGGACAACGAAATTCTACGTTCATGAGCCACCTTGATTGCGATTCCCCAGAGTGGAAAAATCATGCTTTAATCTTTGCCTCCCGTTCACCAAGTCGCAAAGAATAATGTGTAGGTTTCTGATCTGAATTTGACTGTTTTCACAGGTCTATGTGCTTCATGTGCTCAGTGGCTCTGTGAAATCCGCATGCCAGAATTGGCAATGAGGTGGCCAATGGCCTCTCTGGACCAATAAGAAAAGAAGAAGTGGGGTCTTGATGGGCTATTCCTCTAAGACAGGGTTTCCTAAAGTATACTCTATGCAATGTGAGCTTTCGGTTTGATCAAGAGTCAAAGAGAGCAACAATACCTTTAAGATAGAGGACAGCATAGAACTTTCACTAAAAGCATCACAGCATAGCCAGTGGAATACAAGAGTATGAAAGGAGAGGCTCAGGGACCACTTAGGAAATTTTAACAGTGGCTTTTTTTCTTCCGTTAGAAGTTTGACGGCATACTGATCGAGCTCGGTGAGAAGTCGGGGCCGTATGGTTCCATTAGAGTTATATTTGGGGAAAGGGCTGGCCATGGTACGATTTCATAAGGTTGTAGAAACAGTCCTCATTCACATTGGGAGGCTGATTTTTCCAACGGTGTTTTCCCTATATCCATTTATTAACACAAAATGTTGTACCTTGTATAAGCAGGCTGAAGTTCTTAGAAAAAAAAAAAGGAGTATAAATATGTTTGTAAATGTGATATTCTTTGTTCAGAGCAGATATTGAAGTAACATGACACATTAATGTCATCACCAATTCACACTTTAATTTGCTCATTTGCAACGTCTGAGGCACTATTCACTGAAATTAGCAGGCTGACAAAGAGCAGAACTAATCCACAAAAGGTCCAGCCACTGACAATTCTGAATTAATACTGATCAATTCGATCAATACCCAAGACCCCGAAATTAAATTAGATTGAATTAGTAACTGCCTCCTTGGATTGGTTTATGTAAGTAGGTAGGTTTACTTGGAATTCATCAATGTCCTGTTTTCTCATGCAAATCATCAGCTTATCTCCGGTGACCGTCCTTAGACCACTTAAGAGATGAAGTGGCCCAATGCGTCACGAAGCACCCGTGGACCCTACGCATCGGTAAGCAATTAGAAGAAACTGCGCCCTCATTTCAGAAGGGAAACACTTCAAGTGCTCGTCATGCTTCATGACCCATTGCACCTAGAATGGTGGACGACGTTGGCTTTGGAGCTCTCCTGGAATAATGTCAGGCACATGTTTGATTGGCTCTAATTCAGTGAGCCTGCTCAGCCATTCAGTTTGCTTGACCGTAGACAGATGATTTACAGTGTTTGGGGAAGGCAGGGACAGGACGGTGCCTGCAAAAGTAAATAACGCTGCACTGAAGCTTTTCTTGAAGTTTGATTTCATACCACATCCCTCGAAACACGAACCAGATCTCTTTCACCTTTGTGTTTAAAACCTCCTTCTTCTGGGTATGGATGAGATGTATTTCCATTAGGAAGGCAACCAACTTCTGGTTAGTTACTGAGAAAATTAGTGGTTCAGTAAAACAAAACAAAACAAAACAAAAGCATAGGGTTTGTGATTATAAAAAGTGAACATACAAACTTTTCAACTGGGGCGAGTCACGTGAACATCAGGTTTCTCGTGGCTAATTGTAGGCTAATGACAACATTCTTCCAAGTTCTGTACAGATCAAACGAAGTCATGCGCTCGAAATGCCTGCAGACTGGGCAACGTTATGAATTTTTGTTATCATTCACATGCGTTTACATGTTGCGTATTTCAAGATAAAACAAGTTGTTGGAAATCAACTAAAGCAATACTAAGATTATATTCAAATTTAACCCCTGATACCTAAAATGCATGATTGAATTATTTGCTACGGAAGCAAGAGAATGAAGGAACCCGCTGGTGAAGTGTGAAATGGCTAGAATTCCTTCCTGTTCTTAGTAACAAACTAGTTGCAAAATCAAATAAGGCCACAGAAGAGGAGTTTTCTGACCATGAACACGTGTTTGGAAAAGGCACAGAGTGCTCAGTATTTATAGTTGTATAAAATTATAATTATTTAAAACTTTGCCGTAGATGAAAAACTGCCATATTTATAGGCTGCTTCTGGGGGCATTACACCTGTTTCTTTTTTCCTCCCCCTGCAAAAGAAGATATTTAGTGGTTTTTAAGAGGTTCCCCTGGTTGAAGCCTTCTGTACAATACTTGCTTAATGAGCTGATTAACAACTGTGACTGAGAATTAATGAATCAAATCACAGTGGTAATCACCGTATTGCAAATCACTGTGTTGTATTAGGTTATGATGGAGCCATACATTTTACAGCGACGACGCTTTCGTATAATGAAGGTATCTGAACAGATTGTATCCCAGGTCTCATTGAAGGAGCTTCAATAGCGTTTTGGATATAGGAAAGTCTTTTGGAATTCCCTAAACAGTAAGCAACAAAAGACTCTATTAGTAGAATATTATTCCATTAAGCACAAAAGCATTTTGATTTCAAATCATTATTCAGAGTGCTTTTGAAACCTATTTTAGTCTTTACATACTTGAAATCCAAACGCATAGAAATCTTGCCATCAGATAAGGCATCTGCTTTAACACGATTTGCAGCGAAAGAGTAAATAAAACATAAATGCAAGAGGATTTTAGTTTTCCTAATTTGCTGCATAGCCAGAGAGTTGTCATTCCAGAGTATTTAATAAAATCGTGGTTTTGCCTTTAAGATAGTTTTCGAAATCTTAGTCTTGAGCTTTGAATTCCATTAGAGAACGCTTTGATAATGAATAGTTACCTCGATATAGATGTTGTAAAAATAAAGAATAGATAACTATGACTCTGTTATCGAAGCAGCAAGCAGTGTGCTGCCATGGGGCAATACTGAAATTAGAGGTATAACTAATTGGGTTTGTGTAGTTGGCTTTCTAAGTATTTAGCTAGAAACTAGAATTATGCATTAGCCTTATGTAAGTTACATTTCCCCTTTGCAGCATAGCCTCATGGGTCGAGCATTTAAAAAAGTCATTAAAAATGACTTATTGCTACCATATTGGGGAAAACGGCTGATTGAATTAAAATGTCTTTCCTTAATGAATGTACTCAAACTATGCATACAGGTCAAATAGGTAGAGTTATATGAAAGAAGCTTATCAAATTCAGAATATTTTAAACAAATTCAGCATTTATAATTTATTCTAACAAACACATAAGATTATATAACAAGAGTTTCATAGAAGGCTGAATCCCAACTTGGCCTTACTAGAGAAGACCCACGTATAAAATAAGCTTTTCAGTTGAAGGTCGCTTTGTTGCAGCAGGCGAAAAGTCCCATATACACAGATTTTTAAACAGCTGGATTTTAAAAAATTTTATACAGACATTATTTCTAAAAAGATCCCTATCCTGTATTCTTCTTGAATTTAATCTAATGTGAATATATGCTAGCTTTTCTTTAACTTCACCCCAACACAAACCACTTGTCAACCTAATTAACCCCCTCACTGTGTTTTAATAGAACCCCCTTTCAGAATGCAGATGTGTGTAGGTTCTAGGGCCACCTTTCCCGGATTCAACCACCGTTTGAATGCCACCGTTTACCAGCTCTGTGACCTGAGGCAGGTTACCTAATTTCTTTATGCCTCAGTTTCTTCATTTATAAAGAATTCTCATGTGTCTCCATAGGCTTTCTGTAGATGAAATGAAACAATACAGATTTACTGCTTGAACACTCCCGATGCTGAGTAAGCACCAGCTGTAAGGGAACGAACAAGAATCCAGTCTATGACTTACTCCATTCTTTCTAATTCTCATAAGAATCCTGTAACCTAGGAAGTGCCCTATTTCGTAGATGCAGAAACAACTTCACTAACGAAAACGTTTAAAAGTACAATGGATAAGTTTAGGAGGATGTAAAAATGGAATCGTGTAAAATGCTCATTGAAAACTAGAGAAGGCAGAAGAGAGGGAAAAAAGAAAGAAAGAACAAACGAGTGAAGAGTCACAAGCATGATAGATAGGTTGTGAAATGTTTTATTTATTTTTGAGAGAGAGAGTGTGTGAGCAGGGGAGGGGCAGAGAGAGGGAGACAGAGGATCCAAAGCAGGGTCTGCGCTAACAGCAGCGAGCCTGACGCGGGGCTCAAACTCACGAACTGTGAGATCGTGACCTGAGCTGCAGTTGGACGCTCAACCGAATGAGCCGCCCAGACACCCCACAAGCATGATAAATATTAATCCAACTGTATCAGTAGTCCCTTTGTTTATTTTTAATTTTTTTTTAATGGCCTAAATACGATAACTAAAAGAGATTGTTAGAGTGGATTACGAAGACAAGATCCAACAGTGCGTTCTCAACAGGAAACCAATTTCTCAGACTCTCCTCCCTTTGGGGTGATCTGGAGAGTTTTGAGAGGTCCTGGGCAGGTGTTTTGTACAATGTCTCTGAATTTGGATTCGTCTCATTTTTTTTTTCTCATGATTAGACTGGGATTTTGGGTTTCGGGGAGGACGATCAAAGAAGTAAAGTGGAATTGCCATCACAGCTGGTCAAGAGTACGTACAGTTTATCAACACGACTCATCATGGCTGAGGCCAGCCTTGTTCACGGGGCTGACGGTCCTGATTCCAGTGGACAGCCGGGGCCTATGCTGTGCTGTCTCTCCAGTTTCCCAAGCAGTACTGCCCGAGCCTTTTCCTCTCACTCTCTCTGTTAGTCCAATCCTTCTTTCAAAAGCCAGTTCAAAGTCTTCGAATTCTCCGAGATTTTTGTCACCTGCAGCCAGCTCCATGGGTGTGTGACCCATGCAGACACACAGAGCTCCTCTCTTAGAAGGGCCCTGTCCCTGATTAAGTGCACCACTGTCACTGTCTTGGAACAAGGGGCCAGAAGATTATATAGGTGGCCCTGACTGCCACAGCCCAGCAGTGTTTCCCATCTTTGAACTCCTAGGCCATTCATTTGCTCTTATCACATGTTTCTCTGTACCCTCCTTCTTAACTCCAGAGGTCTCTACTGTCTCTTCTAAATGAATCACAAAATCTTTAATACCTGTATTCTTATTCACTGTTGTATCCTACCTGTATTCAGTCCAGAGCTCCAGTATAGTAGGTGCTCAACAAACGTTTGCTGACTGTGGTCAGGTTGTGCTAATAATTAATTCAGTGGAAACACTGCCATGATGTCATTCAGAGTAAAAGGCCCTGTAAATGACGATGTAAAAAAAGAAATAGACAATCCTCATAAAGCATTAAAAAACTGGGAATTCCATACGAGATGCTTAACACAGAAAGATGATCACTGCCCCCACCTAACGAGGGGACACACAGAAAAGTGAATTGCCATGTAACTTGCATTGAATTTTAAACCTACTAATTGTGTAAAGAATTGGATAAGTGGTCCCTTCTCTCTGACACTTTCCACCTGTCCCTGGGGAGGAGGAATAGAGTTTGTCCCAGCCCCATCTCTGCTCGCCTCCCCACCCCCCTGCTAGGGTCTGCTGTGCTGCTCTGTGGTTTTCCCAAAGCAGAGGCGGGAAGCAGGTAGGAGACAAATCTTCACCTTATGTGTCAGCATTTTAGCAACACCTGTACTCTGATTGGTAGTTCTCATAAATAGGAGATCACCATTCAGTCAATCTCAGAGGGAGACGGGCTTCACTAATTCCCATAACCCAGGAAAGTTGGAAAAACATCATGCTGACAATAGGCTTTAGGGAGTGAACAATCTTGCTAGAACAAAATACACCTGCCTGCTTTCTGACCGGTCACCAGGTAGGGGATGGGTTTCTCAGACCTCCAATTCTTTCTATACTTTGCTGCCACAGTTACCGATACAGTGAAATACTGAATTCTCTCAATATTACTGGACTTTCTTCTGGAGGTATCACGGGGCCGTGGGCCTTGGTTTGAAGGTTTTGCCCAGGCTCTCCTACCTCTCATCTGACTGCCATTCATGGGGTTAGAGAGTGTAGACCGCAAAATTTACCACATGTAGCTTGCAATACAATGTTTTCATCAATGTCAGTATGTTTTTTTTATTACAGATGTTTTATTTTGTTTCTACCACCTGGCCTATAGGCTGACCAGAGGACTTAACCAACATTTTTCACTTTCTAAAAAAAAAAAATTATATATCTACATATGTATGTACATGTGTGTGTATATATATATACATATATGTGTACATATATACACATATAATACACATATGTATATATACACATATACACACGTGTGTGTGTATGTATAAAACTCATATATAAGTTCTAGTGGATTTGCTAATTAGTTTGGAAATAGGTTCTTTTCATTTTTTATTATTTTAAGATTTATTATATTTTATTATTTTTAAAGCTTTTTAAATGTTTATTTATTTTTGAGAGAGAGAGCGAGAGAGTGTGTGAGCAGGGGAGGGGCAGAGAGAGAGAGAGACACGGAATCTGAAAGAGGCTCCAGGCTCTGAGCTCAGCACAGAGCCCGACGTGGGGCTCGAACTCCACCACAGGGAGATCACGACCTGAGCCAGAGTCAGATGCTTAACTGACTGAGCCACCCAGGCACCCCCGAAACGGCTTCTTTCGAAACTAGGAGCTCCCTGTACTTGCCAGTCCAAAGCTGTGCGGAGAAGAAAGCACACAAGGTGCATACAGGGCCCAACAATCAGCAAATGAGAAAGCATGCATCTGGCTAACCCAGGTCTCTTCTGGGAGTCCACCCACAGGAGCACTGGGGCTGGGCTCGGAGCAGAGAACAGAGTCCCTCAAGGTCACATGGAGGCAATCTGGGGAAGTACGACACAGCTGCCATTAACTGGGAGGCGACAGAACTGATAGGAGGTGCTGGCGCCCAGCAATCAGCCAGAGGGTGGCTTGGTTTCCACACAAAACTCACGCTGATCACGCGGCAGGAACGGTGAATATGACCAGCCAGACAAGCCAAAAGCCCTTAACCAAAGAGCTGGTAAGACGCAAATCAGTGTGAGGGGCACCGGGTCAGCAAGCAATCATTTCAGAAACCATTCCTTTCGTAGGGACAAATACCATCAGCCACTCACTGGCTTCTGAGTGTAGGAGATGACTTTATGCACTGTGATTTAAAAAAAAAAAAAAAAATATATATATATATATATACACACACACACACACACACACACACACACATATATATATATAATTTAAGATCCACTGCTCCTTTTGTAGCTATGCAAGTTACAGATTACAGTGTTAGAAAACGTAGCCGTTTTAGTTCCCGGTGGGTCTGGTTCTTTGTGTGTATATTTATCCAATTGTCTGATTCACTTAAGTTTGTAACTACAGGGTCTTGCTCTGGGTGTCAGAAATGAATAGCTCTAAAAAGTCAAAGCAACAATCATTTCTTTAAAACCCAGATTTGCCCTGCTTGGAGTCATATGAGGATAGCTATGTGATTATCCGAAACAGCACTGACCTAGAGACAAAAGATCTTGGTAACTCCCCATGGCAACGGGAGTTTTGACTTTTCTCGTTGCTTTGTGCGGGGCTCTGTCAGCGGACACCCTCTCCAGGTGACATTGATCTCCTCGGCCTTGCTCTGAAGGGAGATGGCCGGGGTCTATTTTGGGTGATAGGTAGATGAGGACTATGAAATCACCTTGAGAATAAATAAAAAATAACTCATCTGACCTTTTATTTAGTTCTCTCTTACAGCAAGAGGAAGTTAACCTACTTAAAGCAACGGAATCATCTTTCCTTCTCAGGCACTATGACGGCTTACAAACCTCAAAACCTGCTTTTTATCGGATTTGAATCATTTTTAAGCGACTCGAAGAATCACAGCTCTTATTTTTCTCTTTCTTTAGTATCTGCCTCAGCCTGAGCTAAGAATCATTACTGCAAACTGGTGAAAGAAGACAGAGCAAGCTTTGTGACCGGGACCCAACGGGCGCCTGCAACTCTGGGCTGCAATAAAACAAGAATATTAAAAAAAAGCGGGGCAATTTTGATCATCCCCTGGCCACTCAAAGTAGCCAGCTAGCTGAGTCACTTGCCTCCTTCCGGCTGCATATGTTGATTGAGCATCTGATAGGTGACCAGGTGCCAGGGTCTTGAATCGTCTGAGAAAAGAACAGACACAGGCCCTCTCATCACACAGGTAATCGATCTACCAGATTGATTGAGGCAAGTTGCCGTTGTAGGGCCATCTGTCATAGGCTTCACAAACCTGAGTTCAGGATGCTCAAGAAGCACAGAGAAAGGGCACCATGATGTGCTGGGCAGGGAAGGCCTCCCAAGCCTTATGTGCTGTGGGAACTAGGATCAGTGACCGATGCACAACCACTCCCATCGCTACTGACTTAAAAGATCTTATTAAAAGACAAATAAGGCGAAGATTACGGGGAGGCAATCTAGCTAGGTACCTAGCTCACCCTTCGCTGAACTCTTTCTTCAGCGAAGGGTGAGCTAGGTACCTAATGGCACATTGTTATTTCTGCCAACTTCAGATGTGTCTAGGGGGAGAATGGGGGAAAGGGGCAAATAGAGAGAGAGAGAGAGAGAGAGAGGGAGAGAATCCCAAGAATCCCATGCTCAGCATGGAGCCCAACACAGGACTCGATCCTACGACCCTGGGATCATGACCTGAGCTGTAATCAAGAGTCAGAGTCCCAACCAACACTGCCACCCAGGTGTTTCTCCACACAGAGATATTTTTAAGAGAGGCCAGGAAAAAAACATAGGTGGTTTCTGACGATCCTATGGCTTGTTTTTAGAATACGTATTTCAGTGTTATAAGTGCATGAAATGTTGTATGATAATCGGATTGTTGATTAGCCTAGTAACCATATTCCAATGTCCTGGTCAAGCTACATACCCTTTTGAGTATTTTGTGTGTTATAAAATGCTTACTGAAGACAGAGAAATTTCCTTTTCGAGATGAGAGGGATCTTGCATGAAGAAGGATGTGGGGTGGGAAAAGAAGAGGATGAATGGGAAAGAGACAGGGAGGGAGATGGGGTAGGAGATAAGGGGGGTAGAGACAGCTTCTCAGTGGAGGCGACATTTGAGCAGAGACCTGAATGAGGTGAGCCAGCAAGTTCCCAGCCCTGAGAATAGAACACAGAAGCCAGAGTGCCCAGATCACTGGCAGGAGGCTGGTGGATGAGGTCAGAGAGGTGTCACGAGGGACCTGGTAGGCTCCAGTTTTATTCTGAGTGTTAAGACACGGGGTTGTAGACGCTTGCTTTTGAATTGTCAGCCGTAGTAAGCAAAAAATGCCCCCAAAGATGCAGGTGCTAATCTCTGGGACCAGTAAGTATTACCTCTTAAGAAAAAAGGGTGTCTGTTGATGTTCTTATGAATCTCGAGATGGGGGGGGGGTTATCTTGGATTTTCTAGGTGGCCTCTAAAGGCCATCACACATTTTCTTGTAAGAGAGGCAGAGGGAGATTTCCCACACGCGGAAGAGGGAAGGCGGTGTCGCCATATAGGCACATAGGCAGAGACTGGAGTGATGTACCCACAAACTAAGGAATGTCACTGGTCCCCAGAGCTGGAAGAGGCAAGGGTTGGGTTGTCCCCTATTGCCTCCGGAGGGAGCTGAGCTCGGCCACCTTCTTGATTTCAGCTCAGGGATACTGATTTTGAACTTCTGGCCTCAGGGACTGTGAGAGCATAAATGCCTATTGTTTTAAGCTACTTAGCTTGTGGTAATTTGTTAAGGCAGCCATAGGACACTAATACAGCAGCATATGGATATTTAAGGGCATGTACTGGATGAGATCAGAAAAAAAAACAGTGAGTGTAGCTGGAGAAGATGTCGAAAGGTGAGCCCCGAGAACCAGGAGAGAGAGGACTGCAATGAATTGACAGATGACTTTCAAATGGGTGTGACACCGTATGTGTGGAGTGGAAAAGTGGTCGCACACAACTAAATCACCCAAACAGAGGTGATCGTTAAAATCCGAACTATTCTGGGAATTGTCAGAGTCCTGAGGAAATGCACAGACTTTCCCAAATTAGGTAAGAATGAATTTAATCAATCTCATATATGTCCTATTATTTAATCTAGCTACCATATTCTAGCTAATACCAGAAAAGTATTTCACCCAAAATATGTATGTAAAGTTTGGAAAAAAAAAAAGTGATTCATAATGCTTTGTTTGATCAGAGCCTATAGAAAATGTTGTAAAATGTTGGGATTAAGTCATCGTTTAAAATGGGAATTAGCATGCCGTTAATTGATCTGACAACCTTGTGAGTGCCATCACCTGATTTATGATTGAACCGACAGTAATCTCCGACAAGTTTAATCTTCACTGCAAAACTGTGGCTCTTTTCGCCTAAGTCAGAGGAGACTTCCTTAAACTTGGATGATGCATCAGGTTTCCAGTCATTTGGGTTGATATTTTCTTTCTGCAAAGTAAAATTAGATGATGAAATATGCAGTCCTTATATGAAAGAATGTGGTGAGGAACCAAATACCATGAATTACAATTGGATGAGTGAAAATGTCCCAAATAAGAGTGAAATTATTTCAGCTAGATAAGAGGGATGGAGCGTTTGGGGCACTGGGCGCGTCCACATGAACAAAGCCAAATGTCCTGTTTAAGGTATTCCGCATCTTACAACGCAGGAGGCCCGTACAGATCCATGCTGCCAAAAAGTCTCATTGCAGCAGAGACAATGGGGAATTGCCAGCTGGATCTGGTAACAATTTTGAATGATTATCTTTCCCTTTTGCTTCCTTTCCTCCGTCTCACTCCTTCCCTCCGTTTCTTTCTCCAAAGAGATCCTGTTAGCACAGACAAATGAGGCAAGTCAATAGCATCCACCCAAACAGACAGGATATATTGAGCCAATTCAAACCTGGGTGAACAGCAGCTGTGGTCTTGCCTGTGAAATTAGTTTAGAGGTGGCTTCGCACAGTGAGGCATCAGAACTCTTTCATTTACACTTTCCTATAAGCACTGAAAAATGTGCACTTAGGTAAAAACCTATTTGCTGAGATTTTAGCATCTAAGCCTGTGTGTATGTGCGTGCAAGAGAGAGGAGGAGGAGAAAGAAAGGGAGAGAGAAAACACTTTTCAGTCTATTCTAAAGATTTTGAAAGCAGGCAGCAATGAAACAGATTGACCTTTTATTACTTCTGAATTGAGGACAGCTTCCTCCCTTTAAAGCTTCAATTATATTGCAGGTTTTTATGATTTTTGGAAGATACCATGGTAACTTAGGCAATGAACCCAAACCAGGCTGTTTGATGTGTTGAACTGTGTGCCATAAACCTCTGCAGCTTTACCAATCTGGCGTCAGAAATTACCCAATTACAATGCTTTTTAGCTTAATTTTCTAAAAGCAATTAGAATGCATGGCTTATAGGATGATGAGAAGAGAAAATAAATAACATGGGGTATGTGCAGATTATAGATTAATTCACTTGAAATTATGACTTGTAATTTTGAAAGGAAAACTTCAGTTTTATCAGATACTGAATCATTTATAATTCTGTTGGTGGTGTTTGCATCTTAGGAAGGACAGAGCAGTCTAAATTCATGTTATGCTGTTCGTTGTGAAAAAATAATGACATGGAAAAGTGTTCATAATAAAGTTGCGGTGGAAAATAAGGTTGTCAAAAGAGTAGATATTATATGAATCCAATTTTATTTATACATACTTGTGAAGTGTATTGATATTAATTGATTCATATAATTAAAATATTAACAGATTAATATAGTGTACAAGTATATGTAACAGATATACATACACATACACTAAAGAGATCATTGATTTTCTTTTTTATGCTTTTCTGTTTGTTTTCCCAAATTTTATAATGTGAAATTTTTATCTGGCAGTATAAAATCTAAAACACACACACCAACTCATTTTAAAAGAAAATAATTTCAGGTTCCAGCTATACTAGAAAAATGAGCATAGGACTTATTTACCTACTATTAAAAAATCTGTAAAACTGGTCAACATATCTAAAACAATTATTTTTAAGCAAAGCAGTGTTGTGAGTTTCGAAAGAATGGAAACACTTAAGGTTGCTCAAGATTAACTTCAGCTTTCTAACAGCTCTTTGCAAATCTAGCACTGGGAATTGAGCCCAAATGGAGAGCAATAGTCTCTTTGGGTAGAACAGAGATTTGTATCAAGGCAGATGAGGTAGCTGTTGCGGGGGGAGCAGGTTCTCATGGAGAAGGAAGTTGTATAGAGAAGAACTCCAGAAGACTGCATGGGACCTCTTGAATCGTTGTCCAAATACCAAGCTGACGATGTATGGAATGGTAAGATCTGGTAGAGAATAGCTACTTGCAGGCTATAAACTGAAAAGAAAAAAAAAAAAAAAAAAAGAAAAAAAAAACATATAGCATTTGTCAGTAAGTGCTGGAAGGTACAAGCTTTCAAGTAGCCAGAGTGGGAGTTGAGATCTCAAAAAGGCTCTCCCTGATGAGTAGGCCAGTGATAGCCCTAGATGTAATACACCAAAGCTTCAAAACAAATGTCAACAGGATAAAGAGTGCCAGAACAAAAGACAACATTCCTTAAAGAAAGACAATGGAATACAGAAATTTAAACATGGGGCACCAATAGTATTTAGCATATAAGTTAAAATTTTTAGACACATATAAAGAAGCAAAAAAAAAAAAAAAAGAGAGAGACAATGAGTAGACATATAAGGAATCCCAACCAAGAAATAAAGATGATAAAAATGGAAATTTTAGCATTGCAAAATACGATATATGGAATGAATATTGTGCTAGATGGGTTGAACAACAAACTGAACACCAGGAAACAAGGATCAATAAATCTGAAAACAGGAATATTGGTCCGAGTCTAGTAAAGAGACAGAAATCACACAGTGATTTAAACAGAGGAAGATAAATATAAAGAACTAAGCTATAGTAAAAGACCGTAGATGTAAAATTATACTAAAGGTAGAGCTAAGAAGCTCAAAGAGGAGATTACATGTAATAATAAAAATATAGGGATCATGCGAAGAAAGCGAGAAAAGAGAAACCAAAAACCAAAGAATAGATGTGAAAAGCGAAAAACAACAATATGGAATGCTTCAACGCATCAATGATTATATTAAATGTAAATGTAGTAAACACCCCAATATAAAGGCACGAATAATAATACCGGATACAAATAAGCAAAACTTAAACGCATATTGTTTAAATGGGACATTTTAATACCAAAATGAGTGAAAGGAAATGGATTGAAAAATAACGCGAATCATAAAAATATCGGAGTCACTTTATTAGTATCAGACAAATTAAATGACAAAAATACAGAAATATTTCATACATAGCAGGGATAATAAAATAGAAAAAGGTTCTATAAACGTCAGAAATAAGGAGGAATATTTTGTCATGATACAAGAGTCAATTCATCATGGAGACATAATAATCTTAAAATGCATATGCACTCGGGGGCGCCTGGGTGGCTCAGTCGGTTGAGTGTCCAACTTCAGTTCAGGTCATGATCTTGCAGTTTATGAATTCAAGCCCTGTGTTGGGCTCTGTGCTGACAGCTCAGAGCCTGGAGCCTGCTTGGGATTCTGTGTCTCCCTCTCTCTCTGCCCCTTCCCTGCTCATGCTCTGTTTCTCAAAAATGAATAAACGTTAAAAAAATTTTAAAAAAATGTATATGCACTCAACAACAGAGCTTCAAAACATATGAAGTAAAGAATGAGTTAAGAAAGTAGGGGTAGACAAATCTACAATCATAGCTACATAATTTAATATACCTCTCTCAGTTAATAATAGAAGACATGAACAAAATTTTGAAAGGATATAAAAGACATGAATAGCATTATAACTAGTTAACATAGTGAACATATTTAGAAAAAAACTATACCCAAAAAACTGCAGGATGCACATTCTTTCCAAACACAAAATCACCAAGCTATAGCAAACCATAATCCATAAAATTTCTCAATCAATTTCACAGGCTTGCAATGTTACTAAGTGTGTTATCTGATCAGACCACAATTAACTTAGAAATTAATAAAAAAAAAAAAACCCAGGAAAATCACAAATAATTGGAAATTCAAAATCACATTAAAAAGAAACCCATGGGATTAAGAATCAATCACACAGAATTTGGAAAATATTTGGAACAGAAGTATGATTAAAACACAGCATGTTACAATTTGTGGGATACAGATAAAGGGATGATTACGCAGACCTTGGTAGCTTTAAAGGCTTATGTTCCAAAAGAATAAAATGTTAAAGTCAGTGATCTAAGTGATCAACTTCATAAACTAGAAAAAGAACAAATTGAAATCAAAGTAAGCACAGGAAGGATATGATTAAGATAAGAGCAAAAATTAGTGAAATAGGAAAGAAACAATGGAGAACATCAACAAAAAAGTTGGTTCTTGGAAAAGACTTTTTAAAATGATAAGCCCATTGGGGATTCTGGGTGGCTCAGTCGGTTAAGAGTCTGACTTCAGCTCAGGTCATGATCTTGCGGTCTGTGCTGACGGCTCAGAGCCTGGAGCCTGCTTCAGATTCTGTGTCTCCTTCTCTCTTTGCCCCTCCCACACTCGTGCTCTGTCTCTGTCTCTGAATAATAAATAAATATTTTAAAAATTTACAAATAAATAAATAAATAAAATGATAATCCCATAGCAGGACTGATCAGAAAGAGAAAGGGAAAGAGCAGAAAGAAAATTTGAATAGAAATATATTTGCTAAAATGTTGAATTCATAATTAAAAACCTTTCCACATAGAAAATTCCAGGCCAGGGTTGCCTGGGTGGCTCAGCCGGTTAAGTGTTCGACTCTTGATTTCAGCTCAGGTCATGATCTTGTGGTTCTTGAGTTCAAGCCCCACATGGGGCTCTGCACTGACAGTGTGGAGCCTGCTTGAGATTCTAGTCAAGTTGTGTTGACAAAGAATAGGAAGGTCGTACACTTTAAACTACTTTATCTCAAGACTTGCTATAAATTTATAGTAATCTAGATAGTGTGACTGTAGTTTATGGATAGACAAATTGATTACTTGGCCAGACTAGGGTCCAAAAGTGGACAGAGAGGAACATTGACATTTTGCACATGAGGAACAATTAATTTTTGATCCAGGTGCAAAGATAATTTAACAGAGAAAAGATGGTCTTTTCAACAAATGGTGCTAGACAAACTAGATACCAATGTACAAATAAATGAGCTTTGATTATTACCTAGGTGAAATTCAAGAATGTAAGAGCTTCTAGGGGCGCCTGGGTGCCTCAGTCAGTTAAGCGTCTGACTTCATCTCAGGTCATGAACTTGCAGTTCATGGGTTCAAGTACCGCACTGGGCTTCGTGCTGACAGCTCAGATCAGGGAACCTGCTTCGGATTATGTGTCTCTGTCTCTCTCTTCCACTCCCCCACTCATGCTCTGTCTCTCTCTCTCTCTCTCAAAGGATGAGTAAACTTTAAAAAAATTAAAAGAAAAGAATGTAGGAGTTTCTAAAGTAAAACATTACAGAATTTGTTTGCAAACCAGGAACAGACAATAAATTCATAGGAAGAACAGGAAAAAAAAATCCATAAAAGCAACAATGATAAATGAGGTTTCATCACAATGAAAAACTTTGCTCGTCATAAAACACTATAAGAAAAACGAAGACAAGACCACAGCTAAACATTTTATGGTAACTTCATTTGCAAAGCATATATCTTTTAAAAGCACCCATATCCAGAAAATTAAAAAAAAAAAAAGCTTTAATATCTCCATATAAAAAAGACCAAAACACTAAAGTTGGGCAAAAGATTTAAACAAGCACGTCAAGGAGAAATATATACAAATCCTATTAAGACATGATCAGTAATCATATGAGATCATGATAAAAATTATTAGTTTTCAGAGAAATGCTAATTAAAACCACAACCAGATATCTGACCACTAGAAACTCGTTAGAATGGCCAACATTAAAATACTACGTGTTGGCAAGGATGTCGGGTTGGAATTTTGCTACCCTGGCGATGGAAAAGAACAATGGTACAATTATTTTGGAAAATATTTTGATAGTTTCCTGAAAAGAGAGAAATACATGTCCACTATGACACAGCAATTCTACTCGTAGGCATTTTCTCAAAAGAAATAAAAACTACCTGTCCATAAAAATTCTGGTACATGAATGTTCTTAGATCTTTTCTTCATAATAGTGAAAACTCCAAAGCCTAGCAACAGAAGGATGGTTGAAGAATTTCTACTTTATTCATAGAAAGGGCTGGTAATTATTAACAAAAAGGAACAAACTACTGACACATACGGTAACATAGATGATTCTCGAAAATATCATGCTGAGCCAACGAAGGCACACACAGAAGAAATACGGACTATGTGACGCCATTTATATGAATTCAAACCAGCAACACCAACGCGTAGGGGAAAAAAGGCAAGTGGGAAGGTTGGTTGGGAAGGGGCATGAGCTAGTTTTATAAGGATATGATTATTTTCTGTGTTCTTGACACAGGTACATGCATGTAGGGGATTTCACTGTGTCTCTGTCTTTATATTACCTTTTTAAGAACATTAAAAATGAATTATTAATATTAATAGGTTTACTTTTTTGTATCACTTGTATTATGGGTTAGCAATTTCAACTGCTTTGTGTATTTTCTAGACTTGAACAAATGAGTGGATATATTTAAAATAATGAGCTTGTCAGTGTTGAGGTACAGAGTTGTAAATATGAAAATATAGAGCATATCCATTGTGTTGATTTGGGGTTGGAGTTATCAGTATGAACCCATGATCTTAAAGAGATAAATATAGCTAGGGGTGTGTGTGTGTGTGTGTGTGTATGTGTGTGTGTGTGTGTAAATTTCCTAAATTTCACAAATTCCTAAATCTTTCTAATGAGAGAACCTGGAAACAATGGGTCACCCACGGCCATGAGCATACCTAATGCTGAGGTCTTGGTTCCAAATACCCTTTTCTTCTAAAAGGAACCAGGGCTCTTTGAATGAAAGGTTCCTTGCAGGGATGCAGCAGGTTTGAAAGCAAGTGAAATTTCGGTAACTTTTTTTGTGTTACAATGTTAAGGAGAGTCTCAAGGAATGAACAGTCTATGACAAAATAAGAATATAAATTAAATAATGACAATAATGGATTATAATCTACTGAATAAAACAATTTACAAGTCCATTCTGATGCAAATAATAAACGCACAAACAAGAAAACAAATAGGGCAAAGGAAACGTCTGCCTTATGGTAGAATGCCAACTTATGAATAGCAAAGGAAGGATAGATTTAGAGAAACATTAATTCTTGCTAGAACGATTAAGTGAAGGTTCTGTGAGGAAGAGGATATTTGCATAGTCTTGAGGTATTTCCCCACAAGTTATTTGTTATTTACCAAAGGAAACTGGGTAGAGATTTATCAGTTACCACTTTAACCAAATAATCCAAATCACTGTCACCAATGGCAGGACCAACTGACGTTCAATGTCTCCTGAAGTTACCCATTGAGAAGGGCACAACGCTTCAGAGGTATTCCCGACCAAAAAGAAAAAAAAACAACCCCCCCCCAAACAAAAATAACAAACAAACAAAAGAAGCCATATTCAAAATCTAATAATGAGGAAATATGAGACAATCCTGAACTCAGTTATTTTCTATACCATACCTGGATGGTAGTCTCCAAAATATTCACATCAAGACAGAGGCTGAAGAACCGTTCATATTAAG
This sequence comes from Panthera onca, assembly GCF_046562875.1. Lineage (NCBI taxonomy): Eukaryota > Metazoa > Chordata > Mammalia > Carnivora > Felidae > Panthera > Panthera onca. The sequence continues at coordinate 139,475,272 of NC_138343.1, forward strand.
GAAGCTTTAGACACATGGTAACTAAATACAGTGCACCCTTATCAGTTAGATCCTGGACTGGAAATGTTATATAACATGTTACACACACACACACACACACACACACACACACACACACTTATGTGGATCCATAAAAGACACTGCTGGGATGATTAATAAATTTAAATATTCATTTGCACTGTACGTTAGAAAATGTAACAGTATTGAATTAAATGTCTTGACTTTGATAATTACACATATGTTACATAAGAGAATCTCTTTTCTTTAAAAAGCCGAGGTTAAAGTGCTGGGTGGGAGGGGTCCTGATATTTCCAATCTCAAAAGGAGAGGGAGTGAGAGCGAAAAGGGGAGGGAGAAAGGGCGAGGAAAATGGGGCAATGCGTACAGGATGGTTGAATCTGGGTAAAGGTTATATATGGGAGTTTCATGTACGATTCTTGTAACTTTTCCCATACATTTGAAATGATGGAAAAAAATTGAAAGTTAAAAAAAGTTGGGGAAAACACTCGGGAAGACACTTCACAAAGGAAGACTATGCAGACATCCAGGTTGGTTTCTTGGAAGACTGGTGGGGGTGTTTTGGGGGGATTTGTGGCTCAACAGTCAGGCGATGGTGTCCAAGGCAGCTCTGTGGTTGACTCTAGGGCCGTGGAGGGCTGTGGCCTGTCCTGGTGTTGCGCTTGGCATCTCCTAGACAAACTACACAAGGTTGGGTGTCTGAAATCAAGAGTCCTAGTCCTCATATCTGTGCATTTTCTTGGGAAATGATAGTGTAAGTAGCAATTAACAGAAATTGCATCGATCTCTTTCTTTTTGGGAGCAGAAAGTTTTACTCTGTGAAAACCAATTATATAGAGAAAGCGGAAAAAAAAACCTTGCTATACAACTTAGACTAATTGGAAGGAAATACATTGTTCCTTAAAAGCTTAATCATGTTAAAAGAGATATGATGTTCTAGAATCATCTTCAGAAAAGGCCACGTTTTGTAAAGAGTCAGCAAGAACACCAAGGCTGGAGACCACCAATGAAAACCTACACAGTTCAACTGTGTTATTCCCAAGAAATAGATTTTAGAGAAAAAAAAATTGAAAAAAAAGGAGAAATCTAATCTATCAGAACTAGATGAAAACCTGAGCTCTCACATTTCAAGAAGGGTAAAGTCTCCAGAACGAAACTGAATATTCATCAAATTACCAGTGGCTTTTCCAAATAGAGCATTAGGGCAGAACAATCGCCATAAGAAGCTCCTCCTAAGGGCTGTCTTTTTTCCTAAAAGGAGAACCTGCACCCCAGTCTACTCAGATTCCTTCACTTCTTCCTCCAGCTCAAGGTCCATTGTTGCCAGCAGAATCGTGGGGACATGTCTTGAGGTGAGACTTCCCTTCCTTCCTACCCCTACAGGAAACAGGTATGGAAAATACCTTGAAAATACTTTGTGCCAAGTATAGTTCTGGTCTACCACAATATTCAGTAGTTATACAAGATTCCTCTATTCCAAGGAGTATTCCTGACTTTCCCCCTTGTGCCATATACTAGCCCTACGCCCAAACCTGACAAAATGTAAATAATGGTCGGTGGCCTACAGGGTTGATCCAGTTTCAAACAAACCTGTTAATTGATGCAAAAACCTTGAGACTTTTGTCCCTCTTTGAAAGGAATTTTTGGACCGTCTCTCCTTTTTGGCTTAGGGAAAAGCCATCTCATGAAAGATTAGACTTTTGCCTAAGGGAAGGTTTACAGAATTGTGACTCTTAGGATAGCATTTTATAGATAAAATGTATACACATATTTTCAAAAGAAAATAATGGCACCGCATGGGAGCGTTGGTAAGATCCGGTATCTGTTTACTTGCATAGAACTTTTATAGCAGTTTTTCAAGCCAACATACAGTGTTCTGGCCAAGCCTGGTGTTTTGATGTGAATGGGGAAAAGCTGACCATGGCTGTGTGGTACCTGTGAGTGTGCAGTATTTGGTTTAGGCAGGAAGAGTTCCTTTGTTGTACATAATTGCCAGAGTGGAACCGGAGTGCCAGCCTGCTTAGCGTGCTGACTCCACATATATGATTCATTTGTGATTCATTTACAAACACTTGTCCACAGAGATTTGAATCCTGTGGTGCTGGATCTGAGGAATAAAAAAGGACAAACTAGCAAAGCTGACTCACTCATGTGAAGAAGGAGTCTATTAGCCTATTTATTTGTAAGGCAGAAGACACTTATATTTCAGATGATGTCACTACAGTAGGCATTTCTGTGTGTGGCCGCGGGGGGGGGGGGGGAGAGAATAATATTATGATTTAGTTTTCCTTCGTACATTATCATACTTACCTGTGGTTTCCCCCAAAAGTTTATAATAAATTCAAATGGACGATCAAGCCATATGTAAAATTTGGGAGGAGGATTACATGAATTATATCAATTGCTTGCTTAGTTAATTTCATGTAAGTGAGTAAATGTATTTAAACTACAATAAGATCTAGCATTTAATAATACAAAGTCAATATAAATCACTCAGAGCCTCTCCAAGAAAAGGAAGTGCTCCATGAATACAACTGTTTTATTTCTTGTGGTGGTTAAAATTTCCCCGGGTTCTGAGCTGGGGGTGGGAAGGACCACAACTTCGACTAAGAAAAAGCTTAGAAAAGGTGCCATAAAAAGAATCTTTGGAGGGGAAAAGAAGCAGAGGTAGAGAAGACAATGGTTAAGATAGTTTGGTGTGCCCGCCTTCAGGTGGCGCTACAACCCCTCCACAGCCAAGCTCCTGTCCAGCTGGTAGTAAGTGAGCAAGAGTGAGAGGAGGAAAGGAACAGGTGTGGGGAGAGGAGGGCATAGGTAGGAAGCATTCATCTGGGAAGAGGTATTAATAAATTGTATGTCTGCAACTTGGGGGAGTGTCTGTAAACAGAAAGAGGAAGCGTGTACATCCAAGGAGAGAGAAGGGTTCTATAAATTGTATTACGAAAACAGTCTCTCTCTGATTAAAGCAAAGTGGGTTGAGTTTTCGGAAAGAAAATCCTGGTGTTGTTTTTCTGATGTTTCACGTGTTTGATCTGGCAGATAGAGCTCTGTGAGCAAAATAACGTACGATGACTTTATATGCTGACACATTTAAGTAACACCGGCTCGCACGTCTCTCTCTGGCCTTCCAAGCGAGCCAATATTACAGACAAATTAATGTATGACTGCATGAACAGGCTCTTATTTCTCTATTGTCTTGGTGGCCATTTGCCTGTCCTGAAAGGAGGGATGGATCAGCCATTTTTAAAATCCATTTCAAGAGAGATTATAACAATCACCTATCCTGTCGGTCTGTGTCATTAAGTATAAATGAGTCTGTGATGAGAAAAGTCAAAGCTCCGTTTTATTAGTCTTAATTTTAGTTTTGATTTTTGGATACCTGATTTGCTTTCACATTGGATACCTTAGACAAAAGCAAAGTCAACGGCTGATCTCTTGGTTTTCCCTGCAGTGAGCATAATTGGACACTTTATGGAAGTGATGTAACTGTCCGCATAGATCCCACAAAACAGTGAAGACTGCTAGATTAAAAAGAAGTCTTTTAATATATTTGTGATTAACTGGCAACTGTTCTACGAAATTGCAGGGAAGCAGAAATAAACAGAAAAGGTTAACAAGGTAGGACTCAGGGATGATTATTTGTACAGGAGGAAGAAAGGCCAACCCGCACCCAAGCTTTCTCTCAGACGTCAACCTGTTTGATAAATAAGTAATGGGGAAAAAGAATTTCCGCCCTCAGATTTACACATTTTGTACTCTTTAGCTCTGACCTTTGTGCATGGCCACAAATCTGATGCTAAAGAGCAAGTCTATGAATTATGGAAAACGAGAGATGAGTCCAGGGGTTTGTGTTTGCAATATGTAGCTCCATTCTCTTTACCCCAGTTGAGGACACAGAGTTCTTCTTAGTATCTTTTTCCCCCCATAGAGTTCTGGGGATCTGTATTTACATTTTGTGACAAGTTCCTTTACTCGCTTATCGTTTGGAAAATTGCCCAACTGATTGTCCAAAAGATAGTCATTCTGCCTGACAGATAGCAGAGCTCGTTGTTAGGATACAAAATTATTGTCATTGCTATCCGCCACAGTTAACATCATAAACTAACCTATGGGTTTGTATCTTTGAGGAAAAATGCCGGGTAAATGGTGGTCTAAAAAAACCAACATGGTGGCTCATTTCCAAGGGTGACCGTCAGGAAAGTGGGTGGCTGGGAGATGCTATTCTTGCCCAGGTATGTAATTATCAGACCACCACTATATAATCTGGGTGATGACTACAGAATGATTTCTGGTAGTTGATTTCAAATACGTTAAGAAAAAAGATAGTGAGATGTAGCCAAACTTACTAAAGGGGGAATAACAGACATTGAAAGTAAGAAAATTAGTAAAGATTCACAACATAGATGTTAATCCTGTGACATTCAAGTCCTCAGAGCAACTGCACAACCTGCCTCAACGAAGTTAACTACTGGAGCCTCTGGGTGGCTCGGTCGGTTAAGTATCCTACTTCTGCTCAGGTCATGGATCTCACGGTTCGTGGGTTCGAGCCCCGCGTTGGGCTCTGTGCTGACAGCTCAGAGCCTGGTGCCTGCTTTGGATTCTGTGTCCCCCTCTCTCTCTGACCCTTCCCCACTCACACTCTGTCTCTCTCAAAAATAAATAAACATTAAAACATTTTTTAATAAAAATAAATTAACAAACATTAAACAACTTTTTTAAAAAGAGGCTAACTACTACCATTGAGGATGGAAAGTATATCAAGAGAGTCTTTTTTTTTTTTTTAATTTTTTGAATGTTTATTTATTTTTGAGAGGGAGAGAGACAAAGCGTGAGCAGGAGAGAGGCAGAGGGAGAAGGAGACACAGAATCTGAAGCAGGCTCCAGGCTCTGAGCTGTCAGCACAGAGCCTGATGCGGGGTTCAAACTCACAGAGGGCAAGATCATGACCTGAGCCAAAGTTGGATGCTTCACCGACTGGGCCACCCAGGTGCCCCAATCACGAGAGTCTTCTTAAGCTTAACCCTCCATTTCTTTAGTTACCATAAGATTTCTCCTCCTCCTTTTTTGAGGATTTAACAGGCTAAATGCTAAATGTTACATACATGAGCTTTTCAACTATCAATTCATTTTTTAACTTTGTTGAGGTATAATTAACAAATAAAATTGTAAGCTATTTAAAGTATACATGATAATTTGATATAATTATGCATTGTAAAAGGATTCCCCCACTGAGTTAATCAACATATTCATTACCTCGTGTATTTTTTACTGAGTCCAAATGCTTTTTTTTAGATTCTACATATGATTCCTACTCTTGTCTTTCTCTCTGGCCATTTCACTCAGCAACATGCCCTCCAGATCCATTCCATCCTGTTGCAAATATTCCTCCTTTTTAAAGGCTGAATAATATCCCATGGACATAGGTACTACATCTGCTTTGTCCATTCATCTATCAGTGAACACCCAGACTGTTTCCATACCTTGGTATCGTGAATAATACTGCTAAGAACATGGGAATACAGATATCTCTTCACGATAATGACTTCATTCCCTTTGGATATATACCTAGAAGTGGGATCGCTATATCATATGGAGTTATATTTGTAATTTCTTGAGGACTCTCTGTACTATTTTCCATAGTGGGTATACCAGTTTACATTCCCACACCAGTGTACAGAAGTTCCCTTTTCTCCACTTTCTGGCTAGCAATTGTTATATCTTGTATTTTTACAGCAGACATTGTGACAGGTACGCGGTGATATCTCATTGGGGTGCACACATGTTTTTACATAATCGGATGACCCCGGGAGGTAATTACAGAAAAGGAAACTGAAGCACAAGGAGGTGAAGCAAATTCCTCAAAGTCCTTTAGATGGAATTAGAATTCACACCCAGGCTGGAACCGAACTCATAACCAATGTTCCCCCCATTGTCTTCATAACTTGTGTGCCAGGATAGCTTAGCGTCATGGTACGGGCCCAAACACCTGCTTTTCAATCATACAGTCAGCCATGTTACACTTTAGGAAGAAAGGCTTTCCGGGGTCCCAGGACTGTTTTATTTATTCAGAATAATGCTAACTATTTTCTTCTGTCACTGCAAAGTAGTTACTGTGTCTTCTCTTTCTTTGGGTGGTTCACCTGAAACTTCTGTTATCAACATGTTTACACTAGACTAACGAGAATTCAAACCCTCTCTGCAACTGGTTTTTTATTATGTGTGACACACTTCATTGGTCCAGACCCTCACCGGATAGAAAATACCTCCTTGCCTGCAAAGATACATGGATTTACGCTCATTAATTCCATGGCACTTTAAATGACCTGCCCATTTCTGTGGCCTTTGAAACATGGCTCCATTAGATCAGTGTAGGGGCCAACCTTTGATTAGTACCTTGAGAAAGTCAAAATCTATAATTAGACTGGCATAAAACCTGGGGTTTTCCAAGTCTCTATGGAGAAAACCACAAATCTATTCACTTGTTCCAGTTAGTTTTGACTCAGCAGTAATATTTATAGAGAGGTCATTTTACTCACAAAGCTGTCTGCCAGGAGTCTGAATCATGATTCCTAATAAAAATGGGTTTCAAACTCTCTAAGACCTGTGAGAACAATCAGGTGATTTCAAAACTTTAAGGATCGTTTATTAGAACAACCAAATGTTTGGGGGATATTGAGAATTTCTTTCCTATATATTAACATCAAGCTTTTATAGCGTAGCCCAAAAAAATCAATGTGAGTTATATTATATTGAACTTTCTTCTTTGCTTGTATAATTATGAATTACCTGGCAAGACATAAATCATACATACTACCCATTTGGACACTGGCTGTGAAACTGCAAAACTCGAAGACTCAACAAGTGTCCCCAGGCCTTGGTGTCACGTGGTCTTTTGGTCTAGCTGGGTTTCAGTGTTAGTACTTTAATCCCAAATGGAGTTCTTTGAATTTTTTTTTTAACGTTTATTTATTTTTGAGACAGAGAGAGAGAGAGAGACAGAACATGAACGGGGGAGGGGCAGAGAGAGAGGGAGACACAGAATCGGAAGCAGGCTCCAGGCTCTGAGCCATCAGCCCAGAGCCCGACGCGGGGCTCGAACTCACGGACCACGAGATCGTGACCTGAGCTGAAGTTGGACGCCTAACCGACTGAGCCACCCAGGCGCCCCACAAATGGAGTTCTTTAAATTGGGGTCTTGTCAACAAAAGATTGGGAACTAAGATAGTACTAAAGGAAAAATATTTTGGAGTTTTCCACCTAGAAAATGAACTCTGTCTATCAATACGTGATGTATATTCAGGTAGGATTCAATTTGGTCACTGGGACTACTCCACCAAGGGATTGGTAAATGATGCAATCACAATGTCCAGAAGCAAAGTCCTCAGTTCTGCTCTCATCCTTTTCATCGCCTTCTTGAATGACATGACCAAAATGGTCATCTTCTGTGTCCAAGGATTCCAGAATGAACAGCATAAATTATTTATGCACTTAAACTACTTTAAGTATTTATTTAACTAGTTTAGCTATTTATTTCTTTAACCATTCATAAGCTTTAACTACTAAATTGGGTTAATAACTATCATTAAAACTCTTGAGTTATGCTCTGCTAAGTTACGTTACGTTACATTATGACAAATGATGCTCAAAAGAGTAAAAAGACTTGCTGACAGAAACAAAGGTCCTACATATCTGTATTAGCTTAAACTTTTTTTTTTAAGTTGATTTACTTATTTTTAAAGAGAGAGAAAGAGACAGAGAAAGCACGTGAGCAGGGGAGGAGAGAGAGGGAGAGAGAGAGAATCCCAAGCAGGCTCTGCACTAAGAGTGATCCCATCAGCCTTGAAATCATGACCTGAGCCAAAACCAAGAGTCGACTGAGCCACCCAGACGCCACTGTATTAGCTTTCAATCTATGTCTGTATCTCTCTGAAACCTACAGTGGTTCCTCCACTTTCTCAAATGCTTCGGGCTGGTCTCATGCTTTTTTTTTTTTTTTTTTTTCCCATATTTTACAACATATGTATCCGTTGCTGGTTTTTGAGCTTTCAAAAAATAGTACCACGCAATAAAGACGCTTAAACAACTTGCTTTATTTCACTCAATATTATGTTTCCAAGATTCACGCAGGTTGCTGCATAGAGCTATCACACTGATTTTTCACTCCTGTGTAATATTCCGTTGTTTGCATATTTCACAATTTTATATTCTCATTTTATTGCTGGTGTTTTTGCCCCAAGTTTTGCTAGGAAGTCCAATATTTCTAGAACATTCTTAGAAATCTCTATTTGAGTCACTCGTGCAAGTATTTTTCTAGGTTATATACCTAGGAATGATATTGCTGGTTCAAAGGGTATGCATCTATATAACTTTAAAAAGTTACTACCAGATTGCTTTCCAAATGGGTATGCCATTTGGTATATACGATTTACAGTCATATCAGCTAAGTGTAAGCACTTTAATTGCTCTATACCCTTGCTGGTACTTGGTATTTTGAAAAAAAATTCTTAATTTTATTTTCTGTTGTAAAAGCTATTTTCTTTTTCTGTGAAATGCCTGTTCATATCATTTGCCTTTTTTTTCTACCGGGTTATCTTTTTATTGGTGTTCTCTAAAGGACTTCTTTATAAATTTGGGTCATAAATTCCTAAAAATTTGCGTTGGACAATATCTTTTCCTAGTCTGTGGCTTGTCCCACATGCTTGTTGTTATGTGTGTGAAGTTTCCCTACGTTCATTGTTCATTGTTGGCTCTTGGCCTTGCCTCTGGTTTTCTTTGTTTTTATGTCCCGAGGGCATATCTTTTATTAGTTACTTGGCCATCAGAGGATGAGTCTCAGCCTGCCTTCTCTTCTACGAGTCCTACCACTACCTTCATATATAGTCATCTGATGGACTTCTTGGTCACATCTTCCTTCTGGTCCCCTCCGCCATCTGACCTCAGACAGCACAGCCACATCCTTTGATCTGTCCCCACTATCAGGCACCCGTAACAAGATTGTCTGGCACTTCAAGAGAAGGTGGACAGACACTTGTAATTCCTATGATAATTATCCCCTGGAACACTATCCTCCAAGAACAGACTACACTATATTTTTTTCTGGTCACTCAAAAAAACAAAAACAAAAGCAAAACCAAAACTGTCCTTCTTTTCTCAAGAAACAAGATGGGGGAACTCAATAGGCCAAAGCTGCCTCAAACATAAAACTGCTGCCTTTCTCGACAAAATGTGCTTTTTCAGCACTTTTACGTCGTTTAGCTCCTTCTTGCCTCACTGCCTGCCAGTTACATTGGTGCTTGAGATCATTTGCCCTTGCTTCTGTACATACTGACTCTGTGGCTTGAATGTCCTTTGAGTTAGTCTGTTTCAAACTTTTTGCTTTTGGAGTGCCCGGATTGTATCTGTTTGGCTCTCCTCACACGTAAGACCTGAGAAAGCACTACAGACAGCTAGGCACTTCATAAATACTTCTTCGTAATGATAAAAAGTCACTAAAATATGTATCAGCATTAGGTTTTCATAGGCTCCAAAAGTCCTTTATGCACAGTGAATAAAATAACGTCAATGATCAGGTCTAAAGAAATACTAACTTTTTATAAGGCTGTAGTAAAACTAGCAAATCTTCATGCGCTCCACCAACTTATAATCTTCCGTTGCCCAACAGGTCTTCTGTCCCTTTGGCTACGAAGGACGTCGGTGTTAACTGCCCCTTCATACATCTGAGCTGAGACCTTTGGGACTCTTCTGTTTTCTGGCAGAACATCCTGCCTGCAGACTTTGGCTGGCACTTGACCATAGAGACCGTGAGCCACTCTTCCTGTACATCACCGACGATCTTCCACCTGCTGTGGCTTCTCCCGCTTTGAGGTGGTACCTGCACAGGTGGACGGGCTGGGTGGCTAAGGAAGCAGAAAGAGCTCTTGCGTGAGAAGAGGCATGAGTGGGAAAGGCTGGCAGAGAGGCTCCTCCACATCGTGAGAAGGGAATAGATGAGTCTCTAATGTCCACGCTCAGTCCCACTCCCCTGATCTTATCCTTGTCTTCATTTGGACATGTGCTTCGATGGAATGTCAAAATCCTGCCAAAAGGAATAGCCGGAAACATAGGCCTGCTCAGGGGCTGGGATAACTGGATCTAATGACAAGCTCCACTTTAAAAAGAGTGGGAAGGAAAGAGCGAGGGTGGTGGGGGGAGGAGAGGGGAAGGAAGGGGGACAAAGAAACAAAGAAACTGCAAGTCTCTTATCATGAGAGTAAGAGGATGCCTGGAATTGCAATTAGTGCTTAATCCCTTTAGTCTGAGATCCTGACTTGTTTGAGAATGCAAATGTCACATGCTGGTGGGGTGAATGACTCTTACTTTGTTGTCATATCCTTTAGACTTCAATGCAACAGAGGAATCAGAAATGTTTGAGAAGAGAAGGGGAAAGAACTGGAGGCACTGGCCAGCCCACAGATGAGCAGGGGAGGAAAAGAATGAAATGGGCAGGCTGCGTCCACTGAAAACTCACCCCAGTCTGTGGGTGCGGTGTGACCTCAGGGCTGAATCTCCACGGCTCTTCCACCGGGACTGCGCATGTGCAATGACAGCAGTTGCTGTCTGCAGCAGATCAGAATGTGACCACCTCACTTGCTTTTCTTTGTTCTTATATCTCTCTTTTCCCAGCACATTTCTCACACCAACAGATTCCTTAGGAACATACCGGAGATGGGCATAGCATGGTGGCAGCCTTTGGAGACAGGAGATAGGATAGGAAGATAGGAAATGGACAGGGAAAGATTAGGACCTGAGGTCCCTGGGTGGGGAAAAACAAATTCTCGGAGCATTGAACTACAGCAAACCCCCTGGGGCTTAAGGTCCCTCTTAAGAAGGTAACAGACATCACCTACTCCCCCTCAGGATCCCCTCGGGAATTTGACAAGCAAAATACCTAGCCAAACCATACAATTTAGGGACATACAACTTAGGGACATACAACAAGGGACAGTATGGCCGTCTGACCCCTCACACAATGGAGTCGAACCACTCAGGAATGGACAACCCAGCGCCTAGCGTTATCCAGCCAATAAGGGTCGAACCTGAGAAGGAACCAGGGGAAAGGGAAGGGGGTGCTGGCAAGAACCTCACAGAAGAACCTCCTTGGCTATAGTCGCGGGCGTTCACTTTCGCATGTCCCCTCTCTGTAAAGAGAGCTTTCATACTAGTCTTCCTTTCTGCGCTTATACTCTAATAAATTTTTGCCTGCCGCTCATTTTGCGTCCACCTCTTCTTCTTTGAAGCAGCGAGAGGACAAATCCCGGGTATCGTGGTGAAAAACCCTCCATTACCTGGATTTGTCAGGGTTTGCCAAACACTAGTTATGAAGACCTTGGGTTACCTACGTGTTCCAAGCCTTGGTTCGCCCATCTGTTTAACAGATGATGCTTGGGCCTGACTCCCAGGGGGAGTTCTAGGAATTTAGCACACACAGTGCTTAGTCTTTGCTTGGCATTTGCCCCCCCCCACCCCCCCGCCTCACCTCAGAAAATTTAGCTGTTATTTATATAATGCAGAAGCAACAAGTGAAATAAAGATAGTGAAGTAAAGAGAATTTTGTTTTCAGTGATCTGAACTAGATACTGCCCTGGAATCTGGGATGGTTCTTGGTCTCTAGTCTATTGTGAACTTGGCCAAGTCTTTTTCCTTTTGTGGGCCTCCTCCAGTTCCTCATGTATGAAATGAAGGGATTATATTGCAGAGTTCTGGTCCACCCCTGATATTCTATCCCTCTCTGCCCCCACTTACTCCTTTCTTCTAAATACACACATCTGCCTCCACATGACAGACGGAAGATGAAAACAGTTGCATGATATGATAAAATGGTCAATATCCCTTCCACGTTAAGAATATAGACTGATGCTAGATTGTAAGCTCCAGGAGGGCAGGGATTTTTGTCTGTCTGTCTGTCTGTTAATATATCTCCAACATCTAGGTTCGTTTGTGGCACATGGGCAATGCTCAGAAAATATGTGCTGACTGAAAAAAATTACTACCCCATATAAAAACAGGCATTTTACGAAGAAGGAAAGTGACTGCCAAATAACCGTTTTTAAAGACCTTTTACATCTTAGTAATAAAAAAAATCCCGTTAAAACAATGGCATTTGCTTTGTCACCTGTTAAATTGGCAGATGTTAAAAAACAACAATATTCACATCACTGGTGAAGGATAGAGAAATTATCACTATTTTCCTGTCACAATACAATATTTCTGGAATTTGGGGGGCACTATTTATAAGAAGCTTTGAAAAGGTGTATATGCCTGGACCCAACAATTCCACATCCAGAAATGTATCTTAAGACAATAATGAGGATATGCAGATTTAGGCACCAGAATGCTGTTTGCACTATCAAAATTTGGAAATAACCAGTGTTAATTAAAGGAAATCTGTTAAATAGAAGATGATACAGTCTTTTAATGAAATACTAATTAGCCACTCAACACATTGCAATTGAATATTTATTAACAAAAATACTCATAATAAATGTGATGAAGAAAGTTTATGAAATAGCATATATAGTATAATTCCAAATAAAAAATTACGTAGATCTTGGTTTCCATCAACAAAATTAACCTTGGTTATATATCTGGATAGTGGAGTTATAGGTTTCTGTAGTTTTCTCCTTTTTTTGTGCATTTTCTCCTTTTTTTCCACAACGGCCACAAATTGTTTTGATAATGAAATAATAAATCATATTAATTTAAAATTTTACCTTTTAGCTTTAATAAATGGAGATTTTCAGGGATCTACATCTTTCTTTCTTTCTTTTTCTTCTTCCTTTTTTTTTCTCCTCCCCCTTTACGTCTTCCTCTTCCTCCTCCTCCTTCTTCTTGGGCTTCCTCTTCTATCTGAACTATGCTTTTTGCTCATCCAGACTTTCTTCTACTATCGTTCGCATGGCTAAATTAATCAGATTTTAAGCTCCTGTAGGGCAGGGTTTCTATGTTTTCTTTATTCTTCAAGGTATCTCACACCCTTTCTGGCCACTTCATAAAAATTCCCTATTCTGAATTGAGTCAAATGCAATTTCCTTCCTGCTCTCATTAAACGCTTCCTATAAATCTATTCCAAGAGTTCTGGTAATAAGAGCAGCCCCCCAGGTTTCCTTTTTTATTGTATGCCAGTTCTTCACGATCATTGACATTTGAGGACAGAGCCTTGTACACTTGGGCAGGTGCGGAGAAGCAGGAAAATATTTATTTTGCGTTGCTCCCGGGTGGCTGAACTAAGTAACGGGAAGGTGGATTCAGGACATCCAAAGAAGAACTTTCTAACCATTAAAGATGGACATCAATAGGAAATGACTGTGCAATAAGGATAGGAACTCCCTTTCAGCAGAGATGTTCGAGCAAAGGAGAGAAAACAGTGCTTGCATGTACGCATGCACTGAATTAGAGAGTTTGACAGTTTTTCCAAAGATAAATGCACCTTACTTCTCTGAAGCCTCGCCCGCTGCTAAGAAATCAAGGGCCAAGGTAATATAAATGTTTGCCTCAGTGCTCCACATGGCTTACCTTGGATCCCAGACCCAGAAACCTTCCCCAGAGGCCCATGCCATTTCCCCATCTCTTTTATAGGTGCCCGTCCATCTCATGGTGCACCTGTGAAGACCACCTTCGCTTCCTTCCCCCAGGATCCGAGATGAACATGAGCTACCATTTATTGATTTTTTAAAAATTATTCTGTTTGGGCTGAGCGTTACGGCAAGCAGGTAAGCACTCGATGTGAATTACTTCACTTCATACTTCCCAAACTACCATAGCAGGTAGGATGGTCCCGAGATCGGGAAACTGGGGCTCATGAAGGTTAAGAAATGCATCTAAAGTCACACCTTATTGAAAGCAAAGGCAGAACTGACTACCCAGTTTGGTCTGATTCAAATTCGTGTACATAACGATCTCCTGCTGTGGCCGATGGAGTGCCGTCCGGGTTTCCAGGAGCTGAAAAAGTTGTGTTTCTTCTCCAGCCAGAGCCCCTTCTGGGCCCAGTGCCCACTCTCCTTCTCTCCGGTGCTGACACAGCTTGCGTCAGTCCCCAGGGGACTCCACGTGTGCCAGTCCTTTGTGTTTCTCTAACTCCCAGCCACCGGACGCAATCACACCGTCTCTGGGAGACTTCGGAGGCACCAGCTCGGGGGGCTGTGAGCAGGCACTTGGCCTCACTCTTCCTTCTCCCCCCTGGACAGTTGCTCAGATTTCTGCCACGTGGGTGCCGAGCTTTCATCTGGCCACATTTTCTTCAGTGGCACTGCCCAGCTGTATTCTGCTGTGGCCTTCTACCCTCTCTGACTCTGCAATGCAGTCCCGGAATCCTGGGCCACAGCACAGAAAGATACGCCGGTTTATCTACCACAGCCAGAAGAGCCTGGGGGATACTTATTTCATAGCTAATGGTTAGATGGATAGACTTGTTTATAAATATTGATGGATACGATGTCTTGTTACTGGGTTTTCCAAAAGAGACTGCATAACTGCCCTCTAGGGTTTTTGTTTTTCCCCACAGGGATATCGTGAAATTAATGCAACAAATTTTCTTTAATACTATTTATGCGGTAAACTCTGAAGAAAAATGTCCAAAAGAACACCTTTAAGAAGCACGGAGCCAGAACGTAACTCGAGGAATTCTAGTTCAGTCCGGCTACCACTTAGCAGGATATGACGGGCAATGTTTCCTACTGCGATTTCCTTAGTGGGTGGACCACTGAAGTGTCGTTTCTCGACACTGTGTATGGTTGTCCACACTTGTAATGTGATCTGAGGTCAGGCATGTCATATGCAATGATTTCTGGCACAATTTTCACGTTCAAATACACAGGCAAGATTTTTTTGTTTTCGGTAATCTCAGCTGATTAGCTGGTATCTTCAGGTTTTTGCGACAGAGTGGTTAATGTGTATGTCTTTTTACGAAATATCAGTACCTAATACTGCATAATACACCTAGATATCCTTATTTATCATTTTCTCTTCCCGACTCACACTGGAGTGTAACTCTGTAAGAGCCAAGTTGCTTACTGCTTTATTCACTGCTATAAACCACCCAGGCACGTAGATTATCACGAAACCCATAATATTTATCACAATAGCATAGGGGTTGTGTCGCTCCTGAAGATCTTTTGATGTAATTTACCACATTAATGAATATAAGAGAAAACCTATATAATTATCACTTTATTTTTCATTCATTTTTTTTACTTGATTTATTTATTATTTTGAGAGAGAGAAGGTGCAACTGGGGATCGGAGAGAGGGAGAGGGAGAGAGAGAGAGAATCCCAAGCAGGCTGTCAGTGCAGAGTCTGACTCGGGGCTCGAACTCATGAACTGCTAGATCATGACTGGAGCTGAAGTCAGCCACTCAACCGACTAAACCACACAGGGCGCCCCCGTAGTTATCTCTTTAAATACACAAAGAACATTAGGTAAAATTTAATACCTGATTCATCATGAAAGACTTCCAGAAAACCAAGATAGAAAAGAAACTTCTTAACTTGGCATAGATTATCTAAAAGGAAAACAAAAAAAAAAAACACAGCAAACATTGTAAAATTTTATTTAAAGACAATCAATAAGACATAAAGAAATGGAGAGATAATCTCTGTCCAAACACTGAGGGACTCAGAATCATTGAGATGTCAATTGCCTTCAACTGATATTTAAATTCACTGTAATTGTAGTCAAAATCCCAATGAGACTTTTATGCTTAAAAACCAAATCTAAAGTTTACAGAGAGGAGGAAAAGAACCAATAAGAGCAAAAACATTCTTTAAGAAGAAAAAGGTAAGGGAATTTGGCTCAACAGATATCAAAACTATATACAGAGTTTTGGTAATTAAAACAATGAGATATTTAAGCAGGGAAAACAGAACCACATATATAAGGAAGTTCAGTATAAACTCTTTTTTTAAGCGTTTATTTACTTATTTCTGAGAGAGAGAGAGAGAGAGAGAGAGAGAGAGAGACGCAGACAGAAAATCCCAAGCAGGCTCTGCACTGTCAGTGCAGAGCTGGACAGGGGGCTTGAACTCACAAACTGTGAGATCATGACCTGAGCCGAAATCAAGAGTCAGATGCTTAACCGAATGAGGACTCAGATGCCTCACAGAAGTTCAGTATAGCACAGAAATGGTATTACAGGTAAGCAAGAAAGGATAGATTTTTCCATAAACAGTGCTGGGGAAAGTGATTATTCATATGAAGACAAACACAATTTGATCATTTGTACAACACGCATAGAGTTAAATTCCAGGAGGATTAAATATGTACATACACAAAATTAAAAAAATATGAAAGTTTAAAATATAATATAGGAACATATATTTGTATTCTTGAAGAAAGAGATTTCTTTAACAAAATGTAGAAAGCAGTACCCATAAAAGATTCATGAATTCAATTTTGTTAGTTAAGAACTCCTATACATCTCTATAACTGTCAAGCTTAGTATCCAAAATAAGAATTTCTAAAAGCTGATGGATAGATAGATAGATAGATAGATGATAGGTAGATATGTATATGACCATGCTTAAAATGGATCAAGACCGTACAAAGCATTTTGGGGAAAGAAAACACAAATATTTAATTAGTTTCTATAAGGATACTCTATCTCATTAACAATCAAAAGAACATCATCTTTTAAAAAAGTACCATGGAACACCCACCAGATTGGCAAAAGTTTCAAACTCTGACAATGCAATGGAATGTTGGCCAAGGGAAACCCCCTAATCCTCTGTTGATAGGATTTATACGGGTACAACTGTTTAGAAGGCATTTATCATTGTCTCGCGCAGTAGTTAAACTTGAACATACATCATGTAGTCCAGATTGTCAGGGCCTCCGGTTACCCCGGTAGCCCACCCTGGAGGTGAGCTGCAGCTCAGATAAACAGGCTCCTTTCATGCTGATGGCTTTGAAAGCATCTGGCAGGTGTTCGCTCAGCCTATGGGTGGAACAAGCTGGAAGCAGCAAGGTGTTCATCCCCACCTCCCGCCCCTGAGCAACCCCGAGCCATGAGGGACAAGAAGGGAATAAACAGCCCAGCTTTCTCACCCTTGAAAGGACAATTTTGAGGTAAGTTGGACAGCATGTTCAAAGTACTCAGTGGAATCGTGTTCCCGTCGCCCACAGCAGTGACCCCTCTTTAATACACCATTTATAGACACTCCTTTCCCTGCCTCATTTCCCTACTCCCTTCCTGTGCTCCCTGGAATAACACCTCAAACAAACCCATGCATCCAAAGCCTCATCTCAAGATCTGGCTTTGGTGGAATTCAAACTAAAGCAGCAGATCCACTCCTAGAAATGTATCCTAAAATAATACCTGCAGGCCTGCACCAATGCATAATTATAATACTCTTATAGCAGCATGGTTTGTGATAAAAAGAAATGTAGTAGTCAAATGTTCATTAATGGAAGAGTAGACGAGCAAACTGTGATGTAACCATTTCATGAAATGCCACACAGGGGTACAAATCAGTGAATTACAGCCATATTAATTGACCTCAATCAACGATTTGGAAACATGATGTCGAGTGGAAAAAGATGCTGAAAATACATGCCGTGTTTTCGTTAAGTTCAAAACCAAACGGAGGCGTCTACCGGCAAGGGTTTGTCAATATACATAGGGAAATTGTAACGCAAAGGAGAAAAATGACAATAAACCAAAATCTAGTTCAGTAGTTTACCGGCGAGAGGGAGGCCAGGGAGCGGGTGGAGGAAGGAGACGTGAGAGCCACCAAACGTTGGGAGGTCGTATTCATGGCTCCTATGTTGATTAATAATTTAAAAAAAGACTGACACATATATCAGATACAATTAAAACCCTTCTTAAATCTCATGTTTTACTTTGTGGAAAGTATGTGATTTGATATGCTAAAATACATCAATTAGTTGAGAGAGAGAATTATTATACACAAAGGCTTTATATATTTTAATGGGTTCTCCAGTTCATGTTTTACATTCAGCAAAATCTGGAAGGTTTATGAAGACTCCTTAAGAGGGAAAAATCTCCTTTAAATGTTTCCACTGTTTCCCTAGGTTTCCTTGAGTAGAATTTTAACGTGACAACTTAGATTCCTCGAATCCACAGCTGGCATACCCCATAGATGCTCCAATAAGCAATAACATGTCACAGTTAGTGATAATGCATTTTGATTTCTTATATTTTTTAGTTCTATATGATACTAACTTACTTTTGCTATGCCTAAAATTTATGTGACATTACACGCTGTGGTACTAAAATCACGTAAAATAAAATCACTAAAATAACTTAGACCTTACGTGAAGGGTGCACCTTGGCAGTGAATTTTCTTTTCTTTTCTTCTTTTGACTTGAAAGCGTATGGTGTTAGAATAATTATTTGTGTGCTTCATATAGATAAAAGTTCCCAGCTGTTTATTATGGCTATGCATTAGTGAGCCATAATTAATGAAAAAAAATATCTGATCTAACTTTCTAAATTTAAATCAGTTTTAAAAATCTGTGATTTTTACATGGCAAGAATGAAGCCTAATCCTGCATCCAAAAGCAAGTGGCTGAAGTTACATGGGCCTTGTGTGGAAAGGGTAGGTACAATTTAAAAAAAACACACTACCTGGAATGTCTGGGTGGCTCAGTAGGTTAAGCGTTCGACTTCCACTCAGGTCATGATCTCACGGCTAGTGAGTTCGAGCCCTGCGTCGGGCTCTGTGCTGACTGCTCAGAGCCTGGATCCTGCTTCGAGTTCTGTGTCTCCCATTTTCTCTGCCCCTCCCTGGCTCATGCTCTGTCTCTCTCTCTCTCTCTTTCAAAAATGAATAAATATTTAAAAAAATTCTGTTTAAATTAAAAAATAAAAGAACACTACCTATGTGATCTTCTTCCAAAATACTGTTAACCATTGATAAAAGACCATTCAGTAAGCCATTGAAATAAAATATGTTTTGAAAGTCTGTATCTTAAAATGATACGATAAAAATGCATAAAATAAAAGAGAGATGCACTTACCTGGAAAATAGACCTAGATACATCCTTGTTTCTGTAATTGGATCTATGAATAATTAATTCAAAATGATTCAGCAAAGGATTAATATAGATGGTGAATCCTGGATTTGAGATTTTAATTGTGATTATAGAGCCAAGAAAATTACCTAGAAAGCACAAATACTCTGCATTGACTTAGCACAAGCTAATCACAGCAAACTTGTCCTGATTCCTATAAGGATGGAAAATGCAAACATGACCAGTATTTGCAAACAGAGAAGTGCCTGTCCATTTTGAGAAGTGTACAAATGGGGTTAAAGATACCACTGGATGGATTACAGCACCTTTTCATTTCTTTCTTTGTACTTCAGATGCATACGTCTTGATTTCTGCCTAAGGAAAGAGGGGAGATTTAGATTCGGTATTTCTTTTCTACCATATTTATGACCCTTCAAAAGGGTATTTTTGATGTTAGAAAAGACAGACAAAACAAAGAAATAAAAATTGCTTTGATGTAGGAAAATCCTTTGTTTGACATGCCGTATCCTTGTTAATAAGTGCCAAAAACTTAGGATAATGGTGAGAAAGATGATTTTTCTTGTGTACTTATATTATGCCAAGAATTGTAAGACAATAAGTAAATTTCTTTTCTCTTTCTAAAACATTTTTTTTCGTAAAAATCTGGGTCCTGAAGCAACACCATATTAAGAAAAATGTCTTGTATTCACATAAACCTTTCATAACTTATTAAACAGTTCTTACCTAGGGAGAAGGAAACCACCATTTATTGTGTGCTGACTATGTGCAGTTCAAGAGCACGGAGGTATTTATATGTAAAAAATTTACCCCTTATGATATATTTAAGACACAGGTATCATTTATCCCATATTTCAGATAAGAAAACAGATATTAGAAACTATGAATGGATTGTCTAAAGTCACAGTCAGAAAGTGTCGAAGCTTCGATTCCAACTCAGAGCTCATTCTGCTGGATAGCCTCTATTCTA
This sequence comes from Panthera onca, assembly GCF_046562875.1. Classification (NCBI taxonomy): domain Eukaryota; kingdom Metazoa; phylum Chordata; class Mammalia; order Carnivora; family Felidae; genus Panthera; species Panthera onca. The sequence goes on from NC_138343.1 coordinate 139,495,284, forward strand.
CGTGGGCTGTGTCATGTAGTAGGTATTAAGATACCCAACATCCGCAACTTATAAAAAGGCAACACGGCAGGGTTTTGTTGTCCGAGAGTCTGTTTTTGGCATCAGAAACACCCAACAACCTTGATCCATTCCATTCTACATGGGCCTACAGCAAAAGAGTTCATAAAAATTACAACTGTGAATTTAAAGAAGGAGATACCTCTTATTTTCAATTGTTTTAGAGATGAGACTCCTGTCTCTTGGAGTAATGACACTGACTCATAATAAAGCTATTCCCATCAGTTAAAAGCCCACACTAGTGGAGACGATCAGAGACTAGACCTGAAAGAGAAAAACCTATAAAAAGGAGAAATAAACATCCAGGGTCTATCACTGAAAATACTGGAGAATCTGAGACAAGGGAAACTTGCAGAGTTCCTATTAAATAACAACTGAAAATGAATAAGTCTAGAAAAACAAAGGACAAGGCTTTGGTATTTCAGGAATTGTGCTCCCGTCTTTAGGGTGAATTCTTTTACAAACTCACAGTGCAACTCATAGATCCCCAAATATTCATTAGAATGGCTTTGAGAAGACTCTATCCACTTCTCCAACCAGTATCCATACTTAATTTGGCACAGTTCAAAGACTATTTCCTGTACAAAAACAGAAAACAGGAAAAAAAATCTCTTTTCATAAGACTCTACCTCGGAAATGACATTGAGACATCCTGCCCCAGACAATGTCCACTTGTTCCTGGAATGCAGTGAGTTCTCCCAGTTAGCAAGATTGATTCCTTTCTCTTTATCCATTTGGTTTTCCTAATGTGGAGGTTTCTAGGAAGTAAACTGACTGTGATTCTAAAAATATTTCCTTTCATATTTCCCTGAATTTAACCTTGGGGTACACAGGATTGCACCATAAAACTCAAGTTCACGGACGTACTTGAATGTTATCTGCTCTGCCAAGTATGTACGACATTTTCAAAGAAGCAACTGGTACTTTTTTTTTCATTGCTTATATGTTTGATGAACCATACTTCTGGAGAAGATGGAGTGGGATGAAATGATGAAAGACAGGAACCACAGAGGCTGAAAAGTGACCTAGAAATCTTAATTTTAGCAATCATAGCTGTGGCCGAATTCAAGTTTACAGCAGCAGGGGTGAAATTATAGTACAAATTACCATGCTAGGCTAGAGAAATTATTCTCCACTGCATGGTTATTAAGTGATAGATAAATAAATAACACTGTGGGACTGATTGACAAAATATAAGTGACCTAAAAGCTGAAAGGGGCACCATGCAAATAGTACTGTGCAATCACTAGGCGTTTTAAAACTGCAATGAAATTTGTCACAGTACAGAAATCTTAAAATGGTATCTCAAGCCATTGCTAAAGTCATTCACAGGAGTCATTCTAAGGAATTTGCCACTAAAGAAACCAACATGTGTTGGTGTTTATTTTTATTTTTGAAGAAGGCCACTAACGACCCATGGTGAGTAGAGCCACGGGGCAGAATTGTTTTTCAGATACTGGATTTCAGCGATTTTAAGAGGCTTTGCCTTCCACATTTAAACATCTCTGATGTCTGCAATATATCAGTGTATCCAATCGACACGATGTTCGCTTTAAACTTACACTGTGATTTCTTAGACTTGATGAAATATGGTAGTAATGGCAATGGGCACATGCTCTTCTTTTTCGCTGTTAAAGTATAGGCAATCGCATTAGCATCAAAGGTAAAAAATTTACTGCCACTGAAGACAGTGTGTCCACGTGTTGCACGTGGCATTCAGCCTCCACAGGCTTTGCCAGCTGGCAGAGCTCCCTGGCCCCAGACGACCTTGGAATGCAGTGACGTGACAAACGGCAGTAGGGAATGGAACTGCTGTTCACTTTTCAAAGTGCCATTACACTGGGTTATAAGGATAACCACTTGATAAAGCACCCAATTGATGCTGTTAAGCAATTTACGTCTCCTTTCCAAATTTGCTGAGTTCTCAATACTGTCTAATGATATCAAATCTTCTTTGTAGATGATACAGCATCTGAACTTAACCAATGTATCTTTGGCTTAGTTTATTGCTAAACCAGCGTTTGGGTACTCCAGAGATATAATATCTCCTATTATCTCTGTTCTCCCAAAGCTAAAGTCTTATATGTATTCAAAATCATAAACGTTTGCAAAATTATGATTAAGAAACAGTGGATCAACCATAACCCAGCAATTGCACCAGTAGGTATTTATCCAAAGGAGATAAAAATGCTGATTCGAAGGGGCACATGCATCCCAATGTTTATAGCAGCACTATCAACAATAGCCAAATTATAAAACAGCCCCAATGTCCATCGACTGACAAATGGATAAAGATGATGTGGTATATGCACACAATGGAATATTACTCAGCCATCAAAAAGAATGAAATCTTGCCATTTGCAACAACATGGAAAGAACTGGACTGTATTATGCTAAGCGAAATAAGCCAGTCAGAGCAAGACAAGTATCATATGATTTCACTCATATTTGGAATTTAAGAAAAAAAACCACATGAACATTGGAGAAGGGAAGCAAAAATAAGATAAAAACAGAGGGAGGCAACCCATAAGAGACTTAAATACAAAGAAGAAAATGAGGGTTTCTGGAGGGGTGTTGGGTGGGAGGATGGGCTACATGGGTGATGGGAATTAAGGAGGGCACTTGCTGGGATGAGCACTGAGTGTTATATGTAAGTGACGAATCACTAAATTCTACTCCTAAAATCATTATTACACTATATGTTACCTAAATTTGATTAAAAACAAGATGCAATGGATCAAAGATTAGTCCTCTGGGCTGTAGAATAAGTACACTTCATAAAACCAACCTTCAGTAATGGCTTTCTTTGTGAGCTAAAACCTTCACTTCTGATGGAAGTATTCGTATGGTTTTGCCCACTCCAGAATCAGGAGCAGTGGAAATATTTCATTAATTTGTCAAAATGTGGAGGTTCCAAAAGGCAAAATGACCAATTGTACCCACCATAATAAAATACTAATTTTGTGTTAAAAAACCACAAATGTCTGAAGGACAAGGCATAGGATAAAATCATACTTGTTGAATCATTTTCATTAACTAGAGAATACAGATTATTTTCCCCAGTCCAGCCATTTTCCTTTCTCTGCTGCTGGAAGACAAACACGTCTTCTAGCTGAGGGTGTATATGTCTGAACCAAGGGACAGGTCTACACTACAGAGAGGTGGCTCCCTGGAGGACAGGGCAAAGATGATGGCAGGGCTACTGATCCCAGGTCCAGGACTTTTGATTATGACCTCAAACTTTGGGATCTGGAAATACATATCAGTTTTGTCCGCATGCAAAGATGTAGAATATTCAAGCAAGTTGTACATGAGCTGGTTTTGTTCTCCTTCTTGTAGAACCAGGAATAGATTTTTAATAATTGATAACGTTCAGGCTCACTTCATATCCCTTGTATTCTTTTCTACTATTTACCCACAAATTGTTTCCTCAACAAAATGTTTAAAGGCATTTTCTTGAGACATCATAGCTCATTATTAGCATCAATTCTCCCACCTCTCAAGGAAAATGTTCAATTTGCTACTGGGAATGACACAATTTACTGCAATTCAGGAAGCGCAAAATGATGGATGATGTTTCAGAGGACATCCCTGGGGAAGCCTCTTGCCCCTCCTGGTGTGTATATCTATATTTTACACACATGTTGGGCTGGGCACATTTTTGGGTTTGCAACACTATGCTTAACTTCCTTATTTAATATGAAAATAAGACTTATAAAAATTAGTCCTGAATCACCTACTAAGAGCAAATCTTAGTAGAAATCAGAAACTCCTTGAAGATTGTCTTCAATTCTACCTACTTCTACTTCATGTTCTGCCTTTCTTTCTTTCTTTCTTTTTTTCTTTCTTTCTTTCGAGGAACTCCATTCCTCTCAAATGCCCAATGCCTTCTTTCTTTCAGTGATTAATCCAGTCTCCTACTTAACTTACCAGGGCTTCCCCCATCCCCCGTATCAATGTTTGGAAATCCTTTGCCTTGTCCTCTCAGAGTTCTGATTTCCCACTAGCTAATTGGAGAAGTTCATCAGTTATAGTAGTATAATGTCTATTAACACACACTTTTTTATAGCGTAGTTAATCAGAGTCTATAGTCATATTTTATGTTTGAATCCACAGAGCTGAAACTCAGAGGACTCTTGGTTCATATCAAGTGCAAACTGCTTCTCTGCAGACGACACACTAGAACCAGGGCATTTGCTTAAGATGTGGCTTTAACATAGAATCATCATGGTATTTATAAGTCTGTAAGCATGACAGTGGGCCATGGAACATTCTGGAATCTCCCATCTAGCATGCAAGCAGCTGAATAACCACCGGACTGGCAAATAAGACAAAAGAAGGATGTTGTTACAGAAAACCACAAAGATTCCAATTGTACAGACGCCGTTCATAGGTTTCAGTAACTATTTTCTACACTTCCCATATATTTTCTTTTCAAATATTTTGTGTCACAATTTCTACAAGCACATAAATGTCCCAGAAAATAGAACACTTTTTCACATTCATTTACCAGTCCCAGATTGGACCTTACATCTGGAAGTTTGTTTATTTACTTGTTTGTGTGTGTATCAAAACAACACATGCTTATAGTTTAGAAAGGAAGGCAGAAAGAATACAAATAGCACTAAAATCTTACAATCAAATGTTGAGTAAGCTCTGCCATCTCCTTCCTGATCTTAAATTCCACTCACCAAAAGCACGTGTCTATGTAATAACTATTTCTTTTAATATCATTGCTGACTTCTTGTTTTTAAAAAAAATGAGAAAAAATCCTGCCTCCAATTACCTACATTCTTCTTCTGAAAACCTACATCACCATTTTTTTTGTTGTTGAAACATTATTAAAGGTTTAGTTTATTTTGACCTTGAAACATTGTTTCCTGTTGAGCCAAGAAGCATACTGCTTTCTGTTCTTCTGTAACTACTACTACTGTTTCTCTTTTTCCTGAGTCTTTTGGTTTTCTATCTTGGCATACTTTCTTCTCACCTTCCTCTTCCTCTTCTTTCTTTTTATTCTTCTGGAGTTAGCAATTACTTTTTGATAATTATGCTATTTTTCTACATACATATAAGAAGTATTTCCCAATAAATTATAAGATAACTATTCATTTTTCTTTGAATATACCTTTTATTGGCTTGTTTTCTCAGTTAATATTCTCTTCATTCTATTCCAAAATCAGTGACTGTATTTGCAATTTTCTTCTACTGCCTGGATTGTCTCTGTTTCTTGAGTCCCTTTTTACAGTGTTTGCCTGTTTGGATTTCTGTCTTTCAGGTTACAGCCTTTTCTATAATCTATGATGATCTTGGCTGCCATTTATTTTAAAGAACAGGCTGTAACAAGATAACTGGAACTCATACTAACATCATACTCAGTGGTGAAAAAACTGAGAGACTTTCCTCTAAGATCAAGAACAAGAAGACAAGGAGATTCACTGTCACCACTTGTATTCAATATAGTATTTGAAGTACTAGCCATAGCAATTAAGCAAGAAAAAGAAATAAAACACATCCAGATTGGTAGGAAAGAAGTGAAACTTTCACTATTTGCAGAAGACATGATTCTAAATATAGAAAACTCTAAAGACTTCACCAAAAAAAACCAAGAACTGATAAATGAAATCAGTAAAGTCTCAGATTACAATATGAATATACAGAAACCCATTGCATTTCTGTACATTAATAATGAAGTTGCAGAAATAGAAATTAGGAAATCAATTCCATTTACAATTATATCAAAGGGAACAAAATGGCTAGGGGAGGGGAAGACAATAACTGGAAAAGTCTACTTACATGCCAGAATGTGTTATTGGTGAGCTGTGCTCTAGACTTGTAAAAACATAAGCTGGCATTTTTGTGGAGGCATGTAAATGTCAATTTTTGTGGGTCTACTCAAGGGCAACTCAGTTTTGCCAAAGCAGAATCCCTGCTACCATTATGAAAACCCCAACCACCACTGGACTGGATGTCCTTAAATCCAGGATTTCACTAGATCAATTTTTCCAAAACATAGTTATAGTCTGCTGCAGTGTTTAGGACATGTTTGTAACTGCTTGTGTGGAGAGGGAGAGGTATCTGTGTATCTAACCATTCCTTACATAGATGTCTAGTCAATCCCTCTAGATTCAAGCTTGAGGTTCCTGCCCCTTTCTAGTTCACCCAGTTTTTCTTACACCAGAGCCTTTCTGTGACTCTGTGGGGTGGATTGCCCTGGTTTGTTCTGTGCAGAAATGTTGAGTTTCATGTTTTTTTTGTTATTTTGGTTTTTTTCTTTGTTTTCATTTTTGTTTTTGTTTTTAGTTTACTTATTTTGAGAGAGAAAGAGAAAGAGAACGGTAGAGGGGCAGAGAGAGAAAATCCCCAGCAGCCTCTGCAATGCCAGCACAGAGTCCAATGCAGGGCTCTATCTCACAAACCACAGATCATGACCTGAACTGAATTCAAGAGTCAGGTGCTTTATCAACTGAGCCATCCAGGCACCGTGAGTTTCATGTGTTTTTTTCTGTTATGTCAGTTATTAATCTTCAGTCTCTTCTCAAAATTAGGTGTTTTCTCTTATAACTTTTGTCTCTTCACCCATGCTTTTTGTCCTTGAGAATTTATTCTTTTTAAAAAAATTCTCTACTGATTACTTTAGTGAAATTCCATGAAGGAGTAATATGAAGACATGTGCTCAACTAACCACTTTTTATAGCAGTTCCAGCACATATTTTTAATTGTCAAGAGAGACCTGAGTGGTATCTATTTATTGCATGATCTTACAGTAACTTGATCACGATAGTAACTTGTGTGATAGTAAGCAACTGATAACTTACTGTTTCATGATAATATCAAGGTTATCATGATTATAAACTCTACCGTAAGTTTGGGATATTTTCTATCTGATTTTTATATTTATAATAAAGACTGAAGAAGCAGAAATTTTTACTGATTCAACTTTGAAGTGAAGTTTTAAAATTGCTCATATTTTAGATTTTAGAATCATTTTAGTTTAAGGAAACTCTGAAATCACAAGCCAGTCTCTTTCAAAGAAAAAACAAGTTAACCAGTTAACAGGCACTTGATATGAATGACAATTATTTCTAGTACAGTGCAACAACAAAAAAACAATACAGAAATAAACAGGAAATAGGATATAAGTAAAGGAAATAAAAGAGGATTTTATGAAAAATGTAATATGGCTAAAGACTTTAATAACCAATTTCAAAGTTTGGATTTATCAGTTTCATTGTTCTCACATTGATTTTACAAATAGAAAATGGTATAAATTTGAACTTAAAAATACATAAAATAGCATCTTAATCTTTTTTTATAAGATGAGTGTCTACATGAACAGCATGATTAGACAAAGAAAATCTTTCTTGACCAATTAAAAAACGGAGAACCAGGGGAAAATGGACAACTACACAATGATCTGTAAATCCATTCTAACTTTACCATCCTCTTCAATTACTCTGTTTCACCTCATCCATAAAATTATAATAATAGTACCTGCCCTTATAGAATTATGAGTATCAAATTAGGTACTGTATGAGGAACTATAAATTCCTTTAGATTAGTAATTTATTATCACTAATCAAATCTGCAGAAATGATAAGAAAAGTCAAAAGTCCATGACATTATCACACACCTTGCAATTTTCTCCTTCCACTACCAGCATTTCTATAGAGAGCCATCCCTGTGTGTCTTCTTACAGTTTTTAATTCCGGCCCAAATAGTAGTGTAGCTCTAGTCATGTGGTCAAATCACATTTGCTGCCAAAAGCTGCCTCCCATAGAAGAAGTTCATGAGATAAAATTATGCAGTTGTTAAATTTCTCATAATGGCACAATTCCTTTGCCAGAAGACTTCAGAGAAAACTGAACCCAGAAGCTGGAAGTCTTCTGTTGTTTCAACTCAGCTCCTTAATATCATCTATGTAGGGACATGCTAAGAACACAGTTATTCAATTCTGTTCAAAACATTTGTGAAGCACAACTTTCAATTTCATGCCAATCTAGTTTTTCAGCTAACATTGGTAACCTCAAAGCTCCCTTTATAGAGAGTATGGAGATCAGAAGTATTCATTCAGTGAGGGGTGTGTGTGTGTGTGTGTGTGTGTGTGTGTTTCTATTTTCTTAATGGTCTTTAATAAATCTGCCAGAATTTCTGAACATACATAAACTCATTTCATATTTTCATTGTTAGTTTCTTATGTGAAGATGATAGAACTCCTTTTGGTCCATTTAAGTCTAAAGATGATTTTCTCGAGGAAGAAAAGTCTGTAGAGATAATCTTACCTACACTTCTTGAAGTCTATTAAAATCTCATACACATCTATGTGAGTTATTATTTTTCCACTATAAATACATGCATATATAATAACAACAAAAATAACCATGCCGAGTGTCGAAAGAGTCCAAAATCTGCTATCTGGTTTTGAGAATGTGTCCCATATGGTGTCTGTATTATTGGTAGTGGATGCTCAAACTAAGGGGCAGCTCTGTCATGGTGAGATATCACCTGATTCTAGCCAAGCATTATTTTGCTCTTGCTTCCTGTCTAGGGGCTTGAGGTACGTTGGTTTTGTGATGGTTTTATTAGAAATATATAAAATGAACACAGTAACTGTAGTTGGCATTTTTAAAAAGACAATGAAATATCTGACTACAGTGATGTACCTTCTTTTCAGAAAATTAGGAGAAATCCCAGCACAAGTGACATGTATCACTGGAAAGAATACTATACTCCACGAGTGGGTTCTTACTGTCTCTTTTTACATGACAGTATGCATTGACTTCAGAAGCCCAGTAGTAAAATTTAAAGACATGACTGAAAAGGCTTTCACTGTTGAGCCCATAACAGAAAAGAGAAGATTCTGATAAGCAGTTTGCTATTTAGGAAAAAAAAAATGTATGCTTTTCATCCACAAAACGAAATCACAAACAATCATGGAGAGGTCTCAACTCTGGCAAGTAATTCTATAAACCCTATTTTATTTAACACAGCAGTTGAAGAAGGACACTTAGGTTAATATCAATTTACTGTATCAACAATTTTAACTAAATAGATTATTCAAAGGGACTTGGAAGCACACTAGATATTTTAATTTTATTTTTGGATATGTTTTTTGGTTCTGTGATTCAAAAAGTATATTGGATTCTCTCCATGCTTACTGTAGGTATCATTATCATATACAAAAGTGTGTTAAGGTACCTATCGCAAGGATCAGACAAACTTAATTCAGAAAATTAAATAACATTTATGCATACGATCTCCCTTTATAGCATATCATTAGAAAAAAAGAATAGAGTTAATTTAATATACTTTTAAGCTCCTTGAGAGTGAGTCTCAGCCTTAATTGATGGATAAGTGGACACATATTCTCTATTCGAAGATTGAACCTCATTTTATTTTATTTATTTACTTTTAGAAATTTATTTTAGAGAGAGAAAGAGAAAAAGCACACGAGTGGGAGAGAAGGGCAGGAGGAGACAGAAAGAGAGAAGGAGAGAGAATCTTAAGTGGGGAGTGATTCCATGACCCTGGGGTAATGACCTAAGCCGAAATCAAGAGTTGGACACTCAACTGACTGAGCTGCCCAGGTTCCCCTTGGAGTTCATTTTATTTTTTATTTTTTTTAGTTTATTTAAATTTTAGTTAATATACAGTGCAATATTGGTTTTACGAGTAGAATTTGATGATTCCTCACTTACATACAATACCCAGTGCTCATCACAAGTTCCCTCCCTAACACCCATCTAGCCCATCTCCCACCCAAATCCACCCCTCAGTTTGTTCCTCAGGTTAAGAGTCTCTTGTGGTTTGTTTCTCTCTCTTCTCTTCCCCTCTTCCCATATGTTCATCTTTTTTTTTCTTAAATTCCACATATGAGTGAAATCATATGGCATTTATCTTTCTCTGATTGACTTATTTAAGAGCATAATACATTCTAGCTTCATCCACAGTCTTGCGAATGGCAAGGCTTCATTCTTTTTGATGGCTGAGTAATATTTTATAATCTATCAATCTATCTATCTATCCCCACATATTCTTTATCCATTCATCAGTTGATGTACATTTGGGCTCTTTCTGTAGTTTGGCTATTGGTTGATAATACTGTTATAAACATTGGGATTCATGTACCTTTATGAATCTGTATTTTTTTTACCCTTTGGGTAAATACCTATTACTCTGAAAACTATAGAGGACTTATGAAAGAAATTGAAGAGGATGCAAAGAAATTGAAGAGGATGCAATCCATACTCATGGATTGGAAGAACCAACATTGTTAGAGTGTCTATACTACCTAAAGCAATCTACACATTTAATGCAATCCCTATCAAAATACCACCAGCATTCTTCACAGAGCTAGAACAAACAATCCTAAAATACATATGGAACCACAGAAGACCCCCAATAGCCAAAGCAATACTGAAAAAGAAAAACAAAACTGGAATCATCACGATTCTGGATTTCAAGCTATATTACAAAAGTCACTAAGTTAGTAGTGGCACAAAAACAGACACATAGATCAATGGAACAGAATATAAAACCCAGAAATGAACCTGTAACTATATGGTCAACTCATCTTTGACAAAGCAGGAAAGAATATCCAATGGGGAAAAAATACAGTCTCTTCAACAAATGGTGTTGGGAAAACTAGATGGCGACATACAGAAGAATGAAAATGGATGACTTTTTTTACACCATACACAAAAATAAATTCAAAATAGACTAAAGACCTAAATGTGAGACAGGAAACCATAAAAATCCTAGAGGAGTACATAGGCAACCACTTTTTGACCTCGGCTGGAGTAACTTCTTAATAGACATGACACTGAAGGCAATAGCAAACAAGAACCATTGAGACTTCATCAAGATAAAACTTCTGCACAGTAAAGGAAAGAGTCAACAAAACTAAAAGGCAGACTACGGAATGGGAGAAGGTAGTTGCAAATGACTTTTCTGATAAAGGGGTAGTATCCAAAATCTATAAAGAACTTATCAAACTCAACACCCAAAAAAACCAAACAACCCAGTTAAGAAATGGGCAGAAGAGGGGCTCTTGGGTGGCTCAGTCGGTTCAGTGTCCGACTTCGGCTCAGGTCATGATCTCACAGTTCGTGGGGTTGAGCCCCACATTGGGCTCTGTGCTCACAGCTCAGAGCCTGGAGCCTGCTTCAGATTCTGTGTCCCCCTCTCTCTCTGCCCCACCCCTGCTTATGCCATGTCTCTCTCTGTGTTTCAAAAACGAATAAACATTAAAAAAAAACACTAGAAATGGGCAGAAGACATGAATAAACACTTTTCCAAAGAAGACATCCAGATGGCTAACACACATGAAAAGATGTTCGATCATCACTCATCATCAGGGAAAAACAAATCAAAACCACAATGAGACACTAGTTCATACCTGTCAGAATGGCTAAAATTAATAAGACGAAGACCAACAGGTGTTGGTGAGGATGCGGAGAAAGGGGAACCCTCTTACACTGCCGGTGGGAATGCAAACTTGCGCAGCCCCTCTAGAGAATAGTATGGACGTTCCTCAAAAAACTAAAGATGGAACTGACCTACCACACAGCAGTTGCACTATTAGATATTTACCCAAAGGAAACGAAAATACAGACTCATTTAAAAACTCCTCTGAGAATTGGCTACATGGCCTCTGTTGTAGTGATGGGCACCTTGTTAACTCTCAACACACTTGGAGTCAGCAACAAAAAGATAATCTATGGATTATTTAGAGGTCGGTTTTTAATTTACAAGTGAAGAAATTTCCTATTATCTTTTTGTTATTGACTTCTAGTTTATTTTCATTGAAAGCTACTAACCTAGTTTTGGGATCTTAATTCTTTCACACGTTAAAATGGTTTCCCCTTCTAGGACATGGCCTATCTTGGTGAATGTTCCAAGCGCACTTGAGAAAAATGTATATTCTGTTCTTGTTGGGTAAAATATTCTATAAATGTCACTCATATGTGGAATTTAAGAAACAAAACAGACAAAAGAAAAAAGAATGAGAGAGAGAGAGATACAAGTCATGAACAGAGTTTAAACAATTGCAAATAAACTGATGCTTATCAGAGGTGAGGTGGGTGGAAGGCTGGGTGAAATAGAAGGTATGGATTAAGAAGCACACTTGTCATGATGAGCACTGGACGATATGTGGCATTGATGAATCACTATGTTGTACACCTGAAACTAATATAACCCTGCATGTTAACTATACTGGAATTAAAACTTTTTAGAAGTAAAACAGCAACAACAACAAAGAAAATATTTCGTGAGTTCAACTGTGGTTGAAAGGTTTGCTTTCAAACTCATTCATGTGGTTGTTGGCAGGCCCTAGGTCATTACAAGCTGTTGGTGATAGGCCCACTTATATGTCAATTAAGGCACAGCCTGACTTTTAAGACAGCATATTACAATTTATGTGATAGAGTTAGAAAGCACTGCTTACAGGGACATTCATGGTATTAAATGCTTATATTCGAAAAGAAAAAGTCTTAAGTCAATATAAATTACCATTTTAAAAAAGTAGAATAATAAAAGCAAATAAACCCAAAGAAAATGGAGAGGAGGAGAGAAATAACAAAGATTAGAACAGAAATTAAATGAAATGGAAACATAAAGCCAATAGGAAAATCAATGGAAAGAAAGAGATGTTCTTTGAAAAAATTTAATAAAATTTATAAAATTTAGCACTATGGACAAAGATTAAAGGAGGGAAGAGACAAATTACCAAAATCAGGAATAAAAGAAAGGATACCATTACATTCTGAAGCTATTAAAATGATAAGAAGAGAATACTACAAAGACTACTACATTTTACTATGTAAAATGGACCAAATCCTTGAAAATAAGTAATGACCAAAACTCACCTAAGTTGAAAGAGATAACTTGAATGGTATTATAAATATTAAAGAAATTGAGTTCCTAGTTCAAAAAACTTCCAAAAAAGGAATTCCCAGATCTAGATGGTTTTCTGGTTAACCCTATCAAACATTAAGCAAATAAACAAACCAATTTTACATAATCTTTTAAGGAACTAGAAAAGAAGGAAATATTTAATAATTCATTTCATGAAAGAGGCACTACCCTGATAACAAATCAGGAAAAGACATTCCAAGAAAAAAAATTACAGACAAATATCCTCTTGGACATAGATGCAAATGTTATTTACAGAATTTTAGCTGAGTTCAGCATTATATGAAAAAAAATTATACATCACGACTAATTGGGGTTCATTATAGGGATACAAGAGTGATTTGATGTTTCAAAAATCAATCTGTGTTTTCCACAATATTAGTAGCCTAAGAAAGCAAAACCTTATATAAGGACATCAACTTGCTGTGAAAAAAAAAATTTGACAAAATCCAAATATTCATTCATGCTGTAAAAACAAAACATTCAGCAAAACAGGAATAGAAGGGACTTTCCTCAACCTGATAATGGGCATTTACCAAATCCTCCAGTTACTTGCTTGTGAAAGACCAGTAAGTTTCTTCCTAACGTAGGGAGTCAGGCAAGGATGTTCACTCTCACAACTTCCGGTAAACATTGGAACTAAAGCCCAAGCTAGTGCAATAAAGCAAGGACAAGAAATGAAAGGCATCCAGACTGAAGAGCAATTAACAAAATGCTCTTATTTGCAGGCATCATGATTGTAGAATTAGTTAATTAAGTAAGGACACAGGCTACAAGGTCAACACAAAAATCAAGGGTATATCTAGACAGTAACAAGAGATATTGGAAATTAATACTTTAAAATGCATTTACCATAATTCCCAAGCAAATGTAAGATTTCAGTATTTAAATCTAAGAAAACTTGTACAGGATCTCTACCCTGAAAACACAATTCTTACGAAAGCAAGCAGAGAAGGCCTAAATAAAGGAAGAGGCAGATCTTTTTTCATGGACTGAAAGACTCAACATAGTAAAGATCTTCATTCTTCCCAAATGAATCTACAGATGTGATGTAATTCCCACTGGGATTTTTTTTTTTTTTTTGTAATGTAGAAAAGTTGATTCTAAACTTTATGTGTAAAGTGAAAGAACTAAAAAACCAAAACAATTTTGAAAAAGGAGAATAAAGTTGGAAGAATCAGATTACTTGTTTAAGACTTAGAATAAAGCTAAGCAAATGAGACAGCAGGATATTGTCAAAGGCATAGACCCATGGATCAATGGAACAGAATGGATGGTCTAGATATAGACCCACACGAATATGGCCAATTGATTTTTGACAAAAATGCAAAGATTATTCAATAGAAAAGGACAGCATTTTCTACAAATTAAACAGGAAAATTGGACATCAAAATTGGTAGACATATTGGCATGAAAAACAATGCACTACCACTTAAACATCATACTTTTAGCAAAAATTAACTTAAAATAGATCATAGATCAACATATAAAGCCTAATAGTATAAAATGTTTAGAAGGAAACATAGGAGAAAATCTTCATGATCTAAAGTTAGGCAAAGAGTTCTTAGACAAGAAACAAAAAACAGAAACCATAATATAATTGTTAAATTGGGCTGCATCAAAATTAAATATATTTGCCGTGTGGACGCAACTACTGAGAAAATGAAAAAAAAAAAACAATCTACAAAGTGGAAGAAAATATTTACAAACCATATATATGACAAAGGACTTGAATCCAGAATATATAAAGGGATGTTGAAACTCAGTGAGAAACAAACAACCCAACCTAAAAATGGGCAAAAGAATTTGCAATGATGTGGATCAACTAGAGTGTATTATGCTAAGCAAAATAAATCCATCAGAGAAAGACAAATACCATATGATTTCACTCATATGTGGAATTTACGAAACAAAACAGATGAGCATAGGGGAAAAAGAGAGACAAGCAAACCATAAAACAGATTCTTCATTATAGAGAACAAACTGAGGGTTGTTGGAGGGGAGGCGAGTGGGGGGATGGGGTAAATGGGTGATGGGGATTAAGGAGGGTACTTGTGATGAGCACTGGGTATTGTATGTAAGTGATGAATCACTCAATTCTGCTCCTGAAACTAATATTACACTGTTTGTTAACCAAATGGAATTTAAACAAAAACTTGAAACTATAATAAGATAACATAAACATGCAATTAGATAAGTACATAGATAGATGACAGATAGATAGATAGATAGATAGACAAAGGCAAAAGACTTGAACACATTACGTCAAAAAGTGTTAAGGAAGGTACAGGCTGTGGGTGTCAGTAAATGCCCATTATCAAGCCCACAAAAAGATGGTCAGCATCATTGACTAGTAGGAAAATATAAAGTTAAATCATAAATAACTAATAAAACCACTGCATACCTATGAAAATGGCTCCAATTAAAAATAATAATATAGCAACAACACCAAGTGCTGACAGTGAAGCCAGGCAAAGGGCAGTCTGGTACGTTGCTGGTAAGAATGCCAAGTGGCACAGTGAAATGGGGAAGACGGGTTGTCAGGGTCTCATAAAGTTAAATATACATTTACTGTATGACTCAGCAATCCTACTCCTGGGCATTTGCCCTAAACAAATAAAAATAATGTTCCTGCAAAAACTTATACATGAGTGTGGATGGCAGCCCCATTCATAATTTCCCCAACTGAAAACAAAATAGCCTCCGGTAGGTGAATGGTTAAACAAACTGTGGCGCATGGATACAGTGAAATATTACTAAGCAGTGAAAAGGCACAAACTACTGATCCTGGAAGCATCTTGACTATCAAAAGCCTTTGCTGAGTGAGAGAAGCCAGGCTCGCACAGTGACAGGCAGTATGTTTCTATTATACGGTGCGCTTGACACACAAAAAAAGACAAAGCCATGGGAAAGGAAGTCAGTGGTTGCCCACGCTTTGGGGTCGGAGAAGATGTGATGAACCGAAAGCAGCAAGAGAACCTACAAACGAGGCTGACAGGACCATTCTGTAACCTGGCTGTGTGATAAATCTATGCCAGCCTTAAAGAACTGGTGTGCTTGTGTGGCTCAGTCGTTAAACATCTGTCTTAGGCTCAGGTCATGATGTCATGGGTTGTGAGCTCGAGTCCCCCATGGGGTGAGCTTGAGCCTTGCTTCAGGTAAATACACCCCCATCCCCCTTTCCCCCTCCCCCCCCTCCCCAGGTCCTGCTTTGGGTGAGCTCTGTCTCTCTCTCTCTCTTTCTCTGTCTCTCTCTCTGTCTCTCTCTCTCTCCCCCACCCCCCGGCTCACTTGCGTCCCCTCTCTCTCAAAAATAAAAATACACAGAACTGTGCGCTTAGAGTTTTTTTCACTGTGACTTTTTTTTTTTTCCAAATCAAATTAAACTAAGGAAAAAGCTCTTACAAACAGCGAAATAACATAAATAAATAAGGAATAAGTATCAGTCAAAGTGCCAAATAATAAAGTGTAGCACCATTCAGAAACATTTAAAACGAGTCTTTGTTGAAAATTAGAGCTTGTGAGGCATTTGAGACTCTTTGGTGAGTAAATGCTGTTGAATTCCAATGCTTGTGGCAGGACTTACCTGGAGCTGTGGACATTCTCCGTGACCTTCCTCCTGGCAGGAGGGGGGTGACAGGCTGACAGAATGGAGGCAAGTCTGAAGCAAAGCCATGAGTGGAGGAGACAGGTTGCCTGCCCGGGATGGTCGCCTTTCCAGGCCTCCGGCAACCACAGTGGAGACGTGATGCTCTCAGCAGAACTGATCAAAACCACCAAGCTTGTGGTCATACTCTTTAAAATTAGGAAGCACTTGTGGAAAATGTCCCGCTTACCTAATCTATTAATGCAGAAGGGGTGGGAAGAGATCTAAGAACAGCCTAAAGCTTTTAGGGGGACATATGTGTTTTTAAAATAGCTAATGAAAATGAGAACTAGTCTCGACTGTATTATTAAGTGGAAAAAAGTTCCAAACAGCGTGGTTAGCATAATTTCATTTAGTAAAGAACAAACAAAAAGAATATTTTTAAATAAAGTATGTAACTTGGAGAAATAGCTTGGTTTATAAAATATATACTATGCAGCCATTGAAACAAATAATACAGCTCTTTAAGTACTGGCACGATTTTGCCCAAGACTTTCGTCTTGTCTGAAGAGCATGTTGTTCTGAATGAATCTCTTTTGAATAAAAAATAATTTTGTGTGGGAGGCCTCTGGGGGGCCCAGTCAGCTAAGCATCTGACTCTTGATTTCGGCTCAGGTCACGATCTCATGGGTTCGTGAGTTTGAACTCCACACTGGGCTTCACACGCTGACAGTGCGGGGTCTGCTTGGGATTCTCTCTCTCTCCCTCTCTCTCTGCCCTCCCCCACTCTTGTGTGCATGTGCTCTCTCTCTCGCACGCTCTTTCTCAAATAAACTTAAAAGTAAACTTAATTTGTATATAACAAATATAGTGATGTAGAGATATAGATTGTGTGTGTGTGTGTGTGTGTGTGTGTGTGCATGCGTGTAAACACAGGAAAAATAAGAACTGTTCATAAGGTTATCTCAAAGTTGGGCAGCCTGCTAGGGGACAAATAAAGGGAGGAAAGAGAGTCCTTTCATTGTTTATAACTCAAGAAAATACTTCCCATCTCAAATCTAAACATGCACACTTATTTCTTTTATCATGATAGACAAGACAAGAGCCATACAGTAAATATTAACATTGGTTCTCTGATGTCTGATACAATGAGATATAAATATTAACTTCTTCTTCGTGCTTTTCTGTGTTACCAAAATTTCTATAGTAAGTAACTTTTTGGAAACAGTAAAACATTATTAAGATTACTATTGAATAGAACAAAACCATATTTATGCCATAATACCCTTAATTGTATAATACCTTCACTATTATTAATAATTAAGTATGTCTTGCAAGTTACACGACATACACATTCTTTTTTTAATGTTTATTTATTTATTTTGACAAAGAGGGAAACAGGGAGGGGCAGAGAGAGAGAGAGGGAGGGGAAGAATCCCAAGCAGGCTCCATGCTGTCAGGCCAGAGTCAGAGGTGGGGTTTGAGCTCACCAACCATGAGATCATGACCTGACCCAAAATCGAGAGTCGTATGGTAAACCAACTAAGCCGCCCAGGCGCCCCACATCCAGTACATATTCTTAACCCAAACTTGTTTTTATTAGATAAACCTAATTTTTCTAAGATATCAAAAAGGCTTATAGAAATGTTAGAGATACATCCCAAACTTACAACAGGGTAGAAATGTTTTCCTAACATCAAAAAAAATCACGTTTACCTTTCCATTCCCCACAGATACTTACAAGCCCACCCACCTCCCCAATATTCCAGTGATTTGTGGTGCAGAGTTACATAGTTAAGTGATGTGGTCACATAGAACACGCTGAACCAGGGTTTTAAAATGGGCTACCCCAATCTCAGTAGTTAAAAGAACACGTGGGTATTTCTTGTTCACGCTACATGCCCGTCCACGGTTTCCTGGAACTTCATCCTAACTTGTCTTTACTCAGAAACCGAGGCTGGGGAGGGCTCTCCTTCTGTGCTTCTACACTTTCTGGGAAAAAGAAGGGCAATTAACCACATTATTGAGTTTTAAATACTCTTCCAGAAGTGACATGAGTCACTTCCTCGCACATTTTGTGAGCCAAAGAAGTCAAATGGCCATACCTAACCACAAAGGGGTGGAAAAATCAAATCCTGCCATTTGCTCCAAAGGAGAAAAGCCAAAACCGTTTGATGAACAGAACTGATGTCAACCATAGTCAGAATCACAGGGTAAACAACAACTGACATCGGTAGGAATCCAATGGATTTAGCCCATTAAACTTACATTTTTCACATAACAGATTTGTTTTAAGTTGCATGGTAAAAAAACTTTACACTTTTCTAGTGCCCCAAAACTGTTGTTCTTAAAAAAGGAACTTGACAAATATTCATTCGTTTTTCTCTAAAGAAAACAAAATAAAACAAAACAAAACCTTAAGCCAATTGGCCGTTTTCAGATATTAGACATTACCAAATAAATGTAGAAAAATGTGAGAAAAAAAGATTTTCACTCGGCTTAACCAAAAGAATGCCATTGGCAAGACTTTTTAGTATGTTAATTTAGTTGGTTTATTGATCTAGCTATATTTATTTAGTTTAGCAACTATTTTTGAACACCTACTAAGAGCTGTGGATTTTACCTTAGCATAGGTTCGTGCCTGGGGAATATGGTATATGACTTAAGCATAGCTCACTGAGGTTATCACTGGCACTTGCTTCAGAAAGTGCCACTCTGCCACCGCCTTAGAATCTCCATTTACCTACAGAGTCCTTGTTGTCATACCTGACTGTCTCTCAAGAAAGGACCTCTGGT
Source organism: Panthera onca (assembly GCF_046562875.1). Lineage (NCBI taxonomy): Eukaryota > Metazoa > Chordata > Mammalia > Carnivora > Felidae > Panthera > Panthera onca. The sequence goes on from NC_138343.1 coordinate 139,514,635, forward strand.
TTCAGATGCAAGAAAACTGTTTTCCAATCCCCAAAGACTTATCAAAGATCAGAGCTCTTCACTTACATCTCAGAAATGGCTGCACACACGTCAGAGTAACCGATTGCCCGAGACGTTCAAGTTTTCAATAGTGGGCACTGGCTGTTTACTAGATTACTAGTAGATAACTAGATTACTAGATTACTTCTGAAGTTGTTTCATGGTCCAGTTTTAACATCGATCATGCTATAACGGGTAAATCCTGGCATTTGGGGAATAATTTTTCTTAAAAAAAAAAGATCACCCATTGAATTAAAAAAAGATATAATGGGGAATAATGTGTATCTAATTATTAATGTACTATAGAAATTAGCTTTTATATTGCAATTTATATTGCAATTACCTTCTTTGTGTTATAAAGCAGAACAATACAGAAGAAGAACTTCTTTATTAATGCCTAATAGCATGGTAATTTAAAATATTCAAGTTTCTTTAATAAGGTAGTGTATGAAATGTTACTTAATTTGACAAGATTAATTATACAATTAATTTAAGACTGCTCTCAATTAAATTAGCAAAAATTCTTAAGCTTGCTGCTTTTGAAAAGAGTGCTGGAACCTAGCATGAAGTGCGATACCTATTAAAAATGATATTAATTAGACAGAGATAGAATAATGCATGTTTTGTTAATAGAAAGGGCATTGTCAAAGAGTTGGTAAAGAGGCATTATTTCATTACTTTAATAGTAATAATAATAATGATACCCCAGCACTCTGAACAATGTGGAAGGGACTCCAACAATACTGGGAAATATAGTGGCTTGGGCACAGCAAGAAGTTCTAAAGACAACAATGACAATGAAACTCTTGTTTTGCCCACCTTTACTTTGTGTATCTGGGGTTTATGTTCAGACAGAAGTATTGCCAGAGGGAGCTGACTGACTGTCAAAATACTTCCAAGGTAACATTATCTTGGTGAATATTTACCATGGTCTTGGGTCTAATCTTCAGCTTTCCAGGTCCAAAGACGTAAGCTTGTTAGAGTCCCAGGGTTACTTAGATGCAAGTCAACTGAGAGATATGAAATAAATTCATAATTCACTGGAGTGTAATCACAAAACCCCCATTTATGTATTTACAGTGGAGAAATCTACCTTTTAGGGGGAACAGAAGGCCCAATTTCTGCATTTACAGTGAGCCCTTTCATGATATCACAATATCTGGAAAATCATTTTAGTGATTATGGTTGTTTTGCATACAAAGGACTGTTGAGTATAAATCATCCTGGCTACAGGAATGCCAAAATATTATTCCTATTCTACCTCATAAAATACCTCTCCAGTGACTAGAATATTTTTATTCCTAAGATTTTCTGTATGTCTCTCTCTGCTTCCCCAAACCCCTAGCCCTCTCCATGGGGTTGGACCCTGTGCGAATTACATGGCTGGAAGACAAAAGGCCTGGGGTTAAGTTGTGGGTTTTAGTGTTTGGTTGGCCATTTAGTAGGAAAGTAGGGCAAGCCAAGTAGCAAAGGGGGCAGAGAAACTGAGGGGAAAATATCATGGATCTGGGTACAATGAAGTCTTGTCCTGGGCCAAGAATCTTTCTGAATATTTCATGTAACTTGCATGCTTTGCATGGTGAGTGTTGCATTTCTTAATTCAAGTGTCATACTTCTGAAGGAGAGAGATATACCTGGCATATTGAACCCAATGGTTCCCTGAGTTGGCATTGAGGCTGAGGGAGAAACAGGATCTCTACTAGTTTATATGGAGGGAGGAGGAACTCTTTCTTCTGGGAGGATGGAGAAGTGCATCAGGCGTATGCCTCGGGAGCAGAGGTGAGACTGGGTACAGTTCCTCCTGTATTTAAGCTTTCTTTTGGCCCTAGGTAGGGGAGCCATTGGTCAGTGCACAAAATGAAGCACAATACATGGAGACTCATTAGAGACAAGTTGTTGAGTAGATTACACGCAATAGTCCTATGAAGGATGCTCCTGGGATCACTCATACGAACGAGAGTAAGATACGTGGTTAAAACAAAGAAGAAAAAAAAGAAAAAAAATTCCCATGAGAGTTAGAATGAATCATATGGTAGTCTTGGCTTCCAAATGCAGATTGACTCTGATTTATAAATAGTGATAAAGAATTTGGGGTAAAAACAACTACAGAGATAACTTTTCCTAAACTAAAATTTTCAGATGAAAAAAGAAAGTTCCATGCAAGTCAAGTTCACACAGTTAATGGTAGAGCTGGACCTCAAATCTAGGCTATTTGACCTTCAATCCAATGTATTTTGTATCATACTTTATCATTAGGTAACTCCCATAAATTGCATACAACAGAAGTAAATATAAATAGAAAATCTCCCAAATCGCAAAACCACTGAAAAATGTTCTCTTAAGGCGATTAAAAGTGATTCACATAATGACTACATATCCAATGGGTAGTCATCCCAAAGCGATGGTCATTTTGGAAACAATAGTTTGCATTTACTGAGTACTGTGTGCCTGGCCTCATTCTAAAGACAGATCATGTTCCCGTTGACTTCCACTAAAAATTGGGAGCTCTGCTTTGTCGAAAACAAGTGATGGCTCTAAGTCACCTAAGATGAAATTAAGATTCTTAATGTATAGTAGAAAAAGCATCGTGTTAGTATTTGCAGTCTACATACATTAAACTTTTATCCATCCACTTTACAAGTATTTAAAATGGAACTGATTAAAATGCACAACACAGGTATTAAAATTTCCATCTTACAGGGAGTTCTTTGTGACTCCACCAGAGTGGAATGCTTAAGTAGAAACAGAATAACCATCCTCAGTTAGAATTTAATAGGAAATAACAAAGGAGTTGCAAACGGAGTTGCTCTGCTCTCATCTCTCTCTCTCTCTCGCTCTATCCCTCTCTAACCCTCTATCACTCTATTTATTATCTATCTACCTATCTAGCTTGCTTGCTAGCCAGCTATCCATTTGCTTAAGCATCTATTGATAAATGTCTGTTAAACTTCGTATTTTACATGTACACACATACACACTCACACACATGCACTCACTTCTGATCAAACCAGTCGTGATCTCAAGTCTCCAGTGGATAGTCCTTTCTGAGAATAATGGGTTACCTACAGGGACATTAAGTATTTAGCAGCAACCCACCAAGCAACTGCTGCCTAAGGATGTTTAGGAGAGTCAAACAGGAGGTGCCATGGTGTTACATAAGTGCAGAATTTGTTTTCAGGAAACAAAACAAGAAGTCACTCTTTCTACTGCAAGTCTTGTAAAGACTCTTCGTGTTGCCATAAGTTAGAAAAGGGCTGTGCTTACTCGGGACAATGCAGCCTCCAAGGAAAGGAGGAATTGGTGTCCATTATCAGACTCTGTATATCTTTCAACATTGAATGCATAAATGTATTGCGGGAATAATACATTTCTTATATTTATAATGGACGCCTCTTCACAACTTAGAAAATCCCCTACATTTCAAACACTACTGAAAAATGTTCTTTTAATTCCTATGACACATAACCAATGTGTATTTGTTCCAAGGTGATGGTCACTCGGGAAACAATAACGTATATTTGCGTACTGTGTGTCTGGCATCATTCATTCTAAGCACTTTTTTTTTTGTATATTTCACTTAATTCCTGCAACAACCCTGTGTTGTAAGTACTATGATTATCCCTCTTTTATAAAAGCAAATTCTACAGAAATTAGGTTCCCTACACCATACAACTAAGAAGGGGTAGAGACAATTTCAAGTCCAGATAGCCTACTTCAGATGTGAAGGGCACAGATTTCTTTAAAACGGGGAAAGGAGATGAGAGTACATTTTGGGCAAGAATAGCTACAGAGACCAAGGCATCCAAAGGCATACACCCAAGGTCAGAAGCAAGCTCCTTTCACCTTCGACTTCCCAGAAGGTCCCATAAGGGTAATGATCTTATCTGGTCCTTTAAGAAGCTCCAGCCCACCCCCAACCTCTAGGATCTTCCAAAATTGCTGCCAACAGACAATTCTTTTGTAGATTACGCCAAACAGCTTGCCTGGTCACTAGGCACAATTAGCTGGTAACAATTCCAGCATATTCCTGAGATTAACCAAAGCTTGCTTGCTTTCTTTTTTCTTTTTCTTTCTTTCTTTCTTTCTTTCTTTCTTTCTTTCTTTCTTTTTACTTGAAGTAGCTTTGATGGGGTATAATCAACCTACAATAAACAGCACATAACTAAGGTGCTTTCATAAGTTTCATAAATTTTGAGTATGCTATTCACCCATGAAACCCCCACTATAATCAAGATAATACTATATCCGTCAACCTACAAATTTTCTCCTGTTCCTCTGTAATTTCTCCCCTGTGCTGACCTTTTCCATACCTCTGCAGGCTCCAGGCTGCACCTGGTCTGCTTTCTGTCACCGTAGATCAGTTTGGACTTTCTAGAATAGCACACGAATGAAATTCTACAATACGTAATCCTTTTTGTTGGGCTTCCTTCACTCAGCATAATTATTTTGAGATTCATTCATATTGTTGCACGTATTAATAGTTCATTCCTTTTTGTCGCAGAGGAATATTTCACTCTATGGATATACCATAATTTATCGTTTCTCTAGCTGCTGGGTGTTTGTTTTTTCCCCACATTTTTGTTATTGCCAAAAAAAAAAAAAAAAACCAAACTTCTGTAAACATTCATGTGTAAGTTTTGTATGGACGTGTTTCTGCTGAGTGAACACAAAAGGATAGAATCCGTGGATTGTATGGTAGGTGTATGTTAATTTGCAAAGAAACTGCCAAATGTTTTACAAAGTGATTGTATCATTTTACATTGAAAACAATAGCATGTAAGAATCCTAGTTCCTCTACATTCTGCCAATATTTGGATGGTCACTTCTTAATTTTACCCATCCTCATAGGTGTTTAATGTTATCTCATGTGGCTCTAATTTGCATTTCCCAAATGACCAATGGTGTTAATGATGTTTCCATGTGCTTATTTGGCAAATATTTCTTCTTTGGTAAAGTATATATCCCAATATTTGCCCTTTTTTTAAATTGGGTTTTTTGGTTTCTTATTGAGTTTTTAAGAATCTTTGATGTATTCTGGGCATAAGTCCCTTATTAGATCTATGCCTTTACACTATTGTTGCCATACATTTCACATGTACATATGTTATAAACCTTATATTATATATTATTTTTGCTTAAACAGTGTATTACCTTCTAAATAGCTATTATTTAAAAAAAAAATAAGTATAAAAAATTAGTTAACCATGAAGTTACCATTTCTAGTGTTCTTTGTTTTTTTGTTCTGTTTTGTTTGTTTGTTTGTTTTTGGTAGATCCACATTTCTATCTGATATCAGATTTTCTTTCTGTCTCAAAGACTTCTTTCTAACATTTTTTGTAGCGTATTCTGCCGGAGATGAATTCTGAAATTCATCTCACTGAAAAAATATAGTTATTTCTCTCAGGTTTTTGAATAACATTTTAGCTGAATATAAAATTCTGGGTTAAGAGTTTTCAACCACAGTATTTTAAGTATGTTCCCCTCTGTCTGCTTGCTTACAGTGTTTCAGATGAAAAATCTGCTCTCATCCTTTTCTTTGTTCCTCTGCACATAATGTGCCTCTTTGGCTGCTTTTAAGATTCTCTCCTTGCCACTGGTTTTATGCAGTATGATTACAATGTGCTTTATTGTCGTTTTCTTTGTGTTTCATGTTCTTGGAGTTTGTTGAGATTCTAGGATCTACAGGTTTATAATTATCGTCAAATTTGAAAACTGTGTATCTATTATGTCTTCAACTTTTATTTCTGCATCCCTCTCTCCTCTCTCCTTTAGGGACTCCAGTTACATGTATCTTAGTCTTTTTGAAGTTGTACCACTGGCCACTTGATATTTATTAATTTTTTTTCTCTCTATGTGTCATTTGGTACAGTTTCTACTACTGTGTCTTTACATTCACTAACTTTTTTTCTGCCAAGTATACTTTGCCATTAATTCCATCGGTGTATTTTAAATATAAATCATTGACATTTTTTATCCCTACAAGTTCAATCTGGATCTTTTACATATTTTTTTTTATGTCTTCCACTAAGTTTTTAAACCTTTGATGGAACACCGTTAAAATATCTTTAAGTCACTGATGGGTAATTTTAAGACCATTTTCATTTTTGTGTCAGTTTCCATTGCACTTTCTGTGACAAATTATATTTTCCTACTCCTTTGCATGATTGGTTCCTTGATTAAGTGCCAGAAATGGTGTCTTTTAGCTTTTGGGTGCTCGATATCTTTGCATTCTTATCAATAGTCTCAAGTTTCACACTGGGGTGCGGTGAAGTTACTTGGAAACAGTTTGACCCTTTGGGTCTTGCTTCTTAAGATTATTAGGCAGAGCTGGATTAGTGTTTAGTTCAAGGCAAATTATTCCCAAAGACTGGGGCAGGATCCTTCAGGACACTCTCATGCCCTGTGAATTATGATGTTCTGCAAGCTAGTTAGTGGGAACAGGCCTGTGTGACAATTAAACGTTGACTCTAATCCTTTGGATGCTTCTTTCCCAGGCTTGCGTAGTGTTCTCCACATTTATGTGCTGATCAGCACTCTACTAAATACTTGGAGAGGGGCCCTTGTAGATACCCAGGGTTCTCCCTTTGCAAGGATCTCTCTCCCTACATACTCAGCTGGCTAAATCGTGGAGTTCGTCTCATGTGTTTTCTGTTTCTCAAGGACCAGGGTCTGTCAATGACTTATCAGTCATTGTGTTTTGAAAGCATTGCTTTATATACTTTGTCCAGTTTTTCAGTCGCTTCAGGAGGAAGGTAAATCCAGTCCTTTTCCTCCAACTTGGCCGGTATCCCTCTACTATGCAGTTTAGCCTATTAAAAAATTAAATACAAAAAAAAGCAATCTGAAAATTTATGAAAAAAAATGACATAAGTGAGCATAATTGTATATCAAGTTAACGTTACAGAAAATTATGCCAAATAATTTTAGAGGACGCAATTTTGTTTGTAAATCTTTGTTGGTGTATATTTTCAAGATCCACAAAGATGCAAAAAAAAATAGACTTTATTTAGAAGTGTAATTTTTTAAAATAATGGTAGTAATATTATTCTAATCTAGATACGTTCATATATTATAGGATAATGTAAAAAAGAAATTAGTGTGGTTAGGAATCAAATTCTTCAGCACAGGAGAAAAGATATAATTATGAAAAAGGCAAATGTTTGTAATATTTATTTAGAGGTGGAAATATAAATATAAACTCGTGATTTACTTTCTTTTTTAAAGTTTTTTTAATGTTTTACTTATTTTTGAGAGACAGACAGAGTGTGAGCATGGGAGGGGCAGAGAGAGAGGGAGACGCAGAAGCTGAAGCAGGCTTCAGGCTCTGAGCCATCAGCACAGAGCCTGACGTGAGGCTCAAACCCAGGAACCGTGAGATAATGACCTGAGCCAAAGTCGGACACTTAGCCGACTGAGCCACCCATGCGCCCTATTACTTTCTTTTAACAATACTTATTTCCTAGCTCTGTCCACTGAGAGGCCTAGGAAAAAAAGTGATAACCCAGTAGTAATTAACATACCAATAACTTGGATTTTGGATTCTAAATACCATTTCCTACTAAAAGAACCAGGGCTCCTTGAAGGTATGGCCGGTAAAATATAAGATAAGCCTGGGACCTCTTATGGGTACCCAGAAACAAAGAGGCCTTTCAGGAGTAATAGTCATGTGAAAAAGAAATTTGAGGCCAACAGTTGGCCACAATAGGACAGTTTGAGCATCGGTAAGAATAATGAATACAATCGTTTGAAACATAGTAACTACAGAAAAATCTATGAGTTCATATGAAAACGAGAGCCACAAAATATACACACAGCTTGATTAAAAACCAATGAGCCATCAATGGAGCCCAAACTCTTTACTATGAAAACCAGCACTTAAAAGGAAAGAATTACAAATTTATCCTACTTTTTTTCTATATAAGCTATATTTCTAAATAACTAAAAGAAGGTACGATCTTCTCCGTAGAAATCTTCCAACTAACTCTTAATCCTATACTTGCTGAAGCCAGATAGTATAAATGCAAATTAGGATTATGCTACCCTTTATCAAGGGCATAAAAGTAAATGTGGATTGAGTAAAAGTAAATGAGGTTTTTACCTGATTATTCTCACATAAATGCCATACACCATTTGTCAAGAGGAAAATACATCTATGACAAATAGGCAAGACATTTTAAATCTATGACTCTGATTTCTCTTTTTATGTTGTAGTAACCATTTATGGATAATTATAATAGCGATCTCCTTTTTATCAGAACATCAGTGGACAAGAAAGATGATGATGTACTTCATCACATTAAAAAAAAATTAATTTGGAGCTACCGAGCAGATCATACTTTTTTTGCTATGGATTCAGAGCAACTGTGGCCCCAGCCAAGGGAAGCAACCAAGAAACATGATTGTGGGTGCATTTGGCATAAGTAAGATAAAAATGAGAGAATAAAGAGTAAAAATATTTTTTGAAAATAGCTCAACCGTATTTCGAGAAATCGTGGTAGCATAGTTCTAAATGAAATAAAAATCAGACTTGGGAAAAATTAATGAGAAAATTTTTAAAAGACCAGGAGGTAGTGGTACCTGGGTGGCTCAGTTGGTTAAGTGTCCAACTTCAGCTCAGGTCATGATCTCGCGGTTTGTGAGTTTGAGCCCCGCGTCAGGCTCTGTGCTGACAGCTCAGAGCCTGGAGCCTGCCTTGAATTCTGTGTCTCCTTCTCTCTCTGCCCCTCCCCCCCTTGTGCTCAGTCTCTCTCTGTCTCTCAAAAATAAATAAATGTAAAAAAAAATTTAAAAAAAGACTAGGGGGTAAAAAACAGCAAACACAAAACTTTCCAGAAACTTCCTTAAGATAAGGCAATATGTTAAAGTTTTGAGCAATGAAATTTTTGGAAACCAACTATGAGCTCGAACTACGTGATGAGTTCGGGCAAGTTGCTTAACGTTTCTGAACATCAGTTCTCTTGCCTGTAAAACGTGGCCATCAACTCACCTATAAAATGGAGCTGTTGAGAAGACTAAATGGGTTGACATGTACAAGTGTTTAAAATAAAGACTGCCCATATTCACTTGGAAAACATTAGCTGGGATTATTTCTTTGATTTCAGGTTTTGCATAAACCTAACAAATTGGGGAATACCATCTGGGTGAAATCATACATTACCCATTCACACCTTAAGACTGGAGTATTAAGTAGGCTAAGTGAGTCCTTAAAGGTCAAGAGAAGGGTCATTGTGGAAGAAGAAGGAAGGGAAGGAACAAACAGAAGGAAGGGGAGTTGGGGACGCTGCAAAGGTGGGTGGTGGTTTAAAGACATAAATGACCTTCTTTGTAATTTTGCTGATAGACAACCTAGTTTATGTTTTAATAAGATACTATATTCAGTAATGACATCAGTGACCAGCAGGAGAAGCAGCTCCTGGTTATGGCTAGATTATTGCTCAGATGATTCAAATAAAGACCTCCATGGCATTCTTACACATGCGTGGGCTCTTACAGTTCTCTGTGTTTCAAAATTATTCTCTTGCTGCCTTTCCTTTTCTGATAAACAAGTCAAGTTACCTTTAGTGCCACATTTTCTATTCAATTTACTGATGGTTTTCCTCCTCCCTTGCTTGTTCCCTAGATTATAACTGAATTGAAGTTTTATTCTTTGTTTTTTTCATGTTAACGAGTCATGGACTTTTCTCAAAAAATGACTATGCCTACATGTGATAGCAATCATTGATCTTGATGATGACCTTAATAAAGAGAGCTGTGATAGTTTTTTAAATTTTTTAAATGTTTATTCTTTATTTTGGAGAGACGGGAGGGAGGGAGAGGGAGAGAGAGCAGGGAAGGGGTAGAGAGAGAGGGAGACAGAGAATCTGAAGGAGGCTCCAGGCTCTGAATTGTCAGCACAGAGCCCAACATGGGGCTTAAACTCATTAAACACAAGATCATGACCTGAGTCAAAGTCAGACTCTTAACTGACTGAGCCACCCAGGTGCTCCTTGGTAGTTCTGAATAAGACATTATTGAACAAAAATGATAGTTTTGTAGATTGAGGGGCAGGGAGCTATGTTAATCTAGATAAAAACAGATGGTAGAATACCAAGATAAGAATGATCTATCCTATCTACGGTCCCTGATGATTTGCCACCAAAGAACTCTAAGGATTGGTGAAATTCATCCTAAACCTAATAGCTGCCATGTTAAAGAATTGCTAATGATATGTCTTATGCCAAGAAGATACTGTAATCTATATTTCTTTTTCTTTTAAACAAGAGAAAGCGAACTCAGAGAATTATTAGCTAATAATTTCTAGATCAAAAAGACTGTGTAGTTAATCATCCAAAACAATCCATTTAAAACCATCTACAGAAGAATAGGCCACTGGCATTTTTAGGAACAGTTCTAGACTGATGTCATCTCCTACTATGACAGAATGGCGGGGCTGCCGGATGGGAGAGAGATGATGGACATAATCTATCTTGACTTTAACAATGTGTAGATCCTAGTTCCTATGACATACTTATTAATAATGTTGGGATGAGATTCTCCATCAGTGTTCTCCTCACTGTGCTCTGACACAGGTTGGCATTCTAGATGGTTTATTTCTATGTTCATGAGACTTGACATTGGGACCTAAGACTGTCTTAGATTTGATCGAGCTGTGCCTTTTGCAGGCATGTCCTGCTTTGCTTCACTTCCTCAGACAACGATATTTTACTTATATTTCAAAGATCCAACACAAAATTCACTAAGTTTCCTTGTTCTGAATTACCCATTATCCCAAGTGCTCCTCCAACTTTCTTTGGATCTCTACGCAATAGAGACCCAAATGCTCTTGACTGTATCAACTGTTCAAAAACCATGCCATCTGTAGGGAGATAATTAACGTGTCAGTTTGGTTACTGGCTCCGGATTAGTGGATGAATTCTGTGTATATGATGTAATAAGAAGATCCCAAAATGTTTTAGATGGTGTGGAAGCAAATTAATAAGAGATGAAAACATAATGGCTCCTTGAATTACATCACGTAGAGATAGCACAGATTCATAGTGATTAAGGATATAGACTCTGGATCCAACTTGTTTGGGCTTGAATCCTTATACTACCTTACTAGCTTTAGCTTTATGTCCTTAGGTAACTCACTTAACGTCTCTGGGCCACAATTTCCTTATCTGCATCCCTGTTTTTAATGACATGACTTTTCTCTTTGTTTAGTCCACCAGCGTCTTGAATAGGGACTATGTCAGTTTCACCCAATAAACATTGAATGAATGAATGAATGGATGGGTGGATAAATGAACAAAAGAAAATTACAAGTATTAGTCTAAACTAGGCCACCCCCTTATAAAGTGTTTAAATTGGTTGCGATTGACATAATTCTCATAATGTAGGAAATAATGAAATAATCAAAGTTTATATATTGATGTTGAAAATTAATATCACTGCAAAATTATTTCAATAATTTTTTTAAGTTTATTTTTTTTATTTTGAAGGGAGAGGGGCAGAACAAGGAAGAGAGAGAATCTCAAGCAGGCTCCGCACTGTCAGCACAGAGTCCAACGTGGGACTTGAACTCATGAACCGTGAGATCATCACCTGAGCCAATATCAACAGCTGGACACAACTGACTGAGCCACCCAGCCCTCAATAAAAATTAAAAAAAAAAAGTTTACATTTATTTATTTTTGAGAGACAGAGAGAGACAGAGCGTGAACAGGGGAGGGAGACGCAGAGAGAGAGGGAGGCACAGAATCCGAAGCAGGCTCCAGGCTCTGAGCTGTTAGCACAGAGCCTTACATGGAGCTTGAACCCATGAACCGTGAGATCATGACCTGAGCCAAAGTCGGACACTTAACCGACTGAGCCACCCGGGTGCCCCTAAAAATGTTTTTGACGAAACTCTTAGAACTCTATTTGTTCGTAAGTTTGAGACTGCCATTTTAAGGTACAACAAATTATCAATGAGGTTATAGGGTCAACATAGAGCAGAGACACAGACGCATACCCCCGAGGGAATGTGGTTTGGGTTTTTCCTTCCATTTACAATTAAAGGAAGTTTTAGGGGCACCTGGGTGGCTCAGTCAGTTAAGCATCAGACTTCGGCTCAGATCATAGTCCCCAGGTTTGTGAGTTCTTGAGCCTGCTTTGGATCCTTGCCTACCCTCCCACCCCCCCACCCCCGCCCTTCCCCTGTTTGTGTTCTCTCTCTCCCTCTCCCTATCTCCCTCTCTCTCTCCCAAAAATATTTATTTTTGAGAGAGACAGAGACAGAATGCGAGTGGGTTGGGGCAGAGACAGAGGGAGACACAGAATCAGAAGCAGGCTCCAGGATTCGAGCTGTCAGCACAGAGCCCAAAGAGGGCTCAAACTCACGAGCTATGAGATCATGACCCGAGCCGAAGTCGGACACTCAACTGACTGAGCCACCCAGGCACCCACTCTCTCCCAAAAATAAATAAACATTTTCAAAGCAGTTTTCACTGACTAATCTGTCCTAATGTGCTTACTTTTAAGTCTTTCTTTTTCCTTCCTTGTAGAGAAGAGGTACCCCTTTAATGAATGTGAACCAAAGTGTAGTCGCATAGGTTTGAAATAAAGAAGCCTAGGGAGGATGAAACGTGTTTTGTGGATCTTGTGGTTACAACCTTAGTAAGGGGCTCTGACTTTGGGAATAGCCCTGCCTTACTGATGGGAAGGACCAACTCTGTGTAACAGTAACTCTTAGTGTAGTAGAATACACCCCCCCCCCCCCGGGGGGTTAGCACTAGGCCTTTACTTCCATACCTGGGGCCGTAAAGTTAGTTTTTCCTAACCCTGATGTTAGGAAGGTCCAAAGAGTACGGTCAGAGGTGTCTTTGCCTTGGTTTGGCTCTTCCTTCCTCTCTCCCATTGTTATTTAGGTGTGTTCTTTTTTGTTTGTGTTTTTTTTGTTTTGTTTTTTTAACAGAGAGAGAGAGAGAGAGAGAGAGAGAGAATCATAAGCAGGAAGTAGACTCCTTGTCCAGTGTAGAGCCCGACATGGGGCTGATCTCAGGACTGAGATCATGACCTGAGCTGAAATCGAGAGTCAGACACTTAACCGACTGAGCCGCCCAGGCGCCCCAAAGTTAAGCTCCTTTTCCATGATTTTGCATGGTGCTGACAATAGACATTAGCAAAGACATTTCCAGGAAGACCTAGGTATTTCTAGGACTCATGTAATTCTAAAGTAATAGCTGCAGAGAATACTAGAAGTATCGTAGAAAAGCGAGTCCTCCGCAAATGTTTTCAGGACAGAGGGGAACTGGCATCTGGAAATGTAAGGGCGTTTTTCCTAATCTAACTTGTAGCTCATATTCAGCATTCAGCCATGCAGGAGGGAAGCTAGGCCTCTTTTAGGAGGTCACTCTGATTGGGGTGAACACCGCATGCACTTGAGGATCGAGAAGACTCAAAGTCAAAGGACCAGTGGTTAGGGGCTTACGGGTGACCTTGACTGATGAGAGGGTCAGGGGTGAGGTCCTAGCCTGAAGCAGAAACAGCAGCCAGAAGCAAGGCTGAGACATAGTGATTTGAGTGGAATTGCTAAACTACGGTCAAGAAGGTCAGAGACAGAGGAAGTGAGAGGATCCTTGGATGCACTTCAAGGGTTAGAAGGTGAGAGGGGCTGCCTTTCAGCAGGAGGCTGGGCCCAAAGATCTTAAGGATTTCTGTGCCTACCCCACCCACCTTTGTACTGACCGCAAGGCTTTTCAACATTATCATCCCTATTCATTTTTTAATTTTGAGATCTAATATATAAGATTAAGAAGAAGCGATTGGCAAATACGTCATCAGGAAGCGGTATATATAAAATTCTAGTGAATCTGCCCTTTCCACTACAATTGAATACAGTAATGAGAACACCAAGTGCAAACGTACCCTAGATAGAGTAAGCTTTTATTGACCAGCTTAGAATTCAGCTACACCCTTCACACTAGACCAGAGCACGTCTGCTTCTGTTTAACACGGGTGATACACACACAAGATCTGAAGTCCCACAGATGAGCTGTGGGAGAATTTCAGACTAGCCCCACTATGTCCTTTTAGCCCCCTCTGTGGGCATCCATGAAGCCAGGGAGGCTCACTAGGAAACCAAATGAAAATAATACGATAACTTCTCAAAACCCAAAATAATTTTCAAGCAATTGCCTCAGGGTAGAGAGCGGAGTGCATTGGTTACATTGGAAAGGCTCCCCCATTGGCCTACAACGTGGCCTTAGGAAGACACCTGATCTCTCAGTGCGTCAGGACCACAAATACATGGTGGGGATAAGCCCGCACCTCGCTCACAGAGTGGCTGTGAGGACTGAATGGGATAAAATAAAGCGACTTAACAACCTGTAGTGTTTTCAAAGTAACATACAATATAACAGAGGAAGTAGGAGCAAAGAAGTAAATGTTTTCCACGAGAACCTCTAATACCTGTACCTTCAAAGAAAAGAAAAAGAGAAAAGAAATTGAGAACTATGGCTTTTGGTGAATCAGAAATGAAAAGTCCTGAAGTCTGTGTAAATGAAAAAAAAAATACACACCTTTCTGAATAAGTGAACTAACACTTTTCTAGCTTTCAAGGGATCTTTGTGAGACGAAAATTTTCGAAGTAACCTAGCTAGTGAAGATTTTGTAAGTTCTTCAAACTGTGACAGAGCAAAATGATGTATCATGAAAACTTCCCATTTAGACGAAGAACTATTTTTTTTTTTCAGAAAAAAGAATGTAAACAAGCCATTTTTATATTAGTCAATTAAACATGGGAAAAATAGTTGAAATGTCTAAGCCATCTCTTTGAAGAATTTTATTTTTGCAGCACAGAATTAGGATGTCGGAATGGATTTCCTCTGCTGTGTCAGGAGGGTCTCACAGCAAAAGGTTTATTGCAAAACAATTTTGCTCTTTCGAACGCACTTACTTTTCTTCCACCGATGCTTATAATGTCCCATTATTTAGTCATGGATTAAATAAAAGACTTAAAGGGATGAAAGAAGTTGAATGTGAGCATGTTAAACAGTTTTTATTTATGCATTTATGTTTTAACTTTTTTATCTTGCAATAATTATGGATTCATGTGAAGTTGCAAAGATATCGGAAGGGGGTCCAATTTCCTGCTCTCTCCCAGTGGTTACATCTGCTGTAACTATAATACCATAGCAAAACAACAGCTTAAAGTTTAATGAAACTTTCTCAGAGAAATTTCCGGATACCTCCCACTTATGCACTTGGGCCTGCGCAAGCTCGTGCGGGCACCCAGAACGGCCGTTTCATGTCAGAGCTTCCGCCTGGAGGCAACTTCAGTCAATAGCAGCCTACTCACCAGAAGGGAAGGAAGCTAAGAAGCCTCCAGTAGTGACAGCGGTCCTGTTTGAAATTAGGTCAAGCCCAGGAGGCCTGAGAAAAATGGAAGAATAATCTGGGGTCACAACCAAGACCCCTGTGTCAAAGCCTCTACTATCGATGACCAGACAAAACAACCTGACATGTTGGAAGAACAGTTCTGTGATACATAGATTTGTACCCATTACCCCTTTGCATTTTCCCAGAGAAAAAGGCATAATACTAAGCACTGTAGATCTTAAGAGGTTTTTGTCCTTAAATTCCGTCAGAAAATACAGTACAAACCCAGTATTTCTCGGCCAGCCTGCACTCTGTCTGTATTATCTTTAATAATGGGTGCTCTGTGAATTGGAAATATTTTTTAGGGCATGCTTTTGAAAGTATTTAAAATGTATTAATAAAAGTAATCTGGAGCCACAGTTGATTTGAGGCAATGGGATGACATGGGGCATGTTGCCTGAAGCCTCTCCCTCCAGAGGCTTTGCCAGACATCACTAATTAAGTATGGCGCCACGTCCCATTGGGCCGAGATACCATTTTCCCCATGGGGTTGCAGGCAGCTACTACCAGTGGATTATACTTGGCATTAGGAAGGGAACCTAATCTGGGGTGATAGGTGATAGGGGAAGGCTCCCCTTAAGAAGTCAGTTTTGAAAGCATTTGACAGAATCGAAGGAAAGGAACCGGACAAAAGAGAATAATCAAACTTTTCACGGCCAAACTACTACTTTATTAGTAATCTTGAATCGTCTGTTTGTAGCTATATCCCAAGGACCTAATCGTGTGTTCTTGTAGCTGGTACTCAATACATTTTTTTTCTCAATTAGTAAATGGTTTGCTTTTCTTGTTTTAGCCATCAAAGAATAACAGAGAGGGAGGCCACCTGTCTCTTTGAAGCAGATCTCCACCGGATAGTAGCACCTTAAGGGACAAAGTAGAGTCTGGGTTTGGTTCTTAGCTCTCTGTGTCCAGATTATTCTGTAATTTCCAGTCTCTAGTACTGTTGTTCTCCCGGTCACACAACTTTGGAAAATTTTGATGCTAGGTTTTCCTTCACAATAAATGTTGTTTTCATTATTTAATATCGAATATCTCTTCCTGCCCTGAAATCGTACCACATGATGTCAATGGGTTGGATTTTCTCCGCTTAAAAATATTTGGTTTTATCAAGAGAGGAACACTATATAACAGACTTATTTTCTTTTATTATTATAAAAATTTTTAGAGATTGCAAAAAATTTTGAGTAATTATATGAAAAAAAGGACACTATAAAAATAATTCTTAATCCCATCAACCAGAATTAACCAGTGGTAGCCTGTTGATTTGTGTCCTAATAGCATTTCCAATTTGCTAATATATTGTTTTCCTTTTACAAACATTTTTTCATGTTATGCATATTCCTTTGTAGTATGCTGTATCCTGCTTAAAATACATTCAATATTTTTTCATAATGTTTTGTTTGGTAACATTATTGTCTAAAAGATGTTTCATTTCATGGATAGTGAATAACTTATTAACCATTCACTTAGTGATAGATATTTCCATTTTATACAATTAGGAACACTGAGATACTGCTCCTATAATGTAAAAACGAATAGATTATTCAATGAGTTCCCTAGAGTAATTTTTAGAAGATTATTTCCATAATCAAAAAAGATGAAAAAATTTAAGTTTTTCAATGTATATTGCCACATTGCCTGGCAGAGAAATCCTATCAACTAAATTCCCACAAGCATAGTGTAAAGAATTGGCAATTCAATAGATAAACATCAGACTAGATACAACTGAAGAAAGAATTGGTGAACTAAAAGATAAATCTGAGATAATTTTCCAGAATACAAAACACAAGTGAAAATACAGAAAATACCGAAGAGGGGTTAAGATGTAGAAGACGTAATTAAAAGTTCATGATCTAGCTAGCAAAAATTTATAAGGAGACAATAACAAAAATTTGGGAAGAACAATTTTCAAAAATATGATGCTGAAAAATTTCCTAGGTTTAATGAAAGATATGAATCATCAGATTAAAAACATCAAAATGAGTTCCTCAACAGAGTAAATGAAAATAAATCTCAAAAGAGTGAAGAAAAATATTTAAAATAACTAGAGATAAGGCAATTCACCTCCAAAGGAATAGAAATTAGAATATCAGTAAACTTGGGCATCTGGGTGGCTCAGCTGGTTAAGCATCTGACTCTTGCTTTTGGCTCAGGTCATGATCACATGGTTTGAGAAAACCAGCTCTACACTGGGGGGGTCTTTGCTGACAGCGTGGACCCTACTTGGTATTCTCGCTCTCCCTCTCTCTCTCTGTCCCTCCCTGCTCACACTATCTCTCTCATAATAAATAAATAAACATTTTAAAATGTCTTAAAAAATAATGTCAGTAAACCTGTGAACAAAAACAACATAAAAATAATAAAGTCATACAGTCAAACTGTGAGGGAAATTGAGTTCTATATTAAGCAAAACTATTATTCAAATGTGAGGTTATAGGGGCACCTGGGTGGCTTGGTCAGTTAAGCGTCTGACTTCGGCTCAGGTCATGATCTCACGGTCCATGAGTTCGAGCCCCGCCTCGGGCTCTGTGCTGACAGCTCAGAGCCTGGAGCCTGTTTCAGATTCTGTGTCTCCCTCTCTCTCTGCCCCTCCCCTGTTCATGCTGTGTCTCTCTCTGTCTCAAAAATAAATAAACGTTAAAAAATTTTTTTTTTCAAATGTGAGGTTATAATTTTTAAAAAGTGATTAATTTTACTAGCTCAAATTCTTGGCCAAAAGTAAAGGAACGAGGAATAAAACAGTCATATGCCAGAAAAAATACTGTACTTAGAAAATTGGTATGCACGTGGGTAAATATAAATACATATCGAGTAATAAACACAATAATAATGATAACGATTACCTTTGGGACTTGAAAAGCAGAATGGAAATAAAATACCACATGATAACATTTTATTTTATTTTATTTTATTTTATTTTTAAAGTTTATTTATTTTGAGAGAGAGAGAGTGGGGAGGGGCAGAGAGAGAGGGAGAGAGAGAATCTCAAGCAGGCTCCACACTGTCAGTGCAAAGCCCAACAAGGAGCTCAAACTCATGGACCGTGAGACCGCGAGATCACGACCTGAGCTGAAATCATGAGTGGGAATATTAACTGACTGAGCCACCCAGGGGCCCCTCGGTGATAACATTTTAAAAGGGAGAAAAGTATTTGGAATTGAAACTTTCTAAAGTCTTTTTATTGTTCAGAAGGATGGTAGGCATAGTGTTTAAATTGAACTTTGTTAATTCAAGTTGACAGGTTGAAGATGTCAGCATAGCTTCTAGAGTATATGAAACAAAAGACAACTCAGAAAGATGGTTTGAGAACATGAATAAAACAAGATGAACCTTGTAACGTTAAATAGATGCATATTTCAGAACTAAGCAAGTCTACCCAAGAAGACTTAGTTGTAAACACACATGAATGAATGAACGAATTTGTTATTACATTGTAACCGTGAAAAAGCTGAAAACTAAGTGGATAAATAGGCTTCGGTTTATTCATGAGATGAAATACTATACACAATTAAAATAAATTAACTATATCTACATATGTCAAGATGGCTAAACACCCAGAATATTGAGTGAAAAAGTAAGTTGTAAAAAAATGTAATGTACAACACTATTTTTTGTAAAATTTTCATATGGAATAGTACCTTATCTTATATATGGTATATAAAAAGCAAAGTATAAAATATGAAGGAAATGTGCCGTGTCAGAATACTAGTTCCCTCTGAGAATGGAGAAAAAGAAATTTTATTTCTTCAAGAAATACCAATTTGAAGGAAATATGGTGATATCTGTTGAATCTGATTTGGTAGATGCTGGACGTCTTATATGTTCTTTTCTGTAATATTTAACGTATATATATTTGCTGTCGACTTGAATCAATTCCGACTTAAACACAACATTTAAAAGAAAATATTGTACATGTCCAAATTACATAAATTAGATAAATGCTTTTAAACAGGTTGCTTCAAACAGGTTGCTATTCAAAGAACTGCTTAGCCAAAAATTACATATCTAAAGCCAAAGATATCCTTTTTAA
This sequence comes from Panthera onca, assembly GCF_046562875.1. Classification (NCBI taxonomy): domain Eukaryota; kingdom Metazoa; phylum Chordata; class Mammalia; order Carnivora; family Felidae; genus Panthera; species Panthera onca. The sequence continues at coordinate 139,534,103 of NC_138343.1, forward strand.
AGTATTTGGCTAAGGACTAAACACTCCTTCCGATGATACTCCGATTGTTCAGGAACGATTTTAGAATCTGTCTTGTGTAATTTCCTAAAGCAGCTTGCTGGTTTGAATTACCATGAAAATGATATTGTTTTGTATTCAGAGCTTGTGTATTACTTCATGAGCACTTACTCACCCAATCACCGTTTCTGAGATGTGTGAGCTGTGGTCAGACAATGTATACACACTTGGTACTCAGCCCCGGGCAAGATGCGATCCCTGCCCTCATGGGGCTTATAGTCTAGGAGTCTCCAAATAAATCTAGACTGTTCTGAACATGAAGTTTACCCTAGAAAGGGAACTACAAGCCCTTGGCAGCGGGGCGAATGGTCTAGTTTCACGTATAAGGAAAGAACAAGAACACCACCAAAAAAGGGTGTAAAACAGGAAATAGTTTAAAAGTCCGAAGAATAACAGGAAAGGAATTTCAAGGTATATGAAGACAAAAAAGTAAAATGAATTGAAAACAAAACAAAAACAAACAAAAAGTGTGAGGTGAAAAGCTTAGGATTCAGAAAGAGACCTGGAGAGAGACAGACAAAGACATACAGAGATATCGTCCTGCACAGAGATACTTAAGTGGAAATAGTCACGAGGACTCCATGCAGAAGGAAACAAAAATGTCAAGCGCTTTTAAAGGCCATCTCAAAGAAAGGAAGCAGCGAGAACGAGATAGACCAAAAAGAAAGATGATCTGCCATGATAGCTTTTGAATTCCACCTCGATGAAATGGCAGATATGTAACCCAGCAATTGCAAATGCCATTTACTTTGCACTGCAACCAGCCTTCTAATTCCAATTAAGTATGCTGAATTCTTTGACACATGCAGAGCTCCAAAGGACAAATTTCCAACACTCTCTTAAGAGAATTCATTAGGACTTTATCTTTCAGATCTGGCTGCAAGAAACCTTGAGTGCCTAGCAGTTGATTGAGTGTCCTTCATAAGGAAGACGACCATTTTTAACTCGGTGTCTGGGAGTCTGTTCCCAAACAAGATGGAAATCGCCTCCCGAAAGCTTCGGTTAAAACAGGGTAATGAATGTTACCGCAGATTTCAAATATTGTAATTTGTCACGTGTTTATCCCCCAAAGAAATCTGCAATAAAATCTCCGGGTGTGCAAGATAAATGTGCTGAGTGCACAGGGCAGTGATTAAGAGCGTGGGCTCGCTACTCAGACAGAGCTGGGCTTAAATCCTGCTTTAGCCCTTAGCGGGGATATGCAGCCCTGAGCTCACTCTGCACCCTGAGCCTCGGTGTCCCCATCTGGTAAATATGGCGAACAGTGGCTACTGGGATAGATTAGTTTCGGGGAAATAGATTGGGTAGGTACACTATTTGGTACCGTCCCGCTAATTTCAGCACCCACTCACTACGTGCAGGCGTCTCACTAACAGCAACGACGGTGGTGCTATGGAGGTACTAACAAGCATTATTCCCATTCTGTTCTACACTTAACTTTGCTGTGACCACCCGGCTCCATGCAGGTCACTTCTACAGGTCGGGCTTCCCCGCACTCAGTCTACACCTGGTCCCTCTGCCAGTGTGAGCTTAAGCTCACACTTAAGCTTTATTTTTTTATCTGTATTTGGCTTGCGCTGGCTCCTCACTGGGGCTAAGTGCCCTTGCACTTGGCACCTAGAGCGGAAGCTCACAAAGTTGTCATCTGGCAAGAGCGACTTTCAGGAAAACACTGAAGCACAGATTACTGAGTGATAAATGACCAATAATTATGAACAGTGACTAAACTTATAATTGGTTCCAAAAAACCTTGGGCATCTGTTTCTGCCACAGGGGCATGCCTGTCGGTGGAAACAAGGACATGCCCTCCTTGGGATTCGAATTCGGTTATTAGCTAAGCTGTTCGCCCTCCTTTGTAGGATGAACATCTCTGATTTCTTCCAGTTTGTGTTTACCTTGCAGAAAGCAGCCTTATTTCCCTAATCAGAAGAGAACTGTTGGGGAAAAGACCTGGAGCGTGCAGCAAATATACGGGTCTAGAAAGACGGAAAGAGACGCGGGGCTTCTCATTTATTCACCCAGATGCCAGCCATCTGCACACCTCCAGCTGAACCTTATTTTTTTATGTCACAACTGTATTCCTTAAAATAAGATGGCAAATTGCTGTTACTGCGAGAAAGAACAGGACAGAGGATATACTGTGAAGGCAACAATGTCCGATTGTGACCACAGATTATGTGGAGCGAATAACAGCAATGAATCATCTAAGCAGAATGGATATGCATCCACCATGCTTCCCACCCTCCACATCCTCATTTCCTGAAGTTAGTACATTGGAGTGAAAATCTGAATGCTCAATGCTACACTATAGCAAAAAGAAGTCACTCGCTATTAAATAAAAGCGCAGAAAGCCAACTCGATGTGGAGGAGGGTGTCAAACCTAGTCACGGTGAGAACCAGCCTATGCCGCGTCTAAAACCCATTCGATACCTGAGGTTCCCTCCCAAAGTGTCTGACCCAAGTGATTCTGGGGGCAGCGAGGGTTCAGAATCATGATGAACCATTAATTAGTATCGACGGCTGGATTCATGGGAAAAAAAATAGAGACTTTTCTCTGTAGGTTATAAAAAGAGATTTTCCTGTTTTAATATATTAATGTTCTAAGCAACAAGGTGGGGCGGGGGGGGGGGGACCAGCACAAGTGTGATTGCAAAGCTTGGTCCCCTCACTAGCTCTAGATCCCCTTGTGCCCCTGGTGGCCGATTGGAGTCCTGTGTAGATCTCCCCGAGGATGCTGGAGTCCTGATGGAAAAGAGAATGACCACGTGGTTGCTGTCACCTTAGCAAACAGCTGGTGCCCATCCCATCGGTTCTTTTTTTTTTTTTTTCCAAATATGAAATTTATTGTCAAATTGGTTTCCATACAACACCCAGTGCTCATCCCAACAGGTGCCCTCCTCCATACCCATCACCCACCCACCCCTCCCTCCCACCCCCCATCAACCCTCAGTTTGTTCTCAGTTTTTAAGAGTCTCTTATGGTTTGGCTCTCTCCCTCTCTAACCTTTTTTTTTTCTTCCCCTCCCCCAAGGTCTTCTGTTAAGTTTCTCAGGATCCACATAAGAGTGAAAACATATGGTATCTGTCTTTCTCTGCATGACTTATTTCACTGAGCATAACACCCTCCAGTTCCATCCACGTGGCTACAAAAGGCCATATTTCATTCTTTCTCATTGCCACGTAGTATTCTGTGGTGTATATAAACCACCATTTCTTTATCCATTCATCAGCTGATGGACATTTAGGCTCTTTCCATAATTTGTCAATACTCCCTGGGCTTCAGGGCAATATCTATTTGTACCCCCAAATACCTTATTAATTTCTTAAATGTATTAAGAGGCAATCCAATGATTCAGAAATGGAAACTTGCCCTCATCCCTGAGTGAAGTTGAAGAGAACTCTCATTCCGTAGGAAGTTTATCCACTAGAGGAGATAAAGCCTGTTTCTTTTCAGCCTTGTCGCAGACCTCCCGAAATCTTATTTCCTAAGTTTTGTCGGACTTTTCTACCTCTCCTGAAGGGTGCGTGATGTCCTTCCTGTACTTCAAAACAACTATCCACCGATTGGCCATTTGCCTTGGAAGAGGCTATTTTCTTCATCATTAACAATACCACTCGTGTTTGTCTAATTCCTTTTTGAGGGTTCACAGAGACGAGGGGAACGAGTGAGTGCAAGCAGGTCTTTAGCAAAATGTCCCTCAAATGCTCCTTATGTAATCAGCTAGGGAAATAGGATGCTTATGTTAGGTTTTAAATCTATCAACATGCTATAGTTTATTTGATGAAAGACTGCTCCATGCTGGATTACCAATAAAATATGAATTATAGGTAATCATCTCATCAGAGCGAAGCTCTTCATGTTTTGAAAATACGAATCCTACCTTAAGGAGAGCTTCTATTTTCAAAGAGTCTTTTCTGATTACTCTTGAAACTACATACAGTTAGTTCCAAATGCCCTAGAGAAAGCAAACAGCTGTTGAATCCTACACAGAACCATGGGTTCAAAAATCAGTACTCAGACTTCTCATTTTAGCCCAGCAGGGCCACCCAAGTGACATTTCCGGGGAATAGAATCAACATCCAGTAAATTAGCAAACTTACACCACAAATGGAAATATTCAATTGAATATTTATAAGAAATAAAAAATTGAAGGTATATTGAAAAGAGAATAGCTTTCATTGTTGAAATGCCTAATGCTTCAAGCTAATAGTTTAAACTAAAAATCAGGATGTTGTTGGGAGGGGAGAGTAATTAACATTTTATGAATAACCGCGCAATAGTGTTGGTTATTATTAAAGGAAAAAGAAAAGGAAATACTTCCCAAGTTTGCTTTGTTCATTTTGACTTCTAGTGACAGGGCTTTTTGTGGTGTTTGGTAATGTTACGGAAAGAGCACTGAACTAGGAGTTAGGAAACCTCTTGGCCTTGATTTCTTTCCACGTAAAATGAAAAAGAGGGACTGGGCTTGATGTTTGTCACATTTCTGTGCATTGTACATATGCCAACTCTCTTCCTCAAAGATTCTGATCCAGGAGGTCTGGGAGATCCACTCTGAGTGCTCTGGGATAGGACCTCACCAGGGTTCAGCTTGGGGAAAACTAATGTATGGGTCAAAACATTCAAAGGCTAGCAGTGCTTAAAGAAAGAAAGTGCAAATACAAGAAAGGAAAGGGGAGAGAGCCGCAGGAAATCAGGAGAAATGAGACGTCCTATTCAGGGGCAAGAGGGAGCGTCACTGAGCCTCGGTCACGTAAAATACAGGTGTCTATGGGGTGCATTTCTGAAAGAGAGATACGACATAATCTGAAGGTTTCTGACATGATCCAGGCATGCCTACAAGCAGCTGGGGCTCTGACTTTCCTTTACAACCAGGGCATTTCTGCTCAAATTTAAATGTCACAGTTCCCCGGCTAAAATAAAACATATTTGAGAATGTATTTTAATTACATATTCTAACTCTATGTGTTAGAAGCCGGTGAATCTGTATTTGCTCCCACTGTCTTTATTTGTTTTTGCCACTGCTCTCCTCCTCCTGGTCACCCAGTTTCCAAAGTCTGGTCATGACCTAGCTCGTCGATTCCTCGATATTTCATTTCTCACTTAACCCTCTCGTTCCTCTCCCATAACTGCTTCCTGATCATAGGCATCTAAGTTATTGCACTGGCCTTTTCCCTGGGCTCCTCGTCTCCAGTCTCTTTCTTCTTCTGCCCTTTCTGCAGTGCTGGCCAGGTGAACCTTTCTGCTTCACAGTCGTCTTCCTGTTATTTGCTTTTCCAAAGTCATACTTTTGATTAATTCTTTCTGTATACTGACATCAAACTTCCTGAGCCAGAGTTAAAAGGCTCTCAATAGTGTGAACTCAACATAGCATTGCAAATTATCTTGTTCTATCTGTCTGCTCATTTCGTATGATAGAGCCAAACTAGAATGGTTTCCCTATCGTGTACCCGGGCCCACGCGTTTATCTGATTCGGCACACTCTTTTACCTACACTCTTGCACGTCTAGCCATTTTTGTTTATTGAAAAATAATAGAAGAGATAAAAGTCCATAATCTTTTTTAAAATTTCTTTTCTTTTTTGATAGAGAGAGACAGAGAGAGTGCACGCACATGAACAAGGGGCTGGGGGGGGCGGTGCGCAGGGAGAGAGAGAATCTTAAGCAAGCTCCACAACAGAGCCCGATGCAGGGCTCGACCCCACGACTCAGCTCAGCTTCTCCATTATGATTCATTAGGCGGAGTTAGGGCTTGCATTTTCTGTGCTCCTTAGCACTCTGTGAACCTCTAATACAGCACTCCTCCCATCACATTTAAACTGTTCGCGTATTTTTCTTTTTTCTTTTTTCTAATATTTATTTATTTATTTTGAGATAGAGCGTGTGGGAGCCATGGGGAGGGGCAGAGAGAGAGGGGGGCGGAGAGGGAGAATCCCCAGCAGGCTCCCCGCTGTCGGCGAACAGCCCGATGGGGCTCGAGCTCATGGACTTTGAGATCATGACCTGAGCCAAAAGTCGAGAGTCGGATGCTTAACTGACGGAGCTTCCCAGGCGTGCCTAAAAGTACATAATCTGATTTTCCTAACACAATTATTTCAATTTTTATACAACCCTTTCTCTTTTACTTTTCCATATGCATACGTGGTTTCATAAATAGAGTCAATTTTACATATATTTTTGCGTTCTAGCTGTAATCCTTTCCATTTGGCCACATAATCTTCATAGTTTTCACTTTAAAAGTTGCATAATTTTCCAGTCAGCAGAAGTGCCATAATTCAGTTAACCATTCTTCTATCTATAGTTAGACATTTGGTGGTTCCTAATTTTTAGCTATTATAAATAATGTGGCAATTTTTAGCTATTATAAATAATGTGGCAATTAATAACTGCATGTATAACATTCTCCCTAGGGTTTATTACCTTTGGATAACTTTCCAGGAGTGAATTAGGCCAAAGATATAAAATTTTTATGGTTTTTTGATGTACATTGACAAATTGTTTTCCAAAAAGGTTATACCAATTTATACTGCCACTGATAATATATGAGTATACTATTTTTACCACAAATTTGCTGGCTCAATAACGATACCTTATTAATATATTAATTTCTATATTTTCATTACTAGAAAATATCTTTTTTCATAGTTTGTTAAATTATAGCACTTTCTTCTAATGTAAAATATTTGTGTTATTTCCTGGCTAAGTTTGTAAATTTCAGAAGGTCACAACGGTGTCACGCCTATCTTCCACTCTCTAGTAGAGCTCAGCCCTGTTCCTGATGCATAGATAGCAGTCAATTTATATTTGTGCTGTAAATAAAGACTATTTATTTTTTGAGTTGTCATATGTTTTTACCAATTCATATGAGCTTTCAACATACTATGGGTATTAACTTTTTGTCGTAGGTCAATACTTTTTCTTTTAGCTTAATATTATTTTAGAAGACAAAAAATTGTGGCAGAAACAATTGTTGTTTTCTTTCTTTCCTTTTTTTTTTTTTTTTAGTGTTTCTTTATTTATGTTTGAGAGAGAGATAGAGCATAAGCAGGGTAGGGGCAGAGGATTGTTATTTTCTTTGTGTATCTTTATATTTGGCTTAAAAAAGACTTAGGGGCGCCTGGGAGGCTCAGGTGCTTGGGAGTCTGGCTCTTGATTTCAGCTCAGGTCATGATCCCAGGGTTGTCCAAGCTGAGCACAGAGCTTGCTTGGGATTTTTCTCTCTCTCTTCCTCTGCCTCTCTTCCACACTCATGTACTCTCTCTCTCTCGCTCTGTCTCTCAAATAAAAAAGTAAATAAATAGATAACCTAAAAGATACTCCATAGAGACAAGAACATAAACACTGTGGGGCGCCTGGGTGGCTCAGTCCGTTGAATGTCTGACTTCAGCTCGGGTCATGATCTCATGGTCCGTGGGTTCGAGCCCGGTGTCAGGCTCTGTGTTGACAGCTCAGGGCCTGGAACCTGCTTCAGATTCTGTGTCTCCCTCTCTCTCTACCTCTCCCCTGCTCATGTTCTGTCTCTCTCTGTCTCAAAAATAAATAAAAACATTAAAAAAAATTCTTTTTAAAAGAACATAAACATTGAATTTTTTCTTTATTTTTTTAAATTTTTTGTTGAAGTTTCCTTTTGTGGATACAATTTTGCTATTTTTCAAAACGCCCTTTTGAAATGCTCTCCTAAACGCCCCTTTTCCCAAGTTCTGCCTGGGTTTTAGACCATTTATCTATAACCATGGCCACCTATGGCTTATAACTGGAGCCTTTGGTATGGAACCCATAGGGAACCTCAGCTTTGTGCCTGTGTGTAAGACCATTTTGACTTCGGCAGAAGGGATTTGAATTAATCCAGCCAATACTTGTAGATTCCAGACTAAGCCAGAGTTGCTGCTCATTTAGCCATAAAGCTTTATTCTAGCTATAACAACAGAACTTCTGCTATGGTCCCATGCTGAGGTTCCTGACATTTTAATGATGATATTGATAGAGGGACATTTTGATAGGGATGTTGTGATACAGCCTAGAAAAACAAATCATTACAATTTAAGTACATCTCAATTAGCAAGAAAGTGTGTGTGGCTGGTACTCTTAACCCATCCATAAGCCTCATGCTACCTGTCTGTCACCTCACCAATCCCTTAGGCTCCCCGTTCTTGGACATCACAACAAAATCAAAATAATAATCATATTTAAAAAAAAACTCAGCTTTGTCATCGTTTATCCTATTCCTTATAACTGAATATCTGTTTCACGTTTTCATCTTTGAAGTCTTTTTCATAATCCACTGTGGTCTAGAAAGGATATTCTGATTCTTGCCAGTGTCCCCCCCCCCCCCTCGGGGGGGGGGGTGCTGCCTGCCTGCCTCCAGCTCCCAGCAGTGCCCTCTTGAGCCGCTCTCGCAGGGACTAACCAATGCGGCACTCCATCATGTTGGATAGTTGGATAGATTGGATGCTTCTCCCTGGGGTGTTCAGCCTTTCCATAGGGACCTCACCGGCTACGTCTTCCATTGCGTAAGTCCACGGCCATGTCGCATTTTCTCCGATCCTCCAGGATTGTCGTTTTAGTCAAATCCATCCTGAGATATGGCTGCCTCTTCCTTGAAGCTTTCCTTGTAACTGCTCCATTACGTGATTTCGCTCCTAGCCTGCCCTCTGGAGAGCCCCAAGTATCATTCAGCTCCCATCCTCCTCAACCATGACGGCATGGACCAATTTATGCGATATTCAAGTTATTTTTTATTATGGCTTAGCTCATCTCTAATGGATTGCACAGTTCCAGAAAACAAGAACCTTGCTATTTCATATTGACATTCTCCCAAATGCCATCAACTCGAGTAGGCTTTCACACAGGAAAACATGGCTTTGAAATAGTACATTAATTGGGTTCCATCTTCCTTTCAGCTTTCTCTCTGTACCTCAAAACCTCTCTGCTTCAGTCAAATGTAGCTGTTGGGGACTACTGAGTCTCAGTTTACGCTGCTTCTCCAACAGGGAGAAATACGCCAAAACAACAAACAAAACCAGCTTCCTTTCTTTTCTGTGAATCTCATGGTTCTTCCCAAGCATCTTCCAACTCACTTCTCCGTGAGGCATTCTCCTATCGAATCTGCAGCTGCTACTCCCCTGGACATTTCTCTTCTATTCACACCATTGGGCTTTATGGATCAGCCCAGTCCTCTTGTTATCCCTTTGCTCTCCAAACAGAGAAGCACCAAAAGAAAATTCATGAGGATAATGCTGATGAGCTAGGTTTTTTTGTTGTTTCTGGTTTTTTTGAACTTTTTTTTTTTTAGTTTTGTTTGACTTTGTTTTTAGTGGCGGGATGAATTTGCATGGATCTGTTTACACTGCCTCATACGGTTCCCCTAGTTAGTGAGTTTGCAAAGTAGCTCAGTAGAAGTAGGGTTACATGGTTTGCTCATAGGATGGGAAAAGTTAGCTGACCCGTGGGAAAATGGGAAAATAAATAAGGCTGCTTCATTATTTCTAAGTTGGCCAAATCATCACATCTATCAAGGAAAATTCTTACCCACCAACATCTCTTTTATATGTTTCAGAGGAACCTTAGTTGCAAACAATGGACAACCCATTTCATTTTGTTTCTGTGCATGTCCTTAACAGGGATTCTGATATATAATAATCTTCTAACTTTGTGCTCACAGAAGGTGTACATAAGCATTACCTATTATTATTTATCCTTCATAAATATTAGCGCTGTTGATTTATTACTATCAGTGATATTACCAAGGCTGTAGAGATCAAAACGAATGTCTCCTTTTTTTTTTCATGCCGTGTGACCAGCCCACACAGCAAGGAAATGGGGACCTGGCAAACATAGGCATGTTGTTCTATAACCTCTACCCACATTGGACAAATGTTCATTAACATCCTTTAACGGCGACAGGATTATACTCCCAGTGTTATCAGAATGAGATAACAATTCACAGCGAAACAGAAATTCAGAGAGATAGGAAAAACAAAAACTGAACTGCAGAGTTAAAATAGAGATTTATTTTGACCGGTATATTCACCCGCGGTCTCAAGTGACGTGTTCCAAGGGAAACAGCAATTCTGTACTGTCTTCTTACTCACGAAAGGGCCGTGTGGTCTTGAGCTGGGTACTGTGCCTTGCTGAGAAAGAAGGCTTAATGTCAATAGGAAGGCTCGCACTAACCCCAAGGAATGAGTGCCAGTCGTAAAGGATAGCTTGAATAAAGAGCTCCGTGCCACATCTTTATACACATCAAATCCTTCCTTAGAAATAAAACCTTCATCCGCTTGGTACTGCATTTTAAGATTCTCTTGTTTGCTCTTTATTATTCCCCTATTTTGTACGTGTTAAATAGCTCATAGTTTATTACGAAGACTTTTAAAGTATCTTTATCTCACTTGATTTCCCAAATACACTATAAAATAAGCTGGTTGCATCGTCAGCCCTACTTGAAGAGAGAGGAAATTGAGAATCTGAGTGCAAAACCCCAGAAAACAGAAACAAAAAAAACCAAACAAACAGAAAAGCCACACAAGGACAAATGAGCGGAAACTGGCAGAGCGGAAATGCAAATGCACGTTTCTGACCCTCTGACTCCTCTTCTTTCAGGTTCTGCTGCGCTGCTTTCTGCTGGATAAATGCATAAACAGTTTGACCCAGTCTGGCTCGGAAAAGTGAACTCAACATGGAGATTTTGACGTATTCCCCATCTCGGAGCAATGGTGTCTTCTTTGGCCGAATGAGTTTCCCGAGGAATTAATATTTATATCCTCCCAATAAGACACTCCAGGGTGCATATTATGGACGAGCAATGATATGCCTTTGCAGTTAATGGCACTCAGTCAAAACTACCAGGGCATGTCATTATTAGGTCATAATACCCACCCTGGAGTGTCTTACAGCTTAATTGTTCCCTCTTCCATTCCAAAAACCAGCAAAAGACATATTTTACTAATGTTTCTGCTTTGTTAATGAGTTCAGAATGGATGAACACATGTGTTCTGCCTGTTCTGCCTATCAAACACGTACCCAGATATAAATACAGGTCTCGTAATCCCCAATCCCAGCTTGCATATTTTGCTACAAGATGTGTGGCATGGCTCCGATACTTTTGAAAGTGAAGATTTAGTATGCAGCGTCTGCCTAAATTTTCAGACACTGAAAACTGTGGAGATTTCCCCTTCTGCCCATGTCCTTAGCATGTATCTTCATATCGTCATCTGTTTTTCTACTAAAAATTTCCATGAAGTGAGTTCCAGTTTCATCGGGACCAGAATCCACAATAGGCTATTTCTGATTTTTTGAATATATAGCAATAGCTGTGTGTTAATGAGGAGGTAAGCTTAGGTTTCTTTCTCTTACTCGCATTCCCCCAACTCTCCAATCAGAAAGGAAAATTCATTATTCGCCTTTAGGCTCTGATTCTTCTGCCATAAAGTCATACTTTGTTTATAACTACATTTTAAATAACGAGCAAAAGGATGAGAAAGTATAAGCTGCTGACCCAGACGTGTGTGATTCTAAAGTCTGGCTGCACAGCAATAGAGGGCCTTGACTATTGAAATAAACATGACATCAGAACCCATTATGGGGTGCTGCTCTAAGTTCCCTCATGCTTGTATGCAGCAGAGACCCATGGGGCTGAATCTCTACCACTGCTCAGGAAGTACTTGGTGAAGGTAGTAGAAACTTGAGGCTCCAGATCAATGAAACTGATGTAGCTGGGGAGCTGTCTAAGTGACACATCTCTTGTAAAGTTTGTGGTGGAGAGAAATTGATTTGGTATGGGTCTGTCTAATCTTGGTTCTTACCTCCGGAATAATAAGTAATCATGCATAACAAGTAAAGAGATTGACTTAATGATTTTAAAACTTATCACAAAGCCCCGTTCCCAGTTGGCTTCACCAGTGAAGTCTAGCAAACATCTAGAGAAGAATTAATACTGATCCTTCACAAGCTCTCCCAAAATATAAAAATGGAAGCGATACTTCCCAGCGTATTCTACGAGGTATGTATTGTTTACCCTGATGCTAAAACCAAAGACATTCTACACATAAAAGAAAACTATGGACCAATATCCTTTATGAGAATACATGTAATATCTTCCTCAAAATATTTCCAAACCCAACCCAGCAACATATGAAAAAGATTATACACCATGACCAAGTGGAATTTATCTACAAGTTGAAAATTTGGTTTACCATCAAAAAACAATTATGTAATATATCATATTAATAAAATGAAGGACAGAAACTTCATGATTATTTTGATAGACATAGAAAAGTTCCGTGACAAAATTCAACACCTTTTCATTATAAAACCACCAAAGAAACTACGAATCAAAGGGAATTTACCCAACCTGATAAAGGCCAACTGTAAAAAAACCAGAGCTAATATTATACCTAATGGTGAAAGACTGAATGGTTTTCCCATACGATCAAGAAAAAGACAAGGATATCTGCCCTCACCATTTGTATTTAACATTGTACTAGAAGTTCTAACCAAGGCAATTAGGCAAGATAAAAAAAAAAAAAAAAAAAATCTAGATTGAAAAGAAAGACTTAAAACTATCTTTAGGCACAGATCATATGATCATGTACGTGGAATATCTGCAGGAATACACCGAGAACTTACTAGAAGCAGCAAACAAGATCATCAAGATTGCAAGATGATGCCAGATTATGATACAAAAAATTATTTGTGCTTTTATACATTGACAACAAACAATCCAAAAATGAAATTAAGGAAACAATTTCACTTACAATAGCACCAAAAAAAAAAATACTTAAGAATAAATTTAACAAAAAGTGCAATACTTGTAGTTTTGAAAACTAAAATGGAAGAAAATCTAAATAAAAGACATCTCATATTTATGGATTTGAAGACAATATCAAATTAATCTACAGTTTTAACACAATTTATATCAAAATACCAGCTGGCTTTTTTTTTTTTCAGAAATTGACAAGCTCATCCTAAAATGCATATGGAAACACAAGGGAGCCAGAATATGCAAGACAATTTGAAAAGAAGAACAAAGTTGGAGGACTCTTGTTTTCCAATCCCGAAACCTACCAGAAAGCTATAGTAATAAAGACGCTGTCACACTGACATAAGGATAGAGATATTAATCAATGAAATATAAATGGGAGTCCAGATATAAACATTTACATTATGGTCAATTGATTCCCAACAAGTATGCCAAGATAATTCAATAGGGGAAAAATAACCTTTCCAACAAATTACACCGGGCAAATGGATATCTACACACAAGAGAATGAAGTTGAACCTCTACCTTCCATAATATACTACAATTACCTTTAAATTGGCTGGAGTCCTAAATATAAAAGCTAAAACTATAAAATGCTTAGAAGAAAGCAAACAAATTGATCCTTCTCATCTTGGGTTAGACAATACCTTCTTATACATAATGCCAGAGCACAAACAACAAAAGAAAAAAGTAGATAAATTGACCTTCGACAAAATTTAAAACTTGTGTGCTCCAAAGGTCGCTATCGAAAAATTGAAAGGACAACCCAAAGAGTGAGAGGAAATGCTGGAGATCCAGCTGACAAGAGATTTGTATCCAGAATACATGAAAGCACCCTTACAACTCATTAATAAAAAAAAAAAAAAAACTTAAAATATGGGCAAAGCATCTGAATAGATATTTTTTCAAAGAAAATATGCGATAATCAGTAAGCACACGGAAAATATGGTCATCATCATTCGTCAGTAGGGAAATACAAATCAAAACTACACGAGACACCATTTCACACCTTCTGGGATGGCTAAAATAAAATAAAGACAGACAACAACAAGGGTGAGAGAGGATGTGGACAAATCGGAACCATACATTGTTGATGGGAGTGTAAAATGATACAGCCACTTGGGGGAAATAGTTTATCAGTTCCTCAAAGATGTTAAACACAGAGTTACCATTGGAGCCAGCAATTTAACTCCTAGGTATATATCCCAGAAGAGGGAAACTATATGTCCACACAAAAACTTGTATGTGAACATTCAAAGCAACGTTACTAACGAAAGTCCGCAATTAAAAAAAACATAAATGTCCATCAACCGATGAATGGCTCTACACAGTAAGTGAATATCCATACAATGGAATATTACTCAACAACAAAAAGAAATGAATACTAATACTGGCTACAACATGGATGAACCAATATAGGTTAAGTGAAAGAAGCCAGTCACTAAATGTCACACAGTGCATAATTCCATTTATATGAAATGTTCACCTTTGGCAAACTTGCTGAGACAGAAAACAGCTGTGAGACTGTCCAGGGCTAGAGAGCGCAGGATATGGAGAGGTCTGGGTCCAGAGGCTTTTTGGGGGATGACCAAAATATTCTAGAATTCGATTTTGGTAATGGTGTAGTGAGGGTGTATATCTGTGAATAGGCTAAAAATCACTGACTTGGGTACTTTAAATGGATGACTACTGTGGCATATGAGTTACATCTCAGTAAAGTTGTTTTTTTAAAGAAGTAAAACTGGGGGCGCCTGGGTGACTTAGCCGGTTAAGTGTCCAACTTCAGCTGAGGGTATGATCTCACAGTTTGTGAGTTCAAGCCCCACATCGGGTTCTGTGCTGACAGCTCAGGGCCTGCAGCCTGCTTCGAATTCTGTCTCCCTCTCTCTCTGCTCTTTCCCTGCTCATACTCTGTCTCTCTCTCCTTCAAAAATAAATAAGCACATTAAAAATTTTTTTTTAAAAAAGTAAAAACCGAAGATTGCAACGAAATGAAACCACAGACTATTGGTAGTGTGGAGGCCTAGAGATAATCAGGTCAAGTGAGAACAGGAAATAAGAATTTATATATAAAGAAGAATGGAAATAATTGCTTCAATGGAATAAAATCCGAAATATCTTTGTGGTTTGGCAAAAAGACATATCATTCTTTGGTAAACTTGGAAGAAACGGAAGATGATTAAAAACCTTACGGAAACAAATAGCTGTAGATAAAAAAGATAATGATCAAAATATGTAGAAAGCTAAGATGGGTCATAATTTTAAGTAACTACCAAATATGGGGAAAGATAGTCCATTTAACCTTGTTGCTTGGAATATTTTTATTCAAATGGCTAAGACTAATAACTTAGGATTTGAGTAGTTTCCTGTAAGTGACCTTGTATACAATAAATTATATTTGTATAAAATATTATCAAAACTTTGTAAATTATCTGAGCTTCCAGTTTATAGAATTAATCCATAGACAAGACACAGGACACTTACTTACATGTAAAGATTAAATGTGAATATATAAAATTTGACACTATAGGGCATTACTTTCCTCTTTGTCTTACTTAGTAGAGAGTGATAGGGTTCAGGGCAAATCGCCCCAAAATACGTCACTTCGGCATGAGGATTATTTTCAGCTAAAGGCAATCAAAACCCAGTACATTCAGGGAAATCTCTTCACTTCCCCCCTCAGCTACTCGGCTTACAGTGGAAAAGGAGCCTGTACCCGAATGGGAGCTATTACCAGATACATTTTTTATCCTAAAAAACTTAGCATAACACGGCACCCTGGGTTTTTCAAACATCTCCCCATCTTTCTGTGAATGGCCTTCCTCCCCTTTGTATTCCTAGATTCTTTACCCCTTTCCTTAGCTCAGAATGTTATCTAAGCCTCAGTTACCTGGCTGTTCCTCAGCTCTCCTGTTTTTATGGGGCTCCTGTTGGATGTAATTGAATTTGTTTTTCTCTTGTTAATCTGTCTTATGTCATTGTAATAGTCTGACTAAGCAAACAACCTAGAAAGGAAGAAGGGAGAAGTTTTCCACTCCTCTGAGAATCAAGAGACTCTAAATTAAGTTTACAGATGAGAAATCAGGAGAACAATTACATTATTTTAAAATTTAAAATTAACAAAAGAAAAACAAGCTGATTTTTTTTTTTTAATTTCCCAGATGTAAGAAGGGTGTTTGGAGGGGGCATTTACTTGTTCCCCAAAGTTTATAAAACAAGAAATGTAGGTTAGACCATACTCTTTAGGGTTATAAAGTTTAAAAAAATTTTTTTTAATGCTTATTTATGTTTTGAGACAAAGCATGATCTGGGAAGGGGACGGGGGTGGGGGTGGGGAGTCACAGATTCCGAAGCAGGTTCCAGGCCCTGGGCTATCAGCACAGAGCCGGACGCGGGGCTCGAACCCATGAACCATGAGATCATGGCCTGAGCCGAAGTCAGCCGCCCAACCGACTGAGCCACCCAGGCGCCCCTAGGGTCATAGAGTTTAAAGAATATACACAAAAACTTTAACACGTTTGCCTCTGAAAAGTTTGACTGGCGTGAGCGGTGAGTAATTACACTGTTCCCTTAGTGAGTTGATGTCATATTAGAGATTTTAAGGATCATGAGCATGTGTTATGTTTAGGAAAGTCAAAGTATCAGCAACAGCATGAAATTGAAGTCTTCCAAAAAAAAAAAAAAACAACTTAGAAAATCTTAAGGAATTATTTAAAAACAAACGAAAGCAGGACAGACCCCATTAGAAAACTATGGCTGATGAGATTACCAGTTGGTTTTCCCCCACTTTGCTTTCTAATTGAGTTCTAAAAATTTCAATCTCTCAGAAGGAATGCATAGTCTCTGATGGCCAAGGGTCTCAGTAGAGCATTTTTTCAGCACAGAGCCCCTCTTCGGTGGGGTTCCAAGGCCCCCCGCTTTGGAGAATCCTGGCTGCAGGCAGGGCAACCAACAATACCAAGAAGGTGGGCTCACAGGGCTCAAGGCACTCTTTGCGTTCAGCCCACAAAGAATCGCCTTTTCAGTGAGATTCTCCTCCCATCGAAGGTTACCAGTCCAGCAGTCAATAGCACTGAACCCTTTTATCAGCCCCACTTGGTAATTAGAAAATATTTGCAATTATACAATATGCTAATTCGTAGACATCTACAAACAGCTTAATCAACTGAGTGCGTTTTATTATTTCTAGTCTAAACATTATGGACTCACATGAAGTCTCTGAGATCAGTAAATTATTCTAGATTGTTAAACTGCTGCCAAACCAATCAGAAGTTTTATTTGAATTTATTAGGCTTGCTACATTATTTAGCCAGCAAGATTGAAAAAAAACAACAGAAACAAAGAGACATCCTGAAGTCATACTGTGAAGCTTGATCTGTTCCCAAGAATTACAGAGCAGGGAAGCCGTGGAAATTCAGGAGGAACCAGATTCCCTGGAAACCTTCACTGTCAAGTTGAAATTAATGTGAAGCCAGGTTCTTGAGGCATCTGGTCTTCTTAGAAGCATTATGTCCCCTGTCATGACATATTTGGCTGTGCGTGCGTGCTGAAGGCCACTGGACAGGTATATTGTATAGGTAGGTATATGCGTATGTGATATGTATGTCTCCAGCTGCTTTAATGAGAAAGAAAGATTTTTTTTCATGCCCATCAGGGCCTTCAGGGAAGATACCACATTAGAGCATCCCAAACTAGAGCAAAAAATGAAGGGCTATACCAGTATTTATATTTAAATGCGTTCAACGAGAACCATGTGTTCCCAAACATAAGGCAAGGCTTTTACCCACCTCTAAATTAACGATCCTCATATTCAAAATTTTACAATCTTTTATACTCCCGGGCATTACCCCCTCCCCGACCCCCAAACCATGACTTGATTTTCTAACAACTGACAGGTCTTTGGAGAAAACAGATTCCCTCAAAACCTCCTCGAACAATGCGTGTATGGGATGCCTATGAAAATCATCTGATTAAATAGGCTTAAAACATTAAAAAAAATTAATACAGATTTAGCCATTATTCTTGGAGGTATAATTTTCTAGCTTCTAGGGCTAGAGGCTGTTTCAATAAGTCGATTCAATTGCATTTTAATTTTTTTAATGTTTATTTATTTTTGAGAGAAACAGAGAGTGCGCCTGCGATTGGAGGAAGGGCAGAGAGCGAGGGGGACAGAGAATCTGAAGAAGGCTCTATCTCTGACAGCACAGAGCCCAACGCGAGGCCCAAACTCACCAACCACGAGATCGTGACCTGATTTGAAGCGGAAGGCTTAACCAGCCGAGCCACCCAGATGTCCCTAAATTGAACTTGGAAAAGTCAGATACTCAGTGGTCATGTTGTGTGGATGATGAAAATATTCTCAGAGTCCAAAGCGAACATTTTCCATAGTGTTCAAGCGAAGGTGTTCGTAACCCGAGATAAAACCCCAGATGAAGGAAGTGCTCTATTTTAAAAAATTGTGCTTAGAAGTGAAGAAAGATGATGTGTTCTATAGCAATGCTTCTCAAACTTTCCTGTTCATGTCTTTTGGGGGATCTTGTTAAAAACAAAGATTCTGATTCAGGGCCTGGGATGTTCCATGCCAATTCAAGGGCCCCACTTTGAACGGCAAGACTCCAGAAGCCTTTGTGAGGTCGTTCAAAAGTCAATGCTGATAAAGATGGAGACAATGATCACTGGTGTCAACCACGGAAGTGAAGAACTTGGTAAATGACTTTAATGTGACACGGAGGCAGAAAGGATCAATATGCACACACACACACACACACACACACACACACCGCCCCCCCCCCCCGCCAACAGGTAAACTTTAAATGTGTCAGTATGATGAACCATAAATTAAACAATTTAAGAAGACATTTATTAAGTTAATAAAAATAGAAGACATTTGATGCTTCAATCCACATTTCTAAATGTTTATATATATTTAAGTTGTCTGGATTATTTTTGTGTGGGATACAGGCCGACTGCTTTCTATTCATGGTCATATGGATGGCATTTCTCCCAAAAATTTCCCGCTCTGCTTAACAGATCTGAGAGACACAGCCAAAGTAGATTTTTTCTTTTTTTTTGAAAATTGGTTACTTGAACTGGAACAAAATGGGAATGTTTAGATTTCTTCTGGTCAACGATTAAATAGGATATTATGTTGAATTGATTCATTCCTGCCACATAACGAAAAGAGCGTAAATTAAAAATAAATAAATAAAATGCTTAGATAATATATGGTCAGCTGGATTTAAAAACAGTTGTGGGTGCTGGAAGGAGAGAAAAGGCGGCCCCCACCGCTGAAGCTGTAGGAACCTTAGCACCAGGACTCAAATAGGAGATAGGTATGTGTCTCAGAAGAGGAGTCTATCAAAACAAAGGCATTTTTAGAGGAGGAAAAAAAAAACCACCAAAAACCAGGAAAATAACAGACCAGTGAAAGTGAAATAAAAGTAAAGTCCTTCAAGCACATTTTCACTTAACTTCAAAACATCTTTAGAAAGGCATTTCAACTCTATACTTCTACAAGTACAGACACAAAGTTAGGCTGCCCTCAGAAGCTTCTTTCCACACTGGGTCTCTATTTTTGTTCCAGAGAGGTGTTTCCAAGAGCACATTCTTGCCATGTTTTCTAAAAATGTTCACATGGCAGGATAGCATACACGATTGCTATAGTAACTATCCTGGGATTTAACTCTGCATTTACATGCAAAAAGTATGAAAAATGGGTAAATGTTATTTGTTAAATTTACTTTTGCCTCGGGTGAGAACCAGGTTAATCGGACTAGTCATAGAAATGAAATAACTAAGGTAACTTTATAATATCGGATTGTGTTTCAGCAGTGAGACCATTCCTCGGTCTCAGAAAGGATCTAAAGTCCCATAATTGTGATTTTGTATTTTTAACACTGAAATATATTTCTATAACAGTTTTAAGTGTCTAAAATGCTTAAATTGGAGTAGAAGAAGAGTTGCCCAAAAACAAATATAATTGTACTTGCTTGAAGAAAAAAAAAAAAAGCAGAATGATAACAAACCAATTAGATGCGGGGAAGGGGGTGAGGAAATGAACATTAATGTTGCAAAAATTGTCTTTAAAAATCGTGATATCACAGTTGGTATTGCAGTGTATCTTTAGGTTATAATCACTCCACTTTTGTCCTTAATATGATTCCGTTCTAGAGATATAATCAGTTAACCTTAAATGACCGTGTTAATGTAACCCACAACTGGTTAACAGCATAACACTGGTCAACATTGTTCAGATTTTCTGTGGGTCCTGCCACACTGTAGTATATGGTTTGTGAATAATTGCTTCTAGAATCATGTTTAAGTGTATGGTTTTCATTCTGTAGCATAGGATGGGATCTCAATCTTTTTATTGTCACAAAATCCTAAATTTAAATGCTTACTGATGCACACAGACTTAATTGACTCCAAGAGATAATTATTATTAACATGCTAGTGTCCAGAAAGATATAAACAGATCATTATTAGAAGAGAAGACACAAAGAACTAATAAATCTGAACTCTATCATCCTCACTATTAGTGAAGAATAATATTAAAAGCAAAAATGAAATAGTTTGAAGTGGGGACCCTTTAGGCATAACTGGTTTAAGCTTTTTTTTTTTTAATTTTTTTTTTAACATTTATTTATTTTTGAGACAGAGACAGAGCATGAACGGGGGAGGGTCAGAGAGAGAGGGAGACACAGAATCTGAAACAGGCTCCAGGCTCTGAGCTGTCAGCACAGAGCCCGATGCGGGGCTTGAACTCACGGACCACAAGATCATGATCTGAGCCGAAGTCGGACGCTTAACCAACTGAGCCACCCAGGCGCCCCACTGGTTTAAGCTTTTTAGGACCATTTGGCACTATAAATGGAGAGTGTTAAGGATGGATGTACCCTTTGGCTTGGTAATGGTGTTTCCAGGAATTTTTTAAGTAAAATTTATGAACAACTATACTGATCTCAGAATTATTTTTCAGCGTGAAAATTGGAACTAACTCAAATGTACAACAATAAGTTATGGGTTAAATAAGTTATGGTATATCTATGAAATAGGCTGCTTTATATAGAAAAGACAGTATTATATATTTAAAAAAGGAAAGATAATCAAGGTTTTGTTCTTCTTCATTCTACTATGTGATTTGCCATTTCCCTCTCCAACATCACTTAAAGGATGTAGTACTTTTAGAGTCAGAAGAAAACCCAGCAACAAAATTTAAGTGTACATTATAGTTTCCAGAAAAGGCGCAAGAATTAAAATACGCCCATTATAGGGTGGCTCCTAAATTTGACCAGTTTGGATGTGTCCCACAATAAGCTAAGAGAGAGGGGGGGACAGAGGATCTGAAGCAGGCTCTACACTGACAGCATTCAGCATTGAACCTGATATGGGGCTTGAACTCATGACCCATGAGCTCATGACCTGAGCTGAAGTCTGACGCTCAACCTACTGAGCCACCCAGGTGCCTCCCCCAACTCAACACTTTTCAATAAGGCTTTTTACTGGACCTTCTTTTTCAGTAACTTTTTGAACCCAGTTCTCAAAATTCCTTCAGCTGTTCAGTAGCAGATGCTGAGTTCTTGGATGACACATTTATATCTCTTTACCAACAGTGTTACAATCACCGGTCAGTCATGGGGGAGGGCCCTATAAGAAGACACGTGGTTTGTATATTTCTCCTTGTGTTTTTGCATTCTGATTTCACGGAGCTGTGATGCAGCCCCGTGAGTCACCATTACCTTCAGCTCTGGCTCGATTGCTGAGTGCTTGCAGAAGTCCTGCAGCCAAGAAGAGACCCTAGAGAAATATTCGAGTCATGTAGGCACCATAAGTTAAAACCACTTCTAAGGACTGGCTTCAAATCTCCCTTTCTGGTTTGGCTTATAACAAGGTGCTTGCGATGTAATGCCATCGCTTTCATAAAGGATGGCGAAAGTGCTATTAGTGACACTAATTAAGATGTGTGAATATCATTTAGATACTCCTCCTTGTTGCTTTCCAAGTACAAGCTATGTTACCTAACACATTAATTGGTAATGATACACGTGCATATCTTTCAACTACAAGGTCAGTTTTTAAAGCAGGGCTTTTATTATTAATGCGTTTTAAGTTCTTACTCAGCCCACGTAGAGATTCCATTAACAAACCTTACTGTGCTTCTCTTTAACCCCATCCCAGCCATACCCCCTCTCACCCAACCTGAATATTATGACATTGTGGGTTAGAGCAGGTCAAACCTTTATCCGGCTTTAAATATAATGTCTAAAGCACTGTATAGACACCTAGAACCCATTTGTTCAATTGTTAGCATTTTTAAGTAAGCCCCTTTTCTGGCTTTTTCGCCAGACGTACAAAATCACAACGCTATTTATTTGAAGCCCACTACTCACCTATCCAGCATGACTACCAAAATAAGTTCTGTGTCTCTTAAGTAAAACCAGGCATAGGAAACAAAAGAAGATTAAAGTATAGCCCTTAGCAATATAATGCCCTGAGTACTTCCTTAGCATTCTAAATGACACAGACCAGTAGTACTACAAGAAAAGTTGAGCCCCGAAAACCCATGTTACAGAAGAGAATGTGGAGGCTCAGGAAGTTGATCTGAGCACCAGCAAACAGGTGTCCCAGGCCCAGTGTGAGATGACTCTGGTTGTAGCCGTGTGCCCTTCTCAGACTCAACAAAGAGTAAGGAGAGCCTCTTCCAGTCCAGATTCCTCATATGCCTGCTTCCTATTTGATCCTAGTGGACATCTGTGATTGTCACCCAAGCGATAGGAACCTACCTTTATGCAGGACTTGGCAGCCATCAGGAGTTCTTGCATTCATGACTCTACAGAATTCTCACAATGGTTATGTGAAGTATGTATTGTTATTCATATTCTATAATTGCATATCTAACAAGCCCTTTGGTTGTGATCACGTATGAAAGGCTACTTGCTTAGGTAAACAGCCCTTGAGGCTTTTTTCTCCCTTCCCAAACCTGTGTAGCAATTCCTTCGCTTGTTCTCTGGCAGAAGAGAAATCTGAGGCCACCGGATGTATTATTCCTTTAGAGATGACCTTCTTTTCCCTCCACGTTGAGATGCTTTTAGCATATTTTGGCTATCCTCACATTTAAATACCGTCATCATATGTCTATAGGTAAATACATTTTTGTTAGACTGAGGTCTTTGGATCTGAAGACCTAGTCCTTTGATCCAAGAAAATTATCATCGCTAAAAGCTTATTATTCCTTTGTTTAAGTTTCTTCAACATTAGTTATATGTGGGCTAGCTCTTTTTTTCTCTATATTCTGTATCTACGATCTTTTCTCATGATTTTTGTCTGTATCTTTTTTTCTTCTACAGTCTGGGAAAGCTTTTCACGATTATGGGCCATATTAGGGTTTCCATTTTCCACAGCATCAGCCCTTACCTCCTGCTCCCAACACTGACTCCAACTTTATGATGACTACTCTCTCTGAGCTTTCAGCTCAGTCTCTTCCTACCCTATGGTTCCTCATTCATGGAGCTCATAATTTCTCTATCATATCAAAGATACAAAGCAACTTATGACATTTAAAAAATGTGTGGGAAGTCATTTCCCGAGGTATTTTTCAGGATGATGTACCAATTATTCCATTGTATTTTTCTCTTTCTTCTTTCTAAACTGAGGGGCTGTGTCTGCAGTTCTTTTGTGTATGTTAATGGACAGGGCATCTCATTTATCCTTGCTTTTCCTCCTTATTGCCCAGGAGAAGTTATTAGGAGACTAACAGTAGAATTCCAAGGACGTTGATAGAATCTTCCTTGTCCAGGATGTACACCCAGAGGGCAGACTGATAAGGTCTGGGCTTAGCCCCAGTTTTAGTGGCTAGCTCTGCTTGATGTTTGCATAGTATAGATGGGGGTCAAATGCATATGGAGTCTGGGAGGGGATACGTTGCTTGAAAAAAAGCCTATTTCATATAATTACCATTTTTTATGCTCAAAACTAAACTCTACAAATCTTGACAAAATCATCGTCAGGGGGAGATACACAGAAATTGAGCGAGAATACATTTAAAGTGACATAGACTACATCGTGTTGAAAAACACTGGGGTCGTAGTTGTTGAGCTAAGGAACGTGGAAGGATGGAATGACTCCTCAGGGTTCTCTCCATACACTCTGCTTTACTAACTGTCGCTAAGCTTCCCCGGATCCAGATACTATTGTCCCTTTTCTTTCCTTCTTCTCTTTTCCCCTTGGAGTCTAAGATGAGGCTTAAAATAAAATTTCTAATGGAGGATCGATACAGATAGTATTCGGGTCATCTCACAAAGTGCCATCTACGCAGCTCATTCTGCTGTTGCTACTTCAGATTCAGAAGGCACAGCCAAGAACTAGGCAGGGGGGAGAAATGAAGCTCTCGCCTGTCTTCTCGTGGAGACAGACTTGCTCCCCCAAGCAGCAAAAGTTGAGAACGCTTCTGATTTTAGTTCCCGGTTCCTCTCCATAGGTTTGGTGGTTGGTGGAATTTTCTCCAACATCCTGGCAGTTAATGGATTGTCAGTCTTGGTGCTCCATTTCCTTGGAGAATTTTTGTTCTTTCTGAGTCTTCAAAAGTATTTTGGAAGGAGTGAGAAGAAGCTGCCTCGGGAACTGTGAGCCACATGTCGGGTTGGTTCTAATTTTAGTCCCGGATCACTTAATTCAGTTGTGCAGATAAATGAATTGTCACAAACTATTTACAGAACCAAATGGAGAACAATCCGCTCTTATCCTTACCTTACTATTCTGAATCAAATCTGCTCGGGAACAAATCTGGTATTAGTTGTTTCTTCCTCAGCATAAAATCACGTCAATATGTTAACTTTCCACGTATATTAATCTAAAGCTTACTTCTAATTAAGCAATGGCTACAAATTAAAAGGATTCAAAGCATCGCTGCGCTGGCAGCGGCTGGGGACCCTGTGGGAATCATAGCACAGGCCATGTGATAGGGAGCCTAGCTTTCCCATAAGAAACTGGTTCTGCCGTCTTAACGCATTTGATCATTTTTATCCACACATAGGCATTTTAAGCTCTTTCATTCTGACCACAGAGAACAAAATAAATACATAACAAATCCACGAGCCATACTCGTAAAACCAGATCTTGCAAATTATTCCGGGGTCAATTCGATGAGTTGATGCCGAGGCCACCAGCCACGAGCAGGTTAGTAGTCACCCTGGCTGAGGACACCGGCAGCAGCTGGAGGGTTCCAGAGATGACGGCTCAGGAGGCATGACTTTTCCAGTTGGTGAACTCCAGGCCATTGAGAGCAATGGGGAACCGTAAATGGCAGTCACAGTCTTTGCATCTTCACAGATGAAATCCAAACAGACAAATGCCAACTACCTGCACACGTAGGATGTGGAAGGGACACGGCTGCACCACATCACATGGTCAAGCAGTTGGGGGTTGAGTCGCTGCCATTGCAATGGATGTTGATACTGTTCTGTGATTGCAACACAGCAGGGAGAGTAGACTTGTCTGGTTTTCTGGGCAAAGAAGGTGATAGACCCATTCGATTCTTCCCAGCTCAGATCTCAGCAGGAACACTGGGTTCTGCCCTGGGTGCTATTCGGAAGAATGGTAAAGAGACAGAATGCATTCAGGTGTGGGTCATCAGGAAGGAAGACCCTGGAAGCTGGCATGGTGAGGAACAGGTGACGTTCAGTCACGTTTGGACAGCCATTTACAGACGATGTTACTGAGCAGAGATGCATGTTCTGGAGCGGGGGGAGCGAAATAGCCTGTGCGATTCCTTTAAACTCCAACATTCTAAGACCTTAGGATTATCATACCGATTCGATAGTTTTTCTCCACTCTGCTTTCCACCAAGTCGGTTTTTCTGAAGAGAAAACAACAGTAAAGACGTCCAGACGGTATTTCTCAAAGTACAGTCTTGCCACCAAGTTGTCAGATGAGAGAAGGATAACAAAAGCGTAACAAATGTTCCAGGATTTCCTAATTACCAAATTACTAACTGTGGAAGACCGTATTTGTTTGTCTGTTTGTTTTCCAGGAAGAAAGCTTGTATGAGTTTCAGGCCATTTCATAAATAGAAAGCACTATACATTCCTCAACTTCTCTCCTCTTTCCTTCTTGTCACAGAAATGAAGACCTAGCCCCAGACCAGAGAGTGTCTTCTAGGTGATGCAATTTTTCTTTTTTTCTTTTTTTTATTTTTTTAATGTTTTTATTTATTTTTGAGACAGACAGAGACAGAGCATGAGCAGGGGAGGGGGCAGAGAGAGAGGGAGACACAGAATCCGAAGATGGCTCCAGGCTCTGAGCTGTCAGCACAGAGCCTGACGCGGGGCTCAAACTCACGGACCGTGAGATCATGACCTGAGCTGAAGTCGGACGCTTAACCGACTGAGCCACCCAGGCACCCCAATTTTTCAATATCCCACAACCCGAAAACTGTTGCTATCCACATTTTCAAAGCCAAAAAGCTGAAAACTGCCAAAAAGAAACCACCTCCCCATAGCATCTTTCTCTTTACTTGAAAGATACTTTGTGTAGCTATTATACTAGAATTTATTCTGATAACATAGTACCTGGAATTCTGGTTGTGTTCCATTATTTTTTTTTTCCTGAGAGGTAATAATCTCATAAGATTTCTAGATTTTAACCATCTCGGTATCATCCATGCTGTCTTTATCTTTAAACTTACACATTTTAAACTGATGAGAAGCTGTTGTTCCAGATCTTCAATGATGCTCTACCAAAAACTCAACTACTGGGAAATTTCTTATTAAAGAGTAAAGCTGAATCATCCATGCTTCCATTTGAACCCATTTTTTAAAGCTTACTGATTTATTTTGAAAGAAACAGAGAGTGCACGAGTCGGGGGGAGGGGGCAGGAAGAGAGAATCCCAAGCAGGCTCCGTGCAGTGTGGTCAATATTCAGAACCAGACTCAGGGCCGAAACTCATGAAACCACAAGATCACAACCTGAGCCAAAACCAAGAGCCCGGCCACTTAACCAACTGAGCCACCCAGGGACCCTCTACTGTTTAATTCCCCCTAAGATGATGAACTACAAATAGTGAAGTCCTATGCAAGCAGACATTCACCTACTCGCCTGACTGGAGAAAAGCACTCAGGGAAACCCTGGGACAGTAGCCGCTCTCTGCCACAGATGCTCAGGTCTGAAGTTATCTTGAATATTCCCTAAGGCAGTTATACTTCACCCATGTGGTAGGCAGGATAATGACCCCAACACATGTCCACGTCCTAATCCCCAGAACCTGTGACTATATAACCGTACGTGCCCAAAGAGACTTCGCAGATGGTGACTGAGGGCATGGCCTTATGATGAATAAATTTTTCGGTACTGTTCAGATAGGTGCCACCTAATCACATTTATTGTTAAATCTAGAGAACTTTTCTGGCTGTGGTCAGAGAAAGAGATGTGATAACAGAAACATGGTTAGAAAAATGCTATGTCGCTGACTTTGAAGACAGAGGAAGGGGGAACACAAACCAAGGAATGTGAGCAGCCTCTAGAAGCTGGAAAGGCCTCCAGAAGCAATGTGGCCCTGTTGCCATCTTGATTTTAGCCCAATGAGACCCACGTCAGATTTCTGACCTGTGTATGACTATAAGATACTACGTTAACATTGGTTTAGACCTAAGTTTTTGGTAATTTGTTATGACAGCAAGAGAAGTCATCTATTAAAAACAGTAGAACCCATATATTAAAATATGAAAGAAGTGATTTCTACTGATGGTGCCCAGTGGTAGTTTGAACTCACAACTTTTAACTCCCGTTCCAGTTATGCTTCCACTATATGATTCTGTTCCTAATTTTTTCAATACTTAGAATAGAATAATCAACTTTTACTTTTCCTTATTTAATTATTCTAACTGAAATTGATTTTCAAAGTATAATTTTATGCAGAATTTCCTTCTGCTGACAAAAAATGAATGTATGATTTGCAGAATAAAGTATGGCCGCAAGTTAACTGCGGCTTCCTTTAGTCTGAAAAATAGAGCTTAGCACTTGTTACTCATCATTTTGCTTTACTCTGCTCCTTAGCCCTTTTTTTTTCACCTGTTCTGTTCTATCTGTTTGTAGGTCCTTCACCTCCATTCTGCCATGAATTCTTCCAGGAAGTATCAACGCTAATTTACCTTTCTAATTCCCAGAGTCTAGAGTAATGTCCGACATATCTAAATACTTAATAAATGCTAGAGAAATCATCAAGTGTAATATTTATTTAGTTAGCCAACACTTATTTAGGGATCCCCCTTCCCTTATATACTGGGCATAGGAATATAAAGATCACTTTATTTTTCTTAACGTGTATTTATTTTTGAGAGAGAGAGACAGAGAGAGAGAGCATGTAAGTGCAAGAGGGCAAGGGGCAGAGAGCGAGGGAGCGAGAGAGAGAGAGAGAGAGAGAGAGAGAGAATCCCAAGTAGGTTCCACATTGTCAGCACAGAGCCCCACACGGGGCTTCAACCCACAACCCGTGAGATCATGACCTGAGCCAAAATAGAGAGTCGGATGCTTAACCGACTGAGCCACCCAGGCTCCCCTAAACATAACTTTAAAATGCCCACTATTCATCAAGAACACATAGCCCAGGGGTGCCTGGGTGGCTCAGTCTGATAAGCGTCTGCCTCTTGACTTCAGCTCAGGTCATGATCTCGTGGTTTGTGGGTTCAAGCCCTGCTTCCAGGCTCCGCACTGTCATTACAGAGTATACTTGGGATTCTCCCTTTCTCTCTCTTTCTCTCTCTCTGACCCTCCCCTGCTCTCTCACTCTCACTCTTTCTCTCAAAATAGATAAACTTATAAAAAAAAGAACACATAGGCCAGTGAGTGAGACAGATGCTTTACCAAATAATCAAAGTGCAACATGATTCATCTGTTGTGGAGATCGGAAAATTGCTGTGAAACACAGAGGTAGGAAATGCACATTCTGCTGGGAACCAGGGATCTCTTTATGATAAGGATAACCCTGGAATAAGCAGCTAACTTTTGACATGCCATCTCACTAGCATTGTCCAGGAATTCTTTGTTCCTTAAATCATTTATTTGATTGCTGTTAGTTTCGTCAATTAGAGTCCTAATTAGCATTGATCACGGGAAACTGTTCAAGTTGTCTCCTAGGGCCTTCATAGAGTCATGGAAGAGAACCGTCAAGGGAGCCATAGAAACGCCACTTCTTGGTATGGCAACACCCTTCCAGTTACTTCCAGCAGCTGCTGGCAACCTTAGTGCGACGAAATGTATCTCGTTACTTTCCCAAGTGGGGATTTACCTTTGCTCTTGCAATGAACTTCAAAGACCATGATCTCGACCAGAGAGGATTGGGGCAGGTACATGTGTGCGTGCGTCCGTGTGTGGAGATTTTGCCCCCCATGGAACTTTTGGCAATGACTAGAGACGTTTTTTGACTGTCACAACTCGGAAGCTCTACTGGCATCTAGTGGCACTTGGTGGGTAAAGGCTGAGGTGCTCTCAAACATGATACAGCCCACAGGAGAGTCCCCCCCACCACCCCCCACAATAAGAGTTACCCATCCAAAAGGTCAGTAGTGCTGAGAGTAAGAAACCCTTTCCTAAGGTTTACTCACTACTATGGAAACACAATAATATTAGCATAGGTGTTAATATATCCTTATTTAATTATGCTTATTTATAAAACCGAGGTTGCAATTTAGAGGAAAGTGCCTTTCAGTTCAACCTATGGGTTTTTCAACTAAAGGCCAAGGTGTTGGAATGACATGTGGTTTATGTTATTCTCACATGACCTGTGGGGGAGACTCTTCTAGGGGACTCTCGAGGCGCTAAAGAAAGCCCAGGACAATGTATTGAACGCGTTTTACAAAGTGGTTATAGATGCCCTGTAGGCAGAAGGCTTAGTGACATTAAACCTTAACTACTCCCCACAACATTCAACTTGTGACATTTGCCAACTTCTGGAGCTTCCGGAAAAATATTCTGCTAAAGCAAAATTTGTCTTACTAGCTCTGAACTGAGGACTCAGCTAATGAGAGGGGAGGGTGAGGTACTAAGGGCCTCTCTCTCTCTCTCTCTCTTTTTTTTTTCTTTTTTTATGACACACACTTAGTAACAAGGGAGCTTCATTCCAGAATAAAATGTCAAACCCAAAGTGAAATACTATCTATAATAAATGAGGCTCCTCGTGATTATTATGTAGCACATTTTCTCAGGTAATAAAGTCATTGTGTTCTGCATGGCTTTTATTCTTTTAGGCAGAGGGAAAGGGAGGGGGAGGTTGTTGGTATTTTGTGCTTTGCTTTTTTTTCTTTTTTGATGGGTTTCTTTCCATTCTTCTTGTGCCAATTGTAATGTTTTATGATTATTCATGACTTAGACAATGGTGCTTTAGGCAGTCAATAGCAATTATGCTTGTTGAGAAGAACGTATAATTCAAATTAGACCAATATAGATTTTTCCCCTTTACCTTAATGTTTAGTTACCCAGTTAGATTTAAACTGAGTATACAACATTTAATAAATGATTTCCACTAAAACCTAACTGACATTTAAAAGTACCTTGGGTTTTTTTTGTTCTTGTTGGTAATACAGGAGAGTAAGACAAATATTATTGCACTTAAAAGGTATATCGGTTAAAATTAAATACATGATACATTATTTATGTCTGTGGCCTGAAAAAGATAATTTTGTACACTAACCAGCAAGTATGAGAAAATCCGCAAGTGTTAGGTTTCTAAAGAGTTTGTCTTGATGAACAGTGAATTGCCACATGGTTTAGATTTGTCTCTCATGTTGAACAATATTCAGAACGCAATTTTGAATATATATTATACTTTATTCAGAAATTAAAAACTGGAACAAGTAATACCACGAAAGTCAAATGAAAGACTGTGGTAAGTGTTACAGAATGAATTATATTCCCCACCCACCAATTTCACAGGTTGAAGCCCAAACCCTCAGTGTGACTTAAGCCGTGAGACCTCAATGGGAGGTCTGGAGAGCAAGGCACAATTTCCATATGACGGGTGACCCTATAAGAAAATGAAAGACACCAGAGACTTCTCTCTGTATGTCCTCAATGAGGAAAGACCATGTGGGCACACAGCGCGAAGACAGCCGTCTGGAAGCCGGGAAGAGAGGTCTCACCAGAAACTAACCCTTGCTCTTGGAATTCAACTTCCTACAGTGTGAGAAAATGTCCTTTTAACACCCAGTCTGTGGTGTTCTGGTGTGGCAGCTTGAGTAGACTAAAAGAGAGGAGTTTTTCAATATCTGAACATGTCTTATCAGCCGGTCGTCACTAGGATTTACCAAGCTGGTCCTTTCACTGAGTTTCAGACTTTCTTAAATCTGGACAAGTGACCAGAGCTTTCAGACAGCCGTCATGTATATTTCATGAGTAACGAGGACAACAGTGACCTACTGAGGCCCAAAGTTCTGCCCAGTGGTCCTCATTATGAAAACTCGTCTCTATTTTCACCAAATGCACTTGAAGCATTCAACCGAGAGGCACCAGGAGCTACCGAAGCTCATGTAACTTTAAAATTAGCAGGAATTTACAGTGATCTATTTCAGCGCCTTCCTCAATGCCTGCAAGAAGCATAATCTGATGGAAAGACCATGGGCTTCTATGCCAGACAGACCTGAATGTGAACGCTGCTTCATCATGTACGAGCTGCATGGATGAGGCTGGCAGCTTAGCTCCTTGGATCTCGGTGCCTCCCCGCTAAAAGGGAATAATTAACAATCATAATAATGTTGGCCATTACTAACAATAATATGTGGATCCCTGGGATCTTGTGGGAATATGAGATAATGACTAGAAGTATCCAGCACAGTGTCTGGCACCGTAACAATCGTTCAAGGGAAGTAGAGGTGATGTACACTTACTGTGATCATCCTGAAGGTGATGCGTGAACATCCCTACACTTAACGAGGCCAGAGTCTAGAAGATTGCAAGGTCTACTCAAATGCAATCCTCAAAAGATATTCATACTAAGTTTAGGAGGTTATGATAAAAAAGTATTGGATGATTTAGAAAACTTTGAAGAGCTAAGAGGCTTGGTTGTACCACAACAGATACATTTCAGTATTTTGCATTCCCCTGCTCTGAATGTGTCTGGTGCAACTATGTGTTCATGGGGTTTGGGAGGGGAGATGGGGTTGTTAGCTCATCTATTTCTTTGTTTGGAGCCTCGCAGTGGATTTTTCTCTCAGACGTGGCTCGGACCAGATGATCAAGGTGATGGCAAATGGTCGGATCCTGGCTTTACTGGAAAGCAAATTCAACTGGATTCGGTGACAAACTAGATATGGGATGGTGGACAAAACAAGCAGTCAAGGAGGTCTCCACACATTTTGACCAACCGTAAGGAAGTTATCATAAACTGAGATGGGGAGAGTAGATCGTAGAGGATCTCACCACACGTACACACACCCATACGTACACATACACACACACAGTAACTAACTATGTGAGGTGATGAATGTGTTGATTAAGTCGATTGGGGGAATCATTTCGCAACACATCTCTCTATTAAATCATCAACTTGTACACCTTAAAATCACATTGTAAACATATATACATTTGTGAATTATATATCTATATATTATATATAATTATATACAAATATATAATTATATATATTTATTTATTAATATATAATTATATATATATATATATATTTATTTATTTATAATGCAATTAGACCGCTACAAAACTGGAAAAAATCAACTGGGATAAGGAAGATTTGGGGAGGAATATCTGGATTTCATGTCTAGATGTGGTAGGTTAAAATTCCTGTCTAAAAATTCCAGCTGGGTTGGGACTGCTGTGTCAGGGTGTAAACAAACAGGAAGTGTAAACTGAACAGACAACAAGAGGTCCATCTACCTGGCCTGGAGGTCATGTTCGGGAACTTAGACATGGTCCTGTAAGCAAAGGTAAGGATGTTCAGAATTGTAATAAAGCAGAACAAGATGCTCAGGGGATTAATTTACGTTGGTATTTTCTCAGAGACCACACCATTAGCTTCTTGATGGTTTGTGTGTTTGTTATTGTCATCATCTGTTTTATTTTGTTTGCTAGTCCTTTGGAAAGAGTTTTGCCCTTCGTTCCTACTTAACAATGTCTATGAGAAAATAGATTTATTTGCTCAAACTACATTACTTTTCACATTTCCTCACTCAAAGGACATCACACTTTATCTCAGAGGGATATGGCAAGAATTAAATTTCTCAATTTTGTAACCTCATCTAATATTGCGGATACATTTTTAAATACTAAATGACAATAATTCTACAAAAATATCTGACCTAGTTATAGATGGGGATCATTGTGAAACTGTGAGAGAAATTGAAGAGTAATAGAGGTAGGCGATGGGGTGGGGGTGAAAAGGATTAAGTTGAGGACCGACATGGGGTGCACATACAACCTCCCTTAATCTTACATTCCAGATACATCTGATCTGTTCTCATTCCTCTTGGGATCGTGGTGGGAATCCCTGAGAAATTCTGATGATATTTTCTCACTCACTTGGAGGGATTCTAATGCATTTTGAAGAAATCAAGTAATGATATTTTATTAGTTCGATAAAAGTCATGCCCTCTCAGGTTACATGCTGGGATCTTGGTCTTAGATGATACCTCTCTTTCCCATCTATTGAGAAAGTACAAATTTCAGAGCTATTAATGAGAAATTGAGCAGCAGTATATTTATGTAGCGAGATAAGCAACATTTGCATCTTATGCCATGTTTCCACATATGCACATTAAATTGGGGTCATTATCAGTGTAGTATCACATCATCAAAATAGGATGATAATAAAATTAGTAGTATTATTTAGCTTACAAAATAAAAGCTGCCAAGGGTTCATCCTAACCTCTTCTCTTCCATTCTGACCTCGGAGCATTAACAAATCCTTATCATTCTGATATCTCTCTGCAATATCTCTTTTGTGTCAAAAAAACTGAATCTTATAAGAGTAAGAATTCTCCAGAGAAACAGAACCAATAGGTGACAGATCTATCTATCTGTAGGTCTAGCTATATATCTGTAGAGAGATTTATTTTAAGAAATTGGCTCATGTAGTTGTGGGGACTGGCAAGTCAAAAACTTATAAAGCAGACCAGCAGGCTGGAAATTCAGACAGAATTTCTGTGCTTCAGTCTTGAGACAGAATTTCTTCTCCTCCAGGAAACCTCAGTTTTTGCTCTTACGGCCTTCAACTGAATGGGTGAGGTCCATCCATATGGTCAAGGATAATCTCCTTAAAGTCAGCTAATTGTACATGTTACCCAAACAGTAAACTAACCATCACATCTCTATTTCACAGAACAGTTACTTCTCATTGATTCTAAAAGTAAATTTATTCTTTAGAACATATTATTCAAGGCCTTTCTTGATTCAACCACATATGTTCTCTTCAGTTTCCTTTGCCCACATTACTCATCATTTTTTCTGCCTGTAGGAGGTACTTTCTCAACTCTACACTTTTACTCATAGTGAAGTTATAAGTTCCCTGAGGGTACCAATTCTATCTCAAGCTAACTTAAAATATAGGAGTGGGATAGATTATACTATCTGCTTACACTTAGGCTGGACTTCTCCACCAAGCCCACTATGGACATCACATTTGACTACACGACTTGCTTTGGCCAATGGGATGAGAGCAGATGTGATATAGACCAGAAACTATAAGACACATTGTGTGGTTCCTGGGTCCACACTTGCTCTCCCCCCACTACCCTGAGATTGATAAGTCTCAGGGAGAGGCTGTCCTGTCAGCTTGGGTCCTGTAGTTAAGACCAAGGCTACAGCAGAGTTAAAAGAGAGGCGGGGGCCGGGAGGGGGGGAAGGGGGAGTTTGAGAGAGACCATGTACCATGAGTAAGAAACACATTTATTTTCTTAGAATCCACTAAGGTTCTGGTATTAGTTGTTACCTCAGAATAATCTGGTGAAAGCTGATTGAAACAAGCAGGTATTCACATATTTAATGAATGAAAACATAAATGAATGGATGAAGTTGAAGTTCATTTCTCCTGAAATGCCCTTTCTGGCCATTTTCTGCCTGTTGAAATTCTATTCATCCTTCAAGGAATAGCTCAATAGCTATATCCTGTTATTTTCAGCTACAATTGATGTCTCTCTGTTCAAAATATTGTCTGCATTTAAGATTCTTTCCTTCCAATAGGTATTCAGAAACAAAACTGCTGGTCAAATAGAGTCATTACTGTTGGTGTTTCTAAATACTTATTTAATTCATCCTTGATTTCCAGTGACTTGTTTGTTTCCAAGTGAGTTGTTAGCCCCTCAACCAAGTCTTCATTCTGTCTCCCACACAGTAATCATAGGGGCTCAGTAAATGTGTGTTGTTGGAGTCAGAGTATTTTCAGAAAATCATGGGATGATGGCATCCAGGTATCCTTTAGTGAACAATCCAAGAGGCTTGGATTAAAAGCAAAGGAGGGGCACCTGGATGGCTGAGTCGGTTAAGTGTCCCACTTTAGCTCAGGTCATGATCTCATGGTTTGTGAGTTCAAGCCCCACATTGGGCTCTCCGCTGTCTGTACAGAGCATGCTTCAGATCCTCTGTCCCTCTGTCTCTCACTTTTCCTCTGTAAGTGATGCTGACAGAGGTTAAATTACTTTTCCACAATCACTCTTCTAGAAAGTAGTAGGGCAAAGAATTAAACCCAGCCTCAGTGGAAAGCTCAAACTTTAATCACAATACCTTCCAAAAGAGAAGATCTAGAACGTTCTTTTGGAGCTCTAAGCTTGCCCTAACCAAGGCAATCGCTAAAGTACCGAAAGGTGTTGCCCTTGTCCTGAGCATTTTACTAGAGAGCAGGATGTGAGGAAATGATCCCCAGGACGATGTTCAGAAAAGGCGACTGTGTTGAGACAGAAAGTAAATGAGTGGTGGCCTGGGACTGGGTGTGGGAATAGAGAGTAACTATAGATAGACATGAGGGATCTTTTTAGGGTGATAAAAATGTTATAAAATTGGGTTGTGGTGATAGTGCAAAACTCTGGAAATTTACTAAAAATCATTGGATTATTCGTTTTAAATGGGTAAATATTATTATATGTAAGTTTTAGTGCCATAAAGTTGTTAGAAAAATACACTCTTTAACACGTTAGGTGTTCTCTCTCTCTCTTCATATATATAATATATATATCTACATACATATAATATATATTATCTGTATAAAGTATGTATATGTATATAATACGTCAACATAACACATTGATGTATAAACACATCAATAAACAAAGATTACATGCTTTTTAAAGATATCTTCCAAGCAGCAGCCTTTTTAATAATAAATATGATGATCACAAATCATTTGTATTCAGTTCAAGTTGCACAAGCAAACGTCTCTCTCGTCCTACTGTGTAGTTAATAAAGCTGACTTTTTCTAAATGTTCTCCCTCAGACTTTTTGCCAGGTCAAACTGAGTTTCTCTAATTTAAGACAATGAATAAGTTTATTTTTCTGCATTACAGAATCACGAATGCTGTTTCAATTATCTACGCTTATGGAAGGTGCAAGCAAACTGAGCATTTTATACCCATGCCTAATTTCCAGCTCCCGTTTTAGACAGTAAAAGTGCTGCCCTACAGAGAGTGTTCTTATGGAGAATCGGTTCTACCTTTGTCTTGCGCTCAGCTGTCTGCTCTTCAGCTCTCATGGCCAGAAAAACGCGATCTGCTTCGCTAGTTAAACGTTCCACCTAAATTTTCCAGTGACAACATCTTTTAACACTTCTTGGAGCAACGCAGTTAAAAAAAAAATGCATTTCTCTCTAGCCAGAGCCAGCATGAGCCGTGTGCAAGTTATAGGTGAGCAATTAATGGAGTACCTCACAAGTGATATGCTTTAAATATTTTCTCAATAGTCACTTAGAAGAAAGGCTGAGAGCTGAATAGGGAAAGAAAACAATGAGGAACTTCTTCACCTCACCACTAGTTTCTTGGATCTTGGGTCTGACTTACATACCCTGTTCAGCATAAAAATATATTTAATATTTAAAGGTCTTGGCCGCTAATCTAACCAGACCCTTCCTTGTTTCTTTAAATGCAATTAAGAAATCAACTACTGGCATGGAGTCTGGCCATGGGAAGTCACTCTCAGCCACTAGTGCCTCAATAGCATCTTCTTTCCGACTACTAGTCCCTGGGAAGACGTCAGGTCCCTCACCTTGAACATGGCCAAGGATAGCGCCCCCTGTAGGTGGGTACCCCTACAGGGATCTGGCTTTTATTCAGCTCCAATTCTATTAGACTTGAGTTCCTTATAAACCAGTTCCATGTAAATCAAGTCTAAAGAAAATAGAAAGGTGAGGGGAAGTATAATAACAACCCACCGCCAAATTCCAATAAATCCTGCCCTGATTTCTTATTTCTGTGAGTTGGCTGAGCAGTAAAATTGCCAAAAGGCAGAAAGGAAGGGAAAGAGAAGCAAAAATATCTGGGAAGATAACCTCTCTTCCAGTGATTAAATATTCTTTTGATGGTAACATAACGTTTTCTTGCCGCAAGTATTTCATGTTTATATGTCTATTGGATCACATCGTCCCCTACAGGCGGCAGCCCAAGTGTCTATGTTGAAAACAGGACCGCGTGCCTCACAATTATGAATGAAAATGATTTTTGAAGAAAACTGCAGAATTAAGCTATCAGATTTTCTTCTGTCACATTCTGATATATTTATTTGCTTTATGCACAAATATGACATCTGCTGCTTCGTTTTAAACCTCATCCATTTGTGAGAAAATCTGAAAGGTCTGCGTTTTGTAGCGCTTTTCTTTCCTTGTATTATTTCAAGTGCCATGTGGAGTTTCGTGCTTAATAATATGCTGTAACCGATGTCAATATGGTCCAGAACCGAAAGGATACTTGGTTCCAAATCATTTAGCCTTCTTCTCGCAGATGCAGGCTGACCTAATCGAACAGATTCTACAGATCAACTTGACTGCCTCATAGCCTCTGAAAAGCTGACCCACTTATTTCTGTAAAAGGAAAAGTTTAAAAACTGAGAACATGTAGCACTCTGCTAAGTGAAATTAGAAAGAGCTGGTTTTCTTCAATAACAAATGCATTTGAGGTCTTTCCAGTGGTTTAACACTTCAGGTGGTGATTCTGAGTTTTTACGCATTACCACTGAACAAGTTGTCTGTCCACCATTTAGCTCTGTGGAAAAGCTGTACAAAGGATAAACTTTGAGTGGTTAAAGCTATTTTACCTCCTTTCTTTTTATTTTAAGGGAGAATGTGAAGAAGAACAACACAAATCCTGGAAACGACTTGTATTTGTTTTTGTTTTGGAAGGGTAACATGTTCATTTATTTTAAAAATGTTTTTTAATCGACCCCTGGGTGGTTCAGTTGGTTATGCGTCTGACTCTTGATTTGGGCTCAGGTCATGATCTCACGGTTCGTGAGATCGAGCCCTGCATAGGGCTCTGTGCTGACAGCGCAGAGCCTGCTTGGGACTCTCTCTCCCTCTCTCTCTGCCCCTCCCTCCTTGCTCGCTCTCTCTCTCTCTCAAAATAAATAAATAAACTTTTAAAAAAATGTTCCTTACCATTTAACATAATGTTCCTGATTCTCTATTTCAAAAAACTACAAAAGGGTGAGAATTTGCAAAATCTATTCTATGTGTCAGTCACAACTTTAAAGAATATGGTTTTATAATAAAATCCCCACTAGCATTGTCTGATTTAAAAAAATGATTTCAACAGTCTAGTAATCCATATATTTAGAAAAAGGCAATTAATAGCACAAAAGCGGAAACTCAGTGCCAGAGTTATAAGAGCTATCCACTCATACATTTTAGTAAACAAATCTGTTCATGTATTTCTCAACTTATAAAAGTCTGAACTTTTTAAGCAATGTGATGAGAAAGGCAGGAAGTATATATTAAGACTCCCAGGTCTTTTGAACATGCAATTTAAAGCATTTCTTTTGAGCAATCATTTTCTTTAATTGCCTGCTGAGCGGTCTGGGGTAAGCCTCACTCTGCTTAGATACTGTTTTTCTGTCTTTAGATAACAAAGATCTCTTTCCTCAGCATATTTTAGAATGCCCTAAGTGGGGTTGTATAATTTTAAGGATTTCTTATGTATCCAACTCAAAGACAGTGATTGGAGGGTGAGATTTTTGAAGTGCAAGTCAATTCAGAATTCAAAAACAAACATTGTTCAAAAGCAAAAATAAATAAATAAATAAAGCTCTGTGGTATTGAAAAATAACTCAGTGAGATTAGAGAATTCAAATGAGTCGGTATCTTTTCCATTACTTAGTGCTAATATAAAATGATAAACAGATTTCCCTTTAAAAATTGAATGTCACACACTAATATTATCCAAGAGCTGGTGACACATCGTAGACTCCAAAAGTAGCATAAGGAAAATAAAAAAAAAAATTATCAAAAACAAAATAGGGCTTATCACACAAAAAATTAAATTAAATCTTTAAAAAAAATCCATAAATACACCTAAAACGGGAGGAGAAAATTTGCCAAATACATCGTTTCTCACCAGTCAAGTATTTCTTTCACTTTTGTATTTGTTTGAGCTTTTTATAATAAAAAAACATTAAATATGACAGAGAAGTAAAATCCGCAATATACAAGTATCTCACACAGACCCATAAAAGCCAAATATTCTAAGGAAAAAAATGGCAACAAAAGGCATGAAAAGACAATTCCAGAAAATAACAAATTGAAATAGTCAATAAGCATGTAAGCATATTAAACCTCACTGGTAACCGAAATAACGTAAATGGAATAACTTGTTTCTCCTGGATGGCAAACAAAGAAGTGAATTTTGCATAATATTTATTGTTATGTAACGTGGGAAATTATAAATTTGCATGCATTACTAGAGAAAGACAAACTTGAAAATTTGTTTCTGGAGAATTTTGTGATGTTTATCAAGGAGATTTTTGTTTATTTCTTCTATCTCAACAAGTCAGCTTCTAGGTATTCAGTCTAAGGATAGAGCTGTTCAAGCCTGCAAATATATGGGAAGACGTGTGTTTGTCACAGCTTCGTTTATATTATAGATAAACTAAGACAATCTGAGTTCCTGCAATAAGTGATATAAAGTTACGATGGAAATGTTTATTTCTAGATTGGGATGATTATGATATATTAATACATGAGAATAACAGGTTCCAACACTGTTATTATATTTCTCTTAAATATATCTATTGTGTAAATATGCATAATATACACACATGTATATATGTGATATATATGATATATATTCTCTCTCTTTATATATATAGATACATACATACATATATATGGTAAAATGGTAATATGGATGGATATTTTGGCTAGTTGGTTTGTGGTCACATTTACATTTTCAAATGATCCTACAATAGCCCAGATTGCACGTGTAACAAATTATAATAATAAATAAACTTGAAAATTTCTTACCTGGCGACTTTATCTGCTCTAAGAATACTGATAGCACACTGTGACATCTTTAACATACCCTGAAGCATTTTATTTACTTTTTATTTTTTTTAAGTTTATTTATTTATTTTGAGAGAGAGAGAGAGAGAGAGGCAGGGAGGGGCAGAGAGAGAGAGAGAGAGAGAGAGGTCGAGAGAGAGAGAGAGAGAGAGAATCCCAAGCAGGCTCTGCACTGTCAGCACAGAGCCTGATGCTGGGCTCCAACTCACAAACCAGGAGACCGTGACCTGAGCCGAAATCAAGAGTCAGCTGCTTAACCAACTGAGCCACCCAGGCACCCCTGCCCTGAAATATTTTATAGTATGGCAGACACAGAAAGACCTGCTACCAATTGCCTACCACACAGGAGAATGATATAAAACTGATACTACTTATTCTCTGACTTTAGGAAGTACGTACCCTTTTAGTTCTCCCCACCCCCCCGCCCACCCCCCGGAGCTGAGAGCTTTCTTTATGTCACGTATACGTTATTTCCAATCTTACAGTCCACCTGCTTCCAATCAGTATGGACTAGGAGGTTACACTAGATTTTCTTCATTTACTTTAGGTGACTAGGAATAAAGAGATAATATTGGAAGTTTCATCCGCATGTACTGAACTAAACGGCACACACTTACAAGAAATAATCGCCTTGAACCTATGAGAGAAAAACTGGGAATGAATGTTTGTGTCCCCCGCAAATGTATACACGGAATCCCTTCCCCCCAGTGTAGTGGTGTTTGGAGATGGGGCCTCTGGGAGGTGATTAGGCTTAAGTGATATTGTGCGTGGGGGTGAGGGGGCTGTTCCAATGAGGGAAGTGCCCTTACAGCGGACTGCAGAGAGCTTTCTCTCTCTCTGAGCACACACACAAAGGAGTGGTCATGTGAGCACACAGCCTGATGGCAGCCGCCTGCAAAGCAAGAGGAGGCTGCAGAATGAGATCTTCCTTGGCAGCACCTTGACCTCGGATGTCACAGCCTCCACAACCGTGAGAAGTAAATGTCTGTGGTTGGAGCCACCAGCCCATGGTACTTTCATGTGGCAGCCTGAACTGGCTAAGACAGGGACCCGCTCTCCTTCAGAAAGTAGGGCGGGGAAGCAGAAAGCAGGAGAGCTGTAGGGAACAGAGAGAGAGGGAGAGAGCGCCAGGAAGAAGGTCTCCATCCTTGCCCTTTTCCTCCCCCACAGAAGACAGTTGCACATGATGCAGTTCAACATGAAACAGCAACAGGAAAGACAGGTTAGAGCATGCTCCTTTGTAGACCTGACCCAAAATCTGTCTTCCTTCTAAGCTTCACAAGCCTGGAAATACGAATCAAAACAAGAAATTAAGAATCAAGCCAATA
The DNA here is from genome assembly GCF_046562875.1 of Panthera onca. NCBI lineage: Eukaryota > Metazoa > Chordata > Mammalia > Carnivora > Felidae > Panthera > Panthera onca. The sequence continues at coordinate 139,575,711 of NC_138343.1, forward strand.
CAGGGGCACCTCGTGGCTCAGTCTGTTGACCTCTGACTTCGGCTCAGGTCATGATCTCTCGGTCCGTGAGTTCGAGCCCCACATGGGGCTCTGGGCTGACAGCTCGGAGCCTGGAGCCTGCTTCCGATTCTGTGTCCCTCTCTCTCTGCCCCTCCCCCGCTGCTGTCTGTCTGTCTCTCTCAAAAATAAATAAACATTAAAAAAAAATTTTTTTTTAAAGAATTAAGCCAATGTATTTCAAACACGGCAACCGACTCGTCCTGGCCACCTGACAGACGGTCACATGGTGTCAGATATGCCACCTTCCGAGGTGTTGGACTTGCAGAAACAGATCCAATAACAGTGTCTTGTGGGTTGCAGGACAGGACCACGCTTATAAATATTGCAGGCACTCGTTCACAGAGCTTCTTCAGGGTATGATCTAGAACAATGAGCTACTCTGAAAATGTGATTTTTAAAAATACATTAGCGAAAACACTACGTGAGCACGGCTGAGGCCGTAAGGACGATAGCAGAGGTATGGTAACCGACCGATAAACCCACGCTGTCGTCTGAAGGCAAGCCTGAGATCCACAGTAAGGCACTAACGCTGCATCCAAGTCCCCCGTGGTGCCCCAAAGAAAGTTCCTGCCTGGAGAAATGTCTTGGGAGCATGCTCTCGACCCTGGAGACTTGCATGACAGCCTCACAGCATTTCTGCAGCATTCTGGTTTGAATTGGCTGCTACAAGCCGCATGAGCTTAGCTCCCATCCCGACATCTGTCCTTGGGCAGCCAATAAAAGGCGGAAGGGGTTGAGGACACGCTAAAAGGAGTCAGAGAGCAGCTTATGCTGTTGCCTTTGAAAGAGCCTGTTGAAAGGATACAGCAGAGGGTGACCTCGTGTGCTGGTGGCCGTGAAGCAGTCCCGTGTGCACTTCCCTCTCTGCTTCTCGGCTTCCTTCCTGTCAAGACTCCATTCAAGAGGTCCCGGTCCTTTTCAATCTATCCTGTGGGAATTTGCTCGTATTTCTTTGTTTCCTTCCTCCCTCTCTGGTCAAACTACCGCAGGGAACTCGAGCTCTCCGCCTCCTTCGGCTGCCCATGCTGATCTCAATGGAAGGGTGAAACTTGCCCCTCCTGACTGCATGAACCAGTTTCAGTTCACTCATAAGGTGATTGCTTTCTGCCATCTGTAGCGAGGATCAAATGCCAGGAACATGTGCATTTACTCTACGGACGTGAATAATATTTAAGCAGGTGCCTGTGGATATTGGCAATATGTTTCCACTGGAATCAAGCAGTTTTTGAACACACTTTTTTTTATTAAATGAGAGTGACCCTTTTCTCATACCAGGAAATGCTGGACTAATGTTAGTTAGACCGGGGTAAACCTCCTATCACTTTTCAGAGTAGCAGTGGGAGGGGATCAAAAAAAGACGATTTGCCTTGTGGGTCTGAGGTCCAGATAGTATGCTTGAACTGTGTTTTGCTTTTTAAAGTATCGTAGTGATACTTGAAACAACGTAGATGATTCCATTCCATCTTGCTTCTTCTATGCATGCAAGAAATATACAGAATTTGGGCTGATCAGGAATGAAATGATTTCTAAACTGACCTGAATGCCAAGGCAATACTTTGAATAACATTTCTGTAACACCGTATAAAACATGAAATTTCCCAAAAGGGTTTTAGAGTATACTTTAGCAAGAAGAATGCCCATAAGATGCTTTAATTCTTAAATAATTATTTTACTTACGTGAATATATTCTGTTTCATTGACTCTTCCAAGGCAGAAATCCTATGCTACAATTAATCATATGTGTTACCCACACTAACGCAGAGCTACCTGCAAGGATGTGTTAAATGTATCAACGTCCAAAGTATTTACTCAAGTGTATCAATTCCTTTTCCCTCTTTTTGCACCCTTCTTCAACATCAGTATCGGATAATAAAAACATCTTTAATATTGAACCAAGTTTCTGTACTAGCTTATAGAAATAGAGTGAAAATGAATAGTCACGATAGTGATAAGAGACCAAGGAAGTATACGTCTACTTCCTTCTCTATGGTAATAAGGTTTATTTTTTACGTTTCAACTTAAATTCTTCCCTTTCCTGAGTTTTTCTAATTCAACCTCTTTGTTTTCATTTTGGCTTTGGTTTTTATAATCCTCTGAATCTGCAGCCACGAGTTTTGTCTTCCTGAGCATTCTCCAGAACTGTGTCACGTGTGTTGACTCCACGAGAGGGGGACTTTCTGCTGTAGAGACGTGCGCGTGGCCCCTGGGGACGTGGCTTGAAGCAGGAAGAAAGTGAGCCCCGCCGAGGGGGCTCGGTCCACCCTTCAGCCGAATTAGCTACTCCGGAAAAATGTGTACAACTCCTCCACTTTGGAAATGCCTCAAATGACCCATGGAGAGGTGGGTGGGGATGAAGGAAGTTTTCTCAAAAGGAATTAGGGCATAAACAATGTAATGATAATGATGACTTTCCCTGCCTTTTTGCACAAATCACCCTAAAGGGAGAAATGTAGAAGTCGAAGCAGAGGAGTATGGCTTTGTAGTCAAGTGTCCATCGTCTATAACTGAGTTGAATCATAACAGCCGGTTCCCCCCGCCCCCTCCCGCCACTCCGAGTAACCAGGTTAATTTTAAAGCCTTCACTTGATCTTGTTGGCCTTACTAAAGAAAAATCCATGCATTCAAAAGTCTGAAAAATTTAAGAATGTTACCGTGTTCCTTTTAAAACATATGCCTTTCTCCTTAACAAAAGGGAGAAGAAGGAAGCAACACACAGAAGCATAAGAAATAACTCTAAAGCAAACCAGCGAGGTAAAACAGGAGACTGGAAAACGTTGAGATTCTACTTCTGTGGATTTACAATACAACTTTTGGCAAATCCCCCAAATCGTCCGCCTCGGTTTTATCATTTAAAACATGAGGATAATGATCTTTCTCAGAAGGTGAAATATAATATAATATAATATAATATAATATAATATAATATAATACAATATAATATATATATATAATTTAACAGTAAATGGTGCTCAAAATTGCTGAAGTCTGTTGGAAACATTCTGCTCGAATCTATAAGCATTTAACTAAATATTATTAAATGCCTATAGAACAAGCACACAAGTTTTAACTCTTAATCCTCCCTAGAGATGGCAAAAAATAATTACTTCAAAATTAAACTAAAACCTAACACACACTGGAAACTTGGATCGAACCGGGGCAAAGGAAGGGGGCCTTTACACACAAAACTTAGTTTTGTGTGTAAAATTCAAATGTACTTAAAAATATTAGGAAAGAGGAGTATTTTGGTCCTGGGGCCATTCGCTTGTTTTATTTGGTAACAGTTTACTTAACCACCCTTCAAAAAGAGAAAGCAAAAAATGAAGAGAAGAATCTATAAAACTGTTGCAACCACAAGCCATTTCCTTTTGAGTCTCAAGTCTACTTTTCCAAAAAAATTAAAAAATAAAGTACTGATACGGTCTCAGTGTTTGTGTCCCCAGCAAAGTTCCTATGTTGAAATCTTGATGTCTGGTATTAGGGTGGGGCCCTTTGGGGATATGGAGATAGAGCCCTTGTGAATGGGATTAGAGCCCTTATAAAGGAGGCCCTGGAGAGCTTCCTCCGTCCTTCCCCCTGTGACAACGGCAGAGAGAAGTTGGCCCTTTGCATCCTGGAAAGAGCCTTCATCTGACTCCCTGAGACCATCCTGATCTCTGTCTTCCAGCCTCCAGAACTGTGAGGAATACATTTCTGTTGTTCATAGGCTACTCAGTCTGTGGCATTTTGTTCTAGCGTTCCCAAATGGACTAAGACAGGTATTTATACGAAATAGGACATTTCACAGCAAATCAATTGCTGATGATCAGTTCCGCTCTGCAGGTTAGCAACGTTGACAATATCTGTAACCACCTAGCTTGGCTACAAAAGAACTAGTGAGCAATCTTATTCTGAAACTTCTCCTTGGGCTGTAATCCTTTCTTAAGAAAAGCTGTTTTACAGTTTTGGGCAGCCATGGTGGCAGTTCCCATGTATGATCATAAGGGTGCAGTTTTTTCATTGATATAACTTCTGGAGCAGAAAGCAGTTACCACACAGCTCAGAAATATACCAGCAACAAATACTAAAGTGTCTACCAGCTCACGCTGTATGATTTTTTTTTTTAAGTCTCAAACCATGAAAAACAATTGTATTTAGCAATTTCTTTGAGTATCTGTTGAATAGGTGGTGGATGATGAGAATGTACATCTTGTGTGGGATTGCAAATACACCAGCAGCTCATAACTAAGAGGTTTTTCTGTAGCCCTCTCTTTGGAATTTCAATAGAGAAAGTTAATTCTTCTTATCAATTATAATTTTAGAAAGCCCATGGCTTTCAAATTTTTTCAGATTATCTGTAGCTTTGGTGATGTGTAAGTTGACTCAAAACCTTATAATTTTTTAGAGCTCTGGTCTCCAAAGTAGGAGGTGTGAAATAATAGACAGGCATATAGGAAGAAAAATGAAAATTTCTGTTTACATTTGTTTTTATAAACTCTGTCTTTTTGTATGTTTATGATGTCTAGGCTGCAATTGTATATTTAAGTTCTTTAATGTATAGAATACGTTGTTTGAGAATTGTATGTATATGATTAAAATATAAACATTCAGATGCTATAGATTTTTTTTTTTTTAATGGAACTCTTTCTGTCTTAGTTTTGGCTGACACTTCAAAAGATTTTTAAAAATAAAGAAATCCAAACCACGAAATAAGGCAGGACAAATAATTTCGCACTCACACAGGCAGAACTGCTAACTGGCTAGGCAATCCTTAGCCTCAAGGTTATTAAAGGGTTGATGACCAACCAAGAAGCAACAGTTGATGGTCCGCTGTGGCAACTTTTCTCCCTACCTCCATGGGGAGGAAGTAGGATTTGCTTCCTTCTCGCGTGAAGCCGGACGAGAGGAGTTTCAAGGAGATGGCTTTGTATTCCGGATTTTTATCCACTGTGATTTGGAAGCCATGATGGATTGATGTCTGAATCATGCCTGCAAAAATGTTTAAGACTTTGATACTCGATACTTTGATACTTGATAAATATGATATCAAGTATCCTGAAACTCTATCAAAACTGGCCAGTAATATGTTATGAAAGAATGTATGCCATAGATGAATACAGGTCTAATTTACCCTGAGGGATCTTCTGGGCTCCCAGTTCTCAGGCGCCCCCCATACCATGCCACGTAGGTTTGGGTTTGAGGAATCCTGTTAGACTGCTCTGCTATGCCAGTGCTTCCCCCGCTTCCCAGAAGGGAAAGATCCAATATAGGATTTATCTGCCTATCAGACTGAAGCAAACAGTTCCTCCTTGTGTCTGCTCGTGCATTTGCTAAAGTTCACAGACGTCCCCAGGGAGCTCTGGAAGTCCTGTAGCTTTGTCTCTAAATTAGATTCTCCTTGCCTTATGGCCCTTTTGTCCACTTTTGGATGTTTCCAGGGACAGCTTTCTCTAGGCAACTCAACAGAAACCACTGAGAGACAGGCAAATGGGGTTGAATTTCAGCTGGAATGTTCCCTCCACCCTTGCTCACAGAGTTGTGTTGATGCTAGGGTAGCAATTACTAGATGAGTATTAATAGCAACAATAATCGTAATTATAAGTAGCTGCTCTTAAAACTGATAAGGACATTAAGAAAACAGACCATTGGAATGAAAAATATATAATCATTAAAAAATAAAATCCAAAGGAAAAGTTTAATAGCAGATCACATAAGGCTGAAGAAACAAAGAGTGAATTTTGTTATGTGTATGAAGAAATTACCCAGAAGGCAGCAGAGAGACAAAGAAATGGAAAGTATGAGCAAAGGTTTTAAGAGACCAGGAGGACAGAAATTTCCAGAAGTCACTTACCAGGCATTTCAAAGAAAAAGAGAATTTGAAAAAATGGGAAAGGAAAGAGGATATTAAAATGTATAATAGCTGATAATTTTCAAGAATTGCTCAAAGACAAATCCTCAATTTCAGGAAACTCAGCACATTTCAAGCAGAATGATTATAAAAGAAATTGACCTATATATACACTATAGTGAAATGTAGACAGACTACCAAAAATAAAGAGATGATATTGACAGTAGACAGGTTTTTTTAAAAATTACACTCAAAAGTATAACCAGTAAACTGAAAAAATAGGTGATTTCTCAACGGTAACACCAATAGAGTAAATCAATATCTTCAAAGTGCAGACGGGACTACCAACCTGGAATTTTATATTCAGAAAAACTTTTTAAGAGCGAGGATGAGATACGTTTTCAGATCAACAAGAACAGAGGATTCACCACCAAAACCTCTTCATCAAAAAACATTTAATGGACCTATTTCAAGAATAGGCGAAATGAAAGCAGAGAGGAGACCTGGGATACAAGATGCAGCAATGAATAAAATGAATGAAAAGATGCCCCAAGTCTAAACGTTGATGCTATGAAGCAAAAATACTAATGTTGAATATGGTGGTTAAAAAATCAGACAGGATTAAATGTCACAATGTCACATACATCTCAAGGGCAAGACGAGTGATAAACATTCTAAGAACTGTTCATTTCTAGAAATGGGTGACATTGTGCACTTTTACTTTAGCATTCATTTAACTAAATAGGTTAAATTTGAGTACAGAACATTTTCATCTTACTTGGGAGAGGAAAAAGAATAGAACGAGGGGGAAAAAAAACAAAGAAAGACTTCGAGAATCGAAAGAGGGTAGCAAAAAGAAAACACAACCAAAGAAGCAGGTAAATAAGATAGTAGCAATAAATACAAATAAGTCATATTTATTTTTGTTAAAAGATACAGACTATCAGAATGGAAAGGAGGGAGAAAGGATGGATTAGAACTACTTTCAGAAAAAAAAGAGGAACACTCCCTAATATTCTATAAAGCTAATTTACTCTTTTTTTTTAAGAGGTTTATTGAGATATAATTCACATACCATACTCTTCACCCATTAAAAAAAATTTTTTTTAATCTTTATTCACTTTTGAGAGACAGAGAGAGACAGAGCATGAGCGGGGGAGGGGCACAGAGAGAGGGGAGACACAGAATCTGAAGCAGGTTCCAGGCTCTGAGCTGCCAGCACAGAGCCCCACGTGGGGCTCGAACCCACGAACCGAACCGTGAGATGGTGACCTGAGCTGAAGTTGGACGCTCAACCGACTGAGCCACCCAGGCACCCCCTATACTCCAGCCATTTAAAGTATACAGTTTAATGGTTTCCAGCGTATTTACAGGTATGTGCACCCATTACAGTCAATTTTAAAATATTTTTTCATTATCTCAAAAAGAAGACCCACAGGTACAGAGACCAGATTGGTAGGTGCCAGAAGTGGGGGATGGGCAGTGAGCAAAATAGGTGAAAGTAGTCAAAAGATACAAACTTCCAGTTATAAAATAAATAATGCTTGGGGATCTAATGCACAGCATGGTGACTATAGTTAATAATACTATATTGTATACTTGAAAGTTGCTGGGAGAGCACATCTTAAAAGTTCTTATAAGAAAAAAAATTTTAACTATATATAGTAATAGATGTTAACTAGACTCATTGTGGTAATCATTGTGCAATATATGAATATATCAAATCATTATGCTGTACAGCTGAAACTCATATCATGTTATATGTAAATTATGTCTCATATATATATTTGATATATATGTCAATTACATATAATATATATATATATAAATTTGTCCTTTTCTTTTTTTTATTTAAAAAAAATTTTTTTTAATGTTTATTTATTTTTGAGACAGGGAGAGACAGAGCATGAACAGGGGAGGGGCAGAGAGAGAGGGAGACACAGAATCGGAAGCAGGCTCCAGGCTCCAAGCCATCAGCCTAGAGCCCGACACGGGGCTCGAACTCACCGACCGCGAGATCATGACCTGAACCGAAGTCGGACGCCCAACCGACTGAGCCACCCAGGCGCCCCTAAATTTGTCCTTTTCAAGAATGTTTTGGCTATTTATTTATTTGAGAGAGAGAGAGAGAAAGAGAGAGTGCTAGCAGGGAACAGGGGCAGAAGGAGAGAAAGAGAATCCCAAGCAGGCTCCATGCTTTAGCACCAAGCCCTCTGTGTGGCTCCACCCCATGATCATGACCTGAACCAAAATCAAAGATCCAATACGCAACCAACCGAGCCACCCAGGTGCCCCTGTTATGTCTATTTTAGAGCCTTTGAGCTTATATATATATATCTATATCTATCTATCTATCAATCTATATGAGGAATTAGGTTGGCAATTTCTTTGAAAAATCCTAATAGGTCTTGATTTGAAATTATGTCAAAATCTATAGATAATTTGTGGCGAACAGTTATCCTAAAAATAGTGAATCTTCCAATCAGTGATATACTGGTAAATGTTTAATAATGAACTCTCTGGGATGGGATGGGGCATCGATTCATAGCATGTCTTAATCTCTATAACAAAAGTATTTCCATCATGGTTGATATCAAGTGACCAACATAATGTCATTGAATTTGGAGTCAGGAACCAAAGTTCACAATTGTGTCTTTTGAGTCATTGTGAACCCTCCCTCTCTAGCTCAACATTACTTCTAATCCATGAGCATGGTATTTCTTTTCATTTATTTATGTCTGTAATTTCTCTAAAAATACTTTGTAGTTCTTAGTGTTATTATTTTGCAAATCTTTTGTTGGATTTATTTCTAAGTAATTGATATGCTTATGCTATTATAAGTGTCATTATTATTACCATTATTTTACCTTTTTTGATGGCATAAAGGAATAAAAGGAGCTTTTGTAGAAGTTGAGTATACGAAGCAACTGGAACTTTGGTATATTGCTCGTGGTTGTGGGCGGTGCTAGAACTGCCTTGGAGAATAATTGACAGTGTATTAGAAAGTTAAATTTATGTCTATCCTATTAAACAACAATTCCACTTTAAATATTACCCAAGACAGGGGCGCCTGGATGCTCGGTCATTTAAGCATCTGACTTCGGCTCAGGTCACGATCTCACTGTTTGTGAGTTCGAGCCCCATGTCGGGCTCTGTGTTGACATCTCAGAGCCTGGAGCCTGCTTCGGATTCTGTGTCTCCCCATCTCTCAGCCCTTCCCCAGCTCATGCTCTGTCTCTCTCTGTCTCTCAATGATAAATAAATGTTAAAAAAATTTTTTAATATTACCCAAGACAAATGAAACATACATTCACAAGAAATACTTCTACAAGAATATTTATAGATTTTTTCCACAGTAGCAAACTCTGGATACAATCTAAATAGGCATCAATAAAAAAAAAAAAATGAACAAACAATTTAGGGTTTATGAAACAATGGAATCCCCCTAAACTAGGAAAGCAATGAGCTACTCATACACTAAACAGTATGACTCAATCTCAAAACCAAAAGACACAAAAGGTACTCTGTGATTTTGTTTACTTTCGATTCAACAGCAGGCAAAATTAATCTACGAGGCTAGTAATCAGAAGTGTTTTGCCTTTGGGTGGTGGGTTGGATTTGGCTGAACGAGTGCAAATGAGGACTTTCTCTATTGGAAATATTTTCTATCTCGTTTTGTGTGAAGGTTGCATGGGTGTGTAGAGTTGTTGAAACTAAGCGAAGGGAGCCTTTTAATTCTGTGCTATTTATTGTGTACAAATTGTACCCCATCAGATCAGTGCTGGGTGACTTATTCTTTCAAAAATAGTTTCTTAATGTGACAAGAAACAGGAAGGCCAATAATGGATCCCCAAGCCAACAACGAAACAAACCCGAAAAGCAAGGGTGATGGTTAATTTTCTGTGTCAACTTGGTGAGGCCATGGTTTCCAGATAGTGAAACACTATGCTAGGTATTTCTGTGAAGACATCTCTTTCGACAAGATGAACACATAGGTCAGTAGACTCTGAGTAAATAGATTGCACTCCATAATGCAGTTGGGCCTCATCCAATCGGTTGAAGGCCTTAACAGAAAAAGACTGACCTCCCCAGAAGAGGAAGTTCTACCAGCAGAAAGCCATTGGCTCAAACTCTGCCACTGGTCTCCAGCCTGCTGTCCTCCCTGCAGGTTGTAGACTTGATAAGCCTCCAAATTCATGTGAGCCTGTGATACCAAGAACCCAAAGACGTAAGTGGAACCCTAAATCCAGCTTTTGTTTTAGGCTCTTTGGGGAAGGAGCTGTGTTGATGTGGTCCTTTTGGTTTGTATGGCTTCTGTGGCTCGGGAGAAAGGAAAGGAGGTACAGGGCCTGCCCAAAGTAAGGAGTCTGACAAGAATCTCCCCACCCAAACTCGGGGCTTCGGAAGTCTGCATCCCTCGTGTAAACATACATTAGAAATAAAGTGACCTCCACACCAGGAGCTGCAGGGAAATTGCCTCGAACGTTGGCATTTAGAATCGAGGGGGAAGAAAACATCTGCCCTGAGAATTTGTAAACAGCTAGCCCTCATGGGAGTTTGCAGCCTGAATTCTTAATACTTGGATGATCTGAATGAAACCCTCAAGCTGAGAATTTAGTATAAAGTGATTCCGAGCTACTAGGATTCCCAAGATGTCTGCCAAAAATACAAACCATTTTGGAGGAACTCACTTCAACACAGACCTCAAAGAAATTACACTATTAAAAGTCCAAAAAATTTGGTCATAAAAAAGGAAAAGGAAGCAAAAACTAAAGCAAACATACCACACAAAACAAGCCACCCTAAAAGAGAATCAGCAAAAACAGACACCAGAGTCAAACACACACACACAAAAAAAGAATATTAAGATAATGGAATTATCAGACACAGAACAAAATGACTACATTTAATATTTTTTAAAAAACAAGAGACTGAAAATATAAGTAAAGTAAGAGACTATAAAAGGATCAAACATATTTAATGATAAACTTCTGGAAATGAAAAAGAAAATTATTTAAAGTAAAAAATAAAATTGTACAATTAATAACCTTGGGGAATTGACATGTTATAGATTGAATGTTTGTATTCCCCCATAATTCATATGTGGACACCCAGCCCCCCACCGTGAAGAGGTGTGCCTTTTGGGAGGGGATTACGATTAAATGAGGTCACGAGAGGGACTCCTGGGTGGCCCAGTGAGTTGAGTTTCTGACTTCGGCTCAGGTCATGATCTCACAGTTTTGTGGGTTCGAGTCCCCTGTGGGGCTCTGTGCTGACGGCTCAGAGCCTGGAGCCTGCTTTGGATTCTGTGTCTCCCTCTCTCTCTGCCCCTCCACTGCTTGTGCTCTGTCTCTCTGTCTCTGTCTCTGTCTCTCTCTCTCAAAAATAATAAACATTAACATTATTTTTTTTAAAATGCGGTCATGAGGGTGGAGTTCTCATTGATGGGATGGGTGTCTTTGTAAGCATAAAGAGAGAATTTGTGTCCCTTCTGCCCTCTGTCACATGAGGATACAAGAAAAAACTGCACACACTACCCAGAAAAGGGCTCTCATTAGAACCCAAATTTGCTGGCACCGGGACCTGGGATTTCCAGCCTCAAGAAACATGAGAGATAAATTTCTGTTGTTTATGAGCCACCCAGGCTACGGTATTTTGTGACAGCTGCCCAAACAGACTAAGACACTGTAAAAACACTATGAACACTCATCAGAGTTCCATAAGAAGAAAAAAGAAGAATGCACCAGAAGCATTATCTATTCTTTTATTTATTTATGACTTTTGATGCTAACAATGAATCAGTCTGATTCCTGGTAGAGAATCTTAATAATTGTGAAATTTGGTGCCAGAAAGAAAACACACTTATTTCTCAAAGTCAGTAACAGTTGAACACATTTATTTACAATGATGGGATGAAAGTGATTATGAGCATGCAGATTCAGAACTCAAACTTTCAAAGAAATTTCCAAAAATAATTTTATTTTCTTTAATTTTGATATGATTTTTTATTTACCACATCTTTTTTATTAATGAAATTTATTTTTAGTCTTGGAAATATAGATGGCATAAAATAAATATTATGAAATTTAAATTTCCTGAATTTGCAAAACCCTAGGCTCCCTTTACTCTACATTTAAGTAGATTTATTAGATTTATTTTCTTTACAGCACAGTGAGTAACTTTCTTGTTAAATTTCTAAAGACTCGGATTCACAAGGCAAGCCCACCTAAAAAGAACAAGTAAGTCAGACACTCATATTTGGAGTCCTGTGTCCCATCAATTCTTTTCTTCTTAAGCCTAAATGTCTTATTTATATGGAAAAATTATGAAATGAAGCAATGAAGACAATTAATGACATTAGCATTGTACTAGAAAACACTCCTCTTATCTACACAAAACGATGAGACTTTTACAGATGTCTTCGTGTTCCACATTAGCGAAAGGCTCTATTCATGAGGAACTAGTTTTAAGATAGTTTAATTAAGAGTTAAAGATCACATAATGCCTCACCCGATGTTAAAATCACTCCTTTAACCAACCTGTACAGAAATGATCAATACCACGTAACGGACCAAGGAAGCGTAGGACACGGGAAAGGACCACTACTGAATGACTGTTAGCAGATTCGTTGTCAACATGCTTGGCACAACCCTGATCTAGAAAATTATAAAAGCAAAGTGGGTGTGCTGCAGAGGGATGAATCTGCAGACATTATTAAGAGTGCTCAGTTAAGAGCACTAATTAGAAGTCCTCAAGAGAAATGCTTTCTAGAACATTATTAGTTCCACAAAGACATGCCAAAACAAACTACGGAGTGTGAAATATTGAAAGTAATAAATGAATACTTTGAAACAAGGTATTAAACAAACACCGTGTTTATTTGGTATTGACGGTGCAGCTGAAAAGACAAGAAGATACAAAGGCTTTGTTTCAAAATACTTTGGGAGCCCTGAGAGCCACCATTGTTTCACTGAATGTTTCTACATGTAAACATGTGTGTTATCAAAATGGTGAGTCTAATAAATTAATATACTCTAGATTACATTAGCTCTAGGTAAAACAACGGAGTAGAAAGGTTTCCGGATGCCCTTTGAAGATGGTTTCTGGATGCCTGGTGTTATCTAGAAGACACTTTTGGGTTGTCTGATTCTATGGAAGTCTGTACTTTTCACCCATTTGGCAAGTTTGTAGAGATAAAAGTTATGTGTAGAACACTGACAGTTGACGAAGACGTTTCTGGCAAAAGGGCATGCAAATGGTTCTGTTCATACAGATGTGAAAAAGCTTTGTTTGTTGGAGATATAATAGATTTCGTCCCACATGGAAGAGATTATTTCAAATATTACATGTCATTGTCCTTTGCCTCTTGATCTGGGTGCATCTTTAGTAAATTCAGTTCAGCATCCTGATTGCCTATGTGTGATTCTGTCCTTTCGAATCTACTTCGAACTTCTTTTAACATTGTACTGGTTCCCGCATTAATTAATATATAGATAAAGTCTTCGACACATATTCATTTTATAGTTTTATGAGAGTCACAATTTCACCTTTAAAAAAAATCCTCTAATGGTGGGAACATGTTCCAGTTTTTCGCTGAAAATTAAAAAAATATATATATATATATTTTACCTGTATTCTGTTACATTAATTAAACAATGAGGCCATTAGACTGAGGGGGTTCTAATTCCTTAGCAGCCCATGTAAGCAAAACAAAACCTAAGCCTTTAACCTTTTTCAATGTTTTTTTTTTATTTTTGAGAGAGAGAGCATGAGCAGGGGAGGGGCAGAGAGAGAGAGAGAGAGAGAGAGAGACAGACAGACAGACAGAATCGGAAGCAGGCTCCAGGCTCTGAGCTGTCAGCACAGAGCCCTTCGCAGAGCTCGAACTCACAGACCAGGAGATCATGACCATAAGATCGTGACCTGAGCCAAAGTTAGACGCTCAACAGACTGAGCCACCCAGGCGCCCCAAAATCTAAGCCTTTAAATGCTTCAAAGTTAAGAAATCAAAACCTAAGGACAACCTATCACAAACAGCCCACTAGGCTTTCCCAAAAAATGCAACAGCTTCACCTATAGCCAATCAAATAATTTCCTTGCTTGGCTTCTGTGTCCTCTCTAAAAAAGTCTTTCTCCTAACTCCTGAGGGCCAAGAACTCCTATCTATTTCCTGTTTGGCCTTGCCCGATTAGAATTGATTTTTGCTCAAACTCTTAAAATTTTTAGTCTGCCTGAGTTTGCCTTTTAACATTCCAACATGTAATAGCTTCCATAATATTTGTAGTTTATCTTTATCGCATTTATAAGATAAGATAAAACTGCAATGGAATTCACCTCACCAAGCCCCATAGACCAAGGGTGACCTTACAATCTTTTGTTCAAACTAGAAGATTTGGAAAGTGCAACAGTCACTGTTAATACTTACGCTGGCACGATAGGTTGAACTGGGAAAGATTCCTGGGCAAACGAACATTGTCGTAGACAACTTAGAATATATGGTGGTCCCGCATATAAAGCCCCTAAATCCCTTCTAGGTTCTAGCAACGTGCCACACAAATGCATTTTTTATGTGTGTCTTGATGTGAAAAATTTGGGACGTACCGCGGTATAACTTTACAGTATATGAATGTGCCATATTTACTTTTCTGTTGGCAAGGATTTCAGTTCTTCTCAAATTTGTACATTACAAAGAACGCTGCTAAGCACGTTTCTGCGCATGCCTCCTTGTAGGCACATGGGAGAGTTTCCCTACGGTATTCACTGAGGAGTGTCATTACTTGATGAAAAGTATGACCACGTTCAATTTTTTAAGAAGTCTCCAATTTGTTTTCCAAAATAGTTGCACTGATAGCCACACATCAGTGTTAGAAAAGTTCTGGATTTCCACATCTTTGCCCACACCTAATAATATTAGGCATGTTATTTTTTTCTTTTTTTGCTTTAATGAGTGTGAAATGTTATCTCATGGTTTTTATATGACTTTACCTAACCATAGTGAGCTATGTGTTTCAAGTATGTGTTGCCCATTCCATTGTGTATGTGAAATACCATTTACTTGTTTGGGTTCTTTTCTTCTGGCCTATTTTGCTTATCTTTTTCTTATTCCTTTGTAGACTTTGTTCAAATATATTTAGAAGTAACCTTTTTAAGTCACTTTTGCTACATGTATCTTGCCCCAGCTTAAAATCCTTCTTTTATTTTCTTTCTTTAAAAAGATTTTTTAATGTGTATTTATTTTTGAGAGAGAGAGAGAGAGAGAGCGTGAGGGAGGGGCAGAGAGAGAGGGAGACAGAGAAACTGAAGCAGGCTCCAGGCTCTGAGCCGTCAGCACAGAGCCCGACTTGGGACTCGAACCCATGAACCTTGAGATCATGACCTGAGCCAAAGTTGGACACTTAACCCACTGAGCCACCCACGTGTCCTTAAAATCCTTCTTTATTTATGGATATTTGGATATGAAGAAGGTTTTAGGTTTGATGTTATCACATGTGTGTTTTCAACATGGTTTGTGCCCTTTGTATCTTGTTAACAAATGCTCTCACATCCTGAAGTAATAAAAATATTGTCTTATGTGGTCTTTGAAAATTTCAGAATTTGTTTTCAGATTTCAAGGTCTCTAAGCAACCTGGAATTGAGTTTTGTTCAGGAATAAGATGTGATTCTAATTTTTTTTTAATGTTTATTTATTTATTTTGAGAGAGAGAAGAGACAGAGAGAGAGAGACAGAGATCCAACAAGTAGGGCAGGAGGCGAGAGAGAGCCCCAAGCAGGCTCTGCCCTGACAGCAGAGAGTCTGATGTGGGGCTCAATCTCATGAACTGTGAGATCATGACCTGAGCTGAAATCAAGAGTCAGATGTTCAACCAACTGAGCCACCCAGGCGCCCCAGATGTGATAGTAATTTGGGAGCTTTCCCCTCATATTAATAACCAGTTATTCCATTTCTACTTATTTTATTTCTCATCCTTTCCCCACTAATCTTGAAGGTCAATTTTGCTACAAATCAAGTTGCAAGGTGTATGTATTTATACCTGTGATCTCTGTTCCATTAGTATATTTGTCTTTCCTTAAAGCAATTATGCCGGTCTCACAATAGCTTTATAATGTATTTTGGCATCCGGAAGGTCAAGCTTCTCCATCCAGCTCTCCTTCAACATCGTGGTGAGTATCCTCAAACCTTTGATTATCCATATAAATTTTAGGGCACCTTTGTCAAGTTCCTTACAAAATAGTTCTGAGCTATTGTAGGAAATTTTATCAAATTTATAGCTCAATATGGGATACATTGATATATTTAGGATATTAACACTATATTAACGAACCTGGCACATTACTCCATGTATTTTGACATTTTTAATTTTATTTCAACAAAACTCTATCCTCTATTCCAAAAAGGTTATGCATACATTTTATAGGATTAATTCCCAGTTACCTTATGTTTTTTAATGTCATTGTGCATACTATCACTTTTGTCAAATTACATTTCCTAATTCTCATTTGCTATGTTAGAATCACAATTGACCTTTGCATGTTGATCATGTCCAGTAGTCTTGCTGAACTCTCATTAAGTCCAAAGGCAAGAAAGATAAAAACTGTATTTTTTCCCCCTTGTAGCAAGGATCCAGGAGGTGATCTGCACCTATGAGACTTGAAACGTGGAGCCAGCATATCATTCCAGAGCCCCACACCTAGTATGCTTGCCACTTGGGCTGGTGAACACCTACAAAGGCAAGAGTCTTCTACAGCAGTGGGAGGACCAAGAGGCTGATCCCTGGCCTAAGGGGTCTTGAAAGGCATTTTGCTGGTGCGGATCATGGTAAACGTAGCTTGATTCTGGGACCAACAAAAGTCAGTGCAACTTTTGATTCAGCTCAAGTGACTCCTCGTTCCTACAAAATATTACTTACCAATGTGTCTTCAGAAAGCAATGGTTAATTTGAGTAGTCCTGGAACATTAAATAGAATCAAGGGATTAAAATGCACCTCCCCAGCAAGAAATAACCTAGGAAGCAACGGTTTTGGATGCTCATTTGTTAAGCACACAAGAAATAAAAAATAATAATTCCGATCATGCGTAAATGCTTCCAGTCAAGAAGAAAAGTAATTTCCAACTCACTTTGTGATACTAGTACAAGGTTAATACTGAAACCATCAAGGGTAGTGTGGATAAGGAAAAATAAAAGTCACCTTTACTTTTGCCCATAACCTTTGCCCTATAGGTAAACATACGTGCAGGAGACTGGACCAATGTTGAACAAGTTCAGACGGCCAAGCTTCCTTTGACAGTTGGTAGATTTTTCTGTCTCACCAGGTCATAGAAAGTGTGGCCTTTCAAGAAATCCCAGCTTAATGTGAAACTTTCAGTTCCATTCCCATCTTGTATAGGACCAAGCTTTGCCTCTCATGCCTTCTGCTGTTGAAGCAAAATGAAAACCAACCAACTAACCAGACAGCCAACAGAATTGGCAAAGCCTCAGGGTAACTGTGCTTTCAAATCATTTAACAGTTTATGTTTATGACCCTTGAAGATGTCACCTGCAAAACAAAAAAAACTGGGGGCACGTGGATGGCTCAATAGGTTCAGTGTCTGACTTTGGCTCAGCTCATGATCTCACAGTTCGTGAGTTCAAGCCCCACACTGGGCTCTGCACTGACAGTGCTTGGGATTCTCTCTCTTTGCCTCTGTCTCTGATTTTCTCCCCCTTGTGCTCTCTCTCCCTTTCAAAATAATAAATAAACTTAAAAAAAAAAAAACTGATTCCTAAGTTCCATTCCAAACCAACTAAATGTTTTGGAGTGGGCCCAAGCAACCCTATCTCTTAAAATCCCATGAGGGCATTTTAATGGGCAGCCAGGGCTGGAAATTTTAGGGTTAACAAATGCAAGGAGAAACATTGCTTCTCTCAACATTATGCTATCAAAACCAGAAACTGTGAGAGCTGGTTAGCAATGTGGAAGAATCAGGAAGCGTGAACCAAGTAACAGCATCACCCTAGGATTTATAATAATCAAAGTAAACTAGGGCCTCATTCCAAACCAACTGAATCAGGATATTGTGATGTGGGTGATATTTATCAACATATTCTCAGGTGAGTCTAACATGCAACCTAGACTCTGATGTGCCATGCGGATCTAACAAAAACAACAGAGTAATATTGGTGTCTGGGATTTTTAAAATGTATTTCAGCCAATGAGATTATTTTTTGGGTCTAGGGTCTCTAGAAGGTGGGGCTTTCCCTTGTTGGGAAGAATTACCTACAGTCAATGCATATTAGAATAGGTTCCTCTTGGGGGTGGGAAATGAAGATTTAAGAAAGCACAACTTGGTCCAAAGCACGATTTTGCTCTTCTCCTTGAGGTCCAAGGTAGTTAGCCTCAACTCCAAGGCAGGAAGATATCTCAGCACCTGTGGCCTGGATGGCAAACTGCTAGAAAAAGAATTTTGTGGGAAATTCTACAATCTGATTCGGGCTGTGGGTTCTGAAAGTATTCATCCTGGGTAGCATGAAAAGTAGCTTTCTGACTTTCCCATGACCTAGCCAAAGAAACAGATTTTAATTAGGATTATTTATCTGTTTTTCCATGAGACAATCATGGACATCCCAGCATGCTTTAGATCACTCTGTACTTTCTTATCTCTAGGCCAGAGAGTCACCAAACTGTAAATATGAGTGAGGGGCAAGGAATGAACACAACCCCTGTCCCTGGGATGTGACTGACGTCTTAATTAATCTGCAAGGGTTTATAGAGCCTTCAAAACACTCTGTTTTCCCTTTCATTTTTATACCTTCCCTTTTCCAAACACATTTTCCCTCTATAGATCTCTCCCTTCTTCCCTCCTTCCCTCCCTCCCTTCCTTTTCTCCTTCCTTTCCTCCCTCCCTCCCTCTTTCTTTCTTTCTTTCTTTCTTTCTTTCTTTCATTCTTTTTTTCATTCTTTCTCTCTTTCATTCTTCCTTTAATTCCCTTTCCTTTCCTTTCCTTTCCTTTCCTTTCCTTTCCAATGGGCCAAAGAAATAACTGGCTTAACAGTAAGTTCAATAGGAAAAGTTTGCTGATGGTATGTCTGATTGTAAAAGTTCATTCAAAAGCAGTTTGAAATTTACTTTGGCTTTATGCCTATACAAAAATAAATAAATTTGATTTAATAAATTTGGAAATATGAATTTTCTGCGGCACTCTGAGGGAGGTAGGTTGGGCCGGGTCAGTTCTATTTGTAGGTCAATAATTGGGGCTAATTCTGGCTTGGCTCAGCACAATCACAGGGCTAGAGTGTTTGGAAATGCTCCACATTTCTGTTTATGGGTCAGAGTTCAAAGAAAACATGTGCCCAGCTTGAATTCTACATTGCAGAATCATAATGTCACAGCACCAGACAAGGAACTACAAACAGAAAAAGAGAAGGGGGTGGGGGGAAGAATGAGACTGGGTTTGGAAGGCAGTTAACAAAAGGCTGGTCTTTCCTTTGCTCTGGTCTGTTTTTATTTTTTATTTGTTTTAAAGAAAGAGAACAAGCAGGGTAGGGGCAGGGAGAGAGAGAGATTATCTTAAGCAGGCTTCACACTCAGCTCTGAGCCCTAGGCAGGACTTGATCCCACAGCCCTAAGATCATGACCTGAGTTGAAATCAAGAGTCAGACACTCAATCCACTGAGCCACCCAGGTGCTCTTGCTCCAATCTTTTTAAATGGTTAATTCTAATTATTTCAAATGCATCTGCTGAAGAAATAGACATTAAGATATCCTAAAATCTATGAGACAGAGAGAAAGAGAGAGAGAGAGAGGGACGGAGAGGGAGAGAGAGAGGGGTTAGGGTCTAAGATCAGCTTTGCCTTAAAAAGTTGAATTGGTGAAGATCAGTACTCGAAACTTGATACTATTGCGTCTTAATTTTTAACGGAATTAATGATTTTTAGCACCGGATTAAGTTCAATTGGCTTATTTGTTTTGTTTATTCATTTATTCTTTTAGTCTATATTAAAGAGGACCTACTCTGCAGCAGATACTGTGATTGGCATTCCAAAAGCTAAAAAAAAACCCTGTCTGGGATTGTAGTGGCCAACCAATCGCTTTGGGAGCCTACTGTGTCCATGGCCATCTTCTTCAAGCCCGTCTCCTCTCTGTCACTTTTTGATTATTTTTGAATCTAAACTTGAGACGGTTCTCAATTATCAGCCCTGATCTAGATGCTGACTATAGCTCTGGCTTGGTGCTTCACTTTCTGGCCTTCTCACTCTCCCTAAGTAATTAAGTTCCTTAATGATAACGAAGCATCATTACAATAATATTGATACCTGCTGTAATCGCTGGCATTCTGGCTTTTCAATTTCCAGTATTTGCCTTGGATCAAGTAGCTGTGTGCTAATGCAACAGAAGGTCACCCGATGAAGGGGCTGATAGCAAGGAGGACAGCTCTACTTAGCATGCATGGAGGATTACGCTTTTCTGGCGTTGGAGAGCTCATCTTTCAAGTTGTCCTTTTCTGACTTTCCCTGCTTAATCAGCTTAATCTCGCCTTCCCTCTTTTCTGATTACAAGGATTTTCTGTAGAAACCTTGCCTCCACAATAAAGACCATGTGGCAATTTATTCTCATATCGATTTCAACATTTCTGTTCCTTTACCAATGAGCCAATAATGGGGGGAGGGGGAGGGGGCGAGGATGGGGAAGGTGTGAGGGGGGTGGGGACAGAAGAGCCAGAAGAGGGAGGCCGAGAGGGGACCAGAAAGTGAAAGCCTTTCCACACTTGGTTAGCAGCAAATCCACATAGGCCGGTTCTCCTAAATTCCTCTCAAGTGCACTGAAAGCAGATGTGACAACCAAACTGGAAAGTCTCTATCATGATCCAAGTGCATTTAAGACAGCTGTAACAACACGGGCTCATTTCCCATGTCTACCCTGAAGAAATAGACACAAAGACATACCAGACAGACAGACAGACAGACACACACACACACACACACACACACACACACACACATACACACACACACACACACACACACACACACACACCTCTCTTCTGAACTCAGAGACATTGTGCCCATGTATGAAGATGAATCACACAGCGACAACCTTCCTCATGGATTTCACGGATTCTTCTCCTTCCCGCCTGCCCACCAGGAGGACTGGCCAGTGTCTTCCTGGGTCCTGAACTCAGAGCGCACAGGAGCCAGTTGCCCAGAGAGAGGGGAAAAGGCAAAAAAGTGGGGTTGGGAGGAACGTTCTGGAATGTTGGGAGCCAGCCCTGTGGATGTGACGGTTGGGGTGTCCCTGTGGTCTGGCAGAGCAGCGGTCACAGGGACAAGGTGGGAAACTCTGAAATACAGGAGGGCTGCTGAGTGGATGGATTTAAAAAGCAGTTGTGCGCTTTAGGTCAAATTTAAATATTACCTCTCCAACTGGTAGAATTAGGTGCGTGATCTTTAAAGATTTGGGGAAATGTGGAAGGTTGACCAGCGTTTGGTTCATCACATCACGCCCACTGGAAAATGGCACATAACAAAAATATAGGGAGTATTTTCTTTCTTTAATAAGAAAGAGCTAAATACCCTTTTTTAAAATTTATTTAAATGTTTATTTATTTTTGAGAGAGAGAGAGAGAGAGAGAGAGCGTGAGTGGGGAAGGGGCAGAGAGAGAGGGAGACACAGCATCCGAAGCAGGCTTCAGGCTCCGAGCTGTCAGCACAGAGCCTGATGTGGGGCTCGAAGCCACGAACTGTGAGATCTTGACCTGAGCCCAAGTTGTATGTTTAACCCACTGAGCCACCCAGGCACGCCACTAAATATCTTTTTAGGTATTAAATTTGTGGCCAAATGCAACAGCCAGAAAATTAGAAAGAAAGAAAGAAAGAAAGAAAGAAAGAAAGAAAGAAAGAAAGAAAGAGAAAGAAGAAAGAAAGAAAGAAAGAAAGAAAGAAAGAAAGAAAGAAAGAGAAAGAAAGAGAAAGAAGAAAGAAAGGAAGGAAGGAAGGAAGGAAGGAAGGAAGGAAGGAAGAGAAAGAAGAAAAAAAGAAAGAAAGAAAGAAAGAAAGAAAGAAAGAAAGAAAGAGGGAGGGAGGGAGGAGGGAAGGAAGGAAGGAGGGAAGGAAGGAAGGAAGGAAGGAAGGAAGGAAGGAAGGAAGAAGGAAGGAAGGAAGGAAGGAAGGAAGGAAGGAAGGAAGGAAGACACATTTTTACAGGAGCTCACACTTCCTGGAGACCCATATGAATTGTTTCTTTTAAAATTCTCAACATTTTTCCATTTGTTCTAATACAAACTACAACAATCGTTACATGCTTAGTGAGTGCTCCAAACAGCTTAATTTTGCAACAGTTACACTTGGTTCTAAATATCATAAGGCTGTAAATCTAAAATGGATCAAATCACTGACCCAAATATTTGTCTCCTTGAATGAGCAATGGTGGGTTGGGGGGTTACAAAGCCAAGTATTTTGCACAGTAAATATGCTGCATTTCCACGATCCCTAGTGGATCTTTGTACTTTCTCTTCAGGGTTCCTGGAGATAATGATATACTATAGCCAGCTGAAAAGAACATCTGTTTTAAGAACTGTGAACTTACAGAAGCCATTTGTCTGTCTGATCTGTTCCTATTATTTTCCTTCCCATTTTGCACCTTTATATTTTTTCCATTGATCAAATTATGCAAAATAAAGGGATTGAGAAAACACTAAACAGCCATAATTTCTTCTCTCTTCAAAAGGTTATCTGCCACCTTTCCTGTTAAATAATTCTGCTTGATATAAAACACCCAACTTTTTTTTTCTTTTCTTTTTTTTTCCTTCTTCTGCTTTTTTTTTTTTTTTTCTTTTCTTTTTGGTAAGCATGTGTTTCCCTTTCCCTTTGAATGGAAGTCTTTGGATCACTAGGGCTCACTGCTTAATGACAATGTGGTGGAGTTAGCCCAAGAGAACAATGCATCCATTAATCTGCCTCATGCTTAATTGGTAACTACAGTATGGGCTGGCATTTCAAACACAGATTGCAAATGTACTTGAATTAGTTACTGTTTAATTGATACAACTGGCACACAGCCTAGAACCAACATGCAGCTACTGTAAAAAGAGAAAGGCTTTAAAGGAGACAGAGAAAAACTACAAGGTATGACTGTGATTCATCCTTTATATGTTTATATCAATTATTGGCGTAATATAGTTACATAGTTTTTCATATTGCTTTAACAAGCCATTGACCAAAACAGGCTGCCAAACAAATAGTTGTATTGCTTGCTGACATAAAGAACAGCAGGACTGATTCCCAGCCCGCTCTTTTTCTGGAATCTGTCCTTACCCTTGTGAGAATAGCTATATGTGTACGAGTGAGGTTGGGGAATGCGATATTTATAACAGAATGAAAAATGCCTAAGAGACTAATTTTGACAATGTCTCCAGAATAGCAGGATTTCAAGGAAAGAGATAGTATCGTGGCCATAATTCAACTTTATTAGCATTCATCCCAGTGTTACAATGAACATACTTCCGACAGAAAAAAACTAATTTCTCGAGATCAATCCCCGAATCGTTTCACTGAGGCGCATCATGCAGGAACCTGGGTCCCACAACTTGCCTTTGAATACGGAACATTTGAATTCCAGAAATGTTTTAATGATACTGATGGCTATCATTTATCGGGTACCTCTTACCCTCCCAGAATCACACTACACAATGCGATGTATAACTTCTCCTATAATGTTCCAGTCATGCTCTTCTCCCCACTTTGAATCTTTATTTCCTTGATTAAATCTCTGTAAACTGGGGCGCCTGGGTGGTGCAGTCGGTTAAGCGTCCGACTTCAGCCAGGTCACGATCTCGCGGTCCGTGAGTTGGAGCCCCGCGTCAGGCTCTGTCTGGGCTGATGGCTCGGAGCCTGGAGCCTGTTTCCGATTCTGCGTCTCCCTCTCTCTCTGCCCCTCCCCCGTTCATGCTCTGTCTCTCTCTGTCCCAAAAATAAATAAAAAACGTTGAAAAAAAAATTAAAAAAAAAAAATCTCTGTAAACTAATTGGGCTGAGAAAAGCATTAAACTGAGCTTTTTTATTGTTTGTTTATTATTTATTTATTTATTTATTTATTTATTTATTTTTTACTCGTTTTCAAAGTCAACCCACTTTTAGGCTTACATGATTTTGCATGATGTCAAGCACCCGGCTGCTATCTTGATTTCACAGATATATGCTAATCATCTAAGCGTTGATCCTTTTTTCCTACTCAGAAGTCCTATAAAACCATCAAATTTCTTTTTGCCAGCCTGCAGTGAAAATCCTGTCATTGTTGGTTCTGGAAGTAGTTATTGAGAACCTATCCTGTCTCCAGTTTGGTCTTTACATTGTCTAAGACAGTACGTAAAACTGAACTCCATAACATTATCAATGAGCTTCTTGGTGCCAAAACCAAAGGGACAGTTTCTATTCCACCTTCTTAAAGGTTTATTTATTTAAGTAATCTCGATACCCTACATGGGACTGGAACTCACTACCTAGAAATCAAGAGTCACATGCTCTACTGACTGAGCCAGCCAGCCCCCCTCCATTCCATTTTTTAAAAATTATTTGTTGTTTACCTTTGGTAGTGTTACAAAAAAAAATTTTTGGTTGAATTTTTGTGATATTTCCCAATGTTTTCCTTGGGTTCCCTGGCATAAGGCCCTCCTGATTTTCTTCCTGCCTCTCTGCCTATGTCTCAATTGCCTTTTGAAGCACCTCTTTCCCCAACCAACATTTCAATATGGGAGATCAATATCTCAGAGTTCTTTTACTCTATGTGCTTTCTCCGTGCAATTTCACTTTATGCTATTGGAAATACTTACCAACCACAAGGACCTAAACCACGTAGCACAATTCCAGATAATTTTTTTTCCCTGCAAAATAATATGCATACCTTTTAAAAATCACTGAGAATAGGGGAACCCGGGTGGCTCAGTCAGCTAAGTGTCCAGCTCTTGACATCGGCTCAGGTCATGGTCTCATGGTTTGTGGGTTCGAGCCCCACATTGGACTCCCCACTGACAGCGCAGAGCCTGCTGGGGATTCTCTCTCCCTTCATCTCTCTGCCCTACCTTGCTTGCACTCTGTAAGAAATAAATACATAATAAATAAATAAATACATAAACAAACTTTAAAATAAAAAAAAAAATCACTGAGAGTAATCTCATGTAGAAATTCCCAATTCCCGGGGCGCCTGGGTGGCTCAGTCGGTTAAGCGTCCGACTTCAGCTCAGGTCACGATCTCGCGGTCCATGAGTTCGAGCCCCGCGTCGGGCTCTGGGCTAATGGCTCAGAGCCTGGAGCCTGCTTCAGATTCTGTGTCTCCCTCTCTCTCTGCCCCTCCCCCATTCATGCTATGTCTCTCTCTCTCTGTCTCAAAAATAAATAAATGTTAAAAAAAAATTAAAAAAAAGAAATTCCCAATTCCCGTTTTACTCTCATATTACTCTACTGTAGTCCAGACACACAACATGACCTGAACATCTCTACCAGGTTTCTAAGAACAGCTCACAAACATGTTTAGCAATGGACTCACCACCTGCCTTGCAAACTCACTTTTTTGCCATTTGTCCTTTCTTGCCAAGTGATGTCTCTATTTACTCAGTCACCGCAGCTATCAGTCTGAGAACCATTCTAGAATTTTCCTTGTCCTCCATTTCTCCCTGTCTCCACCAACCTGATTTGACCACAAGTACTGTAGATTCTAAGGCTCATTTACTTACTTTTCAAAAATATTTCTTCTTCCCTGTCTTCATTGCCACGGTGTTGTTCAGATCCTTCTAACTTCTTGCCTCAACTATTGTAATAGCCAGCTAACTGGTTTTCCTGCCTCTACCATCACCTCTTCTCCAATCCATCCTGTAGAGATTATTCGAAAGCAAGAAAATGGACTCTTTCTTGATGAAGATCCTTAAGAACTATTCCCACAGGGTGCAGGAAAAGGTCCTGTTGTGTTTTGATCCCTGCTTATTCCTCCTGTTCTCTTTTTCCCTTTCTTCCAACTATTCCCAGCCTTCTCCATCTGGTTAATTCCCACTTTTTCTTCAAGGTTCAAATCAATTATCAGTAATCGGTGAAGCTGTCTCTAGCTTTACTTGGCTAAGCAAGGTGCCCATCCTCGCCTCCCTTAGCTCCCCATAAACATTTCTACTACAGACTTGATCCTATTGTACTAAAACTGTAAGCCACTCCTGTGGCTTTCTTGTTAGACTATCAGCATATTTACTTGTTTTGAAAAAAAGGAAAAGAAAAATCACATTTTCATTTGTGTAATTGTTGATTCGCTTCATATATTAACAAAGACTCCTACTTCCTGTTATCTTAGAAGAGATGTAAGACAGAATATTGGACTCAGTTTTATATACTGGGTATACAATAATACATGTTCACTAGTTTCTTTGCCACTAACTAGCTGAGTGACATTGGGCAAATCATTTAGCCTCTCAGAGCTTTAGCTTCATCATCTGTAAAATTATCTTTAAGATCTTTGTAACCCTAATCTTCATAATTATGTGGTTTTTTCCACATTATGTTGTGCAATTAGCCATTCAATAAAACTTTTAATGGTTTACTATTGTTGAATAAAACGATCCCAAAGGTTCTGGTTCAAAGTATTCTTGGATATCGATTTTGGTCTCTACACTCAATATAGACCCATGGAACTTAGTTTATTTTTGTCTGTCATGAGTCCATCATGATTTAAGGGGGGCTTACAACAAGAATATATCCCCCGGATGGTGAAAAAGAAGAGAAAGAAGAAGGGGAAGGAGGAGAGAAATGATGAAGATGGAGAATTGTGTCCAAGAGAAGAATAAATAATGGTGGCAGTCAAAACTAGGGGCAAATGAAAATAGATGCCTCCGCTATAATGGTTATACGTAAGTGTAATAGGTCATTTTCAAATTTGATTCTAAGCTCTCTGGCGTCCAAAATGAAAAGATCAATAGTCTCTGATACAAAAATGATCACGGGAAAAGCAAGGTTTTTCCAGCAAAAATTTCTAAATTAAGTTTTTCCACACTCAGCTCCATGTACTGGGAACCAAATGGCATACGAGACAATGCCTCAACCAAATTCCTAAATAGAATATAAGAGTGGGCTGAACTTACCACATTCTTCAAGAAAAGTAAGGCCATCCTTGAAAAACACTGTCAGGACAATTCCATGGATGACCAAAATATAATTGATTATATTAAAATTACACAAAAAATGCTTTCTTTTTGAGAGCTCTATGGATCACATATTTGCAGATTGGTTAAAGCCATCACTAACTTGTGATATTGACTTCTCTGGTGATGCAATTCTTCAGTTAGTCAGAGACATAGAAGCTGTTTTTAAAATTCGTATACGTCAAGCTATATTCGTGGCCGATCTTTATCATGTTTAAATAAATGTGCTCTCTTGCAAGATATAATTATCTCTTGGAATAATGAAAAAAGACTCTGCACATGAACCTGGAAACTCGGATAGCTGTTATATGTTCATTCTTTTTTCAGATTTCTGATTCTAAAAATTCCAGTTTAGTTTGAGGTTAAATATTCTTTCAGATCAAGGAAAACAAATGAAGAAAAATCTGTATGTGCAATACTATTTCTCTCTGATGTATAGTTCTTATCTCCCTAAATTTCTTAACTCTGAAGAGAATTGATGTTTTCCCATTTAACTTTCAGTTTCCTTTGATGTTTCTAAAATTTCAGGCTAATCAATCCCCAGATGGCTCCATTTCAAGTGCTACCCTTTTGCAGCAAATAGTAGCTCTCTGAGCTTTAGACCTAATTTTGCTGTGAGTATTCTCACCTCATTTAAGTTGAGAGCAAAGCTTCCTATGATTGGCCTGTACCTCCTTCCATCATCTATATCTCTCACCAGAATGGGAGTTCTGACCTCCAGAAGAAGCTCATTGAGTATTTCTGGTCCTTTCTCCACACTTCTCCTCACTCCCCCAAAGAGGAGTCAGGGTCATGCACCCTAGCCCCAAGGAGAAAGAGTTGCGTTCTGAATAGCTCACACCCTAGGACTTTATATTGGCACAACTTTCGAAGAGATAAAGACGGGGGTTCCTAAGTGTGGATTTTTCCTCTCCGGCCTCTCTTTCTTCCATGAAAATAGAATGGTAACAAGGACCAGAGCAATTTCCCCTCAGAGAAAACCCAACCGTCTCTCTTTCGCTTTAGCTTTCTCTGTCTCCCACTTTGGACTCTACCCTGCCTCAAGGGTCATCCTCGGATCATGGGTGTAAGGGGCCAGGTTTGCTAAAGCTCACAGCAAAGACTTCACATTGGGGCAGACGTCTTCCCCCTGCCTTCCTTTTCTCTCTTCACTTAGTTTCCTCCCAGCCTGGGAGGTCTACTTTAGTTCTGCCACCTGATGGGTAGCATTAGAGACTCAGGACTGGGTTTCGGGAATGGCCATGTGGCTCAGGGAGGAAGAACGTTCCAAGAACAGTGGAGTAGCTGGAGTTCTGTATTAGGGTTGGAGGCCAGAGCCCACGCAACGAAGATGTGAGGCAGTGAACGTCTTTGCCGGTCTTTCTCTTGAGATCCTACTTCCTTTGGAAGCTCACCCCAAGAGGTATCTATGGCAAGGCAGGACTCGGTTATTTCTGAGTTTCTTCACCAAATAGCACCACGTGACAACACTTTAATTGCAATGCAATTAACAGAGCTACCATTTGGTACAGTTGATTTTAATTCGTTCCATTATTTCCAATAAGAATTAGACAGGTTGTAGCTGGCTCCTTTCTGCACTATTCTCCTTTCATGGTCATTGGGAGAGCAGGGTTTCCTTCTTTAAAATCTGTTTTTTTCCCATCCACTATGCAGATGTAGCAGAATCAATTAGGAAACAATGGGTGTACTTTTTTTAAAGTACACCCTGGATGGCTTAGTCAGTTAAGTGGACTGTTAAGATGGATGGCGCGTGGATGGCTTAGTCAGTTAAGTGTCTGACTTTGGCTCAGGTCATGATCTAGAGGTTCGTGAGTTCTAGCTCTGCATTGGGCTCTATGATAACAGTGGAAAGCCTGCTTGGGATTCTCTCTCCCTCACCCTCTACCCCCCTCCCCCACTTGTGTCTTCTCTCTCTCTCTCTCTCTCTCTCTCTCTCAAAAAATAAATAAACTTTAAACAATTTTTTTCATGTTTGTTTATTTTAAAAGAGAGAGAGAGAAAGAGAGAGCATGTTGAGCAGGGGAAGGGCAGAGAGAGAGAGAGAGAGAGAGAGAGAGAGAATCCCAAGCAAGCCCCACACAGTCAGCACAGAGCCAGACTCAGTCTTACAAACCGCCAGATCATGACCTGAGCCAAAATCAAGAGTCAGTCGCTTAACTGACTGAGCCACCCTGGTGCCCCATGCATGTAGTTTTTAAAGCTGTATGTCTCAGTAACTAAACCTTGCCAATTTGGGACTTTGGGCAGATTTGTTTGAATCTTATTCTTTCAAAACTTTTAAACATTTTTTCTTAATTATTTCTCAGTGAGACTATCTTCAAAGCTTTTTTTCATATGTATTATTCCCTATGTATATGCTCTTTTCACTGACTAAATACAATTCTGGGGTGTAGAGAGCATAGTCTGTAATTATTGTCTTTACTCTCTATTTTGCCAAGTATATAATAGGTATATAATAAACATTGATTAGAAAAATTGGTAAAAATCACAGAAATATAATCATAAAAGAAATACAAATGACCAATAAATGTTAAAAAATTCGTTCTTGCTAGTAATTATGGAAGTGCACATTGTAACTATCAAATTACTAATGATATAAGTATATTTTAATATTTGATTGATGTTACAAAAGAGTTATCATAGACCGTTACTGAAAGAAATGTTTCTGGGAAACGATTTGGCAATAAGTATTAAAAATCTTTAAAATTCATGTTGTCAAAGAGTAATGACCTGGAATAATTTTTGGTATTAATTTTAATTTTATTATTATTCAACAAATATTTATTAAAGGCCAGCCACATGCCTGACGACACTCTAAGTAAGCAAAGCGAAGCCCTTGTCTTCAAGGAACTCACATAAAAAGCAAAGTCAGCTAATATGTGCTGTGAATAGCACGACCATATGCTTCTGCCTGGGACAGTCAACATAATTACTAGTAATTGAGTATGACGATCAAGTGATGGGGAGGGCGTTGTTTTAGGCACAGTAGTCAGGAAAGCTCTGTTGGAGAAGGCGACTTTTGGGCAGAGGGTTGATTGGAGGAAGGAGTGAACCCCATGACTCTCTGGGGGAAATCCAGCAGAGGAAAGGCATGTTTGAAAGGCTGCAAGGGTACTGATGGAGTAGAGGGAGAAAGCAGGAGAGTGAAAGGACATGGGCTCTGATAAGATTGAGTCATACGAAAACCTTCCTCGAACATTCATCCTGATTTCCTGGAAATGCTGAAAAAGTTTAATGGGGGCTCAATCTTTTTTTCTGAAAAAGCTGTTGATAATAAGCCCTGGTCAGCAGAATTTGTTCCCATAATTTATACAGAGAATGCTGTGATCAGAGCACCTTCTGTTCAAGATGAGATGTTGTGTCCTTCTCTACAAAGAGTAAATTGGATGTTGACAATTGTAGGAGAAGGTGGGGCCATGAGCCACAAGTGAGCAAGAGTTCCCTGGCCAATATTTGATGTCAAAATTTTTCTCTTTGGCACAATGCTTATTTGTTTTCGTTCCAGTGATGACATTTGAAAACATTTTAAAGTCAACATAAGCTTCTGGTATATAGATTAATTGGCCAGA
This sequence comes from Panthera onca, assembly GCF_046562875.1. Taxonomy (NCBI): domain Eukaryota; kingdom Metazoa; phylum Chordata; class Mammalia; order Carnivora; family Felidae; genus Panthera; species Panthera onca. Next base: position 139,606,313 of record NC_138343.1, read on the forward strand.
GTTGTTATTTATAGTCTGAAGAATGATAAATTTTGAAGGGAACTTAGTTTTAGGTTTTTAAATTAAACCCAGAGAAGCATATGAGCTATGCAGGAGGTGAAAACAGGGCCGTCACTTCTGTTCTCATCACCATGACCAGTGGACCAGATTCTTTATCAGGAGGAAATTAGCCAAGAATTACGCTCCATCTGTACAGGATTTTGAAAAGATAACATCACTGGTTTACACCTTCTGTTAATTATTGCTTTAGATTTAATCCATCTCAAACATGTATTGGGCACCAACGAATTGCAGGATATTGGATTTTATAGCGGTCATTTTCAACTTTCTCAGCTCATGCCCCCCTGAAGAATTTGAAAACTTAGGTCCACCATCACACATTTTTTTAAGGTTGGTATCTAAATTTCGAATCATAAACTCAAATCATTGAAAATGACTAATTTCTGGTAATGGTTAACTATTACTCTTGTCATTTCTAAATGACGTGATTGTGCTGCTCTTGGTAACATATTAGGTTGAACACAAACCAGAACAATCTGTTATCTAGCCTCATCAATCAAAAATATTAACAAGGTCTGCAAGGGCCAACAATTTTACATCATTCCTTTTTCTTCTTGAACTATTTCCATTATACTTAATCATTCATCTCTGCCCCTAAAATAGGTATGTAAATTAAAATTCATTTACTTATTTACATGTCACCTGGCCATCGGGATCCATGTACCGACATATTCTTGTGCACTGACTTATCGTTAACATTATCATCTCATACATATTGACAAGTAATTATTACAAAATAAAAGTTAAATTTGGTAAATGTGTTTGTTATTGCTGGAGTCGGACAGTATTCCTATTAAATCCATTTTCAATTTTCATTTTTGTAGATGCAATGTTACAAACATTTGTTGACATAAGTAAGCAGAAGAGAATGGAATTCTGTTATAGCACTGTCACTCAATCTTACGAACTCTAAGCAATGTGTCAAATATCACAAAGTGAACTATGATCAAACCTTCTCATGATGAGCTGAAAACTTGTTTAGGATCTCCTTCAATGCTGTGGAAAACAAAATATTAGAAAACACGTGACTTACAAAAGGACTTTTTTTTTTTTTTTTTTTTTTTTTTTTTAACCTTTACCCAGATACTAAACCCATTCGTTTTCAATTTCCGGGAAGGAAACTTAAAGGCTTTACCAAGACTTATCAAATGACTTTTGGTTATATCCGTTACTCTTTCACCTGGAAGCATGTTGTACTAAATATGCTGATATTTTATACACGATATACAAAGAAAGATTTGTTAAAAATAGAACAGTTTTTCATTCAAGAGTCCTTTGATAACACAGTAAAATATTGTTATCTTATCACATGCTTTAAATGTTTGTTTGTTTGTTTGTTTTTGGCAACACTCGGAGATTCAGGTTTAGCTCACTGAATTGAGGAAAGGTCTACTATATACAGTAAAGGAAAATAAGTTCTTTTTGTCAAAGGTACCAATCCAGTTGGACTCCCCTTCTGCCTGAAAATATATGATTTCACTTTTCAGTTCAAAGGAATGTAGCAATACACATTCCATGATAACCATCTCCCTGTTGTATTCTGATTACAAAATAGAAAGATAAAATGGGGGATAGGCAGACAGATAAAGCAAAGGGCCTGGCCATGAGTTTGTATCTTGATGAAACAAGAAACCACTGCTGTCAAAGGACTAAGTTGAGGATGGGGAGGGGCAGATAGAAAAGTGATGGGATTACATGAAAAAAAATCAAACTGCCTTTTTCTTTCGTACACAGAAGACTTTTACATCTTAAGGCAACGGATTGGAGTGAAAATCAGGATGGGCAAGAGGAACACTGTTCAGTAAAGTAGGAGAAGGTGGTTAAGTGAGACAGGTGGTTAAGGCAGGCAGAGTCCAGCATTTCTCCAGAAACTCCCTGCTATCGTAATGGTAACACTTTGCTGGAGAGGAAAACAACCTTAGCTTGACAATAGCTAAGCCTCCAGTGTCCTGTGAGTCTTCTTTAGCATAGGAAGATCCTTTTGGAAACTTCCCCTTACCTTTACCTCCCCCCAACTCCCAAGTATATAACTGGTCTCTCCTCACAGTACTGAGGCAGCTCTTTCTGGCCACGGGTCCTGTCCCTATGCTTTAACAAAATCACTTTTTGCACCAAAGACGTCTCAAGGATTCTTTCTTGGCCATAGGCTCCAAACACCCACCGTCACTCCAGAATCATATCAGATATAATATTAAGAAATTCAGGGGCTGACGAAACAAAAAGTATATATATATTATAGACACTAAGTGCACAGACTTATGAGAAAAGGGCTGGACCAGGACATTGAAGAATCTGATGTTTATTCTAAAGACATTGGTTTTTAAAAAAATTGTAAAGTTGTTGCAGAAGTAATGTATATCCATAGTAGAAAGCCTGAAAATTATTTTTAGCCCCTAGAGGTATTTACCATTGTTATTTTTTTGTGTATGTTCTTCTAAACTTTCTAAATATATTAATATTCCCAACACCTAGCATAGTACCCTGGTACATAGTAAGCACTTCGTAAATAGTTCCTGAGTCCATATGTTTTAAAGTAAGAATTTTTTACACGTCACTTTGTAAATTTTTTTCACTCAATCTGCGTCATAAGACATCTTCATGTCAGTAATTGTATTCATTCACCATCCTCATAGTGATTGCGGTGGTATGCCATTGCATGGATGTAGGCTAACTTTCTTTTTTTTTCTTTTTAAGTGCTTATTTGTTTTGAGAGAGAGAGAGCACGAACAGGGGAGGGGCAGGGAGAAGGAGAGGGAGGCGGAGAGAGAGAGAGAATCCCAAGCAGGCTCCATACTATCAGCACAGAGCACAATGTGGAGCTTGAACTGAAAAACCATGACACGTGACCTGAGGCGAAATCAGGAGTCGATGTTTAACTGATTGAGCTACCCACGTGCCCCTGGGTGCTAATTTTCTATTGTCATAGACCCAAGTTTTAGCTCTCATTAACATGACACAATAAGAAACGACTATAGATTACTAAAATGTAATTGGTTAGAATTACACATGTGTGATTTAGCAGGATTTCTGGAAAATGGTACCAATTTACGTAACCCACTACTTATAAGATGCATTTCTTTAGCCCTAAACACAATTACATTGGTATTTTTTTTTTAACTTTACCAATAAGAAATGTGAAAAAAAAAATAGATCTCACTGTAAGTTATTTTACTTTGCTTTCTAGGAAGGTTGAATAATTTTACATGTATATTGGCCATTTGTTGAGTTTCTTTTTTGAGGATGTCTGTTCTTTATAGACAAAAGTTTTCCACAAGGGAGGGAAGTAACAGTGAGAAAGACTCTGAAAACGAAGTCATCAGCAGAGGGGTTTAGAATGAATTGGAGGGAGAACGATCAGGCCAAGGTAATAGAGGGAGAGAAATAATGAAGATGATTCAGTTTCAGAAACACCAAATAAAAGCTACACTATCTCCTTAACAGGAGGTTTACAACCTATCGGAGATATGTACCACCCTCCCCGCTCACCCCCACAATGGAGTCCCAAACCCTTAGACACTTGACTTCCTGGTTCTTCTTCATTCTCTGCTTCGTGGGCCTCGTTTTGCGGGCTTTGCAATAAACATGCGCCAAAGAGAAAAGGGAAAAGGGACGGAGCATCTCGGTGTCACCTCAGGGAATGTACATTTATTCCAATCGGACTATTTTTGTGCCTTACATGGACATAGGCGACATCTGGAGCCCTCAGCCAATGGGGAACCAGGGAAGGGACTTGCAGGCTAGGAGATAAATTGTCTGCTGCAACGGCCCGCAGTGCGCCTGTCCATCGCACACGTGTTCTCGCAGGAACATCGATTCAAGCCTTGCTCTCCTGTGCTCGGAGTCTCCGAGTCCCTCCTCGGATGGGGTTGGTGGGCTCATTCCTCACATCCGGGGCTTAGCTTGGGAAACGGCCAAGAACCCTTTCCGCAGGGCATTGTGGGCCGAGGTCGCGACTTAAATGGGGAGTGAGAAGGGGAGGACGTTCAATTCGGGCAGCACGGCGCTCCGCGTCTCCTAACACGGACCAGGAAAGGAAGGCAATTGAGACCGTGTGTTGGGGACGGGGACACCTGGGGGTGTTCGAAGGCTGAGGCTACGAGCTCCATCCGTAGCGAGATAAAGGGAAAGGGGCTATGGCGGAGATAGGCCTCAGAGGGGGCCAGTGAGGACAGACAGACCTGGGGGCTGTTCTCTGTAAGACAAAGGGTAGAAATCCAGAGAACAGTAGGGGCGGCCCATCAGTTAAATAAACACAGGTTTGAGTGTGTTAATATGAAACAAGGCAGCGTGTGATAAGTCCAGTAAAGATCATGTCCAATGCCGTGGTAGCCAGGTGGGCAGAGGGTCCTCCTGGGGGGGGGGGGGGGGGGGGGGGCGCTGGATTTATGGTAGGTGCACATTGTTCTGGAGGTGGGAGGGTGGGGGGGCCTTGATGGGTGAGTTCCGGGAGGGCACCACGGGGCATTCTTGTAGTGAGAGGGAATGTCAGAAGGTGCGTCAGGGTCAGATGCCCGAGGCTTCCTGTAGCCTCGGTAAACAACCAGACTGACCCCTAGAATTCTCTGCGCACGGCCACACAACGTCATTCGAACCTCTCTCTGACCCTCGAATTGTTATCCTTACTTCCCAGGTGAGGCAGCTGAAGCCCAGAACACAACACATCTTGCCCAAATCACTGCGGGTGAAGGAAAGAACCTCCTCTGACTCCTGGCACGTTGAGGTGCTTTGGTTTGTTTTTACTTTTTACTTTTTTTTTTTTAACCTCGCCCTAATGTCTTTTATTTGACTCGGAGACAGTGAGAATCCTCTGAAGGTTTCCGAGTAGCGTGATCAGAGCTTGCAGATGATATTATAAAACCAAATACACTAGTCACTTTCAGTCCTTTGAAAGTTCTCAAAGAACGGAGTAGAACTTCGCCATGACTGGCATATTTTTATCTAGTTCAAAGGTTCATCAAAGTCCTTTACAGATTAATGAGGTGAAGTTTGCTTGCGAATGCGTAGGTAAACGGAACAACCTAATTATGTCCTTGGCACATCAAATACGGCAGCTCACTTTGCCTAAATCTAATTTGGATATTTATACACTTTCTAAAAATAGGAAATGGAGAATTATCCATTATCCAGAACTAGTCGTTCAATCAACGAGGAGATAAATACCAAAGAGGCTGATCCCGATCATCAGGAAATGAGGGCACTGTGAGATCAAGAACATAAAAGCCATCCACCGTCATTGTGCACCTTGGCAAGACAGGACTGTGCTCCCCCGCGGTAACTGGCATTTTGGCACCTGTACCCTGGGCTGGGCCGCTCTAGGCTTAGTCTACTCCATTTGTTGGGAGGTTACCATCATGCGTTTGCAGATCATAAACTGAGGCTGTCAGGGGATCATCTTTTGCCCCAAGAGGCGAGAGGCTGATTCTAACCCAGACCTGTCACAATGCTCTCCCCGTATCCATTGCACTTGAATACACCACCCCAGGCCCCTAAAAAAGCAAAAGGATTCCGGGATGCCATTTAGTGTAGCAAGGCACTGCTTTACATTATCTGAGGACGTAAAGCAAAAGCGGAGGCTATTTCTAGCCATTCAACCTGACTCACTGACAGCCGCAATGAGAGGTTTTTACCCTCCGAATGTGAACAGAACAGTACCCACAGAACTCAAAATAAGACATAAAGCCAGAATGGAGGATTCTTATCCTGCTTGTCCCGTTTTGCAAATGACAGAAGAGGATTTAGTTACATCGGTAGGAAATTGGGTGGATGCTGTGACACACTCTTCTTAGGTGTTTTCTATACTCGCCATGTGATTGGGTAGAAGCTGGAATTGACAGGTGAGGAAATGTACATGTAGTCAGTGGCTATGTAAATGTGGCACTTCTGTTAAGTGCCTGTTAACACACCCTCTGATTTCTCCCCAGGGCTCCCTTCACGCTGGGAGCCCGGGCATCCTGACACCGCAGGGCTCTCATCCACCGGGAGATGAGAACTTCTAGCAAGCGCGTGGCGAGTAACGACAGAACTTACTTAACCGACTTGCTAAAGGCTTTCATAAGGTTAACTCAACTCTGGGGGAAGTTAGAAGCAAAGGACATGTAGAGAAAACTAACTGAAGGCAGATTTTTTGAGCCAGACGAAGCTGGATTCGAATGCCCGCTTTGCCATATACTAGTTGCATGATTTGAGGTCCATCATTTGACTTACCTGAGGCTCAGTCTTTTCATCTGTCAAATGGGAAGTATAGTATTGGCTTTCCAGAGAAGTGGTGGGATTTGTAGGGGGTGTACGGAGAAATCAAGTTAAAAAAGGAATTTCAGGGGCTCCTGGGTGGCTCAGTTGGTTAAGCGGCTGACTTCAGCTCAGGTCATGATCCCATGGTTTGTGAGTTCAGGCCCCGTGTCAGGCTCTATGCTGACGGCTCAGAGCCTGGGGTCTGCTTCAGATTCTGTGTCTCCTTCTCTCTCTGCCCCTTCCCCTCTTGTACTCTGCCTCTCTCTCTCTCTCTCAAAAAATAAATAAGCATTAAAGAATTAAAAAAAATAAAAAGGAAAGAATTTCAGCAGATTTACAGGATCTCTGAAAATATTCTTAACTCTTACAGGGGGTGGGGGAAATATAAACTAGTGACCAACTGATATAATCATGTTTAATAACACGATATAAAGAAAATATATATCTTTACTGTCATAAAAATCATAAAGTTCCAGTTATAGATTATGTAGGTGGTGGTACAACATGCATATTACCATGGTTTATTTGGAAAACTTACTCTTGTATTCCAAATCAGTTTGAAAGTACAGTATTTATAATAGTTTAGTTCCTTTAAAATATAACTACTCTCAGCAGCAAACATGTCCTAACCTAACAAAATCTTCAGTTTCAGTAAACGCTTTCCATTACACCTTAAATTTTACCTCCTACTGAAAAAGCAATGATGCTAGGTGACTTTCATCACCTGTAATATCAGAAGATCAAGAAACATTCTGGAAAGGCACGGAGACCTAAATTTCCACTTCCTGTTTCTCAGGTTGGAGCCACACTGATAGGATCAACAGAAAATAGATCTGGAAATCAATTAATATAATAAAAGGACTGAACTTGGGATAGAACCCTAAATTATGGTAGATTACCGGTTATAAAACACAGAAGGGAATAACAGATTTCTCAAAATTACCTGTTGTATTTTTAAATCTCTTCCTTTGAATTGAAATATCATTACTCATATCCTTTTCGTAGAGAAGTGGTTGTTTTCTTTTCGATCCTACTTCTTTAATAAAAGGATAGTTTGTTAAGAAAGTACACATTTCTGAAGTGTTTGTTTCTTATCTTTTAGACGAGACTTTGATCAAAATTCTTAAGCACCTAGGAAAAAAGAATAACAGTATCATCACCGCATATAGAGAGCTTTAAAGGCCTTGGCAAATCACAATGAGGTTAATCTGGGCTACTCAAAACCCATTTTAGTGTCAGCAAAGTGTATATTTACATATAAATATATAAATAATATGCATCCAATCTATCAATGTATTATTTAGAATATATATTTTAGTATACAAAGTAAACATCAATATGAAATATACATATGAAAATGTACATACATGTACTACATGCAGGATGGAAGGATGAAAATTGTGGTGACAGAACCAGATATTCTTTCATGTTTTTATTTATTTATTTTTTACTGTTTATCCATCCTTGAGACAGAGAGAGGCAGAGCATGAGCTGAGAAGGGGTAAAGAGAGAGACACAGAATCCGAAGCAGGCTCCAGGCTCTGAGCTGTCAGCACAGAGCCCGACGTGGGGCTCGAACCCACGAGCTGTGAGATCATGACCTGAGCCGAAGTCGGACGCCAGAACCAGATGTTCTTTTAATTATTATTATTATTATTAATGTTTATTTATTTTTGAGAGAGAGAGAGTATGAGCAGGGGAGAGGCAGAGAGAGAGGGAGACACAAAAATCTGAAGCAGGCTCCAGGCTCTGAGCTGTCAGCACAGAACCTGACATGGGGCTTGAACCCACGAACAGTGAGATCATGACCTGAGCTGAAGTCGGTCGCTTAACCGACTGAGCCGCCCAGGTGCCCCTAAATTATTTTTTAAACCCTTTGGCATCATATCACACTTTGAGGTAAAGGTACTCCTGGGGAGCCCCACTCTATAAATTTAAGAAGTGACTCATTTATTCTTCTGAAATAACAAACTTAAATAGAAAAAAATGCAAAATATTGTATTAATGTGCTCTTTTCCTGCAAGGATGGTGAATTTATGTGTCAATGTGTTCAAGGCAGTTCAAAAGTAACAGTAAGTGAGAAAACAGTAGAAAACTAAGAAAACAGTATAAATCTACCCTGCAGACAGTTATATAAACTTATGGACTCTTGTTCTTTTAAGAGGAAAAAGACTTAGAACCTATAGTGAATGGATAAGGCATGTGATCTCTTCACATAAAGATCATGACTCATCCAACATGTGGAAAACAGCTCATAACCTTGACCCCAAAACGGACTCCACTGACACTCTTGTTCTTACAGGCAAGTCGAAGGTCTGCCTCGGAAGCGTCCAGGTTTGGAGAAGGCTCGGGAATGGAAGGCTCGGGGTTCTCTTCCCAGCTGGGGGGTGCTAGGAAAATAACAGCCATTCTAGGTCTCAGTGTCCTCACATGAAATGAAAATAAATACAATAATTCCTAACTTTGAAAGGTTATTATGGAGAGTCCGTGTCATGCATGAAATAAATGGGCATCGTAAACTGTAGAGCACTCTAACAATGCATTTTTAAGAATCTTTGCGGCCGACCCCACTAGGAACCATTTCCTAGTAACTCAATGGGTGATGCCGGGTGAGAAGGAAGAATGGAAAACGTGATCCCAATATAAATTTCCAGCTGTATCTCAACTTGCGTAATTTTGAATATCTCTGCATATAGCAGGGACATGTATGGCTTCAGAGGTATCAGCCCGGTCTCGAATTTCTCATCTAACTTTTTAAATACTGTTTTGTCTTATTAACTTCATAATCTCTCCTTGTGGGTTCCAAACCTATCATAGTGGTGAATCTTTTGGGTCTGCCTCCTTGTTTTGAGAGTTTAGCTCATTTTACGAACTGTAAAAATCGAAACAACAAATCCGAAAAAGAAGATAAATAATGTAAAACCCTATCCGCGACTAACTCTAATACTCGAGATTATGTCAGAAAGATGAGAGAGTGAGGAAGAGGACAAAATAAAAGTCACCTGAATTTATCGTCCCAGAAAGGGAGCCACTAAAGATTCTCTTTCTTCCTTAACTTTAATGACGAAAGAGTCAGTTCCATTTCTTTAAACTTAAGATGAGAAAGGGAGAACAGAATATATAACTTGTAAATAGCCAGAAATCAATATGTAAAGAAAAAAATCTGGAAGGAAATGGACCAACATGTTAACACTGCGAGTGGGATTGTTAATGAGCAGTTGAATTTTTTTGTCACTTGGCTTTTCCATACTTCCTGAGTTTCCTGTAATAGCTACATTTCACTTTCATAAACAGAAAAAAAAATCTACAAATACTTGGTCTGTGAGGGGAAGCCCAAGTGGATGTCCTGTTGTATAGACTGTGCATTGCACAAGTCTAGGAGATGCCCTTTGCAGCAGAGTCTCTGTGCAGGGCCCATTTGAGCTGTGAGGAGTGCACCTGGCATCCCAGCTCCTCAGTGCAGGAAGGTAGCTTAGCGTGTGGCCACATGTGTTAGATATGAAGTCCTCTGATTGTTTTAGGAGGTGGCCTTCAGACATCTTAATGCCACTCTTCCTCATGAAATCCTGTTTGCTAGCTCCTACCCGGCTTACGGCAGGTGTAGGTGAGGTGCCCGTTGTTCATCAAGCTCCTGCTAGGAAGAGAAGAGTGGTCCTGCGAAAGTAACTTACGCTATTTCTTTCCCTCCGTGCCAACTCTGTGAAGTCGCGGTCGCCCTTATTCTACAAGGGAGGACGACGGTGAAGTGGGGTTAGATGACTCCCTTCAGGAAGAAGAGTTGTGAAGGAACCGCAGCAGCAGAAGCAGACCTGTTTGTTTCTTTCTGTGCATCCCCACGGAACCCTTCCCTCTCTGCCTCCTCCGAGGAAGTGTGTTCTCTATTCAGCCAACCTCTAGATTTTATCCCCTTGATCACTTCAGACCCTCGACCTTATTTCGTATATCCTATATCAACATTTCCTGCAGAAAAGGGTTGCTTTATAGCTGAGTCCTTACAAAATCCAGCAGATCACAGGGTGCCCTCTGTGACGTCACATTGAACAAATGGTAATTCTAACAACTGCCCCCGAATAATTATTTTTTTTCCTTCTCCTCCGCGTACCGTTCGTCTTCCCTGCGATTAACAATTGGCCATCAAGCCGACAGGGTCTCTTCCAACGGGGACGGATGTCACATGTCCAGCCACAAGGTACATCCGAGCTAGACTCCAGGGCTTCTGGGATACGGCCAGGTCCCCTAGGACTCGAGGTGTATGGCATTTCTTATGCCCAACTCCAGGGAGACTTCCCATTTCGGGACTGTGTCTACTCCTTAGAAATGCTGTTTAGCTACTTAATTAGGTCCACCCTCCCCTTCCGGTTAACCTGACAGCCTGCTGCCAGAGTTAATAATTAACAAGGTGTCACAATACCTCCAACGGTCGCTCGATTCTTTGCTCACCTGCCTCCCTGTCTCTTCCTGCTGCTTCTGAATTGCTTAAACTCCCCTGGGATACAAGCTCCCTATAATAAATCATGGCACAAAGGCACAGACTTGTGTGGCTCTAACTGAAATTCACAATTGGGCAAGCCCAGGAGGCAATCACCTGGCCGTTGCCCTAACCCACACGCATCCTCAGTGCTGCTTGAGCACAGGTGAGCATGAAGTTTTAATGAGGCCTTAGCTGCAAATGCATCGTGCAATTACTGTTAAGATGGGTGAACGTTTGGCCCGGAAAGAATTGCATTTTAAGCAATAGGGTTTCCCTATTAGCTGTTCCCAGCTATTAATTCAACCAGTTTGTTTATACGTTTTGACAATTGTGCCTGTGAAAGAGGCCTGGGGATTTTATTTGACCACAATTTCATTATAAGCCAACAGTATGCTATGGTTGCTAATAAAAGTTAATGCAAGTTTCGGCTACATTAAGTGAGTAGCCCAAAGAAAGAAAGGGAGTATCGCTGCTATGCTTCACTCTTACAGGTACAGGGATCTTATTTCTTCCACCCAAACATGTGGCAAGTGAAATTGTGCATGCAGAGAGTCTGGTGTGGAACATTTGAAAACATAACTGTCCTTGAAAGTCCAGGGTGCGCGTCTGGCATTGATTTACTCATTTGATTGTCTAGTTATTTCTTTGTTGATAAAATATCTACTGAGACACATATTCTGTGGTAGGCTTTCTACAAAACCCAAGAGCGGGGAAGACTCATTCTCTGGGTCTAAGAGTTTTTGTTCTCCCGTGAGGTCCAGAGGTTCTTAGGAGAAGGCGAGATAAGGACCAGCTTCGGGGTAAGAGAGTCACCGTGAATGAGGATCACGGAAGGAGCGCCTACCAGACAGAGTCTTGCAGGGCTTGGAGAGGCTGACGGGGAAGTGATGTCTAAGGGGGAACCTAACAGTGGAGTGTGCAGGACAGAGGTGGGGACAAAGGGTGGTGGGAGCACGAGCGAGGAAGAGTGAACCAGGCAGAGAGAACAGGATTTAATAGAACTGTAGCAGCCGGGGTGTGAGAGCAAAGCCAAGGCCAGAGACGTTCAACTGGAGAAGCAAATCAATAAACAAATACATAACCAAACCAAGTGTTTAAAATGCGGCGAGTGCAATCCAGAAGATGCATGTGGGAGAGGCGGAGGGCACTTCATGCAGAGGACACGGGCTGTGGGCGCCACAAGGAGCGACGTGTGGCTGGTGCAGCCAGGGCTACGGGGGAGGAAAGATCAGAGGCGGAAGGGCAAGGCCCGCTCTTGTCCTGAGCGTGAAAGGCGGGCAAGGCGTGGAAAGGAATTTTAACTTCACCCGGAGGACGTTAGAAACCGACAAAGGATTTTCAGCAGACGTATGCTATTTTGGTTTTCTATTACTGCATCACAAAGCTCTTCAGAATTTAATGGCTAAAAATAACAGCAGTGTAGAAGTCGTCATGATCCTGGGGGGGTCTGGAAGGCAGTTCTCCACGTGGGGTCCACTGGCAGGTCCCATGCCGCTGCATTCGGCTGGGAACTCGGCTGGGGCCTAAAATCCAAGACGCATTGCTCATGTCTAGGGTCCTGGTGCTGAATGCCCGTTGTGGCACCTCCTTCCCTATGACGTGGCCCTTCTTCTGCCAGACCATTTGCCTCACTACGTGGTGGCTGGGCTCGACAGGAGAGATTTCTGGAGGACAAGCTCTGGTGTGCTAGCACTTACCGAGTCTCCAATTGCTGATAGATGACTGGCCAGAGAAAGCCAGTGGCCCGCCCCCAAGTCAGTGCAGGGCACGACTACTCAAAGGCACGAATACTGGAGGCATGCTTATTGGGAGCCGTTGACATGGGAATCTACTAGAAATATGAGAAAGACACCTTCACACCGGATGGGGAGTGGTGTAGAAGGGTGCAAAAAAGCATCAGTTAAAAGCTATTATTATATCCCAGGCAAAAGATAAAGAGGAACTAAACTATACTCAGTCCCTAAAGAACAAAATGAAGGCAAGACCATTACTAGAGTAGAATAGATAAAACCTGGTGATGTATTCGATGTGAGAGGCTAGGGAGGGAGAGAAAAAGATTGAGAGTAAGTAACTTAGCTGCAGACATCTAGTGGAGAGTTGTACACATCGGTCTGGGGGCATTTAAAAAATATGGGTCGTGTTTTGGGAATGACACCTAAAGCCAAGGAAATATAGTAGATCATGGAAAAGAGAAGACAAGAGAAGCGACCATTCAGAGATTGAGATAAATGGTTAGAAACATAAAAGCCAAAGAGAATAGTCTTACTGGGGAAACTCAGGATAAAAACCAAAAAAGAGACAGATCAATATTGTCACATTTGAGGTCAAGTAAAATAAAGAGGTAAATTTGTCATTGTAACTGGTAATGAGGAGGCCAATGACACCCTTTGGGGTTGCCAGTTGAGTAGGTGGGGACGGTGAAAGTAGTGAACTGACAAAAGACCCCAAATTAGCTTTCACTTTCTGTATGATCCTCTGCCCCCTGCTGCTGCTGCTGTTTAAGTTAGTCCCGTGCCTGTGGCTCTGTGAACCCTGAGAGAAACCTCCCCACCTGTCCACCCACCAGATACCTCGCTGCCCGGGATGTAATCCAAAGGTCACACGTCCACGTGTTCACAGGTACCCAATAGCTGGAGGACCGAGCTAGGACACCGGTTATATCCTCTGTCACAAAATGCCACTTGGCATAATCTAAGCAGCTGTCATTTAAATGAGACAGAGGGAAAAGCGAGGGCTACTTGAAAGATGAAGGGATCATGTAAATTCCTGGTGAGTTGATATGCTTGCCATTTACAGCTGAAATCTGGGTTGACCACTATAATGGGGCAATCAGTGTAGAAAACTGTTAAATGTCAGGTTGGGGACATAAGGAAACCGTATTGCCAGGTACTAGCATCATTTATAAAGCAAAATTCCAGTTACCTGAAAGGTTATTCCGATTGTGACCAAAATTCTGCTTGTGAGTGAAGTGCTTTGTTTTATTTCGTACAAAAGCCTTAAAATCGTACAAACAAACCTGAGGCCACAGAATAAAGATTTCCTCTTTGTCCTAAGTTTTATGTGACATGTGGCAAGGATCTGAGCAAAATGTGTTTATGAATGTAATTCAAATGTCACATGACCCTTAAGTTCTACGTGTTCTCAGCTCGTGGCTCCCCACCCTTGTACATACTTAATTTTGAAACCTAAGGCCCTCCTTTTTGTTTCTGAGGATACCCAAGGAGAGAAGAGAGGGAAGGTGGATTCTGTTCATGAGTTCCCCTGCCTTCCAGGCTTCTGCTTCTTCATGTGCATTTTCTGTTCTGCTCTGAATGAAGCTGGTGCTTCATTCAATGACTTTGAGTTTCTGAAATATCCCTAACCTCACGAAGCCTATGTAAGAATATAGACTTTATGGGGCGCCTGGGTGGCTCAGTCGGTTGAGTGTCCAACTTCGGCTCAGGTCATGATCTCCCAGTTCGTGGGTTGGAGCCCTGCGTCGGGCTCTGTGCTGGCAGCTCAGAGCCTGGAACCTGCTTCGGATTCTATGTCTCCCTCTCTCTCTACCCCTCCCCTGCTCACACTCTGTCTCTCTCTCTCTCTCCCAAAAATAAATAAACATTAAAAAAAAAAGAAAAGAATATAGACTTTATATCCTGAGCACAATGCAAGAAGAGTGGATTTTTTTTTGTTTTTTTTTTTTACACTGCAGTGTCACAAAATTTCTTTACCTTTTTTGGCTTCTCTACCCTCTTCTCTCGTTCTCGAAAGTAGCTGTCATCTCTTCCCCTCTGTTTGAGCTGCAAAACAAAAATCTTCATCTCTGGTCTCACGCAGGGAGCCCACCTCTGGGGTATTTCAGCTGGTTGCCCCTTTGCTGAGCGGGGTTCACGTAGTTTCCCCACAAAGGTACTCTCTAAGAGGATGCCAGCCGTGCGCATATCCTTCCGACCCTACCGCATATCTGTTCAAAGTCTGGCGATCATATGGTTGAGATTTCTCCAGGACGGTTTTAAATGTCATGCAATATTACTATTTTCAATAAATCTGATTCATTCTAGGTATGAAAAATTAATTAATGTGTGTATATATATATATATATATATATATATTCAGAACCTGGAGAAATTAGTTGATCAGATCATGTGTTTAGTTTTTATTTTTTGAAAAACATGGTCATTGAATTGGTAGAAACCATGACTTGCAAAGGTGGAGAAAACTACTTGGAAGCCTATCCCATTACGTATACCCAAAGCTGATTTTTGCAAAAAGAAAATAGGAAGATCTGGATACAGTGTTTCTACAGTGATAGCTGTGGCCTACCTAGTGTCCCAGGGCCCACGCACCTAAGACCGCCAAGGAGCTAATAATGCTGCTTCGAATGCTTAGAGAAGCCTTCACAGACCATCTTCACAGTTGTGAAGTCAACGTCATTGTACTTGTTTCACGCACGAAGATACAGAATCTCAGGAAAAAATCTGAAAAGACGGTTCCCATTCTCCACCATTTCTAGAATAAGCGTGCTCTCCAGGGCTCCGGACTGAAAACGTTAGGTTAAATTTTGACTCCGGCATTTATATTAGGAGTCTAAGTTTGGGCAACGTGGCTCCCTTCCCTGGGCTCCAGTGTTGGCATCTGGGGCATAATAACAGCATCTACCTACGAAGCTCGTGCTGCGTTTTAAATGAGTTAATACAAGTAAAGTTCTGGAAGAATGCTTTGACGTAAGGAGCGCGTGCTAAAATCCGGCTCTTTGACCTATTTTCAGGCAAAAGAGTAAGGGGACATTTTAAAAGGTACTTCTCATAGCAGAAGTTTACATAAGATTCTGGAGAGTAGCATATACTTGATTAACATTTTGCCATTTCTGTGATATTTTATTTACTCTTTATTGCCAGCAGCACAGGGAGCTGCAGGATTCCCAAAGCCTCAACTCCACGTGGCCCCTGAAGTCCCTGCCTCAACCGTCCTGGTCCCTTCTCAGTCTCCCTGACCCCACAGAGGACGGATCCCTATAGCTGCAGCACAACTCAGGTCTGGGCCCCAGACGTTGGCCGCGTGATCACCAAAGGGTAAGTCAGTTTGAAGGGTTTGGTTGAAATTTCTGCTTGAAGTCACCAAATTCAGGTTCAGTACACAGAGTGAGAAGTTCAGAGCAATTCTTCAGCGTTTTTTGTTTTTTTCCTGGTCAATAAACCTCTGTATTCAGAATAAACCAATCCTCCACCAATATTTATGACCGGTAATTGATATAGCCCAATAAAATGAATTCATCTTTCCCAAAATGTACTAATGTATCATGCGTCGTGAGTGCATTTTCTCTCCTGGCCTTGTTTTTAATTCATTTGACATGGTACTTGAGAGTGATTATAAAATGTAACTTATGATGTTCAGCAACACTAAAAAAGATAAAAATGACCAAACCACTGGAAGATAATCCCATTAAGGTTTGGTGTAGTTGCCCAGACTTATTTTTCTTGCCATACGCATTTGGGAATTCAGACCTTTGCAAGTATGTAATTATATATAAAAATATAGCTGTAACAGGATCTCTTACCATTTTTCCATGATCATAGACAGGGGTCTGCATGATCTGTTATAGCTGTATATTCTGACTTATAAAACAAATCCCTTAGTGATAGACATTTAAATGTTTTACCATTTAGGATTATAGAAACTGCTAACTTATTTCTTTGACTTTAGTTACCAAAATAAATATAAGAAAAGGAGACACAGGAAGAGACTGCAAAGTATAAGATCTCATGTCATGTTCAGGTTTGCTCCTAGAATTATACGTGTGAGTGTGCCTATGGCTTTACGTGCAAAGTTACATTGGAATTACAAGTGGGTTCCTTGTTCGGCCACACGGTTTATTCAAGCCCTTGTTTCTCACCGAGGCTTAAACTCTATAAACTCTCTACTTAGGTTGTTCTTTTTAAGAGTTTAATAATTTGTTAAAAAAATTTTAATGTTTATTTATTTTTGAGAGAGAGAGAGAGAGAGAGAGAGAGGCAACGTACAAGCGGGGGAGGGGCAGAGAGAGAGGGAGACACAGAATCCAAAACAGGCTCTAGGCTCTGAGCTGTCAGCATGGAGCCGGATGCAGGTCTCGAACTCACGAACCTTGAGATCATGACCTGAGCCAAAGTCAGATGCTTAACCGACTGAGCCCCCCAAGCGCCCCAAGAGTTTAATAATTTAGCATTTGGAAAGTTTCATTGGAGTTTGTAATTAGTGTCTCCATGACTGCCTCACCAAAATTTTAATGTATCTCCAGCCATAATTTTTGGCTCTAAATCAAAGCCACCTGAAAGGTGCCCAGCTTGGGTACCACCTCCAAAACCCACATTTCACTGGCCATGTCAGCTTGGGAGACTGTTCATCAATAGCAAACAACCATGACCCCATAGGTCACTGGGACCTTTATGACGAAAGGGTTGCGTATGTAAAAGACCTCATTTTTAGCTCACACACACACGTACACAAATCCATATTTATATGCATGTTATATGTGTGCGTATACATTATGTACATTACGTATATACATTACATTATATTGCATATACACATTATATTTATACATACTGTGTTGCATTAGAATACATTTTGTGTTTACCTGCACAAACACACACACACACATATACACACACAAACTGAAATCCTAAGCTTCTAGCAGTCTTCCCCATTCTTTTGATAATTATTTGTCGGGAGCTTTAACTAAAATTTATCAGAGGAATATAGCCTAGAACAACAATTTCTTTTGTTGAGACTCAACTAACAATAGCTCATGCCTACCGCAGCAGTTTCCCCCAGAAGGATCCCCAAGCACTCAGCAGAATACATACATAGAATTAGCATCACTCACCCAGTGGAGGGAGGCATGTGAACTCCAAAAGCCATTCTTCACCTGCCACGTTACAAAGCCCAGCACAGTGGGATTTAAGAGCATGATCAAAGAGTAACTTTCCTCACTGAATCTCCAGGGGATTATAGGGTGACGGTATAATTACCCCGGTTAGAATTTAGCCAGCCACGGAATTAACACTATCTCCACTCTTGTAGGAACAAAGAGACAGGAGAGGACCCGAAGGTCTTTAATGGCCAAAAGAGGTCAAGCCCTCAGTTTTATATCTCACCCCAGAGACACATGAGATATTTCCCCCCTGACCAGAATGCCATCCAAGGCTGTCCCTTCTATTTTTTAACTAGACGGAAGAAAATAGTCATTATTTTAATAGTGTATTGCACTTACGTTGCCAAGGCTACCTAGAGACCCCAAGGCCTACAGCCTAGCAGGTAATCACAGTGGAAAAGACAGCTTGGTCCCTTCTGCCACGGTCATGGATAGAGAAATGCCTTCGTCTGCAGGAAAGCCATCTTGTTTGAAGAAAGAAGACACGGGATAAAGAGATCCCCTTAACGGTGAAGATTTTATTTATCTGGCTGTACTGACATGAATTTTAAGCCCTTGACGGTGAAAGCCTTAGCAAATTTTGAGGTGAAATGTCCCCAAGATATTCTTCGTTATCACCCCCAGTGGCAGCCGAAACTACAGTCCAGGCCATGAACTTCTCTCCCCTCCTCACATGCTTGTCGTTTATGTTTATCCCCATCTCAGCATCCGTCAAGGTCACTGTGAGGGTCTGAGGGCCAGAGAAGCTGTGAATTCAACTTCCCTGCTTCCCTTGGTTTGCTAGCTCTGTGTACATATGCAGAAAAGCACACAGCTCTCCTAGAACTATTTGTAGGCTGTTTTATGAACGCCGATCAAAAGTTTTCAAGTGTTCGCATACCCTTAATTAGCAGCATCTTGGGCTCTTCTACCAAGACGCAGGAGGCACCCATGCCCTCAAGAAAAGCGAGCTAGATCTGGGCATTTTCTTCCTTTATAGTAGGAAAGTTTGAAGAATAATTTTACAATTAGGTAACATTAAGAATGATGAAAGCTGGAGAGCGGAAAGCAGCCAGAATTAATTACTTACTGGAGGGTCTGCTCAGGCCTCTTTGGCAGTGTTCACACTGATTTTATTATGGCAGATTAACCCCTGGTATTCAGTGTAAGGGCGCAGTTCAGCCACAGACTTCGGGGCCTCTGCTCCTCCCCGTCGCTGGTTCCTCCTCCCCCACTCTGCTCCTGTGCAGCCACATCTCCTTGGCATTTTCTCTCTCTTATTCGTTTCATCCATCTGATCGCTACACAGGCATGCTAGTTCTCGAAATGAAACTCCATTTGGAGAACACTGTGGTTGTACTTTCCAGCTACTTGTCTCTCTTCAGCTTCCTGAAGGCAGTTCGCATATATCTACCCCAGATGGGACGGGCGTCCGAATGAATGAATGCCTGGTAAAAAAAAAAAAAAAAAAAAAAAAAAAAAAAAGTCAGTGATGACTGCAACTCCCTTCTCCGACACTTGTCTAAGAATCACGTATTAAACACTTCACTCTGCATAGGGAGTTCTTTTCAGGTTATGGGAAACATAAATGTGCTTGAGACATGGCTCCCAACATCAGAATCTTACCTGTAAAGAGAGATATTAATGTAAAAAGAACACGTTCATGCAGTGTTTTAGAAAACAATGTCATACTTTTATAAAGCATAAGACTATATATTATATTGAGACATGCTGGCCGAAGTATGATTGGTTATTCAAGGTAAAAAGTAATTATTTAGAGAAACACAGGAAAATAATTACTTTAGTGCCCATGTTATGTATAAAGGTCACTTTGGACTCTATCAATCCAAGAAGACCAAAAACATTCTAATAATGTCAGGACACTAATGAAATTTCTAGCATTCCCTTGTGTTGGGTCAGAAGCTGCATTATTCATGTTTGAATATGAAGAAATATATGCCATTTACTTTCAAAAGAAATTTGAAACTCCTTGATTACAAACTGGTACACAACAAAACCAAAACACTGAACAGAAAAACGGAAAAGAACACCTATGTGAAAAATCTAGACTAACATAATTTCCATGATTGAGCATTAAATCCAGCCCTGAAATTCCTCTGTCCAATGCAAAATTGGAAATATTATGAGAATTATGTCATTATGGAAGTTCCCATTTCATAATGAAAAGCTCACACTAGTTATATCAAAGAAATAAATATTCCCTATGCAAGAGACTGTTTGAAGAACGTAAGGGATATAATTTCAACCACAATTTTATGAAATGTGCAGGAATCTTTTTCATGTAATTGCTCTTACGTTGAATCTGTTTTTAAGGTTTTTAATTATTTTTGAGAGAGAGAGAGAGAGAGAGGGAGAGAAGGCAAGCAGAGGAGGGGCAGACACAGAATTTGAAGCGGACTCTGGGCTCTGAGCTGTCGGCACAGAGTCCGACGTGGGGCTCAAACTTACAAACCATGAGATCATGACCTGAGCTGAAGTCAACCAACTGAGCCACCCAGATGCCTGGGTCTTACATCGAGTTTTAACAAACATTGAGAGTCAGGAGACAACTCAATAAAAATGGGAATTCTGAGGGTTGTCAAAGGTGTGGAACAACTTGAACTCCTATATTGCTGGTAAGAACACAAAACATTAGAATAACTGTAGAAAACAGATTGGTAGTTTCCTATAAATTTAAATACTCTTAAAAAATGGTAGAGCAATTCCATTCTTGGTTATTTACCCAAGAAAAATAAAAACATCCATCCACACAAAGACCGGTATATAAATGTTCTTAACAGCTTTGTAACAAAACCCCAGACTGAGTCAAACCCAAACATCCATCAACCGTTGAATGGCTAAATAAATGGTTATGTCTCTATACAATAGTATGTTCCTCCTAAAAGTCAACAAAATGTCCCTACTCTCATGGAGTTTATATTCTCATGAGAGAGACAAACAAGTGAGCAAATAAATATATATGAACAGTGACGGGTAGCAAACCCTGTTACAAAGAAAAATGAAGGAGATCATAGGATGGAAAGTAGAGGGGTGTGGGCAGGTAAGAGTTGCTATTTTCGAGCATTTTAGGGGAGATGGTCAAGGAAGACCTCCGAGTGAGTACTATCTGAACAGAGATGTGAAGGGAAGGAAGGAGTCATCTGTGAAAATATCTGGACGTATCTGGGCGCCGAGATAACAGAATGCGAAGAATCTCAAAGAGGGAAGCAATATGGTGTGTCAGAAGAACAGAGCATCCTGCGTGGTGGGGACCACAGGAAGCCAGAGCAAGAGAGTGCCACACGGATAGACACAAAGTCGTTTTCTATTTAGTGTGTTAGAACTGTCATCTTCCCCATCTTCGATCAATGGCACTAGACTTTAGGACAGTTATTTACATTTGAGACACTTTCCTGGCAAAGTACTTTTGGTCTTTCCCCCAAGGGGACGGTGTTCAAAGGCAGTTTTAGCCCAATACGTATCGTTTGTCAGTAACCGTAAGCAATTGGTTAAGCAGAATTAGAAGACGGCATATATTTTGAATCCCCAACAAACCTTCCAAGCTGCCTACCACATCTGTAGCAAGTTGGAGATTTTACATGAGATGTACCGTTGCTGTGGCAACATTGACACCACTCCCTCCAGCAACTGCAAGAGCAAGGTGTTTTTACCATCTTCTGATGTAAGGAGGAATCCAGGGAGATGTTATCTCAAGTAATTGTCACTTGTTCTTGAGAAAACATCCTCAGAGGAATTGCAGCTCCTAAATCAGTCCTTCATTTTCTCTTACTTAAGGAATGTAGAACCATTTCAAGTCCCCAACCAAGATCTGTGACCTCCTTCCTTTCTTCCTTCTTTCCTTCTTTGTGTCCATTTTCCTTCCCTTCCTCCTTTCCTTCCTTCCTTCCTTCCTTCCTTCCTTCCTTCCTTCCTTCCTTCTTCCTTCCCTCCCTCCCTCATTCCTTCCTTCCAATATCCATTCCATAATTATTTAATGACCACATACTATGTGTGTTAGACACTATTCTAAGCTCTGGAGATATTGTGGGGGGATAAAGCAGGTGAAGGTGCTGATTTATGGAGTGCACCTTCGAATAAGAAAGGCAGATAATAAATATAAGTGAATAGAAACATAATATATAAACAATGACAAGTGCTATGAAGATAAGAATATTGTATAGGCAGAAAGGGTGTAGGTCAGTGTGGTATTTACAGGGCCCATCAAGGAAGTCTAAGGACTGATACTCAGGTAGGGACCTGAGGAAGTGACAGAAAGAGGAACAGCCGCAAGGCATCTGGTGTCAGAACACACTTGGATTATTCACAGAACTGTGAGAATGCCAAGGGAGGGGGGAGAGGGAGAGCGGAAGGGGATGATACAGCGAGACTCCATTTGTAGAGGGCATTGCCATTCTTAGAAGGACACTGGGTTTTATTTTAAGCATGATTATGGGAAGTTATCGGGTGATTGGATGGCTGACTGGAGAATGACAGGACCTTGTATGTATTTTTAGAGTCGCACTCCGACTGCAGAGTAGATAATATATAGCAGGAATGTTGGTGGAAAGAGGGGAAGCAGGAGAAATTAGGAGGTTACTTCACTGTTCCGTGTTAGACTTAGACTAGTGTGGTCGCCTTCATAATTTATGTAGCATTTGAATTTAGCCTTGAAGAATGGTGTGTCAGGATTATATCTATCTAAATGTAGAAACCCGATTGCAGGGACTTAGCCACATAGAGAATTCAATTTTTCTTCTCTGAAATAAAAGGTCTGGAGATACGCATTCCAGAACAGGTGCAGCCGCTTGAGAAAGCCACCAAAAAACACAGGCTCCTTTGGGTTTCCTTTTCCACTATCCTTGATATATGTCTGTCTTCCTCCTGGTTGCAGGATGGTTGCTTCACCTCCGGGCGTGGCAGCCACATTCCAGGCAGAAGAAAAAGAGAACAATTGGGAAGAAGGTCAGGAAAGCAAAAACATCACAGGTGCTCCTCAGAAGCTTTTGCTCCTGTTGTGTCGACCCGAACTGAATGACATGACCAGAAGGCATGAGACTCTGAGGATGGGGATATTTTTAATGAGGCACATTTCTACCACAAGCACGGTTGGGGCTCTATTGGTAAGGAAAAAGAGAAAATCAATCCTTGGTGAGCAACGAGCAGTGTCTACCGATGGAAGGATTGACACAGGTGAGGAAGGAATGGAAGGCGAAAAGACCATTCGAGAGAAAAGAGGGGCAGAAGACAAGAATGAAAGGTAAAAGCAAGCAAACACACAAACAAGAACAAGAACAAAAACAGAACCATGGGTAATCGAAAGGAAAGATGGGGAAGTCAAAAAAGTCTCTGGCATTTAGCGGCTCTGTCCTAGGGGTAGTACCTATTAGATAAATCTAGAAACTTAGCTGATGTGAACCCACAGGGGTATGAAAGGTATTATTTATGCAGGAGTCAAACTGACACCACAGCAAATTCAGGAAAATTAAAGGAGAATCAAAAGATCGTCCACACAATAACGATCCTTCACCCTTGGGACACTGGTAAAGACACACTGAGATAATTTGTGTGAAGAGTTTAGCCCAATTCCTGGCACGTAGGAGCTAAGACCCCCGCTATATGATACCCGCAAATGGAGAGGGGCGACAAGTAGGGTGCACAACGAGAGGGAATGAGAGCAGGAAGCAGGCTGAATCAAAGACGTTTTCACTATCTTACAGGAAATGTGTAAGGGTCACACTGGAAAACTAGAAGGAGGACTGTAGTCTTTCTCATGTATTGGGAGGAAGGGGGAAGGAGTCAGAGGTGTTCGTTCTGATCCATACAATAGACAAATGGTGATATCAATATGGCAGAAAATTTTATTGGTACATTGATTCAGGCAGAAGTGAATGCAAGGAATGTCCCCCACTCCCACACCAAGAATTCTTTGTGTTCTGAGTCTGGGCTTTCTGTAGTGAGGAGGTCACTCTTAACTTTTTATTGCAGGGCTAAGAACAGGGATTGAAAATACTACAAGACAATCTCCCGCTCAGTGATGTGGGGAGTTTAGACCTACTAAGGAAAGCTTGGCATGGAAGTTGATAAAAGGCCAAAAAGAGGAGATAAAGGGTTTGTCTCTCCAAGACTAGCAAGGTCCTTGTGGTTCCGGGAGGGATGGGTGCCCGTGTCTTCCTCTCAAAGCTCAAAAGCTGAAGTGTTCTCTTTGGGGTTGATGCAAGACTGGTGAGATGGAGGTTACCAAAATGGATGCAGGGCGCGGGGAGGCAAGACAGCAGGCAGAGGGGGGTGTGCTGGAGCCATGGGGCCAAGGGGCCCAAATGACAGAGCACAAGGGGTGGGCGGGTCTAATCTATGTCTCCCTTGGGGGCCCCGGGCTGGAGCGGGGGCAGGTCCCACCCCTCGGGGACAGCTGCAGTGTAAAAGTCCACTGATCTCTTCGCTCCGGCAAAGTTGAGAAATTAACCGTCCTAGCCCCTCACCCTGTGACCCTTCCAAACTTTAAAGAGGACGAGTGTGAGTGGCCACACTACTTTAAGGGCTTGCAGGTCAGGTCTGCTTCAATCAACTAAAACAGACCCATGTTAGGGAGTCCGGATTTAAAATGTCATTGTAAGGCTTTATGGTCGGACCATAAAACAAAACAGATTTATGATATAAATAAAATACAGCTCCTTTTCTCAGAGCTTGCTCACAAAAACTCTCTCTCTTTTTTTTTTTTTTTTTATCCTGGGTACTCTACTCCTCTTTGGGGCCATGCCCTCTGTCGGAAAGGAAACCGTGTCAACCACCCACCCTTTGGGAGAAAAGCAATGGCCTGCTTGTTGGCTCCTCTTTTTTTTTCCTGTTGGGGTCATCTTAATTGGTCCCAAGCTGATTTGGAGAGAGAAAGCCTGGGATTCTCACCTGGAGAGCTGACTTCCACTGTGACCGAAGAGCTGGGAAATGCTCGGGGGAGGGAAAATGCCTCCCCTCCTCGCGGAAAAGAACCCTCCTTTAACACACTCACCCAGTGCAAGGAACACGTGCAGGAGCAGGACATTTGTCGCGCAAATCAAAGAATAGAAGCTGCTACCAGCTGCCCCTTCGCTTCGCTCGATCCATTTTTGGTTCAGCTAATTGAATTTCCCTTTGATATCCTCTGTCCTCATTTCAGGCTGGCAGAGTGCAGTGCCATTGGTGGCACAGTTCCATGTATGAATTGGCTGCCAGACCCGCTGCAGTCAACTCCTTCTTGAACTCTCTGTGTGCTAGTTCAGAGAGCACCCTTCTACCATCATCCCACCATGGCACTTCCAAATGGCTGGATATAATTGGGTTCAGAGGAGTTCAAAGCCATGCTCCAGCATCCTTGTATCAAAGCTCATTGAACAACAGGGGAACCGTGCACTGAAATGCAGGCATGGGGTGAGGAGAGTTATTAGTGGAATACATTCAAATCTGTCACGCTAGATTCCTGGGTACACAACCGGGTTTTGGTTCAGCTTTTAAGAGTTCAGGTGTGGTCCCCAGGAGATGGCTCCTATAATCGCTGTAAAAATATCTCATTTGTACTAATGCGCTTTGCCTATTTCATAGCAGATCCTTGTGAGACTAATTTACATTTTTTTTTAAATGTCAAGGCGTTCTCCAGAGATTGTTCATTCATTATATTTATTTTCTTGGACATGATTTTAACGAACCTTCCCCCGAAGAGCTTGCGGCTATTAACTGGGCCGAACGGTGGCTCAAAGGAGAGTTAAAAGCGAATGGTCTAAGGGAAAGGATTGGGCCACAGCACCCCAAGGGTATTCATCTGCCCCCAAACTCATTTCATTGATTCCTCGTTCACAGGCCACGAGCAAGAAGAGAAAGAGGAAAAGCCTGCTATCATTCAGCGCGATGGTAGATTCCGACCACTGCTAAAAGCGAAATTCTGCCACTTTCTGGTGTCAGTGGGGAGTACTTTAGGACTCTAAGAACAGTAATCATGTTAAAGTGATATCCAGTGCTCCAGGAAGGGCATGATGGGGAGCATGAATTTTATGGGTGTCAGATGGCTGCAAGATAGTCCTCCTTTACTTAGAGCATCTTCTCAAACTCCGTCATAGGGATAGCCCCGGCCAACCAGACTTTCCAGAATGCATATTGCCCACCTCCCACAGTTAGCACCAGGGACGCCTATGATTAAGGTGACCCTAAATATCTCTTTGAAAAGGTTCTTGTCCAATGCAACATGGACAAACGTGGACTAGTGGAGGAAGAGCTTCTTTAACACGACTGACAGAGGCTATCCGTCCCCCCATTCAAATACTTCCAAGGCCGGGAAGTCCCCCTTCTCCTAAGGCAACTGCGTTCTCTTTGGTAACAATCTGAATGATGAAAAAATTCTCCCCTCATGGTACTGAATCTGCACCCAGGATTTTCACTGTTTAAGTGGATCTTTTGGAACACTAGACAATTATTTACTCTCATTCTCACAAAAATAGGTCTTCCCCTGCAAGAAATAAATTTTTATTGCTCATTCACCATTCTCGTAGTTCATAAATATTTATTGGGTCCTAGGACATGGCAGGTCTGGGCTGGATGCTGGGGACTTGATGGTGTCCCTCTTCCTACAGCACTCAGCATCTGGTGAGAGCCACAATAATGCCAAATGCCACCTTTCCCTTAATTCACTTCTCTGTAGATAAAATGTTTCATGTCATCTACTCCCTTCTAAATAAAGACGGCAGCCTCTCATCCACCCTCTGGCGCCTCTTACGCTGAAGTTCCTGACTTGTGCTACCTAGAGATGAACAGGGATCTTCACCTTCTGTCCCAATGATTTCTGTTCTGGGGTTTCAGCCCAATCCAGCATTCATGGGATCCACTGTTGTCTAAGATTTGGTTTACGTTGACAAAAAAAAAAAAAAAAAAAAAAACCTTTCTATCTTGTTCCAAAAGATAGGGGAAGTGGGGGTACATTTACCTAAGCAGTTTCAAAGCAGGCTTAGCACAAAAGGAAATGATACAAGTCATAAAATTGTCTGGAGCCCCCGACTTGCCCTCCCTCCTCCTGGGGTCCATACTGATTGTGCCTCTCAGTTGAGGTCATAGAGTCAACGTCTCCATCTTCCCTGATCTTTTCAGAAATTTTTCTGTTGTCACTTCAGAGTGACCTTCCCTGACCGCCTCATCCAAAACAGGATGCATCTATTCTTAGCATCTATTCTTTCTCTTACTTTGCTTTATTTCCCCCTGATACTTGTAACTAACTAAAATTATGTTATTTAGCACTTGTTTGTTTATCTAGCCATTCCATCACCTCCAATAGAGCTCAGTTGCAGGAGGCCAGCAACTCAGTTTTGCCCAACACGGAATCTCTAATACCTAAAAGAGTGTCTCGTATCCTGGGTACAACAGCGATGTTTCCCAGATGGTGGAATGGATGGATGAACGTGTTAAATGGAGGAAGAAATACCTGCTCAATCTCATCTGATTGGGTCTGGGTCTGACGATACCCAGCTGCCTGCCCAGCTCTATGTTTTAAGTGTAACTAAAACACTATTTTACTCCTGCTGTGCCCCATAAGGGCAGGAAAAGATTGCAATGAACCCTCACTCGACATCTGTGGGGAAAACAATGTCCATTGAAAGATTCCACAGATTTCCAGGGCCGCCTCTAGCCCTAAGCTCCTTCTTCCACTGAACCACTGTAGTGCTTAGATAATCTCAGTCTTGGAATTCAATTTTCTCACATTTTCACAGACAGCTACTCACATGCAGCACCAGGGAGAAGTCTGAAAAGCCAAATAGGCAAAAAAAAAAAAAAAAAAAAGTCAAAACAAAACAAAAAAACAAAAACAACAAGAAAACCAAACCAACCAACCAACCAACCAACAAAAAAACAGCCCCCACACATAACATGAAATACCCTGATTCCTCAGTTGCCCTGCCATGTGACTTAGCTCCTCTTTTTCTCTCCATCCAGTTCTCATTTTACAACTCTCTCCCACCCTCTCAGGAGCAAATAAAGAATTCTGCTTTCTCATGCAGAACAATTAGGCAGTTTCGACCGTCTGCCTCCAAACTCAGCTTCGGCCCTCTCTGTGTACATGCAGAGGCCAATCAAAAAGTTAGTCATTGATCAACATCATCTCGTCCTCACTGTCCAAGGCAGAATTCTAAAGATGCCCTCCCCACGATTCCTGTCCCCTGGCTATTAAAACAAAAGCTGATGGAGTCGCTGCTGGGAAGATTTTGCAGATAGTTGAAGCCCCCCAGTCAATTGACCTTAAAATGCAGAGATTATTGAGGTGGGCTTGACTCAGTCAGGCGATCCTTTCAATAGCTGAGAGTTTTCTCTAGCTAGTAGCAGGAGAAGTCAGAGAGATGCAAAGCATAGGGAGATGTGACCTACTGTCACTGGCCTGAAGATGAGGTCACCCATATGAGAAGGTGAAATTCAGTGGCCTTGAGTTGACAGAGGCCTCCGCCTAACAGCAGGCAGGAAATCAGAGAAATCTGTCTTTCAAGCGCAGAAAACTAAATTTGGCCAAAACCTGATTGAGGTTGAAAAGAGATTCTTCCCTCGAGGCTCCAGAGAAAAGCCCAGGCCGGCCAACACCTCGATTCCAGCCTGGCAAAACCCTACGCAGATAACCCATCTGAGCCCTGCCAGATTTATGACCCACAGAACTGTGAGTGATACATTTGCGTTGCCTGAAGTTGGTACATTTGTGGTAATTTGTGACACAGCAATAGTAAACTAACACAATCACCATCACTTCCATCTCTGGTTATACCCCATGCCCTTTGCTAAGCACTCCGCGTAATTATCGCATCTAATCGTGGCACCAACCACTGCTTGGATGATACAAATATCCTTATTTTATAGGCCACAGAGGCCTTTAGAGGGCAGGAATCTAGATGTGCATGTGTAAATGGTAGAACCATAATTCAAATCCAAGCAGCCAAGGCTCTTAACCAATATGGGTTTCTGCCTCCTTAAATTACCACACGTCAGGTTCCACTCTGTGACTTCTACATACAGCTCTGGCCTCCTCCTTCCCGGATCCTCACTGGGAAGTATTCTTTCTTTCTTCCAATTACCTAATTGGATCATGACCTTTTTCAGATGAACGGCTGCCTGGTGCCTTGACCCCTAAGACCTTTGCTCACAGTGAACTAGAACAGAAGGAAATATGTCTTGGTGAGGGCGACATCATTTGGAGGGCAACACACGTTTCCATGCGTTACCCAAAGGCCAGCTTGCACGTCTGCTGTTTTGCGGGGGGGACCTCATCACAAGGATTTGGACATCCTGGCACGTGTCAGTGATATCCAGATCATGGGCTCAAATGAAACTTGAGCTCCACTAGAAACTTGACCTTCAAAGTGCAGACCGGACCTCAGGATGAGTTGCTCATGTGGGAACCCAGAATACCAGCTCCTGAGAACGTGTGCGTGTGCACGTGTTGTTGCTCAGTAGGGAGACGCTATTGGTTCCCAAATGTTTTCTGTGTCCTGAGTTTCACAGGTTGCACATGGCCTTCGTATTGGGCTGTGACGTCTCGATCTGAAGCTAACCAGAAAGGCCAAGTCCAAAGGGAATTTAAAAGATACACTACATTATCCCATGAAAATAATAAGTCCCTCGACTTTTAGAGAGTGAGGGACCCAGAAAGGAAGATACTCCGTGGAAAATATGTAAGATTTTAAGATTACAGCAGAATTTTTCTTTTTTTTAAATTTTTTCTCAATGTTTATTTATTTTTGAGAGACAGAGAGAGACAGAGTGTGAGTAGTGAAGGGGCAGAGAGAGAGAGGGAGACACAGAACTCAAAGCAGGCTCCAGGCTCTGAGCTGTCAGCACAGAGCCTGACGTGGGGCTCCAACCCACGAACCGTGAGATCATGACCTAGGCTGAAGTCGACGCCCAACCGACTGAGCCACCCAGGCGCCCCTATAGCAGAATTTTTCAAAGAGAAATGTATCATAGTAAAAAAAAATACCCTTGTAACGTTAGATGTTCCATACTCTTCCTTGATTCAAACAAACTAAAAAAAATCATGCTGTTTCTTGGAAGCAAGATGACCCTCTGAGCAGAGATAGGGCAAATGCAAATAAGTTTTGGTTCCAAATAAGTTTGGAACTCTAGGCTACCCCTGCCATTATCATGCTTCCTATCAGGGTAAATATGGAGTCAATGTCTTTCAGAAGTAGAACTAATGAAGGAGAGAAAAGTATTTCCCTTTGGACTTTGGTGGAACTCCAAAAGAATCCTATTACTTCAGGAACATTCCAGACTTAGGGTCACTGCTCCAAATTTAGATCTGATCCTCAAGAATCTTATAAACCCTGTAGCTAAAGGAAAAATATGTTGGAGGGAGACAGAGGGGATTCATTTCAGTTACACATGGTAAAAAATATCCACCAATGGTGGGGACGACAGTCGATGCTGTCAAAGGTGTATGTATGAGTGAGAGGTTCTGGGTAGGGTGTTGGGTCAAGGCCAAGCAGTTAGAAAAAAAGTATCAGGGGGAAAGTTTGTGGCAGAAATTGAGGCACAAATGATCTCACGGAAGACTGTGCATCTCTCTAGCCTGGATTTCCAGACCCAGATTATACTTGATTCTTTTATAACCCCCAGCTCGAGGAAGTATTGTAAATAGCATGAATAACCAGTAATTCTTAACTCCTCTTAGAACCTAGTATAAGTTACATGGAGGGAAATACAACATAATGTTAAAAGCAAAGCTGTGATACCACTTACAGCTGGATTCAAAGGTTGACTTCACCAAATTATGTAAATCAGCACAAGTTATTTAACTTTTATGCATCTGCCCTTCTGTTTTCTATATCATGGAAATATGAGTGACGTAAGACCGAAATGAGATCACCTATATAATATGATGCTTGGCACGGTGGTTGCACTTAGAGTTAACTGAATTAAGTGTTGGCTATTACCAAGTGAAAACAGAATAGTCCCCGACAGTAAGAAAATATGTAGAGAATTAGCAAGTCTCGCATGGGTCACGTACATGTAACACATTAAAAGTGAATAAGAAATATGAGACGATCACTAGGTTGTGATAAGATGAAGGAAATATGACAGAATGGATCAGAGGAAGGAAAAAAGAGAAAAAAAAAGAGTCACCTTCAAGATCTTAAGAAAGATCTCCCATCGATGTCCAGGTTACCCTTTCCCGATTTCCAAGAAATAAGAAACAGAACTGACGATTGGACATTCCTGTTTTCCGTTGTGATATCCCTGTTTTCAGCTGCAATCACTGCTGGTCACGAGCAGATGTGACTACTCCAAAATAGTACTCAGTGCTGTGCCACCGCAGCTCAGTTCCCTTGTGCGACGAGGTTGCTTCTCTTAACCTTCTATTTTTTTCCCAGGACTAGGAGCCAGGTAGGAGTCGTGAGGCGAAAGCTACACCAGAGTATCCTCGTCTATTTCAGAGACTTTATTAACAGGCATTTAGAACAACCTCCCCTCCAGGCAACGCTGGTTAGAGAGAAACGGTGGATTAAAACCAAAACAGGCCACGAGAACTAGAAAGGTGCGAATCGAAAGACTAGGAATATAGAAAAATGAAAACTTTCGGTAGACACAGATGTGAGAAGGCAACGCAGAGTAAGTCTTCAGAAGGCGAGGCTGACGTCGACAACCGCGAGTTTAACAGGAACCAAAGGCGCAAAGCAAGAGCATCCAGAGATAGAGATACCCAGCAAATAAAAATACAGGCTGCCCAGTTAAATTGGAAGAACTGAAAATGATTTCTTACTATAAATGTCCTGTGCAAAGTCGGGGACATACTTATACTAAAAAGATACGTGTGGTTTATCCGGAATTTAAATGTCACTGGGTGTCCTTTGTTTTACCGGCAACCCCATAGGAAGAACTCGTGAATTCATGAGCCATTAGGTCGTGTGTGGTGAAACCAGATCCGTGTCAGTGAAATGTTAGAAAAGGCAATGGATTGGGAGGGAGTTGCAGGGACCGGGGGGAACGTGAGAAGGGTGATGGTTGGAGATGCCAAGAGCAGGACAGAGCAGATATCGGCACCAGGGAGGTGAATTAAGTAAAAATCAAGAGTCGGGAAAGGAACAGAGAGAACAGGGGCTGCCTATCCTAAAGAGAAGCAGTGTAGTTCATCCTAAGCCAGCCACCGGGGTCCAGCGTCAGGGATTTCCTTTCATAATTCTGGGGCTTTCTACCCCGATTCTTCGTAGATGTCTCCTTTCCTCTCCTCCTGAAAGGAAACTGAGACCTTAATATTCAGATGAAGAGTTACCCCAACCAGTAAGCTTTTCTACTTCCCACTGGGTGAGGCAGTCTTTCTTGATATGGATAGGCCAGGCCACCATTTACACCATTTACCTTTAATTCAGTAAAGATCATCGGATGCCCACTTTGTGTCAGACACTATTCTGGATGCCAGATATGTCAGCCAAGTGTATTTTCATCTCAGCCCCAACTTCCTTGCATTCACTAGGGGTGCTTCTTAAGAATGCAGATTCCTCGGCCCCTCACCACCTCTCATCGCCTCCACAAGCGTCTGGGAATCTGCACTTCCATACTTTTAGAATCGGTGACCTACCAACCGGTTAATACAAATGCATACGCCGGTGCCTTCGACTGGTGAGAAATCTGTAGGAGAAACACAACATGCAGACACTGATCCCTGGAAAATGAGATGTAGTCAGGCCGGCACCGGGGGCCGTTGAAAGCCTTGTCCAAGCCACGTGGCGGGTAAATGGCTGAGAAGAGACTCGCGTCGAAGTGTTCCATTTCACAGTACAGCTAGCTCTCGCTGCACTGTGATATGCTCCCTTCTAGACCCCATGACTCCAAATAGGGCTTCTGTTAGGCTCCCAAGCCACCGCGATGATGCAGCGTTATAACAGTGGGGTTTCATCGTGACCAGAGGAAGGGCCATGAAACTCATGGCCTAGTAAAGTCAGTAAAAACTTCCTCTCTGTTCTCAGTTGCCTGTAAGTTTGCTTCGATGCTTCGATGTACCTCCACTTTTAAGGCTCATGAGACTTAGCTGCCAACAGAAGGTGCTCTTGATTCACAGAGAGAAGCTTTGCTCTTCAGTGCGTGTCACAGAGCCACTCTGACGCACCTCCGTGCAGTTCGTGGACCCAAAGCCACGCTCCCTTCGGTAACACCTGCCTCCTGAGACCCTTAAAGGTCTCAAGTGGCAAGAGTGGCTTGTTCCCACGGTGCCTCTGTGAAATAAGAAGGGGGAGGGGAGGTGGTTTTATTCCCATTTTCCAGGTAGAAAAACCAAGGGGAGATTTCTTTTCAAGGCTCTAAAGGGTAAAATCAGACAAAAATTAAGCACAAACACCTACCTCATTGCTTACTCCAACAGCTCATATGGTAGCCTTTCCTCATTTCCATCTATCTACTCCCTGTAGGGAATATATCGTACCTCCTTGTCTTTCCCACGACAGCTCCCAGATCAAGATGGCAGGAGAAGTCTACAGCTAAGAGATTCAGAAGGGAGTTAGAATGAAGAATGTTCTCATATCCATTCAATGGTCTGCGACTTCCGGGGACCCATTAGAAACACCACCTACGATTCATCTCATCTCTGCGATAGCCTTCCGGAAGAAATATCTCTGATATCTCCTGTCCCATCTTGTGGAAGAAGCAACGGAAACTCAGACAGGCAGGTGACAAGTTTGCGATCCAGCAGGTGTAAATGGCAGGGCCGAGAAGATCAGCTCACCTTCAGCGTCTGCCCCTGAAATGAACTTTATAAGCGGCTCTGCCGAGAGTTTCTGCATTTGAAGGTCTTTCTCTGTTTCACGTCTCTGTTACACGGCGGTGACGCTTCTTTTATAAAAGAACATTTGCCCCAACCTTGCCAAAAGCTTTGCAGAATGCATTTTGGGGGCGGTTGGGGGGCGGGGGGGGGGGTTTGAAATTCAAAATTTACCAAGTCTGACAGCTATGAATAAGTAAAAGTACAAGGGGTCATAGCTGAATGGGAAAATGAAAAATAGCATACCAGATAAGCTTAAATTATTATCAACTTGGATTATTATAGCTTCCTCAGGTTTTTTATAAGTAGAGTCTTTTTTAACTCATAAGAAATATTCATATATATATATATATATATATATATATATAGACACTCCCTCATAATAAACACAGAAGCACACTGTTCCCAGAATCTTTGGCTTGGCTAAAATATGATGATATTCTTAGTTCTTGGTATGGGGGAAAAAGGCTCTGAACACTCCAGGCTTTTTATAGCTCTGGCTCAGGGACAGCATTTGCTGCAGTTAGCAGCCCTGGAAAGCAAAGGAGCCAAATAATGCTAATGGGGCAAACAGAATGTAATTGCTTATGTGTGCTGGTTATATCCTGAAACAAATTGTTTCTTAATGCTGAGGTCAGACAGGGTTTAATTAGGAGAAATACAATTGGTGTAAAATTTTGCAGCAGGCTGCTTGTTTGGTGTCATGCCAAGTCAACATCTAGTCTCTCCAAATGGAAATTTTCATTAGAGGCCATTGGCAGCCCTAGTTAGGCTGAGTTTCAACTTTTCCAAGTCTCCTGGTAACGTAAACCTGAAACTCAGCATATCTCTTGCCTAATAAAGGGCTGTCCCCCTTGCATTTACAAACACTCGAACATGTGCACACTTTCTCCGTCTCTCACGTACCCAGCTGCCCCCGTCCCCCCGCCCCCACCGCTGGCAAAATGCACACTTCCCATGGGAGCTAGATGAACTGAAGCAGTCCTCCTCTTCTCTTGTGCCTGTTCCCTCTTTCCATATCCCCACGTTAATGATAATCTTCGGTCAGCATATTATTGCCTGAAAAATATTTTCACATGCATCCACTCACCTAACCGGACCAATAAATCTCAGAGGTGAGCGGTTTTTATATTTATAGGTGGGAAATGCATTGAAGGTCACATCGATGGTTGGCTAAGAATAGATCTCAAACCTCTTGACTTGGGTCCTGGGCTTAACGAAGCCGCAGAATTCTGCACGCGCGCACGCACGCACACACACACACACGCACGCGCACACACACACGGAACAGAAGATATGCTGAAAAATCTCCATTTGTTCACATCCATGAAACGTGCACAAAGCCACCTGTTTGTTACTTGCTGTTTGCTTCATTTGGTACAATATCTGTGAAGAAGTAAGAGTGAAAGGTGCTGTTATGCAAAGCTGCACAAATTTCCCCCAGATTTTGCAAACACCCTTTATTGGATGTGACCCTTTTGCTGCCTCTCCTCCCATACCTGTCTTTTCACACTCTCAAAGACCTCCGTTGATGCCTGCGGCAGTAATACTGCTATTTACATTAATTTTAAGAGCCTACATCTTCACACCTTCAAGGATGAGGTTTTATCGGTGTTTCTAATACAAATCCCGTGTCTCAAAAGTGTTTAATTTATTTGGAAAATTCTGCGTCTAGGCTGCTATTGTTTCTCTCCCTTCCTCTTTTTATCCCTTCCAGCTGAAGGCAGTTTTCATTACAGTGACAAAGACCCCACTATGTTAAAGAAAATTGCACAGAGAGACCCCAAAAATCCATCTACCCAACAAAAATCTAAGTCATTTTCCCCTGCAGTATCATATCAGCAGTAACCGTCATGGGTTTAAAGACATATGGGACCAAGTCTTCATTTTTATATGTGGTTCCTATTTGCTGAGACACGGGCTCCTTGAGAGTTGAGCGACATTTCATTTAGGTGCTGGGCCTCTGGGCCCGTGCTAATGTCCCCGGTTAGGGTCAAGGTAAAGCTCTGCACAGGGCAAGCAATTACTAAGCAATCCTTACTCTTCAGCCCCGCTGGGGCCAGAAAGCCATGGGCGATCCCATTGGAAGGGGGAGTTTTCTCAGCTGCCTAGGACTCAGTCCTAGAGCAGGTTAGAGACTGGAAGTTATTGAAACTCTTCCATCATGTGAGGTCCAGCCCAGGCTTCTCGTGAATCTTCCTCTCCACTGGCCAGCTACACTTGGCCTTAGACCACGGACGCTCCTCTTTTACACTGTGCTTACACCACCGATGAAAAGTCCCCTTAAATTTGTTTTCTACATGATTTAAGTTTCTCGCCTTTCTACATTTTCCTATGTTAGTATTAGTCCAGTCAGTTCTCCCATAATGCTCGTTTCCGAAGTTGTACATTTGTTTCAGGGCAACTGATGAACTAGGAGAACCGACCATGAATTACGCACTTGCTGCTGCTGAGTTTTTGTCCTTGAGAAACAGAAAACTGCCTCCAGCTGAGCGGAGCTGTATGGGAATTTGTATACACACACCTCAAACACCTACCAGTCACCCTGTTTCGCCATGTGTGTCGTTCCACAAAGCTACGTTTTGGTCATTCTTCTAGATCTGTGAACTTTTCTATTCACACCACACACACGCGCGCGCGCGCGCACATACAGACGACCAAACAAATACGAAAGCACACACTCATTCAACATCCCAAGCCTGTCTGTGTATCCTGGATCAAAACGCCAAGCAGTCCATGTAAAAAGGAAAGCACTATCTGTATACAAAGACTGGAAGTGGAAACTGCTAAACCCTACAGAAGAGCTCCTGTTGGTGTTCGCAGTGGCTGGTTGAGCGATTTCAAACAGCGCTACGGTTTTCAAATCCAAAACAGAGTTTCCAGGTAATACAGAAGTTAATTAAACAAAAAGGCTACACGCTGCCTCAAAGGTTCAGTTCTGATGAAACAGGGACCTGTTACGAATGCACGCCTTGGAAGAACCTTTATCTTAAAGGCAGAGAAAAATATGCCCCGGGATGTAAGTCTGCAGAAGGTCACTGTGCTGCGAATTTCGGGTGCCGGCACTGAACTGCAACCCCCCCCCCCCCACCTTCCAATCCAGCCTAGCCGCTTTCCTCATGATTTCAGGTAAGCGTCTTTTCACTGCCTCGCGATGCATCACATGCAAAGCCCACTTATCGAGCTCCTAGCTTTTTTTCAGGGCAAAATGCCATATTTGCCACCAGCATTTAACACTTGTGAACTGTGCTCTTTTGCTCTCGATGCATCACCAAAAAAGGTTTTGAATGCGATGCCCCAATCTGATTTTTTTCCACAATCCCTACAGGTGTCGTTGTGCAGTTTTGTACGGCCTCGTGATCTTTCAGAGACACGCATGTCCATTATAGTAAAAGTGACATACTTGCTTATTGTCTGGACACGGCAATGGTCTTCAAATATTCGAAATAGCCTGGGTTAGGGATTTCAGATCGAACGTGCCCAGAACGAAATTATCAGTTCTGATTATTTCTGAATATTCTGCGACATCCACAGCTCTTTTCATCTAAGTGAAGAGATGGCTCCATCCTTCCACCGGCCCAGCCTAAAAGCTCAAGAGTTATTTCTGAATCCTCTCTTCACCTCACCCCACATCCATTTGGCTTTATCTTCAGACACTATCCCTTGTCAACATCCCCACTGCTTCTAAGTCACTGGGTTATTCTAATAGCCCCTGTATTTGTCTCCTCCCGCCACTTTTTCCTGACCTGAATCCCTCTTCCGATCTATTCTTAACCCCAGAGCCAAAGTTCCTTACGTACAAGTCAGGTCGTGTCACTTCTCCGTGACTGTCCAGTGGCTTCGCATCTCAGTTGAGTAGGAGCCGGAGATGCATGAAATGGGCACCCCCCCACCTGCCTCACCCGGTGCTCCCTCTGCAGAATCTTCTCCTACTGCTCTTTCTCTGGCTCATGCTACCCCAACCCAACTGCTGGGACATTTGCCCCTCCTCTGCATGCCAGGTACACTCTTTTGTCCAATTTTGTGCTCTGGGCTGTGCCCCCCGCCTGAAATGGGATTCCTCCACTTACCTATGTGGCTGGCTCGCTCACCTGTTTATTTCGGGTCTTTGCTCCAATGTCACCTTCTCAGCGCATAACATTTCATCTAGAACCCCCTGCCCTAATACTACCATCCTCCCTTCTCTGCCTCATTTTTCTTAATAGCATTATGTCTATCTTCCCACATAAGTTTCTTGTTTTCTTTACCATCTTCTTCCTCTGGAACAGAAGTCCCCTGCAGACAGGGATTTTGTCTGTTATACTCACCGCTGAATGACTAGAAGCCTAGCTCCTAGGGCAATGGCTGGCACATAGTTTAGGCACAATAAATATCTGTTGAGTAAAAGACATGAGGAATCGGTCTGTCTGTGTGAGGTAAACAGAGGAACAGTGAGGACAAATGAGCAGAAGTTACCAGGGTGCTCAATCTAAGAAATCATATTTCAAGTATCTAGTGTGTTAAGAGATGAGAACAGAAAGCCCCTGTCGCTCAAAGTGCCCATGGTGGGTAGGACCTTCCACACCAGGAATGGACCACGTGGCGAGGGATTGGTACGTCACGTGGCACCTGAGAATAAACCACACCTGAGGGTCCTTTCCACAACCAATGCCTAGGATTCCTGCTGTTTGTGTTGAATTCTCTGCTATTTGCATTCATTTCTCAGAAAAGGCTCATACAAGCTCTGTTTTCTCCTAACCAGTTAGGAATAGAGAAAGGAGGTTATGTTATAATGAAAAAATACACTCCATGAAATGTGAGTTCCAAATAATCCACTTCTAGCCTGCCTGTCTCCACCTGCCTCCAAGGGCTATGGTAAGCCCATTAAATAAGATTTTAGAAAAATAACCTATGCAATAGAAATGTGACAGAGACATGGCAAAAAAGATATCTATACAATATACAACGGTGCTCAGTCTAACATCTGCTTTTGACATGTACAACTTCTGTTCGTCAATGCTGTTTAGGTATAATTATGACTTTTATCCATACAAAAGCCATGATGGGGAAAAAAATAATCCATTATTTGTGGAAAGAGAAAGTTGTGTTCCCTGGCATAAGGCAAGTTTGCGGTGCTTGTTGGTTGCTGTTATCATAAACAAAATCTCAGTGGCCGTAATGCCCCCCAATCAATTCTCATATAATAGCAACATCAATCTTGCTAAAGTTTATCAAGATTTACAAATTTATTTCCATTCCCAGGAAAAATATACATTTTTCCCTATAGAAATAAACTCCAAGGAGGCACAATAGAGGCAATTCTAAGAGGCATCATGCAACCAAATACAACCAAATCAGGAAAGCTCAACACTCCAAGAAAGCCCAGGGAGGTTCATTCTCTGCTCTGTTTGGCCTGCAGGGTTAAGACACCTGTTTGCTGCTTTCCATTGTTCTTGCTGCTTTTATGGTCTTTCTTGGCTATTGTCAGCTGCCCCGGGGGTCCGGGGGTCGTGTCTTGCCCAGTCAGAGGCACAGAAAAGCTCCAAGCCCTGACTCCTTTGGGGTGGATTTCTATCAGGGAAGGGGCATAAAGAAAGGAATCAAGGAAAAAAATCGGTCCTTGGGAGTAATGGAAATTTTCAACCTCACTTTCCCAATTTCCTAAGATACAGACAGCTCTCCCGGTATCAGTCTGCAGGTCGATCAACCGTCGGTGTAGGCAGGGGGCTGGCCGCCTCCCTCATTCTTTCCTGGAAAAGGAAATAGGCTTCCTTTTCTGAGATGAAACTCAGCTCATGAGCCAGGCTGGTTATCCGCCAGCACGGACACGACATGCCAGTTACCCGCACGTGTGGCTGAGCACGGAGAGGGGGTGGAAGGGCCTTTCCTCCTTCCAGAAGCAGAAGACGGTGGATGTGCATGAATACCATGGAAGGGGGTCTCGGCGGACAGCCTGGCGGCCACCGGTGGGCCAACATCCGAGGAACGAGGGTCTTGCAGAAGGCTTCCCCAGAGCAGTGGTTTTCCAGGGCCAGGATGATCCCCAGGAGCCTTGGTGGGGGGGGGGGGGGGGGGGGAGCGATGGAGCTCAGAGAGCGCTCCTATTTGCATGCAGTTCAGGGAAGGGAGAAGCTGTTTCAAGGCAAAGATTTTAGCTGCACTGGGGAGTGTTGGCCTTTTCAGTGGAAGGACCCAAGAGACCGGCTGTCAAAACAGAAGTCTCTTGCTCAAACTACCCAGCTTCGACAGCACGGGGAGTCCGGAGGGGCTGGAGGCAGAGAAAGGGGGAGACAGAGGGAGTGGGGGTAATGTGCAGAGAAAAGGAAGGGGGATTAGGGCACTTGGGGAGGAATAAAGGACTAGAGAGAATGCATGGCTGTGCGGGTCTGCGAATGTATTCCCTCTGGACAGCACGCCGTAGCGACAAATGGTTTAAAAAATTCATTAATTCAGTTTTACAAATAGAAAGTGGGTTTCTTTGCCTCTCCCCTGATTATTTCTTCCCCGTTCCCTGTTCTACCTGCTTCTCTCCGAAGCGATTCCCACCGAGAGACGGACATGGAGGGGGAGAGCTGAGAAACGGTGCGATCGGCCGCTGTTTCTTTGCTCTCTTTCCTTTTTAAAAATCGCGTCAAAGCCCCTTTCCTTCAGTAATCCGTGATATTCCCCGAGGAGCTGAGTTAAGATTTAATTGTGAAATTTGCATAGTAACTCAGCAAATAAATTCTCCCCGTCTCTCATAGACCTTTCACTGCAGAGGGCCATTTTAGTTATAAATCACTTATTTCGAGATCTCAACTGCATCAGCATTTTGTCCCCCGGAGGAAAGCGATAAGGGGGAGAGAAATCCAATGACGTGCGGAGTCAATGTTGGCTTTCGTGTCTCTGTGTAGGGCAGGGGAGAGGCGGGGGCTGGATGCAGAGAACTCACTACTTCCATCTTTTCACCTGCTGCTTCGCCAAGCAAAACCAGTGTGGTGATGGCCTGGGCCCCTGATGATCCCCAGGAGAGTTCGCACCCCCCCCCCCCACCTGCACATGTCATTTTGGGAAATCCAAAGAGGTGAACGGATCCTGACGCCGGCGTGACGGTTCACACGGAAACCCCTGAAAACTTAATGCCCCTGGTATGTGAGCACGTGGGGAAAGAATCCAGAAAGATAATCCAGGAGGGTTGTATTGCTGTGGCAAAATCAGGGTCTCAGAGAGGACGTGTCCCCAGCCAAGCTCAAGTCCAGCTAGGTCTTGGGCTCCGTTTGCGACTCAACTTGGAACAGTGTGTTTTGTTTCGTTTTCTTCCCTCTTTCCCCAGGCTGAAACTAATCTCAATTCTGGACCATTTCCAGAATGTGGTAAATACCACTTTTTTTGGTTAAGCCAGATCAAACCAATTTCACCAGAGCCCAGAAGACTAAACGTTTTCTATAATATCTTGGCATGATTTATTTTAGCGTCACAACTGGCTTCCCCTTTCTAGGTTAGATCCAGCATAAGCATGATTTAGAGAATGAAGGGCTGTCATAGACTGTTGCATGGCTATGACAACAGAAGAAATAAAGTGTCGTCACAGGAAACCAAGCAAGAATACAAGAAGGCCTGAGAAAAGAGGAAAAGAAGTATATTTGGTTATTCACCCTGGGTATCCAATATCTCTGCCTGGAAATGCCAAAATGTAACTGGGACTGAACAGAGGTCCCTGTTTGACCTGCATCACATCTCTCGGTGCCTGAAAACGTCCAGGTCTCCAGGAAAGAAACCCCAGAACCCCCTTGAAGCAACCGACTTCTCAGGAAAATTAGGGGTTAAACGACTAACAAACCAAGGTCTGATCATCCTGGTTTAAAGAATATTGTCACTCTCTGAGAAAAAATTTACGGAGAACAAACAGGGAACTTTATACAGATAACTTGCATTCACCTAAAAATTTGAAGATTGCTGATCAAACGCAAGCCCTGTAGTCATATTTCTTTCAAGCAACTGATTTCAGTTCCTTATTTAGTCTGTAGCTGACCAAAACATGGTGTCCTAATTTTCAAGTTATGCTTGTCAGCCCCGGGAGATCAGTGAACGGTTGAATTCCATAGATGAATCAACAAGTCGGCACATCTCTACCAGAGGCCTGTCTCCCCATTGATACGTGCCAAGTGGTCCTTCACTATGAGTGTTTCCTTTCCTTCTCCTTCCCTAGATCTCCCATTGGAGTTAACATAGGCTTCTAGAATTCAGTTGAAGCTGTTTTTTTCCCTCCTGACTCTATAACTAAATCAATAATAATTTTTCCCTAGAAAATGCTATCATTAGGAATCAAAATAAATACAACGTAGCTACTAGCTAGATCAACAATACTTATTTGAAACCAGCATCAGGCTTATTAGCAAGGCCCTAATAATGTTATATTTAAATCAGAAATAAGAAAAGGTGTCCACTGTACCATATTAGTCATTATGGCATTAGAAATGCTGGCTAATGAAAGGAAATAGAAAAAAAAAAAAGAAGAAGAAAGAAAAGAAATTCGCCAAATTTGTATAAGCATCATTAATAGGAAATATTTTTATAAGTTATATGGTAACTTAAATTCAAAAGAATTCAATAAGAATTAGTATCAAGGTAATGGGAATGTATGATTTTTTAGAAAAAAAAAGTATGTCAATCACTTTAGCATAAGTAAAATCATGGAAAAATAAGAAAAGTAGAAGTAGCTAGAACAGCAGAGAGAGCTTCCTTGCAAAACCCTGGAGAGTCTTGGTTCCAAACCATCCTAAACACCAGGAACAGAAGTTGGGACCAAAGATGAAGCTTGAGCACAGGAAGATGCATTAAGAGTCAGGATACACAACAACGAATCGTCTTCTCTCTCACTACTGTCCTGGCAAGTAGGATGTCTGACAGCCATCATCTCTTTGTAAAATGATGACTCCTCACTAAACAAAAAGAAGGAAAGGCATGGGTGTTGCTTTCAAAGCAAAATCCAACCTGCCTTCAGGGGTCTCAAAGCTTAATTGTCACTTCCCTGATTCATCGACAGCTACCGGTCCACGAACAACATAAGGATTGTGGTAAACATCACACTTGCTCAATTTAATTGCACGAACAGGAAACTTGAGGCGGGAACGAGACTGAAAGAAGAAAGACAAGATAAGCGACATGGAACATAACATGAGGGGACTTTAAAGGAATGATGGCCTCTCATTCCTAGCCTCAGTGAAATTAGGAAGGCACTAATTTGCAAAACAAGCATAGGATAGCATTAAAAAGAAACAGAAGCAAGTAGGAAAACAAGAAAGACAGTTTTCTCGGCAGGAAAACTAGTTTGATGAAACAAAGAATCTCATTCTCGCACCGAAGGAAAGTAAAAGAGAAATAAAGAAATAGGAGGTAAAGGGAAATGATAGAGTTGATCACTTCAGGAGATAAAAATATCTGACTAAGAGGAATTTCAGAAAGAGAACAGAGAAAGCAAAAAGGGGGAGACGAAAGAAATGACATAATAAAGAGTTCTCAGAGCTGTGGAAAGACATGAATGGCCAGGAAGAAAAGACCCATGAGAAGCTCCAACGTAATGAGGATCACTATAGTCACACACATTGTCATCAGAACACCAGATACGGACAGACCATTCTAAGAGCTTCAGGAGGAAAAAGCAGGTCACAGAAATGGGTGTTAGAT
The DNA here is from genome assembly GCF_046562875.1 of Panthera onca. Classification (NCBI taxonomy): domain Eukaryota; kingdom Metazoa; phylum Chordata; class Mammalia; order Carnivora; family Felidae; genus Panthera; species Panthera onca. Next base: position 139,649,336 of record NC_138343.1, read on the forward strand.
CAGTCAGTATCTGCTGTCTAACCAGGAACATTGTATACAAGGATATGATGGAGCTTAGCCTACAGTGTACTAAAGGAACTCTATTTAACATGAAATTCTACAGGCAGCCCATTATCCCTCCACCCTGGCAGAGGGCCTGGAAAAAGTAGTCTTACAAAAGGCTGGACCCATGAGGGTCCCAATCCCTTCCACACGTAGCTCCCCGAGTAGTAGTAGAGAAGCTTATATTCTGCGGATAGAAGATGAACGATTCCTGTGTGAAGGACCTGATAAGCTCTGAAAAGAGTCAGAAATTAACATCCGGGGTACTGCGAGTGGAAAGGCTGGGTTTTGGTTCCATTTCCCTAGAGTGAGAGCCACTCATCAGCAATCACATTTTTTTCAGTGCCCTGTGTTTATATACAAATGTACAAACAGGAATCAACAGCTACTTGAAGGAAGCTACAAAATGAAAGAAAGACAAAGAGAGACAAAAACAAACAAGATAAAAGGGATTTGGCATAAATAGGCACAATTAATGCAAACAGCAGCGGAGAAAATGATTTCCAAAAATATTTTCAGTGAGATAAAAGGACACATTAATCAATGAAATAAGAGCAGCAAACTATAAAAACATATTCAGTGCATAAGAAAGAAGCCTTAGAAATTGAATTACAATGGCAGGAATTTAGAGAATATATCAATAGAAGGTATGACAAATAAGCCTAGAAAGTCTCCCAAAAAATGGAAAAAAATAACTCAGAGATGGCCAACATGAAAGGGTATAAAATTAGAAGATCAACCCAGAGTGTCCAATATCCAAACATTGGGAATTTCAGAAAGAAATGGCAGAGGAAAAAAAAGATGGGAGTTATAGTAAAACGTCTTAGATATTAGTTCCTACCTTGAGAAATACCATCAAGTGTCCAGCTCGCTAAATAAAAATATCCTCACCAGTTCCTATAATTTTGAAATCACTTGGAAATACACACTGGGAAAAAACGAAAAGATGCTAGAAATTTCCAGAAAAAAAAAAAATAGGCCACCTATAAAAAGACCAGGGCTATGAAAAATAATTGACAACTCAAGAGCACCACTGGAAGCTGAAAGACAATGAAAAAATTCTTTCCAGTTTCTGTAGAAATTATTTCTAATCCAGAACTCTAATTCATCCACATATCAAGTGTGAGTGCAGCAAAAAGCTATTTTCAGACGATAAGAACACATTCATTCATAGGATCTTAGCAAGCTCCTAGAAGTTGTGCTTCACCAAAACAAGAAATAAACCAAAAGAGGAAACTACAGGGTTCCGTGAACAACGGAGAGGCACAAGGAACTTCCCGGATGAAGATCCAAGGAAGACTCAAGAGGGCAGCCGTACATCAGGCCCAGAGAACCATCAGTCCACTTTGGAAAACTCTAAGATAAACAATTGAACGGATCAATTCCCTGAAACATCGAGAAGAGTTTGTAGTTGTGTGATTAATTAAGTCATTTGCCAAAAACTACATGAAACCGACATAAAGCTACAGGGAATAAGTGACTCCAAGAGAAGCAGAAATTTAGCAGGGACTTTTACTCTCTCTGACCGAGTGGTGAACAATGTTTTACGTGAACTCTGCTATCTCCTAGGGCCAAAGTCCTGAGTTGCAAATCCATCAGAATCTGGTAAAAGATGTAGATTTGGATAGACAGGGAATAGATGCCCAGAAACAGCCTAGATTTCAAGTATAGGAAGATGACCTTAGCCTTCAGGAGCTAGGAAGGCACCAGGGTGAGAGATTTGGTTAGCCTTTTGGTAAGAAAGGAGACAGGGGCCACTTTGGGTGGTAGGAGCTGCTGAACACATGGGCCTCTGATTTGTAAACTGAGTGGCTATAAGTTAAGAATGGCCCCCATCTGTTTCCTAGGTGTCTTCTCAAGTATCCCTGATCACTCGTCTACAATAGCAACCGCCAGCGTTCCCCAGGCCTCTTATTCTGCTTTGTTTTGACTCCTACATACTCCCACCTGATAGAGGATACACTTTCTTGATTCATTGTCTGGGTTCCTCCATCCCAATTAGAATGTAAACGAGATTTTGGAGAACAGAGATTCTGCTTCTATTCCTGCTTGAATTACAGGCACCTAGAGTAGCACCTAGCATAAAGTATGTGCTTAATAAATAGCTGTTGGATAAAGAAGATCAAATTTGACTCTACGTGAGACTCAAACGTAGACTCCATAAATTATTACACAAAATTACATATCCAAATTTTTGTTTCTGTAGCACATTTTTTTTTCTTGCCTCTAGAACCACAAAGGGAAATGTCAAATTGCAATTTGACATATTTTGAGCAGCTGTATGACATGGAAGAAAGCCATTTCCTTCAAAATCTCTCAGGACAATACTATCATGAGATATCTGCCTTTCTAACAAAAATTGCTCAGTGAGTAAACATGCGGAAAATACTAAGGCTTTACTCAAAACTATATATTTCTATTATGAATGAAAGCCATTTAATAAACGCTGTCAAAAAGTAAAAAAAAAAAAATTCAGGACAAGAATTACTCACATTTTCTTATGTCATATTTGTATGTTAAACACGATTTATTAAATCTGTGAGGCCTAGCTTTTGCCTTAAAGACCAAAGTTCAGTCGGTTGAGCTTCTGACTTCGGCTCAGGTGCTGACCTCCTGACTTTGGCTCACAGTTTGTGAGTTCAAGCCCCATGTCAGGCTGTGGGCTGACAGCTCAGAGCCTGGAGCCTACTTCGGATTCTGTGTCTCCCTCTCTCTCTGCCCCTCCCCTGCTCACATTGTCTTTCTCAAAACTAAATAAACATTTAAAAAAGAAAATGAACAACTGACCTTTGATAGAAAGCGTCTTGGAATGATGCTGGGGAAAAAGGGGACACCCGTGATAACACAAAGCTGCTCAGCTAACCAAGGTGGCACCCGATCTCCTTGCATATTTCTTGAGGAGGACAACTGTTTTTGAAGTAATTTTCACCCAGACCCTGGAATAAATTAAGAGTAGAGAGGCTGGGTCAGAACGCATGCAAATTCGGGGTGCACATTTGATTATGAACGTGAGATTGGTTGACTTAAGCAATACTGCTTTCATATTTCACTAATTAGGTAGGGGACATCTCTGATTGTGATGAGCTTGTCCCACTCTAGCTCAGATTTCCTAGGAGACACATTAATTAAAGCAGTTCTCCTTCCTTATGAGCTGAAACTTTACAGAGACGAAGTGCACCTCCCCCTCCCTCATCCTGTCACACACCCAACTCTGTGCCTCCCCCTTGAGAGAAAGAGTGACAGCGAAAACATAAGAGGCAGCGCTCGCATTGCAACCCTAGTAAGGTTGTCTGAACAGTTTTAGAAAATTCCAAACAATACAGACATAATAAATCACCAATGGCTCAGAAAGACATGACATGACAGATCTTGCAATAACCACAGGGAGAGAAGAACCATCAGACAGAAACTTTCTAAATGTAAATGTATAAAACCACACACAAATGCATGAGCAGAAGTACCATATGACAGGCAAGTAGGAGACTTAAAACTAGATGGGTGTCATCCGTTACATGTATTCAGACCATCATTCGAGATAAGGTTCCCTAGGATACGTTCACGAAGCACAGTAACAAACATGAAAGAAGTCCATCTGCCAAGTGCTTGGGGGTGTAATGTAAATAAGGACACAGGGCACTTGATGTGTCTCCTGTCATCATGGGCCATGTCATGGGAAAACCGTAGAGTCAGGAAAAGCTATTCTTTCTCCTCTTTCACTCTCCCCCTTTTCCACCATTATTGTCAACACGAACACACACCTGAGGTGTTGGGATTTGACAAATGGAGACAGAACAGCAAAATGAGAAGAGCTCAGACTCTGGTCGGAAACCAACCCAGGCTTGGCTCTCATTCCTGTGACGTCTTCTCTGTAATTCCTCAAGCAGTTTCCAACCATATTCCTCATATTTAAAATGTAAATAATAGTATAAACTTAGCAATTTGTAAAGCCAATGTAATAATGTAAAGTTCTCTACATTAATTTTAGTGTCTTTGAAACAGCATTCACTAAATAGTAGCCCTTTCCTGTTATCAACATACGTCAAAAAATCACACTTCCACTGGTCTATCTAGTATATTTTCGGAATGAGGAAGTATAGAGAATAAGCAGAGGAGATCAGAAAATTCCACATATGCTTACTAGGCAATCTAAAATGAATGTCTTTTTTATTGAGGCAACAAATATTTATTGTCAACTATATGCCAGAAATCATCTGCATTTGTCAAAGTTCTAATCTTATTTAACAAAACTATCATAACAGAGGGCGTGTGCTTTGCAGGATTAGTCATAATTTGAGTGAGTTAATGTGCTTATTAACTATATATACTGGATTGATGTCCATTAGTTGCATAATTAGAGACAGAGCGAGAGTGAGACGAGAGGGGAGAGAGAGCAATCTCTCTATTTAGTGATCTTGAAGCCAAGACAGGAATGGTTATTTCTCTCTGATATGTATCCCCGAGTCCCTAAGAACATATCTGATTATAAAAATGAATATACACAGCCCATAATATAGTCATAAGGGAGCACTGAATGGCTAAGGCTCAGACAAGAACTTGTAAAAAAAAAAATCTTTTTGGTGAAAATTGTGCACAAAAGAAATAAAGTAGATACTAAAAACGCACCACCCACTTTTCCAGAAATAAGATTTGTATAGATTTTACTGAAGATCTCTGTCTTGGTCAGCTTAGGCTCCTATAACACAAATCCTGTACCATGGTTTTGGTGGCTTAGACAGCAAACATTCAGTTCTCAGAGTTCCAGAGGCCGGGAAGTCCAAGCTCAAGGCACTGGGAGACTGGGTGTTTGGTGAGACCCCCCCCCCCCTTCCTGGTTTGCAGAGAGCTGCCTTCCTATTGGTAGTCTCACATGGCAGAGAGAAAAAAAAAAACCTCCAGTCCCTTAATCCCCTTATAAGGGTACTAATCTCATTCGTGAGGGTTTCTAACAACCTCCCAAAGTCTCCCCCTCCAAATGCCAACCCACTGGGGATTAAAGCTTCGCCCTGCGGATTGGGAGGGGAGCACAAACGTTCAATAGCAATCTCCATTAGTCTTTCCGTCATCTATCTGAACCCTCTATGCACTGCAATGGATTCTAGAATTATTCCAGTTCTAGAACTGTTACAGAACAGAGGCACATTCACAACAGACAGCTTTTGAAGGAAATCCAGGAAGACCCACGGGACAGATTACTGTAACTCAGCTCAGAAGACACGGTTCTACTCCTCACTGCATTTCTGCAGTGGCTTGCAGAATAAATTCCTCCATCTTCCTAAACCTGCTGTATTCCCCGAATAAGGTAAAAGTGATGGTTCTCCTATTCTGACCTCAGAGGAGCCATGAGGATCCACAGAGCAATTTTATAAGGAGGTTTCCATAGATCCAAGGGAATAAAGGTGGGTGGGTGAACAAGAGTACAGCTTCAGTTGTATTGCTGTTCCACCGGCTAGAGAAAAGTCTCGCACAGTTACGTGACAGACCTCTCCTAAGCCTTTAGGTTCTGTGAAGAGGGGAGCGTATCAGCTCTGTCATGTTCTGTAGTAAAACCGGGGTTAAGAATTCAGGGCCATCTCACAGGGCTGACAAATGAGAGGGGAACTGCTTCTATCAGGAATGCTGTGAGGCTCTGTGGGTCGGAGAAAATGGGAATCAGAATGGTTGGGTTTTCTTGGCATGCCCCTAAATAAGAGGTGCGGGAAATTCCTATTGTCCAATTCTTTCAGAAACCTGGGAGAAGCAGGATTCAAGGGAACGCCTTGAGAGAAGGTCTAAGGGTTGCTCATTTCATCTAAACCAATTTTCCCGTTCCCTGCTGTTTACCAAGATCAGCAAGCCACACATTTGTATCTGTCCCTGTGTTGATCTCTCACTGGAAATGTCTTTTGGTTCCAATTCAAATTCATTTGGGTGCCTAGAAAGAGATGTTACTAGTTATAAAGCCATGCCAAGATTGTTTCCAGACTACATACTTCCTTTTCTAAACCCAGAGACCCATGTTTGGGATGCCTTTACATAAAAAGTTGTCAAGATTAAAGAAATACAGACATGAGGCTGCATAATTTAAAATTACATAGACAGGATTTTTCCAGAAACCCTTTTTTAACATACAGTAAATCCAACTTTCTAAAGGCCCTGGGCTGGGTTTATCTCTAAGTATCTTTGGGGAAACTGTGATGTATATTAATCCACTCTTCTGCGTCTTTAGCTCAGGGTATAGAAATACATCAGCTACCTTCTTGCAAACCTATGACAAGGTAGTCTTTCCCTCCCTCTGCCTGGGCTTCTTCGGCAACCAGAGATGGGCTAGGAATGGAGGGCTAATAACTGTGATGCTATAACGTCCTGCAAAAAATAGGTTCTCTACAATAAAGACATACCTATCTCCGTATTAAGGAGATCGTGGCGGTTTGGGTTAGAGAATTTCCTAAAGGCATCTTTTAAAATAAGGTAGATAAGGGAAAAATGAGTGCACAAAATCCATTTGGGCTTCCAAAAAACTTTAGTGCCTTTTTGGGTTAACCTGGTAAGTACTTAAGGCAAAATATAAAATCCCATTATGGATTTTTAGAGCTGGTTAAGAGAGAGAAACTAAAGAAGAGAAATCAATGGTCATTCCTCAGCCTCAGACAAAGTTAATAGTTACTGCCTTAAGAATCTGATTACAGTTAATCCTCTGGTGCTAATTTTCTTCCATATATTTATTAACAACATGGAAGTGTAAAATGTGCTGATAAAAAATAATTACACAGTCTGTCAAGGCTAGGAAAAATTGTGAGGATGGCAGAAATAAGTCACAGAGATGGCCAAGGAAAGAAATTCAGCTTAGATAAGGAAAAGTGACACTGTGCTGGAAATCACTTCCAATAATCTTCCCCAAATCCCTCAAAGTGAATACGAGATGTTACAGGGAAGCCTTTACGGGTAGCAAAAGCACCGTCCCCCTTGATTCTAAGCACCAAGATCAGTTTTAGCCAGGTCAGTTTAAACAAGACACAGCAGAATTCAAAATTAGACTGACGAGGGTGCCCAAAACAAAACAAACAAAACAAACAAAATCAAAACCTGAACGGGCTGTTCTGGGGAAAGACGTTAACACTTCATAAGTCCAACATGGCAGACAGTGACTCCAGGAACTTGTGGATAATTGGAAACAATTGCTCTACGTTCGCTGTACCTTGAATGATTCATGATTCATCCTAAGTAGATTCATCCTAAAATACCTCCCTACACTGCACCTTCAAAATGGGTGGATTATTGCAAAGCCTCTCAATTAGTAACTGTAGCCTCTCAACTCTTACCTGTTAATAACTACTCATTGACAGAAGGGGGAAAGGGTTAAAAGGTGCCCAATGCAAACTGTGCCCTTTATCGTCATCTCATCTTTCCTCTGCTGACACACTTCTGGGGACCCATAGGATCTGTCACCAAGGACCACGTTCAAGTATTCTGCTTTGCTACACAGCCAAATATTGTTTAACTCCTTGAAAATTGAGTTTTTGACCCTCTGACTTTTCAATTAAGAGGACTGGGTTCTGTTTTTGTTTTTAGAAAACAAGAAAGCTGGTCACTGTGCCGCACATTTGTAGGGTTTCTGGAATCACTCATAGATTTTTGTGGACCAAAGGCTATCCAACAGTGAGAACAAGATTTCAGGATGGCATCCCCTGCCGGGGGTATGTTGCTGAATTGTCTCTTCATGCCCAATCAGTCAGATGATGTGTATTCTGGGAATAAAACCTTGGCTATTTTTCTGTAAATCTAAGCCAAGTAATACAAAGAGAATAAAAAGCCACGACGGAAATAGTCATCCTAAAATGCCCATCTTCTTGATCGTGTTGAAAAATTTTCCAGATGCAACTTTCCACCTAAAAGTCTGTCAGGGGGAGGCAGTTATAAGATGACAAAGTAACGATAATACTGCCTCTTTCTTTCCCCCTAAATAAACCAAAATAAGGGAAGGGGGCAGGGACACAAAAGAAATGCTGTTTTCCATGAAAACAGAATCACCTAGGACCCAAGCCAGAATATATATATTTTAAAAAATACTCAAGGGCGCTTTCGCGGCTCAGTCGGTTAAGCGTCCAACTCTTGGTTTCAGCTCAGGTCACGATGTCACAGTTCGTGGGATCACACACTGCGTTGGCTTCTGTGCTGACAACACAAAGCCTGCTTGGGATTCTCTCTCTTTTTCCCTCTGTCTCTGCCCCTCCCCAGCTTTCTCATGCTCTAAATAAACAAACAAACAAATAAACAAACAAACATTTAAAAATATATAAAAAGTACCCACCAAATGCAATGAAAGTTGCACCAGAGTGAGGGAGAACACGAGGAAAGATGCCTTCCCCTGTAGATCTAAAAGGATTTTCCCAAAGTAGTCTACAAAACTGGTTGTCCAAGGCTTGCCAAGGATGGGAGCGCCACAAATGTAGGGTTGGAGCCCAATGGACTGTAGCTGGAGTGCAGAGGAACCATAAGGAATCCAGCCCTTGCAGTGGACTTGAAACCACTGCATATGCTGGGATATGCCAATCCCTGAAATTGGAGTAACACGACTGTATTCATCTGCTCGGGCTGCCCTAGCAAAGTACCACACTGAGTGGCTTGAACACCAGGAATTTCTCGTCTCACAGTTCTGGAGGCTCAAAGTCCAGGATCAACATGTCAGAAGGATTGGTTCCTTCTGAAGGTGCTAGAGACGGACCTGTTCGATGCCTCTCTCTTGGCTTCTGCCAGTTGTTGGCAATCCTTAGAGTTCCTTGGCTTGTGATGTATCATCTAATCTCTGCTTCCGTATTCATATGGTACTCTCCTCTATGTGTGTTTGGCTCTGTGTCTCTACTCTTCTTCTTAGAAGGACGCCAGACATATTGGACTAAGGGCCCACCCTCCTCCAGTATGACCTCTTCTTGCCTTAACTAATTACACCCACAATGACCCTATTTCCTAATAAAGTCATATTCTAAGGTCCCGGAAAGAACATGAATTTTGGGAGAATGTAATTCAACATAATTTTGTGACCCAGTATGGCTGGTATCCCTCAGGCTTCTGGCACAGGCAGTAGAAAATTGGAGAAATATGTTATCATCCCATGCCTTATATCATTACTTATATAGAATAGGAACACATGTTCCAGCAGCAGTGGATACAAAGTCAATTGAATTTGTAAGCTTCAAATAAAAGAAAAAGATTCCTGTATCTTCCTTTAGTGTATGCAAGCTAGACAAACAAACGAATAAGTAAAATAATCAGGCACCCAAGAGAGATAAAAAAAAGATAATAGAAATTAGCTTCAGACTTTTCTACCACAGTATTCAGAGCAAGGTATATAGCAAGTTCCTAAGGAAAAAGAGCATGACCCAGGAATTTATACCTTGTTATATTATTGCTCAGAAAGAAAGGCAATTAGGATATAATACCCATAACACTTTGAAAAAAGCTAACAGAGGGTTGGAATACAATTTTGCAAACTTGAATGAAGTCAAAACATGCTCATACCCTCAACCCTATTCAAATCCACTCTTAAGCATTTAATGTAGAGAGACCCTCACACACGTAGACAGTGAGCAACTTACAAATCTTCAGAGAAGCACTCTTCATACAGGCCCCATATTGGAAACAGCTTACTATCCATCAATAGGAGACCGTGTTGTATTCCAGAAGTTGACAGATTGTTTTTATAAAAGGCCAGACAGTAAATATTTTCAGCTCTGCAGGTCATATTGGTCTGCTTCAGCCACCCAGCTCTGCTGTTGTAAAAAGCAGCCATAAACCATTCGTAAATGAGCAGGTCTGACGGTGTTCCAATAAAACTTTATTTGTAAAATCGGATGGAAGGCTGGGTTTGGGGAACCTCTGAGGTATAAGGACATAACAAAAAATAAAAGTGACAAATGCGCAAAAAATGAAATGGAAGGATACACACAAAACTAGAAGACATCCTTAAGGCAAAGAGATGAATAAGAAGTCGTAGTAAAAGGATTGTTGAAAATGATTTTAAGTTGGTGAATTGCTTTCAGATTCAGGTGCAGAAATTAGGTCCAAACAATTGGCTACTTGTGAGAACACACACAGAGATGAATCAACCTGTACCCTGAACCTGAAGCCAATACATACACTTCCGAAGGAAGCATCCAAATAACAGGTAAAGCACTCTACCTCCCAGAAACATAACTCTTGATTTTCCAAACATTCCATCTGTTCCATAAAAATATATTTCTATTTTTGGGGCGCCTGGGTGGCGCAGTCGGTTAAGCGTCCGACTTCAGCCAGGTCACGATCTCGTGGTCCGTGAGTTCCAGCCCCGCGTCGGGCTCTGGGCTGATGGCTCAGAGCCTGGAGCCTGTTTCCGATTCTGTGTCTCCCTCTCTCTCTGCCGCTCCCCCGTTCATGCTCTGTCTCTCTCTGTCCAAAAATAAATTTAAAAAAAAAAAACGTTGAAAAAAAAAATATATATATATATATTTCTATTTTTAAGAACATGACCTTCTTTTGTGAAAATCATTTTGAACTAAAATAATGTATTCTCTAAAAATATTTGAATAAGTCTTAAATAGTTAAAGGGAATCAAATATTAATTGCAAACATGGTCAGCAATTTCCTGTTATATGGAAAATTAACTCCACCATATTTTCTCTCAATAGCCCAACCTCACAAAGCCAATCTCTTGGTCTTTCTCCAACAGATCTTCCACTTGTTCTACATACCCAGACACTGAAACTACTCAGAAGTGTGGGGAGGAGATGTTGAGAAATCCCTTATTTATCGACTCCCGGAAAATTAGATTCACATGTTATGCATGAATAAGTTTTTCTGAATACCTGTCTGGTGCCTCACCAGTCGATGGCTAAGGATGAGAAATACCTAACTCTACAAATGGCAAAGGACATATGTGGCAAGGTGTCTGATGATGAGGAATGAAGGAGGAGGTAAAGAAAGGACCAGATATTATGGTATTAAACACAACAACAGTAGGAATTGAGCCATTATGCATGTAAGCACTGAGACTCACAGGTGCCAAGGAATCTATCCAAGGGTCACACACAAAAATGTGGCAGATCCAAGACTCAGATCCAAGTTGATCAACCTCAAAATGGGCATTTATACATAAGTAGTTAGAATTTGCTGTATTGTAAAAATCTGGGGCAGTTTCTTCATGAGAACCTCAGGTCATGAAACATAATGGCTATGCATTTCCTGGGCTGCAGAGGAAAGAACTAGATTGAGAACAACCAGTCGTCGCTCAATGACTATCTATTGTACGTGTAGCACTGTTTTCGGTCCTGAACCGAAACAGCAAACCCAAGAGAAAAGAACTGATAATCAAGCACATCGCGCACGTAACAGCCGTGATCACAAAATATTTGTTGAGTTAGTGGATGAATGACTGAGCGAATGCCTATGTCAATATTGTGACCCTTGGACTCTAAGTTTACTAGAATATTAACATATCTACATGATGGGGACACCTGGGTGGCTCAGGTGGTTAAGCATCCAACTGTTGGTTTCAGCTCAGAGCATGATCTCATGGTTCATGAGTTCGAGTCCGCATCAGGTTCTGCGCTGACAGCGCGGAGCCTGCTTGGGATTCTTTCTCTCTCTGCCCCTCCCCTCAAGATAAATAGATAAACTTAAAAAGATCTATATGATGGAATCAAAACTGTCATTATGGAAGAAGCAAGCTCCAAAGTGCTTTCTAAAGGGTCTCTCTCTCTCTCTCATTCTCTCTCTCTCTCTCTCTCTCTCTCTCTCTCTCATGCACACACACACGCACACACACACACAGAAGGTGCTCATCAACTCCCCTAGACACAAGTCTTGCCCTAGACTTGGCAAACTGCCTTTTCTGCCCAACCCACAGGATTGAGCATCTCAAGTGAAGCGGAAAAGAAGGGCTGAAATGAAGGCATATTTGGGCAAAAACCTTGAGGGATGAAAAGAAGAGAGAGACTGCAAGCACAATTAGAGAGTATTAAATACAAAGTGTTATCAGACGGGGGCAGAGTAACAGCGAGCTACAACCTGTCAGCTCTGTGAACAAATTCAGGTGTTCGACACTTCTCACTCTTCCCCCTCCCTTTCCCTCTCTGCTAGACTCATAAAACTGAGGAGACACCCTCCAGATCTTTTAAATGTGTTTGGGTGGGATTATTCCCGCCCCCCCTGCCCCCCCCCCCCGGCCCCGACAGCCACGCATTGTACTAAGACTCCAGCACCGTGGTGAGGCAAGATGGGGAGTACTCAAATTCATTCCTTGTTACTTTGATGGCCTCGGCTGCCTTCATTTGTCCCTCCCCAGTAACCTCAGCTGAGAGAGCAAGAAAATGATGCTTCCTCGTTCAGGACAAGAAAAATGCTCTAGAGGTGAGTTTGAAGTGTTCAAGGTCGGGGGAATGTGTCATACTCATTCTGGAAAGGCATTCCATTGTCAAGTGTTGGCCAGGAAGGAGAGGAATAAAAACATATGGAAAGAAAAGGGAATACAGACTTTCCTTATGGTATAGGCTCTGCGAGACAGAGAAGAGTATGCCTTCCGCTCACCGGAAGATTCAGGAGGAAAGCCTTCTTATAATTCTGCAGCCCAGTGCTGACAGCCCTTGGCATATTTTCAGCAGGAGGTACATTAACAAATAAGGAAAAGCATCCCCCTGGGCCTCTAATAACATTTATTTCATGCATCATTTCCTCCAAGGAATAGTAGGCTGTGTATTTTTTATTCCTGGTGCGCCCTGTCTAAGAAATAACGGCCAAGCTCACCTGTTTACTTCAGTGTGTTTTACAACCCTCCCTAAGCTTTGTTTGTCTTTCTCCAGTTTCTTCTTCTTCTCCTCCCGTATGCCACACTACGGAGGTCTGAATACAAGGGACACAGATGCTAATACACCGGCTAGATTTATGGAATCTGCAGTATCTCGGGCAAGCCATCTCAAGTCTTTTATGGAAGGAGGCAGAGGAAGCATCCAAAATAAATAACTCAAATGGCCCATGCAGTATAAACTAAAATTAGGGTAAATAAACGAATACTAGCGTGATTCCCAAGCTTCCATCAACTCTGTCAGCCCTAAGTGCCCACCAGGGGCTCTTGGCTTCTCCGCGGACCAGATTTAGCCTGAGTCTAAATATGTGCCCCTGGGCCCAGCTGCACAGACTGGCCACACACACGTTCTTCTTGGCCCTATGGTGAGGCCACTGCGCTTTGGAGGCCCATGTCTGGTGATTGAGAGAGTCATTCCCAGCTCTGGTTTCCATCTTATTCATTTCCTCACCAAACCCATGAACTCAAATCCCCGCATGTCTCCCCCATTCCCCGCCCCAGGGCCTGTTCTGGAAAGAAAATGGAAAAAATTGATCTTTCCCTGCCATCTTAAGGGCCCTCTTTTCCGAATCCTCAGCCCTCGTGGCAAAGTGAGCCCCCACCAAGAACCCAGCCTGAGGGCGGTGGGAAAGCCCTGGCCTGCCCTCCTCCAGGGAAAGGACAAAGCTAATGGCCACGTCCACGCTGGGGCTGCAAAGCAGTGAGCCACAGTAACGACCTAGAAAAACGGTTGTGAGAAAATGTTAAGTGTAAATCAGAAGACGGAACTATGTCTCCATTACAGTTACAACCGCATAAAAATGCACTCATTTGGTAAGAGAACCCAGAACGTGAAGAAAGGAAAATGGCCATTGCTGGCCATGGTGAATCCCAGGCAAAATTTTTCTTTCATTTTGCTTGTCATTAGCGTATTATGTTCTTCGTGTGACCTGGAAAATGCGTGCCATGTCTGATCGCGTGAGGCCGCGTGCTCAAGGCAGTGCCGTCGGAAGCTGGGAAACAATGGCCAAGCTCACACCAGCCTCAGGTTCGGTTTCCTGGAACCTGCAAGTAGGTTGAAAATGCCACCAGCTCACCACGCAGAGGCCCTGCGACTGGCTGCAGAGGTGACCCACTCTACCCCTCCCGCCTTGTCACCCCTTCTTCCTGTCCCATCTGGCTGCTCTGAGGGCTTGGGAAAGCTTCTGGGCCGTCTGAGGAATAGACGGCCAAATTACCCCCACATTGACACAGGAACAAGGGCGTTTGTGTCCTGTTGCCTTTTCAAGCCACCCAGACAAAAGTCAAGCTTTTCAGGAGTGTGTGGATATCAAGCCCCATCGTCATCATTTATGAACTGCCCTGGATTGGGGCACCTGACTGAGCGGTCGGTGGAGCATGTGACTTTTAATCGCGGTGTCGTGAGTTCGAGCCCCACATTGGACGTGGAGCCTACTAAAAAAAGTAATAACTAATCGCCCTGGTTTATTTCACGGTACGTTAAGTTTTGTACAGACCACTTTAAATCTGTGCGAGAGGGGCGCCTGGGTGGCTCAGTCGGTTAAGCATCCGACCTCCGCTCAGGTCACGATCTCGCGGTCTGTGAGTTTGAGCCCTGCGTCAGGCTCTGGGCTGATGGCTCAGAGCCTGGAGCCTGCTTCCGATTCTGTGTCTCCCTCTCTCTCTGCCCCTCCCCCATTCATGCTCTGTCTCTCTCTGTCTCAAAAATAAATAAAAACATTAAAAAAAAATTTAAATAAATAAATAAATAAATAAATAAATAAATAAAAAAATCCGTGCGAGAAATGCTTGAATACTGTGTGTTCAGAATGTCCAGGGAACCTGAAAGAAAGAAAAGGAACAAGGTCCGTGCCCCTGGTAATAGCAACTAAGAGGCTCTCAGTTGGGTGTGGGGGAGCCGTGGTCACACAAGACTCGAAGGGGTGAGCTATGGTACACGAGGCACATCGCTTCCCACGTTATGCTTGTGTAAACGGAGTCACATTTGTAACCTAAGAACTATTCTTTTCACGTCATCAATTTAAGGACTAGAGAACAATGCTGTGAGTCATTTGCTGGGTACGTATTGTAGGGTAAAGAAGGGTAGGGGGGCAGGGGGTAGATGGCAGAATAATCTCTAAGAAAGGGAGAAAAAAAATAAGACAATGGAAAGTGAGTAATCAGGTTGACAAAGAAGTTGTCCGGGAAAGATGTACAGCGGAAATCCCCATTTCCTTCCCCACTGAGGGCTACCTTTATTACTTTTCTCAGTTGGGTGCATATTTTCACAAATTTTTGTCTACTCACCACACATCTCTTGCTTGCTGATTAATTTGCTTCATCATTCATGTTCACCGACGGCCTGCAGAATTGCCAACTGGAGTTGGTCATCGTCACAGACTAACTGATATTAGTACGACTGATTTAAAATGACTCCTCCCCCACCCCCCAAAATGGTGACGTCATGGTGAATAATCGCAGCCTTACTGCAGAGAACCACTGATTTTTGAAATATTGAAAATAGCTCAAGAGTCCAGGTGTTATTCCGGAGGGCTGAGGGGCGCGAGGACCCTGGGTAAGACACCATCGTGGTGAGGTCTGGGACAGCCAAGAATACCACGGAGCATGGAGAATACACTCAGCCAGCAGGCGGCTGGGCTTGAACGTGGTAAATTCGCTCAGGGGAAGATGCTTATGAGTCCCCCGGGAAGGCTCACAGTTGCTGGAGGCCTTCGGCCAAGGGCTGTGAGGCTGAGGAAGTCTGGGGAGAGGCAGATGGCCTCCCTACGTGGACTTGAGTTCCAGTTCCCAATTGCTCCCCAAATCTATCTTTCGTTACCTTTCCTGGGGTTACTTGGCTAGCCACATTTTTCACAATTGTGTGCGTTTGGGTTTTAAAGGCACAGTAGCTTATCATTCTTTCTCTGGAGACCTGAAGTGTATAAGATTGCCATTATTACTTTCAAATCTGGACTCTGTGTGTTCTCACTCTGGGCTCCATTGTACCTTATATACCACAAAGGGACAAAAGAAGGAAATCGTGTATGTCTCTCAACCCACAAGCGCGTCACAAGCTGTGAAGGTCCCCTGTAGGTGGCTGTCACGGGCCAACAGGGCTCTCAGGCATCACGGTTGGAAGGGGAGCTGCTTGAGCAGAAGGAGAAAAGCAGGCCTCCTCTAGGCCAAACCTGTGGGTGTGGGAGTTCCAGACGAGGAATTGAGTTTCATCTACAATTAAATCACCACTTCAGCAGCCATTTCCCGAGGAGTATCTCAGAACACGTCAGCCGAGAAGCCTCCTGGTAAGGGACTAGCATTCTTTCACTTTGTTTAAGCCAGCAATTCTCAAGGTAATTTACCCACCGAAATCTTCTGTGCCACATGTATTAAGGCCCCTCACATCCGATTAGCTGGATGGAAACAGCGAGCAGAGGGGTTAGCATGCGGAAAATCCTCGGGCTGGTCGAGTGGCAGTTGCAAAGCTGAGACCAGAAATACTGATTTACAAACCCAGAGGATTCACAGAAGGAGATGCAAACACTCAAGAAAGGAGTTCACAAGAGAAGTCAGATGAGATTGGAAGTTTAAATTCTTGATGTTATTTGGATATCCTAAAAAGAGGGATGGGGGTGTTGTTTGGATATCCTAAAAAGAGGGAAAGGGGTGGGGGCAAAGCAGGGAAGAAACCGCCAGAGTGTGGACTAGGTTTCTGTGGCTGCTGTAACAAAATGCTACAAACTGGGTTACTCCGATAGAAATATATTCTCTCAGCTCTACAGGCCAGAGACCCCAAATCATTATCATGGGACTGAAATCAAGATGTCAGCAGGGCAACATTCCTTCTGGAAGCTCTAAGAACTCCTTCCTTCTCTCTCTCCGTGTCTGGAGGCTGCTGGCATTCATTGGTTTGTGGGCGTGTCGTTCCAATCTCAAGACCAATATCTTCAAATATCTCTTTGCTCTGTCTTCCCACCACCTTCTCTTCCGTGTGTGTGTGTGTGTGTGTGTGTGTGTGTGTCCGGTCTTCCTTTTGTCTCTCTCATAAGGATGCTTGTGACTGTATTTTAGGGCTCCCCCGGATAATCCAGGAAAATCTATCTCAAGATTTTAATGTACTTGCGTCTTCAAAAATTCTTGTATTTTTTTTTGCTCTTACTATGTATATATAAGTGTATATTTGTATTTATGTACCTATGTATATGTGTACGTTTTCCCCATATAAGGTTACATTCCAGGTTCTAGGAAACAGGAAATGACTAACTTTCAACCAGCCACCTAAGGTAAGGAAATAATTTGGAAGTCAAGGAGGAAGAAGCTGTTAAGAAGGAGGGTGATCAAGGTTGTCAATGGTGCAGACCTAACAATAAAGAGGGAAATTTATTTATTTATTTATTTTTAACAAATGTGGTTTTTTTTAATGTTTATTTATTTTTGAGAGAGATAGACAGTACGTGAGCAGGGGAGGGAGAGAGAGAGAGAGGGAGCCGTAGAATTCGAAGCAGGCTCCAGGCTCTGAGCTGATGTGGGGCTCGAACTCACGAACCGTGAGATGGTGACCTGAGCCAAAGTCGAACACTTAACCGACTGAGCCACCCAGGCGCCCCTGAAGAGGGGAATTTAAAGAAAAGCTTGGATTTGGGGTCCACTGCACTTGTCTTCTGCTGTCATTTCAACCCAGCCAGACCCATGTCATGCTTTTCGTGAGCAAGTGTGTGA
Organism: Panthera onca; assembly: GCF_046562875.1. Taxonomy (NCBI): domain Eukaryota; kingdom Metazoa; phylum Chordata; class Mammalia; order Carnivora; family Felidae; genus Panthera; species Panthera onca. Next base: position 139,666,884 of record NC_138343.1, read on the forward strand.
TCTCAAGCCATACCTCGTCATCGATTCATTGCCCAGGCTATTTAATGGTATGTTAAGTTCTACACAGACAATGGTGGCCAGAACTGATCCGGCCACATGGCAAAGCACGGAGGAGAAATGGGAAACCAAAAAGTATAAAGATAAAGACCCTCTTTCACCTTCTCCTTTCAACTTAACGGTCACAATCCATAGCTAAATTATATTTCATAGGTGTCCCTGTGCTGGTATATGTTGCCGTGTAGTAATTTTTAATTAAAAAAAAAAAAAAGAAAATAGCTCAGTGGAGACTGTTGTCTGCTTTTTCATGCCTGGGTATCTGTTGAATAATATTTTTCCAATGCCTGCTGCCTTCGACAAGAAAGAAAGTTCGCCATGTCCTCTAAATTGTGTTATTTTCCTCGGTCTGCAGTTCCCCTGCCCTTTTTTCCCTCTTCCTTCTTTTTTCCCTCTTTTTTCCCTCTCTGTTCCCCACTTTACTTGGCCTTCTTCGCCCATCTCCCAACAAGGAACCCTGAACTCCAGAAGGTCCAGCCCTCATCTAAACACAGTTTAGAGAGGAGAAGGAAGAGTCATGAGCATAGTGGAAAAGAAGGACCTTGCAAGAATAACAAAGCTTTAATTATATTTATGTTGGAAAGACTAAAATCAGAGAGAGAAATGGAAAGGAAAGTAGTTTTAAAAACACCTGGCACCAATCACATATATACATGCACAATCAGGTATGTAGAGAAATGACATAATTAGCTATGAATAATAATGGTGATAATCAAAATAGTATTTTTACAGGTCTCAAGAACTCATGGTTTTGTGTTTTTTTTTTCCTGTCTTCTACCATGTGGCTTAGATATTTATTCTTAGAGAAAAGAGAATCCAATGATATTCTAATGTCCAATTTATCTTATCTCAGAAATATCTTATGAGACCTGAGAGCTTAAGAGCTTTGAGACCCCAAATCTTTTGGAATAGACAAAAGGAGAGCTCGTGGGGAAATCTAAAGCCGTGTACCTTAAAGCATTTATAGCGGCTTTATTCATAATAACCCAAATTGGAAACAACCCAAATGTCCATCAACTGGTGAATGAAGGCACAAATTGTAGGGCATCCAGGCAATGAAAAACTACTCAGCAACAAAAAGGAATAAGCCACCGATACGCACAACATGGGATGATCTCCGAACATTATGCTGAGTGAGGGAAGCCTGACTCAGAAGTATACATTTGGTGTGATTTCACTGGCAGAATGGGCCAGAAAAATACATGTAATCTATGCTGGCAGGAAACATATCAGTGGTTGCCTGTAGCCATGGGTTTGGAAGCATTGATCACAAAGAACTTTTTCAGAGCGATGAAAATGTCCTACATCTTGCTGTGTTTGGTGGTCACGTGCATGTATACGTTTGTCAAAGCACATTAAGTACAATTAAAATGGGTGCATTTTATCGTGGGCCAATTGTACCTCAGTAATACTGAAATTTAAGGTGTGTTTTCTGTCTTTGGGTATTAATATTCCTTAGAAAGTTATTAATAGTGTTTCCTCTGCTTTCAGAAAGGTGAGGTAGGTTGACTACCCTGAGTCTGACTGGGCTGAAGGGGCAAATACTGTACCCTCAGGGACCTGAGGAAGATCGCACAATCCGAGGAGCACATCTCCTGGGACTGAAAGGGCTTTGCTGACCGAGGGGCCAGTGCATCCAAAAATCACCACAAAGTGGCAAATATAGAGGCAAGAACTTAAACCACCCACGAAATAGGGAGAGGAAGAAGATGCAAATCGTCATTTTCACAGATATAACAATAGTGATCATCAATGACAACAATAACCATTTTATTGGGCCGTCTCATCCGAAACCCTTGTGCCAATCTGCTCTGACACTGCAGTGATCTGTACAACTTTTAAAAACCCCGTTGCTACAAAACACCTAGAAATGACAGATTCAACATAGAAAACATTCCTTTAATGCAAAGCCAAATTTATGAGACAAAATGAAATATTCTCCGGTGCAGGTAAGAAATAAGAAATGGCATTTTAACATACTATTCAATGGTTGTTAGACCAAGCTTACAAAAAATCAGGATATGAATTATGAAAAAATGTATGTATTTAGTGTATACTATATATTTTATAAATATATCACTTAGTGTGTGTGTGTATATATATATATATAGTATGTGTGTGTGTGTGTGTGTATAGTAAACAAATTTTATGTAGTGAATATACAATGTTACCTCCTCCAAATTAAGCATTGCTTTTAGGCATGTGTTGAACATCTGGAAAAAGTGAACATAATAATGTATTCTGTAAGTTTCAACTAATTTAAAGAGGTGCTATCATTTCTGAGAATGCATTTATGATGGATATTTAATCAAGTTAAAATGAATAACTATGCATGAAGAAACTTGTGGGTGCAAACAAATATATAAATATAAATCAAATCAGGAAATAAACTTAATGATAATAAAAATGCATATTAAAAAGCAAAAAAAAAAAAGAAACAGAGAAATAAGAAATGGCAAAGGAGTGGTGGTTGGCGTTGGTATGACAGTTTTATTGCCTAAGCAAGGATAGAAGATGAGGACTTGTGGCTGCATGATGTTGGGGATATAACCAGCGAAACGTGCATTAACCCAGAATCCCAAATGGATGGTGCGATCAGCGGATGAGGGCTCGCCCATGGCTGCACATTGCTGTCTCTGGAAATCAGATCATGAGAGTTTAGCATTCAGGATGGTTTCCTAGCAGTGCTCTTGGGATCAATGCCTGTGGGAGGAGGGATGGAAGAAGCAGGAGAGCATGAGGGAAGCTGCAGTAATGGTACAGTAAGAATCTTGGAATTCACGTAAGAATCATTACGTGAAGCTATATACATGATGAAAATTAAGAGAGAGCGGGAAACAAGTGAGTACACGTAGAAGTGGAGAAGTCTGAATAAATCGTGTGGTTTGTACCAATGGCGAATTTCCTGGTATTAAAACTATATTATAGGCTCTGCAAAACGTTGCCATTGGTGGAGGCTGGATGAAGAAGCCACATGAAGCCTCCCTGTACGTCTTTGCAACTTCCTGAAAATCTATTATTATTGCAAAATGCAAACATAGCAAAAATCGAAAGAAAGAAAGAAAGAAAGAAAGAAAGAAAGAAAGAAAAATAGAAAAAGAGAGAAGTGAATAGAGGAATGTGTAGAACAGAAAACATAATGTATTTACCGTTAGCACCCTCACTGAAGGAATCTCTGGTAGATATGTTTCAAGAAAGAGGAAAAAAATAGTCTCAGCGGGGAGAAAAGGAATGGTGAACAAGGAAATTTCACAATTCATGTTTCAACAAGAATTGGCTGTTTAAAAGGATAACGATAATGCTATCTAATTCTGAGTAGTAAAATAGCAAGGTAGAAATAAACCACTATAGTAACAAGTTGGGAAAAGTTTTATCCAAAATAAACCACTTAAGGGGCGCCTGGGTGGCTCAGTCGGTTGAGCGTCCGACTTCAGCCCAGGTCACGATCTCCCGGTCCATGAGTTCGAGCCCCGCGTCGGGCTCTGGGCTGATGGCTCAGAGCCTGGAGCCTGCTTCTGATTCTGTGTCTCCCTCTCTCTCTGCCCCTCCCCCGTTCATGCTCTGTTTCTCTCTGTCTCAAAAATAAATAAACGTTAAAAAAATTTTTTAAATAAAATAAAATAAAATGTATTTGTTGTCTCTGACAACAAATAAATTGTGATGATTCATTTAATGGAATGCTATACAATCAGTAAAATCAGTGAACTAAAATAACATATGTTAGTGCAGGTAAATCTCAAAAATGTAGCGGTGTGGAAGGACAACATCAAATAGCATAAAAATGAATTTAATTATGACATTTTTGATATAAAGTTTAAAAACAACTAACGATTATTTTTCTCAGCTTGCCGCATTTTCAGTGGTATTTAGCTTCCCTGTCCCTGCATGCCCAGGGCATCTGTGAAACTGCCTAATCCCCTAATCCAAATCTCTACCAGAATGGGGGGTCAAAAGTCTTTGAACAGCCCAAGACTGGGCCTACTGGACTAAATGGTCAGAGTGGCGAGGACTGGAGCATCACAGAACTGAACAGAACTGCCCACATTTTGAGTGGACAGTGTGGTTTGGAGTAAGGGTTCCCTTGGAGCCATTTCAGCAAGCATTTGTGTCTGAAGAGAAGCAATCAGGAAAAAAAAATAATTCTTTTGGGAAATACAGTGTCTGAGAAGCCAAGGTCACAAGCAGCCAGCTCAGCAAATAATAGAAAACACATGTTCAAATGTTTTAGTGAACTATTTCACCAGCCCTGGACCATCCATAGCCACTTCCACAGAAAAAAATCACTATAGCTTATGAGATAGTCTATGAATTAAAAAAAAAAAGACATGTTACATAAAATATAGATTTAAAAAAGTTTTTTTTAAGATTAGGGAATGAGTTTAAAACCTGGGATGAGATGGACATACATCTTAGGTTCCTTTTTTTTTTTTTTTTTTCTAGAAAGACATAGAGAGCAAGTGGAGGCAGAGAGAGACACAGAGAATCGGAAGCAGGCTCCAGGCTCTGAGCTGTCTGCACAGAGCCAGACTCGGGGCTCGAACTCACAAACCGCAAGATCATGACCTGAGCCGAAGTCAGATGCTTAACTGACTGAGCCACCCAGGCACCCCCATCCTAGGTTACTTTTAAATGTGAAAGCATCTTCCTTAGAACCCATGGTGTTTGTGCACTATGGCATTTGTCACCCCCATTCCCTGAGTCACCACCTGTGTGTCCAGAATGGTCATTCATATTTCACTGGAAAAGGCTGAAAACTGGCTACACAGAGATATGGCCAGTTTGAGGCAAATGTGAAAGCAAGACCATAAATCTTCCCATCGTTACAAACGGAGACAGAATCTTGGTTCCCAGGACGTTGAGAAATAGTTCTCTATCCAGTGCTCCTGCACAGCAGCCAGGAGGTTCTCATTTGGTTCCCCAGCACCATGAGCCCTTTTTGCCATTAGAGATGATCTTGCCCTCGCCAGAGAGGCTGACGGCTGCGTTTGATCCAGTGCACAGGGGACGTCAGATCTTACAGGATGATTCATATGCCAAGGGCGCATCTATCTGCCGTGGGTAATGCCAGCCTGATTCACATTTGAATATAACTACTCCATCCCGTAATTAGAAGGAGAGATTAGAGTGGATCAAGTAGTTATGATTAATAATAACTCTATCGATGCTATTAGGTCTTTGGCTGCTACTAAAATATGTTTAAGTGGAAGATTCTGGATTCAGCTCTCCCTTCCCCACACCCCACCCCTTCTCTCTACACATTCTATATCCTGCTTTAAATAGCACTGTGGAAATAAGGTCCCATACAGCAGTCGATTTTGGAATGTAGGTTCTACAAGGGATCTCCCTTAATTCCTGTCTTCTAGGGAATATTTTTTAAACTTGTTTATTTATGTATTTGGAGAGAGAGAGAGACAAAGTGTGCTCATGAGGGAGGGGCAGAGAGGGAGGAAGAAAGAGAGAGAGAGAGAGAGAGAGAGAGAGAATTCAAAGCTGTCAGTGCAGAGCCTGGCGAGGGGCTTGATCCCATGATCCATGAGATCATGACCCGAGCCATATCAAGAGTCAGATGCTTAACCCACTGAGCCACCCAGGTGCCCCTGTCTTTTAGGGAATATTAAGTAATTGCCTTATTTAACCAGTAACATAGGACCCTCAGATTCAACATGTGTCAGTCAGTCATTTATTCCTGCCTACTGCCAGGGTCACACTCCTCCTGGAGCCTTCAGCTTTCAACTTTCAGCTTTTAGCTGATGCCTCCAACCACCTACTGGGGCTCCCCAGTCTGTCTGGCTGTCACCTGGACCCTCCTCCTCCCTCCCACCCCGTTCCCAATCAACCTCGCGGCACAAATAGCTGGCGTCTTCTGCCTCGTCCCTCCTCCCCAGCCCCGCTTGATGTCCTTTTCTGCCTTCCGGACTGTTACAAAAGGCTCTGCAGCGTCTTCTCTCTTCTAGTAGCCTCTTAAATCCTAATCCTATATGACTAGGAGTAAACTATCTATGATGAAAGTCGACCTCTACTTCCCTTAAGTCTACTTCCCTTGAGAAATCCTTCAGTGGTTTCTCCTGCCCACAGGATGAATTGTAAACTCCTTACGGGGGATGGGAACGGGTCTCTCTTTGTGATGTTTATTGATTTACTCTGGAGAGAAAAAGCGAGAGAGGAGAAGGCAGAGAGAGGGAGAGAGAGAATCCCAATCAGGCTCCGCACTGTCAGTTCAGAGCCCTACGTGGGGCTCGAAGCCACGAATGCTAAGATCATGACTTGGAGCCCAGACTAAGAGTCCCAGGCTTAACCTCCTGAGCCACCCAGGCACCCCAGGAACCGGTCTTTACAATCTGGCCTGTCTAGTTATTCATGCCCCACTCTGGACCTTGCATTTTCTACCTTTTCAAAGCCCAGTCATTCACAATGGTACCAATATAGCTGGCATTTTCTCGTCTGCTCTGACCCTCCCCCTGCAATGCCCCCTCCAGTGGGTGGGTTGTCCCCCTGACTCCCTTGCATCTCTCAAGACAAGACTCCGGTCTCCTGGCCTCCAGGAACATGACCACCCGGGCTGGTTAAAGGCTCTGCCTCCCACCCCCGTAGCAGGTAGGGGGATGTCCACGGAGCACCAGCGATGCTGTGTGATGTGGAAACGATCCGGCCACTGATGTGAGATCCCCTGGTGTCAGTTCTTCGTCTTGTTCTGCTCACTGGCCGGCCTGATTAGGAAGAGTCGCGGGTTCTGAATAAATACGTGACTGGCACTCTCGGGGGCCTTTCTCGTATATTTTCTTACTTGCCTCAAAGGCTAATTACCGGCTGATCGGGATCAGGTTCTTCCAGGAATCGGGTTCTTCCCACTGAAGGCTCAACGGGGGTCCTCAGCCCCCTCCTCCCCGAGGCCTCTCACCCGCCAGGATCTCAAAGCAGGTTGAGGTGGAGAAGGGAAGAAAACAGTCGAAATGAAAATGGCTAAGTTAATTAATTGCGAGCTTGCTTGTAGGACCAGCACGTTTATTTGATCAGTTGCCTAGTAACCCTGTCCGTGTCAGATGTGGATCCGATCAGCCTGCCCTGGAGCAAGCGACGGGCCACACTTCGCACCGGCCACCAGTGCTCTCGTCCTGCTTTCACGGGATTTCGGGGGGTGCGGAGACCCCAGATTCCTCTCCTGCCCCAGGGCAGGGAGGTTGGGAGGTGGGAACACATTGTTATCATCTTCCCCTTCGTCTTCGCAGTCTCTCCACAGACCCCACAGCCCCGGGGATGAAGGTCTTTGCCTGAACCTGACCTTTCAGCTGGTGGATCCTATGGCAAGAGAAATGGCTCGCATCCCCCTTCCTTCCAGACTGGACTACGCACCAGGCGCCCCGAACTGCTGGGGAGCCCCCCAAAAGGTGGCCACTTATGGACCCACACGGAAAAACAGGCAACGTTCCACACAACGCTGCAGGTCAGGGCCTCTGCCCGAAGCAGAACAGAGAGGGCGAAACAAAGAGGGGACCGGGGGCTGTCGGTTTGGGTCCTGGGGGCCTTCCTGGGTGACCTTAAAGGGGGAGAGGGAACAGAGGCTGAGTGGAATCACGGTAAGACCAGCTCCAGACAAACCGTGCGCTTTTGTTTCCTGTCTGAAAAAATAAATAAATAAACAACTCACGTACTGACAGGCAGCTGAGCGCTTAGCACTCCTTTGGTGCTAGATTTATTGGAGGATTTGACGACAAGAATTTGCTTGTAGCTTTTTCACCTCCCTTGCGCTCTTTTCTTCCCCGGTCGTTTTGAACACCCCTCCCCCATCTTTAGCCCACACCATCCCTGTTCTTAAGCCAAATAAAAGGGAAACATCAATGAAACAAAGACCCATGTTTCTGCTTTGACACACCATGACCACGTTTTTATACTATTATGAGGCGGGGTGTTTTGTTTTTTTTTTCCCTTCTTCTATTTGTCAGCCTCTGTGGATGAAAGACTCCCTCTTCCATAAAGAATTCCCACCAGAAATCTTTATAAACCCTCCATCAGAGAGGGAGCCATCTCTCTGCCATCGATGCCACTCTGCCATCGTGCTGTGCAAAAGCTAATCTAATTACGACAGGATCTGCTCAATTTCATAGCCTGTTTTTACGGGCATCTGGTAGCTGAAAGGTGGAGCGCCTCTAACACATGAAATTCGCATCGTCCGGATGACCAATATCAGGGTCAAATTACTTTCCCTCTTTGGGGATCTCATGTGGTTTTGGTGTGGATGCCGTTTCCAAGCCATGGTATCCTACAGGGAAAATACACCGGAAAGGAGACGGAGAATTGAAATTTCTAAGTCTCGGCCTCCATCTGCAAAACGAAGGTGTACCTCCATCCTGGGGATGTTCCGTGGGTAAATGTGAACATGAACACACAGGGCCAGCTTCGCAGGTGCGCAGCCCATTCGGTCACACGGCACCCTGGGTCAGCACGCCCCTCGCTTGTTATAATGCTCTGCCGTCCAATCTTCAAATTCTTCCGTTTTGAGCGAGGGGCTTTGGCGTTTACATTTTACGTTAGGCCCCACAAGTTATGTAGCTGGTCCTGCGTGTGTAAACTTCTTTGCATTACGCCTTGCACAGCAGACACCATTATTTATACCGTAAAACAATTATCATAAGCCTCTCCTGCCCATCCTGTCCTCTAGTATAAAACTAGGAAATCCAAGGCAGTGGGTTTTCTCCTGCTTCCAAATAAGATAACTTCCTGACCGGCAGTGCTAAGAACCCCTACCACTATTGCCCCCAACAAGGTCCATACCTCTTTGTGGGAAATGGAAAACACACTAATGTACAAGTCAATATATGCTTGCACGTGCAAAAACTACCCATCGTACAGAACTCCTCACTGGTAACACGGTTTTTTTCTGAGGTAGAAGAACACTGCTCCTAAGGATTGGTTTCTGGAGGGGGACCTAATTTCCACTTCATTTTGTCTTTCTTGTTTTTGTCTTGTTTCATTTTACCCCTTGCACGTTTGACTCTAAAAATAGCAACACCTAATTTTGTTTTCCTTAGATCCCAACAACCCTATCTATGCCGTATATGAATGCACATTCGACGCCTGTGATTGTCTGAAAAGATAGATCCGGGTAAAGCGTAACTTCCTTGGTTTCCAACCAATGGTCCAGAGTTTTAAAGGCGAGAGCTCCATTCCAGAACAAGCCAGGAGTTGACCCTTAATGAGGAGAAGGGGGTTTCCGTCTCCCCACCTTGCGGTCTCTAGCCCACTTCCGGGGGTGGGGGAGGGGGGGAAAGGAGGACAGGATGACAGTGTTCTGGAACTGCAGACTTTACCCCCAAGTCTCCTGGGCCCCAGAAAGCATGTACACTCACAGGCAACTTTCTGTACCACAGGAAAACAAAGAGAAGTGTAAGCAACCCATTAAAAAAAACGTATGTTCAGACAATGTTTTGCTCTGGGGCTGCTGAGAAACTTAGTATCTAACGGGCTTTGAAGTAAGAGGTAGAATCCCTGTGAAATGAGATTTTTCCCAAAGTCTTGGAAAGAATGAAGTGGCTGCTGTTGTTTTTCCTCCGCCAGAGCACCGGGGTAGATGACCTTGGGCAGTGACAATGTAACACATGCAACAAGATCGGCCTGGATAATTACCGTCTTCGTGTGGAAGCACCGGAGTCTGGACTTGTGTTGGGCATTTCTGCTGAATTCTGTGGGGCACCCAGGGGTCACTTGTGGGCAAAGGTCAGGCTGACTTGCCAGCTCTCAAAATTCTAGGGGAAGAAATTCACCACCCCTTGTTGTCCAGAGTTCCAGGCTCCCACAACACAACCCAAGGCATCATCCTAAACGGAAAAACAAAATTCCTCGGGCCTCATTGTACTTCGCGTTCCTCTGGGGCGGCTACCTGCATAAAGCAAACAAGAGAACAAGCGAACAAAGAGAAGAAGAGAACGTCTGCTCACCCTGTTGTGAAAGTGTCACGGGTTATCTGCCTTTGCTGGCAAAAATGTGACATAAGGTGTTTGACTCTTCTCCCGCTCAGTCTCTCGCTGCTTCTCTGCTCCGGTCTGTGGGGGACCGGAACACAGTTTGTGTGCCCTAGAAAACAGCTGCACGGAGGGTAGGAAGGCACCTTGCAGGATGGTGAACCAATGACAGTCGGTGGATATTAAAAAAATAAAAGATCGAGGTCACCTCCTGTCTTTCCAACTCCCCTCCCCAACCCCAGCCCCTTTGCAATTCCAGTTTCCAAAAAACAATCTTATCCAGGGCATAAAGTGTATCTGTTGTTCTAGCTGACGGGCTCTGGAATTCGGCTGAGCTCACATAAAGTTGATTGTTTGTGTGTCTAGGTGACACCTGGCAGTCTGTAACTGCTCTGTGCTTCGTTTGGCTTAGCGTTTGCTTTTCCTTTCCAGCAAGGCCTGGGAAAGGGGATAATAGGTATTTCTTAGATGAATAAATCGGGAGCAACGCTGGTTTTGTTCCCTTGTGTTCGAAGAGGCCTAAGGTACTTTTCACTCCACGCCCCAGCTGTCCCCGCAGCGTTGTCAGAAAAGGTGTTAACTACTTTGTTAGCTTCTTCCTAAAGAGAAGTGTGTTGGTTGGTTTGGGCCACGGTGGGGAGGGACGGCGGAGTGCAACGGTGAAGGGCAAGGGCACCAAGCCAGGTTCCCTGGAATAGTATCCCTACCTAGCACTTGGGAGGTGTAGGACCTTGCGTAAGTTACTTCCCCTTTCTGTGCCTCAGCCTCCTCACCTGGAAAATGGGGACGACCCAAGTTGCGACAGCCTACAAGTCCCCAAGTTGCGACAGCCTACAGTTGTAATAAAGTAGTTCGTATTGTAAGGTGCTTCGGGGGAAGCGAATGTATGCTAAGTGTCCTATAAATGTTCACTAAGTAAATGAAATAAAATGCTAATTTTTTTTATATTTTTTAAGTTGCTGGTCACTTAGTTTGAAAGGGAGCGCAAGTGGGGGAGGGGCAGAGAGAGGGAGAGAGAGAGAAACCCAAGCAGGGTTCCGCACGGTCAGCACAGAGTGGCTCAGCTTCACCAACTGTGAGATCGTGACCTGAGCCCAAGACTCAGACGCTTCGCCGACTGAGCCCCCCGGGTGCCCCTAAAATGCTATTTTCAAGAAAGGATGATGCGAATTCATGGATGGCCAGTAAGTGGCCCAGCATACGAGTGAACTCATATTTATTGGTAGAAGATATCTGAAAGCGTGTTAGGAAGGAGTTCAAAGCCATAGTTTCTCTCGGGGGGGGGGGGGGGGGAGCAGAACTCTGGTGATCGATAACGTCTGCCTCGGGATCTGATAGGGCAAGTGGCAAGACATGTGTCCCGTTTCTGCCATCCCTGATGCACGTGTGATATTTGCTGCCTCACAGGTTCCAAGGACCCGACAACACGAGAAAGCCTGAATGAATAGTTTTGAGAATCACTTCTGTGCAGATATTATGCCAAGCGTTAAAATCAGAAAGATGAGTGAGGCAACCACTGCTCTGAAGATTTAGAGACCAGAAGGAGAGAGGGGCCCATGAACTAGAAGTTAAAATACAGCGTGAAGAGTTCGAAGGTAAGCACAGAGCGTGGAGCGCACCAAGGGGTAGCAACTGACACGCCCCAACACGGGAGGGAGGCATGAGAATTTTGAGAGGAGTCCACTTCCTGTAAAATATCATGAGCTACTCATATTGCCCTCCGGTGGTAAACAACTAGACTAATGGAAAAAGCATATGGGACCATGGTTTTCAGACACTGGACAAGAGTCATCATAGGACCGTGATCCCAGAGGGAAGGAAAAGAAGGTGAGCCTGTGACTTCGTTGGCCCAATGGCCGGGACAGTTCCAGGCACTGGGTGGACCAGCCCAGCAGAGCCTGTGGAATGACTGAGGGGAGGCGATAAAGGTGAAGTCAAGAAGGCTAAGGCCGCTAGAACTGAGCACCAGAAAGAAGGCAGCTCCCTGGAGAGAAAACTGCAGAGATCGCCAAGGGCAATGACTCTGATCACAAATCGTAAATATGTTCAAAGATGGAAAAGAACATGTGAACGAAGGAAGAGAAAAATGGAAAATAAAGACAGAAATTGAAAATGTAAAAATAAGGTAAAACATCTGAATTAAAAATGACTCAGGATTGATTTACAGTACACATCTTCAATTTATCAGCTTTTACCTTCAAATTACATGTCACCCCTTCCCATGTTGTCTAAGAACCTTACAATATACTTCTCTCCTCCATCGTTGTGCATTGTTACCATACATTTTACGTTTACTAGATTGTAAGTCCTACAATAAAAACGTATTAGTTTTTCTTTTAATGATCAGTTATCTTTTAAAGTAATTTAAAAACAAGGCAAGAATTGCCTTCTACATTTACATGCATGTTTACAAGTTGGAGTACTAACCATTCTTTTTTGGTCTCATATCCATCTGGCATAATTTTTTTTTATGCTTGGATAAATTCCTTTAATGCTTCTTTTAGTAGATGTCTTTAGTGATGCATTCTCATAGTTGTTGTTGGTCCTAAAGTCTTTATTTTGCATGTATTCTTTTAAAAGTTACTTTTGCTGGACATAAAATTGTGGGTCGGCAGATTTTATGCCCAACGCTTCAAAAAAATTATTTTTTTTCTGTTTATTTTTGAGAGAGAGAGACAGAATGTGAGTGGGGGAGGGGCAGACAGGGAGGGAGACAGAATCCGAAGCAGGCTCCAAGCTCGGAGCTGTCAGCACAGAGCCTGATGCAGGACTGAACCCACAAACCGTGAGATCATGACCTGAGCCAAAGTCGAGTACTTACCTGACTGAGCCACCCAGGTGCACCCCCCCTCCCCTGACATTTCAAATGTGTCCTTCCATTGTCTGATGGCCTTCATGGTTTCTGATGAGAAACGTGTTGTTATTCTTAAGATTCTCTGTTTCTCTATACAGAATGTGTGTTTTTTCTCTGGCTGCTTTTAAATTTGTCTTATTATCACATATTTTCAAAGAATTTGATTCATGTGGGGGTTTTGTGTGTGTGTGTGTGTGTGTGTGTGTGTTTTCCTATGCTTCTTCTTGTTTAGGATCTTCTAAACTTCCTGGCTCTGTGTGTTTCTGGTTTTCATCACCTGGAAAATTTTTCAGGCATTATTTTAATCTATTTTTTTCTTTGCCTCCTAAGTTTTTCCCCACTTCTTTTAGTCCCTTAATTTCTATTGCTATGCCTTTAATGTCTCTGATCTTCTTTTCTCCAATGTCTAATCTGTTCAGTAATTCATAGGACAATTAAACCAAAACCTAATAAGGATATAAAGTACTTGAACAAAACTTCAAAAAAAGTTTTATAATTGCCATTTGTAGGAAACTCCACCCAACAGCAGTGGAAAACACAGTCTTTTCAATTGCACATGAAACACTCAGCAAGATAGACCACACTCTATAAAACAAAACTCAATGAGGTTTAAAGGACTAAAATGTAGAGCACATCATCTGATTGTAATGAAAGTAAACTCAAAATCAATTAAAAAATTGATTTCTGAAAATGTTCAAATATTAAGTTTTTTATAAATCCACAAAGAAAATTAGAAAGACATTTTTTAACTAAATGAGAATAAAAGGACAACATATTAAAATCTGGGGGAAATTAGCTAAAGAAGCATATGGAGAGAAAATCTATTGCATTAAAATCTTCTGTTGGAAAATTTATAAGTATACAACTCAATTATTTAAGCTTATATGTAAAGACATTAGAAAAGGAATGGAAGATTAAGCCCAAAGTAGACAGAAGAAAGAAAATAATAAAAATAAGAATGGAAGGCAATAAAACAGAAAGAAGAAAAATTATAGGGAAATTAACAGTAAAATACAAAGCTGTTTTGTGGAGAAAGATCAATATAATTGATAAACCTTTAACAGTGATTTTAAAAAAGACAAAAATTATCAGTATCAAATAAAAGAAAGAATACTGCTATGGTTTCTACATGCTCTAAAAGCATAATAAGATCATATCATGAACAACGCCAATAAATTTGACAACTTGGATAAAACAAATACCTAAAAGACACCAACTACTGAAAAGAAATAAACAATAGCTCTGTACCTATTGAGGAAACTGAATTTGTGATTAAAGACCTTCCCACAAAGACCTCCAGATTCAGGTCCAGATGACTTCATCAGTGAATTCAACCAGACAAAGGAGCAAAAATGCAATTCTGTACAAACTCTTCTGGAGAGTAAAAGAGAACAGAATACCTTCTATATCATTTTCGAAGCCAGCACAGCCTGGGTATCAGAACTAGATTAAGATATCACAAGAAAAGAAAACTATAGGCTAACATCGTAACAAACATGAGGGCAGAAACTTTAGAAAATTGGATTTAGCAATAAATGAAAAGCCAATACATCATGACCAATTGGGGTTTATTTGAGAAAGCAATAGTTGCATTAAAATTAGAAAAATCTACTTTATTTATCATATTAATAGACACAAAATAGATATGCTAATTTCAATAGATGCAGCAAAAGAATTTAACAAAATTCAATATCCATTTATAATGAAAAAACTCTCAGCAAACTAGAAATAGAAGAGAATTTCATCAACCTGAAAAAACAGCATTTATGACAATTCTACACTTAACATCAGACTTAATGGTGAAAGATTATATGAGTTTCCTTTAAGCATAGGAACAAAGTAAAATTACTCTTACCACTTGTATTCAACATTGGATTAGAGGACCTAGTCAGTGCAATATGGCAAGAAAAAGAAATAAATGACATACACATTGGAAAGAAAGAAGTAAAACTGTCTTTACTCATAGACATTAAGGTTGAATTTGTACAAAATCTTAAAGAATCTAAGAAAAAAATCTACAAAGAAGCCAGGAGAATTAATAAATGAGTTTATTAAGGCCATAAGATGTCAATAAATAAATTCAGTTGTATTACCATATGCTGGCAGCCCAGTGTTGGAAATTGAAATGAAAAAAAATCTATAATAGTGTCAAAAAAAAAGAAAAAACCAACAACAACATAAAAGGGGCACCTGAGTTGTTTGGTCAGTTTAAGCATCTGACTTTGGCTCAGGTCATGATCTCATGGTTTTTGGGTTTGAGCCCTCCATTGGGCTCTGCACTGACAGCTTGGAGCCTGGAGCCTGCTTCAGATTCTGTGTCTCCCTCTCTCTCTCGCTGCCCCTCCCCTGCTTGTGCTCTCTCTCTCTCTCTCTCTCTCTCAAAAATAAACATTATAAAAACCCACACAAACTATATAGGGATAAACTTAAAGTATAAGCAAAGACCTTAACTTGTAAATTATAAAGCATTGCTATGAGACATCAAAAAATATCTAAACAAATGTAGAAATGTATCATGTTTATGGATCAAAATTCTCAGTAATGTTTAGATGTATATTCTCCCCAAATTCAATACAATCTCGATCAAAATCCCAATAGCCTTTTTTTTTAATGACAAGATGATTCTAAAATGTATATAGAAATACAAAGGACCTAAACTAACTCACAACATGAGAACAAAGTTGTAGGCCTTACACTACCTTATTTCATAAATTGCTGTAAGGCAGTGTGGTGTCGGCACAGTTTAAATTCTTTTAACATTTATTCATTTTTGAGACACAGAAAGAGACAGAGCATGAGTGGGGGAGGAACAGAGAGAGAGAGGGAGACACAGAATCCGAAACAGGCTCCAGGCTCTGAGCTGTCAGCACCGAGCCTGATGCGGGGGCTCGAACCCATGAACCGTGAGGTCATGACGTGAGCCAAAATCAGATTCTTAACTGAGTGAGCCATCCAGGCACCCGTCATAGTTTAGACATACAGATTCCTGTTACAGAATAGAACGTCCAGTAATAAACCTACACGTCAGCAGCTAATTAATTTTCATAAGAGTGACGATGTAATTCAACAGGGACAACATAGTTTTCTTCAACAAATGGTGTTGAAGCAGATATTCATGCATTAGCCAGCCTCCAAGATGACCCCAATTATCTTGTCCCTTAGCATCATGTCTTTCCATAGTACCCTTCCATTGAATCTGAGCTGACTCTTGCGACCAATGGAATAAAGCAGAAGTGAGGGAGTGGCTGACTTCTCAGCTCACAGTATGGAAATCAGGCCGTTTTGTTTCTCTGCTCAAAACACTCGAATAGCTTCCTGTCTCACTCAGAATAAAATCCGAAGTCCTTACCCTGGCTTGCTGATATCTCTGTTGACTACTTCTCTCGCCTCATTTTCTACTCCTCTCTCCCTTACTTTGTGGGCACGTTGTCGTCACAGTTGCTGGAGTCTGCCTTGATCTTGAAATCAGCGTGGCTTCCTCCCTCCCTTTACTCCAGTCTCAGATTAAATGCCACCAACAGAGTCCATCCTGACTGCTCGCCCAACATAACCCAGTCCCCACAACCACTTCTCTGCTGATCTGTGTGTCGCAAATCACCAAGTGACATGTTGAATATTGGCATGTTTGCTTTCTCTTGCCTGCTGCCTCCTCCCTCTTCCCCACGCACATTGGCATCTATGAAAATAAGCTCTGTAAGAAAAAAAAGCCTTTCATCTGGAAGCACTATGAAAATAGGGACTTCATTCCGTTCAGTGCCGAATCCCCAACTCCTACAAAAACACCAGGCACGCGGTAGGTGCTCATCAAACATATTAAAAGAACAAATAAACCCTTGTACTTTATCAGACTGGGAAAAGAGTGGCCTACAAGAAGTTAAAGTGAGGCAGAAATTCAAAGAGAAGAAATGAAAAACAATGGGAGCAAATCAAAACAAACAAGCAAACAAAAGAAGGGTTTATCACAGGATCATGCCAGCCCCAACACCTCACAGTCTTGGGTCAGCTAATGGTGAGAAACTAAGTAATATTCCAGGAGTTAAGCCAAGTTGGTAAGTCTGGAGCCATCCAAGCAGTTCGACTTGCAGAAATATGGCCCTGTTGAGGGGACCTCAAAATATAGAACAAACAAATAGGCCGGCTGTGGTTTTGGTATTACCTTCTGGAATAAGAAATACCCTGAAACTGACCATTTCTGGGTTATTGTGAGGAGCACGTGAGTGGAATGAAAGAGAAAGTTATTTTCTCTGAACAGGGAATCTGGGGGCAGATTATACTCAGATTCTAACAAATGCTATAAAAACAGAACCTTAAAATCTAGTGCTCTCTCTCTCTCTCTCTCTCTCTCTCATTCCCAGCTCTGCTTTCCTCACTACCTTTCTTCCTAAAGCTCCAGCTATTCCTGTCCCGATTTTCCCATGAACGTGGAGGGTAGAAGCACCGTGGAGGTCCCGTGGTTGAGGTAGAGAGAGTTGTCTCCCAATATCCATTTCTCTTTTCATTTTACCTGTGCACCTGGCCACCCGGACACACACTGCAGTGCCTGTCTTCCACTGATGCGTACGGGTTTTCAGGCTGGAACCGATGCGCGCAAATCTTCGGTCATCATCTTGGGCACATTTGCCACAGAGGACCTGTTTCTTCCCACTGGCTGGGACCTAGCAATTCACCTGACCAACCTGGGTCCCCGGATGACTTGTGTGTAAAAACCCTCTGGGCCACCCGGGTCTGTTTCATAAGAGCAAAATGAACTTCTGTTTCACGTGTCTTCGTTACAGCTGTGTAGCCAGTATCCCAAAGAACAGTGCGACAGTGCAGTAGGAAAGGCATGGAATCTAGAGTCAGAAAAGCCCAAGTTCAGGGCCCACACACCAGGCCTGTGTTCCCAAATCTTCTTTCCTCAAAGTAAAACAGATAAAAACTGCCTTGCGAGGGATTGCGTGTCTACAACTTTCAAAGTAGGTATCGTCTCTAATCTTCGGTATTTGCTCAGTGAAATGTTATGCTTATCCACTCTATTGGCCATACAGAAATGCCTATCCGAAGCCACAGCAGTTGAGCATGTCGGGAAAGAAAGGGACAGGTCCTTGTCCTTTCTCATATCCGTGAGCCCTTTTCCTTTTTCTTTAATCTCCTGGGAGTAGCATTCAATACCAAGTATTTCACGCCAAATGCTGAAGACGGTCCACACAAGTCAAGTTGGGAAGTGTTCATGGCTCCGGCCTTCTTAATCTTACTTAAGTCAAAGTATTTCCCGTCCCTCCAACCCATTACTGCACAGAAGCCTTGATGACAACATACTGTGTCCTGCTCTCAAATCATGTTCTTCACCTTAGCTCAAAAAGCTAAAAACTAAAGACAAGGCAATACCTCCCTGATCCCCCAAATAGGATTTCTGCGATTTCAAAACCCTCGATGAGGAAATGCGTGAAAATAACTTGTCAACTAGAACAAGACCGGTACTGTGCAAATCCTTCAAATCTCCCCAGGGAGGGTTCCCATCCCTCCCCTCTCTGGAACTTTCCTCTCGAAAGAAATCTGCAACTTTCACATCAGCCGCAGAAATCTCAGACAAACACACAGCACAAAAGAAAAAAAACGAACCAAAACAAACAACAAACAAAGCCACACCAGCTTTCCAGATGTGATGTACTGTAATGTTTACCATTTTAAAGGAGTCACTTCTTAGCCTTCCACACAGGAACTAACCCGTTTGTTTCGCTCAAATCACTTCACATGATAAAGGACTTATGCACATTCAGCGGGAGTTCTGTCATCCTGAGGTGACGAGTTGGCATTGGAGAATTTATCTCTACCATCCACTAGTATGAAAAGCTGGTGCTGCGCTTTTTTAACACGGCAAAAACAGTGAGAAAGTTGCAGTTCTGGCTTGTGAATTCATCAAGAGCCGACTTCATGAAATCTTAATGAACAGATTCAAGCTAGGGCTGGGGAGAAGTCATTCAGGCAAACAAAAATGCATTAATGCAACATTAAGCCCAAGAAAGTATAGACCTATAAAGCTTGAAAACGTAGTCACTGCAGGTAAAATAAATAGGGCCCTTTTGTATGTGTGTGTATTGATGCATTTGTATGTGTGTGTACATATATACACGTAAGAATGTACATATGTATAGAGAGAGAGACAGAGACAGAGAGACAACGCATGCATTAAATAACCATAACTCAGGATATTATGATCTAACATTATACAGTGGAACTTTCAGTAATGATGGATTAATAACCTCAGGTCAAAAGCTGCCCTTGGACTTGCCCTGAAAATTGCTGTCAGCAAGGGAGATTTTGACCTAGCATTTTAGAAAGAATCCCTGAAAGCATAATTTACTCCGATATATATGGAGGGATAGATATGTAACAGGTTGGAGGTGCCCGGTTTGTGTTATTTTGGTTTTGGTTTGCTTTTGGTTTTATATTGTTTTGTTTTGTTTTTTGGCGGACAAAGATGTTTGTCTAAGGCTAATAGAACTAACTCCACCGCCTTTCTCTGCCGCTGTCTCCGAGTTGTGCTCTATAGACACCAACATCTTCAAGGTCCTCCAGGCGACCCACCCATCTGGGTGATACTCATCTGAAAAGCACAGCCAGGATAGGCTGAACTCTGGGTGAGGTTTCCAGCAAAAGTGGGGGACGGGGTCAGGGAAGCATTATAAGGGGGCATGAATCCCAAATGCCAATAAGAGAGGGAAATCGTGGTCGACTCTGAGGTCCAGCAAATATTCGTGGGACACTTTCTCATATGACTGACAGTCACATCTTCACCAAGGCTCTGTGGAGAGCAGTTGCACCTGTCCTTGGACATGAGATGTTTGCTGCTGCTTTGCTGGCCAGGTGGTGAGCCAGGGCATAAACACATGCTTTCTACTACCAGATCACCCGCTTCTTCACCAGTCCATGCTGCATCATGTGATTCTGGTGCAATTCTGTTGTCCACCCTTGCCAAGGACATGTGGCTCCTTCCTTCACTCTCATCTGCAAAGAGGCAAAAGTCTTGAGCGGAGAGTGAAATGGAAAGGCGCCGTCCCTGAGGGACTCATCTGAATTGCAAGAGAGATTGAACTAGGGCTGGTTTTGTTCCTGCATCCATATGCATCCGGCTGGCACACGTCCCTTCTTAATGCTGCTCACATACTCAATTGAAATCAGTCGAAGCAGCTAGCTAGCACAACCTTCTTTTAAATAAGAGTGCTTCCCACCCAGAACATCTCAGAGTGATAGAAAATAGACACGGAGCCATCAGAGATTCCAACTGGACTATTTGAGCTAATGGTAGGTTTATCTCCCCATAAACATTTTATTATTAATTCTTTAAGTGGTTAGACCCTTTATAATACCTTCACCTGATGATACCATCTACTTGTCAGGTGTATTACTGGGAGAATTGTAATACAAACATAAGGGATCATGTTTTGGTCACCTGTGGTTAATTTTTCGTAGCGAAGCCACTGAGGAACCCAATATGGAAATGTCAAAATTGCCTCCGAGTGAAAAGCTCAATTTGAATATTTATGTACACGCTCCAAGTTGAGGTAACCCAGCAAACTGTTTGATAAAGACAAAAGGATTGTGCTGTTTGTGCATTTTAATTTGCAAAACAAAGAGCATCCCACAAATGTGATTTAGTTATATTATTACACACTTTAGTATTCATGCATCTTATTTTCTATAAACCAAAACAACAAGACATGTGTTGCAAAATATCAGCGTTGCCACGATTCATACCTCTTCCAGTAGAACTTTGGTTGACGGGTGCACAGTCAAGCAGGGAGCCCAGCTGCAACCAGAGAGAGAAGATATTTTTATCAGTAAAAAATGAGAATAAATGAAATAGGTCACGATGTAAAAAAAAAAATGTTTCCCTTTCTCAGCACAGTGCCACACCAACTATTTTCTTGTTTAATGCGTCTGTCATCTCTGCCCCTGCTCCCCATTACTTCCCACTGCCAGCACCGACAACCCCATTCTACCTTCTGTCTCTACCACGTTCACCAAGCACGGCTCCGCTCATAAGTGGAATCACACAGGGTTTGTCCTTTGCACCTGGTTTATTTCACCTAACGTAACGTTCTCGAAGCTCATCCGTGCGGTTGCGTGTGTCCCGATTTTCTTCCTTTTAAAGGCTGACTAATAGTCCATTCTGGGAACATACTACATTTTGTTCATCCGTTGATCAGTCATTGGACATTGGGTCATGTTTTGATGGCATTCTGATGGGGCTTGTTTGCTTAGTTTTGTTTAACTCATTTTGAATGTCTTAGGGCATTGTCACCTCCAGTATTTTTGCCCTGACCGCCCTCTCTCCTCCTAACTGCTTCACCCATTTACTTCATCTCTCCGTGACGTCCAAGCAAGATTAAATTGTGATGACTATATTCCATTTGCTAAAATGAAAATAGAAATAAGCCATATTATAAATCAAGAATTAAACCAGAGAAGGCGTTTCTACCCAACCTCTAGTTACTTTGGTAAAAACTTGAGAAAAACATTCACTCCTTGAGTAGTCCAGGATTTAAATGGTAGAAATTTAAGAGGCTTTCTCCTCTGATTGGGAAATCCCAAGTCATTCTATACAACCCTGAGAGGGTCAGACTAGCGTGTTTGTGCAGAGGGCATACACTGGCAGAAATTAGGTAGGCTGCCAGAACTCCGTTTCTTCATTCCTTTGGCACACTTGTATTGAGTGCTTATAATTTGTAAGGCTTTGTACTAGCTTTGTGGATATAAGCATTAGCAAAACCAATATAGCTTTGGCCCTTGTGATGTTCACTCTCTCTAGAGAAGCCAATATTAAGCAAATAGTTCCCAAGGTAATGTAAAATTTCAACATGAAAAAGTGCCAAGTGAGATCAAAATAGTGAAAGAAGTATAATGCTATAATAGCAAAGAGCAAAGGAAGCTGACGCAGTCCCATGTATGGTGGGCGTTTGGGGGGTTAACAGGGGAGAGAGTGTTCTTTTCAAACGAACACAATTAGTATGATATGAATTTGATGTATTGTATTGAGGGGTGATGATTCGGGGTTTTCACTTCCCCTTCCTTTCCATTCATTCATTCAGACAGTTGGCCATTGGTCAAGGTCAGTTAGCCAAGATTTTATTAAGCACCTACTATGTGCATTGCACAATGTCAGGTGCTAGATAGAGACAGAATGATGAACCAGACAAGCATGGTCCTTATGCATGCAGACTTGCATCCGACTGGGGCAACATGCAAAACCCCAGAAAAGTAACACATAAAATAAAGACAAATGCTATAGGTGAAATGAAGGAAACCAAACCAGGCTTGGGGAATAACGTGGTGGGTGGTTGGGTAAGGATTCCTTGAGAAGATAAGGTTTAAGAGGAGTCCAAAAAGCTGAGAAAGAGCTGGTTGTAGAATGAAACAAAGGGAAGAGCATTGTGGCTAATAGGAACAGCATAAGCAAAGCCAGTGGTGAGTTTGGCAAAAGCATTTGGAAGACCACTGTGGCTGGAGGACAGTTGGATTGGAAGTTGAGGTGTGAGATGGGCAGAAGCCTCTAGGCCTTGGCAATAAGTTTAGGGTTTCCTTCCTTCCTTCCTTCCTTCCTTCCTTCCTTCCTTCCCTCCCTCCCTCCCTTCTTTCTTTCTTTCTTTCTTTCTTTCTTTCTTTCTTTCTCATAATCAGACAAGATCTAGGTCCTTGCTCTTGCTGCTGTGTGGAAGACAGATTAGGGATGGCATTTAGGAGCAGCCCAGGACAGAATGGCTGTGCCCTGTTTGCATAGTTTTGTTGTCTTTGGATGTCCCTCCCACTAGAAGGTAAGCTCCACAAGGGAAGTACCTCTGTCTGCTTTTGTTCACTGCTACGCCCTCGGGGCAATGCAAGAGTTGGTACAGATATGTGTTGCTCTTGTTCACATAAGATAATCCATCCTTTGAATAACGCTCTCGAAATATTCACTGCAATACATCAAGGTAACGACCAGGATACATTTACTAAAAAAAAAAAAAAAAAAAAACAAACCTGTGGTGGGGATGCTTATCATTTCTCCTTGGCCTAAGAATTCTCAGTGAATATACCAATGTCACTCTACTTTCAAGCAAAGATTTAATATCTGGAAGCAGCAGTAAGATTGCAGATCACTAAGGCTTCATTACCTTTACAAAACAGACTACAGGGCATTTACGCGTGTGCTCTGAAATATTATCATAAAACTAAACCTCACTTGTCAAAACAAACAAGCAGAGCCAATTCTACGAGGCATTACAGCCTCAATAGCAATTGCATTATTTTTACAAGCTAATTCATAAAAGCAGATAATTCAAATGGCACACCCCTTCATAAATGCGAATGTGAGACTCTACGGCACCGATACATCAATGCGGATGTAGAAATAACTATGCCGATCCCTCAATAAAAGTGTTTTATTCTCATTGCTATTGGATAAATATGCCATCTGAATAATTTACTTCTTTCCCTTCTTGAAGTCATATTTCTAAAGGTACAAATTCAGATCCATGATTAAGAAAAACTACATTCGATTATAGTCTGCCAAACTTCAAAAGATGAATACGAATTATAACTGATAATGATAATAGGAATAATAGTGAAGCATTTGGTACGGAAGTCTCACTACACACACTTGAGCCAATTAGTCACCCAAACACTTCCGATTGTTCTTGTATTCTGGCATTGTGTAAACAAAACATCTGAATGAATGGCTGCATTTTTGCGTTCTCGTTCAAATGTGTTTACTCAAAATTATTGCAACTTTTAAGGAGAGAGTGCTTTTAAAGGTACTTATGCAAAATACGCTTTGACTTGATTTATTGTCACAGGAAAAACAATTATCAATGACTTAACTAATCTCTCTCCTACCTTATATGTGCACAGGATAAGTAAACCCCACAGATACGGATATAAAATAACACTTAATACGCCTATGATCATTTTTGTTCCAAGTCCCTTTCATATTCCACCCTGAGTAAATATAGAAAGAGCCACACCAGTTTGGGATCCAGCTGGAGTCTTCCAGAGAATCATGCTATATCATACTAGATATTATACTATATATATACATGTATATGGTATGTGGAATATATGTGTGTGTATGTGCGTGTATAATATGTAGAAAGTAAACTTACTCTAAAATGTAAAAATTTATATCCTGATTGTTATTAAGGGTTCATAGGATCATATTTCCAGTTTTAGTTGAGCGAAAGTACTGATCGGAAGTCATTCACTGGTATGATAAGAACTTCTATGTTTGGAGCTTCTATTTGATCCTAAAAGCAGCTCTGTTACCAAGATTTAATCCTAACTACAGGTCTTCATCCAGTAGGTGTAATGGACCTTGTTTCTTGATCCTTGGGCAACATTTGCATCATTTGGAATGTAAATTGGTATTTCCAATTGAAATGTTCATCTGTTTATCAAGGGCTATTTCAGACTAGGATCTACGAGCAACATTTGACTAGCCTCAAATACAGAATAGTATGTACTGGGGTGTGGGGTGAGGGAGGTCTTGAAAAGCTCACAGATTATTGAATTGAATTGTAAAAAGAAACAGGATTTAAAACAGATGAAATGCGAAGAAATGAACGATATCAGCAAGCACTCTCAAAATAAGTAAGACTATAATATAATATGAATTTGTTCTTGAAAAGGCCTTGACTTGAAAGCTGTTGAAATTCTTTGATGGAAATTGCTATATAAGCACAAGGCATTGACATTATTAGTAATTGTTGTTATACAACATTAGTTGAAAATAGCAACGCAGGAACTTGCGGTAAGTTTCACAGGCATAAACATCACGCACCCTGCTAACATTTTGGCAAAAAATAAAATAAATGAACATATACACTGATTATTATTTTTACTCTTTCCACACCTGGAAAATAAACATTACAACTGGATGAGTAAAATGTCAAATGCATCAAGTGGCATTTGATTGCCTAGAAATAGGATTCTTAAAGCAATGAGTGGTTTCTTTTCCTAATGTGATCTCATTTAACCCATGTCCTTTATTCAGCAATCTCACTTTGAGTGCTGACTACCTCCCAGGCACTGTGCTAGGAACCCCACAAGAGACCAACCGAGCACCTGAAAAAGGCCCTGGCTTCAAGGCGCTAAGAGCTCAGTGGAATTAACTGGTTGTATAATTGTTATGATAGTATAAATAACATCGTAACTAATATTTGATTGAACCTCAACTCAATAAGAGTAAAACGCAAAATGTTCAGTTTCTCTTTCTTTTATTTCTTTAAGGTTTATTTTTGAGAGAGAGAAAGAGAAACAGAGCATGAGTGGGGGAGGGGCAGAGAGAGAGGGAGGCACAGAATCCGAAGCAGGCTCCAGGCTCTGAGCTGTCGGCACAGAGCCCGACACGGGGCTTGAACCTACGAACCGTGAGATCATGACCTGAGCCGAAGTCGGACACGTAGCCGACTGAGCCACCCAGGTGCCCCTAAAATGCTTAATTTCTGCATTGGATATGCATCCAAAGAAACTTTCAAGGTCCTTTGGATAAAGGTGTTGGAGAAGGTGCTCCATCTTCTTTCCAAATACAATGCCTCTATTTACCACTATAGGTATTGATGGAACAAGCTACTTCAAAGGGCCTCTTGCCTTTAACAATCTCTTCTAGACCAACATCTGGCCTCAGTGCATCTTGTAGGTGTGTCGTAAGCCCCAGGAAAAGTAAACACAATAAAATATATATTCACAGTCAATTAAGTTTTAAGATTTACCACTTTAGGGACAAGATAGATTAGAAATTCACAGGAGAGGTTCCTATCCCGACCCCAGAGGCTTAAGGGAGGTTGAGGTCTGAATTGACTCCGCCATGAAATGAATCCGCAATGAAAACCAGTATTTAACTTAATATTTTCCGTGTCTCTCCTGCATGTTGTTCAAATCAGGGAGTTTCTCTCTGATCTCAGTAGTTATCTTCGGCCTGTCACAAATTTTGATTCCAATTTTTGTCATGTTGAAAGTTTAAAGGAGTGAAGAATACTTCCAGAAAGGATAATTTATATTATTTCTTACAGGGGAGTCAATTGCCCTGTGAACAGAGGAAGAACTCTGGTGTCAGATCTCTCTCTACAAATGCAATATAGGAATCACTGGCAAAGTAAAATGCTGCTGTGTGGGGAAAAGCAAAACAAAACAAAACAAACAAGTGAGGAGAAATGCCACAATGTGTAAGCCAGGGGAGAAAAGTGTGGCCACCACGAGTTAACCAGGCCAACTCCATTAATTAGATGACAGTGCCGGGGCTTTGCACTAAAACGAGGTGTGGAGAACTTGGAAAGGGTCCAGGGGAACACAATACCCGTGTTGGAAAGTCTGGAAGAACTGGGGATATTTATTCTTCCAGAAGAAAGCCAAGGGTTGGTTTTGCGTCTGTGTGTTTACATAATAAAGAAGAACCAAGGTAGGGCGACTGGACAAGTTGAAAGGGTCAGAAGGCAGCAGGGGGATTTAGGGCATGTCCGGTCCAGCAATAATCACTTGTTCACATGCTTGGGGGAGGCCCTCAACCAGATATAGGTGATTTGATTACTGCCTGGGCAGAGGAGGTCAAGACCGCTAAAACCAGAGAGAGCTGCCTAACTCCCTCGGGAACCACCAATTCACACATCACAGTCCCATGGGACCGAAACCACATTCCCTCTGCTCTGCCTCCCCCGCCCCACCCCAGCCCTTTGCCAATCACCCACATCAATAACAATGATCCAGAGCCCAGAAGAGAAGAAACACGGACTTTCAGTAAATGATGGGTGCAAGGCAGGTGATTAGGCAGTTTCCTTTGTTTTGCTTTCTTTTATTTTTCTTTTCCTTTCTCTTTAGGAAAACTTGAAAGGTTCTGATTCTTTGCTCTTTTTAATAATAAGGGAAACACAAAAACATAATAAAATCATTTAAAACATGGCAGTAGTAAATAAGATACAGAAATTCACTATCCAAAATGGTGGCTACTAGCCGCAAGGGACTGTTGAGCGTATGAAAACCAGATTGCAAAGACGTTGGACGAAAACCAGATTGTAAAACATCACGTTAAGAAGAATTTTATATTGATTATAGGTTGAGGTGATAATATTTTGGATAGATTACGCTGAAAATATGTACTAGTAAAGATAATGTCATACGTTTCTTTTTTACTTTTTTAAATGTGGCTACCGGAAAATTTAAAATTAAATGTGTGGTTCACTTACTTGCTTCTCCTTATATTTATGTTGAAGAGTGATAAAATAGAAGATGAAATAAAAGTTTCCTTTTCGGGGCTCCTGGGCGGCTCAGTCAGTTAAGTGTCCGACTTCAGCTCAGGTCCTGATCTCACGGCTCCTGGGTTCGAGCCCCGCATCGGGCTCTGTGCTGGCAGCTCGGAGCCTGGAGCCTGTTTCGGATTCTGTGTCTCCCTCTCTCTGCCCCTCCCCTGCTCATGCTCTGTCTCTCTCTCAAAAAAAATAAATTAATTAAATAAATAAATAAATAAAAGAAAAATAAACATTAAAAAAAAGTGTTTCAAAAAGTCCCCCTTTCCCCCCTACATTTCTGTCCCAGAAAAAGCACTTGAAACATTTTATGTATTCTTAAAGACCTCCCTTGATACATGGAAAGTTAAAAACAAAATGAAACCATTTTACATGCATTTTCCTGAAATTGTCTTTGTTTTTCACCTAACAGCAGATCTAGATTTTTCGTCGTTGGTAGATATGCAGCTCCCTCCCTATTCTTTGTTATTGCTACCTGCGTGCTGTAGAGAAATCCCCAACATTTATTTAATGTCCTTGTTTATGGAAACTTAAGTTGTTTTTCCACATTTCTATTTTAGTAATAATATTGCAGCAATATATATATATATATATATATATATATATACTTGGACTAGCTGGGTCAAAAGAAATGAGAATTTTTCATTTTGATAAAGACTACCAAACGACGTCCCAAAAAGTATCAAATTATGTTACCGTCTAGAACAAAAATATCAATTTCCCCACACCTTTGCCAAGCTTGTGAAGTTTTGTCCAACGTGATGGATGAAGCATATATCATTTTAATTTAGTTTGCCCTAGCCATAGCTGAGTTCCAGTGCTTTCCGCATGTTTAGGACTAGTTCGTGGACTAAGCAGAAAATGGCTTTCTTCGTTCTTACACCTTCCTGTTCCAAACCCAACCTGAGACTCAGACTTTTTCACCTTTTCTTCCTCTTCCTCACTCAGACAAATCCTCACATGTTTCCAAGACCTGACCGAGTAAAAGTCTTCATAGCTCTTTCAATCATAGGAGCGATCTTGTGTCCAGAACTAAAATGTCCAGCCCAGGCTCATATGCACGCAAGCTCTTTATTCAACTTTAGGCCGCTCTATTCTCCAGCGCTTTGTCCTCAGACTGGACCACCTCCCTCCCCATCCCCTTCCTGCCCTACTTCTTACCTCCTCCTCTGTGACCTACCCACCCCCCCCCCCCAATACTCACTTCATCAATTATCATTTTCTTTTTCTTGATGTTTGTAGAAGCTCTCTATATATTCTGGATATTAATTCTTTGTCTGATATGTACTCTGCAACTATTTTCTCCCAGCCTGTAACTTCTTCTTCTTTTTTTTTCAACTTTATCGTATCTTTTACCAAATATAGATTTTGAATGTTGATTTATCAATCTGTTCATTTAACTTCCGCAGTTTGTATGCTTAGCAAAGTCCTATATACTTCAAGATTATAGAAATAGATTCATTTTTTGTTTTTGTAAAAGCATCATTGAGACGTAATTCACACACATGATAACTTGTCCACTAAAGTGTAACCAATTCAATGGTTTTTAATATATTCATAGAGTTATGCCATCACCAACATGATCAACTTCGGAATATTTGCATGGCCTTAAAAAAGAACGCTGTACCCTTTAGCTTATCACCCACCCTCAATCCTCCTATCCTCGCCAACCCTGGACAACCGCTAATGTATTTCTTGTTTCTGTGGATTTGCTTTACTGCGGGCACTTCATATAAATCAAATCATACGATATGTGGTCTTTTGGAACTGGCTTCTTTCACTTAGCATAATGTTTTCAAGGTTTGTCCATGTTGTAGCATAAAACGCATTCCTTTTCATGGCACAATTATGCATTCATCACTTGATGGGCATTTGGCTTGTTTCCACCTTTTGGTTATTTTGAATAATACTGCTATGAACATTTGTGTACAAGATTTTGCATGGACATATGCTTTTAATTTTCTTGGGTCTATACCTAAGACTGGAATTTTTGACTCAAATGAGAACTCTAGGTTTAACTTTTTGACCTGCCAGTAAGTTTTGCAAAATGGCTGCACCATTTTATATTCCTCCCGAGCAGTGTATGAGGGTTTCAATTTCTCCACATCCTCACTGACACTTGCTATCATCTGATTTTTTTATTGAGCTGTGAGAGTTCTTTATGTATACTGGATACAAACCCCTTAGCAAACATACGCTTTACAAATATTTTCTCCCATTCACTGCTTGGTTTCTCACTTTCCTGGTACTGCCCTTTGATGCACAAAAGTTTTTATCTTTAATGAAACCCAAGTTATCTATTTTTTTTTTTGAACTTGTGATTTTGATGTCATATCTAAGAAGCCATCACTAGATCCAAGGTCACAAAAAGTTACTCCTATGTTTTCCTCCAAGAGTTTTACAGTTTTAGTTCTGACGTTTGGGTCTCTGATCTATTTTGAGTTCATTCTTGTACGTGCTTTGCGATAGAGATCCAGATTCATTCTTTTGCATGTAGATATTCATTTGTCCCAGCATCATTTCTTGAAAAAATTATTCTTTCTCCATAGAACTGTTTATGCACAATTGTTGAAATTAATTGACCGTAAATGTGAGACAAGACTCCTATAATTTTACTCTCATGTTTTTATAAATTTGGGTTTTTTAAATTTTTTTCACCTGCAATTATTTTGAGGTATGATGTGAGGTAGAGATCTATTTTTAAATTGGCTAATTGTGACAATATCATATTTGAATAATAGATTTTCTTTCTTTATAAACTTGAAAATTCATTTTATCTTATGCCATATTTTCCCACGTATATAGATCTATTTAAGAACTTTCCATTATGAAAAGTTCATGTCTAGGTGTATGTCTTTGTAACATTATTCTCATTAGCCCTTGATAAGAACTTATTTCTTTTTTGGCGATAGCATTTTGTTTTCTCTTATTTTGTAATTTCTCTCGCCCATTGTTTCTATTCTCTTTTTTCTGGAAAAGATGGGTACGTTTGGATCCGTCCCTTATGCCTTGTTTCATGTATTCTAACTCTTTGTGATTTTCTATTATTTTCTGGATGAATTCTTCCATTTAAACTTTACATTAATTCACTCTTTGTTTGCGTGTACATATGCGTATCTCTGTTATTTCCAAATCCCTTACTTAATTTTTTTAACGGCAAGTGAATGCAATATCTCTCCACACCTTTTGAGGACATTACTTTATTGCAAAAGTCACGGATTTGTTTCCGTAGTGGGCTCTGTCTGGTGTTCATGCATATCTCCTCATTCTTAACACTACTGTGCACACAAGCCAGTTGCCAGTGCCTGTATTTCTTTGCCTGAGGGCTTTCTCTTGCCTACGAAGCCCACATTGCTGCCAAAATTGCTGGCTGGAGGAATTAAGGAATTAAATCTCAGGAGCAGTCCTCAACCACCGACTATTGAAAGTTGGTGTAAAATTACCTGAACCCCCTCACTCTCAGGTTGGATCACCGACTCACGTGTTTGACCCGGATCCTGTTTCCCCAACAGGATTGAGTTCTCATTGCCACGGTGCATGCAGATTTGATGGCATTCACTTCCTTTCTCTCCTCCTGCTCTTTCCCTCACCTTCCAAAGACTTATTTGCACTAGAACCTGGGTTTGTTGCTGGGGAAACCCAAGCTGAGAGACCCTGTCACGGCTGAGCCTATTTCTTCGGGCTTTAGTTCTTCTATATTTTGTCTTCTGTGTGTCTACTTTTGGTGGCTGGTGAGTCTTGTTTCTTTGCTTACCTTTGTATTTGAGATTCCCTGCTACTTTGTTTAGGCTGAGAAACTTGTCTTAGAGGAAGTCTTATTTTGTTTTATTTTATTTTAATGCTTATTTATTTTTGAGAGAGAGCGAGAGAGAGCTCAAGTGGGGGAGGGGAGAGACAGAGGTAGACACAGGTGCAGGCTCCGGGCTCTGAGATGTCAACACAGAGCCCGATGCAGGGCTCGAACCCACCAACTGCGAGATCCTGAACTAAGCCGAAGTCAGATGTTTAAACCAACTTCCTTCCCCAGGGAAGTCTTGTTAGCATTTCCCTCCTAATTTCATCTCTCCTGCAGCCATACCCCACGTCACCTGTTTCAGTTTCTGATACATCCCTGGTTGGGGTGGGAGATGTGGGGATAGAGAGTAAAGATAAGAAACAAATGTAATCTGGTGACAGTGCCCTTAAATGTGGCATGTTCCCATTGTGAGTTTATAATACATAGGCACCTTTCTGGGTTTCTCTGAGGCTCCCCACTGGAAATCTCTAACAACAACTCCTTTGCTACATAGTGACAGCTGAGATTCCAACCCCCAGACTGGGAACATCCACACAGGCTTTCTCTTTTGGGGACCATTGCTTGTTCCCAATGCAGCTTCCTCTCCCCACTCTCACCATAGCCTTTTTATAGACATAAATCAAACACCCCATCAAATTCCACAGCCAACACGTCAGGTTATCCAAGAGGCTCCTTTAACGCCTCCCACCCAAACACACACAATTTGACTTAAAGAGAGAAGGAGACATCTCTGGTGGGGGGAGATAGAACAATGAACTAATACCTCTCCCAGTGTAAGTCCTCTTTTCCTGTGTCCCACCTCCTACCTCAACCTCCTCTTTGGTATGGGTTTGGAAACTTTCTTTAAGAAATCTTTTCCTACTCCAACGTCATAACGATATTCTCTTTTCATTTTCTCCTAAAAGTTTTTAAAGCTTTATTTTTTGACATTTAGATCCTTAACAAAGCAGTGCATTCTTCACTCTACTTAAAATCATCATGTCTGAGGTTCTCCAGTGGGTAACTCCAAAGAGAACAAAGCAGCCATGACTAGTTTTGGTTTCACATGAGACTTTTCTTTTCAGTACAAAGTGAGATCTCTGGGGACCTAGGATTTGTTAAGAGAGAAATGATGTCTGGATTCCAAAATCTCTCTGTTGCATATCAACCCACTTGGATTATAAAGGCTGGCCAAGGAAAGTGTCCATCCCACCTTGGAGAAACTGAAGAGTTTTTATAACATTGGGTGTAGAAAAAGAGAGAAGAGGATGAACTGCAGAAGAGATTGGAGATCAGTATGGAGTTTCTCACTCCAGCTACAATCCTGGCTGGCAGTTGGGATAATCAACAACCACTTCATTGAATAATTTCATAGATGGTGAAAATCCTAAGTGTCCTCACATAATTGCCATATTCAACATGACACCGACCATGTTGTAGGTCAAAAATGACTAAGGGGAAAAAAATCTCATCATAGAAAGGACTAGCGACAATATCCTGTGTATCTCTCAGCTCCCACGTAGAATAGAAGGATTTGTTTCTTTAGGCCAAAGACATTTTCCATGTTTTGTAACAGGAGCATAGGACAGGCCCCAATAATCCCCAAAGTTGCCCAGGAATTGGGGTGTAAACCATTGATCTAAGCACATCTCATGACTCCGGTGTAACGTTACAAATGGGCACGTTTTAAGATATTTCTGTCTTTCTAGGAAGGATCCCAAGTTTGAAATAGTTGTTGCGGACTTGATGTCTCAGTCCAAAATTCTCCTCATTATTTCTCTAACTCTACTGCCAACTTTACTGAAATTCCTGAGAGTGTCCAGTGGGAGAGAAGAAAGTTTGAGGAATTGAGATGCAGTGAACCTACCAGAGTGAAGCCTGCTGGTCAGTGACAGGAGCTCTAAGGAGGTCAGCTAACCTAGGTATTAGATAGAAGACATGGCTGAGATTCAGCGGAGAGCCATCCAACGCCAAGGTCAAGGGTGTTGGTCAAGTTGAGGGTTGGTTTGTGCTCCCCCTAATGAAGATTCCGGTATGGACCCTACTCTGTGGCAAGGTTGGAAAGATACTGCACCTCTGACCAGCAAGAACCAGAGGAGGACACTATGATATGAGGACAATGTAGTGGAAACTCCAGATTCCATCCAGGCGAGAAGAAGGGAGAGAAAAGCCCTAAAAGCCTAAACATTTACTTAAGAGAAACTAAATTAACCCCAAAGATATCCTTTTATAGGAAAGAAATCAATTTTCCTTTCATGGGCAGTTTCTCCCCTGTTCACTGAAGAATGGGGTCTCCAGCAGAAGATGAAATAAATTACAGAAAATTAAAGAAAACTACCTTTTGTCTGCAATGAAAACTCATTTCAGTCTACCATCCGCCCCCCTGCATGTAATAAGTCTGTGACAGGTATCTTTAGACAGTGCATGGTTTCGGTCCGATATTTTTTTTAAAGAAAAGTTTAAATGCTAGATTTTATTACCAACATTGACAAAGAAACATGCTGTATCTTCAGGGTCGCAAATGTTGGGAAATTACGATGTGCTCCATTTTTCACTTATTTTCAGTGTCTGCGGCAGTTCCCAGACCATGGGATGGAAACACGTGGTTAAAGGTAGAAAGCGCACTGCTTCTGCAGACAATCAATTACTTTTTCGTAACTGCAATTATGGTGGGAGTGCAAAACATTTAGCCTCCTCTTAGGTCCCCTATTTGCTTCTGCCTCAAGAAGTACTTTTAGATGCTGCTGTAGATAGTCTCCCTACAGTAAAAGGCTATTAGTGGAATTGCAACATGGCCAAAGTCACAGCAAAGTGCACCTTCACTATGTGAAGGGTGGTGAATTTTCTAATGGAACGGCATTAGGAAAGCAGACTGTGAGTGCCCGACAATATCACAACGAAAGACCCTCAATTATGCTCCACCCTGGCTCTCTGGGTCAGGAAGGGCTGAGGCTGCTGTTCAGCCTGTAAGTGGAGGGACTTCTCAGGCCAATTAAGGGGTAGAGGGAAGAGCTGAAATGGTCAAAAAAGATAATAATAGTTAGAAGTTGGAATCTTAAAAGCAGATGAACGAGAAAGAAAAGAAGAGAAAGCACTCTTAAAGAAAATATTCTGTTTCGAAAGAGCCAAGCAATGAAAGCAAAAGCAAATAAAACTGAAAAGCGGCTTCTGTCCTCCTCCCCCACATACAGGACTAACGCCTAGGGTCACTGCAGAAAGGACAGCAATGGAGTTTCATCCCAAGAGTTGGCTTCCCTTCACTAACACCCCATCCCTGGACCCCCTGAGTTCCAGTGGCTTCTAGAAAATTCACCGTGTCCTCATGCAGACATTAATGAGATGTTGAGGATCAAGGGCCATATTCCTCTTCATTGTTTCCCCGGTCACTAAAAGTCACGAATGAGCTATCTGGTAAGCTCCAGACCTTTGGAAGCAGCCCGCAGTATTGTGTAGCACAGAGAAAAGTGAGGGAAGGGACAATTCAATCAGGCTCGTAGAAATAGTGTTCTCCTAATCAAGTATTTCCTGTTAATGACTTCCACATCTAGTCATTAAGTTCACCATGGCCTTCTCCGTTGCCATGAATGCTAAGTTAAGTACTTTAAAAGATAATAAAGAGAATAAACAGCACAGATGCTCTAAAATTGGAAGAAGAGCTAAAGCATGAAGAAATTCAAACCAGGAACCCCTCCTAGACAGACATAAATGTCTTCGTGTGTGTTCATTTGTAGCGCCATGATGGTCCTTCCCCTGTGTCTTCTCCGATCCTCTCCTGGCACTTCCCGCTCTGCTCTAGACTGCAGGGAACTATATTTCCTGGTGCCCCACTCCTGGTTGTTGGAGAGGTTCACCTAGTGGGAGGTGCTGGCTGAAGATTGGAGGGTGGGAGCAGGCAGAAACCAGTATGTTTCTTCCTGTTTCTCTCTGCTTTGGGTGGTGTCTCCAGCAAGAGCCCTGCTTCCTTTCAGGTCTGGCTGATGCCCGACAGCCTCTCCCCGCGTGGACAGGCCAGTGTTGGAGGCTTGGCTCTGAGCTCATTTCATGAAGTGGCCATGAAACTGTCCCTTGGGATTCTCAGAAATTCCCCTGGACTGGGACTAACATGGGCCCCATCCTTAGTGAATTTTACGCTCCAGAAAAGTGTTTTTGTGAGAGACAAATGTATTTCTAAGTAAGGAAATCAATCAGTGACCTTAAAAAAATGGGGACGGGTATTTTTCATGGAGGTGGCTCCCCACACTCGCTTGGGGAGGGGGAGACATAGTGAGCACATTCAATCTGAGTGGCTGATGGTTCCTCAGCCTGAATTATTTGCTCTTGAAAATAAAAAAGAATTTATTGACCAAGCACCAAAGAAGCACCTGCCTTCTTTGACTAATTTGTCATCAGCTCTTTCTGCGTTTCTCTCCTTGACCCAGATCACTCTTATATGCACAGAACAATATCTTTCTGTAAGAAGGTGTCAATGGAAGCATTTTTAATATATTTTTCCTGTGGTGAAAGTGATTCTTATAATGAACATTTATTGGCTTTATTAGGGATGAAAAATAGGAATTACTCCTGATCGGTAAATCTTAAACTTATTTTTAATTATCAGAGAGCATTCAATGCAAAATCAACTGCCTTGTTAGCTCTTAGTTAAATCCTTTTATAAGGCACAACCGCAATACGTCAGGAAAAATCTTTAATGTGAATTTCTTAGGACCCCATGTCTACTCAGCATTTCCCTTTATTCCGATTGTTCTGGGTCACCTGCTGCTTCAGCAGTGAGTCCCTTCATGCCTTTGATCACTACACTGATGGGGCTTTTATAACACTTGATATTTATAATCAGAGAGCTGCATGCAGGTTATTGTTACACATTCAGAATGTGCGTTTCCTTTCAATGAGAATGAGAATTATTCCCCTGGTAACAATAGGAGTGATGGAGGCATTCAATGGAAAAAGTGAGGCTCCAGTAGGACCACCTGGAATTTAAGTATACGGGACAGGATCCTGCTTTGCCCGGAATGATGGACATTGGCTGGTATCTACTGAAGAGGAAAGTGAAATGAGATCACATGAAATGAAGGCAAACTTTTATCTACTACAGAGAGAGAACCTCCTGGGAAAATATGGGCCTGCTAGGAAACAGTACTGGGTAGCAAAGGTGATTTATGCTTCCTGTAGTCAGTTCTGAACTAATTCCCAGAACGGCATGAAGGGATGCCAATTGGAACAGAAGACAAACTGTGCTCTCTGTCCATTTGAAATCACATCACCTACAAGAGTAATACAAATGGTTTGGATTTTTTTTTATAGTCACTTACTTCTAAGGAGGTCCAAGGGCTTCCTACCCACGATCTCATTTACTAGCACACTGTGAACTTTATTCTCCCATGTGCGAGAGCCGCGTAACTTCCCTGGGTAGAAGAGAGAGGAACTTCCTCTCTTCCAACCCGTCTCCATTTAACACTCTGTGCAAGCCAAGAGGAAAATGTGGAAGCTGGGCTCTGACTGGTGCCCTGAAAAGAGCAGGGTCTCCCGAGCCAGGAGACCCAGCCCGGGGTTTGCTCTACCATTCCATCTGGATGGACTTGGCCAAGTCATTTACCTCTCGGGGCCTCAGTTTCTTTGTCTGTGAAACAGGTGCAGCGACTCGCTCCTCCCATGAGGGATTGTTATGAGGAACGGAAGGAATACAGGTAAAATGCCTAGCACACGGACACGTACTTGGCGTTCAATCAACGGCGTCATTTGTTATTATTATGTTTAGTTGACCCCAAAGCCGATACGAAGCCTGCTTTCCTCTCCCACTCCCATGCTGCATGTGCTTACTTTCAAGCTCGCTTGGAGTTATGAATTTAGAAAAATGGCAGAGCGGAGGCAGGAACATGCTTACGAGATGTCCAGGCTAGGAGTTTTCCCACGCCCTCATCGAGAGGCACGGGCAGCCGGGTCCCTCCTCTCCACCCTCTGGTCTTGTAGCGAGTGGAGAGAAAGGTTGTATTCATCCACTGAAATCATTCAGCCAGTAATCTCATACCCATGACGGTCAGGGAGGTGTAGGAATTTCCAGGAAAAAAATTAAGAGAGAGAGAGAGAGAGAGAGAGAGAGAGAGAGAGAGAACTTAGTCCTGAAAAGCCCCTCATGCCGGGGATCTACAAAATTAGTTATCTAAAATTGGTGACTTGCTATCTAGATCTCAGACATATTAATTTTATGGGGCCGGCAACGTGCAAGCCATTGTCCGAGACCCAAGGAGCCAGGGCCGTACCCTTGAGACCATCACAGTATGGTAGGAGAAATGACGCTTTTCCATCTATGTAAAATGGGGTGAGAAGGAGGCACAGAGCTCTACAGAGGCCACTATGTTTTCTTTTCTCTCCTGGCCAACCTCTGCTTGCTCCAGAACTGAGCTGGGGCAAGTGTGAGTCATGGTACGGAGGGCCCTGTTTTGTCATTCAGCATTTCAAAGTGACGTCTGAAGATGTTTCAAAGAAGAGCGACGATTAGCTTTGGAAGGCATAAATCACACGGAAATCATCATTATTTGGGTTTTGCGTTTCCCCTAACTTCCCCCTTAGCGCTACAAATTAGTTCTCACTCTACTTCCTAAAGCGGTCTGAACTTCATAAGCACCACACAACTTCATTATCCTTTTCTAAAGCGGTTTCCATAGTTTAAGGAGCCTTGAATGAAACTCTATTTCCAGAGTTACGTATTCTTACAGGAAAACAGCTTTTCTCATCATCCTAAGTTTCATTGGTACCAAATATATTTATTTTCTGGAAAATAAAAATAAAAACCGAGTGGTTTTTATGTGCCTTCACTGCAGACTGAACATCAGCGTTGCAAATCAATTTGTGAAGAACATTCTCCTGATAGACACAGCCCTATCTACCAGTTGTTTGGGAGCATCCCAAGCCCTACTAGGAAATTCCATAATCAACTGAACATCAGGGGCCCCCATGCCTTTTTCTGTTTGGATGCCACTCTGTAGGATTTACACTGACACTTTCTAAACAGACTGCAGAAAAGAGATGTCTTGTCTGGTTTTGCTGGTTATCATTCTTTTCCGGAATGATTTCAGAAAAGACCATAAGCTTGTGACAGGGCGAATTTGTGATCTTATCCAATCATCTGGGCTGTTTGCAAAACTTCAGTAGGTGGCAGCGTTTTGTTGATAAATGGTTTGTTAGCCAAGCGATCTCATTTAGTGCGACTGTTGCAATATTAATAAACTGAACTTATGATCACGTTTGCCAGGATAGAAAATATTGCCATTCTGTCCAGCGGGTGCCCTTATCTGAACTGACAACAGCATTCACTTTATTAGAGGTGGGGGGCTGGAGCTCACTTTGTGGTTGTACCTGTGCTGTGGTAAGGAGAAAATGGTGGAGGCAGGCGAAGGGGTGAGGGAGCGAGGCTACAAATGAAGAAAGAGAACTAAGGAGCTAATAAGATGTCAAGCCCACTATCTGGCTGGTTCTAGTAAAACTATGGGCTGGCCTAAATGTTCACTTCTTCCCAGTGTCCCATGTAACCCACCATGACACTGAAGGCGGTCTCCGAGGTCCTAAGGAAGCTGGGTGAGGGCTATTGGCTAAGCAAGCAGCTCATATTCCTTGCGACAAAGGCTCACAGGGCCTGAACTACCCCGGCACCCATTTTAGGATGCCGAGTCAGAGTGTTCCAGAAGCTTCGTGGGGGACTGGGACAGACAATGTTCCATTCCTTCTCCAAATTAAAACAACTTCTGCCAGGCCTATCACGATCAACCAGAAGAAGTCCCAGAGCGGCCTCTAGAAAGAGGAGGACAGCACCTCCCTTACGTCCTGTCACCCACGGCTCTTCCGTCAGACCCCAGTCAATCCATCATCTTACCTCCATTCGTCTCCCCACCCCCATGTAAACAGACCTTCCTCGGCACATTGTAAAGATGTGGCTGGTTTTTACGGAACTCAGGGGACACTTGAGAGAGTGCCACTCCCTCTCAGGGGTCTCAAGAACCCACCACGACACTAGAAACCTCTCAGAGTCACCCACACAGGCATCTCAGGGTGCTTCCTTGCGGGAGTCATAGACATGGAGCCCAGACCATGCCCTTCAGTTTCCTGTTTCTTTCACCTGCTTGAGGTGCCTCTTATGCTGCCCCCTTCATCTGTCGGAGAGACAGATTTTAGGGGTAGACTCGGTTCCTTCCTCAGCGATAAGGCTTCTCGGATCACCCCAGCTGGAACAGACATCTTTCTTTTATGAAAACCCACTGCAATTACTGCTGTGCCAGCTGCCGACTTATTGCCGCAAATGGACTGTAAGTTCTGCAGCGGAAGGACCACGTCCTACGCGTGCCTGTAGGCACTCGGAACTTGGCGAAGTGCGTCTGCGTTGCTTTCCGTCTACACGTTCGTGTCAGTTATCTTTGCCACGTATTAAAATGATAAAAATATCATTTGTGGATGCCTGCTTTCCTCTCCAGACTGTAGGCTCTTCGCAGACACGGGTCTACCGTAGCTACCTTTGAATATCCCTAACACCCAGGACAACGGCTTCACGAACGTCTTCTAAATTAACGAGTGATTGGGGTGCCTGGGTGGCGCAGTTAGGTTAAGCGTCTGGCTCTTGATTTCAGCTCAGGTCCTGATCTCAGGGTCATGAGATCAAGCCCGAGGCGGGCTGTGCCCCAAGCATGGAGCCGGCATGCGATTCTCTCTCTCCCTCTCTCTCTCTCTCTCTGCCCCTCCCTGGCTCACTCCCTCTCAAAAAAAAAGTAAAGAAAAATAAAAGTTAAAAAAAATTAATTAGTGATTAATTGATGCCTTTATATTCAAATGAACACACCAGGCAGTCTTACTGCTATCTCAGAAGGACCCCTTCAATTCTCTTTTTGGTGAAGTCACTTCTCCAAGATACCATGGTTCCTTTCCTCACCAAAGAAAGCCCCACATGTACCATTTCAGCCACTGCGGCCCATGGCCTGGACCTCTGAGCAGTTCCGAACAGATCAAAACTGGTCACTTTATCTCCAAGACAGTAGGAAGTTTTTGTCGGCACCAATTAGTAATCTTTGTTATTTCTATTTATGATTTCTTCTCAAGGCAAAAAGATGACCACTTACGTGAACAAGATCTCTTCCTCCTTGCCAAGTCCTCCTATTAAAACCAATCAGACCAGGTGGCTCAGTCGGTTAAAAGTCCCGCTCTTGGTTTTGACCCAGGTCATGATCTCAGGCTCTGGAGATCCAGCCCGCCTCAGCCTCCTGCACTCGGCCTGGAGCCTGCTCGGGATTCTCTGTCTGCCCGTCCCCTGCTCACTTGCTCTCTCTTGAAAAATACAAAAAATAAAACAAAGCGAATCAGGAATTTTAGAAGATACTGCCTATAGAATATATTGGATTGTCTCGTGTTACCCAAGAGCACATCCTCTTCCCTAAGGGTACCCCAAGGTACCAGGTACTTGAAAGAGGTTAGAGCTAAAGCCCTTGCCCTGCACAATGTCTATGGTCGAGCATCAAATGCTTTGTCAGTTACTTCATCATGTCAGACCGAGTTGGGTAAATTTAAGAGTGCGTGGTCTTCCATTTGTAGCAGGCATCATCACTACATCCAAAGACTTTCTGAGAACCCACGGTGAGCACGGCAATGCCGACGGAAAGGTCTAACTCAGAGATGGAAAAGAGGACATGGTTCGGAGTGTGGATTTGGATACTGAGAGTGTTCAAATGATAAGCATGTGTAAAGCAGCCATTATTTCTGGCCATTCTCTTAGACGTGCAGTACGAGGCAAGATGGAGTTGTGCCTGGGCGGCTCAGCTGGTTAAGCCTCCAACGTCACCTCAGGTCATGATCTTGAGGTTCATGAGTTCGAGCCCCAGGTTGGGCTCTGTGTTGACAGCCTGCTTCGGATTCTGTATCTCCAGCTCTCTCTGCCCCTCTCGCCTCATGCTCTGTCTCTCTTTCTCTCTCTCTCTCAAAAATAAATAAACATACAAAAATTAAAAAGAAAAGAAGTAAAAGCAGAGGTCTGTGGTGACATGGCTAAGCCCCCCTGATATGTCTTCTAGGTACTTCAGAGATCCTTCGTGATAAAACCCTCTCAGAGATTTGAGTGGGGGAACAACCACACTTCAACTTCTGTCTCAAAATCTATAATGTTGCATTTCTTTCTCTGGTGTTGTAATTCCATCCCAATCACTCCCCACAAACCAACCAACATGCACATATACATGCACACACAGACATCTCGTTATCTGTAGAGGTCTCTAACTATAAGAACTACAGGTTCTTGGGGACACTGGAAATAGACCTTTGCTTTAACAAAGATGTCCCTGATATACACGCTGTGGCAACATAATAGTGTGGGTACTCCTTCTCCAGGTTGAGATTGATTCACAACCAGACTCACTTGAGACTCACTTGAGAATCACCATCATTGTTTCAAATGTCTACACGCGTGAATAAAATCACGCTCATTCATTCTGCTTAAACTTCTAAGCTGTGATTCCCTGGAAACTTTGCATTGAAGTTCACCGGTCCGTGCTCACTTCAGTGATCGCTGGTGTAGCCAAGCCCATCGGATCATCGGTCATCACCTTCAGGGACCAACCCGTTGCCC
This sequence comes from Panthera onca, assembly GCF_046562875.1. NCBI lineage: Eukaryota > Metazoa > Chordata > Mammalia > Carnivora > Felidae > Panthera > Panthera onca. The sequence goes on from NC_138343.1 coordinate 139,708,372, forward strand.
CATCTTCTGTGCTCTGGCCCGTACACATCCCAACTTGTCAAAGAAAGTAATCAATTATGCTATATCCTAAAGAAAGAAGTACACGTCAGAAAACGTTAATTCCTTCACAGCAATGACAAAAGTTAACTACGTAATTAATTATGGGAAACTAAACACAAGTGTTTTTATGACTTGCCCCCATCATTGTTTCTTCATCATACTGTTCCCTCCCAGGTAGTTGTTCCACGATTGCTGGGAAATTAAAGTTGTTAGATAGTGGATTGTATGCTATTCTCCTGCTTTTCACATTTAACGATAATTGGTCTAATGGAAGGTCTAGAATTCACACTGCCAGTCTGACATGAGCGGGCACTGGACATCTCAGAAGTACAATTCTTAATTTTAGGATGAAGGCTTGTAACACGGAATGTCACGTAAAGGAGGAGAAGGGGTCCAATTGTGATTGCCAATTTGAAAGTTCTCACTGTTGTCCTGATTGTCCTGATTAGTGATGAAATCTTAAAGATCTCACATTGCAACTAGTTCTCTCAAGGTGTCATTATTTAAATCACTCGTTGTTAGAGTGCCAGCAAGCAAATGAAATTAATTTCATATCAGTGTGGTTTATGTATCTGGCATGAAGCGACATTGTAAAATTCAGCACAAGAGCCACCTTTCACTTCCCGGTTGAAAGAGGTTGTGTACTTGTCTTGAGCCCCAGAACCAACTGAGAGGTGTGCCAGAAGGAGCAGTGGGCAGGAGTTGCAAATCTGGCTACCAGTTCTACTTCTGTCCCAAATTAGATGACTTCATGCAAATCACTTTTCTTCTCTGCGTTTCTGTCGTCTTACCGGCAAGATGAGACCAGACATCTGCTTTTAACATTCAATGTTGCTCTGAGCCTTCTAAGATACTCATATAAGAAGTCACAAAGATGGCAGCTGACCAGTTGCCAGAATAACCAGTTGGCCAGAGTGATAAGAGGGGCTTCTGGAGTCCCACTCACAAAGGAGTCATCCAGTAAGTAGGTGACTGTGGTGAAGAAAAAACTAAGATTCTTAATGGTGAGTGTTTTCATGGTGCTTAAATATGTGAATGTAGGTAGTTTCAATGTGAGCAAATCCTGATTTTGGCCCATCCCTTCTTTCTCACTTGTTCACTCCCCTCCAATTTTCCAAGACCTTGAGTGTGGGAATGGGTTTGGGGCAGAGTGGATTTGCCATATAACGTTTGGGTTTTTTTTTTTTTAATATTTTCTCTTTTTTTTAAGTATTTTTTATTTATTTATTTATTACTTTTTAATGTTCATTTTGAGATAGAGAGCGCCAGCAAGGGAGGGCCAGGGAGAGAGGGGACAGAGGATCCAAAACAGGCTCCGCACTGACAGCAGCAAACCCGACGTGGGGTTCGAACTCGTGAACCTTGAGATCATGACCTGAGCCAAAGTCAGATGCTCAACCAACTGACCCATCCAGATGCCCCATAAATGTTTATTTATTTTTGAGAGAGAGAAAGAGAGAGAGAGTGAGGGAAAGGAAGTGCACGTGCACCTCAAGGGAGGGCCAGAGAAAGAGAGAGGGAGCCAGCAGCTCTGAAGCAGGCTCTGTGCTAACAGCAGAGAGCCCCACATGGGGCTCAAACCCATGAACCACAATCTCATGACCTGAGCCAAAGTTGGATGTTTAACTGACTGAGCCACCCAGGCGCCCTGCCACGAGTTTTTTACATTAATCTTTAACTTGTTATTTTCACTTAAAATTCATGATCACTAATCTCAAATCTCCAGATCCTGCCTAAGAGTCATTCTATATGTCCTTAGACCATGTGGTAATATTCTATATGTCCTTAGACCATGCGGTAATTTCACACCTCCTCCTGTCTCGGACACTTCCCTTCTATAACCACTCTCATCTGATAGCTTAGCTTCTTGCGCCCATGGAAAATGGAAGCCATTCACTGAGGACTTGAACGTGCTTCTACCACTGAACTTCCCTCATTACCCACAGTGGTGCCCATGACTTCCGTCTCTTTCACTTGTACCGTGAGTGATGAAGGGCTCTGAGCTAAGATAAATCCTTCCATTTCCCCCACTAGATCCTAACCCTTCATAGCTACCCAGAGACATATCTCTAGTAACTTCCCCATCTCTCATTTGCTTCTTCTAATCCCCCCTCCCCACTCTTTCCTGATTTACTGTTATTAGCACACAAACCTACTATATTTACCATACTGGGAAAAATTTTTTAAAAAGAACACTTTTCTTTCTGTGTACTATTTCTTTCTCTCCTTTAATGCAGAACCTTTAAAAGACCTACCTGTACTTATTCTCTTCCATTCTTCTTAGTCTTTCTGAAAATCATAGTAGGTAGCTTTCCACGTGGCCTCCAACTTAAGATTCCTAATTATATTTCACCCGTCCTCCTTCCACCATTGCTCACCCATGATGTATGTCTTCCATAGCCCGGGTAACCTTCTACCATACTATATTTTACATGCATGTATATCTTTTTGCGATCTACCCCCACTAGAACATGAGCTTCCCCAGAGATTTGGAAGCTTCGTTTTGTTGACAGTGATCTCCCCAGAAACTAGAAAAGTTCCTAGCACATAGTAGCCACTTCATATCACTACATGACTGAATCGCTCCATCTCTTAGTCCCCAATAATATTTAGGTGTTATAGTTTATGATGATCTTCCCCAATATAAATTTGGGAGAGACAGATATGTGAAGAAGTATATATATATATATATATATATATATGTTCAGAATTTTAAATTTTTTTAATGTTTATTTATTTTTGAGAGAGAGAGAGAGAGAGAGCACGAGTAGGGAGGGGCAGAGAGAGATGAGACACAGAATCTGAAGCAGGCTCCAGGCTCTGAGCTACCAGCACAGAGCTGGACACAGGGTTCAAACTCATGGAACCACGAGATCATGACTGGAGCCAAAGTTGGACGCTCAACTGACTAAGCCACTCAGGTGTGCCAGAACTAATATATTTTTAATGAAGTATTTTATACACACACACACACACACACACACACACACACATACAGTGACTTTGGTTTAATTTCACTTTGTATAATGAAAAGACCTTAAATTTGAAGCCAGATTGGACTGATTCAAATTCTGGTCATGTTGCATATCAACTAAATAACCTTCAGAAAAAAATAGTTTTTAATTGTTATTACTTTTATTCATATAAAATTATACTTACATGTACACGTACACATGTTGCACCAGGAAAGCTTTTGAGCCAACTCAAAGTTATAATTGGTGTCATGAGGGAGCCTACTACGGAAGGTTTTTGAGGAAATGATATGCATTGACCTATATAAAGCACACAGCACAGAGTCAAGTATAGACTAGCTGCTCAATGAAATTGTGTTCAATGTTGGAATTTCATGAATTACTCAGGTGTGCTGAGACTCACATACGGTTTAGTATATAATCCTTCTCCCTCCTAGAGAACACTTTGACCCAAAGGAAGCCATCTTCTAGGAGAAATTTCTAGTATCAGCAATAATGGAGGAGATTTTTATCGGCAATGGAAGAAAACACAAAAGGAGAGGCGAGGTTGGGGGAAGAACACCGCCCCGGCCTCCTCACATCCCAGGGGAAATCACTCTCCTCAGAATGCTCGGTGCCTATGCATCTCTGTGCCTTCATCAAGCGAGAGACGGATTCCGGAGCACAGCCATGACTTCCGGAACACAGAGATGGACTGTCTTCGAAGATTGAAATCCTACTAGAATATCCCCCACAGAGATCACATGCTGAAAGGGAGACAAAACAAGCATATGGGGAAAGGATGGGGTAAAGAGAGAGATAAATCAGACACTAAGAATCGCTTCTGGTCTAATAATTGCTGCATTAATACCTGAATGGCTAACACGTGTGCCCTGTGGCATGTTAAATGAGAAACTTCAGAGACTGTAAATATAAGAAAAATGAGAACACTTGACCCTGACAGTTGGTATTCAGAGGCAGGCAGCAGTTGGCCCATAGAGACTCCTATTCCCCAGCCCCCACATGTGGAGGGACACACTTGCTCCCAACAGCCCCCTTCCTTTAATAAGCCAATAAATATTGATTCTGACCTGGTTGCCACTTGTTCTGCTAACATCTTCTTTCATTCCAAGGCTTCTCGAAACTATAAAAAGCTAATTTCCAGATTCCTTGTCTGGCCAGAGGACCCAGTTTTTCAATCAGATCTCCCAGAAGTCTGATAGCGATCATTATGAATGAGAAAGGCATTTTGTATTCTTCCCAGCTTGATAGCAAATAGGGGAAACAGGGCTAGTTACCTATTGAGGCAAGGATGAAATTAAAGCACTCCCGCCCTAGACGCAGCCCGGAAGATCACAGAAAATGTAGGGCAACAGCCTGGCGTCTAAAAAACAGGGTCAGCAGGCACTGAAAAGTACAGCTTTCGGACTAACATCACAATCAGGAAGTTAAAAATGATCTCGTTCCTCACTGCCAGGTTTTTATCTCAGCCAATACAGCTCTGAAGTACATGAATCGAACAACATACATGATGATTCAATTTGAATTTAAAAAAAAAAAAAAACATGACTGGAAGCAGACTCTTGACCTACATTTTGAAGCAATGCTTTTTATTTATTCGAGTCTCTCAGTAATCAATAATATCGAGAATCTACTCTATGCTTAGCACTGCTGGGGTAGGTCACCTGGGCAACAAAAGAGGATTATAAGACAGTTCCCCAACCCAAAGAGATTTCACTCATTGGAGAGACGATCATAGAAGCTTGGAGCTTGGATTCTTAATATTTTGGGGGCCAGGGACCTATTTGAGAATCTGATGATAGTTACACAGGCCTGCTGTGGAAAAATTTGCATGTGTATACCATTCTGTATGACATTTTAAAAATTTCATACACCGCTGGACCTCTCCTTGGCCCAGGGTGAGGTTAGACTTCCCATCATACTTCCTCATAGAACCCTTACTTCTCTTTGGAAGCACACATCATAGGATTAAAGTGTACATTCCCACTTTGTCATTAGCTCCTAGTAGAGTTCTGTCCCATAATAAATATTGTGGAATACATAAATGCATCCATGAGTTTAGAAGGGGTGCATCAGAGAGTGTGAGAAGCAGTGCTAACGTTCAGCAGTGTTAACCACAGCTGGGGGACCCTAGGTGAAAGTAACAGAAAGTCTGCCAGGACTAGAGTTGTTAGGAAAGGCCTCAGGAGAGGGTCTGAGCTGAAACTTGACAAACGGGTAGGATGTATATGGGCACAGCGGAGAAATGAGCAAATGCCGTCACCAAATCAGAACCCAAGAAGGACGACCTCTCAATGGCGGGAGAATGAAGTGAGGCGCTGAACTTGAGGATCAAGGTAACCGTTGTCCTCTGGCTCTGTTGGCAAAGGTGCCATTATTTTAAGGATATCTGGGGTGCCTGGAGTCGAAGCAAGCCATGACGACCAGGGTGGGAAAGCAGGCAGAAACGAAGGAAATCCAGCATCTGGACAGCTTGGACCACAAACCAGGCTGACCACTGCTGCGAGAATGCCTCCTCCCGACTTGTTTTGCATCGTGTGCCCAGGCCTGGTAGGATGAACGTGAGTTGCATGCCTGCCACAGGTGTCCCAGAAAGACACAAGCAAAGGACTTGCCCCCCCCCCCCCGCCTGGTTTCTATGGTCAGAGGTGGCAAGAGAGAGGGAGGCATAAGAGACAGGCACGACAAATTGCTCTCCCGCACCAGCTACAGGAAGCAGTTCTCCCTGAAGGAAGTCGGGGGCTAACCGAAGTGGAGGAATAGTGTCAGAATAGATGTCAGAAAGCCCAAACCAACAAATGTCTGAGCAATCTTGAGCAAGGGACCTGAGGTACCTTCCCAAGCCTGCTACATCATATGTAAAAACGGGGATGATGATAATAGGAATAACTCCCTCTCTGTGGGGAAGATTAAATGAAATAATTCACGGACATCCGTGTTGTTGTTTCCTATCTGGCTGGATATGGAGGACAAGATTTGGATACCCGTGTATATTTAAGTTCAAACTCCAAATGTATCCTATATTAGGGCTGTGTCCTAAAGACCCAGAGTGGAATGAGGAAAGTGAATGTTGGTGAATCAGTGAACACTCTAGAAGTGGGAACGTGTACTCTTACTTCCCAAGAAAAAGATCATCTTTGTCACCTCCCTGGTTAGAACTCGCTCCTTCCCCTAATCAGTCTTGCTTTCTTCCCTGCTCTCTCAGCTTTACTGGATGCCCTAACATGTTTCTGTTGCCCTGAGTACCATCGGCTTCTCCAAGATAACCGTCTCCCCCAGCCCCGGAACTGCTTTTTTCTTACTGCTTTCCCACCTCTTCTAAATCCAGGCTAGTACCTGCCCTCAAGAAGGCTGTGCCTGTCCGACAGGAGGGGAGTTGCTTTCCCCCTGTTTCCCACACTCTCTTGCCCTCAAATCTACGAGTGTGTCTTCTCACAAGAAACAACCTGAACTTGTAGTGGGTACAAGCCAAGGAATGAGCTCTGTATGGATTTGATTAAAATGTTTAAATGTTATTCACCTCACACTTCTAAATTTTTCAGGGTCCTGTCCTGGGGGCACATTGACACCCTTCCTTCTGTGTCTCCTGGGGACAGGTTCTTTACTTTCAAGGAATGACACAGTCTTATCCCAGGGAGGGGATGGTGGGAGGGAGGCTTTCTCATAGACGTGTTTGCTGGTCTCCACCAGTGCTCTGTGGCTGCAACTCATTCCTGAGAAAATTTCCCAACATCGTCTTTCCCATATTCCTCCCCTACCTCCAGCACGGGGAGGTAAGGTGGAGGGATGGATGGAGAAGATCTCTAAGATTTGGGGTTGAGTCGAAGTCCAGAGGAGATAAAGGAAACCTTACGTTGCTTCCTTTTCCCCGCTTTCCATACTTCATCCCCTTAATACAACTCATGGGAAGCAATACAACTGACCCAAGCAAAGACTCCGAATAATTCTCATCCTCACCAAAGACCAACACGTGGAATATCAAATTGCACCCATCTCCATAACCGCAGATTACTTACTGCCAAGAAGTAATTACACAGTTTTCGTATATTCTTCAAAGCATCTTTGCACAAACCTCACGCACTGGCTCAACGGCCCTTTGTGGAAAGCAGGTGCCATCCAATAAACAGAGCGGGAACACCCCTCGTATTATTTATGGCAAAAGACCAACAGAGACTTGGGCGCACAATGGATGATATTAATGTTTTTCTGTCACCTTGATGGGCTCTATATGGCTTGTTCTAAATTAGCCAAGACGGACACTATCGAAAACATATGGAATGCCAACCAAGACGTAATCAGCAAACCAAGGGATATTCGGAACGTACAAGGTGGATGATCACTGACAAAGATGTTGACGTCCTTATGTCTATTCATTTATCTGCTTAAATCAAAGGGTTAGTGGAGAAGGAGGGGGAAAGGAGGGAGGGAAGCCTCGGCATGATTAACAATAGATGCAAGACAGGATGAGCTAGATTAAACTACTCCATATGCAAATTATACAAGTCTGATTGCATCAAGCCATGCACAGTTTAATGAGTATAGTAAGATGCCTTTATCTCTGCTTGGATATGTTCCTAAAAGGAAGACTGTTCCCAGATAAAGCACAGTTTAATAAAGGAGATTTTTCATTACAGACCCGGCCACATTTGCATATCTCTGCCTCAGATTCAGGCTTCTCTAGTTCTCCCGCTCAGGGTCTCTCGGTCTCTGGCTCCAGCTTTTCCCCCTCCTCTGTCACATTCCCACCCGCGCCCACCAGCCTGTTCCCTGAAACACGCGGCTATTCTGATTCCTCTTTTTTTTCCCTTTTAAATTGAAGTCAGTAAACATTCACATGTTGTTGGCGTATATTTTAGGAGTGTGTGTACTCAGCGCAAATTAAAGAGGGTCCTAACACAGATGAGATTACAATCTTTAGAATGCGATTTGAGCGGTTATTTATCTCGGAGGATTTTCAATTTGTTTAACAGTGCCATGTTTTAAAGGTTCTGTAATTGGTTATCTTAAAAATGTTCTGGTGATTTACTCTTTATATTTTTTAGTTTTGTTTTTTGTTTTCATCTCACTGAATTGCCGCGTAGGTGCAGAGCATATGGGAAGAACGCAGGCCTTGGGTTGGAAGGCCTTCTGTGCCTCCTCCTAACATCTAACCTTGGACAAGTCACTTGGCCTCTCTGCTCTCATTCTCTCGTCTGCGAAAGGGTGACAATAACGTAGACTCGCAGAATTACCAAGGACAGAGGATTCTGGACGATGCACGTAAAGCAATCGGCACAGAGCCTGGCATACCGCATGCACCCTTCCTCATTGAAGAGCTTCCCCCGAAGTATTCAATGTATCATCACATTTCTGACTCATGTCTTTGTGAACCTGCACGCAAAACGGTCTCTCGGGGACCGGGAAGGGAATTCTGGGACATGTCGTTGCGTTCAACCATACTGACGCAATCTAAATCATACACTCACACACATACATGTATGTATATGCACACACACACACACACACACACACAAATACATGTTCATACATGTCCGGGTGTGCGTGAGAGAGAGAGAGGAAGATTTGGATTGCGTCAGTACAGCTAAACTGAACTACATGTTCTAGAATTCCCTTCCTGGCCCACAAGAGACACTTGGCTCAAGATTTGGAAGGCAGAAGTAGAGCTAGAGCCATCTTGGTTTTAATTCTTGAAAGGGCAGAGCAGAGCTCGAGATAGTATGGCAACTCATACATGTCGTGTCTTATTTTTGTCTTCATGGGTAGCCCAGGGCTGACCTCCAGCTTGCTCAACTTTTGCGCCAGGTGAGTGTCTCATGCTCTACTGAGGGACACCAGCGTCTTCGAAATTATAGCCTTGGGGACGAGGAGACACCATCTCGGGTTCCAGTCTCCCCCCCACTTCCTGGCTCTGTGCACCCTCTGTTCCTCAAGACTCGAACTGAGAACCTCCAGCTCCTGCAGCAGACCCAGACACAAGTCTCACCTAGACTGTGTAAGCTGCACCCCAAATTACACGTAGGGTCAAGTTCCTATTTATGTTTAGATAGTATCCCTCTGAAACATAATAAATACTTCAGATTACAAATAATCACTCTCAGAGGAGATGATGCTGTGAAAATCAATATCGTATAGATCACTAAACCCCACGTAAAAGTTGCTTCTTTGTGATTTTCCAAGACTGGAGCTCACTGAAAGCTAAACCCGCTTGGAAATTTCAGTTTCCTGCTACCGACACTGAGCCTACTACTCTCTAAGTTTTTCGTAAATGGTGGGGGGTGGGGGTCACAACAGATATATTAGGAAGGCTGAAGGGGTAGAATTTTTTTCCTGAGAGTTTAAGTACAAATGACAAACAATAAACCGTTAACAGAGAAATGAAATTGTATATGTTTTAGTGTACATGTTCAACCACGAAGCCAGCACTGTCATCAAGACAGTACATATATCCATCACCCCCAAAGCCTCTCGTGCCCCTTGGTAATCCCTTCCTTCTCACCCCTTTCCTCCTGTCCTCACAGAACTGTTCACAAGCTGTCACTACAGGTGAGTTTGCTATTTCTAGAATTTTATATAAATGTATACATTTTATATATTTTATATATGTGTATGCATGTATGTACATATGTATGTGTATATATAAGATTTATATAAGTGTTATATAAATATAAATTTTATATGAATGATACAGTATGGATTCTTGCCTGGCGTTTTCCACTCAGCCTGTTTATTTTGACATTCATCTATGTTGTTGAGTGTATCAGTAATTCACCATTCCTTATTGCTGAGTCATACTCCATAATATGAATATACCACGACTCATGTATCCATTGCCTGGCTTATGACCTTTGGGGTCGTTTACAAATAAAGCTGCTGTGAATATTCCTGTATAAATATTTGTATGAGTATACGCTTATTTCTTTCTTGGAGTAGAATCCTTGGGTCATCTTATAAGCCTATGTTTAAAAGTTTTAAGAAATTACCAAAGTGATTGTACCATTTTATATTTTCACCAGAGGTTTATGACTGTTCCAGTTTCTTCATATCCTCACAAGCTTGATGGTGTCAGTCTTTTTTCTTTTTCTTTTTCTTTTTTTTTTTTTTTGAGAGAGAGAGAGAGAGAGAGAGCGCGCATGTTCACACAAGTGGAAGAGGGCAGAGAGGAGGAGAGACAGAATCCCAAGCAGGCTCCACAGCATCAGCACCGTGCCATTGATGCAGGGCTTGAACTCTGATACGAGGCTTGAACTCATGATCTATGAGACCATGGCCTGAGCCACGATCAAGAGTAGGGTGCTTAACCGACAGCCCAAGTGCCCAATGCAACCGTCCTAACACATGTGTAGTGGTTTCCTTTCTTTCCTCTCTTAAATTGGAAGCTGAGGTTATTGATTTGAGATGTTTCATCTTTTCTCATATACGTGTTCAGTGCTTTGGGTTTTGCCAAAGAGCTACCTGGTATTTCACAAATATGGACATGCTGTGTTTTCAGGTCAACATTCTTTCTGATTTCACTTCTGATTTCTTCTTTGACTTGTGGGTTACTTAGAAGTACATTATTTGGTTTCCAAATATTTGAGAGTTTTCCAGAGACCACTGGTTTCTAATTTACTTTCATTGTGATCAGAGAACCTACTTTGTATTACTTACATTACGTATATCCTTTTCAATTTATTGAGACTCGTTTTATGGCCCAGAATAGGGTCTCTCTCGGCAAGTGCTCTGTGCGCACTCAAAAATAATGAATATAGCGTTATTCTTGGGTGGAGTTCTACAAATATCAATTAGACAGGGTTGGTTGATGATAGTGTTATTCAAGCCTCCTGTGTCCTTATTGATTTTCTATTTGTTCTATCAATTATTGAGAAAGGCGTATTGAAATTTCTGACTGTAATTATGGATCTGTCCATTTTTCCTTGTAGTTCTATCATTTTTTCTTCATGTATTCTGAAGTTCTGTCAATGAGTATATACATTTAGGACATTATGTCCTCTTGATAAATTGGCTCCTTTCTTATTATGAAATGATCTTCTTTGTTCTTGGTAATACTCTGTTCTGAAATCTACTTTGGTAATAACATAGTTATCCCAGGTTTCCTTTGACTGGTATTAGTATAATATATTGTTTTGCATCCTTTTATTTTTAATCTATTTCCATCCTCATAATCACAATATATTTCTTGCAGGCAGCATATCTGGGACTTGTTTTTGTATTCAACCTGGCCCTCTATGTGGTGTTTAGACCACTGTTACTTAACGTGAGTATCAGTATCCTTGGGTTTAAGTCTGTCATCTTGCTCTCGGTTTTATATTTGTTCCAATTGTTCTTGGCTCTCCCCTTTTGAAAACTGATTGGTTTTATGATTTTATTTTATTCTTTATTGACTTACTGGTCATAAATATATTGTTATTACAGTGGTGGTAATACAGTTTACAGAATACACTTTTAACTTATCGCAGCTTATTTTATTTATTTATTTTTTCAACGTTTTTTATTTATTTTTGGGACAGAGAGAGACAGAGCATGAACGGGGGAGGGGCAGAGAGAGAGGGAGACACAGAATCGGAAACAGGCTCCAGGCTCCGAGCCATCAGCCCAGAGCCTGACGTGGGGCTCGAACTCACGGACCGCGAGATCGTGACCTGGCTGAAGTCGGACGCTTAACCGACTGCGCCACTCAGGCGCCCCTATCGCAGCTTATTTTAAAGGGATATTATACTAATTCATATTTTGGTATAAAACTTTACAATAATAGACTCCCTTTTATTCCATTATGGTCCTTATGCCAGTGGTGTCAAACTTTTTACCGTTATGTACATAGTTACTATTCTGTTTAAACATTCAATTACATTTTCAGGGTGCCTGGATGGATCAATCGGTTGGGCGTCCGACTTCAGCTCAGGTTATGATCTCAAGGCTCCTGGGTTCGAGCCCCGCATCAGCTGTGCTGACAGCTCAGAGCCTAGAGCCTGCTTCAAATTCTGTGTCTCCCTCTCTCTCTGCCTCTCCCTCATTCACATTCTGTCTCTCTCTCACCTTCAACAATAAATAAACGTTTAAAAAATTTTTTTAAAACATTCAATTATATTTTAAAGAGATTGAAATAATGAGAAAATATCTGATGTATTTACCCATGTATTTACTATTTCTGATGCTTGTCATTTCTCTGTATTGACCCATATCTCCATATTTATTCTTCTTCCTAAAAAATTATATTTCACATTTTTTTATATTGTTCTGCTAGTGATGGATTCTGTCGGCTTTTGCCTGTGTGAAGATGTCTTTCTTTTGCTTTTGAAAGACATTTCCAACGGGTATCGGATTTGAGGTCAATGTATTCTTTTCAGTATTGAAACATGGGCTCTATCATCGTCTCATAAGGCTTCAGGGCCTCACCAAGCAGGGTCTGAATTCAGTCTCAGGAAAGAACGCAATGGGTATGCAAGGGAACTAAACACAAGTCCCATCCTAACAAACAGTGACGATTCAGGGAAACCCCCACACATGAGCCACCAAGTCTGTTGGTACCAAGAATGATTAGAGATCCGGTCACATGAGGGGAATGGGGGTCTCTACCTCTGCCCTGAGTGACTCAGTCTTGGGTCTATACATGGAGATTATTGGTCCATGAGTGGTCTCTGAGGAGCAAGAGGAAATGCACTTAAGGGACACCCTCAGACTAGAATAAAATTTTGCTCATGATGTGATTTAAATGCAAATGGAACATGAAAGACTCATTGAGAGCATTTCTACCCTTCAGTGGTATACATGAAGCTTTCATTATAGGAACTGAAGAAGATAAATTTGGCTCACAAAATTTGTAATTGAGATCTCAGCATACTCAGAGAGTAAATAACAGAATATACTGCACTTCTTGGCGCTGTTTATCTGAGCTACACATAAGCTTAGTTCTACTGTTACAGACAACCGTACCTACAATGATATCAGCCAGGATATAGGCGAGCAAACCAGGTATGGCAGTGTGACTATAGAACACCTCGATCAAAATCATTTCACATCCAAGATACAAGCAATGAACAGAGAGGTGTTGCGAAGGGGGTCTGTATTTGCAAGTATCTGATTATTCAGAACCATTCTTTGCTCTTATTGGTGAGGATCTGGGTGATAAGTTGATTGCTGCCCGAGATTTGAAAGAACTGAGCAAATCAACTTCATTCTCTTGGATGTTGTCCTTGAGTTATTAAATTATTTTAAAAATTTAATTGCATTCTGAAGAGTTATTTCTGTGCTACGATCCTATCAGAGTTCCCGAGCATGTGGAGGGTGTCAGTCACAGTGAGGAACATGATAGAGAATAAACCCATCTCTTAGCAAAAGCCACTGTATTTTCTGGGTGAATCCTAAACCATGGCTTCAGGCCCAAGATGGAATGAAGAGAGGCTACTGCGTTCGTTCATTAATTCCACAGATTTTTTATTGTTTTTCTGTGTTTCAAATAAAGTTTCTAATGGAGGTTTTGACAGCTGCTCTGCACAATTTACGATACCTTGTATTTCTGCAGATATTTATATTTATGACAAGGATGCTATTTTCCCTCATTCTCGACAACTCTATTTTCTGACTTTTCATGTTATCTGAACTAAGTGACAGTTAGCCTTCACTGGATAGGAATCGTGTGTCATAATTCTTCTGAGTCTCTGCACATAGGTATTTCCTAATTTATAAAGAAGTGGCAATTACCTTTTAAAATTAATTATTTTCTTAATGCTGTTCTTAAGTCCATTAGAGAACACAGTCCTCAGATGAGGAATCCAACTCAGGTCACTACCTGTGAACCAAAACAAAGGCTCAAACCTTCTGAGAAGAAGCAAAAGCAGTGAACAATCGTTGCCATCAAAGCCCAAAGCTAAAATTCTAATTAACCTATTTTTCGGCAACTATAGCCCCTGTGAGTGTTGTGCACTCTTGTCAAAGTCCATGAAATATTTACTAATTCCAAGATATCTAGGAAAGAGTAAGTAAAAATAAAATATGTTGCTTTGTGCATGTGATGTTATTTCGTTTTATGAAATCTTAGACAGCTATATAACTAATAAATCCCGGGGCCTCACGTGGCCAAGTCTCTGTGTGGAATCTTTACGAAGACACATAGCCCAGAAGCCAAAAAGTAAACTTTCAAAGAGAACTCTACTATTTACTTATGTTTCTCGAAAACGTCAGAAGGGAACCAGTCAATAATACACAACATTACTCAAATCCCTTTCCTTCTTCCATCAATTTGCCTCTACACAGCTTCTCCAATCCTAAACTGACGCCACCGTCTCAGCCTTTATGACATCCCCGACTTTCTCCGACCCTCCAATCTTGCATAAGCAAATCAACCCAGCCTCTCTGACTGACTTTGTCCTTCCTCCACTCTCTGGGCCACCATGGCCCTATCTTTCTCCTAACTCTCAGAGAAGATCTGAGAACAGCTCCCAAAGATTCTCTTCTAGTGGGAACAAGGGTAGGGAGAGAAATAAGGTACAGGAGACTTAGCCATCCAAAACAAGTAAATAGACAAACAATCTCATGCTTGGCACATAGAGCTAGAAACGAAGCGAACCAGGCAGTTTTTTGCAGATTTGGGCTACACGTGGCAGAAAATCAAGGTGCTGAAAACACAGCAAATCACCAATCTGATACTTCAGCGATATTGATATTAATACCTTCATTCTCCAACTCCAGTCAATAATGTGACGTATCCCTAAATAGCCATAAGCGTTAATGCCACACAGGTCTTTTTCCCAGGGGTCAGCCAATAACGCTATATATCTCACGTTTCGTACAAGCCCACGAGCAAAGAACACATTTCACACCTTCAAATGGTTGAAAAGATCAGAAGAAGACTATTTTGTGATACATGAAAATTCCGTGTAATTCACATTTCAGTGTCCATAAATGAAAGCTGTACTGGAATATAGCCACACCCACCCACCCGCATGTAGGGTCCGCTGGCTTTCACCCTTCAACTGCAATGCCAAGTATTACAGAGATGATGTGACCCATGAAGCCTAAAAGATTTACTCTCTGGCTTTCTATAGGAAAAGCTTGTCGACCCCTTCTTATCCCATAACATTCCGGTCTTATTTGACTTAGGATGTCACACTAATATCGGCTTAATATTTAGAAAACAAGGGGCACCTGGGTGGCTCAGTCAGCTAAGCGTCCGACTTCAGCTCCGGTCATGATCTCGTGGTTTGTGAGTTCCAGCCCCGAGGCGGGCTCTATGCTGACAGCTGGGAGCCCAGAGCCTGCTTTGGATTCTGTGTCTCCCTCTTTCTCTGTCTCTGTCTCTCTCTCTCTAAAAAATAATAAAAAAAAAAAAAAAAACATTAAGAGAAAGAAACACAAAACAAAAAAATATATATTTAGACAACGAAAGGTCATTATGAGCATCTTATATGAACTTTTTCATCCCATGAGAAACAGGAGAACCACAGAATTATTTGCCCTGAAAAACTTCAAGCCTCGAGTTGGCTAGATCTATGAAGAAAGTATGTATTTATAGGAGAAATACAGCCGTTGGTCGTCTGGATACTATTTTTGTTGTTATTAAAAACCGGCCCAAAGACTTTTTTTTTTCTTACTATTGTTATTATAACAAATATAATTAATGGCTAGGCCGGAATTCAGGTGCATGATTGACTGCTTTTACTATTTCAGTTGGGTCCCAGGTATCTTTCTTTCCGCTCATCGTTGAAGAAGGTATCCAATTAGTTTTCATTAACTAGCGGTTCTGTTGTACCCTAGAGATGGCTACACTGCATGCAGGGTGCTACGTGTGGGAAATGGAGGGACATATGTGAAGTCATCCGCACTCCTTCTAGAAGAAAAGCACCATGTAGCTTCTGAATGCATTAGAGAAATAAGAAGTTCTGTTCTTATGACAATATTGAGATGCTACATTATGTGCATCTTAAATTTAAAATTATTCCACTCGGTTTTTTTTTCTGCCTTTCTCACTTCTGCTTCCTTCTTTCAATTTGAGTTCTGAAACCTCCAGTCCTGTTCTTGTTTCATGTAAACGCTGAGCTCACTCTCTGTGCACCACTTCTCCCTCCCCCACTCGTCTCCTTAAGTCACTCGAAAACATGCACTTACCCAGCCTTGGAGGTAAAAGTACTCCGAGAACTTCAAGGTTACCAAATGCAGAAGCCGTCTTTTATTTATTTCACAGTCAGTATACTGAGAGCACAGAATGGAAATTTCAATTGTACAGATCTGCCTGTGCTTAGAAGCAGTGTTAAAAAAAAACAACAATAGGACTCCTTAAGACATTTTTTAAAAACAATATTATTCAGTTAATAACCTTGTTTATACTAGCATAGGAGGCAGAAATACATAGTTAAAAACTGATAAAAAAAAAAGATATACACAAAATATATTATTATTAATGTGTTTGAAAAGCTAACCCACTCACTGGTGAGCATTAAGTGGTTGGTGTAGAAGGGGAAACATTTGAAGTTATCAAAGGAAAAGTCTTGATGCCAAAGAGAAAGAAACACTAAAGAGTAGTTGAAGCTGCTGCTTTTAAATGGTGTGAATCTTGAAGTCATGGAAAGAGATTTAGAAGAAACCGAAATGTTAAAGAGCTGACAGCTGAAGGAGAAGGAATAATTGGTGAGATCTAAGCCATGAATCAGAAAGTTCTGGGGAGCACAGCTTCGAGAGGGCAATTACCCTAAACTGAAGTTTCTCTTCTGTGTAAGTAGTTCAGTCAGAAACACACACGCAGACACACACGCGCGCGCGCACACACACACACACACACTCCCGTTGCATCCTGACAGCAATAACGTTTCAGGTCTTAATCTGGTAGGTAACAGGCAGCATCTTCTAGGTTCTGATAATAGGTCAAAAAAGCAAAGATTAACCCTGACTCTCCTACCTGCCATCTGAATGATGGATGCGTTAGGCAGGTACTGTAGGCTGAATTGTGACCCCCCCCCCTCAAATTTACATGTAGAAGCCCTACTTCCTGTACCCTAAATGTGACTATATTTGGAGCTAGGCCTTTAAAAAAAATTTTTTTAACGTTTATTTATTTTTGAGACAGAGAGAGAGCGAGCATGAATGGGGGAGGGTCAGAGAGAGGGAGACACAGAATCTGAAACAGGCTCCAGGCTCCGAGCTGTCAGCACAGAGCCCGACGCAGGGCTCGAACTCACGGACCGCGAGATCATGACCTGAGCCGAAGTCGGACGCTACGCTTAACCGACCGAGCCACCCAGGCGCCCCTGGAGCTAGGCGTTTAAAGAGGTAATTAAGCGTGGGTCATGAGTGGGTCAGAGGAAAGGCCATGTGGAGACACAGCAAGAAGACAGCCGTCTACAAGCCCAGAAGAGGGGCCTCCGGAGAAGCCAACTCTGCCGCCATCTTAGTGTGAGGATTCCAGCCTCCAGAACCGTGAGGGAATGAATTCTTGTTGTTTAAACCTCGCTGTCGGGGCGCCTGGGTGGCTCGGTCGGCTAAGCGCCTGACTTCAGCTCAGGTCATGATCTCACAGTCCGTGAGTTCGAGCCCCGCGTCGGGCTCTGTGCTCACAGCTCAGAGCCTGGAGCCTGTTTCAGATTCTGTGTCTCCCTCTCTCTCTGCCCCTCCCCTGTTCATGCTCTGTCTCTCTCTGTCTCAAAAATAAATAAACGTTATTAAAAAAAAAAAAAAAAATTAAAAAAAAAAAAAAAAAACAAAAAAAAAAAACTTCGCTGTCTGTACTTTGTTATGGTCGCCCAAGCTGACTAATACATCAGGCAACCGGCGTATAAGCTCCATAGGGCAGACATTGCTGTCCCTTTTGTCAGTCGCTATCTTCTCAGCACCTTGAATGGTCCCTGACACATAGTGGGCTCTCGCTAAGCATTTACTGAATGGGTGAAGGAGCGAATGAACCCCAGTTTCCTGAACCTCTATTTCCTCATTTGTGAAGACAGAGCCACACTCCTTCCACACAACGCCCTGGTCAGTACTGAAAAGAACACATATGTGTCTTTTGTCCACAAAGGACCACCCCCAAAGGTGTTCTTCCTTATCATCCCCATCACCATTATCACAATAGTATATGGCTCACAATTCTTCTAAACCTCAGTGTCATTGTAAAATAAATAGAAAAGAACTGTTTATCTCAAAGGGGTGGTAGAAAAAAAGGAATTATCTGTTATTATGTGGAAAGAATGTAAGGCTTGTTAGATGACAGACATTTTAGAATCGTTATTATTATGACTTTGTGTGTTCTGGGGCTGAAAAGACACATGAGTTCAGGATCCGTAGTTGTCAACACACCTCAAAGCAGCGGCAAGAGCTTCATGCAATTAGCATCTGAATACACAATTATGGAACACAGGCGATTGGAAATCTCCGTGAGAGAGGGGTCATTTTCACCAATATTACAGTACTTATTGTACCCCAGTGTATTTTTGTGTAACTCTTGTAATATTGCAAAATTGCCCTCTGTTTTATAGATAATGCTCCTCCGTAATGCTAAGGGGATAGAAAGATCAGATTTGCAAGCTAGGCATTTTTTCCAGCATTCAAAATATAACCAAGAAATTGGTGGCAATTTAATTGCTCCAAAATCATATTCTTAGATATACAGTTCATAATTTTAGAGCAATTCATCCATGTTCAGTCCCTGAATTACTAGCCCACAATGTCTTGGATTTTGTCATATTTTTGCCACATGAAATTATTAAGGTTAATTTGATTTTAGGAAGGTGAGGTTTGGAGACAGACATTTTGCGTTTCGTTTCCCTTTCCACCACTTTCCATTTCCAGTGGTATGCAAATTGCTTTAACCCCCCAGGACTTCAGTTTCCTTATCCGTAAAAGTCAAGGCAATGATGTCAACCACACACACTTATAAACATAGACGCTATAGAGTTAGACTACCACGATGTAAACTCTGGCTTTCCCGTCCCTAGCTGAACATTTCTGAGCCTCAAGGTCCTCATTTGACAGTTTGTCACGCACACTGTATAATCTGGGACTACACAAAGCACCCAGTCAAAGGAGCAATAGGTGCCCTGGCACAGCTGTCTGCCCATAGAAAGGAGTATACTTTTCTACCCACTAAGATGCGATCTCCTCCCCACATCCTGTGCCCACTATTAGAAGGCACTAATTCATATGTGTCGTGTAGACTGACTGTAGCCATGTACCTGTCTCCTTTTGTACCTACCCTACTTTGAGAATTAAATTATATATGTAAAGTACCTCCCAATGTTAGTGTGCTCCATGTTAGCTGTTGGCTACGATACTAAATTCCTCTTGACCGATCCCATCCTTTCCCATACTCACTGCCAGTGCCCAGAGTGGTCCAGCTTCTCATCATTTCTTGCCAAAGCCATTTCTGTAACCTTCCAACAGGTGTCTTGCCTCCACTGTAGTCCTAACTCATTCTAATTCATTGTACAAATGTACCGGTGGTGTATCATGCCTGCTGGTAATCCTGCAATGGCTTCATCCAGAACTGAGCATGACTCATCAGGTCCTTTATCATTGCTATCTGCCCAGCACCACCAGCCCTAGCCTTCTGCTCTAGTCAAGTGGTCAACCCCCCTCCTGCCTCCAGGCTAGTGAACTAGTGAGGGTCTGAATACCTTCCCACCCATTTCTTCTACTGACCAGCAGCCACTCACTCTTTAAGATTCAGCTTCCAGCATGTATTTCCAGATGCTTGTCCCAGGCTGACCCCTGGCCACTCCTCCCTCAAAGTAATTTGCCCAGAGCATCCAGCTGATAAGTGGTCAAGTTCAGAATTGAACCTCAAGCTCTCTTTCATTGCTCTTTCCATGGTGCCGTTCTGCTTTTTCTTATGTACTCGATTCAGACCATTTCAACTGTGCCTCTGATTTCTATTCATTAAGCAATCTGAGGCTTACTTGGGCCCAATCAACTTTTACTAGACCTATTTTTTTTTAACCTCCAACATCTAACCTATCACACTATGGAAATTTCCATCGATTCTACTTAATATTGCAGAAGTTAGGTTCCTTAAGATCAGAGACAATACCTTAGATATTTTTGCATCTCCACAGCTCCTAATACACAACAGGAGTTCCCAAAGTATTGACAACTAGTTTAGAATCTTGTGTTAAGTTGCACAGAATTTATACCAGAATCTTAATATTGTGTTATTTTCCACAACTCCCAAAATGAAGATGCAAAATTAAGGACTAACTAAAACTAAGCAAACAACCCAACCAAAAACAGTGTGACTTTTGATTATGGTGTATCTTAGAGGCTATGAGCATGGAGGGAGAGGGTGAGTGTGTGTGTGCGTGAATGTGTGAGAGGGTGTGTGTGTAGGTGACAGTATGTGAGAGGGTGAGTGTGTGTGCATGCGTGAGTGTGTGTATGTAAACATGACTGCCTTCTAAGGAAAGAATTGAGAATATCAAAACTTGATGGCAAATATGTTACCCAAAAAGCTTTTACCTCTAAGGGAAAATTTTTTTGAAGACAACCTTTGAGTACCCTTTGAGAGATTAAACGTTTTGGAAGATTTGGGGAAAACCCCTTAAGATAGTGAAATCTTATGACCTAGATGGGCAAGAGAATGATCCGTACTACTAGCTTTGAGTAAGGGACATTTGGAGACTAGAGATATGCATGGGGCTTGAGCAGCAGACTCAAGTGAAGGGAAGTCACAAGTGCAAGGCCAAGGACTCCACTCATGAAGCAAGATGCGCAGAGGGCACCCTGCCAAGCCTGTGTTCTTCAGGTCTTTTCTGCTGGGACTCCCCAGAAGATCCCGGCAATCACAGGTGGAAGGCAGCACTGGTTCTATGGGATGAAGGAGGCTCCAATTTCAGTTGCTGTGGCCTTTCTGTGGCTATAAGAACCCAAGTGAAAGCTGGTGGAGTGGGGCACCCCCAAGGTGTGCACACAGAGAGGGGAGCCTCTTGAGAGAGGCAAGCCTGGGCTTCTTGAAGAGGCACTGTGAGTGCGGATGTTTTTTTCCCATATATTCATTTCATTCCCTTCAGGTATATACCCTGCAGTGAGATTGCTGGATATTACGGTAGTTCTACCTTTCATTTCCAGAAGAACTTCCATACTGTTTTCCACAGTGGCTGTGCCAATTTACATTCCCACCAACGGTGCCCAAGGTTTCCCTTTTTTCCACATCATCACCAGCACTTTCTATCTTATCTCTTTGATGAGAGCATTTTAACAAGTGTGAGGCTATGTCTCATGGCTTTGGTTTGCATTTCCCTAGTGCTGAGTGATGTTGAGCAGCTTTCCGTGTACCTGTTGGCTGTTTGTACGTCTTCTTTGGAAGATAGGTTCTTCATCCATTTTTTTAATCAGGTTGTTTGGTTTTTTGCTGACTTGTAGGAGTTCCTTATATATTTCCAATATCGATCCCTTATCAGATATGTGATTTGCAAATATTTGCTGCATTTCATAGGTTGTTGATTGTTTCTTTTGCTCTACAGAGATTCCTAGTTTGATATAGTCTCATTTGTTTATTTTTGCTTCTGGTGTCCTGTCTAAAAGTCATTGCCAAGACCCATTTCAAGGAGCTTTTCTCTATGTTTTCTTCTAAGAGTTTTATGGTTTCAGGTGTTATGTTGAAGTCTTTAATCCATTTTGAGTTGATTTTTATTTGTGACATAGGGTCCAATGTTATTCTTTCCCATGGGGATATCCAGTTTTCCCAACCACCATTTATTGAAGATACTGTCTTTTTCCCATTGTATTCACAACCGCCAAGAGCCAGAAACAACACAAGTGTCCATCGAAGGTGAATGGGTAAAGAAACTATGATATGTATATATATGTGTGTGTGTATATATATACATATATATACATATATATAATACATATATATATAATACATAATGTGTATATATATAATATATAATGAGTTACATAATGAAATATTATTCAGTTATAAAAAGAAAGGAAATCTTGCCATTAGGGACAACAAGGGTAGTCCTGGAGGACATTATGCTATGTGAAATAGGCCAGACAGAGAAAGACAAATACTGTATGACCTCACTTATAATCAGAACCTTAAAAACTTGAAACCTTAGAACCAGAGAAGAATGGTGATTACTAGGGGTAGAGGACGGAGGTAGGGGGATGGGGAGAGGTTAGTCAAAGGGTTCAAACTTCCACCTGTAAAATGAATTAAGTAATGGGGATAGCATGTCCAGCATGGTGACCATAGTTAATAATACTGTGTTGTATACTTGGAATGTGCTCAGAAAGAAGATCTTAAGTGCGCCCACCACTTTCTTCCAAAATGGTAGCGATTTGACCTAAGGGATGTCTTAATTGACTTGATTCTGGTAATCATTTCACAATATATATGTATATCGAAGCATCGCATTATGCGCCTTAAATATAGACATTTTTTATTTGTCAGTTACGCCTCAATAAAGCTGGAAGAAAAAAGACAGGAAAAGAAAAGGCACTGGGAGCCCCAAGCCACCAGACAGACCATAAATTCGGGGCCACGGCGTCCAATTGAGTGGACTGTGCAGTGCTGATCCCTGGAGGTACCATTCACACTGACAGTGCCCTCTGAGCTGTGCCGTGAACAAGGTGCATAACTGGACGTCACATCTTGAAGCCACGTTTTCCTGGAAGAACTGGCCCAGTCAGAGCTGCCATGCTGTGTTGCCTCTCTTCCAGTCTAGTCCACGTACATGGAAAATTAAGTCGTTCGGGGTGAGGGTTTTCAGAACCCGCTTCGGCAGAGGAACATTCTTAGTTCTAACTTCTCAGAAAGGAGCTAAGACACGTCTACTGAGAGGAAACTTTCCCGCAAGAACCTGGCCTAACCTCACACGTGATGTGGACTCTTGTCATGACCCAGGACTGGCACCCAGTGCACCTAAGAGGATTGAGTGAGAATGCCAGTGTTCGAAAAACCAACACAGTCTGGAAGCCTGCCTCTGACATTACGGGGGAAAGAGCGGAGGAGGAAGACAACTTGGCAGCGGCCATCCTAGAGGCTAAGTCTTTTTCTCACCGTTACACAAATAAAGAAGCAGAGGCTCAGAGAGGTTGAGTAATTTGACCAAAATGACACAGCTAAAAAAAGAGTGAACTCCAGCTTTGAATCCAGTAACCTGGTTCCATTTTCACCTTTCTTTCCGTTTCTTTCCAAACGAGATTCTGATCCGTTCAACAGTGGCTCTGATTTCTATTATTCATGAGAGCTCAGGTTAAATTGGACCCGAAGTGTGTCTCCAGCGATTCATGGCCAATTCACCATGCATTGGTAATAGCAGTCAGTGTTTAAAGAGAAACAAAGGTATGCACTGTCTACAATTCCTACCACTCCTGTGTTGGAAGAACTTTCATTTGGTCTTTAACCAGCGGTCCAGTTGGAGTTTCTCCTCAAGCCTAGTAAAATGGATCTGTTTCATCCTTCGGCTTCAGAAACATTCAAGAGAACTCTTGAGCTGGAATGTTAGCAAGTTTGACTGCTTTTCTCCTTCCTTTTGGTCACAGTGACTATCCCAACAGAATTATGACAGAATTTTCTGACATGAATCCTTTTTATCCCTAAGTATTGAAAATCACTTCCGCTTAAGTGGTTGAGGAAAACTCTGAAGAGCTGCCGTGGTTTAAACGAAATTTGCTGGGAAAAAAAAAAACAGCAGAAGAAACCATCTTAATTTAACACACAAAGAGCTATATTTCAGTTCTATCCAATTAGCAGCGTTCAATATTATTAAAGTCTGTTGACAAAAAAGTAACAGATGCTCCATTTTCCTTGATGTTAATTAATGAGGTTTTTTACCTCTAAAAAATTTGGAGAAACCGGATCTTTCATAATCAAATAGCTTTCGCCTACACAAAATCTACGTCTGGAAAAAACATGTAAGTATGTCAATATTCAAGGAAGGATAATTACCCTTTGAATGCTCCAGATCTTTACTTCTCTTTCTTAGCGTTTCAACTCCAAACATGCACCAATTTCCATTGAGATAAATAGTAATAATAATTGCATGGTGGAAATTATTAGATATCTCTGGCTGACTCTTTTATGATGGGAATGGCTCATTGGTAATGCTGTAAAATTAGAAGACTGTTATAATTCTAACAAGAAACTCCATTAATTTTCAACCTATAGAGAATACTTTCTGTGAATGTTCATTTTCTAACTTTATTGTAGAAAATCTCCAAAATATACAAAAGTAGAAGAATACTGTGAAGGCCTAATTACCCATTACCCAGCTTCAACAATTATCAACCCTTGGACTTTATTTTTCTTTCTTTCTTTCTCTTTCTTTCTTTCTCTTTTTCTTTTTCTTTTTCTTTTTTTTTTTTTTTTTTTTGAGGGACAGAGAGAGAAAGAGAACAGACAGCACATGTGTGAGTGGGGAAGAGGAGCATAGAGAGAAGGAGAGAGAGAATTTTAAGGAGGCTCCATTCTCAGCATGGAGCCCAATGTGGGGCTCGATCTCACGACTCTGAGATCATGACCTGAGGCCAAATCAAGAGCCAGACACTTAATGGACTGAGCCACCCAGGTGTCCCCGGACATTCTTCATTTATAACTCCACCCACTTTCCTGTCCCCATATTATCTCACTTCATATAGAAGTATTTCCGTATGGATCACTAAAGGTAAGGATTCTTTATTTAAACACAAGCAAAACAGTCCCATTACATTTTTTTTTTAACAACCCAAATTCCGTAAGGTCAGTATAGAAAGTTTTCTGATGGTCTCATTTTGTTTGTGTGTTTGTTTTTTGAATCAGGAGCTCAATAAGATTTAGATTATTGCGTTTAGTTATAATAAGCGATACTAAAGTCTTCCTGGTTACAAGCACGAGTATTTGCTTCTTGGTCAGCTTACGTGAGGGCCAAACTGGGCTTGGCTAGACTCAACAGCATATGTCTTCCTAGTCCTGGAACCCTGGCTGCAGGAGCAGCTGCTATCTGGGCCCTGTTCTCAGGGCAGAGGGAAGTCGAGGAGACAGGCCCAAACCCTGCAAGAAGGGCTTCAAAGGCTTCTGCTCGGACTGAGTATATGTTACCTGTATTCACATTTCAGCACCCAGAGAAAGGCAATGACCAAGTCCTAATTCTCTCTGGGCCCCAAGCCAATGCCAAAGTTTTTTGGTCTGCAGAAGGTGGGGCAAAGGAGGTTGCTATCAAGAATTGGGGCATCTGGGTGGCTCAGTCAGTTAGACATCTAGCTTTCGATTTCGGCTCAGGTCATGGTCTCATGGATCATGAGTTTGAGCCCTGCGTTGGGATCAGCACTGACAGTGCAGAGCCTGCTTGGGATTCTCTCTCTTTCCCTCTCACTCTGCCTCTCTCTCTCTCTCTCATTCACTCTCTCTCTCAAAATAAATAAACTTAAAAAAAAATTTAGAAGAGTGTTTCTGTGGCCTGGTGAAGGTTATATGTGTGACCTAGTAAATGAAGACATCATAGAAAAAAGGGTCAAAGCATCCTGATTCATTCACCCTGTTAAAGTCCCCTCTCCACCGGTTCCTTATACCCCCATCATTTTAAAACTGAAGTATCCGGGGTGCCTGGGGGTTCAGTCGGTTAAGCATTTGACTTGATTTCGGTGCCGGTCATCATGATCTCCGGGTTGTGAGATTGAGGACCACATTGGGCCCCCTGCTGGGCGGTGAGCCTGCTTAAGATTCTTTATCTCCCTCTGCCCTTCCCCCCTAAAAAAAATGTATCAAAACCAGGATTGCAAGGGTCCCTCCACTCCCTGGTACGTGATAGAGAAGACTGAGCCATACCCTGCCTCTGCACAGGGCTCCAGTACCTGGCTTCCTTGCCTTGAGTCATTGTTCCTGGAGCTCCATCAGCTGTTAGTAAATGCCATGAAAATAAAAAGTGGCTTCTGGGGAAAAGTACTGGATTAAACCAAGTTCACAGTTTTCTTGGTCACAGGTCTTCTGGGAGACATCGATAGGAACTACGCCCATACACCTCACAGATGGGCGTAGGCAGTCGGGAACATCTCTCAAATATACCAATTCACAGAATTCTGTTTTCACAGCCTCTTGATAAGTCTTGGGGAAGGTCCAGTTTTCCCAGCGCACGATGATTTCTGAAGGACCCCGGGTTCAAACTTCCTTGATTGGGCCGTTCCTTCCACCACCGACCTGGTTGCGTCATCTGGTTACTTTTCAAAGAATCCTGAGCTCTGAGTCTTGCTCAGATTTGAGAGTCTGATTTAACTGGCAGCTGTGGGCTCCAGGGCATAGGCCTCGTAGAAAAGCTCCTCCAGGTTATTCTAACTGAGGCTGTCATGGAGAATCCCGACCAAAAGGAAATGTACATTTCTTCTTCATTTTCTTCATGCTACTGATATGACTGGTGAGTTGTTTATTTTATCCTCTCGGGGGTCCCACGTCCACACGTCAGAAGATCGCTCTTATGTGCGTTCAGTAATTGCTTAAACCAAACCACTTAAAGCCACCTCAAGGCCTAGAAAATAGCTGCATTCAAAACTGGCTGGTCATCAAAATTAACTCAGGGGAGTTTGACACATGCACCTTCCTTGGCCTCGCCTCCAAACATGCGGATTCAGTGGTGGTGGGATACCGGGACATCTGTGTTTTCTCGAAGTTCTTCAGATAATTCTCATGGTCAGCCAACTTTGGGAACCATTGGCCTTTTCAACATGACTCCATCCCCCCTCCCCTCCCTGAGATCACTAGAAGGCAAAATAACTGTAATCCCATCAAGTCCCCACGTGAAAGCATTACGGTTTGAACCTACAGACTCTATTTGCATAAAGATGACATTTTAATAATTCCAAGTAATATTCTCTTCCCAAGCAATATGGTGTCAGTAGTAAACATTCATGACTGGGGCTTCATGATAACCACATAAAATTGAAGAGCCCTCCCTTATTTGACACATTTTGGCAAATTTAAGGGAAACAAACAGTGGCCAAAAAGAATGCCATAATTTCCATCATCCTTTTCCTGCTAATAATTATATAGATGTTAAACTAGTGCTGGGTCAGAAGACAGTTGACTCAGGGAACAGATTTATTGGGGAGATTTATAGTCCCCTCCCCCATTAAGGAAGTGATAGACATACCACCGACAATTATGGTAGCCTCTATGAGAGTTATGCAAATGATATCAGTCAAGTTCATAAGAATATTTAATTCAGGCTGGAGGATGAGGTCAGGAAAGGCTTTCCCAAGCAACTGATATTTGAGATGGAGTTAGCTTGCTGAGAAGGAAAGGGCTCCATTACGCGTACCCTGCGTGCGGAGGTTTGGAGGAAAGAAAAGTTCAAGGAGCTGGTAGAACTTAACCACGCTATGCTTTGCTATTTTCATCCATGAAAGGCAATAAAAATGGTACCTACCAAATGGGAGCCCCGTGAAGATTAATTAGCGTGAAAGGCTGCACTAAGTGCTCAACTAATGGCAGCTAACGCTACCTGTTATTTGTCCCATGTGACGTTAGAGTGGGAGAGATGCCTGTATGTCATCCGAACAAATCCGGAGCCAAAAACGTCCGAAGGTGATACCATTAAAAAGCAAGCAACCCACGCAGCCCCGAGCAGTAAACAGCACCGAACAGGGGCAAGGAGGTGGGGTCTGTACAGGTTTCAAAACTGGAACTTTTTTTTTTTTTTTTAACAGAATGGCGCGCGCGCGCGCGCGCGCGTGTGTGTGTGTGTGTGTGCGCGCGTGTGCGTGAGAGAGAGAGAGAGTTCAGATCTGATTCACGGCATGAAAATGACATCTGAGGTGCCTCTGATCTCCTCTGCCTAAAGAATGCAAACGGCTGGGTCTTTTCCTTCCCGATCCCGGGAGGGGAAGGAGGGGAAGAGGCCAGGGCTACCCGTGCGCGCGGGCGGCAATTATGCTCTGAAACCCAGGGCCTGACAGTCGCTGCTCCCGGGCAATCGACACTGCTTCCTGCCACTGGCTGCTTAATGCCGCGGAGGTGATGGAACCTGAAGGGAGCGGGCGAACAGGTGGTAATTATGACTGACACAATGACGGCCTGTGCAGACATGTAACCACGGAACAAAACAGCGCAGTTAGCTAACAAGAGAGCGGTGGAAGGTTGTTTTTTTTTTTGTTTGTTTTGTTTTGTTTTTTTTTTTTTTGCTGGCACTGTGTCTCCCGTCTGACACTTCTGAAATTGGAGGGAGGGAGGGGAGGCATTGTGAGCCTGGGTATTCAGAGGTATAATAGGCCAGCTGAGCTGAAGGGAGAATGCTTAACATTTGTTCCTTTAGCTGGGATTCTATCAGCCCCTGTTTTCATGTTGATTGTCCACGGCGCTCTTGGCGGGCAATTTTCCCCTTCGAAAGGGTGTCCTTTGGCTGCTTCCTTTGATACATATGGTACAGCTTTCTCGCGCAGCGTCCTGAGCAATTTTCAGGCGGTTCGTGGACTTCTTGCTATTGCGGTTCATGATAGGTACAAAGGAGGTTTCTGTAATATGGGCCGTGTGTTCTCCCTCTGCCTTGAAGGTGCCGGGGAGACACGTTGTCCCTTTCGGGAGACGAGGAAAAGAAACAGTGGGGCCTGTTCCTAACCAGCTCTTCTGTTGGTTCCTGTAAGGTTAGCGGGACATCGCCTAGAGGCAAAGTAACGGCCCAGTCTGAAAAAAGAATGGTCATGAAGTCTACCAAACCCGAAGAGTGCATTTGAGGACGATTTTACCAGATTTGCTCCCCTCTACGTGACCACATGGTATATCACACAGATGTTTGGGGAGAGAACGAATGTATCTTTGGGTGGGGGAATAATTTATTAACCCCTCTACCTCCTTCTTGGCCTGCTCCAAGAATAATCCAGTAAAAATCTACCTGCAAGAATTAGCATGATTTTTTTGTTGTTCCAGTAACTGCGAAAGTTACCATGTATCTTATTATAAAATTGGTATGATGTATATGATGTTATAAAATATAAAGCTCTCTTCCAATTCAATTTGGAACTCTCTGTTCCGTGGGTGTATAACATTACAGCAATTTAAAAAAAAAAAAAAAAGACATATGTTGACAGTTCTTTGTGGGACAGTGGTGGTAAAGGAGGTCATGCTGATCCATGAGGATTGGCAAGGCGTTTGGAAACCTGGCCAAATCCAATCTCAATTTCTTACCTGGAACTATACGTACCAAAATGTTTGGTTTCTGCAAAACATCTCCTGAATTATTTTCTTTCTTTAGGTTCCTATGGGGCAGTGCGTCCCTGAATCTCCTCTGCTCTTGGATGGATAAATGCCTTTATTTGAACCAGTAGTCCCCAAATTTCAGGAATTTGTGACATGGGTTTACTGAGTGAAGTTTTTTAGATCCAGGCATTCAAAACTAGAAGTTTGTGGGAACGCACAGTTGACCCTCAGCAACACAAGGTTTAGGAGGGCTGACCCCCCACGGTCTAAAATCCATGTATAACTTTTGACTCCACAAAAACTCAACTACAGATAGCCTACTGTTGCCCAGAAGCCTTACTGATAACATAAGCAGTCAATGAAAACATCTTTTATATGTCATATGCATTATACGCTATATGTTTATAATAAAGCAAACTAGCAAATAAAATGTCATTAAGAAAATCATAAGGAAGAAGCAATGCTTGTAGAGGACTGTACTGTTATTTCTTAAAAACAACCCTCATATAAGTGGACTCCTGCAGTTCAAATCTGTCGTTCAAGGGTCAACTG
This sequence comes from Panthera onca, assembly GCF_046562875.1. Classification (NCBI taxonomy): domain Eukaryota; kingdom Metazoa; phylum Chordata; class Mammalia; order Carnivora; family Felidae; genus Panthera; species Panthera onca. The sequence continues at coordinate 139,738,018 of NC_138343.1, forward strand.
TATTTCAGAATTAAGGTTCTCAGCAGTGCAACTCTAAGGTCACACGTACGACCTCTACGGCAAGAATGACAAATAAATGGTTTAATTAGGTGGATCTACTTACACTATTAATGTTAAAGGAGAAATTGAGGACAACTGAGATCAGTGAGAGAGCCAAATTCCTATTCTGTTCTATTTAGTGATTTTTGAAGTACATGAAAAGTAGGCCAAGAGAAACACTATAAGTAAAGCACTGGAAACTAACTGTAATTCTTAGCTTCAAATAGATATCTCCTTCACCTAAAACTAGTGACCACAGAGTGAATTGAAATAAAAGGGCTTAAGTCACTTCAGGTCTGAGATTCAAATCACAGATTAAATGTCCTAAATTCCATATGATAAATAAATCACAAAATACCTTTCGTCAAACATTTGACTTCAGGAGAGCTCATAGGAAATCTCTGTGAGAATGTGGAGAACAGTTCTCATTGAGCCAACGGCCCCCACCCTGGCCCCAAGTACCAGAGCGGCACCTGTGTGCCCGCCCCCCCCCGCCGTCAGGCCATCGGAACCCATGGGTGTACCACGATGTCAATGATCCTGCGTCCCCACAAACAAGTTCTGAGCAAGTTCCAAGAAATTGAACTTTGAAATGCATAAGTCAGGGCTAGAAAAGTGTCTCAGACATCGAGGGGAACAGCTCTTTCAACTTGGAGAATCAAATACAAAGGATGATATAGAGGAAGTTCCCCTGAAGACAGAAAAGTGAGAGGAAAAGGCCTGTTTTTAGTCATCGTGTTTTGAGAACTCCTCCGCACGCCTCCCCCCTCCACACACACAGACACACACACACGCGCGCGCACACACACCAAACATTTGAAAAAATTATCTAGAAAACATTGCCTCTGTGGAAAGGAGCCGTTGACTGTATTTTCTTATTACTAATGAAATTTGTTTCTAGTTTCCTTTCAAAGTGAGGAAATTGCATTTCGTTAGACAAGGAGATAAGGAAGAGCAGACCCATAGTTCCAACTGAAGACACACTTGCATTACCATTAAACAAGACAAGTCAAGCAAGATGGTACCGTGGAAAGAGCAGGTCTCCCGACTGGTCACTTCATCTGAAACTTCGTCTCTGCTCTGATTCCGTACAACTGCAATGGGTGAACCAACTTGATGTTTCCACGTTTCTACTACGCCTTCAACGAAACAGCAGCAAGATCTGCACACGGGACTACGTGAAGTGAAGAAAACAATCCTTCTGAAAGTGCCTCCGAGTCATAGATGTCTTAGTGGTGTTAGTATTATCTTCTTTTTCCTTTTGCCAAGTGACTTGGCCCATTCAGCACCATCCACTGGGTGCCTTGTAACAACAAACACCTATTTCTCACGGTTCTGGAGGCTGGGTGTCTATGATCATGGCCCCAACGTGGTCAAGTTCTGGTGAAGGCTTTCCCTGTGGCTGCAGAGGGCCAACTTCTCACTGTGTCCTCACATGGCGGAAGCAGGAGGCAACTCTGTACCATCTCTTTGTAAGGACACTAATCCCATTCATGAGGCTCCGCCCCTCATGATCTAAGTACCTCCCAAAGGCCCCTCCTCCTAATGCCATCATCTTTGGGGGTTAGAATTCCAACACATGTATTTAAAGGGGACACACTCAGACCATCGCACCAAAGAAACATATGTAGACGGATCCGACGGATGTAGGTCGATCCTACCTTCGGTTGCCCTTCCATCCGCCCCCATAATTCTTGATCTGGCTGCACATTAGAATCAATTGGGGGAGATGTTTAAAAATACTGGTGCCTACATTTGACACCGATCAAGTAAATGAGATTTTTCTGGGAATGGGCCCGAGACGTCAGGATATTGTTAAAGTGCCTCCAAGTGATTCTGATGTGCAACCAGTATTGAGAATCTCTCCTGACCTCTTCAAGCTGTTTCTTAGCAATGCAATTTATTAGAATAGTCACTCGTCACTTTCCAATAGAGTAGCCAGTAGCTGCATGCGGCTACCGAACACTTGCAACGTGGTTAGTCTGAGTTCATCAAACCTGAGAGCAGCATCTTTTTTTACAGATAGAAGGGAATCTTCTTTATTTATTTATCAAATTAGAAAATGAAAGCGGTCCAATTGTACTTTAAATAAAATATTAGACTCTTGACCTTCTTGAATCTCTTCTTATTTTTTCTAATACCTACATAACATGGGTTGAGAACCTGTTAAATATCAAAAATTTTTATATAGAAGACCACTTAAAACACATACCATGCAATCTGTATGGCGCTAGACATGACCGTCAAAAAGGTGTGGACTGTTCCAGTTCTGGAGATGAAGCCACCAGTTTCTGACACATTTACTTGCTCCTTGATCTGCATATTTATGCTCGTAAACTCTCTCTGGTTTGTCCAGAGCATGTTCAATCTCATCTCATCTCTCAGCCCCTTTGTCAACTGTCCTTCGAAAAGAAAAAAATAATTCAAGGTCAAGCAGCTCCCTCGCCACCAGTCGTTTAACTTCATTTGTCTGAAAGGAGATTTGACTTTGCAAAAATAAGCCTCGATTGGAAGCTAACAAACTAAACACTGACATCCAGTGAAAGCTAAGAGCTGTGTCCTTCTAAACTGAAAGAACAGGTGTTCCAAACATCTCTGGAAGCTCTCGGGGGTCATAGGCAGTCATCGGGCAGTAAGTACCAGGCACTCTGCCCAGCCCGCTGGGGGTGAGGCTCCTGCCCCCCAGGCAAGCCGGTGGGAATGCAAGCAGCTGGACCCGACTGCTCATGGAGGTGGAGGGCATGACAGACCCAAAGAGAAATTTCCCAGGTGAAGGGAGACAAGAGATAAAACTCAGTCGTCCACAATTTTGTCTAGATCATATTGCCTGGAATATTTCACCATGTAAATTAATAATACGAGAACTATAAATACATAGGTTTGGTTTTATAAGACAAACAAGGCATAAAAGTGGCAAGAACAGGCCTAATGGCACTAGCACCATGGTAATGGCGAGGAGATCATGATCCAATGCCCACCTGTCAAAATCTACGGGAGTTGTGATCACAAAACATAGCGGGTTGTGAAAATTCAATGACGTAAAACCAAAACGTCACGTTTCACCTTAGTGAAATGAAAATGCAAACACCATAAACATTACTTTGGTTCTTTCAGATTCTTTTAGAATATTAGTCAAGAAGTATGGAGTAGAATTAAAAATCAGGCTCTGGAACTGGCTGTGAGATCCCATTCTGCCATTTGCAAGCTTTAGGATCTTTAAGAAGCTAACTTCTCTAATAGTTCCCTCTCTTGTAAGATGCCATGCATCTCAAGGAGCTCCTGATAGAATTAAACAAGTGTGTATTATAAACGTTTAATCTAGTACCTAGCATGAAAGAAGCACTCAACAAATGGTAGATATTACTTTAAAAACTATTGCCAACATGAGTACAATCCCCATTGTCATTTCCAAAATGCATAAGCTCACACATATCAAAGAGAAAATCAATATTTTTTTAATGTCTACTGCAAGCAAGGAACTATGTTGATGTTATTTTACCCTTACAACATACCTAAAAGTAGGTATCACTCTCCACCTTTCACTGGTGGGAAAAGAAGGCTCAAGAATGTTAAATAATTAGCCCAAGATCACACAGGTAAAAAGAAAGAGAGCCAGAATTAATGCCCAAATCTAGTTGGCTCTAAAAATCCCATCTTTTCACTGTACCATGCAATCAACTTGGAATTTTTATCATTGAGAATTTTTATCATATATATATATATATATATATATATATATATATATATATCTTACTATAGCTTTTTGCAGGGAGGGGATTTTTTTTTTATTTTTATAGACAGAAAATTAAATTTCAACCGGAATGAACAGAAGTGCATCACATGTGACGACTAGTAAATTTTTTCAATTTTTATTTGGGCAATCTGACACATAGGCCCTTGAACTCTGGGCTAATATTGGGTTCCATCCAATGGCAACAGGAAACCCGGTTCTCAAGAGATCTGGTATATCAGAACAGATGCCCAGTTGCATATACGTTTAATTTTAACAAATAGTTTTTCATAACTATAGGATTTTCTATATTTATTAAAAAAATCTGGCACATGAGAAAATATCAAATTGTGCTATTCCACCTCCATATGTGCCAGTTATCTATAAATATAGAAATGCAATAATTATCGCTAAAACTGTTACTTGTTAAATTTTTGCAAACAGATAAATTATGAATATGAATTTGAAAAATTGTTTAAGGAGTTAAGAAATGGATAAGGATCTAGAATCACTGACTTTCTAAATCAGAAAGGACCCTGAAAGCCACCTAGTCTAATACCCAGGGGAGGCGTCTGAATGTACTCTACCAGGTGGGTTTCAAGCCCTTGCTTAAACACCTGCAGTTAGCAGGAAGCTCACTACCTGTGAAGGCTCTCACTTGCCGCTGGATCCCTCGATTTGTTGAAAATCGCTTCATTATGTTCATGCAAAATCTATCAATACTAATGCTACCGTGAATGAAGCCACCCCATGCACATGTCAGGCACACTATTAACAGCGTTAGATTCATTACGTCACAGAATCTTTAACACAGTGTTATGAGACACTCACGTGTCCCCATGAGACACATTAATCAAGGCACCGAATATGACACAGCTAACAAGTGGTCGGGGCTATGCTCTTTCCACTTTATGGTAGGGTTTGCTGGCCCCAGGTCCCAGGTGGTGTTGGTGTCCCAGAGTGTATCCCTAGGGTAGCATGGGGCAAGTCCAGTCCTGTTTCCATAGGACGCCTCCTCCGGTATATGACTGCCAGTTATCATGTCTCCATAAATGCCCTCTTCTCCAGGTTAAATATCCTTGATCCTTCATCAAAACAAATACCCAAGGAGAGTCAGAAATGAGGCAACTTGAGGAAGTCCTAACAGCACTCAAGTTCTAAGCCCTTGTGGTTTGCTTACCAAAAACCTCCCTCTCTGGTGTCCATGACAGTTATATTTCTGTCTCTTAGATTTCCAGGAGTCCTGATGAATTCACTGCTACCGTATCTGTGCTTGAGCAGTTAGCTGGCTTTTTTTGGATCCAAATGCTGGCCCCGACATCTATTTAACATTCTTAGATTCAGATCATGCTTCCGGCTTTTAAAAATGTTTTGCACTCCTAATTTTGTTATCCTTTCTAGTTACGCGTCATCTACAAACTTGACCATTTAGCTAGCAGACCTCTCATCCAAGTATTTAACAAAAACCGTAGGGCAGGGCAAAGCTGTAGGATGGGCCTGAGGTCAGCCGTGAGACTCATAGGTCAAAACTGAATTGGTCTATCAGTCAGCAATATCCCCGTGGCTTAGCTGTTCAGTCAGTAAAGAACTGAGTTGAAGTGTTGACATTTCTGTGGTCAGTCCATTGTGCAAACTCCCAGCATCCAAGCACATCTTTCTTCTCTATGATTCAGCAATCCCATCACTGAAGTACCTTCCAGGATTGCAAAGCATGACGGAAACAAATGGCAACGTAATTTACAAAAATCAAGTGTTGGGTTGAATAGCAAGAGACAAGGGAAATCCAAGACTTGGAGAGACCTAGTTCTCATTTTGTAGATGAAGAAGCCAGGATCAAGGGATTTGGATACTGTCATTCAGCTAAGTGTTAAGGTTTCTTTTTTTTTCCTTAAATAATGAATGTGAAGAATTAAAATGCTTTGCAGCGTCTATTGAAATAATCATGGTTTGCCTTACTTAGTTACATGCTTTAAAATAAAAGAAAACGATTCCTTTTAAAGCTAGAACCTGGTTGACCCAGATGACAGATTATCTGGGGTTGGGGGAAGGGTGTTGAAAGTGGAAAGATGACGAAAGTATGAGGAGTAACCAAGGATAAGCGTTACACATTTCAAACTTGTGGTGTCTGCTTTCTCTGGGCTTCATCCCCATGCACAGCAAAATCGTGGAAAATTAATCATCTTTGTAATACAATAAGCTTGGGTTCAAATCACTCGACTTCCTTTGGCTGACTATTGTTGTGATAATGCCCACTCCACAGGGCTGGTGTGAGGCACAAATGGCCACAGTGTGTGAAGGTTACTGCCCAGTGTTGGATCCATAACAGTTTCCAAATAAATTCTAGTTTCCTTCCCTCCCACTTTATTTCTTCTTCTGACAACATGTAAACAAAATTTAAAAATATTCACATTCACTCTGGAGAAGTAGGAATGATAAATTTAACTTTATGAACGGATAAACAAAATGTGGTATGTACAGACAATAGAATATTATTCAACCTCATAAAGGAAATTCTGGCACATTCTACAACATGGATGAGTCTTGAGGACATTATGCTAATAGTGAAATGAGCCAGTCACATAAAGACAAATACTGTGTGACTCTACTTTTACAAGGTACCTGAGCAGTCAGATTCATAAAGACAGAAAACAGAAGGGTGCTCGCCAAGGGCTGGGAGGAGGGGAGGAAGGGGGTGTCTACTGGGGACAAAGCGTCAGTCTGGGAAGATGAAAAAGCTCTGGAGTCCTTTTGTTTGCACAATGCTGTGATGTACTTCACAAATGTACACTTAAAAATGCTTCCAATGGTGAATTCTGTTATGCATTTTTTACCCCAATAAAACAACTTGCCACTCTTAAAAAATTAAGTTTGTGTGTTTTGAATGTTGGTAATTCCGAATTAAAAATGTAAGCCGCGGATTTGCAAGCATTAGATCCCCACATTTATAAAAACTCCCAAAGGTGCAAGATTAGCTTTGTTGGGGACTTGTGGCTGGAAGAGCAGAGTGTGAACACAGAGGCAGAGTCCACTCTGAAGAAGGGGTGAGCACCCCCATCCAAGAGCCTGCAGTCGACAGCAACCTACAGAGCCACTGCCGTTCTGAGTTCAGTGGTGCTGACCCTTGCAGCTCTAGAAACTTCGACTGGCTCCTCCCTTCAACGTTCCCCGTTTATATTTTCTCATTCAACTCATTCTAGTTTCAGGTTTGTAATGATAATACTTATCATCATAATAAAAGACGCGTATCAGCTAATGTCTTAGTATTTAGGGAAAAAATCTTACTAGTAAAATCCTGATCAATGTGGTTCATGGTAATCGCTAGGTCCTCTGAACTCTTAGCGCTTAACCGTGTGCAGCCATTCAATTGACATTTGTCATTTGGGCTTTGTGACATATCTTTTCTGTTGTCTTGTATTGTCACCTATCACTGAGTCAGATTCCGTAAATTCTCTAACAAAATTTGACATCATCATTACTTTGGGGTTGATGGTGCCTCCCTTGGCTATAGAAATAAAGCACACGCAGACCTTTTCTGTTATTGTTCAGAATACTTTCTCTGGCTTTGCTGTCTAAACAAGTGTGATCTAAAATTGCCACTTAATATTTGAGACCTTCATCCTCTCTCTCCATACTGCTGCCAGAATTATCTACTTAAATGCAAACCCCGTCATGTCACTCTTATGCTTAAAATCATCGCACCCATCTATTTGCTTAATACATTTTTTTTTTTTTGAGTAATGACAAAGTGGAACATAGCCAGGCCCCGACTTGGTTGTTGGGGATACACAGATGAGAAGACGAAACCTGTCTTACAGGAACTCACAGTCCAGTGAAGAGACGACAATATAATGTGGGTGCTGACAGACATGAGTAAAAGGCACCCCAAGACGTAAAAGGACATGAGGCGTAGGGTTTAGGGATAGTTGTGCACAAAACGCACCTCCCCCCTGGATAACACTTGATAAGGGAATCTCCATTTCCCTCTCGGTTCTCCTTGCTTCCTTTGGACTTCAGTACTAGAAGGTTGGAATTAGGTATGACCATCAGTGTCAGCAAGAGAGAATCCTGGAGAGGCAGCACTTCTAAGGTAACGGATGGTCTATGATGAGCTATTTGCAATATACACTAGACAAAGAACTCTTGGAATATCCACAGCATTACCGTAACCCGAAGGAAAAGCCAAGCGACCCAGTTTTTTAAAATGAACAAAACAGCTGGACAGATACTTTAGAAATGAGCTATCCAAGTGACGATTAAGCACAAGAAATGACGGTCAATGCAAGATAGTATATTCATCAGGAGAATCCAAAATAAAACCACAATGAGAAATCACTACGCACTTGCCAGGGATGGCTAAAATTTTAGAAGACAAAAATATTAAGTATTGGTAAATACGTAAAATATCTGGACTTCTCCCCCATTGCTGGGAGACATATAAAATATTATATCCACCTGGGAAAACTTTCTGGAAGCATACAAGACTGGTGTAAGAATATTCATAGCAGTTTTTGTCATAAGAGCTAAGGCTTGGACACATTTCAAATGACCATCAACAGTAGAATGGGTAAATATACTTTAGTATACTCATATAATGGACTAGTAAATAGCAATAAAAAGGAATACATTTATGCTTCAAGCAGCATTATGGTGAATCTCACCAATAGAATGCTGAGCATAAAAAGCAAAATACAAAAGAATTCAAAAATAGCCAAAAGTAATTTATGGGGATAAGAGTCAAAATAATGGTAAGCCTTTGAGGGTATTTACTAGCAGAAGGCAGGATTAAGCTTTCTGGAAGGCTGGCAGTATTCTACAACTTGGTTTGGATACGTGTCTACGGGGGATTTCATCAAGTTACATACTTTGTATTCATGCACTGCATTGTACATATACCATACCTTAATAAGATTTGCTTGTTTAAATTATTGCTACCTGTGAGCTTTGGGTATCTTAGTTGTCCTTCCCTCCAGCTGTCGGAGTTTCCACATCTGGTCCAATGCCGTATCTACAATTGGAGGCTCCTCTGTCCTCCATAGGCTGGGAGCCTTTCTACCAAAAAACCAAATCCGGGAATGCAGATCTTTTTCTATATATGCGTTGGACACTTACGCTGCTCTAAGGAATGGCACAGCTTTGACGACCATCTCTCCTAGGTTGTAGAAGAAGCTACAAACTGTTAAGGACCATCATCAATGGACAACTTTTTGCCTGATACGAGCAAAATTGTCAGAAGGAGAACTTCAATCAGAAGGACTTCTTCCCAGTAAACCGAAAAGGTGCTCTGCTGTGTTCCACACAGTTCCCTTGAATATGTAAAACACTGGGCATCAAATCGGGGGACACGGCCCAAATTTTCTCTTATAGGGGCATTCTGCAGCCAAATGTAGTTGGGCAGAAGCGTGTTACAGGAATTCCAGCTCTCTGACCAGCAGGGGTTGAATGGTCTCCATCTTCTTAATTGAATGAGAAAATATCTGTAAATCTGAAATGCCGCAGCAGTGTCTCCAAGAATGGTTCCTCACTTAAAAGTAGTCATTATTGATTGGGCTGTGTCAATTGCAATGCCTTACAGAACAATAAAAGCTGAGGACACAGTTTTTTTGGTGACATTACTGCCTCACAAGACTTTCTCATCTGCATCGACTGAGTCAGTGTAAGAGAAAAGCATCGAGTTCAAAAGACCTGAAAGCATCCAGACTGAAACGCCACAGGAGAATTAAATAAGGCTCCATGTGTCCCATTAGGAAGTGTCTTCTAGTTGTGACTAGAGCCACGCCTCCCTCCTACTGGCGCCTTTTCCTTCTCTATCTTCCCTTCTCTCCACCTCTCGGCTCAGCCCCTACAGAGCAGTAAGCGTCCCCCATGTCATCTGCTTTCCATAGATCTCCTTAAACACACCTTCAAATTGGGGTCCAGATAAAAATATTAAAGACGCAAAGGAATTATGTCACCAATCATTGTATGTTTTGTCCTTGTTTGCATTGCCTTCCTGCCTGGGAGACAGGAAGACCTCTGCCCTCCTAGAGCAACTCCAATGTTTGTCTCCATCCCATAGGTGGATACTGGCTTCCAATTCAAAACCTGAGATCCTTATGTAAACTTGGTCCTGATATGTTTTCATCATTATTAGACCACGCCAGCAAAAAGGGGTTCAGAAATCTTGGTGTAGTTTTGCTGACCCTAAAAACAGTGCACTGGGGGGGCGCCTGGGTGGCTCAGTCGGTTAAGCGTCCGACTTCGGCTCAGGTCACGATCTCGCGGTCCGTGAGTTCGAGCCCCGCGTCGGGCTCTGGGCTGATGGCTCAGAGCCTGGAGCCTGCTTCAGATTCTGTGTCTCCCTCTCTCTCTGCTCCTCCCCCGTTCATGCTCTGTCTCTCTCTGTCTCAAAAATAAATAAAAAACGTTAAAAAAAAAATTAAAAAAAAAAAAAAAAAAAAAAAAAACAGTGCACTGGGGTTGGTTAGTCTCTGTGTCACCAAGTGCCTCCTATTCTGAAATTTTCTCCCTACTGGCCCAAGGCTCCTTCTTTTTTCCAGGTACTCCCCAAGCAATGTATGGAGTGCTTCAAGGGGCCCAACTAACGATTGCTAATGCTAACTTTTGTTGTAAATAGCTACTAGCTTAAGATGTGGCCTTTAAGAGAGATCAGGTGGAGCCCCCATGGCTTTTACCCCCAAATATTTTCCTACTACTCTCTTCTCTGGGTTTCATGAAACCAGGCACTCAGAAGAACAACCATCCGTGTGACGAGATCAGTGGTATGGCCTGCTGACATCTTCCTCTCTGTTTCCCAATATCTTGGATGAAGTCTGAATTACCAGTCTCGACCAGAAGGCAAAACGAACTTCGACTCAAATAACCTGAATAATGCATGCTGTACCAAAAGAATGGGAGAGCTGAGCCTCGACACACAACAAGGCCCATCTAAATACATCCACGGCAGAATTCCAGAGCTAGACTTTCCAGGAGATGCTTATTGTCTCTTTTTAGAGAAGTAACAAAAATAGATTAAGGCACACAGACATAACACTGAAGCTTCTGTACTGGCCCAAAAGTCAGGCTCTTCAAGGCCTTCTGGTCCCACTGCAAAGCTGGCCAACACACCTGTTTGTACAGGAGTTTGAAGTCATTATTTTGTGTGCTGTTTTCGGTAACTACAGAATCGGCGGAAGATCGGAAGATAAGTCGGGATGGGAATTAGCAGTTTGCCTCTGCCTGGTTTTGAATTCTCCAAGGGACAGGAAAGAATGCAGATGTGAGACGCTTGGAAACTATCTTCCGACCTGCCAGAAACTCCTCTGCTTCAGCAAGACTGTCCCACGCCAAAAGCCAGGCTAGATTCTGGAGATAACGAATTTGGTTTTTGACAGCTTGAGTTTGAAATATCAGAAAACAACCGGCAATACTTGAGGAGAGTTCAAGCATGAGGTCAAGACTGGAGGTATGAGTTTAAAGTCGTCCATGGGAAAGACATGAAAACACAGGAGTAAATAAAAACTACCCGGAGAGAGCTTGAAGAATGAAGAGAGAAGGTGGAACCAAGGGAGAGTCAATATTTAAGGAGAGGATAAAGGAAAGAAGCCAGCTAGGATCAAATGAATGTGTTCCAAAGACATGGGAGCAAAATCAGGAGAAAAGAGTTTCAAGGAAGAAAATTAAGTACTGGTGTCAGGCCAGGTAAAAGGAAGCAGAAGATCCGATTTGATTTGCCAATTAGAAGCTGATCACCTCGGACGATTTCTATGGAAAAGGCTGGGGTGCGGGTGGGGCAGGGGCAGAATCAAATCACGTTGGTTGATGAGTCAAGCGTAGGTCAAGAAATAGAGGCATTTATTTTAAAGGGAGTTGGAAAAGAGTAATAGTTGAGGGAGACACAGAAGTTTTTGTAGGAGATGCTTTTTCTCCTAAGATGAAGGAGATCTAAGTGTGTTTATAGCCAGAGGGGGAAGGAGCCAGTGTAGAGAAAGAGTAATCGAAGATTTAAGAAAAAGAGGGAATAATTCATGTAGCAGAGACTTTGGGGAAACAAAAGGAGATAGGATCAAGGGTCCACGAGTGCACGGGTTAACCTGCAAAAAGAGTGAAGGTAAGGAAGGGAAAAATAAAAAATAAAAAAACCAAGTGGGTAAATCAGAGAGCCAGAGGTAGATGGAATTCATCCTGGGTGTTTTCAGGTTGTTGGGGGAAGGAGAGCAGGGAGACAGCTGACAGGCTCCATGGCTCAGACCTTTTCTGTTCTCCCAAGTGAAGAGGGAGGAGACAGGGGAGGGGAGGCACAAAATGAGCCTGTAATCAGATGATTTCAGGGGGAAACGTTTGACATATTTCTGGATGTCGTCCTGGCAAACACCAGAGTGTTCACTAATCCTCTGGGAAATCCAGATCCACGGCAGACAATGAGGAAGAAAAATCAAATGTTTTAAATCAAGATTTGGAATCCAGTAGGAAATTGACTGGACATTAATATAGTGAGGAGCACAGGGTACGGCCCAGAGCTATTTCTCCAACCTGATCGACACCAGTGTTAACTTGGTGAGCTGTCCAGAGCTGGGCTTGGAGACTCGAACACAATATAATCACAACATGGGTCAGACCTCACGTAAAGCCACTATGCACCATTCACCCTAACTGTGAGGTGCCTTCTGTTAGTTTCCCTCTTTTGCAGGTGTGTATTTAAAGCACCAAGGGCATTTTCTGTCCTTTCCTCTGTGTTTCATTTTATCCCATTTTAGTGTGTTTTCTCATTTAAGGATGTTTTTATACAACTTCTCATTTACCATCTCTCTGCCAAGCCATAAACTCTAAGTTGGTCGCTGAGAATTAACAAGCTTGGGGAGGAAAAAGAAAAGAGAGACAGAGGACAGAAAAAAGTCCTGTAATCTCCGTTCTCCCAACCTTGTTCCATCACAACTCTGGATACACCTTCTTTGCCCCAACTGGCTTCCCCTCACTCACTCAAGAATGAGGGAAGCGGTCAGTCAGTCCCCAATCATGGTTTTACTGGAAAATATTTTCACCCTCCTCCATTCACACCATCTTTGTCCTCTATGTTTGAATTGACCCGCCACTTACTGAAGATGGTGTCCCGTCCATGAACTCTCTTTTGGGAAATGAAAACTAATGCAGAAGCTTTCGGACGACTACCTTGAGCTTCAATTCCCCAAATCACCCCCATACTAATTTGGGATGCCACAGGGCTCACTGAGACCGGAGAGTGGAAACTGGGTCTCCTTCCTCCCCACAAGCCCCTCAGACTGTGGCTGAATCATTTAATCACCCCCAAGGTGTCCCCAGCGCAGGGAGTGGCCCCTGGAAGGCCAGCTCTGACAAGGCCTCCAGAAGCCTGCCAGCCTGGCGCTCCCAGGCGGGAGCTGACATGGCATCTCCCTGTTTCCCTCTGCAGGTCTGTCAATCTAGCGCCTTTTGTGACAACTAAATTTACTGGAAAAAAAATTCAAAATGATTTCAGTGGCAGCCAGCTTCTGAAATTTTCCAAATGTACGTTTTTAGCTCTCTATTTCCCTTAAGCCATATGATGTCATGTGCCTCTCAATCCCTGAGTGCCAAAATCTCTGCTTTCATATCTCTGAAACTTGCCAAACTATAAAAACCTCAGATCTCAGCTTGGGTTCTATCCCCTTACCAAAAAATGCAAAAAAAAAAAAAAAAAAAAAAAAAAAAAAAATACTTTCTATGCTTTTCAAAGGAAAACTATCAATGATAAAAAAAAAAAAATCATAGATCACAAATCCATGAGATCTTTTCCCATGTTGCCCCGTTTGGACTAATGGGCTGTCCTAATTTTATTCAGGATTTTCATTTCAATAGCTTGTCAGCTGCTATTCCAGGATATACCTAAAAGTCCTGAAGCTCTGGACTTGACAGGTAACCAAGAGACTGATTTTCAGATACAGTACTTTGCTTTAGGATGTATTCATTAGTGATTTTTGAAGTTAGAACATGTTGCGACTGATTTGGAAGTTTCGTGGCTTCTTGTTACATATTTACCGAAGCTTTCTAGTTGACCTAAAAGAGGAAAAGGAAAAAAAAAAAAAAAAAAGCCTTCATTCTGCTTCCCTTCCTAATTACAGTCCTATTTCCTTAGCAAGTCCTTGAAAAAAGAATTCCCCAAGTCTCTAATCATCTCTCTAGTTGTAATCTCCATAATTGTGTCCCTTCCAGATTCCTTCCTGGCACAGCCCGGAGAATGATTTGCTCCATGTGGTTAAAAACCTTTTATTTTATGCCAGTTAGGACTTGTTTTCACGGCTTGCCTTCTTGGGCCTTAATGCTACGCTGGATGTGACTGATCACTACAGGCTTCTTTTCTAACCCCTGAGAGGGACGGCAGTTCCATTACCTTATTGCAGGGACAGACTAAACCCTGCCCGCCAGGATTAAAACTCTGGGGTTCCACCCGGTTACCATCTCCTCTCCATTTTCTTTCACCCATTTAGTGGATTAGTTCAATATAAAAGCATTATGAAGAGAAGTATTTTTCCCCTGACGCCATGTCAAATAAAAAGATCGGGGTTCACTGATCTTAACACATTCTTAGACTGGGGATTCTCAAACTCGGGCAATTGTGCCCCCCACCCCCTCTCCAAGGGACATTTGGCAATGTCTACAGATATTTTTGTCACAAAGCGGGGGACGGGGAGCCTGCTATTGGCATCTAGTGGGTGGAAGTTAAGGATACTGCTTAACATCCTGAAATGTACAGAATAACCTCCACCAACAAGGAATTATCTGGTCCCAACCGTCAGTAAGAGGAGATTGAAATACCCTGTGTTAGATGAACCATCACCCAAGCAGAGCAATGAGCCTACAAAGACAGTCTCTTCACATCCCCGGTCCCTGGAAGACAGTCTGGCACATGCTGAGTCTGTTTACTTTTTTAAGAAATCTCTCATAGGTCTTTCAAAGATTAGTAATCTTCAATACTAAGAAATTGTTACTTACAGCCTAACTAGAATTCTTTCTCCCGCAGATTAGAATCTTTCTCCCTTGCTTGGTGCTTACTGCAGGCAGAAAACAACTGTACCCACTCCTCTGTGTAATGTATCTTGACATCCACCATTTGAACCCTGGGATATGGAGTCAGACTGTGGGAGGGGGATATTTATATTCCTGAGGATTCCCGGCTCTGTTTGGGGATTCTAGCAAAGATACTCTGGGACTGACAAGTAGGCCCTCTTACGCCTAGGTGAAGGCCCTCATAAAGGAGGGGGACATTCCATCCTAACTAGGCATTCTCCCCTAACTGGGGAGGTGGGAGCCATCTCTGGGTATAAGAAAGTCAAAGGACAGTGTTATGGACAGTGGCTTAGAAGGACAGCTCAGATGATGTCCCCATATACCCCTCCCAGCCAGACTCTGGGGTATAAGCTTCTGAAAGGAAGGATTGTAACTGAGAGCATGAGCCCGGGCGGGGGGGGGGGGGGGGGGGGCTGCCGAGTCCAAACTGAACCCTGTGATGCAACCACTCTGAGGGGGCTGAACCCCGCGGGGGTCCCGGCCGGGAATGCGGGGGCGCTACTACTCAGATGCTCTGGTGTCATGCTGGGACCCCTAACATTTTAAACTGTGGTTACATCACCAAGCATCTTCGCCTCCGGGAACCTGAATGTCTTTTTGAGGCGTATGATCAGATGCTACCTGCTCTGGACCTAATAGGTGCTAGAGCTTACAAAGCCTTCTAAATTTTTAATTATATGTAAACATATAATTAATTATATATGAGTATATATAACTATATATGAATGTATAATTTAATTATATAATTTAATTATATCTTTATATGATATGCATTATACAATTGGCTATTATATAATATTTATTATATAATATTTATATACTTATATATTTATATAATTATATATAATCTAATTGTATATAAATTGTTTTATATAGATAACATAGCCATATATATACGAAGGAGGGATTGCATATCCCATATATATACGGCTATGTTATATGGCATACGTGTATGTATATATACAGATATATATACACATACACATACACATACACCATATGTGTATACATACATATGCATATATACATACATACATACACATATAACATAGCCATATATATATATATGCCATATAACATAGCTATATGCTATATATATATATCTGTATATATATGTGTATGTGTATGTATATATATAGATATATATATATATAATATATATAATACAGATAATACATATATATGTATATATGTACATATGTATATATGTATATAATATATAATACAGAGAATTATATAATTTAATATACACATACGTACATACACATACATATATGCCATATAACAGGGCTCTATGTTATATATATATCTGTGTTACATTTCTGTGGTACGGTTCTGTACCAAATACCTCACCAGCCCAGCCATTTGATAACCAGATTAGCTGGTTTGAGTGTCATGTCTTTTACATGCACTGATCACTCCCTAAAGAAGTTCCGGTGAATTATGAGGCCTTCTCTCTACTTCCATCGCACGATTCGTCTGGAGGGAATTCAAGATCTGATTGCTGATGTTACTGGATCTTTCTTTGCATTACAGTTCCTCCTGTGTCTAGGAATTTCAAGTCAGAAATTGCCTATTATTCTCCCCCCCGCCCCCACTCTTTTCTATCTTGCCTCCTCCTTTCCTCCTTTTTTATTAACCATGCCTCCCGTCCTGTCTGGAACTTCTGTGATCACTCCTTCCTGCCTCCCTCTCGCCCTAGCCACCACCGCCGAGTGAGTTCTTATGATACTTCTAGGCTCCTAATCCATAGTGACCCCGGAGCTATCCCAGGTCCGACCTCTAGCCCGGCTGGCCACCTGACTCACTCCTGGAACATAGGTACATGTTTTTGTCATGCTGCTTCTCTGCTTCTTAGTACTAAAGGTCTAGGCAGTAGGTTCCAACCACCTACTTCGGTCCAGCCTCCTGTCTTGGGAATGGGGATGGGGGTGGGAGGCGCCCTAGACTTTAATCAATGAGCGTGGCTTACATGGCCTTTCCCATAAGGAGCACATTTAGATATTTCCCACAGAAGTTAAACTCTGTCACCAGTTCATCTTCTGGCTTCCAGACCTGTGTCCCAACTTCACTCAGCATCTTAAGTTACAATTGTTTTTTGTGTCCAGCTATTTATTTTCTATTCTCCTTTAAAAAAAATTATATATCGGGGTGCCTGGGTGGCTCAGTCGATTGAGCGTCCGACTTCGGCTCAGGTCATGATCTCGCGGTTCGTGAGTTCGAGCCCCACATCGGGCTCTGTGCTGACAGCTCGGAGCCTGGAGCCTGCTTCGGATTCTACGTCTCCCTCTCTCGGTCCCTTTCCTGCTCATGCTCTGTCTCTCTCTGTCTCTCAAAAATGAATAAATGTTAAAAAAAATTTTTTTAATCATATATATATACACACACACACATACACACATATGCATATGATATATACATTTATATGTACATATATATGATATATACATCTTTATATACATATGTGTGTATGTATCTACATCTATATCTATATCTATATATCTATATATCTATATATTTGAACTTGTGTTGCTATATATTCAGAAACAGGAAATGCTCTGAAGCCTGAATCCCTATACTATCTCAAAAGGAAAACTTCCAAGGAGTGCTTAATTTTTTATTAATATTTATTTTCCCCTAATTATAGAGATGATAGACATTCATTGTAGAAAACTGGAGAAATGTCCTATAGCTCTGAGATAACCCACTATTAATACGTTAGCACATTTTTTAAACTTCTGTCTCTATAAATTCATACATACACATGTACACACACACAAAATTAATTCATATTGAACATTCAGTTTGTTTTTCTCATTTTATTGCCAATTATTGTTTTTCCTGTGTTATAAATATAGTACCTACTGGTAGAAAATGCATAAAATACAGAAGCTTGAAGTTGTATCTCCTTTACTTTCACCTAAAGTAAAAATTGCAGTATTTCATCGCGCACATTTAAAATTTGGGGATAATAAGGTTTAGCATTTTAAAACATTCTGTTTTCACAATCCTGTATGTTCAGAATATGATCACCATATAGCTCTGGTTTTGTGGTTTTGATTGCTTTTGAATAAAGGGCAGAGGATATCACCTATTCATTTGTAACTTTTTATAATTTTTAGTTTTGAAAATGTACTCAACCATCAAAAAGAACATTCTCACCTTAATATATAATGATTGTTTCGATCTCATTAAGTACATTATTTACACTTTCTGGGCCATTATTTATTTTTTATTTCCATGATCTTTGAAGGCCTAAAAGATCGTGTTAAAGGCTTTCCCAACGGTCTTTTAACCAATTTATCTTTCTTTCTTCCAAGAAATGTTGACTCATATGTTCAATTAAGGCAGATGGCTCCTAAAAGGACATTTTCATAATTCATTGCATTTTTTATCAAAATAAAAGAATGTCTTTGATTAAATGTCTTTTGCCTTAATTTCTATTTTGTCTGATGTTAATTCTGCTACCTCATACTTCATTCTTTTGTTGTTTCCCTGGTAAATATTTGACAAACATTTAATTTTAACTTTTTTGTTGATTCTTTCTTGACAAACAACTCCTGTAAGCAGGTTATAATGAGATCTTTTTTTTTTTTTATGTCTTTTTTTTTTTTTTTTTTTTTTTTTTGAGAGAGAGAGAGAGAGCACGAGTGAGGAAAGGGCAGAGAGAGAATCTGAAACAGGCTCCAGGCTCTGAGCTGTCAGCACGGAGCCCGATGTGGGGTTCGAACTCATGAATCACTAGATCAGGACCTGAGCAGAAGTCAGACATTTAACCAACTGAGCCACCCAGGCGCCCCTACAGTGAGATTTTGTATATAAAATATATTTTATTTATGATTCTCTTAGTGGTCAGGTTTATGCTTTCAAAAACATCTTTAGTTGAGGACTGGCTTCATTTACCTGAAATAGAAAATCATCCAGACCAGGACTCGCTTTCCCACAGAACAGGAGGTCAGAACATTGAAGTACAAGGTTGTTTAGCTGCTCCCCAGGCTCATCCAGACTCCAGACTCCTCCCTGGCTCTGTCCTGTTACCTGAAGCATAAGGCTTTCATCCCACAGAGGCTTCAGAGTCCTAGAGGAGGGTTTTATCTTTGCTCTCCCACCCACATTCCAAACAAGAAGAAAGAGGAACAAAGGGGGAAGGAGGAGATGGAGGAGGAGGAAAAGGAGAGAAAGGAAGAACAGGAAAGAAGGAGTTGGCTGTATCTGTGTAGTAAAACTTACCCAGAACCTGCGGTGAACTTGTTCTTCTGTTTCATTGGCTAGACGTGTGTCACAAGGCCACCTCTGGCGACAAGCACGCTGGTACAAGGAGGATTGTTATCTGGGTCATTTGCCTCTCTGAACAAACCTGGGGTTTCCTAAGGAAGAAGGGAGACTGTACTTCAGGCAAATGCTTACCCTTGTTTGTAAGGTTGTCAAAGTCAAGAGCAGAGCAATCTGTTTTGTCTGCCTGCTTTTTCTGCTCCCGTCCTACCAGGACCACACTTCTTCACTTCACTCCACCCCCCTGACTCTGGGCATTCATACGTTTCAACATAAAACTGAAACCCATTTTCTTCACTAAGTGATCATTTTACATTATATAACTCCTCTTTCAAAGGTTTTAAAATCACACTAAGGTTTTAAAACACTTTCAAACATTATAAATCCTTAAATTTATAATGATTGAGTTTCACTCTAACTCAGATTCTTTTGAACCATGAAATTGCCTTTCTTACATTTGGGGGTTTGGTTCTTTTCTCAATTGTGTAAAGTAAAGTATTCAGGTGATTTTTGAAAAGCGTGTATGCAGGTGGTGTATACTTTGCACTCTTACACGTGGGAACTTGAGTTCCTAACTCTGCACCCCCCCGTCCAATGTGTGCGTCGCTTTTGAAAATAGTTGCCGTTAAAAATGATCTCAGGTCTTTCAGGCTTCTGATTACCTTTATAGCCCAAAGTCACGTGTTCTTAAGTCCAGGCTCTATAGTTTTCAAATTCCAAAAACAAAACCAAACATAAATGTAATTATGAACAGCACAGATCTTAACTGAAGTTTTTTGGTAATATGGAGGCGGAAATCACATTGCATTCCATCAATGAGACTTCTAAAAATGTATTTCTCCCGCTGCTCTCTTTCCCGAAGGCTTCATCCTTTAGAGCAGGTCCCATCTCACGGCATCTGTGATTTTCCTTGAACATCTGGCTTTACATACCTTCCAAACTCTATTCATATACTTTTTATTTTTAATTTATTTTTGGTCTACAGTTTATGAATTTTAACAAACGGAGTTGTGTCAACTTCACCCCAAATAGGATACGAAAAACAGGAGACATCACCCCCAAAGTTGCCTCATTTGCAATCAAACCCTCTCTCTTCCCTTGATCCATGGCAACCACCAATCTGTTCTTTCCCTCTCTCATTTTGCTTTTTCCAGCATATCATATAAATGGAATCATGCGATATGTAGCCACTTGGATCTGGTTTTTCTTCGTTAACATAATGTATTTCAGAGTCGTCCGTGTTGTTGCATGTACCAATACTTTGTTCCTTTTTATTTCTGAGTAATACTCCATTGGATGGACGTACCACAGTGTTTTTATCCAATCACCATTATAGTGAGTGGAATTACCTCTCCAAAAAAGATGTGTTCCAGTCCTTATCTCCATTATTTGTGAATGTGACCTTATTTGGAAATAGGGTCTCGGCAGATAGAATCAAGTTAAAATGAGGCCATACCAGATTTGGGTGGACCCTGAATCCAATGACAATACCTTTATAAGAAAAAGAAAAAGATAGTTGGATACAGAGACAGGAGAAAGAAAGCCATGTGAAAATGGAAACAGAGATTGGAGTGATGTATCCACAAGCCAAGGAGCACCGAGGATAGCTGGGAACCACCAGAAGCTAGAAGAGGCAAAGAAGGAATGTCCCCTCGAGACTTCAAAGGGAACATGGCCCTGCCAATGTCTTCATATGGGACTCCTCACTTCCAAAACTGTGAGGAAATAAATATCTGTTGTCTTACACCACCCAGCTTGTAATATTCTGTTATGGCAGCCCTTGGAAACTAGTAAAACCAGCTGAAGGATATTTGGGCTGTTTACCGTTTGGGAAATAAATTATGAATACAGCTATGATACAAATTCAGTTATAGGTTTTTGTGTGAACAGAGGCTTTTGTTTCCCTTGAGTCAGTTAGGAGCGAGATTGCTGGGTTGTAGGTTACATGCATGTCAAAGTTTGTAAAACCAGCCAGAATGTTCACCCAAGCGGCGCTACCATTTTGCCTTGTAACCAGCAATGAATGAGAATTCCCGTTGTTCTTCAACCCCTACGCCACTTGGTTTCACCAGGTTTTGTCTGTTGCTTTTTAAAAACTCTTAGCTCTTGGATTTTTTTATTTCAAATCTCTCTTCTAAGATAGGCACTGAATGATACGAATTTTCCACCAAGCACCACTTTGGCTGTACCCCACCAATGGTATTTTCATGTTGTGATTTCATTTTCATTTGGTTCAACATACGTTCTGAATTTCCTTAAGAGGCTCTCCTTGACCTATGGGTTATTTACAAGTGTCCTGTGTGATTTCCAAGTATTTGAGACTATACCAGGGTATCTCCCCTGTTGTTACCTATTTTCGTTTTATTATAATAAAAGGATGCACTTTGTCCAATCTCAATTCTTTTGCATATTTCAAGATGAGGTTTATCGCCCAGAACGTGGTCTAATTTGGTGAAGATTCCATGTGTACTTAAAAAAAAAAGTGTATTATATGGTGATTGGGTGGACTGTTTTATAAATATCTATTTGTTCAAATTGATAAGAATGTTTTTCAGGTTTCTATAATCTTGTGGCTTTACATTTCCTTGTTTTATCAATTACTCAAAGATTGCTATTGAAGTCTTCAACTATCATTGTGGATTTGTCTATTGTTTGTTTCAGCTCCATCAGTTTTCTCTTCATGTTTAATAAACCTGCACATTCAGAAGTACTATGCCTTTTTGATAAATTGACCCCTCTATCATTATGTAATGCTTGTCTTTATTCACTGCAACTCTGAGTAGTCTGATAATAATATAGGACCTCCACCTTTCTTCTGATTTTGTTACCGCACGGAGTGTCATTTTCTATCTTTTAAATTATATTTATCTATCTACAAAACTGTGTTTATTGTGGGTTTGTTATACACATGGTATATTTGAGTCTTGAATTTTTCTCCAACTGAACAATCCCTGTTTTTTTATTTGCTTCATTTAAAAATTTACATTTACTGAAATTATTGCTATATTTTAATGCAAACTTATGTTTCCTTATTTGTTTTTGCTCTAGTGGTCTTTGATATTTTTACTTGGCTCACCTTCTTCCTGCCTTCTTTTGTATTATTTGAATATTTTAAAATATTTTCTTTTGACTTATCTACCGGATTTTCGGCCATTATTTCTTTACTTGTGGCTTCTTCGTAGTTCACTTAATTATATTAGCGATTAATATTACTCATTAAAATAAGTAATTAATATTACTTATGTCAGTTTATATTTATTTAATATCAGTTAATATTTTATTACTTGCAGCCATATAGGTCCCCTTTTCCTCCTCCTTTTATGATATGCCTATTACAGCTACACAGATTTAAATTTTTTTTAATGTTTATTTATTTTTGAGAGACAGACTGACAGAGTGTGAGCAGGGAGGGGCAGATAGAAAGAGAGAGACACACAGAACAGGACGCAGGCTCCAGGCTCTGAGCTGTCAGCACAGAGCCCGATGCAGGGCTCGAACCCACGAGCCATGAGATCATGACCTGAGCCAAAGTCAGATGCTCAACCGACTGAGCCACCCAGGCACCCCTAGAGCTGCATAGATTTCAAATCACATCATAAATAATGTAGGTTTTGCTCTAGACTTTCATATATATTTTTTAAAGCTCAAAATGATAATAATAGCCTATTATATTTACACAAATATTTAACAATTCTGTTGTTATTTTTTTCATTCTTAATGTTCATTTTTCCCCATGATGGCATTTTCTTTGGCCTTGCAGAATTCCTTAAGCTGCTGAGAATTTTTCTTTCTACTTTAAAGAGGGTGTTCCCCTGTCTTCTGGACTCCATGGTTTCTAAACAAAAATCCACAAACATACATATCCTGTCTTTTTTTCTCTGCTATTTTCAAGATTATTTCCTTATTTTTGGTATTCAATAGTTTGGTTACCATGTGTCTGGGCCTATATTTTCATTGAGTTTATTTTGTTTTGTGTATATTAAACTACTTTAACCTGTTAATTTATATCTTTCTTCAAAGCTGGAAGTTTCCAGTCATTACTTTCTCAAATATTTTTCCTGCACTTTTACTGCACTCTTTTTCCTGCCCTTCAATGACATAAATGTTAGAGGTTTCGCTATTGTCTTATATAGCCCTGAGCTTCTTCTCAGTTCTTTTCAATTTTTCACTCTTTCTTCTGAAGATTGGATAATTTCATTCTATTATTTATGTTCACTGATTCTTTTTCTGCTATCACCAACATTCTGCTGAGGCCACACAATACTTGTTTGTTTCAGACATTATATATTTTCATTCTGAAATTGTCATTTGGTTACTTTTGAATTGTTTCTCTTTTTGTGCTGAGGACGTCTGTCTTTCCATTCATTTCGTGGGTGTTTGCCTTTACCTCTTCATGCATGGTCGTAAAAGCTGTTTTGAAATTTTTATTTGGTAATTCCAACATATGAATCTTCTTGGGTTTGGGTTCATAGATTATCTTTTCCCTTGAGAATTGGTCATATTCTCCTGGTTCTTTGTCTATACAGTGATTTCGTACTGCATTACAGACATATTGAATATAATGTTGTGAGACTCCAGTCCTGTAAAAATCCTCTGGAAAATGTTGGGTTTGGGTCCGTTTGTTTGTTTGTTTGAGAAGTCAGTCAATTCAGTCAAGTTCAGACTATAAGCTCTTTTTCATCTTGTGTGGGTGGTAGTTCCAAAGTCAGTTTAGTTGTCAAAGACTTTGCTATTCTTTGGGTTTGTTCTGCACTTAAAGCTCAGGTGTGATTTCAGGACTTGTGTTAGTTCATACCCCCAAATCAGAGGATACTCTTCTTTAGCTGTCTTTTCTCAAAGATTCCCCAACTCTCTGACTCCCAAAAACCCCTTTTGCCAGTTCCTCTGGTAAAAATGATGAAAGATGAGTTTCTCTTTGGTTTTATGCCTCATAGTGTTGCACTGCTCTGTTCTATGGTTGGGGGTGGGATGGGTAGGAGTCACCCTTGGGATGAAGAAAGAACAAACCAAAGATTCACATGCACACACACACACACACACACACACACATTCAGGCTACTGGGGACTTTCTCCCAGTTTCTCTGACCAGGGACATGGGTTATCTCTTGGGATTTAGATACCCACCACCATCACATCTGAGTTGTGCAACACCATGACTGGGGCTGAGGCATGAGGAGGAAAGAAAAGAGATAAAAAACAAACAACAGGGATCATATCCTACATCCTCTGACTTTAAGAGGCCTCTTTCATTGGCTCTCTGACCAGACAGATGTCTTTCTTTTGGGTTTTGCTCCCTGCACTGGTTGTATAGTTCCACCTTCCAGACTATTGGCCTTCCATGAATCAAAGCTGAGACATAAAAGAGGGAAGAAATAAGGAAACTTACCAGTACTGGCTGTTCTTCAAGTTTTAACTTCCCTCCTCCGCCTGACAGCTATTGTTTACTTTTCTGAGTCTTCAAGTAATTGTCTTTTGTATTCTGTCCAGAGATTTAACTTTTAATCAGTGGGTTAGATAAGAATTAGTAAGCATACTCCACCGGTCAGTACCAGAAGTCTGCCATTTGCTTATTATGTACAACAATTTGTCTCTTGGCTTCTCCCACTTTTATTCTTTATTCATCACCTAGAATTTTTTTTTAGGTTTTTTACTCATCACCTAACTTTTTTTTTTCCTGCCACCACATTGATTATACTGAAATAAAAAGAAGGTAATTTCTCTTCAAGAAATATACCTACCCACCACAGGCTTTTGATTTCTCAGTTTGTTAAAGGATGTCTCATATTAAAATCTTTGTAAAGTTAAATTAATGCAATCTTTAGAGCACATGCCTATCATTCAACTTCCTGGTAAAGAAGATTAAATAGTCCAACAAAAGAACATTAAAACTACAAAACTTTAAATCAACTATCTGCTCTTAAGTTAGAATTGTCATTTCATACAGCTAAAGGATCAGTAGTCTGTAATAACATGTCTCTTCCTCTCCCACGAGAGTGTGATTAGAAAGGCACCATATGGTAGCAGTCTGTGTTTTATATATAAATGGGGCAGGGGAAGGAGGAGGAGTGAGAAAGGAGATGAAGGTAATTTCGATTGCTAACCAAGTATGGTAAGAAAAATCAAGGTGGATTCCATTTCTGCAACAAATAGAACACCTACTATGCAAGAAAGGCTGTGTATTATATGCTGCAGGAGATTTAAAAATGCATAAGACAAGTGTCCCTAATTCCTAGGGGTTTGGTGGGAGAGAAACTTTGAACGCCATTGTTTTAAAACAAGTTGAAGTGTCATAATGCTGAGTGGTCAATGTAAACCATGATGGGTATTCCAAAATGGAAAGGAGAATTAAATGAGCAGCATGGGTTTCATGAAAGAGAATCCTTAAAGGTGAGACAGGATTGGGGAATACAATGACGGGGGGAAATGCAGAGAGAATAGACTAAATAGAGTAAAAGTGGCAGAAAAAATACAAAGCATAGAAAGGGAATACGACACATTTTACTTTTTCACCAAGTGGTAAAAGATAATACTAAAAAATATACGTTGGGACCAGATCATCAAGACTATTAAAAGCTAAGGCAAAAAATGTTTACCTGGAGAGTTAATAAAGACCCATAACTGAAGGTTGTTGAGCAGGAAGAGTAGCACAATCAGAGCTATGATTTTGGAAGGTCCATCTGTAGCGTGTGACCTATGGTAATGCTTGAGATCAGAGGGACGTGGAGGAAAGAACATCAGCTTCATTACTCCACCAATCTGGACAAGAGGTACCAAGTGGCTAAGTGAGGTAATGAGAATGGGAATAGAATGGAAAGAAGATGGATTAAAAGTATGATCAATGACGGTCCTGAGTTTCCTGGAAATAGAGAACAGGGAGGAGTGATACATTCAAGCAAAAAGTAGGCAAGCTCAGTTGGAAATAGGAGTTTGACTACTTCTAAGATAACTTGTTGGAGATGTTTGCCGGGCAGGTCGGAAGTAAGAGCTCACAGGCACAGGAGAAGGTTAGCCCTAGAGACGGGGAGGTAAGTGGTCAGATCACAGGCATGAACGGAATTGCCAAGGGGTAAGAAAAAGAAGAAGAGAAAAACATGCGAGATATCCAACTTTCTAGGGCAGGAGGCAGAGAAGAGAGAGCAGCTTCGTAAAGACGGAAGAGAGTTTTAAGAAGTGATAGTGTGGCAGGGAGTTTAGGAGGGTGAGGACAGAGTTTGCAATGAAGAGCTGGACGGTGATCCTTATGGGGGCAGTTTCAATTGAGTAGTGGGAGCAGAAGCCAGGATTCAAGGGTTAAGAATACGTCAGGGGAGTGATGGGAAGTGGGAAGTACAACGATGTTTGTCCCTTGAAGAAGTCTGGCGTCAAAGACCTGGGATCCATGCACTGACTGGAGAGAAATTTGGCCTCTAATGGATCGACCTAATCAGGAGGAAGACTGGGTCCCAGGAATTGGAAGGAAACGATTTTCTAATGATGCAGAGGCTCTTGATAAATAAGACAAAAAGTGATGTGGAAAACAAGAAATGGTAGAGTCAGATACAAAGCGGGTCTTCCTCGTACAGAGGGATAGGGATTTTCTTTTCTTCAAAAATCTTTCCCATCTC
This sequence comes from Panthera onca, assembly GCF_046562875.1. Taxonomy (NCBI): domain Eukaryota; kingdom Metazoa; phylum Chordata; class Mammalia; order Carnivora; family Felidae; genus Panthera; species Panthera onca. The sequence continues at coordinate 139,764,700 of NC_138343.1, forward strand.
ATTTCAGAAAAAAGATTTGTTCCCCTGCCCCCCACCGCCCCCCACCATCTTTATTGGATTTATGTTGCCAAAGAAGGCAAGGGAATGATGTCAAGTTCCAGAGACACGGATTACAAGGAAAGAACGTGCTCTTTTCTAGCAGCTGGGGAGGGGGGGTGGGGGTGGGTAAAGAAAGAAAGCAAAGCAATGACCTGGGAGGCTTTGATCACAAGCAGGTGTGTTGCTTTGGCCTAATGTTCACCCTCGAAGCCAAACTCTTCTTACTGCAGCTTCTCTGTTTGGGAATCTCCAATGGGACGTCCACTGTCTCTCGTTCTTCTGGGCTCCATTTCACCACTTGCTTCCCTTTGTATCAGCACCCCCCTCCCTCTTCGCGCTGGGGCCTCCACCTCCACCTGCTTGCGTATGACCAGGAGGGAGGGGTGTGGCAGAAAGAGCAGGGTGCTGCAGAGAGCCGACCAACGCGTGATTTTTTTTTTTCCTGCCTCGGCCATTAACTGGGGAGCACAGCCTCGAGGTCCCCGTCTTTGACGCCGGAGAAGTAGGATGTACCCCCCAACGTCACTTGTGGCCCTGAGACATGACGAAAATGTGGAAGGAGGGCTTGGGGGAGAGTTAGAGAGTCTGTGGTGTATTGTTGCTCGAGCCCTCCCAGCCCTGGCGTGGCTCCCACTGAAACTCTCAGGGAGACGCTCCGGTGCCCCATTGAAAACTGTCCAGGTGCTTGACCACCTGTTGGTAAAAACTGCCGTGAATTAGGGAGTAAGTGGCCACGCGACCTTCAGCCCGGTCTCTCTTACCGCATCTTCTCAGCTTTCTCAAGGATGCAGTGGGGCTTACATGCAGATTCTTCCCTCCAGGAGACACAAACTGCAGGTTTTGTAGCACATTCTAAGTCTAGGAATGGTTAAGGGATACGTTCTCATAAGAAACAGGCTGGCGACGTGGTTCTTACACCTCTCTCTCTCTCTCTCACTCTAGCTCTCTCTCTCTCCTCACCCTCCTCCTCTCTCTCTGTCTTTCTCTTCGTCTCTGTGTGTGTCTCTCTAGATCGCTCTGTCTCTCGTCTCCCTCCTCGCCCCCTTCCTCTCTCTCAGTCTCTCTCTGTCTCTCTTTCTGTGTCACTCTGTCTCTCTGTATCTCCTCTCTCTCTCTCTCCACCTTCTCCTCCTCCCTTTGTCTGTGTGTGTGTGTGTGTGTGTGTGTGTGTGTGTGTCTCTTCATCTCCATGTCTCCCTCTTTCCTCACCTCCTTCCCCTTCCTCTGTCTCTCCTGGTGTCTCTCTTCATCTCTCTGTCTCTCTCCTCTCCCCCATCTTCTCTCTCTCTCTGTCTCTCTCCTCACCTCTCATCCTTTGGCAGGGACATTTAGAGGATGAGATTTCAGGCCAGGAATGCCTCTGCCCAGGCTGTGCCTTCAACTCTGGAGGGACAAAGAGCTAGGGAAGAGGAGGGTGGACAGCGTCAGGGCGGAGAGGAGTCCCTGCTAGTGGCTCATGACTCGCTCTACCCAAACTTGAAACAAAGTGAGTCACTCCATTCACTAGACCAGACAAACAGGCTAGGGATTAGAGATAGAAACTGGACCGGAGACATAAACTGTTTGACCAAAGCTTCCATCTTCTTCCTTGTATAAAGCCCTCTTGGCCACCCGAGAGAGGGGCTGGCAGCTGGACAGGGTGCCCACGGCCGGGGCCAAGGCCCAATCGACCACCTCATGGTGGATGGATCCCTCCAAGCTATCAGGGGAACATCAGGAAAGAGGTTGGGAGGATGAAGGAGACCGAGAAATTCAGCAATGTGCCAGGGCTCACAGTTATGAGAGGGACAGGAGTGGAATAATGAATTACGTAACCCACAGGCTCCATTGTCACTGAGGTAGCAGAACCGTGTGCTCCGGGAGATCCGGGGGAGGCTGGCTGTCGCCATCCGCGGGCCTCCCGTGGCTTAGCTGAGGAGCGGAGGCCCAGCCCTGCAGTCACGGGCACCACACAAGCTGCCGAGGAGCCCTGGATTGCCCACAGTTGCACTCAGACAAGCCAAAGAGGACGTAAATAATCTGTTATTAAACATCCCTATGCTAATAGCATGACTCTGTATTTATCCAGCGCTCTGCCAAGAGCCCAAACCTTTATCCAGGAGACCAGAACAGTTGATCTTAACACCCTTGAACAGATGGAAACTGCACAAATGGGAGAAACAGGAATGGAAAAGCAAACTCTACCTCCTAGGCACTGACTGTGGCCCAGAAAGGACATAATGTGCAAAGGGGAACTGTCAAGAGAAAAATCGCAATCTCTTCTGGAGTCAATGTACCTTTAATTTCAAAAGTACAACTGAGTACCATTTTCTAGACAGATGATTCCCCACTTCATATCTCTTGCTGTTCTTTGGATAGCTTCTGTTATTTCTCTTCCATCTGTTATTTTCATTTATTTCAGCTAGATTTTTCCAAATTGGAGGATCTTATTTTGGGAACGATGTCTTCCAGAGATGTTACCCCATTTAAAAAAGAACGATTACTTTTTTTTTTTTTTTTTTTTTCAACTTGGAAGAGTATTTTCTGGATCCAGGAGTCAAGTGTATTTTCTTGGTCCAGAAATTAACAGTCAGAAACATGCTGCCAGAGCTCCTTGCACGAGGAAGAGGGGGGTGTGTTGGGCCAGATTCGTGCTGCCCCCCCCCCCCCCCCCCGCCGCCCCGGTAAAGGTCTCCCTTGGGCCTTCCTTCCAGAGCACGGCGAGTCCCCTTGAGGAAAGGCCGCCATCAGGCCCGACGCTCCCTCCTGGGTTTTGGCAGGCGAAGGAACTGACATAGAAGTAAGTGCGTATCTGTCTTGTATCCAAGGAGTCCGTTTTCTCAAGAAGGAAGACCTTCCATCAGAGAAGCAGGGAGGGGGAAAGCAGAAGAAAACCATGCACCGGGTGGGGCCCTGCTGAACAGAGGCCAGAAGGGATGCCAGAGCGACGGCAGGGCAGGAATTCAGAGCTTCCTCAAGTTCATGTCACAGCCCAAGAAGAAGGAAGAGGACACCATGATGCCCGATTTCCTACCCATAAGTGACATTTTTCTCACTGAGTCTTCTCCTAGATGTTAAGATGATAAATATATGAAATTGGACATGCGACATGTCTCTCAAGTTGCTTTCTCGAGCCTCATCCGCCTTCCACCCTTAACTTACTCTTGGCTCTAACCATGGTGGATTACTGCTGATCCATATGTGCTGTGTGCTTTCCCATAAACATGCTTTTGTATGTAATGAGCCTGCCCGGATGCCATTTGCTCTTTTCTGTGTTTGGCAAACTCCCACTCACCTCCTCGAAGACAACGGAAATGTCATCTTCTCTGTGAAACCTTCCCGCTCTCCCAAACCACGGTTGGTATGCATTCACCCAGCCGTGTCCCGTGCACCCAATCGCGTCTCATTTGCGGCACTCGCAACGCTTTACCTTCACTGTTTTCCCCACCGGATTGTGTTAAACCCGGGTGTTCCGAATAAACAGAGGTAAATCGCGATGGAGGGACGTGCATTGTAGGAAGAGGCAACGCGGTCTCGAATTAAAGCAGGCCAGAAGCAGGTTGACTCGATCAGCTTCCTCGCAAGGTATTGCTAAATGTCTCCGTGGGTCTCACTGACCAGAGATCTGGTGGGAAAATGTCATACGACTCAGACCCAAGAGACGCCGGTTCTAATACTGTTTCTGCCATTAACTGGTTGAGTGATGGCCTCGAACCCACTCACTCTCAGTTTCCTTAGCTGTCAAAGCCACTGCTGTTATTTCCTTTACCTTTTCTCACCGATTTTGAGGTTAAAACAAAAGGGCGAACGGTTTTGAAGGTGTCTAGCGATGGGATGGGAAAAGGATAGTCTAATTGAATTTCCTTCAACTCTGCTTTTTCTTCCCATCCCATCGATCTGTGCCTGTAAATTTGCCAACAATAAAATAACAATCGTAGTAATAATGATACTAAAACTTAAAATATTTAATTGTAGCGACAAAGCCCTTGCTTTTGTTTTTCACTTATGTGCTGTAAGTGTAAAGGACTTTCATAACAAATTCTTTAGGGAAGGGCCTATTAGCATCTGAAATAAATCCTATCACACGAACGTGTGCTTCTAATGGAACACTTGAACTTCTGTGTGGAAAACAGCTACACATCTACAAGTCCAGTTTTCCCTCCTTCTATCATATGATGACAACATCTAAGCCAGAAGAGGTCCCATGGCCCATGTGAGTTAGGGACAAGACTAGGATTCAAGCCCAGGTCACCATTGCCAGGTTAGAGCTGGGTGGCCCACAGTGGGTCGAGGGACATGCCCAGGAAGAAGGCATCGGCAGCATTTCCCAAACTGGAAGGGCCGGGGGCTTGCTGGGTCATTTTGCAGGCAGGCAGGACAACAGAGGAGCCCCCGTTCTCTCCATTCCCCTGTCCTCACTCTGCTCCAGCCACACTGGCCTCTAACACTCTAGCACACTCCGCCTCAGGAGCCACGCACCTTTCTGCTCGGCCAGGAACACCCTCCTGGATTGCCTGCTCATGTGCAGCTCGGTGCATTCAGAGAGAAAAACCTACACCACTTCCTGTTGCCTGACTGGAGAGTGACCTCCAGGTTACCGAAGCTAGCCAAGACAGCTTACCAGGGTCAGAATACTTTTAACTTTCCTGGACATCGTTTCCTTCCATGATGATTTAGGTAGGGTTCCAAGATCGCCTGGACCTTTGTTCTTGCTAAGGGCAGAAGGATTGGATTGAATTTGAACTTAAAGGTTATTATGATATTTTAATTCGTCCCTGATATCAAGTCGTTCACGGGCCGGAGATGGATGGCATACCTATCTATGTCCAGAGGGGCAGCTGCCAGGGCATCAGGATGGGAGTGATGAACCAGAACTTGCCAAAATAAGGGTCGTTATACAAGAAGCTGCAGCCAGAAAATTACTGGCCACAATGAAAGAGCGGGGGCAGAAGAATTTAGTCTGGAGCTGCAGACCTAACAGGTCTCAGCAAAGGCAAGATGGAGAAATAGGAATGGTGGGCAGTGGGACATTGTGAGGGAGAGCCATGCACGAGCTGAAGAGTCCCTATGGGTCGCTGGGGGGATCTGCTTCAGTGATTTACTTACTACAAAGCAGTTTCTTGAGTCAAAGATGGAAGTATTTCTTTCCTTTCCTTTCCTTTCCTTTCCTTTCCTTTCCTTTTTTCTTTCTTTTCTTTTTTAATAACCTCTACGCCCAACGTGGGGCTTGAACTCATGACCCCAAGATCAAGAGGCACACGTTCTACAGACTGAGCCAGTCAGGTGCCCCAAAGACAGCCTTGAAGGGACTAAGTTGAGCCAATGATGAGAAAAGAGGTAATGGCATTGGTGAGAGAACCAACTCCTTGTTTTCCGGGCCCTTCCTGGTTTTAGCCCTGAAGTTCCACATCTCAGTAACCAGCTCTGCCCCAGGCAAACAAGATCCAGAACTGGATCCCTCTTCGAGGCTCCATCTCAGAGGGACAAGACCAGGGCAGCGGCTTAGGGCATCTGCTGAGAACAAAAGGACACACAAGGAGGTATGTGGAGAAAGCTGAGGGCGAGAAACGGCATTCACGAGGAAGGAGAAAGTGGTGGTCGATCAAGGTTGAGAAAGGGGAGCCTGACTGTGCTGAGGGGCTTCTCCAACGGCCTTGCTAAAATCCAGATATACTGATGTGTTTAAAACCTCCGTACTGAGGCTCAGCCACCATGTATTTTTCAGAAAGAGAAAAATGATCTTGTTTATACATGCCTAACTTAAAGTACAGTTTAATGCACCCAATTCATCCTCAATGTCTATGTTTCATCCTGTACAATAAGTATTTGGGGAAGCACTCGGTCTTCTTTAGGTCACTGGAGCATCTCGGTAGATTAGCGTGTCCTAAATCTCCTTGTCCTCAAATCCCCATGCTTTCCCAGAGTTGCAAATTCTCAAATAAATGTTGGGAAAAGGGCTTTGCTGCCAAGGAAAGATGCAATAACCTATTTCCTCTGTTCTGACCCACAACGTGTAAAAGTGGTTAATTTAATCTGTTATACTTCCAATGCTTTAATACTAGTAGTATTTATCCACATTTAGGGGAACATATATTGGAGGCTGTTCTAGTAGGAGCCATGGATTTGTCCTCCACCAAGTACTTTCAATTTATCTTATCTCTTGGCAGTAGGTGCTTTTTGTACAGTACAGAACTGTACAAGGTAGTCTGATGCATAAAGCAGAGAAAACGTGATCTGCTGTGAGCAGAGCAGGTGGGGGGATCAGGAACCATCGTATACTCCTTGACAACACATGAGACACCCCGAGGAACTCTGAGAGCGTAGTTTGGAAACTTCTGCACCAACGCATCCACACTTCTTTAACCAGGCCACAGTAAGCGGTTGATAAAGATAATATTACTAATATCATCTGTTATTTTACTGTCCAAAATCTGTCCACCCCACGTTCAAAGTGTGCATGGTGGTGACCGAGGTGAAGTCTCTACCATCTGTTCAGGCTAGCATTTCTCAAACATAGCATCACGTCACAGGTGGGTCACTGTCATAACTAAGGATCATCACACTCAGTCAGTCAAAGGGAGGCAGGGAGCCAGCAGTAATGTGAGTATAAACCCCACAGTAGGTGTTGAAAATTTGAGGACTGAAAGCATATGCTTAAAGGGAGATTGGGACGTGGAAACAGAATATCCCTGTGTTCCTGTGAGAGCACGTTAGGGATTCCCCTCAATTATTTCAAAATAAACGTCCTTCAAAGGGCTAGTATCCAAAATCTATAAAGAGCTCACCAAACTCCACACCCGAAAAACAAATAACCCAGTGAAGAAATGGGCAGAAAACATGAATAGACACTTCTCTAAAGAAGACATCCGGATGGCCAACAGGCACATGAAAAGATGCTCAACATCGCTCCTTATCAGGGAAATACAAATCAAAACCACACTCAGATATCACCTCATGCCAGTCAGAGTGGCCAAAATGAACAAATCAGGAGACTATAGATGCTGGCGAGGATGTGGAGAAATGGGAACCTTCTTGCACTTTTGGTGGGAATGCAAATTGGTGCAGCCGCTCTGGAAAGCAGTGTGGAGGTTCCTCAGAAAATTAAAAATAGACCTACCCTATGACCCAGCACTGCTAGGAATTTACCCAAGGGATACAGGAGTACTGATGCATAGGGGCACTTGTACCCCAATGTTTATAGCAGCACTCTCAACAATAGCCAAATTATGGAAAGAGCCTAAGTGTCCATCAACTGATGAATGGATAAACTGTGGTTTATATACACAATGGAATACTACGTGGCAATGAGAAAAAATGAAATATGCCCTTTTGTAGCAACGTGGATGGAACTGGAGAGTGCGATGCTAAGTGAAATAAGCCATACAGAGAAAGACAGATACCATATGGTTTCACTCTTATGTGGATCCTGAGAAACGTAACAGAAGCCCATGGGGGAGGGGAAGGAAAAAAAAAAAGAGGTTAGAGTGGGAGAGAGCCAAAGCATAAGAGACTGTTAAAAACTGAGAACAAACTGAGGGTTGATGGGGGGTGGGAGGGAGGGGAGGGTGGGTGATGGGTATTGAGGAGGGCACCTTTTGGGATGAGCACTGGGTGTTGTATGGAAACCAATTTGACAATAAATTTCATATATTAAAAAAAATAAATAAATAAACATCCTTTCTTAGAATGGGGAGCTGAGATGTCTACGAAGAGCTAAATTTTAATAATGTCCCAAAAAAGGCACCATAATGTACGTGGTTTTTATTTAGAACGAAATATTTTCTTTCCTGAGGGTCTCAGAAGAGTTCATTGAAGCAGGTTGGAGAGGCCCTTAGGAGGCGACCATTTCCAGTGTCCAGTTTTAAGATTTCTGCTTCCTGCTTTGTAACATTTTCTACAGTTGGTCTCCAAACTTTTATTTCAATGTACCAGAAGTATGGTTCAGCCAGGGATTCAGAGATAAAGTTTTGGAATATGACCAGCATGAAGAAAAACAGAGCGGGGTTGGGTGCTAAATGGCAGGCCAAGCTGGTCGGTGATAGCAGGGAAACATGAAGACCTTCCTCAGAGACTCTTGGGAACACCTGGAAAAGCGCCTACTAAATGTCATTGCCTAGGTGATGGAAAGAAATAAAATGTTCTGAAGTGTCCCAGCTGAGATGAAAATTGGATACACATCTTGGTTGAATTTGATAAACCAGTTGGTGAGTGGCCCCTCCTGAGTCTCTGGACAGGAGTTGATTTGAAGACAAAAGAATAAAAAGAATCAGATGTCTGATTCTCTGCCTGGGCCCATTGATCAAGGGTTGGCCCTTGAGAAGAAAAAAAAACAAACATTGTCCCCATTGCTACGCAAATGCGACAACCTTCTGGAAAGTTCAGCGGTGGATAATGCAAACATTTGAGGGACTTGAAGATTCCGAGCCCCAGATACGACACCCAACGCAATGGTATTGTCTGCAGAAGGCCACCAGCAGGAAGACGTGACTGCATGGTGTCCTCGCACAGAATATACCTCTGGATGCCCCAGAAATGTCAAGAAGAGACCCAGTCAGGAAAGCTATGGTTCTTCGTCAGCCAGAAAAATGCATATCGAGCTGTTTACCTGGCCTCATCTGAAACCGGTATGGCCCAGCTAATATAAAGGTCACCAAAGACGAAAGGTTCCATCTGTAGTGGCCAGAAACGGAGCCTCGAAGTGGAACAAACATGCGGATGATTACAGAACAACATATTGTGCTCGCTGAGATAAATACAAAACACTGTGAGAACAGAGCAAAGTGCAATGAATGACATATAACACGTGAGACTAGAGGAGGCCTCAAGGAGACAGCATTTGAAAGTACAGATAAGTGAAGGGATGCCTGGGTGACTCATTCGGTAAAGCGTCTCACTCTTTATTTCAGCTCAGGTCATGATCTCACAGTTCCTGAGATCAAGTCCCATGTGGAGCCCCGTGTCAGGGCTCTGTGTGAGCCTCCACTGTAAGCGTGGAGCCTGCCTAGGATTCTCTCTCTCCTCTCTCTCTGTTCCTCCTCTGCTCTCACTCTTTCTCTCTCTCTGTCTCTTAAAATTAATAAGTAAACGTGAAAAACAGGAGGAGGAAGTGCAGATAAGTGAAGAATAAAGGGAAGATGTTCCTGACTAGGCAAAAAGGTATACCAGGACAAAGAGGTCACTGTGGCAAGGACCTGGGGTGGCCATGGGGAGGGTTAGTGAGTGATATCCATCAGATACTCATCAGGATTACCAGTGCAACTTAGAAAGAGAGCTATTGTGACAGTGCGGTGAAAACGCTAGAGAGATCCTGGCAGGGGGTCAAGTCAGAAAACGACCCCAAGGCACGAGGAAGAGTAGGACGTGAACTAAGGTCACTTTCCTTCTCTTAAGACACAAAATATAGACAATTTCCTTGATCGTATCCCCCACCGCTAGAACTACCATCCCCTTCTCTTACACCTTAAAAATATTTGCTTTTCAAAACCATAGCGAGATATCACATTACATCTGTCAGAACGGCTGAAATAAAAAGGCAAGAAATACTAAGCGTTGGTGAGGATGTAGAGAAAAAGGAACCTTCGTGCACCGTTGCTGGGAATGTAAACTGGTGCAGCCACTGTGGAAAACAGTGTGGAGGTTCCTCAATAAATTAAAAATAGAACTACCATATGATACAGGAATTCTACTACTGGCTATTTGCCCCAAGAAAACGAAAACGCTAATTTGAAAATATACATGTGCCCTTATGTTTAGTGAGCATTATTTATGATAGCCAAGATATGGAAGCAACCCAAGTGTTCTTCAATAGATGAACGGATGAAGAATGGATAGATGTGGGGCATCTGGGTGGCTCACGTCATGATCTCATGGCTTATGGGTTCAAGCCCCGTGTTGGGCTCTGTGCTAACAGCTCAGAGCCTGGAGCCTGCTTCAGATTCTGTGTCTCCCTCTCTCTCTGCCCTTCCCCCACTCATGCTCTCTCTCTCTCTCTCTCTCTCTCTCAAAAATAAATAAACCTAAAAATTTTTTAAAAGAATGGAGAGATAAATGGAGAGAGAAAAATGGAATATTACTCAGCCATAAAAAAGAATGAACTCTTGCCATTTGCAGCAACATGGATGGACCTAGAGAGTATAATGCTAAGGGAAGTAAGTCAGAGAGAAAGACAAATACCATACAATTTCGTTCACACGTAGAGTTTACGAAACAAAACAAATGGATGAATAAAGAAAAAAAGAGACAAACACTCAAGTACAAAGAACAAACTGGTGATTACCAGAGGGGAGGTGGGGGTGTGAAATAGATAAAGGGCATTAAACGGTACAAACTTCTGTTACACACTTCTCTTACAGAGAAAAGTACAACTTAGGGATTATAGTCAGGAAGATTGTAATAATGTTGTTTGGGGACAAATGGTGACTACACTTATCAAAATGAGCACTAAGTAATGTAAAGAAATGTTGAATCACTATATTGTACACCTGAAGCTAATACAACACTGTATGATAATTATACTTCAAAAAGAAAATAAAATACGATACAAAACAATACAATAAAAAACAATTCTTTGCTTTCCTGAATGTGAAAGATATTAAGTGAACAATCTGTCCTAGCAATCTATCCTTTTGGTGAAGGTTTAGAGTCATGTGGGGGGTAGGGCCTGGCAGCTAACCCCGGTGCAGAGATCTTTCAGATTAAGTTTTCTGTTGAAAGACCATTTAAAGAAACTGAAATTCATGGTAAGGAAAGAGTGTTTTACTTAACAGTTTTAAGTTTCCGATGGGCCTTCCTGAGTCATCAACTGACTCATTCCACCTGCTCAATTTTATTATTAATTCAAATTAAAAAAAAAAAACCCTCATAACAATAGAGTCAAAATTATGGTCCATGTTTTGATTTCTTTCCTCCCATTGCATAATTCTCTCGTTTTGCCCACATTTCGGCAGCTTCTCTCACTATGCATGCAACAAGGAGAGACATTCTTTTAAAAATATTTCCAACCCCCTCACATTCACATGAAATCGTTTCGGCTCTACCTTTGTTTTGGTTCTTATGTAAGACCCATCGCTGTCTAATATTAGATCATCAGATTATATGTGACTTACTTCTAATGCCTGGTGGGAGTTTAAAAGATCTCAGGTCTGAGTTCTTCTCTAAAGCCCCCCCTCCCCCCCCCAAAAAAAAGGGACTTGGTAATGTTGTAGTGTGAATGATTAAGTCCAGTTTAATCATTTGTTAGATGTGGGTTTCTTTTTTTTTTTTTTTAAGTCAAAATTTGGTTACTTTGAAAGGAAATCTGTTTGTTGTAATTATTCATGTAAGTGAGAATGAGTGTGTGTGTGTGTGTGTGTGTGCACGCGCACGCGCGTGTGCACCTGGGCTATACATTTAGAGCTTTGGTGGCTGATTAATGCCCAACATTGAGTAAAAGGAGAAGCGAGAAGCTTGAGTTGCCCTCCCCCATCGTTCAGGCGTTTAACTCCAGGAATAGCTAAAGTATCTCAAAACAATCACAAAGTTGCAGAGACATTCCACCTGCGTGGATGTCTTCTCTTAGCCTTCCAAATTTGAGTGAAATTTGTCTAGACACTGAACGAACACTGGCTACCCCATTGCAGCCAAAAAATGTTGAAATAATCTTTGTCACTAATTTGGCCGAGTCCATAGGAAATTGTCATGGTGAAAATAGGGTTTAAAATGAACTTTGAAGTGAGATCAGAGCTCTAAGAAAGTGGATCAGATTTTTTTTTTCACATGGGTGAAGCGAAGAGCAGTGAAGAGCAGGAAGGTGGAGGGAAGCTGAGAAAGAAAAGAGGCAGGTTCTTCTCTCCTTGGCATGTTGAGTTTCATGCAGCTGACACCCCTCAGGCACCACGATTTCCACCTGATGGCCTGTATTTTCTAGAATATACAGTGGCAGGCAAGCCGAATATAACGAACTTTCTAAACATGCGAGTTTCTCTTCCACAAAGTTCTAGTCTATACCAATTTATTTCAACATGGTCTTGCGGTATCCTCAACATTTCTGTTCCGATTGAGAAACTTGTGTTTCAGCTGTCAGTTATGGCGTGGCTGATGCGGGGGTAGCAGAGGCACAAAGAGCATCTTTGCTAGAAAATCTTGGGAAAGATAAATAAAGATGAGGAAAAAGTAAACTCATGCTTAGAACTGCGCTCTGGTGTGAGCTCTGGGAAAGAAAGACCCAACAGGGCAAAGAACAAAAGCTTTAGGAGTATTCAGCCTCCCCGTGTCTTAGGAGAATCTCAGAGGTCGAAGGACCCAAGGGGGCAGGACTGGGAAAATATCCCAAGAATGTCACACAGGCACAGTATCTTGTAAAAGGATTGGATGGAAACAAACTAACAGACAAACACATCTTAATGCACATATCTTTGCCAAAAGAAAAGCAAACCAAAGTTCCAAAGATTTCCTTGAAAAATCCCAAAAAGTGCCTGGCAGGCAGACGAGACACATTGAACAGAAAACATACATATGAATTGGTATTTTTGTCATTTTACATGTGTGGAAACTGAGGTTCAGAAAAGTTAGGACACAGAATCACCCATCTGCTGTGTGTGTAATATGACGCGTGGATAGTCTTTCCTTAGTGTGCTGTCTTTACTCAAGTAGAAACAACCATCTCTGTGAGGACGTTCATCGACATGCGACCAACCATGGTTCTTTTAATTTTATTTTCTGTGCAGGACCTACTATCCTCGTCCCGTGATCCCTCCAGATTTGGGGAGGGACCACCCTTCACTACATTTTGAGCCAAAAACCAACTCCATTAAAGGAATGTATTTGTTGATAAGATATTCTCTTCATCTTGGTCTTGATCTTTGAGAGAATCCTGGAAGCAAGGGGAGCAACAAATGTTATTTCCAATATCCAGATAAGGCAGCTGAAACTTGAAGGGGCTGGTGACTGCTTAAAATTATATAATTTATAGAGAGTGAACAAAATCCCAAACCCCGGTTCTTTGGTTGCTTGCTTGTTTCAGAATCTAAGATCTCTGTCCTGTATGTCTGATGATTCATTTACAGTGTGACTTACGGAAATACAAATCTGTGGAAAAGTCAAGTACTTCACTGATGAATTTCCACATGTACTTAATTCCTGCTGAATACAACTCTGCTTATGTTTCTGTTTCCCTTTTTGTGTTTTTCCCCCTGCATCTGTAATTGATGTCTTTGAACTTTAAGAAAGATGCTCCAGGGGGAACTACGACAAGCTTAAGGATATCAGGAAACTTCGTACAAAAGCCCCTTCGGCATCTCATCCAGCCTTGAGTTTCTCTTCTAACAGGGCAATCTTTTATTGCCTATTAGGCAAAAAGACAAATGAATACATTTAGCTTTAATAGCATGCCTTTTCAACGCGAATGCCTCTGCCATTTCTCTTCTCTCCTTTGTTTTCCCATCAGAATAAAACATTCATCCATTTATTCAGAAATGTATATTGAGTGCATTTTATGCACAAGGCACTAGGGGACAGTCGATAGTGCGACAAAGAAGCTAGGTGTACCTAAGCTAAATCGCAGCTTACTCGGAGCGGGCCGTGTCTTGTGAGCCCAGCTTGTTTGGTTTGAGTCCCACATTAGGTACTAATTAGGACGAAGCCTCTGATAGACCTTCTGGGGAAGGCTAAAGCTGAAAATTTAGGAGGTTATCCTCCAGCTATGGGCACAGGCGAAATGTTTGTTGTGAGAACATAAGCTAGCACCTATTAATCTAGAAACAAATGTGCGTGTAGATGAAAACACTAGAGCTTAAACCAGGCAAGGTATGAAGACCAAATATCAGGCAAGCAAGAGAACAGAGCCCAAGGACCAGTCTGTCCAAGCCAAGACCTTCGTGCCCGGAAAGCCCCCATGGCCCAAGAGCAGCTTGCAGATAGGCAGGTAGACATTAGGATCATAGCGCCTGGAAGATTCCACAACCCTATGTCATTTACTGTGATGCTCCAGGCCCTGTAGCCTGCAGGGCCTGGCTGGTGTGGGGGATGAACTCAGGTAAAACCTTTCTGCTCTCAGGTGAGCCATTTGGGGATCAAATAAAAGTATTTGGGAATACTGTTGACTCAAATACAAGCCTTCTCAGCTAATATAGGAAATCCTTGTAATGTTCAACGAAGGGGACAACAAGAGCTTCGGTCAATAAAGCCAAGGTCATTATTTCTCAGGAAGTACAATGGCCTCCCTGCTTGCTCTCTGTTCTCCGTCCCCATGACAACGCAGATAGGGAGCCCTGCCTCTTTAAATGGTAACACCACAAAGTAGCAACTTAAAATTAAATGTTAGACATTCCTAGCCTTCGTAATTTCTTCCAGTCATCACCACTAGTAGAAATTTCTCCGGGTGCCTGGGTGTTCAGGCAGTCAAGCATCCAACTCTTGATTTCAGCTCAGGTCACAATCTCCTGGTTTATGGGATCAAGTCCCATGTCTGGCTCTGCACTGACAGCATGAAGTCTGCTTGGGATTCTCTCTCTCCCTCTCTCTCTGCCCCTTCCCCACTCACACTCACTTTCTAAAAATAAATAAATAAACATTAAAAAAAAAAAAGAAATTTCCCACTGGCTAAATGCTTCCTTAGAGTTCCAGAAAGCACCTCTCCTTCCCATTCTTTTTTTCCTTACCATTCCCCCTTTCATGCCCTGGCCCCTCAGCACAGAGGGACATTTCTCGTGGAGAGAATTTCCACTACATTTTGGGTTCACTGCTTTGCTCCAATACAATCTCTTGAGCATTCAAATCCTGCACCAAAGTTCAACCAACATACTTTGTATAAACAAAAGGATATCTGGACAAAGGATAAGCTATGCTACTCCTTTTGGGCTAAAGCAGTTCAAATTGGTTTCAGCAGCATTCTTTTTTCTTTTCTATCACAAATGCTTCGCCACCCATTCGCTTTACAATTGCAAAACAAGCCTAGAATACAAGAAGGATAAAATGAAAAAATTTTAAACGTGTGTACATAGAGGTGCATGTGTGCGTGTGTATGTGCATGTACATATAAATATAGATATAATTAGTTCATAAAGCAGGAAGCCTGATTGCTTAGCCTTGTGGTGTGGTTCTGGGGTCAGAATACGGCTAGAATCAAGACCTATGAAATCCTGAATTCGATCGATGGAGATTGAGGTCACTGTCATATTTGCCTGTGGCCAGAACTCCTAAGTCTAAGGCAACATTGAATCTGTGATTGGAGGCCAAGAAGGAGGCTGACCTTAAGTAAGTTTAGGATTAAGTACTCAGACTGAGTTTGGGGTCAACTCCATGCTTTGCTGTAAAACAGGAGAATCAGAAAAACATAATTAATTGGAAATAAAGTATCATGGTATTGGCTAAATAAAATTCCTCTTTGCCAGGCAGCCCTCAGCAGAACACGCTTGGATTTAATTATAAGAAATAACCGATATAAAGTAGATGTGATTTAAAACACGTATCACTGAGGATATTTATTTGTTGAAATACGTCGCTTTTAATCATACATACAATCTTAAATGAATTCATTTCAGAAATCCCATATAAAGGTAAGTTCCTAATCAATGTGTATTATTATACATTTTTAAGTCATAATGCAATTTGATAAACTTGCAAATTACTTCTGCAGTAGCAATTTTAGAAAAGTGAGTGATAAGCTGGTAATTTTATTTACTAAAGCTCATTTAAGCAAATACTTATGAATCCATTAAGGGGTGAATCATCCTCCATTCAACAAGTTAATAGTGAGTATTTAGGACATGTGTTTACCAGGGTAAATTAGGAGAAAAACACCACCAAGCACTGCAGACATTTAAATAATCTTATTTAATTAAAGTAAGTTATGTACACCGGGGTTTTTTTTGCTCACAAACTTATAATTACATTAATAAAAAGCATCTGTACTTTTTCCATTTGAGCCACATTAATTACAGAATTTGAAGAGGTGGGCATTCTGAGCAAAGTTTACATTACTGCAGCCCCATCAACTCAGGAAACTTTAGATATTGGGTTATGCAACCAATTCAATCTAACTTCCTTCCCACGTGTTTTTAACAACTGCGAAAGAAAGATAAGCTGCCTTGTTTTTCAGTCCCCAGATGATTTTAAAATTTAGAAGAAACACATTTGAAAAGTGTTCAACCATGATAATAAAGAAGTTAAGTTTAAAATAACTAAAGACCATTTAATTTTTTTTTTTTATGATAAACTTGATGACCACAACAGGGATTGACTCTGGCACAATTTCCGACAACAGTCTGTATCCAGTGATAGACCATTGAGACTTACTAAAATATTATATTCTTTTACAAATTCCTCCTACCAAAAAAAAAAAAGCCAAAGCAAGATAAAAGATGTATGCACAAATATTCATTGCAATACTAACACAAAAGGGAAAAACTGGGGAGAAACTTCAGCGCCAGAGATGAAAACTGTCCACTTAACGTATCTTCTATTTGCTGAAGTATTATCAGGTAGGTTAAATAATAATCAAAGTTTTCAAAATGGTATGGAGAAATCCTTATTGCACAATGAAAACTGAAAATATTGGGGCACCTGGGTGGCTCAGTCAGTTAAGCATCTGACTCTTGATTTTGGCTCAGGTCATGATCTCACGGTTGTGAGATTGAGCCCCGCATTGGGCTCTGTCCTGTGTGTGGAGTCTGCTTAAGATTCTCTCTCTTCCTCTCCTTCTGTCCCTCCCCCCACTCTCTCTCTCTCAAAATAAAATAAAATAAAATAAAACAAAGTAAAGTAAAATCACAACTAAAAACATCAACTATGTGATCACTTCCATGCTATTGTTATAACAACTATGGACAAGTGATGGAAAAACAGGTTGAGAAGAGAGAAGAAAAGAGCTCTGCTATAAAAAGGCTATCATGAGAACCTCTCTACCCTAATCCCAGGACCCTTGAGTGTGGAATTTATCCACTTGTTATTACAGCGGAAACATCTGCTGGTCGAGTAGATGCTGTTTGAAGGAGGAAATGAAAGAATTATATACATGTGTTAGAGGACAAAGAAAAAATGCACAGGGAAAACATTTCTTAAGATTATAACAGAGGACATAATATGAGCTAAGCAGATACATATATATTATGAACAGATACATATATATTATGAGCATATACATATATGTTATGAGTTGAATTGCTCCCCGCCCCCCCCCCCCCCCCCCCCCCGCCAAAGATAGGTTCAGGTTCTAGTCCCCAGTACCTGTGAATATGACTACTTAGAATTAGTCTTTACAGGTATAATGAAGATAAAATGAGGTCATACTGGATAGGGTGGTCCTTAATCCAATGTCTGGTGTCTTCCCAAGAGGAAATTATGGACACAAACACACAGGGAAAACACCAGGCAAGGATGGGGACAGACATTGATGTGATGCATCTACAAGCCAGGGGCACAGCAAGGATTGTGGCCAACCATCAGAAGCTGTGCAGAGGCAACAATGGATTCTTCTCTAGAGCCTTCAGAGAGAGCCTGCCCAAAGGCACCTTGACATTGGTCTTCCAGCCTCAAGGGCTATGAAAGAGTAAATCCCTGTTGTTTTAAGCCACCCAGTTCATGGAACTTTATCCCAGCAGCCCTGGGAAACTTAACACATACATAATCAAGGTAATTAACATTTATTAACATTTCTGGAACAAGAAATTAAAATATTGTTCTTCCTGTATTATAAGAACAGCCCTTGCGAAACTCTTTAAGAGTTAAGGGCAAGAGTTAGAGTCACTTGGGGACCACGCTGGTAGCCCCGTATGCCCTTAAGGGTGTGATGGGGGACGAGGAGGACTGGATCCCAACACTGAATCCGCCATCCATCACTGGTGGCCCCCGGCACATCCCACCCTCTCTGTGCTTGTTTCTTGCTTTGTAAAATGGTGATAATAATGGTCTCATTGGGCTATGGTGAGAACTACATTAGCTATTGTAAGCATTCAATAAATGTTAGCTATAATTATCATGTCTGACTAAACATTTTGGTCCCATTCCCATTTTAGAATTACAAAAATTTCACAGGCATATTTTTAGAATGCATATATCAGTTTGTAAGCTACTTATAGATCACTGTATCAACGCTTCCCCCTTCCAACTCCGTCATTCCCACCCAAACTGGCTTGCATAACCTCAGGAGCCCTGCTCTTAGGACCAGGGGGAGTGGGCAGGAAGGGGAAGAAAGGGAAGAAAAAGAAAAGATTCCTGGTTTGCATCCCTATGGTTGGTTTTGAAATTCTATGAAGCCCCACCAGGAGGCATCACAAAGGCAAAGAAGCCTGGTCAAGGTGGTTTGACAGTCAGTGTAGGTACTGAAGCATTGGTCTTAGCTCTTCTCTCTCTCATCCACAGTCAAGGGAGAACCGTCCAGAAAGCTGTGCTACCCTGGAACCATAATTCTGTGTGTGCCATGATGCTCTCTGCCCAACGGCACCATCAGGCATCATCAGAGTGGCCCCACGCAAGCCCCGTTCAAGTGGAGGGACGCGCTATTTTGGGGACAATTCGGGAAAATAGATGGAGGATGTGCCCCGTCTGGCCCTCACTTTGCATGACGCTCACACGCTAGCATCTGCTAATAGTTGTCACTATCCTACTCTTAACAGCTTCCTGGAGATCTTAAATATTTATTGTCACCGTCACCACTTTGCCCATCTCTCTGGTATTTCTGCCGCAATCTCCGGGGCCTCCTTCTTTTATCTTACCTAATAGGACAATATGAGAGTGAGCCTCCAGCTAAGAAAAGGCCGCAGGTGAACAGCTCTCTCCACGGGGAGTGCAGCACTATTCAGTGTCAGAGATTTTGAAAGAATAGCTCATATTTCTGAAGGCCAAATCCAAAATTTGCTCCCGTTGAGAAACTAATTAGCTATTTAAATGCCCTGACTAATCTTCTAGGCTTTCTTTTACAAATTAAGTATAAAATAAGATTGCCCTGAAAACTTGTATACTGTGTGGTTTGTTTTTTTTTTAAGTGTACAGTTTGTAATCATACTCAAGTGTAGTGTTCAAATGGGATTGAGTCCTGGGGACTAGTCAGGGCTCAGAGCCACCCAAAAATTAAATGCGGGAGGGAAGCAAACCTGACAGATACCTGTACCGTCAAGAGAACCAAGAAAAGGGTCTTTGTAGAGAAACGGGGGACACCGCAACTCATATTGTGAATGGTGTTGGCCCTGACGTGTTGCTGGCACCCGAAAGAAATAGCTTTTATTGGATGTCAGCTTAAGAAGAAGAAAAGAGAGGAAATGGCGGGGGGAAAAATTAGCTGAATGAGTACAAGGGAAAAGATCAATAACTCCCTCTGATGTTTTTTTGGCAAATTGGCCAAGAAAGGACTGAAGTCTTTACTGGCTGACAATCCTGGCTTCCTTCCCAAATAGAAATGTTGCAGCCAGAAAATACACTTAGCGAATTTAGTGAGACAATTAGTTTGGGAATATGTATTAAAAGGCAGAGTACAGACTAACAAATTGACTGTCATCAAGGCACTGAGGTCCACCCAGATATCATGCTTTGGTAATGGGTATACGTCACCTGGGCTGGGCCGCCCAGCTGATGAGAACCCAGAATCCTAACACCCAGGCTGTGTGCTCAGGTAGTGGGTAGTGGGACCAGGTAATTTATCATCCGAATTCAAACATTTTAAGGACGAGCAGAGGTGCTATTAATAATCATGTTGGGCCGTAGGTACAAACCTGGGCCGTCCCAGGCAGAGCAGGGTGTATTGACAGCCTAAGAGGGACCTTTATATGTATATATAAAATATATATATTTTAAGTTTACTTATTTATTTTGAGAAAGAGAGAATGCATGAGTGGGAGAGGGGCAGAAAGAGAAGGGGGAGGGAGAATCCCAAGCAGACTCCACCCCGGCAGCACTGAACTCAACGCGGGTCTTGAAATCACGAACTGCAAAATCATGACCTGAGCAGAAACCAAGAGTGGACGCTTAAGCGACTGAGTGACCCAGGCGCCCCCTCACAGGGACACTCCACTGTCCCAGAAGTCCACAGACTTGTAGTCGTAGGCCAGGATCCTTGATCCAGGTAGCTAGTTGTTTTATAATATGAGCCACCACTTACAGGAAGTCATAGGCAGAAGGGGAAGGTAACTTGAGTTACGTTTGTCAGCCCTGCTGGAAAAATTACTTCAAACCCCCTGCTCACCCCCAGCAGAAGGACGACAGCCTATCCTTCTGTGGTTTCTGTACTTTTCCTTTTCATTCAATCCAGGAGATTTTTGACCCACAGTTTTCATTATGGGTGAAATAGGGACAGGTGGGCATCCCTGACATTAATTGAAATGCAAACACGATTGAAGAAAAGCAACACAGCGGTGTTGATTTTCATAAAGTTGTGGCACCCAGTGATTTGAAAAGGCGAGGAAGGACCAGGTAGAGTCACGAAGTTCTGGTTTGCTCCCAAATGCAGCAAGTCGGTCAGTCGTACATTTCATTTTCGTTCTCTCAATTTTCATTGTTTTCATTTTTGTAAAACTATTTTTATGACCATAGAGATGTAAGTCTCTCTCCCCCCCCCCCATATCTATTGCTTTTTCTCCCACTCCAAACCATCCAGGTAGCTCATTTTTGAACTATAATAGATGTGCATTTGTTTTTATTAAGTTTGAATCAAGCCACGACAATAAACAATAAATGAGCTGAGACACTTGTGGAATTTCGCTCACCGTCTGGAATATGAAAAAAAAATGTCATTTAGCAACCAGGACTTTTTGACCAAAACTTTTTTTTTAATGTTTTTATTTTATTTTTGAGAGACCGAGAGCGAGCAGGGGAGGGGCAGAGCGGGAGGGAGACGCAGAATCCGAAGCAGGCCCCGGGCTCTGAGCTGTCAGAGTAGAGCTGGACACAGAGCCTGAACTCAAGAACCGTAAGATCATGACCTGAGCTGAGGTCAGACGCTTAACCGACTGAGCCACCCAGGCGCCCCTGACTAACACTTTGAATTCAGCCTGAGTGCTGTCCCGCAGAGACTGAGAGTTCCCACATCTTGTGATGTGGTTGCCACAGAATCCTAGTGTATTATATTAAGTGTTGCTAGGGTGACATGTACAATACGTTTTACTTTCACAGCACTATTCCGGATAGGGGCCTGCGTGCATTTACAAGAATTTTCTAAGAAGCCATAAAGAAAGTGTGTTTATGACCACTTAGCAGATTAGGAAACTGAGAGAGGGAGACAGTTGGTTGTCTAGAGCCACACAGTTGATTAGAGATGAGCCTAGCAGTGGACACTGAGTGTACCAATGGACATCGATGTGTCCAACTTTCACACTGCCCCACTTTTTTAACTCAATCGGAATGTTAAAGTTTGTCACCTTGGAATTCATACTCATTCAATTTCTCAAGGAACCTGCTTTTGACGTTTGGTCTCTGGAACATACAGTGCATTACAAGGGACAAAATTCTAGAATTAATGGGTTTTTTTAAGTATGCCGGGGCTGCTACTCGACCCAACAATGTAACCCACATTTGGAACTCAAGTATGAGAGCACTTATAACTGTTCTATGGACCTGACCAAATTCGAAATCTTAAAGTTGTTAAGAAACAACATTCTCATAATCACATTACCTCAACTAGACTGAAGGAAAAACAATATGGACCATGATGGATACATGATTAGGAGATTCACTTTATGAAAATTTCAAGTCTCTCCAAATGTTTGGTTCCACGTTTCCCACGTTGCCAGTAGAGTGGCAGCATCAGAAAGTCAGACATAAATTACTGGAATAGTGATGAATGTTTTCAAAAACCCTTACTAAAGAGATTATGATCACATCATGAATTGTCCAAATCAACGAGCAGAACATCAGGGCAAGAGGGGTAAGCCGGGACCACAGACATAAGCTGGGGTGGCCCACTTGCCCCACTGGGATATATTATCACTCTCGCTGAAGTTGAAAGGAAGTTCAAGCAGAGCTTTATAAATATCACGTTGACATAGCGCAGATTTTAGTCGGGCGATGCTATGAATGTTCTTTTCTAACTGGAACTTGCAAAACCCAAAGACTGATCTTTGTGGGTGATTGACAGCTCACAGTAAAGAGGTTAAAAGAAGGGAAATAGTATTTTTCCCAAGCATGTTAAAAACAAAAACAAACAAACAAACAAACAAAAAAGCAGTTTGGGTCAGGGGTTGGGGAAAGAACAGAAAAGAAAACGTCTTTCCTTTGGGCTAAAGGCAAGGATGACCTCAAAGGAGACGTTCTTCAGAGATGAAAAATTGAAGGAGCCATCTACAACCATGGCCCAAGCCTCATGGGACATGTGAAGTGATGGGTGCAAGGTTTCTAACACAAGAGGCCTACTGAAGTTTGGAGGGTGAGCTCTGAGGCTAGGCCTCCATTTTTATTTTTTAATGTTTATTTATTTCTGAGACAGAGAGAGACAGAGACAGAGAGTGAGCAGGGGAGGGGCAGAGAGAGAGAGGGAGACACAGGATTTGAAGCAGGCTGGGCCTCATTTTTTAAGGCTCTTTGTTTTTTCCATTTTGGGGTGTGGGCCTTTGTACTTTGTGGTTCCCGCCAGCAGTGTAGAGAAAACCTTGCACTGGTGTTTTTAGTTGGAGTGAGAGCTGTGTTTAGCAAACACTTGTCCAGTCAGTGGGCCGCCAGCTGACGGGGGCAGATTCAGTAGAGACTAGAATCATCAACTGAACGCACCTCCAGAACGATCGCAGCTTTGGGATCTTGTGAATACCTCACAAAGCCATCAGTACTGTTTGGCTACACAATGCACGTCCACCGCTAGAGAGAATATTCTGTTGCCACTTACCTGAAAAGGTTAAAACCATCCAGGACGCTGCCTATTGGAACGGAAAAGGCAGCACCGAGCCCTCTTGTTTCGCCCTCGATTCCTGGCACTGGCTTCGTGATCCTGCGGGGACGTTCTCATTAGGACTTGTTGCTTCTACATTCGGTGTTATTAGTGGCAAACCATTAGGCCAACAGTTATGCCCTGTTCTTTTGTTCTTGAAGGAAACATCTGTTCTTTTGTCAGGGAGCACATGCCAAAATCTCTGTGATTACAAGCAGAGGGCTCTTCAGGGAGTAGTCAATGCATCAGGCAGCCTGGAGCACAGACCTTGAAAACTTCCCGCACTCCTGTCCCCGCAGACACTGGATGCCACAGAATTGCTAGCTGGTGGCAAGGGGATCCCCACCCCGAGGCCCCAAAGCACCCGTGTTGGAGGAGGGAGGAAGACAAGTGGGAGGCGTGGGGATGCAGAGAGGGTGGGGGTTAATTATTGATGAGGCTGCATTAAAAACATATCTATATACTCAACAAGAGCATCTAAGCCACCCGCCTGGATCTGAATCTACTAAGCACGTGCCTGTGGTGTTCCAGCATGCTGTGTCGTAAGTGCAGCTCAGAGCTAAGGGAAGAAAGGAGCTTGAGATAAGAACACGCTGGGGAGCGAGCGGAACGTGACCTAAGGAACCACTTAGGAGTTCTTGAGTTCTGACCTTCCAAGGTGCAATGCCTGTGTCTGACCCTTGGCCCTCGAGGCCCCACAGGCAGACTTAGGAGCCTTGCCGCTTGGATCTGAGTTCACGTTCCACCCATTCTACCTCTCTCATCCTAGAGGAGTTGCAAGCTCTCTGAGCCTCAGTTTATTTATACTAAGACAGAAGCAATCGTGGTACGTGTGACATGAATTAGCTAACATATGTAAAACACCCTATTACAAAATAATAAAGGCCTAAAATCACGAATCTAAGTTTCTATCTTAAGAAGTTGAAAAGAACAGAACACTAAGCCCATACAGAGCAGAAGCAAAGAAATGATAAGATTAGAGTAAAAATAAAGTGAAGTAAAATCAAACAAAAAAAATACAAGAAAAGTTGGTTCTTTGAAAAAATAAGGTTGACAAACATCTGGCTAGCTTGAGAGAGAGAGAGAGAGAGAGAGAGAACGCACAAGTTACCCAAATGAAGAATTAAAGAGGAGGGGCACCTGGGTGGCTCAGTCAGTTGAGCGCCCGACTTCAGCTCAGGTCATGGTTTGCAGTTCGTGAGTTTGAGCCCCGCGTCAGGCTCTGTGCTAACAAACAGCTCAGATTCTGTATCTCTCTCTTTCTCCCTCCCCTGCTCATGCTCTGCCTCTTTCTGTCTCTCAAAAATAAATAAATGTTAACAAATTTTTTTTAAAGAATTAAAGAGGAGCTCTCACTAAAATTCTTGCAGGCATCAGAAGGCTAAAAAGCAAATGCCGTGAATGATACTATAAGTACATTTGATAATTTAAATGAAATTATTTCCCTAGAAACCACATGTAAGAAAATTGGCTATGGAAGAAATACAAACATTAAGGAGCCATTTATCTATTTAAAAAAAACAATTCACAATGAAAACAATTTCACAAAGAAAATGTTAGGTCTAATTGGTTTTCATGCTAAATTCTACGAGACATTTAAGAAATGGATAATATCAATCTTTAAACAGAAACACTGTCAGTAACTACAGCAGGAACAATATCTCCCAACTCTTCTTACGAGTCCAGCATTACTCTGATACCAAAACTAACACTGCAGTATTTCAAGTAAAGAAAACTGGAGGTAAAAATCCCTCGTGAACATCCATGCAAAATCAACATAATATTAGCAAACAGAATTCAACAATATATACAAAGAATATTATAACATCACCAGGTACAGCTTATCCAAGGAAAGCAAGGTTGGCCCAACACTTGAGAAACAAGCAATACAATTTACCACATTAACAGAATAAAGAAGAAAAGCCACTTATGTATTTCAGTAGATGCAAAGGTTGTACTTTAGAAAATTCAACAGCCATTCACAACAAAATTTCTCAGCAAACTAGAAATGGCAGAAAATGTCCTCATCCAGATATAAGGCATCTTTGGAAAGCCAACAGTAAAAGTGTACGTCACAACGAAAAAATCAATGCTTTCTCCCAAAGATTAAAGACAAAGATGTCTGCTTTTACCACTGCCCACTATTATGTAATATTGTACTGAAGTTCTTACGCAGTAAGAATAAGAAATATAAGGTAGAAAATTAGAAATGAAGAATTTTATTTGCAGAAGACACAATTGTCTATATAGAAAATCATAAACAGTCTACAAAAAGAGGGACAGAAATTGCCAAATGAATTTAATAAGGTCACAAGTCAGGTCAATATACAAAAAGCAAATGTATTAGTACCCACCAGCAGTATACAATTCTATTGAAATTTTTTCATTGATAAAATTCATACTAGCATCAAAAATAAACCAAAAAAATGTACTCAGGAATAAATTTAGCAAAAGATGTAAAAGATCTATGTACTAAAAACTACACAACGTTGCTTCGGGAAATAAAGAATATAAATAAACAGAGCAATACATCATGTTCATGAATCAGAAGACTCAATTTTATTAAGATAAACATTCTCCCCAAATTGATCTCATCTTCAAGGCAAGTTTGTTAAAAGCCCATAGACTCTTTTGTAAAAATTAACAAGGTATTCAAAAACACACGTGGATATGCCAAGGGCATAGAATAAAGCCAAAACAATTTCTGAAAAGAAGATCGAGATTGGAGGGCTTTCACTAAGTAAGTTCAAGACTTACTCTAAAGCCATCGACGTCAGGACAATGTGGTTTTGGTATAAGGATGGACACAAAATGAAACAGAATGGGTTCCAGAATTAGAACCAAACTCATATGGTCAATTAATTTTTGACAAAAATATCAATGCACTTCAATGAAGGAAGTGTAGACTTTTCAACAAATAGGGCTGAACAAGTGGACATCAGTATGGAAATAAATGAACCTCAGACCCTATCTCACACTATATGCAAAAATTTATTTGAAATGTATTCAAGAACTCAACATAAAACCTAAAATCATAGGGGCGCATGTGTGGCTCAGTTGGTTGGGCGTCTGGCTTCTCACGGTTGGGTCATGATCTCATGGTTTGTGGGTTTGAGCCCCACGTCGGGCTCTGTGCTGACAGCTCAGAGCCTGGAGCTGCTTCAGATTCTGTGTCTCCCTCTCTCTCTCTGCCCCTCCCCCACTCATGCTCTGTCTCTCTCTCTCTCAAAAATAAATAAACATTAAAATTTTTTTTAAAAAAACCCTAAAATCATAAAGCGTTTAGAAAAATAGACAAGAGAAAAACCTTCACAATCTTGGAATAGGCAAAGATTTCTTAGGACATAAAAATATTAAATATTGAAGGAAAAACCAAGAAATTATACCTCATCAAAAATGTTAACTTCTCTTCTTCAAAAGATCCAATTAAGAAATTGAAAAGGTAATCCACAGACTGGGAATATGCTTGGATAGATGAACGGATGGTAGAAAAGATACTCCTTTGTGACAATACATCTTATCTCCCATAATTCTCACCCATCATGTCTATCTATGTTATAGGGGTCATGGGTATGGATAAACTAATAAACTGAGCACCCATTGGGTGTCAGTATCAGTTAGAGAAATAGAAATCAGTAGCAGAATCTAGACATTATGCATAACGATAATCGACAGCGTTCTGGTAGTCAGACATTTTCAGTTTTTTAACACTTCAAGTACCTAACATGGATCTGAGCATTTGAAAAACATTAGCTCATTTAATACATTGGCCCTATGAGGTAGACATGATCTCAAGAACAGCAGCATCAACATCATCTGAGAACTGATTAAAAATGTAAATTCTCAGGCCCCACCCCAGAGGGACTGAATCAGAAACTCAGGCTATGGGTCCCAGCACTTAGAGTTACGTTGAAGGGCCACCCAGATGATTTTCATAAGATTACAGTTTGAGAATCACTGTTCAATAATATTGGCTTCTTGCTTAAATGCTGTGGTCACTCTTAGCATCTGTTATGTACTTTATCAAACTTCCATCTTTAAGGCACTAAACCTTTAACTTTCAATTTGAAGTGAAATTTCCTTTTTTTTTTTTTTTTTTAATTTTGCCAAAGCTGGTTCTGGCTGGTGACACCACATCTAGTGAAGCTCTGTTTACTGTGGCCATATTCACGTTCTCTCTGGCAACTGCATTCTTATATTGGATGTTTCTTCCTTTTTTTCTTTCCTTCTTTCTTCTTCTTTTTTCTTTTTCTTTTCTTTTTCTTTTCTTTTTTTTTTCTATGGATGAAGAAGGGTCTCAAAGTTTCTTGGCAGGAAAATACTCTACCTGTTTAGAGGAACAGCTGAAAACAAGTCCATCCTTGTACAGGAACAAGAATGCCATGTTACTTTCCACGTAAACTCCTTAACCATCTTCCCGTAACAATGCCTCACTAGCCTAGGCACTTGGGGCCATAATGGCCCTTCTGAAGAGGGAAGCTCTTCAGAAGAGACTAGGTTGGTGCGAGCAAACAACACAATAAATTCAGGGTTTTGTTTTCAATAGTAACACATTTTGGGTCTCCCCCTTTTGAGCATCAAGTGGCAAATGTTCCATGCATTGAAACAGAAATAAGAGCTCTACATCAATAAAACAAGAACATGCATCACTAGCCACACACACGGTCCTTGGCAGTAGATCTTAGCTGCAGGACTCATAGGAAGAAAAGGAACAAGGGAGTGTGGCGGGGGTCGGGGGGGAGGAGGCGGAATCCAAGCACCAATTTAGAGACTGCAGGGCTCGTTATAAAAAGCTATTTTTAAAATGGGAGACGAATCGCTTTGGAAAGAAAAGAATCAAGTTGTCAAAATGAATTAAAAGGGGGAGAGAGGGTCTGATTAAAGTTACACTCAAGTAGCCAGAACGGATGCCAGATATCTTCTAGAGCAACCTCCTGGTCTTAGAGAAGCAGATCAGGTCCTTCCGGTGGGAAGCAAGTAATTCTCAAACCAAGGTCAGGTGCTTATTAGGGGTGGAATTGGAGACTTCAGACCCTGGTCTCTTGGCTTCAATTTGTTGTGGGTGATTAAAGTCCCTGTTTTTCTATAAAGTGCCAAATGATTGAAGTTCAAACAAGGGGGGTCATCACTGACTAGAGGTTCTGAGGACCCTTCAATTAGAAAAATGAGGCTCGATTTAGGCTCCAGATGGGAAGAATATCAGAGCAGGTATGAGGGCCTGGGACCATAGGAGGCCCTGAAGAGACCTCCCATGATGAAAATTGTATCCACAGCGCAGGGAAACGACCCAGCTTCGCTCTCTCCTACAAAGCAATGGGCTTCATTTTCACTTGGTGAGACGTCTTCCACGGACACAAATTCTACTTAGTGATCATCAGCCTAACAGGAAGGCACGGGTCGCGAGCACAACTCCAGGGCTCCCAGCCCTGAGTCATACCTGCCCCTGGCGAAGACAGTGTTTACTTGGAGAGTTTTTGAAAGCCAGCAGGCAACAAAGAAAAGTGTCATTGTGATGCTAATGGCAGATGCTGCAGTTGCAAGTTGTTGCCTGTAGTTCTTTAAAAAATGTATAAATAGGGTTTCTGCCCCGATTTGCATTCTAAAAAGATGGCCCTTTTTTGTGTGTGTTACATTACCGGATGCTGCTCCCTCAATTCAAAAATAAAACAAAACGGGGAGAACAGTGGACTGTTCAAAATGTTTAAATTATGCACAAATAAAGGGAAATAATAAAAAGGAATGCGTCTTTGTCTCAGTCCGCCCTTAAACGTTCCGGTGAAAACCCATCTCATTATATTCATGGGTCCTAATTTAAAGAATAGCAGACCCGGTGGCGGGCCAATGACTGCTAATGCTGCCGGCGTTAACATCATGAGTGGTGTGGCGCTTTCTGCGACCCAGGCACCACATCTTGGAACAAAGGAAAGGAACAAGGTGGCTCTGCTGTTACCCAAATTGGCCTCTGGCTTCCACTCTGGCAAGTGACAGGGGCCGGCTGCTCTTTCTCAGGTGCCCCTGGGGAATGCGTGTGTGCCATTAACCCAACCGGCCACTGGGTGTGACCACGCTCCACACAAAAGGAAGCCAAGGCCGCTTTCGGGGGACTTTTCCCTGGCAGGGTTGACGCACGCACGCGCACACACACACGTGTGCACACCCAGACCGTGAAGTCCTCACCCTCAGGAGGGAAAGTTTCAAAAGTCAGTCCGGGCTTGATTTTTACCTTCCAAACGGGCGCGCCCAGTGAACGTTGTTAATTTCCCCTTTGCTCCAAAACGAGTGTAAGTAACTCCCTCTTTCTGTTAGGTCTCAGTTAAAGAATGAGAAGCAGGTCTGTAATTCCCAGCAACACAAATCAAAAGAAATCGCCTTCCGCATAACCTGTTCAAAGGGAAAAGGAGAAAGAGAGAGGGAGTCCCCAGAAACGCACGCTGGCTGGGTCTAAACACCCCTGCAGCAGAACGCGTCCCTCCAAAAATCCTGTGCCCCTGATCCCCACCGCTGGTGGCATCTGGGGCTGGGTTGCAGACGCAACTCCCTTCAGGTTTCCTTTGAACGTGAGAGCCAAATATCTTTGCTGTGGTAATCGAGAGCCACATCCACCGCAATTTTAAAGGAAACGGATTCATCCGTGATGAAGACTTGGGTCCAAGTGGTCGGCAAGATAACTAGGCTGAATGGCATCTCACGATCCCATCGGCAGATTAGGTTTTTTTCATTCCTTTTCAAACACGGAACACTCTTTACATGGGGAAGCCGGAGAAGCAGAGATAAAATCCAGCCTTGCAAAGCAACAGCAAAAGGTTAACCACTCACCCTGTTTTTAATTCCGCCTTTTAACTACCTCCATTCCCAGTGTCCAAAAAGATACCCACGCATTTGCACGCACACGTGCCCACGGGGTGAAGCCTATTTTCTTTCATCCTGACCCATAGTTTAAATTGTGTCCTTCCCTTTGCACCTGCACAGAGGGGGTGTTCATTCGATTCGTACTGTTTCTCCCCAAAAGGTTCGTGGTGTTTTCACAAGGTTATATTAAAGATTGGAAACAGGCACATAATGTCTCCCTGAAGAAGCCGCGCCCAACATCGCCCTTAAGAGCACCTCTCTTTTTTTTTCAACATCTTATTTCAAAGAAATCCTTCATGTGTGTGTGTGTGCCATGCTCAGAAAATATTTGTCGATTGCTAACACTATGTCTGAAAATCAGTTGGAAGATGTTTTTCCGAGCCTGCCAATTTGCAGACATCAGCTAAGTGCCTGGGGTTCCTCCAGTTTCCCGAGCTGAGGACATTTTTCTTTAAAAAGATGTTTTTGTGGAGAGTCTAAAAACTGAATGAGAAACCACAGACCCGGAGCTCAGACTGGGAATCTTCAATGGGCCCTGGAGTCACGGTGCTTTGTCACCAAGCACGGCAACTGGCATTTTATTTTTAAATGAAGCATCGTGGCCTATCTAACGTCTTAGTGCCGCGGAACACACGCGGGCACCACTCACGATAGCGAAATAAATCTCGGGGTCCTTAAGGTTTTCCTTCATGCCATCGCTCACCTTGATTTCTGTTTCCAGGGGAAAAAATAAATAAATAAATAAGGTCAGGTGGTGCTGGTGACCAACAGCGCATTGAGAGGTATCGTCGCATCCCAGGGTAGTAAAAGCAGTGGCTGCTTTTTCTTAAGAAGGAAAGTTTAAATGCATGCCGTCCTTGTTGCGATGAAACTCAGAGGCCAGATTCACTTTGTGCCGTGTTCTGCGGTTGCCCTGGACTCAAATCAATGCTAACGGGAATGAGCTGACGAGTAATGGAGTGGCCACCTTCAAGTTATTTCCATGTCTCGCTGCAGCCCGGGTTAGAAGTACCAAAGACTGGGGCGCCTGGGTGGCGCAGTCGGTTAAGCGTCCGACTTCAGCCAGGTCACGATCTCGCGGTCCGTGAGTTCGAGCCCCGCGTCAGGCTCTGGGCTGATGGCTCGGAGCCTGGAGCCTGTTTCCGATTCTGTGTCTCCCTCTCTCTCTGCCCCTCCCCCGTTCATGCTCTGTCTCTCTCTGTCCCAAAAATAAATAAAAAAAAAAAAAAAAAAAAAAAAGAAGTACCAAAGATAAAAATCGACTCCAAGACTACTGGTTGTTAATTTTTATCAATTAATAATCAATGAGGACCATTAAAATTAGTATCGTGGAATTAGGGAGGTCGCTGAGCAGTGGGTTCAAGTTTAAGTGAAAGGAAGATCGAATTCCACTTGGAGAACAGACCCTTCTTTATCTGACCCCTGCTTGTTTTTCTAGCCTTGTCTTCCAAGAACCCTGTGGTGAAGCCTAGCACCCCCCACCCCATTCCGTGAACAGACCCGCTTTCAAACATCCATATTCTTTTGAAGTGCTGTTTCCTAAACTCTAAGAGCTGCCTTACGCCTCCCCCTGCCTGCCCCCACTCAACAGACTCTCCCTCACTTTGTCGGCAAAGCTACGATGTTACCTCCTATTTGAAACCTTCTTCAAATGCTCTCCTCTGACTGTGCCAGGCCCCTGAGACTGGACATAGACTCCTCCTGAACAGAACCTAACCCGTTGTTTATACGATGACCGTATGTATCCACTCCTGTCTCCCACCGCTGACTGGGAGGTAAACACATATTTTCCTGTTTGTGTCTCCACAGTCTTGAACGGTGTATGGTAATTTGAAGGTGCTCAATGAGCATTGAATAAAGGAAGGAATGAAAAAGGCAAGGATGGAATGAATCAGGAAACTAATAAGCGAGCCGTTGAACAAAATCCAGACTTGGGTAGGACAGTCCAACAGACGGGGTCAAATAACGGCCAAGACTTATCTCCGCCATCTCTCCTACGCAGTAGAAACACTGCCCTGCATTCCTCAGTGGGGAAGCAGATTCTATCAGATCCTCGAAGAGCACATCCTTTCACAGAGGACCCACCTTCTGCCAGGGATGGGTCTCTCTGAACTAACCCTTTTCCAACTTGGACTATGAATGAATAGGTGGCCTAGAGAGATGCATATATTATAGCAAGAGACCACGTTTTAAAATAAGTGGAAAAGGAGAACGCAAAATGAAGGTAGAGATATGAAGATGATCCAAACATGGGATTAATACAAAAATGCCCACGATAGAGAACCAGTACCTGCAACAGGAAATGCATGAACTCGGTTCGAACCTTTATAACAGCTCAACTAGGGAAGCCTGACTGGTTACACAATTCAGTTTCCGCAAGACAAAAACAAGCTGATCGTTCAGGAAAAGCATCGTTAGCCACGCAAGAGAGGAATTTTTGTCAAGGGAAGTGTACCTATTAATTTTCGCTGGGGAGGAAGCCTTTTTTTTTTTTTTATGGGAAGAGAGATTGGTAAAGTGGAGACAAGGCTCAGAGAGGAGGACCTGTGAGAGAAGACCATGAACTATTAAAGTCCCTTTGGCTGCAGGGACATAAGTCGAAGGAGAAGGAAATTAGATAAAATTCATTGTGAGTGGAAAACAATGAATTTAAAGCTAGGCATAGTTGTCTGGCTTGACAATGAAGATAGCACTGTTCTACCCTTTTCTACTATTGATCTACTGCTTAGATGACTCAGAATTCCCACAGGAAATGTGATGAGTATTTCATAAGGTCAGAGGTGCCCGTGGGTGCAGTCCTATCTCCCCACCACAACGCAGGGCCAGAAGGTGGCAGGAGACACGAAGGGGTTTCCATTTACCACCAGGGCTACCAAGCAGTGCTTCCGGGACGCCATTTCAACCTCTCTATCCTAGAAAAAGAGGACACAGGACAGGCTGGTCCACTGCATGTCTTTTGGGTAGAGGGGTTATAGGACGCACCCAGGACGGGTGGTCCTGGCAAACACCCCAGTTCCTCAGATGGGGCTATCTTGGGTAAATAGCACAAACTGCTGACCCTTTATCTCTTCACCCATAAAAATAACTTTATGGGTGAAGTTATGGGTTATCCTGAGAATGAATTGTGAAAATACAAATGCTAAAGTTACTGTCACAAAATTAAAAGAACTAAACACAGTCATAGACTTGCTTCCACTCTCTTAGAGCAAGTACCTCCAGATAAGACTTAATTGGATCATTTCACTCTGTTGATTGTTTCCTTTGCCATGCAGAATCTGTTTAGTTTGATGTAATCCCACTTTTTTTTTTTTTTTTTTTTTTTTTGCTTTTGTTCCTGTGTTTTTGGTGTCGTATCCATGAAATCATTGCCAACACCAATGTCAAAAAGACTTTCCCCTTCGTGTTTTAGGAGTTTTACAGTCTCGGGTCTTATGCGTAAGTCTTTGGCCCATTTCAAAGGTTTTTTGTTTGTTTTTTGTTTTTTGTTTTTTTAATGTCTGGTATAAGGGTCCAATTTCATTCTTTCTTTTGAGGAAGAGACTATCTTCTCCCCATGGTGTACCCTTGACAACCTTGTCAAAGATCAGTTGACCATAAATGTGTGGATTTATTTCTGGGCCCTCTATTCTGTTCCAGTGGTCTATATGTCTGACTTTATGCAAGTACCATACTGTTTTGATTATTATAGATTTATAATATACTCTGAAACCAGGAAAATGATGCTTGCAGCTTCGTTCTTCTTTTTCAAGATTATTTGGCTAATGTGGTCTTTTATGGTTCTCTATGAATGGTAGAATTGTTTTCCTATTTCGGTAAAAAATGCCATTGGGACTTTGATAGGGGCTGCACTGAATCTATAGATCTCTTTGGATGGTGTGGACATTTTAATGATATTAAGCCTTTCAATCTATGAACGCAGGATGTCTTTCCATAAAGGGCAATTTATGGAATGGAAGAAAATATTTATAAATCATATACCTGATAAGGGATTAATCTCCAAAATATATAAGAAATTCCTTGGGGCACCTGGGTGGCTCAGTTAGTTAAGCGTCTGACTTTGGCTCAGGTCATGATCTCATGGTTCATGAGTTTGATCCCCAAGTCCGGCTCTGTGCTGACAGCTCAGAGCCTGGAGCCTGCTTCAGATTCTGTGTCTCCCTCTCTCTCAGTCCCTCCCCCACTCACCCCTGTCTATATCTCTCTTTCTCTCAAAAAAAAAAATGAATAAACATTAAAAAAAATTAGAAAAAAAAGAAATTCCTATAACTCACTAGCAACAAAACTAATAACCTGATTTTAAAATGGGCTAAAAATTTTAACAGATACTTCCTCAAAGAAGACAAATGGCCAACAGATACATGAAAAAAATGCTCAATGTCATTTATCATCAGGGAAATGCAAATCAAAACCACCATGAAGATGCCACCTCATACCTGTAATACTGGCTACTATTTAAAAAAAAGGCACAGCAAGTGTTGGTGAGGATGTGGACAAATTAGAACTCTTGCACTGTTGGTGGGAATGCAAACTGGTGCAGCTACTATGGAAAACAGTATGAGGTTCCTCAAAAAATTAAAAATAGAACTACCATATGATCTAGCAATCCCACATCTGGATATTTACCCAAAAGATTTGCAATCGGGATAGCAAAGAGATACTTGTATTTCCGTGTTCATTGCAGAATTATTCACAACAGCCAAAGTGGGGAAAAAATTTAAATATCCATTTATTTATTTATTTATTTATTTGTTTGTTTGTTTGTTTATAAAATGTGGTATAAATACACCTTGGAATACTATTCAACCTTAGAAAAGATGGAGATTCTTTTCTCCATCCATTACATGGATGAAGCTGGAAGGCATTATTCTTACTGAAATAAGCCAGCCACTGAAAGATAAACACTGCATGATTGCACTTACATGAGGTATCTAAAAGAGTCAAATTCATAGAACCAGAGAGTGAAATGGTGGTTGCCGGTGGCTGTGGGGAGAGGA
Source organism: Panthera onca (assembly GCF_046562875.1). NCBI lineage: Eukaryota > Metazoa > Chordata > Mammalia > Carnivora > Felidae > Panthera > Panthera onca. The sequence goes on from NC_138343.1 coordinate 139,799,383, forward strand.
AAATGGGGAGTTACTGATAAGGGGCATTAAGTTTCAGTTAAGCAAGATGAATAAGTTCTAGAGATTTGCTGTATAACATTGTACTCCTAGACAACACTATTGTACTTATCAAGAGGACAGATCTCATGTCAGGTGTTCTAACCCCAAAGAAGTTTTTTTTGATGGGCACCTGGGTGGCTCAGCCAGTTAAGCCTCTTGATTTCAGCTCAGGCCATGATCTCATAGGTTCATGAGTTCAAGCCCTACATCAGGCTCTGTGCTGACAATATGGAGCCTGCTTGGGATCTCTCTCTCTCTCTCTCTCTCTCTCTCTCTCTCTCTGCCCCACCCTCTCCCCCTCTCTCTCTTTCTCTGAAAATAAAAAAAAAATAAACTTAAAACAAGTGGGTTTTAAAATTTTTTAAGTAAAATGGAAAAAAAAAAAAGAATGACTTGGGGTAAGATCAATGAGCCTTAATGGGGGTGTGATTTAGTCCAGAATAGTCCAGAATTTTCAAACACCCACTTTAGCCATCTGTCATTAAGATGCACCAAACTACAAATACCCTCTGGTTACTTCAGCTCTTGGGAGGAAGGGTGTTTACTTGCAGTATATACTCTTGCTTGGACTCTTTCAATAAGATGGGTCCAAGATAACCGGTAACAGAAGTTAGTCAACCCACCCAAATTAGAGAAAATTTGGTTGGGGTAAGTTAGGCTGTAAGCTGCATCAGGTTGTGTATTGTGTTTGATGCTTCCCCATTATATTCCCAGCACATCAAACATAATATATGATCAGTAAATATTTGATGAATAAATAAATATGGTAAAGAATTCAGGGAATTCAGATTTTATTCCACTTACCACATAAGCAATGGCATGTAGTAAACAAACAAACTTTATATATTTCTTTTGACTGAATTATGTCCCCAAATTCATATGTTGAAGTCCTAACATGCAATGTGATGGCGTTTAGAGATGAGGTCTTTGGTAGGTAATTAGGTCATGAGGGTAGAGTCCTCATGATGAGACTGTGCCCTTATAAGAAGAGACAGGAGAAAGACGTCTCTCTTGCCGTATTCCAGCCAGGAAAAGCACTCTTATCAGGAGCTGAATCTGCCAGCACCTTGAACTTCTCAGTGCCTGAATTGTGAACAGTCTGTCCATTGTTTAAGCTACTCAGTCTATAGTATTTTGTTAGAGCAGCCAGAGCTAAGACATACATGGAAATTTTTGAGAAACAGCAAAACAGGTAATAGAAAGCTGGTTTTCATCGGAGTAGTCTAGGAGTATTGCAAAAAAACAACCTTGAATTTCACCCTAAATCAGTGTACTGAATGACAGCATGATGACAAATGAAAAAAAATTACATGATGCAACAGTATCTTGTTATTTTTTTTAGAAATTTTTGCATTTGCTTCTATCAGTATTATAAAATGAAAACACCAGTAAGTTCTATTTTATTTTTCACATGTATAAGAAATATTCCATTCATTCATGCATGCATTCATTCGTTTATTCATTCATACATTCATTCATTTTCTTCAACAAACAATGATTGTGTGGCAGCTAAGAGCTCAAGCACTCTGCTAGGTAATTAATGAGAAAATTAAATATACTGCCCTCAGAGACTTTACAGGCTCATGAAGGAAGCAGATACCTATATGGATAATTATAGTACAGTGGGTTAAGTGTAATGATAGAGTAGCACTAGGCATAAGACCAAGGCTACACTCAAAGAGAGTGGGAAAAGGATTTCTCTAGGAAGACGAATCTTAGCCCAATCTTGAAATTCAAATACAACTAAACCCAGGAAAGATGTTGGAAAAGGGATGATCCTCGTAGAGGGCCAGTACATGCAAAAGCTTGGAGACAAACACGTGTGTCTCCTGAGGAAACTAAAAGAAACTCTGCACTGCCGAACAGTCAAGGAGGGACATATGTGTCATGGCAAAGGCTTGACTATGTCCACTAAGCATGACATATACACCATGCACCCCCACTCCTCCCGCCCGAGCCCATGGAAGGTGTGTGTAACTGATCACGGCATTCCCCGGGAGCCCAGATGCAGCCCCAGAATCTTCTCAGCGTGGCATGCCAGCATGTCAATTCCAATGCGTCCAAATGCAAGATGAAACCTACCTGCCATGTTTGCTTCAATGATGAGGAACCTCTGAAGGTTATAGACAGGGGGAGAAGAGGATCCAGATTTGTGATTTAAAAGATCTTTGTGGTAGCACCAGAGAGAGTGGATTTGAGAGGTGGGGTCAAAACAAAAGTGAAAGGATACTGTTATATCTTACACATGAATTTCTATAGGACATAAACTCTTCGCATAGCCTGTGTTCAAAGGGGAACGAAAGGGGTCCCTGGGTGGCTCAGTTGGTTAAGCCTCTGACTCTTGATTCCGGCATAGGATACGATCTCACACGGTACGTGCAATCGAGCCCTGCTTGGGGGTTCTCTCTCCTCCTCTGACTCTGCCCCCCCACTCTCTGTCTCTGTCTGCCTCTCAAAATAAATAAATTTTAAGATAAAACGAAATCTATAAAAATAAGGCAAAGGGGGAATTAAAAAGTGAGTGGTACAGAGACCACGGAAGGGGACAGAGCTGGCTGGCACTGTGGCCCTATCATTGGCATAAATTCCAAAGAGGAATTTTAGAATTTTCCCTCAGAATTTTCCCCATCTCAGCTCTGCTGCTAATATGTGCTCCTGGAGGATGAAGGTGACAAAGCTTATTTGGAAAGACCAATCGTCTCATAATGAACGCTTTACCCCTTCAGTAAGGAGGCAATGATGTTATTTGTAGCTACTGTTTTACCCCCAGAGTAGAGATCCAGAAACTTCAATAAGAAAAACCCAACAAGAAGGGAATGATAATTGGGTTAGGTCTCCACCGTGGTTACAGCCAGAGCAGTCCGTGACTTTCAAAATAACCTCACCTGGGCTTGTTGAATTAAGAGACTGCACCATTTTTTTTCCCCACTTTTTTTCACTACCCCAAAAGACCTGCCGCTTGTCAGTCGATTTGTTTTTAATTCCCAGGTCTCCCTGCCTTGTTTGTAGCTACTATGTTTTTTTTTCTCTTTAAGTGCAGGAGGAAGGTTGGAGTTTTGATCATCCGTGTCCCCCCAAAGGCTCCAGGGATGCAGGGAAGCAAACAGAGCTAAGTTGAGAGAGGATGTATCAGCAGGACAAAAAGCACAAGATGGGAAGGCCGACTCTCCTTACACAGACAAGGTTTTCCCAGGAATGCTGGGGAGGTGGCAGATCACACAGAGGGAATCCGATACTCAGCAGCAGGCATCTAGCAAGAGACAGGAAGAGATGTCTGGGTCGGTTTTATGTGTGGGTAGGTGTTCGGCAGGCCCCAGGCACCCGAGCATTTCTGTGGCACCTTTGCCGATAATTCTAGACTTGAGGACAAAGACGCCAGGCCGAAGAGCCCGAGGGGGTGGGGAAGGGGAGGCCGAGTCCAGGGAATGAGAGGGGGGGAATTCCAGTGAAAGCAGGAGAACAGAGCTGTGCTGTTTCAGCTGTGTTGGAGAGAGAGAGAGAGAGAGGGAGAGAGAGGCCTAGTTGAAAGTGGCAGAGGAGGGTGGGAATCTGGGACCTCTGCCCCCCACCCCCTTCACTGTCTACCACCCTGTAGCTAAAATACGTTTCTGTTCCCACTCAGCTTTCCTTTCCTTCTGTTTGTCTGGGGGAGGTCCTTCAAGCAAAACTGGGAGACGCCACGAAGAAGTTTAAGTTCACGGATTTATGCTTTATTCTACAAAGGATTTCAGAGGGATTTTAAGGCCAGATGCAGCCCCCCCCCCAGATTTCTAAAAACTTAGGGAGTCATTTTACTTGGCTCTGCACACCTGAAAAGCACACCCCTCTGACTGACAATCCATGCGTTCTTTCTCTCTCAAGGAACAGCTGTTACGGTGCAGAGACTTGCAGAAGTGACTGGTGCAGGAACGCGGTGCGAGGTCAACTCTGCCTTTAGTCTGTACAGGTAAAGTCTGTTTCCGCCTTTAGTCTGTACAGGTAAAGTCTGTTTCCGCACAGCAAGCTGCTCAGTGAGCTGCCCACCCAACGGGTGGGTCCAGAATAAAGTCTAAGCCAGTTCTTTACTTTCCCATGGCAGGTGTGTTTACTGCAGGTAGACAGCCTGGCATTCCCTTTTCCTTTCTAACCTCTCTTTTCAACATTATCCCCCAACCCCACCTGCCCTCCCTGCCCCCCAGATACTCTGCGACTCCCCTCCACCCTCTCCAAAGCAGGTTCCTGGGCAATGTTTCATATTCAGGTACTCCAGGGCCGAGCGGGATCTTGTAGGCAAGATCGATAAACGTGGGTGGTCCTTACTAATAGAAATCACCGCTCGGAACCAAGCGTCAATTCGGTATTTTACGCTAATAAATGACCATCTCCTTTTGTGGTCTTACTACTTTCTTCCTGGAGAGAAGGAAGGAAAGAAAGAACACATAGAGGAACATCTGGCCACAGAAGCTGTATCTTCTAATTGTGCAATATTGACAGTTTTTTTCATTTCTGCACCCAGGGGCTTCAGCAGACAGGCAGGTAAGTGTTTCTTTTTTTTTTTTTTTTTTTTGGTTCGTGATGGTTTCTGTTTTGACAAGACCTCTTTAAAGATCTGCCAGCTCAGCTGTAAAAAATTTGCTCTGGATTGAAACGTGGCATTTATAGTTGCGGTCCCAGAGCAGCCTTTTTTTTTTTTTTTTTTAAACACTAAATTTGGATTAAATCTGTTAAGACTCTTCTCAAAATTATAAGTGTAAAAATAAAATTCAGGAACTTCATGAGTTCCTTGATATTTTGTGTTCCTACTGTGTGAGGAAAACAGATTCTAATGTCTAAAAAAAGAAAAACTGCCAGTCTGTGATTAAAATGTCTTCCTTAGGCATGTGCCCATGCCTGCGGGTGAACTTAGCTAAATATACGATATATTCATCGACGTGTTGCACGGGCACCTCCTTTAAGCCGTCTCCGCTAAGGAGAAGTTAAGTCAGCTCCTGGCCCGGTCTCTTGAGCCCTGTTGGGACCCTGCTTTTCTATCAGGCCCAGAAGGAAGAAGAAAAGGCGTTGAGCAGCAGAAGCCCACCAACCTCGCTCGCTCTGAACGAGAAGCGTCTGCAGGCGCCGAAGCAGGTGCCGGGGGACGGTTGTCCGCGCCAGGAGCGCAAGGCCTCCCTGCGCAGCCGACCCCGCGTGGAGCCTTGCCCGGTGCCTGACCCTGCTCCGCCTGTGTCAGAGAGCAGGTTGACGCCTGGGACGTCGCTCAGCCTCCTAAGCAGTTCTTCTTTATTTCTTAGCCTGGAGACTTAGAAAAATATTTCTCCTATCTGCCTGGGCCTTGTGCACATTTGCTGCCGTTGTTTTTACTCTATTAAAAAGGTCCCCGAATTTCATTGCTTAAAAACGTTGTTGAGGGGTGACTGGGTGGCTCAGCTGGTTGAGCGTCTGACTCTTGGTCTCAGCTCAGGTCTTGATCTCAGGGTGGTGAGTTCAAGCCCATGTTGGGCTCTGTGCCAGGCCTGAAACCTCCTTTAAAAACAAACAAACAAACAAACAAACAAACAAACACGTTGTTGAGTGAGAAGTCTCCTGCCAAACCCCCTGTCCTCATACCCCCTGTGCCTTAAGGGTCACCCCATCAAGAAATCGTCTGTGTTGGTTCCTCCGTAGTCCCTCCAAGATTTCTTTGTGTAAAAACGAGTAGAGGAAAATGTACTTTTATGTTTTCCTCTTTCGTATGACACCATCTCGCACCTTGCCTTTGGCAGTTAACAAACGTGGTGCAGATTAGCACGTAGAGGACTTTCTCATTCACTTTTACTCGGCCCCAGTCCCTGGTGTGGTGCGGAGGCAACCACGGCCTTTGTTTTCTGTGCCTTGCGGTTCCCGATCTTTACTGATCACAAATACTGAAGCAATGAAGGGCACATTCTGTTTTCTGTAATCTAACTCCTACCTGTGTGCTTGTGTCTTTGTTAATTACCTCCCTTTTGCTTCCTTTCTCCAACTTTTTGAGCCACCTAGTTAATTTCTGTCGTTTAATGTTTTATTGATCTAAGTATTTTGTGTCATGACTTTTTTTTTTTCCTTAGTAATGACTCAGTTATATCCCAACATTCTGATATATGTATTCATCCCTGTTAAATTCTGCGTTTTGGGTTTGCATTCGCCATTTGACCCACGAATTATTTAACGCTGTTATTTTTATTTCCAAGTGAAAGGGACTTACCCTGTGTTGAACTGCAGATGCATTGCATTGCATTGTCAGATAATTTTGTTCTGCCGTTTCTACTTTGTTAAAATTTATTGAGATTTTCCTTGTGGTGTAATTCACACGTCATCAATTTTTGCAAAGGATCCGTGAACGCTTAGAAAGTGGAGGGAGGGGCGTCTGGGTGGCTCAGTCAGTTAAGCATCCGACTCTTGATTTCAGCTCAGGTCGGATCGCACCGTTTGTGGGATTGAGCCCCTTGCTGGGCTTTGCGTTGTCAGCAAGGAGCCTGCTTGGAATTCTCTCTTTCTGCCCCTCTTCCCTGCCCCCCAGCCCCTGCCCCACCACTTGTGCTCTCTCTCTCTCTCTCTCTCTCCCTCTCTCAAAATAAATACATAAACATTTTTTTTAAAACAGAAAGTGGAGGGAGGTTTGTGCATTTGAAACATATCCTGAAGAGCTAACTTAGAGTGTTGTTTACATCTTCTCTATCGTTGCTTTTCATGGGGAGGAGACGATTCGATACATATTGTTCTGGGAGCGGTGAGTCAGTCTCCGGTTATTAGTGACTTTTTATGCCTACTGTGGTTTCTGCTTCATGAAATTTCCCACTGTCATTTCCTGCATAAATATTCTTAATTATCACATCTTGTGTGAAGTATAGCCTTAAGCATTATAAAGTTTCGTTATTAATGTTCTTTGGCCTGAATTCTACCTTGTCTGATGTTAATATTCTGACCTTTAATTCTATTTCTGTTTACATTTTCCTGGCATAACTTTATCTTTCTATTTAACTTTTCTTAATTGCATTTTAGGTGTCTCTTTGGATATAGCATAGAGTTGGGTTGTGCTTGATAATCCACTCTGAATTTTTGTAATAGGTCAGTTCAGTTTATTTTTATTGACTCACATAACAGATATGTATGTGTTCTAGCCTGTAATATCAATTCATATTATGTTTGTATATGTGTATATATAATGTATATATAATATGTATATAATCAGGTACATATATATATGAATATATATATGAATATATATATGAATATATATGTACTACATATATATATGAATATATATGTACTACATACATATATATGAATATGGATATTCATACATGCATATGAATTACATATGTAATTAAGTACATTAATTATGTACATGTGTTACACCATGTGATCTTTTTTTGTTTTCTATTATCAGTTATTTTTTTAATATTTCACAAGTTATCAGGGCACCTGGGTGGCTCAGTCAGTTAAGCATCTGGCTTCGGCTCAGGTCATGATCTTACGGTTCAAGAGTCTGAGCCCCACATCAGGCTCTGTGCTGACAGCTCAGAGCCTGGAGTCTGCTTCGGATTCTGTGTCTCCCTCTCTCTCTACCCCTCTCCCACTAGTTCTCTCTCTCTCTCTCTCTCCCTCTCTCTCTCTCTCTCTCTCAAAAATAAATAAAAACATTAAAAAGTTTGATTCAAGCCATTGCCCAGGTGGGTAGTGGCACCTGCAGTAATGGCAGAATGTTTGTGACAATGAGGAACATCACTGCATCATGAGAGAGCATAGAGTTCAGTAGCTAACTTGTTCTCTTTTTTGAAGAACCAAAGGAAGTGAAATGCTATGATTCTCAAAACCTGGTCCCCCACTTCCCCTGCTGCATACAGTCTCTTCCTCCTTTCTTGAGTTTTACACTCTTGCTTTCTTTCTAGCTCGCCTTCACATTTCCATGACTGCTTTTGGAGGTTTTCCCTCAAAGGTTTACACACTGTGGCTTGGATTGCCTCGGTTAAGAACTCTTACAAAATGGTGTATAATAAACACCGCAAACCCTTAGAAGGGAAACTGTTTTGATATTAGAGGAGTCAAATGGTAAAATCATTGCTTGTAGAGGAACACGTTAATTCAGGTTTGGATGAAGGACCTCAGTGGGAAAAGCAGGTTAAAACCTATGCATATGGTGATCACATTTTTTGTAAATGTAAAAAGCATAAGAATATATATTTACGTGTGGGAATATATATATTGTGTTTGAGGAAGTGAATGCTAAGAAGAAAAAAAAAAAAAACCCTGGAAGAATATAGACCAAAAATGTGAATGTTAACCTCCAAGTGTTAACAATTAAAAAAAGACCTGTTTTTCCTCCTTCATATTTTCTGTACTTCCTGAATTTCTAAAATAAGGATGAATTATTTATTAGGAAAAAAAACCTGTTTATTTTTGTTGAAGAAAAAGGAACTCCAATGAACATATGTTACAAGTGTATAAAAATACACGTCTAACCCACCGCAGAGTTTAATGTCAGCCAGATCTCTCTAATACCCCTTCCAGGGAAATTTACTCACCGAAATACCAAAACATTATTATTCTCCTGGGTGTAGTCTTAAGACATTAGGGTCTATCATCAGTGTGGACGTGTCCATAGATCTGTATAATGGGGCAATATAAACATATTAGGGGAAATCATTAGAGTGAACATTCACAAAATGTGGATAAAAAAACATATTTGAAAGTCAGAACCTCCCTCCAAAAAAAAAAAAACAAAAGACTATATTCACCAAAATGCAAGGACCAATGAGACAAAGCACAATATTTCTTCACCCTACCCCTGTGTCAGTCAACTGGAGTGTCACACAGGGCATAAGTACCAAGTATCAATCTGCCTCAGGCTAATGCCGCTAAAAGACAAAAATTGTCTTTGTCAGCACACTGCCAAATTCAAAGAGTAAGGAATTATTAACACAGGGAAAATTCGAGGGTCGTCTATTGATTCATAAAAAAAAAATTTTTTTTTCGCAGAAGCGGGCCTAAAGCAAAGCTTGGAAAACAAGAAGTCCGGGGGCCTATGAAATTGGAAATTGAAGTTAATCTGAGAATACCAACAAGACGGAGAATCGAGAATGCCAAGACCGAGCCCGGCCACCTGACCCCCCTGCTAGGTTGCCGGTGCAGTCTCGAGATGTTCAGTGCTAGGGGGATTTGGAGGGAAGAGAGAAAAAGATACATGAATGATTTATATTTATTTCCAAAGTATAACATTGAAAAAAGAATATCAAACCCTGTCTGTTGGCCCTGGTCCATTTGAGTCCAGGTTGAAAGAATTCTTCCTACTTATTGATTTGGGAGGGGAGAAGGAAAGTGTTACAGGAGGGATTAGAATAGAAAAAGATAAGAGCAACTGATATGAGTCTGATTTACAGATCATAGTGCCAATTAGAAAGCAAAGTATTGATTTTCCAGAGTTTTCTTTACCTGTGATCTCCCTTCAAATAAAGGGGAGGGGGCAAATTCACCTGTTCTAAATGACACGATTGAACAAAATTACAATCAAATGGCCATTCATTCATTCATCCAACAAGTATACATTGAAGCAATGCCACAGGTCCAGCAATATGCTAAGGATGCGAGAGGGTCCAAGCATTTACTTGCAGTTCAGGAAGAAGCTAATTAAAGACAGCATTTCTATAAATATCACTTTTCTGGTTTTTTTTTCAGTATTATTGAACCGCAATTGACACAGAACACATCTTATAAGTTTAAGATGTACAGCATAATGACTCAATTTACATATGTTGCAAAATAATTACCACGCTAAGTGTTTACTTAACGTCCATCACCTCATATAACTACCAAAAATATGCTGTTTTCTTTGTGATGAAAGCTTTTAGGCTCTACCCTCTAGGCAGCTTAAAAACATACAGTACAGCCGTCTTAACTACAGTCGAGTGCTATATATTACATCCCCAGTACTCATTTATCTTATAACTGGACGTATAGTATCTGTGATATGTATCTTTGTATTCCAAAACCCACCCAGTAGCGAAACATGTTTAAAGCTTCTATAATATGCTAGGTTCTGTGCCTCGATATACAGAGATAAATAACAAAACCCAACTTTTGTCTTCTAGGATATAATAATCCAGCACAGATTCAGATATGTTAACAATCAAACAAGCAAACAAATAAAACATAGACCTCCAGATTTCCTAATATGACATTGTAGATTCAACCACCATCCCTCAATTACAAACATGTTGAAATAGTAGATGGGATGAAACAAATGCAAAACAAAAAAAAAAAAAAGGAAAAAAATCAACTCAAAAGAAAGAGAGTTCTCTGGATGCCAACGATTATTGAACTTAAGTTCTTTTCTAATATAAACAGAAAATTTATAATAACTAAGCATAAATTTGCCTTAAAACCCATGTCAAAGAAACTAATGGGATTTTTAAATTCTGTTTTGTTTTTTCTTTGGTATCTCAATGAGAAAATTCAGAACTCTAAAATCTAGAGAGGATTAAAAATGAGTTCTTATATAAAGGTTGTTTATATTCCCCAGGTCTCTTTTTTATCTCCCATAAATGTAAACAACCGTGTTTCTCTAGTAAAAAATAATACATATTTACATTTCAAAATCAGAAGAAACAGAAACATGCAAATACATAAAAAGAGCCTTTTTAAATTCCAGCAGTTAGGGATAACTGCTATTAACACTTTGATATATAATCTTCCAGACTTTTTTTCTTTGTATTCACTCCCCAAAACACAATAGGAGCATACACATATATTTATACATTTCTTATATTTACAAATCTTAGTTTCGTGTAGACCACCACCTATTAAAATTAGAAACCAAACACTATGTATTTAGAATTTTAAAGTTACTATTAGAATTTTAAAGTTACTATTAAATTATGTGTGCGTTTCTGAAAAAATCATAATGCAAAGTTTATAAATATCTGAAGCAGAACAGCAACAAAGATAATAAAACTCATATCATAACTTCAAATCAAAAGTTGTAGGCTGCAGCTAAAGCTGTACTTGAAGGGAAGTATTAGTCTAATATTAGTAAAGAAAATATTATAGAAATGCAATGAACTAGACATTCAAATTAAGAAGTTAGAAAACTAACCACTGAGTAAACTCAAAAGAAACTTGAAAGGAGGAAATAAAAAATTAATAACAACAAAGTAGAAACTAATAATTTATCTGAAGGGTCAGTAAAAAAAATTATTTGAAAAGACTATTAAAATTAACCATCCATGGGTAACACTAATTAGGAAGAAAAAATGGATGTCACAAATAAACACTATTAGAAATAAAAAGAAATAGTATCATATAAAGAAGCAGGTTTCAACTCAACGATTTGCAAAATTTTTAAGAAAAATATAGTCCCTATAATGCCAGTGTTCCTGGAAATAAAGAGATCAAGGCTTTTAACCTATTTCATATAGAATAAAATAATTTTGATAAAAATGGATGAAAAAATAATAAAAGAAGGGAATAGTGTGGGTAAATTGTTTTCCATCAGTAGGGAAGCAAAAAGTCAAACTAAAATATTAGAAAACCATTACTTCCCACCCATTAGAATGGCCACTATCAAAAAAATAGAAAATAACGAGTGTTGGTTAGGATATGCATCGTCTATAGACCACAATCATGATTATGTTGAACTGGCTGAGATAGAAACACATAGATCAACAGAAGAGAAAAGAAATATCAGAAACAGCCAACTGATTTTTGACAAAGGTGTAAGACCAGCTGAACGGAAGAAAGACCATCTTTTCAACAAGTGATGCTGGAGCCATTGGATACCCTTCGGCTACTAATGAACCACAAATCTTTTGTGAAAATTAACTGAAAATTGATTATAAGTTTTTTTAACTTTTTTAGGTTTATTCATTTATCTTGAGAGACAGAGAGAGAGAGAGAACACGAGCGGGAAAGGGGCAAGAGAGAGGGAAAGAGAATTCCAGGCAGGCTCTGCTCTATCAGCACAGAGTCCCGTGCAGGGCTCGAACTCACGAAGCCGTGAGATCATGACCTGAGCCGAAATCAAGAGTCAGACGCTTAACCGAGCCACCCAGACTCCCCAAAACTGATTATAAACTTAAGTGTAAAACCATAGAACTTTCAGAAGAAAACATGAGATACAATATTTGGGACCTAGGACTGTTTAAGAGTTCTTAGACATAATACCATAATGTGCAACCCATAGAAGAAAAAAAAATCACTAAGTTGTGGTTCATCAAAATTAAAAACTATTGTTTTTAGGAAGGCCCATTTAGGAAGAGGAAAAGACAAGCTACAAACCAGAAGAATATTTTTGCAAACCACATATGTGACCAAGGACTCACCTCTACAATGTATAAAAACTCTTAAAACCAAATAGCAAAACAATCAACCCAATTAGAAAAGGGGCAAATCACATGAGGTGACATTTCACCTGAGAGGATATATGAATGGTGAAGAAGCGCAAGAAAAGGTGTTCAACATCACGGGGCATTAAGACAAAGCAAAGTAGAACTGTGACGTGCTTTCATTACGCACCTATCGGAAAAGCTAAAATAAAATGATGACATACTAGATGCTGGCGAGGCTGCAGAGGAACTGGATCGCTCAAAAATCAATACTGGGAATGCAAATGGCACAGCTACTCTGGAAAGTCAATTGGCAATTTCTGGAAAAACTAAAAGGTGCTGAGGCACCTGGGTGGCTCAGTTGGTTGAGTGTCTGACTTCAGCTCAGGTCATGATCTCGGGGTTGGTGAGTTTGAGCCTTGAGTCAGGCTCTGTGCTGACAGCTCAGAGCCTGGAGCTTGCTTCAGATTCTGTGTGTGTGTGTGTGTGTGTGTGTGTGTGTCTCCGCCTTCCCTCCCCCTTTCTCACTCTCTCTCTCTCTCAAAAAAATAAACATTTAAACAAATTTTTAAAAATCTAAAATGTGCTTACAATCCAACCCAGCAGAGAAATAAAAACTTAAATGTTCACACACACACACACACACACACACACACACCCCTGTATATGAATGTTCAACTGGTTCGCATCTGTGGAAATCACTTGGCTTCCCCTGATAATACAGCATTGCCACAGTAAAGCGGGAGCTACTCTGAACTCCAAATGTGGGTTCTGGTTTCACCTGACATTCCATGGCTCAAATGAGACGTGTCCATTCGGCAAATTTTGTCATCATAGGCAGAATTTACACAGGTCAAAATGGAAGATTCCGTTTACAAGAACTACAAGAAAAATTTGGGTTTAGCATGAGTGATGCTTGTAAAAATTTTTCCAAAAAAGAAACAGAGAATGAGACAGAAAATATATTTGGAGGGACAAAATGGCACCTGTTCTTAGAGACTAACATCCCAATATTTTGACACATTATCTTCCGCAAGAATTCCTTGTGGCTGCTACCAGTTAGGACAGTTGAGTATGAACTTTGGAAGTTTCGTCTGGGGGCAACACCATCCGAGGAGTTATGTCTGTCTCGCTGAAATTGTCAGAAATATAACAGTGTGAGAGGGAGCAGAAGATTTAGCGAGCCTGCAGAATATTCCATTTATCCCACGTTCAAAGGCAATAGTAGAAAGGAAGCCAAGAAAATGTCTTTCTTCTGTGAGAATCCTATTGTTCATCACGTTCTAATTATGAAATTTGAACTTAAAAAGAATGAAAGGGAAGCTGCATCAGCAGCATAAAGTGTATCTTCTCTGAAAATAGTTCTTAACGATTTAAATGGCAGACTCATGTACCCTAGACTGACCCAATAGTTAAAGCAATATTCTGTAATACTCAAAACAGTCTGCAAAGCTGCATTTCTTGATTCATTCGTGTTCCAGACAAATTATAAGACTGTGTCAGAGAGAGAAAACACTGCTAATCTCTCATGACTGTTAGGTGGTTTACCGAAATGCAATTGTGAAAACAAATTTCGCAGGTACAGAAAAAAAAAAAACACATTGTGCCGTTTCCTCAACGGAAAATGAATTCATTTATTCCTTAATCACAGAAAAGAAAAACCTCTCCAAATTGAACAAAAGGAAATGTGGGGAATTTCTACAAAAGAGAATTTGGAAATAAAATGAAAAAAGACTTTAAGAATGGCTTCATTCCTTCAGAGGACCACAAGGCAGTTCACAGCACCAGTGGCCCCAGCAATCCAGAATTAATACTTATATTTGGAAAATCAACATGCTTGGAAATCTGAAAAGAGGAAAGCTATGTGAAATGAGATCATCTTGGGTAATCACGTATCTATAATATTCACTCCACTCAGGCACACTCAGACATATGGTAAAGACATAACTGTCTCTACTTGAAGCTGAGATTTTTTTTTTCAATAAATGAAACCCCAACCACAAAAGCAGTTGACAATGTGAAATTACAAAAAAGCTGTCAGAAGGACTGTGTGGGAAGCACGAGTGGTAGGAATCTGAGAAGCTTTTTAAATGGATTCAGAGCCCTTTGAAAAAAAAAAGGTCTCCTTTTCCAGTAATTGAATTTGGCACCAATGTTCTTTGGATGCTAGGGCTGTACAGGGTATTTTCCCATCCACATCTAGGCTAAATTGGAGATGGTGACCTCTGATAGACTAGAGCAATCCAGGAAGTAATAGAAACCTCACTTCATAGAAACTGGTGACAGGTTGGGATTAAATGCTGGGCTGGCCAGGAACAGTCAAATTCCTTTTCAGGGAGCCCATAGGCTTCCAAAGGAATGGAGATTTAAAAAAAAAAAAAAAATTCTATAAATGCTTCTTTTCCAACTTGCTCTAACTGAATTGAAAATTACAATCTAAGATCACCTCAGATCTGGGACACAGACAAGACTTAAATCCAAATGAGATGTCCTAAGTTCCTAAATTCAACACCATTTTACTGAGTTCAGTGACAGTGGATAAGGATTGGGGCATGCAGACAGAAGTTTGTGTACAAGGATGTCCCTTGCACTGTTGTTTAAAATAGTGGGGGGAGGGGCGCCTGGGTGGCTCAGTCGTTAAGGGGCCGACTTCGGCTCAGGTCATGATCTCGCGGTCCATGAGTTCAAGCCCCACATTGGGCTCTGTGCTGACAGCTCAGAGCCTGGAGCCTGTTTCAGATTCTGTGTCTCCCTCTCTCTGACCCTCCCCCATTCATGCTCTGTCTCTCTCTGTCTCAAAAATAAATAAACGTTAAATAAATAAATAAATAAATAAATAAATAAAAATAAAATAGTGGGGGGAAAGAAAACCCCAAGTATTTGAGAACAAGGAATTGGTTAAGCCAAGCTACATCATAAAATCGAAAGTTATACAGTCATTAAGAAGAATCCTTTTAGGGCGCTGGGTGGCTCAGTCGGTTAAGCTTCCAACTTTGGCTCAGGTCATGATCTCATGGTTCGTGAGTTCGAACCCCACATGGGGCTCTGCGCTGACGTGCAGAGCCTGCCTGGGATTCTCTCTCTCGCCCTCCCTCTCTGTCCCTTCCCCACTTGTGCACTCTCTCTCTCAAAATAAATACATAAACTTAAAAAATAATAATACTTTTAAAGAATACTTAATTACATTCTCAACCTATGCTATACATAGAAAGGATCTATACATATATCCACATAGGCATAGAATAAAAAATTGGAAATGATCGAATATCGCTGGGAAATAATATTACAAATGTTTTTTGTTTTTTATATTCTTTTGCTAATTGCACACTTAAAGTAGCACAATGAATATTACCACTTTATAACCAGACAGTCGAAAAACAGCAGCTAAGAAAGTGCAAATGTGATTACAGTCCCTCTTAACCACTAAAATTTCATTGTGTTTACTTGCTTATTAATTGCTAATTCATGTGTTGAGCAAGAATTTATTAAAAACATTGTGTTAGGACTTCTGAGACACAAGGCCTAGAGAGTACATAGCTGTATAACTCCCCTCCCAAAAATTCACAGGAGAGAATAAAGGAACAAAGAGAATGAAATTTCATCTGTTATAAAACCAGGGAAATGACAGAAACCTGTACAACAAACTCTGAAAAATACACATAAACTATCATGAAATTTGCCTGTTAAAGGAGTAGATCAGTTCCCCTAACCATTTCTTTCAAAAGTGTATTGGTTGAAAAAAAAATGTATTGGTTGAATAACTTTTGATACATTCATATTAGAAAGAATGATTTAGCTGGATACAAATTGACTTACAGAGATATGTCACTAAATAATAAAGGAAAAATACCAAAAAATATATGAATATAGATACGGAATAGGTAAGTATGTACCTATACACTTATTATTTTAAATTGTATATGCCCATAAATAAATATACACATCTACAAATAACTATATATAGATATAGATCCAGTTTTATAAAACAATGACTTGTGAACTATGTAAGATAGAGATTATCTATGCATCAGAAAAAAGAAAGAGAAAGGCTATATGGACATCGAAAAACAATATGAAAGAATTGGCTCTCACAAAGATGGTAACGTTAATAAAAGACGAGAGCTATTTGGGTGTCAAGTATAATAGTCAAAATTGTTGAAAAATCATACACATAAATTTCTCCTTCTGGCCATGACAGTGTCACTGGTACAAAACTTGCTTTCCCAACAATTATAAAACTGGACAAAATATATGAGTGTGCTGCTTTCAGGCATTGACAAACAGGCGGGACGGGAGGTAATCCTTGCGAGAAGGGACGCAGATGAGGGACGCCTGACAGTTGTTCCGTGAATGTCCTGATTTCCTGCCTGCTGGTATTTTCTGCCACAAATCAGGAAGGTGAAGCCCAGCAGAGTAGCAGTCTTGCTGAGTGGAGGCAGATACTGGGGTCCCAGGCTGCAGAAACGGGGAATTTTAAGAGCAGAGTACACAAGAAGAGAGTTGTATGGGGTGGGAGTGCCAGAACGGCGTAGGGACTCACAAGACAGCAAGGCTGGGGTTGGGCAGATGGTGTGGAAGGGTGAGATTCTGCAGGCCCAGGCAGAGATGGCCTGCTACCAGCATAAGGGCTAATCAGTGATGCTTGTGGCTTTGGGCTTTTAGGAGACACTGGAGCCCCATCCTAGTAGTAATCAAGAGTCTACACTGAGGAAAGCGGGCATTCGGTTCACAATAACCATATGCTAGAGTAAGAGGCACACCTGAGAATTTGGTCCAAAACTGAAAGAGACCAATCTTTACAAAAGTAAAAACAATCCTGACAGGATCAATGTGATTTGACAGGATTTAAATGTCAACATGTTTTATAACAAGACACCATACCCATACTTCCTACAACAGATCGTCCACAGTGTCCAGCATATACTCCAAAATTTTCAGGAATGCAAAGAAACATGGCCCCCAGGCAAAAGAAAAATTAGTTAATAGTAACAGGTCCTCATATGGCCCAGATGTTTGCAAATAAAAATAGCAAATAGACAGCAAATAAAATTTTACAACAGCAATACTAAATATGTTTAAGGTCTTAAAGGAAAATATGGCCATAATGAATAAAAGGATGGAGAAATTATCAGAGAAGTACTATAAAAAGGAATCAAATAGAAATTTAATAACTGAAATGTACAATATCTGTGAAGAAATATTCACTGGTTGACAGGAGCAGAGGAAAGAGTTTGTGAACCTGAAAACACATCAATAAAATTTATCCAATCTTAAGGACATAAAGGGAAAAAAAAATGAAAATAAAATGAACAGCACTTCAATAACCTGTAAGAGAATAGTAAGAGAAAAGAGAATATGAGGCATAACAGAAATTTCAAGAAATTATAGCAAAGAATTTTCCATATTAGCTGAAAAAAAGATCAACCTATGGTTCCAAGAAACTAGCAAATTGCCAATAGGGAAAGCACAAAGAAAACCACACCTAGGCAGATCATAATAAAATTGCTAAACCCTGAAGATAAAGGGAAAATCCTAAAAGTATCCAGATAATAATCATATATTATATATAAGGTAATAGAAGTATAAATAACTGGTAATGTCTGTTCAGAAACAATAGAATCCATAAAAAATGGAATGACATCGCTAAAGTACTGAACAAAAACCAAATGTCATCCAAGAATTTTATATCCAGAGAAAATATCCTCCAAAAATAAAGATAAAAGACATTTTTAGATAATAAAAACTGAGAAAGTTTGTCACCAAAAAAAAAAATCTTTACTAAGAAAACTCTAAAAGAAGTTCCTCAGGCTGGAGGAAAAGTGATACCAGATGGAAATTCAGATCTACAGAAAGAAATGAAGAGCCCTGAAAATGACAAATGTGAGAGTGTATACAGAAAACATTTAGGGGCGCCTGGGTGGCTCAGTGGGTTGAACATCTGACTCTTGATTTCAGCTTAAGTCATGATCTCACGGTTTCATGAGTTCAAGCCCCATGTCAGTTCTCTGCACTGACTCCATGGGGCCTGCATGGAATTCCCCCTCTCTTGTTGCTCCTCTCCCCACCTGTGCTCTCTCTCGCAAAACAAATAAACTTTATAAATAAGTAAGTAAGAAATAAATAAATAAATAAATAAAATGAAGCAGAACATTTAATTTTTCCTTTAACATCTATAAAATCATATAAATCCTTTTTTTAATTTTTTAATGTTTATTTATTTTTGAGAGAGAGAGAGAGACAGAGTGCAAGCAGGGGTGGGTCAGAGAGAGAGAAGACACAGAATCCGAGGCAGGCTCCAGGCTCTGAGCTGTCAGCACAGAGCCTGACGCGGGGATCGAACTCACAGACTGTGAAATCATGACTTGAGCTGAAGTCGGACGCTCAACTGACTGAACCACTCAGGCACCCCTAAAATTGTATAAACCTTTAAAGCAAAAACTATACTGACTAAGGATTTTAAATGTGTAAAGGCACTAGATATGACAACCGGAGCACAAAGTCTGAATTTAATTTTTAATTTCATTTTATTCATTTATTCTATTCATTTATTTTAAATGAATGAATGAATTCATCTATTCATTTATTTAATGAATCAATATAAATGAATGAATTCGTCTATTCATTTATTTTATTTTATTCATTTAATTTTATTCATTTTTGAGAGAAATAGAGCAAGAGTAGGGGAGGGTCAGAGAGAGAGGAAGACACAGAATCCAAAGCAGGTTCCAGGCTCTGGCCTGTCAGCACAGAGCCCAACACTGGGCTCAAACCCATGAACTATCAGATCATGACCTGAGCCAAAGTTGGGCACTTAACTGGCATCTCACAGGCATCTCACAAAGTCTGAATTTTAAATAGAACTATGCTATTGCAATACTAAACTTCTGAAAAGGATAAAATGGTTACTCTAAAAAGACAGTGTCAAACCACGGATGCATATTGTAATTCTTGGAACAACCACTAAAAAATGAAGTATAGCTAAAACTCCAACAGAGAAATAATGATGGAATAATGAATTGTTTAATAATGTACCAGAAGACTCAGAAGGGTAAGTGAAACAAAAAAATTAACAGAAAAAATAGCAAATACTAGACTTAAGTCTATGTCAATAATCACTTTACATGTTAATGGACCAAATACTCCAAATGAAAGGAAAAGATTGTTGGACTGGATTATTTTTTAAAAAGCTATTTCCAACTATATGTTGTTTATAAGAAATGCTCTTTTTTAAATGTTTATTTATTTTTGAGAGAGAGAGAGAGAGAGCGCACGCACAAGTGGGGGAGGGGCAGAGAGAGAGGGAATCAGAAGATCCGAAGCAGGCTTTACACAAAAGCCCAATGTGGGGCTCAAACTCACAAGCCCCAAAATCATGGCCTGAGCTGAAGCTGGCCGCTTAACTGACTGAGCCACCCAGGTACCCAAGAAATGATCTTTTTTTTTTTTTTAATTTTTTTTTAACGTTTATTTATTTTTGAGACAGAGAGAGACAGAGCATGAATGGGGGAGGGTCAGAGAGAGAGGGAGACACAGAATCTGAAACAGGCTCCAGGTTCTGAGCTGTCAGCACAGAGCCCGATGCGGGGCTCGAACTCACGGACTGCGAGATCATGACCTGAGCCGAAGTCGGCCGCTTAACCGACTGAGCCACCCAGGCGCCCCAAGAAATAATCTTTTAATACAAAGACACACAAGTTGAAAATTTTTGAATGGAAAAGGATATAGTTACCAGAGGAAGTATAAGAAAGCTGGGGTTAGTATATTAATATCAGATATAATGAACATCAAGACAAGGAAAATTGCCAGGGATTTATAAAAAAAACATACTTATTAATAACATAAGGATCAATTGTAAGGAATAAAAATCATAAATGTGAATGACCCTAATAATGGAGTTTTAAGATTCACTAAAAGAAAACTTGAAAGAACTAAAGGAAAAAAATAGGTGTATACACAACTAATAGTCGCAGATTTTTAACACCATTTTACACAGTAATTGATAGAACAGCTAGGAAAAGTTCAGTAAAGATACAGAAGAATCTACATAATACTGCAAATCATCTTGACCTAATTCATACAGAAAAAAACATGGATTCAACAATTGCACATTCTTTTTGAGTGCACAACGAACATACAGTTGGATCATAAGATAAGAGTGATACATTTTAAAGATTGAGATATCACAGAATAAGGTCTCTGACTAAAGTGAAGTTGAATTTTTAGAAATAAATGATAAAATATCTACATAAGCCCAAATTACTTAAGTTAGGGAACAGGCCTCTGAATAATCCATAAGTCAAAAAAATTATGAGAAATTAGAAAATATTTAAAGTGAAGTATAATAAAAACACAACATATCAGTGTGTGTGGGATATAGCTAAAGCTGGTCTAGAAAGAAATTTAAGACTTTGTATTTAAAAAGAAGAAAGATGAAAGTCACTTTCTAATAAGTTAGAAGAAAAATCAAGCCCAAAGCAGTTAAAAGAAAAAAAAACAATAAAAATAAGAATGGAAGTCAATGTAATAGAAAACAAATAGAGAAATTAACAAATCCAGAAGTTGGTTCTTTTAAGTAACTAATAAAATTGGTAAATCTCTAACAAGATTGATCAAACAAAATAAGAGCAGAGATTGTGAAATAGAAGCCAGAATTTTAGAAAATTAGGTCAGAGCTTGGTTCTTTGAAAAGACTGATAGGTGGATAAAACTAGCAAGACTGATGAAAAAAAAGAAAACACAAATTATTAAGATTAGGATTGGGAAAGGGGTATCTCTCCATATCCTATAAGCATGAAAAAGCTACTAAGGAAATATTGTAAAAACCTTTATAACAATAAGATTGACAACACAGATGAAGTGAACAAATTCCTCAATAAACCATAAAATCTAAATATATTCTATTTATTTAAGGATTTTGATTTTTTAAACAAAATCTTCCACAATCGTTCAATGAAGGAAACTCCAGGCCCCGTTGGTTTTACTAGTGAATTCAAATATTAAGAAAGAAATAATGCCAATCTTACACAAAGTCTTTAAGAAAAGGAGGAGATACTTCTCATCTCACTTTATGAGAAATGAATAGAAGGGAACTTCCTCAACCGGAAAAGAACATTTTCCAAAAACTTGCAGCTAACATCATATTTAACTGTGGAAGACTAAAAATATTTCTTCCCGAGACAAACAGACAAGAATGTCTTCTCTCACTAATCTTGTCCAATAACGTACCGAAGATTCTAACCAGTGCTAAAAGACCTAAAAACATTTGATAGGAAGAAATAAAATCGCATCTGTCTGCAGATGACTTGATTGTTTATGAGGCCCTCACAAACCGGATGCGAAAACTTGATAAAGAAATCACAAAATTAGAAGAGGATTATGACATAAAATCACTACAGTCCAATTTTTCTCATGTTCTCGCTTCTCATGTTCTCATGAACATATTCTCGTGAACACAAATCCTCATGAAAATATTAACAAGCTGAATATAACAGCACAGAAAAAGGATACTACACCATGATCAAGTACAGTTTATCTCAGGAAGGCAAGGTCATTTTAACCTTGGACTCAGTCAACATAATCCACGATACTAATTGATGAATAAAGAACTACATGATCATCTCAATACATGAAGAAAAAGCATTTGACAGAATCCAATACCCACGTATCATAAATACTCCTAGCAAGCGGGGAAATAGGAGGATGGAACTTCCTCAACCTGAAAAGTATATTGTCCACATAACTCACCCCTCACATTATAGTTCATTGTGAAAGTCTGAAAACTTTCTTCCTGAGATAATGAAAAAAGCAAGCGTGTCTTCTGCCACCAATTCTACTTAATGATGTACGAATGGTCTCAACCAGTGCTAACAGACAATAAAAAGATTTGAAAAAAATTGTATCTGTTTGCAGGTGATTTGTTTTCATTAAAGAAAAAAAACACCTAAGAAATCTGAAAAGCAAATACTAGAACAAAAGTGAATTTACCAAGTTAAAAATAAAATAATGAGTTATCATTGTATATACCAGCAACAAAAAATGAGTAAGCAAAGTTTCATAAGCAAGTGCATTCGCATTAATACCAAAACTACTAGAGCTAATATAGGGATTTAGCATTATCATGGGATACAAAGTCAATATGCCAAAATTGGTTATACTTCTATACATTAGTATAAACATTTGGGGAAAAAATTAAACCTATTCACAATATAATCCAAAAACATAAACTACTTGGACATAAATTTAATAAAAGATTTGTGAGCCATTTCCACTAAAACTACAAGCATTACTCAGAAAAATTGAAGACTTAAATAAATGAACAAATATAGTATGTTCATAAACCGGGTGCCTTAATATGGGTAAGATGGCAATTCTCCCCAAATTTATCAGTAAACTCATCACATCAAACACAGTGCAGACAGGCTTTAAAAAATAAAAAATTAGGGATGCGTCGGTGGCTCTGTCGGTTAAGTGTCCGACTTCGGCTCAGGTCATGATGTCGTGGTTTTGTGAGTTCGAGCCCCGCATCGGGCTCTGTGCTGACAGCTCAGAGCCTGGAACCTGCTTTGGATTCTGTCTCATTCTCTCTCTGCACCTCCCTCAACTTGTACTCTGTCTCTGTCTCTCAAAAATAAATACATCTAAAAAAAATAATAAAAAAATTAAAAAAATTTTATGAACGTTAGAAAAACCTAGACTAGCCAAAACATTTTTTTTTAAAGAAACACAATGTTGGAAGACTTACAATAGCTGATGCTAAAACATTCGGTAATTAAAACCATATGATATTGACATAAAGAGATATAGAGCAACCAAACAGAATAGAGAATCCAGAAGTAGACCCACACTCAGACAATTTTTGATAAAGACACCTAAGCAACACAATGGGGAAAGACAGTCCTTTCAACAAATGGTGCTGTAAGAAATGCACATCCCTATGAAAAAAACAAAAACAAAATTGAACCTCGATCTTTACACGACACACAAAATTTTATCCAAGATGAAGGATGGGCCTAAAGCTTGTAGAAAAATAAAACCAGGAAAATGTCTTCATACCTGGGGATAGGCAAAGATTACTTAGGACACTAAAAGCGATGACCATAAAATAAAAACATTGATAGGCTGGACTTCATGCAATTAAGAGTAAGGGAAAATATTTATAAATTATCACTGTGACAAAAGGCTTGTATATAGAAAATATGAAGAACAATAGCTCAGTAATGAAAATAAAACCGACTTCATTAAAAGCCAACAAAAACCTTAGACATATTACAAAGTGTTCAACAATTTAGTGATTAGAAAAATGTAAACTGAAGCACTACACAGCCACAAGACTAGCCAACATTAAAAAGATTGTCCATCCTAAATATTAGTGAGAATGTAGAACTGGAACTCCCATACACTGTTGGCAGGAGTATTCAGTGGTATGACCTGTTGAGCAGCCAATCTGGAAGTTTCTTCTATAGTTAAACTCCTCTACCCAATGGTCTAACAATTCCACTCCTAGGCATTTATCCAAAGGAAATGAAAATATTTCACTACAAAAAGACTTACAGAAGAATGTATAGTAACTCTCTCATAATAGCTGGAAACTACCCAAAAGTCCATCAACAGAATGAGTAAACATATTGTGATTTATTCACACAATGGAACATACTCAGCAATAACAGGTAACAGACTCACAATCCCATGATGAATCTCTGTTGAATAAAAGACAAAGACACAAACACTACTTACCGTATGATCTCATTGATATAAAACTCTGAAGAGGAAACATGACGCAAGGTTGAAAACAATCAGAAAAATGGTTGTCTTTGGCTGCTGTGTTGGCAAGAAGGGCCAAGAGGGAACTTTCTGGGTGATGATCCCACCGTGGCGGCAGCAGCTGTAAGAGTCATCTTGAGACACGACTACATCCAGAAGCAGAGCAGGAACTCGCTTTTCTCAGGATCTCTTTTTTCAAAGTAAAGATTGATAAATTGGACGGCACAATTTTTTTTTTTAATATTCTGCCTGGATCAAAACCTCACCACAATTAAAATCCAAAGAAAAATGACGAACTGTAAAATGGATGATTTGTAAAACATGCAATAGATGGTGGGGTTAATACAGAAAGACCTTCTACAAATCAATAAGGAACAAAAGAAACATCCCGGTAGAAAAACAAATAGGTCATTCTCAGAATTCAACTCACATAGAAAGAAAACAGTTGTTAAAATACAGTTGAGCATTGAACAATGCAGGAGTTAGGGGTACCAACCCCTACATCGTCCAAAATCTGCATATAGCTTTTGACTTCCCCAAAACTTAGCTACTGATAACCTACTGTGGACCGGAAACCTTACCCATAGTAAGGAATAAAGACCTTCACCTTGATTCCAGTGGAAATTTGGTCTTCTTTTATCGCCTTTTCCTACTTTCCCTCATTTGGATTCTTTTCTAATTTCTTCACAGTTTAGTCCTCATTCCCTATCGCCACTGATCCAGAAGATGCGTCCCCTCCCCAGGAATCAGCATGCTCTGACACATCTTTGGGTCTTCACACTGTGCCTTTATTTCCTGGGCCGTTTTAGAATAATTATTATCCTTTCTATCTTTTTATTGCTTTGGTTCTGGTCTCACTAAGTACGTCCCTCAGATTTTCAAAATATAAATTAAAAATTAGAAAGCCAAAATACCCTCCCTACAACTTACCCATACCTACACTGGTGCCT
Organism: Panthera onca; assembly: GCF_046562875.1. Classification (NCBI taxonomy): domain Eukaryota; kingdom Metazoa; phylum Chordata; class Mammalia; order Carnivora; family Felidae; genus Panthera; species Panthera onca. Next base: position 139,824,446 of record NC_138343.1, read on the forward strand.
GAAGGTAATCAATTTAACATTTTGTCGATTATCTTTAAGAAATATATACTGACATACATCCTAAAAGCAATGATATTAAACATTAATATTTATTATATCATTTAATATATAACTAAATATATAATTTAGGAACACATATCATGAATAGTTATGAATATGATTGGATGTATAATATAATTTATATATTAAAATTATATGATGCTCATAATAAATGTTTCTACAATACTGAATTGTACTATACATCGTTGTTTTTCACTTTTTCTCCACTTAACATAAACTAGAAAAATTTTCTTATCAACACGTATTTTTAATTTTTAGCAGAGTCATGTTTTGGATATACCATGGGTATCTCTATGGTCCGATTTTCACTTTTTGCTCTTAGGAGTAGGGTCACCTTTTCCTATACAGTTGATCCTTTAACAATATATATATTACAATAACAATATACATATATTATATATGTATATACATATATACAATGTATATATACTATATATATATACACAATAAATATATATTACAATAACAATATACATATATTATATATGTATATACATATATACAATGTATATATACAATATATATATACTATATATGTATTACAATAACAATATACATATATTATATATGTATATACATATATACAATAACAATATATATTACATTATATATAATATATTATATCATATATTATAATATATATATAATGTTTATTTATTTATTCTGAGAGAAAGAGAGCAGGAGAAAGGCAGAGAGAGAGAGGGAGAGAGAGATTCCCAAGCAGGCTCCTCACTGGCAGCTCAGAGCCCAATGCAGGGCTCGATCCTATGAACCATGAGCTCATGACCTGAGCCAAAATCAAGAGTCAGATGCTTAACAGACTGAGCCACCCAGGTGCCCCCAAAGCTTATAGCTTTTAATAATAAAGTATATTTTGTTCAATTACAATGTGTTCATTGTTGAAAAGGAAAAAATATAAAAGTAAAAAATACATCACTTATCACTGTCTTTAAAGTCAACCACTGATAAAATAGGATTCCAGGGCCAAAATGTATGAATGTGATACTATTTCTTAATAACTTCCCAAACAGATTATGCTAATATATATGTATATATTCCAATCAATAATTTTACATACATTGAATTTAGCCAACTAAAAAATTTTTATCCTTGGGGAACCTGAGCGGCTCAGTTGGTTAAGTGTTTGACTCTTGATTTCAGCTCAGGTCATGATCTCACAATTCGCGAGATCAAGCCCCATGTTGGGCTCCCTGATGATGGTGTGGAGCCTGCTTGGGATTCTCTCTCTCTCCGCTCTCTCTGCCTCTCCCTCGCATGCTCTCTCTCTCTCAAAATAAATAAATAAACATTTTTTAAAAATTTTTTATCCTTTCTTTCAATACCCAATGAGCAGTCACAGTCCCATCTTGTGTGACAACACACTTTCCTCATATTATGTTGGGTTATTTCTGAGACTCCTCAGGGTACTGTTAGAGTTTCCACACATTCATCCCAGCAGATGGCTGTCCCTTCCATTTCAGAATACTGCTCCGGGCCTCTCTGCACGTCATTCTTCCATTTAATTAATTCATTCCCGTAACACTATGGCTTACCTGAATCCAGGCCACTGCATGTATAGATATAGGTTTCATACTTAATTTCCTAAATCACAGCTAAAATGACGATAGCCCATACAAAGTTTACTAGAGCTAGAAGTTAGAAAATGGAGAATAGAATATACATGAAAAAAATGTTTTCCATTTTTTTAGTACTTTAAATCTCTTTACATTTCTCTGCTACTCGTCTTAGTCTGTTCGGGCTGTGGTAACAAAAATACCACAAGCTGGGTGGCTTATAAACAACAGAAATTTATTTCTCATAGTTCTGGAGGCTGGAAAGTCCAAGATCAAGGCGTCAGCTTTCATTCTAGACCAAAATGCAACTTGTCATCTTCAGCCAAAGGAAAATATTATTATAAAAATTTCACAGAGATAAAATTTTCCCCTAAATGAGACAAACTTATATTACTTGCACATAATTTAATAGACCAATATCTGAAGGTCCTTCATGCAGATCCCGGTGCTGTTCCCAAGAACTCTGGGCGCCTATATGTATCTGTCTCAACATCCCAAAGTGATGATCTCTTCCACTATTGGAAAGACAAATGAAGAACCTGCTGGGGACAAATTCCAGCTGCCACCCCAGAATGCAGAGATTTCTTAAGACTCACAAAACAGCAAGCTTTTCATTACCAACAATTTTAAGATCCCCATTTTGCTCTAGCCAAATACACACACACACACACACACACACACACACACACACACGAAGGAAGGAGAGGGAGAGGGAGGAAAGGAGGAAGGAAGGAAGAAGGAAAGGAAGGGAGGAAGGAAGGGAGGGAGGGAGGAAGAAGGAAGGGAAATCTCCCAGCAGTGAGATAGCAGTTGTTTGTCCCATGTGAAGGGATGAAAATCAGAGCTCATTTTTGTTTGAATTCACACTTCTTTGATGGCTCAATTATTTATTCAGGATTTAGATTCTTCACCTGGCTTCAACTCTGTTACCTTTATCATGTATCCCCCACTTCCTGGATCCATACTCTGTGTGCTTACCTCAGTTTTCTGGTACAGCCAACTAGCAGACCATAAACCCAGAAGCCAGGAGCCACAAGCCACACAAAATGAAGGAAAGAAGATAATGTGTAGGACTGGCATATTTCCCCACCCTGGGCACCTACATGTGTTCCCACGGGAGCCATGTGAACTCTACAAGCAGGATCCACTCTGTTGTGGGATCTGGGGCCACAGTGAGTTCGTGTCGAGGTTCATTTGGGCTCTTGTTTGTTTTGGAACCGAGCCCCTTGATTTATAAAATGTCGTAAACTATGTCCCCCAAAATTTTGCTTTCTTCCATTCATTAACTCGATAGTATTTACTGGCACCAACTACATGCCAGAAACTCTACTAAATACCATGATCTTAGCAGTGAACCAGACCAACACTGCCCTTGCCTTGTCGTCGTGAACACAGACTTGAGACAAATCATTTTGAAAGAGTCAGCAAAAGGTGCTTTCTTTAAGCACAAAAATTCCTGCTTTGTTTTCCCACTTAGCGCCTCCTTGGCTCACTTTCTCTGGAGCCCTAACACCACCTTGCTTCCCCCAAAGCCTCTCCCTGACCCCAAGGCTCTGCACCCACCTCCACACGTCTCCCACCAGCCCCCTGCCAGAATAAACCTGTCTCCTGGCCAAGGCTGTGACATTACCACCTACTAGCACATTCTCCTACTTAGACCCGCCCTGAAGCTCAGGCCTTCTAGATTTAATGTTCACCTATAATCAGCTTCCACCGGAACCTGTCGCGTCCCCAGTAACCAGCCCTAATCTGGAGAGAGGATGGGACCAGATACAAGGAAGGAGTCCCACGTATGACATTAATAGGAGCTAAAAAAAAAAAAAAAAAAAAAAAACACGTAGAAAGAAATGTCCCTGTGGTGAACTGTAATCTAATATCTAGCTTTCTGAAGAGTGATTACTTGTGTTATTTTTCTTATCGTCACAACCGTATTTGTTATTAAGCTCATCTAAATGAATAAATAGGCACATAACTTGGGAAGAAAGTCAGTTAGACTTTAATTAAACAACTTGTTTTTCTATCCCAAGAGTTGTTTAATAGAAAATTGTTTTACATACGTGTGTATTGAATCAGCTGTCAGTGTCACAGTGTCAGCTGATTTGGAATAAAGTTCTTTGGTAGAAAACAGAGCATAAGCTACTCTGCATAACTCGTATTAACAACTTGTAATTAATGGACCAACTTTATGGGGATTGTAGGCTTGAGAGAGGTGGAGAGGAATACTTCTAATCTTATATTTTTCAGCAGAGGTTATAAAGGTCAGCACCATTGATCCAAAGGAAAGAAACATACGCCAGCCTCCAATGTATAAAAATTGTTGACTTTGCCGATTTTTAAAAATTGATCCCTCAATTAGTACAATGAAGGGAAAATTACTTTGTAGCTGCCAGAGAAAATGAAAACCACAAATATCTTTGTTGGAACAATGATGCATTGTGATATAAAATGGAACTGTGGGCACAGAGTGGAGCTGCACGTATTTATTTGCTAGATCTGCTGATTTTACCCCTTTCTGTACATAAGCAACAGCAAAAAAAAAAAAAAATCAAACGTGCAGTAAGGCATTGGAAGAACATCACTGGAATTTTATCTGCTCAAGGCTTGGGGAATATGACTTTCCCTCGATTTTATCAGTATAGAACACAACATAGTTTCTATTCTAAAGGGATACATTGATCACAACCTCACAAAAGAGGTATGCATCATACTCCAACAGAGAACTCTGCTCCTCTACATTCTGATATTGTTACCTATTCTGTCATCAACATACGGCTTCCGCTTCTCTCTCATGCTCGCCTGAAGGCTCTCCTTTAAGCCACAAGCCAGAAATTTGGTCTGCAATAAAGAACAGCCTCAGAGCTCACGAAAAGGCCTCTGCCAGGTATTTTTTAACAATTGATATTTCAGAAAATAGACTTAGAAGGTGACATCGCTTAGAAAATTGCAGAGGGACGTGGGATTTCCAGGATGCTTTGTAATTCAGTACCAGATAATTTTATAGAAGCCAACTGATGACTCAAGCTCTAATGGAAGAAGAATAAATTAAGAATGACTGAAGGAACTCAAGAAGAACATCTAATTGTGATCATTTATTTTGGAATAATGCTGGTAGGGTTTTTAATGTTCTATTTTCTGGCTATATGGGAAGGCGCTTTCTTTCTTGATCTCAGCTGCTTTCCTTTTTTTTTTTCTTTTTAATCATTGTAAAACATTTATAACAAAAAAGATTTGCCATCTTAACTATGTTTAAGAGTGCAATTCAGTGGCATTAATTACGTTCACGATGTTGGACAAGCATCATCATATCTATTTCCAAAACTTTGTCCTTGCCCCAAACAGAAACTCTGTACCCATTAAGTATTAACTCTCCATTCTCCAGCTCCTGGTAACCTCTAATCTATTTGCCGTCTCTATAAATTTTCTTGTTCTAGAGACGTCATGCAAGTGGAATTATACAATACAGTTGATACACTCTTATCTAGAGGGATATGTTCCAAGACCCACAGTGGATGCCTGAAGCCATGGATAGTACCAAACTGTATGTATACTATGTTTTTTTCCTATACATACATACCTATGGTAATTTATTTGTAAATTAAGCACACTAAGAGATTAAAAGCAATACATAATATAAAATAGAATAATTATAACAATATACTATAATAAATCTATGGGAATGTGGTCTCTTTCTCTTTCAAAACTGTGCCTAAACCCTTTTCCTTCTTGTAAAGACCTGAGATGATAAAGCACCTACGTGATGACATGAAATGAGGGGAATGACCCAGGCACTGAGACATAGCATCGGGTTGCTATTGACTTTCTGGCCATATGTCAGAAGGAGGACCATCTGTTTCTGGACTGCGGTTGACCACAGGTAACTGAGACCACAGAGAGCAAAAGGTAAGATCATGGATGGCCGGGGGAGGGGAGGATTATATTTGAATTTTTACATCCGGCTTATTTCACTTGACATAAGATTTTTCAAGTTTCATCTATTTTGTAGCATTTATCAGAACTTCACTGTTTTTTTTTTAAGTTTACTTATTTATTTTTGAGAAAGAGAGAGAGCGCATGGTGGAAGGGAAGAAAAAAGGAAGGGAGCGAGAATCCCAAGCAGGCTCTGCACAGTCAGCCTAGAGATCGATCCAGGGCTCAAAGTCACAAACCTCAAAATCATGACCTGAGCCAAAATCCAGAGTCAGATGCTTAACCGACTGAGCCACCCAGGCACCCCAGAACATCACTTTTTATAGCTGAATAACATTCTATTATGTGTATATATTACATTTTCTTTATCCATTCATCAGTTGATAGACATCCAGATTGTTTCCACATTTGGCTGTTGTGAATAATTCTGCAGTGAGCAAGTATCTGTTTGAGTCCCTATTGTAATTCTTTGGGGTATATACTTAAGAAAGGAATTGCTGGGTCATCTTCTTGATCTATGTCTAATCTCAGTTTAATAACTGTATGTTTGCCTTTTGTTCCCTCTAACTCCTCCGAATTCAGAAACAAATACTTCCATTGAGTTTCTTTACCTTTAATGGCCAGGTAATTATTTGCATTCATTTACTGAAACTAATCAGAATGTAATTGAACAAACTTTTTAATAAAGGCTGTACCTGGAGTGTCATGTTTCAGAATAAATCTCACTTATTCAGATATGAAAAACCCACCATTAAGGGTCAAGGTTCACACTTCATGGGTGGAACCAACGCCTACAACGTTCTCCTTGAAAACTGTTCTCATGTTTGTTCTGTCTTACAGGGTCCCGGACTTACAGGAGAAACCTTAGGAGATTGGAGACATTTCAGAGAGAGGAACACAGATTCCTAGGTACTTCAGGCAGAATCTGACAGAGATAGATTTCTTGGGGTTGGCTTTTTAGCCTCAAAATACAAGAAATACAAGCAATGATTTATTTAAGCACTGGAGAATAAAGATTATTGAAAAATCCAATCTTGGGTTTTTATAAAATCTTTGACAATGTTTTTTATTTTAATGGTTGCTTAATACCATATGACTCTAGACTTGATAACTATACTACAGTGCATGTATGTATTCATTAATATTGAATGCTGCACCCATGAGGCCACACCTTTTTGAAACAAGAATATTCCATGGAGAAAATTTATAAACACACATTTTAAAAATCCAGAACTTGGAAATAGATGAAAAGATGACTCATATCCTTTCCAATCATACCCAGAGCATTATCCAACAGGACTACCCAAGGATTGTCTGATTCTCTAAGCGTATATGCTTTAATCATTTACTATTAATTAGGGTATGCTACAAATCTATAAGGATAGACTTCACGCTGTATAAAAATAATAATTACTCAAATTATTTTTGTCATATGGGCAATGTAAATGAATTTTACCCTGCAGATAAGCAAATGGCTTCTGTCTGGTTAAGAAGTGTTCATCACAAAGGTGAGAGTTGTATTGCTTATAACTGTGATATTCTCCAGTCTTGTGCATTAACCAGTTTTGTATGTGATGTGGCACTTTTTCTTTCAGGACTAAATACTTCTGCCTCTCTTATACTTTTTAGAGCCAGCTCACCAACTTTTTATTTTTCTCATTCATGATTTAAATAAATCTTTGGCATGTGCTCATTCAAAAAAAGAAAAAGTGAACGGCAGGTTAGACTAGCTGCAGACTTTGATGAAAAATCAGAAGGTTCAGATTACAACGGAATAATATCCTCAAAGTGCCCAGAGAAAATCATGGTCAGCTTAGGTATTTTCAGATAACTGAAGATAAAGAAAATTCTATCAATCCAATAGAAGTGAGGAAAAGAAGGGAAAGAGACAAAGAAAAATGACAGTAAACCAGACAGGGTAAATTAGATAGTGGAAGTAAATACAAACCCACTAGTAACTTTAAAAACGTAAATAAATGCTTCTATTAAAATGGGGAGGGGCGCCTGGGTGGCTCAGTTAGTTAAGCATTGGACTTCAGCTCAGATCAGGATCTCAAGGCTGGTGAGTTCGAACCCCTCCTTGTTAGGCTCTGTGCTGACTGCTCAGAGCCTGGAGCCTGCTTGGGATTCTGTGTCTCCCGCTCTCTTTGCCCCTCCTCTACTCACACTCTCTCTCTGTCAAAAATAAACATGTTTTTTTAAATGGGGATTATTACGAGGATTTTATTCAGCTATCTGGTGTTTTCAAAAGCTACTAAAACAAAACCTCGTGAAAATATTTAAAATAAATACACAGCAAATTATATTCCAGACAAATACCAAAAAGCAATAAATTCCAACACAGAAAATTATTATCAGACAAAATAGAATTTCAGGAAAAATAATCAATAGACGTAAAAAGCTACTGTCTAACAACAAAGGGAAACTTTCTAACAATGAAGCATGAAAATCATGAAATTGCATGCACTCATGCGCATAGCTACAAAATACACAAAGCCCAGAAGTGACAGGATTACAATGCAAAGTTGACATACCTCTATCAAACAGAAACACCTAGTTAAGAAAATATTATTGAGGCTAAAGATTTTAATGACAAAATTAAGTTTAATGTAAAAGCAAACATGAAATGTTTGCAAAAAATGCCCTGCCTACTAGATCATGAGGATATTATGATAAATTTCAAGAACTGGTGTATATTTTAAGCACTGATATTCTGCTGAGAAGAAATTCTCTGATAACAACCCAGTTTAACTGGAAATAAAACAATAAAGAAATGGCAAATGTTATACATGCCTGGATCTATCCTGGTCCCTTTCCCCCCATGTATTATGTAATAATGTATAGTTTAAAGAAAAGATCACAATAAAAATTGGAACATATTTGGAACAAAACAGCATTAAAACTACTATATACCAAAACTTAGGAAATAGAGCCAAATGTGACTTAAATAGAAAAATGTATGGTCTCGGTATTTTTTTTTAATATTGAAAATAAATTAACTAAGTATTCAGTTTATGAATCTGGAGAAAAATCAATGAATTCAAATATAAGAAGAAAGGAATATGTATGAGCCAAAATAAATAAAATTGACCAGAAAATATAAACATCATTTGTAAGACACATATATTTTAAAAATTACGTAGCACAAAAAAATCTGGCAATATTAGTCAGGAAAAAAGAAATCAAGAAATCAATCAAAAAAAAAAAAAGAAATAACAATTTTAGGGGAAAATGGGAAATAACTATCAATACATTTGAGATTTTTAAAGCCAACAGAGTATCATCAACAATTTCATGCCAATACACTGAAAACTTAGTCAAATGTATAATTTTTGAGAAAAATGTGAATTAATAAAGTTATTTTATAAACAAGATGATTTATAAACCATTATATATAAATTTATTTTGATATTTTCCTCCAAGGGGAACTCAGAGCAGTTACCAAATCTTCACCAAATAATATTTACATAATATATAAAGCAATTTCAAAGAATAGAAGAAAGGAGAAATTTTCCTAGAGATCAAATCACGACATGAACAGTTCAAGAAAGGAAAATTATAGGTTAATATCATAAAATAGATGTAAAAAAATCCTAAATAAAATCTTAGCAAGCACAATCTATTAATATAACATTTTGTAAAAATTGGTGAAATATAACAGCAACAAAACCCCAGAATGACCAAGTACAGTTTATTCCAGAAATGCAAAGATAATTTGCTATTACAAAAACTTCACACATTAATAGACTGAGGAAAATTAGATGACCATCTAAATAAGTGAAAAACAAAAATTAATCAAATTCCACAGCTCATGAATAACAAATGCTTTTAATATTCTAAAAATATAAGTTCTCGTGAAAGATTTCTACCAAAAGTCTACAACAAACCTTACAGAGAATGGGGGCACTTCAAGAATTTTCTCAGGCATCACCATTTTTATGAGTCACAGTCCGGGGAGGGGTGAGTAAAAGCAATAACCAACAACAACAAAATGAATCAAATTTTTAAGAACTGGAAAAGAAGAACCACAATTTTCATTACTTACAGATAATGCAATTATCTACAGAGAAAAACCAAGAAAATTTTCAAAAACATCATTAGAATCAAATGTATTCTAATGTATTGCATTTACAGACTAATTTGGAGAGACACCCGAGCTGAATTTTTATCATGCTGACACTTTCCATCTATGAATAGGGTGAGCGTCTCCATTTATTTAGGTCTTCAAATAATGTATTCAAATACATTAGAAAATGTATCGAGATTGCTGGATTCAAGCCCACCACATAAACTTTGTATTTTTCTCTGCCACAGAATAAAATATTTAACCTAATCATTAAAAACAAACAAAAGTCTACTCTGTAGTAACTTGTTTCTTTCCTCCTGGAAGCCTATAGGTTTTTAGTCTTTATCACCCACTTTAATGAATTTCACAAGATGTGCTTGGATTCTGTCTTTTCTCCTCAATCCTCCTTACAACTTGGGGAATTTTTCAATCTCCAGATTAAGTCTCACCCCACCTCATGCATATTTCCTTTCAGGGCTTCTTTACTAATATGGAATAACTTTTACTAATTATTTACTAATTATCCACATATTAAGTCTTGGGAATGTATCCCTGTCTCTTCTCCCTCATCATTTCAGCCTCTTTATACATTTGCTCTGTGCTCTGAAGTCATTCTTGGGCTTCATCTCCCAGTCTACTGATTAGGGTCTCAACAAGCTCTCCATTCACTGTCACCAAAAGCCTGGTGCCCAGCGGGATATCTCTCAGCTGAGATTTAAATAGAGCCCAAGGCCTCATCTATGTCACAGGGCATAAAGTTGTATGTATCCCATGGCTCAAGGGACACAAGTAGCTTGGGGCATAGGGAATGAGGGAAAAGTAATTAGTTTACATGTTTCCATTCATGCCCCTTGACCAAAAGATCCCATTCACTATAGCACCAAAATACAAGATGTTGCAGATACGTGCAATCAATGCAACAAAAATGTAACAAGTAAAGGGGAAAAATCCTAAAACATTATTGAACGACTTCAAAGAAGACCTAAATAAATGGAGAGGTATTCATAGGCGGAAAGGGTCCGCATGATAAGAATTTAATTTGGATGTCTCTCCAAATTAGTCTATAAATTCAATGCAGTTCTAACAAAAATTGCACCACATATGTATGGAGCTTGATGGATTGAATCTAAAATTCATATGGAAGATTATAAGTTCAGGAAAAGCTAAGACAACTCTCAAAAAATAAAAGAGATGAAATTTGCCATATGACACAACGAGGCTTATTTTAAAGTTAGAATAATTAAGACAGTGTGATATTAGGCACAGTGAGAGAATTATAGATAATTGGAATAGCAGTGAAGGACAACTAATAAATTCAAATATATTTGGGAGTTTATTATATGACCATGGGGTCAATCTACCAGTGGGTGAGATTAAATATGCTTAAGTTTCTATATCATTTTTAGCTAAAGCTGAAAGAGAAGTTAATCTTGATCAATATGTAATATGCACACTATATTGCATCTTTATTAGGTACTATGTCAGCAGACAGGGGTCTCTTATGGTGGGTAAGTACCCTGAGAAAGGCAGGAATACCACAACACAGAAGAGTTGCCCTCAACCACCATGAACAGACCTTAAAAATGCCCCAGATTAAATGTAGAGATAATACCACACTTAAAATACATTAAAATACATTCACTATATATATGTATAAGATCATTGCAGCAAAGACATTGAAGCCAGAAATGTATCAAGGGCCACAGATTATTGTTTATGTGGCTAATTTTGTCAAAGTCTTTACAATACAGTAGAAAATATATGGTATTTCGCAATGAAATAGGTGAGAGATGGTGCAAATGTGTTGTTCTACAAAGAAGTTCATGGTTTAGTTTGTGGCAAGTTATTTTAAATAATTGTCAAATTTACAGTTGAGCTGCACATAATTCTTTTACGAAGTGACAAGTGTTCCCAGTTTGCTGACCTTTTCTGCGATGAAAAGCAGCTCTAAGTAGTTTGCTACTAAAAAAAAAAAAAAAAAAAAAAAAAAAAAAAAACAGTTTCAGAAAAAAAAAATCATATTTAATCTGCCCCTTAAAAAGCAAGAGAACTTTTTAACAACAGTTGAAAAAGAAACTGCTTTTCAAAACTCAGTCTATGGATTAAGCATTTTGCAAAAAGATATTTGGGAACATTTCCATGAATATGCAGCTTTACTGCAGTAACAATATAAATATATCTTCTATAAAATATACCGTATATGCATCTTTAAAACTGTAGAAACATAATTTTCCAACCAGCTTAACAATCATACCAATGAAACACGTCTGCGGGTTTTGAACCAGACCCCCCGCCACGTGGGAGGTTTGATGGGGAACAAAGCCCATGTCATCACAGAGCAGAAGGCAGATGAGTAGATCAGCCATTACTGCCAAGTGCAGTAAGTGCTCTCCGAGGAGGAGGGCTCCTAATTCAGTCTCGAGGGGGAAATGAAAGCTTCCTGATAGAAGTGATATCACAGTTGAAATCTGAAGGATACGCATGAAAAGGTGGGTTAGAGAAGGAGGTAGTAAAGAAAGGGGGATAAGCAAAGCTCACTGTTCACCCAAATGGACCATAGACCATAGCATGGCGGGGCCCACTGGCCCTAGAAGGTATCATGCTCTTCTTATTCTGACATCACAGAACCTGACCCTGAAAGTTTGGGTGGGTATTTCAACTGGAAACTGAGACTGGTCATGTCAACAAGACAGGCACGGGAGGAGAAGGCTGCTGGGATCAAAACGAGGTCCAAATGCAGGGGACGCACCCTTCCTCTCCTACCCCTTCCCATCACTTCACAACACTCTCCTCAGCCCTTATTCTCTCCCTCTCCCCTAAGGTATGCCACCCAGGCATCAGGAACCTGACCCAAGAACAGCCGTGTCCCTTTTTTTTTTTAAAAAAAATCTTTTTTATATATGGTTGACGAAAAAAGTCATATCTAGATTGTCACTTGGTTGCAGAAAACATGGGGGTTAATGCTTTTCTCCTCGTGCTCCAATCTAGGTTACCAGAGAGTTCTTTTCATTGAGTTTTTCACCCCAAACCCAGAGAGCCATGTAACGGTACTCTGGTTTCCTTTGCTAATGTCCCTTCTGTATGTATTTCTATCAGGAACCTCTTGGGGAAAAAGATGTCACCTGTGGAAGAATGACTGGGTCCCTGGCCTAGCAGTGGTCAGACTTTACTGGGCACACAAATCAGTGCTGGGGTAGGGTGTGTGGGTCTTGTGAAATGCAGATTCCCATCCAAGTAGGTCTGGAGTGAGACCCTAATATGCACTTCGAACAAACGTCCAAGTTAACAAAATCCTCGGCCATCTTTTTACCTCCCCAATTTCCCGAAATAAGAAAGTACCTGATTCCTTTAAATGAAATTATGACTTAAATCCCAGAAGATATTTGTGCCATATCCTATGGGCTGAATTGCATCCCCTCTAAATTTCCGTGTTGAAGTCCTGGTGCCCAGTACCCTAAATGTGACAGTATTTGGAGACAGGATCTTTAAAGATGTGTTCAGTTAAAATGAGGTCGTTGGGGTGGACTCTAATTCAACCTGACTGGTATCCCTACAGGAAGAGGAGCTTCGGACACACGTAGAGACACAAGGGGCACTCCACAAAGGAAAGAGCGTATGAGGACACAGCAGAAAGACAGCCATGTGCAAGCCAAGGAGAGAGGCCTCAGGGAAAACCAAACCGGCTGACAACTTGGCCTTGGACTTTCAGCCTCTAGACCTGCGGAAAATAAATCTCTGCTGTCGAAGCCACGCAGTTTGGGCTATTTTGTTATTGCTACCCTAGCAAACTAATACCTTGTGGTATTACAAGAATTTGCAATCTTTGGGAAGTAACAAAAATAGTACAGGGAACTTCAAGTTGAAAATAGGCACTTACAGAATAGTCCATCTGACTTTCAAAAATGGAAACAGCATGAATTCCAAAAATTGCAGGTGAGCACAGTTGAAATGAATTCCCGTGGCAAAACTTTGGACAGGATTGTTAAATAGGTGGCTGGTGAGCTCTTAGAAAATAGAGCCATAAGGGAAAAGCTGGGTTCACTCAGATTGTCATGCTGAGCAAACCTCATTTCCTGTGCTGATAGGGTGGTAGGTGGAGATTATGGGAAGGGCCACAATCATACGATATCTAGATTTCAGTAAGATATTTAGTAAAAGGCTGTCCTGTGATCCTTCAGGGAAAGAAACGGAAATGTAGAATGGACCAGGTTTGGCATTGGGTGGATTTGTGTCTGGCTGAAATCCACGACCCTAGGATGTTAATCAAGGAAGCATTACAAACTTGCAGATTAAGACCACAGTTATGCCCATAACAATGACAAGTTACAGCTCTAATTGCATACACGCAAACACAGAAATTATGTGTGGCAAAGATTGCTCATTTCTTCCAATTTTCCTCTTCTTTCAGAGAATAGAACGTTTAGCTAAGGAGATGAACATCCGGGAAAAAAGAAAAAAGAAAGACTACATTTCCAGCTTTTTTTTTTACAAGCTGGTGTAGCCATGTGACTAAGTTCTGTCCAACAGGATGAAAGCAGATGTGATGTGTTCTGGGGACGACGTCCTTAAAAGGACGATATGTCTCCCCCTTTACCGTTTGCCACGTCTTATTGAATAGAATAGAAGCATGTTGGTGAGCCAACTTGGCCGAGGGATGGTGGACAGACGAGATTTCTGACCCCGAGGAGAATTCAGCCCAAGACTCTTTATACCCAGAGAGTTAAGAAAGAAATATGCTTCTATCTTGTTTAAGCCACCGTTATACTGAAACTCTGTCTGAGCACCTGCACTTATAGCCTAAGTAATTGAACATGTTTATCTGATTGGCAGAGGGCTCTAAGCTAGGGAAAATAACCAACACATTCAACATCAATCAGGAGACCAAGAAAATCTCAATAGAATAGAATGAAAGCCCAAACTCATATGATGCATTTTAACAGTCATACATTTACATTAAAATAATAAATTGCATAATAAAGTGCAGGAAGAACCACCATAAAACAAGTTCATGTGTTAAAAAAAAAAAGGGGGGTTTTATATGACTTCAAAGCCACAATCTCAGTGCTGTAGTAAGTAAATATGGTCTCAGTGATATTAAGAACATCACCCAGTCCATTCTGACCAAACAGGAAAGCAGCGAGAGGGGGACTGGGACAAAAAGTACAATGAAGACAACTGTAGTCCCTTAACTGAATGGGCTGCTTTCCACGGGCGCACAAAGAAAAAATGGCTTCATTCTCTCCCACACGGGCTTCAGACATACTGGGTTGAATCTCTTCCTTCCTTACCACATCACACCTCACGCAGGCTCTATGTCTTTGGAGCTGGTGAAGCGTCCAACCAGCTCAAGTCATGATCTCGTGGTCCATGAGTTCGAGCCCCGCGTCGGGCTCTGTGCTGACAGCTCAGAGCCTAGAGCCTGCTTCCGATTCTGTGTCTCCCTCTCTCTCTCTCCCCCTCCCCCACTCATGCCCTATCTCTCTATGTCTCTCTCTCTCTCTCTCTCTCTCTCAAAATAAATCAACATTAAAAAATTAAATCAAAAGTTCAGTATCACCTCCAAGTTACAGTTCTGGCCAGGCTCCTGGATCAAAACCACAAGTAGGAGGGTATGAGCTGTATCATCATTCCCTCTCCTGGACCTTCTCACCCTCTTCTTGCAATCACCTTACTTCTTGAGGCATAACAGCTCAGAAAATGAGTAGAGAGAAATAGAACTACTACCACTAATAATAATAATAATAATAATAAAAGGGATCAAAAGTTTGTTAACTTAGCTAAACCTACGGATGTCCTCTCTGTTGGCAATTGCCAGCCGGCTGTCCTTTTTTCCATCATGGCAGGGGTACAGATGTTGGCCCGCTCACAGAGCTCATTTCGAGGTCCATTAGTGACCCTCACAGGAATCTCTAAGTTCTGCATCTCCCCACCTTGGTCATGGGGTCCACCAGACTTTTCGTTAGCCTCTCCTCCCTGATGTCTGTGCAGTGTAGCCCTCAGACTCTTACTCTTACTCGTACTATGTCCTCTGAAGCAAGGGCTGCCCTTGTGAGCAAGCGTTCATCAGGATGGCCTGTCCCGGCTCCCCCGGGGCCATATTCACTGGGACCGTGCCTAGGACACAGTCTCGATCCTACAGACATTAGGAGCAAGTACCAGCTGCTTGCACCGCAGGCAGATTCCGCCAGACTTGGGTCTCCAGTATCCTCCAGGCAGGAAGCAAATACCAGTCTCCAAGTTCACACATCCTGAGCCTCCAGGGAACAGATCTCACACTTCTTCAAGAACACCTCACTCGTCTCTGCTTGGATGTACCAAGGTAAGCCCGAGAGCTCCCGCCACCCATGTGCCAGGCTTACCTCTGGCACACGCCCCAATCCCTGTGAAGTTCTTTTGGAGCCCTTCATGCTTGTTGGGGGGCACGTCTTCATTCCCCATAGGAAAGGAAGGAGAAGAACCAAATATTTCACCCTCAGTCGGCGGATCCCTGTGCCGATCCAGTCAATTGTCTGAACTCTTTGTCTCCCTCTACAGGCTAGATGGCCTGCTGGAGGTGAGGGGCAAAGGACCAATGTGTCCACATCTCATTACATCCACTGAGCGTGTGGCCGCCGTCCCTTAGAATGAGAGAGGATTGGGGACCTGAATGGCACTGCTAACTGTTCCCCCCAAAACATTCTCTTCTTCTTTCATAGCACATAGCTAAAAGCACATCGTTACCCCACAAATAACTTTATTTCCCTCACCTCTTTGTAGCTAAGAGTCTGGATTCAGATTTAGGTCTAACATTAGACTAAGTCGCGTGAGTTTAGAATGCCAGCAGGTGGGGCACACTCTCTTCGGGGCGCTGTTGTTGGTCGCGGGGTCAAGGCTTCACCTCTGCGCCGTGTCTCCTGGCCGTGCCCCAGGTTGATCTGACCTCGTGTCATTTCTTAATCTCAGCATCATTTCCCACCTGGAGAGGGAGAAAATGTTCAAAACCAACAAGTCCTGCCTCCTGTCTGTTTCTAACAGTCTTTCCTGTACTTTCTCTCTCCTGTCTGCTTCCAATGTCCTCAGCTACAGACCAGCCGGTTCGTCGGGTGCA
Source organism: Panthera onca (assembly GCF_046562875.1). Lineage (NCBI taxonomy): Eukaryota > Metazoa > Chordata > Mammalia > Carnivora > Felidae > Panthera > Panthera onca. Next base: position 139,841,160 of record NC_138343.1, read on the forward strand.
CTTTTCACATCCATGTTGATACAGGTGAAAACCTCGCTAAACTTTCCACCACAAAGTAACAAGTAGAGTTTGCAGTGAGGTTTTCCTTGCTTTTCTTTAAGCACCGGGCCCCCCGACAGCTTCCCTAGAGACTGCATTCGTTTTATTTTTTAATTACTCTTAATGTTTATTATGTATTGCGAGAGACAGAGTGCGAGTGGGGGAGGGGCAGAGAGAGGGAGACACAGAATCAGAAGCGGGCTCCAGGCTCTGAGCTGATAGCACAGCCCCAACCCGGGGCTCGAACCCACACACCGTCAGATCAGGATCTGAGCCAAAGTCGGATGCTCAACCGACTGAGCCACTGAGGCTCCCCGAGACTGAATTTCCATGGGAAATTTTTTCGTGGCTTTTCAAGCTTTCCCACACTCTTCAAAGTCTTTCCAGCCTCTGTCCACTGTCCCATTTCAAAGCCACTCCCACATGACCCGGGACAAAGCACAAGGTAGGCACGGGGAGCAGGGGACATGCTGCCCCGTCTTGTCATAGAACGGACATGTGTATTCACTCCCACCCCATCTTGTCATAGAAGGGACATGAGGGGAATTCTGGTGTAGATAATTACTCACGCGTGGAGAAGAGGCAGGAAAAAGGTGCCCACGTCCTGGCGTCCCTTTGTTCTGTCCTGAACAAGGAACACGACATGTCAGGTGTTTGTTCCAGAAGCACCCCACTTCCCCTTCTGTGCAATAAATTAACCTCAAAATGTACTGGTTTAGGGGCACCCGAGTGGCTCCCTCGGTTAAGCGTCGGACTCTCGGTTTCGGCTCAGGCCATGATCTCACGGTTCGTTTGACCGAGCCCTACGTGGAGCTCCGTGCTGACGGTGCCGAGCCTGCTTGGGATTCTCTCTTCCTCTCTCTTTGCCACAAGTGGGGGAGGCCCCGCCTGTGCTCGCTCTCCCTTTTGCTCTCTCTCTCTCAAAATAAATATAGAAACATTCAAAGAGATTAGTGGCTTAAAACACAGTTTCCTTGGGTCTGGAATGTGGGACTTAAGTGGTTGTGCCTCAGACTCTCTTAAGCTGGCAGTCAGGATATGTTATGGACCCCATGCCTTTGTTCTCCTCAGATGTGTATGTCGAAACCCTAACCCCCAACAGGATGGTATTAGGAAGTGGAGCCTCGGAGAGGCAATTAAGTAGAGATGAGGTCTTGAGAGCGGAGGCCCTATGACGTCAGCATCCTTGGACTTCCCAGCCTCCAGAACTGCGAGAACTGAATTTTTGTTGTTCCGGCCACCCGGCCTGTGGTATCTTGTTATAGCAGACCGAACTAAAACAAGATGTCAGCAGGAGCTGCGGTCATCTCAAAGCTTGACTGGGGCTGCAGTATCTAATTTCTGCAGAGGGTCCATTCACATGGCTGTTGGCAGGGAGCCCCAGCTGCTTTACCACTTGGGCCCTTCCGTGATTCTGAGACCAGGACAAAGTAAGTACCAGATGATCCTAGAATATCTTTTAGTGCCGGAAAGAAAGGAAGTGCTAAAAATTTTTTTTAATTTTAAGTTTATTTAGTTAGAGAGAGACAGAGAGAGGGAGCAGGGGAGGGGCAGAGAGAGAGGGAGAGAGAAACTCCAAAGCAGGCTCCACACTGTCAGCACAGAGCTCAATGTGGGGCTCGAACTCACAAACCGTGAGATCATGACCTGAGCTTGAACCAAGAGTTGGAGGCTTGACCGACTGAGCCACTTAGGCAACCCTAAAAGAAATTTTTTTTTTAATGAGGGCATGTTGAAAGGACAAAAGAACCAAGCTTAAAGACTCCCTAAAAGAATTTTTTTTTTTTAATGAGGGCATGTTGAAAGGACCAAAGAACCAAGCTTAAAGGCTCCCAGTGGCCTAAGCTATTATGACTTGAGCAACATAATAAATAACAATATATTGGATTATCATCTCCAAAAAAAGAAGTATCCATAAGCCTATGTTTATATAAATAAATAACTGAATAAATAAACAAAAGAGATAGAACAAATCTTCCTGAAAGAAGAATTTCATTTAACAAATATAGAAGGAATTAGGGAAATAGAAAATCACCACTGGAACATCACCATAATCATTGCTGCAGGCAAGGTTAATTGATAATTAGTAAAACTAGTGGGTGAACTTTTAAGAAGAAAGAAAAGTACTTGCATTCATTTGTATCCTTCTTCAAATTTACCAATTATGGCTATGGCTTGAAAACACAACCCCAAATTCTTTGATAGGCCTCCCTTTGGGAGGTAGGGGTTAATTCCCCTTCCCCTGGGCATGGGCCGGATTCAGTGCCTGCCTCTAAGGAACAGACTACTACGACAAGGGGGCAAGAGTAACTTTACAGCGCAGAGAGCTAATGGACATCACCTTAACCAAGTGACCAGGGTTAACATCACCTGTCATTAGCCTTCTTGATATGATGCGCTTATTGAGATGATACAATGAGAAAGGCAATCACCTTTGTGAAATCCTTCCCCCAAATCCATGACCCCAGTATATGTCTGACAACACCTCAGATAAATTCAAACTGAGGGGCATTCTTCAAAATACCTGACCATTATTCTTTAGAATGTTTGAGGTCATGAAAGACAAAGACACAGAAATGGTCCCAGATTGGAGACCCTAGGAAGACATGACACCCAATTGTCGTATGATATTTTGAATGGGATCCTGGAACAGAAAACGTGGATTAATGGTAAATTCAAATAAAGTCAGTAGTTTAGTTCCTGGCATTACCCCAAAATTAATCTCTTAGTTTAGATAAATGTGCCATGGTTTGTGAGGGGTTAATCTTAGGGAAAGCCAGGTGAAGGTATATGGGGACACTCTAAAATCTCTTAGTAACTCTTTAGTAAATCTAAAATCATTTCAAACTAAAAAGTTAAAAAAAAATAGATCTGGTTTCAAATAATTTGGTGGGAGTTGTGGATGATGAGATCTCTCACCTGTGAGGTAGGGAGTCAAGTCATTTGCTGAGAAAAATAAGGATAGAACAAAGACTTGCTACAACGCCTATTCTGCATTTTAACAAATTATCCCCCAAAAATCACTGTGCCATGCTGCAGTCAGGCAATGTCTCCATATATCTGCCACCCCTGCGCTCCTTGAGCATGTTGTAGTGACGTAAAAGTTCAAACCCATCTTTCCTGCAAAAGGAGAAGTTACCGGCTTGGTGATCTGAGGCAGGAAATGATGACCTTTCGCCTGGGCCAAGCACGAATTCCAATGTCCCTCTCGGCGACACGAGGAAACATTATCTCTGGTCACTGAACCCAGGATCATGTGTTTAACTATGTAATGCCCCTGGCATGCGAGGTGCTAATCATTCACATAGAGCTAAGATTGGTAAGAAAAATATACTGTTTATCCAAGTTTCATTCTTATAATACCCTGTTACATTGGCATACAGTTCAAATCTTCTATATTAGTAGGTATGTCACTAACATCTAGTAGAAATGCATAAAAGCAAATAACATTTAGCACGAGCATTTAGCTTCACGGTCTAACTGGAACGATGTCTTTATTTTTCTTAAATATTTGATATATTACACCATCCAGATAGAAAATAAAACACAGAGTGTATGATACACACATACTAACCATAAAAACAACCATATTGTAACAGCAAAATATATTTATAAAATTGGTCAAGGAAACTGAATTTAACATATGCTGTTATCATACAAGTATTTTTAATGGAATAACACTTCGTATTTATATAGCACCTTTCGTCTAAGGAGCAAAAATATGGCACAGATATTATTCATTCTCACACCATCCTTGACAGGTGGGTAAGTAGCAACATTTCTAACCAAGTCTTTTAATCGCTAGGAAACCAAGACAGGCATAGACAGAGCAAACAAATCACATACAGTGAGCCAGAAACTTGGAATTTTCCAGCCCCTAATGCCCAATGTGTTCTACCTGCTTTATTTTCTGAAATCTTAACAGCTGGTTTGAATACCAGTGGGGGGAAAGAAGAAAGAACAGTGGAGGGATAAAACAGGCATATGCCAACCTCTTAGGAAGCTAATGATAGAAATTAAACTGGAAACTGCTGAAAGTCGGAAATAGTGCCCAAACTTCAATCCTGTACTTGGACCATCAATACTGCAGCCCAGGAAAAATTAAATCGTGGTCAAGGTCTTCTGTTGTCATACCAACTGAAGTAGAGCCCATGTCCCAATCAATTGTCATATAACATATGGGTTGATCAATAGCATATCAACTAGCAATAGAGGATAAATCTATTTGAGGAGCATGGGAATTTTTGCACAGAACATAACTTCAACCAGATAGGAGATGTTACATGATGCAATGCTGAGAAGCCCTTTAGAAAATGTTTCAAAGGACTAAAAAATTCTCTTTAAAGATAACTGCAACTTATAGTTGGAGCTTAAGGGGATGTCTTAAATAAGAAAGTCACCCGAGGATGAATTCCTTAAGAGCAGAAATGTCTTCTAAAAGGTTTTAATATATTCAATCTACAATGACATCTAAGATTTCCAAAGGTACAGTGCCCATGTTTTTTTTTTTTTTCAAATAATAGGCAGTGTCTGAGAACATTTATCAAAAATATCTATGGATTCAACCAATGTCGACAAATCCAGGGGGAAAAGTCATACACAGAGGGAAAGATGAAAATGCTCTCAGGGGTAAATTTCTGAGTCAAAGGGTCAACAAAGGAAAGTCACATTATATTCTAATAACAAATTTTAATAATATAAAAAAAAATAACAGTCCGTATTTACTACGCACTTTTTGTATACCAGGACGGGTATGGTGGCAGGATCATACACGCATTATTTCATTTTATCGTCACAAAACTCATTTGAGATGTTCCCATCTTCTATATTCAGGGAGGTTAAGACTCTTGTCAAAGGTCCAGCAGGTGCGAATAGCTGTCTGACTCCAAACCCATTCACTGAAGCTGCCTAGCCTTTTCTCTGGCTTCTCAATTAGTGCAGAGAACTGAGTCTTATCTTTTGTTTCTTCCCCTGCACTGAAGAAACATCTAAAAGCCATCATTTTGTAACATTAAAAACTTGGAATCAAAAATCCATTAAAATCTTACTTATAGAAACTCTTCCCAAAGCCTGATAGCAAGTAATTCAGATAAAAAGCACATATTTCCACTACTTTGATGTTCATGAGTTTATACCACATGACACTTATTTTGAGCTTCATCCTTCCCTATCCAACTGCTTTTAAACCTAGGGTATTGTACCATGAAGCCACAAAGACTGTTAAAAGACTGTTAAGGAATCAAAAAAAAAACCACAAAGCAACCAACTTCAAGACAGTTGATGATTCCCCCTTCAACAGACTAATTTATATGAAATATAGTGAATTACAATGATACAGTTTAATTAATTAATTTAATTAATTAGTTAGTTAATTAATCAATGCCCCTGGCAGATAAAGTTTTCTTATCCAGAGACCTTCTTGGCCACAAAGGAGAAGGAAACGTAATGATCCTTCAGTAGCGTCTGAACTTCAGGACAGCTGGCGGCCCACCTTGAGGGGAGCATGTCCTCTGTGAGGTCACAAAGAAAATTAGGTCTTCGAGAATGTACTGCACAATCGGCACACGGGCCTCCAATGAATCAATTAGGAGAGAGATCCATTGTTACAAATAAGCAGATCACACCGGTCATCTTTTGCTTGCTTTTAATTCTTACTTCTACCCCTGGATAGATTTGCTTATAATCTGACTAATCACTGAGGTTTAGGACTTCCCTCTTCCTAGGATCCAAAGCAAGAAAAGGTGGAGGAGAGGCCCATCTCCACAGACTGCATCGTTGAAGTAAAGGTCTTTTCCCTTCACCTCCTTGACATCTACTACCACTGGGCTGTTTTCTTGTTACTACCACGTGGGCTCCCCATCCTTGTGGGTGGTTCAAGCCTTGGCATTCCTCGGGCCTCCGGCCCAACACCGAACGCCACTGTGTTACATCCGTGATAGAATTTCTCTTCCACCCGAACCACTCTTGAGCGGCCCTCTGGTGTTTTCACTTCCAAAGACTGGAAGACCTTTCTACTGGGTTTGTCCAGGTCTTACACTTACATTCAAGTCACGAGGCAGGCTCCCCTGGGCATCCGTGAACACACAATTTCCCCAATTCTCATTCTCCTCGCACAAAGACCAGGGTCGTCTTCTCTCCCTTTTCTTGGCCTCCTTTGTCAAATCTTTTCTGGCATTTTTGCGTGTGTTTAATCTCCTAACAAATGTTCAGCTATTTAACAGCCCTCTACTATGGACTAGGCACCCAACTATGCGCTAGGAATCAAAGGTGAGTAAGACACGTAAGCAAACTCATGCTCTTGTGAGGGAGATCAGTTTTTAGGCCATTAGAGAAAGGGCAGGAGTAGAGCTAAGCCCAGGGCCCTCAAAAAGGGCCAACCCTCCCCCACCTGGGGGCTCTGTCTCGCTCTCCTTATTCTTCAGGTTTTGTGTGCTTCCAGAGCTCAGTTTCATTTAAGTATTTAAGTATTTCCCCTTTTCTCAACCTTCCCCCACAGACACCGGATCAACCTGCCCACTTCTCAGTCTGAATCCTTCCCAGCCAGCAAGTCATATATACCTCGACTCATCACCTTCTCAGGAGCATCAGAACACTCAAAACCCCCGTAATCAAACCCACTGCAGCCCACGGATTGCATTTCTTAACCCACGGATGATTTGGGGAAGGTGAATTTCTAGTAGAGTGTGCATGAGATTATCTTTGAAGTCCACAGGCATTCACCTTATCCTTTTTGCCTCAACTTCTGATCTTCATAAAGATGGGGAAAAAAAGAAAAAGAAAAAGAAAAAAACCCCTCAGTTCATTTTCATTCTGCATACGTCTTCAACCACTGGCCTTCCTTTTACCTAGCTAGTTTTGAATTGCATTGGCTAACTTCAGAGAAATCATCTTTACGAAATTGGCTCTGAGAGTAATTGAGGCAGAAGACATATGCGGTCCCTCAGCGCCTGTTTTGGCTGTGCCCTCAGTTTTGAAATCAACAGCCTAATAAGGGGTCAGACACATGGGTTTTAAAGCCTCTGTATTTATCATATATTTAAAACCCTTCATCAGTTTATAAGCCTCACATTAAATGTCAGTTGTCATTCTGTTTCTCACCATGATTCCTTAACAAACCAAAATAACATTATATCGTTTCTTTTCGAGAGAAAAACATGAACTCGAATGTGAACGAAATAGAGCGATGGAGACGGGGACAGAAGCAGGGGTCTGACCTGCAGAACCACTTTCAAATCCTGCCCCACCTCTTATCATCCTGTGATCCACCCGGAGTTATTGAACCTCCCTGAGCCTCAGCTCCCTTGTCTAGTAAATGAAGAAAATAATCATTCCTGCCCCTCGAGGTGTTCATGAGAAAAGGGGGAGTCCCCCTGGCCGGCCCTTCTCTGAAAGTCTCTGCCTCCTGAGCAGCCCACACTCCCGTCTCCTGCTGCTTCGGCCGGCCTCTTACAGGGGCCTCCACTCTGAGTTTTCCTCCCACCAGATTTCATGTTTTCGCCCAAGACTTTCCACTTTCCATTTTACAGGCTCTCTGGGAAATATCTCGTCCTCATCGGTGGCTTTGATTTTCAGTTTTGTCTGAAATTTGAATTTCAGACCCTTGGGTGCAAGGATTTACACAGTATCTCCACTCAGGGACATCTCGCACTCAGTAGGTCTAAACCAAGTTCAAACTCCCTCCCAAAGGGAGAGTCCTCCCCCCAGCTGCCATCTTCGCCTGGCGGTTACCGCCATTCACCCAGCCATGTGAGCCAGAAACCAAGGAGTCCTCCCCGATGCTCACTCAGCCCTCAACTCCAACCATCCTAAGCCCCGTCCACGCCGGCTTCTAAGTAGCTCACACATATGCCTCTAAACCTACCTCTTCTTCCTCCCACACAGGCGGGAGTTACAGTCATGTGTCTCCTAAGCCCTCCCCTCGCCCAAGCCTTCCAGCACTGCAGGTGGCTCACCCTTCCCCAGGCACCGTGTCATTGCTCCTGGGATCAGAAATAAAAATTTTTTTTAATTTTTTTTTAATGTTTTTATTTACTTTTGAGACAGAGAGAGACAGAGCATGAGCAGGGGAGGGGCAGAAAGAGAGGGAGACACAGAATCCGAAGCAGGCTCCAGGCTCCGAGCTGTCAGCGCAGAGCCCGACGCGGGGCTCGAACTCACGGACCGCGAGATCGTAACCTGAGCCGAAGTCGGCCGCTTAACCGACTGAGCCACCCAGGTGCCCCTAAAATTCTTCACGGGACTTAGATGATCCCCCCCACGACCTGGCTGCCTGGCCAGCCTCCTCTCCTATGCGTTCCCTCCCTTGTACACCCTGCCTCCTTGCCCCCTTAGCCAGCCACCAGATCTCAGTTCAAGCTCATTCTTCCAAAAGTTCTCCTATGACCCCCTCAAACTAGTTTAGACCCTTCGTTTAGATGTCCCATTTCATCGCACAATTCTCTTGCATGGCACTTGTCACAGGCTATTGTATAATACCGCGTTCCTTTTCATCAGTGTCAGTCTCCCGGGCTAGAATGTACCATCCAGGAGAACAGGAAATAAGTATGTCTTGCTTATGCTTGAATTCCCAGTGGCAAAGCCCCCGAACAATGTCAATATGTATCTACTGCATTATTAATGGAATTATTTATTAAATTATTAATTACTTCTTTAATTAATGAATATTGAGGTAGACCGGCAGAGTGGTTAAGAGCCCTTCATCCTCAGGCAAACCGCCCGAATCCTACTCGTTGTGTGAGGTCGGTCAAGTTGCCACCGTCCCCAACACTCCCTCTCCAAAACTGGGCAGCTTGCGTAGGAACTCAGCAGGACAAAAGACAGCCTCGCAGCAACCAGGTAAAGCAAAACCCAGTCTTTACCACAGACCAAGAATAATTTTTTTTTTTTTAAATGCCCTTAGTATGGGGTCCCTGGGTGGCTCAGTAGGTTGGGCGTTGGACTTCAGCTCAGGTCATGATCTCGCGGTCCGTGAGTTCGAGCCCCGCGACGGGCTCCGTGCTGCCAGCTCAGAGCCTGGAGCCTGCTTCAGATTCTGTGTCTCCCTCTCTCTCTGCCCCTCCCCCGCTCCTGCTCTGTCATTATTTTTGAATAAATGTCAACAAAAACGAAATGCCTTTAGTAAACGTTAGTTGGCTGTAGACAATATTATGTTAAAAAAAGAAAGAAAGGGGCACCTGGGTGGCTCAGTCGGTGGGGTGTCCGACTTGGGCTCAGGTCATGATCTCGCCACTCTTGAGTTCGAGCCCCGCGGCGGGCTCTGGGCCCCCCTGCAACCCACAGGCCGACAGGGCTTCTCCCCCGAGAGAAATACAGCCAGGAACCAGGCCCCGAGCCCCACGCACAGAGCACAAGGCTGGGCCGGGCCCCTCTCCTGCAAGCAATCAGCACAGGCCCTCAAGCATGAGATTTAATTGCTTGTTCATTATTTTAGCTCACAGGGGCTACAAGGAAGCGTGGCATCTCCGAGCACACCATCCAGCAGAACCCCGGGAGCTGTCAAGACCAGAAAACAACAACAGCCTCGACAAAGGGGCCCCGTCTGGAGCTGAAGGGCTCCAGTCCAGGAGCCCCCTGACTCCGCGACAGGGCCCCCGTCAAAACCCACCGCAGCCCCTCGCTGTTGGCCCTGCCCTTTCCGATTCTATCTGAGCGGGGAGGAGAGCGCCACAAAGGGATGAGAATTTGAACTCACAGCCCCCCCGAGTGCCCCCACATCCCTTTTCTGCCTGATTGTATACTTAAAGTGCCTGTAAAGTCAATAACTTCCCATGGTTTCGCAGCAAAGCCAAAAGATTAAAAAAGAGACATTGTCCTTTTGAAGATGTGGAAAGTAATAAGTGAGCAGGCTGAATCCTCTTTGGGTTTAAAAGCCGGAGCAGTGCTAGGAGTTCTCCTCGAAGGTGTCAAAATTGCCTTAAATCTTTCGCTTTGTTATACCCTACTGCTACACAGATGTAATAGAGCCAGCCTGACGATCTCAAACAATTTGGAGATCATTTTTTCTCTCTAGAAACTTTGTTGAAATATATATATTAGCCCAGACTTTTTTTCTTAAAATTTTCTGTTTGGGAAAAAAAAAAAAAAAAAAAAAAAAAAAAAAACCCACACACTCTCTTTTCAGATGCTCCTTCAGAGATCAGGGTAGCCAAGCAGCAGCTAGCTTTAAAAATAAAATAAGATAAAATAAAATCCTATGCCATCTCTCAGGTTTTGAGCACAAAGGTTACAGCCGGTTTTCCTCCCCCGTTTTATTTCCTCCGTTGGAGCAGATTTGACCTCGTCTCTCTAAAGGCAGAAAACTTCAACAAAGGCGGGAGGGCTATTTTAAGTGATGAAAAAGATTCTGAATGAAGGATTATGCCTTTGATGAGGCCTGAAAGAAATGCAGTGCTTAGGAAGTGGATAAAAGTCAATAGCAGCCATTCTCTGCTGTGGATGCAACCTTGAAGGCGCGCTTTCCCCCAGTGATCTTAAAAATAAAAAAATAAAAACAAACAGAGACCGGTGACCCCTCCAGTTGGCTGGTATGGGGACGTCCACGTGATGGGAAGCACTGAATATTCCAGAGGGTCCCTGCCAAATGCCAGGCTCCGTGATGGATGCAGAGTCTTTACGACTCACTGCCCCAGGAGAGACGTGAGTAACTAGGTTCTGGGTGGGAAGAGAGAGGTTTCTCTCCTCCCTCTCCCCTCTCAACAGAGAAGGAAAATCCCGGACATACAGACACCTTTCCCTGTCCCTCCAGCTCTGGATTTGACTCTCTGGCTGGGGCCTGATGGTTACCTTGCCCAAAAGGAGGCGAAAAGGAAAGCAAGGGCCTCAGACTGTATCCCGTCCGGCTCAACCTTCCGTGCCAGAAAGACACAGGACGGTGTTGCCATGTGTCTACCTGCCCTGTGTCTGTCGGTCTGCGAACGCTTCAGCACGAAAACTAAATGGTCTGGACAGTGAGATTCCCCTCGTGTTTCTCTCAGGTGCTTCCAGGTGAATATTTACTCAAAAAAAAAAAATCATCTCACAAATCTGGTCTGTGAATCTTGAGGCAGAGGAGACAAGGTGCATTCAGGAAAGCATCTAACTAGCCTCACCTCCGGCTCCTAGTCGGGCTGTAGCTCTTTGCTTTATTCTGTTGTTGTCGTCGGGGTGTTCCGTGCTTTCTCCCCGACGGCCTCACCCGGCTGCAATCATTTTATGCGCAGACCCAGCCACTCTGCCAGCGTCCGCATTTGTCTGTCCCGCCTCAGAAGTCAGGCTCACCAGAGAGAGCAATTTCTTAATGGAAAGAATTTGTTATCAGTTTAGGCCACGAGCCTGAATCTTCGAAACAGCACGACTCAGATATTTCAGCACTCAGAGAATCAAGGTTTCGCATCCCTTGGTTTTAAGTGAGGAATCTTACTCCCTTGAGGATGACAAAATTCAATTACTGGGGCCATCTTGCTGGTCCTTCACGCGGTATTTTCCAGCACCTACTACGTGCAAGAGGTAGCGGGAAGCGCACAGATTAAATTTTTAATGAGCAACTATCTCCAAGGAGGCCAGCTAGCTTATTGATCTTAGAATCGTAAGGGTTAGAGACAGTTTGGAGGGAGGGTTTTTTGTTATCCAAGTGCTTTACTTTGCAGATGAGGAAACAGGGGCTGGACTATTCTATAACTTCTCTAAAAGATGGAGAGGTCATTCAAAGACCCAGGTCTCCTGACCGAAATAAGACTAATCCCTTTGCTATTTCCTGATTGTCACCAGGCTCCAACATCACCAGGTCACAGGGGCCTGCGTGGCTTGCGAAGTTGGTGCCATGGTGGCCAGTCAGGAGCACACCACCACCCCCCACCTACGCACAGCCAGCACACCCACACGCGTGCCCGTAAGACCGCCCATGTTTGTGGGAGCGTTTCCTATCCCAGCTCCACAGGAAAGAAATCTGGGCGCAGAATGCTTAGGTGACCTGCTCAAGGTTAACAGGAATGAGTGGTGAATCAAAGACTCCACCCAGCATGCCCTCGCCCCGGGCCATTCTCTGCCGCCCCCCCCCCCCATGCTTCTGGAGCCTCCCGTGGCATCTCCTTTTGTCGTTGTCTCATCTCCACCTTATTTCCAGCACCCCTCGTTTGTACCAAGTAATGAAACATAGAATTTTAGAGACGGATTGTTTTTAAAGACCAACGAGCCCAGACCTCTCATTTTACAGGTGAGGGAACTGGCCCAGGGACTTGCCTGTGGTCACCTCGCTAGAGTTACACAAGGTCCAGAGAGCGCACATGGAGTGAGAGAGAAGCCTGACGTGCTCCTTCCCCTCCTGCCCACACCAGCCCATCCGTGGTTTGGAGCAGCATGGTGTGAACCTGGTTTCCCCAAGCCTCAGCAACCAGCGGGTATGAATCAGGTCACATTGTCAAGAAAAATAAATAGGTATAATTCAATAAAATACTTGTATAAGACATGTACATGTCTTTAAAATTTTTTTTTTATTAGTTTTCTTTATTTTTGAGAGGCAGAGAGAGACAGAGTGTGTGGGGGGGAGGGGCAGAGAGAGAGGGAGACACAGAATCAGAAGCAGGCTCCACGCTCTGAGCTGTCTGCACACAGCCCGATGCGGGGCCCGAACTCACAAGCCGTGAGATCAAGACCTGAGCTGAAGTCGGTCGCTCAACAGACTGAGCCACCCAGGTGCCCCATGACATGTACATGTCTTTGTCTGGGTGCAGGTCACATGGGTTGATGAATCTCCCACCCCTCTTAAAAGCTTCCCCTCATTACCCTTGTGTCCTACTGGCTGTCTCAACCCTCCCCACCCTTTGTTGGTGCCCCCTACCTCAGATGCCACTTGAGGATAGCCCTTGATCATGACCACAGTGCTCAGACCCTCCCTAACAGTGTTGCCACTCATGGGGAGGGCTCTCTCTCTGACTCTGCTGGTGTCTTCCTTGTCTGAACTGCATGTTCCTGGTCTTCAAGGAACAAAGGCTACCCTGTGGTCCATGCGTGGAAAGACCTGTCCTTCTGGGTTTCCTAGAAGCCAAGATAAAAAGTAAAACAGGGGGCTCCTGGGTGGCTCAGTCGGTTGGGTATCCGACTTCGGCTCAGGTCATGATCTCACAGTCCGTGAGTTCGAGCCCCATGTTGGGCTCTGTGTTGACAGCTCAGAGCCTGGAGTGTGCTACAGATTGTGTGTGTGCCTCTCTCTCTGCCCCTCCCCTGCTCACACTCTGTCTCTCTCTCTCTCTCTCTCTCTCTCTCTCAAAAATAAATAAACATTAAAAAGTAAAATGAATGCATTATAGAGTTCTCAACTATTATCCGTCTAATAGAGTAATACAGTATCTCATGTAATATCTAAAAGCCTATCATCATATGAAGAAAGAAATCAACTATATGGCTCTTTGTAGAAAGGAAAGAAATCATCCAGAGAACAAGGTCCTCAGGGGCATTGTCTGAGTGGTCCCCACCACATGTCCCCCAACAGTTTTGTTTAAGAGGCCGAACCAAAGTTCATCTGATTCCTCCTCATGCAAAACACAAGAAAAGTAACATCATTCTATTTAGCAATAGTTCTGAGGAGGTCCCTGAAGGACCCATTGCTCTGTACAAAATAGCATTCATTGCCTGATGGGCCCAGCTCCCTGGACCGACCACACAGATGGTACAAAGCACAGTATAGTGCTCATTAGAGCCTGGCTTAGGTGATCCTTGGTATTTATTTTCCTCATAATTCGTAGCCTACCCTAGCTCTTCTGTATCTCTAACACATAGAGGGCATATTTTTAACTCCCATTACTCTATATTCCCTCCTCTACGAGCCCAGAACCAAAGCACAGAAAGATGCTTGGGCTCTGGCTCTGGACCAAAGTAACCCTATGTGGCTTTTTGAGTTCAAGGTCACTGCAGAGACCTCATGGCTCACTTAAGCCCAACCCCAGATACCCAGAGTCAGTCTCAAAGGCAACATCTCGTATGGCCAAACGTATGTGACTGGAGGGACATGGGGAGCAGAGGACGGTGCCCCCAGCCTTGAGGAGCCTAGCGAGGGAGGCATGGCACGAAAGAACAACCAGAAAACAAGATTGTCTGGCCGGCTGAATAGTATAGGGTTCAAGAGAGTAGTTCTGGAGTCAGGAAGGCCTGGCTGTGAATAATGACTTTACTCTTTACTAGTGTTAAGAAATTAAAGACAATTTAGGTGATACAAACAAACTGTATTTAACACATCATGAAATGGACAGTCTCCTTTCGGAGAACTGCCAAATGGGGCAAAAAGAAGGCAGGAAGCTTTTAGAGAGGAAAGAACAAGGAAGAGAAAAACAGAAAATATCTGATTGGCTGGGGCCACATAGTCCCCCATGTGTGGGGTGAGAAGACCCAGCATCGGCTTGGCATTCGGAACACGTACAGGGCCATGAAAGTTATCAAAGTTTCGGCTTGCTGATGTGGTACCCCAGGCAGGAGTGGCTCCATCTTGGGCCTGGAAATTTATTTCAGCACTAGCTGTATGGCTTTGGGCAAAAGAGTGAACGTCTCAGTGCATCGGTTGCTCCATCTAGAAATAGCAAGCCCTTCGCTTGCAATTTCAGCCCTTTGCTACATTCCATTGGAAGAGCAGACTGAGATAATGGATGTCAGGAATGTAGCAAAGGGCTGGCCATCAAGCAAGCTGCTGGCAAACTTTCGCTGTTGGCATCACTGCTCTGTGGCCACCACAGCTCTCACTCAAGTGTTAGGAAACGTCAGGGAAAGGGAGATCCCTGGATGCCAGAAATACAGAACACTTCAGAATTTCCCATGGGTTCTGGAGTCAGAAGGGGCCTGAATTTGAATCTACATTTGCCTATCGAAACAAATTTACATAAGAAACTCAACGCCTCTGAAGCTCAGTTTCTTCCCCTGCAAAGTGGGAACAGTAATACCTACTATGTATGTGTATTATGCGTTTCTCTAAGGGGAAAAAGAATGTATTTAATTGCATGCATCCATTTGTTCACGCACGTATGAGAGAAAGACCCACACAGGATACCAAAATCATAGACGCAACATACAAACCACCCTTACTGCAGTCCTTGGCCTTAGTAAACCCTGAGCAAGCAAGAGCTGGTATTAAGAATAAAGATGACTAGATTCAAGCATGGCCTCAAGGAATGAACAGAAATAGATGGTAAAGTTGGGTGGAGAGGGTAATGCAGGACGAGGGGGCAGCGTGAGAATCAGCACAGAAGGAGGAGTAAGCATAGCAGATACAGGAGGGATTCAGGAGAAGGGCTTAGATGGTGAGAGGGATTCTTCGGGGGAACAGTGACAGGTAAAGAAACAAAGGACTGACACACCAGGAAGCAGGCTGAGGCACCAACAGGAGGCGGCCATTACGAGCCCTGGAGCGGGGCAAAACTTGATGAAATCAGAGTCTTGAAGGCCCAGCAGGGCCATACTTTGCTCAGTGGATGGAGCAAGGAGACACTTGAAGGTGTAATCTTCTACACGTAGGGACAGTAGATGAATCAAATTCTGAACACTGCCAGAATGTACAGCCTCACTCTCCATTTCCAACTTAATTGGATTTCACGTAGACACCCACTTCCCCCATTACTCCCCTCGCTATTCCAAGACTCGAGGGATTTGTATGTATGGATTCCATAAGGATTCTAGTCACTCACCTTCTACTGATTTTTAGCTTAAAACACAGTGGAAAATTATTGACATTATTTCCTTGAAAACCCTTCCCTGCCTGAACATGTCTGTGTCAATAATTGTCATGTTGGCAATTGGAAATGGGCCTTTGGCAGCTCGCCTAGGAATGTCAAATAGTCTCCATTAGGTTTGAAAGCTCTGAGTTTCAGTAATGGGTTGATACTCTACCTGATATGATTGTACAAAATTACATAATTGATTTCTGGGACACTGCACCACACAAATTTTATAGGTTTCTTTTATTTTGTGCCTCAAAAGGCAAGTGTGCTTACGTTCATTTTCCTGAGTAAGAGGATTTCAAGTCTTGCTCCTGGCTGGTCCAGATTAAACTCCAGTATTTTATAAGGCTCTCCACCTTTTTTTCTCAGTTATTTTACACATCAAAGCCTGTGATTTTCCATTCGCTTCTAGGAGTTGGAAACTAAAATGTGGGTCTGAGACCGCTAAGTCTCACCAACTATAGTTGCACAAAATGTATCATTCCTAGAGCAAAAGAAGTAATGAACATCTCTTAATTGTCGCAATACTTCTATGGTTTTCTTCAGCTTTAAAACTGTTACAAATATAGTATTTGTGACATACCTTGAAAGCATATTTGGTGAGTGCAGGCATTCTCTTCTTTAAAAAACTAGTTCTTTCTAACCTCAAGAAAGCCTACAGTCAGGGAACAATGAAAGCTAAGAAAGAATTGGCTTCCATGCGATCTATTCTCTGTATCGATGGATAGAAGGACTAATGGGGCTCCCATTCAGGCATGACTGCACTGTCTGGGCCAAAGCAGAGAGGAGAAGCTGAACCGGCCACATGCAATGACACTGGGTAATTGTACCTAATATTTAAACAATGGCCATGACAAATCCAATGCTGGGGCGGGTGGGGGGTTTGTTGTCGAGGAAGGAGGCATTAGGCTGAGTAGGAGCTGGGAGCACTGTGAATGCATTTGAAAAGCAACATCTTACATGAAGAGGGAGAGAAATATTATGAAATACAGAAGGCATATAATAAGAATAATGGAATTCTTAAAGCATGTTGAAAGGCAAGAGGAATTGAATTCAAAAACGAAACTTCTGAATGAAAATTATTTCATTTGTTTAATTAGGCTCACAAGCTGAATGCTGAACTGAGCCACAATTAACCTGTATTCACGTATCCTGATTTTCAGGCATGATTTTCATACTAAGGATGTAAGAAAGCTCCTTTCTTCTCCTTGAGAAGCACATTTATTCTAGATAGAACGTCACAAAATAGCCATCAACAGAAAAGGCCCCAAATTATTTTCCAAGTAAGAAAAGTGATGACGTGGGAAACACCACATAATCAGGACCTAATATCTACCTTGTTATGCAACGTGCCCACATGCATGCAGGAATCTCTTACCAAAGATGTAATACAATCTTCACTCTGGTGTTGAAGGGAATCTTCATATGACCATCCCCAAAACCCCATAACAGATATGGTTTTACTGTTTGTAATCGTGACATTATCAGAAATGTCACATTATTTTTTTTTTATGAAAATCAATCGAAATTAAGTTTGTTTTGAGATTTTTCACAACTTGCTAAGAAATACTTAGGACATACGCTGGGATGTTATAAAACCAATGTTCATTCATTTTTCATGCTCACTCATCATTAAATGTTTATTTTGGTCAATATAAATAGACTGACTATTCTATGCCGGGCACATTTGGGTAGGCAATAAGGACTCATGAATTAAAAATTCATAAGAGTCACCACCCTCATGGAGCAGAGAAACAAATACCCTAAAACAAAAAGTCCACTCATTTGTTCTTAAAGTCAAGAAAGATCTCCCTAGACTCCCCAATAAATTTTAAATAGATAAAAGAAAATAGAGAAATAAAAATCTTTAGGAGAATTCAGCTCTTAGCCAAAGACCAAGTCACTGGCAATCTCTGTTTTATCCAATTTCACAAACCTTAGAAGAAAATAACCCCTCTTAAAAAAAATGAGTGATTTCTCAATGTAGGTTTGAGATGAGAGGACCTGCCTTGACATATTTGCCTGAGATGGCCGTTTTTTTGGTTTTTTGTTTTTTGTTTTTTGGGGTTTTTTTAATCAGATAGTTTTGCTTTCTTAGGCAGGTGTTTGAAATTCAAATGTAGTTTTGACCTTTGAATCTCTGCAGCGGCTAATAATTCTCAACCACATCCCGTTCCCCTGTCATTCTGGTCACACAAAAGACCTACCTTCCTGACCTCCTGGTGGGGTGCTGAGGAAATGGACTATGCCTAGTTGAGACCAACGTGTTGTCCACGCAGGAGCATTTAATTGTCCACGGACATGCTCAGCATTCCCTTTTCAAAATTATACCATATTCTCTTCAGTGGGCGATCTTTCCACTTAGGTCCTGGAGACAGAACAGCACGGAGCAGAGCTCCCATGTGACCTTGCGAGACATAACCTTTGGATGAAATAAGCCACTGAAATTCTGGAGCTATTTGTTACTACGGCATAACCAAGCCTATCCTGACTGATACTTTCTTTTACCTTCACTCTTGAAATGCTCCCGCGTTTTCCGTCTGAAGAGAATCGAGAAGAAGTAGAAAATGAAAGCCCTCAGCAGGCCTCTGCTGGGTTTGGGGGCCTTTGCTGATGTGAACTTTTTGTATGTTTCAAAGAAGACGGATGATTTCTTACATCCAGAGCATATGGAGTCCTGCCCATTACCCTACAAGGGAGAGGAAGATTTTCTTTTCTCCAGTTACCGACACAGCCCTCCTAGGCAGATGGCTCAGGTTGGATAAGGTTGGATCATGAGACAGGCCTGGAAGGAGGAACACCAAAGGGCACTGTCAGGCCCGGAGGAGCCAACACCAGGCATGATGGATGGATCGGCTCACCAGCTATGTCTCCCAATAACCTTTAGGTTGATTCCTTGACATTTTGGAATGCCATGTAGTGCTGGACGCCGGACCTGCTTTCCACTATGAAAGCCCCCAATTTTCCTCCATCTTCTGTGTTCTGACTCCCCATAAACACTCACACTGGGCAGGCTTTTCCCCCAATACGCTGTTCTTCCAGACTTTGGAAACTTCTCAGCCATCCTGTGCCAGATACAGACCCACCTGCTGAATGCCATCTGTGTAGCAGCTCACAATGAGTGGCTTTCTCAACACACTGATGGAAGGAGGTTCAGATTCAACACAGCTGGGTGCGGCACGCCCCCCAAAACCCTCACTCACGACTCCGCTGTGCAGGCAGGGTTGAAAACCACTGTTGCATAAACCTCTTTCCTCTCAGGTCACTGAGGAAATAAACAACTAGCAATAATAATTAGTTGTTTATTATATTATTAGTTGTATTTTGTTATCATATGGTATATATGGTATATAACATAAATTATCTATAATATTTACTATTATTATTGAGCATATACAAGCAACTTTTAAGCACTAAACTCTCTTAATTCTCATACCAACCTTATGAACCAAATTCTGATACTGTTCTCATGTTATACATGTATCCCACACCACATAGGAGTAAGTGGAACCTGAGACCATCAAACTCTGAAGGCTTTCTTTCCCAAAACAGAATCCAACTCCTTACTTTAAGATTAATTTCTTTGCTTTCTATTAAAACAGAGCCACACCCAGGAGAGGTATCAGACCAAGAAAGTTTTCCCTATTCTCCCAGTGGGTACCGGCCTGAGGCTTACCTATCTTACCTGGGGAGACCACACTCCAGGCCCCCCTTGAACATAGGCTGGGCCTAGGAGAGCAGGTTCTGGCCACTAACCGTGAGCCCTGTCCAGACCTGGCCAGAAAGCACCTTCCAGTCTTGTCCACTCTGGCTCTGCTCCTTCTGCATCCATGGAGGCCACATGTGGAACATGGTGGCATCTCGGGTTGGACGGGGCAGGACTTCCCAGCTATCTCTTAGAGAAGGGCTTCCCAGAAGAGTGCCCAACCTGTCCCAACCTGTTACAGGAACAAGGAAGAAAGCCTGATTTTGGAAAGCCGTTAAGATTTCGAGGTTGCTCTTTCGGCAGCTTGCGTTCCTTGTCTTGATAAATATACTCCCCGTGGTAATAATAGGGAAAAACCCATGAGTGACTTCTAGTTCCATTTTTCAAATGCAGCACAAATATTTCAAATCTCAGCCTCACCGAGAAGTATAAGTTTAGCAACCACTGAGCCAAAACTCTTAGTTAACTAGCCAAAACAATCCAACAAAAACTCACCATATATCCTAGGACCCTCTCCCCCAATGAACTGCTGCTTCTGGATTATTTCAAACATAAGCAGCTTATTCATGTTCTCTGCTCTTACCTATTTTGAGTCCCACCTTAGAAAAACATTTTGGAAAATATCTTCTCAAAATTCTAGAAACCACCACATGTGTGAGTTAGTGAGTGAGTCGTGCCAGTTTATTTCAACTGCTCACAGGAGACACAGGTTGAAGATGCTGTTCCAGTTAATCAATTACAACCCATCTGGGGCTGTTTTAATGAGGGCTTCAAGATGCACCTGGAAATAATTACCTCTCATAGGTAACAATAGCAAGACGATGGAAAGCGTTACCGGACTGTTGCAAACGGCATGTTCATTGTGTGTCACCTGAGGTTCTCAGGTGTCCCACAAGCAGGAGTCAGGAGCACGTTCCAAAAGCAAATAAATGATTTTTTGTTGCTGTTGTTCTCTTCATTCTAGCGATCACTGTATACAACTCGATCCCCATAGCATGGTGGCCAGCGGAACAGAACTTCCTACTGGATGATGGCTCAGGATACTCCGTACTCACAGGATAAATTTGTCATTACAGATGTTCATCCACGTGAAGTATTTTTAAAGAAAGTTTGGCAAAATGCAAGCCTGGGATGTGACAGCCGTATGACAGATCTATCAAATAAAAAAGATAACAATGGAAACTCTACATCACTTACGGCGCAAAAATTAGCAATGGGCTGAGCGATCTGAAGACTCAATTCAGGGTTTAATGTTCTCATATTTTTAAGTTATTGAACGAATATTGAGATTTATTTTTTCTCTTATAATAGGGTGCCCAGAGACGGAGGGAGAAAAACTTCCCAATAGGAGTATTTGAAAATAAAGAATGACATTTCAACCGGATGAATTGTACATGCAGCAGTATGCCAGAAACTAGGAGAACAAAACTGTGTAGACAGCCGGTGCCACTCTAGTGATACCTCATCTCAGGAACGTTTTAAAATAGGCACTAAGTTTGCCATATATGCAGGACTGCCTTATTTAAAAGGTGGCACCTTGGTCAAAAAGGTCCTTTCTCGAAGAGTGGTCCAAGGATGCTATACAAGAGAGTCGCCTTGGGCGTTACATAAAAACCATATCCCTTAGCTTCATCCCAGACTTAATGGGGCCTTGGCACAAAGGATTTTAACAATCGCCAGGTGACTCTGAGGACCCCTAGTAGAGACAGATCACTTGTGAGAGATCAAGTAGGAGAAGCATAATGCATCACAGACAGAAAGCATTCTCCCACACGAGAACCCAGAGAAATTAAACTCCAATAGAAGTGGTATTTTTTAAAAACTGAGATTTTCAAGATCAGAACAAATGGGAAGTCATTAAACGTGTCCATCTAAATAAAGCAGAGATAGATGAAAGGGTATTATGAGAAAATCATTCCGCTTCCAATAGAGACAAATTTGATGTTTAACTTTTTTTATTCTACTAAATAGAAATAAAGATCTTACAATTTATATAGATAATAACTAGAGAGATAGACAGATATTACAGTCCCTACTGTGATTAGCAAACAGCTTAAAAGAGTACCTTTCATTCTTTATTTTATATTCTTCCCACTGTTAGCTTCCTTCTGTTTTTAACAACAAAGACTCCATACCAGTCAAAGGGGAAAGGTTTTGAAGTAGCTATTAGAGAGACAGTTTTTCCCAAAAAACAGCCTGCACAATTCATCCCTCACATATCAGAACCGCTCAGTGGGAGGTTAAATTCTGTAGAGCTATTTGGTCAAGATTTAATATTACAACTTTCCATTTATAGCTTGGCGTCCCAATCTACTTCATTTAAGGTACTGGGTACCCAGTCTCTCCATCATTGTTCAAAATCTGATGCCAAGTGCCACTGGAAATGGATGTCGCTTGAGCGATGAAAACCATATTTTCAAAGGAAAAAGATGAGATGTCTCGCACTTTTTAGACCACAGGGAAGTTTCAATATATCTGAACAAGAATATTAAGTGTAAGAGCAAGGCAGAAGCCCACAAATGAAAACACTGTAAGAAACCTGATTCTCTGTATGTGGACCAGATTTCAGCAGCTCAGCACAATTCATGATGGCAAATGTCACAGTGCCCAACTGTCTGCATGACATTCTAAGGTGCAGTTGAGGGAAACCTATAAAACATGTCAGTACAGAAATGAGCATATGGTGTCCCTATAAAGAAAGTGACTGAGGGCACCTGGGTGGCTCAGTCGGTTGAGCACCCAACTCTTGGTTTTGGCTCAGGTCATGATCCCAAGAGTCATGGGAATGAGCCCCATATGGGGCTACAGCTGAGCATGGAGACTGCTTGGGATTCTCTCTCTCCCTCCCTCTGCCCCTCTCCCATGCTCACTTTTGCTCTTTCTCTCTCTCTCTCTAAAATAAAAAAAAAAAAAAATTAAAACAAGACAGTGACCATATCATTCAGCTGTAAGTACATGAGGGTAGGCATATCTTTTTTGGCTCTTCATGGAATCTCCAGTGCCTTGCACACTCCTTGACTCTTTTTTTTGTATTTTTTTTAATGTTTTTATTTATTTTTGAGACAGAGAGAGACAGAGCATGAGCAGGGAAGGGACAGAGAGAGAGGGAGACGCAGAATCGGAAGCAGGCTCCAGGCTCTGAGCCATCAGCACAGAGCCCGATGCAGGGCTCGAACTCACAGACTGTGAGATCATGACCTGAGCCGAAGTCAGACGCTCAACCGACTGAGCCACCCAGGTGCCCGGAACACACTCCTTGACTCTTATAGGTGTGCTTAAATACACACACACACACACACACATACATATGTACATACATACGTACATACAATTTGAAATGATAGAAAATGAAAAATCAGTAAAAGAAAATGGGTTTTCCTAAATCTTCCTATCACCTATCTTCCCACTGAGTCTTACCAAGTTACTTCCTAAGTATCTCAAAATGTTCTACCTTTCCCCACCCCAGCCCGACTGACCCTAAGCTCATCCACCATCAGCTCTTCCCTAGATAATGACAAGAAACTTTTTAAAAAATTCCCTGCGTTCACTTGAGCCCATCTTCAATCTTCTGTTCATATTTGAACCACAGTCATCTTTTTAAAATATAAGTCACACACACACACACACACACACACACACACGTGCACACCCCACACAAACGGCACTAAACCATTTGATTCTCATTGGTCTTAGAATCAAGTAAAAATTTTAATGTGGCTATCAACATGGCTGGGCTCCTCTATGCCTCCACATGGTCATCCTACAGGGTGTTCTGGCCTCCCAGACCGCCCTTAATTTCTCTAACACGCCGTGCCCTCCACCACAGGCTTTGGCACTTGCTGTGCCCCCTTCCCGGGATGCTTATTCCCCTCTACCCTTCCTTTGCTCTTCATTTTTTTGTAATAACCATGCTTTTAGATCTCAACTCACATATATCCCCCTCAAGCAAGCCTTGGTCAGCATCCAAGTCTAGATCTCGTCCTCCATCACATGGTCTCAAACCACCATGGGTCCCTTCCATGACACAATTACAAGAGTCATATTTTACGTTCACATATGTGATTCTTTTATTAAAATCTGTCTTCTTTACTGTACTGAATGCCCTATGAAGGCAAGGATTCTGCCTTTGAATTTTACTCACCAGTGTATCCCCATCATCCAGCAAAGTGTTTGGCATTATAGTATGTTCTCAATAAATATTCATTAAATCCATAAATTAATTAGAAGACCAATGATTCATGAGTATCCCCTATATCTGTTGGTTCCACATTTCTTACCCCAGGCTTGTTGGTACTTGTTGTTTTTAAACCATGGAAGGTTTCCTTTTACTTCTCTGACCAATACGTACTTAAATAATTTCACCAAGCTGGTAATGATGTACAAAAAGACCAATCCAGACATCTGTTGGACCCAGAAGTCCAAAGCATTTCCTAGCAAAGTGGGCAGATTAAGGAATTTACAATAACTACATCCACAACATTTTTAGGTCCCTGGGAAGCTTCTTGAGTATTTAGGCTAAAGCAGCTGGTTCTGGAATGGATATCATGGAATCTGATTCCAGAAAGTTCAGAAAACAAAGTGTGGCATTACAAGTCAAGTAGCAGGATATCAATGGAAATCACTGGTATTTTCATGGGATTAACACAGGAAAATTCATTGCTAAGACTCAGCTAACCAGCTGAATGCCCACGTGCACAGAACGCTTGCAAGGTTTTTTTGTTTTTTCTCTCGTTTTTAATAAAATGTCCTTTCTTTGTGTCCTGATCCCAACCACGTGATATTACTTGACTATTTGAATCAGTTTACCGAGTACCTCTGCAGATATTTTTAACTTCCAAAAATCCACCAAAATATTTACCTTTAATAAATATTTAATAAATAATAGAAGTATGTACACACACATGTATCTACATATAAACACACACACACATACAGAGAGAGAGAAGATTCGGAACTTTGCCTTGTACAACAACTTTGAAAGATAAATAAGTTGGTGTCATTATTATCACAATTATATAATGAAAAAAAACCAAAGGCTCAGTTGTCTGGCTGCTAAGTGCCTCAAGGTGGATTCAAATCTATGTCCATTGCCCATGACCACCACCATTCCTACTTCCCCATAAAAAAGAAAATGTGCTGATCAGCTTTTCCAATATGGTATATTAAACATTTTGGATCTATTCTAAGATGTATAAAAGTGATCAATTTCACACCACCCAGGTTTTTCCATTTAAGATATTTTTCCATAAAATATTCCTGGAAGAAGTGTTTAAGCAGGGTACAGAATTTTATTCCACACTGAGACAAAGGATGAAATGTCTTCAGAGTTCTAAGCACGTTCCTTGCTATTTCACTCACACAGAGGTCTGCTCTTAATTTTTTTTTTTTCTGTTTCATTCAAAAAGCAATTCCACTACCAACCTGAGGTTAGCTACATTAATCTAATGTCAACTCCATTATTGTTAATTATTTTATGGTGGCTATATTTTAACAGAAGGGGTACAAAGATCCCTCATGTCATTTGATAGCCCACCAAGAATTATATTGAAATAACTACATTGATTTCCAGATCTCAGCAAGCAACTAGGACATAATTAAACTTTTATCTCTGCAAATTTTGCTGTCTTTTTTTTTTAACCTGGTTACCTATTGTTCGGTAGACTAATCTTATTTTGCTTCTCAGGTGGGCCTAAAATTTCATTCAATGCTTAAGAAATAAATTAAAATGAAAGACATGTAATATCTGGACATTTCTCAAATGAGAATTTCCATTGGCATATTTTCTCTGGGTTCATTTTTTTTTTGCCTGTTTCTTATTTGACTTTAATAAAGCTATACTCTATTGAAGTTAAATAAAAGCACTCTTCTGAGCACTTGGAGTTAAATTAAAATAGCTATAAATCTGAAGAAGCAGCCATTTAAAGATTCGACTTGACCTACCTTAGAAGAAATAACCTGTAGCTATAGAAAAGGTAGGTTCTACTGAGACCTGCTCTGTAAAACCAGCTCAGGGTTCTCAGGTCTCTCCCTCCTACAGAACATCTGTCATGTCTCTTGCTCCCCAAACAGTAGACCTTAAACTCTATGAGAAGGAAACTTTCCTTAGACTTCTGGAAATTTTTTCTTCCATTAAAATTAAAAAAAAAAAAAAAAAAGCAAGTGAAGGAGCAGCATAGTAAAGTAGAAGCAAAGAAAAAGTAAAAAACCCACCAGACTGAAAATACACATGAATTCACATTCTCCTTAATTATCTATGCCACTCTGGAGAAGCCACCTTGAGCTCTGTGCCTCCGTTTTCTCATCTGAAAAACAAAGGAGCTAGATATGAGTCAGGCCCGGGACTCAGCATTCACCGCATTCAAACGTACAGGGGCTCCAAAAATGAAAATTCACGCAAAAAAAATCCATGATGAACAAAATATCAAATGCTTCAATTCAATAATAACAGGCTGAGAGGGTTACTGATTTTCCTGGTCTTGACACAGGTCTGCTCCCGACCAGATCCTCTCTAAACACCATCTACCTCTAACATTCCGGGGCTAGACTTCTAGTCTCCTTGGGCACATGGCCATCTTCCAGCCCCTGAGACCCGGACAGGGAGGTTCAACCAGCAAAACCCCTTAGGAGCACTTCAGGGCGACCGGTGAGAGAGACTGGCGCCTTCCTTCTAATTCTCCTCCCGTTGTCTCGGGGAGACAGTGACTTCATGTGGCTTCACATCAGGACTCTGCCGTGTGATCAAGATTGAAATCATAATCTCATTTCCCTAAGAGCTTTGGGAGGGCACAGACTTCCAGCAGGCTGCCTCGGGGCGCCACCCTGTACCCTGACTTGCACTGACTTGATTAAGCTATAGCTTCCGACTGAAGACAGCATGGGGGCACTTTCAAAAATTCTGGAAGGCTGTCCTCTCCGCACACCGTGCGCTTTCTCGCCCTGGCCTGTCGGGCCTCGGCAGGGCATTCCCACTCACTGCCCAGCGAAGGGTGACATAGCGCGGAAGGGGAATGAAGCAAAGGCAAGTCTTGACTTTCGACGGCAAAGCTTCTGATCCCCCAAGAGTGGATCAAAGGTCCTACTTTTGTTCCTGAGCCCTGCTGGAGGGGGCGTATAAAATGCCAGGGTGGGCACCACTGTGACAAGGCTAAAGCAAATAAGGCAACGTCATGGAGATCCCCCAAGGCCCAGGGGGTGCAAGAAAGACGGCTTAGAATACCCTGAGGCTGTCAAGGGAGCTGTCAAATGACCTCCATGCTCCCGTAAGTGCCTTGGTTCTCAGAACTGCAAATGCTGAGTTGTTTGCAAACGCGGAGCAGGGTGTATCCCTTTCCCAAGAGAGTTAATGGCCCTGGGTGCTCTCTTGAAACCCTGTCTACCCAGCACAGTACGAAACAGGAGCGCACGGCTGTCCATTTATGTGTTGGAAGCTGGTCTGGATGAAGGTGAGAACTTGAAAGTCCTATCAAGGATGCGGGAGTCCTTCGCGGGTGCCTCGTCTCCCATCCAGGCTGGCACCACCTTGCCGTTCTCCCACAGAGGCAAGTTTCATAAATCTGCAGACGTCACCTTTTTTTTCCGAAACTATAGTTACTTACATAATTTGATCTGCTCCCTCTATGGCTCCAGTATTGCTCATGCCTTGTGATTGATAAGGGCCTTCCATATTCTTCTTTCATATTTAAAAACCCTTATGCAAATTCTGCCAGCAGCACAGCAAACTAAAGTTTTTGCATTAATGCTTCGTATTATTCACATACAAAAATTCCATTTAAATCTCATTAAGCTTGTGACATAAATCCAAACAAACTAGAAAATGCCCCGTTAAGGTGGAAAAGTGACATATGTCTTCCAGTCCCCTGGCAGAGCAACACCAAATGAAAAAAATGATAAAAGTGCTCCCCATTTGGGACAATATACCAATGGACACATATGTTACTTTTCTGCCTCTAACTGTTCGCAGCCTTCCTGCCTTTATCTCAATAGCATTTAAATGAAGTATTTGTCAGCAACTGTTTCTGGTAATGTGACGTATGTGATTCAGTAAGGCGGCGAGCTGAGTTTCTGGAAACATAACGGTATCCTGGGAAAATCATAAAAAGTCTGTCTGCTAACGGCATTTTTTTGATTTCCCTCTAGGCATTTCTTGGGGTTCATGGTATGATTTATCTGTCATGTAGTATTAACAATATACCTTTCAGGGACTGGAGGTTGAGTGGGGCCCCTGAGCTGCCTGCCTCAACCCCCCACCAAAACTGAATGGCCTTTGTGCTGCCTTGCCTCATCTCCAACCAGTTTTTCCTTGAAAACAATTATAATAATATCAGCAGGTTACAGAGCCTTTACAGTAGTACCCTACCCTCTTCAGGACCACTGCTAATGGTCAATTTTAATTCTGTAATGTGTTTAGGTTAGAGATTTGGGGAGCTGGGTACGATCAGCTCTGGCCCTTAGTGATTGCAAATCGGAGATTATGATGCGAACAGTACAAGGTCACACCAGTACTTTGAATTTTTTTAAGGTTTATTTATTTTGCAGAGAGAAAGAGAGAGCACGAGCAGGGGAAGGGCAGAGAGGGAGGGAGACACAGAACCTGAAGCAGGCTCCAGGCTCTGAGCTGTCAGCACAGAGCCCGACGCGGGGCTCGAACTCACAAACTGGGAGATCATGACCTGAGCTGAAGTTGGAGGCTTAACCGATTGAGCCACGAATGATGCTATTGCCATACCATAATCAGTTACATATTTACCTCAAAAAAAATAGTCGGATTTTGGATTTGGGTGCAGCTCTCAGTAGCTGCGGGACTCAGAAGGCTCAACGGGAGTATCTGAAAAGGCAGGAACGCCCCTGGTTGTCGAAAGGCCAAGGTCTTGGGCCAACACTTACGGCTCTCCACCTGCTCTTGTCAAGCCTTCAGAGACTCCAGCGGAAAAGAGTGATGCAAAAGGAATGCCCGCCCTCCAGCCCCTGGGACCCTCCTGGTTCTGTTTCCTGAAGTGGTCGAGAGCATAGGCAGAGATGCTCTCCCGGGCCTACCCATTTCAGAGAAAGAGAAGGACAGTGAGAGTCAGGGAGAGAAATGGAGAGTGTGACCAGAGACACAGAACCAAGTCTGATGTGAGGCTGCCTCTTTCACCTGCGTGGCTCCTACCCGCCTTCACTGCCCTTCGCTTCCCTGAGGCCGCCTCTCCTCCAGGTGGCACCTGCATGAGGCAGAGGGCCCTTGTGACCTGTCTTGGCCTCTGCACCACAAGGCACCTCTCAGTTTGCCACCCAGAAGGTAGAGCAGTGAGCTGGGTAGGATCCAACCCCTGTGGCCACGCTGCCTGGGGTCCGATCTCACTCTGCCACTTACTGAGCCACCTTGGGTGAGGTACCTATCCTTCCCTGCTTCCATTTCCTCATCAGTAAAATAACAACAAAAAAATCGGTAAAATCAGTAAAATCTATTTTAATTACCGCCTCACAAATACAGGTGCTCTGTAAGCATAACATACCGTTATTATTTTATATATACAATTGACTCTCTCCCCCACTAGACAGACAGCCAGGTAAGTCAGGGCCGGTTTTGCTCAGTGCTTGGCTGAATAGATGTTGATGGATGAATAGATACCAGCGATTTGAAAGTATTCATAGAATTAAGAAAATGCATGATTCCAGATACATCTGTGGGGTGCTTTCTCTTTGAAAACTTTACAAAAATATTATTGAGTGGGGCGCCTGGGTGGCGCAGTCGGTTAAGCGTCCGACTTCAGCCGGGTCACGATCTCGCGGTCCGTGAGTTCGAGCCCCGCGTCAGGCTCTGGGCTGATGGCTCGGAGGCTGGAGCCTATTTCCGATTCTGTGTCTCCCTCTCTCTCTGCCCCTCCCCCGTTCATGCTCTGTCTCTCTCTGTCCCAAAAATAAATAAAAAATGTTGAAAAAAAAATTAAAAAAAAAATATTATTGAGTTCTAGACGACACATTAAAAACAGAACACATTTGAAGTGGACAATTAGATAAGTTTTGACGTTTGTAAATAGCCATGAAACCGTAACCGCACCAACACAAGGAGCCCTTTAAAATCCTTCCCTCAAGTCCTCTCCCCTCCCCCACAACCTCTGATTTGCTTCCTGTGAGTAGGGATTAATTTGCATTATCTCGAGCTTTATATAAATGGACTTAACGCCACGCACTCGCTTTTGTTCGCTTCCTTCACTCGGCATCGTTACTTGGAGAGTCATTCATGTTATGTATATCAATGGACACACACTTTCTTTTCTTTGGAGTAAATATCTATTTGTGGAACGGCTGACCATATAGTAAGTGTAAGTTTAACTTGGTAACAGACTGCTTTCCAAAGCGGTTGGAACATTTTACATGCCCACCAGCGGTAGATGAGAGCTCCAGCTTTCCTAATCCTTGCTAATACTTCCTGTGATGAGTCTATTTAATTTTTCATTCTGATAGGTGTGAAGTGGTATTTCACTGTGACTTTTGTTTAAGTTCGCCTATTGGCTGGTGTTGGGCTTCTCTTCGTGTGTTTATTTGTCATCCGTAGATCTTTGGTGAATTGTTCAAATCTTCGGCCAAGTTTTTATTGCGTTGTGTATTTTCTGACTGTTGAATGTCAGAGTTCTTTACATGGTGAAAAGACAAACAGAGACATATTAGAAATACTAAGCGTTTATTTGAGTAAAAATCAATTCAAATCAGGCAGTGCCCAATCAGAACTGGTCAGAAGTGCTCCCCCAACAGGAGCTAGGGGAGAGACTTTTATAGAAAAGATGTGGAAGCCAAGCAAGGAAATTATTTGATTGACCGTAGCTTCAGTGTGCTGGACTTGGAAAAGCTCAACTGGTTGGTTGTCCTTAGGTTTTGATCTCTTATCCTTGAGGCGTTTACGGGCTTTGGCTTGGGTTTGCTTACACAAACTCCCGGGGTATTAGAATCACCTCAGTCTCATGGCCTCCTTTTAAGAGGAGAATTTTGTTGAGAATTTAAGAATTCCCCCTTTTGGTCATTCTCTCATACATGAGCGATTGGCCCCAAATGTGGCATCAGTGCCACTCTCGGTCACCATCAGGATAAAGTTGTTCTTGTCTCATTGGGAAATTCATGGGTCATAATGTCAGGTGCACGGAAGAGCTGTTTTTGTTGACCTTCTAGTTGTTCATTTGTTTCTCCAAGCACAGCGAGGCCATCTGATGTGGCTGCAAATGCACATGCAAGACCCTTGAGAGAACACAGCCCACCAGGGAGAATACAATGATGATTATCAGAAGGATAAAACCAAGGGACTGGATTATGTTCCCCTACCCAGGGCTCCTACTAACCAAACCAGTTGGTTATCAGACAAATCAAAGAATGTGCCTGAAGGGTCATCAACCCAATTTAGCCAAGTAGGGGGGTTGTTAATTTCTTGCATTCGACACAAAACCAGAGTTATTGATCCAGGTATTGTCATGGCACAGACGCCTCCTTGTTTAGCCAAGAACTAATCCAAACCAATTCTATTATCGAAAACCACCTTGGCGAGAAAGCCTAGGGACTTTTGTTGCACAGCTGTAGCCTTAACAGTAGAATTAGTGATAGCTGCCAGAGTTAAGGAATATTGTCTTCCCACGCATTAACAGAGAGTAAAGGGAGACAAGTCATGAAAAGGCAAAGGGAATAATAGTTACATATCAGAGATGAGGATCTGGATCCATGATCCTGGTAGAACTACCCACCTCTCAAGGTGTCATCTGCTTCCGGGGAGGAACCTCCTTAGTGTATTTTAATATTGGATCTTCAGTTGGTGGGAGTTCCAAGAGTCTAGAGGAGCCCCGTATAATTGGAAGATAGGGATTCAAGGTTCAAGACCTTGAAGTTGTATTACAATCACAGTAAGGAAGAGGACCGGGTATGGTCCCTCCCAACAAGGCTCCAGGGAAGCATCTGTTCTTAGTGATTGCAAATCAGAAAAATTGGAAAACATAAGAGACATTAGTTTGGAGAGTCATAGCCAGATATTTGAGGAAACCAGAAGAATTCCAGATCCGGACTGGTTTACAGGACGTTGGTACCCACGAGATTGTGTTATAGTTTCCTACTGAAACAAAATTTTTTTTCTCTCTACAGTCATCTTCATTTCTACCAAAGATAATCACAGGAAGACTAATTTGTTTGCAAAATAATTCCAGTCTCGTTAAACTTGGCCTGATTATGTAAGGGCAGCAAGAATAGTGATTGACCATATCAGCTCTGTAGAAGTCATCTTTGTTGGAATTTTTTCATAAATACATTAGATTTTTAAAAGCCTCTCATGGCTAAGAAGCCAAGCCAAGGCCTCAGCATCAAACTTTGTCTACAATACCTATAGATCTGGTTGATTCCTCTCTGTTTTGAAGTCCCCCAAATATCCTGAGTTTCCTATGGCTGCCAAGAAGTGACCTTTCTTCCTCACCTTTCTTGGTAATGTTTGGAACCCTGTAAGCAAGATACCAGGTGGGTTCTTGAAAGAGCTTTATTGGTTCCATAAAGTCAACCTTAGTTTCTTAAAACTGTCTGGTCATATCTGGTTTTATGTATATCATTCTCAAAGATGACATTTCAGTCAAAACCTTCGTATAATATAACCAAAGTGTCCAATTGTGGCCTGTGGTATATAAGCAAAACAGATTCTTACTAAATTTATGTAAATAACTACAATGCCCTGAGAATAAGAATATTCAGTAAGTTTCTGAATTCTGGAGGGATTAAGTAAAGAGAAAAAATAAATGTCTCAATCCTATTTATAAAAGTATACCTTGCCAAACTGCTGTAAAGCACAGATAGGTTAAAAAGAAAAGAGCAAAAGATTTTCTTACACCTGGAAAACCAAAACATTAAAGAACAGGCAATGTTTCAAACAAAGAGTCATGGAAAATTATGTTCATCCTTACCTGTTCTGTCAATCCATGTTATTAACTCTTATTTTACTTGAACCTAGTTTTCCCTTTAAAAAGTTCTACAAATTCTGACCCAGGCCAATGGTACAGTCTCGAGATTTTCAGAAACATATATTCTAGAGTACTTATCAGAGTCCTTTCCATGGCTTTCTCTGAAGAAAAAGCACTTTTGCAAAAGCCTCAAAGTAAAACATGGTTAGAAATTTGATGAGAGTTCATATTATAAGGAGATTTAGTTATTTCTATGGCATTCGGTAATTTAAGATAATAATCAGAGTATTGACAAATTTCTATGAATTGTAAAAGCTTTCTGAAATACCTATATTAGTAACATACATCCATACACATGTAACTTAAGAAAGTTTATCATCACTTATTTGACAATGCTTTCCATGTAATTTAACATACAAAATAAACCTAGTTCATTTAATATCTCTCTTTTATAAGGTGAGAGACAAATCCTTTTAGATTTTCCAGGGACCGTCGAGAAGATCTCCAAGCTAGTTTATGGGCAGAAAGATTCCATTTGGAATTTGATTGGGGAAAGTTTTCAAACTGGAAAAATATTTGAACATTGATCAAATAGGGTGACAGATCATTATGAAATAATACTTAATCTTTTAACCAAAGTGACAATAGATTTTAAAGGCAAATGCAGAAGGCGACATAGTTGTGGGGGGAAATTAGCTCTTTTAATATTGAGAAGACTGTGTTCTCCCAAGTAATTGAAGACCTGAGAAAGACAGCATTAAGCCCAGGAAATTATTTTGGTAAGATAAAACCCTTGCTTTTTAAGCAGACTACCAAAAAGGTAAAGAAAATAATTTCACAATCTCTTATCAAGACCAATAGTCCAAGAAAACTATGTCCTTTTAACAAGAGAAAACCACATTCTGATTTTGTACCAGGATACTCTTGGTATTAAGGCCTATTCTTTAAATAAATCTATTCTAATCTGAGCCAGCTTGATCACACATGAAATTCCTTTCCTAAGGGTCCTTTTCCACAAACCTGCTACAATTTTTTACATCTGTTGTCTTATATGTTTCCTTTTTCTCACTCTGGAACAACCAGTCATCCTACATTAGGACAAAATTACCCGTTTTCCCTGAACAACCAAAACAACAAAAATGCCCTTAGTACCTTTCTTTATCCAAAAAAGAGGACCACCATTTTCCTTATCTGCTTTTCATACACAGTTGTTTCCTTTCACCCTTATTATTTCTACAAGTTTTAATTACATATATTGACTAGAATTCTTAACCCTTAGAAACCTTAATTTCTAATAAAAACTAAGAAGTGAGTGTAGAGGCCACTTTTAGGCAACAGGCTTGAGCAATGGAAACCTGAGCAAGACCCCCTGGCTGATTACACACAGACTTATTTGGTGACCCACCTCAAAATACCCATAAGCCCTAGCTGACCAGTGGGCTACTTACAGCCAGGCACAGTTACCAAAAAAGGAAAATTCCATACATTCCCATACCTCCTCACCTTCCCCCTTTAAATATGGTCCCCACTCGCTGCCTTGTGGCAGACAGTCTCTGCTTTGCTGTCTTACCTGTCGTTGCCTTGCAGTTTATTCGATAAACTTCTATCTCCTTTGCTCTGCCTATGGTGAATTCTTTCACCACCCACGCTGCCATCTTCCACCTGATCCATTCACCCCACATTTGGGGGCCTCCATCTGATTGGGGGAGACACCACAATAAGCAATAACAGACTGTCAAACTGGCTGTCTGTGCATTGGAAAATTTATAAATACATTTCATAATTTCTAGAAGTCTATTCTACCTTAGAGTAAATTTTTCAACTTGGTATAAGTTTACAAATAAATGCCAATATGTTAAGTTCTTCTAAGAAGAAGCCGGAAATAGATAAATCTATGTCCAGAAATTAATGTTTAAGAATTTTATCTTATTTGGAAATGCTCTAGACAATCCATGAATACCTTCATTTAATAAACTTACTGTAACATTAAGGTTTCAAGTTACCAAAAAGACTTCGGAAACTATTTTCAAGTAGATATACCATTAAATTATTATTGAAATGTTCACTTATAAATTTTTATCTTACTTATGTCTATTTGATTTACTTGCTCTTAACAAATTATGTTTAGCTGACTCACGAAAATCTCACAAAATATTAAACAGCTAAACCATCATCTTAAGTTATTTGTCTTGATGGAAAAATTTGTAACAAGGATAACATGAGCGTATTTTACTTTATTTTTTTTTAAGAGAAAGATAGAGCAAGTAAGACAGAGGGGGAGAGAGACAGAGAGAGAGAGAGAGAGAGAGAGGGAGAATCTCCAGCAGACTCCATGCTCAGTGAGGGGCCTGACATGGGCTCTCCATCCCATGGTCCTGGGGTCATGACCCGAGCCAAAATCAAGGGTCAGATGCTCAACCAACTGAGCCACCGAGGCACCCCATGTTTATTTGACTTTTAAGAAACTCAGGTAGATTAAGGTCACATTACTGATGTGTTGTTTTTAATCTTAATAACTCTGAAGACATGCATATTCTGATTAAAGCAGCAAATTTAAGTTAGGTTTTATTTACTGAAGATTATCCCAGATCATGTGAACTTGAAAAACATTTGGGTTAGTTCCTACATTTCTGAGGAAATATTTAATGTATATAATTGCTTATTTTTCTTTAAGCCAATTAAATAGAGATCTT
This sequence comes from Panthera onca, assembly GCF_046562875.1. NCBI lineage: Eukaryota > Metazoa > Chordata > Mammalia > Carnivora > Felidae > Panthera > Panthera onca. Next base: position 139,876,174 of record NC_138343.1, read on the forward strand.
TTACAAATTTTGGTATTACCATCCAAAGGGGAAAAAATCACTCATCTATAACATATACATAACATACATATATAGACATAACTAAACAGTCAGATACAAACAAAGATCTTATAGCTTTCATTTTAAAATTTTAGTCATGAGACAGGTAAGATCATGCAAATCTTGCTAGTTTATAAAAGAACAGCTGGATCCAAATTGGTTTCTGGCAGGTGGGGTAAGTTAAGTTTTCCTGCTCAGAGGGCATAAGTTTTTACTAATATTTGCAGAGAAGACTTTTAATATTTCCACTCACCTAGTTTCCAAATAGCGTGTTGTCCTTGTTGTTCTGATAAGAATTACTTCCCTAAAGTTTGCATTTATAAGAGGTGGCTTTTGGTTCCTGGAGAAACCCCGGTAGAACATTTACATCTCAAAGGCAGAGAAAAAGTGTAAGTTTCTCCAAGAAGGACTTCTGTTTCCAAAGTCCAGATCTCTTACAATCTGCAAGCCTTCAGAGATGAATAGGAGAGGTTTGGGGATTAATAAAAAGGATAGGTGAGCTTGAATTGCTCCTAGAGCCACATTTCTGTTCTTGTAAGGACTTGATTTGTAAGACAAGTGATTTTTAATTCTTCAAAGGTTTCAGTTGCAACCTGAATGATCTCAAAGGATGGACCCACCCATCCAGCTACAGTGTTTTCAATTTGCTTATTAGGGAGAAGATTTCCAATTAAGATGGAAATCAAAAGATTCCTATGTTCTCATTCAGAGTTGTGTGTCTTTGGAATGTTTTACTAAATCCTTCCATAATGGCAGAATGTTTTCTTTTCCCGTGGGCATATAGTTTCATTTTAGCTCAAAGGAAAAGGCCTAAAAACATTTCTATCAGACTTTCAATATAAGCTTCTAATTTGGTCACCTTTTGACCACGGAACTCACTCTTTTCTTAGTCCTTTAAAATATCTTATTATCACATTTTAGCTTGGACAAACAATAAATATTCCTGGCAGTACTGAACTCCCTATTCACTTCCTTTTTCTTTTAAACCAACAGTATACCAACCAAAACCAATAAGCCTTTTATGGCTTACCCATAGACTTTCCTCAAAGAGGGTACAAATATGTAGTCTTCCCAGGATCCAGAACCACTGGAATCTGGACTTAAGTCCTTAAGTCTCAAGTCCCATGAGAGGTGTCAACAGTCCATAGGACACTGGCCACAAATGGAGTATGTGCATGACAGGCAGAAAGCCCAGCTAAGTTCTCAGAACTACATAAGGAAGTGATAGCTGTTCCTGGAAGAGAAAGGATCAATAACCATTGAGTACCCCAAACCCAAATCCGTAAGAGTCTGAATTTGAAAAGTAAGGGACAACAGGAAACATCATCTTTCTTTTCTCAAACCAGGCACTACAGGCAAAGATCCAAGAGAGCTGACTTTGGTAAGGATTTTCACCCTTTCCCGGCTTCTGCCAGTTTTCCCAGGATCTTATCTGCAGGCTCCAGCGTTGAGTGTGGTGTCTCAGCATGTCCCAACCTAGTCACCAGAAACGATAGAGGAAGAAAAGTAATTTTCTCTCTACCCTTTACAGTGTGTTCTCTAGGGCATCTAGTAAATGGATATGCTTATTCAGGTTAAAAGTTTCCCACTGTGACCATTGTAATTTAAAATTATCTTTGATAGGGACGTCTGGCTGGCTCAGTCAGTTAAGTGTCCCACTCTTGATTTCAGTTCAGGTCATGATCTCAGTTTGTGAGTTTCAGCCCTGCATCAGGCTCTGTGCTGACAGTGCAGAGCCTGCTTGGGATTTTCCCTCTCCCTCTCTCTCTGCCCCCTGACCCCCCACCCCCGCTCTCTTTCTCTCTCTCTTAAAAAGAAAAATAAATAAACTTAAAAAAATTAAATTATCTTTGTAAAGTTAACCCACTTGTTCAGACTAACACAGGTCTGGGCCCGTCATTTGTATACATATAGTTAGCCAGAGTCCAACAGGGAAGATTCCCAGACTCTTTGGACTCAGAGGAACTGAGTTTTCTCTGTCTCTGACTCTCTCCTCCTTCCACCCCTATCCCTCCCTCTGTCCTCTTTTTTCCTAAAACAAAATTTGAGTAACCTGAGATCTCACACTGGACCCTATCCATGTTAAATCAAACCCAGTCTGACTCCCGATCTACTCCAGAAAAAGAAATGCTCATACAAAGTCTAAGAGCTTATAACACAAAAGCTGTTGAGCTTGAATATCTAAGACGGACTTGACATGATCTCCAGAGGCAGTTAGAAAGCAGTAAGCCCACAGACTCAGTGGGTACCTTATGACTGTTCATTACTTGTTGCTCCTGGGGGCCATCAGGAGTCTCCATTTGTGACACCCGTTCATTACGAGATAAAGTGAGGTATATTAAAAATTCTAAGAGTTTATTTGAACAAAAATTCATTCCAATTGGTCAGCACCAAACCAGAAGCCGTTAGGAACACTCTACTAACAGGAGTCAGAGGAAAGACCTGTACAGAAAGGACAGAAGCAATATTATTTGGTTGGATGTAGTTTAAGCGTTTGCCTTATTAGGAAAAGGCTAGTAGGTTCTTTGTGGTTGATTGCCATTAGGCTTTGATTTCTTAACCTAGAAGCACTACCAGTCTTAAATTTTGGTTTGCTAACATCAGCTTCCAAGGCATTAGAGCAACCTCAGTCTACGGCCTCCTGTTTAATTAATTATGGAATGAGTCCAAAATAAATTTTATTTTGGTAAAATTTAGTTTTGTAATGTATCATGCTTTCAGTTATATATTTAAGAAATATTTTGCTAACCCCAAGATCACAAAGCTTTCCCCTTAAGTTTTCATACGGAAGTTTATGATTTTAGGTTTTACATTTAAGTCTCCATTTTATTCTGAAGGATTTCTGTTGGTATATGTTCAACTTCACTAGTTTTGAACTCTCATTGTCTCTGCCATGTCAAGCTACAATAGTATAATGTGAGGGTAAAATAACAATAATTTCAGGAATGTAAGGAATCAAACATTTTGCTTCCCATGCATATCTGCATTTAGTATGCTTTCATAGGAAATGGAATCTTGGGAAAAGGAGCCAACAGAAAGAAAAAGTAACAGGAAGTCCTAAATTAAGCCTTAGTCAAAGGACCTAGCCAACAAATAGATCAAAGCAAGAGGCATGAGGGAGAAGGGAAATTTCACAGAGAGAAGGGGCCTGGAGGGGGAGGAAAGCTAGTAGATTATTGGATGTGTTTGATTATTTGAAAAAAAAAATTATGGTTATGCATTTGACAAGTTTTTAATTCCAAAGAGGAAAAATTAGTTTAAAAAAACACATAAAAATAAGTAAATTTTAAAATTGCACGACAGTCAACTCCAGGAAAAGCAAAAAGTTGTACGAGAAAAGAAGTCTAGTAATACTATGCTATATGTTTTGGCAACAACAACAACAAAAAGATTTACTTACTCATGATAATATAAAAACCGCCAGATAACCAAAAGTGTACTATAACTCAATCGGGAGAATGAGTAGGTTGTAGACAAGGAGTTGTAGGCAAGCTAAATCCTCAAACACCACTAGAGAACATTGAGATATATTGTCTAAAATTAAAGCGTCAACAATATAAGCATATTTCTCCGAAATATGGAATGCCTGGAGTTGACATTGGAAGAATCTGAGGTGACTTGTTTCTAGTGTGTAAGATGGCAGGGAGGGGATGCCTAGTAGGAGGATGAAGCTGAGGCTCTCTCTCAGAGAGTGGCAAAAAAAACAGGAAGTATTTTATTTTTAAAATTATGTACATATGTTATTTCGATGGTTTTCAAAAATTGATTTTTTTTAGAAGAATGGTTCCTCCAAATGTTTACTTTTCAACCTCTTGTCAGTGAGTCTCCTGAATACAGCCTTTGGCTAAAGAAAACCAGCAGGGCAATATGGCCACCCAGGGAGAAGCACTTCAGCAGTATCTGCCTTTTCCTTTGTCTTGTAGGAGCTTCTCTCACATTCCAATTCCTCTTAGCCCTCTCTGACTTCTGTTCCCATCTTTGCAATCTTCCCCATCCTAGAAGGGTCCCTGAGAGGTCACTCTGCTCTAAAATTGGAATGAACTACCGCTTTCAAAGGGAAAGTCATGCCTTTGACGGGATTCCCTGCACGAGTGGAGAGAGTGGAAGCTGTGAATTACACTCAAAAGGGGGCCACATTTTGCCCTAAGTGCTGTCCCCCTCGGTATGAGACTCTCCTGCCAGCAGAGGCAATTCTCCTAGGGCTGCTGTGTGCTGGTGACGTAGCTGTGGTCTCCCTCGGCTGGGCTGCTCTGTTCAGGGGAGGGGATGTTGTTGGGAAAAACAACGCGGCTCAGACAATGCAGCAGCTGCCTTGACTAAGAATAGAATCCCGTGTTCGATTTGAATTAGCCATTTGAAACAAGAGCAAAACAGTCCTGAAAGTAGTACCATCTGTTTTCCTTTAAGGCTGGGTCATAAATAACAAGATGAAAATATATTTCCTGTTCTGGATTTGTGACCTGAGCTGCCTTCTGCTATGTTGTCACTGGCCACTTTTCCCGTAAACGCACATGACATTAATTGGGCAGCTGTTGGCTGGAAGGTGGTTAGAATTTGTTGTTGTTTTGTTTGCAATCTCTAGATCTAGGAAGAACTCCTTTATTTCACCCCTCACTTGTTAAACAAGGAAATAGAAGTTTCTGTGTATATTTTTTAAAAAGCAATTCACATGCCCAATAGCCAAGTGATCAAACAGTGCGAAACTATTGCTGCAAATTCCTGCGCGGTAGAAGGCTATCTTCCAGGTCAAGGTCAAAGTGAATGAGGGAAAGAAGACAGGGAGTTCATCCAGCATGTATTACTCACCAGGTGCAGGCCTGCTAATCCCAACAAGGATGGAGAGAGAGGAGCAGAGAGGGGCAGAGAGAAAGGGGATGGGAAGTGGGGAGGACGGGGAGAATTCCACAAAAACAATCATTGTTCTTTCCATGAAGATCACGAGACGAGACAGTCCTCGAGCCCTGCTTCGCTGGGATTTCTAGCAATTGTAAATTGTGATTTATTGGCACTTTCTCTCGTTCTCTTTTAAATTCTCATTCACACTGAAAAAACTCGGATTTTGTTCCTTTGATAACTCAATGGGCCATGAAGGCTGGTAGGCCATCCCATTTGTGTGCTCTGCTTGGTCTATTGCCGACATTGTCCAGGAGGCATTTCAAATGACAGACCTGCAAACACGAAATGTACCATAAAGGGTGTGTGGCCTCTGGAAGTTTAGATAGGCTGGCCAGAAACTGTGTACCTAACTGTGAATGTCTCCACCTGTTTTTTTTTTATTATTATTCCTAATGATTTTGTTAAAAGAGAGAGAGAGAGAGAGAGAGAGAGAGAGAGAGGCGGGGGTGCTTAGAGAAGTAGAAATGTTCTAAGATACATCCATGAGTTAATGAAGGTGTTGCCTTGGAGATGTGGTATAAATGCTGGGTGCCTATGATAAAATCAGACACTTGGCAGTGGTAGAACCCAAGCCCATCAGTCAACACACAATCATCAGCTTAAAAAAATCGTAATATAAAGACAAAGTTGAGGGGCACCTAGGTGGCTCAGTCAGTTGAGCATCCAGCTCTTGACTTCAGCTTAGGCCATGATCCCAGTGTCATGGGATCAAGCCCCAAGTGACTCCACGCTGAGCGTGTAGCCTGCTTGAACTCTCGAGCTCTCTCCCTCAGCCCCTCTCCCCAGTCATGTGTGCGCGCACTCTCTCTCTCTCCAATTTAAAAAATGAAATAAATAAAAACAAGGTTGAGAAGAACCTGGTCCTCTCAGGCTCGGATTAACTCAAAAACCTGACAGGCTTTCCTGCTGCAGTCCTAGCCCATCCAGAACATTCTGGACCATCAGTCTGATTAATCTTCCTTAAGAAAAACAATACTTCGGGGAGCCTGGGTGGCTCAGTTGGTTGAGCGTCTGACTTCAGCTGAGGTCATGATCTCGAAGTCCGTGAGTTTGAGCCCCGCATCAGGCTCTGAGCTGAGCCTGTTTCAGATTCTGTGTCTCCCTCTCTCTCTGCCCCTCCCCCGGTTCATACTCTATCTCTCTCAAAAATAAATAAACATTAAAAATTTTTTAAAAAAGCAAAAAAAGAAAAACAATACTTCTAAAAACAAAACAAACCTTCCATTCCTTCCCCAATTCTCCAATACAGTTCTCTCCCCAGTGTGTCCCCAGTCTTCCCCTTAAGCACGGTCTCTGGTGGCTCATCACACTCCTCCTTCCATGCCCTTTGCCCCATCTCCATCCGCTACTTGGCCGTCCATCCTTCCAGATACAGTCTCCCTTCACATCTCCCAGAGTTTGCTCCACTACCCCAGCCCATGGGAGCTCCATGAAAGAACAGAAGGATGAATATGTTGGGGACACTGCATACTGAATCTTCTGTTTGGAGAGTTATTATGTAATTGTCATGAAATGGCCCTGAGAAATCAAACAGTGAGGAAACCTGTTTAACCTTTTTTAGCCAGTGGTGCCTAAACAAATTTGACTTCAGGACCCTTTTAATCCTAAAACATTAGGAGTTTTTAGAGTTTCCAAACTCCAAACTCCACCTTTTTCAGAAAAATCACCTCTGGACACTCTCTTCCCTTTCTCTCGCCTCTGGGAACTGAATGCCTAGTTATTGTTTGCACCTCTGGTTTGATGTCCTTGTCATGGCTGGTTACTCTTCTGAGGTATATAAGGATGTATGTCAAATGATAATAATCATAATGGATATTGTTTAATAAGAATCACTACATTCCAAGAATGGTACCAGAGGCTTTGTAGATATTACTTCAGTGGATTTACTTCTAACAACCTTGGGAGGTAGGTGTTATTATCGCCATTTTCCCTGTAAAGAAATCAAACAAACGATCATCAAAACATCGTCAATCTCAGAAACATCAAAGCCTGGAGAACACAGCTAGCAAGTCGGGAACCTGTGCTTCAGGTCTGGGTCTGTATACAGTGCAGATACCAAACTCTCTTCTAGTATTCCATATCTTCAACTAGACTGGCCACTCCTTGGGAATCAGAGACTGGCCAGCCTTTTTCAGTGGCTGGCACATGGCAAATGCTTGGCATCTACATTCATTAATTGGGTATGCTGAAGCGTTTCCAACACAAGCAATAAAATAATGGACTTTCGGGGCGCCTGGGTGGCTCAGTCGGTTGAGCGGCTGACTTGGGCTCAGGTCGTGATCTCGAGGTCCGTGAGTTGGAGTCCCGTGTTGGGTTCTGTGCTGACGGCTCAGAGCCTGGAGCCTGTTTCAGATTCTGTGTCTCCCTCTCTCTGACCCTCCCCCGTTCATGCTCTGTCTCTCTCTGTCTCAAAAATAAATAAACGTTAAAAAAATTTTTTTTTAAATAATGGACTTTCAACAGATTCATGAGCCTTGTAGAATTAATATATATTACTCTATTTCCCTTTCTACCCCTTCTTACAATTCTTTAAAAATTTTATTGAAAAAAACTAGGGGTGCCTGGGGGGCTCAGTCAGTTGAGTGTCCGACTCTTGGTTTCAGCTCAGGTCATGATCTCACAGTTTGTGTGATCAAGTCCCACGACAGGCTCCACGCTACAGCATGGAGCCTGCTTGAGGTTGTCTCTCTCCTTCTGTCTCTGCCCCTCCCCCACTCATGCTCTCTCAAAATAAATAAAGAAATTTCAAAGAATCTATATCTTAATTTATTTTAATTCTTCATCTGAAACAAAGTTCCTAATTCTTCAAAATGTTTGAACCCATTACCACTCATTAGTATAGTTAATAAAGGATAGACATTTTTAGTAAGGGTTGAGGTAGAGGTTGGTGCCCCACAATCTGGGGGACGCTCAATATGCTCCATGCAGACAGGGAATTAATCATTGATAGCCCCCCTGCTCCCTAAGAAGCAGTTGAGTGAGAGTTCAGAGTGGTCCAGAAGAGTGACTGGCCAGATTCCAGCACTGGACTGCCTGGGTTGAAATCCCAGCCCTGTCTCTTACAAACTGTTAGACCTTCTATAAGTTCCCATGCCTCTCCTGGCCCCATATGTGAAATGGGGATAAAAATGCTGCCTACCCCATAGCATTGGTGTGAGTGGTAAATAAGATAATACATGTCACATACTCCCAAAGAATGTTTGGCATGTAGTGAGCATTCAACAGTTGTTAGATGTTTTAATTCTATCCATGTGCTAAACGGAGCTCTTGGTTGATCATCCCCCTATTTTTACATCATCATCGTGATAATAATAATAGAAGCTAAATGATATTGAATGTTTACCACATGCTAGACGCATTCTTAGTGCTTTCTAGATATTATCTCACTCAGTCCTCCTCACAACCTTTAGATAATTACTGTCTTTATTCTCATTTTACAGATAGGGAAACTGAAATCCAAGGCAGTTAAGTAATGTGCCCAAGTTGCGTTTCATAAAATGGTGTAGATTTAAACCAAGCTCTTCCTGTGTGCTAAGCCCATGATGCCCCCTCACTATTTTGTATGCCACCTATACATACATATGGTTCTCAATTATAACAATGCTATTGTGATCCTGCCTTCGCTCTTGCCATTCCCGGCCTGCTAAGCCCACCCTACAGAGCCCCCACCCATCCAGATCGTACTCCCCAGTGGGCTTCCTTCATGTCCACTCCCCTTGGGCACCTTCCCAGACACCTGTCTCTCATCTCTGAGCCACACTCAGCACTCATGAACTAAAACACACCATCAGGCTCTTCACTGGTTTTGCATGGCCCCAGTTGCACGTTACAACCAAGACAGAAAAATATATGTCACACAATCCTTAAAGGAACAAATATTCATGAATTGATGAGCTCATTAGTTAATATAATACATTGGGCTTCAGCTTCCATTTGGATTTAAGAGAATGTTGTCAGTGATAGAATTTAGAAGAAACACTCTTTCTGATCACTCTTGGGGAGACCGATATAATAAACCGCAAATCATCATGCTGGTGGTTAATCTTTACCACGTGAGCACAGTAATTCCTCTGTGTTGGATTTATCTATGTGATTTGTTAGCAAGTATTCTAGAAAAAGACATGTGTCCTTCATATTTGCCTTTTGTCCAGTTTAGTTTCATTTCAACATATATACTAGGTCTTATATCATTGGTAAAGGAAAAAGAGCAAAGTTATATGCAATAGTTATTTTTAAAAAAGAAATAAAGAAAAGAAAAAATGGGAGTATGGGAGTTAAGGAAACGACTTCAAAGTTAATTTACCGAAATCCAACTACATCCTTGACCTACGCAGACCCCAATAAGGTATTAATTACAAAAGGATTAACACTTCTGTCCATTGTAACAATGGAGTCCTCTGTCAATGGGAGATGATAACAATATTTGCATTCATCCATTAGCTGGGATTCACAGATTATGAGAAAGGTCCTAACACTCTTCCTAAATGAAGTTAAACAACCCCAATGAAAGGAAAGAGCTCCTTTCATAGTCAAAAAGGACTTGGACAATTTTGAAAAATCCCAGCAACACCTTATACAGTGCTCTGCCCAAGGCTCTGCCCAAAGCATTATGAATGTGTTGACTGGCAGTATTTATCCTACTTGCATCCAACTGGCTACACTGTCAGCAACTGATTCCAAGGATATTGGACAAGAGACTATTTCCTTGTTCTGCCGCACTAGGTACTCAGCCTTCCCCTTTTCTTCTGCCCACTCGCATGACTGTCAAATTTCAGAGCGGATGCCATGACTCAGTGAGAGAATATAAATACCATTTCTTCCCTCAATGAATCAACATGGTGCAGCCATGCTGGAAAAGCAAATACCATTACTACAGTACATTTTACTTATAAACGTCTGAGTTATTGTTTCTTAACTGAATTCTGACACCAACTCTACCGCCTACCCCTTGCGATAAGATTTTGTACTTTTTGTTGGAATGACGTGACTCTTTTAAAATGTAGCAAAGGCAAGGATACTTGGTCCGGGGAAAGACAAAAGGGATTTGTGAATACACACCCTCAGAGGAATTTTTCTTGCTCTTTCAAGTTCGTCTTCCCCTCTAGGTCAAGTCAGTAACGCTGCCAGTCTTTATGGGCATAAGGAAGCCTTTCACATGCTCATAACCTTGAAAGATGAATGGAAAACCATCTAAGACCTTTCCTTACATGTTCGTTTTTCCTCCATGCAAAGGACATCTGGTTGGAAATAAAGCAGAGCTGACAAAAATGCGAAATTCTGCCACACATCCGCCACGATTTCAACCAGGCATGTCTTCTTCACACACCCTGAGGTCGGCGCCCTCTGGCAACAGAAAGGGACGTGGCAGCATCATCTCACAACTTGGTGTGGTAGGCAGAGTTCTAAGCTGGCCCCCTTGGTCTTCATCCCCTTGCACGACACCCATGGTTATGTTGCGCTACATGGAGAAAGAGGCTGTGCAGATGTAATTAAGGTTACTAATCAGCTGACCTTGAATTCCTCAAAAGGGAGATTGTGTGGGAAAGCCTCAGCTAATCAAATGAGACCTTTAAACACTGTGTTTCTCCAGCTGGTGGCGGTAGAAGAAGACAGATCAGGAGAAGGAGAGGCATTCAACAGGAGGGAATCTCTTTGTTGCTGACATGGCGGGAACCGTGGAGCAAAGACCTGAGGGTGTCCTGTAGGGGTGGGGAGTGGGCCCCGCCAGCAGCCGGCAAGAAAACAAGGACTTCACTCCTGCAGCCACAGGAGCCCGGATTCCGCCAATAATCTGAATGAGCTTGGAAGCACTCTTTCCAGAACCTCTAGCTTAAGCCCACTGACCCCTTGATTTTCGTGTTATGAGAACCTAAACAGAGAACCCAGTTGTACCTGACCCACAGAACTATGAGATGCTAAATGGGTGGTGTTCAACGTTCTTTAATCTACGGTGATTTATGACAAAGCAATAGAAAATGAACACACGTGGGGCACCTGGGTGGCTCAGCCGGTAAAGCATCCGACTTCGGCTCAGACCAGGATCTCACGCTTTGTGGGTTTGAGCCCCGCATCCGTCTCTGTGCTCAGAGTCTGGAGCCTGCTTCGGAATCTGTGTCTCCCTCTTTCTCTGCCCCTCCTCTGCTCCTGCGCGCACCCTCTCTCTCTCTCAAAAATAAATAAATATTAAAAGAAAAAAGAAGAAGAAGAAAAAGAAAAAGAACACACTTGGTATTCACTGAGACTGGGTCCCCAAGCTTTCTCCGTTGTTCTTCAGCTCCAAGTCTTCTTTCCAAACAAAATGTATTTATTGGTTCCTAAACATACCTTTTGCTTTCTCCCACTCAGCCTTTACACACATTAATTTGCCGCGCTGGAAGGCCCCTTTTCTGTTTAGCCAAGGCCTTTGAGACCAACCCATAGCTTATCACCTGCAGGAAAGGAGCCTGACACAATTTTCTCTCCAAAATCAAATAATCTTCACCTGTATAATTCAATTGACATTCAATCGTGCCCTGCTTTGTGGCACCTTTTCTTACGTGCTCCATATTTTTATTTTATTACTAATTATTTTCTTGTTAATTAGATAGTAAGGCTCTTGAAAGCAAGCGCTCCTAATTTTCATGCCCCACTCTACTAATGCGACCCTCGCACATCATAGGCACCCAATAAATACTTGTTCGTTTGTTTTGTTCTAAAGTATCTCTCTTCAATCTTAATGAGATTAAATGACACCAGAAGTCCAAAGAAAACCTCATTAGCCAAGCAATGGGGATCTCAGCAGTGACCTGCCCCACATTCTGGTTGGCCTTTCACTACCATGAACCCTAAACACACTTAAGCTGTCAAAATTAAAAACGTAACTGCAAAAACAAGATAATCGCAGAAAGTAATTTTTGCCAATTGATTTGTGTGACTTTCAATGACATTGTAAGCTCCCAACTATTCCCTGAGCTGCCAATTTGCATAGAAAGGGATGCTTTCTCTACGGACCATATTTACAACGAATACACTATCCGCATGAATGTGCAAGAGGAAGAAAGGCCGGCAGAAAATATAAAGAGTGTTGAAGTGAATGTTGTTAACAATTAAGAATGATCAACATAGCAGGCATGAAGAAGCAAAGGCCGGAAGTTACCCGTGGTGTTGCAAGCCATGTAGATTTGGTTTAATCCCTTGAAATACAAATAGGGTTTAAAATCCCAGCTAAGACAGTCACTAAACTAAATGAACCTATTTTAAAGTTTCAAGGGAAAGCAACAAGAATGCAATTTGGGAAAATAATGACAGTCAACGCCGTCATACTCCAGTGCCTTCTTCCTCCGTGATGTTACCGTCCAACCCAGAGCAACATGTCGCTGCATAACCGTTTGAAAATCAAACTCAGACTTTAAAAATATCACTATCTATTTATTTTTGTTCCTCAAAGGAAAAATGTAAAATAAAAATCAATTTTACCCGTATTTTTCTGTGTTCTCTATTATACAGAATCCTAGAACCGGAGGCCTGGCTGAGACCCTGACAGGCTATTTTGTTTATTCTGCAGCATTAGGCAGGCCCACGCTTAATCCTTCCTTGATAGGAAAATCTCTTTCGTTTCTAAAGACTTTCAGAGGAGATTTCTTATACTCTCTCTAACCCACTAAGGTAGTTAATAACTTTTCTTATTATCTAGCCTAAATCCTTCACACTATGCTTAAGACTCATTTTTTTCTTGTCTAACTATTCACTAGAGGTAAGGGGAAAAATTTATCACTCTCTTTCATATAAGAAATACTCATATACTGATAATAATTATAGAATCGGCTCTGCGATCTCATAATGAAAGAGTCCAAATGTATTGTGGTTCTCTGCTAAATGTTCTGCAACGTCACCTACCTTCCTTTATCTACAAACCTCAAAAATGGGAGCTGACCCCTGTTAAGGATTTAATTACCTGATACCGAAGTCCTTGGTACTCTTTGTTACACCTTCGACATCTGTCTGGGGCCATATCTCAGGAATATAGGATGACATAAATCAGACTAGGCTTCCCTCACTCCTGCAAATAATGTTATGAACATAATCCAGTTGGAAGGAGTATTGAGGGCAGCTATGAAATGTGAAAATAAGTCACAGAAAGGTTGTCTATATAGAAAAAGAAGACTAAAAGAAAATATATCACAATGTCAACAGCAGCTATCCCTGGATAATGGTAGGATTGCGTGCATGTGTGTTTTCTCTTTCATTATACTTTCCTATATTCTCCAAACCTCTTATTATGTATTAATTTTTAATGAGAAAAGAATAAATAGTGTGTGTGTGTGTGTGTGTGTGTGTGTGTTGGAAGGGGCAAGGAGGAGCTGCCATTGGGGTTGTACGGGAGTGAGATGGTGGGTGACTAACCATCCCAATTTCCACACTGAAAGCCCTAAAGTGGAGAAGATCCCTCAGTCCCAAGCAAACATGGATGGTTGGTCACCACAGAGGAAACCAGGTCCGGGGATGTTGCAGATGCTGCCCATGTGGGAGTAATTACCAGAGCCACTATTCTTCCTACCAACTGGAAACCAATCACCTCTGCCTGATGAGCTGCTCTTGATCCTTAAATTTGGAGGGCCAAACAACCACCCCCTCCCCCACTCCATGCAAAGGTAAGAGTAACTCTGTGTTGGAACCGTGTTTTCTTTTTCATCTATAGAGCCACTCTGCCGACTCAGGTCAAGGTAATAAAGCCATTTGATATTGAATCAGAACAGAAAAGTATAGACTTATTTGCTTTGCTTTCCCCAAAGTAGCAAGACCTCTTGCTACTCAGGTCTTAGGAACTCAGAAGTGCCAGGAACACACCTTTCGGAGCCAACTGAAAGACATAGATGTGGCTTCAGGACGGCACATTGACTCCAGTCCGTACCAGTTTCGACTCACGAGCCAGCTTTGAGTGAAACTGTGCAGGAGAAACACAGTGCTGAGTCTCCACCCTGGTCAGAACCACCCTCCCCTCCATCAGGAGCCTACTGTCTGTCTCGTGGCCTAAGCTGTGGCGAAGCGTGTTTGTTTCCAAAATGGTTGTGTGATAATGTAGACCCCTAGGAGACAGTTCAACAGTTTTTAAGAGCAAGCTTCCAAGCGGGGCCCACGTAGCTCACAGCAAATCCACAGACAACTCTTAACCTCCAAGCCTCCATTTATCCCTCCTCATAGCAGTAATAATCGCGTTCTCTGCCTCAAAGATAATGCACGCACTATGCCTAGAACAGGGTGCAGCCTATCGTGAGCATATGCATGCATATATACACACACCCATTTGTGTACCAGCAGGAAGGGAATCTTCATTCCAGTCTTCCTTAACAAAACGTCAGCCTCAACCATTCGTTAAATATTTACTGAACGGTCACTAACGGCCAGATTGGGCTAAATATCCGAATGCAAGATGAACAAGGTGTGGCCTCTGTCCTCAAGGAGTTTATAGCCCAGTTCAGGCCACAGATGGAAGCAGGTAACTTCAGCACCTCCCGGTCTGTGCTCTGAGAATTCTCCAAGTAACAAAGCATGTGGGTGGTGAGTGCTGAAAAGAGAAGCTTTCACAGAGGAGAGCTTTGTTAGCACCAAATCTTTCAAACGATATGTTTTTACATTTTTTTTTTTATTTTAAAAGTATACGACTTCACTGTTCAAAAATTAAAACCACACAGGCAAAAAGAGAAAAAATTAATTAAAACCGTTTGGGGGCCCAGTGCCAAGAGATAAACAACTTTTAAATGTATTCTTGGTGATACATACTATTTCGTGATCTGACTTTTTTCACTTAAAAATATAGCACGAGCATATTTCTATATCAAAACATATAAAAATAGGGGTGCCTGGGGAGCTCAGTGAGCTAAGCATCCGACTCTTGATTTTTGGTTTAAGTTCATGGGATCGAGCCCCGTGGACAGTGTGGATGGTGCAGAGCCTGCTTGGGATTCTTTCTCTCCCTCTCTCTTCCTCTCCCCTTGCACTCTCTCTCCCTCTCAAAAACATATAAACAAATATTTTTTAAAACATAAAAATAAAGTACAACTTTTTAAAAGTCTGCTTAGTACCCTACTATAAGTGCCTATGTCATTTTCTTTTTAGCCAACCCCTCTCATGATTTCCAAACAAGTTATCCTGGGTATTCTCATTCAATGGGAATTTGAAAATTTAAAAGGAGGAATGGCTTGATATAATTGTGAAGAAATAACCTGAGCAGCAAGGAAGCTGGATTTCAACAAAAAAGAATTCCAAGGGCACCAATATTCCAGCTGGAGTCAAAGAGGGCCTGAATTAAGGCTGTAGTGGGCAGACAGGGAAGGACCCAGCCTAGGGATCCATGAGTGTGAATTCATAGGCTGACAGTGGGGGACTAAGGCAGGTGCTTTGATGGGGACCTTATCTCCCAGACGCTTATTAACCAATAGACTGAACCCAAGAACTGTGTGTTTGAGGGAAACGTGAATATTATTAATTTCTTTCAGGACACGTTGAGGTCAAAGGGCATATGAAATGCTGGCCTGAGGATTATCAGTCACCAAATTGATAGCTCCAGATTATATCCAGGATGGAGAACAGCTTTGGAAATTTCCAGCACGATGACCGCAGTGAGGTCTTGACATGGAGAAGATGATCCAGGAAAGCTGTGTAAGTGTGCGGGACCATAGGTGAGGACAGATGTGTGAGGAAGTCTATAAGAGGCATCTGCCACCAAGTCTGAGAGGAGAGGTGTGCATGAGGAGAAGAGTCTCTGGAAAAGAGTCTTGGGGGAAGAAAGTCTTATTTTTGTGACAGTCCCATGCTGCTGGATGACAGGGAAAATCCCCTGGGACTTGTTAGTTCTTCTGTGGACATGCCCTTCCCCTGGGGTGCAGCCATTTTCAATGGCTTCGTAATAAATGTTAGGACCTTACCGAAGGCCCTCGGTGGTGTTTCAGGCTTAGCTATTTTGATTGAGCGGTAAAATACCCTGGAGGAGAATCTCTCAAACTCTGCTAGAACACACTCATAAAAAATGGGGGGGAAGACTTTTACAGTCACATAAATTTGAGAACACAGAAGTAAGCATTTAAATGGGATTCTTCACTACAGGACTTCTCAGAGGCTTTAATATGCTCATGGTAATCGTGCTTCTCGCAGAAAGAAATGTGGTGGATGGCATCTTCCAAACTTCTGTAACCACAGAATTCTTTCCACATGGAACACGTCCTAACAACTCCCCGAGATCACCCGTGTTCCAAAAAGGCAGTGTAGGAAATGCCGACCAAGAGGAATGCCATGCAGATACCACACACAACCCCAAACTCAATTATGTGCAATAACAAAACTGAAGCAGCTAATTTACTTTGTGTGCAACAAAATGGGTCAAATACCACACGGGGGGGGGGGCGGGGGGAGGAAACTTTAAAGGCAAGGAATCTCTTAGTGCCATATTTCATTAGCTCTGAGAGTCACGTTTCGTTTTACATGTTTACGTCTCCAAAATCCAAAATCGGGACGTGTCTCAGAGTCGGTGTCTGACCGTCTTTGTCTGTCCTGTGACAATCTTGACAGAATTCTCATTGACCAAGCATCACCAAACATCAGCAACTTGGAGAAGAATTCTTGGGAAATGAGAAATGCACTTTCGTAAAAGAGCGCGCAGTCAAGTGTTCGTGGGGGGGCAGGTCTGCGGTGGTACTAAATGGTCATCGTACCATGGTACTAAATGGTACTGACCTGGGAGTCAAAGCAGGCTTGTACTACTTAACAGAGCCGGCTAAAATATTCTGCACCAATGGCTTTTAGTTATCTCATGGATTCTTTAAGAAACGATGCGGTCGTCGGCATCTTCAAAGGCACAGATATATACGCAAACGTGGACAGCAATGACAATAAATGAGAAGTGACACAGGAGACCAGGACTGTGGAGGTGAAGAAGCTTTAGGGACACCTCAACCAACTTACTTCCCTTATATCTTCCTTTTTTTTCTGTCGACAAAAGAGTGACAGATGACAAAGTCCCATGTCTTCGTTCCAAGGGCTCTGTGAGTATTAAAGAAATTCTATGTGATGAGAGAGCATGGCATCATAGTTTAATGGGCAGTGATTTTTCCTTCTTAGTGGTATATAAAATAACAGGCCATTTGAAAGCAATTGTGACTTAGAATTAATGAAATGGATAACTGCCTTTTAATAAATTATTTTAGCCGATTCTTTCTCTCTAAAGCATTTTGCGTTTTATTCTTAAATGGCTAGACTTCCCAAGGAAATTCTACCTTTAGAGTGAAATTTTGAGACCTGGCCCCTGGTGATCTTACTTTTGAGGGTTTCAGAGGTGTCTGTCTCCTCTTCCTGGAAATCTCAAGCAGACCTCCTCTCTTTTATTAGGCTTCTGCCTCTGAGCCATCCTGGAGGACAAGGCTTTGTACTAGACCAATTCTCTGGAGACAGCCCAGCTTCCTCTTTGAAGTTTTTGTTTTCCTCTGCGATTCTCTTTTTATCGTTGGAGCCAGTGGCGATGTCATTCGGGCCCAGCTGATCTCAGTTAAACCCTGCGTGTGAAGCAGGGTGTAGGGGAGAGCTCTCACTGCGCCCCTCTTATTGGGAATCTCTGTGAAATGAGGGACTGGGATAAGACATTCTCGGGGCCCCTACAGCATTCTACGATTCACGTTGATTTCTCAGAAAGACCAAATGTATTATTGACATGTCAATTTGCATTTTATACAAAACAAGCATCTTATATTTACAATTAACCATTGTGCCTTGATAAGCAGATACGGTTCTGGACAAGTCTCATAGCATAGTGCCAAAGGCGGAACATATTACAAATTAATGTTGTTCAAACAGTCACGTTTACCAGCACCTCTCTGAGTTATTTGACTACTGTGCTTTAAAATTATGTTTGTTCTCTGAGCAGCCTGGGTGGCTCAGTCGGTTAAGCGTCCAGCTCTTGATTTCAGCTCAAGTCATGATCTCACGGTTCAGGAGATCGAGCCCCACATTGGGCTCTGTGTTGACTACATGGAGCCTCCTTGGGATTCTCTCTCTCTCCTTCTCTCTCTCTCTCTGCCCCTCTTCTGCTTGTGCACACACGCTTTCGCACTCCCTCACTCGCTCTCTCAATAAAATAAATAAATAATAAAATAAATAAAATAAAATAATAAAATAAAATAGAATTTGCTTTCACCTTGAAAGTAACCAGAGTGCTGGTTAGTAACAAGAATCAAGGGTCGGACACTTGCCCAACTGAGCCACCCAGGTGGCTAAAGATAATCATTTCTAAGTTGAGATGGGCAGTTAGAATGAACTTAACTACTAATGTGATCTACAGTCACTAGCCTACAAGGCTGTAAGTTCAAATTCATGTCCCTCTGGTTCACTCTGGGGTCTGTAGCACAGAACACGGTGCAATTATGTAGCAAATACTCAACACCTATATACTGAATAAATCAATGAATGACTCAGCAGCACTGAGAAACAGAAAATGAGGGCAAAATGAATTTTTAAGTGCCAAACACATGTGTGCGTTGTAAACCACTACAAGCAAGTACAGATGATTTAGTGAGACGAATCTTCCTTCTAAATTTTCTTCACTGCAGGATATAGTCCAGAAACGTGGTAACCACGTGCGTTGTTATTGGTCTTAGGTAGACGAGTGACGGATATTGCAGTTTGTGGGATTACTCGTGATGTACCTGCACACTCATTTTCTTAGTCACTAATTATAACCCGGACAGCTTCAGTTGTAACAAAAAGGGAACCCTAATCTGTAGGTTCGAATTGTCTTTTGGTTTTGGGTTTTTGTTTTTGTTTTTTAGTTTTTTGTTCTGAAGGTGAAGAAAACATTGGATGGAGAGATGGGCTTCTGAACACCAGAACTGACACTCTCTCTCTAAAAAAAAAAAAAAAAAAAAGTGGGGGCACACCAGGGTGGCTCGGTTAAGCGTCCGACTTCGACTCAGGTCACGATCTCATGGTTTGTGGGTCTGAGCCCCACATGGGGCTGTCTGCTGACATCATGGAGCCTGCTTTGGATCTTCTGCCTTCCTGTCTCTCTGCCCCTCCCCTGCTCATGCTCTGTGTGTGTGTGTGTGTGTGTCTCTCTCTCTCAAATATAAGTAAACATTTAAAAATAATTAAAAATAAAAAAATAAATAAAAATAAAAATAAATTTAAAAAGTGTAAGTGGCTTCCCAAACTCTAATGAAAGATGTTCTTTGGTAGCAGAACGTTTACTCTGGGGAAGGAATCAGCTGAAGTCCTTGCGAGTTTTATCTGACAAGAACAGCTGAGCTCTCACGTACGATACTGAGATGCACTCACAGAGCCTCTCCCCCGCCCCTGGAAGTTGGTCAGGAGACCAGAAGGCTGCTCTGAGGCACCTGTCCCCTGGAGAGCAGACGGGAAGGAGTCAGAGAGCAAAACGGCTCAGATCCTGCTGGGCGGCGACAAATGGAGCGGGAAGGTGCCAGCACTGTTGAAGCACTCCGCAAGAAAGGAGGACGTTGCAGGTTATGAACCCAGTACCTTTCATTATTTGGGGACTCCAAGGCAAAACACCACCGGTGGGACGCATGGGGGTGCTCAGTCAGTTAAGCACCCGACTCTTGATTTCGACTCCGGTCATAATCTCCGGTTCGTGAGATCCAGCCCCAGGTCAGGCTCTGCCCTGATAGTGTGGAGCCTGCTTGGGATTCTCTCTCTCTCTCTCTCTCTCTCTCTCTCTCTGGACCTCCCACTCCCCTCTTGCTCTCTCTCTCTCTCTCTCTCTCTCTCAAAATAAATAAACTTTAAAAAAATTCACACACACTAGCATTTTTTTCAGGGACTTGTTTATTCCCGGTTTTATATGTCTTGGAAAGGGAAGAACAAGGCAAAAATTACTTAATATTGCAGGTGGACATTCATTTCCTTACTACCTTCCCTGACCAGTTTGATGAAATCCCGGAATTCTTATAAAAGTGATTGTTCTCATGAAATTCATCCACTGAACTAATCTGGAAACTCTGTCAGAACAAGCTCCTTCTCATATGTCAGCATCTCTGTGTATTTCCATCCTCAAAAATAAAAATGTTGGTGTGTAGAAAAACAAAGAAAAGAAACTGAGGGCTGGTGAGCGGTGGAGAAGGCTATTCTGATATTTTTCAAACGTGAAAAAAATTATTGGAATCCGGG
Source organism: Panthera onca (assembly GCF_046562875.1). Classification (NCBI taxonomy): domain Eukaryota; kingdom Metazoa; phylum Chordata; class Mammalia; order Carnivora; family Felidae; genus Panthera; species Panthera onca. The sequence continues at coordinate 139,896,259 of NC_138343.1, forward strand.
AGAGTAGTATCTATCGCAACAACAGAAACGTGCACCTTAGGTCTATGCTAGTTTGATTCTTTGCATTGCACCAAACACCAGCTGTTAATAAGAACCACTCTCTAGAATTTTTTGTCAGGTTGCATGATTTAATTGATAGTATATAACTCAATACTGGAGGGTTGAGTGATAAAATGTAATATGATGCTAATTACTCAAACCACCTCCATATATCAGAGAGGTATATATTGAATGCATGCATACTCAGGATCCTAAAAGCAGCGGCACAATTTTTAAAGTTATTTGGCGAAACCGGAGAGAGGCAGAAGTAAAGCTTCATTTCATCCAACAACTGCGGCTAACAGTTTTCCCGAGGGAAAGAAAATGCAACTGCTGCATGGGTCACAAAAGTTTGGAATATCTACCTTCACCAAGATCTTCCCATTCTTTCATTGGAGGAAAGTCAGATAGGAGGAGACACTGGCAAGGGGCGTGATTACATTATTCTCCATACATGTGCCAACTTTCCACTCTGCCTTCCTCTCTTCTGGATAATGTGGCCCAGACAGGTCGCACCCCATGCTATGCTGAGGGCTGGAGGGAAAGGCTTAACTGATGGCCGCAGACCTGGGCAACTGTCCTTTGTAAACTCATCTCTGGGACTTCCCCCACAGGAGACATGGGGTATGGCCAACTGAGGGAGAGGCTAGAACAGAACACATGCTGAGTGGAAACGAGGCATGCTTGTCTGTTTGAGCCTCGTCTCCATAGTAAAGATGAGGTAACGGTTCAAACTCCTCCCTGAGGAACGTAGGGTGCACACCAACCAGTCTGAGCTAGAGTAAGTCAAACGGGAAGACCTTGCCAATTCCGAAGGGCCCGGGGTTTTCTAGACGTAGCATCAAGCGCTTGCCTCCTACAGAGTTTCGAAGACATGGGTAATCATGGGGCTAACATTAGTTCATCAAATTGGAAGCAGCAAAATCAAGAAACAAGTCAGAGAAGAAGTTGACAATATCCAGAGCTTAACTCTATCCCAGTGCAGAGATTTCTTTCTCCACTTCCAAAGAATCATAGCTATACCGTGTACATATATTATACATATATACTACATTTATATACATAGTACATACAATATAACATGTATATATTATACATATATAATATGTATATGCACAATGTAATTTGATAAGTTCTCCAAGTACACAAATAAATTATACCACCCAAATAAACCCTATCTGGGTGTACCCACCATGAATGCTAATCCCTGATGAAACAGCATTCCTTGAGTCAGCAATAGTCATTCTGTGGACCAAAGTGACAATAAAAGAAAAATAAAAGTCCAAACTGGCAATTATATTTATATATATTGTTATTATATATTACATACATAATAATGCCTTTAGGTAGGCATGCCCAGAACAGCATGGGAAACCACCAGATGTATGAATGTTAGCCACTTACCTCTCCTCTATGGTACTATATAGTTATACTTCAAGATAGATTTGGGACATTGCAGTTTATTGCACATTTAATATTACTATTAAATGTTTCCCTGACTGAAAGACATTTGACATTAAAATATTTTTAAAAGTCGTATTTCATTTTCAAACTGTCTGAACAAAACAAGCAAAGTGATGGAATACTTCAAAGAAGATAAACTATAGCTCCCATTTCTTAAAGAGTCAGGATGGGAGCTCTACAAGAGGAACCAATTAATTTTTGGAGCAACCTGATTCAAAAAAAAAAAAAATGCAACCACTGTAAAATGTGCAGTGATGTTTCTCTTCCATTTATTAAAGAGAAAGTCCTGTGAAATGAGATTTATACTCTTGAGCTATGAGTGAAGAAAGGGGGTGAGAGCAGAGGAATATCTGAGTCTACACCGACCATGATGATCCAGCCTGACCTCTGATATTAGATGAGTATGTGATCCTAAAAATGCTAAAATACCCTGTGCTCATTTTTTAATGGAGGTATTTTTGAATGCCACATATTACAGCAGAAAAAGGGAAAATGAATGATGTTATATATATATATATATATATATATGTATATATATATATATATATATACAGGTATATACTTGGCTCTTAATGAAATACAAATGATTAAATTTACCTAATTTGTGTTTTGTTCTGTTTTCATGAATTTGATCACTTCTTGCAGCAATTAATTTACTTGCAAAACCTTCTCTTGTGATATTTTAATCCAAGCTCTTGTTGTGTGCAATGAACTCCTGTTGAAATTCCAATAACAGATTGTAATTTTAAAATTGTATCAATACTCAAAACACAGGGAGTCCATCTCTGCCTTAAACGCACAGCCAGAGTAGCTGTGTGTGACTCAAGCAGGTAATTATACAGTCCACAGGACTTCTGGTTTCTGGTCCAGCATCTAAGGAGCCTGGAAGTTGTCACTCTTGATAACAAGTCAAAGAAGTGGGGTCACAGGGCAAACCACTGCTTCAAAAACTGGAAAGACAGACAGGAGGATACAGAGAATCACAATTACCAGAGCAGAAACCTTCACAGGAACGAGTCCCGGAGTAGGGAAACTTGAACTACAGTTGAAAAATCGCTGGAGGTTCGGTGTGGACAAGTCAGAGAGAGAAAAACTCCAGGGGGACTCAGTCAGAGGGGCGCCCCGCACTTTTGTGAGTTTTACCTCCAGGAGATGGACCAGGTTCTTACGGTGACTATCAGAGAAAAAAAAAACAAAAAAAAAACAAACCTGTGCTTCTGGCATGGGAGAAGGGGAAGGACTGATTTAGAAACATGCCAGAGCATTGTGTTCTTAACAAGAAGTTTTCTCTCTTTCTCTGTCCTCAAGAGAAACTATTTAAGTTGCCTAAGATAGTGGAGTTTTATCAGAGCCTAACTGACCTGGGAGAAGGGAAATACCCAACTCCAGCCCACTCGAGGCATCACGTCCCACCTAAGGACATGGGGACACTGGACATCAACACACTCCTTCTAGTGTTTATATGGAAAGGCAAAAGATCCAAAATAGACAACACAATATTGAAGGAGAAGAACAAAGTTGGAGGACTGACAAGACCTGACTTCAGACTCACTACATTAAAGCTACGGGTGATCAAGACAGGGTGGTATTGGTGAAAGAATAGACAAATAGATTAATGGAACGGAAGAGAAAGCCCGGAAATAGAACCATATAAATAGAGTCCACTGATGTTTGACAAAGGAGCAAAGGCACTACATTGGAGCAAAGGTAGTCTTTTCAACAAATGGTGCTAGAAGAGCTTGGCATCCTTGTGCAAAATAATAATAATAATAACAATAAAATAAATCTAAACACAGACCTTACACTCCTCACAAAAATTAACTCAAAAGGAAACTCCTATAACATAGGAAAAAAGTGTAAGTGACTTCGGCTTTTATGACAAGGACTTTTTAAATATAGCACCGAAGACGGGATCTATGAAAGAAATAATTGATAAACTAAGCTGCATAAAATAAACACTTCTGCTCTGCAAAAACTCTGTTAAGAGAATGAGAAGACAAGCCACAGACTGGGATAAAATATTTACAAAAGACGTATCTAATAAGAGATTGGTATCCAGAATATACAAAGAGCTCTTAAAACTCAACAATAAGAAAATGAACAACTCAGCTCAAGAATGGTCATAGGACCTGAAAAGATACTCACCAAAGAAGATAAACAGATGGCAATAAAGTGTATGAAAAACTGCTTAAAATAGGTCATTGGGAAAATGCAGATTAAAACCACAATGAGATACCACCGTATACCCATTGGAGTGACAAGATCCTAACACCACGAAATGCTGGCGAGGGTACAGAGCAAGTAGAACTCTGGGTCATTGCTGATGGGAATGTCAAATGGTACAGCCACTTTAGAAGAGAGTTTGGCAGTTTTTTTTTACAAATCTATAACATATTCTTGGTAAATATATACATGGTAAATATACTCTTACCATACAATCCAGCAATCACACTCCTCAATATTTACCCAGATGAGTTGAACACTTATGTCCACACAAAACCTGAAAGTGAATACTTATAGTAGCTTTAGGAGTAGTTTCTAAAGCTTGGAAGTAACCAAAATGTTTTTCAGCAGGTGAATGAATAAACTGTGGCCCATCCAAACAATGGAATACTACTCAGCAGTAAAAGAAATGAGTTATCAAGCCATGAGAGGACATGGAAGAAACTTCCTAAGTTAAAGAAGTCAATCTGAAAAGATCGCAACACTGTACGATTCCAATTATGTGACCTTCTGGAAAAGACAAAGCTATGGAGACAGCAAACAGCTAAGTGGTTGCCAGGGGCTGAGGGGAGCTGGGGGGAAAGATAAACAGGCAAAACACGGAGAATTTTTAGGGAAGTAAAAACACCGAACATCCTACTAGAACGATGGATACATTTCATTACACCTTTGTCATCACCTATAGAGTATATAACACCAAGGATGAACCGGAAGGCAAGCTATAGACTTTGGATGATAATGATGTGTCAACGTAGGTTCATCAATGGTAACAAATGTACCACTTGGTACAGCTATTGATAGTAGAGGAGGCTGCCTGTATGTGGGGACAGGGAGTGTGGGAGGTCTCTGATCCGCTCAATTTTGTGACGAACCTAGAACACCTCCAAAAATAGTCTATTTTTTAAAAGTCTTGTTCTGACAAACGCATTGCTTTCTTAAAAATAAATAAATAAAAAGCCCATAGTGAGCCCTTTGCCCCTTTCTCTTTTCCACCGTGATTTAATAAATGCCTATTAAGTATGTGATATTAGTTTCCTGGAGCTGCCTTAACTAAGTACCACGAGTTGGGGGGTGTAAACAACACATATTTATTGTCTCAGTTCTGGAGGCTAGAAAGCCACTGTCAGAGGATAGTTAAGAGTTGATTCCTTCTGAGGGCTCTGAGAATCTGTTCCACACCTCCCACCTAGCTTCTGGAGTTCCTGATCTTTGTTTTGTGTTCACGTGGCTTTTGCCGTATGTATGTATCTCTGCCTCCAAATTTCCCCTTGCTATAAGGACACGAGTCATATTGGTTTAGGGGCCCATACTACCTACTCATCTGCAATGCCCCTATTTCCAAATACAGTCACATTCCGAGGTACTCGTCATGAGGACTTTAACATCGGGATCTGGGGGAGCCACAGTTCGGCCCACGGTACATGTCCCCGTACACAGCACCGCGTCAGGCTCTGTCGGGGATCCCAAATAGGATCACGCTTCCTGCCCCGGAGAACGCGGCACGACGGACACACGAACATTAGCAATTGCACAGTTATCACAGCAAAGCCCGGGATTCAGGGCAAAACGAAAAGTTTTGCGGCTGCTCCTCCTGCTGCCGGTGGCGGTACGACTTTAAAGGAAGGCATTAGGGACCGCTTACAGGTTGGGCTGGACCACTTATGGGTGGGGAGCTGAAGGGAAAGTCTCATAGAAGCAGCCAGGATTCAGGATTAAGCAGGGAAAGTTCTGATGTCAGGAAGAGGGAAAAGGGTGAGAAGATTTCCGCTACAGCTCTTGGTAGGGCCCGTCCCTCCAGAGCCCGCGGGGAGCTGGATATCAGGCACAGTCGGGGGCTTCTCCGGGGCAGCAGTGAGCAGGTGACAAAGTCAGAAAGCCAGGGGGAGGGAGAGCCCAAACTGCAAAGAACCTGGAATGAGTGTGGGCTCTGGGGGCAGCGGGACCACTTGAAGTTTGGGAAGTGATTTGAGAAAGGTGTTCCTGGCAGAAGTGTGGGCTTCCCAGGAGAGGAAGGTCATTCACTCCATAAACAGGTCTGGAGCACACAGTCTCTGCACGAGAGGAGCTAACAGAGAACAAGCATCCTTCCTGAAGCAAAAGATCACACGCGACGAAAACGCCCATTTGTACGGAGGTAAGGCTGGTACCTGCCTGAGGTTGTGCTGTCAGCACGCTGGTCAGCGGGCCCGCTTTGATCCGGTTGTGCTTTTGTTTCCCTGAGTGCCACGTGCTGGAGCTTTCTGCGTGAAGAACCCTTGCAACCCGCGCACCTCCTCACTTCGCAGCCCGTTGCACATGTCACACTCAGCGGGCCACAAAGGCAGCGCTGATAGACCCAAACTCACGCTCCAGAGAGGGACCGGGTCGCAGGAAACGGCAGCTCTGTGCGAATCGTGACCGCGTCCCCACTCATCAGAGAGGCAGGCTCTCGGGCAGGAAAACCAAACGTAATTGAGTAAAACTGTATTACTCAAATTTGCAATTACATAAATCAGTGATCTTTCCCTCAATACGATACCGTCCGCTGTAGAACACCTAGATTTATAGGTGTTCGGATTGATTGAGTCAGCTATCATCCGTGTTACATCAGCAGGTTCTGTATCACTTGGTGTCAGCAAAAAAAAAAAAAAAAAAAAAAAAAAAAAAAAAAAAGACAGTGACTTTTACATTCAAGATGAAATCACATTGTATTTTCAAAGCACATGTTATCTCAAAAAATTATGCTTAGGCAGGATTTTTCATATAAATAATTCTCTACTGGGCAATCTATCAGAGGCTGTTTTTTTCTTTCTCCATCCTTTTTTAAAGTTGGCTTAGTATGTTTAAAAAAAAAAGACAAATAAAAGGATAAACCTTGAAAGCTCGTCTCTAATAGCACGCTTGGTTAAAAAAAAAAAAAGCTGAGAACATTTTTCAGAAATATAATATTCTTTCTTTTTTTATTTTTTGAAATGTTTATTTATTTATTTTTGAGAGAGAGAGAGAGAGAGAGAGATAGCACGAGTGGGAGAGGGGCAGACAGAGAGGGAGAGAGAGAGAATCCCAAGCAGACTCTGCACTTTCAGCACAGAGCCCGATGTGGGGCTCGAACTCATGAACCATGAGAGCCTGACCTGAGCCGAAATCAGGAGTTGGACACTTAACCAATGAGCCACCCAGATACCCCACTTTTTTGTTTTTAAATGAAAACATGTCTGCACAAAGATTGGCACACGAATGCTTATTTTTTGCTTGTTTTTAAGGTTTATTTTTGAGAGAGAGAGAAATTGCAACAGCAGGGGAGGGGCACAGAGAGAAGGAGAGAGAGAATCCCAGGCCGGCTCCATACTGCCAACACGGAGTCTGACACAGAGCTCAAACCCACGAACCACAAGATCATGACCCGAGCCGAAATCGAGAGTTGGGCACTTACCCGACTGAGACACCCAGACACCCCCTTTCTTAAATAATTATAGCTCATCATCTGGGTTCTTGACTCAACAGAGAAATTTTCACCTTCATCTTTTCTTATTTTGCATTAGCTATGGTTGTATATGTGAATATTGTGTTTGCAGAGAGCTACAAACAATCCGTGAACTGAATCACCCTTTCGTTTCCTCTTGACATTTTTGGAGAATTTGGGTTAATAGAGATCTTCATTGGTGCAGAGTTTAACTACGTTAAAAAATAAAACTCATCACCTTTGTTTCGGTGTACTTATCAAAGCGATACGAGAGCGCTACAGAAAAGTTACACAATAGAAAACCTCCTATTGATTTCTACCCTCTAACATGCTTAACGCGATTTTAAAAACTTCTTTCCAGGATTTCCCCACATGTAAACACTTTATTGTTATTATGGTAATTATAAAATTTGGCATCCAGCTTTTTTTCCAAGTCATGAGAGATCGAGCGGCAGTGTTCATTCTCCCTAATGCTTGGCCAAAGTCAAACGGAGAGAATGGAAGCCTTGGCCTTCGAGCGTGAAGCATGGTGGCTTCAGCATCTCCTTGGGAAGAAAGCTGCCTGGTCAGACCAAGAGGAATGCAGCGGAATGGAAAATCAACCCTGAAAGAGCAGCATGGGACCAGACTGGGGAATGGGGGGAAAGAACAGAGAGGGGGTGTATGCTGGTCGCAATAAGACACGCGAAGCCGCTGTTACTGGCCAAGAGGATGCGCTGAAGAAGCCCAGCTGCGGAAAGCCCAGAGAAGTCACTGAATAAGGGGAGCTGGACGAGAGAGTGGCCACGCGGAACCACGCCAGGCACGACGTGTCCACCCCTTGGGCTAAGGTCACAGACATGGGGATGCTGAAGAAATGTGGCTCCGAGACATTGGAAGTTATAAAGTGACAAGACTGGCCAAAAGACTTCTTTTAAAGGCTGAAGAAAAATGGGACCCAAGGTCGCACGTGCCCTCCCTCTTCACCACAGGAACCCTGCTCCTGCCCATTTTCCCTGTGAACCCCCTCTACACCCCTTCCCCCAGAAAGGATAAGCCTCTGATCATCACACTGCTAGAGTCGCCGGAGGTATTGATTTGAACGGGCCACATGCGCTGGTGGGTGGGGTTGCTGTGCCTCTGAAGGAGGCAGTGTTCTTTCTAAAACTTCACTCTTCTTAAGCTCTGCCCCCAGCCCCGGCCCCTTCCAGGGCCCATCTGGCTGGGGGCAAAAGTGGACTTGGGCCCTCCAGGGCTTCAGCCTCTCTGTCTTTGTCCCACTGTGGGCACACGGGAGTGTCTGGTCCCCAGGACTAGACCTCAAGGAGTGGGAACCAGGGAAGGGCAGAGCAGGGAGAGTAAGAGAGAGGAAGACCCCACTTAGCCTCCAGCCTGAGGACCCACCAGACTGTATTAGAGGGGCCAGGAGCTTGTCCTGCTAATACTGCTGAACTTCACTTCCCATCCAGGTATTATCCCATATCTGTATCTCTACCTTAGGAACCCCAAAGGGCAGAGGAGGGACGGTTAGACAGACCCGGGTGTCCAGTAGTGATCCAGCCATGACACCCAATGCACCATGACATCCATCTGGTCTCCTATCAGCTTCTAGCTGCTGAATCTGAGCAGCCCACAGATGGTCTCCTTGTTACGTAACACATCTTTAAAAACAGAGTCAACATTTAAAATTAGGAGCTTCCACACAAAATTTTGGATTTCCACCTCCTTTTTTAAAAATTGTGCCGTCTAGACATACTGATTCACAGGTAGACCCTGATTCACAGGTAATATTTGGTTGGGGCAGAGCAGGGCTGGGGGCTGTTTTCCCCTCAAGGGGTCCCACCTCCAACCTCTCCTGCTACCAAGACCGGAGAGAGTTGCCTTTTATTCATGTTCTGGCCAATGATTTTCTTATGGAAGCTAAGATATGGATGTATTTCTTGTACCGGTATCTCTAGAAAAAGTGAAAAATATGAAAGATTGACTAAGAGAGCCTATGTTTCAAGAAAAATAAAGATACGATAAAAAATGTGATGTGTTTTAATACGATAAAAAAACACCCTTCCCTCATTTAATTTTCTCCCTTGTTTATTGAGGCATTAGGATGAGGTGATACCACTTTTAATATAATAAGAACAAGTGATTTTTTTAATAGAAATTAAAACAGTTTGTGTTGTTCATGCCTGAACAATAAGATGACTCCAAAAGAAAGGTTGGGCCAAACAATGACTATCATTATTATTATTATTATTATATTACTATTACTAATATTATTTTATTGAGCACTATTTTACTCACGGCTCCTTCTAGAAGCTCTTATATATAAATATCATCTAAACTTTTGAGGTACTGCCCCCTACACTAGTAAAAGAATAGACCAATCACAAAATCAATCAGCAGCGAGCTAGGATTTAAGCCCAGGTCCACTCGGGCCCAAGCCCAAACTCTTTCCCGCATGACACTGCCCTGCTTTAAGGCGCAGGGCAGAGCCACGACTGGAAAAGCATCATCACAATATTTCTGTCCATTGTTTCAAAGCTTTATATTTTGTTGTACAAAACCAAGATGTGGGTCAAAACCTGAATATTGTAGAACGTCACTAGGATGGTGAGGATAATTACTATACTAGTTTCTTACTAGTATACTAGTATACTTTGCCAACCACATGACAAGTAGTAAAAAGGTATGTTACCAATGCCTATTTTCAATGGGGTATTAGGATTCTAAATCCTGACTAGCCCAGGCATCTTCAAACTGTGTTCCTTGGAACCCTAAACATTCCTCCGAGGAATTTCAGGGTCATTCACCCTCATCCTGCAGCCAGAGCTGCCCCCGCCCCCCCCCCCCATTACGTAAGGAGTGCTCTGCGTCCTAGCAAACAGAAGTAAGAAAACCTTTGACAGCTACAATAAGTTTGCAAAACACCGCGCTGGTCCAATCTCTTTCTTTTTCAAAGGGAAAGAACATGAGATTTTAGAGATGTGAATTGACTTCCCTCAAATCACACACAGCTATTAGAGGCAGCATCAGATCTAAAAGTCTAGGAGGGTGTTGTTGTGTTTAAGGCGAATGCTCTTGGGTCCGAGGTTGTAACAGGAGCCCTTAGAAGCGCAAAGTGCTAGTGACATTGCTATTCCGCACTGCGCCATTCCATGCAGTTTTGCTGGTTAAACGCCTCTCTCCCCAGTGTTACGCTTGATTACGTGTGTGGAGGCTCTGGAAGTTGAAAGATACAGCTCGTTATTTTCTACGAATGTCAAGGTTCTTTTGCTGTGCTCAATTGTTTTTACTTTGACTCCTCTCTGAATTCTAAACAACGCTCATTCCTTTCTAAATATGCACTAGCCTTCATTGTCCATAAAATTTAGTGAGACTTACAGGAGAAGGGTGCTTTCCACTAAGAGTAGCATTCCGTGAACAATTAGGTAATAAAAAGTAACTTGGAATTTAACCAGACAGATGAGATAGATGGGTATAAATATCAGTATGGAGAGAGAGAGAAAGGGAACAAAATAGCAATATAAATTAAAGAACAGGAAAATATCAAATGTCAGTGCAACTGGAATGAGATACTTCATGATGCTTAAATGTTATTATTACTTATCACCATAATGAGTACTATGCAAAATGTAATAGTAATTCTGATCAAAGTCAAACATGCCATTTAGTGATGCTAAACATGCATACAGCGGTGTCTTTTTGAGTTGGCGAAACAGCAATAATTTTCACAACCTTGAGGTTGGCTCAGAGCCATAGTATCACAAGGATTAATGGCTTCCAGTCTGGTGATTCAAAAGCCCAAAATGCTCATGATCCTACCAGAGACTTGCTTCACCGTTATTGCTTCCCGCGTTTCTAATGAAATTAAGTTTCTTCTTTCACTGAAGCATTTTATCAAAGTGCTTTCCACCTTTCGCCTGGTGGTCCATCCGATAGACATACCCTCCAAAATAACCGTATCGTATGACATAAATAAAGCACGTGGCTCGGAATCTACCCTCACCAAGCTACTAGTTTTCAGCCATATTTCTAAACAACACCAGGCTGCCTTCTCAACTGCAAGTTGATTCCATCAAATACCTGATTCCCCTGCCCTACCGAAGCAGCTGTTGAACTAAGATGGTCAGCTCCATCATCCGTTGTGGCATCACAAGATCTCAGTTCTGTGCTTACGAAGGAATCTATACACTGAAGATAAAGTCCTGTCCTTAATCAACCTAAGGGAGAAAGGTTTCCATTACCTATTATATTACCTCAGTGTCTACAGCTGTAAAAAATTTTAATTTTTAATTTTAATGATAAAAAATTTTAATCATACCCAAATTCCTAGAAATAATACTAGAAATATAAATAAATAGTACATGACATGCCCTGTTGGCCTGCTGAGATATTTGTCACCTGGGCATGGCAGGGAAGGGGACTCTCCTTTGCCCTTTCTCCTGTTCCCCCCTTTGCCTGCTGACGAGCTGAAGGAGCCCGTGTCCCCCAGCAGCGGTGACCGGATTGTGTACGGATGGTAAGAACCAGGGCAGGCACAGAGTAGAAGGAGCCAAGGGGCTCCCTGATGGATACTGGCCCCTGACATGGACTCTTTCTGGAAAGTGATTCTCAGGACCTTGAGGGATGCGGGAAATGGAGGGAGGGAGTCAAAAGCAAATTAATAAGCAGGTGAAGGTCATTTTCAAGACCATTCCAATCACCTTTCGTCCTTTAAGAACCTTCTCAACACCCCCAGGTGACTTCAGCTATGCACAGCCCTGGAATGAACACCCTAAGAGGGTCTGGGGCATCGTGCTATCCCCACATCTTTCCCTCCTTCCCACCCCATCTCACTGCCCCCTTGGTCCCATCAAAACTCCGCTGACAATAGGAATAACTTGCAAGCATTTCCCACTTTCTGTTTTGCCTGAGGTTATACACTCGCTTTAGCTTACCTCCTAGACTACAAGTCCTTTGAGGAGAGAAACCCTCCTATGCTCAGTGCCTCACACATATAAACACTTGTTGAAGAAATGAAGGAGGAAATGATCTCAGCTCCCGCCCCCAGGCGAGAAGGAAAATAACATCTGCTGAATAACGACCATGCATCAGGCACTGGATATACTGTATTCTCCAACACTCTTTCATAACCTAACACCACCACTGGGTTCCTACTGTTTCAAAGATGAAGAGATCAAGACTCACTGAGGCCAGGGGCTTTGCACTCTTCCTTCCGACTAGTGACACTTCATGTCCAGGCTGGATCCTCTTGTCATTCAAACTCGACACGAAGGCTACCTTACAGAAAAGCCTTTCCTCACTACCCAATCTAAAAGCACCCTCTAGTCCCTATTCCGTCATCCTGATTTATGTATCTCTTTTCATCCCATATATGGGATTTACCTGATCTGAAATTACCTTGTTCATTTATTTGTCTCCCCTCAAGTAACCCCATGGGAACAGGCACCTTACCCACTGGCTCATTGCTTTACAAGAGCTGTGTCTAAACATAGTAGGTGCTCACTAAAGGTTTATTAAATGAATTAGTGAGGGAGGGAGGGAGTGAGTGAGTGAATGAATGAGTGACAGAGGGAGGAAGAGAATAGGATGACTCAACCAGTAAGACCCAGGGAAGAATTTAAAACTGATGCTGTTTGATTCCAAGCCTGTGTTCCTTCTTGCTAATCATACAAATCACTTGAAGTGTTTGCTTAATACAGATTCCCAGGCAGCTTCCCCTGCGATTCTGATCCCATAGAACCCAAACTGCGTATTTTATTAATATTAGTGATTCCTGCGTCCGTGCAAGTTTGGAGAACACAGCAGCATATTACATGTTTTGTGATACATCGGCTATCCCTTACTGGTTAACATACTGCCCCCCAAACTTAGAGATTTAAAACACAATCATTTATGTAGCACATAATTCTGTGGGTCAGCAATTTGGGCTGGGTTCGGTTGGATAGTTCTGCCGATCTCAGCTGGGTTAGGATGTGGATCTGTGGTCAACTGGTGCGACTAAGTTAAGGAGGTGATGTAGGGGAACAAACCGCGGATTAACCATCCAAGCTGATTCGTGTGGTGGTACTCATGGTGTTCCAAAAGCAGTCAGAGAGAGCAAGTCCCAAACACAAGCGACTTTCAAGTCTCCGCTCGACATCATGCTTGCTATCATCCCATTAGTCAAAGCAATTCATGTGGCCGTGCCAAGAATCATCCAACAGGAAAACTACTCCAGGGCTTGATACAAGGAGGCATGAAAGAATCACGGGGCTATTACTGCAACCTCCCTCTTGTGACCTTGCCCCTGGTGGTGGAATGGAGATGGGAACGGTGAGAAGTGGATGGATTTCTATTATAAGAAGCAAGTGGAGCCCGCAGGACCAGGTAATTGATTAGCATCGAGGATGAGGGGAACGGAGAACCATTGGGTGATTTCTAGGTTTGGGGTCTGAGCAACTATGTAATGACATTTGTTCACGAATAGACGGTAGGGGAAGCAATAAAACCTATCCTTTCCCACCTCTGTGTCCACAACTGTGTACAATAACCATCCTCAAAATGCCTGGTTTCAGGACCCTTTCAGACTCTGAAAACTCATTCAGAACGCTAAATTGCTTTTATTCGTGGGGATGATGTCTAGTGATTAATATATTTAAATTTTTAAATGAATATTTTAAAATACTTACGACTCATTTTTAAAAAACAACAAACGTCTATTACCTATCACCATAAATAATACAATTTTATGAAAAACAACTTTTCTAAAACAGAAAAGAGTGATAAGAACGACATTGTTTTGTGGTTTTGCACATCTCTCTTAATATGTGGCTTAATAGAACACAGCTGAATTCTCATTTCTGCTTCTGCATTTGGTCTGTTGAGATATTTACTTTAGTTGAAGCCTATGAAGAAAATGCAGTCTGGTACAGTTACGTAGTTGGAAAAGAGCATTTCATAGCTTTTTTCAGATAATTGTGGATATTCTTCAATACTATACCAAAACTCAACCGTGGTCGTTTCTTAAAAGTTATTTGTGATATGGAATCGGGGGACTATATTGATGAACTTTTCCCTACTTGGTTTCATAAAAATCTATTCATCTATTCTGTACTTTGAATGGATCTTTGACTCATGCATTGATTATTTGGAAAAGATCGGTTCATTAATTTATGCAAGTCTTCCAATTGTTGACTCTGTCATTACATAACATCAAAAAAGTCACATTCATTAATATCACCACCAACCTCATCAAAAATGCCTTTAAGCATTGGGAAGCTGTCAACCTCATAATGGCAGGTACAGGTTTTCCAAAATTCTAATTTTCCCTGAAAGCTCAGATTTTATCATTGGCAACAAATACCGTCAGTTGTTTTCCTAGAAGTGACAGGCTCCCCTCATTCATTTTTAAAAGAAAATGTCTGCCAAATATTCAAGTTTGAATAACCAGTTTGCCTGTCAGACGTTTTCAAGTAAAAACTAGTGTTTCATGAAAAAAGCAGCTCGTTCAGCTCACAGCTCCATCACATACCTATTTCTCCTCCGACAATATTGTACTTCACTATGCAAGAGAAATGTTTTCTGCGTACTTCCTGCCTTTTTTAAACTTTATTTCTTTTTGAGAGAGACACAGAGAGAGTGAGAGGGGGAGGGGCAGCGAGGGAGAGAGACAGAGAATGTCAAGCAGGCTCCGCACTGTCAGCACAGATCCCGATGTGGGGCTCGAACTCACAAACTGTGAGATCATGACCTGAATGGAAACCAAGAGTCGGACGCTTAACTGACCGGGTCACCCAGGCACCCCTGTACTTCCTGCTTTTTTACACCTAGTATTTAAAAAGATGCATACTCCACGGCCAAGATCTAATAAAATAATTTTTAATGCTTTGTTAAAAACATTCTTATGTGAAATTGGCATTTGGTTTTCGCTGGGTTTTATTTTGTTTGTTGTCTTTTGCTATGAGCGTTCAGTGGTAAGGAATGCAATGAATAGTAGCACAGTTTAGGGCCACTGCCTTGATCCTGCTAAGGCACCAATAGTTTGTCCCATCATTGCTTTGGCACCATTAGTGCAAATGTCACAACAAAGACAAATGACATCTAAGGTTATTGTGAAAATAGTTTCTACTCCACAGATTTCCCCCCCTTAAATAGTCTTGGGGACCCCAAAAGATCTGTGCATCACACTTTGAAAGTCAACCTATCCTGTGCAAATTTATATAGACAAAATTAATATAGTTAGAGACATGAATATCTACAGAAAGATTTTGCTTTCCCCAATCCCTCCCACTATGTATGTGCAAGAGGAAATATCCATCTCAAGAGTACACTGCAAAAATAAGTCATTTCTCTGACAAGTATTGGACACACATCAATGAAAGCAATTTGTGTGTATAAAAATAGTCCAAAGCACAGTAAAGGCGAAAAGACAGACATTTGCAGATGAAAATCTAGGGGTCAGTTATGGAACGACATTGGCCTGGGTATGAGACAAGACCCCAATGCCACCATGGAGAGCAGAGGGATATGGAATGCGAGAAAGATCCGAATGGCATGGCTATCTGAGTAGAAAGGCTCTTGGAAGCCAAATTTTGAAGGGCAAAAAGAGACAAAGATTGAGCAGGAATGAGGAAAGACTTGTCATATAGAAGTTATTGTGTATACAAAGAAGAGCCTGATATGGAAGATAGAATCATTAGCGGTTACAAATACCAGTTCTGGAGAGCAAGTGACCTGATCTTGAGTTCTGGTTCTGCCAGGTTTTGGTATGATTATAGATGCACTATGATTTAGGACGAGTAGTATTATCTCTCTATGCCTCAGTATCCTCTGCCATGAAATGGGTATAACGGTATCTTTTCCATTGGATGGCCATGAGGAGTAATGTGACCATAGGTACAAAATGCTTTGCAGGATGTCCAATCCCATGGCAGGCTCTCTTTAGATGTTCTCATTAGATGCAGTGGGGAGTGGAGGACGGAGGAGGGAAATTGAGGATTTGACACGGCCTGGAGGAAGGACAGGCAAAGTAAAACAGCAGAAATGGGATGAAAAGGGCACACAGGTATTCAGATGTGATGTCTGAAAAGGAGGAAGCTGAGAAGCGGTTTAAGGAGACCTTGGAACAGCTGGCCAAGAGGTTCGGATTAAATATTTAAACAGAAAAAGAGTCACGGAGAGATCCTGGCCGGAAGAGTGAATGATTTTTTTTTAAACGACGTATTGCAGGAAAACTTCCCCTGACCCAGTGTAAATGGAGGGGAACAGGCGGGGCCCAGAGACCAGCAGCACTGCGGGAGGCTGTCAGTGAAAGCATGTCCGAGGTTGTAACTTTTGGGTGGAAAGTTTCGTAAATAAAAGAGATGTCACAAATGAGGAAAATGACACCAAGAGAAGAGACGAAACAACCCCAGTTGCTGGTGTGGCACAGCCTCTCCACGGCCTGAGTCACCGTCCAGCCGCCCGCTTGTAACCCTTACCTTCTAAAGGGATCAGTAGACTTTCATATCACATTCTAGAGAAACACAAGTGGGACTCGCCTCCTCTGGGTTTGAAACTGCAAAGCCAAGCGCACACACACACAAAGTGTGGCACCAATGACTGTGTAAGCGACTTCAACCTCTAAACTCATCCTAAGGACATTAAGATGAACTCAGAACACTTTTCCCAGCCCCTGACCACTCACCAACCTCATCCCCTGACACTTACCCCACCTTCTCAGGAGTTTTTCAGTTCAAAGTGACTGGAAACCAATTCGTACCAGCTCAAGAAAGCACATGTGGTGTTGCTCAGGGTTGGGGCCAAGGGAAAAGGAGGGGAGAGAACACCAAGGCACATACAATGGATAACTCAAGGAGTTCCATTCCAGCCAGATCAAGCTGATCCAAGTTTTCCAAACACAAGCTCTCTCTCTAACCTCAGAGATGGAGGCTGCAACATGAGGCCACGCCCATCTTCCCACAGGATCCCAACCAGGCTTCCTCCTGCTTCCTTTCTCCCACGTCACCCGTCACCCGTCTCCTACTCCAGGAAGCCCTCTCCTGATCCCCAGCCTCTTCCCCACTTGCCGAGGTGCCCTCTTCCTTTCTCCAGCCTCCTGGGGCTCTCCTTTCGGACCTTGGCCTCCAAGAGTGGGACCCAGAATCCCTTGGGAGCAGGATAGGAACACAGAAGCTTGGGTCCTGCTCCAGACCAACCAACTCAGAATCTGCATTTTAACAAGATCTCAGGTGATTCCTATTCACATTACAATTTGAAAAGCACAAGAAATGAGAGAACTGGCCAACATAATAGTGCAACAGTTGCTTATTTACATATCATTCTCCTTGAGGACAGCCATTTTTGTGGCTAACAGGTTCCTTGCAGAGAGCCGGCTACATCATAGATGTTTAACGCTTGCTGGATACATACAGGAATAACTAAAGAACATGTGGAAGGTGATTTTCTCTTGCACATTTAGGAGCAATTTCTAGACCAGAAGCCAAATAGTTACCCAGGACAAGATTCATTTTGTCTTTGTCAGCAGCAGAGATATTTAAACACATAGACAATAAATTCATTTTAAAGTCCTTATTTCTAAATGCCTACTTATTTATATCAGCTACACCTGTCCCGTTATTGAAAACTCCCCTTTGGTTTTACAGAGAAATTAAAATATTCTGATAGTCAGAAAGTGCATAGGCTCTAGGAATAAAACCATCAAAAAATATATATTTTTTTAATTAGGTCTTAAACGTTGACCAATGAATCTTTATGACAATTATTGACTTTGTAAAGCTCCCCCTAGATTAATGTGCAATAGAATCTGTGCATCTTAAATTTTTTTTTTCAATCAATGTTTTCATTTGAGGTCCCCCCCCCTGCCTTTTTTTTATCTTTTCAACAAACAGAGGCGGTGGTAAGAGTAGTTTGTCATTTTTAAGGCACGAGGATTAGGCTTTGACTAATTGGAAGATTCGCCCATTATTTAAATGAAACTTGTTTGCAATTTCATCATCCGTGTGGATCTAGAAAGGCGGCTGACTGGCCCATCAATTTGGTTAGAAAAGAATAAATGAATAAGGAGACTGACAGTGTTCTCTCGTGGGAGGCTCTCTGTCGCTATATTGTTTCTCCAGTATTAATTATCCACGTAAAAATAATTCACTACGCTGCACTATTATCTGCCCTCCGCTAAGCTCCCCAGTCAGCTGCCTCCTGGCCTGCCTCTCCCTGCACATTTACATCTCCTGATGTCAGCAAGTGCTGTGCATTGATGTGTTCACTGTCAACAACACCCTGGGAAATCACGGCTCCAGGCAGCCAAGAGTTATTTTGGCTTGAGGCTGCTTCTGAAAGCGAGGTTAGCTCTCATCCACGCGGTGGGAAAGACTCATTTACAATCCTCACACCCCTTCTCTGCTTAGGGTTTTAAAAGATAGGGCCGGCACCTTGTGCGTGAGCTTTGAGATGAGGTGTACGGGGAGGTGTCATCGACAGGTCATTGAGGAGTTCAGATGACTCAGAACTGACCGAACGGGAGAGAGGCAGAGAAGAGGAGGAGGAGAGGGGGAGGCTCACTGGACCACCCCCGACTTGTTCTGTGAAAGAGTTCCAAACCATTAGTATTTAAAATTTGACCTGGCCTTCCACGCGCTGCTGAAATGGTGAGGGCGGAGGAGTGGATTCCGATGACAGGCAAATGCAGGTCTGACTTTGGACCCAGAGAACAGAAGGATGCAGAGATACAGAAAGGCGCAGTAAAGGGCAGGGCGATGGGACTTGGAAATGTTCAGATGAGGTTCAAAGCCATAGGGTTTCCGCGCTATGGGTGTTAAGGGGCTTTTTCTTTCTGCCCGTTCAGACAGACTTACGCATTCCCAATTACGGTCTGAGCTCTATATTAAACTCAATCACAAACTCTGTGGATTAGCCCACTAAGGCCATCGTAAGGAAATACCATTGACTGGGTAGCTTAACAACACGCGCTGACTTCTCACTGTCCTGGAGGCTGAGAAGTCTAAGATCAAGGTTCAATTCTGTTCCTGTTGACGGCCCTCTTCCTGGCTTGCAGACAGCCACCTTCTCCGTGTCCTCCAATGTCAAGAGAGGGACAGAAAGGACATTGGTGTCTCTACCTCTTCTTGTAAAGAACACGAATCCCATCACGATCTCATCTAAACCTAATTACCTCCCAAAGGCCACACCTCCAAATTCCATGATATCGGGGGTTAGAGAGTCAACATTCGAATTTTGAGTAAATACATTTAGCCTGTAATTCTTGGCTAAGAGTTTACCTACCATGAGGTAACCTACTAGAACGGACTTTTCATTTGTTTTTTACCCTTAACCAAAGTCTTTCTCTGGATGCTTTGCATAAGGAGTTCTCAATAGAGCGTGGAACTTCATCCCTCCAGCCTCGCGGTCCTCCACTGCCCACGGGGGTCCCACACCCTACCCTTTGCGCAGTGGGCCCACCCACTCACCTTTCACACCAGGACACCCTACTCCCCTCACCTCTCACTTGGCTGCTCCTACTCACCCCTCAGGACCCAGCTTAGGTAACGCCTCATTTTCCAGATGGACATGTGCCTTCTCTGGGCTTCCTAGCACTGGGCCCTCTCCCATTCAAACATTTATTAGTCTGTCCTGTAAAGTTGCTAGTCACCTTTGCATCCCAACACAAAACATGGCAACCGCCTCTGGGCAGCCTTCAAAACTACTTCATGAAATAATCATGATTGTCTCCTGAAACCCAGTTATAATACCTGAAAGAAAAGAGAAGTGGGGGGGGGGGGTCAGAGTAATGGTTTTCTTCTCCTTCCTGTCCCCCCTTCTCTCTCTCTCTCTCTCTCTCTCTCTCTCTCTCTCTCAGAATGACCAGGTTTTCTTATTCAGTGGAAAGGAAAGTAGGATGGGGACAAGCAGACAGAAAGTACCAGCTTCATTCTTGGTCTCATTCTTTTCATTCTAGGGCTGGTTCTCATCCCCCCACCCCCACCCCCAACTCCCACAGCCCAGCTAAAGAAAAAGGTAGTCCTTTCTCTACACGAGGGATCCCTGTTCCCCATCCCCCAACCCTGACCAAAGCAGGAAGTCCTGAAGCAGGTCTGGGATCTTCAGAGTGTTCATTTCCTCCTCCTACTTTTCCTGGTGGCACACTGCATATACCCTTGGTGTGGGAGAAGTCCCAACCAACAGAGGGGAAGCTTCCAGAGCTGACAGAATGAGTGGCCCAGGAGGCCTCTGCTGCTTTCCTCATCAATTCTACTTTTGGGATCACATCCAAACATCGCCACCTCTACTCTCCATTCAATGTATTTCTACTTTTGTTTTGGCCAGCTCTCGTTTTTCATCTCTGGGTGTTTTCTTGCCCATTCTCCAACTTTCACAATCAATATTCATCCAAAAAGGAAGTCCCATTGCTTGGAGTAAAGTCAGTTTCTTGCCCACATTTTCGGTGCCTGACTTACGGTACATTCCAGAGCCTTCCCCCACATGGCCCACCACACGGCCCTCAAAAACCCTGTGGTCTCACGTATGACAACACGACTGCACTGTACGCTCCCAAATGGGGAAGATGGTAAAATTTCTATTTTGTGTTTTTACCACAATTTTTTAAATGAAAGCGTTTCTCAAGTTTAACAATAATTACTAACAACAACAATAATAATAACAATAACAACAGCCCCGTAGTCAGAAATATCTACCAGATTTCCTTCTACCAGGTTACCTTCCTGGTAGCAGAGGGCAATTTTCAATAGAAAACTCAACGAATTATCTCTACATGTTGTAAGTTCAATTGTGTTCCCCTCAAAATCTGTGTTCAAGTCTTAATCCCTGGAACCTCTGAATGCGATCTTATTTGCAGACAGGGTTATAGGAGACGTAATGTGTTCAGGTGAGGTCATACTGGAGTAGGGTGGGCCCTTAATCCAATAGGACCGACGTCCTTATAGGAAGAAGACACGCACGCACACGCGCGTGCAACATGGAAATGGAGGCAAGGACGGAAATACCGCGGGTGCCAGCCAAGGAACACCACCAGAGGCCAGAAGCTGGAAAGGCAAGGGAGGATTCCACCTCCGATCCTTCAGAGATCCTGGCCCTGCCAACACCTTGATTTTGGGTTTTTGAGGGCCGTGCGGTGGGCCATGTGGGGGAAGGCTCTGGAACGTACCGTAAGTCAGCCCTTCTATGTGCTGCCTTTGGACCCCAAGTCCCCCAGGCTGTGAGAGAATACATCCCTATTGTTTTCAGTCACCCAGTTTGTGGCCCTTTGTCTGGCAGCCCGAGAAAGCTGGTATACCATGTACATAAACCCCCAGAATCTTTGGGAATTTGCTTTTCTGTTGCACAAAACTTACTTTCTGCCCCCTGCATCATCCCTCCTCACATAAGCACAAACGTAGTATCTCTGGAGTAGTGATTCTTCATGGTCTCCAAACAGTTGCCTCCGCCTCTATGGCACCAGCGGAATGTTCTCTTTTTTTAATCGACAAGAACCTAGATCCTTTGGCTTTTCCATATGACCAAATTCCCCTAGTCCCTGAATGATTTTCACTGCTTTTGCTTTACCTTCTTCATTGCTACAACATCCTTTTTACACCAAAGTGATAAGAATTGAAGATGATATTCAAAATGAGACTCTGCTAGCCCTTTCATATAATGGTAGAATAATTCTCTTTGACTCAAATTCAATATATTCTATTCACACCTCTCAAAGCTGTTGGTACATTTTTGTATTGCTTTATCATTGTGGTTTCAAGTACCAGCTATTGTTACATGGGAACCACAGACTGCTGGCAGTTTAGAGGTTAGAACCCCTTTGCTGTTGGCCCCCCACTTCCTCATTGTCTGAAATCACACGCTAATGACATGCATTTATTATGCACTTCATTCAATATTACAGATTTTCTAGAGCAATTAGGTCACATACATAAAGGGGAAGCCCCTTCCACCCCAAGGCTAGGGCAGAAATGAAAACTAACATTGATCGAACACCAACTATTCCAGGCACTTTCCATCCATGATCTCTACATCCCGGTAAGTTAGCTATTGGTTTTATTATTTCCGTGTTATACCTATAGACTCAGAGCAGGAAGATAACCTGACCAAAGGCACTGTTCGTAGGTATCAGAACCAGGGCTGGAGCCTAAGTTGGCACAGCCCTTCCTCGGGACCACATCACCACACAGCAGAGGACAGGTGACATTATTCTCCTCTGCTTGGGGAAAATTGAGAACCAAAGAACATAAATAATAAGTCAAAGAGGCTGTGTGTGATACTGGAAAGAGCACTGTACTAGGAATAAGGAACCCTTATTCTAGAATCGGAACCAGCTCTAGAATCAGCCTTTCTTTTAAGCTTGTAAAGATCATAAACTGAGCTTGTTTTATTTGCCCATTGCTGTGTGATGTTGAGCAAATTGCTGACCCTTTCTGGACTTCAGACTTGTCATCCATAAAATGGAGGGCTTGGAGAAGGCGACCTCTTAGCCCCTTGAACTTTCATCTCAATTAGCTCTGAAGCGGGAATTTCGGGGAGCAAGGTGGGGGGGTCCATCCCTTTGTGCCTTTAGTTCCTATGTACCATCCGTGCTCCATGTTCATTGTGTGTGCTTCGTATTCATTCTCGCAGAATACTTTCGAGTTCATATTAATTTCTTTTCATTTCAATTTCTTGGGCTCTTGGTTTTCCCCAGAGTGAAGGACGTATGACAAAACAAGGACCAAGAGGCTCGTTGCCTTTCTGTCAAATTCCCACGCGGGCAGAGCCAAACCACGCTTGTCCTGCTGTGTCAGCGACAAGAGGACACTGGGGAGGGGCCGTTGGTCCAGTTCCTACAGCGCAGCCAGTCACCCCTGGCCACGCGCTGCAGTTACCATGGCAACCGTTGCACTGTGCTCCATGGAGGCCACAGGTCACAACTGCAGATGCCACCACCAGCAGACGCATGCCCTCCTCCCCTCCCCAACGTGCCCTGACTCAGCAGCACCGGTCACACACCCCGGCCACAAGCCACCAAAAGCAATCACTTAGATCGAGGTCAAAAGTAGACACCAGCCGGGAGCTCCTCTCTCCATCTCCCTACCAGACCGAGAATAAACATTGGAAATATGGTGGCTCCCTCTTTCATGTGATGGAAGAAAAGCCATCGGACGACGCTACCCAGCACACCACATGACAAACATATTTGCCCCCAGAGAGAAAATTAAGAAAATGACGACATTTCCTAGAGCTATGAGTTAACAGTTATCCTTTTTTTAGTTTGAAGACGTGGATGTAAGATTTGCAGATCCTGCCAGTGCCTTTAACGTGTAGACATATTACCAGGAGATCTGGCTAAAAATGAGGATTCTGGTTCGGAGGTCTGGAGCAGGGAGGCGGTGGCTGAGCGCCTAAATCTCTTGTCAGCTCGCAGGTGATGCCAGGGCTCCTGGTCCATGGACCACACGCTGAGTAGCAAAGCCTTAGACGACACTAGCTCCTACCACACATCAAGCCGACCCTGTCCGATCACTGCCATTTATCATTTCAGTAAGGAATCGGAGTAAATATTAGCTGGTTCAGAGCACACATTTCTACAGGGCAGAAGTTACGTCTGCTCGGAATGGAGATAATAGCTACAATTTATCGAGAGCTTGCTCTTTGCCAACACACACACACACACACACACACACAGACACTCCACACAACAGCCTTTGCAATGTATTGTTAATCAAAATTTAAAACTAAGGGAACTGAGGCTCAGATCTGTTCTGTGACCTACCCAAAGTCACACTGTCGGGAAGTGGTGAAGCCAGATGCAAACCTACCTGTGTTTCTCCATACTCTTATGCTTTTCTGTCAGCACACTGCTTCTCTGCGTGGCGCAAGGTTCCATGGCACAAGGCAGCACATAGAAGGGCTTACTGCACACTGCTTCCTGACAGCAATGATCTTGCCATGATTTTCTGTGCCCCTGGTTGCCATTGCTTCAGGGGAGGTCACCAAGAGAAACCCAAACAGGGGTTTTCAACTCTAGTCAGCCCCGCGGCTATTGTTTTAGAGATCTGGGTTTTCCTTCATGGAACAACAATTTATTAAGTGCTTCCCACACGTAAATCATGTCTTCAGAAGAAGCAAAAGATATAGGCTCTGCCCCTTCATGCTAGCTCTTGTGCCTGACTTTTAACCTCTTCTTCTCTGAGTCTCAGGATCATGGTGTTTACCCCAGTCTGGGCCCAGACTCTCCCACATCTTGAGAAGGCTTCTCGACACCAGGACTGAACTTCTGAGGTGTCACTGATGGAGACAAACATTCCCATTTGGTGGTAATGCGGGTCCACAGCAGGCTGGTCTGAGCCGGAATAGACAGGCCCGTCTCTAGAGTCAGACATCCCGCTCTTACAGAGTTTCACTCCAGCACTTACTGGAAGCGTGGCCATAGAAAGATTATTTACCCTTTCTCAGCATCAGAGTCGGGATTATTAACACCCACCTCAATGACTGACTGGAAAACTGTGCCAGTTTCACAGTCCCAGGCACACGGGTACTCAATGAGGACTGGTTTCCTTCCTCCCACTATGAAACCGGTCAAGGTATGAAAATGAAAAACTCAAAATGAAATCAAGAAGTAGAAGAAAGGGAAATAATAGCAGGGCAGAGCTGGGGCAGAAAGGAAGTGTGGTTCTTTGTAGGAGAGCGGGCATACCTGATCGGAAAAGGGTAGAGGGAGGTATAGAGCCGGCAGGTAGACAGCAATCACGTGGCCAAAGTCATGGTGGACAGCCAGGAAGGAAAACAAGGAGTCAAAAGCTGAGCCAGCCCAATTCAGCAACTGGGATTCTTCCAGGGAAGCATGTTGTATGAACAAGCTAGCGAGAACAGTCTTTCCTTTCTCCTCTTCCTCCTTCCTTCTTCTCTTCCTCCCACCATTTACACACATACATGATCATCTTAAAAAAGTGCCCACTTGTGCCACCTCTTGATTTTAAGTGCCATATCAA
Organism: Panthera onca; assembly: GCF_046562875.1. Lineage (NCBI taxonomy): Eukaryota > Metazoa > Chordata > Mammalia > Carnivora > Felidae > Panthera > Panthera onca. The sequence goes on from NC_138343.1 coordinate 139,921,354, forward strand.
GGAGGCATACGGGACTCTTACGGGATCCCTAACTCCTCCTTACGGTCTTCAGATGAACTCACCAGCGTGCACTCTTTACCCATCAATTCTAGGACACTGTCAAACTTGTATCCCCCACGCTCACTTATATAGAACACACGCATCAAAATACATTTACCGCAGACAAATGGGTTTCACCTAAAGAAACACAGGAAAAAGAGATTTTTTTTTCATCGCTTTCCCAATGAGTGAGGCAGTACTCATTCTTCTATGTATTCAGACAATGTCAGATTCTGCTGGATGGCCACTACATCTCCTCCCTCTCCGCAATATTTCCCAGGCTGTCCTCTAATTCAGTAGGGCCATGTGACCAGATTCTGGATGACGGGTAGAGGCAATGGATACCAATCAGGCCTGGTCCATGAAAGCGCCTCACACAACCCTTGCTTCAGTTTTGAATGAGGTCAAGGTGACCTGAAGCCACAAGAGGACAGAGCCACAGAGAGGAAGCAGTCTGGGTCCCTCAGGCGAAGCTTGGGGGGGTAGCCACCTGACCCACGTTAGACTATGACATGAGCAAGAAATAAGCTTCTATTACTGAGAGGTGGCGTGTCTGTTATGGCAACTAGTCTGATTTCTTCTTCTGAAAACAGCAACATAAAGCTCGTGACTGATGCTCACCCTAGACCGGGGTCAGCCCCCACCATCCCCAATCTGGCAGAGCCACAGGTACTAAGGACCTTCAGCCTTCATGGAAGTGCAATCCCGCGCGATTTATTTCTAAACCAAGCAGCAGATTTCCTGCAGTTTGGGCCAAATCCTACCAAGGTTTATTGTTCAGACACTGAGAAGTGACTGACGACCGGGAGAATCCTCTCTCCCCTGGCCCCAACCAGTCCCAAACGGCTCTGCCTCCTTGCCGAGCTGCCTGTTATATCCCAACATAGAGTTCCATATCGCACCCAACTTGGGCATTCCAGCAAGCGTCTGCCTACGGATTAGAATCATAGAAAGAGAGGAGGAAAGGGGAATTGCATCGTACAGTAGAACCTGTCCTTGCGATTGCTAAGCTTCGCAATGCATTTTCACTGGATTTATGCGGGCCATCACACGCCGAAGACCAATCGTCTACCGCCCTCTCCCTCTGTGACAGGTTTCTGATCCGACATGATGGTGGCTTTCAGTATTTCTCAAGAGCAAGACTTCTCAAACCTTCATGTGTACACAAACTTCATGGGAATCTTTAATATGAAAATGTGGACTCAGTGCGTCTAGCGTAGACTCAAGGTCTTGCATTCCTAACAAGCTCTTGGGTGATGCAGATATGGCAGATTGCAAGCTGAGCTTTAAGTGACAAGGCTCAAGAGGAAAAACAGGACTGATAAAGTGAGACAGATGATAGCCCTGAATTCCTTCTCACGCATCTTTGCCTACCATCCTCCAATAAAGGGGATTTCACCCGTTTAGAAACGATGGTCTTCTTGTGAGTCCCCCACATGGGAGCTTCCACTTCTATTTTCCTGTGCTGATAAATCACGGGAAATGATTGATCACAGGAAATTATGGCCACACCCAAGCGCAAGCACCCCAGAATTTTCCTCTGCCCTCTGTAAGCTGGTCATGAGAGGTCAGAGATGAGAAGAGGAAGGGTCACCTTCCAAATCACGGCAAAGAGGATTTGCAGTTCTCTATCTGGGGCCTCAGAGCCAATTCTGAGATCTAGAATTTTCAAACCAAAGTGCTGGGAGGGAGCACGGAGACAACCTTGGAAATCTTCTAGTCTTGCAGTTTGGGGACTTTATTTCAGTTGTAGAATCCTTCCTTTCGAGGCAGGCATGCATACAAAAAGCTCAAAATTAAAGGAAATTAAATGCAGGAGGTCTCAGGGAGAAGACAGATGACGCATTCAGACTCTGAGCCCATACGAAGGACTTGCCGTGACTTGCACCCCACGTGTGGCAGGGGCAGGAAGAGAATGGCATTGTTTCCCCTACCCCCATTCATCAGGGCAGCCTCCCGAGAAAATGGCGGTGGGGTAGGGAGAGACCAGGCTGGCGTTCAGGTGAATCAGGATCTGAATCACGACTTCACCACTAATCATCTGTGTGGCATTGGACGAGTGACTTTCCTCTGTGCACTTCTATTTTCTCATGAATAAACTAGATGGCTCCTATATTCCTATACGGCTGGGCTGCAGCTCCAGAAACCACAAAGTAGGGAACTCAATTCAACTCTTTATGTGTTGTTAGGTGCTAGGGATTTTCTTTTTCTCTATGACAGAGCCAATTACGCCGTCAGAGTACATCCTTCCACGCCTAGGTATCTCTCACACCCGGACTCTTCTCCTGCGTGGCCCCACATCATTCCCCATCCGGGGTGTGTTACCTCGGCCGCAGAGCTGAATCATCTAAGGAGCTTTTGAAAATAATCCCTGGATTCCAACTCCAGAGGTTTAGAATTAATTGCTCAGGGGCGTGCCCTGGACATAGACATTTTTTTAAAGCTGCGCAGGTGATTTTAATATACGGCCAAGGCTAAGAGTCATTTCTCTAGACCCGAGAACCTCTACGGTGCGAAGAAACTGATGGGATCCGTAACGCTCAATGCCGACCACACATGAGAGTCACCTTGGGAGCTTTAGAACTCACCGAGTCCCGGGCCCCATCCCACATCAAGTAAATCAGAATCTCCAGAGGTACCGACCAGGCGTTAGTATTTTTCAGAACCTCCAGGGTGATTCTAACGTGCAGCCAAGATTGAAAACCACTGGTGTAGACCAAAGGTGTGGCCAGAAGCAATCACTGGAGAAAGAATGACTGAATGGCTATTCTGTGGGTAAAAGCAAAGGAATAAGGAAAAATAGTCTCCACTCACATGGCCATATAATGAGGGCCTTTTTTTTCAGACTCTGATTCTACCTCATCTATTTGCCTACCTTTTCCAACTGTTAGTTGCTTACCTGCCTGCCAATATTTGTGCGTAGGCTCGAAGAGTTTACAGTCAATAAAGTATCCCACCTGCAGACTTAAACAGGGCTATTATCTGGCACAATGTTGGTGTGATTGCTTCTGTATTGCAGAATGATTTTATCTGCTGGACTTTCAGTCTGTCAGTCTGTGGGAGAGAGGAGAGCCTGGCAAACCGAGAGCAAGTTAACAAGCCTGGCTGAGGAAATTTATTTGCGATTTCTAAACATCCGCTGCCTACCGTTAGTCTTTTCTGAACATTTGAGATCATCACCAACACATTTTTTTCAGTATGCATATTGTGTTTATTGTGGATATCTAGGACTCTACATTTTTGAAATTCCTAGAACGACTTTCGAACCTGTTTATCACACGAACCAAGCGGAGAAGTTTAATATATTCTGATTTTTTTAATTATTTTAATGTTTGTTTATTTTTGAAGGAGAGAGAAGGAGAGAGAGAGAGAGAGAGAGAGAGAGAGCAAGCGAGCATGAGCAGAGGAGGGGCAGAGAGAGGAGAAGACACAGAATCCAAAACAGGCTCAAGGCTCTGGGCTGTCAGCACAAAGCCCACATGGGGCTCGAACTCACGATCCACGAGATCATGACCAGAAAGGAAGCCGGATGCTCAACCGACTGAGCAAGCCAAGTGCTCCTAACATATTCTCTTTTTAAAGAAGCATCTGACACTAAAAACCAAGGTATATACATGAAGAAATAAAGATCAGGGAGACTATGACACAGTTACTCAAGACTGTACAACTAGATGAAAGAAAAGCCAGAGTAATGAAAATGGCTGACAATTCTTTAATTCCTAGATCCATTATCTATTCCAATGGTCCTCATATTTATTTTTGTTCCACTTTACTAACTAAAATACAAGACAGTTCATCACTTATGAGAACACTAGGATTTAATTTATGGATTTTGTACTCAGCCTTGATTTCCCTTTATCTGTTCTTTTTATTGTCTTTTTATTGTCTTATGTTCAATACTTTTCCAGAGAGTATGTGACAAGGGGGGGAAAAGGGAGTTTCTAGAACCGTCAGTCCCTTTCCAATGTAGTGACCCTTCTGATGAAGTCCCAGTATTGGGGGAGTAGAAAATATTAAATCAATTTGGAGAATTATCTGTAGAATTTGAGTATAATTAGTTCCAAGTTATGTGAGAGTATTATGAACATTTTTGAGTGCCTCCCTAAAATCAATCTCTCTTTTCCACCATCCAAGAGACAGCATGTCGACTTCCCATTGGGCAATATTCCTCTCTAGCTTTATTCAGTCATATGTGGAATACTAAGTCTGAACAAAGAATTACACAAACAAGTCATATTTGTAGGAAGCAATCTGTCAATGAGTTATGGTGAAGGAGAGAGTCAGATTGTAAACAGGTCTACAATCTCCATATTCTGTTGGCTGAAGAGACGTAAGCAGTAAAAGAATTTTCTCTCACATACTCCTTATGGAATAAGGAGAACTATTCCTTATTCCATAGAATATCATGGCTGATAGCCATGATTCTGGCCTCTCCATGACAGGAACTCCTTGCGAATAGTTAGGAGCAGTAATAAAAAAGGAATTAGCATAAAAGCTATACAAAAATATTAAGATAGCAAAGAAAAAGAAAAGAATCAGGAAAAAAATGACACAAAATGCCAGGAAATGAAATCACCCTAAAGGAAAAGTTTTGTTGTGTGTTTTTTTGAATTTTGAATTTCTAAATGTTTTTAAAGTTTTTAATTTAATGTTTTAAGAATAAAATCTCATAGAAATATTTTTGAATGCTTCAAACCTCACTGACAGCAAATGCAGTTTTTTAAGACATTTGTTCTAAGAAACTCGTCAACCAAATAGAACATTGTGATCTGCTCCAGGATTGCCCTAACCTCCACTTGGTGTAACCCCAGAGGAAGAAGGAGGTCACCGAATTTAAACTTGAGCCTCTAACTGGTGGGAATATCTGTTTTAAGTGCCTCTCTCTTCTTGTACAAGGATGGGAAACTTTTATTTCCCATACTGGGAAAAGAAAAAGTATTGGGAATTTTCATACTTACCGCATTTTTTTTTCTTCCTCTGCAAAAAGGAAGGAAATTATGAAATAACTGAAAACAGTCGAGAATGACATCTATTCATAAACCATGTGTGAAGTACTTCCACACACAATTCCTCATACTACCCTTGTCAATCCAGCCTGCAATGCTAGAGCCGTGGCCAGGTATATGCCCTGGCCGACGCCAAGGTGAGAATGAACTTAACACAGGAAGGACCATGCTGAGAGCTCCTGGTAAGCCCACTTCCAGATCAAGCTGTGACTGAGAGCATTTACAAGCCACAGAGAAAGCAAGGTGGACTGATCCTTACACCGTTGGTCACCAAAATCCTGCTGTCAGTGGGTGATTATGAAATCCAACCCTTGGAAATGTTGCTGTCTCCATAGAATTTTATTTCTGCAAATAAGATCTGGAAGATTCACGCACATGAGTGTGGTGAGCTTGGACAGATATCTAAGGCAGGAATCTTAGCATCCCTAATTGCGGGTTCTATTATTTAAACAGTGAATAAGCCAATTCAAATTATTTCAACGAACTTTTATTGAGATTATTCAATATGAAGAGATCTATGGTTTTATAAAACCAAATGTATGGGTGATGGTGAATGTTATTTGATGTTCAGCTAGTTGAGAACTAGGAGAGGTTCTAATGAACCCAGGAAACACATATTTTAAAGGGGAGAGAGAGAACAAAAATTTTCACTTTTTGCCGAATGACTGGAACAAATATGGTCAGTTCTGCTATAATGTGACATATGGGTTCCTAAATAGCACTGCACTATGCAAAATCACACAATAAACACCAGAGGGTTTATGGGGAAAATGAGATTAGGACACAACACTCAAAAACTTAGTGACGTGGAAAAAAAAAAACCAACTTAGTGACATGTTTTTCAAAATGTTTTCAATAAGAACCTATGAAATACAGTGGCACCCAGGGGAGATGGTTAAGAAACAAGCATACCACAGTGAAAAAAGGCATTTTACCATCATCATGTTGTGGGTGTCGAAGGTTGTGAATATTACTCTCAGGTGATGGCTGCAGGTTTTGTGAACCGGATGGGGAGTGCACCGCCATTCTCCTTGTGCGTGGCCGTGGCTCATGACACACGAGGCGAACTGAGCCCGGTGGCAGATATTTGAGGCGTGTGCCTTTCGTGGGTCCCGATGCGGCTTGATTCAGCTGGGCACGGTTGCCCACATCCACCTAGTGTCCCTTGCTAAAGAAATCGGGCGCAAGCCGACATAAACAAAATTCGCTGGGTATTCAACCTGTCCCCTGGTGGATCAATGGCGCTGGAATAAATTCGAGGTTTCAAAACAAGCGTTAGAGCAGAACGGACATATACGCATTCACACCCCAGCTCTTTGGCAACGACGGGCTTCTTCCTCGATTCAAAAAACACCACATTCCCCAAAAAATCGCCTGTGGTTTTACAAGAAAAACGATAATACCGATGGGTTTAAACCTGATCTAGAACCAGGGCCCTTGGCCCCCTCCTGAGGGAGGTTTCCTTTGTGTCTGGCAATGAGTGCCGCATCCACTTCAGTACTTTGGGGAGCACTTGTTAAAACAGCATCGCATACTGGGGGGAGGGGCGCTGAACTAATGTCCCGCAACTGATCTTCCTTTCATCCTCCTGACGCTTCTTGGCACAGCCCCTTAGAACAATAGTCATCCCGTGCCTTAGTTCATCATTTTAACGTTGGCCTTCGCATGTCTAATAGGTGGCGGCCGTCTGGGCGCAATAAGCAATTAAAGCAGATCCTTCAACATTGATGTAAAAACCTAGCTTTCCCCCATACCACCTGAATTATTTACCCTGGGTAAATGCACATTAAGTCACAGGCTCATGGGTGACACACTTTTTCCTATGGACTCATATCCCAGTAAAAGCATCATGTCCGTCAGCTAGTGGTGAATCCTAGGGGCACCGTGAAAGAGTCTGTCCATTCTCTGAAGGAGTCCAGCTTCCCTGGGTTCCGGCAGAAAGAAAAGTGGAAAAGAGAACCCCACGCAAGGGGCGACAGCAGATTCTGCATACATTTCTCTCCCAAAGGACACGGGTCATCCAAAGATGGCACTCACCACGACCCCACGTTTAACACCGAAAGCAAGGGCGTTTGCCTCAAGATAACTCCACCAACCTCTCTTTGCAGGTTTTGGCTTAATTTTGCTTGGCTGTCCATAAATTACTCTGTGGGGTTTAATTCCTACAAAAGAGAATATAATCCAACCTTCTGCTATTAACGCAGCTACAATTTCATTCCTGTGCCAAGCAGCAGGGAGAGAAATCAAACAGTTGGCCCCCAGTGAATTCATCTATATGCCCCAGTTTCCTAACACTCAGCGCGTCTCAGACAATAGACTGGGTTTTAACTCTTTCTTGTCAAGTCTCCATCATGAGCAGTCAGATTACATCCTTCCCCTCACTTCTCAGCTCATTACTCACAAAGAATATCTTTTCCCAGGAAACCTGAGCTAACACACTCGGCAAGCAGTGCTGAAGTTAGCAGTAAAAAGTCGGGTCTCGCCATCAGAGGCACACATTAGCATACGAAATATTTCCATAGGAAGAAAAAAAAAACCCCATCGATTGCAGGAGCTGCCCTCCATTGTCTTAAACGTTGCTGTTGGCAGTCAGAACGTTCACCCACCTCCACCTTGAGATAAGGCACGATCGGATCATGGTAACCTTTTACAGCGATTGTGGGGCCGTGTGGGAGGGAAACCCTAACGAACACGACAGTCCCATTCGATTCTTCGGAAATGAGGGGGAAGGTCCTGTAGACAGAAATCCAGGCAAATGGGGCTGGGGGGACAGTTCACTACTGTAGGCTCCACAAGAATTACTAGTTGCAGGGCACCCCACTTAGCAAAGGACAAAACCCGGCCCTGACCTTCGCTGTGATGTTCCGGAGAGAACTGGGGAAAGGATCCAAATGAAAGGGAAACCGGGGGCCGCTTGACAAGATCCTGAATTTATCGCGCCCGCCCGGCGGTCAGTTAGGCAGGCAAATGAACAGTTAAAAGGCTCCACTGAACCATAATCCCCAATCGTTATACTTAAATGGCTCTTCTCAATATAAAGGAGGCTCTTCAATAACCATAGATCTAATTTCTGTTAATTTTATGTAACTCTAACAGAGTCATTAACATTCGTGGAACCCACTCCACAATGCAGCCCCTCCCTCCGCTGCTCCCCTCATTGCTTCTACCAGCGGATCCCTTGAAAATTTAATTATTACCAGTGGAATTCCTGCACTAACTAAAGGCTTTTGCAATCAAATCAATAGTTGATGAAAGAGTGGTCCGAAAAAGCCATGTTAAATGCATTATGTTCTTCCATTTCCACGTCCCCCGTGTGGCTCCTTTCATGAGGTTGCGACTGGGGACCCTCCAAATACATCACTTTCAGGGAGTTAAAATGTCTAAGTGTTATCCAGAGGTGGCTATTATATATTTATAAGGGCTCCCCTATATGCCTCTTCTGGATTTATTAAGTGCTCTAAGGATCTGTTTGGCTTATACCAGCTACCACAGACTGATCTGAGAAATCAAAGAGGAAATACCCAACTGCAGAGCTGGGCAGGAAGGGAAACGCCCGTGGGTATCTCGACTGCTACAAGGAAAGAGGCCAGTGGCAGGTGTGATTTAGAAACAGAAATAAGTCGTCTCCCACCCTCTTGCCCTACTCATACCCCCCACCGCTCTGCCCTAATGGAAGAGCCCAAATGCTGTGCTGTCTCTCTTTGTGCTTTTCCACCTATGGAGAGTCTCCAGCACAAAATAACGTGCCTTTGGGGAGAAAGAGATGCTTCGGTGTTGTTGTGTCCTTTGCTGCTATTGGTGGACTGGGCTTTGGTGCCTTAATTAGATGAGGATTGTTGCGCCTGGGATGGTTCTATAAAGAAAGCATTTTACCCAGGCCACGTGTGGCGTGCACATCACGGCATTTGCAAACATCCCCCCCCCCCACCACCGTATATGAACATTTTGGGGGCATGTGACCCATGTATATTTATACATGGGTTACCTGATTCTCCAACAGGGCGGTCAAGGGGAGTTGCAGACTGCGTGATGCATGACCGTGCTGCAGACGTTCCTAGAGGCCAGGCTGGAGACGTGAATTTAGATGAATTCTCTGGATAAACAACCAGAGTCCTCTCCTAAAGGGCTGAAAGCTGAATCCTAATATATAGGACCAGGTGTGCAAACATAGGGCAGATCCCCTAATCTCAGTGATACGGGAAGCACTCACACATTATCTGAAAAATTTAGCCGGCCACTATTTTCCTGCTAAATTGCCCAGATAATTACCTCAATTTTCCATTTCGCTTTGACTTAGAAACCTAGTCACAGGATGATAACAGGTCACTGTACAGGGCAGAAGCTTATTTGCTTATTTATTAATAATGCTCATCTATCAACAAGCAACTCCCATGTGCCTGGCACTGCCCTCAGGAAGTTTTATTCTAATTGAAGTCAACACTCAGACTCTAGAAAGATCAGTGAATGTGAACAATGATCCATTCGCAGCTGGATTCAGTGAATGTAATGTCATGAGAGCAGAGGAGCCACAACTCCGGGAAGGCTTTCCCGAAGGAGACAGACTTGGCGTAGACTCTAACCGACCCTCAACTTTGTGTACCTCGTGGAGTAAACAGGTGCCGCTCACAGCCAGCGATGGCCCGAGCCACCAGCCACCTTAGGACAGGCCTGGCAGCCCCAGGGACACAGGGGATCACTCATCACCCCTGGTCACCCACTCAAAGCCCTCCGGTTCAGATGCTTTGCTTTCAGGCAGGTGCATGTTGGGATTTAATTAGGCAGAGAGAAAGACAGGAGGAGAGAGAAGCAGCCTGTGACGTAAACTAACGCATCGTCCCTTAAACAGAGCCCCAGGACCTCATGTGGGTTCAGTGGTTAGCTGTCCGGGCTTCAGAATCGGAAAGTTCTGGATTTTCCACTCTGCCCTCCCCCTACCTGGTGTAGGGTGGGGGCCCTTGGGCAAATTATTTAACTTTTCCATGCTTCCTTTTTCTCATCAGGAAAGTAGGGATATCCTAGTGCTTATCTATTAATATAATTGTTCCTACCGACCTACATTGTAAGAATAAAAGAGATGATGCGAACAAAGCACTCTGCACCGAGCCTGGCGCGTGGAATGTTCGATAAAACCAGCTACGATATTGGTAAGATAAGTGTTGCTATTAGTGTTGCTAAGTGATGCCGGAAGCCAAAGGTCAGCAGCTAAGGATGGGTGGCGGGCGAAAACACGAATTTTCAGAAAACGGAGATGTGCGTATATTTCGCGTATATTTGCTGGCGGGTACAGAAACCTAGATGAAAGAAAAAAGAAATAATTACTTCCGACGCAGAAGCTCTGGTCAACTCAGAGGCACAGGAATGTTTTTAACAGCTGTCTAGGGCCAATTAGGACTCGCATTTCAGACGACACATTCAAACGCTTATCTGCACAGCAGCCTCGTCGTCTGTTCTCTCTCCGTGTTTGTGCATTCACTTTTGCAAATGCATGGACAAGCAGATAAAAAGTTGAATGTCATTGCCAAGGGGGCTACCCGTCACCGTCGTTCCAGCTGCACCGTCTTCACGGAGGGATATGCTAAGTGCCATCATATGCTAAATGCGTCTTTTCCCAACGCAGGGAGAAGAAGAACAAATCATAAATATTTGAGGACTAGCCAGCCAAAGTACCAGAACTTATCTATTACCCATGGTGCAGCCACATCTAAGGAAAAGTTGGTTGTGGAATCTGAGATCAAGCTGAATTTCTCCAAAATAGAAGAGAACACGGTCTCTTAGTCAGTTGCGACATATAAATACGCATAATCTCCAAAAGGAGAAAATAAATGATAAGTTTTCAGGACCTAGCGGGGCCCCAAGTACAAAGCAAGTGATCGATTTAGGCTGGTGATAGATGGCTCCTCCCTATTTGCAGTATGCATTCATCAAAAATGTCTCAGGAAGAAAAAAGGTTTGCAGTTGAAGGACGTCATTAATTGCACATTTTGCCATATTGTTTAGAAATGGGCATTTCAATGCCTAAAGTGAAATGTCCATATAAAATACGTTTATAAAGCATTTCGTTTCCAAGTTACTCTATGTCTATTTATCACTCTGAACTTCTCCATCACCCAGGGAAAACTGCAAGAGCATTTTTACCTCCATTTTACAGATGAAGGAATGAAATCTAAAGAAATTTAATGACTGACCACGGGCCATGTGATTTGGAAAGCACAGGGCCGAGACAAGAACCCGGGTCTCACAACTAGCATCCACCCCTCATTACATATTCTTCTATTACACAGCAATTATTCTAGGTGCGACAGAAGTCAAGGCCGAGTGTCAGTAAGGACCACTGTCCCCGCGGAGCAGCGAGGGATGCCCGGCCAAGCCGAGAAAAGGCATCAGGCCAAGTTTAGGATCGTGAACTGCACAAGCACAAGGATAGCCTGTCAAAGGCAGAATCCAATTATCCGTGTTTACGGGGTGCGTGGAGTGTGAGCCCTGAGGATCCCTAAAGGACACACTAAGGAGTGTGAGATTTCTCCCACAGTTAATTGAGAGCCATCAAAGGATTTTCTTAACTAGGGAGTGATGTAATTAAATATGTATTCCAAAGTCTGGCCGGGGGTTGGGGCTTGGATTTCAGGGAGCTGGAGAGCTGCCGAGAGGCTGGAGGCAGAAAGATAAGTAGGAGCAGAAGCTTGGGAATGTCTTCCATCATAGCTCAGGGTCAGCCTGGGCTTGCGTTCTTCTAGAATGTGGACACTCAGTCTTCCACTGAGCTGTGAATTCCTTGCAGAAACTCATGTTTTATTTACCTTCATATTCCCGGGCTGCAGAGTAGAGTGAGTCATATATTGCAAACCCTGCCTGTAGGACTTCTCTCCCACACGGCCCGGCATCCCCTTCTCCTCAACAGACACAAAACTCAATTACTACCCTGCACCCAAAGATCGCCTCTCTCGCCATTTCTCTCTCCTGAGAAATACACACCGCCACCCCTCTGGTTTTCCAAAATCGGGCATTTGCCCTAAGAACCTTCCTCTCCCTCATCCCAGCCTCCATCCATTCATCCCTACACAATGCCCCCTTCTTGAACATCCCCTGGCCCTTCACTAATTGTGGTTTGATCAGTTTCCTAACTAAATAGTTGTCTGCAAATGTACCCCTTCTGAATCTATCCTCAACACTACTCGCAGAGGCATCATTATAAAATGAAAACATGACATAGCTTAAAACACTTTGTTGGCCCTTCATTGCCTAGAGAACTTCCTGGAGTCCAAATTCTTCAGCATCACCCACGCACAAACCCTCCATCATCTGGCCTTCATCTCTGGCCAGTTGTCTCCAGTCACCTGTGCTCCGATCTAATGATCCACCATGGGACACGCAGAGCGAGATTTCGAGCCCATGAGCCTTTACACACACACACACACACACACACACACACACACACACACACACACTGCACCTTAGTGCCGCCACCCAAGTGCATTCATACCTGTTACCTGCCTGGACAGCTCTGATTTGTCCCACGTTTGCCATCTTCTCTTCTGAGAAAGCTTAACTCATACGGTCCACACCACTCACCCTGCCCTCAAGGCAGAAGTCATCCTTTTCTGTCCACTGCTCACCTCTGCAAAAATTCTCCTCACACTGTATTAAAGGCATTTGTTTTCATGTTCCTTGAGGGCAGGGATGCTGCCTAATTCATTTCTCTTTCCAACACCCAGTATTTACTTAGCACATAATAGATACTCTTTAAACATTTATATGTATTAGTCCGTACATATTTTTAAAGACTATATGATGGAATGAACAAATAGATGAATGTTGACATATTTTTTCTTCTCTATCCTCAACTGCGTGATTTCAGTAACATCTATCTGCCTATAGAATGACAATGGACATTTGAGAGCTATAGAAATACATACATATATATGAAGATGTGTGTGTGTGTGTGTGTGTGTGTGTGTTCTTGTATTTCATCAACTTCATTATGATATGGTTACACTTTATATACAAAAAGCATTTTAGCATGTGTGTGTGAATACATATGCAGTTATATTTAAAAATCCCATCATGAAGATGTAAATAATCTGGACATTTCTCTAAATGAATTAGAAGAAACTTTCCTTATATTAGTTTTATTTCTCTTCCCTAGATCAAAACATTAGCTTCTGCATCTTGGAAGCAGAATGTTGGAAACATCTTTGGTAACTGGTGAATGAATTAATAGGTGACGATTGGGTTGCCAACCAGAATGTCCAGTTTACCAAGACAGAGCTTACTGGGTAAGGCTATTAAATCTATCACAGTGACTTTCATAGCATTTATTTTCCCCCTGAAAGCTTCAACTTGTGCATTTTTTGAGTTACCTTGAAATATTCTAAAGAAAATACGAGTGTACTGTCTTGAACAATACAATACCTGGCACAAAGGAGGCATCTGATATATATCTGTTATCATTGCCTAACTCCTCCCTGCTTGATTATATAATCCCTGAGAGCAGGAAGTGCGCCTTATTAACAGTACATCCCCATAGAGTCAACCACTTTGCTCAATGTTCGTTGAATAAGTGTGTGCTCATGGGCATTTGAAATTGGGCAAGACAGACACATTCTTCAAATGGTATTTGTGTTGGTTCCACTACCTTAAGAATCGAGTTCATTGGTCTCTGTAGGTACCAGTCATTATTAAATCGAGCACTCTACTTGACTATTACAGGTACAAATCAAGTCCACACGCACAAATCCTAGCTTCCATCTGGCACTAGAGACCTAAATGTGAAATCCGGTGTATTGTCTAAGGAGAAGTCAGCCTCAAAATCAGGGACTAGAAAGAGTGATCCATAAATGTTGTTTCTTCATCTGCAACAGTGATAAGTCACAAATAAGAAAGTAAAGAGTATTATCACTGTTAACTGTTTCAGATCACCATCTGCAAAAAGAACACAACAGAATGGAAATTGCTTTTATAAAGTATTCAATACAATTTAAACATCTCATGATATGCAATGGGGCTCTCCGAGATGTGCCAGATGCTATTAAATACAGCATGCTCTATGGGAAAATCATGCAAAATACATTCAAGCAATTGAATTATATTGCAGGGCATAAAGGGCTGAATACATAAACGAGCCCCCATTACCTTGGTCTTGGGGCATTTTTTCTTGTAGCTCCAGATGTAGAACATGAAAAATAAGAACAAATATAAAACAAAAATAAGAACCTGTATTTTTCAGTCAATGATACACTTTCAAAGCATCCCACAGTTATAACACAAAATATGCCCTAGTGTGTACCCATTTCACATTAGAAAGAATGAGATTTGTTATGCACATTTATAGTGTTTTTGCCTAAAACAGTAACCTTTGGAATTGTTTACTGAAGGAGCCACGATGGGAAAGAAGTAGCGACAAATAATTATAGAGACCTATTCATTTATTAAATATTGATTAAATTTGGGAAAGTTCTTTTAATCCAAATGCAGCATTTAAAATTTGCAAAACCTTTCCTAGTTTTGCAGGAATTTCCCCCCTTTTTAATATTATCCTCTAAAAAAAAAGACTTTACCTATAAGATCCTTTAAGGTATGGATAGGTAAGGCAAGTGTTATTTACTAGACAAGTCATAAACACGAGGAAACCAAGGTTCCAGGGGATTGAGAGCTTTACCCAAGGACACCAAGGAAGGAAACCCCACACCAAGGACTCCACGTAAATCATTCCTCCACACTCATGTCCTTTCACACCTACCAAGGCCTCTTCAAGAGCTGCGTAGAGAGAAGGCAGGGGCTAGATGGGATCCCCCAGGTTCCCCAGGCTCTGAGGGAGCACTCTGTCTAGTGTATACACTACAGTACTCTATACACTAGACTAGATCATTGAGAAAAGCAACCTTAGGGTTAAGAATCTAGAGAAGGAGACTCATGTGCCACAATGGTAAGGATGGGGAGGGAAAATCCAAGATACAGTGCCCCGGGCACAACTAGGTATGAGAACAGGAGCTGAACCAACACGCCAAAGTCAGGGTTCAGCACACTGTCGAGAGGACTTATCATGAGGACCAACTTCCATGGTTCCCCCTCAACGGGGTCTGCTCTTCCAGCCTGGCATACAGCCAACTCCATCTCATGGGAAGACATTTTGTCTCAGTCTTCTATCAATCACACAAAATCCATTCGTTTCAAGAGGGTTTGGAAGCCAACTCACGGAGCTGTTGGCACCTCTTTGTGGAGGCAAATGGGAGATTATTTTCCAAAGTTGTAAACATTTATGTTTAAGACCTGGCCTGGCTAAGGATTTTGCCCACGGACACAGAGTTGAGTAAAAGGGATGTTAAAATGGGAGCAACCCTTTGGTGACATATCAAACACAGAGAAATTGGCCAAAGAGCCCACTCAATAGCAACTATATATTTTATTCATACATCATCAATCTTGCTTTCTTATGAGTGGTAAACTGGCCTAGAGGCCACTAGAAGGAGAAGAACACTGAGCATGAAGTTGATGATGTCAGTAGAGGCAGCAATGTTGATGAGATGAATTTACAGGTGTGATTACCTGCAGAAACATCAGTGACAATGACAAGTTTAGAAGCAGGTGGGACTGTTAACAAATGTAATGATGTCAGGTCGGTGAAACTGTTGGGGGAGGAAATACACAGTCTTGATGGGACATGGGTGTCAAAGCTGCACTGTCGAGGTCATAGTGTGAGGCTAGAGAGAAAAAAAAAAAGGGACAGATGCTCACCATACACTAAGAGTGAGAGTCAAAGCCTAGGAGGAGAGGAGATAGCCTGGAAAACGTCATGGTGAGTACAAAAGGTTATCAAAATGGTCCAGAACTTGGACTTCAGAGTCAGAATGCCTGTTTTTTTTTTTTAACCTCTCCACGCCTTAGTATCCTCATCTGTAAAAGGGGAATAATGGTAGTCACCAAGGGTTGTGGTCGTTATTAACTATGCTAACATATGGAAAGCACCTGGAGGGGTGTCTGGTGGATATTTAGGGCTCAAGGAAAATATATTAGTAATAATAATCATGGCAATACTAGTAACATCATCATCATCATCATAAACAGATGTGCTCATTTGGGGAAGAAGAGAAAAGAAAAAAAGAAGAAAGAAAACAAAAAGGGGAGAACCTATAAAATGAGTTGCCACAGAAACAAAGAGCAGAGAGGATTTGAAACTGGAAAGGCTAATTAACAATATCCAATGCTAAAACAAGGTCTGGGGAAATTATACCTGAGAAAAGATCGTAGATACGGAAAGTCAAGTTCATTCATGGCCTTCAAGAAAGAAATACCAATAGACGATTGGAGGCAAAGCCAATGTTTAAGGGTTAGAGTGAAGAAGCACAGGATAAGGAACAGGAAGAGTTGGCCAGTCATTCAAGAATTCTGGAGGCAGAAAGAAGGGGAATTTAGAAGAGTTGCTCAAGGAGATGGCAGAGTACAGGGAAGATTTACGATTGGGAAATCTTAATATATATAAAGACAAAGAACAGGCCCTGGCAAGAGAGAGGTTGAGGAAAGGGGTTAAAAGTGCAGAACACTGATGGTGCCAGCTGTGCTAGAAGGTAGAAGGGAATTCAACCCACAGCTTGGGTACAGGAGGGTGTAAGAGTGAACGGCAGTTTCTTCCCTTGACACAGGAAAGGACAGGAGAAAATACAGACAAGTGTTGGAGAGGAAAGATGTTGAGGGAGCCAAATGTAAATGGAAACACTCTTGGAGTGCCTCAGTGGCTCAATCAGTTAAGCATCTGACTCTTGGTTTCGGCTCAGGTCATGATCTCACAATTCATAAGTCTGAGCCCCACGTGGGGCTCTGGGCTGACAGCTCAGAGCCTGCTTAGGATTCTCTCTCTCTCTATTTCTCTCTCTCTCTCTCTCTCTCTCTCTCTCTCTCTCTGCCCCTCCCCTGCTTGCATGCATGCTCTCTCTCAAAATACATAAATAAACTTAAAAAATAAATAAATGGGAACACTCTTCACATTAAAGTTGAGTCAAGGCCATTTTCCATGGAAGCTTGACGGGCATTGGGTTGAGAGTTTGAGAAAAAGAATTTAGCTAGGGAAAAAGAACAATCCCACTTTCTGTATGATGTAGCAAAAGAACTCTTAGGAGACTCAATCAACACATTTTGGTGACACTCTTCAGCAACTCTGGGTTGCATAGAAACAGGAAGGAGAGGGAAAGTGAGGTATGGCTGAAAGTCCAGGATAGGTCAGATAGTGGAACTATGGGGCCAGAAGAGACTTCAGGGTTCAGAAGAGCAGAGACAGTACAGGACTGAAGGTTATGTTACAAATAAAATACACAGTGGCACCTGGGTGACTCGGTCGGTTAAGTGTCCAACTTCGGCTCAGGTCCTGATCTCATGGTTCACGAGTTCTAGCCCCACATCGGGCTCTGTGCTGACAGCTCCAAGCCTGGAACCTGTTTCAGATTCTATGTTCCCCTCTCTCTCTGCCCCTCCTCCACTCACACTCTGTCTTTCTCTCAAAAATAAATAAACATGAAAAAAATTTTTTTCAAGAATAAAATATACAAAAGCAGTATTTGGAGAATAAATGATTAGCAGGGTATTTCTGGCTGGGAAGAGAGGTGAGGGCAGAACTGAAGAAAATGAGACCCTAGAAGTCAAACTACCCATCTTCTGGCTGGGGGGAATAAGCAAGAGAGTAGTGGATGCCAAAGAGCTCTCAGGGGTATTCTCTTTCTTCCAAGGAAAACTCACTCACTCTTTTACTATTTATGATTTTTTTCTTTACTATGTACAGTGCTAGAATTCTAACCTAGTTCTGTAGAATTTCAAAGCCCAAACTTTTTACCTTTTGTTTTTTTAAAGTTATTTATTTTGAGAGACAGAGAGACAGAGAGAGTGCACAGGAGGGGCAGAGAGAGAGGAAGAGAGAGAATCCCAAGCAAGCTCCATGCTATCGGGCACAGAGCCCGACGTGGGGTTTGATCTCACGAATTGTGAGATCATGACCTGAGCTAAAATCAAGAGTCTTGATGCTTAACTGACTGAGCCACCCGGGCACCCCTAACTTGCCTTTCTTTTCTTTATTATAATAGCCATTCTAATAGGTGTGAGGTACTATATCATTGTGATTTTAATTTGTATTTCCCTGATGATTAATGATGTGAGCATCTTTTCACATACTTGTTGTCCATCTATCTTACTTCCTTAGAAAAGTATCTATTTAGACTTTCTGCCCATTTTTAATTAGATTATTTTTGTTGTTATTATTGAGTTATATGCATTCTTTATATATTTTCAATATTAACCCTTCGTCAGACATAATGACTTGCAAATATTTTCTCCCATTCAGTAAGTTGCCTTTTTATTTGGTTGATGGCTTCTTTTGCTGTGCAAAAGCTTTATAGTTTGATGTGGCCCCACTTGTTTATTTTTGCTTTTGTTGCTGTTAGTTTTGGTGACAGATTCAAAAAGTCATCCCCAGGACCTATGTCAGGGAGCTTATTGCCTATGTTTTCTCTTCAATGTTTTATGGGTTCAGGTGTTACATATGATTTTTTTTTCCCTCAGATTTCACTCCAGGAACTATAATTTAAAAATATAAAGGGTCAGGTCATAAAAGGCAATTCCTACATTTTTGTCATTTGTTTCTGTATTATTATCATTATCGTTGCTGTTGCTATCCCTTTATTGTCATTTGAAAGGCAACTTTTGGGGAGAAGAAAGAGGCATGCACAAGTTCAGAGTCTGTCTTAAATTGGAGCCACACATTTTGATTTTCAGCTCATTTGTGCTGCCTGGTTTACTCTCAACAACAAAAACCGACTCTTGTCCAGGACTTTCTGAAATAACAGAGACCAAAAACTCTTTTTCTGAGCTTATCAAACTTGTGTACTTCTAGGACTTTGAAAATATTTGTGCTTTATCCTGGAATGTTCTTCCTATGCTGGTCTACTTAGAAAATTCTAGCTTATTCCTCAAGTCCCAATTTAAGAATTACTTGTTCTGAGGGTACCTAGGTGGCTCCGTTGGTTGAGCATCCAACTTTGGTTCAGGTCATGATCTCACAGTTCATGAGTTCAAGCCCCACATCAGGCTCACTGCTGTCAGCGAAGAGCTCACTTCAGATCTTCTGTCTCCCTGCTTGCACTGTCTCAAAAATCAATATTAGAAAAAAAAAAAGAATTACTTGTTCTGTGAAGCTCCCACTGATTCTCCCAGATAGCATATACCACAGAGATGGTGATTCAGTATTCACAAGATGTGTGCCTTTGTACACATATTGGTAAACCGTGGTAAACCTCGTTTTCTCCCTGCATACCATCTACCATTGAAGTCAGGCCAATAAAACTTATTTCCCATGGCAAGAATGAGCATATGTCAATGAGGATGTCCTTTCCAGGGATAAGAAGAAATGGAAATCCTGACCTTTCCAGCCTAGCAAAGGATAGAAAGAAAAAGAAAAACTGGAGGAAGACAGGGTACAATTGGTAAAATATACAGATTATGGCTTCTCACCTGTGGATTGAAGGCTTAGGTTGAGAAAAAAAATAAAAGAGATGGGCTTTGTGCCCCAGTTTCTATTTGGAATAAAAATGGAAGAGGAAATGCTTGGCAGGCTAGCCCGCTAGCAATGTGGGGTATCTGCACTGAGTAAAAATGGTACACGCCATGGTAAAGGAAAGAGAACCTGAGTGGTTACCTCCATGGTTCCCTCTACCTCTCTAGGCAGAAGAAGCTCCCACCTGCCCCATCAGGAAATGGAAGGTAGCTGCTGATGGTGCTTCTTAGCAAGGTGAGGAGATGGGGGGGTGGGAGGGGGCGGGTGGTAATGTGGGAAAGTTGGGGGAAAGTCACTACATTGCCAAGGCCTGGGGGAAACGTCGGGGAGCACTGAGGAGGAGCCCTGTCATTGAGGGAAGAGCACCGGGCCAAAGTAACATCTGTCCCAGAGAGAAGATAGTACATGAAGAGGCCAGGTGACATAAAGGACCACAGAGGGACCAGTACAGAAGCCTATGAGCCATTTCTCTTCCCCACCACCAGCAACCATGTGCTCATGCCATTTTAGAATGGGTGGCAATGGGGGGAAGAAAGCAAAAAGGTTAAACATATAACTGAAAAGGAATTAAATTACTCGTAAGAGATTATTTATGCTAGAAGAAAGTGAGACAATTTACCTAACTGGTAGTATTTTGTATTTAGTTTACTATTTAATTTAGTAACTAAATTAACTAGCTAGACTGAGATAACTGGCCCGTTAGAGTCTAAAACACATAGAGACACACAGACACAAACACAGATCGAGTTGGATGGGGACTTTATTAGTCATGGTTCTCTAGAGAAACAGAACCAATAAGATAGATGATAGATAGATAGATAGATAGATAGATAGACAGATAGACAGATGATAGATGGACAGACAGATGACAGATAGATGATAGGTAGGTAGGTAGGTAGATAGATAGATAGATAGATAGACAGATGATAGATGGGCAGACAGATGACAGATAGATGATAGATAGATAGATAGATAGATAGATAGATAGATAGATAGATAATTGATAGATATATTATAGACAGACAGATGATAGGTAGATAAGTAGATACATAGGTAGGTAGGTAAGTAGATACAAGAGATTTATTATAGGAACTGGCTCACACAATGATGGAGGGCAAGATGTCTCAGAACCTGCCACCTGCAAGCTGGAGAACCAGGAAAGCCGGTGAAGTTATTCAGTCCCAGACCAAAAGGCTGAGAACCAAGGACCAACATAAGTCCTGTTCTGAGTCCAAAAGCCTGAGAACCAGGAGCCCTAATGTCCAAGGGCAGGAGAAAATGATGATCTCAGCTCAAGTGGAAAGAAAGCAAACCCTTCCTCTGAATTTTTTTAAGTTTATTTATTTAGACAGAGAGAGAGAGAGAGAGAGACGGAGAGAACAAGTGGGGGAGGGGCAGAGAGGAAGAAAGAGAATTCTAAGCAGGCTCCCCACTGACAGCATAGACCTTAACCTACTGAGCCACCCAGCTGCCCTTCCTTTCCTCTGCATTTTGATCTATTCTGGTCCTTAAAGGATTGGATGGTACCCACTCACACTGGAGGGGCCATCTGCTTTATTCAGTTCACCGGTTCAAATCTCATCCAGAAACACCCTTCACAGACACACCTAGAAATAATGGTTTAATAATGTTCTGGGCATCCATCCTATAGCCCAGTCAAGTTGACACATAAAGTTAACCATCATGGTGACTTAAAGAGAAGACACTAATAGAACACAGAGAAGCTAAGTTTACCCTCCTGAAATATTTGTAAATTTGTGGTCCTGCTATGCGAGGCTCACACTGTATGGTAATTATGTATCAATATATCTACTCCCTCCCATTAAATTGAGGTTTTGAGAGTTAAGACTAGATTTTCAACTTCCAATTCTAACACAATATTGGGCATACAATAGGCCCCTAATAAACATTTGTAAAATGAAGGGATAGAAAAATCAAGGTGGGGGAGACGGTGTGAGAATGACCACTGAGCATTCTCGACACACTTAATAGCAATGAAGATTCAAGAAGGCGCCCCAGAAATCTACCTCTCACTCTTGGTTTCTGATGAGCCTTCTTTCTAACTTTTCTTAGTCTCTGTTCTCCTTTATTAATTCTTCCTTTCTTGTTCCACCAAAGCTTTAAGGAGAAAAAAATTAGGAAAGCTGGCCTGTAGAGCTCTATAAAAATATTTTTGAGCAACACCTCTCCATCTCTGTATGTTCTGATGTTACAGTCCATAGCAGGAGAGTCTGAAATTCAATCAGCTAGCAAGTTAAAAATCAGTATCTCTATTTCAATCAATATATAAAAATATATATAGAGAGAGATGTATAGATACACAAATGTACAGGCTGAAAACACATATAGGGCAGGTACAAATGAGTCTACCTCCAACCCAATAAGCTATTTCACCAAATTTTCTATCCAGCCTTGCTCCGTAAGAGGAAACAATAAGAAACACCGCTGAATGGTCTTTAGAATTAAATTCTTCTTTGCAACTTCGATGGAAGTGCCAAAGTGGATTTTGACCAAACTCTGCTAAAAGAAATCTTATAAAATATGGCAAGGCTCTCTGTAGGAATTGCAACTGGAATTGAAAGGAAGGAAGGAATGACCCACATGAATCGGTCTCTGTTGCCCTTATCCCCCCGAGTTTCAGAGCTGGAAATCTAATACCTACAATTCCAGAATCTCTGCCTGCAGGACTCCCAGCCAGATTCTACCCAGGAGGAGCACTCATGCATGCTTTGGGAAGCACCAGAGAAACCGTCATCATGGTAGTGCTCCTCTGACAGGCGGGGCGTGGTGAGTGAGGGCTTTGGCAAGACAGGGATTTTTTTCTCTCTTTTTAAACTTTCTGTGCTGGAGGCAGCTGCCTCTGATGGTTCCTGGAGACGCCTACAACCTCCCGTCTCTCTAAAAGCTAAGTATTCCCTATATTAAATCTCTTCCTTCTTGAACACCCTAGAGTCATTTCTTTGTATTTGACCATCATGATGATATGAGAACAGCAGTACATAGCATTATACTATGGAACAGAGAACACACTTTCGGGAATGCCACAGGATTACCTCTTGTGAACCCCTCCCCTCCCTCTCTCATCCAGCGCATCGGCAAGTCCTTCCGCCTCACTTTACCAGTTAGCTTGCCTATCTTCTTCCCAACTCCATGGTGATCACTCCTGGGAGGGGGGCTCTCTCAGTGCCAGGCTTCCCAGTGGCGGGGGAAGTTCCTAGTCCCCACCCAGTCCCCATCATCAAGCACAATGGCAAGGTTCCCCTTCATCTTCTATGTGGCTCTCATAGTCAAAAGCCTTCTGTGGCTATTTCCTCTGACTTCAGAACTAAATCTTCTTGCTGTCCAGTGTCTCCAAAGCCTGGCCACACCCTCCCACCTATGCAGCACTGGCCGAGATTCATCATCTCCAGTTGGACTGGTTTCCCACCCTATGACCAACACACCATGTGCATTCACCCCTCAGCTTCTTTCTTCATGCTTCCCCCTCCTCCCAAAGGCCCTCACCACACTGTCCACACCCGCCACATCTGTCTGAGAGAGTCAAGTACCAGCTCCCACATTATGCCTCTCTACCCACACAACATTCATGAATACCTTGCCCTTCTGATCTGAAAGGTTTCAGCACAGAGGAGACGACCTGCAAAGTTCAGCCCACATTATTATCGCCCAGTCTTGGGAGCCAAAATACATGGCTATTGCCTTAAACTGTCACATCTTGGGATGGTTTATCTGCAAACACTAACGAATGAACACCGTTCCCAGTCGTGTCCTCTCCATAGGACATCCTCTCCAGAGGACAGCAGGCCGTCTTTTTAAACTGAAAACCAAATAAATCGCACCTTTCCCCTCCCCGGCTTCCTCTCCGCCTACATCACCAGCCCGGACACTCCATTTGGTCACGCCAGCCCTTGCTGTTCCTTAAACGACCCTGTTTGTTCCCACCTCAAGACATTTGACGTTCTCTCCATCTGGAAAACTCTTCTCTTAGAAACATACATGACGTCCTCTCTTCCTGCATGTAGATTCCTTACTCCAATGTCACCACCTCCCAGAAGCCTTCTTGGAGAGCTGTCCCTAAAGTACCGTCTCCCTCAGTCTCCGCTCCCTCACCCTGCTTGTGTGATGCCTGTGTGACACACGCATTTGTTCACTGGTTTATTTCCCATCACGCTAAAAGAGAAACCTTCTGAGAACAGGGACTTCTGTGCCACACTGACCACTGCCTCTGTAGGGCTGGAAACCTTGCCAAACACACAGCAGTGGCTCAGGAAGGAGCTGAGGATTGAAAACATTAATGATTTGCTTACCACCCCTGAGGGATGTTTGGGACCCGCCACATTTTGTGGGTTAGAACTCCAGCTAGGCCTGTGTGACTAGAGAAGTTCTCTGTACCTCAAAGCATGTTGCCAATAATGAGTGAATGAAATCAAATTTAAAAGCCGTTTTTCTTTTATATGGCATTATAGTCATTTTGATGTGACACCGACATAGTTCTTCTTATGTTGTTTCCTTTTTATAACACAATTTGCATAATTTAAGGACAACTCTGTAAGATTTGCACAATTGAAGGCAATGCCAGAAAATGTGTTTCAGGAGTCTTCGGATTTGCAATCCTCACCGGCTCTGTATAATGTCGACATCTCTTACGGTAAAGGCATGAGATGCAACGTGGACACCATATGCATTCTACTCTGGAAAGAAGAATAGGAGCAAAGGTTTCAATGTCCTGACACAGACTGATGCAAACCAGCAGCGGTCCCTTTGCTGCTGGCAACAAAGGCTGGCTGCACACGTTCAGCAATACTCAGGAAACTAACAGAACTAAAAGGGAGCCCAGCCTTTTTCTAGGCACACCCCACACAATGGGGTGCCTGGGCGGCTCAGTCAGTCAGGCTTCCAACTTCGGTTCAGGTCATGAGCTCACGGTTTGTGAGTTCGAGCCCCACGTCGGGCTCTGTGCTGACAGCTCGGAGCCTGGAGCCTGCTTGGGATTCTGTGTCTCCCTCTCTCTCTCTGCCCCTCCCCCGCTCACACTCTTGTCAGAAATAAACATTAAAAGAAACTTTAACTAGCCACATAAATATCCAAAATCCTTTATTGTGTCTCTTTCTAGAACGAAAATATGCAAATTTTCATCTATCTGCAGCTAAGGCTGCCCCCCTAAATGAGGCCAAAATGTGTTCAGCTCAAGTAAAATAACCAAATTGAATCTCAAGTAACAAATAAATGACAACAAAAGTGGGGCTTGGGGAACAGAGCTACTTAGAAATGTATACCATCTCTCTACTAGCTGTGAACTAGGGCCAGTCCTAACAGCATCCTCCACAGACAAAACCACGTCATTATTTATATGATCTTTTTCAACATTTTATGAGTAAGTTGAAAAGCAGGTATAGAGAGTTTATATTAAATAAATTAAAATATAGTTAACCAGAGTCAGATATTCCCTAGTTAAAAGTAGACCTCACCTATGTTGTGATAAAAGATCAAGGATTTATCTTAACATCAAGAAAATATAGGAGTTTTACAGAATTATGAAGCATTGTTTAATTGTTCCACGAGCATAACAGCAACATTTGTAAAATTATATGATAAAAGATTATTTCTCCATCTTTCCATTCATACAGATCCCTCCATTCATACTAAGACACACAACTTTATATACAGTTGCCTTTACTTTCTCTGTAAGTCAAGAGCATATTAAAATTAATATTTGCTTTATTGTTGGGTATTAAAATGGCCCAGATGTAATAAAAAGAGTTGGTCAGATGTCACACAAAGAGCAGCTAGATCTTAAGATAAAGGAGCCCAGGGACACAGAAGGATCTAGGCTCAGCAGACTAGAAGGCTCCACAGTCTGAGTCCCTCTTTAAGAAAAAAGAATACAAAATTAAAATTTTCTTTGTAAGCATATTTAATATATAACTGAGAAAAGAAGTCTCAACAAATTATGCAATTTAATCTGACAAATACCAAGGATGAAAATCCAACAAAACCATATTTTTTTAAGCCAAATAACTCACATAACTCTATAATACTTTCTTTTTCCTTCACTTTTTTTGGGGGGGTGGTGCTGGATGTTCTTTGAGCACCTCTTCACAAGACAAAAAGGTTATATGTATTCTACATAGAGAATGATAGTTCGATCTTTCCTCTAGCAGAGTTGATAGGAAGGTGCTGCCTTAACAGATATATTCCTGACAGAGAGAACTTCCATTTGACGAGGTGTTGATAAGAACCAACTCCTCCACTTACAAGGTCATACATCTGATGAAATTTTCACTAACTGGCCTCTGACTCCATACGTTTCAAATCTGGTTTCTCCCCGCCGAGCCACACACTTCGGGAAGCAGGGAAGGAGAACACAGTCCTATGGCTGGGTGATGTCCACCCCGGCACATCCGGGCCACGACCCGGCACATTCCTACACCAGGATAGCTAAGAGTGCTTGGTGACACGTGGCGTGACCGCAACTCATAGACGTGAATCCCACGAATCCCACTGTACATGCGCTCCCGTCTCCTTTCCTTCAAGTTACCTCAAGACTGCCCAGGGCTTTATAGCAGTTTTGTTCATAGCTGTCAAAACGTGGGAGCAATCACGATGCCCTCCATAGGTGACTGGAGAAAGAAGCTGTGGTACCTCCAGACGTTGGAATGTACTCGGTTTGAAAAAGAAGCCAACTATCACGCCATGAAGGCCATGGAGGAACCCTAAATGCGTATTACTAAGAGAAAGAACCTATCTGAAAAGACTATATACTGTATGACTCCAACCATATGACCTTCTGCGAAAGGTAAAACTGTGCCAAAAGGAAAAAGGTCGGTGGTCGGCAGGTGTCGGGAGAAGGGAGGGAAGAACAGGTGGCACACAGAGTATTATTAAGGCACAGTTATTCTGTATGATACTATAATGGCGGATACATGTCATTATCCATTTGTCCAAACCCAGAGAAGGTACAACGCCAAGAGTAAACCCTAATGTAAACTGTGGGTTTGGATATGTTGACATAGTCACTGGTTGTAACAAGCGTCCCACTCGTGAGGGACAGTGGGGGATGCTGTGCATGGGCAGCAGCAGAGGGTATATGGGAAATCCCTGCACTTGGGGCTCAATTTTATTGTGAACCAAAGGCGCTCTAACAAAATTAAGTTTTATTTTTAAAAATTTCTTCAGGGCCACCCCAGTGCTACCCAAGATGAGGGAAAGCGTGACAGAAGTTGGAGAGCAAAGAGATGGTGATCTTAATCTGGCCGGGATGAAATATGTTATTTCTGCAAATTTTACAAAAACACATACATGTTGGGGAGCCTCTCCCAGGGCCTTGGAAAGATCCCTTACAAGTGGGGGGGGGCCTGACAGGTAAGCTTCATGGTACATCTATTACATTCAGGAGGTAAAGATTTGAAAAGAAATTCCAGAGCTGAGACAGATGAATGCCTCTGAATGCAATGGGCAAAAGGAGTCAGTCCAGCACTCTCTCCTTCTGCGGTTAGCAGAGCCTGCCTCTTGCCGGTTGCCCAAAGCAGGGATCTGTGTCAGGGACAAAGAGCGTCTAGCCGGAGACCACGGGAAGTAAAGGAAAGCAAAAAAAGGTTAATTATATTATATCTGCATTTTTTATAGGGCAAAATGGTCAATATCAGCAATTTCGTGTGGATGAAGCCAAGAATCATCATTCAAATTTGATGAAGGCTTACCACGTGTTGTGTTATTAACACCTCCTCCTAAACATTATTACAGTTTGACCTGTATCCTCCAAAAAAGATACACTGGCCTCTGAACCCTCTGCATCTCAGAATGTGACCTTATGTGGAGTTTTCACAGGGGTAATCAAGCTAAGATGAGGTCATTGGTGTGAGTCCTAATCCAATATGAATGGTGCCCTTATACAAGGGGAAATCGAGGCACAGAGATTCAAGTGCACAGGAAGAAGATGGTCTGAAGAGACCGGGAACACCATCTACTCGCCAATGCTATCAGAAGCTGGGAGAGAAGCCTGGCTTCACGGACTTCTCACAGCCCTCAGAAGGGAGCAGCCCTGCTGCCCCCTTGATCTTAGACTTCCAGCTTCCAGAACTGGGAGAAAGTGATTTCTGCTGTTTTAGCCACGCAGTTGGCAGCACTTTGCTATGGTAGCTCTAGGAAACCAATGCAGGTGATTCCTTAAATCCTCACTATGCTCCCATCCGGCGAGTGCTTTTCCTGTTCCATCTCAGAGAGAAAACTGAGGCTCAGAGAGACTAAGAACAGCATCCGAGGTCACAGAAGCAGCAGGGGATGAAATTGGGCCTTGAATGCCACCGTCTGACTCCCATGAGGCCCATGCTCACCATCACCACACAACACCTACTCAGTGGAGCTGCCTCGGCATTCAATAATACCCATTTTAGGGGTGCCTGGGTGGCTCAGTCGGTTAGGCGGCCGACTTCGGCTCAGGTCATGATCTCACGGTCTGTGAGTTCGAGCCCCGCGTCGGGCTCTGTGCTGACAGCTCAGAGCCTGGAACCTGTGTCAGATTCTGTGTCTCCCTCTCTCTCTCTCTCTGCCCCTCCTCTGCTCGTGCTCTCTCTCTTTCTCTCAAAAATAAATACACAAAAAAAATTAAAAACAAATAATACCCATTTTAAATCAGCAACATCCCCAGGTAACATACGGAATGTCTGAGAGTCCCTAAAACCACTTGTCCTCTGAAGTACTATTTCTCAAAACCCACCGTTCTCCCTTGAGGATAGTTAATACCAGGGGGAAAAGGGCACTTAAAGTAAATGCAGTGGCCAAAACTCAGTGGTCAATGATGATGAAGGTGATAGCTTTGAAGACTGCATTTTGGAGGTAAACTAGGAAGGCATGAATTCTTAGGATAAACAGCAAATGACCCTTGAGCAGACCAATTTTACTAAATTTCTGATAAAATTCTCTGATACCCTTTATTTTGCATTTGAGTTCCAAAGCATGAATATGAAGAAGGTCATCTTGCAAAAACATATTTAATGGAATGGTGGATTTTGCCTGCAGCCTCTCGAATTCATTGGAGATTCAGAACTTTTTTTGCTGGGAAGATCCGTCTAGTCTTCATTCTTCCTGAGTTTTTCTTCTTTGGCTCTTATGTAGGTTAACTCTCACGGAATTTCGTTTGTAGGTGGCTTTCCATAAGCTTTGAGCTGTTTTCCAACATCACTTTCATGGACTTCATGAAATCCCGGCTTTTTTTGCAGGAACTGCAGTTTCATTTTGTGGTTAAAATACATTGTCTTGCCAGTTGTTTATAACTTGGTGCCATCAGAGAGATTATGGACCAGAAAAATACTGAGCCCTCAAAGTATCCAGATAAAATGGATGCGTGTAGATGTTCTATTACGTGGAGACGGATGCAAAATGCAGGCTGACTCCATGCAGAATGGCAAAATACGGTTTTCCAGATAACTTTACAGTGTCAGGGACTCTGAGAGTCCCCCCATGTCTTTGCTCAGAACATCTTTTCCCAAACTGTGTTCCAGGGAATCGTAACTCCCAGAATGTTATTAGCTGATTATATATATATGGAGGGGTGGAGGGCAGGATAGAGAGGGGGTAGAGGAAGTTATGGTTAAGCACGTTTGGGAAATACGGAGTTAAATAAATACATAAATTCGAACTCTGCAAGAATGCTCTGAGCCTATAATGTACCAATAATGTACATTTTGAATCTCTTAAGAGCTAGGCTTAATATGTAGTGGTTCCCACACGTTGTTTATTTGATGATAAAACTGTGTTTTCCAGCATTTGACAGAATAGCACACCGTAGGAAATGCTGACTTAGCAAACCCTTTCTATATATCTGGCACAAGATTACACTTTGGCTAACTAAAGGTAAGCGACCATAAATTCTAACTTTAGGACACCTGAATTATTATGACTTTGCTCTGTGAAATAACAATGGCCAGAACTCAGTTTCAAATGCTTTGGGAGTTGGTCCCGCAGAGTATTATAGGAAGGGCATCAGACCGCAAGAAGAATTTACAACGGTCCTCATGCTTTGGGGGCCTTAGTCCCATTATCCAACGGGACAGGATGGGTAATCCCCAAGGTTCCTTGTGGCAGATAGAACTAGAATTAAGGGAAAGAGAAGCTCCAGTGCAGCAGAAGATGCTAAGGATAGAAAGAGGAGGACCCAGTCCACACTGGCAGCATTAAAACCAGTCATCTCAGAAACTGAGGACCTGAACATGATTTCTGCTCTCCTGCAGTGCTGTTTGTAACAAGCATAGGGACAACCAACAGGCAATCTTCTTTGCAAAGGAATTAACCTATTTCAAGGCTTTGTGGGTCTTAAAATTATCGAAGCTTGAGCAAGGGTACAAGTAGAATTGGAGAAGGGAGAAGAATACTAACAGTAGGAATGGCAGAGCGCATCCAGTCCCTGAGAGATGAGCAAGGCAGATAAGAAAGTATCGCTGGGGAAGCCATTCACATCCATGGGAACCACTCGCACCCTAAAAAAATTACACAAATGATCCATGATTTCCTTATTCATACCACAGCTAGCAAAAGTTCCTGGTTAGTTTCATGTTACTAAAAAGGCATTAACTTTAAAACTTCATACACTGGGGGCCTGGATGGTTCTGTTGGTTAAGCATCTGATTTTGGCTAAGGCCATAATCTCACAGTTCATGAGTCCAAGCCCCGATTCGGGTGAGCACAAGCCCCGCTTTGGGTGAGCCCCGCTTTTCTCTCTCCTTCTCTCCCTCTCTCTCTCTCTCTCTCTCTCTCTCTCTCTGCCCCTCACTCACTTGCACCCTCTCTCAGAAAACAAACGAAAAATTTCATATCTTTTTTTTACCTGACACTTACTTATCCTTTCTACCCTGCTCACACTCCCAAGTAGATAGGTTGTCTTACATCATTAAATCATGTAGAAAAATTCAAGGTTTAAAACAACAACAACAACAACAGAAAACAAAAAACAGATCAAAACCAATTAAGGGGCAGGCGTCTGAGTTTAATCAGTTGCTACAACCGTGCATTCCAACTGGCTTTCTATTAGCTGACATTGGTTTCCTAGTAGAAGGAACTATCCAAGTTCACTGAAAAGAGATTAACTGATCTTCCAGGTACCATATTCCAGGATGATGCTACTGCTGGCATGCTTATATAAAAAGTGATAGGTAAGGGATGTCTCCACCTCTAATGTGGGTTCCATCCCACACCCCACTCACCACCTCAGCCCAAACTCCGCACAAAGGCCTCTCAGAGAGGTTGTTATGGCCTCATGTTCACCTAATGCCTGCTGCAGAATCTTCAGAAGCAAGCTGCGGGTTAAAGAAACTTCCAGCTTCCTCCGCCTTCTCTCTGGAAGATGAAACTTGGGACTCAGGGTGCTGATCCCTTATGAAGAGCTTTGGGTCTGGATACTGAGCCAGGCCAGCACCTGGGGATGGAAAGGTAAAGGTCCAAAGCTTCGAGGCTGGGTCTGGTCCAGGTTATGAAGGCCACTGAGGTTCCTGTGTCACCTGGGGAGATTTAATAAATGTGGAAAGCAGGCTTGGAATCTTCCTTGTGCTGTATCTCTCAGGAACTCAACACTGTTAGCTTGTAGGATACATACAGTTATACATGTGGGATGTATAAAGTCACAGAAATCTTCCTCATATGAAGTCTTCCTAAATACCACCACAGAAAAAGCTATAAGAAAACCTTCCACCATCATCATCAACAGGAGACTCAGAGAGCACTCTACAGTTTTCCTTCATTAACTGAACCCATCCTAGGGGCTTATCATCTCATCACCTCAATTAGGAAATATTTGGAAAACTAATAATAAAATGTACATATGTTAAGTTTGTCTGCTTGTTTTCTCTCAACATCTATGCAATGCAGAGAAAGATTTTAGAGACTCTAGCGGAGTGAATGGGCAAAATTTTCCTTGGACCATACCACTCAAATCAAAACTCAGTTGACCTTTTGGCAAATTCTGAATCGCTTTTGGAGTGAACGTCGCTGACAAGGTCTTCATTATCAGTAAGTCATAGAGGGGATGCCAGCCCAGAACCACACCCAGTGTGGTCCCACAATGGACTAGAATAGGGATTCTCCACTGTGGTATTATTGACACAGAGCGGGGATAAACTCTAGGACATGGGTGGGGGGGGAGGTGGGTAGGGCAGGGAGAAGGCTGTCCCCTGCACTGTAGCATGATTAGTATCCTACTAGATGCCCACTAGATGTCAGTAGTACCTCTGCTCAGGTGTGACAAGCAAAATGTCCACTGTCCCTGGGGGTAGGGAGAATAACCCCAGTTAAGAACCAATGGCCTAGATGTTGGGCCAAAGACTTTCAAAAAACTGGACTTTTAACCTGCCAAGTGCCCATAGATTTTGGGGTGCAACTCCCAAATTTCTATGTCAAAAAAGAAAACAAAAGATTTTGGTCTGAAACTTTTTAAGCTTAAGTCTTACTGGTTGGCTACCTCAATAATTTTAAAATCCCAACATGGCCCCAGGAGAATTTCTGATTTTCGATAGCTCAGAATTCTGATGAGCCCACCACAATATTAGCTCCCATAGGTAGACCCAAGAATACAAAAACACTCTTTAATGTGACAAAACCTTCATTCATTATCATTCTTTAACATTAAATGAGTTGCTTTTTCATTTAAAACTCTCCAGTTATGACAAAATCCGGCTCAACTCTTGAGACATCTCGGCCAACCACGGCAACTTCAGTGTTCATTTAGTTGATAGTGATTCTTTCTGATAATAATCAGCCAACAGGCTCATCAGTGTTTTACAGCTGTTCCAATAAGTGATATTAAGATTATGTCATCAACATAAAAGTGGGTATGTGTCTTCTCAGTTCCCATGACAGATAGAGAAGCATCCAAATTATCTAATTCCTACATCACTACTTACATACATGCTTAACCGAAGAACGGCCTTGTTTTATATCACTTAAACTGGATTTTGACTTGACAAAAAACATGTCTCTCCCACTTTGATTTTGGCAATAGCATTACGAATTGGACTTTGAGAAACCCTCATGGCCTGAGATACGTGTTGAGGTTTTAAAAACCATAAAAAAAAAAAAATCCTGTCTAGGTGTTAAAGACCAATGAAACAGCAAGAAACCTTAAGAAAAGTTTTGTAATTTTCTTACATTATTTTATCAGCAGCTTGAAAGAGAGTACAGCAGTGATCAGTACTAAACTAGCTTTGCATAAACTCTAAGCCATTTTAGGATTAGGTTAAACACAGGGCTGCAAATTACATAAGGGACCCACCGAGTACGGACTCTGTCATTTGTGAACAACTGAGATGCCCCTTCTTGAGGAATAATACCTAAAGAGCTAATTTAGCAAAGATTGAGGCCCATTCCTCAGGCAAGTCTCTAAACTCTGTGGGACAGAAAGAAATAATCTCCTGAGACCATTTTAAAGTGAATGAAGGGCTTTTAATAGGCATCTAGCTTATTGCATTCCAAATAAGAGGCCACAAATATGTGTTAACATGCAGCTGGGCCCCTACAGAGAAGTCCAGTGTAATTGTCATCTGATTGTCAAAAAGATTTGCTCTCTTACGATGACAGAATCCGTTGCTTGGGTGGCAACGTCCCCAAATCTACATTTGGTATCGCTTCTGACAAGCAAACCCAAAGACTTCCTCTCAGATCTATTATAACCTGATTTTTGGAAAGGACAAGTTGCTTATGAAAACATTTGAACTTAATAAGTTTACATATGACTCATCTGGGTTCCGTTTGCAGTATTATCTCAATAACACAGCCAGGCTGCCTGGTTTCCTGGCAGCCCTTCTGCAGGAGAGAGACAGCCCGGCCCATCCACCGCCCAGGAATGGAAGCTTCTAGGCCAGTTGTTTCCAAGCTGGGTCTGAAGACTCACTATGTCAAAATAACCTGGGCACCCGCTAAAAATGCAGACTCCAATGTAACGAATCCAAATCTTGGGGAGAAGAGTTCTGGAATCTGTATTTTAACAAACATCCAACGGTGATTCTCCAGCTCAGTGTAGTAGTCTGACCTCAAAAGACTGATATACGAACCTTGATATGCATCTTAATTTCCTGACGTCCAGAGACCGTCCGTGTTGAGTTGTGTTTGGTCAGTCCCAGTCACCCCATATGAGCGCCAGAAGGCTGGGGGACCACCTTTCAGACCCAGTGTCCACAGCCACTTCCCTGGTCCCACTCTCCACCATCAACATCCTCACTGGAGGTGCTATTTTCCATTGAGTCCATAAACACATATGCAGCCGTGCACTTATAAAAGAGAGTAAAAGTCCTTACCTGACTCTCTTCTCTGGAGAAGCCTGTGCTGTGACTTTTCTAGAGAAGTTCGTTTGACCCTATGAACAAGTGCTGCATTGACCAGAGAAAACCAGGAGCCCCGCCTCTTCTCGCTATACTTCCAATAGCAACGATTATTTCGTTTTTAAGAGCCTCTCTGTTCCTCCATGAAAGTCTTACAAAAACTACTTACCATGTGTGCTCGACATTGACACCACTCTCAAACATCCGTTGACACATTCTGATAAATAAATAGCACCGTCTCTTTTTTCTGTCTCATTGGCCATCCTCCAATCTACCATTATTGTTAGCAAATAGGGAAATACAGAACAACGACGACAACAAGAAAGAAACCAGGAGAAATCTTGGTGAACAGAAAATATTCATGAGGAAGGAAAAGAGCTTATCTCCTTGTCATTCAACCTTTCCATTATGTCATAGGGCAAACATTTCACTAAAAAAGAGACAGTATGCTCCAGAAGGACAACACATTGGTCAAGGAAAAGAAAGAAACTTCTACTCAAAGCGAGGATTTTAATACAGATCTTTTTTGAAAAAGAAATATATTGCATGCCTATCTAAATCTCCTTCCTAATTTCAGGATTAAGTGTCCACTTTATAGCATACATAGTAAACACCATCTCTGACTCCCAGGGACTCCCAACTAAGATTGTGTGGTTGTAGAAATCAGAGTCTTCCATAGCTTATGAAGATCAAAACTAGGACCCACCATTTTCTACAGCTTATCAGAACATGAATGTGGGTATGAGACACAGCAGAGCTCCCAAGTGTATGGACGTGTGTAAAGGGCAGAGCACACAGCACCAGTCAGTCTGTCCCTAGGAGGCATCTGCCATGCCCAGCAGTGCCAACAACTCTTGCAGCCTAAGGAATGACAGCAGATGTCACCTTAGGAAATTTTGTTGGTTCAAAAGAGGAACTGTATGGTCAAGTTCATTGGAAAAACACACTCAAATACACCCCTGTATTTGTTTGCTAGGACTGCCATAACAAAGTACCCCAGACTGGAGGGCTTCAACAACAGAAATTGATTTTCTCACAATTCAAGAGACTAGAAGTCCAAGAGCAAAGTGTAGGCAGGGTTGGGGTCTACCAACCATATTCTTCATATTCTCCCAGTGTCTTCACATGGTCTTTTCTCTGTGCAGGTCTGTGCCATAATCTCTTCTTACGAGGACACCGGTCATTTTGGAGTACGGCCCTCCATATGACCCCAATGTAACTTAATAGTGTCTTTAAAGACCCTATCTCCGGGTGCCTGGGTGGTTCAGTCAGTTAAATGGCCAACCAAAACCACAAAATATCTAGGAATAAACCTAATCAAAGAGGTAAAAGATCTGTACTCTGAAAACTATAGAAAGCTTATGTTAGAAATTGAAGACACAAAGAAGTGGAAAAACATTCCACGCTCGTAGATTGGAAGAACAAATATTGTTAAAATGTCGATACTACCCAAAGCAATCTACATACTCAATGCAATCCCTATTAAAATAACATCAGTGTTCCTCACAGAGCTAGAGCAAACAATTCTAAAATTTGTAGGGAAGCAGAAAAGATCCCAAATAGCCAAAGCAATGTTGAAAAAGAAAAACAATTCTGGAGGCATCACAATTCCGGACTTCAAGCTGTATTAAAAAGCTGTAATCATCAAGACAGTATGGTACTGGCACAAAAACAGACAAGTAGATCAATGGAATAGAATAGAGAACCCACAAATGGACCTACAAACATATGGCCAACTAATCTTTGACAAAGCACCAAAGAATATCCAATGGAAAAAAAGACAGTCTCTTTGGCAAATGGTGTTGGGAAAACCAGACAGTGACATGCAAGAGAATGAACCTCGACCACTTTCTTCCACCATACCCAAAAATAAACTCAAAATGGATGAAAGACCTAAACGTAAGACAGGAAACCATCCAAATCCTAGAAGAGAGAACAGGCAACAACTTCTTTGACCTTGGCTGCAGCAACTTCTTACTTGACACATCTCCTGAGGCAAGGGAAACAACAGCAAAAATGAACTACTAGGACCTCATCAAGATAAAAGTTTCTGCACAGTGAAGGAAACAGTCAGCCAAACTAAAAGGAAACCAATGGAATGGGAGAAGATATTTGCAAATGACCTAGCAGATAAAGAGTTAGTATGCAAAATCTATAAAGAACTTATCCAACTCAACACCCCAAAACAAATAATCCGGTGGAGAAATGGGCAAAAGACATGAATAGACGCTTTTCCAGAGAAGACATTCAGATGGCTAACAGACACGTGAAAAGATGCTCCACACCACTCATCATTGGGGAAATACAAATCAAAACCACAGTGAGATGCCACCTCACATCTGGCAGAATAGCTACAATGAACAACTCAGGAAACAAGAGATGTTGGTGAAGATGTGGAAAAAGAGGAACCCTTTAACACTGCTGGTGGGAATGCACACTGGTGCCGCCACTCTGGAAAACAGTATGGAGGTTCCTCAAAAAATTAAAAATAGAACCACCGTACAACCCAGCAATTGCACTACTATTTATCCAAAGGATACAAAAATACTGATTAGAAGGGGCATATGTACCCCACTGTTCATAGCAGCACTATCAACAATAGCCAAATTATAGGAAGAGCCCAAATGTCCATTGGCTGATGAATGGATAAAGACGTGGTATCAGCATACAATGGAGTATTACTCAGCCATCAAAAAGAATGAAATCTTGCCACTTGCAACAACATGGATAGAATTAGAGTGTATTATGCTAAGTGAAATAAGTCAATCAGAGAGAGACAAACATCATATGATTTCACTCATATGTGGAAGTTAAGAAACGAAACAGATGAACATAGGGGAAGGGAAGAAAAAATAAGGTAAAAGCAGAGAGGGAGGCAAAAGGCTGTTAAATAAAAGGCTCTTAAATACAGAGAATAAACTGAGAGTTGCTGGAGGGGTGTTGGGTGGGGGGATGGGCTAAATCGGTGATGGGCATTACAACTGGGTATTATCATAACTGGGTGCT
The DNA here is from genome assembly GCF_046562875.1 of Panthera onca. NCBI lineage: Eukaryota > Metazoa > Chordata > Mammalia > Carnivora > Felidae > Panthera > Panthera onca. Next base: position 139,958,238 of record NC_138343.1, read on the forward strand.
ATATGTAAGTGATGAGTCACTAAATTCTACTCCTGAAATCATCATTACGCTGTATGTTAACGTGGATTTTAATTTAAAAAAATAAATATGGGGAAAAAATGAAAATAAATGACCAACTCTTGATTTAAGCTCAGGTAATGATCTCATGATTCATGAGATCAAGCCCTGCATCGGGCTCTGTGCCAACAGCAGAACCTGCTTGGGATTTTCTCTCTGCCACCTCCTCCTCCCCTACTTGTGGCATGTGTGCGCTCTCTCTCTCTCTCTCTCTCCCTCAAAAATAAATAAACATTTTGGGGGAAAAGACCCTACTCCAAGTGCAGTCACGTTCCACAAGGGGTCAGGACTTTAACATATGAATTTGGGGGGTATACAGTCTAGCCATCACAACCCTTTTTATGCAGATTCACACACATATTACACTATCAAGGATCTGAAAACTCATATAGTGAAGAAAATGCTAACCTTGTTTGAGACGCCGTTCCTCCAACATATCTGACCCCTGAACATTTTCCATATCACATCTCTTCATATGCTGTGGACACACAATTCCACAGTGCACATCATTGGGCGGCTCTGTGAAGACTTGGGCCGACCCAAAGTACATGCTGACTGCAGAGACTCCTACCCCAGCATGCTTCCATGGGGTCCGGTCTCTCCCAGTCAACAGGAGCTTTAACTGAGTCTCCATACCACAGAGAGCTTACACCAGACAGTGTGGGAAGACTCAGGGAAATAGGAGATATGCTTCTGAGGCATTCCAAGTCCAACTGGGCAGTAACAGTAGAAAAGGACATAAGGTAGAGCTAAATAATAATATAAAACAGAATAGAATAAGGAATGCATGAATACTATGAATATCCTTGTTATAAGAGTTGGGCCGATGAGTTCAGTGTGGATCCTAATGTCCACAGAACACGGCACAGAGCAGATAGGTCTTATACTGAACGGGACCAGTCAGTGAGGCATCAACATCAAGGTGGGAGTGTATTCTAGGATCTGCGAACTGGAACACAAGTGACGTCATCAAGAAGGGAACACAAATGTGTATACTGAACATTTGAACCTATGGGATCATGGATAATGATAACTGCCCCAATAGAATTAGCCAAGTCAAAACAGAGGAATTAAGTACACTCTTGGTTGTGTTATGATAAATTTGAGGAAAAGCGATACATTTGCAGGGAATTTCTGCTGCTTTGCACATCGGCATCCATTCACACTTCTTTCCATAAAGCAGTGCCCAGATATTAAGCTGTGCACTGTGGCAAAACTGGTTCCCTTCAGAAATAAGAGACAGAGGCTCTCCCTTCTCCATCAGTAGTATGGTAGGCAAAGAAGCATGAGCACTCTGTTGATTCTAGCTCAGCTCCTGGCTGTCAGACAATGGATCCAATCACAGGGAAGGCCAGAGCAAACATGAGAAAATCCAGGGCTTTCATTATACCATGGGGGCCCCCGGGTCAAACCATACCTGAAGCCATATATTCTGGATTTTCCAGCTAATTAACTGACAAAATATCCAAATGCTATGTACTGGTATCGTGGGCTGGTCATACACATTTGGGAAACCAGTTCAAAGAGGTGATACATGAAGTGAGAGAGCAAGGGCGGTCCAGGGAGAGAGGAATGAGGGATAAAAGATGACAAGAATCAGGTTGTGTAAATCATGTGCAAGGGAAGTGTGAGGCACGGAGGAGTCAGGATAGAAAAGAAAAAAAGAGAGAAGAGAAGAGAAGAGAAGAGAAGAGAAGAGAAGAGAAGGGAAGGGAAGGGAAGGGAAGGGAAGAAAGAAGGAAGGAAGGAAGGAGGAAAGGAAAAAAAAGAAAGAAACAAACAAAGAAACAAAGAGGTAGGTAAGAGGAAAACCAAGAGAATGAAATATTGAAATCCCCAGGGCATGCATAAAGGGAAGATTCCAGCTTTCTAGTTTTTCCTTAAGGAAAGGTCCTCAGTCGAAATAACAATTACTGTTTTTGAGGGGGGGGGGGTGGGGAGAGCGCGAGCATGCATGCACATGTGTGTGTGCACAAGTTGGGGAGGAGTAGAGGGAGGGAGAGAGAGAATCTTAAGCAGGGTGTGGAGCCTGACACGGGGCTGGATCCCATGACTGTGAGATCATGGCCTGAGCCGAAATCAACAGTCAGACCCTTAACCAACTGAGCCACCCAGACGCCCCAACAATTACTATTATCTGTTGAGCACCGGCTTTGTATCAGGCAGTGGTCTGGGTACCAGACATTTAATAAGTCATTCAGTCTTCTCACCATTACTATGAGATGGGTACATTCATTGTCATGTCACAGATGAGGACGCTGAAGCACAGAGAGATTAATAAACTTGCCCACAGTCACATAATGAGTCAATGAAAGACCTAGAACCAGACCCTGGTATTCTGCCTCTTGGGTTCATTCTCTTACCCAGTATACTCAATACCTCTCAGCCTTTAGCATCTAAGGTGAGTAAGTCTGATGCTTTCGTGGATAGGTCTAGGAATACAGGGAGGATTCGTTTAACCAAAACTATTTCCTACGTTCAGTCTGACTTGGATGTCTGAAATTCTCCCATTTATTTGGGTAAGCTTTGATCCCTCATTATGGTGCTCTGTTAAATTTAAATAGACTAAAGACAGACAGCTTATTCAGCCATTCACATGTTAGCATGAATTAGTTTGATAGAAAACTTTCTTGCACCAAGACCTGGGGCCATAGAGATCTGTTAACACTATGAGGTACCACAAATCAAATAGCTCAAAAGAGAGAGGTCTGAAAATAAACTTTCCTCTTCCCAGGTCTCCTGTGAATCACATTTTCCCTCTTATCCAGCTTCTGTCACCACCGAGCACAGGTTTTAAATGTTAGTCTTACTGTCCATGAACCTAGCCCCACAAGATACTTCTAGAAGTACAATCTTTGGTGTTTCTTTTAAACATGCATCTGTCTCACGTAGGATGAAGGGTTCTAGAAGTATCAAAATTTTACAAGAAAAACCTAATTGGATATGCTTGCCAAGCAAAACACCAAAGGTGGAAAATACACATGAATATAAACATTTATAAATTTTACTCATTTAAAAACCTTGAGGTTTCAACATAGACCATGAGCCAAGTTAAAAAAAAAAAAAAAAAAAGCAAAGAACCAACTAAGGAAAATGTTTCTCCACACCTGAAACCCCATTTGTACCTAGCTTAGTCCTCTTGAGTTTCTCTTCACTCATCACTGTCTCCAGGAAGTCTCCCAGGATGGTCCTGTCTTCCTCCTTCGTCGCAGGTCTTAATTATTCCTTTAATATCCACTTCCTCCCTGAACCTTACATGCATGAGGGCAAGGACCTGGGACTGCTGTCTTCACCACCGGCGCCTACCCCAGCCCCTGACTGCAGAGCTCACGCTCATGAATTAATACCTGAAGCAAAGGGCTGCGTCTCTAGATGCGTGAACATCGTCCCAAATCCTCAATAACGAGGCAAACACTGCAGAAGCCTGGGCAAAGTGAGTGTGTTTACGAAAATAAATGCAAACTTAAAAGATGGCACTTTCACCCAGTTTTTCTTCTGTTTGCATATGGGGCGCCTGGGTGGCTCAGTCGGTTAAGCCGCCGACTTCGGCTCAGGTCATGATCTCGCGGTCCGTGAGTTCGAGCCCCACGTCGGGCTCTGTGCTGACGGCTCAGAGCCTGGAGCCTGTTTCCGATTCTGTGTCACCCTCCCCTGTTGATGCTCTGTCTCTCCCTCTCTCAAAAAAAAAATAAATAAATAAAATTAAAAAAAATAAAAAAGCATTTGAAAAAAATATAAATTAAGATAAAGGAGAACTAATGCGCCCCTCAGATGTGGGGGATGGGCATTCTCCTAGACTGTTACAACCTTCTACTGGGCCCATTGGGTTTACATATCAACATCTTTAAAAGTAAGTGTCCTTTAGCATAGTGATTCTGCCTCTAGAAGTATGCCTTAAGAATAGATACAAATATTTATCTATGAAACAATCAGTGCGGCATTGTGTATAATTGCAAAGGAAAATAAGCAATAATAGAGAATTGGTTAAACTATGCACGTTAACAAAATGAAATGATATGCAGCATTCTTAGTTACCATTTATTGGGTCCTTGCTATGGGCCCTTACTAGGCACTGCACTGAATACTTAACATGCACTGTCTGATTTAACCCTCAGAACGCTTTATGAAGTGGGTATTATTATTATGGCCATTTTCCACGGGAGGACATTGAGATTTAGAGAGGTGAAGTGATTTGCTCAAGGTTACATGGCTAGTGAACAGCAGAGCCAATGATAGTCTCCAAGGCCAGGCTCTTGATCACTAAGTTATCTGCCCCCAAGTTAAAGGTGTCAAATGTGCATTTAGTGCCCTGGAAAGGTCTTCCCGTGTTCCTGTTATATTAACTAAAAAGACAGATCATAAGGTAGCACACAGGACGAACACCTTTTGGGAAAATACTATCACATTAAAATATATGAATTTTTATGTTTATGTGCACACATCCAAATCTGTGTTTATCATCGCATAAGAACGAAAAAAATTATATTTAAAGGTCATCTCAGGGTGGCGGGGTCATGGGATAATGAGGTTTTTCTTTCCTTTTTGCTTACCCCAACGTTTTATGGTTTTCTACAGTAAAAATAGGTCAATTGTCTAACACTTTAAGGTTTTTTTTAAGTTGAACTCAAAGTAGCCTAGAACTTCAGAGGACCTTACCCTTACTCAATCTAATCGTTTTAGCAGCAAGAAAACCAAAGCCCAGAGAAATCAAGTGAGCTAATTAAAAACAGAGCTGGGAGTAGAATCTGTCTGCTTATCACCAGCCCATGGCTCTCGGCCCAGCCCTTCCCCAGTGAAGGTGCCTACGTTCTTTTGCACAGTGAAGGATGACGGAACTTGCTGAATACTTGTTTTCCTGAGTGAGCACCCACGGGTCCGCCCTCCAGCACTATGTCAGGCGCTCTGAGTGAGAGATACCTTGATGCCCTAGGAAACAATGTGTGCCGCAGGGGATGAAAGCCGGGAGGAATACCCCCACAGCCCAGATGTCCGATGGCCTCCAGACTACTCGAGGGGTAATTTTTTCTAAACCAGTGGCTCTTCAATGTGAGGTCGGCCAGCATCCCCCGACAACTTTTTCCAAAGAGGAGGCCCCCATGGAGATTCTCGGTGGAAGTCGAGAGGGGTCTAGGCTAGATTCCAAAACACCTTTCCATGTGATACTAATTGACAGCCCCCCAGACACCCTCGGTTGTATCTTCATTTAAAAGTCTTCCTGACTTGCAACCTATCCGCCTGGAGACTTGCAATAGCTCTGAATTCCCTTTGAGGTCTCCTTTTGAATTCGAAAGAGAAGAACAAAGGAAATGTTGGCGCCATCCATCACATTGGTCATCTAGACCTGGCCAAGCCCCTGATCGGGGAACTCAGATCCCAGGGCAGGTCAGCAGTGAATGCCACGAAGGCTGAAAGCTACCTGAGGCTTCAGGTGCTGGGGACCAAAGCATTATCCTCGAGGGGGGACCACATCCACGGTCAAGATGGTTCCACCAGTCGTAGCTACTAAAAGAAGAGTGGAGATGTCATATACAAATCAAGGACCTTTACATTGAGGGAGCCAGGCCCAAGGTGGACAGGAAGCAGAGATGAAAACACAGAAAGATGGCCCACTTGGGGCGCCTGGGTGGCTCAGTCGGTTAAGCGTCCCACTTCGGCTCAGGTCACGATCTCACGGTCCGTGAGTTTGAGCCCCGCGTCAGGCTCTGTGCTGACAGCTCAGAGCCTGGAGCCTGCTTCGAATTCTGTGTCTCCCTCTCTCTGACCCTCCCCGTTCATGCTCTGTCTCTCTCTGTCTCAAAAATAAGTAAACATTAAAAAAAATTTTTTAATAAAAAAAAAAGAAAGATGGCCCATTCAGAAAAGAACAGAAAACTTGTACAACTGAATGTGAGGCAAAGTCGAAAAGCAGAAGGAAAGAAACACAAGAGAAATTAAGAAGCACTTGTAACATTGTGAAATTCATCATGCTATATTATCAGTAATCTTAGTGACTCCTCACTTAGGAAAGCTGTTCTTTCAAATGAAAAATAGAACAGCTTTTTCTTAGTTGAATAATAATAGAATTTTAAACATGGGTTGTGTTTCTTGCTTTGTGACATTGTTTATATTTGTTATTTGTATATACTAATACATAAGTAGAGTTTAAATAAATCCAACCCAGGAATCCGTTTTAGAAATTTTAACTTTTTTTGACATTTCTTTTTTTTAACCAGACTGTTTAACTCTGTAAAAACTGGTTAGGGATACATTAGGATTGTTAAGAATATTACATTACAGCTAACAACAAAAATTAAAATAGTGAGTGTTCTCTTTGAAATTATATCAGATTTCCCGAACTCAGGCAGTGCTCATGGTTCCTTCCGTTAAAAGGATTTGCTGCCCTTATCGTGAACATTCATGATTCAGGGTATTTTTAAATCCTTACTTACTTTGTAACACCCAGGGCCTGAAGCTAGGAATACCCAAATCCAAAGGAACGTCATGCAAATGTCACCTCAAGCCCAGGTGTGGGTCTCAGCTACCTACACCTGTCCAGATCCAAGGCCGCGTTATTGAATGTTCTGGTCTATACAACGTCCACAAAACAGCTTGAGCCAATCCCTTGGGTGAAAGCCCAAACCCTCCTCTTTTCTCTCTGCTAAAATCTCTGTTGACGTCAAGAATGTTCAAACCCAGCCATCTCAGCCTTTCTCTGACTCAAGGCTTTTATTGCACAGCTAGAAGCATTTGCCCCAGGGAGCGGAATAAGCCAGCAAAATGTTGTGGAAAGAGCGCTCAGAGCAGAGTCAGAAAGCAAAGGTTCAAGGCCCGGTGAAGTCTCCGACTTGCATTTGTACTATGAGCCCTCTCTGAGCCTGTAGACGGGAATCACTCATCTGTACACAGAAATCCCACCATCTCTGCATCCTCCCTAAGGCTGGTGGGAAGCAAAAGTATGTTCGAGCGTGCATCACGGTGTCTATAAATACAGGTGATGGAAAGATCGTTGGAGATGGACGTCGGGGCCACATGGTACCAATATCCCCACTGGTCCAGAGCCTTGCCTGCCACACAAAGTGCCTCTGTCCCTACACGGGCAGGCTCTGAGACCCTCCACGAGGAAACCCAAGAAGGCCGGTTTCCCGGCCGTCCACCGGCGGGAATGGCGAGCTGCCCCTTCTGTGCCAAAGACCCTGTCTACTGACCCCAGGCAGCAGCCGCTGAGTTTTCTCCATCTACCATCTGCCAGCTAGCAGTGCTCCCGATTTCTGGATTTTCATTCATTGTAATCTTTGCTTTCTGCAGCTGGGATTGGTTTAGTTGAAAAAAAGAAAAAAAAGCTCTGCAATAACAGTGTTAAACAAATAGCGCCGGGCCTGGTATTTTTAGATACGTTAAAATTCTCTTTAAGCACGATGTGAGGGCCTGAAAAACTCAGTCTGTTTCCTATGGCTGAGCGAATACTGATAAGAGCTTTATCCAATTTATAAGGCAAGAGAAGGAAATAATCATGTGTGATGGAATTGGACAAATAATCCAGCTCCAAACAATTATGAAATATAATGCAATTACAGAATACCGTGCCAGGGTTCTGGAAGTACCAGATTCTTCTCTTTCGTGAATCAACGATAATGCAGAATTTTAAGGCGCACGGGCCTCGTGAGTAACCAAAAACTGTAGGCAACCAAAACTCAAGACAAAACCAATATAAACACATGTGCGTGCGGCGGGCACACCCTCTATTTCGCAAGTTTGTGAACTGATTTCACAGCGCCCCACAGACACACCCTGCCCTCGGCATCGAGCTGGCAAAAAGCATTTTAACTCATGGCAGCCAAAGAGAAGTCCAATTCTGTAGATCAGGGGGAAATTTATATTCAGCTGATTTTTTTTTTCTTTTGGAGAAATAGGGGAGGAGTCTCATTACAGAAGCCGCCCAGCAGAAACGGATAAGATTTTTTTAATGTTTATTTATTTTGAGAGAGGGGGACAGCATGAGCAGGGGAGGGGCAGAGAGAGAGGGAGAGGGAGAGTCCCAAGCAGGCTCTGTACTGTCAGCGCAAAGCCCAACTTGGGGCTCAATCCCAACAACTGTAAGAACATAACCTGAGCTGAAATCAAGAGTTGAACACTCAACCCACTGAGCCAACCCAGGAGCCGCTGGATGAACTTTCTCAATGGCTTTTCTCCACTTCTAAGCTCCCGCTCTCCCACTGCTAACTGCCCTTCTCCCTGGGCCTCATCCACTCGGACCCAGAGCAGGCTGTTTCTCCTCAAGTGCAGAAGCCTAATAACTAAAAACAAGGACTCTTTCTTCCTGTGATGTCTGCTTAATAGAGTGAGGCCCTCCCTGCAGAGGTCAAGGTTAGAGGCATGCGTACGCCTAAATCCTTCCTTTCATTTCGCTGGGTTGTGGTGTGGACTGTAGTTCAGGTACAATTAAGGAAGGGCCAGAGGGGGTTGAAAACAATGGGAAGGAAATGGGGGAGGGGGCTTAGGGAAGGAATACCCCTCCTTGAGGCTGGGGTGAGGAACAAACCTACCCTCCCTCTTCACCACCTTGATCGTCACCGAACTTCTGAGAAGCCAGGAAGCCAGACTGAAAAGATGAGGGTTAGGGGCACGGACTGAAGGAAGCCAGTCTGGTCTCCATTCACCTGACATCTCTCCCGGGTGCCTCCCACCCACAACTCAGGAAGACCCACGTATGCACCTGTTGTCAAGTCTATCTCCTCCTCCAAATAGAGCAATCCTTCCCTCTGGGGTCACTAAGACCCTACTGTCAGGTGGCTTTCCAGGTCCCTAGGAGAGAGCAAGACAGTGGAGGGAACTGACCAATGGTCCCAGACCTCAGGTGCCAGCTCTTTACCATGGAGCTTTACCAAGGTGCAAGCTCTTCTTGCCTGAGTTTCCTCCGAACAAGCCCCGCCTGGTGGGCAGGCGCACGCTGAGCTCTCCTGCAGTGCTCTTACTTCATACACAGTGACCCTGAGAGACTCTCAGGACAACCTCTGACCAGACAGGCATGCTCTCCACCGCCCCCTCCACGGCCAGGCTCCCCCACCATAGCACCCATCTCAGGGCTGGACATACGAATCCTTCTTCACATTGCTGCCAGGGTAATCTTTCTGAAATTGAACCTCCTCTTTCTCCCTCTCTCCTCCCCTCTCCCTCTTGCACAAAAGCACGCACATGCATGCATACACACACAGACACACACACACACACGCACGCACACTTTTGTTTTATTACTTTCAGAGTAGAACTTCCCTTTGCTTTTAGGGACAAATTCAAATCCTCCAATGGCTTGCAAAGCCCTTCAAGATCTGGCCTCTGCCCTTAACACTCTCTCCACACCCCAGCCCCTTGCTGCTTCTTTAGGTTCCTAGAGCACGGACGCCCTTGCAGCCTCTGACGCCTGCACCTGCAGCTGTCTCCTCTTCCTCTTCCCTCGCCTCTCCCTCCTCCTTCCCTTTCTCCTCTCCTCTTGTTCCTCCACTCTTCCGAGAGCCCCAGCTTCTTACCATCCTTCAGACATCACTTCAATACTGTCTCCCTAAAGAGGCCTTCGTGACAATCCTATCTAAATTGGGTTTCCTATACACAAACCTACCCAAGGCATAACTCTCCAGCACAGCGCCCCATGGCTCTCAGCTTTGTGGCTGAAATTTACTTACTGAAATTTGCAATCACTAATCTCTTTGTTCTCTTTTTTACCGTCCATCTAAGCAGCTTACTGTTAGCCCCAAGATGGCAGAGACTATGATTCATTCATCCAGCATCAGCACTCCACATATCCTGAAATCATGATGTTATTATATTACCATAACTTAGATTTCTCTTGTTTCTTACAGACTGACCAAAAAGAATTATCATTCCTATATGTAGGCAACAGTGAAGAGACAGCCTGAGTTGGGGGGGTTTGTACTGGGAAGTCCTGGAAACAAATGTGGATAAGATACAATAGGCTGGCAGGGCAGCTTTCGGAAGCTGGTAAGTGTGGGCTTGATGTGGCTGTGCACTTTGAGAGAAGCAATGGTGAATGAAACCGTCCCCAGGGCTTTCCTAGTCTTGCCACCAGACATGTGAAATAGTGAAAGGACTCTGAGCCCACATCGGTGAGAATAATGTAAGACAGAGTAAGGTCTTCAAATATCATATCTAAAAGAGATCAGATATTGTGATAGTTGCTCTCATGGGCAAAATCGGGTCCAACTGGTGCAACCTTCAAGGAACTGAGCTCACCACAATACAAAATCAAATATGTTAATACCTCAGACTGCCTAATAATGAAACCAATTACTTCATGAGGTAGTGAAGTCCCTAGTGCTGGAAACGATAAATTGGGGACAGAAAAAAAGATTATTGGGGAGATTATTTCCACCTTCGATGGTCCCTGCCATTCCGAGATTCAAAGGGCCATGGAGAACCATCAAAAGTCTTGAGACAAGGTGATGGGACAAAATGTTGTCTTGAAAAGATCTATGAAAAGTTTTGAAAACAGAAAAGTTTTCAGTACCAAAGAATTAGTGGTGCCTTGAGATATCATAAGACCAGGGTGGACAATTATTACTCCAAATGAAATCTGCCTTGACAAAACCAGTTCAAGAAAATAGAGCTTTCAAGATTTGTATCAACTATCAAAGTCTCCAAGATAAGAACTTCCTTCATGACTAACATCTTTAACAAGGAGACGAATGCTTCTGCATCAGAGATTTTAGAATATATTTCAAAAAGAATGACCCCTCACCTTAACATTCTATGTGGGATACTCAATTACAGCAGTGTTCAAGATCAAAAACTTGTGGGATGTCTGATCTGTTTACATATATTTCAACCAGCAGTCGAAGAGCTTTCTTTCCTGTAAGTAGTTAAAAGAAGGCTCTCAGAGCAGAAAGGTCTAAAGGGGCCTTAAGCTACCTGGGCCTCATGTAACGCTCTTAGTACAAAACCCTTAGTTAAAAATTTCAGGGGCACCTGGGTGGCTCAGTTGGTTAAGCATCCAAATTCGGCTCAGGTCATGATCTCGTGGTTTGTGAGTTTGAGCCCAGATCATGATCTCGTGGTTTGTGAGTTCAAGCCCCGCGTCGGGCTCTGTGCTGACAGCTCAGAGCCTCGAACCTGCTTCAGATTCTGTGTCGCCCTCTTTCTCTGCCTCTCCCCCACTGGCTCACTCTCTCTCTCGCTCTCTCTCTAAAAAATAACTCAGCATTAAAAAATAAAAATAAAAATTTCAAAGATGCCAGCCTTCTTTTTGGTTCCTCATCACCTGATAGTTCTTTACCAGTTTTGGTCATGGAGGAAAAGGCCATCTTCCCACAAACTCTGTAACAATCAGGCCTGCGGGTGCTCAACCCTGAGCAATGAGCAGTGCGCCTGCTGGATAGCCTCCCCTTTCTTTTTCTTCTCCTTTTCTTTTCCTGTGTGACTAAGAGAAGGGTCTCTGCAGCAGAAATGCATCTGTGAAACCCTGGGTAGTGATTCAAACAGTTGCCAAATGAGCCAACTGCTGGAACTAAATGGGCTTTGCTAGGGGGTTGGTAGTGGTTATGATTTCGGCTCGCCCTAGATCCACAGGCACAGGCAAAGGCCCGCGTCACCCGGTGCCTCCCTCCCCGACGCATGGTAGAATAGGCACCTGTTGCCAACGGACTTAATTCTCTTTTACCAATTAATGAAAAACCAATAAGCATGTTTTTCACCCCTTGCAATTAGAGACATTGCTTTGCCTTCCGGTATGGAAGGGAGGGGAAAGATGACGACAGGTGCAGAGAAATAGTGGCTTCCTCCGGTCTGGCTGTGACCGGGTCAATCAACCCTACAGCAAATGGTAAATTCAAGCCTACGATGCCAACCGCCGCTAATAAAACACAGCCTCACTGGCTGAACACCGAAATACGTATTTCAACCCTCTGCAAGGATTGAAAAGAGAAGGCACAACAAAAGGAAAGCCCAAGCTTTCTGCGTTTTCTTTTCGTATTTCAGTAGGCGGAAAGATATTTTTTTCAACTTAATAGAGGGTGACACCAGATTTATTTAGGCTGGAGGAACAGCGAGCCCCTGAGTACATGAAGTAATACCGTGCAAACCACAGCACAGGTGCCTCCGTTGTCTCAGGCAGCTGACTTTTGGAAAGAGCAAGAGGGCTTAAACATCAGAAAATATTCTTACTCGCCAGACGTCACAGCCCCTGGAACGGGGCTGAGCGAAAACGTTGTGGCAAAGCCAACGTGCAAATCGAAGCCGGTGATTTCGGCTAAGGGCTTGGGTTTGGGAGGCTTCACGGCTTCATCTCCAAAGCCCCGATTTGAAACCACGGTGCGCAGCATGTGCGTGAGGCTTCATGCTTTCCTCTGAAACCCAGGCCCGCCAATGCATCTCTGGATGCAACTGGGGGGTCTTAGAATCTTCTCTAAAGAACCGAACTAAGCCATGGAACTCCAACTGGAAGCCCTGCTCCTACCCAGAGAAGCGTAAGTTCCATTGAAAGGTTTCAGGGAAAAAGATGAGAGGTGGGGAAATGCTTGCCGGCCCAGGACCTTAGGTGCTCAGTTTAAGCCCCCACCACAGTCTCCCAACGGGACTGTCGCTTCGGAGGGAAACCTCCATGGTGGGAAATGTAGCCCTTTCTGGTCTATTAATATAGGATGCTAGTGGCTGTGAACGAAATTCTCCAAAAAAGGGGGGGGGGGGGTTTCTCACTGTGAAGGTAAACTGCACTTTTTTTTTTTTCCCCACCTGGGAAAGAAGAAAGAAGAAATTTGCCAGGGCACCATTCTGTCGATGCAAAACCTTTCCTATGGACCCCAAACAAAAGCTGGAAAAACAAGCCTGATGGGTCTCCCCCCATCCCACCCCACCCCCGCCACCCCTACCATTTCAAGGCTAGAAATCAAAGCATTTTTCCAATCCCAGGATTAGCGAGGAACCGAGAGGGAAAACGTGAGGGAGAGAAAAAAAGAAAAACATGTTTAAGAGAGTCTAGCTCACGACCTTCAGACACCAGCGCTGGAGAACGGAGTCGGCGGCTGTCACCCCCGCGTCCCCGCACCCCAGGACTGCAGCCGCAGGGGGAGCGCCTCCACCCGCCCCGGATGCGAGGGGAAGGCTGCCAGGAGGTGGTGCCCACACGCCAGGTGAACTCCACGGGGGACGTCGCCACCGCCCACCTCCGCTGTCCCAGTTTTCTCTGTTGTCTCTGCGCAGCCCCGGCGCCTGAGGTTACTGGGTAATTCATCCCCCCGCGCGCCAGCCAGTTAAGCCTTAGGCCTTTTTTAATGGCCTCAGGTGTGAGTACCAGCGAGCCCCGTGGAGCAGCGTTGGCCCGGCCGAGATCACAGGGAGCGGGGTGCTGGCGGTCCCTGCGCGCCAGGGCCCCGCGCCCAGGCTGCTGACTGCGCCCCAGTCCCCACCCCCCACCTCCAGATGGCGGGGAGGCCGAGGAGCCTGCCTGTGTGAAGAGAACTCAGAGGTGCCCTGGGACAAGGAGCCAGCTTAAAATAAGGCAGTGGAGACATTCACCTGTGCTTAAGGACCTGCTCGGCGAATTCCTCAGATACCCCAAATCGCGGGCAGAGCCAGAGGAGGATGAACCGCTTGAAGGAGAGGGGAAGGGAAGAGGGTGTAGGTCGGGAGGATTTCTGCAGAGCCTGCGGTTGGGGGGTAGGTGCTAACCAGGGAAGGTAATTCTGCAAAATTGGAACACAGGCAACGTATCTGTAGGCAACTCTGACAAAGGGCACAATCTAGGAAATTGAACAGGGATTTGTCCCCTGTCTCTCAGCCTACTGACCCACTTTCCTTGGGCTACATCTCCCCAGATCCCTGCCCCTCGCTGAATCTTCCTGTTAACCAATAGGGAGGAAAGAGTAGGTCTGGGGATCACAACGTAGACGGAATAAGCAACAGGGGCCTGCTTGACAGTTTTTTGAGACAGAGAGAGACTCAGGTCTCTCTTTTGCCCGGAAAATCCTTTCTGAGCCATTCCCCCTGTGCATCCACACACACACACCAAGATATCCCCTGCTCCCCGTCAAGGGCCTGAAGTTCGTATCTTTGGTTAAAGCAATGAAAACATCTGCATCTAAAAAAAAAAAAAATGTGTGTGCTACTTTGGAAGGAGAATCCTTTGATCCATTCTTAGTTGTTAAAGTTGTGGCACAAAGAGTTTTCTTGGGGTATCCGGCCGGTTACTCGAACGAGGCACAGGTAAGTGAGTTAAGTACATATTGACGGTAAGTCCCGGGGTGAGAGATACTGTCTAGTTGGAGTGCCACCAAAAGAAGCACACACACACACACACACACACACACCCCACACTTTGAGACACGCACACTCTACGATTTTGGCCAGGATTGGACTTAGATGTCAGAAGCCCAGGTTGCCCGCTCATAATCTTGTCCCATCCGCTGGCGTGGCCATGAGGACATCCAGTCTGATCGTTGGCTGCTACACTCTCCAAATGTGAGTGCACGCCCGTGAGCGGCTGCACCAGCGCCAGCTCCGGCATCAGGCACCCTTAGGTCTGACTCCTAACATTGCCCCCTCCTGACTCAACCGCTTGAATTCGAGTTCGGTTCTCACCGGGAGCAGCTATGAGACCTCAGGCAAATCATCTGCCCTCCCGGGGTCTCTCCTTCCTCATCTACGATCTGAGCTCGGTCGCATCCCACAGCCCGTGGAAAGCGCTCGGCACGGTGCCGGGCATATCGGGTCAGGACACGCTCCATGAAAGTGAACTATTTTTACTTCACTATCAATCGCTTTTCCTGCTCTGAGCTTCCCCTTCCTTATCTGTAAAGTGGCGACGATCATATGTACGTTTACAGGAGCACTGCGAGGTCTGCAAGAAACAGACGTGGAGCGTGGAGCGCCCGTGCCTGACCGAGCAAGGAAGTGTTCAGCACATGATGGTTGTGATGCTGAGGATTGAGATGAGGGGGGAGGAGGAGGGGGAGGATTTTGATGTTAGTGCCCCTGGAGCCAAGCCAGGAAATTCACAGCCATCAGCCCTAAACACCCACTTGCAGCAAAGGTTGACCTCCCCTGGAAGCTCCCGTCCCCCCGCAGCTGGGCCTGGATGGCCTCAGGAGCTCGCGCTCTCTCTCTCTCTCTCTCTCTCTCTCTCACCAGATTGCTTCTCCTTTGCCAAACGGGTTTTAAGCCACAATAGCAAAGAGCAAGCGATCCGGTCTGCAACTGCATAGAAAAGAACCCGAATTCAGGGGCTCTCCCATATTTACTTGTGCCTTCCTTTCCCCCTTTTTTCTAAGCTCTGATGTGAGGTGGTGTCTTGGAGAATTGACTCATCTGCCCGTATTTGTTCATTACAGCTGTTGCTAGGAAGTTATTATGTAAATGGCTCTGCTTCTCACTCTCCATTATGCTTTTTCTCTTATTATTGTGAGATGGAATTAAGTGCCAGCCCTGTGCTGAGTTTTCATTAGACCCTTTCCATACTCTTCCGTATTTTTCTCTCTGGCTTTATCAGTCACTTTAGAAGTTAATCCTTTTATATTTTAAGGACTTTAAAGAAGATATAAAACCTCTCGAGGATCCTGGGGGAGGGGCTGGATTTCAAAGCGGCTTGAGCTCTCCCTGTTCATTGTGTCAATAGTTACGCCAGGCTTTTTTAATTTTCAAAATTCAAATTAAAACATCATCATGCTCCTATAAGCTTCACTACCTCTAATAATCAAAGAGCAAGTTTCGGCTTGACACACGGATAAGGCAGTGCTGAGCCACATTCATGACCGTCCCCTCCACTGGATTAGGTAATCAGGTTTAATAAAGATGAAAATCTTTCAAGAAGAAAGGAAAAAGCAAACCCTAGTCCTAAAAGTGGGTGTTTTTCTGTTTGTTTGTTTGTTCGTTTAATTAAGACATTACTACGAAATCCATTTTGGAAAACATAGGACTAGGTGGCTGTTCTATTTCTTGCCACATTCCGAAAGATATTTGTTACATGTTCCAAAGTGCAGAGTCAATATAATTTTTACCCCCCGAAGGGACACCAAACATATATGAAGATTTCAAAACCAGCCCAGCAGGCTTTCCAACAGATGGAAAGTGAAGTTGCACATTTCATTTCAGTTACCTACCTCTAAATCATTGATTTTTGTAGAAATGTCACACCGTGCTTGAAGAGAAGTCTCTCTTTCTCCATAAACATACAGCGGACTTCGCAGAAAATGCCAACATTTTCAGTTAAGAGAGCAAGCTTCAGAAAAGCCCATGAAATTCAACTCACTCTCCCATCTTAGGCACACAATACCCAGCGACTTCAATTACACACCACCTTTCATCCCTACATGTCAGGAGCAGTTTTAAGCCTAAAACAAGCAGTGAATTGGCCTCACCCTGCTGAAAACTTGTGGGAAGAACAGTGGGGATCAACTACTTACTCTTTAGTTTCAATACACCGAGGAAAAAGGGTCAGACTTATTGCTTGAGGTAATAAGGCCAAAGCTGTAAGGGGTAAAAAGACTACAGGTTTACACCTGTAGTTTTATTTTTCACGATGCTTTAACCTTCCGGCCAAATCTTCAAAGACGAGAACCAGCATTCTAACATAAAAACACAGGTTCAAATTCAGTACCCCGCCCAAACGATCTACATTCAGCCTAATTTTCTGCTACTAAGAAAGGGCAAAAAGAAAGAGGAGGTGGAGAAAAACTGTCACAGAAGGATTGTCACAAGTCTAGATGTCCCCAGCAGAAGTAAGGTCACATCGCAGAGAACGCTGAGTTCACAGAGGGGAAATTGAGGAAAACACAAGGAAATGACATGTGGATTTCATTTAATTCCCGATTCAAACTTTAAAAAAGGAAAGAAAAAAAAAAATCAGGGAAACAAGTGTAGTACTGGGCATTAGATGATACCCATTATGGTTAATTTTTTAATTTTGTTAGTAACATGAGAGAAAATGGCCATTGTTTCTTTTTTGTTTAAGTTCATTTATTTTGAGAGAGAGACTGAATGTGTGGGAGGGGCAGAGAGAGAGGGAGAGAGAGGCAATCCCAAGCAGGCTCTGCACTGTCAGGGCCGAGCCCGACATGGGTCTCAAACTCAAGGAACTGTGAGATCATGACCTGAGCCAAAACCAGGAGTCAAACCTTCAACCAACTGAGCCATCCAGGTGCCCCGAAAATGGCCATGTTTTTAAGAGCTGCATATTCACGTATGTATGGGTGAAATGAGAGCTGGCTGGGATTTATTTTAAAACACTTAAGCAAAAATGAAAAGAAGTGAATGGAGGAAACAAGAAAGGGAAACTCTGGACAACTGAATCTGAGTCAAGGGCATATGAGGATTCATTATTACTGTTCTCATTATTAAGACATTCGTGTATGTTTGAAAATCTTCACAATGAATACTTAATGGAGTTCCCCTTACTCAAAAAGGTTGCAGATCCATAAACCAGGGGTCTAAGAGTTTTCTGGGCGTTTATCTGGCGGAGGGAGAAAGAGACAGCTCACTAACTAAGCTCCACTTAAAGAGCCCTGAGGTCTCGGGCATTAGGGTAAAGATGATCGATGATCTTTGGGCAAGAAGACTACCCCTCTCAGGAAGCGTGTTGACTGATTATGACTTCTCTCTCCCTAGAGGCTGAGCTCAATGTTTTTATTAACCTAGTGACACATAAAGGAAAAAAAAAAAGTTGGGCAAGCCCATTAATTATGGCTAACTGTAGCACAAAGCTCAATGCGGAAGTGGATAAGACAGGCTGTAGGGGTGGAGACGGGTGGTGTTTCATAAATGCACCAAAGTGAGGGAGGTGCCATATTAGAAGGAACAGTGGGATGCGGAGGGGTGCCATCTACCTGCAGGATCAGGAGGGGTTTCCTAAAGTGACTTTTAAGATGACACTTCAGCATCTCCCTGTCCTCGCTGCTGCACCTGTTCACTATTTGTAGCATATGTCGGTCATCGACAAGTACTTATTGAATGTTATTGAGCTCTCTTGCCACTGTCCTCAAAGATGGCCAGTAGCTCAACTTAGGTGCAAGATGAAATCCAAGTTCTTCAGCCAGTCATTCGGGGCCCATCACGGCCACACCCCTCCTCTGCAGTGTGTCCAGCCTCACCTCCTCCCAAGCCGTCCCAGTAAGCCCCATCTCTCCAAACCTCCTCCAACCCTGATCACTCAACATATCCAGGATGCACCTGTGCCTGGCCCTAAAGTAGGAGGAAAAGAGATGAATGTAGGTGCCTGAGAGAGGGGCAGGGGGGGTACTATCATCAGCCACAGGCAGGGGTGGGGGTCATCAAGAGGGAGATCAACGGCCTCTGCTACTGACCCTAACCAATAAGTAGGGAAATCTGTCAATCGTTAAGAAAAATATTGGGTCTCTGCATCCAAATAAAATCTTCAATAATGGCACTGCGACGACCCTACTTGGAGAAGGGCTTTCCACACCATCTCTTAAAACAAAATTATTGTTTAACATTTATTTATTTTTTGAGAGACAGAGAATGAGCAGGAGAGGGGCACAGAGAGAGGGAGTCACAGAATCCAAAGCAGGCTCCAGGCTCTGAGCAGTCAGCACGGAGCCCAACACAGGGCTTGAACTCATGAACCGTTTGTTGTTGTTGTTGTCATCGTTGTTGTTGTTGTTTTCCCACAGCTTCGCTTAAATGAGGAGTTTCTAAGTAATCACATAGAGGTGAGTTTATGTCCTTCATGTCCCAAATACCGTCTTGGTTTGCATTCCTCCAGAAACGAATGTCAATGTATGGGTTTGAGTACAAGGTGGTGCTTTAGGAGATAAGCGTGGACGTATAGGCGAAGGAGGTACGGGACGCAGGGGAGGAAATAAGCCAATAAGAGCGTGTTGTGACGCAAGGTACAACAGCGGGCCATTGGACTTAATCCCACTGGAGAGCTCAGACACAGTCCATGGAGCCCATGCTGAGAGGGAATCCGCCCCCCAGGGGGCAGGAGCCCAGACACTCCTCCGCCACGTCTAGTCAGTCACTGACTGAGAACCTAGGGGAGGGGAGAGTCACGCCTGCCCCGCTCCCCATGCATGGCCTCATAGCTCTGGCAGACAATGAGCTGCAAGTGTGGGAGAGGGAAGCGGGGCTCCCACACCTAGAAATTGTAAGTGCTGCAAGGATATGAGCAGTTTCCTGATGCACGTGCCCAGGTTTAGACATACACCCCCATATACAAGTCTGTGAAGTCACGTTCGTAAAAATCCCAAAGATGGGAAAAAGTGCCACAATGAGTTAACCAGGGTGTTTGATGAAGTTCATCTTCGCAAATCATCTTTGTGTAGCAGGAGTCATCAAACTAAAGACTGCAAGCCAGCCAAAGCTGGCCTGTTTCCATAAATAAAGTTTTATCCGAACACGGTCATGTATGTTCGCTTACCATTGCTGCCTGTGTGCTATGTCGGAGTAGAGTGGTTGTCACAGAAACCAAGTGGCCTGCAAAGCCAAAAACATTTACTGTCTGGCCCTTTATGGGAAACACTTTTGTTTCCCTGTTAGCCTTTTTTCTCTGAACCATCACATAGGACGTCCAGAAGCAACCTCACTTCCCCTGAATAGTCCTTTTACCCCTAAAGAAATGGCTTCCAAATTTGTGTGTCTGTCATTCCATATCCATTCTCCAATATGTCTCTCACTACACTGCACTGTCCATATTCACCTTTGTATCTAGCTCAACACCACCACCAGAACCGAGTTTTATTCACATTTAGATGCCTAACATCTAGATATTCAACAAATGCATATTTAAATAAAATGAATTCATTTGGGGGATTTGAGCTCCCTGGTCATCGATCTAGTCCGGGTTGGGTTCCAGAAAATGCAGACAACTTGCTCAAGATCACATACATGGCCAGCATCAGACCCAGGTAGGTCCTCTTGTTCCCCAGTCTAGGGTTGTCTGTTATATATGGACACGATCAGGCCGCATTACTGCCCTTGAGACACACGTGCTCCCTTTAACACATGGCATTTTCCGAGAAGCAACTCAAGGTGATGACTTTATACCTTCTCTGCTTGACCTGGATTACTATACCTAGCGGTCACCTGGTCCGCACAAGCCTCACAGCGTCCGTGACCATGATCTACATCTCTGAAAACCATCCTCCATCTACTAACCATTGTTCCCAAGATCAAACCTCGAAAGTCTCTCACAAGGCTCCGTGACCCGTTATCTTTCAAAACCACCTTAGGTGTCAGTAATAGATCTTTCACCTTCTGAAGAGGTAAATCAAAGCTTTGGACATAACCAGCAAAAAAATGGCTTTTCATTGTTTCTGCCTATTATAACCACAAGTGTTCAGATGGCACCTTTCAGAGCTGCTGAAACAGTAAACAATAACAGAACATCTTTACTGCCTGATAACGAGAAGCGACTTACCTTCATCAAAATAAATCTCAGCAGATTTCAACACCCTTGGAAAAAGCCGGAGGAAAAAAGAAAAAGAAAAACGTTAGTGAAATGATATTTTATTTATATCTTTTATTTATGTCCTGCTTTTTAAAAATAGGCATCACACACCCTAAATACAGACAAAAGCTGCATCCAACCAGTTAAGGAAATTTGTTACCTGCTTAGCGATTTTTTTTTAATGTAATTCAGAAAAAGTTAAGCCAAGCTACAGATGAAAGCCTTTGCCGCAAACTGCCTATCAGCCCTAGTCCATCTGAGGCCTGCCTGCAGAACCAAAGGAGGAATTTGGTTTTTTTTTTTAATATTCATGTCAACATAAATTTAAGAGCTATTTTTCTCTCTTCAGGAAAGATAAGGCTTAATTTTTAGGATTTCCAAAAATAACTGCCTCTCCCCTCTTCATGTCAGAATCCTGCCTCGAAATCCTATCTTTTTTAAGATGGCCAAGATCTATGTCAAATCTCTTAAAGGCAATGCTTTGCATTCGATAGATATTTAAAGACGCTTTTAGACTTGTTTCATATGTTTAAACAACAATTCACGGTAGGACACAATGAGGGGGAACCACAGTTGGAAAAGTGATCTAGCTCGATGTGAAGGTAGAGGTGAAGTCCATCGCGGGCCACACCAGCATATCTCCACTTTGCAGATGAGGAGGACATAGCCCTGAAATGTTCAGTGCCTTTCCCCAGATCGCAATGAGCACAGAAAAATGAAAAAGTGTAGACCTTCTACCTTCAGGTATGAGTCCTTTCTTTGGCCTGAGGCTGACATCTGTGCCCAATGGTGCTAACGTCTCTTAATTATACTCTTCGTGCATTTCATAAATTTTAATTCAAAGGAAAAGAGTGAGAACAGACAGGTAAACTAGTCACGTCAAGCAGCGTAAGGTTATCGCAAAAGTTACAAGACGACGTGGCCGACCGTGACCGACACCTGTAGACAAGTCTTCTGTTCTGTGGCAGGTTTGCTACACTTCTTCAGGCTCCTGGTCCAGATTTGGCAAGAGAATAATCGGAAGAGGACTGCATCAAGTTTGAGAGGTTAACATTATCAAGTTCAGACTCCCGTCCAACGTGATTGCTTACTTCTGCCCCGGCCCCTCCCCCCCCCCCCCCCCCCCGACGGCGCACGGGATCTGCGATCATTTGAGGACCCACCCATGATGCTGATTAACCTGAAACACAATGTTTACAGGAAAAATTATAATCTCAAAGTGCACTTAAAATCATTCAATCTAGTGCCACTCTCTGGACAATGGGTAAGCTAATATTTCAAGATAAGTGTATGGAGAAATTTATCTATCCTAGGAGAAAAAAAAAAAAAGTACAATATCCCCGTGGGAATTTTTGTCTCTCCCTATATATCTGTCTTTGGAAAAAGATTTTTATCTGTAGGATTGAAAACAAGAAAAGATACCCAGGCATTAATAAGGATAGGCAGAATCCAGTGTTATTCACTTAGCTACAAATAGTAGCCCCTGAGAAAATGATCCATTCAAATAATAATCTCTTAAAATGATATTTGACTATTATATACCCGATGTGATTTGTGTTGAATTTAATTATCTAAATTTAAAATACAAGAGACATCTAAAGCCATTATTTCATTTGGAGTTGAATGAAGTAAGTCATTTGGAAGTACAGTTTAATTTTTTAAAGTCATAGCATAACTAAGGGAGATGTCTCAGTCTATTTCTACTCTGGAAACACACAAGAGCAGCCTGCGACGCTTAATTGTAAAGTGCGATCTTCTAAAGGAGCAAAATTAAGTAGTCGGATGTATTTGCTACATTAAGGCAAAACGAAAACTACTATGATTAGAGCAGTTTGAGAAAAATGGATGTAAAATACTTTCCGTTTAAATTATAGCAACGGCTACAATTAAAAGAGCACTTTGCTACTTGCTGGATGGCAGGAAGATTGTTTTCTTATGCAGTTTGGCGTTTGGGTTTTTTCTGTTGTTGTTGTTTTTTTTTTTTTTTTTCATGCAGCCCTGCTCCGGCCCATCTCCAGGCTCCCTGAATGGCTCTCCTGAGAAGCAGGGGCCTCTGCAGAGCTCCCTGAAAAGGCCACAGGAAAAAAAGAGGCTCAGAAAATCTAATCATGGCCAAAAAGGAACCAGACACAGGAATGAAAGCGTCAATCAAATTCAGTTCACAGAGGGGTGGCCTCAGCTGCTGTCTGTGATCAGTCGCAAATGGCTGTGCTGGCCTCCTGAAGGTGGAGAAAGCTTAACAGGCTGTTGCTGAGAAAGGCGACTGTCTTTTTTAAAAGCTCTTATTAGTTCTAAAAATAGGGACAATATTTATTGTGTATTGCAACATATGGGTAGAAGACCATCAAAGACTGAACTGCATAGACCAAAACCCAAACCCATTCCGCACCCCAGTGACAGGGGGCTGTGTTCTCACGGACGTTTCCGTCAATTTCCACACATACGACAGGAGATCACACCAGGCCTACTCTTCCTTTTTTTTTTTTTTTTTTAATGTTTATTTTCTTTTTGAGAGAGAGTGACAGAGCATGAGTGGGGGAGGAGCAGAGAGAAAGGGAGACACAGAATCCAAAACAGGATCCGGGCTCCGAGCTGTCAGCACAGAGCCCGACGCGGGGCCTGAACCCACAAACTGCAAGATCGTGACCTGAGCCGAAGTCGGACGCTGAACCGCCTGAGCCGCCCAGGTGCCCTGCACACCAGCTTGTGCAGCCTTACCTTTCCCCCACTCCGTGTGAAGTCCAGAAGTGTATAGAAAAGTGGAGAGGGACTTTTACTTGGTGCTAAGAGCCGGTCTCTACCATGTTTCCCAAGTTTCTCTGATAATATAAATTACCTGAGCAATTATTTAAAACACAGACAAGCAGACTCTCTCCTCTGAAAAGGCTGACGTTTTACCTCATGAGTGGGGCCTTTCGATCCATATTTTTGCCCAGAGCTTCGGTTATCTCCTATAATTGGGTGGTTCGGCAAGCTGTGTTCTGTGCGGTCGGGCAAAATCAGGATTCAGCTCATCCTAAAGAATAGAAGGGAGGGGTGTGGACGGAAATAACTTGGAAGGAACACGCAAAGAAATAGGCAAGCCCTAAGAGATATCCTGCCTCACCTTTTATTTCTGTGTAGACCAGGAGAGAAGGGGGGACCATTACTCTACTTTTTTTTAGATTTCTTACGAGCTCTCTGATTTGTCATTTTATACTATACCTATCTCTCTCCCTGTAGTTATCAGCAAGACAACAGCTTTTATTTATTATTTTTTTAAAGAGAGAGTGTGTGAGCACAAGTGGGGGGGGAGAGAGAGAGAGAGAGAGAGAGAGAGAGAGAGAGAGAATCTTAAGCAGACTCCACACTCAGCACAGAGCCTGATGTGGGGATCACGACCTGAGCCAAAATTGAGTCTGATGCTCATCCGACTGAGCCACCCAAGCGCCCCTGCCAACAGCTTTATATACTCAAGAAAGGGGAGTCTGAATAATTAAGAGTAGTAGACGGCGTATCCTCTTTTGTGGAGGACCCAGAATAAAGAGGTACCTGCGTTCTGAGGTCAGCGGAGAGAGAGGAAGTACAGGTGAGGGGCCCAAATGCAATTCTGGGAATTTGTGCCCTGACAGAAATTCCAGAAAGTTCTTGCAACTGGAGTGCCTTGGAGAGGAAAATAGTGATGGAACCTGTTCTCACTGCTCTTCATTTCGACGTAAAAGTGATGCGAAGCCCCAGGAATCTCCCAGCCACCCTCACTGTCCTGGGGCGTCTCCTGAGACGAGCAGAGAGCACGCTTCCCGACCACATTTTGTGAGCCGACTGTGTTTCTGGAGGACCTGACCGTCTCCACCGTGGAAGATGCCAAGCATCTATGTTTCGTACAATCTAAATATCGCCCACTTGCCAGATGTTTCACCTAAACTTATACATGAAGGTCTCTCTTTCCCTTGTTATTGATGTAGGTGGCTGCACACACCCCCTTTCAAGCCTGAGGGCCTAGGATATAACTCATTTTACGATAAAAAGGAATATCTGTTCATTTCAGCAGTTGCTGCTGCAAGGATATATTTCCAACACATTCGTGGTGAATGATCGCACTATATGACAGAGTCAAATTGATATGTGAAGTTCCCAGAATGGTGAGCAATTAATACAGAATGTACTACAAATCACTGGGGCTCGGGCTCAAGATGGAGTGCTGTTTCCATACCCCTAGAAATGAATCTGTATGCCAGATGCGCTAAGGGAAATGCACTAATGGTCCCGGGCTGGATCACTTAGCCATGTACAACCGAGTAATGTTAGTAATGGCACCCAGAACACGGCAGCGAAGCACTGGAGAGGCAGACAAAATCCAGAGTTCGGGCACCTTTTCCCCCATGAAGGGCAGTGTTTGAGGAACCTGCTGGAATCCCACGGACTGCCCCAGACCCCAAGTTGTAAGAGGGCTCACCTTCAGAGAAAGGACTTGGTGCTTTTATTAAAGTCCCACGGGATGGTTCACTTAACAGTCACCTGTCTCGTGTTTTTAAATCTGTAAATAGGTCACCTTTTAAATAGAGTTCACTATTTATCTAGAAACGCCGCTTCCTTCAGCATCTATTCTGTCTACGCCACTGCCCAAGCCTAGCAGGATTAGACACACAGCTAAAGGAAAGTGGCATCATTTTATATTAAGTAATGATTGCTTAAAATGATTATTTGGAAGTTAATCAGTACTGGCTTATGACCTCAGTTCACATAATAGTGATTTAATACATATCCTGAAGGAAAAAATACTCACTTCTCAAGAGTTTAACCTACTCCCACGACATAACTCATACCTTTAAATAATCTGGTTAGATACTTGTGGTTAACTGTAATGAATAATCAAGTAACTATCTCCTCTCAATGACAAGACATAATTATTATGAATTCCAACACTGAAAAATAAAATGTAATAGACTAAAGATGCACATATATACCACATAGTATTTGCAGTTATACTGGTCATATAAATTATCATTTTTAAAGTAATGGTTTTTCTATATATGAAATGAATTTATTAGAGGATATGAAATATGTTAAAATTGAAAAAACAGTTACAAAAGATATCAATATGATCTTAATCATATTGCTTTTTTCTATGTTTTCCATCCTTAAGAAAAATCACCATCATTTTGACATGTCTGTTTAATCATTTCACCTTAAATAGAATACAATAATGAAAAAATTATACAGTATACTTTCAATTCACATTAACATTATTGAAAAGAATATTACATGCCACTTAAGTGTTAATAGATTTTCAGCTACATTTGTTCTTTATAATTACAAAGTAATACATGCTCATTGAAGAAATGTTAGGAGAGAAAAACAGAAAATAACAAAGAAGAAAAAAACAATCTCCCATAATCCTCACCCAGAGGTAACTGTTACTAATATTTTAGATCCCAGGCGACCCGTGAATTTGGAGAGGAAAAAAAATACATCTATGTACCCTTACTGAAATTTTGCACTTCCTTTAACCATCAATGTAGACGGCAAACCACAGTAGCATTAGAAGATAGGGAATCTTAATAAAAACAGAGAGTGGGGGGCAAAAAAAGAATTGGAATTTCTAAAACTGAAAAATACAATATCTGAAATTAAAAATTCACTGGATAGCCTTAATAGCAAATTGGACACTGAAGAAGAAAAGATCAATGAACCTGAAACTAGGCCAAATAGAAATTATAAGTCAAGTAATATTAGCAATGCCTGTGATCTTATCATCAATAAGAATCCCATCACAGTTATTGCAGATGTCTTAATATTTATACTCAACAATAGTTTGAGATTACACTATTAGGCCCATCACTAAATCACATATGAAATAAGATCTGTCTATAGATACATGACATACAACATAGCCGGCCCACTGTTAGTCAACTCTGCACCTTGTGGTGGTTTAGCCACCAAGAAGGGAACTAGCAGGTTTTCATAATTGGAATTAAACTCAAATAGCTTTGATGATAGACTTCCAGTTTGGGCCGTGATAGAGGAATGAGTATCAGACTTACTCAGCCACTGTAAACAGCCACTAAACTTCACAAATTGTATGAAGCAAATAACTTCAAACATTGGCACTACAAATCACAAGGCTGTGATCCATGAAAAAAGGGAAGTACAAGAGATCAACTTCACATCTACCCCAGTTTTCTGCCTGGAAGCACTTGACAAAGTGCAGCACATGAAAGTAAAACCAAAACAGAGATTGGTGGTCTCACTGGAAAAAGGAAACAGATATCTGCTTGGGGTTACTGCGGCCGCCAGAATTTGCAGGTCAGGAGAAGGCGAAAAGTGAAGGATTCCCAGAAATCTGCATGGGGTCACTGTGAGTCTTCAAACAAAACGATGCAGTGCGTGCTCACTGAAAGACTTCAGAAAGCCTAGCATATGGGGAGGTCCAACCCAGATTCTGGAGGTTTTATCATGGTATGACATGGGACATTGACCGAGCAAAGTGGAGATCCCAAGATGGACACCCTGGGCATTCACTTATGAAAGTTCACACTTTAAGAGCGCTTCTGCTCTGTATTAAACTAAGCCTCTTAACTCACTGCTTGACAGAACAAAAGCTAATATTCCTTATAAGTAAAGGACATAATCCACACTATCGATAGGTTAGCATATACAATGCCCAGCAGATAATCAAAAAGCACTAGATATATGGAAATGCAAGAAAATGTGATTCATAATCCTTGGTAGAAAAAAACATTGATATAAACAGTCTCAGAGATGACATAGCTATTAGAATTATCAGATAAAAATTGTAAAACAGGTTTGTAAATATGTTGAGATATTTAAAAGAAAATATGAACAAAGGACTCCATGGATAAGGGATCTAAACTGAGAAAGGGAAAATATTTGAAACAATTAAATGGAATTTCCAGAACTAAAAAATAAAAGATCTGAAGTCAAATATTCATTGCATGGAATTAAAAGCAGATTTGACATTGCAGAATATATTGGTGAACTTGAAGACAAATATGGAACCAAGGAAACTGAAGCACAGAGAGAAAATAGACTAAATGAAAATGGACAGACCCTTATAGTATGTGGAATAATATCAAAAAATCTAACATATATGTAATTGGAACTTAAAACAATGAAGGAAAAATTGAGATACAAAAAATTAAGAAAATATGGCAGAATTTTTTCCATTTTTTTTTCCAAATTTCAAATGTACAGAACCAAAAAAAATCAGTGAAACCCAATAACCCATACAAAAATTCCACACAAAGATACATAATATTCAAAGTGCTGGAAACCAAAAATAAGAGAAAATCACAAATGCAGACAAACCAAAAAGAAAAAAAAAAAAAAAAAGACACCTTCTATACAAAAGAACAACAAAAAAAATGAATGCAGTCTCATCAGACATGCAAAGCAGGAAGACAATACGATGGCATCTTTAAAGTGGTAAAGGGAAAAAAGTTATTAAACTAGAATTCTACATTCAGCATAAATGTTCTTCAAAAATGAAAGTGAAATAAAGACCTTATGAGCTAAACAAAACCTGAAAGAATTAGTTAACAGGAGACCTTCATAATGGGATTAAAGGAATTTCTTCAGGCTACAGGAAAATTGTATAAGACAGAAACAGGTTCACCTGATGGAAGGAAGAATGCCAGAAATTGTAAATATATGGTTAAATATAAAAGACTCTTTATTGTCTCTTAATTCCTTTAAATGAAATTTTCCTGTTTAAAGAAAAAATAATAACAAAGTTATTGGCATACCACATGCCTCTGGGAGGCATACCACACAGAAAAGTAAAATGTGTGGGAACAGTATCACAAAGGATTGGAGGGTATAAAACTATATGGTTGTTAAGTTCTTACCTAACACATAATGACACACAAAGTGATTAAATATTAATGCAAGCTAGACTATGATAAATAAAAGATGTGTATTATAATCCCTTCAGCAAATACTAATAGATAGAACAAAGTCATTGTGATAGGTGAAATAACAGCTCCCAAAAGATGTACAGACCCTAATCCCCAGAACCTGTGAATACGTAATCTCTCATGGAAAAGGTGACTTAGCAGATAACGATTAAATTAAAGATGTGGAGATCAGGAAATTATCGCGTTTTATCTAGGTGGACCTAATGCAATTCCAAAGGTCCTTATAAGTGAAAGAGGGCCAGAAAATGAGATGTGGTAATGGAAGCAGAGGTCAGAGTGACATAATAGCTGGTTTTGTAGATGGAAAGGAGCAATGATCCACAGAATATGGGCAGCCTCGAAAAGCTGGAAAATGCAAGAATGTGGGTTCTCCCCTCAAGTCTACAGAAGAAATGTAGCCATCTTAATTTTAGACTTTTGACTTCTAAAACTATACAATAATAAATTTACATTGTTTTAGGACACTACATCTATTGTAATTTGCTATATCAGCAATAGGAAATTAAAACAGTAATTAAGCTGAAAAGCGAATAGAAGAGATAAAATGGGATATGAAAAATATTAACTTTCAAAGGGCAAGAAAGAGCAAAAATGGAACAAAAAATAAATGGAGAAAACAAATATCAATAACTTTCAAAGGATTCAAATCATACAAAGTATGTTCTCTAACCACAAAGCAATTCATCTTAAATCAGTTTTAAAAAGCGAGAAGTCCCTCAAGTGTTTGGACTTAGTGCGATATATTTCTAAGCAACCAATGAGTCAAAGAAGAAATCACAAGGGAATTAGAAAACATTTCATATTGAACATTAACGTAAATCTAACATATTGAATCATATGAGATACAGCTAAAGCAGTGCTTAGAGGAAAAACTATAGCTTTAGATGCTTATATGATAAAAGAAGAAAGGTTTAAAATTAGTGATTTAGATTTTCACCTTAAGAATCCAGAAAGCAATGAGGAATTTAAACCCAAGGTAAATAGGATAAAATCATAAAGATCAGAGCACAAATAAATAAAATGAGAAACAGTAGAAAAACTAACAAAATCAAAAGGTTTTTTCTTTAAGAATATTAGTAAGGGGCACCTGGGTCGTTTAGTCAGTTAAGCAACTGACCCTTGCTTTCGGCTCAGGGCATGATCTCCCAGTTTGTGAGTTTGAGCCCCGCCTCAAGCTCCATGCTGACAGTGTGGAACCTGCTTGGGATTCTCTCTCTCTCCCAGTCTGTCTCTCTGCCCCTCCCCTGCTCATGCGCTCTCCCTCTCTTTCTCAAAATAAGTAAATAAATAGTAAAAATAAAAATATTAGTAACATTGATTTATCCCTAGTGTGACTGACAATAAAGAGAGAAAGAAAAAACACAATTGACAGCTTCTAATAAAGTTCAACGTAAATTTACCCTGTGACCTAGAAATTCAACTCCTAGATATTTACTTAAGCAAAATTAAAATGTATTTCCACAAAAAGACATATATAAGGCTGATAATAGCAGCATTATTCATAAGAATAGCCAAGAACTGGAAATAACCCAAAAAGTCCATCAACAGGAGAATGGATAAACAACACGTGTATAAAGAAATACTACTTGGCAATACATAAGAATGTATATCATCTATCAGCTGATAGACAAAATAGTATAGACAGAGCTCAAAAACAAGAAGCAAAATAAACCAGATATAAAACAGTACATACAACATGACTCCATTTGTATAAACTACAAAAATAGACAAAAAGTAAGCTTTTTGTCCACCCAATAAGGGGTTAATGTCCAAAGTATGCAAGAAACTCTTGCAACTCAATAGCTATATAGATAGATGATAGATAGATATAGATATGGATATAGATATAGATATAGATATAGATATAGATATAGATATAGATATAGATATAGATATAGATATAGATAGATATAGATCTCATAGTTAAAAAATGGACCAAGGACCTGAATAGACATTTTTTCCAAAGAAGATAGAAATGGCCATTAGGCACATGAAAAGATGCTCAACATCACAAAGCATCAGGGAAATGCAAATCAAAACCACAATGAGATAGCACCCCATAGCTGTTAAAATGAAAAACATAAAAGTTAACAAGTCTTGTCGAGGATATAGAGAAAAGGGAACCCTTTTATACTGCTGGTAGGAATGTGAATCGGTATAGCTATTATAGAAAACAGTATGGAGTTTCCTCAAAAAATTAATAATAGAACAATATCACTTGTAAGTATATAACCAAAGGAAATGAAGTCATTTCCCAAAGAGATATCTGTATCTCTGTGTTTACTGCACCATTATTTAAAACCACTTACATATAGAAACAACTCAAGTGTCTATCCACGGAAAGAAAATCTGACATTTATATTTGTGATATATATACAAGGAAATACTGCTATTTGCAACAACAGGGGTGAACTTGGAGGGCATTATGCTAAGTGACATAAGCCAAACGGAGAAAAATAAACACAGGATGGTATCATTTATATGGGGAATCTAAAAAAAAATTTTTTTAAGTTGAATTCGTAGAAGCAGAGTAGAACAGTAGTTGCCAGGGCCTAGGAAAGTGAGGGGTGGGGGGGAAGGGGAGACGTCAGTCAAAGAGTACAAACTTCCAATTTTAAGTGAATAAGTTCTGAGCATCTAATGTACAGTATGTTAATTACAGCTAATAATACTGTATTGTATACTTGAAATTTGCTAAGAGACTAGACCTTGAGAGTTCTTACACACACACACACACACACAAGTACGTAAGATGATAGATATATTAACTGACTTGATTATTGTATTCATTTCACTATGTATATGCATATCAATTCGCCACATCGTACACTTTAAACATGTTACAATTTTGTCAATTATACCTCAGTAAGGCTGGAAACTGGGGGAAGAAGCTATGACAATACTCCAGGTTTGCACGCATCTGCTTCTCCTCGATTGTAAACTGTTAGCAGTCAGGGATCATGTTTAGCTCACCTTAATACCCTTTAGTGGGTATGAATCAAAATGAGTTGACTATCCTAGAAGGATCTAGAAGCATCTATCAGTCTGGGATGGTCAGACAATAGTGAGGGATGATCCTACGATATAATGGGGGAAAACACACACTTGGAAGCATGACAGACCCTGGGTCGAATCTTCACTGCTTTCTACCAGGTTGCCGACCCTTTCTGAGATTCAGTTGCCTTGTTTGTGAAAGGATTGGTGACGCACCTAAGTCACACGACTGTCACTGGATTAATGAAGTGCCAGCACAGTGCTTGATCATGGTGTCCAGTACACGAGAGGGTCTAATAAGCCCTTTCAGATATCAGTTTCCTCATGTTTTGGCTAAGATGGTTTCTGAGGTCCCCCTTAGTCTTGAGTCCTTGAGTCTAAAAATGTTCAGTCAACAAACATCTTCACTTCTATGCTAAAGACTGAAGATATAAAAGGAACAAAACATATTTTCTGACTCTCAAGGAAATTATGGTCCCATGGAAAGGGGAAAATAGTAAACGCCGGCAGAGAAGTGGATAAAAGGTGGCAATAAGAAACAATAAAGACAATGAGAGATGTGCTGTTCCACACAGCACAGGACTCTTCCAGTCCTGTTTTATGGATTAACTAGAACAAACCTATGACACAGCCAGTGAAAGGGCAAGACTGGGTCCAGTCCTAACTTCTGGCTCTAATGGGTCCTGAGATCTAATGTGACTCAACGGCTCACGCATCGCCTTGACATTCACCGAAACGTACCACACTTGGTTACGCCTGCTGCGGTAACCCAAGTTTGTAGAAGCCAATTATTGGCCAAAAAGATCTGCACAGTTTTGCATGGATAGAGGTGCTGCAAACAGTACTTCCGACATGCATTTACACACAAAAGAAGCAGAGAAAAGGTCATTATGGGAAAGATTAATGTTGATTTTCCTGGCTTTGCTTGGGTTTAAAAATCGGAAGCTTAACTCTTCATTAACACAGGTGATTAAGCTGATCGCACCGTTATAACCAGTAATCGGTCAGATGGCTTGATGAGACTAATTTATTGTCATTATTCTGACATGTATTTCTTACACACAGCACCAAAAAAAGGAGAGCTTGTGTTTGTAAGTCCACAGTCCCTCATTAGAAATTCATCAGAAACTCCCTCGTCAGAGACTCAAAACCGGTGTCAGATGGTTTTGAGATTCAGAAATCTTGGGACTTGAGAAGGGTAATTTGGTACATATACCTTTCAGTATGTGACAGTCCTAGCAGGATCTGGGAAGGCATTCTGTAATCAAACGGCAAGACGCATGGATTGTCGCATTAAGCAGGATAAATAAAGATGATGAAGGGCCTTATGTCCACTCTGGCCAGGTTTTGCTGCCCAATGAGTTCAGGTCAGCTCGGATTTTGCAGCCTGCAACAAAACACTTTGGGTTTTCAGAGCTTTTAGGATTTTAGAATTATGAATAAGGAATTATGGACTGTATTAATTTTTGTAGAGAACAATGGGCTAACTCTTATCTAAAACTTCCATTGATATAACTAGGTTATACACATGATCCATAGCCAGAATGATGATCAGAACTCTTTTTCACTGAAAGCTATGGGCACTTGCAGAAAAGGGAAGAAGGGTATCCGTATCATTACTTGCGCTCATGCCCACAGCAGACAAAACTAATTAGCCACTGCTTTTTCTGAGTCTGGAGCAGGGGTTTGGCAAATTGTGGCCGGTGGGCCATTTCCAGCTACTATTCATTTTTGTAAATAAAGTTTTATTGGAACACACCCACACCCTTTGGTTTACCTATTACTTTTATGCTACAACAGCAAAGTTGAATAAGTGCAACAGAGACTCCATGGTTCTAAAAGTCGAAAATATTTACCATACGATCATTTGTAAAAACAATTTCCTGGCTCCTGGTAGCCTCGTGATCCTTACCCCAGGGCCCTAGTTAACTTCCTACCAACAGATTAGAGGGGACAGTTAAGATGAAACCTGTCTCCCTCCCTGTCAGAGTGGGTCAAAATTATTCATAGCAGCCTCCATCACTATATGATGTGCGATTTCCCTTTTTAAAGGGATGCAATGATTCCAACTGTTTTAAGATTCACTGGGAAAATTCATTAATGCCAATAATTATACTGTATACGTCTGTGGCATGATATATCTAAATATCTCAAGTCTCCATAGCCACAAACAGAATTGTTGCCGTTTTAAACAGGATGAGAAATATAGGACAAGAAAGCTTCGTTTTCATCAGAAACGAACGGCACAAGATCCATTTCATTTGGCATTTAAAAATAAGTAAAGTGATGACTCTGATGTTTCTCCCACAGCTTATCTTAGGATATGGTACCTTATTACCGGAAGGTGGGTTATGAGCTGAGCAGTAGAGGAAATGGTCCTAGTATTAGATTCCCCTCGAAGTGAGGCATGAATTATCTTGACAAAATATAGCTCAACATCAGTGGCTAATAGCTGGCCTATTCAAGTTTGTGTCAACATGAAAGAGCTTTTCATCTTGTCTCTGTTTTTATTCAACGTAACAACACGGTGGGAACCTGTAGGGTTAATTACAACCTAATGAATGAATGGATGTTCTTCACATAACCTAGAGCTATTTCCACACATAATTCACTCTCCAAGGCCACTCTGCTGACCGGCCATCCACCAACCAACACAAATGCCAATACTTGGAGAAATACGATGCCCTCACTGAATGACGGCGCACACAGCCTTCCCGCTTACTGTGCGCACAGCTCTGTGCTACCCACTGTGGAGAATTTCTGGAAGTATGGCCCTTCCTTCCTGGCCCCAGTGTCTTACAACGTAATTGGGAAAGCAAGGCACACGCTCATAAAAATTAAACAGTCATAAAGAGCTAAATAATACCAGGTAATTTGTGATCATGTGCCAAACTTCGGGACAACTTTTCAAACACTTCAACATAAATCACACTGTAACAAGAGTTCAAAACTGTCTGGAAAATCCTTCTCATCTAATATCATTAATGCATGTTTCAAACGGTGAGATTTCTATTTATTTTGACAACTCTTCCCCGTGTCAGGGTGTAGCAAGCAAGTTTGAAAAGATGAATAGACAGGAACTTGACAACCTAATTTTATATGAATTTTGGAAATATTTATGGGAGAATTTTTTATCCTATTTACTATACATTCTCACAGAGAATCTTGGAGTCTCCGAATATTATAGCTTGAGATGGTTTAAATGTGGGAAATACCACGCTTTCATTTTCAAATGTGGAAATGAAGGACTAGAGATTTCAGGCGGCTTCCCCATCATAAGTGGCAAACTCGCCCTCGTTGTTGGTCTAACTCCAAACTGGGTAGGGGGTGGAGGAAGGGTGGGCTACAACCCTGGATCATGTAATATTGCAATAATCTTCCTGGTAGGAAAAGGCCCTGGGTAGGTCCAGGGCTTCTTCAGAAAATTCAAATAAGAACTGAAAACTAGCTGGGGTTTTCAGGTTGTAGGACAGCTAACACTATTCTGAAGGCAGAGCATCTACAACCGATTCCAATTTCCAAAGGAGGACAGAATCACGGTGGGCAGGCTAGAAAGCAGGGTCTGGATTCATGGCGCCCTTTTCTATGGACAAAACTTAAAAAAAAGGGGGGGTGGATTTTCTTACCATGGAGAGAAAAGTCGTTCCCCAACAAGTACCAGTATTTAGAGTGACCAGCCATTTTAGCTCTCCTAAAACTCTCCCAGTTTGGCACTGGAAGTCCTGCATCCTGAGAAATCCATCAGTCCCACGCAAACCAGGATGGTTGGTCACCCTAGAAGGGGAGCATGGTACCAACACATGAGGACACTCATTGGGTTTGGAGCTGGGCAGACAGCTACTACCTCCTAATGGTCCTCTCTGAGGTTGAGTGCATTCAGTAAAGTCCCCTACTCCACACACTCTAAAACGGATGACTTTTCCAATTAAGGTGTTCAACCTTCTCACTAACAAACTCTCACTCCACAGCCAGTCCACATCCGGGCACTCACTGTTAGACAAGTCGGCCAAATCGCGCAAGAAAACACTCTGTTTGGCAATAATCTTTACCTGATTCAACCTAGGATTTTTTTTTCTTTTTTTAACAAGTTTAATGTGGAAGAAGGAGATATCTTTGCTTCTCTTTCTACTATTTCTTGTTTCAACGGTACCTTTGTCAAAATGTGTGCGATTACCCAGTGACAAGCACAATGTAAGTCCTTATAGGTACTTTTTCCTTAAAGTTACTCAATATCTTAGAAACTTTATTTTTAGTAAAGTGCTTTTAAGAAGAGGATTTGGAGGCAAAAGTATCGAATGCATGGGTGAGAACAATTCAGTTCTGTGCTCTGTAAGGCTGGCCTCTTTCCACGGCCAGCTCCTTCCTGGGGCCATCCCCATCTCTATCAGTCCGCGCTATGGAAACACAAGCCAGTTTACTGGCTTAAACCCAACATCGCCACAGAGGAAACTCTTCTTCCCTAAGAAATAAGACCCTGCATGCCAAAGCCCAATGAAAATGGGAAAATGGCATTTGACTCGTCCACTCACTGTGGTTGACCATACAGGTTGGTCTAGGTAAGATTTCTGGTCCCATCTCTACAACCATCTGTCTGGTTAGGAGGAGCATTTGACCTGCTTCAGTTTGGGCCTTTAGAAAGCAAGATTGCTCAACTAGAATGATCTCTAACTTTTTTCCTAGCCACAAAAAAGCACTGAAAATATTTCTATATCTTTGCTTTAACTCATAGGATCCAGATTTGGCTTCCTTAATGATGCAGACAATTTTAGAGTGTTCCTCTCTCTAGGTGGGATCTAGACCCTATGCTAGATGTTGTATACATTACCAATTGTATACATTGGTAAACAAGCAACAAGGCCCCCCTCAGAAGATCCCCTTACATTTCACAGTCTTATAGGAGAAAGGCAATAAATAAGAACACAAACAAGGTGTTTTGAACTAAAGTGGCCACACCCAGCACATGAAAGGGAAATAATGAGGAGTTCAAGGTGTTTCCATCTGATGACTTGCATTTTTCCGGTGAGGTGTGAGGTAAAGTCACCAACTAAGTGTGCACTGGAGAGAGGTGGGAGAGAAGAGCGGAGACAGAGAAAACCATCCCTTAAGGGGACACGGAGCTTGCAGAGAAGTGTGTTCAGATGGCCCAGGAGAGGGAACCTTCCTGAGGTCTGAAACCAAGAATTTAAAAGGAACTCAGTCTGCTCAGTAGTGCTTTCCTCTGACTAGGCTCTAGAACTCAGATGCAAGCAGAACAAGGCAGATAGCTGGGTTCATCAGGGCAGTGGTTCTCAGACTTGCCTGGGCATGAGAACCATCTAGGAGCTTATAAAAAAAATACTGAGACTCAGGCTCCTCCTTCAAAGACTGATTCTGTTGTTCCACAGTGGGGCCCAGGCATAGGTAATTTTGAAGGCTCTCTGGTGTGGTTAAAGTGCTTTGGTTACAGGCTTCGAAAAGAGAGTAGGATAGCCAGAAGAAGAAAATGTCTGCAAGACCTTCATACTGATTGAGCAAGGGGCCTAGGCTAGACAAAAAATGAAGGGAAGCTGAAGGGAGTTAATGCAATTAGGGGGTTCAGTGGACCACAATGAGGTGAAGGGATGATTATACTGGGGGTTCCTTGAACAGTTAGCTAGAAGGACAAAAACCTTTAGTAGGAGCACAGTATTACCATTTCATATATTTAGGGGATTCTTCTAAAGCTGTTATGGTGAAGGAATCTAAGATGTGGCCATGGGAGGGGGTGGCTAGCCAACATTGAAAAAAGCAAAACACTGCCGACGAGAAGGTGAAAAACTGAGAGGCCAGGATGTGGTGTAGACCATCCACCTGGGAGCTGAGATTGCCAAGAATCATCACAGGAGTTGGGGTGTAGCGAAGGACTCTGAACGCTGAATTAGGTCCACAATAAATGAGAGAAGGTGAGAGAATGGACAAGGACACAATCAGTGTCCCAGAGCCAGCAGGGCTGGGTTATTCTAGGAAACCGGGTTGGGACGGAGGGCCTCCAGGGGGCCAGAAGGCCTGAACCGGGCAGTAAGCAGGCCTCAGACACATGGGCTGAGCTCAGGGTCTAATCTGAGGAAGAAGAGAGGATTTATATGTCCAGTTACAGCATTCCCACCTCCCACCCCCCCACCCCGGCAACTCTGGACTCATGGAGTCACAGGTGCACTCAACATCCACACTGGACATCTAGCAGCCGTCTCAGCGGAACATGTCCAGAACTGAGCTCCACATGACCCCCTCCTTGCCTGCTCCTGTAAAGCCTTCCCAGCTCAGTTAGAGGCACTTCTGTCCTTCCCATCAACTACCACCTCAACTCTCCTCTTTCTCTCGCTTCCCACCCGCACTTTTCCCCACCCCACTGCCAGCCAGCATTGTTGCTCTCTTAGTCATAGCAGCAGACTCCAAATTACTCTCCTCGCTTTTGCTCTTAGCCCCCTACCATCTGTTCTTAACCCGGCAGCCAGAGCGGTGCTTTTAAAATAAAGCCTCATAGCCACGGATGATAACAAGCTTGGCTGCTGAGGACCCCCACCAACCCTGAAGCCAGCTAATGGAGCCGCCCAGAGTCCCTGTTGCTACATCTTTTCCCCACACCTGGAGCCATTGCAGTGGTGAGACCTGCCCCAAGAACCCCAGTCACTGCTCTGCCCCACTCTCTGGCATTGGGATGTCATAGTGCCTCACAATCTATAGGACTGGAGAGCTGCCACCGCTCTGACAGTTCGACATATGGCTTTAATGGTTCATCACCAGGGCCATGCTGTTGATGTTAACCATCCCCCGCAATGAGTCAGGGCTTTAAGCTACCATCCCCATGGTATGCACCTTGCTTCCTGAGCCCAAACCACCAGTGCACTCTGTCATCCCAGACCCATGCTACTAAGGCACGACCCTCCTCTGGAGCCTTAGTCACTGCAGTGAGTCCCAGAGACCCAGGGCCCAGTTCCATGAAAGACCCACACATACCTACACGTCGGACACCAGGGCCAACAAGTGCAGGCACTGTAGTAGTTCAGAGCACATCTGACCCCAGAACCCTGGGTCTACTGCCATTCTGAGTGCAGACACACAAGACCCAGAACCAAGAGGAACCCCCTCCATTCGAACTTTCTCCCACAGGCAAAGAAGGAGAACAGGAGGACTCCAGCAACCTTTACCTTCAAGGACCCCAATAGCCCTAGCCACCACTGGGATCTTTGTAGTCTTGGTCACAGAAGAACTCACCGTCTTCGTTGACACTGACCTAAGCTGATGGAGTTACATGGAGACTATGCTATTGTGCACTCCCAGGAATGAGAGATGCTACACTGTGCCTAGCTAGCACACCCACATCTACCTTTAGGTGAAAGTCTTTCTCCACCAAAGCCATGTCGAAAAAGGCTGGAGGAGGTGACTCCTCCCACAAAGGCACAGACATCAATGCAAAGCCATTGGAAACTCAGAAAACGTGAGGAAACATAACACCACCAAAAGGACACAATAAGTTTTTAGTAACTGACCCCAAAGAAATAGAGATCTGAAAAAGAATTCAAAGTAATTACTTTAAGGAATCTCAGTTTAATTCAAGGGAACACAGCCACTTCAATGAACTCAAGAGAACAGTGTGTGGACAAAACAAGAAGTTTGACAAAAAGATAGAAATCATTAAAAAAAAAAAACCAGAAATTCTGAAACCGAAGCAATACAATGAATGAAATGAAAAATGCAATATGGATTTCAATAGCAGGCTCAAGTAGAAGACGGAATCTGCAAATTTGAGAACAGATCTCTTGATATTATCCATTCAGAGGAGAAGAAAGAAATAAGAGTGAAAAAGGGGGCCCCTGGGTGGCTTAGTCAGGCATCCGACACTTGATTCCATCTCAGGTCATGAGCTCGCAGTTGTGAGATCCAGCCCCACGTTGGGTTCCACACTGAGCATAGATCCTCCCTGGGATTCTCTCTCTCCCTCTCTCTCTGCCCCTCCCCCATCTCTCTCTTTCTTTGGCAAAATAAATAAATAAGCTTAAAAAAGTGTTTTTAAAGAGTGAAAAAAGCCTATGTTGATTATGGGATAATGCCAAGCACAACAGTATTTGCATACTGAAAGTCCTAGAAGACAAAAGAGAGAAGAAAGAAAGAAAGAAAGAAAGAGAAAGAAAGAAAGAATTATTTAAGAAAATAATGGCTGAGAGGCAGCTGGATGGCTCAATTAAGTGTCTGACTTCGGCTCAGGTCATGATCTCATGGTTTGTGAGTTCAAGCCCTGCGTCAGGCTCTGTGCTGACAGCTTGAAGCCTGGAGCCTGCTTCGGATTCCGTGTGTCCCTCTCTCTCTCTCTCTCCATCCCTCCCGCACTCAAGCTCTGTCTCTCTCCTTCTCAAAAATAAACATGAAAAAAATTTAAAAAAAGAAAGAAAGAAAGAAAGAAAGAAAGAAAGAAAGAAAGAAACTACCCAAGTCTGGGGAGAAATATAGCCACCAAAATACATGAAGCTTAAAGCTCCCCCAACATTTTCAACCCAAAGAGATCTTCACCAAGACACATTATAATCAAATTCTCTAAAATCAAAGGCAGAATTTTTAAAGCAGCAAGAGAAAAAGAGACTCATCAAATACAAAGGAACCCCAATAAAACCATCAGTAGAAACCCTGCACAGCAAAGGAAATAATCAATAAACTAAAAGACAACCTACTGAATGGGAGAAGATAAATTAAAAAGGCAACCTACAGAATGGGACAAAAATATTTGCAAGCCATATCTCTTAAAGGGCTAATATACAGAATATATAAAGAACTCCTGTAACTCCATAGCAAAAAAAAGCAAACAATCCAATTTAAAAATGGGCAATGGATTTAAATAGCTATTTTTCTAAAGAAGGCATACAAATGGCCAATAGATAAACAAAAAGGTGCTTGACATCACTAATTATCAGGGAAATAGTTCACATCACCTCACACCTGTTAAGATGGCTAATGTCAAAAAGACAAGAGGTAACAAATGGGGGTGAGGATATCCAGAAAAGGAATGTAAATTGGTACAGTTACTATGGGAAACAGTTTAGCGATTCCTCAAAAATTAAAAATAGAAATACCACATGATCCAGTAATAGTATATATCTGGGTATATATCCAAAGGAAATTAAATTAATATCTCAAAGAGATATCTGCACTCCCATGTTCAGTGCAGCATTATTCACAATAGTAAGATACAGAAACAACCTGAATGTCTTTTAATCCTTTAATGGATGAATGGGTAAAAAAAAAAAGGCGTGATGTGTATATATATATATATTTGTGTGTGTGTGTGTCTGTGTGTGTGTGTCAGTGCATAGACACATATGTGTTCATCTATCTATGTGGTGTGTATATGTGTGTGTAAAATGGAATATTATTCAGCCATAAAAAAGAAGGAAATCCTGCCCTGTGCAACAATATGGATGGACCTGGAGTGTGTGATGCTAAATGAAATAAGTCAGGGAAAGACAAATACTATACGATATCACTTATATGTGAGTCAAAAAAATACAGACTGCAAGGAGGAGGAAATGGGGAGCTGTTGGCCAAAGTACACAAACTTTTAAGAAGGGGCGCCTGGGTGGCTCAGTCGGTTAAGTCTTCAACTTCGGCTCAGGTCATGTCTTGCGGTTTGTGAGTTCAAGCCTCGCACTGGGCTCTCTGCTGTCAGTGCTGAGCTTGCTTCCTCTCTCTCTCTGCCTCTCCCTTGCCCCTTGCGCTCTTGCTCTCTCTCTCACACAAAATAAACATTTGAGAAAAAGAAGTTCTGAGTTTCTAATGTGCAGCATGGCAACTATAGTTAATAACACAACATTGTATGCTTGAGAGCCACTGAGTATAGATCTTAAGCATTCACCACACACACACACACACACACACACACACACACACACACACACACACGTGGTAGATGCCTTAATTATCTTGGTCTTGGTAATCATTCCACAGGGTATATGTATCTCAAACCACTGCATTGGACACTTTAAATGTATACAATTACTTT
Organism: Panthera onca; assembly: GCF_046562875.1. Taxonomy (NCBI): domain Eukaryota; kingdom Metazoa; phylum Chordata; class Mammalia; order Carnivora; family Felidae; genus Panthera; species Panthera onca. The sequence goes on from NC_138343.1 coordinate 139,999,597, forward strand.
GTCAATTACTCCTCATTAAATTTGAAAAAATAAAATAAAATTGCAACCTTTGCTCCAGCCACCTCTTATCCCCTTCCCTGATGCACTTGCCTCAGAGTCCTTATCACCAACTAATTCTTAACGCTAACATTCTAATTACATGTAGGTAACATATTACATGATACTTATTTGTCTTGTTTACAGCCCGTATTCCCACCCTCCAAGTAAACGGCATGAGGACAGGGATTTTGTCTGTTTTGCTCACCGCTCTACTTCCTGGGCATAGAACAGTACCAGACACACAGGAGATCCTCAACACATACTTATTAAACAGATAAACAAATGTGTGAGTGTGACCATTTATTTAAGAGATAAGTTTGTGTCCAGGGTTGACCCAAAGCATGTCAGATCTGAATTTTTACTGGGGAGAAGGAGACTTAGGTCAAAGACCATGAGGTAGAACCAAAGTTATAATAAAATCTTCCCATCTTTGACTAGAGAGCATGAGTTTATTCTGCAGCCCACTGGTTGAAGGGAGTGAAGAATATTAATATGCACTTTGTACCTCCATCTCTGAGGCCGACAATGTGGGTGGGAGGTAAAAGAAATAAGGCAGGGACAAATGCAGGATTCTACCCTACGAAAAATGTGTAAACATTTTCAGGCATAATGTTGCACCGGATGCTTCAACTGAGAGAGAAATGGTCATGTGAATGTTACGGTTTGCTGGATAAAATGTGGTCTCAAAACATGAGTCAGAGTCCCCTAGAAAGTCTGGAATTTCTAATAATTAAGTTTCCTCAGTGCAATAAAAAACCATGATCTCATCTCTCCCTATAAGCAGTTATGTTTTCCAGGGTAACAAAGCTCAAAATTTCTCTTAAAAAGATTTTACTCGATGAGATAAAAGAAGGCATAATACTCATCTACATTTCCCTGCCTAATGTCCTCATTACTGCTTGGTTATAATCTTTGAACAACCCCTTCCATTCAGGATTTGTTGACATTATTTAAGCTTGCAAAAAAAAAAATATTTTTAAAAAGTCAAGGAGTTCAGAAACCAAGCCCCCTGCATGATTAAGGTTTTTATTACATCTGAAATGATGGGAGTGATAATAATTCATCCCCCTTGGGATTACACGTCCGAAAGAGCAAATCCATACCTCAAATTGGCTCTTGATCTCTAGTCTATAAGAGATGAGCCAAAGTTTAAATACAGCAGGGAAGTTTCAATACAGCCCAAGCTCGAATACAAAAATGAAATATTGCCCGGCCCTTCTGGAGAAAGCAGTTTGGGGGAAGAAGAGAGAAGGAATTATGGGTTTAGGTGTGTGTGTGTGTGTGTGTGTGTGTGTGTGTGTGTGTGTGTCTGTATCTGTGTGTGTGTGTGTGTGTGTGTGTGTGTCTGTATCTGTGTGTGTGTGTGTGTGTGTGTGTGTGTGTGTGTGATTTAAGAAGCACACAAGTAAGCATACCTCAGAGCTATTATGGATTTGGTTCCAGGCCATCACAAGAAAGCAGATACCTCAATAAAGCAAGTCAAATGAATTTTTTGGTTTCCCAGTGCATACAAAAGTTACATTTATACCGTACCATACTATAACCTATAATATAGTCTATATAAGACTCTTAAGTATGCAACCGCATTATGTCTAAAAAATATACATTCCTTAATTTAAAAATACTTTGACTCTTCCTTTCATGAACGATTTGTCTGTAGCTTGCAATGCTATATGATAGCATTTAATCCACATTTAATCAACCTCTTTCAAAGTTGAGGTCAATCCTCTCAGATCCTGCCACCCTTATCAACTAAGTTTATGTCATATTCTAAATCCTTTGTTATCTTTTCAACAATCGTCACAGCATCTCCACCAGGAGTAGATTTTATCTTGAGAAACCACTTTCTTTGCTCACCCATAAGAAGCAAGTCCTCATCCGTTCAGGTTTGATAATGAAATTGCAACAACCCGGTTCCGTCTTCAGGCTCCGCTTCCAACTCTAGTTCTCTCGCTATTTCCACCGCATCTGCAGTGACTTTCTCCACTGGAGTCTTGAACCCCCAAAGTCATCCATGAAGGCTGGAATCAACTTCTCCCCTTCCCTAAAGGACCCCATGTTGATATTTTTACCTCCTTTCATGAATCACAGATGTTCTTAATGGCATCTAGAACGGTGGATCCTTTCCGGAAGCTTTTCGATTTACTTTGCCCAGATCCATCTGAGGAATCATGATCTATGGCAGCTATAACCTTAAGATAAGTATTTTTTCAATAATACGACTTGAAACTCAAAATGGCTCCCTGATCCGTGAGCCACAGAATGGATGTTGTATTAGCAGGCATACAAACAACAGTAATCTCATTGTACATCTCCATCAGAGCTCCTGGATGACTGGATGCATTGTCAATGAGCAGTAATATTTTAAAAGAAATCTTTTTTTCTGACCAGCAATTCCCAACAGTGGGCTTAAAATAGTCAGTAAACCATGTTGTGAGCAGATGTGCTGTCATCCCGGCTTTGTTGTTCCGTTTATAGAGCACAGGCAGAGTAGATTTAGCATAACTCTTAAGAGCCCTAGAATTTTTGGAATGGCAAATGAGCACTGGCTTCAACTTAAAGCTACCAGCTGCATTAGCCCCTAACGAAAGAGTCAGCCTGTTCATTGAAGTTTGAAGGCAGTCATTGACTTCTCTTCTCTAGCTATGAAGTTCTAGACGCTGTCTCAGCCTTCAGAGAACTGAAGAGAGTTATGACCTGGCTCTGGATCAGGCTTTGGCTTAAGGGAATATTGTGGCTAGTTTGGTCTTCTCTCTAGACCACTAAACCTTTCTCCATATCAGCAATAGGCTGCTCACTTTCTTACCATTCATGTGTTCGCCAGAGTAGCACTTTTCACACCTTCAAGAATTTTTATTCACCACTTGGCTTTTGGCCTATGGTGGCTTTCAACATGCCTTCCTCATGCTTCATCGTTTCTAGTTTGTGACTTAAAGTGAGAGACGGGCAACTCTTCCTTGAACGCTCAGAGGCCACTACAGGGTTATTAAATTGGCCTGATTTCAATATTGTGTCTTGGGATTGGGAAGCCTGAGGAGAAGGAGAGAGATGATGGCATGGCCAGTCAATGGAGCAGTCAAAACACATATATTTATTAAGTTCACTGCTTATATGGGTGCCGTTCGTGGCACCCCCAAACAGTTGCAATAGTAACACCAAAAATCACTGATCACAGATCACCATAATACATATAATCATGAAAACGTTTGAAATACTGCAAGAATTACCAAAACGCGACACAAAGGCACGAGGTGAACAAATGCTGTTGGAAAAATGACACCAATAGACCCATTTGACACAGGTTACCACAAACTTTCAATTTGTAAAAAATGCAGTATCTGTGAAGTGCAATAAAGCAAAGCACAATAAAATGAGATATGCCCGTGTTAGATTTTCGAGGCTAATGCCCATGGTAGAAATGACCTACAGTTGGAGAGCCATGGGTGAGGTGGGTAGTGACAAAGCAGATTGTGATTAAACTAAAAAAAAAGTGGAAAAAGACTAGAAAGCAAACACCAGGAGTAGAGGAAGGAGGTAAGTGGTTTTCTGCAGAGCCCGAGTAAATCTGTAGGGGCTTAGAATCAAGGGAGGGCTCCTGTCTCCACAAACATGTCTCACGATCAGTCTAGTCAGATGGCTCAGGAGCTGAGATGCGTGGTACAGAGGGGACTAAACACGAAGTGTGTTCCCCTTCAGAGAAATATCCTGACTTTTCCAAAATGGGATTTGGAAGTGACTGAACTAGAATACATGTATTCATTCATGTATTCATTCATTCATACCATTACCGAGCATCCACAGCACCCTATGAATTTGGTGGTCCCAAATGAGCCACTCCTCCCGGCTCTGTGGGGCCCTCCCATATTGATTTTGGGCTCGGCGCTGTGGCCGGCTGGGGCCAGTAGGACAGGGGCAATCATGACACACATATGCTCCAAAGGCTTATCTCAGAGTGCTCTCTCTTGGGAGTCCTGAGTTGCCATGTAAAACATCCCATGACGTGGTGGAGAAATCGCGTAGAGGAGAGGCCCTGAGGTGAAATGGAGACAACTGAGGGGCCAGCTGAGAGGAAGAACCAAGGACCTAGAAGTCTGACCACCCTGGAGCCCCATTTGCTACAATATCAGCATACGAGTGAAGAAAACATCCAGGATAATGCAGTCTCTGTGGACATAAAGAGAGCAGAGACAAGTCTTTGGGAGACCTTGGGAAGTAAGAGTGACACATATGTTTGTAATCAGTGGACAGACTATGGTTGGCAGTCTCCAAAGATGGCCCCAGAATTCCTCTCCTCCTTGAGCACATGCGCCATTCCTCATACCAGCAAATAGGGCTTAATTTTACTCCCTTAAAAGTGGCATAGCTCTGTGATTGCTTTAACTAATAGAAAGCAGCATAAGTGACACCCTGGGGCCACCAGGCCCAGGTTTTAAAGGAATCTGCAGCTTCTCTTCTCTTCTTAGAAAGCTTACCCTTGGGTCACCCCCTCTCAGAACCCAGTCTCCACATTGAAAGCTAAAGCCACATGAAAAGGATACCTAGAAGGGAACCATGAGAATAGGACCAAAAGGCACAGCTAAGGCCCCAGCTGGCAGCCATCATCAACTGCCAACCTTGCAAATGAGTCATCCCAGCCAAAACAGCCCCAAATGACTGCAGATCCCGCCAACAACATGAGATATAGAAGTACCACCCGGCTGAGCTCAGTCAGCCCAGAGAACTATGATAAATTAATCGGGGTTGTTTTAAGGGGCTGGTTTGTGGGGTGGTTTGTTATGCAGCTTTGTGTTTCTAAAATCACGACAGATATTAATCTTTAGGATTTGGGAATAGGAATTTTGAATTCCTGGGAATTAGAAGTTATTTTTAATACTGCCAACATTCGTCATAATTTTCACTCATTATTATGGATAGCTTTCAAAGTTTTAATACGTAAGAAATATCACATTTAGTAGTATCTTCAAAGAGCTATAGCCTATAGAGGATATTCAAACACTGGAAAATGTCAGTAAACACTATTGGGTCGTGTTCAAATAAATGTAACATTTAGATCTCGTAGCAAGTACTAAAAGAATCATGTGCCTGAATAGCCCATTGAAGGGTTTATTTTGCTTCTAAAACATGTTATGCTTGGAGCACCACTTATAGGATTTGTGGAAAACATACTCTCCATATAGACATTCGTATTTATTTTATTTTCAATAAAGACTCACCATTTGAAGCAGACAGAGCCACAAGAACATACTTAAAACATGGCAGCAGCTAACCAAGGATGACTGATTAGATTGTGGCCAATATTCTCCTATGTGTTCCCATCCTCATTCCTACAAATGTTGACCTTTATATTTGTATCCATGTATCGATATTTTCGGCTCTTGCTTTCTACTTGACTTCAGGGGATGCCTTAGAACCCGTGACAGTCTCTGTTAAGTGTTTGTTCTTACAAAAGTAGGTCTGTTGCCCAATTTTCCCAATTTTGTAACTGATTTTTCTCGAGATTCACCATTCAGAAAAACATGTACATTTCCCAAGGAATGCCAAGAAAGAATTCCCACATGGAAACACTAAGAGTAACAGATGACAACATCCACAACCAGCCTGCGTTTCTGGGTGACTAAGCTGGTAACACAACAAACATAGTTCCTACAGTCACAGAGCTTACAGTCAGATAAGGGAAACTAATACTACACAGATGAGCAGAGGCACAAACCATCATGAGCCCCACACTGCCATTGTCCAGGTGAAGATGGGAAGCTGCCAAAAGAGGAGAAAGAAGAAAAGGTGGTCTCTACTCAGTCTTGAAGAGAAGCCCACAGATCCTCGCACCATTGGAGTGGTAACCACAACGTTACCCAGAGAAGCAACGATGTGAACTCGGTTGAGAAAACATTTTGGTTTGAGAGTTATTCTTACAAGGGCCACTTTGCCATGAAGTACAGCAGGATGGCCACAACCCTACCCACCTGGAGTCAAGATTTCCAGGCCGCTGCTGCCTTCCTACAAGGTGAAGGGGATGCCCAGCAAAGCACCACAGTGAATCCCTCTTTCACAAGGTCACTATTTCTATTTCCTCACAATTTACATCTTTTTCTTCAGGCCCATTACCTTTTTTCTACTGATATAATGCATATTACAATCGATGCTATGTTTTTTGTAATTTGTGGTCATTTCTCCTAAATCCTCAACAAATATCTCTCTTGGTGCCAGTAATTGGCCTTGAAGGAAAGACAAGTTTCTTACTAGGCTTCTAATAAGCATATAACACTTTCTTTAGAGATGCCCACTTCACCAAGTAGGTCTCAAAAATATTATCAGTTCCACCACTTGGATACCTCCTGAGTCGATGACCCACCTGACAAAAAAGGTGAAGCCTCTATAACCCAACCCCTAAGGACATGAGAAGTTTCTACGACGTGAACCCAACCCCTAAGGACATAAGAAATTCTACGAACTCTTCTAGGCCTTTGCTGTGGGTTTAATTATGTCTGATTATAAAGTGTGATCAGAAAACAACCTGGTTAATTTAAGAATTCTACCCGTTTACACTCTCTTGCTACTTACAAAAATCCTCTTATGCCACCAGGTAATTTCCCACAGACAGGGGACAGATTTAATAGTGACCAGAGTGGACCTGACGCCATGGAACTACCTATTCTGTCCAGTTTCAATTCTTCCTGTTGCTAAGACTTGCTCTCCCTTTATAAAATGCTGCATGATACCCATGAACAACCACCACTTAGGACTAACTTTGAGATCCCCAAGATGTCACATGAGTTGATATGAGAAAAGTGACCAAGAGGAAGAGAAGGAAATGTACAGAGAGAATGAAGGTCATGGAATTTATTTTTATTTTTATTTTTTGGCTAGGGACTCTGACGCCATTAACATTTACATGTTTTGAGAAGCTAGCATGGCTGTATGAAATCCTCTCAAAGATCTGACATAGCTAATGAAAATACCTCATGTTTATATAATGAATTGGTTTCCAAGAATGCCATGCAAGCCACAGCTGAACCTCATAACGTCTCAGTACGCTAGAGGAAGAAAGTAGAAATGAGTTGGTAACCAAGGAGCTTGCCCAAGGACACACAGCATCATCAGAGATTTGGTCTTCAGCTCACATTGTGTGATCTTCAATGCCAAGTGCAGTTCTCCAAGCACACAGCTCCCCAAAAAAGTGGCTCAGAGAAATGAATTAGTTCATCCCTTCACTTCATTTCAAATCATCACATGGGCTTGGGGTTTAGGGAAGCCCCTTTCATTGCCTCTCCTGACCCAGCCTCAGAACATTAACCATGATCACAAGCGAACCTGAGAGTGACTCCGGGGAGACTTTAAGGGAGTCAGTTTATTTGGAATTTAACCAGATGAATTTCAATCTCAATTAGACATCTTAAAACACAATTAAAAATTTTTATGGGTTATTTGATCCTCACACCTCATAAATTAAATGGAATGAATTTTGATCTACCTAAGTCCTCCTGGTAGAAAAGTGGTGAGGGTAAGCAAAGGGGTTTCCAAGATATTTGGCATGAACTTCCTTCGGGGAAAGCCCCACAGAGCCTGGTTCCCAACACCGAGGTACAAGCAAGGATGTAACAGTCCACACGACATCCTTGATGGGGACAGATGGGAAACAGCAAACCTAAGCCTTTTCTAACCCTTTCCACCCCTCAGGACAGCATATGCTAATACAAGTTATGTGCAAATGCATAAAAAAGAAAGTGTTGGCCATGGTTGGCAACTCCTTCCTGAAATCCCATACTACCATCAAGTATCTCGCCTTCCCCCATCTAAGCCTTCCCTTTCCACGCTTCTTACACGTGGGCTTTTCAGCTCAACCAAGCCAATCTATTAGCTGTTCCTCTGCAAGATATCACTTTGGTGACTGAGGCAGCCATGTCACAAATATCCCCCTTCCCCCAACCAACTGCGTAATTTGCGGGGCCCATGGCAAAACTAAAATGTGGATCCCCTTGTTCAAAAACGATTAAGAATTTAACATGCAACAGCAGAGCAGTAAACCAAGCACGGGGGCCCTTCTAAGTATGGCCATGTGTGACTCCATAGGTCCCATGCCCATGAAGCCTGTTCTGCTACCTCCCGCATTAGATAAGAACGTGCCTGTCTAGCAAGCTTTGTCAGATAAACCCAATCTCCATTCAACCAGAGTACATGAGATGATATGTAAATCTTTGTATTTATGTATTTTCTCCCCCAACAGGACTATCAAATCTTCTAAAATAACCCTGTCTTTTTATTTTTTAATACCTCAAATAGTACCTAACGATGCTTTGTAGATAGTACGTATTAATAAAACGATTGCTTTCTCAACAAAACTTCAGGACAACTGGGAGCTGCACTGTCCCTCAACAGTGTCCCTGTGCTTGGGTCCAACTCAAGTGGCAACACCACTCCTTTAGCAAGTGATGTCATATAACCTGGGGTCTTCAGGTGAGCTCCAGGAAAGATTAGGGCCAAGGGAGGAGGGCATGTTGCAAAGCATGCCTGCACCTAGGCTCCATTTATAAGGCCTACAGAAAGGATAGTCCCCGCCAGGAAGCCCAACATTCAACCTTGTTTGAACCTGACTCCAGAGCTGTAGAGTTGAGAGGCAGGGGTGGGGTCAGTGAACTGACAATATGGCTCCTCAGAGGCCAGCTGCAATGCACTGGGGGGTGGGGGGATGTATCCACAAAGTGTTTCACTTTTCAAGCCCACGTCCACTCCTGTTGTCATGGGCTATAGCTTTCTTGTTGAACTACATAGCCAGGTCTCATCAGGGTGTATGTTTGTATGCCGATGTCAACCATTTCTTTTTTGTGTCCCTCGCTGGCTGCTGCCCACGGAGTGGAGGTAATTCTTGTTCCCTGCTCTATTGATGTTGGTTATTTTTATGATATTATTTTTCCCTGGTGCTTTGATACCTATCAAGGTCTCACATCTACAGTGAGCAGGGGGTTATCCAAGAATCAAAGGGCAGAGTTCATACAGTTGGAAGGATGTTGGTGGGAGCTGACACGATTTATCTCAAAGAGATTTGCCACCATCCATCATTCTTGGAATAACAGTGTTCCTGCATCCAACCTCACCCTTCATAGAAAGATAACCACATGCTTTGCACACACTGATTCATTCATCCTCCATCACAAGTGAGTTCCATTTTAACTGTTTATGTCTCTGGCCTTTAGAAAAACAGTTAGCAAGACGCCTTGTTTTTCTGAAGGTGACCTCTCTACCCTCCTTCATCATCCAATATGCAAATGAGAGCCAGGAAGTCCCTGAATAGCCGAAATGGATGCATCAGAGCCCTCACCCTTTGTTCATAGAGGAAGCGCTCCCCTGAAAGCTGATTACTCTCATTTTAAACACAACCAGGTTAGGTATCGAGTTCCACAGCCAATGAAAGATGAAGGTCTGTCATGGCAGGAAGGAGAAGAGGATCGAGGCAGGCAAAGTGACAGCAAACAAATTAGAGCCCTGGGGGCAGTGGACAGTTTTCATCTCCGGGAATCTCCTGCACACCCACCCCTTCAGGCACCCTGATGTCCTATGCAATGTACTTTCACAGTCACCTACCTTTGCCCATGCTGGGTTCAGTACCTGGGATACTCCTTCCTAGGGTCTCTGGGCGTCAACCACCTACTTATCTTTCAACACCCAACCCAGATGGCCCCTTCTGTGGGAAACCTTCCATTACACGTCTGCACACTTGTACCAATGAATTGAACGTAGATCTTGATGCGTCTACCTCTCCAGCCACACTCCACAGCTCCTAATGGCAGAGACGCCCTTGAGCATAGCTTCATACCTGTGCTCCCTCAAATATAGTGAGCGCTCAATAAATATTTGCTCAACGAAAGAAGGAATTGGCTATGGAAAGCAGACAGGGTAAAAGAGTATGGCAAACAAGAGTCCCTGGAATTGTCACCCTGAAATACAGCCACTAGGCTAGGTGACAGCCACAGTGATTACAATAAATTATTTTTAAAAGATACGTTCCTTATCCCTTATGATGAAAGGCAAGTAAGTGTGTATATCTTTAAAAAGATTTTGATAATAACGATAGAAAAGTCATTTATTTGAAACACCTCGCCTGAGCTAATATTCAATAGGTGGGAAACTCCTATCGACTTCATTTACTCAGTGTTTGAATCAGAAGGAATTGAAATTCCTAAGACAGGAACTCTGACCCACACTCAAAGTTCTCCTTCCCTCTCGGTCCTAGCAAAGACTGGGTATGAAGCATCTCGTCACATCCCCAGAGACAGACAACAGGTGCGTCCCTTGTCTAAGTAACAGAGACGAGATGAGCCGCAGTCAAAATGCATCTATCAGAACAGGTGGCAATGGCCAATAAAAGGAAGTTTTCTACTCCTGGGGCGAAGGAGATTTTGTTCTTTTTTTCTTTTGGCACAGATTTGTTTACTGTTCAGCCCTATTAAAGTATACGGTGCTACCAAAATATTTATTAATAGCCCTAACACTTCTTTAAATAAATAAGCCATTGATGATCCGCTTTTCAAAAGGTAAGCTGGAGAGCAGGGAGCAGGGGGAGGAGGGAAGCAGGTGAATGCTTCTGACACTTCACCCCTTCACATTTAACTGCACACGATGACAAGTTTAAAATTCAACCCTAGCCACACTGGGAAGAGACAGCACATTAGAAAATAATAAATACAGTATCTTTAGGGGAGGGGACAGTGTTTCCTGGGCCTCTTCCACGTGCTCAGCGGCACCATTCCCAAAGTTTGAGATCATTTTAATTCAGCAGTAAGCCGTCTTTCAAAAGGAGATACAAATGTTGCTTCTGCTGCCCATTCGAGTAAATAGTCTGGTTATCACTGTAGGAAGGAGTCACCTTTCGCTGACCACGTGACTTTAACTCACTCGCCTCCAATCCTATACCTTTACCCCTTGACCCCGATTTCCACGGTCCAGAAGCAAAGGGGATGAGTGGAGAGAGTGGCCATCCAGGGCCAGGAAAGTGGCACATCTGGTGACGTCCCCAGCACGCACTTCCTGTCCTCAATGACTTTCAAGGTTAAAGTAGCTTTTTTTTTTCAAAGTCACAGCCATAGGCAGATTCATGGCAGTTCTGCAAAGCACACCCCAGTTTGAAAATCCGTCCGCTTTAAAAGGAGGAATTGCCTTCCTCTCCAGTAGATCATCAGACCCAAAGAAAGTCACGTCAGGCTGTGGCAAAGCCAACCTGGGCTGACAGCACTTATAAAGAAAAGGGCACCTAGACTCCCAGTTCAAAGTGAAGAGCTAAGATTGTGAGAACAGAGGCCAGAGCATCTTAATGGGGTCATGTCAAGACCTAGATGCTCACAGATGCTCCACAGTCACCCCCCAAGTATCACCCCAGTGAGGTCCCAAGGAAGGCCATGTACTTCGAAACCTAGACAGATGGCCGAAGTATGGTGGTGCCAGCCAAAGTATTTAAAGTGTGCTCTTCCAATGGCCATTCCCAGAGCTGCCTAAATGTAAGCGAAAGAGTTATTTCAGTAACAAATAAAAAATACAACGATCAAAAGCTTTTCATTCAAATTCTATGACCGGGAAACCACAAAGACAGGAAGAATGGGGAAAAGTCATCTGTCATCCCCACATTTACACATAGCCTGAAACAAAATAGAATGAGAATATTCTATCAAGTGTAGCTTATGGAGCCCCGATGGTAAACAATGTCGTAATTATCCCTGAAACAAGGGGGTGGAATTCATAGACTTGCTCTCTGGATGTTCTCCGGTCTCTTTTTCTAGGAACTGGTTGATAATGGTTGACAGGAGTGTCTTAAGACTGTAGAAATGGACAGGTTTGTTTTTCTTGTTACATCTGAAAGGAGGGACGCCTGGGTGGCTCAGTCGGTTGAGCGTCTGACTCCGGCTCAGGTCATGATCTCGTGGTTCGTGGGTTCAAGATCCACATCAGGCTTTGCACTGACAGCCCAGAGACTGCTTGGATTCTCTGTCTCCCTCCCTCTCTCTGCCCCTCCCCTGCTCATGTTCTCTCTTTCTGTGTCTCTCTCTGTCTCTCTCAAATAAGTAAACATTAAAAAAATTTTTGGAAGGGCAATTAGAAAGTCCTTCCTGAAACTCCAACATTTCTGATTCATTCCCTAAGGTTTAAATACTGATCTCTTAAAGTGTGTACTCCACAAAAATACGACATCAGCAAGGAAAGCCATGAAGCTACTATCGTTTACAAAATCCTTCACAGAGGGGCGCCAGGTGGCTCAGTCAGTTGAGCATCCGACTTCGGCTCGGGTCACGATCTCACGGTCTGTGTGTTTGAGCCCCGCATCCGACTCTGTGCTGACAGCTCAGAGCCTGGAGCTTGCTCCCAATTCTGCGTCTCCCTCTCTCTCTGCCCCTCCGCCACTCGTACTCTGTCTCTCTCAAAAACTAAATAAGCATAAAAATAAATAAAAAAAATAAAAACCTTCGCAGAAATGTATACTCTTTCTTTCCTTACAACTGTTCGCTGAGAGCCTTTGGAAAAGGGGTCTTGATGAAATAGGGCTATGAGAACAATGGTTCAGGAACAGCCAGGAATCCTGGGGTAAGGGAGTCCAGGAAAGGGGCCCCGGCAGGGGCTCTGGGTTGCCAAAGGGGAGGCAAGGTCACCGGAAAGAGAGAAACAGTGAAAGCAGAGGAGAGAAGCCCCTTCAAGCAGTGTTGTACAGGGCTGGCCCTGCCCTAACTTGTCTCTGCCTCTCTCCCAGGCTTGCCTCCCGCCCCTCTCGCCTCTGCATTCGGGCAGACAGAAGCTAGGGGGTCATGCTCACCTCCACTCCAACTAATAAAAAAGAAGGAAAATGCCAATAAAATGAATATTTGCATTTATGTGTGCAGTGGCTTCAAGTTTCTGCACGTTTCAGTGGTCAACACTGCAGGACATTAAAAGTAGAGTCAAGAAGATATTTTATCCAGCTGCCCTCTTCCCAGAAAGTAAACAGATAATAAAATAAATCTAATCAGCATTCCTTTTCACTTAGCTGAAATTAAATTTCACTCATCATGGGTAAGTGGCTAATTACACGTTTAGTGTAAAGAAAATTCCGGGGACATTACCTTATTTACTCTCTTCTTGTGTCAATAGATGAGAGGACATTGGCATTCAGATGTCGGTGGCAACAGCTGACTGCTGATGCCAACTTACCTTTTACGGCCTGAATTCAGAGCAAAACAAAGCAAACAGTAGAGACACTGGAATTAAATTGCCTTCCACCCCAAATCCAGGCAATCTGCCCATTGATTTATAGCAACTGCAAGTGCTGAGGAAATTGCTTCCCAAATGGACTGATCCCTGGGCTCCGAGAGTTTGAGGAAAAAAAAAAAAAGCCAAAATTTCTTGAGTGGTTACTGTGCGCTAGGCATTTCTTATGTTAAGATGCTTCACCACAAGCCATGAGGCAAGTTGTCATGTTTTTATACCCACCTTGCAGTGGGAGAAACCAAAGCTTCAAAGGGCGGAACAGCATCCCCGAGGTCAATCAGCTGGGGAGCAGGGGACCCAAATCTGTCTGACGTTCAAGGCCACGCTTTGAACTGTGGCATCGTCTCTGTGGCAAAGGGGACTCCTTCCTGACACACCACAGCTGCCGCGCGTTCACACGAAGGGGACCCAAGAGTTCCGAGGCCCTCTGTCAGCCGTGAGAGGGTCCCTTCGAGCAAAGTCCAACTGGTGAACTTAGGCACGGCGCTGGCCAGCTCTCACCTGCCCGAACTTCCTTGTTTGGCTTGGTCCCACGAAAACGTCTGGCTCCCAAGCCACCTTTTGGGTGACAGACCTCCCGTATGGTGGCTTGTTCCTCAGTGCTATACCACTCTGCTAAGCTTTCCAATCTGGAAGGTGCTGCTGTAGACCGCACACTGGCAGAAGGAACACTTCCTGCAAAGCGTTTAGGGAGTGGAGCAGGCTTGCACATTTCGCAGGCTTGTTAATGAGAGCTGCGTGTTTAATCCCCCATGCTCCGAGCAAGACCTGAGGGTACCCTTTCTTAACTCGGGCAAAACATAAATGCAAATAATTCCATACAAACAGAACTGTCCTGAATTAGTAATGCTCAGATGAGCCCAGGCGCGAGCATTCCAGCGCCTGATCATCACCGATGGAAGCTTAACGTGGACGTCATTCCATTTTACTTATAACCTACTCCAAACCAACGTGCTCAGTCTCTGAAAAGGGGATTCCTTCCGCAGTCCCCCCCCCCGGCTTTTTTTTCCTGAGTTGTGTACGTCCTGAGCCATTGACGACATCCTAGCAGGCTGTAAAGTCAATTCATTTTCTTCTATAGCTGTTTTGAATTTTATCTGGAGATGTTGTTAAATCAAGTCTGCTTAAACCTGAAGGCCCGGCATTTGTCACAGGGAACCTCTAGGTAATAAATAAAAACAAACAAGTCAAATCGCACCGCCTAGGTGATGTCTGCAAGTAAGAAAGGAAAGGATTTTTTTTTTCACTCCGTTATGAAAAGTTCATGGCTACCATTACTGCTCAGTAGTAAATGTCCCCATCAAGACGCTCCCCCCGAATAGTTTCTCCCAGGTTTGGCAAAGAGGACAGACGATGTGATACTTTTATCTGATTGGGAGGGTATGAAAAACCATAACAAACGCCATCAACTACTGATGGTTCCAAATCCTCTCCGGAGAAAACACTAGCTGCCTGGTTCTCTCCTTGTTACGTTTCTGGAGCACAAGCAGGGACACGGGACTGAAAGGGTTCCCCACGCCATTTGAATTCAGGCTGCAAGCAGACAACAGCTGGATCTTACTGAAAGTTGTATTCTTACGACACCCCGAGGGGAGAAGCAAGGTGGCGTGGGTACTGCTTTGGGGACCTATGCAAACTGACACTACAATTTCAGAGATTCCACCAAAATATATTTTACGTCATGTGGCCTGAGACCACAAAACCTGGCATGGGAATTTGGGTGCAACAGACGACGATCCACGGATTTCAGGGACTACTGTCCTCATGCCCACTGGCACCTGTTCCTGACTGTAAATTAGCATGCAAAATTTACCACACCTTCCCGAAAGACAGAAGGTAGGCTTGGCGTCTCTTTCATTTGTGTGAACCAGTTATGATTTAATATTTAGTGAAAACACGAGTCATCCGTCTTCCCCCTTTACTTGTCTTTCTTGATTCCTAGGCCACCTTCGTATCCGCTCCACTCTGCCCACTCTATTTTTATCCGGGTTGCCACCCTTGATCCTCTCCCGTGTCCGATTTCTCCATTTTCTCCACTCCCCTCTCTCTCTCCTCGATCTTCCCATCTGAACAAAGGAAAGGAGTTGCCCTATTGTTTAAAATTTCTTAGAACTCTTGCACCCCTTTAAAATCTTCCATCATTTAGCATTTGGAAATTTCGCCAGATAAATTTGGGAAAGCCAAGATCCCACATGCAACACTGCCCCTGATTCTAAATATGCCCCCGAGGGATCTAGCATCTGCTAGAAATGAGCCCCTCAACACAAGAATTAGAGGTTCCCAAGCCCTAGGAATTGATTATGGGTTGACAAATCAAATTACAGGATTTCTCCTATAACAATGAACATGTGCTCCTAAATCTCTTCACGTTATGGGATTTCATGCAATAAAAATACTAACGACAGCAGACGCTGCCAAGAGCCTCAACCATAGCCCCTCACGCTCATCCCTTGGTTGCATGTGGGCCAGACTTCCCGCAACAAGCCCCGCGACTGTGTTCCTTTGGCCGCGGGTCTGTCTGGCCTCTAGAGTCTTCTCTGCCTGCCCACATAGAGGACTAGGGATGCTGGGGAATTAATGCCTCCCCGGAGCAGCTCTGACCAACGTCCAACAGCAGTTGGGGTGTAAAGGCTCCAGCTCCCTTACCCCTCAGGTGGGATAACTCAGAGCATGTCTTACACGGGCTCCTTGCGTTTCCCCAAGGGGTCTATGTGCCTGTGGCCCACAGTTGTAATTGTCTCCAGACACCTTCGTCAGCTGGCTTCTCTTCCCTGCCTCCTTTCCAGCATTTCCTTCACCTTTCAGTTAAACTACTTGCACTTGAATTCTGGCCTCAGGGTCTTCTTCTTGGGAACCCCCCAAACGATACAGGGTTATGGGATAATAGGACTGGGCCAGGCGCTCAGACCCTTTATGTCTCCTCAGTGATGCACCAAAGCAGACAAAGAAGAAAGAGAAGCGATAGCACAATTAAAATGCTACCAGAGTTGTAAACATCTTGGATTCTTAATACATGTTTTAAAATAACGCATTATTTGACACATTTCCTTGACAAATTGCATAAATTTCGTTTAGTGGAAGGAGGTAGGTGAGCTAGTCTGGCTTCTGAATTACGAGGAAGGGCTGGAAGAAGGCCATCCTAATTTTTAAGACGAAATGTTGCGACACCCACGGTGGATAGCCATGGCTCGACGTTCCGTACTTCTTACTTCTACGCTGACTTAAATTAGAAATCCAGCTTTTGGGTTTGGGCCCGTTCCCTCTTTTTGTGATACAAAGTGCTAGTTTGTTGTATTTGTATTTGTGGTTTGGCATTAAGCCATGATCTTCGGTCCCCTGAAGGTGCTTCTAAAACACCTTTAAAGTAGCTGATAACTACCACACAAGTTATTTTAAGAGTGAGAATTTAATACAAGGGATTGGTGAAGCAGGTGATGGATGACTAAAAAGCCAAAGGGGGAAGTCTCAGGCAACTTCTGGAAGCATCTTCTGAGATGGAAAAAGAAATGAAGTGGGAGCGTCACTTGGTGGGACCAGACCTCTGAGGAGAAGTAGGGTGACCAACCATCCCAGTTGCTCTGGGACACCGATTTTTCATGCTAAAACCAAGAGAGTCCCAGGGAGACCAGATGGTTGTTCGTCCTAGAGGAAGGAGGGATGCCTGGCTGGTGGTGATGCCTCAGGAACTTAGAGAAGGGGCCCCCTCCTCCCCAGAGCTGGAACTCAGCTCTCTGATCAGGAGGAACTGGTACCTCTGAACTGGTAAAACGGGCCAGGTGCCAGGACAGCAAGATGACCGGAGACCGGAACCAACTGCCGTTCTTCCGACTTTAAATCTTTCTCTAGCACCTTCGATTGGTGTGGGCCTAACGAGGAGCAGTCACCAAAGGGCAAAGTGAAAACGTAGTTTGCTCTACAAGCAAAGCACAAAGGGTGGGTCTGGAGCTGAGAGCAATAGTTTAACAACCACGCAACCAGCCAGCACACCCACCACGATGGCCTCAGCTTTCCTTTCTCTCTCTTTCTCCCTCCAGCACTGTCTCTAATGAGGACTCCTTTGGCCCTCCTACCTCCTCTCCCCTTCTCGTATCTTTTAAAGCATTTTGTTATTTTCAGTTTCCCCTCGATACCTAAGACCCTCCCTTTATGCTCACTACTTGAACTTTTATAACCAGATCATTGTATTAAATAATCTGATCACCAAAACATGCACACGCAGGGGAAGAGCGTGGTACACACTCCCGGGACGGTGCGCACAGGTGACCTGGGGCCCAGGAGCCGACGAGGTGCGTGTTGTGCATGCAGGGTTCCTCCGCAGCTTAGTACAATGAGCTACATGGCAAGTTTCGTCTCCACCTGCTGCCTCTTGGTACCGCACGGCTCAGTTACCTTGTGGCAAAAAAAAATCTTATTTGAGCAAATATGAGCTTTGCATTCGGGTGATTTTATTCCCCTATGCGTCTAACCCAGAAGAACAAATACATGCCTTAGAGACAGGCATTTCAACAGAAGACTTGCTCTAAGAACTAGGGCCATCTCTCCCAGACCCGAGGTGGAGAAGTCCGGGACTCCTGGCCTCATCCCCCACCCTCCCTTGGAAATTTCTCTGTGTGTCTCTCCTGGAAATCACTTTATTATCTCTCCCACTTACTCAAAAAAAAAAGTACTGAGCCAAAATATCCCTCAGGATTTACTTGAGAACAGTTTAGGCATCTTTATTTACTCACTCTGTGTAGATACGTGGGCTTCATGCGTTGTGACCGTTGGATCTTTATTTCTCAGAAATTCTTGGAATGAACACAAATACAGCCCCATCAGGTTAGGAGGAACAAGAACTCCCGGCCCAAGAAGTCCTGCCACGTGCCCGGACTCCACACCTCTATCTGCCTGCACCTCTGCACCTGCCGACCCCCTCTCTGCCGGCACTTTTATGAGCGGTCTATTATTATCAGCCAAAAAAAGCTAGAATCTTTACTTCGTTTCTAACGACTTTAAAAAGCGCAACGGGCCGCAATAAAAACCTTCGACAACTTTCATCTTCAAAGACACACCAAATTACGTTATAATTTATCTGAAACTTGAAATTGTTTCTGGAATTGTTTCATGTTTTTAGTCTCCTGCTCCACTCACATGACTCACGATTCCTGGGAGGGTCTTGGATGTAAGCTCGGCGTTACAAAATAGGTCACTGGCACGCCCAAGCTAATCCCCGAAGCCCGAAAACATTTTTGTTTCAAATGCAAGCAACCATAAACTCTTGATTATAACGGCAAATTTTCAGAGACCTCTGCTGCTTGTTTGCGAAATCTTGAGGGTGCTGCCGTGCGGGGTACCCCTGGATGCCACAGAGGGTTGTCATATTAAGATTGCCATTAGCTCTAGACATAAAACGTCAGCATCATTCGATGTGCATTGGGCTTCTTAGTTAATGATATATTCATTGGGTGGGCACTCACTGAACAAGAAGACAAACGTTTCCCTGCCTAGAAAAGCAGATAATCGGAAAGAACTCTAAATAAGTTTCTTCCAGATCACTCTGCCGTTGGATCCCGCTGGGGAATAGTTTTCCAGTGTTTCACAAAAGGGTTTCCTTCTGGCTTTGTGCTCCTCGATCTCTACCCATGGTGGTCAAAAGCCCTCCCGGGCCTTCTGTCGCTGAGCCACAATTAAAATAAAATCCGAAATATGAAAACACTTCCCATTCCCTAACCACAAGACAGGCAGGCGTGGAGACTGCTCACATTCCAGCAGCCCACACGTGGCCCTGAATCGAGGGCAAATGGTTGACTCCAGCCAGTTCTGAGTCCTTCTAGGACTAACAGTTCCTCCCCGGAGCAAATATCTCAGACTAACTTGACTTCTAGTTCTTCTCAAGGCAGCAAGAAGCTGCAGCCACCCTTAGAAATGCTCTGTGGGCTAGAATGTTGGTCCTGGACTCAAATGCCTTTGGGTGGGAAAGTCAAAGGAGCAGCAGCAAATTGGGAAGCTGACAGCAAAGCCTGATGGTCCTTCCTTGTGCCCATTCTATACTCCACTTACAAACAAAGCACAAAGGGTGGGTCTGGAGCTGAGAGCAATAATTGAACAACCACACAACCAGCCAGCACACCCACCACGATGGCCTCAGTTTTCATTTCTCTCTCTCTCTCTCTCACTCTCTCTCTCTCTCTCTCTCTCTCTCACTCTCTCTTGCCATTCTATACTCCAAAGTGGATGGCACAATCTGGAGGGGAAGAAAGCCTCCCTTCCTCACCTTGACCATGGTGCTGTACCTACTCCCGTACAAACCGCTGGTTAGAGCTGACCCTTCATCTTAACCGTCATCATACCCGCTGCCCCCATGAGCCGCAGATCTTTCCTACTCTTTACACCATGCACTGGTTATCCCATCATCTCCACACTTACCTTTGAGAATCCAACTGGTTCATTTAGGTAGAATACCTAAGCTCTGAGCACACTGTGTGTGGTGGTTTCTTTATTTATTTCATTATTTAGTGTTATGTTAACTTGGTTCAGTAACACATAAACCCGGTAAGAACAAAGATTCTATCGGGGCGCCTGGGTGGCTCAGTCGGTGAAGCATCCGACTTCAGCTCAGGTCATGATCCCGTGGTTCATGAGTTAGAGCCCCACGTCGGGCTCTGTGCTGGCAGCTCGGAGCCTGAGACTGCTTCGGAATCTGTGACTCCCCCTCTCTCTCTGTCCCCCACCCCCCCCCCCAGCTCATGCTCTGTCCCTGTCTCTCAAAAAATAAATAAAAAAATAAATATAAACAAATAAAAATTAAAAAAGAACAAAGATGTTATCTACGTCAATGCTGTTTCCTGTTACCTGTTCTACCTGTGACAGGAGAGACTCCATAGTGTTTGTTGAACAAATGATGTAAGCGGAAGAAGAAAACCACAAGCACACCCTAAAAGAAATCATTCCAGATGTGATTTGAGCTATTGACATATAAAATTAGTCTAGGTTGGAGAGAACCAAAGCATAAGAGACTCTTAAAAACTGAGAACAAACTGAGGGTTGATGGGGGGTGGGAGGGAGGGGAGGGTGGGGGATGCGCATGGAGGAGGGCACCTGTTGGGATGAGCCCTGGGTGTTGTATGGGACCCAATTTGACAATAAATTTCATATATTGAAAAAAATAAAAAATAATAAAAAAATAAAATAAATTTAAAAATAAAAAGAAAAAGAAAACCGCCAGAGGATTAGCAGAAGGGAGTCTCCGGAGTCAAGCGCAGACCAGAGGCCCACGGAAGAGGGTAGGAAGGGCGGCGAGGCGGTGCGCGCTCCACGGACCGGCGGGAGGGAGCCGGGGCGGAGGGGCGGCTCGCCGGCCAAGCGGAGCCCCCGAGTCTGGCTGGCAAAAGCGGAGGGGCCGGACGGACTGTGTTCCGACAGCAAGCGCGACTTAGCGTCTGGGAGGTCATAAGTGAACAGCTCTGCTCAGAAAGCGGGAAGGCTGGAGGACAAAGGGAGGGAGAGCTGCTGAGCCCCCGGACGACAGAGCTCAGCTTGGCGGGGGACAAAGGCGCCAGCGCCATCTCCCCCGCCCATCCCCCAGCCAAAATCCCAAAGGGAACCAGTTCCTGCCAGGGAACTTGCTCGCTCCGCGCAAACACCCAACTCTGTGCTTCTGCGGAGCCAAACCTCCGGCAGCGGATCTGACTCCCTCCCGCTGCCACAGGGCTCCTCCTGAAGTGGATCACCTAAGGAGAAGCGAGCTAAGCCTGCCCCTCCAGCCCCCGTGCACCTTGCCTACCCACCCCAGCTAATACGCCAGATCCCCAGCAACACAAGCCTGGCAGTGTGCAAGTAGCCCAGATGGGACACGCCACCCCACAGTGAATCCCGCCCCTAGGAGAGGGGAAGAGAAGGCACACACCAGTCTGACTGTGGCCCCAGCAGTGGGCTGGGGGCAGACATCGGGTCGGACTGCGGCCCCGCCCACTAACTCCAGTTATACACCACAGCACAGGGGAAGTGCACTGCAGGTCCTCACCACGCCAGGGACTCTCCAAAATGACCAAACGGAAGAATTCCCCTCAGAAGAATCTCCAGGAAATAACAACAGCTAATGAACTGATCAAAAAGGATTTAAATAATATAACAGAAAGTGAATTTAGAATAATAGTCATAAAATTAATCGCTGGGCTTGAAAACAGTATACAGGACAGCAGAGAATCTCTTGCCACAAAGATCGAGGGACTAAGGAACAGTCACGAGGAGTTGAAAAACGCTTTAAACGAATTGCAAAACAAAATGGAATCCACAATGGCTCGGCTTAAAGAGGCAGAGGAGAGAATAGGTGAACTAGAAGATAAAGTTATGGAGAAAGAGGAAGCTGAAAGAAAGAGAGATAAAAAAATCCAGGAGTATGAGGGGAAAATTAGAGAACTAAGTGATACACTAAAAAAAAATAATATACGCATAATTGGTATCCCAGAGGAGGAAGAGAGAGGGAAGGGTGCTGAAGGGGTACTTGAACAAATTATAGCTGAGAACTTCCCTGAACTGGGGAAGGAAAAAGGCATTGAAATCCAAGAGGCACAGAGAACTCCCTTCAGACGTAACTTGAATCGATCTTCTGCACGACATATCATAGTGAAACTGGCAAAATACAAGGATAAAGAGAAAATTCTGAAAGCAGCAAGGGATAAACGTGCCCTCACATATAAAGGGAGACCTATAAGACTCGTGACTGATCTCTCCTTTGAAACTTGGCAGGCCAGAAAGGCTTGGCACGATATCTACAGTGTGCTAAACAGAAAAAATATGCAGCCGAGAATCCTTTATCCAGCAAGTCTGTCATTTAGAATAGAAGGAGAGATAAAGGTCTTCCCAAACAAACAAAAACTGAAGGAATTTGTCACCACGAAACCAGCCCTACAAGAGATCCTAAGGGGGATCCTGTGAGACAAAGTACCAGAGACATCACTACAAGCATAAAACATACAGACATCACAATGACTCTAAACCCATATCTTTCTATAATAACACTGAATGTAAATGGATTAAATGCGCCAACTAAAAGACATAGGGTATCAGAATGGATAAAAAAACAAGACCCATCTATTTGCTGTCTACAAGAGACTCATTTTAGATCTGAGGACACCTTTAGATTGAGAGTGAGGGGATGGAGAACTATTTATCATGCTCCTGGAAGCCAAAAGAAAGCTGGAGTAGCCATACTTATATCAGACAAACTAGACTTTAAATTAAAGGCTGTAACAAGAGATGAAGAAGGGCATTATATAATAATCACAGGGTCTATCCACCAGGAAGAGCTAACTATTATAAATGTCTATGCGCCAAATACCCGAGCCCCCAGATATATAAAACAATTACTCATAAACATAAGCAACCTTATTGATAAGAATGTGGTCATTGCAGGGGACTTTAACACCCCACTTACAGAAATGGATAGATCATCTAGACACACGGTCAATAAAGAAACAAGGGCCCTGAATGATACATTGGATCAGATGGACTTGACAGATCTATTTAGAACTCTGCATCCCAAAGCAACAGAATATACTTTCTTCTCGAATGCACATGGAACATTCTCCAAGATAGATCATATACTGGGTCACAAAACAGCCCTTCATAAGTTTACAAGAATTGAAATTATACCATGCATACTTTCAGACCACAATGCTATGAAGCTTGAAATCAACCACAGGAAAAAGTCTGGAAAACCTCCAAAAGCATGGAGGTTAAAGAACACCCTACTAACGAATGAGTGGGTCAACCAGGCAATTAGAGAAGAAATTAAAACATATATGGAAACAAACGAAAATGAAAATACAACAATCCAAACGCTTTGGGATGCAGCGAAGGCAGTCCTGAGAGGAAAATACATTGCAATCCAGGCCTATCTCAAGAAACAAGAAAAATCCCAAATACAAAATCTAACAGCACACCTAAAGGAAATAGAAGCAGAACAGCAAAGGCAGCCTAAACCCAGCAGAAGAAGAGAAATAATAAAGATCAGAGCAGAAATAAACAATATAGAATCTAAAAAAACTGTAGAGCAGATCAACGAAACCAAGAGTTGGTTTTTTGAAAAAATAAACAAAATTGACAAACCTCTAGCCAGGCTTCTCAAAAAGAAAAGGGAGATGACCCAAATAGATAAAATCATGAATGAAAATGGAATGATTACAACCAATCCCTCAGAGATACAAACAATTATCAGGGAATACTATGAAAAATTATATGCCAGCAAATTGGACAACCTGGAAGAAATGGACAAATTTCTAAACACCCACACTCTTCCAAAACTCAATCAGGAGGAAATAGAAAGCTTGAACAGACCCATAACCAGCGAAGAAATTGAATCGGTTATCAAAAATCTCCCAACAAATAAGAGTCCAGGACCAGATGGCTTCCCAGGGGAGTTCTACCAGACATTTAAAGCAGAGATAATACCTATCCTTCTCAAGCTATTCCAAGAAATAGAAAGGGAAGGAAAACTTCCAGACTCATTCTATGAAGCCAGTATTACTTTGATTCCTAAACCAGACAGAGACCCAGTAAAAAAAGAGAACTACAGGCCAATATCCCTGATGAATATGGATGCAAAAATTCTTAATAAGATACTAGCAAATCGAATTCAACAGCATATAAAAAGAATTATTCACCATGATCAAGTGGGATTCATTCCTGGGATGCAGGGCTGGTTCAACATTCGCAAATCGATCAACGTGATACATCACATTAACAAAAAAAAAGAGAAGAACCATATGATCCTGTCAATCGATGCAGAAAAGGCCTTTGACAAAATCCAGCACCTTTCTTAATAAAAACCCTTGAGAAAGTCGGGATAGAAGGAACATACTTAAAGATCATAAAGGCCATTTATGAAAAGCCCACAGCTAACATCATCCTCAACGGGGAAAAACTGAGAGCTTTTTCCCTGAGATCAGGAACACGACAGGGATGCCCACTGTCACCGCTGCTGTTTAATATAGTGCTGGAAGTTCTAGCATCAGCAATCAGACAACAAAAGGAAATCAAAGGCATCAAAATTGGCAAAGATGAAGTCAAGCTTTCGCTTTTTGCAGATGACATGATATTATACATGGAAAATCCGATAGACTCCACCAAAAGTCTGCTAGAACTGATACATGAATTCAGCAAAGTTGCAGGATACAAAATCAATGTGCAGAAATCAGTTGCATTCTTATACACTAACAATGAAGCAACAGAAAGACAAATGAAGAAACTGATCCCATTCACAATTGCACCAAGAAGCATAAAATACCTAGGAATAAATCTAACCAAAGATGTAAAAGATCTGTATGCTGAAAACTATAGAAAGCTTATGCAGGTAATTGAAGAAGATATAAAGAAATGGAAAGACATTCCCTGCTCATGGATTGGAAGAATAAATATTGTCAAAATGTCAATACTACCCAAAGCTATCTACACATTCAATGCAATCCCAATCAAAATTGCACCAGCATTCTTCTCGAAACTAGAACAAGCAATCCTAAAATTCATATGGAACCACAAAAGGCCCCGAATAGCCAAAGTAATTTTGAAGAAGAAGACCAAAGCAGGAGGCATCACAATCCCAGACTTTAGCCTCTACTACAAAGCTGTCATCATCAAGACAGCATGGTATTGGCATAAAAACAGACACATAGACCAATGGAATAGAATAGAAACCCCAGAACTAGACCCACAAACGTATGGCCAACTCATCTTTGACAAAGCAGGAAAGAACATCCAATGGAAAAAAGACAGTCTCTTTAACAAATGGTGCTGGGAGAACTGGACAGCAACATGCAGAAGGTTGAAACTAGACCACTTTCTCACACCATTCACAAAAATAAACTCAAAATGGATAAAGGACCTGAATGTGAGACAGGAAACCATCAAAACCTTAGAGGAGAAAGCAGGAAAAGACCTCTCTGACCTCAGCCGTAGCAATCTCTTATTTGGCACATCCCCAAAGGCAAGGGAATTAAAAGCAAAAGTGAATTACTGGGACCTTATGAAGATCAAAAGCTTCTGCACAGCAAAGGAAACAACCAACAAAACTAAAAGGCAACCAACGGAATGGGAAAAGATATTTGCAAATGACACATCGGACAAAGGGCTAGTATCCAAAATCTATAAAGAGCTCATCAAACTCCACACCCGAAAAACAAATAACCCAGTGAAGAAATGGGCAGAAAACATGAATAGACACTTCTCTAAAGAAGACATCCGGATGGCCAACAGGCACATGAAAAGATGTTCAACGTCGCTCCTTATCAGGGAAATACAAATCAAAACCACACTCAGATACCACCTCACGCCAGTCAGAGTGGCCAAAATGAAGAAATCAGGAGACTATAGATGCTGGAGAGGATGTGGAGAAACAGGAACCCTCTTGCACTGTTGGTGGGAATGCAAATTGGTGCAGCCGCTCTGGAAAGCAGTGTGGAGGTTCCTCAGAAAATTAAAAATAGACCTACCCTATGACCCAGCAATAGCACTGCTAGGAATTTATCCAAGGGATACAGGAGTACTGATGCATAGGGGCACCTGTACCCCAATGTTTATAGCGGCACTCTCAACAATAGCCAAATTATGGAAAGAGCCTAAATGTCCATCAACTGATGAATGGATAAAGAAATTGTGGTTTATATACACAATGGAATACTACGTGGCAATGAGAAAAAATGAAATATGGCCTTTTGTAGCAACATGGATGGAACTGGAGAGTGTGATGCTAAGTGAAATAAGCCATACAGAGAAAGACAGATACCATATGGTTTCACTCTTATGTGGATCCTGAGAAACATAACAGAAACCCATGGGGGAGGGGAAGGAAAAAAAAAAAAAAAAAAAAAAAGAGGTTAGAGTGGGAGAGAGCCAAAGCATTAGAGACTGTTAAAAACTGAGAACAAACTGAGGGTTGATGGGGGGTGGGAGGGAGGGCAGGGTGGGAGGGAGGGCAGGGTGGGTGATGGGTATTGAGGAGGGCACCTTTTGGGATGAGCACTGGGTGTTGTATGGAAACCAATTTGACAGTAAATTTCATATATTAAAAAATTAAAAAAAAAAAATAAATAAATAAATAAATAAATAAAAATAAAAAATAAATAAATAAAAAATAAAATTAGTCTAGGTTAAGATTGCTTTCAATATTCTTTTCCGTTTTAAAAAATACATGAAAATTTCAGTCTCTTCCGTTTCACTTGAAATGATTCCTGACAATTAACCGGCGCCACTGCTATCGGCTTGCTCTATGACAAATTGTGATCCTTATTTCACTTTTTATAAATCAACTATTATATCACAGCCATATACAATAACGCACAAAGCCAAGTATGGCATGCACCTCTTCCTCTTGGACCTCCTTTCTTGACGGAGGCACAAACACATCACTCAGTTTGGTCGTCTCAATGATAAGCCCCATGTAGGCAGGGACCTACTTTTTTTTTTTTTTAACGAGTATCACCGTACTTAATGCGTTACCTAGCACATAATCACAGGTAGCCAGTAATGACTAGCTAAATGTGTGAGTTACATGCGCCCAGGCACTTAGCTTCTATTTGGATGCCCTTTTCCCCATGGTGAAAACTTCAAGTCTTTTATTATTTAGGTTAAGTCCTTTCCTTATTCCCTCATAACGTGTGGTTTGTTCTCATCATTACATAATGAGCAAACAGATGACAAGGATGTTCCCATTCTTAAATTTTTGTTTACCTCACAGTACTGAGTACAGTGCTTTGAACATAAAAGGGATGGCATAAAATAATAACAACAGCTGGCTTTTTAAACAACCTGTTTTAAGTGATGGGCCTGAGCTCTGAGAGCTCTACATAATGAATTCATTTAACATTTGCCAAAACCCTGTGAGATTGTTTATGCCAAGATCCCATTTTACAGAAGAGGCAACTGAAGCCCAGAGACACAGATAATGACTGGCCAAGATTCAAATCCACATGTTCTGGTTCTCAAATGCATCCCCCCCAACCAGGAAATAATACAGCGTCACCTCTACAACGGCAGCCAGACAGTCATGGACCAGCCAGGGTGCGTGGGGTAAGCAATCCACATGCCTGTGGTCCAGGATGAGAACCCACATAGAGATAAAGCAGGAACGAGTACACAAGGCCCGTGACTTACGTGTCTCAGATAATAAGCAAGCAAATTAATAGGTGCCTTTTGTGGCAATGAAGGCGTTGTGTGATTTTGGGGGTCCCCGGGAGGATTTCAAAGGTTACGCGATATTTCCATTAAGCATTTCCTGACCTCTCATCCTCATGATACACAGTACACATCCACGCACGGCAGGAGTTTTCATACATTCGTTGTTACGCAGTGCATTTTAGACTTTTCGATATTCAGTTATTCTAATTTGATATGAATTGTTCCTAATAACTCACCAAATAAGTAAATAGGAAGCCCCGCTGGATAGAGTCTTTTCGTACAGACTTTGGAATTAATCGTGCATTTTGTTCTTCTTGTTCGAATACGCTCTGCTATCTTTAAATAAAGGGAAATTGAATAGGTCACAAATTTGTATTGAGCCCGAACTGTAACCTAAGTGGCTTCAACTTAAACACTCTTGTGTCTATCACATCCTCAAATAGCACTAAAAGACAAGCGTGCCTCTTTTAATCCTTTCATTTCAAGTATTACAGAGATGATGGAATTTACTTACGCTTCACAGAGATCCTAGAATAGTCTTTGTAAGCAGCGTGCACTATCTCAATTACAAAGACACTCTTGGCAAGCACGCGTTGAACAATCACATTTTCTTTTCTTTTTGATTGATCCCCAATATCAGTGTCGTGTAGTGATTTATAATGAGATAATAATATCTGCTTCATAGGTGTGCCTTGAGGATTTGAGAAGACAATATGTGGGAAGCATTTTATAGGACTTTAAATCACATGTGCCACAAGACCGACATGAGGGGTAGAGCCAGGCAACCAATGAGTGAGCCCTGCTCACCCCAGCCTCCTCACTCAGCTGTTGTTATTCTGAGACCTGGGGACGCACGAGTTTCTGCACGTATCCTCCTCCAGTGACAAGAGTCTACTTTTCTTACAATCTCACACCGTGTGATCTTTTGGGGGAGACAATTTTTCAATGTCTCTGAAAAGTAAAGTGTAGATCCCTTCTGATAATACAAATCTGCTTCAAGTCATTTATGCTCTAGATTGATATCCACACCTGTATCCACTATTTTTAATACTGGCCAAATGTCCAGCCGTAGGGATGGGTTAAAATAAAGTATGGTGCTTCCTAAGAGTAGATTACTATGCAGCCATGAAAATAATCGTACAGATGATTTGCAACCTCACCAAGATAAACCGGTAAGTGGAATGAATAAGATGCTAACTACTACAGGTAGGACACCCTGTGGGTATTGTTAAAATAAGGAGAGGCATACGTATAAACCTTGTCGATGCACAGACTATTTCAGAAAAGATTCGTAGGAACGTGGGAAGAGTGGTTGCCCATGGGAAACAGAATTAGAGATTGGGATCTGGTGGGAAGGGAATCTATTTTCGCTGTATACCCTTTTGCACTGCTTGAATTATTTTTTATCGCTTTGGAGTATTACATTTTCAATTTAAAAAACTAGATAATTTTTTTCCACATGATCATGATCAACATTCGCCAACTCCACGGTATGACTGGTGGGCAATACTCGCCTTCTGGCGTCTGTTCTCACCGAGTATAATGTGGAGCCATGGGAGCCTTGGTTTTTGTAGGACAAAACACACACATTTCAACTGGTTGGTGCAAAATCCCCTGATAAGGTTGCTTGCTGACTTGAGCAACCATACTTTGGGGGTAAAAATCTATCCATAGGGAACTTAAAAGCAAATAAGGTGGGAAGATTTCTCCGAAACAGCCTGGTGAAGAATATATAGTTTGGGCAGGTGGGAGATTTTATTACCGCTCGGAATACACCTGACCAACGTCGCCTAGCGGGTGGGCCAGACCAAATAACAAGACTTGTGTCGCCAGAACGTTAAATTTGTAACAATATGCATTTGGTGTTTTGCTCCGTCTCATAGACGTCGGTGTAAAAACACTCAAGGAAAACGTCCGCGTCTTGTAACATAAGCGTGTTGCATAGCTTACGTCGCGAATTATACAAGAATGAATTATTAAATGAAAAATGTAATTAGACGTTTAAAATGTTACTGATAGCTCACACTCACAAAACAAACTGTGAATTACACTTCCTAGCGTATGATTCAGGCCCCAGTTCTATAGATTTAATGTCTTTGAGGAATACCAGATGTCCCCAAGATTTGGAATTTGATGGAACCGTAAGATGCGGAGGGAAACGTTGCAGCCAGACAATTCCCCATTGGCTCCACATCTGAAGAGGACCAAAAGCCTGTGCTATTCCAGCTAAGGTTAGCAATAATTTATGCTGAATACATTATCTGCAGTTTAGCTTTTCTCAGCCAGGGGCACGAGGAGTTATGCAATGCAAAAGACTGTGTAGGCTAGCATGTACCAGCATGCTGGAACCAAACCCGACTGGGAGCATCGCATCGGATCCCGAGCCCAGTTTGCTATCGGCTTGGTGCGGGGCCACGTCCCTGGCTCAGCTGTGAGCAGAGGCAACGTCCCAGTCTCCACCCACACGCCTTGCTTAACCTACCACTCACTGGACCGACCTGCACCTGGAAAGGGTGGAAAGCACGCCCGGGAAATAAAATGGAATCATAACGCACCATTTGGAAGGAAAAATAAATACACATCGATGGGGGCGGGGGGGGGGGGGGGGTGCGTCCTCCGAAAGATGCTACCGATGTGGGTGATAAGACACAACCGGTTCCCTCCTCTAGAATGGATTCCAAATCTCGGGGTGCCTGTCGATGCTGAGCCAAAACTTCTCCACAGAGGTGGCAGGCAGCGCGCGAACAGTTCCAGAAAGATCTGCCCCGAGGATCTCCTTGCAGGAGCTACAGTTACACGGGGACTGGGAGAAAGTTGGGTCTGGCTCACTGTCATTACCATTTGGGAGACGGCCCAGCCCATACACTCCCTTCCGTGGCTGACTCAAAACAAAGCAAGGCCCTTATTAGGAACATAGGCTTAAACTGTCTAAAAGGCAAATGCATTAGTATGTTCAGTCACCTTGTGAGCTAATGACTAGACACTTTAGAGCACAGGGGATCATTATTCCAGCACATCATCAGTGAACTTTCCAGAAAAGCTAATTAAAGGATCCATTAAAATGCTTACCAGAAAGTGAGGGTTTATCACAGAATCTTATTCACATTTGAAGAATTTGCAAGATTTTTGCCTTGCTGGCTGCTACCGCCTTTCATTTCCTTCCCTGCGATCTCTACAGATGGACACAATTAATTAGGGAGACTCTTACTTCCCTTTTATCATAATTTAGGTGTCTCCTCATTTCCCCTCTCTCTGATACTGTTTGCTACCAACCGACATGGTAACCCAAAATATTGGAGGCTGGCAAATAGCATGCATTTTCTCCTCTGTCTAGAGCAGCAGCTGTCTATACCTGCCCAGAAAATTCCATTGGGGCTAACACCTGTTTCTTCTCCCACATAGAAGTTGCTCTGACATCCTTTTCAGGTCTTTCAATATCCTCTACTTGGCGTCCCCCACAAGGTGGGGACTACATTAATCCAGTAGAATGTGGAAGAAAATTTTACATTCTATATATCTTGTTCCCTCATCCTATGGTAACTTTATTTTTGTATTTTCGTATTTTTTTTCAATATTTATTTTTGAGAGACAGAGAGAGAGCCAGAGCACGAGTGGGGGAGGGGCAGAGAGAGAAGGAGACACAGAATCCGAAGCGGGCTCCAGGCTCGGAGCAGTCAGCACAGAGCCCGACGAGGGGCTCAAACCCACGGACCGCAAGATCATGACCTGAGCCGAAGTCGGCCGCTTAACCGACTGAGCCACCCAGGTGCCCTATTTTTGTATATGTTTTACAACAAATAAAACACATTAGGACAGTGATACTTAGACATCATTTGTAAGTAAAATAAATAACCAGAAGTGAGAAGTGTGGGGTCAAATGGTTTTACAGACGAGGAGAGCAGTCAGAAGCCACCCCCAGGCTAGCCCAGAACACCACAGCAGCCACGTGGAACCACCCATCACGTGCTGTCACCAGGCAGCATGAGGTCCTACTGTGTGCACCCCACCCCTCATCAAACTTCCCTGTAACGGACTCCACATCTGAAAAAAATTCAAGGCCACTGGATCCCGTAAAGATACAGAGTCATCCGTGGTATAACATTGTTCACCCCATGTTCAGAAATCTTAGGAGATGAGCAAGTGAAATCACTGAATAGGCCCAGAGTGATTCTTCCCCCAAAACGGGTAAACTCCAGAAAACAAACAGAAAATGCCAAACTGACCCAGGAGTTTGATTCACGGAACGCACACGTCCACAGTTTAGCCTTTCCCTTTCCCCAAAGTAAGGTACGAGTTAGCATTATCTTTTCTTTTTAACTAATTCTTTTGAACTTTTTTTCTTATAAAATAATATATAGCTACCACAAAAAATAAAGATAAAAATATAAAAAGTTACCTGTAATAGTGTTTTACTACAGAGTCAAGAATCTTAAAAAAAAAAAAAAAAAAAAGAGCCTGCTGCAGATGTCATCAAGACTATTACCATGCTCGCCTACCTGCTTCGGCTAACCAGCAGCTTGGGAAGAAGAGGCCTGGGCTCTGTGGGGATGCAGGGCCCCTGAGGGTGGGAGCGCACTCATCCATTGACCCCAGCAGGCATTCAGTAGGTGCCGATTAAATGAAGCACTTTACTGCTCCCCAGGACAAAGCCGATATCTCTTTGTAAAAATATAACAGTGAAGAAATTGGAAACGGTGAAATTGGACAAATCAAATTAAACTGTCTAGGATTCCCTCGTCTCATTTATTTCTTTAACACGCACACTCAGTGGCCCCAGCTCTAGGCCAGGCCCCATGGCAGGCATAAGGAACACAAAAACGAACCCAGCGATGGTCCTCTGGGACAAGACGGCTCAAATACAGGGTCTGATAGTCAACATAAGCCATGCTTGGCAGGCCAGCAGGGCTCAGTGGGGGCAGAGCTCAGGGGCAGGCACCCAACAACCAGGGAAGCCTTCTTGGAGGAGGTGATTGCGGGGTTGGTTGAATCGACATATTAGTGATTTCTTCTCAGAAGGAGAGTGACAAAGGGAAATCATTAAGAGACGTCAACATACCTACAATGTGTTAATTCCTTAACAAGAAAGCCAGATGTTAATGGTTGTTAATTCAGGATGGTGGGACATGGGTATTTGATTTTTTTTTTCTTTGTACTGTTGTTAAATTTGATTTCTTGGTGGTGGGTGAGGGGAATGGGAGGTAAGTGGAACTTAGCCTACTAATGGGGAAAGGCAGTTTCCCTAGGCAAAAGGACACAGGAGGGTCTTCAAAATGGTCACAATTATGTCTGCCCTCCTGCCTCGTGAGGGTGTTAGACAAACCAGGTGGAAAAAGGAAATATGAAAATACTTTGCAAAACATACAGCTGTGTTCTGAGGTGTCTTTTTTTAACTCTTTAATATAAGATTATATTTTTGCCTTATTTTTATTTATATTATTATATACTTAATATAAGTTAAAGATTTCATGCAGGCCAATTTACTTTCCACCATCAGTATCGGAGATGTAGGAGATATTAATGGCCATAGAATGTCCTAATTAGGCAGAACTGAAAGGGACAGGCACTGTCTCATGGTGGTAAACTTTGGGGAACCAATAAGGCACCAGACATCAAATTCTACATCAATGAATAACCCCTGATGAGCATATTTCTATGTCAGTCATCTCACAAAAGACCCTGGTGACTTACAACAACGACAAAATCTCTCTGAATACTAAAAGTATTTCCGCTTCCTTTCATCTTTACATTCATTACTCTATCAGCTATTAATGGAAAATTGATTTCGTTATTTTTGCTGCTCAGTCTATCTTATCCGCGGAGAAGTCAAAGGGAATCCCTACGGACACAGATGGAGGGAACCATTCTTTACACATTTTTGTATGTGATTTGGAAGGCCTAATAAAACGGACAAATCACAAGAAAAAGAAATTTGTGTCCTGCAGAGTAAAACTCAGTACCTGGAAATTTCACTGCAGGAAGTTGAAATTGACAGAAACTAGACCAGTTTCATAATATCACTTCACAAACTCACAGGGAAAAACTGTTCTGAAAGTCTAGCTTTTTTCCTCACAAATATCATAAAATGACAGAACTGAAGGGGCATTCACAGGTCATCTTCCCCAGCCCCCTGCCTCGGGCAAAGGAGCATTCCGCCCGACGAGATAAATGACCCGGTGTGTGGTTTTGTTTTGCTTTGTGTTTTTTAAACATCCGAAGATATTTCGGTTTCTCTTAGTTACTTGATCAGTATCCAATCAGCCTTTCAGTCGTGGCAATTTGACTGGACTCTTTATAGTTTAGACACATTTTCTTTTGTTCAGTTCTCTAAAAAGAATGAATTGGTGATTTTAAGTGTAAGAATATTGTTTGATATACTTGAAAAGAGTTACTGCCTTCTATTTCCGGTGGTATAGTAAACTATATACTCTAACCACACTATTTGCCATAAACAACTAAAAATGCCTAATGAAGTCTAAAAGCTATCTTTTAGCCTGCATCATTGAGCCGACAGAAAACAAATAAATGAAAAGAATACTCAGATGGCAAAATCCAGGTAAAAGCCAGTCTAAGAATGAACAGCAGAGCCCCAAAGCTGACTCTCATCTGAAGTCATTCACCAAACCAGATGAACTTGAACTTGGTCTTCAAGGCCTCAAAGGGGCACAAGGCACAGCAGACAACGCCTAAAGATGGAATGTAAAATAGGAGATACACACTCCATTCCACCACAAGCTACAATCCCAAAAGGCCGTAGTCTCAATAAGGATAAACCAAAAATACATCGTCCACTCTCCAGGAGATCACAAGGAGGATCACGTCTCAAATCTTGAAGAAAAAAAAAAAAAAAAATGAAAAAAATCTCCCCTCTGAATCGGCCTTCACAATGAAGACCCCTCGGATAAGCATGTATTTCAAAATTATACTATCTGGCATTCTGGAAAACCAAGACTTTCATTTTAAAGGCACCCCAGGCTACCCATCCTGCCCAAGCATCCAGCTAAAGCAAATATGAATCATCTCTGAATACATAAAGGTCTTTTCTTTACGGTCATACTGTTTCTCCAAAAAAACAATCTATCGATACTCTGCCCTGTTCGATGTACGTGGCGGGGGGGGGGGGGGGGGGGCGGCGGGAGGAGACGAGATCAGGATAAAATTCTTAACATCCAGTATCTTGGCAGCAGAGTAGGGAAAGGGCAACTAGAGGTCAGTTACAGAGACATTCACTTCATCCCTTGAATTTCATTCTCCGCTCTATCTCTACCCTTTGCTGTGCCTCCTTGTGGCTAAATCCGAATTCTTTCTTGATTTCATTTGTCCACGATGTAAACCACCTGTGGGGGTAGCCAGCTGATGCATGGGGTTCAACCAGGTCATGTACAGACTTTGTGCCAATCTCCTATTTTCAGCCTGATGCCTCCCCACTGCCTGCCATCCACATCACCTGGATCCTCAACGTGCCCCCGCTCTCTAGGTTCTGCGGAGTGGATCAGCTAATTTCTCACACTCTCCCCCATGGAGGAGGCCCATGGGATTGTTATTTCCTCTGCTCTGCTCAGTCAGCGGCCACTCCAAGCTTCTGGAAACGTTCTTTTATTTACTGGGGTCTCCACTCACCTTCTGCTTGTGTGTTTATTCATTTTTCTTCCTTTGCGGCCATTTTAATTGGATTCGGGGAGGGAAAAGAGCTACATATTCTGCCATGTTTACCCAGAAAAGGTCAAGTTGAACCTTGAATGGCCTGGGTGATAATGTGGGCCAAATATAGTGTCCGGACCATCTCTCGGGCTACCCTCAGCCTTGAATTTCCTATTTAAATATCTGGTTCCTCCCTGGAAAGGCAGACCCTGTGAATCACCTTTGTTAAATTGCCAGGACCTACAACAGTAGATATTATTAAAAGAATTAAATTCAGATGGTTGAACTCTTGATCATCTACAACAACACCACATTGAACATTTCTTTATTAAGCACCTTGTATGTGCCAAGACCTGGCTTAAACACTTTACAGATATTATTTTATTCACTTTAATTCTCATGACAGTGTTACGACGGAGTTATCATTAGTCATGTTCACAGATGATAAAACTGTGGCTCAGTTGAGCTAAGTGGTTTGGTGACAGGCACACAACTGGCTGAAAGGTGACCCAGTATACACATCTGAGTCTCCCTCAAGCCAAGGACCTTGCTTGCTCCTCTCAGCCACACCACACCCCGCCAAAGCCTAACATCATGAGAATGGAAGCAACGGCAAGACCACATCACACATAGACATGGCATGAAAGAACTTAAATCCAGAAAGCATGTACCAGGGCGCCTGGGTGGCTCAATGGGTTGAGCATCTGACTTTAACTCAGGTCATGTGCTCACGGTTTGTGGGTTCTTGCCCCGCGTCAGGCTCTGTGCTGACAGCCCAGAGCCTGGAGCCTGCTTCGGATTCTGTGTCTCTCTCTCTCTCGCTCGCTCTCTCTGCCTCTCCCCTGCTCACACCGTGTCTCCCTCAAAACTAAATAAACATTAAGAAATTTAAAAAGAAAGAAAGAAAGAAAGCATGTACCAAACAAAGATAGTATGGAAAGGTGATCTGAACCAAGGTTAAATGTTGAGCGCTTATTTGGATTTGGCGATTCAGAGGTGAGCACTGCTTTTTAAACTTCACAATTAGTATGTTACGCACGGCAGTTCTAAAAGTACATTGTGTTGTACAAAACACATCGTCTTGTTTGAATCGCTAAACGAACCGGTCAGAAATCAACTAGCAGTGAATAAGGTGCTTTTAAAGTCTTGAATAAAGATATTTAGCTCAATATTTTTATTATGCAGGCATAATATATTTCAGAAGAATATCTCAGTAACTAATATGACTAAAAATAGAGGAGTCAAATGCATACTGATTAACACAGTGAATTAACTATCCCCAACTGTAAGTATGATTCAACATCATATTCCCCAGGAAAATATTTGGACTTGGAATTATCCATTGAACAACATATTTTCATTCAAAAACATATTGAAATATAAGCAGTTCTTACAACGCTTGCTTTTAGAATCATCGAATTTTGGCTTTGTTGAAATTACTTCTCCCATGGCTTCAATTTCTTCTGCATACACAATTTGATACCCAAATTGTGAAACAAAAACAGAATTTTTCTCATGGCAAAGGATGCCATGCAATTAGATTCAACATATTTTGAAACCTGACTATAGACGAAGGTCTGTGCTAAGCATTCTAGCATATTTAAAGCTGAACAAGGCATGTTTCCAAACATCAAGGGAGGAAACAAATACGTTCAGCATAATATAAGGCGGACGTGGGCAGCAGGGCCCTGGAGATAGAGACACGTGCTATGGACGTCCAGAGAAGAGAGAGGTACCGGGACCCGGCAGATGAGGGGCTAGGTGAGCTGGCCTTGGAAGCTTGAGGGATCTCAGCAGACAGAAGTGGCAGCAAATGGCGTTCCAGTGGAGGGGCCGTGGTGAGGAGACTCCTTAATGGGAAGGAGGAAGCGAGTAACACCGGCGTATCGGACTCAGGAAGTAGCTGGGAGCAGGTATTAGCGTCCTCGGGCCCCCATAACAAATTACCACCAACTTGGTGGCTTAAAACAACAGAAATGTATTTTCTCGTGGCTCAAGAAGCTAAAAGTCCAAAAGCAAGGCGCCAGAGGGTCAGTCCGCTCTGGAGGCTCTGCAGGAGAATTCTTTCCTGCCTCTCTCCTGGGTCTGCTGGCGGCTGAGCCCCAGCGTTCCTTGGCATCCAGTCCAGCCCCTGCCTCCATCTCAAATGGTTCTCATCTCTCCCCTCCTCTTCCCTTCCCTCTCCTCTCTTCTCTTCCCTCTCTTCTCATCTCAGGACTTATCATTGGATTTAGGACCTTCTCTAACCCAGAATTATCTCATCTCAAGATCCTTACCTCTGCAAAGATTCTTATACCAATAAGTTACATTCTCAAGTTCATGGTGGCCATACTTTGGGGGGAGGGGGACACAGTTCAAGCCTCTACAGGGCATCTCTCCCATAAATGTATAATATTTAAAACAAATTGTCCTTGTACTTCTATTTGATTATGAATTGTATCAAAAAACATCTGAGCAATAAATTCTTAACGACAATTTGATTACCATTTTTCTGAATTTAATTTTTAACTAGTCAGCAGGGTTTTCACATTATGTCCAGGTCCGGGTGACTGATTGCCGAGGGAGACTTTCCCAAAACCCCCTCCCACCACATGTGTAGAAGAACCAGTCACATGATATTACTGGATCCACGGCTGTCCCAGAAATCGGCCATGAGTAATGCAACCCTGTGCAACCCTTCGCCTCCTATACCGACAGGAGAACTGATCTCCATATTTGAAAAATGCCCCACAAAATACTAAGCAAGCCACATGAATCAAAAGCATTGTAAAAATTAGGGAAGAAAATCTAGGCTATACTAATCCAAAATTTGCTGTATGCACAGGAAGCACTTAGAAGCTGAACCCTAAGAATGGATTTTGTAGGGCATTTCATAATTGCCTTAATTATGGAAAACACTTTTTATTGGATTAGAGGTGCAATTTGATGCTCTTTGGGTGCTGGCTAAAGAACTCAGTAATTGTATAAAATGATGGACAGGCTTTCAGGCTCCTGAACTTGTTTTTTTGACTCTGTGATTTAAGTGTGAAATTGATCTGAAGTCGGTGCGGGTCGTCTATCAAGTAGGCTTGAATGTAAGCAATGCAGCTCCATTTGCACTAACTCGGTACAAAATATCCTTTCGGTTTGTAAAACTCAAATGCATCTCTTCGAATAGAGAGTCCAATTTATGTCATGCTATAATCATAGCAGTTCTAAACTAATTTAACACCCTGAAGAAGTTAATTAACATCATTAAAAAGTGCATCCAGTCAAGTATAACATGTGACCCAAATAAATAATTGAGTGAACTTTCCTCCTCCAGGGGTGACATGTTCCAAGGCTGTCCTCTTTCATCAGACCTGGTCAACAATTGTTTGAAACGTCTGACACCGACCACATTAGATGATTTTCACGAAGGTGTAAACCTACGTGGCAGCCTAATAAACAACTTAAGTTTCATGGCTGACATTGATTCATATATCTTCTAAAGAGGTGGTGCATGAAATGATCAGAACAGTCAATAATGCAAGCAAAATGTATGGGCTTGAGATAAGAGAGCAGAAAACAAAATCAATGCCTTCCAGCTATTAACAGCATGCAGCAGAGTTCATAATAGATGGCATTAAACTTGAACAAGTTGCATCCTTCAAATACCTCAGAGAAACCGTCAGTCCAACAGTAATTGCAAGAATAGCATTCACACAAATGAGTATATATGGCTTTAGCTTGGTCACTGAAAGCATTTTACCAACTAAAAGCTACTCACATGAGTTGTTTGGGGTGCGTTCTTATTGCAAAAATTTTAAAGAAGGTCACTAAGCACACTAACAAGTATCATTAGGTGCATAAAATTTAGATAATGAAGAAAGTCAATACATTGCTATAAACCTTCACACACAAAATAGATGCACAAAAGGGCAAAGCAATCAGCTGCAAATGGATGATTTTTTTCTCCTTTAAAGAAATGAAATCGAGTGGAATGAAATATTGTTATCTTGTAATCAACACAGTCATTTTTAAGCCCTCCAGGTCAGAGAAGTTTCTGTGTCAGAAACACGAAAGGGGTTCTAGTATAAAGTATTTGGGAGAGCCGAGTGACTGAGCACGCTGGCTTGGAGATCAGATCGACCTGTGTCTGATTCACACCTTTACCACTTATTAGCTTTTTCATTTCACCTCTCCGGGCCTCTGTTTATTCATCTGTAAAATGAGATTAATTACAAGCACCTAGCAGTGTTGTTGTGAGAATATAATAGCAGACGTTGGAGTAGTCTCTGAATAGAGTGTTCCCATCTTTATTTTCAGGATATGTAGGACTTTGTCCATACACTAAATGTTCTAAAGACTGGTAAATTAACATAAACATTTCAAAACAAGGTCAGTCCTTCATAATCCCCGCTTAGTACAAAAATGATGATGTTGAGATTCAGAGCAGCTAACTTAAAGAAGTGAATGGTCAGGCTGCTCTCTAGCAATGGAAATACGTCCTGGAGAACGGCGCACTAACAGCGACACTCGCACAGGTTATGTTTCTCGCTCCCTCTTTATACGTTATCCAGGTGCAGGAGGATTCAGATAATCCGAGCTCACGGTTTCCATTTAACCTTGAAATGATTTCAAGTATCAGAGGATCGCTTCAAAATCCCGGGTCAGCCACCCACAGCTCAGCATCTCAGGAGCACATTCTATTATCTGCTAGTATTGCCACAACTTTCAACACGGCTGCACCATTTTAAATTTCTACTGCTTCTTTTGTTGTTGTTGTTGTTGTTGTTGTTGTTGTTGTTGTTGTTGCCGATGTTGCTTATTGTTGCTTTTTAGGCAGCATGCATTGGGGAAGAGTCACATGGCACGCCTCTTCTTTTACCAGTTTTATTGAGAAATAATTGACACACCTCACTGTATAATTTTAAGCGGGACAGCATGATGATTTGATTTACTCAGATTGTGAAACGAGTACCACAATAGCTGCAGCCAACATCCATGATCTCATATAGATACAATAAAAAGAAAAGGAAGAAGAAAAAAAAAAGAATTTTCGGGGCGCCTGGGTGGTTCAGTCGGTTGGGCATCAGACTTTGGCTCAAGTCATGGTCTCATGGTTTGTGGGTTCAAGTCCCAAGTCATGCTCCGTGCTGACAGCTCAGAGCCTGGAGCCTGCCTCGGATTCTCTTTCTCCCTCTCTCTCCACCACTCCTCCCCCATGCTTTGTCTCTGTCTCTCTCTCAGAAATAAATAATTTTTTTAAAAAATTAAAAAAAAAAGAATTTTCTCCTTGTGATCAGAACTCTTAGGATTTACTCTCAAATTGTCCTACATGTCATATAACAGTGTAACCTACTCATCATGGTATACATTACATCCCTAAGACTTATTTATAACTACAAGTTTGTACCTTTTGACCACCTGCCTCCAATTCCTACTTCCCGACCCTCTACCTCTGATAACCACAAGGCTGATCTCTTTCTCTATGAGTATGGCTTTGGGGGGATGAGTTATTTGTTTTGGGTTTTGTTTTGTTTTGTTTTGTTTAGATTCCACATATAAGTGAGATCTTACAGTATTTGTCTTTCTCTGTCTGACTTATTTCACTTAACATAACATGCCTGCAAGGTCCATACATGTCACAAATGGTAGAATTTCCTTATTTATGGCTGAATAATATTTCATTGGATGTACACACACCCATTAATACACACACACACACACACACACACACATACCACAATTTCTTTATACATTCATCTATCACTGGACACTTAATCGTTTCCACGCCTTGGCCATTGTAAATAATGCTGCCATGAACATGAGGGTGCACATATCTTTTCAAGTTAGTATTTTCATTTCCTTCAGATAAATACCCAGAGGTGGAATTTCTGGATCATATAGTAGTTCTATTTTTAATTTTTTGAGGATCCTCCATACTTTTTCCATAGTAGCATATGTCATCTCTTATCTCTCTGATGATGGCCATTTTAACAGGCATGACTAGTTTTTAATTTGCATTTCCCTCATAACTAGTGATGTTGAGCATCCTTTCATGTATTTATTGGCCTTTTGCATATCTTCTTTGGAAAAATGTCTAGTCAGGCCCTTTGCTCATTTTTTAATTGAGTTATTTGGAGTTTTGCTATCAAGCTGTATAAGCTATTCACACATTTTTGTATTAACTCCTTATTAGCTATATGATTTGCAAATATTTTTCCCATTCCATTGTCTTTTCACTTTGTTAATGGTTTCTTTGGCTGTACATAAGCTATTTAGACTAGTGCAGTCCCACTTGCTTATTTTTTGTTTTGTCGCCTGTGTGTTAGGTGTCATAACCAAGAAATCATCACCAAGACCCATGTCAGGAAGCTTTGTTCCTCTGTTTTCTTCTAGGACTTCCATGGTTTCAGGTCTTACATTTACGTCTTCAATCTGAATTAATTTTTGTGAGTGGTGTAAGATAGGAGTCCAGTTTCATACTTTTGAACATGAATATCCAACTATCCCAGCACCATTTATTGAAGAGACTGTCTTTTCTCCATTGAGTATTCTTGGCTCTCTTGTCAAATATTAGTTGATCATATATGCTTGGGTTTATTTCTGGGCTATCAATTTCTGTCCCATTGGTCTACTTGTCTGTCTTTATGCCAGTGCTATACTGTTTTGATGACTATAGCTTTATAGTATAGCTTGAAATCAGGAATTGTGATGCCTCTGGCTTTGTTCTTCTTTCTTGGGATTTATTTTTGACTATTTGGGGTCTTTGTGCTTCCATATAAGTTTTAAGATTGTTTTCCACTTATGTAAAAAAAAGTGCCATTGTAATTTTAACAGAGATTGCATTGAATCTATAGATGGCTTTTGATAACATTGACATTTCAACAATGTTAATTCTTCTAATCCATGAACATGGGATACCTTTCCATTTATATGTGGCTTCAATTTCTTTCATCAAGGTCTTGTGATGTTCAGAGTAAAGCTCTTTTACTTCCTTGGTTATTCCTTAAATAATTTATTGTTTTTGATGCTATTGTAAATGGGATAGATATCTTTATTTCTTTTTCAAAAAAGTTCTTGCTACTGCGTAGAAATACTACTGATTTTATACATTGACTCTGTATCCTGCAACCTTACTGAATTCCTTGATTAGATCTAAAAGTTTTTTGGTTGAGTCTTCAGGATTTTCTAGATATAAAATCATGTCATCTACAAATAGAGACAATTTCACTTCTTTCTTTCCAATTCTGACATTTTTGTTTTTGTTTTTGTTTTCTGGCCTGATTATTCTAGCTAGGACTTCCAGTACCATACTTAAAAGGAATAGTGAGAGCCGTCATCTTTGTCTTGTTCCTGATCTTAGAGAAAAAGCTTTCAACCCTTCACCACTGAGTATGATGTTAGCTGGGGGCTTGTCATATACGGCCTTTATTATATTCACATATGTTCCTTCTTTGCTAGGAGTTTTTATCACAAATGGATGTTGAATTTTGTCAAATGCTTTCTCTGTATCTGTTGAGATGATCATTCTATTAATTTTCTTTCATTCTATTTTCATTTTCTTTCATTCTATTAATTTGATGTATTGCATTGATTTATTTGCGTATTTTGAAGCATCCTTGCGTTCCAGATATAAATCCCATTTGATCATGATGAACGATCCTTTAAATGTGCTACTGAATTTATTTTGCACTATTTTATTGAGAATCTTTGCATCTATATTAATCAAGGATATGGCCTGTAGTTTTCTTTTCTAGTAGGTCTTGTTTGGTTGTGATATGAAGATAATGCTGGCCTCATAAAATGATTTTAGGAGTGTTCTGTACTCTTTGATTTTTTAGAAGAGTTTGCAAAGGATTGGTGTTAATTACATGGCACATTTCTAATGGCAACTGGCAATTCTTCATCACACAGTTCTATAAATTATCACCTTTTTTCCCTTCATTTGTGCCATGAACAACTGTTGAACTATATAAACATTTTGTTGAAATACCGTATACGAAAAATTATTACATGTTAGGAATGTAAATGACTGCCTCAGGACATCGGGGCTGAAATATTGGCTCTGGGTAGGAAAGCGCTCATGGCCCTGGCCCTGTGCTGTTATTTAGTAATGGAAATAGAAACACAGCCTCTCCGTTAGCCAGAAAGGTGATTCTGTAGCAATCAAAGGCTGAAAAACACAGCTGCTGCTGGGCCAGAGTCCCCAACACAGAAACTTCTATTGAAGCAAGTATCTTTTCATTGAGCTCCACTGAAAACCATCAGTGGCTTTTTTAACCTGACTTTGTGCTTCATTTGGTGCAGCTCAGTGCGAGAAGCTATAGAAGGATAGCCCTGGAGAGTAAATTATTTTCTACCACCCCACTAGATAAAGGCTACCTAAAGATGCTGATTTTCCCTTCCTGTTTTCTCAGCACCCATGGGTTATAATGACAAACCTGGTGTGCAACACTTAGTGACTGGGTGACAAAATACTCAGGTTGAGAAAACGATGGTCAAGGAAATGCCCCAAAATAATAATACCACTAAAAATAGAAAACTGAAATCACAAGTTTGATCATTTGGAATGGTTGAAAAAAAAGTTTGTTAGGAAAAAGAAAAAGTGTGCGTGTTGGGAGGGAGGGGTATGTTTAATAATCCCAGCTCTCTCTCTGAAAAAAAATCATGCATAAGAGGGAAAAATGAAACAAGCAGAACTATTGGTATTCAAGGACAGAAAGGGGCAGTTCAGACCATGGAACAGGTTTCCAGATCTCTGCTCATTACTTTCTCTGTTCACAGCAGCTGGGGCCTCTGAGGGGCTGGTGTTGTTCCTTGCCCCCAAATACTTTACAATCCCATTGGGAGAGCAATGATAGCAAATATTCAGT
Organism: Panthera onca; assembly: GCF_046562875.1. Classification (NCBI taxonomy): domain Eukaryota; kingdom Metazoa; phylum Chordata; class Mammalia; order Carnivora; family Felidae; genus Panthera; species Panthera onca. The sequence goes on from NC_138343.1 coordinate 140,043,489, forward strand.
GACAGAACAATGTGAGGAGATGATTGTGCCCTGTTAAAGTAGACGATATAAACTTACATTCTGTAGGGGGTTCAGAGAAAGGAGAGGCTGGTGGCAAAAACATCAGGGGCCACCTACCCAGACAGCTGCATTTGTCAGTCTGCTTATTTCTGGGCTTTCATGCCACCTTATGTCTTTGACCGTATCGGTCCCCAACCATGAGTGCCCCCATTCCTTTGTTAGGACCCCCATCATGGATGTGTTTGAAGTTTCTCCTTACTGGAGCTGTCCCTGATCACCGTTATCCACAGATGCTCTAGGACATGCAGACCCCACCCCCGCCTCCATAGAACATGTCTCCACGACTATAAACATCTATGAAGCATCTGTGCCTAGTTGACATTGAGGAGAAAAAGCAAGGCAGGATCGTTCATGTACTGCTTAAAATAATAGCAAGTATTTTGCCCTTTTTCATGCAAACTGTTTAACTATTCAATACCCTTCTAATAATTTCACTTAAAGAAGTTGTCATAGGTGTAGATAAGGTCTTAGATGCAAGGATATTCTTCGAAGCACTGTTTACAATAGTGAGAATCTGAAAATATCCTAAGTATCTAATAATAGATACTGCATAGAATATAATAATAGAACAATCATCGAATATAAGGCAACCAACAAATATAGTATAGCAAATGAATATTTATGAACATAGAAATATGCTTACAATATATTAAGTGGGAAAACCACAGGCTACTGCAAGCAGATACAATGTGATCCTGTAATTCATACATATAGACAGTTGTATATATGTAAACATATATATATACACATATATTTTTAATGCATATAAACATATATATACATATATAAACATATATATATGTTTATATTCATTAAAAAATGTCAACCATTGGATGAAGTGCATTCATGTTTTTACTCTATTGCTTTTGTATTTTTCTGATTTTTCTTTGATAAATAAAGAACCCAAACATGGTTATAATGACTATGCCCACAAAACATTGTCCTTTTGATTATGAAATATTTTATGCCTACAAATGAGCTTTTGGAAAAGTATAATAAATACCCACGTACCTACCACCAAGCTTGCACAATTCTCTTTTTAGGCAACTTTGCTTTTAGCGAAGGGGTCTAAGAAATGAACAAAAGTAGGTCAGAATGCTGAAACGCTATGTGCATTTACCCTCCTGTAATGAGAGGTTTCATTCTGACCCTCTTAAACTCAGTTTTTAACAGCCCAGACTATCTCTAAAAAACACCCTTTCTCCCAGCCTCTGCACCAGTCATAGTAACATATAATGCAGTACAAAGAACCATGATTTTTCCCTATTCAGGGAGCTGTTATCATCTGCTGTGGTAAGCTGGCTGTGGAGCCTGGGCCCAAGCCCACACACAACTCACCTCCTGATTTACTTAAATCTTTTTGCTTCCATCAACCACAGGGAATGGGGACACTTACAGGTAACAACTGACAATTTGAACAGAAAATATAGAGAAAAGCTGTGTAAAGCAAGTGGCTCAGATTATAGCTGTTGACTTCTAATATTATTTGATAGATGAGGCCGCTACAATTATCTACTGCTCATGGGTTCCATTACTGGAACAAGAAGCACACAAAATAAGGGCAATTTCCCAAACAATATCTGGGCCCACTTAACTTTGTCAAGAGCCATTTCAGCAAGTGAAGTCCTCCTTGTAAAAGACACAAAGATAATGCGCTGGCAACTTGACATGGGCATTTAGTTCCTACCACATTAACTGCCTTTTGTTATTTCTGCTATGCACTAGTTAAGGCCAAATTGGATATTATTTTTAACTAAGCATTTGTTTTAAAACGCAGTCATGGAATCTACCATTTTTCCTCTAAGATAAAAGAAAAGGAAAAAAAGAGCTCTAAGAAAAACTTGAAGACCTCTAAACAAAAGAGTGAAGAAAAGTTTCCACCTGAATTTTTCATGAATCTTTCTCCCAACCAGCTACCCTAAAATTATCAGAACAGTTTTCATTCTTAAAAACATTATTCTGTGGTTTAACCTTAAGTTACTATTTAAAGATCAAAAAGAAACTGCCTCTAGAGAAAGAAAAAAGCAATACATTTTTGAAAGACAAAAAACAAAGTACCTGTGCAGTGAACTGAATTATTGCATCCATGTTAACTGTTAATTCATTTTGCATTTTGAACTTGGATTGAGCCATTGGGTGGAATGAGTTTGGGAAATGTTAGAACTTCATCAGGAATTACACTTGTCCCCTACCCCAATCTTCTTCCCCACGTTGGAGAGTGGAAAGAGGAAGGAGGAGACTGAGGAAGATAAGAAAAACACAGAATAATTCCTGGCTGATGACCTTACAATGGCAGGGGGCGGGGGGGGGGGGGGGGGGGTCACCACCAGAAGTTCACCCAAAGTGGTTTACCTTTCTCTCTTAGACAGAATCCATGTGCATGGACCTACATAGTACCTTATTTTCTAAATTAAAATCCCTCTGATTTTTTTTTCCTTTTTATTCTTATTGCTTTGATGTATTTCCAAACCAAAATATGGGAAAGTCTCAAAGACACACAGGATATTGGACTCCTTTTCTTCCTTTCCCTATCCTTTTTCATCCCACTTTTCAAGTGATACACAGTTGACCAGTTGGCCTATCTACTGCCAGTGCTGTGTCTTCCCCTTGACCAAATGCTACAGATGAATCCTCCTGGGTACTTAGCCAAGAAATGTCCAAGTCCCCTAAAATCTGGGTCACTGTGAACATCCATAAGTGGGGCTGGTCCAAAAGCATGCTCCTCTCCAATAATACTCAAGAGAGATGGTTAAGTCTGTCCAGTTTAATTATAACATTCAGGATTTTTTTTTTATTATTCTTTCTCAGCTCCTAGAGTCTTTTAAGTCTCTTTTTAAAAGGCCTCTACACAAAAGGTAACTTCATCCTGGAGAAAAAGAAACTCCGACTTGGCCACACCACTTCCACTTGGGCATTGATTAGATGTCTTTTTTTTTTTAACAAATTCAAAAAGAAAAGGGACACGACTTAAAACTAAAATAGAACCAGGCACATTGTACAAAGGATTATTTCAAGTAATTCTCCTTGAAACTATAACAAAGGAATGTTTCCTGGGGATTAAATGGACTGTCAGGTAATCAGAAAAGTTCTTTTAGGTTTTTCCTCAGGAAGAAAAAGAGCACTTTGGATGGATTTTGTTCCTGGCATTTTGTGACACTTTACAGCTTATTCCCTGGTGTCACACCGATTTATTTTATTATTCATGAGCTCCGGGAAGGAAGGAATGATCTCAGAGGTCCCCAGCTGGACCACACTAATAGATCCTTTTCCTATCCTCCACCTTCTGTTACTTTAACATGGATAAGATCGTTTTATTAATATGGATAAGATTGTTTTATTAATGAGAACAAATGGGTCTCCTGAATATCAGCCTCTCCTTTGGTCACTCTGGAACCTGATATACTTGATTAATTGATCTCCAACTTTTTGAGCGCCCACACTATTTTTGACACTGTACTTTTAAGAAATTAGGACCTACATGAACAAAAGCTGTACCTCCAGGAAGTTACATTCTAATGAAATAAGACTGACCTCCATTACTAATTGATGACACTACAGTCAACTATCAATTATTCATGTAAAGATTATCCCTGACACGCTTTGTAGAGCATTCGTTGTGAATTTCTAAATCCTAGGCTCTCCTACTTTTCAACCAGACAGACTTAGGGGATGTAGTGTGAAATTCCTCACAACACTAGAGATTTTGGTGCAGAAGGAAGCAACCCAACTGCCCCCACTGCCTATGGATCTTAATCTTCATTCATTAAGCAGGCATGGAGTACTTTCGAAAAGGTGCTATGTCAGGCACCACAAAGAAAGATGAATTAAGTGTGCAAAAGGTATACCGGGCTCCCAGATAGGAGGGGCTAATTCTACTGGTAGAAAGAAACAGAAAAGAATATGAATGGGAAGAGGACACTTGACTTGAGTAATGGAAATGCAGTGGGTGTCGAGGGGGTGGACAAAATGAGGAGACATTCTAAGCGGAGTCTGAGCAGAGTTATTTAACTGAGCACATTATTTAACTTTTAGATAATGTGATGCGCTATGGAATTTTCATGTTTAGCGTGACCCGGGGGTTAGCAAGTGGAAGGAGGTAATGCAGTTGCTAACAAGAGACAGAACTGAAAAGATAAGCAGAGAAGGGGCCTCCACAGGACTTCTTGCTTTGGGTTTTAAAGGGATAAGAAGTTAAGCATGACCCCTCTCCACTCAGCGTATGGCTTGGGTAACAAAGTAGTTGGGTGCCATCACTAAGACTGGGAATCCTGGAGGAGAAACATTTTCAGAGGAAAAATAACGGGTTCAGTTTGGGACCTTTCCCTCACTACTGTACTGAGAGTTGTGAATGGCTTCCAACTCTTAATATTAATTCCTGGGTTCCACAATCGACTGCTATTGGGCTACTTAGTCAACTGAAGACAAGAGATTATTCTCTTACACGCCTCCATTACATAAAATACATCTCCCATCATCTGTGTGGTTTCTTCAGCCTACCTGCAGACAGGGAGATTGTCTGGATTTTTCCAGAAATCGAGGATTGGTTATTTACATCGCTCAATCTAGTTTTTTTGTTTGTTTGTTTTTGTTTTTTTACAATTTAGTGTAGATACTGATACTTCCTCTGCTTTGGTTTTGGACATGTACATGATACACAGACTATGTTGGAGATAATTTCTCAGGTCCAAAGGAAACGGCATCACAATTAGCCTTAAGGTTGGCCCACGTGGACCATGGAGGAAAACGGTGCCAAAATGTCTAGCCAATGTCACTAGGAAGTTAGCATATTCATTCATTCGATGCGTGTATTCTGAAGACTTACTACATGCCAGGCCAGTGGATGGGGGAGCTGATTAAGAACCCTGCCCTCATGAGCCAAAGCATAAGAGACTCTTAAAAACTGAGAACAAACTGAGGGTTGATGGGGGGTGGGAGGGAGGGGAGGGTGGCGGATGGGTATTGAGGAGGGCACCTGTGGGGATGAGCCCTGGGTGTTGTATGGAAACCAATTTGACAAGAACTTTCATATTTAAAAAAAAGAAAAGAAAAGAAAAAAGAACCCTGCCCTCATGGTGCTTTCATTCCAGTGGGGTGGACAGGACACCCGACATGAAGAAAACCGGATGGAGTGGCAGCTTCAATGGCAGGGGGGGGGGGGGGCGTCAGAGAAGGGTCTGCTGAATAAATGCTATTGCACTGAAAGCTGAAAAATGAGGAAAAGCCATGGAGGCCAAGATTCGAGGGAAAACATTCCCGAAAGGACAGCAGAGGAACTAAGACCAGAACTGGTCTGGTGTGTTCAACAAACCGAAAAGCCACCCGTGTGGCTGCAGCAATGCCGGCAAAGGGACAGTGAAACAGGCTAAGGGGGAAAAGGAGGCCGGGCAGATCCCGCACAGAGAGGAGCAAGAGCTTCACCTACACGGGATCAAAGCCATTTCAGAGCCTCTCAGGGACCTCAGTCACGTGACCGAAACTCTCAGAAACCTTTTTTCCCCTGTTTCTATCAAAACAGCAGCAGTAATAGTTTTGTCACTTGAGAAGGGTAACTATGCAACGCCTGGCACATAGGAACAACCTAAGTAGGGTTCGTCCCTCCCCCTCGCCTTTTTCTTCTTGTAATAGCAATCAAGGAAGCCAAGGTGGCTTGTGTGAACATTAAGAAAAATGAGCCTTCTCTGGTCTCCGTGTGTGAGGTCTTCCTTCCAGCAGCTCCTGATTCCTGGAGGTAACCTTCAGCACTGCCCCCCTTTCCAGGAACCCGGGGGGCCAGAGGTCAATGTTGCCGAGATAGATCAGGTGATGCGATGGTGAAAAATGGTCCCATGTGAGCCTGGAGACCTTCAAATTAATTTCCTGTGTAACCCTGGCATTTGTGAGCTGAGGTCTCGCAAGTTAAAAATGAAACAGGAGCTAACTCTGCAAGATGAATGCTTTTTAAAATCAACAATTACTTTGAAGTCCTTAGAGAAAGGTACTTTAAAATGCAAGTTATTCTGCTTGATCATCACCTATTTCCTGCCTCCTGAGGGCGAGGGGGGGGGGCGCAGCAGGGAATACGGAATATTCCTGATTTGCTGACTTCCCTCCCCAGCTATCCTTGACGGCAGACTGAATCATTTCTGATATTTAAGACCTCTTTCCTCTTTGATCACCTTGCCATCATCTCTTCATCTTTTCTACGTCCCGAGAAGCCCAAAGAGGTCTGGCACACCCCTTGTGGTTCTAGATTCTCCTCTAAGAAGAGAGAAGCACCTGCTTTTCTCCACGACCAACACTCCTCAATTCCGTCTCCTCTAGCCAGTCGCCACAAACTCTCACTCAAGGACTGGACACTAGAGTTACGTGTTCCCAGGCTCTTCTGCAGCGTGCCTTTGGGCTGGGTACCCTGCTGAAAAGGAGGGTAGAAAAACAATGACAGCCCAGTCACTCACCATCACAGTAAGGGGACCTTATACTTGCTGACTTTAAACCCTGACTAAAAAAAAAAAAAAAAATAGGGGTTGATCTATGTACAACCTTTGTCTGCATTCTCATGAACACTCAAGCCTTGGAATTGCTGTAATATGTGCTCAATAAAAAAAAAGTCACTTGTGGGGTTTAGGTATGCAGAATTAATTGGTCTACATCCAATCTCTTCAAAACCTGTGTGTAGCGAGTGGACTGAACGGCGGCCCCAAAGGAATAATAGGTCTACATCCTAATCCTCAGGAGTAGAGGAGAGGAGAAAAATCCCCCTTGCTAGAGCAGACGTGCTCTGGACAGAACCCTGCCGGGCACCAAACCTCAGACCGAGAGACCGACAACCATCTCTTTAGCTGTGACTCTGAAAAGAAGATTCAATATCACACACGAAGGCAGGGAAGAGACCAAGCACATCTAAGGCTCCTGTCTGTGGACAAAAACTGGGTCTGGACACGATTCAAGGATGAGTAATGACAGGAAAACAGCAATAAGCAGGATCCACCCTCAAGACGCTCAGTGGAAGAGAGCTCTTTGAAAATGATCTACTGCAGGATCCTGAAAATTTTTAGAAAAGTCTTTTTGCGCCCCACAGAGTACAAAGAAGGGGCACCTGGGTGGCTCAGTCAGTTAAGCGTCCGACTCTTGATTTCAGCTCAGGTCACGATCTCGCGGTTTGTGGGTTCGAGTCCCGTGTCAGGCAGTGCAGAGCCTGCTTGGAATTTTCTCTCTCTTCCCCTCCCCTGCTCGCTCTCTCTCGCTCTCTCTCTCTCTCTCTCTCTCTCTCAAAAATAAACAAACATTTAAAAAATTGAGTACAAATAAAATAAGCTTCTGTGTACAATAAAGAGAATAGGAACAAAGGGAATCTTAATGCTTAGAATGTAACAAAATAAATGGAACAAAGGCAAATAGAGGCAAGAAGAGAAAAGGGTACTGCTGTGCCCCTTCTCTTGGAAGGGAGGAGACAAGCCAAGGGGGACCGTTCACCTTAGCCTAGAACACTTACAGAAACATGTCCCACAATGCTCCTGAAAACAGCAACGGAAACACCAAAACCTAGTAGAACCATAAGTAGAATCTGTTTGTTTTTCCAAAGTGTTTGCTGAGTGCCCGCTATGACTAGGTGCTCAGCATGAACTAGAAAGATACAAACGTTGCCAAACTTTCCAAGAAATGAAAACATAGTTTACATCTAAAACATAAAAATCAAAGAAAGCAGCAAAGGAAGCACAAAATAACATACAAACCAAATACACTGCATATACCGATAAGTTTAAATGCATTAAACTCTCCAATGAGCTAAAAACTGGCTGGGTAAAGATCGGGAAAGACAGAGTGAGAGAAGGGCAAGGGAGGAGGTAACATAAAGCAAAACGTCCTCCAAAAAAGTTCAGAATATGCAAAGAGGTATCAGGGCAAAGTTATATATATATATATATGGGCAAAGTTATATATATATATATATATATAACATAAATATATATATATAACATAAATATATATACATATATAAATTATACATATATATACACGTATATATACATAAATATATTTATATACATACATATATGCAGGACACTTGATGCTAATATCATGTGAAAGAACTCAGGAAGACTAAAAACTTTTGAAAGAATAATTCCATTTCTAATAACTCACCTTAAGTAATTATGATGGATGCAGAGAGAGAGCTGCAGTAATGATCATGGCTACCTACCTCATTATAACAGAGAAAAACGGAAAATAACATAAGTGACTAACAATGAATGAAATAAAATAGTTCACACCCACACAACTAGATACTATGCAGCTATTAAAATACGTCTGCAAGCATATCTGGTGACTTGAGACAATGCTCAAGATACATTTTATAGTGAATCAAAAACACGTTACTCATCAGCCTGTATTATGTGATCTGATTTTCTTCTTCAAAAAGTAGTCTATTCATGAACACCAAAAAGCACAGTCCCAGCAAATTGCATGCATTCTTTGACACCTATTTCCTTGCTGCATTTTCTTTTTCCTGCTCTGTTCCTTTTCTGTACTTTTGTCAGCAAATAGTTTTAAGTTGTCCTATGGCTAAATGATTCTAAACTAAATGCTGTCCTAACTTGTTTTTGAGATAAAATATGTACAACATAGAAAAGTGCAAGGAAAAGTCGTTGCCTCTTAACCCACTGCCCTCTTCCCGTTGGTCCCTCCAAAGGGGCGTCCAGCTACCCAACTACTCAGGAGATCATTCTGGAAGTCAACATAGACCCTTTCTTGTGCCTAATCCCACATCTCCAAGCCTAAATTGCTTCTTCCTCCAAAATGTCTGGTGTCTGTTCTCTTCTTGCTCGACCATTGCCAGCATCCCAGTCCACCTCACCCCCCTCACCTCTGTCTCCTGCCTGACCTGCTCCAGAGGCCCCCAAATGACCCTACGTTCACTCTCCCTCACCTCCAACTCTGTACTCACTCCACAATCAGAGTGTTTTTCAACAGGAAACCGGGTCACGTCCTTCCCTTGTTTAGATTCTTCCAAGGACTGCTTGTCCACGGGGGATAAATGCCGCCAGGCACCTCTGATCAGGCCAGGCCCACCCTTCCACCTTCCCTGCATCGCTGGCCACGGCACTCACCAGACTCCAGCAGCCTGGCCCTCATCCTCTGCCTCAGCCGGCTCCCCGCCTTCACGTGTGTGACTCAGAACTTCATATACATGCTGTTCCTCTCTGCTCCCAGCACAACCATGGCTCATCTCTCTTACTGAATGTCACTTCCATCTGGAGACACTTGTAGACCTTCCAGTTTAACTGGGTTCTCCCCCCATTATTCTGTCTAAAAACACTACTTTTCTTTATGGTACTTATCATACTTTTTAGTTATCGACCTATTGGATTATTGGGGGGATATTTGTATCCCCCTCCAGATTATGAGTCTTCTATGGCTGAGGCCTTGCTTTCCGATTATCAGTGGACACTCAGCACTCAGTGCAGAAATGAGAGGAAGAGAATTTATGCAGCACTCCCTCTCTACCAAACAGGTATAACTCCTTCAGTACCAATAACTCATTTAATCCTACAACGAAGCTCATAACGTAAGGCTACCATTATTCCCATCTTACAGGCAAGGAAACTGAGGCACACAATGTTCAATTATTTGTCCAAGGCCTTGCTGATAATGAATGGTTGACCTGAACCTGAAGCCAGGCAATGGGACTTCCTATTCCCTGCTCTTTACCATTACGCTACACTGCTCCTCACGGGACATGTTCCGGACATTTTCTTCAATAAACCCCACTACCCTAAGGAACTATCTTCTTTCAATGCACGTATGTGGGCCTGGCGTTGTTTCGAGCATAAAACAGGAACCACATTCTCTGTACAACCTCGGCTTCCACTATTTTTAATTAATGCTATACGGGTATAAGGTTTTCATGGCGGCATATTATTCCAATATACAAATCTATCTGAATTTATGTAACCGTTCTCATATTTACGGAGCTTTTGGAAGGTGTCTTTATTAACCTGGGCTACCCTGACAGAATGCCACAGACTGGGTAGCTTTTAAACAATAGAAATGTATTTCTCACAGTTTGCGGGGGAGGGGTTGTGGAGACAGCCTTCTTCGGTGTTGCAGATGGCTTTCTTTTTCATTGTGTCCTCACATGGAAGAGAGGGAAAGAGCATTCTGGGGTCTCTTTTATAAAGCACTAATCCCATTCATAAGGCCCCCACTCTCATGACCTAATCACTTCCCAAACGTTCCATCTCCTAACACCATCACCGTGGGAGTTAGGAATTCAACCTATGAATTTGGGGAGGACGTAAACATTCAGTCCATACAGAGTGGTTTTTTTCTCCTTTAATTTATTGCTATTTTAAGTGGCTTTATACTGAGATTCTTGAACATAAATTTTGTAAATGCCTTATGATAAACCTTACGGGTTTAGAGGTATATTGACTAATTGCCTTCCCAAAAGGCTAGAGGGGAACTGTTTCCCCATAGTCATGCCAAACGAGGCCATGGCTGCCTCTAAAATCACACGAGGGGTGTGAGTGTTCCTCAAAATACCTATGGGTAGAAGGTATTTTATATCATATTTGGGGTATTGCTAAACTTGGGTTCTGATCTGGATAATATTAAAATTGTTTTCCATTCATTGATTAGCTGTTTGAAAGGGATGATAATATCAGTGTTTACACAGATATTAAAGAACTGACTCTATCCCAGTTTTTGAATAGTACTTGTGCTATTAAGAATTATAAACACAATCTTAGGGGAAGGGTCATTAACTCAGATTTAAACTGAAATTTAAGTTTAAATTATATTCCAAAATATGATGTTATTCTTTCCTTTTCCATGTAAAAACCACCAAGCAAAATATACATTTTTACCACCCGCTGCTCCCTCAATACTAGTTCCAAAAATTAAACAGTTTAAAAAAACAAAAAAGAAAGAAAGAGTTCCCAGAATAGAGACCCCAACAGAAACACAAGCTCTGTATGTAGGCTAGACCACAATGGTAACACTGACAGGAAGGTGTGATTAGACTAAATTGACAGGATCCGCTTGCTTGTTTTTCTCCTACAATCCCATGCTCCTGCAAACAACATGTGGAATGTTCCTTGATTACAGTTAAGAAACTGTACCTTTTTATTGCCTTGCATTCCCAACGGACTGCAGTGAAATCTTGAAGCTGACATGATAGATAGTTCATCTCACCATTGGAATACGACACCGGAGTAAATTTTTAAAAAATGTCTAAATCCAATATATCCCATTAGAAGGGACACTATAAACCCACAAAAAAGAGCAAATTGGAACATATTCAATTATCACGGAAGGAAAGAATTAACCCAGAAAAGTTAAGAACTCGACTAGTACGAGCAACCATAAAAGAAACAAGAGAAATGGAAACTCATGAAAAATGCATGGCCACTCCAATACGTATTACCTGTTCAGACAAAAGTTAGTTGCGCATGAAACTTTGCTATTCAGAATTTTCAAGGATCAGTCTACAAACACTAATCCACTCGATGAAAAATATTTATAATATCCATGGACCCTGTGTATGTATACAACCTAGGGTTTACGAACAACAAAACCTTGGTATCAACACTTGCTGAATTTTTACAAGTAGTGAAAGGTTTCATTTTAAATATTCACGCAAGCAAGGAAAGCTCTCTAGCACCTCTTGAATGACACCATGACCTCTCATTTTGTGAAGTAATTAATTGATTTACCTTTTAGTTCACATCCAAGTTAGTCGGCATATAGTGCAATCACGATTTCAGGAATAGATTCCAGTGATTTATCCCCCATGTATAACGCCCAATGCTCATCCCAACGAGTGTCTTCCTTGATGCTCATTACCCATGTAGCCCATCCCCCTGCCAGCAACCCTCAGTTGGTTCTCCGTACTTAAGAGTCTCCGATGTTTTACCACGACCTCTCATTCAACTGGGTTCTCCAAACAGCAGCAACTTTCAAGTGGATTCTACAAATGGAAGGTGCCAGTGTAGTGCCGGGACCTCACACCAAATCAAGATCATTTGGCGTAGAAGAAAGATCTTCTCTCTTGGTATAAAAAAAAAAAAAATTACATTCAAAAACTATTATTATGCTAAACATGCTTTTAAAAAGTTTAATCCTTTTTTAAAAATGTATATATAAAATAGCCGTCAGTAGAAATGTGTGAAACCCTAGAACTGCAGCCCAGAGACATTTCATTCCATTTGGTGCTAAAACTCTGCAAATCACAATGGAAGTAAATCCCCTCGGATCTGTAATTTAGTCATCCAGCTGAAACTGTCCTAAGAAGAAGGTGCAGAGAAGACTGGCGGGAGGGAGAATAATCATGATTTCCCTGAGTTCATATGTCAGGGCCTCCACATCGGATATAGGAAAAAGGGGGCAGCGATTCAAGCTCCTTAGGTGGAAGAACTTACTGCAGAAGGAGTAAGGAAGGTATCCTTCGTCCTGTGTGAAGACAGGAACAAAGAAGTAAGGGCTGTGACTTTGGCTCTAAACTATCTTGAAGGCTTTCCAGAAGCACATGGAGCTCGAGAAGAGATGACACAAAAATTGCTTTATGATGCCCGGAAACCCTGAGGTGAGTAAAGGTTTAAAACTGGAATTCAACTTTAACAAAGCAAGCAGTAATTGAAAACATGTGAGACAAGTGAGTGGTCATCCTTATGTATCTGTATGAAAACTGCCTCAGAGCTAGAAATGGCTTTTCAGATTACATAGTTTAGTGGCTTGATTATTGTAGCTACCAGAATGCTTTCTTTAGAAGAAACCTTACACAAAACACCATGACGAGACACTAGTGAAAAAGAAAAGAACAGTCCAGGCAAGAACGGAAGGCCCAGAGCTCACGTGCGTGGCTCCAACCATTTCAAAGACCTCCAAGTTGACTCCACAGAACACAGTTGGAAAACCACTAATCTGGTCCAACGCTTTCACTCTCCAACTGAAGAGAGAAAGAATGATTGATTGATTGATTGATTGACTCAGCAACATGCCCACTGTCATGCAAGTAGAACCCAGAATTAGAAGTCAGTGCCTCAAAGTCCTGCTTCAGCATTTTACCTGTAACACAACTCTGCTTGCAAAGGGATCTCTTCATAACTTGTTCAAGAGCCTATTTTTTCTTATTACGAATAGAGAAATGCATCTAATTCATATGTGTGCAATGTTTTAAATATTTTTAGAAGTTTCTTTTGAAAAAATATCATGGATATTCATGACAAATATTTTGAGTCTCGAACATTCCTGTACCAATCGATCTCAGCACTGCACAAAAAGATCCATCAGTAAGTTGACACAGACATGATGCCGAAGAGGAAACCGTGGGCCCCAGTGGGGCTCACCCTGCAAATCCAACCTCTTTCAGTGTCCAAAATTGTCAAACTGAGTTACTGGAGATAGTTACCACTTAACTAAAGAAATAAATCAGATTTCTTTCTAAAAGTAGATGGCAACAGCAGTAGAATAATATCTTTGACATACGGAAAGAAAAGTGACAACCAAAAAATTGATATTCATCCAAATTATCATTTAAGAGTAAAGACAACATAAAGACACTTGAAGCCATATAAAGACTAGGAATGTATCACTCAAGGAACTGGTGTTTTTTAAAAAAAGGAATTTAGCAGGAAAAAAAAGTGAACAAAGAACATGCAGAATTTGAGACAAATGTAGAACTTTTTTAAAAAGTTAATAATCCGATTAAATATTGGCTATAAAAACAGCAAATAATAACTCAAAATTACGATAACAGTCAACGACAACCCAGTAGGTACCTATGCTAAGACTCACTGTCATTGGAAGAAGGAAATACTGAATAACTACAGACTTTGGTTTTCTTAAAATGTGGATAAGTAAGAACCTTTAAGATTAAAAGTAACCTCTAAACACTATCAATGCAGTTTGCAGCTTCCAAATCATCTGAACAGAATATTAAAAACTGTGTCATTGCAACAAAAGGCAGGGAAGGGAAAGGAGAAATAAAGAAAAAAACAGTGAACAGAATACACAAGATAGTAGAACTAAGTTCAAATATACAAGTAATCATAATTGTAAATTAATTAAGTTCATCAACTAAGAGGTTATCATACTGATTTTTTAATCAAGCCATATGCTGCTCAGAAGAGAAACATCTAGGAAAAAAAACACGCAGGAGAATGAAGATGAAGGGCTAGAAAAAGATATAGCCTTTAAATACTAGACAAATAAAGTTGATGTAACAATATTAATATCGGACAAATATATTTAAAGTTTGAAAAGAATTAATAAAAATAAATACAGTATATAATAATAAAAGACACAATTCAACATGAAGATAACAAACATGAAATTAGTATTCATCGTAGCTTTAAAATATATAAAGCAGAAATTGGCAAACTTAAATGAAAAAACCGGTAAATTTAGGATCATCGAGGGAAATTAGTACTAGTTGGAAAACAGCAGCTTGGAAAAACAAAATTAACTAGCTTGCTTAACTAGGTACAGAGAGAACCCCACACCACAGAAAGACTATATCATCTATCATGAAAACATAGAACGTTTCCAAATATTGGCATGATACCAGGATTTTAAAGAACAAATATCATTCATACCATCTCTTCTGATTGTGGTTCATTAAATTTGAAAGCAATGTTGCAAAGTAGCAAAAACATAACAAATGTATATGTTTAGATATCTTAAAGTGAATTTATCAAATAAAGCCTGAGTTAACAAGAAATTGCTACATATCAAAACATGTGGATGAAGCTAAATCACTCTTCAGAGATAAATTTATAGCATTAAATCCATTTACTAGAAAACTGAAAGAGTAAAATAAATGTTCAATTCAAGAATCTAGAATAACTGAAAAGTAAGCCTAAAGAAAATAATAAGAAGAAAATAATAAGATTGTCATAAAGAAACAGAAACAAAGCAATAATAGAAAGAATAAAATTGAAAGGAGATTCTTTTAAAGAAAACTAATAAGTAGGGAGAGTTTTAGCAAACCTGATCAAAAATAAAAGAAGAAAGCAATAAAAAGGTACACAAAAATATACAGTAGAAGTTAAACATCATAAAAGAATGCTATGAATATTATGTAATGAATTTGAAAACTTAAAAGAAACATATTTTAGAAAAATATAAATTTCTAAAACTGGCCCAAGAGGGAACAAAAAAGATGAATAAACAAATAATAACTGGAGAAATTGAATTGGTAATCAAAAGTCCCTCAAATAAAGACACTAGAGCCAGAATATTTTACAAGTGAATTTATTCAAACTTTCAAAGAACAAGGAAACAACAATAGCTTTATCATCCAAGCAGATACTGAAAACAGAAAAGGAGAGCAAATTATCAAACATTTTTTATAAAGTTGGTAAGATCAGAATACCAAACTGGTAAGTCACCATAAAAATGAAAGTTATAAATTAATCACTTCAATAAGCATGGGTGGCAAAATCCCAAATAAAATATCCAAAAATAAATTTCAGCAGCATATAAAATAATTATTAATAATTTTTAAAGTATCATGTCCAGTTAGATTGAATTCCAAGAATTCAAAGATGGCTCAATAGCAGACAATTCATTGATTTGTTCACCATCAAAAAATATATATATCAAAGTCATTTATTACATGGAGACATGCATGGGCTCGGGGTAGAGAAGAATTTCTTAGACAACATAAAAAATACAAAACCAGGGGCACTTTGGTGGCTCAGTCAGTTAAGCGTCCAACTTCGGCTCAAGTTGTGATCTCATGGTTCATGAGTTCAAGTCTCAGGTCCGGCTCTGTGCTGACAGTTCAGAGCCTGGAGCCTGCTTTGGATTCTGTGTTTCCCTCTCTCTCTCTCTGTCCCTCCCCCACTCGTACTCTGTGTGTCTCTCTCTCAAACATAAAAACATTAAAAAAAAAATTTTAATACAAAACCAAAAGAATGAATCAAAAAACTGACATACCCAATTGTATTAAAATTAAAACTTCTGTTCAACAAAACCATGACATGATGAGCGAAATTAAAAGACAAGCCACAGTGTGAGAGAAAACATTTGCAACATATAACTGACAGATGATGAGAAACTAACAAATATAAAGGACTCCTAAAAATTCGTTAAGAAAACAAATTAAAGAAAAAGACAATTTAATGGGATGTTAGGAATGGAAACTGAACAAAGGATATGAATAGGTAATTCACAGAGAAGAAAACCAAAAGGCCGATAAATGTGTATAATCATGTCAAACTCACTAGTCGTCAGAGGGATACAAAATAAAAATAACATTGATATCATCTCACATACCTCAGATTGGCAGACATTTTAGTCTGACAAACAAAATTCTGGGGAGGATGTGGGAAAACGGGGCTCTCATATTCTACTGGTGAGAATGTAAATTCTTATCCACCTTTGAGGATATCCACACCCATGACCCAGAAATCCCACTTATGGCTATGCCCTAAAATAAATAGTAGTGCCCAAATTTTTGTTTACCTCAGAACCCCTTTACATTCTTAAAATTGTCGAAGGGCCCAAGAGCTTTTATGTATGTGTTATATCTATAAATGTTTAGAAAATATAAATGATAAAACTTTCAATATTTATTAATTCTCCAATAACATACCTATTAACTATATTTTCCAAAACCAGAAAATATTAGTCAGATTTCTGCAAATCTCTTTAGTATCTGGCTTAGCATAGCTGGATTCTCAGATTTTCTTCTGCACGGTCCATACAATTACATTGTTTTGGTTGAAATACGCATAGAAATTTTAGCCTTGCACTTAGAATAAATCATTTATCCATGAATAATTTTGCAACATCGTGGGTTGATCGTTTGGAAAATACTGGTGTGCCGAGTTACACAGATCTTCCAAATGTGGTCATACTTCATTACACAACATCAAAAAATAATGTTCTTTGTTAACATGATCACCAATCTCCTAAGTCTTTAACTAGTAGGAAATGTTAAGCTCATTGTCACAAATTTTCCAAAATCCTAATTGTTGCTTGCAAACTAAAATTGTATCATTGAAAACAAACACGGCCAGTTGTTTTCCTTGAAGTAAAAGGATTGCTTCATTCATTTTTGAGGAAATGTCTACTAGATTCCCAATAGTTTATCTTCCCATCATTCTTTCAAGTAAAAATGGTGTTCCATGAAAATGTAGCTAGTTCAGTTTGCAACTTAAACTGTATCTCACAGAAGCGCTTCCTGTACACTCCCCATTGTGCCACACGTAAATTTAAGAAGACGTGTACTCAAGAGTTGAAATGTAACCAAAATTTTCTTAAATGTTAAAATCATTTTATTAAGCACTTACTAAGTCCTTCACTAAAGACATTCTTAAATGAATGGCTTCTTTCTGCAAGGGCATGGGAGTGAAGAAGAAAATAGCTGTGTGTGCCATTATTTTGATTCGTGCTAAGGTTTCAATGGTTTGACCAATCATCGCTTTTCCCCCACCAGTGCACACATCCACACAGTCAAAAAGGCAAATAACATCTCTGTATTATTATGAAAATGGTTTCAACCTTGAAGACCCCCTGAAAAAGGTAACATGGAGCCCAGGGTGCCCACGGACCACACTTTGAGAACCTCTGCCCTAGGAAAACTCATGCATGTGAACCAGCAGGCATAATCAGTTCTGCATTATTTGTATAACAAACAAATTGGAAATGATCCAAATGTCTGTCAACAGGAGAATGGATAAATAAAATAATGTACATTCATTCAATGCAACAATAGACAAGCATTTAATGCTGAATGAACTAAAGCTATATCCATCAACATGAATAATTCTTAACAACATAATGTCGAACAAAAAAACCAGTTTGCAGAAGAATAAGTAGAGTATTATACCACTAATAAAACATTTAAACTTTTGAAAACAATACTATACTATGCTAAATAGTATCATATGTTTTATTATTATACTATAGTAGAAGTACAAAAATATGCAGGGAAATGATAAATCCTGAATTCATGATAATAGTTTAGGAAGGAAAAGAAATAAGATTAAGGAGGAGTTTATAAGGGGGCTCAACTGTATCTTTTTTTTTTCTTTCTCAAGTTTTTATTTAAATTCCCGTTAGTTAACATAGAGTGTATTATTACTTTCAGGTGTAGAATTCAGTGATTCATCACTTATGTACAACACCCAGTGTTCATCTTAATGTTTTATATAACTGAAAAATATATCTGCAGTAAGTAATATAACATTAAGGCTTAATAAAGACGTGTGACAGGTATATATGTATTCTTTACACTAACTCCTATCATGTTGTGTGTGTGTTTGAAATCTATCATAATTTAAAAAAAATTTTTTTAATGCTTTATTTATTTTTTAAAGAAAGAGAGAGACAGAGTACGAGCAGGGGAGGGGCAAAGAGAGAGGGAGACAGAATCCACAAAGCAGGCCCTAGGTCCCCAGCTGTCAGCAACAGAGCCCGACGCAGGGCTTGAACTCACAAACCACAAGATCATGACCTGAGCCGAAGTCGGACGCTTAACCAACTGAGCCACCTAGGCACCCTCTACGTTATAAACAATTTTTTAAAAATAAATTAATTCAAGGTATATTTTTTTTAACGGAGCATCCTCGCTGCTTTTAAGGTCGCCGTTAATAAATATTAAGTTGAATTAAGTTAATGTTCCTTAAATTTAGATGCAGAAAAGAATTAAAATTTTAAAAACAAACAAGTTATATTGACGAGGAATTGTCTTCAGAGTTCGACAACATTTCCCCACATCACCAGAGACCTCTACACAGCCAAGGAGAAATACCCTAGGACAATTGCCAATATTTTGCATTGTTCCATAATGGATCCCAGCCCGTAGCTTGATTATTTGTGAAATTCACTATGGCTAATTCACATTGATGATTTGGGGTGGAGTGGGGAGGAAAAGAATCATTTTGCAGGAGCACAGTTGGGGAACGGGGGACGCCAGGGAGAAAGGGACAGTATCGTATGTGGAGGAAGGACCTAATGGCATAGATGAAAACTGCCACACTATGTTTAAGCCCTGGAAATTTCTGCAAAAATATTAATGGAATTAATCTCTTTTTGTACTATAATTTAAATTCAGCGAACTTTAATCTTAAGTGTGAAGTCTAAACTCTTTCCTAATGAAGAAACTTTTGCATATATTGGTTTGCTACACATATTTCTAATATTTTGTTGTTAATGACATTATATTATATTCTTCAAATATTATTAATGACTCCTTGATTAATCAAAGGAAAGAATTAAGGAAAGAATAAGCAACCTTTTGATTCTCTTATCTTTCTACTATCTCCCATTTCATTATTAATAGGACAGTTCCCAGAATATGGGCAGAAAAAAGGGAAAGGAAATTAAACATAATTATCGGAATTTTACTAAGGAGTTTGACATGAATAGGAATTGAAAATATTAGATATTTTAATTTTAAGGTAACATATTGATTTTATGTATTCATTCTGTTTTTACCCTATCCCAGCAGCTAACTGATAGTTAATTCTGGCATAAAGTATAGTAAAACCTTGGTTTGTGAGCATAATTCATTCCAGAAACAAGCTTGTAATCCAAAGCTCTTGTATATCAAAGTGAATTTCAAGAACCATTGGCTCAGCTGTGATCAAGTGACATTCGGCATCACCTACCACTTGTATTGCAAGACACCGCTCGTGTATCGAATTAAAATTTATTAGAAATGTTTGTTCATCGGGGCACCTGGATGGGTCAGTTGGTTACGCGTCCGACTCTCGGTTTCGGCTCAGGTCATGATCTCACAGTTCGTGAGTTTCAGCCCCACACTGGGCTCCACGCTGACAGTGGGGAGCCTGCTTGGGATTCTCTCACTCCCTCTCTCTGCCCCTCCCTCGCTCTCTCTCTCTCTCTCTCTCAAAACAAACAAATAAATAAAAATTAAAAAAAAAAGTTTGTTCATTTTGCGGAACACTCAAGGAACAAGTTACTCACAATCCAAGGTTTTATGTATCCCATCGTATTTACAAATACTCCGCATATTATTTATTCCTCACAAACACCTTCCACCAAAAATGGAATACTGAAGGTATGGGGCAAATGGTGGTGATCTCTGTAATCTGGCTTAAACCATGTTATCCCTGACACTTCAATCAGTGTTGCCTTCCTGTTGATTACACTCTCATCCCACACTTCTCACCGACAGCAACTCAAGAAGAAACGGATTACGGAGTACTGCACTACATTCAATGCATGTTAATGTATGTTAAACATGTAATTGTCAAGGTAGTAGGTATTTTAAATGACTTTTGCTGGACTTAAGGCTAAGGACAAAGATAAGCCACACGCACACACACACACACACACACACACACACACACACACACACACACAGAGCTGAAATTGAACCAGATAAATCCTCAGGGCTTATTTAGAATCAGTCAGCCTAGTTTTTAAAAAATAAAAATAAAATAGGGACGCCTGGGTGTCTCGTCGGTTGAGTGTCAGACTCTTGATTTCAGCTCAGGTCATGGTCTCATGATTCACAAGTTTGGGCCCCGTGTTGGGCTCTGCACTGACACTGGGGAGCCTGTTTGAAATATTCTCTCTCTCTCTCTCTCTCTCTCTCTCTCTCTCTCTCTCTCTCCCCCCCCACCCCTCCCCTGCTCACATGAGCACACACACTTTTTCTCTCAAGAAAAAAATTATAATAATAAAAAATAAAATAAAATAAAATAAAATAAAATAAAATAAAATACTAGTGAGGGTAGAGAAGGCTGAGAAAGAAATGCATAGTCTACCTAGGTTGGAAGAGTACCATGACTATTCCCTCCATAAAAAAAGGGGACCAAGATAATGTCTCATTAATGTCGGGTTTGCCTTCAAAAGGGGAAAACAGGCTTCATCTTACCCTGGTTGGGCATCTGTTCATGCAGTGAGTTCACCAAGCTGCCCTCTGTGGGTGGGGCAAGAATTGGAAAGACAACAGCAAGGCAAGAAGCGGGACCAGCCAGAGGGGCAATCGGTTCCCCACCAGTGTGTGTGGGCAGATGCATGATTCTCCCTGTCCTGGCCCCAGAGAAGGGGACACACCTGAGCCACACTGCAGATGCGATGTGCAAGGGGCTAGCCTGACCACCCAGGCGACTTCCACTCTCAGCCAGACACAGTGGGGTGTTCCACGGAGGCAGGAGCTGAGGGAGGGCTCTAAGGGGTCAAGAAAGAAATGACCTCCAAAAATCTGTGCAGTGGGGGCAGAGCTCTCTGCAGAATACACACCCCTAAAGGGAGCACACAGGGTTAGAAAAAAAAAAAAGCCAGTTTTAGCCTGTGGGATCAGCAGTAGCCCAGAGGGGACTCCAGCAGAGCCAGAAATCCAAGAGGGCCCTTGAGGGCTCTCCTGTCTTGCTCCACCCCCATTCCAGAGGAAGGGGGTCACAAGAGTGCCAGAGGGGCCCCACCCCTGCCCACTGAAAACGCTGGGCCTAGGCTGAGGGGGCATAGGGTTTAGATGGGAGAGAGGGGGAAGAACACGGTCTCAAATGAACTAGTGTGGATTCTTAACTGAAAGAGATCAGAAATCCAAGAAATCTGCCCGGGATGCAATTATGCAATTAAGGGATAGGACTGGGAAAGTCATAAATAAATAAATAAATAAATAAATAAATAAATAAATAAATAATAAAATAAAAAATAAAATAAAATAAAATAAAATAAAATAAAATAAAATAAAACAAGGACTGACAGTATTTGAACTACACCCCCAACACATCAAATCACGTCTTTGTCACCCTCTGACCAAGTTCAGACTGCAATAGACAGGGTATGCATGGACTGATAGACTGCTGAGTGTTGGGAAATATTCGGAGCGGTGTGGAAAGGGGCAATTCAAAGGAATGAAGTAGAGGATGAGGGGAAATGAATCCGGGAAAGGGGAGGGGGGGCCTGGGCTGAAGCCGGGGGAGGGAAGGAGAAGAAAGCAATGCTGGATGGTTCCTGCAAATAGGGCCGTTAGGTTGCATTAACACAGTCGGATGAACATTAGACAGATAACCCAGCTGTTTGCTCCATTTCTGTGCTGCTCTGCTCTCCTGCATTCTACCTTCAGCCTTCAAAGAATAAACTACACTCAGTGCCAATCTTTAAAACCAAGCTAAGTCAGAGCAAGAACAGCGGAAGAATCGAGACCAGCAGCTCTATAGCCGAAACACCCGAATCCAAATCCTGGCTCTTCCGCTCAGCAACTGGATGCTTCAGTTTCCTCATCTGTGAAATGAGGGTGACAACGGTGCCTTCCACGTAGGGTGACTGACAGGATTCGATGAGGTTGCCAGAATAATACGTTCCATTTAGCAAAAGCGCAGTCGATGCCATCCGATGATTAATGAGTGTACATAACACCCTTTAAAAACTGAAATTACAGGTGTCTAAAACACTATCCTCACTTAATGCCATGAGCTAATTCCCTCACGGAAGTGCAGTTTCTGAAGGAAAATTTGTGCACAGGTGCTACACAAAACTCATATGGCAGCGAGAACTCTCTTGAGAAAACTTCCAGTTTAGTTGACTAAAAAGTTATGCACACGGCTATTTGAAACACGTTCAATACATAAAGCACAACCAAACACATGAATACATATATAATAGCCAATAACCTATGAACAGGGACAAATAATACACTCCCCATAAGTGTACATAATGAACACGATCCATAAATGGCCCTTCATTTTAACATTCGACTAAAACCATTTCCTTGCTAAGCCCACACCAAAGTTACTTGAATTATAACTAAGCACATAGTAGGTGCTGTATAAATCTTTGCTGAGGGTGATGAAACGTAATAAGTCCTGTCTATTCAAGCAGGGTTTGTTTTTTCTTGCCTCAATGAATGGCTTCTTTCAAACTAGTTTCTAAGTGTGTTTATCTCCTACATGAATCCCATTTAGTACAGGGCCACACTGAATCACTGTCATGAACAACCTAAGGACAAAAGTCAGAAGCACCATTTATTTCTTGTTAAAAATAAAACTGCACCATGAATTTTGAACCAATCTCATGCATAAATGCATATTTTGGGTGATTCAATGCTAGCATATCCAATTCAAATGCCACCATATTATAAACCCAACTGACTGCCATCATTCACTTTACACTGGCAATACCTGCAAGTTATTTCACATCTATTTCCATTTCTCCTCGAATGGTAGAAACTGAAACCTGCTAATTAATACTTCCTTCTACCCACTCTCAAGCAAACTACTCAGAGCCTGTGATTCCAGTATCACAAAATAGCCATCACGCCACGATGCCCTGTTGCCTCCTTTAGGTGCTCAGCCTCAGGGGCTTGGGTCAGTACCTGAAAGCCCTCCTCAAATGCTTGGAAGCAACATATGTAAACTGATATGTTTAATAACAAAACTGTACATCTGTAATCTGCCCACTGCACACATACAACCTCTTGCCATTTTTGACACATCTAAGCATGGCACTTGTAAAAATGATATAACTCCAGTCTAGAACAAAATTAGAGAAGGGGACCTAGAATAAGAGAACTTGAAAGTGATATGCAGGTTAAGCCTATAAGATTGGAGTGGATGATAGAAGATATAGATGAGATAGATAGATAGATAGATAGATAGATAGATAGATAGATAGATAGATGATAGATGACAGATAGATGATAGATAGATAGATAGATAGATAGATGAATGGAGGGAGAGAGGGAGGGAGGGAGGGAAGGAGGGATGATGGAAGATAGATGATGATGATGATGATGATAAAGATTGACTGAAAGATGGATAGATGGATAATAGATAATATCTAGAAATATTTTTAGATGGAATTAACAGATGAGAGGCACATGGCTAAAAGAAGAATCAAAAAGCCTAAATATATTACAAGTCAACTCAAAAGTATTGACAGATTGAGCTCTTGAGTCATGAGAATGCCCACATAACACACAACAATGTTCATTCACCAAGTGTTTACTCTGTTACAGGCATTGGGCTGAGCGTGTCACCGATCTCTCCATATGGATTATGTCCACACCTCAGAATCTTTTCAACGGTACAAAGACTCAAAGCAGCTCAAAGGGAAGGAAGACATTGAGAGGTATGAGCTGACACACCTTGGTAAATGGGGTCCAGGGAACAAGTTCCAAACTCCTCCCAAGAAAGAAAGGGCTTAATGATTATTAGAAGGGTTAGATTTGAAGCAGAATCAATGTTGTATACCCATGCAACACTGGGGCAATTTCCCTGAACACATTTTTTTTAAGTTATTTATTTTTGAGAGAGAGAGAGAGAGAGAGAGAAAGCATGAGATGAGTGGAGGAGGGAGAGAGGCAGACAGAGATGACAGACATTCCCAAGCAGGCTCTGAACTGTCAGCACAGAGCCCAATGAAGGGTTCAAACTCACGAACTGCAAGATCATGACCTGAGCTGAAATCAAGAGTTAGACGCTTAACCCACTGAGCCACCCAGGCACCCCTTTCTGCACACCCTTTGATTGACAAGATACCTAATTTCAAAAACAACACCATGAATTTAGAAGATACTTTAAATTTTATTAATCACAAAACATCCAAGATTGATAACATACGTCTGATGCCAGAAATGTAATAATTCACATGATGAACAATGTTTGATGCACACAGAGTAGTCAGCCAGCCCAGTGGTGGGGCCCAAGGGAGCTGGCAGATGACGGCATCATTCCACACTCTACATCCTGGCTGGGTCACTGTGATCACTCCGAGCCTCATCTTTCTTCAACTGGAAAATGAGAGGTAATACTCATCTCATAAAGTTACCTCAAAGATTAAGCAAGATAACACTTATTAGGCTGAGTCATAGGAAACTGCTTATCTACAATTGCCTTTGACGTACAAAAATGGCAGCTTCCTTCGCAGAGCCAGTGCGGGGTAAGGACTCATTGCACAGCAGTGGGAGTGGGCTGAGGAAATGACCGAGCGGCTGGTTCAAAACCCCTTGGCAATAATTCCATGATTCCCCCTCTCCCGACCCACCCAGGTGTTTGTGGCCATCAGCAGAGAACAGGAAGCCAGGAAACCAGTTAGAAAAGACTTTAGACAATTGGTTTGGCTACCACAGTTGAAACTTTTAGTTGAGCGACAGTTGAATGGTTGAATTACCAAGAGGTTCAAGGGTTCATTGAATGTATTACCCTGGCCATCTCTGCCTTGTGGCTATGCAGCCAAAGGTTGACATTATCAACAAAGTGCATTTCTACTGCACGGTGGATGGGAAAAGAACTAAAGGAGGGGGCAAAGACTGGGACCAAAGTTATGGCACATCTGTATGGAGTCACGTGGCGAAAGGCAGGGAGAGATGGACAGAGAAATTCAAGATTACACGGCCTGCATAATTTGTTCAGGATACATTCTCGGGATGCTCTTGTTATAATGAAATCTGTCCTCTCCTTTTACAGCAAAAACCACCAATCGGTGGATCACTGCTGAATTCTATTCTAGATAGTTAATTAGAGGAGAAGGAGAGAGCACACAGTCAGGAAAGCAGGCAGCTTCCTTCCAGCCAGTGGCTGACATAGGCTCTATTATTTTATTCCACTTTAAAACATTATTTTTTTTACCTTTTTAATATTATCACAAGTACAAGTTCAGAATTTTTGATCAGCTGTATACCACCTGCCGGGACTCGGTATGTCTCATTTACCTACAGACAAATCTCTTGATTCCTTCCTTCCATTTTGATATAGAAAAGGCACTTATCGACATAAGAAAAGAATGCTTGGAAGTAAGACTTCACACGCAGTTTCACCCAGACTAAGACTTGTTTATGCTAAATACAGTCGTCAAGAGGTTAGAGTACATTTTTATTAATAAGCTTTATAATTTTCCAATCTTTCAGAAACCCGCAAAGTGATTTTATGTAATAATCCTGAAACCTTCACAAAATCAGAGTTGCTACTGTAAAATTATTTAAATATCATAACCTTATCATTTGCTATACTGTTAGCACAGTTCATTGCATTGCATTAACAATTAAGAGATTCATTTCTTGAGAGCCTGATAACACAAAATACTGTGCATTTTAAAATGAATAATATCTGATGCCTGTCACCAGATAGCTCATTGTTTAACTTAGTAATTCTAGAACAAATATATATGAGAAAATGGAGCATCCAGGGTCCCACCCACCAAGGATTCTGATTCAGCAAGCCAGAGGTGGGAAGCAGAAACCAGCATTGTTA
The DNA here is from genome assembly GCF_046562875.1 of Panthera onca. Classification (NCBI taxonomy): domain Eukaryota; kingdom Metazoa; phylum Chordata; class Mammalia; order Carnivora; family Felidae; genus Panthera; species Panthera onca. The sequence goes on from NC_138343.1 coordinate 140,069,702, forward strand.
ATGAGAGCCCCAAGTTCACCACACCCTTGAAGAAGCACATTTTACAAGCTAACAAGAATCAGTTGAAAAGCCTCTGGTCACACAGACACACGGTGAGTGCACTGAGCTGTTCTCCAAGTGTCTCACAGCCTACAAGGTACATCAGGTCATAGATGCTAACAGTAAAAATCCCTCCTTTAAGAAGGACGTACTTTGTTATGAAATTAGTGCCACATGGGAACTTTTTCGTAGCGAACTCCAATCAAGCAACTATATTTAACTTAAGTTAGATATACTTTATTTTTTAAGTTTGTTTATTTATTTGAGAGAGAGAGAGAGAGAGAGAGAGGCAGAGAGGGAGGGAGAGAGAAAATACCAAGGAGGCTCTGTGCTGTCACCGCAGAACCCAATGCGGGGCTCAAACTCACGAACTGAGTGAGATCATGACCGGAGCCGAAATCAAGAGACGGACACTTAATCGACTGAGCCACCCAGGCGCCCCAGATATACTTTCAATCCATCCGATGTAAGCCCGCACCATTTCACATTCCCTTTGGTAGACACCGAGAAGAGCCATTAGCCCATGTTTACATGTCACGTCCTCCTGTTCTAGAAGACCAATACCAATTCCCTATTTAACATTCTTTTTTCCTGGTTCTGTAACCCTGTTCCAGCAGCATCTCCTCCTAAGGTTTATTTCCCAAACTAATTATTTCCGCTGCTTTCCTCTAGACCCTCTCCACATTCTCTCAATCTTGAGATAATTGGCAACCAGAGCTTCCATCAGTCCACACGGTGACTTTATGTGAACTTGAAAGCACACCTTCCTCAAGACACTTTACTTCCATCTCGTGGAAAATTGTCACAAATGCTAGTTTTGTTGGGACGAGTTACTGCTGACAGAAATTTGTCCTAATATACAACGGCATAATATCTGTAATGTGACTGGCAGATTTTGCACACACACACACACACACACACACACACACACACACACACACGCAGCTCCCAGTTGGCCCATGCAAACCACAGACGGTGGCCCCTAGCAGATAAACTTTGAGGACATTTGTATTTTTTGCACAAAAATTTCTACTCTAGGTCCAAACACTGTTATTTCCCATCACCAAGGAAATGAAGGTGGGATAAATCTTTTGATGGTAATTATGACTTACGTCTTCAGGCAGAATCCTGTTCTATAACTTGTTGCCCTGTGGGTGGAATGTTTGGAATAAGTTGGATTACTGGGAAATTAGTCTTTTGAATAGGCACCCCATTTATGGGAAACAAGAACAGCATCAGTTCAAGTTCTCACCATTTAACTAGAGAAAAATGAAGGGTGCGTAAAATCTGCATAAACACAATGGCAAAGAAATATTTTGTCAAGAAGTAAACTGCAGTGCACAGGGAGGAATAATAACATCTATGGATGTGCCTTAATCTACAAAATGGAGAATTAAGGCAATCAAGCTTGCTTTCTTTTCTCTTCCCTTTTTCTCCCACTTTCTCACTTTCAAAGGAAAGTACTCTATGGATAATTGAGGCAAAGGGATTTTTTTCTCCTTGAATAATTCATGAAATTGCCTCAATTTTCCTCCTCACTTTTCACTATGTTTACTTGTGCAGACTCAGACCACATCTACATAAAGAAACTATATCACTATAGCATGATCAACAAGGTATTTGTGCCTTTGCCTTCATTTTTCAATTGATTCTGTGACGCTGAACTGTATCAACCGTGCATTGATCTGATTTCTTAAGAAAGAGAAAGAAAAAAGACTGGACCAGCCGTACTGGCTTTGACCTCCGCTCCCTTCACTCTAGCTGCCAGAGCCAGGCGGCCCCGTTATTTCAAAGCAACGAGCAGTATTCTCGCCAACTAGTATATTTTATTAACAAGGTTGGCCTGTCCCTTTATAAATCAGTAGGATCTCAACTTAATTTTGGAGAAACTGGACACGAGATGACGTAAGAATGCTTACAAGCTTCTTCTGAAAGCCAATAAAAAGTTGACTGGCCTTGGACCCATTATAAATTCTGTATCTGAAGTTTGGTCTTGGATTCAGAAATGGCTTTGAGTCACCACCACGTGCCTTGTCCCAATTAGGTGAGCTTAGCTTCCACGAGTATATCAGGAATTTTTTTTCAAGCCAATCTCCCAAAAAAATATAGATTCCTGTTTGCATCCATTTACGTCTCTGAGGAGGGATGTAGATATTCTCATTATGTGAAAGTGTTTCTAAATGCTCAATGTTGTCACAAATATTACACCCTATCTCTTCACTCTTGTTGCTATATAATTCATGGAAAATCCCCATGTTATCGTTTCTGAGTAATTTTCCTTCACTAACTAAGCACTCGCAAGACATAAGCAGGAAATCTGCCTGGTCCAGAGACTCCCTCTCTGTAACACAGCCATCACTGTGGACTCAGAAGAAGCATTTCTTATAGAATGTCAAGCGCTTCTCACCCAGACGCAGGACGTGGCTTGCTGTCCCTTCTCTGGCTTTATTAAACATGGCATGATTCCTGAATCAGAATCAGGCCTGCCCAGCAGGGGGCTGAGTTCTTAAATATTGATGCTGATAATGTCTACACGGTGTCTGTGTCCAGTAGATGGATTCACTGTCCAACAGTTTTCACCTCTTGTTTCTTTCTCCTAAATTTCTCATTATTCATTGCCCCCTATGGCCCCATTTATTTTTTTTTTTCAACGTTTTTTTTTTTTATTTATTTATTTTTGGGACAGAGAGAGACAGAGCATGAACGGGGGAGGGGCAGAGAGAGAGGGAGACACAGAATCGGAAACAGGCTCCAGGCTCCGAGCCATCAGCCCAGAGCCTGACACAGGGCTCAAACTCACGGACCGCGAGATCGTGACCTGGCTGAAGTCGGACACTTAACCGACTGCGCCACCCAGGCGCCCCTTATTTTTTTTAATGTTTATTTATTTTGGGGGTGCCTGGGCGGTTCAATTGGCTGAGCATCCGACTTTGGCTCAGGTCATGATGTCACAGTTTGTGAGTTCAAAGCCCCACGTCAGGTTCTGTGCTGACAGCTCAGAGCCTGGAGCCTGCTTCGGATTCTGTCTCTCCCTCTCTCCCTGCGCCTCACCCACTCATGCTCTCTCTCTCAAAAATAAACATGAAAAATAATAAAAGAAAAGAAAGGAAAGGAAAGGAAAGGAAAGGAAAGGAAAGGAAAAGAAAAGAAAAGAAAAGAAAAGAAAAGAAAAGAAAAGAATCTTAACTGAGTTTTTAAGACCCCATTATAATGCAAACTCATTATTCATCAAACTATATAGTATAATTAGTTTCATGTGGACTATAGAGCCTTTTGGTTTGCAACTGAGTTATATACTTAAATGAGGAATTAAATGAGGAATTTTTTTTTTAATTTTTAAATGTTTATTTTTGAGAGAGAGAGAGTGCACGAGAGAGCAAGCAGGGGAGAGGCAGAGAGAGGGAGACAGAGGATCTGAAGCAGGCTCTGTGCTGACATCAGAGCACCCCATGTGGGGCTTGAACTCATGAACAGGGAGATCATGACCTGAGTTGAAGTCGGATGCTTAACCAACTGAGTCACCCAGACGCACCATCCGTATTTATTTTTAATTTCATTTCTTTTTTTTTTTGTCTTTCCTTTATTTCCTACCTTTCTTTCTTTTCATTATAAACACATTATTTTTCTTTTCAATTATTACTTCTTTGTTCGTTACCCTCAATATACTATTTTTCCTTGAATTTTCTCTTTAGAAACAAAACCCTGCCACACAAAAGAAAGCTCTCAAGCCCCTTGCTCTACGTCAGAAAGGCTATTCCAGCCTTCAATCCATTTGGGGTTGAGTTTTGTGTATGGTGTAAGATAGGGGTCCAGTTTTCCCAAGATCGTTTCCTGAAGCGACTGCTCTCTCTCTCCATTATGTTCTTGGATCCTTTGCTGAAAATTAGTTGGCCATATATGCGTGGGCTTATTTCTGGGCTTTTTGTTCTATTACACTGATCCATATGTCTGCTTTTATGCCAATACCATGCTGTTCTGATTACTATAACTTTGTGGTAAAATTTGAAATGAACAAGTGTGATACCTCCAGCTTTTCTAAACATTGCCTTGGCTATTTGGGGTCTTCTGGATGTGTGAATGGAATCAATGGGAGAATCCTTTCAAATGTATATGTATTTCAAGTCAACATGTAAACTTTAAATATCCCACCATTTTATGTGTTGATTATATCTCAGTAAAGCTGGAGGGATAAAAGACAAAGAAGGGAAGGGAAAGGAAGGGAAGGGAAGGGAAGGGAAGGGAAGGGAAGGGAAGGGAAGGGAAGGGAAGGGAAAGGAAGGGAAAGGAAGGGAAGGGAAGGGACAAAGAGGGGAGGAGAGGAGAGAAGAGGGAAGAGGAGAGGGGAGGGAGGAAAAGGAGAGCAGAGGGGAGGGGAAGGGAGGGGAGGGGAGGAGAGGAGAGGAGAAAGGCTCTATAAGTCACCAGCCTCTAGCCAGGAATGCTCCTCCTGTAATTCAAACACACCTCTACCTGCTAAGAGAGAGCACTTCCCAGTTCCTGGGCCCTCACTTCAGCTCCCAAAGGGCATCAGCGTCACACACTCCCAATCTTCCTAGTCATTATGCATGATTGTTAAGGGCATAGACTCCAGGGTCGGATAAACCTCACCGGAACCAGCTCTGTGATCTTCAGCAAGTTACGTAAATCGTCAGGGTCTTAGTTTCCTCTTCTGTAAAAGGGGGATAATCATAATCGTCGCTGTAATAAACACTGAATGAGGCAATTGCTAAAGAGAAGCCCTTCGCACGGTGCCTGACAAATACGAACCCGCGTATGGCAGCTGTTTAGTGAACACTTCCACGTGCCAAGCAGTGAGCGAACCACTTACACTGCATCGCCTCGTGGCAACGCTACGGGCCCCACGTGCCATCATCCACATCTTCGAAAGGAGACAAATGAACACCCGAGTCAGTGCTCCAAGGAAGATCCTACTCACACCCACAACCCAGATAGCTGAGCCCTGACCAGCACGGGCTGCGGGCCAGACAACGGTCACGACGGAGGAGATGGTCCTCCCCCGGCTATCATTTCTCCACTGCAGGGCCAGTGGCTGTCTCAGCCACCTGGCAGGCCCCTCTACCTGCTTCATCCTGTGGAACCTAGATTTGGGATGCACTGGGGAGGGGCGCGGCGGCCTCACATCCGCCAACAGAAATACGGCGCCACCTCAGAAGACCAGGGGAGGATACGAAAAGTCTCGAGGCCTTCAGAGCCCAGTGGAAGCCAGTCGGGCGGTGCTGCGGCCCTGGACTGCCCGACCGTGGTCTCCTCCTTTCGACGGGGGGCCACCTCCGTTGGACCCCGAAGGACTCTGCAGGGCACAGCAAACTTCTTCTCCAGGCGAAGACAGACATTTTCAACATCACTCACAGCGGGATGTCTTTGTAACCTCTGGTCCACTACAGCCTATCCTAAATGGGTAATCAGACCTGCAGGTATTAATTAAACTTATGGTTCTATTTATTGCAGCACTCTGGGGATTGAACAGACAGCAAATAGCAATAAGTACTTCTGAATGTTCTCTTTGGCTTAATTACTGTTCCATAGTTAGTCCATCAAGTTGATGTACAATCAACAAGGCTGTGCTTATTTATACAGCTCATGTAGAGTGAGAATGTTCAGGAGCTGCCAACATCTTTCTCGCGGTGCCTGAGTCTACTGGGGACTCAGGAGAGGCTGGGCCCGAGGAAGCCTTTAATCCGGCCCATCACGTACCATTTGGCAGGAGCGCCTCTCCCCCTAGCCAGCACCTTTCCATTCAGACATAACCTTGATTGGCACTGGAAGGTACTTTGGACTAAGTACATCGCATACCCAGCCTACACAGGACAAAGAGAAGGGCAGAGTTTCCCAGCACCCCTGGTTTTTAAAGCCTCATGCACAGCCAGCAGAGATCATTAAAAGTACAGGTTCCTGAAATCTAAAGGGAGTTTAGAGGCTATCTAATTCAACCACTTCATTTTACATAAGATGGAACGGGGACCAGAGAAGAAGAGTGGCTTGACTAGGTAGCACAATGTCTTGGTAAGGGAAGCTTGCGTTGCAAGAAAGACAGACCCGCTCAAGGCTAGCTTAATTCAGTAAAGGGAGATTTATTATTATAAGAGTCCAGGGGACTCTCACAGAATCCAGTTGGGGGGTTGCCGGAAATGGAAAGCCACTGCCTCCTGTTTCTGCTTCTTCCTACACGTCTGCCCCCTTCTCATATCTGCCACGGTCTTCATTCCTGTCCCTTGTGACTCCAGCTTGCAAGTGGCTTTGGGCTGCCATGGTACCCAAATCTGATCCCACCTGCATATGACCTTCCACTTTCGAAGCCCAACCCCTTCTAACCACCTTCTCCACGGTCTGCAAATTGTAGATTTCACTGGCTCATCTTGGGGCCAGAGGTCAAGTATGATACAATCAACCGTGACCAGGATCCGTGGACTGACCAGGCCTACCCTTCAGCAGAGACTGGGAAGGGAGGCAGTTCCAACAACAGAGGAATGACATAGAAATCCAAAGAGGTAGTGGGGTCAACACTAATCCAGATTTTCCAACTCGGCATCTAGACCCTTGCCAGTATATTATACCACCTCTCGGCGTCAACCCAAAGACTATCTCTCACTTGGAGGGAAGATGGAGTTTGAAGCTAGGTTACTCAGAAAATAGTGGTTGTATAATGGTGGCCTTAGAGGGGCCACATACAAAACTGAAAGAAAAACGCCTCAATTACCTTGCATATTATCCATCCATAAATACGATCAGAGAGAGACACAGAACATCAGGAACAAATAAGAATAATGACAGCACAGATCCTAGACTTCCTTCTCCACACTTCTCATAAAAATCGCATGTTTCAGTGGAGTTGAGAGATCCTTTTCCAGGTCTTATAATCCGAGGGATGAGCAGAATGCCATCAAATCATCTTCTTCTCCTGGGAGAGTCCAACAATGATATTCATATTCCATCCTATAGTATCCGAACTATTTCAATTTGCCACAGAAAAGGAGCAAACTGTGCTGTTTTTCATTCAAATTTTAGTTCTCTTTCGATCCCCCCCCCCACACACATTAGGTTCAGTATCCTTCTACTTAGCAAATTAGGCAGGATGCAACACATTCACTCCTACTTCTCTCTCGCCCTGCCTCTTTCCCTGGACTGCCTCTTCCCTTCCACTCCATTTTATAGGGAAAATAAGAGACAGCTGAAATGAGCCCAAGCAGACAGTGAAGGGAAAGGTTAAATTATAAAAATTAGGTGAGAGTTTGGATTGCTGTCTCCAAAGGGAAGGTCACGTCAGCGGAAGAGGTTCCGAGCTGCTAGTTAGGACAACCGAGACTAGACCCGGGTGTGGGAGAAGATGGCCACTCTGGGTTCTGAGCGTGTTTTGTGGCTTTGGTGCTATAAGCGATCTCTTGGACCTCTTTTCGGACATGCCCAGCCAGATGTAGATGAGCCCTGGTCACCGTAGAAGACCCTTCTCACCACCACCGCCACCATCCCCCAGAGCACACCACAGTAGGGCTGAGGGAGCAGACACCAGAAAGCAGAAACCCCTGTTTAACTTCTAGCTGTGGCACCAAGAGTTTATGCAAGCCATGTACCTTCCCACCCTCTTTCCTCACTGCAAAATAGGGAATTTGGACCAGAGGATCCTGCTCAAGGTAGATCTTGACTTTTCCAGATTTTAGACTCCTTTGAAAACTCCAACGCATGCTATGGTCACTCTTCCCAGAGATAATGCACAAACACCTCAAGCGTTATGTACACTTCTAAGGGATCCATCTAACCTACCCAAGTTATCTTCGAGCCTGTTATCAATTCATAAAGCCCAAGTTAATATCCCTTGAACCAGACGAATTCTAATAAGGCACCTCTAACTCTGTGAATGCCAATTATCCCCAAATCTACCCACGGAATAAAAGCATCCCAGAACTCTGTGAGTCAGGAGACATCATCAATTCAACCTTCTCCTTTTACAGATAAAGAAACAGAGCCAGGGCCTGTAATCTCAGAGGCCATGGGACTGGGAGGAGAACCTGTGCCCTCTGGCTCAGGTATCCCCCTGTGTTCCAAGATGTGGGTGCTGCAAAGCTACTAGGGGCTCCCTCAGCCGTGGCTCCCCTGTTGGAAGCCCTCTGTTCCCCTGGCGTTTATTGTCACGATCTCCTGGCTGGAGGGAGCTGGTAGGACCTGATCCTGGAGTTCTGTGCCTTCTAATGGGAGAGGCTGGGTGCCACTTGAGATCTACTGGCTGCAACACCAAGAGATCAGATGGGCACTGGAAGCTGATGGGCAATGGATGGAACCAGTGAGCGGCCAGCAGAGAAAACTGTTTCATTTCAAGGGGCAGACAAAAGCAATTCTCATACATGGCTCCTAACAGCACCATCAGAATTCTGCCGATGCCAGCCAATCCCGGTACCGGAAACGTGCATTCTCCTCTTATTCGTGAGACTATAGCTTGGGAAAATAACAGAGTTCCTTCACGCCCTCCCTCACCTAAAACCTCGAGCTTTTTGATAACAATACTACAGAGTCGTGTCACATCCCATAAATCACACGTATGGGAGGAAGGCTTGAAGCATTTTCTCAAGTTGGTACAAAATCCAGATTTTTTTTTTCTTTTTTGCCAGTCTCCACGAGCCGTGGGTGTCTGGGTGGGTGGATTGAGTGACATGTTAGTGAGAAAGTTCCCTCCCCTCGCGGGGCTCCTCGAAAAAGGAGTCGGGGAGATGGCACTTGGGAAAGTGACAGGCGGATCACGTAGCACTGGCGCTGATGAAAAAGCGTTTAAATCTGTCAGAATCCCGAATTCAGAACAGCAGAGCTTCACTAACCTTTGTCAGGCTGGGTGGTTTTTTTTGTTTTTTTGGGTTTTTTTTTTTGCATTCCAGGCAGCCCCCCACCCCCACCCCCCACCCCCACCGGGGAGGCATTTGCGACCCCTCCCTCCTCTCTTCCAACGTCCTGCAGCCCAGAAAGAGACCCTGACAGCGATGTTGCCCCGCGAGCATCCGCACCTCCCCTTCGTTCCTCGGAAGCCCCCACCCTCCCCGCGCCGGCCGCGAGGGTCTCCCAGTGATCCCCTCTACCTGCCACGCTTGCAAATCAACTCCGTGGCTTGCCAGAAATTCAGAGTCTGAGGACACGCCACGGTGGCACAGCCATGACATGAGAACAGATGGAAAACTTCTCGGGAACAAAATGTGCACACAAAAAATGGATTCTGGCTTTGAAGTGCATATTCACGGTGCAGCTTTCAAGGCTTCTGAAAGGCCCACCCAAGCTCAAATCTGACCTACTTAGGCGGTGTTCTTATTTATGTCTCCGAGGAAGGAGCTGTATATTTAGCAAATGAGGACCATCCATCCCCCATGCCCACTTCTTCACGTTTATAGAGCCGAGCAATTTTCGCTTGTTAATTTCTCCCCAGACCGCCTCCCGAAAAGTGGATATAGAAGTTAAACACTGCTCAAAAATTCCATGAGCTCCAGGAATTCTGCATCAGTGCATTCCGGTTTTCATTGAGCGTGTGGGTTAACATCGCTTAAAAGAACAAGAATGAGACGGCTGTTGATCCGCATTTGTTCCTTTTCTCTTCGTTGGCAGCGCAGCCGCCGGCCTGTCATTAACGCTGCAGTCAGATTTCCTGATGTTCCAACCTGTAAACTGCGTCAGTTTCTGCTTGGAGAGTCTAGGTGTGCAAAGTATAGACCTGAAGCTATTATCCTGCCTAGGAAGCCGAAATAGACGATAGTTTCAATTATCCGGGTTTTCAGGAGAAAGGCTTTTTAACCTTCCTTATCAGGATAATTGCCTTGACCCCCACCCTTTGTACATATCATGGAAACCATAAAGTTTCAATCCCCAGAGCAAGGAGCTTCCTCAAACCTTTTTCGGAAGCAGCAGGCTTTCACAAAACAGTAAGCGAGCACGTGAAGAGCACGCCTTCAAAAGACGATGTTGATTCTTAACAGTTTAGTTTACAGGAGTTCGCCAAAGAGACATCTTTACCGAAGTCATTAGTGCCAGGATGTCACATCACCCGGCAGTGCGCTCAGACTCCCTTGGATTTTCTTGGAAACCCAAAGGTCAGTTTTAGGGAATTCAGGGCCCACTGCCTCCACGCATGCTAGAGCATATTTTGTTTTCTTCCGAATAAATCTGGTAATCGCCTCCCTCTTCCCGCCAGAGAGACAAAAGTTGGTTGAACGGTGTGCGAGAAGAAAACGACAACCCTAGAGGGTCTTCCCATATTATGTACTTTCTCTCCCAGTGCTCAGCACAGGACTGTGCTCAGTGTTTGATGAGAAGAGTTTCGCAGCCCAGCGCTCGCCTTCTCAATTAAGCAAATGTGTGCACAGCACCCAGCTCCTGGTTGTGTCTCCCGGCACCTACGCGCTCCTGAGCTGTGGCCACAGGGGGCAGATTCTCCGGCACGTGGCACATGGCCCAGAGGCAGTGGTGACCATCACCACCGTCACCACACCGCAAGGACCCCCAGCAACGATCTCGCTTGAAAGCCTGACCTTGATGCACTTGCTCCTTGCCCCGGACTTTGCCCTTCCTGAGAAGTTGCTCGAGCCTCACCCTGAGTCCCTCCTTCCTCCCCTCAGAAAACCGAGAGCTCCATTTCTAGGTAAGGCTATCGACTGTGCGCCTGCTAACTTGGCATCCTCTGCTTAACCTACTTAGCTCAGCACGGTGAGATGGAAATAAACATGGGCACCCGGGGCATTTCTCTTACCTGCAGCTGGCTCCCAGGTCATGCTGGGACGGAGCTCATTGAGACACAGCGGGACCTCTGAACCTGGCTCCCGCACCTCCACCTAACAGATCTGGCACGCAACACAAAGTGCCAGGCGCACCTGCTCGCCACACTGCAGGGGGAGTGACACTGGCGTGAAGATTAAATTAGGTGATGCTTGTGCGCAGAACTCTCCAAACGACCGGCACAAAATCGACAATGTGGGAAAGATACCGCTACGGAACGAAACGCGTCTTCCCAAATTCCTACGCGGCAGCCCTAATCCCCGGTGCGATGGCTAGGGAGCCAGCCGAGGTGACCGGGTTGAGATGAGACCATGGGGTGGGGCCCTCAGGGTGGCATCAGCGCCCTTGTAAGAAGAGATGCCAGAGAACTCGTTCTCTATCTCTGCCACGTGAGGACACAGCAAGCCAGGAAGAGACCCTAACCAGGAACCTGGCCATGCTTGGCGCCCTGAGCCTGAACCTGCAGCCTCCAGAACTGTCACAACTAAGTGTCTGTTGACTGAGCCCCTCAGCCCGTGGTATTGTGTTATGGCAACGCCAGCAGCCTAAGACGGACACGTTCTCATCTCCCACCCACCTTACCCCGTCCTAGCCCCGCATTCCTCTTTTTCCAGCTGCTAACAACATTCCCCCCCGTGCAGCTCCACGTTTCAAAGCTCTTTTCCTTCCTGCATCAGTCACAATATTCCGGCTTACACCGAAGTCAAGCATTTACCAGGAACTCACTACGCACGATACGCAAGGCGACGTCTTCTGAGACCCCGTGCCCTCCAGTTAAACAAGTGCCTTTGGTGTCCCTGGTTGCCGCTTGCGGTCCTGCTCACATCAGCCGTGATGCCGAGTTCAGAGAGCGAGGTAAATGAAATACAGCTCTGTTGGCTTCTGCTCCATTAGGAAAGGGAAAAATCAATGTTTGCCAAATGTAGAAGGACAAAATCAATAGCAAAAGAAATTTTATTTTCAACCTTCTAAGGGAGTATTACAAAGAAGAGAGAGTGAAAATTATTATTATTTATTGATGTATACAGCACCCTCTGAAAGCCTCAAAGTGTTTTATGGAATTACAAACTGCCTTCGTCCTTTGCTGCGTACAGATCACTGTTCTGCTCCTGGGGAGCCCTCCCGAAGGGGTGAGTGCGGGAAGTGTGAGGGCCACCTGACACCGTAGTCGCGGGGGTGCCCATTCAATGGTAACTCGTGTATTTATTAAAGAAGAGAAAGTAATAATTAGTGCGATGAAGTTAGCCCACTCTAATCTTGTGGAAAGTTCCTGAGGAAGAAGCCGCCTCTTTAGATTTTAGATGGCATCGTAATATATGTGGTTTGGCAGAAGGAGGAGAAAACCCACTCTCCACCCTTCTCCAACGTTCCTTCGTTGGAACAAGCAGCACATTTGGGGAGAATAAGCCACCTGCTGCCAACATCTTAATGCAGTTCCTGGCAGAGGAGTTTTGATAGATGGCTTCAAAGCCACGAGTGTAAACCCCTGAACAAAACTTTCCAGAGGATGAAACGTCAAGAGAGCGAGGTTGCAGGAAGCAGGGCTTGTGGAGGTTGGCGGCTGTGGAAAACTCCACAAAGGGAAGAGTCGAAATAAAATCTTACAAGGGGAGAATGATTTCCACTTTTCAATCTCCTTTCACCTGGGTTTTTTTCTTTTTCTCTCATTTGCACTTTGTGACGATCCTCGGAGAGAGAGGGGGCAGGAATTATTAACCCCATTTTACGGGGGCTCGGAGAGTGCAAGTGACTTACCCCAAATCTTCGCCTGTTTATTGGCAGGGCTCAGAAGGGAACCTGGTCTCCTGGATTCTTAGTCACGAGGAAGATGAGAGGTTTCGTAGCTGAAGCTTCCACCTCAAACAGGAATCCCCTCCGTAGCGTCTCCGTAGGCAAGTTTCTGGATGATGAGTCCAACCCCTCAGAAGAATAGCACTTCACTTTTACATTATCCCAAATACCATCTGACGTCATGAGACGCTAAGACTAGTTCTGGAGTTTCTGGAGACTATTCTGGAGACCAGTTTCTGGAGACTATTCTGCTTGCTTTGATGGGAATCTCCATTCACACCATGGACTCCAAGTGACCTCCTCAAAATCACTTCACAGACACTGCCAGATTTTCCAGCCACCAAACCCCCATTCTGTACCTGTGCCGTTAATTACCTCAGTGAAGGACTTCACATTTAGAAATATTCAGTGCTCTCTGTATTCACACCCATGACTTCAGCCTACCAAGTTGTTACGACTCCTGACTCTACCTTCTAGCACACTGTTTATCCTGCCTGGATGTCTAAGTCGGACTTTCTGTGCCTTCCTTCAAAGTATTAATCAGTTCAAGGACTGGAGCCTAGAGTACAGCCCTAAAGCAGGCCATGGCGAGTGCCCGCTGGTTGGTGTTAGCTCATTGATCTACTCCCTTTGGTCATCCAAAGAGAAGTGGATTTCTTCGGCTGGTATTCAGTTCACACGCTTCCGGTCAGGCACTGCTCTAGGCTCAGCTGCAGGCAATAGCTATTTGAAGGACAAGAGAGAGAAACTATGCAAAATCCCCCTGGATCGGCTACTTTACTGCCCCCTTTGCTGCTTTGTGGCCCCCGCCTCATGGGCTGGCTTCCCCTCTAAGGGCCCTGGTCGGTATTCCCGCTTCCAACTAAAGCCTGCCGTCCCTCCCACTCATCAGACTTTCCTCTGAGCTTGGATGCTCCTGGTTCCAATCCCAAAGGACCAACTTGCCTGCTATAGATCCCCCTGAAACCAGCTGACTTTCCTCCATTATTCCCTTTGCCCTCTTATGACGTCCCTTCTCCCTGAAGCTAGTCTGTCACCTCACAGCTTCATTTTATCTGCACAAATATTACAGGAAACTTTGTCAAAGCCCTTAATAAAGTCCAGACCTATCACGTAATAGTGCCCTGAAATATATCAAGTCTTGTCACCTTATCCGGAAAAGAAAGAAATTTACCACTATATGAATTACTGAATTACAGTTTGTGTATATAGAGCAAACTCCTGAATGGGCTTACCAACCCCTTCCGGAAACTATCTCTCTCCCTCCCATGCCATTTCCATTGTTTTCACACAGTCAGTGTGATCCCACACCCTCAGCTTCTAAGTCCAATTGGTCAACTGCCCCAAGCTGAGCCCATAGCATTTTTTCTACAGGAGTTAAGGCCAAAACTGAGGCAGAGAGACTAATCTCTCTTTGGTGACTGGGCCCAAGATAAGGTGCTTGGAAACTGTGACCTGCCATGTTTTCAGCCATGTGGGCCATGGGGACGCCCCCGCCCCCAGCAAGGAGAGAGAAGACAGAAATAGAAAGGCAGGGAGGCACCAGGCAACAGACTAAGAGCATCCCGAAGGCTCAAGACTCCTGTCCCCGTTTTCCTTAGATAAGCCACGTTCTTCTCCTTGGGTCCCAAAACTCGGTCAAAACCTTTCCAATAAATCCCCATTTTGTTTATGGTAGTTTGAGTTCACTTTCTGTCATTGGCCACCGAAGATTCCTAAGTGACACAGTGTGGGGCACTGACCCCACCCCGGAGCCAGCCAGCTGCCTTGCAGGACTACACCGGTGAAATTAGTCAACCTCATGCAATCCTACAAAGAGCTTGTTGGCCCGCAAAAAAGAAAGAAATGTAAGGAAATGAGGTCTCACAACCATGCTACTTATTTCAGAGTCTCCTTGTGTTTCCTTTTTCTTTCTTGATGTCCTGTTCACAACAGAGGAAAGTCCCTCATGCTAGGCAACAGTCCAAATCATGGACTTCTTTCTGTAGGCCACAGGGAGAGAAACTCGGAAGGGCCAAGAGAGTTACGTCTGCTTATTTTGGTTGCTTTGAGTCAAGCAGCAAAGGGATTTTCCAGTCGAACAGTCCCCTGAGCGCGGCAGGAATGTTTCATGATCCTGTCACGCTTCCCTCTTCCCATTCACAGCCCAGGCCAATCATCCGGTAAATACCTGAGAAGGTTGCCTTTGTATACGCTTCCTGGTTAAATCAAAACAGCTTCCAAAACCTAGACATGGGAAAACTGGATGAACCCCTCAGTCCTAATTTCGGTCTGATTCACAAACAACGGCTAAATATAGAAAGACTCTACCCATTTGAGGCCAACAAAGAGTGTCCAGAATCTGCTCTTGGAACCTCTGTATCACGTGGCAGCCACTGATGTTCCAGCCCAGAGGGAGGGGACTTTCCCGCCAGAGTGGCCATCGCTAAGCAACATCAACCCAATGACCATCGGCCTTGGGACCACCATGATACTCCTTGCAATTTTCTTGAGGATATTCCAGAAGGGAAAGCCACAGGGCTTAGATTTTAAGTAACTAGAACAGATGTATAGTGTAAATTCCTTAGGGTCAGGATCCCTATTGGGTTTAGTGTTTTTCCCCTCTAGTATCTGCTATATCAGGATCAGATAAATCATATGTAGGGCCCACTTCAAAATGAAAACACAGGGCTGCTGGTTCAAAAATTAAGAATTGCAAGAGCATGACAGCAGAGCAATAAACCAAGTGCTGGGCCCTGTGTGATCGTCCAGGTTGCTTACAAGCTGTAGCCAGTCTTGTCCATAGCACCCTGGTCATGATTTGTGCAGCATAAATGCTTATTAGTGAATCAATAAATTGAATAACCAGGACCAGAATTAGAAGGGCGGGGGCAAGACACCTCTGCTTCAAGCAAACAACCCACCCTTTCTCTTTCATGCTTCTGCTGGGAACTCTGATAAGAAGGGGTTCCACTGTAGAAGTTTGAGAAACACTGCTCCGTAGAAGCATCTTTGTAGGATTTAGAGCACAGTGTCACTGATAACCAGGTCCTCACTTCATCAATTCAGGTATGGAGTGAATAGACAAAACCATCAAGAGAAGATCAGAGGAAAGGAAAAACAAAAAAACCACCAATGTGTGAAATTTAAATCTCTTCTAGAACGTGCTGTCTCCTTATAAATTATCTACAAGTTCCCGGGCTGCCCTGCCCATCCCCTATGGTAGACCACCCCTTATCAATGCTATTTTTTTTATCTCTCCCAATTTGTTCACATCTGCATATTTACCCATAGTCTCGGTTCCTATTTATTAGTCCGTCACATCAAAGTATCTGCTCTTGGATCACCTTCTGAAAACGTTAGAAGAAAGTAATCGGTCTTTAAGGAAGGTGTTAAACACTGGTAGGATGCTTGCAATAACCTTGGTCTGCTCTTTGAAAGCAAAGAATGGGGATGCTTACCCAGCATTTTCTGAGAAATGAGTGTAAATTGCAGGAAACAGTGTGTAAATTAAAGGAACTGCCTAATATAATTAGCCACACAGGAAATGTAATGGGTCTGGAAAACAAAAGTGTAATTTATGAGGAAATATCAATTGGAATAATGTAAATAATGGGTCTTTCACTGCGGTTCCTATTGCTTGTGGAACTAAGGTAGTCATTAGGCAAGGAAGCGCTTATCAAATTCTAAAAAGGTTCTCTAAAGCTATGACTTTAGAATGTCATATTACCTTCAAGAAAGATCCTTAATTAATGGTGGGGCTGTTGTAAGATGTATAATGGGCCCGGCTGAGTTTCCCCATTCTTCCCACTGTGCTGACTACACCCATAAAATATGGCCTAGCTCTTGGCCAGGATCTTTGGGAAAGCTTTTTGTAGTGGGCCTTTCATTTGATGGTGAACCGCTCCACTTTTGGCTCACATTTCTTACAAGATTTTCCTCTGAGGTGGGCAGACACCGACAACATTGACTCTTTTAATATCATCCACCTGAATTACAATTATTACTGGGGTTCTCGATGCCTCTCCATGAATCAGTTTAGCCTCTAGGAAAAAAAGTAGATACTAAGTTCAGTGGCTCACTGCATAAATGGAAACATAGCCCAAACCTCTAAATAATGATCAAGCACGCGGTGCCTGGGTGGCTCAGTCAGTTGAGTGACCGACTTTGACTCGGGTCATGATCTCATGGTTCGGGGGTTCGAGCACTACCTGGGGCTTTGCGCTGATAGCATGGAGCCTGCTTCAGAGTCATTCTCTTCCCCTCTCTTTCTCTCTTTTTCTCTCTCTCTCAAAAATGAATACACTCTTTCTTTTAATTTAAATAATAGTCAACCATATAAGCTTTAACTGAAGCTCATGCAACAAAGACCTTTTCTAGGTAAAAAAACAAAATGTAACTTGCATATTTTTAGTGTATTTTTCCCCGTTGTTACCCTGATTGCCATAATTCTACCTTTATAGTAGAGCGACTGGCTGCCATAACCCAGAAAACAATGGTGATGAAATGCAAGGCCTCTCAATATCGGTACCTCTGAAGTTCTTTATGTCTTCGATTCCAAATGACAGGGAATTGGACAAATCATGAAATACAGCAGGAGACAACATGAGCAATAGGTGTATCTTACACCTCTACTTCTGTTCCATCTGTTGGCCCTTGGACTAATAAATCTGCTAATTCATACAGCGATAGCCACTGCCTGACCGTCCTGCATTCTGTTACTCTTGTGTCTGCCTGCGGTGGAGATCTCAGTCTTCACACTCCCAGACTTGTGAGGTGCCTGCCTCCAGGGGCCTCTCCCACCATGGCTCCAGCCCACCAGCCCACTCTCCTCTGGTAGGACAAGTGTCTGCAGAGGACATCTCCTGCTCCATATGGGGCTTTCCTCTCTGCTCCCACCTCCACAGGGCAGCCTGAAGGGCTCAGGAAGAAAAATTCTGCCTCCTCCAATGCCATCACTCTAAACTCCTAAAACAAGCACTGATTCGTTCTGAACAACTCAAAAAAAGACAATGGAAAAGTACATTCTAGAACGTTTTTCTATTCTTCAGCCAACAAATGGTCAAAGGTTAGAAGTTCAGTTCACCAGAACTTTCTAGTCTCATCCATGGGTCTTTTATGACCCTGTTAAGGAGGGGTGATGGGCTTCTTGGTATTAACAGTGGCTCTAAAGGTAGAGGTAGTGACATTTATTTCTACACAAAGAAAGAAAAAAAATAGCCTCTTCCTTATTCTTATTTCTGGCCATCGCAGATATCCTTCTTTATAATTACTTGGGCTATTGCTATTGTAGCCATCATTTTCACTATTTACTATTATGGGTATTTAGAGGCTCATAAAAATGTGAGCTTCCTCAATGCTTAAACAGCACGAGAGATAAATCAGAGGCACAGAGCATTGGCTGACACTGGATGAAACCTGACTGGGAACAGCTGGATTGCTCTCTTGACTAAATATTTACAAAAGGCATGATTATATCACTGAGCGACACTGTGCGAATATAACAATTTATCAATCATCTTGTTTAACAGCAATCCCCACAGGAAGGGCTACATTCCCACTTAACAATAAGAATCTACTGGATGCTAATTAATTTACTTCTTTTCACTTAAGGTTATTTCAGACACGTATGCCCTTGTGCTTTTATAACAGCACATTTTACACGGAGACCAAGTAAATGTTGTATAGGCCAAAAAAAATAATAAAAGGGAGGGTCAATGTTAACTCTAAATCTTGGCTCACAGTCCATCTTCTGGGGTTAGAATAGAGAAACGTGGACACGTTAAGGCGTATTCTAGGGATCCGGCTGCAGATGTTACTGCTAATTCTAGAGAATATGAGAAAAATGAAAGGACAAAGGCTGGTTTCCTCTTGAATTTGAATAAGGAAATGTTAACCAGTTGTTGTTTACCACACAAGCGGTCATGGGGAGGCAGGCCCATCGTTATCATTCAGAGCACAATTCTGTCCAGTGACAAGCATTAGTAGAAGGAAGAAGAGCATGGTTCCTGTCCTTGGGTGCCCTTCAGCCTCAGGGGAACAACTGGTGGGCTCAGCCCAATTTGTATAATATCACACGGAACACAGATGTAAAGTCCTGCAAAACCAGTTAGTAGAGGAATTCTGGGAGGATGGCTGTGGTGTCAATGGCACAGTTTTGGACCTTCCAGAATTGTGACGTAAAACAGAGCATGTAGATGGCACAACTGAAACACATGGACCACATCTGTGACAAAAGTAGGCAACAAGATTTCTTTACAAGTCCCAAAATATAAGTGGATATTGCTAAAGTACTTAATGCCCCAATACCTGAGCGTTACTGGCAACTGCGAGGTAGAATCCAAGGGAAGGATTTAGAGCAAGCCTGTGAGCAGGAGAAGAAAAACAAAACAAAACAAAACAAAAATGAAAACAAAAACGAAGGTGAAAACAAAAATAACCGACAGGTGTATCCGGGAAAGTGTGGTGGGCAAATCTGAGAAGAGCAGCTGAATCTGTGACTAGAAGGTTGAAGATTCTCCAGCCATCTGGTCCCTCTGAACCCTCCAAACTGACTAGCAAACTAACAAAGTCTCCTTCCAGGAAGGGGCCCCATGAGGAGACAGTCAGGAATGTAACCAAAACTGAGCAGGATAGGGATGATAGAGGCAAAGAAAAGATAAGATACAGAGAAAAGTGGGACAGAGATGAAGGGAAGAGAATTGTGAAATCTCAGGAAGCAAGCTGTCACTGTGTTTTTAACATTATATAAAAACACCATAAGAGGGAGCTCCACAAAGTAAGCAAAACTCTATGAACTCAGCCTCCATCTAAAAATTCAAGAGAACTAAATTCGCATTAAAATGAGGAATAAAAAATATATATAGGTCAATTCCCATACAAAGTGACTATCAAAAAATAAAATATGTATCAGAACATCACTACAAACAACAAAAACATCCCAGAAAGACATACTAAACACACACACACACACACACACACACACACACACACACACACACAACCTTGCAATATACTCTTTCAAAACAAACTAAAGGCTTTAAGAAAATGATACGAGACAGGAAAGAGCAACGAATTAGAATTAGAAAAACTCAAAAATGTAGGGACAAAACTTAAGAAAAACTTACACATAAAATAATCACTAGAAGACTAAATTATAAGGAACACAAGAGCAAATAAAGGTAATAACATAGTGACTTCAGACAGTAAAAAGGAAGGAATTTAAAAAAATAAATTTGTAAAAAGATTTTAATAGGATCAAGAGAAAATGACAAATATTGGAGATAAGCAAAGAAAATCTAACATATCGATATAGTAGTCCCTGAAAAAGAAAACTGAATCAAGGGAGCAGAACAAATCATAAAAATTATAACTAAAAAAAAAAACAAAAACAAAAACAAGAAAAGCAAAACTTTTCTCAAATTAAAAGAAAAAAAGTGTCAGACCACATATTGAAAGAGCTCTTTGAATTCTTGTATCCTTGAGACTACCCCAGAATGATCAACACCAACATGTATTCTAAAAAAAATACTGGACTTTAAAGAAAAAAGAAAAAAAATCATTTGGACATTGGATAAAAAGAACTTGTGATTTATAAAAGAATGAAAGTGGGTTTTCAGTAGACTATTAAATACCAACTCTTGTTCCAAAAGAAAATAAGGAAATATATTTCAGATACTCAGGGAAAGAAAATATGAGCTCAAAATTTTATACCCAGCACACCTGGCCTTCAGGTAAAAAGTGCTCAAACTCTTGTTAACATGCAAAACTCAGAGAGCTTTGTTTCCATGAGCCTATCCTAAGGAATCCATTATTTCTAATGAATTCAGACAGACAAAATGACTAGAAGGGCATCAACAAAAAGAATTGTGATGAGTATTAAATACATAGTTAACTGTAGAACTAAGGCTAAAAAAAATAAAAGGGAGAGATTATAATATGTAATAGCTAAATGATATGGTAGTATGGATATAGCACAGTCATTTTTAAAATGGGAGAGGAGTGAAGATAGCATATTTCCTATAAACTGGAAGAAATTTATAAGTCTCTGCATTCAGAGACCTGAGAAAACTCAGGATTGATTCCTTTGAAAAATTATAGGTGCTCTTCCATTCTTTCATTAGGAAGAATACAATGTCTGCCTGCTTTTTTTGTTCTTTTTAATAAAAACTTTATTTAATATTTCTACTGGGGCACCTGGGTGACTCAGTCAGTTAAGCATCCATCTTCAACTCAGGTCATGATCTCGTGGCTTATGAGTTCCAGCCCTGTGTTGGCCTTTGTGCTGACAGCTCAGAGCCTGGAGCCTGCTTCAGATTCTGTCTCTGTCTCTCTCTGCCCCTCTCCCACCTGTGTTCTGTCCCTCTCTCTCAAAAATAAACAAACATTAAGAAAATACTTTAACTACTTTTAATAATTTTACTTATTTTTATTAATCAAAATTGGTGATATACTGGGGTGCCTGGGTGGCTCAGTCGGTTAGCATCTGACTTAAGCCCAGGTCATGATTTCATAGCTCATGAGTTTGAGGCCTGTGTCAGGCTCTGTGCTGACAGCTCAGAGCCTGGAGCCCGCTTTGAGTTCTGTGTCCCTGTCTCTCTCTGCCCCTTCCCTGCTTGTGCTCGCTCTCTCTCTCTCTCTCTCTCTCTCTCTCTCAAAAATGAATAAACGTTTAAAAAAATTTTTAATTAAAAAAAAATTGGTGACATACTATTAGCATTGTTACTCCTATACTTTGTGTGTGGGTGATATGAGATTAAGCAAACAAGTAATTATGGGATCTTCTAATTCCCTCATTCTGTGTCCTTCTTGACATAAAAGAAAGAAGATACAGATACAATGTACATCCTGCTTAGGTAAAAATCCCATAGTACTAAATTTGAATTGGAGGTATCAGTGGTATTTTATTTTTAATCATGAGGTATTTTATTTTTAAATATGCATATGCTTGTGTTTATTTCCTAGATCTATCCACTGGAAAAGCCTAGGGAAAAAACGAGCAATCCAGTAACAATGAGTATTGTGGGTTCCTAGATGGCAGCCTTGAAATGTCATTTCCCATCATTTAAAAAGTGGAAGGGGAGGGGTGCCTGAAACCAATGTAATATCATCAGTCCACTATACTTCAGTTAGAAAAAAACATTAAAAAATAAAATAAAAATGAAAAGATGGGGGGAGGGCTTCTTGGGGCAGTGGGTGGGACAAGAAATGTAAGGATAAGAAGATAAGTCTAGTATATCCTAACATACCAGATATCAAGAATACATTCAAGGCCTGTTTGAGCTTTAGTAAGAATTAGAATTGCAATGGATTGAAATTTAACATACATATTTAAATCCACACTTTTAGAATAATTTTTTAAGTGGTCACTTTCTGAAGATGGCAGAGAACCAATGCATAATCTCAAAAACTGGGTAAATAAAAGGACAAAATCAAGAACTTATACTGTCTTCTCTGTCTGAATGATACCTCTGGGTAACCAATAGCAGTTGGGATGGGGGGAGTTATGCTATAAAATTATTCCAGCTAATATATAAAAATAAAATGGTAGAATTAGAACACCACCATTCGGCAAGCACTATAAATTAATGGATCTAGGCATTGAAGATGAGCAGTTGCTAACATCAAAAAAAAGTGAAAAGCGGGCATTGTGTTCCTCCTGATGAAAATCACAAGGTCACCAATAGTCTTGTCGAAGAGAGCAAACCAGAGTCTCAACCAGCCTCCGTATTCAGCTGCCAATGTGCAGAGAACACACAGGATAGAAACACATATCAAAACGTCCCATGCATCTACAAGCACCAAACCTTAACTCTGGGAAATTCAAATGGCCAAGTTCCTTAACATATAAGTTTTAAAGAAAATAAAGGGATATCGGGCAATCTATAATTACAAAATTAAAAATATATATGTCAAATAAATGCTGTCTCGGATGCATAGTTGAATGGCCAAACCATTTTAAAATGCAAGGAAGTGACTACTGTAAAGAAGTCAGGGTAGGGGCGCCTGTGTGGCTCAGTCCGTTGAGCCTCTGACTCTTGATTTCAGCTCAGGTCACGATCTCATGGTTTGCGAGATCAGGCTCCACATCAGGCTCTGCACCAACAGCACGGAGCCTGCTTGAGATTCTCTCTCTCCCTCTCTCTCTCTCTCTCCCAAAATAAAATAAACATTAAAAAAAAATAAGAAGAAGCAGAAAAAGTCAGGGTAGTGGCTGCCTTGGGAGGGAGTGGACAGTGACAGAGATAAGGCACATAGAGGCCCCTCGGGGTGTCTGGCAAAGTTCTATTTCTTGACTTGCAAGGCATTTACAAGGGTGTTTGTTCACTTCATAAAATTCCACTAGGCTACATATTTGTTGTATGTGGTTTTCTCTATCTGTGTTCTGTTTTGCAATGACCAAGGTTAAAAGACAACCATAATCCCAGAAAAAAGGGTATAAACACTATTATTATGTAAAGAATGTGAGCCTTTGAATCAGACAGGTCTAGATGTAGGTCCTACTTTGCCACAAATAAAACTGTGGGATCTCTGACCTCTCTGAACCTCAATTTCTGCTTTCAAAAGGTAACGACAGAACCTAAAAGTTCCAGCTATCTACTAAGTATTCAATAAATACTAGTTTTATCATTTTTTTCTCTTTCCTCTCTCTCCCTCCTTGTTGAGTGTCTGTTGGAATAATCAGCAGGGCTGAAACCATGTAGGATTAGTCAGTGAAAACTTCAGGAGGATCCGTGGAGGAATCCAGAGCGGAATTTTTTTTTTCCAGTGAAAGAGATGGGATATCCACCAGAGAACGTGAGCGGTAATCCAGGTGGGAGGGGAGGGAATACAGAAAAGGGCAGTTGGGTTATACGAAAGGGAAGTCAGAAAGGAGGTTTGCCTGATGAGGTGACAAGAATGGAGGTCACCCACGTAACTACCCACAGAGGACGGGCGGTAACAGATGAGTGAAGCAGACTCCTTGCCGATAAAAGCAGCACAGGGTCAGCAAGAAATCGCAACTGACCTTCAGACTCAGCCTGAAACAAGAGGGCGTGGGTGGGTGCTGTACACGGAATGCTGGTACCTCCCCCCAAATTCGTATGTTGAAACCCTAACCCCTCTTCATGTGATGGTATTAGGGGGTGGGACCTTTGGGAGGTGGTCAGGGTTGGATGGTTCACGAGGGTGGAGCCCCTATGATTGGGATTAGCGCCCTTCTCGGAATCACAGAGAGTTTACTTCCTCTCTGCTCTTTTCCAGGTGAGGCTACAACAGGAAGTCAGGGGTCTGCAACCCGCAAGTGGGCTCTCACCAGACCCTGACCACGCTGGCTCCCTGGTCTCAGATTTCCAGCCCCCAGAACGGCGATAAGTAAGTTTCTGTTGTTGATAAGCCACGTATTTTGTTTCAGCAGCCAGAACTAAGACAGTGGGGATTTTAAGACTTTCTAAACTCAAGTTTAAGCATGGTTTCTTTTTTTTTAATTTTTTTTAACAGTTATTTATTTTTGAGACAGGGAGAGACAGAGCATGAACAGGGGAGGGTCAAAGAGAGGGAGACACAGAATATGAAGCAGGCTCCAGGCTCTGAGCTGTCAGCACAGAGCCCGACGCGGGGCTAGAACTCACGGACCGCGAGATCATGACCTGAGCCGAAGTCGGCCGCCTAACCGACTGAGCCACCCAGGTGCCCCAAGCATGGTTTCTTAAAAGCTTGTGGACTACCAGAATATATACTCTGTAAGTACATTAGTCCTTCGAAGCTAGGGAAAACAGCAAGACACGCCCACATTAGAACCGTGTTGTATACCCCGAGATCACTCTTGACGCTGAGGTCTTCTTTCACAGAGCATTGGCACGTTAAGGAGAAGCCTGTACACCCACAGCCAACCAACCACAGGAGAGATATAGCATAAATATACCAAGATCCTAAAACCCCCAAACTACAAGTGGCAATGTTTACTGGAAAATAAATATGGGTCCATGCAGCAATACTTGGTCACGTTTACACTACTGCGGGCCTAATGAATGCTTTTCTTCACTGGGCTTTCTCTTCAGAAGTTTATTTATTTCCTCTAACACCCATCCAGGTGATTCCTATATCCTATGAATAATCAACACATAAGCTTGTACTTAGAGTGAGAATAAAGGAACTGACATGGAAAGGTGGCCTGTTAGATACCAGTGGTGAGACAAAATCCAACCCAAGTGATGCGACAACTGGAAAAAAGTCAGATCTGTCCAATTAACTCAACTAGTTATACATAATGCTAACACCGCACTCCACATAGCTCTCACGGTGCATCAGGCACTGTGCTAAGTACTTCCTTGCATTACCTCCTTCACGCACACTTCTCTGAGGTACAAACGATTATAAGCCAGAGGAGAACTGAATTCAGAGGTTGTGTAGCTTGGCCGAGATCATGCCATTAGATTCCAACCTATGTCCTCTGTGACCAAAGCCCGATTCTCTGTACTCTCTCACGTAGCTGTCGAGGAAACCTGCATCGTGTTAACTCAGGTTGTTGTTCTGGTTCTCCTTCTGTTGTTCTCAGGTTCTGTTCTGGAACTTTGCTTCCAAGAGTTCTGGGTTAAAGGGTGCCATCTGGATGTTCTTACGGCAGAAGCATCTGAATCTGAGGGGACCCAACGAACCACCCTAAATCCGGCTGAGACCCTGGGACATCCTCCAGGCCACCGCCTGTACCACTAACCACAGGGAGGGAAGGAGCACAGAGAAGCTGTGACCAGAGCTGGGAGCTGGGCACAAACCCCATCCAGCTATAGCACATACTAGCTATGATACGGACAAGTGGCTTCACCTCCCTGATTCTGTCTCCTTACGGGTAAAATAGGAGTCTGAAATATCTCACCGCACAATGGTCTTTGGGGAGATTGAATGAGATAATGCGCGTGCGACAGCCTACAAACGCTCAGAGTTCATCTTCCCCCATCCTACGTCCCCACCAGCATGTACTTCACCCTCATGTACACACGACGTCCGGCCCCCACTGGCGTGTTGTCTGAGCGTGAGGTCACCGTGATGTTTTGTTTGGTTGTGCTCCTTGTGAAGCATCCACGTGTCGCCCCAGGTGGAACATATCTGAGAATACGTGTCCCCACAGCATTTTCAAAAGTGGCCCAAAATGGCCAGCAGAATCCATCCTGGAAAGATTCTCACTCCCCAAATAAGTCCCAGGCATAAGAAGACACAGACTGTTACAGACAGACTTCTGCAAATGCCGTCTGGAGAGTGTGCCTTTGAACAAGAAAACCGAGCTAATTCAAAAAGGGTCTCCTGCCTCCTACAGTAGAACGGAAAAGAGAAACCTCGGCCACTCAGACATTTCTCTTGGCTTCCTTCCTGCCTGGGCTGGGGGAAAGAGGCATTCAGGAGAGCCAAGCATTTCTTTGTTCTGTGCGGGGCCCCCAGCTGAGGAGAAGCCACATGTGAGGCTGAGAAGGGGCATAAACCACCCGGTCCTGGGTCCTGCCCAGGGTGTGCCTGGCACACAGACCCGGTGATTGGCCAACACCCACCTCTCAAAGACCACGCGTTCTCGAACGGAGTTTGACCATCTCAGGGAAAGAAAGGGGGACGTTAAGTGCTGTTTCAGGTGTCTGCTCTTCTACTAAAAGCCTTTGCAGGAGGTTATTAACTTCAAAGGAAAACTCCATTTATCCTCACTCCTTTCCCCTTGAACCTCAGACAGGCCCACACTGGAACTGTCTACGTCACGGAGAGCCCCTGGAGGGCGGCCAAGGCCCCGGCTCCCACCCCCCGGTGCCAACTGACTTTCAAACCCATCCTAGAAACAGAAAGGGGTTTCCCCCCCCCGAGGCATATGAGTTCTCTGGGTAAAAATACAATTATTTCTCATCTTCTTATAGGTAAAGATCTAGAGCAAAAGAAACAGAAGTTAATAAACTATTCTCCTAATATTTTAGCTTCTCGGGTCTTTAAATGACAAAACTCCATCTTGGTGACAAGATTCTGAACCCCGATAAAACTTCCTCTCAAACTCTTAGTGCTTATAACCAATAAAGGATATTTTTTAAACAGTTAAACGATAATGCGTTACAATTCTTAACCTGATTTCACTGAGGAAAGGGTATATGTTCATCATTTCCCTGTCTCTCTATTTGTGTGTGTGCATAAATTTAAAGGATGTTCCTTAAAAATAACAGATCTATCACAGTACTGGTTTGGAGTCTCTTTTCCCTTTAAAGGGCTGTTCAGTCTTGGCCGATCCCGATTTCACTTCGAAGCAACGTGATGCCAGAGTGTCTGTCTCGTCCCTCCTAACTCCTCAGCAGCTGTGACCTAGATCCACCGATCTCTCTCTCCCTCTTTCCCTCTCTCCTCCCTCCCCCCTCCCCCTTCCCTCTCCCCATCTCCCCATTTTCACCTATTCCCAAATCTCCCCCAGATGTTCTTGAACTTAACTGTTTCTCATAGACAACACCTCAGAACGGCCTTGGCTGCATTGCTAATGCTCTGCCACCTTCCCCAAAGCCGGTTTGGGACTCATTCCCCACAAGGCGGTCACTAGGTGGTACCAGTCCCATTGTTCCACGGAGCTGGCAGAAAGCCAGTGAGTGGGCTACGTCCCAGGGCTCACGTCCTTATAGGCCCTTCTGAAGAATGTGGATTTTAGAGGGTGGTGGTGTGGGGCATGTTGCACCTTACAGAGGTCCCAAAGAATCGGCCGAGAGATAAACCCGGGAAGGGTGCCACTGTGACAAGGCTGAGGGCTCGAGGAGTCCCGCCAGGGGGGTGAGTCCTCTGACCCCGGTGGCTGTGCCACTGGAGAGAAGGAGCCCGACCCCAGTTCCCTCAAGAGTCCCTCTGTTGCCCTCCCAGGACTTCCTGGTGTGTGTGGAAGGAAGTGCATCCCAGACCCTGGAGGTCCTACCCCCCGTGGGGCTTTCCTGAACCACTCCTGTGCTCTTCCCCGGCAGGATGCTGTGCACCTGCTGGTCGCACACAGGTGCTTTGGGCATTTTTTTGTATCTACATCTCCCTCTCCAACCCGGACACGCCATCCTGCCACCTTCCCATTACCAGCATTTTTTCCAGTTATGCCAAAAGGAAAGGATACTTCGAAGCCTGCGTGGCCGGGAATGGTCAGCTTCCACGCGCAAGCCCCTCAGAGGAGCCCTGGCGTGTCCCATGTACACCGTTAGACATCTCTGGGACTCCAGCCGCGGAGGCCACTTGTACAGATTCTTCAAAACAAGCCAACAAGATGCTGAATTACAGCGAAAGCCACCCCATCTCTCTGCTCCTTGACATCGCTACACTATATATATTAATGAAGTGTGTCCGATTGAAAATTCAAAACCAAATATATTCGTTAACAGTCTAAAAATAGATTCTTCCCTCCATGATTTTAAAGCCTTTAGGCTCTCTTTCCAGTGCTGATTATCTTGGTTTTGCTACAACCAAGATATAAACATGAGATATAAAAACAAGAAAAATAATCTTTTAAGGTTAATAGCTTTGAACAATTAGTATAAATAATCACACTTTGATATTTTCTGCAATATTAATTTTGAAACTGAGCATACTATTTTGCTGAGCCAGACACGAAGCTGACTAGGAATTACTTTTCATCCTCATTTCATCCAAGGAATTGAATCTGTAACATTAATCGTGTTACTTACTGTCAGACCAACTGTCTGACTTAGGTCGGCACAGACCTGTCAACGGTCTCCTCTACATAAAACCAAGGAGCCCAGTTATGTCTTGCCATCTGACCAATAGCCTGCCCTCCCTTAAACTCCAAATATGCAGAAGATACCCAACAAGCATTTCTTAGGCACGTGAGTAACATAGAACAATGTTTTAGGTACTTTAAGAAACAATGCCACCCTGATGTTTTTAGCCCCAGAGCCTAACACAGTGCCTGGCCCATAGTAGGAGTTTAATACTTAACTGTGAATGTCCAATTAGACATAGGCAGCATCTACACGGACAAGTAGTCGGGACATCTAGTCACTCTCGCTCCCCTCAGCTGGGTTAACGCGGTGCCAGAGACAGGACTTTCCTTTCCAGTTTCCTCTGGGGCCAGTATGAAGCAAATGGACTCAAGTGTTGATCTTGCTCATGGAACCACGACTAAAACCCCCTTCCGAGGACCAAAGCCCAGTACTCTGCGGTTGCGGGAGCCACTTTGAGGAATCGTCTCCAACGCCTGAAGATAGGTGATGCCCCTTGGCAAAGCTGAGATGGGGGGAATTGAGGGACCACCCTGCATCCTGGAGAGAGAGGACCCGGGCAGTTAAGCACCCCAGTGTCCGCGGGAGCCAGCTGAAGCCTGACAAGTTGTAGAGACAGTGAAAGCAGTTCTCATATGTTCTAAATGCGGTGATAACAAGACTTAACACTTAGACAACCGTCCTTACTTGGCCGAAGAAATGACTCAGGGCTGCCGAGCCGACTCCAATCCAAAAGTGAATCTACTAGAAAGAAACTTTCTCAATTCTGTGTTTTCTTTAAAAGTTTGAGGCTTCTTTTATAGTTCACTAATTTTAATTGAAGTCATAATTATTTGGTTTTGATCCCACTGGCAGCTAGAATAAAAAAAGTAATTTCTAAGACTAAAATGAGGGAAAAAATTCTTTTGAGGTAACCTACTATAATCCTTTTTATTTTGGAGATATAAATGTAATCTCAGTCAGTAGCGCGAAAAATAATGTTTCTAAATTCCAATACACTAACAACATATTCATGTTAAATAATTGAAGTATTATAGTTTAGTTATTATTATAGACACTTTAATCTATTCCACATTTGGTCTCTCAACCACCCATATTTTAGCCCTATAGTCCCTGTTTTCTGTAGAGTGATGTAAATAATGAAGGAATGAAATCCTTAATGCATTTTTAATGCAGTATAACCATTTTCTGTAATTGGATTAGGATTACAACTCTCAAACTACTGCTAACACGTGAGGTACAAGTCAAATTAAAAAGAAAAAGAGGGAAAAGGATGAGGAAGGACACATTTACTGGTGAGAAATATCGTTTACAAAGTGGCTTTTGCACAGGAAAAAAAAAAGGTGGTATTATTTTCAAACCTAAAAAGTAATTTCTGGAATAAATTTTACCACTGAATTTAGAAAGTTTGTAAACACTTGCATCTTTAAAGCATCTTTAAAGTTATTACCAATACCTACAAAATTAGTCAAACTCCCTCATCTTTAATCTCTGGAAGATGAGGGAATCCTACAACCTCAGAAGGAATTAAAACCTGGCCAGATGGGTTTACCCTGGCCATGCAAGGATGGCTTACTATTAGGGACTCCATGATGTTGATACATCATATCAAAGATCACATAAAAAATATTTTTTAATTTACAAAAATTTTTAAGAGATCACATAGGAAAAACTTCACTAAGTACAGTCAATGCCAAAAGCCATTTGGTAAGATCCTGCCTGTGTCTTATTAGGAAAAAAAAAAAAAAAAGGAAAGAAAGGAAGGAGGGAGAGAAGGATGGGGGCGCGGTGGGGGGAGACAGGGAGGAAGGGAGAAGGAGGAATAGTGGAAGGACATATAGCCACTATAATAAAGACTGGTTGTCTCACATCATCAGCCATCATTTAACTGCAAAATACTAGATGACCCCAGATACGAACATCTGCTACCACGGTAACTACTTAATAGCCTGCTGTAAATTCGAATTAACCAATATGACATAAAACAAATAATATATAATATAATAGATATTTTGTATAGCATAATACATAACGTTATAGATAATGTTTTTATATAAGAGTAGATGACATTAATAAATAATTAACAAATTACAGTGATATAATATGATTACACATCTAAAAATACCAAGAGATGCTTATGTAAACTCTGAAAATAGCAACACTCAAGAGCTGTTAATATAACAGCTCTTATTGTATATTGATAAATATACAATCAATAGCTTGTGTACATAATAGCAATAAACAGAGCCTCTAAAGGAAATGGAAAATCATTCACAGAAAAATCCAAGAAATAATCGTGACAACAGATGTGTAGTGTTTGTGTGAAGGAAATTCAAACCTTCCCTGGTAAACATAAAAGAATTGAATGAGTAGCAGGTCACTACGACAGAAAGAGGGAGAGAAGAGAAAGGAAGGAAAGAAAATCAGGGGAAAGGGTGGGGAGAGATGAGAAAACAGAAGTCACAAATGCCATTAAAGTCAAACAGAAAGGTAATGAAAAAATTTATAAGTAAGTAGTTATAACCATGTAAAACTTTTCACAAAATATTTTCAGCATAATTTTTAAACTGAAAAAAAATGTCAATCAACCAACCAGGAAAAAAATTTCCCACAAGTTTAATAGACAAAAGTTGCAAACCTCTTAAAAGTCAGTAGGAAAAATACTAGTGCATTCCTTTTTTAGATTCAAAGGAAATGAACAGCAAGTCATAGAATGAAAATTCAAACTTCAGTGAGATTGAAGGATATAAAATCAATAGACAAAAATCCGTTCCATTTGTATACACCAATAATGAGCTATCAGAAAGAGAAATTTACAAAACAATCATATTTACACTTGCATCAAAAAGAATAAGATACCCAGGAATAAATTTAACCAAGGAGATGAAACACCTGTGCACTGAAAACTGAAAGACAATGACAAGAGAAGTTGAAGAAGACACAAATAAATGGAAAGATATTCTGTGCTCATGGGCTGGAAGAATTAATATTGTTAAAACGTCCATACTACCCAAAGCAATATACAGATTCGGTGCAATCCCTGTCAAAATTCCAATGGCATTTTTCACAGGAATAGAACACATACTCCGAACATTTATATGGAACCACAAAAGATCTGAAACATTCTAAGCAATCTTGAGAAAGAAGAGTAAAGTTGGTGGCATCATGCTTTCTGATTTCAAAATATGTTACAAAGCTATAGTAATTAAAACAATACAGTATTGTGGTAAAAACAGGTACATAAATTAATGAAATAGAATGGGAAGCCCCAAAATAAACCCATGAACAGATGGTCATTTGATTTTCAACAAAGGTGGGGCGCTTGGGTGGCTCAGTCGGTTGAGCGTCCGACTTCAGCTCAGGTCATGATCTCACGGTTCATGGGTTCGAGCCCCACATGGGTCTCTCTGCAGTCAGCACAGAGCCACTTCAGATCCTCTGTCTCCCTCTTTCTCTCTACCTTTCTCTCTCTCTCTCTCTCAAAAAGAAATAAACGTTGAAAAAAATTAAAAACAGAACTACCGTATGATATAGCAATTCCATTTCTGGGTATTTAACCAAAGAAAGCAAAACCGTAACTCAAAATATATCGGCACGCCTATGTTCATAGCAGGATTATTAACAATAACCAAGACATGGAAACAACCTAAGTGTCC
The DNA here is from genome assembly GCF_046562875.1 of Panthera onca. Lineage (NCBI taxonomy): Eukaryota > Metazoa > Chordata > Mammalia > Carnivora > Felidae > Panthera > Panthera onca. Next base: position 140,101,632 of record NC_138343.1, read on the forward strand.
ATCAGTGGATGCGTGGATAAAGAAGATGTGGAACAGATACATACATACATACATACACACCTACACACACAATGGAATATTGTCATAAAATAGAAGGAAATCTTGCCATTTGCAATATAGATGGATCTTAAAAGCACTATGCTAAGTGGAATAAGCCAGACATGAAAGACAAACACTGTATGACCTCACTTATACGTGAAATCTAAAGAACAAAACAAAACAAAAAAAAACAAGCTCATGAATATAGAGAATAGACTAACGGTTACTGGGGGGGGGGGGGGGGGAAGAGGGGAAAATGGGTGAAGGGGTCGAAAAGTCCAAACTTCCAGTTACAAAATAAATAAGTCATGACGACGTAATGTACAGCATGGCAACCATAGTTAATAATAGTATATTGCATATTTGAAAGTTGCCGAGGGGCGCCTGGGTGGCGCAGTCGGTTAAGCGTCCGACTTCAGCCAGGTCACGATCTCACGGTCCGTGAGTTCGAGCCCCGCGTCAGGCTCTGAGCCCCGCGTCAGGCGCTGGGCTGATGGCTCGGAGCCTGGAGCCTGTTTCCGATTCTGTGTCTCCCTCTCTCTCTCTGCCCCTCCCCCGTTCATGCTCTGTCTCTCTCTGTCCCAAAAATAAATAAAAAAACGTTGGAAAAAAAAAATTTAAAAAAAAAAAGAAAGTTGCCGAGAGTAGATCTTAAAATTTCTCATCACAAGAAAAAAAAATTCTGTAATTATGTATGGTGACAGATGTTAACCAGACTTATTGTGGTTGTCATTTCACAGTGTATACAGATATAGAATCATTATGTTGTATGCCTGAAACTAATATAACGTTGTGCGTCAATTATACCTTAAAAAAATTAAAATTAAATTTTTTTAAATAGGGGAAGCCAGGCAGACACCACATTTACCAAGTGGTCAGAGTTAGTGTCGCAAGTCATGGGATAAATCAACATTGCATGGAAAAAAAACAAGTTCAAATTTCCAAAAACTATACTCATTAGTGATCAATGAGCATGCAAAAAATTTTCAAATTGTGTGTCACTTTACCCTATCAGGCTGGCAAAAAGTAATTAATTGTGAAATAAAACAATAATTTTAAATGCTGGCCAATGCGCATGCCATAAAACGGACATTCTCATACACCGTTGAAAAGAATGTAACGGATACAAACTTTCCAAATAGCAACTTGGAAATATGCATGGAAAGTTTTTGCCCAGTAGTTACACTTCTGCCAATTTACCCTAAGAAAATAATCACAGATATAGACAGAGATTTATGTATAGGAGTGTTAATTATGCATTATTTATAATGGTGAAAAATTGGGCCCAGTCTAAACAGAGAAGAGTTAAATGTATTATGGCACATATTGATGATATAATGGAATATAAGTAATATAATAGAGCCGTGAAAATTCATCCTTCATGAGACTATATAACGGATCGCTGAAAATATGTTACACAGTGTATGGCACGCAATTTTGTAAGCAGACGAAATACACAGACACACAAACACACTAAGTGGAAAGAATTGCACTAAAAGGTAAACAACAACTATTTCTGAGTAGTTGGATCATGGATGACTTTCACTTTTTCCCCAATAGTTCGCCATATTTCCTAAATTTTCTGAAATAAATATATGTTACGTTGAAAACACTACCGTGAGTTAATAACCAATCAGTGCTTCTCTGTGCCAAGGGCTATTCAAAATCTCTAGTATGTATTATGTCATTTAATTCTCTCAGTAAATCTGCGAGCTAGATAATGATTGTTATTCTTCTCATTTTACCAATTCAAAATCTAAGGCCCAGGAGGGGCGCCTGGGTGGCTCAGTCGGTTAAGCGTCTGACTTCGGCTCAGGTCATGATCTCGTGGTCAGTGAGTTTGAGCCCCACATCAGGCTCCGCTCTGTGCTGACAGCTCACAGCCTGGAACCTACCTCGGATTCTGTTGTCTCCCTCTCTCTCTGCCCCTCCTCCACTCAAGCTTTGTCTCTCTGTGTCTCTCAAAAATGAATAAACGTTAAAAAAAAAAAAAAAAAATCGAAGGCCCAGGAAGGGTTAGTAACTTACCCAAGGTCACGCAGTAGTAATTGGTGTGGCCAGTAAGCTGTAAGTGACGTAGGCAAACCCGGGCCCTGTGATTGCCAAATGTACACATTTAACCATCAGTCATATCAGAGATTACCAAACTTTCTGGTATTGGATCCTTTTACGCTATTGAAACCCCCAAAGGAATGTTGTTTATGCAGATTATTGCTATTGATATATGTAATAATACCATTCATAATGTTTAAAGCTGAGAAATGCTTAATTCATCTAAAAATAACAATGAAAACCCATTACATGTTAATACAAATAATACACTTTTATTAAAATAACTCTATTTCCAAAACAAAAAAAAAAAAATGTAGTGAGAAAAATGGTATTATTTTATCTTTCTGAAAATCTTTTCATGTCTAGGTTAACAGAAAAGAACTATATACCTATATATCTGCTTTTGTGCTTAATTTACTTCAGTGTTACATGTCATGTAGCCTTTGGAAAACTCCACTGTCAATTCATGAGAGAATGAGAGTGAAAATGGCAAGTAACATCTTAGTTTTATTGTGATAATGATCTGGACTTTGTGGACCCCTTGGAAAGAGTCCCAGGGAAACCCAGTCCTCTACACTGAGGTTTTTTGGGGTTTATTTTTAAGTTTATTTTATTTATTTTGAGAGAGAGAGCATGTACACGAGCAGGAGAAGGGGAGAAGGAGGGAGAGGGAGAGAGAGATCCCAAGAGAGAATCCCAGCACAGAGCCTGACACAGGGCTCAATCTCAGGAACTATGAGATCATGACCTTACATGAAATCAAGAGTCGGGTGCTTAACCAACTGAGCCACTCAGTTTAAGAAAGAAAGAAAAAAAAAAGGAGGTAAAGGGGGAAGAGGAGATGGAAAAGAAGAAGGACGAGGAAAAAGAAGAAAGAAGGAGGGAGGAGGAGGAGAAAGAGAAGAAGGAGGAGAAGAAGAAGGGGGGAGGGAGAGGAGGAGGAGGAGAAATTGACTAGCACTTACTCTGCACCAAGCACTCGTCACTTCAGGTTCTCAAAGGGCACCAGCACAACAGTGGAGGGATAGAGGAGGGAGGGGGACTTTGCTCCCGCCTTCATTAACCCACAGCAAAATCACCTTCTAAGATGCCAGTCACTGCCAATCCACTGGCTGAGCTGCAACCAAAATTTGGATCCAACTAGAGTTCTGGAACTCTGTTGACCTTGGACACATCGGATCAAGAAAGACAGAGACAGGAAACTGGGCATGCCCTGTAGAGACACCAGCTCCAAGGAGCCCACCCTGCTGTAGACAAGGAGAGGAAATCCATGTAAGAAGCCAGATCACTGCATCATGAGTAACTTCCAATAAGTCCCCGGCTCATCCATTCATTCAACCAATGTTTATTTACCAGTCACTAGTTACAGTGTCCTGCTTGATGCTAAGGCTACAAAGGGGAAGGAAAACAATCTCTTACTCATTGCCTGGTTCTTAGTGTTAAACACCTTCCACATGATAGGTGCTCAATAAATGCAGATGACAGATGGACGGGTGGCCATATGTCTGGATGGATGGAGAAATGGCCCAGTAACTGCCCTTAAGCAGCTCATAGTCTATTCAAGGAGATAGACATAAACAAAGAATCACAATGCCTTGCAGCCAGGACCCTGAAGACTCTGAGAGAAGGCAAATAGAGGGAGGTACAGGAAGGTAGGCTCACTTCCGGGGGGAGAAGGAGTACTGGCAGGAGCCAGGTCATGGTTGGAAGCCAGGTCCTGGCAGGATATGCAGATATGTGGGTCATGACGAGAGTCCAGCCCCTAGATCTGGGCGTGGCATCATGGTGTGGTTACAGGACCAGCCCAGAGGCCTAGTTACCAGAACTTGGTAGAAGATTGAAGAATCACGAGCAGTAAATTCAACTTGATCTGATGGTGAGTTTTATCTGGATGCCTGAGTCGGGCTCTTCACAGGCCCTCAGCATGGTTTCCCAAGTCAAGGACAGGGTTCAGCCCGCAGGGGACTGCCACATGGCCACGGCAACAGGGAAAGAAGGCTAGTGAACAGCGACCTGACAGAGATTTTCTTCTCCCACCCAGCCACCCTCCTCCCTCTGGACGAACACTTAACCACTGTTGGCATTAATGTCGAGCCATTGTTACTGTTACAGTAAATGAAACAGGTGCCCGCACACCCAGAGCCTAGCACACAGCTGACACGCCGTTACATTTTAGTCGACATCATTCATGCCCATGACAGCACTTTCCAGACACTGTAGACATACACTAAAACATTTCCTGTACTTCAAATTCCACAAGCAACCAAGGCTGTAAATCTTCTTGGAGTTGGGGTATAAATAGGATGAGAAAATGTTTGATGCTATGTGGGAAGAAGCAACATAATATTCTCAGCCTAAAAATAGATGGATTTGTTGTGACCATGTGTTTTTTTTGTTGTTGTTATTGTGTTTTGTAGAATCAGTACTCTTGCATTTCTAGGTATGGGAAAGTATTTGCAAACTGTAAATAAAAGCCAATGGGCTCAACTGCTTACCGTTACGGCACTTTCACACCAACCTTCCCAAGGTACCTCACTTAGAAACTAGAGCGGGTCGAGGGTTCACGAATGCGGTGCATTAAGTTAACTTATTTTGAACCACCACCAAAAGCAGAAACTCCCCAGCCCACTGAGGCAAAGGAAGAAAGAGACTGAAGCCATCTGAACTCCGAAAATAACTCGTGGGGTTTTGCTCCCATGTGTGTGGATAGACAGTGGCGTTATGCTGTTACATTCCAGAAACTTCTCTGGTTTGCCGTACCAGGAGAAGCACACAAGATGTTTATTTAATGGATTCACTATGATGGTAATAGGAGTTGTATTTTCAGTGCTTATAATACAGAAGATCAGTTAAAACTATGGCAAATAAATGAATTAAATAAGACTGGCGGTCAACCGAGGCAAGGAAAAACAAATGCCCCAGGCCAATCTGGTTTCTCAGATCTGAGGGCTTTATTGAACTCCATCAGGATACCTACCAAACACTGTTAAAAATTTCTAAAGAGAGAGATTAAGGTCCCATTGACTGAGAACAAGGCAATAGAGATCGAAAAATGCCCCAAGTAATAGTCATGGGCAAAACATCTTGAACTTCATTCCTGAACTCTGTTTCTTTATAAAGAAAGCCAATTCCCAGGGTATGTCTCAAAGAGAACTGGCACCAGCTAGAAGGGCTTAAGGGAGAACCTGGGATCTCTGACGGCAGGGAGGGAAGGAAGAAGAAAGACAAGAGGGACTTCTTTTCTATGCAAAATTTGAAAATCAAAGAGATTTTTTTTTCCTTTAGGGTGACCTTTGTCAGTTCTCTTTCCCAAGATAAATTTCATCACTGCTAATCTCATAAACTAATATCAAAATTAAATATGGCATACTGCTTCATATAACATTTCTGTCTATGTGGCTACTCTCAAGACTGTATATTTACGTAAGGAACTCTCACTGGGAGTCTCAACTGCACCAGATCTAACAGCCCAAATAAAGGGGATTACTGCTATTTACATACGACTTAATCACACTTACATACTGCTATCCTTTAAGTATAACTCACTTTAGGCAGATGGGCGTCGAATAAGCCGTCAGCTCCAAGATCCAAGTAAGATGCTTTCCATTAACTAAAGCCGTAGCACAGTAAACAATACTTTGGGAACCTCAGAGAGAGAGAGAGAGAGAGAGAGAGAATACATCTTCCAGAGGGCCACATTTATGGGGAGTAGGAGCATAATTTAGGCACTAGAAACATTTGGCTCAAGATAATTAAAGGAGAAAATGGGCTTGCAAAATAGATTTGATTCAGGTCTGCCTCCCAACTTGGACATGCTGTATCAGACCTAATTGAAATTGTGGGATATTTAAAGAAAAAGCTTCCTAAAAGGCACAGAAAACCACAGTAGATTTCAAAGGATTTAAGTGTTTTCCTCTATATAGAACTCCCTGGCTTATCTACTAAATTTGTAACAGTGAAACCAATTCGTGGAGGACTGAATTTTGGAATGGAGGTGGCAAACGAAGTAAGACAAAGTGGCCTTTCCAAGTAGCAGGAAGAACCTAGCCAGAAAACAAAAAATAGAATTAAACAAAGGCAAAGGGAAGCAAAAGGGAGGCCACACGGATAGAGGACAGATGAAATTATTCTCACCGATACGTGAGACATTGTGCTTCTGTCAAAATTCACAGAACTGCACAACACAAAGAGGGAACCCCAATCAAACTGTGGACTTGACTAATAAAAATGTACCCATATCGGTTCGTCGATTGTAGCAAGATAACAATAGGCAACATACAGGGGGGCTCGGGGCTCTCTACTCGATTTTTCTACAAACCAAAAACTGCTCTAAAAATAAAGGTAAGACGGAAGTCATTTTAACTTAGACGCCAAGAAAGAATCCAGATAGGAAAGAAAAAACAGTGCAAAACTCTGTTGCTGGGGTATTAAAGGTCAACGCAAGCCACAAAGATTAGCAGTTGGGCGCCCCGTGCATTGTACATAACGTTCTCCAGGCTGGTTCACTGACCCAGGGATGCAAATGTTCAGAACCAGGAGCGGTGCTGTTTTGCTGTGCACCTTTCATAGGGCAATGATAATCGTCAATGAGCTCACGTCAGAAGAAAGGAAGAAAAACTATGCCTCCCTAAGTTATTTGGAAGAGTTGCAGACTTAATACCTACCTTCCTTTGGCCCAGACACCGATACTTATATTAAGAGACAAAAAATGAAATAAGGAACATGCCTGTTTACTGGTGAAGTTGAAGACCAAATTTTGCCACATCCCCCAAATTTAAAAGGCAGCAATTTATTTTTTTTTTAACGTTTATTTATTTTTGAGACAGAGAGAGACAGAGCATGAACGGGGAGGGTCAGAGAGAGGGAGACACAGAGTCTGAAACAGACTCTGAGCTGTCAGCACAGAGCCCGACGCGGGGCTCGAACTCACAGACCACGAGATCATGACCTGAGCCGAAGTCGGCCGCCCAACCGACTGAGCCACCCAGGCGCCCCTAAAAGGCAGCAATTTAAAAGGCTGTCACCTGCCTACTGGTTTTCTGATTTTCTTACACGCTGTATAGGCTAGGCCATCATCATTGTCAATACATCACCAGGGCACCTGGGTGGCTGCCGGTTAAGCCTCCAACTCTGGCTCAGGTCATGATTTCAGGGTTCACGAGTTCGAGTGGTTTGTGGGTTCGAGACCCGCATCCGGCTCTGTGCTGACAGCTCAGAGCCTGGAGCCTGCTTCAGATTCTGTCTCCTCTCTCTCTCTGCCCCTTCTCCCCCCCCTTATTCTCTCTCTCTCTCTCTCTCAAAAATAAATAAACATTAAAAATTTTTTAATTGAAAATAGAAATACCATACGATCCAATCATTCCACTACTGGGTATTTACCCAAAGAGAACAAAAACACTAATTCGAAAATGTATCCGTACTCTTCTGTTTATTGCAGAATTACTTATAACAGCCGAGATACAGAAGCAACCTAAGTGTCCGTGGATAGCTAACATTTGTTAACAATTATAGCTAACACTGCTCGAAACAAGAGAAACAGGTAGCCAGTGAATTCTTTGAGTAATTCCTCTTTTATTCTCATTGCAGGTGGAATCTCAAAAGAATGAGAGGTATTGTTTTTTCCTTCCTCTTTCCACTCTGCCTGGACATGGAGGGGGGTAGAGTACAGGGGGCTCTAACATCCCTCCCGTTTGAGCCACAAAGAAACACAAGTCCAAATGAGCCCCCCAGCTCCCAGGCTTTCATCTGCAAATGCAGGCCTGAGAGGAGAGGACTCTCCAGGTGAGGCAGCTGGAGACAGGGGGTTGTACCTGGGGGGCAGGGGAAGGTCTACGTAAGGGGAAAGGGGAGAGGATTGAGAAGGTGGATTCCATAAGGAGCCACGGCCCGTGCACAACTCCGATGGGGCTGAACGTAGGTCCTGGAGAGGCGGATGCCTGAAGAGCTGGCGTAAGATCTCTATGCTCCCCTGACCGTAAAGAGAACGGAACCGCCAGCCTGGGCCAGGATATATCATTGGCAACGTTGAGTGGAAGGCTTTTCTTGGAACAAACTCCTCTTCTGTTCTCTAGCACCTTATATGGTGGAATTTTATATGAGTTTTTAATGGGGGAAGGCAACCAGGATCCTGCTGCAGCCGGCCTACTGGCTCACAAGAGTCGATTGTTAAATTTTGAGGAATTTTGTGAGCCAATTATGAAACACGGTCATTGTTAAAAATAGGGGCGACTGGGTGGCTCAGTCGGTTAAGCGTCTGACTTCGGCTCAGGTCATGATCTCGCGGTTGGTGAGTTCAAGACCCGCGTCGGAGCCTAAAGCCTGCTTCTGATTCTGTGTCTCCCTCTGTCTCTCTGCCCCTCCCCTATTTGAGCCCTCTCTCTCTCTCTCTCTCTCTCTCTCTCTCTGTCTCTCTCTCTCAAAAATAAACGTTAAATTTTTTTTTGCTTTAAAAACTCCCTATTTCCTACCCATTTGACTACATTTTACTATAATCTATGTTCTCGATGGCATCTTGAAGGCATCTATGTTCACTATACCTGGATGGGAGTATTTATACCACAGAAATTGGCAAACCCTACAGATCAGGGCTTAACGTATTGCTCTAGACTAGGAGTCAGCAAACTGTGGCCCACGGGCCAAATATAGTTCACCACCTGTTTCTATAAAGTTTTACTTGAACACAACCATGCCCATTCATGTATGCCTTACCTAGCCGTGAAAGTTTTTACTGCCTTTGCTGCCTTCTCTCTACGATGGTGGGATAGAATAGTGAAAACAGAGACTGTATGACCTGCAAAGCCTAAAATATTTATTATCTGTTCCTTTACAGAAAAATGTTGCTGACCCCTGATCCAGATTTAAGAAAGTGATGGAGAATTGTGGTGATCATTTCACAATATATTCAAATAGTGAATCATTCATTATATTGAACATCTGAAACCAATATAATGGTATACGTCAATTACGTCTCACTGTTTTTTAAAAAGCGATGGAGAAAATGCAAATAATGCAGATCAAGCTTAAAAATGTGTTGTGTCTGTGGACCATAGCTGTGTTTGCGAGTGGCGTAAAAAATTAAAGAAATATTCTTTCAATATTTAGAACTATTATCCAATTCAGTAAAGGAGATACATCTAGCGACCTTACAAACTAGTGCACTTCTGAAACACATCTTCATTATTTTACTGTCCTGTAACTCATTCATGCAAATAAAAATATCGACCAGCAAAAGTCAAAAGTATACTCAGAGCTCCAGTTTTTAACATCCAGCAGCAGGCATAGCACCGAATTCTCTCACTGAATTTTGGTGCAAGGTACACCTCTCTGCTAAATCTGTTTAAAAACAGATTTAAAACACACACAAGGAACCTCACATATTTCTTGTATTCAAGTGTTGTAGAGCATATTCATAACCTGCCATATATATTATGTCATTTAATAACGTGATGATTCTGGTATCATAAACCTTATTCAGTAGGTGAAGTAATGGAGAGAAAAGGTTAAGAAACATCACACAAGGTTGAAGCTAGGATTTGAACCTAATTTACTGAAAATCTGAGTACGCTTGCTTGGAAATTATCATTTTAGTAGCCATTATATGAGAGAAGACGCCATAATGTTAAAAAAAAAGCAACTGTGAACTCAGCCATATTTGCATGTACGTTATTAATGACCATATCAATATACATTTGAAAAAGTTATGTGTGAAACACTTCTTCATTCTATAGGCAGTGTTTTGAATGGATTCACAAACCCCTTGTGATAATGCAGCACTCTCATCAGAGTTCTGTGGCCAAAGGCTGGAAACTTGGGAAACAATTCCTAGAGCTTATCTTTAAGATCCTTCTTGCGGCCAGACCAGACTCCCTGCCATATACTTGGGCCCAGACTTTGTTCTCTTCCCCAGGAACAGTCCTTCTGGAACACCAGTTGGCTTCAGCAGTCTGAATTGCACGGTCTGGCCCCATGTGATGTCTTTCCTCTACGCTGGTCTTCCATGCTTTGGGGACCTTCCAGGGTGGTAGCAGGGGTGGGTGGTTGCTTGCAAAGGTTCCATGGTGACAGGGAACAGACTGACAGACTTAGACCACTGAGAACAAGTCAGAGTGACAAGAATGAAGGAGTTCAGAGAGGAGAAGCTGAGAGTCCCTGGGAACAATGCTAAGCCGGTAAGTTATACAATCTGACTTCAGTTTTGTTGATTTTTTAAAAATGATGTCACGTCTATAAATGATTGAATCCCACCACATCCTGACCTTCACCTTCTGCCCAGAGAAAACCAGGCAAGGCCCAGCCCAGACGGTGGTTTTCTCTGGGCCAAGACCAGGCTGGAGACCTCTGAGAAAGGCCAACGCCAGGGATAGGAGAGCAGAGTGACCAGAAGCTTCTACCCAAGAAGCCAAAGGTGGCAAACCTCGGGAGGCCCAGTGTGCAGCCATGAGTCCCACAGCCCAGGCTCAGCAGAGCAAGAACAGAAATTGGGGGGAAACATGGAGCGGTGGGGGCACTCAGCTAAAGGAGGCACTGTTGTTAATGGTTCCCTTTGGTGCACTGCCCAACAGCAGGGAGGGACTGAGCGAAAACAGATCATCTAAACAGCCATGCGAATTACATTTTACAGAAATCCAAGTTTTAGTTTTTCTCTTTTACTCTCTTGGGTCATTAATAGTTGTGGTTTTGATAACAACGGGCTAAAAAGAAACACATAGTGAACTCGGTAATGCTTTAAAAGTCATCAATTATTTCATTCAAGAAGGTGTATTATCTAGGGGCACCTGGGTGGCTCGGTCGGTTGAGCGACCAACTTGGGCTCAAGTCATGAGCTCACATCTATGTGAGTTTGGGCCCCGCGCTGGGCTCCTTGCTGACAGCTCAGAGCCTGGAGCCGGCTTCGGACGGAGGGGGAAATTGCATTATTCTTTATATCTGGAGTGTGTGTAACGCCAAACTCCTGCTAGGCTTACAGCCAGATCAGTAGCACACATTTCTCCGTGCAATGGTGAAGTGCAGGTGTGCTTTGCTTCACTGTAGACAGTTTGGGAGGGTGAAGCCACCCATCACCACCATCCAGGGAAAACCGAAGAAATGAGGGGAAAGGCCAGGATTCTGGGCTGCAAGCTTGAATGAGAAGAACCTTCCTGGGTTTCTTGCCCTTAATACGGACATACTTCCTACCAGAAACAAATCTACGCAAGGCACTATACCCTTCCCAGCCACGTGTTGCTTACCAAATTCCCTACTTGGCCGTTTATAATCCCAGACCCACTGTTACCATTACACTAAAAACAATTCCGAAAGAGTAGCCAGGGATCACCTCATTGCCAAATCCGCCGGCTCCTTCTAAGTTCCTATTCCCCTTAGTTTCCATAGCATGAGCCTGCCTATCCTCGTAACCAGGCCTCCGTCAAGAGAAAAAAGGAAAATGATTTGATGTCTACAATATGCAGATTGAGGGAAAGGCAGGAGGCCAAGACAACATTAGTATTTCGAGTGTGTGTGTGTCTGAAACGCGTTGCCAAAACAGAGGGAGGGAAGTTGGGAGGGGAACCATGTGGAGGGGGGAGGTGGGCTGAGCAAGCTCTCCAGGCACAGGAACCCCAATCGGGGTAGGGGCCATCTATACAAAAGAATTGCTTCAGTCCGGAAAAGCAACGCAGCCACGGAGAGAAAACAAGATGGGCTGCTGGCATTTCTGGTTCCTTCCCTCAAGTCCATTCCTGGCCACTGACAAACATTTCCTCAACGCTGCTTGCTTTCTCCAGTTTAAAACTGGCTCCTTGTTGGGGCGCCTGGGCGGCTCAGTAGGTTAAGCGTCTGACTCTTGGTTTCGGCTCAGGTCATGATCTCACGGTTCGTGCGTTCGAGCCCCACATGGGGCTCCACACTGATGGTGTGGAGTTTACTTGGGATTCTCTCTCTCCCTCTGTCTCTGCCCCTCTCCTGCCTGCTCTCTCCCTCTCTCAAAAATAAATGGACTTTAAAAAAACAGTTTCTAAAACTGGCTCCTTGCTGATTTAACTCGGAAGGCCAGTGCCTTGCTTAAAAGGCCCTGGGAAAGCCCCTAATTCTCCCACTTGGTTCCGCACGGCAGTGAGACAGCTCACCCCCTGCCCTGCTGGCCTCCTTTTCTTCCCCACTTCTCCCTCATTGCCTCCTGCGCATTCATCCCCTGCCTCTTCCTTGGGATCGATCACGTAACAGAGACCTACTTCCATTGTGCCCTCTAAATGGAGACCTACTTCCATTGTGCCCTCTACATTTGTCTAAATGTATCCTTAACCCAACCAGACAAGAGAATGAATGGTCTTACAGCAGTTTTATGATTCTCTGACACACCCTATGTATGATAAAGTATGAAATACATTCTTGGTTGGCTACTGGATTGCCTAATATGTGAAACTGTGCCTCCGTAAAACTCAAGAACCCATCACTTACAGGATCAAAAGAGTTTCTCTTTGCAGAAATGAAATTACTCATTACCTATTCTTTTCTCATTGTGGTAACATACACGTAACATAAAATTTACTATTTTAGGGGCGCGTGGGTGGCTCAGTCGGTTAGGCGTCCGACTTCGGCTCAGGTCATGATCTCGGGGTTCATGAGTTCAAGCCCCGCGTCAGGCTCTGTGCTGGCAGCTCAGAGCCTGGAGCCTCCTTCAGATTCTTCCTCTCTCTCTCTCTCTCTCTCTCTCTCTCAAAAATAAATAAACATTAAAAAAAAAATTTTAAAGAAAGAAATCAAGCCAACCAGAACAGGGGCCAGACACAAATGATCCATATTCCAGTCCTGCCTTCACCAAACTGGAACTTGTATGCAGCTTCTCAAAAGCACATCTGCTTCGGAGCATAAGGAAAACCGTGTCTGAAATAACACGGCGAGGAAACAGCTCTGCACCCAGCATGGCATGACGGCTGACGCAAACATCTCACGCAGACAGTCACCAACTCAGGGAGTCACAACTCCATCATCCCCATTTTGCAGACGAAGAAACCAAAGCTTAAAGGGCCCAAGTAATTTGTCCCAAATCACAGCCAGGAAATACTGGAGCTGAGACTCACACACTCAGACTGATGGCTGTTTGAGCCCAGATGCCCTGCCCCTTAAACACCCATCTCCTACCCGCCCCTCAACCCCGGACCCCAACCCAAAGTAGAGGGAAGCAAGGAAATCAAGTAGACAAACATAGGACCTGAGAAAAATGGTTTGTAAGATTTAAGTGAGCCGTAGCATGCTGAGAAGGTGACTTTAAAACAGCCTGAGTATATAAATTGTGATCAGACTATTAAAGTCTCTTTTAAAGAAGAACAAATGGGCTTCAAGGGTAACAGGAGGAATCTCATTATTAGATGGGTTTTCATAAAGGTTGTGAGCTCCCTTCCCCAGGAGACTTGCAGGAGGAGGAAAGGGTCGAACCTGCCTAGATCAGGCCTGCCTGGAGGCAAAGAGGTGAACCGGGGGGTCTTGGGGGACTCCCCCAGCACCAGAAGTCCCTGAGGTGAGACTTGTAAAGCTTTTGAGTTCCTAAAAGAAAGGCTGTCTAGAAACACTAGGTAAGCGTCATAAATATGCATGTGTATTTTATTCTCTGTCATCAGTTCATCCTGCTGGGTGGGGTGCATGTCTGACTCTCTCAAAATTTAAGGGGCAATGTCCCCTTTGATTCCAGGGCATTCTGCAGTGAACTAACTTTCAAACTAACTCCAACCCGCTTTCAAGCAGCAGCTTTTACATTCAGGCTGAGCGGTGAGTTTGCCTTGAAGTGAATATTTCAGTGAACAGGGAAGACGCCAGCTTTTCATTTTAATGTCCTCACAGCTCTTTCTAGATGCATCGCCTCCGAGGCTGGGTTTGTCAAGATATGTAAACAGCAAAATCCAATGTGCTTTTCTCAGGCTGACCCGGCCTACAGAGGCAGATTCTGAACACAGGATGTTCCGAATTTCTTCCAGAGGGAAAAGGAAATGCAGGAGCTACCCATTTCAGGTGATAGGAGCCACCTAAACACCACAGACATTCCTAGGGATAAACCGCTGGTCAGATCTGAGGGTTTTTTTCTACAGCTGACATATCACTTTTGTCTTCTATTCATTCTGCCACATTCTTTAAGCCTCTACAGCCCACATTCCATTTGCACTCTTCTTGTGGTTGTAAAGGGACCCCGAGAGAGGTTCGCATCATTCCCTCAAGTGTTTAGGTTGCGAAGGGGTGTTGTTTTGGGCCCCGCCACTGTGCCCACCTCTTTCTTCCTCCGGGTTCTCTACCTCCCTAAACCTCCCCCATCTGTCGTTGCGAAATCCTCAGTGAACACGGTGTTTCAAAGCTGCCTGAAGTCTACGGCTACTGATGTAACTTCGTTTTAAGGATTATCCAGATTTTCATTGTCTAAAAATGCTATTTCTTTTGCGGTAACTATATAAATGTCTGCATGGATTCAGACTGGTGTTTGCTAATCTTTGTGCAAAATAAAATGGGCTCCAAAGCATTGGTATGGGGGGGGGGGGGGGACAATGGAGTAATCTCTGTGCATATTGAAATGTGGAAATTCTGTCTTCTGCAAATATGGGTACACCTAATGCCCAACATTACTGCCTTCCTGGCATCTGCAGGGCGACCGCCGTCAGTGACGGACCTCTCACCCTACCTAGAAGGTAGTCTTTCTCAGTATACATTCAATGTAATGACAAAAGCTGGTGGGGGCTTTTCATCTATCAGTATATTTTTATTAAGAGGAGTCAGAACAGGGGCGCCTGGGTGGCTCAGTCAGTTAAGCATCTGACTTCGGCTCAGGTCATGATCTCACGGTTCGTGAGTTCGGGCCCCGCGTCGGGCTCTGTGCTGACAGCTCGGAGCCTGGAGCCTGCTTCGGATTCTGTGTGTGTGTGTGTCTCTCTCTCTGCCCCTCCCCCACTCATGCTCTGTCTCTCTCCATCTCTCAAAAATGAATACACATTAAAAAAAATTTTAAATAAAAAAGGGAGTCAAAACATACACACACACACACACACAGAGCCACCAAAATAAACATTGGCAGTCAACCCAGGCATTTCAGCTACTTTTCCATCACTGAGAGACAGGATAGCACCATGAAAACCCTTAATGGTGTAGCAATACGCAGTGGTCACTAAGATGGATGAAAGGCCAGGAGAGCCGAGCCAAGACCTGGTCCTTGTGCTCCAGAGATGTGCCCTGTATCCTTCCCCAGAAAGACATTAATACGTTCACACTTGTGTACCCCCAAGCCATTCAGTGGACATCATTAAAGCAGCCAGATTAAATGGATAAAGATAAACTCCCCGAAATGAACCCCAAGCCCATACCAAAGCCAAACTGAAAATCTATAGCTCTTTGGTCTTCCGGTGCTGGTGGACTTCTAGACTTCCAAAGTTGACATTGTCTACTCTGTTATAGCTCTGGGCATGAGCCGTGACCATTCCCATGCAAGAGAGGGTAACAGGGACAAAATAGTGCACACAAATTTGGAGACAGCTTTGCCTCTTGTAGTCAAATGATAAAATTAATATCTATAAACCAAAGAGATCACAAAGCCTCCTAAAATTAGAGAAAGAAAGAAGCATCATTTTGTAGGACATGACAGTCATCTGGTTGATTAGGTTAAGTGTCCAAAGACAAAACGCATTAGTCGGGAGGGAAGGACAATCATAGAAACATGGAGAGAACTGGCTAGAGGTTCGACTGAGAGGGGAGGGCTGCCAGGCCCTGGGGCACAATATCAAGTCCCAAGGGCAGGTCGGCTTCTCTGAGAGAAATGACAAGAGCTGGCTCTCAGAACCCGATGCCAGTAAGCATTCAAATCCCTTGACCTGGGCATTTGTTAGAAGTCCGTGCTCGCCGCAATCTTTCCACCGTAATGTGCCTTCACAGGTCACAAGCACATTTCAAAACAGTAAATTAGGATTCTGATCTATACTTCAGCCTTTTTGAGTTTGGTGAATATGTGTCCATCCCCAGGAGACAGAGCCGATGACAACTCTCTTCCTCCATTTTCAGTCCTCGCCCATTTCTCAAAACAATGAACTCAGGCTATTTACAAAAGTGGGCCAACATATAACACATTACCAATTATTATATATGAGTCACTGTGATAGCACCACAAAGTGCCGACATTAAGAATAAAGTTATTTCGGGGAGCCTGGGTGGCTCAGTCGGTTGGATGTCTGACTTCGGCTCAGGTCACGATCTCGCAGTCCGTGAGTTCGAGCCCCGCGTCGGGCTCTGGGCTGACGGCTCAGAGCCTGGAGCCTGCTTCCGATTCCGTGTCTCCCTCTCTCTCTGCCCCTCCCCCGTTCATGCTCTGTCTCTCTCTGTCTCAAAAATAAGTAAACATTAAAAAAATTTTTTTTTTTTAATAAAAAAAAGAATAAAACTATTTCCTTTGGGAGAGAAATGTTAATAAGTGAGTTTCCCATCTTGTGAACTTTGAGGGCAGGCAGTTTGAGGGCAAATGCTGAGTTTTTATATTTTCTGTATTTATGTTTTAGGTTCATTTTGTCCTCCACAAGGCCTGGCCCAGCTGTGGGTAGGAGTTCACAAGCAGGTGTTAGATTATCAAGTGAGTAAACTACACGTTGCAGCTGACTACAGCCACGTGACATAAACCAAAGAGCCTTGACATGGGAAGCCCACAGCCAAGGCCTCCAATGCCAGTGGCTCCAATACCAGGGACGGTCCTGACTTCTGAACAGAACCCGGTCTGTCCCTGTCCTCAGAGGGTAGACAAGCAGGTCACTTTCTGGATTTCTTTCCACCACATTCCCTTTGACCTCCAGCAGAGGATGCGAAGGAGGAGGGGACGCTGCGGGAGCACGAGTCTGACCGTGAGCTCACTGCGTGCTCCTCCTGGACGCCTCCTGAGGTCACCGCTGTTATGTGGCCATGTCTGTGTTTAGAAGTGATTGTAAGCTGCCACAGTGAGAAAGCATTGTCAGTTGTCTCTCCCTGCTCACTGGGCGAGAAAAGATTTTTCATTTCATACATCATTTACAACTTGCTGCTGTGATTCTAAAAAACCAGTGGGCTTTATCGAGTTAATGAGCAAGAAAAACATATTTGGTGAGCGTGTTAATTTTTTGAATGTTCTGCAGAGCCCAGGACATTAGGCGACATGCACAGGGCAGCTGAGCACACCAGGGTGCCCCCCTCCCCCCAGATTCATTCCACCCAAAGATGGGGGCACCTGGCTATTCACTAATAAGTCCGTAAATGCGTCTCGACAGAAACCGAACCACAAACACATCATTCACTTGGCATTCTCTGCATTGTCTCTACTCGGGAACATTTGGGACCCTGGGCAAAAATCCCCATTGGCCTGATTGAGTTTCTCTTCCACATATCACTCTTCACAGCGCAAGAGAAGAGCAGTCGGGGCGGCTCTGAGGACAAATCGGGTCGAAAGGGGGGAAGAAAGCACATTGAGTCCCAGTGCTTGGGATTTTCAAAGTGCTATAAGACAATCTATCCAAAGGATGGTGTGGCCACGGAGGTGGAAGCCTAAACGTGCGGATGAATGGCTCTGTCGGAGGACAAAAACAATCTTCATTTACGAAAGGATCCTTTTATTTATTTTTTTTTTAATTTTTTTTTTCAACATTTATTTATTTTGGGGACAGAGAGAGACAGAGCATGAACGGGGGAGGGGCAGAGAGAGAGGGAGACGCAGAATCGGAAACAGGCTCCAGGCTCCGAGCCATCAGCCCAGAGCCTGACGCAGGGCTCGAACTCACGGACCGCGAGATCATGACCTGAGCTGAAGTCGGACGCTCAACCGACTGAGCCACCCAGGGGCCCCTGAAAGGATCCTTTTAGAGTTCCTATTCTTATCTACCAAAATCTCTGATACGCCAAGCCGGTTAAATACATCTCAGAATTAATCCGCTCATGAAACCACTGAACCGAAAGGACCGCGTTCACTGAATTTTAGTTTCTGTCTCTAAGGTGCATCTTCAGGTAGATGTGTGAGATGGACCCCAGCAAGTTCATGGTGTTGGTAAAACTCGCACCTAGGGGCGCCTGGGTGGCTCAGTCGGTTGAGCGTCCGACTTCGGCTCAGGTCACGATCTCACAGTCTGTGAGTTCAAGCCCCACATCGGGCTCTGTGCTGATGGCTCAGAGCCTGGAACCTGCTTCCGATTCTGTGTCTCCCTCTCTCTCTGCCCCTTCCCTGCTCATGCTCTGTCTCTCTCTGTCTCAAAAATAAATAAAAACATTAAAAAAAAAAAAAACTCGCACCTATAACCAAAAGGGCATGTGTGCATTTCTCTTCCACACATGGATGATGTGTAGAGCTGTGCCTTATTAGAGATGGGGAAGTGTTTGAACATTGTTAGGTGTAAACGCTAAATGACAGCCACTACATCGGGGCTTAGAATAACCCCCACATGACACAAACTGACAATGGGGAGGGGCAGCGTTTTCATGGGTTACACAACTCATTTAAAGAGGGTCAGTTTCCAGACCCTCACCGAGCACCGAGATAGCCAGCCATAAACACACGCATGCACACACATACCATTCACATACACAATTTGAAACTCCCAGAGAGCAGTGGGTCACTTAGATTAAGCAAATGGCACAGGAGACAGAAACTGGCTGTTTTCTAGATAAGGAAAAATGCAAAACAGTCTATTTCAGAAAAGATACAAAATAAGTATCACTATTTTAGGGAGGAACAGAATTGTGTTTTGTTGGAGAATATGAATCCAGGAAACACTTTTGTATTCTGATATTTAATGGTATTTTGTACTCATTCTTGCTGCGGCTGTGATAAAGCTCTACATAACAAAGACACCCAGTTTTCCGTAACTGAGACTATTATCTCAGAAAGACTGGGGCTCATTCTCTGAGAGGGGATATATCTCTAGTGCCTGGTAAATGGTGAGGAATGTCAGAAGAGTATCTTAATTTGCAAATAAGTTTTGGAGAAATGGAAAGAAGGGAGCTGAGAACCGTGCCCAGCGAGAACGAGCCCAAGGACAGCGAGCTCTACGTGTGGCTGAAAAGGCCTGTCTCAGGTGTCCCCACTGTGGGACCGACCACCCAGCGCTCCCTGATGGGCTCCACCTGTCAGGCAGTGAGGCCATGAGTCTGCCCTACACACGGAGCCAGAGGGATGCCCTATATGTCCTCAGACACGACCCTCACTTGCATGCTAAATGACTTCCCCATCTAAACCCTGGGCTCTGGGCATCTACACCCTAATGCTTTGGGCGTTAGATTCTGCAGGTATAGAGTGTACAAGTAAGGCCTGGCCCTACCACTCCGTGGGAAACCTCAGGGAGATTATCTTGGGACATCCAGGCGGGCCCAGTCTAACCACATACTCTTAAAAGCAGAGACCCTTATCTAGCCAGAGTCAGAAAGAGGAGGCAAGAGAGAAGCAGGTGAAATTCTCAGCACAAAAGCCTTCAACACACCCTTGCTGTTTCTGAGATGTAGGGGCCAAGTGCAAGAACCAGGGAAAGGCCCCTAGGAACCAACAGCAGCCCCCAACTGACCGCCAGCAAGGAAATGGAGACTTCAGTGCCACAGCTACAAGGGAGCCCAGTCCTGCTAACCACTGGAAGCAGCTTGGGATCAGCTCCTTCCCTAAGACCTCCAGAAAGGATCACAGAGAGCCCTGCCAACATCTAGTAGAACCCAGATCAGAGGAACCAGCTGAGTCATGCTGTTTCAAGCCACTAAATGTGTGGTAATTTGTTACAGCAGCAATAAGAAACTGATACATTGGCCTTGGAGAAGATGGCTGCCATCTTGTCAGAGCAGATGTAAAAGGCTCACTGGGTAAGAGTCGGGAGCAGCCCCAGCTGACAACCACCAATAACCCCTCAGTCCTGCAACCACAAGCAACTGAATTCTGCCAACTGCCACCTGAGCTTGAAAGAGGACCCCGTGCCCCAGATAGGAACTCAATGTGGCCTATACCATGATGGAAGCCTTGTGAGACCCCAAGCAAAGGACCCAGCTAAGCAAGCCATGCCCAGATTGCTGATCCACAGAGAGCGAGATGGTAAATATATTTGTTTTAAGTCACTAAAGTCATGACTACTTGTTACAGAGCAATCAATAGCTAGTACACATGCCCCTACACCCAGGAGTGTGGTTCCTGCTTCCTCAGGAATACATCACCCCAACCCGAACCAAATTACTAACTTAGGATTGGGGGGTATAGGGTCTGGTGTGTAATAGATTAGAGGTTAGGAGAACGATCTATCATGCTCAGGCACCTGTTACATGCAAATACAGATTCTCTCATCTCCACCAGAATATAAAATCAGAGCTGTCTGACGACCATGTTCTACTCTCTCTTACAAACCAGAGCACTGCCCTACCTTACAATGGTGACACAGGTTCTCTGAAGAGGACAAATCAAGAGTTAACTCCTTTTTTAGAGAGCCATGCAGGAGTATCGATCTGTAACTTTATTTCAGTTATTGTTTCCCAAAGTCTTTTACCAGGTTGATGACACTATGAGGAAGAATCTTTTCATGTTTAAGTGACACAAACTCAAATTCAGACAGACTTGAACTAAAAACAGGAAAGGACTGTAAAGTCAAGGACAGGCAGGGCTGAAAGCCCTGGTCTCACTCCAGCTCTTGGTTCTGCTCTCCTCTATGTTTGCTTTATTCTCCAAAGGGCTCTACTCTTGTGTGACAAGATGGCGGTCAGCAGCCCACTTCTCATCATCCTTTTACCCGAGATGTTACAGCACGAGTCCTGGGCTTGACTCTCGCTGGTTCATCTGGGTCACGTCAACTGCTGAACGGTCACTGAGGAGACGTGGAGAGAATTTGCCGACCGGCCAAAGCTGGGAGCCTATGCCCACCCCTAGAGCAAAAGGTGAGGATTCCAATCCCAACCCTGTGGACTGAGAGTCTGGGAGGAGTGCCTTCCCAAAAAGAAAGATAAGAAGCACTATCAAAAGAAGGACAAGAAACATTAGATGGTCAAAAGCAATACCTCTGTCTTTCTGCAAGCCACCTTATTTATCCATTTTGACGCTGACCGGCATTGGGCAATTTTCAAACACCAAATCAATTTTCTAAGAAGAAAAAAAAAACTCTCATCCCCATAAAGACATCCACATCTTGTGTCTAGACTAGACTGTGTCCTGGAAGGTCCCTTCCATCTTTACAGTGTAGGGTTCTCACTCTATTGGGAATCTAATTGAATGGCATTCTGGTCTCCCAGTGTGGATGATTTTGAAATTATCTGTGAAAAGAAGAACATTCACCTGACTTCCTGAAAAACCAGCTCCCGCACTTTCTAGTAAACCTCATGGGTCATCTCCTTGCCTGCTCTGTATTCAGATGGTCCCCTGTCCCTGCCTCCAGTGCTGGGAACACACAGACATTGAATCTCTGGACATCCCTATAGAGGCGACAGGGAGAAAGACTTGAGGGCACTGAGTATGCGCTCTGTCAACTCCCCAAACTTTGTTTTTCAAAAGCATATCTCTTCAAACAAAGCAGTTACAAGTCCTTCGTTGAAGTTTAAAAACAAAGATACTTTTGAGTCTTCTAAACACATATGAAAAGAAAAGGTTATTTTTTTAACTTTCAAAAAAGACAGATGCATTCTTTTGGTGTTCAAATACAGCCAAGCAGAATTTAGCTAAAACTTTCCCCTGAGTTCTATTTTGCGACTGAGACCAGGCACCAGATTTTTTTTTTTTTTTTATCTGAAAGGATCTTTTTCTTTCAAAAAAGAAAAAGACATAGTTGGAAGAGAACATATAAAGGAGCTAAATAGGAAAGCCCTGTCAGCCATATAAGTGCCTGAAATGAAGATATCGCCCAATAAATTGTTCATACCTTCTCGTCAGATGTCATTTTTGGATCCAGATGATAATTTTAGCAGAAATCACTCAAACTTCCTTAAGGTAGAACAGTCGCTAAAGCTTTAACCCATTTCAGAGATGTATTGTACTGCTCTCCTATTTTTAGTGCCCTGGAGTTTCTTTAGCATAATCTGAGGGGGGAAATGCTCCGTTCTCCTGCCAGCACACCATATGTGTTATTTTCTAGTACCTGTGTATAATTATCAGTGTTATTTTAATAATCAATTTCAGCGGAATGGCAGGATTTGCTTCCGTTGCATTTAAATCCTAATAAAGCTCAATAAAAAGAAAATGAGAAAGAAAGAGAAAATATCGTTCGGAGGATTAACAAAACACTCCAACAAAAGGGACCTTTTTAATTTTCATGACGTGATAAAGTGATAGCCTTTTGAATAGACAATTAGGCTCATAAACCTGATACACCAAGGGCTTAATTCACAAACACACACCGCCACTAATACATTTGCAGAGGAGCTGTATGCTTAACAGGATTAGAATACAGTGAATCATTCATTATTAATGGAAATCTACATTGCCTAGGTCTTCATCCGTAGATAGACCGGTATTTAAATCAAATCATTTAGCACAATTTCAGGAGCTTAGTGCTGTATATAGATTGCTCATGGGTAGCTCAGTATCTCCGTACGTAGAACTGGGAATCTTTCCTAGGGGCGTTGTTAACCTGCCTCAGCCCCTGTTACCCAGGGGATTTAGATTCTAGAAGCTTTGTACCTTGCCCTGTTCACCCAGAAAATAAGAAGTAACCACCTGGCTGGCCCACCCGATAAGGTCATTTGCTTCCCCCAAAAGACTGTGCACTCCCACATTCCATGCACACTGTTTGCACGTTAGCTCTGATGGGGGATTTTGCAAATGCTGGACACATGTCACAAGGGGGTTCAGACAAAACCTGGTCTAGGTCAGAGGTAGAATTTACAGAGTTGCCATTCCATCAGCGTCTCAAGGGAACTGTCATCCCACAGAAAGATCACAGAAGACTTCCCTCACTTTGGCTCATGGAAAAGCTGGCTTCACGGGTAGGTGTACTGACAAGATGTGACTCGAGGGGAGGGCGACAACGGAGATTATTCATCCTTTTCGTTGAGCATCTCAATTGTGCCGAGCACAGAGTGACCAACTCTGGGACCGAAGGGTTTCCCAGGGCAAGGGGCTTTTACGTTTAAATCAGAAAATTCCCAGGGATCTCACCATCATGTGATCGAGCCCCACATCAAGCTCCATACTGGGTGTGGAGCCTGCTTGGGATTCTCTCTCTCTCTCCCTCCCTCTCTCTCTCTCTCTCTCTCTCTCTCACTGCCCCCCTCAGCCCATCCCCATTCCCACTCTACTAGTGTGGAGCCTGCTTGGGATTCTCTCTCTCTCTCTCTCTCTCTCTCTCTGCCTTTCACCCGCTTGCTTGTGCACATGCTTGCTCTCTCTCTCAAAATAAAATAAAATAAAAGTGTTTTAAATCATAAACCAGAAAACTCCCAGGCGCATCCCAGGTTGGTCACCCTGGCAAGGCAACACAACGTGCTCTCTACTATTCATAATGGAGGTTCATTATTTCCCAATGATTGACGTTGATCCTCAACCTTCTGAGGGGATATTCCCGTCTTTCGATACGGAGAATGAACCCCAAAGATGTTAAGTAATCCACCCAAAGTCATGGCCAGTAGAGCTGGGATTCAATCCCAGACCTCCCCGACTTCTCTGCCCATTACCTCTAGCTCTGCGTGGGCAGCCAAACACCCAGCTAGAACGAAGTGCCTTGATACTCACCCAGGGTCACGTGCCTCCCCGACACCGGAAATCAAGGCTCTCTAAGCTGATAATTAATTCTAGCTTTAGATTAAAGCTTCACGTGATCTGAGAACTCACCAGGCCCTTCGGCAAGGCCAAGGTCAGGCTCGATTCAACTAGCACGTCACCCACAGAACGAAGGGCCAACAGAAACCAGGGTCATTTGGAAGACGAGTGTGCGTGGAAACCTCCTGGGGATATTTTCCCAAATAAAAATCTCTCCCACCCTCAGTGGGGAGATTTTGATTCAGTAGGCTTAGCGGTGCGCCTGGCGTGTGGTTTCAGCTAAAGATCCCAAAGTCACCCAGATGATTCACAAGGCCTTGACAGCTGCCTTACTCTTCCATAGGTGAGTCTGCTGCTTTACTCCACAACCCACCTAGCCACTGTGCCTCACCAATGTGACCGGGGCAGGCCCTGGCAAGATTCCTTCAGTGGTCACATAGACCATATTGAAGGTTTGCTTTGGGAAAGAAAAACCAAGTGCCAGCTGCACTGTGCAACCTTGGATAAATCACTTGATCTCAGTGCTCCCATTTCCTCATTCATAGCGTGGGGCTAACACGAACACCTCTCCCAGGAGAGCGTACGTGACGTACCAAACACACCGGTTCCCGTACCCTTGCCCCCCTGGCCCCCCACTCAACCTCAACCAAGGTACTGAACAATCACATTATTTCATTTCGAAGGAGGCTCCATCCAGTCGAAAGACGTCATGGAAATTTGCCCATTCGTTCTGGCCTGTGTACAACTGTCCATTTTCATTTCAGCATGCAGCTCGATTATCAACCTTGGAATAACAGTATCCTTCATTACCTTCCAGGAGTCAGTCCAGCGAGAGGGGCTTCACGGGTGCAACTGATGGGTGGAATTATAGATGCAACAAATACTACATTAAGTGGTTGACTCCTCTCATTAGAAAAGGGGTGTTTGCTTTGCAGAAGGATTAATCAAAGTTGTTTTAAGTAGCAGAAGCCCAAATTGCATTAATCATTAATTATGAGTAACAGTAATTAGTAATATATATTTAGCCTCTAAAATCCAGAATGCTTAAGACCTGGCAGGCCCCAGACAGGAAAGTGTCTAGTCTGCAAAAGAAAACAAGGTTCAACATACATAAATCCCTTTTCGGTCTTCTTTGCTAGTTTCTCGGCTTCTGCGGGTCCTCAGGTTCATGTGCAGGGCCTCGTGTCTTCTTTTGAATGTTTATTTTATTTGGGGGAGACAGAGAGACAGAGCGGGGATGGGGCAGACAGAGAGGGAGACACAGAATCCAAAGCAGGCTCCAGGCTTTGAGCTGTCAGCACAGAACCCGATGTGGGGCTCAAACTCACAAACCGTGTGATCATGACCTGAGCCGAAGTCGGATGTTTAACCGACTGAGCCACCGAGCTGCCCCACATAAATAAATTTCTATTGTTTAAGCCACCTGGCTCGTGGCCCGAGGAAACTAGCACGATGCCCGGCCCTGGGCCAGAATCCCCCGCAGTGAGCAGGACCTCCGGCTTTCAGCCGCACCTACCAGCCACCTGGACGGCATCCTGGCCTCACTGCCTTCCCCCCTCACCTGCCCTGCACCTGCTGTGCATCCCACCCAGCCCCCGTCATTCCCCTGCACGGCTCAGTCCAGGGACCACGTCCTCAGAGAGGCCATCTCCTGTTCAAACTCTCTCCACACCCTTCATTTTTCCTTCACGGCGTTTGTCACAGCTCTTGGTCACATATTTAGTAGCGTGGGGTTGTTTGCTGTTGCCATTGGGTTTTTCTGTCTTTCTCTCCCTCACTACAGGCCCTAGACGAACAGGAATAATGTCTATTTGTTCTCCCGGTGTTGGCAGAAAGCAGTGCCCGGCTCCTAGGAGGTGATCTATAAATACTGTGGAATGGTCCAACGTACACGCCTCTCTTCGTGGCATGATGCGGTATAGGGATGTGCTGACTCTCAGATAAACAGCATAGCCCTAAGTCTCCTCACTCCAGGACTGCCGTGAGAACTCAGGGCTGCGAGGAAACACAGCATCACCGACTGCCATCTGTGGAGAGATGGCGGGGCGTCTGATTTCTTGAAGTTGCCACGGCTTACAGCCTGCTCCAGGCCACAGATTCCTGATTGAAGATATTGCCTGACCAGCTCTTGATGCTTCGTAGAGCTCCCCTTCAAGTGCGATCTCGGGGAGGCTGACAACCATCCAGTGCCGGCAGTCACGGGCGTGTCACCGACCCATTTCACAGATGAGGACAGAGGGTGTAAATCACACAAGTGATAATGAGAGGGCTGGTCTCCTCCCGGCGTGTGTAAAGCCCCTCAATACAACAGAAAACAGCATGGCTTTCAAAGAATGACTTGTGGATAAACCAACGGATGACCCCAACCAGGAATTGATCCTATCATACAGGATTATCAGGCAAGTTCTATCAGAGCCACCTCTGGGGTCCCTTGATACATTTTTAACAGTGTCACCAGACGTAGCTAGCACTTATACATAACTCTTGGACCAAGAAGAGAAGTATCAGCCTGAATCAGCTTGATTCTCGTCAGTCATCAAGACAATTTCAGGGATCCATCAAGAATTAGAAAAAAACCACAGGATTCTTTGAAGTGACAAAAGAATTGAAGATGCATGCAAGAAGTACTCAAGCCTGTGACACAGGTCACCCCGGCGATGGCCTCCACCTAGAGATGGGTTGACCCACCGCTATTTAAAGACAAAAGCTGGCCGCCGCACCGTGCTTCTCTGTGGATCCCAGGCCTTGAAGACTCTGGAAAAGGTCTCCCTGCTAATGAGCACTAACTTTACCAACGGTCACTCCACTCACTCAACACCTCTCAAATCCAGCCCCCAGGTCCCTCCAAGATCCCTGCCTCCAGCCAGTGACAGCCGAGTCCCCAGCCTCCCTGGCCCCTCAGTCTTTTCAAGAGCCCCCCCACCCCCCGCCTTCTGTTCACACAGCTGCCACAGATTTTATATTCTTGAAGCAAAAAAGCAGAACGTGTCTGTCAGGCACTGAGCAAGCTACGAGCCCAAGGGGGGGGGTCCCACTTTTCCTCATTAGATCAGGCTACGCACCTTTCAATGACATCATGTCTTTGTGCAGCTGGCCTTTCCAGATCGCTGTGACAAAAGTGAGCCCCTTGTTACCCGCCCTAAAGCAATGAAAGCAGGGACTCCGCGGACGCGTGTGCGCCAAGGTTCACAGAAGTACTATTCCCAATAGCCAACGGGCAGCAACATCCCAAAGGTAGGGATAAACGAAATGTGGTCTATACGTGTGGCGGAATATCATTCACTCCCAAAAAAGAATGAAGGACTTCATTGGTGCATCACAGACAGGTCTTGAACACATGATACTAGGCAAATAATAATAATAATAATAATAATAATAATAAGCCAAACACAGAAGAACAAATATTGTATGATTCCACTCTTAGGAAGTATGCAGTCAATGTCCTAAAGTCAGAAAACAAAATGGTGGTCGCCACAGGCTGGGGAAGGATGGGGCATTAGTGTTTAATGTTAATTAGTGTTTAATAGGTACAGAGTTTCAGCTTGGGATGATGACAAAACTCTGGAAGTGAATGATGGTGCCAGCTGCACAGCGCCGTGAATGTACTTTAATGCCGCTAATGTGAACGCTTAAAAACGGTTACAGTGGTAAGTTGTATATTAAAACTTAGTTTTATATTATAAATATATTATACATAAAAATAAACATAATTTATATATACATAACATATATTTTTATATATTTTAATATATATGTGACTTACATTTTATAATAATATAATTTATATTTATGTATTTATCATTTTTATTTAATTTAATATATAATTTATATATAATTTATATAAATATAAATACGTATAAATATATGTATTATATATATTAGATATAAAAATACCATAAATATAAAAACGAAGTTTTATATTACAAAAAAAAGTAAAACCTCGCAACAATCAATGCGAAAGAGAAAATGAGGATGGCAGTGTCGGATACGATCCCAGGCGTGAAAAGCTATTCTGTGCCCAACTGGTAAGAAACTGTGGCTAAGAATGCAGTGGAAATATTGTTTTTATTTCATTTACGCATAGTAGTTTCCAATGGGCCACTCGGTTGTTAGAACACAAACACTTACTGAGCTGTTTAAAAACATGACGACTTGGGTGCCTGGGCGGCTCAGCCAGTTGAGCTTCCAATTTCAACTTAGGTCGTAATCTCCCAGCTCACGGGTTTGACCACTGCCGGTGCGGAGCCTGCTAGGGGTTCTCTCTCCCCCCTCCTCTCTCTGCCCCTCTCCTACTAGTGCTCTCTCAGAATAAATAAATAAAAATAAATTTTAAATAAATTAATTAATTACACCATGATGAATTAATCAACTGAACCACTATTAATCAACTGAACCGATATTCTTTCGGCCGAGGGCACCATGAAAAAATTACGGGCACACCAGAAAGGAATGGCAAAACAGATAACCAAATACGTATCATCGCCACTAACACTTCTCCCCTGGGAGCCTGCCATCTACGTGGGCCCCATTATAAAGCTCTTGTTACGGGAGGGGATGGGTCCTCACTCCTACCTGGGAGGGAGGAACCGAAAAGGCACCCGTAAGAATGAAAAAGCTGAAACGTGCAAGGCCACTTCCCTCCGTCCAGAGTTGGAGACAGAATGAATCAAGCCAACGTTCCAGTTCCAGAAAAGCAAGACTCTAACCAAGGAGCGACCAGGTCACGCCATGAACCAAGGTCCCACCTGTTCGGTTCATTCACCCAAAGAGCCACACTTACATTTCATCCACTTCCCTATACACAGGAACTACAGGGAACAGAGGAGCATGTTAAATGACACCATCAGGAAGCCCGCCATGTATCTAAACTGTGGGGAAGGCTACAGGACAAAAATAAAAAGCGTTCTTAAACCAACAGGCTGCAGGGAAATATAAAGGGAGAAGGGGAGAGAGGGAGAGAGGGAGAGAGAGAGAGAGAGAGAGAGAGAGAGAGAGAGAGATGAAGGGGATACAGATTACAAGAGACGTACAATACGTCAACCAGCTACAGTATATGGACCTTACTGGATTCTGATTTAAACAAGCTGTAAAATACACACAGTTTGTTCACATATATGAAAATCAGGTTGTTCATATAGAGATGAAAATCGGGGAATTTAAGACGAACTGGATCCGCTGGTATTGTTTAGGAATTGTTAAGTTTTGGGCGTGATGATACTGTGGTTATGTCTCAGGTGTCTTTGTCTTTCAGAGAGGCACGTTAAAACGTTCACAGAAGAAAGGATGTGCTGTCTGGGACTTGCTTTAGAACAATTTCAGGCAGGGAGTTGGAGAGCAAGGGGAGAAGAGAAAACAGTTGGCCATAGGCGATCAGTGCTGGAACTGGGCGGCGGACATGGGGAGGTTCACGGTCCCCCCTGCTGGCAGCTTCCCATTTCCAAAGTGACGTTCAAGTCTTGTGAAGCCCAGTGTGCCCCTCCCCACTCTAACTCCTTGGATGGCTCCCCGTGCTCTCGGGATAAAATCCAAACTTGTGGGTGTGACACCTGCCTCTACTTGTCTCTCCATCCGCATTTCCACCGGCGTGCTTTGTGACACGAAGCTGCGGGGACCTCCCAGGCCCCTGCCTGCCCAGCCCCCAGCCCTCGGTGGCACCAACGTCGGTGTGGGTATGCCCTCCCCCCCTTCTTATCTGGACAGTCCTCCACACTACGAAGCACGCTCACCACCTCTCCTGGGGTGCTCTAACAGACACCCCTCCCCAGGGCAATGAGGAGCTTTCCCTCTTGGCTTCCAGAGAAACACACTTTCCCCTTAGCAAAACTTTGTAAACAGTAATACTTTCGGTTCCCACTGGTTCATTAAACTGAGCGTCTGGTACACAGTAGATACTCAATAAACCTTGGTTGAACTGAGAAGTGAATGGCACGACAGACAACCAGATACGTATCATCGCCACTAACACTTCTCCCCTGGGAGCCTGCCATCTACGTGGGCCCCATTATAAAGCTCTTGTTCCGGGAAGGGGTGGGTCCTCGCTCCTACCTAGGAGGGAGGAACCGAAAAGGCACCCGTAAGAATGAAAAAGCTGAAACGTGCAAGGCCACTTCCCTCCGTCCAGAGTTGGAGACAGAATGAATCAAGCCAACGTTCCAGTTCCAGAAAAGCAAGACTCTAACCAAGGAGTGACCAGGTTAGAATGGGACCGGTCAGGCTATGGGAATCACGACTCCAGAGAAATCCAATCCCTGCCCCCTGGACACTTACCTGCCTTAGTGCGTCGCTTCCGGGGCCTCCGTTTCCTCACTCGCCTCTCGAAAGCCTCTTCCAGATGGGACATCTTGAGATTCCACCCCAGTTTCCCATGGGTGTCCACCACCCTCGGTTTGTTCCTTATGTAATAACTGGTTATCGATCCCTGAGAGGGCCCCAGCCTTGCCAGACGGGGTGCTGGGCAGCGTGACAAACTCCAACGTTCACATGGGTCTCAACGTCCCGCAGAGAAAGACGACAGGCATAGACACAGCCGCATCACAAAAGCCCACGTGATACGTGGCAGAAGAGGGGGGCAAGCAGGATGTCCGGGCGATCATAACTGGGCTAGATGGAGTTCTTTCAGTTCTCGAAGCCTTGACAGAAGCCGCAGGGTCTGTGTGCCAGCCTCGAAAGGCGCGTGGGATTCAGGCAGGAGGCTGGGACGCTTTCGGCCACGTGGGACAGCCTGCCGGATCGGGGCTCCTGACCCAGCCGGGGAACGTGTCCTGTCGCGGCTGGCCTCGGGGCCCTCGTCTGCTTGTAGGGATGGGTTCTGCCCGTCTTGTCCCCCTGCTGTGCCCGGGCGGGCTCATCGGGGAGCGAGAAGGCACAGAGGGCAGGCGTCCGTCCGGGCACCTCGAAGCTCAGGGGAAGAAGCCAGACTGGTTAGCCTGGGGCCTCTTCCCGTGGCTCACTCTTCGAGGAAACTCAACTCTTCCCAGAAGCCCCACAGCCAACTCTGGCCAAGCCACGTAGCTGAGGGTGGACGGGAGGCCCGGCCCCGAGCCAATTCTGTGCCCGACGCATGCCCTCAATTAGGGGCACGCGCAATGCCATGGCCACGTGAGCCTCCTCGCTCACTGCCAGCCTCTTCTGCCTTCTAGATTCAGCCGGGGGTGGCGGGGAGGGGGACGTCTTCAATATTCTGTCCACCAGCGAGACAGGCTCTGGAGCGGCCAGGTGAGCAAGAGGTAAGGTGCAGGGGTCTGAAGACAAGACAAGACAAGACAAACCCGAATTCAGTCCCCACCATGCCTTTTTCTCTACCCCAGCAGTTCTGACTCCTGGCTGCACATTAAAACTCCCTGAGCCCCATCCCAGACCAACCAAATCCAAGTCTCCCGGGCTTGGGATTCAGGCACCTGGGGCTTGGTTGGTTTTTTTTTAAACTTCCCAGAGGAATCGGACGCCTGGGGTGGGGGGGGGGGGGGGGGGGGTTGTTGGGAACCAGCGTTCTGGCTCAGCGCTTCTCAAACGTCAGTAGCAAGGGAATCACCTCACCGGGAGGGCGCGTTAAAATACAGACTGCTGGGCGCCCCCCGCTGAGCTTCCGGCTTGGTGGGTCTGGGGTGGGGCCGAGAATCTGCATGTCTAACAAGCTCCCGGTCGGTGCCCACGCTGGCGCGGGCACAGGCATCTGGATCAAACTCTTACCCCGCTCCGAGCCCCCGTAGCCTTTCTCCCCTGTAAAACAGAGGTCAGGAGAGCTGCCACACTGCCCTTATTGAAAGGATTGAAGGTAACGTCCAGAAGACCGCTGGCACCGGGCTCACAGAGCCCCTAGCAGGTCCTTGGAAGACGCAAGGCACCGTGGTTTGAGTTCCATCGCTAGGGGCGTGTCAGAGGGCTGTGTGAGCGTGACCCTGGGAGCTGGGTCAGCTCTCCCTCCTGCCTGGGTTGTTTTTTTGGGGTTTTTTTTTTTTGGTGTTTTTTTTTTTTTTGCCTTCTAAAAATATGTTATCACCAAAAAAAAAAAAAAAAAAAAGTGCATCGTGCTTTCTGCCCCGGTTCTAACTCGGCCTTGGCGTTTTCTTATAGAATGATGCTTATCAGAGGAAAAACATCTGTTCCACTTCCTTTAATCTCTAATTTATCTAATCTCCCTTTGTAAAAAGGTATATTGCTAATGAGCGAATTTCTGCCAAAGGGGAAAAAAAATGCTTGTTTCAATTACTTATTCTTCTCATTGACTTTACTCTCGGTGGTGTAATATCACACAACATAAATATAATGAATGGGCCCCCCCCCTTTTTTTTTTTCTGGTATCTTCATCACTGGCCACTGAGAGAGAGACTTCCCGAATAGAAGGACGTCATTTTTCACGTCTCTTCTCTGAAGCATCAGACACACGTGTGCTCGGTGGAGTCAATCTGTTCCTGGGGCAAGTGTCCTCCCCCTGCCCAAGGCACAAGCCCAGGAGAACCTCTGCGGCCGGTGACCATAACGGAGAGCGGCCGCCAGAGGGCGCCGCAGAGCAGCGCAGCCCGCCCCCTCCAGGGCCCTGCGACTCCGCCGCCTGGGCCTCGCAAGCCCCGCCCGGGGTGTCGATTTCCCCGCTGGAAAGGGTAGTTTTCAGAATGTGCGGACGTCTACGTGTTGTTTTGCCGTGTTGGGGTTTTTCCGGGTTAAAAATGGAAGTTAACGATCAAATAGCAGGATTTGGGCCCCTGTGTTTAGAAAAGTAAATGAGGATAAAATCATTGAAAAGAATGAAATTGGATCAAGACAAGGAAATTTGGGAATTGCAGTGCTTTGGGGGTGAGGTGGGGACTCGAAGGCCTTTTGGAATGAACCCCTCGTTTTACAGGTGAGGACACTTGAGGATCAGAGAGTTCACGGTGTCACAGCCAACACAGCACAACCCTCATCAGAGCCGGGGGTGCAAAGGGCCACGAGAGCTACCGGTTAACCCCAACTTCCTCTCTCTGTCTTCCCTTAGTCTCTCTTACTGTGCAAAAAAAGACAGACCAGAGACATTGCTTATTATAACCGGAGTTTGTGCCATACTTTGCAAAGTTTGTGACTTTTTTTTTGGATTTTTTATATTTTTTAGGATTTTTTTTCTTTTGGCCGCAATTTGGATGGTGGTAAAATATACATACGATTTACCATTTTAACCATTTTTAAGTGGCCATTTCAGTAGCACTAAGTACTTTTATGACATTGTGCCACCATCACCACCGTCCTCTCCAGAACTTTTTTGTCTTCCCAAACTGAAATTCCGTCCCCACTAAATGTTGACTCCCCGGCCCCTCCCCCAGCCCCTGGCACCCACCGTTCTATTCTCTGTCTCTATGGATTCACCTGTTTAGGTGCCTCATTTAAGGGAATCATACAATATGTGTCCTTCGGGGTCTGGCTTATTTCATTTATAAATGTCCCCAAGTTTCAGTCATAGTGTAGCTCATGTCAGGATGTCCTTCCTTTTCACGGCTGAATTCCTCACGTCTACCTCTGCTTTATTTTTTTATGTTTATTTATTTTTGAGAGAAAGAGAAACGAGTGTGGGGGGGCAGGGCACAGACAGAGAAGGGGAGAGAGAGAGAACCCCAAGCAGGCTCCACGCTGTCAGCGGAGAGCCAGGTGAGGGGCTTAAACTCACAAACCGTGAGCTCATGACCTGAGCTGAAATCAAGAGTCGGACGCTTAACGGACTGAGCCAGCCAGGTGCCCCTACATCTACCTGTGCTTTCCAAACAAAACCCATGTTGGGGTTTACGATATCCCCATTATCGACGTTGACATTACTGTTATTCGTGGCCTATGGGCTTGTCTGCACACTGCACCTCTTAGGACCCACACGCACTCGGTGAGGAAGTTAGGGCTGGAAGATGACACAGCTGCCCAGGGTTGCACCACTGGAAAATCATAGCCTACGGTCCAAGTGGGAGTTCATGACCTCAGAGCCCGACTTCACCACCATGGAGCTTAGTCAGCTCATGTGAAACTCATCCCCTACCCGTAGGGGGAAGCTGTCCTTGGAGGGTAGATACTCTCTTTCCAAACCAAAGCGTAGGCAACTGACTCAATCCAACAAACCCTACTTGGGCCCCTGTTGGCTCAGCCACAGGTGCCTTGAGAGATGCCAAGGGGAAGGCGGTCCCAGCTCTCCTGGAGCTCACATCTAATAAACAAATATTTGTTGAGCCCAATCTGTGACTCATCGGGCTTACGTTTAGGAGTAATATGGAACATCAAACGTAGTAACTTTTTCTGGTGTGAATGAAAAGAAACTGAGAAATCGTTTCTTGGATGGCATCCAGGTGAGAAAACAGAATACCTCGATTTTTACTAAAACACTCTGAGTAAGCCTTTCCAAACTTCATGTAAGACGCAGAGACACGTGACAGTCCACAGGACTTGTCACCTTGGTTCACGGACTCCAATCATGAATTACATAAAGGGTGTTACCTGGAAAAAAAGGGGTTTTGCCAACGTTCCAGTCAAAATAGGCTTCATAAATTAAGCGGCGTGTTTTCTGAAACCGTATTAATCTCTAGGAACACTGGAGGAAACAATAAAGGAAGCTCCAACCCATCCTGTTTTGTCTGATAAATACGGAACGTACGTGAACTCTAATAACGTACATAAGATGAAGCACCACTCAGAAAAGGTTGGCGGATCCTGAAAGGATTAAAATCTGTCTCATTGGTCCAAGAGCCCTTTGTAATTTCAGCTGCTCATCAGCCTTGGCTATATTCGCCAGTTTTCTGATGTGAAAATGCTGGATGAGGTCAACACCGTGCTTCAGTTTGGGAGGTCTGCCGACACGGTGGTGGAAGAGACACCTTCTGATCCCGACATGCCGATCCCCTTGGCTCCCACCCCAGCGCATCACCAAGGAAAAGGAGGCACGTTCTCTAGCTTGTGGTGAAGCAGGAACACTTGTACCAATAAATGGGAAACATAAAGGGAGAGCGTGTTTCCTTCTAAATAACCTGGGACAAAAAATAGGAAAACTTCAGGAACCCGCGAACAATGTTTGAATAGCTAAGTACCCTAAGAGTGAAAAAACATGATCACACGAAGCTTATTTCCACTAAAAAGTTACTCTCAGGATAACTTTTAGGTAATATTTCAAAGAAAATTGGGGGGAAAAGTTATTACAAAGAATAAGTATATTATTTATATTATATTACATAGTATATTATTATAAATAATATAGGAGGTGGGAGGGATCTTATTACAAATAAGGTAGTAACATTGCACCCAGCTACTTGAAAGGGGGCCCCGATCCTAACCACCACTGCCCCTTCACAATACGTGACTTACGTTGGCCAGTGGAACGTGATCAGAGGTGACCCGTGCCACAGGGAGAAGTGTGTGGTGGGGCTTAGTCATTGCTCTTTTCCCTGTGCCATAGAGAGGAATGACACAAATTCAGGCGTCTCCTTCAGCCTGGGTCTTGCAATGAGGAGGACCCATGGGAGCAAAGCTGCGGCAGCCCAGAGTCAAGATGAGCGAGAAACAGACGTGTGCTACTGGCAGCTACTGAGATATCGGAGCCTGCTTGTTACGCAGCATTACCTAGTAAATACTGACACATGAGGCTTCTTGTTCCTCTTAGATTCAAATCCAAATTCCATAACCTCTCACCAAGACCTACATACATCTCCTCAAAGCAGCCTTGCTTCCCCACAGCAGGCCGGTGTCCACCGTTGTTAATGGCCACTTTAGACCTAAGCTTAAAAGTTACTTCCTGCAGGAAAAGTTTTCCCGACCCTCGGTCCATCTGCCACATACCTCTCCTTCGTAGAGTGTATCAGACTTGAAATTTTGTGTTTATTTGCTTGGTCATTCGACGGCTACCTCCGCTTCTCCTTAAGGCATTAATCACAACTGCTCTTCCTTTGATGAGTTATGAGATGTCTGCCCCTCCCCTGACCACCACACACGCTACGTACACACTCGCGGAGTCTCAGAAGAATTCTTCCTGGTTTTGCTAACCATTGAAGCCAAGGGCCGGGAAATTGCCTGGCACATAAAAGAGGTTCAAATTTTTGTAATTGAATGAAACGACTCACCGATGACCAAACACTACGGCTTCACAGTATATTGTAAAATGTGAATATAAAAGTTATTAAAAGTGTTTGCTGAATTGAGTAACTAAGAGCTGGTATTTCGTGTAAGAGCAGTGATCTAGCTGTCTCTTTTCTCCCATATCAATTACCAACCCTGCCTCCAAAGACCAGTTAATACCTGAGTCATGGATCGTGTGGTCTTAGAGCGGTGGCTCTTCAACCCTTAGAAACAGAGAATCATCTGGTAAAAACACAGGTTGTGGGGCGCCTGGGTGGCTCAGTCCGTTGAGCATCTATCTCACCGTTCATGCATTTGAGCCCCGCGACAGGCTCAGCCCGGATGGTGCAGAGCCTGTTTGGGATTCTCGCTCTCTCCATCTCTGCCCCTCCCCCACTCACGCTTTTTCTCTCTTTCTGATAATAAATAAATTTTAAAAACACAGATTGCTGGGTCCCACCCCCAGATTTTCCGGTTCGGTGGTGTGAATTGCTAGTAAATTCCGGGGGGCTGTACCACTGCTGGCCAGGCCGCAGAGAACCATGACCTTGGAACTTACCACGCTCTCACTTAGCAGGGGTCGGTGCACACTGCCTGTGTCAGGGCCACCAGGACCTCCCAGGGCTCCCCCGGGCGTCCCCACGCCCCTCAAGGCAGGAGGGCTTCTATTCAAGCACTCGGAGCCTCCACACGTGCCCCATGGTCACCAACGAGGCACAGGCACACCAGAGATCATGACCTGAGGGCCCCGTTTGTTTTTCCATATTATAACAACTGTGGTTTGCTCAGCGGAATTGGGAGAACTGGGGCCCCACGTCCACGGAGTGAAAAGTTCCCTTCATCTGTGCCCGAAGAACGAGGCGGACTCTCCCACCTCGCCCACCCGCCTCTCCCCCCCACCCCCCTGCGCTCTCTCCTGCCCCTGCGCCTGCCGCGCGGGCCTCTGCCAGCACCTGCTCTCACACCCGTGCTCGCGCCACAGACTCCCGCACACCCGGGAGGAGGGAGAGCGGTCGGCACAGGGCTTAACTCCGGAGCTAAAGGGATTCAAGTCTGGCCCAGAAGGGGCACCTGGGTGGCTCAGTCGGTTAAGCTTCCGACGTTGGCTCAGGTCGTGATCTCACGGTTCGTGAGTTCGAGCCCCGCGTGGGGCTCTGTGCTGACAGCTCAGAGCCTGGAGCCTGCTTCGGATTCTGTGTCTCCCTCTCTCTCTGCCCCTCCTCCCTCACCTTTCAAAAATAAATATTAAAAAAAAATGGTTTCTAATTTGACCCTGAAATTTTCCGGGCGTCCCAAGTAGAAGAAAGGGAGGCTACGGCCTCAGGGTTGGCTGCGAAGCAAGGGGAAAGGGGCCGGTGGTCAGAGGGCGGTGAGGATGCAGGTCGGAGGTCAGGGGCCAGAGGCACGGGAAAGCTGGAGGGGAGGTGGTGGAAGCAGACTGGCCCGCTGGCCTGGCATCACCACGGCCCTGCCACCTGCAGACGCCAGGAGCAGCCTCTCTGGTCTCCCACAGGCCCTCGAGGGCCATCCAAACGTCACGTCCACTGGCAGCTCGGCCATCTGTGTTTGATCAGCGTGGCGGACTCAGATGTGTCCCCCCAGAATTCCCACGTGGACCTCCTAACTCTCGGCACCTCAGCAGGTGGCTGTGATCGGGGACGGGGTCTGCAAAGCGGGGCATGTGACGGGGTCTGTGAGCTTAAAATGAGGTCACGGGGTGGGCCCCGAGCCAGGCTCACTGTGTCCTCTCTGGACAAGATGAGGACACAGACCCACGGAGGGCAGACCACGTGAAGACACCCGAGACAATAAATGTGTGTTGTTGAAGTCCCGGGTGTGGGCTCTCGGCTACAGCAGCCCCAGG
Organism: Panthera onca; assembly: GCF_046562875.1. NCBI lineage: Eukaryota > Metazoa > Chordata > Mammalia > Carnivora > Felidae > Panthera > Panthera onca. The sequence goes on from NC_138343.1 coordinate 140,139,302, forward strand.
GGACCGGTCCGGTGGGTGCTGGGTCCGCAGCTCCCTGTAACGGGGAGTCACGAGGCCGGAGAGGGGAACCGGGGGCAGGGGAAGGACCGGGTCGCAGTGGATGGCCCGCCCTCTCTTGTGGGCTAAAGGACACGGCTTTAGTATAAGCCCAAGAGAGGGTCCCTGCAGAGCTTTGGACCCAAGGGGTCAACACGAATCACATTTTCTGCAAAACGCTCTGCGCAGAAGTTGGGCAGCGCTCCTGGCGCCCAAATTCCAGTGAGCCTCCCTCTCGTGGGGGACACCCGGCCTGTCACTGAAAACTGAAAACGGGTGACAAGCAAGGGGAACCCTGATACCACTGGGGCTGTCAATAACACATCATTTGTGATCCGTAGAGCTACAAGCATTCCTGTGTCGAGCACATACAACATAAAGGAGACCCCTTATCCAGAAAAATCTGATTGGAAAAAAAAAGGTTTTTTTCACGAAGTTATCCTCCCAGTATTTGTATTGGAATTACAACAGCAAAACACACACACACACACACACACACACAAAATCTCAAAAATCTCTTAGTGAGGGGCGCCTGGGTGGCTCAGGCAATTAAGCGTCTGACTTCGGCTCAGGTCATGATCTTGTGGTTCGTGAGTTCAAGCCCCGCATGGGGCTCTGTGCTGACAGCTCAGAGCCTGGAGCCTGCTTTGGATTCTGTGTCTCCCTCTCTCTCTCTGCCCCTCCCCTGCTCATGCTCTCTCTCTCTCTCTCAAAAATAAACAAACACTTTTTAAAAATCTCAGAAATCTCTTAGTGAAGCAAGCAAACACTTAAGCAATGTAAGAAGGGAAGAACTAAAAATAAACTGTGCCTCTCCAGCCTGGGCACAGCCCTGCATGTCCTCTGGTAAGGCTGACCTCAGCTTTCCTGGGCGCTTGGCTCACAGATTAATGAGGTCACACGTCCTCTCCTCCTCACCACTGTCCCCGAGACATGAGACCCTCATCCTGTACATGCAGAACACTGCCTTTGTCTGACACCTTCACAGACCACAGCTCACCACCAGGAAATGCAAGGAATAGGGGACGGGGGGTGGGGGGGGAGCTCTTCTGGGACCCGCCCAGGATTCTGCTTCACATGAGGACCGCCTCCAGCATAGCAAAGCACAGGTGACACATGCAACCATTCATATAAAACCCAAATCACCAACCCCAGCCTAAGAGCAAGCCGTGTGGGCACTACTGAGACTTTCATGCCATCGCTTGCAAAGACGATATAGGGTTAGTTGCTCCACAAAAGCAAGCATCCAAGGAAAACCGCCCAGGGCTATAATTTTTCATCGCTGTAAAAATATGTTGAATTAGTCTCATAGACACTGCATTTACCCATCTGTCACTATTCCTGGCCCCACTCTCCTCTTCTGTAAATTTTTATGCATAATCAGAAGGGTATCTTTTCATGAGCCCCAAGCCCCACTTTATTTCCCTGAGTCTGGGATGCCTGTGCGGCTAACGCACAGCATCCACCCCGCCCACCCCACCCCTACCTCTTCACCTCTTGCTGATGGATGCGTCCCCTGACACTCACGGGACAGGATGGCCAGGCACCCCAAGGAAAGGTCGGACAGGGCAGAGTGATGGCTGGATTTCAGCCCAGTTGAAACCCATTTTGATCCCTGAAATGTGTGTTTCTCACTGAATCCCAATTCTTCACACTTGTTTTAGGATATGACTTGACGTGAAATGGGAAATATTTACTTTGTGGCACCCAGGTTGGGTCTCTACACTGTGCATTCCTCCCATCTTTCTCTCTTTTTCTGAGAGGAAACAGTGATTAAGAATGCAGAGTTTGGATTCCTACGTCAGGTTCAAATCCTGGATCTGTCATTTCCTGTGATGGCTCGGACAAATCATTTTAAAGTTTCAGTAGGTTTTGTTTCCTTCACCCATCTCACAGAGTTTTGTAAAAATTTAAGAAGGTTATCCGTCTTGGGGCACCTGGGTGGCTCAGCTGGTTGAATGTCCTGACTCTTGATTTCAGCTCAGGTCATGATCTCAGAGTTCATGAGTTCAAGCCCCATGTTGGGCTATGCATTGGCAGTGCGGAGCCTGCTTGGGATTCTCTTTCTCCCTCTCCCTCTGCCCCTCCCCTACTTGCACATGTGCACACTCTCTCTCTCTCTCTCAAAATAAATCACTGTAAAACAAACAAGCAAATAGATAAATAAGTAAATAAATAAACACAAAGAAGGTAACTTGTGAAAACACCCAAAACAGCAATGGCAGATAAAAAGCGAGCCCCCACAGTGGTGGGCAGAGCAGTGACTTTTCTCATTAGCTCCAAGGACAGTATGACCAGGCACAGCGAGGCTAATACTTGCTGTTCCTGTGAAATGTCAGTTCTGTGACCCGAAGTTTGGTCCGTATCTCAATTCCACATGCCGTAATACCAAGGCAGACCTGGAAAATGTGTCACCATGGGGATTGGGATACGGGTTGGACACCACTGTCTCACACGGTACCAGGGACTCCACTCATGGGCTGTGGGATCCAATATACCATGAGCGATGCTCCCTGTAGTTGTGTAAACTGTGGGTAGAAGGCACAAAATGCAAGAGGAATGACTCCACTTCTCTTTCGCAACCATCCCTGTGAGGGGCAAGCACCGGAATAGGAAATGAATGAGGCAATGATGATGGAAACAGGAATAGTCTGGGCAATTTTATGAATAAGAAGAGTTAATATTCCATTCCTAATTTGGTTGTGAGACCCAGCAGTGGGTGAGGCAACCCCACTCCCACTTGCACCAAACCAACCTCGGTCTTTGACTGTGCAGTGCTGCATGGAGGGATCAGGGCGAGGGTGTGCTGGTAAATGTTTGACAACGAACTTTCTGGGAAATAAAAGCCTGATAGGTGGTATCTCCCAGTTCCCACGGTGTAAATACTTCTGTTGTGGTCATTTCCAAGCTACCAACATGACCCCAGAGCTGGGAAGGGATGCACATCAGTAGGGCCATGCCTGAGAAGAGCATAGAGACATCAGAGAATGCAATAAATACAGGAGCCAAAGAGACGAGAATTCAGCAAAGTTAAAATCTGAAGAGAGGGTGACCGGGAAAAATGGAAGTTGCTCTCAAGAATGTCTACATATATTTGAAAGGATGTTGATTTTCCTGCTGTGTATAGGTTTAAACAAGATGACCCCAGTGAGTTCAAGATGTGGACATATTCAGCAAAAACCATACAAGACAGGCTGAGGAGAAGAGTCTAGAACATTTTTCTGATGTATGAGTATTAGCAAAAATACCACTAGAAAGTCAGAAAGTATAAGATTTTCTGAGCTTAAGATTAGAGGATACAAACCCAAACTCTATTCATGTCTTCAATTGTCTCTTATAAACCTGTGTAATCTAATCCTCAGGCTTCCGATTGTTCTCATCTCAGTTTCTTCCTCTATGAAATAAATATGTTGATCAAAACTTCCCCAGACATAGCACTGTAAAACTACGTGCTAAAGTAAACAACAGACCACCGAAACTTCACCGAGAGCATTTCTCCACACACACCTAAGATTGCTACAGCTCAGAATTCAAAAATAGCTTTCATTTCAGAATGATCAATTCCAGAATCCCTAAAACTAAACATCAACAAAAAAATCTGAAAACTAATTTTAAAGAATGCCACTTGCAGGTAATATCTTCTTCTTACAATAAATGATTTTTTCAGACTATATCTCCCATCAATAACTAGAAAACGTGGACAAAATATGAGAAACATTTGCTCACAAGTGTCAGAGGACCATCAAAGCAGTAAGAATTTGAACGACCAAGGTCTTTCAAGAGAATGGCAGTCAATTTTTCCCTACAGGTACTTTTACTCAAAAGTAGCAGTAGAGAGGCAGAGAGGCAGAGCATAAGCCTCAGAAATATCACAGAGCTGGGGAGACAGAGTGGAACATAGGACCCCCCAAAGAGGGTCCTACTAAATACCAAGGCTTCCAATTAGGACCCCTAAAAGGTTATTCCTTTGAGAATACATGCTTTTCTATGTAGGAGTATGTAGAAATAGATAAACCCTTACAAAAACCTAACCTGAGCTTGAATCAGCTCATAATATTGACGTGATCGATCCTTATACTTACTGTCTGCAAGAATCAAAACTAAATTCTCTTGGAAATAAGATAAAGTCACTCAAGTCTCAACCTCCCAAACTTCCATACAAAATTTTTATAATTCAACCAATAATAACTAGGAAAATTCAATCAACAAAAGGGCAAGGAACGTGAGAACCAGTGTGGCACAACACCCACTACCTAACCAGCTAAGAGTGCACCCTGCCCCCAAGTTCTCTGGTGGACACGCCCCCTCCAGACCTGGAACAGAGGTCCCCTCCTATAGCAGACCTTGGCAACATCACACACCCTGCCCCCACATTCTCCTGCAGTTTGGTGCTATTACATCTCTGGCAAACACCTTGTCTGACTCAAGCCCAAAGCAATCCTGGACTGGCCCGCTAAAACACAAGGACCAAACCCAGGCCACAACAGGCAAGGAGAGTCATTGCAGACAACTGGACTGAAGGTAAAGGGGGCTCAGCCACAACAGCAGGGCCCATGAAATGCACATCGAGACATTCCTGAAGTGCCAGCTTCTGGTGAACAGGGGACATTGCACCACAGGGCACTATAGGAACTCTTCTTCATAAGGCCACTACTTTCAAGAGCAGGAGATGAAGCTGACTTTCCTAACACACAGAAACAAACACAGAGAGTTACACAAAAGGAAGAGATAGAGGAATACGTCCCAAATGGAAGAACAGGACAGAATCACAGGAAGAGACCAAAGCAAAATGGAGATAATATACCTGATAGAGAATTTAAATTAATGGTCATAAAAATACTTACTGGACTTGGGAAAAGAGTAGAAGATCTCAATAAGATCCTTATCAAAGAGACGGAAACCATAAAAAAGTACCAGAGATGAAGAACTCAATAAATGAAATTGAAAATACATTGGGGATGAAATAAATAGTAGACTAGAAGAAGCAGAAGAATGGATCAGGGACCTGGAGGACAGAGTAAGAGAAAGCAATCAAGCTGAGCAGGAGAGAGAAAAAAAGAATAATAATAAATGAAAATAGACTTAGGGAACTCAGCAACATTATCAAGTACAATAACATTTGCATTATAGGAATGCCAGGAGAAGAGAGAGAAAGGGGAGGCAGAAAAATTACTTGAAGAACTAATAGCTGAAAGCTCCCTAAATCTGGGGAAGGAAACAGAAATACAGAGTGAGGAGTCACAGAGAGCCCCTAACAAAGTCAACCCAAGGAGGTTCACACCAAGACACATAGTAATTAAAATAGCAAAAAGTAGTGACAAAGAGAGAATTTTAAAGGCAGAAAGAGAGGGGCTCCTGAGGTAGCTACTCAGAGGTAGCTCTGTCAATTGAGGATCCAACTCTTGATTTCAGCTCAGGTCATGATCCCAGGGTCATGGGATTGAGACCTGTGAAAGACTCTCTCTCTCTTTCTCTCTCTCTCCTTCTCTCTCTCTCTCTCTCTCTCTCTCTCCCCCTCTGCCCCCTCTCCTGTTCACACACTCTCTCTCTCTCTAAAAAATAAAAAAATTAAAATTAAAAAATTAAAAATAAAAGCAGAAGAGAAAAGAAAATAGTTATATACAAAGGAAACCCCACAAAGCTACCAGCTGATTTTTCAGCAGAAACTTTGTAGGCCAGAAGGAAGTGGCATGATATAGGCAAAGTACTGAAAGAAAAAAAACCTTCAGCTAAGAACACTCTACCTCACAAGGCTATTGTTCAGAATAGAAGGAGAGATAAAGAGTTTCTCAGACAAACAAAAGTTAAAGGAGTTCATGACCACTAAACCACGCTGGCCTACAAGAAATGTTAAAGGGGACTCTTTGCGTGGGAAGGAAAGACTATAAGTAGGAATAAGAGAAGTAAGAAGCACAAAAGCAGCAAAATTAAGTATATTTATAAAAATTAGTCAAGGGATTCACAAAATAAAAGGATGTAAAGTATGACACCACATACCTAAAAGGTAGGGGATGGGAGGCGAGTAAAGAATGTGTTCAAACTTAAGCGATCATCAACTTAATATAGGCTGCTATATGTGTAAGATGTTATAAACGAACCTAATGGTAACCACAAATCAAAAACCCATAATAGATATTCAAAAACTAAAGAAAAAGGAATCCAAGTATATCACTAAAGAAAGCCAACGAACTGTGAGAGAACAAGAGAAGAAAGGAACAGAGAGGAACAACAAAAACAACCATAAAGCAAGCAACAAAATGGCAGTAAGCACCTACCTATCAATAATTACTTTGAGTGTAAGTGAACTAAATGCTCCAGTCATCAGTAGATAAATAGATACAGATGCAGTATATCTATACAATGGAAAATTACTCAGCCATAAAAAAGAATGAAATCTGGCCATTTGTAACAATATGGATGGATCTAGAGTATAATGCTAAGTGAAGTAAGTCAGAAGACAAGTACCATATGATTTCCCTTATATGTGGGATTTAAGAAACAAAACAAACGAAGAAAAAAGGGACAAACCAAAAGCAGACTCTTAACTACAGAGAACAAACTGATGATTGCCAGAGAGGAGGTGGGTGGGGGGGGGGGGGGGGGTGGAATAGGTGAAGGGGATCAAGAGTACCCTTATCACAATGATTACTGAGTAATGTATAGAATTATTGAATCATTAGATTGTACATCTGAAATTAATATAATACTATATGTTAACTACAATCGAATTTTTAAAAAAAATTTTAATGTGTATTTATTTTTGAGAGAGAGAGAGACAGAGCATGAGAGGGGGAAGGGCAGAGAGACAGGGAGACACAGAATCCAAAGCAGCCTCCAGGCTCTGAGCTGTCAGCTCAGAGCCCAATGTGAGGCACAACCTCACAAACTGTAAGATCACGACCTGAGCCAAAGTTGAACACTTAACCGACTGAGACACCCAGGTGCCCCCAGAATTAATTTTTTTTTAAAGAAGGACAAGGAAAGACAAAAACCAAAAGAAATAAAAGTAAAAAAAAAATAGAAACAAGCCCACAAAGATTATTAGAATTATATGATACAAATGTGAAAATAATTATGATTAACATGCTCATGAAAATATGGACAATTTCAGCTGAGGACCAGAAATTACAAAAAAGGAAGAAATAGAAATTTTGAACAAGATAATAAAATAACCAAAATTAAGAACTCAGTGGATGAGTTTAATAGAAATTCAAAATGGTAGAAGAGTGATTTAGTCAAATGGAAAAGGATTAATAGGAATATATCCAGACTGAAGGACAGAGATCCAAAAGAACGAAAAGTACAGAATACAGCATAAGAGATATGGGACAAGAAATGTCTAATATTTGTAACTGTAACCACCTTGCCAAGTACATTTTTAGCTCCCTGTCAAAAGATGCAAACTCCTTCTAGAGGACACTCCATCAGCAAAGTAGGAGTCTTAGAGGCAGTAAAGAGACTGCTATGGTTCCAGTCCATTCTTGTGGGATCCCGATCTTCTCTTACTATCTACTTTTTACTTCAGGTGTTCAGGAGAAACACCTTCCCCTAGAGTATTGAACCAGCTTAGGCAATTTCACATGGTCAAAACCCTATAATAAATCTCTCTGTGTGTCTACACATAGATCTTCCATTGGTTCTGTTTTTGTGATAAACCCTAATGCAGGATAGAAACAATATTTAAAGAGATGACAACTGATTTTTTAAAACTGATGAAAGACATCAAAATACAGATTCAACATTACATTGTACAACTGAAACTGATATAATGAAACTGAAACTGATATGTTGATTATACCTCACTTGAAAAAAAAAAACAGATTCAAGAAACATGATAGACTTGGGGCACGTGGGTGGCTCAGTCGGTTGAGCATCTGACTCTTGATTTCAGTTCAGGTCATTATCTCATTGTTTATGAGTTTGAGCCCCACATCAAGCTCACACTGAATGCAGAGCCTGCTTAGGATCCTCTCTCTCTCTTTCTCTCTCTCTCTCCCTCCTTCCCTCCCTCCTTCTCTCTCTCTCCCCCCCCCTTCTTTCTCTGCCTTTCCCCCTCTCATGCTATCTCTCCCTCAAAATAAATAAACTTTAAAAAAAGAATCATGATAGCCTTAATCCCCAAGCATAATTATAAAGAAGCACACATCATAGAAAAAACTGCTATGAAGCAAAACAAAGAGTAAATCTTAAAAAGGAACAGAACACCAGCAAATACTGGGAAGGCTGTGAAGCATAAGGAACTCTAATTCACTACAGGTGAGAATACAAAATGGTACAGCCAATATGGAAGACAGTTTGGCAATTCTTACTAAACTAAACATACTCTTACCATACAATCTAGCAATCATGCTCCTCATGCTCTTTGGCATTTACCTAAATGAATGAAACCTTATGTCTACACAAAAACTGACCCATAGATGTTTGTGGCAGCTTTATCCACAATTATAAAAACTAGGAAGCGACGAAGAGGTCCTTCAGCAGAGTCCGACGAAGAGGTCCTTCAGCAGGTCAGTGAATAAATAAACTTGAGTTACCCAGGGGCACCTGAGTAGCTCAGTCAGTTACGCGTCCAACTTCAGCTCAGGTCATGATCTCATGGTTCATGGGGTCAAACCATGCAGCAGGCTCTGTGCTTAAAGCCCAGAGCCTGGAGCCTGCTTTGGATTCTGTTTCCCTCTCTCTCTGCCCCTCCTCCACTCACATTCTCTCTGTCTCTCAAAAATGAATAAGCATTTTAAAAAATTAAGAAAAAAACTTTAGTAACCCAGACAATGGGAAATCAGTCACTGCTAAAAAAAAAAAAAAAATGAACCATCAAGCTATGAAAAGACATGGAGGAACCCTAAGTGCATATTTTTAAGTGAAAGAAGCCAATCTGAAAAGGCTACATAGTATATAATTCGTTCATATTCATAGTATATGATAACATAGTATATAATTCATTCATATTCATAGCATATGATATCCCAGAAAAGGCAAAACTATGGAGACAGTTAAAAAATCATGGGTGGTTGCTAGGGGGTCGGGCAAGGACAAAAAGGAATTGGAGGAGTACAGAGGGTTTTTAGGGCAGTGATACACTTCTGTACGGCACTATAATGATGGAGACATGTCATTATACATTTGTCAAAACCTACACAACCCATAGCATGAACAACAGCAAGAGTGAACCCTTATTTAAACTATAATGGTGTGTCAATGCAGGCTCATCGATTGTAACCAATATACCACTCACATGCAGGATGCTGACAGTAGGGAAGGTTATGGAGGGGCAAGCAGGTGATATACGGGAACTCTGCTTTTGGCTCAATTTTGCAATAAACCTAAAACTTCTCTAAAAAATAAAAGTTTTTGAGAAACAACCAGAAAGACCTATTACCATCAAGGACGCAACAGTAAGACTGACAACAGACTTTTTGATAGGAACAATAGAATACAGCAGACAGTAAAATAACAATTTCAAAGGACTACAAGAATATAACTTCCGACCTCTAAAATTAGACATTGGGCCCAACAAAGCTGTCCTTCAAACACTGAAGGCAAGCTGTTTAGGGATGGAGAAAGTTGGAAAGAGCATTGCTCCCACACTAAAATGGAAACAGCTGGACAACATGAACATTGCTTACTCTCCGAAAACCATCAGAGAACTCGGGTTGCAGAATAACCAGGTGAGAGAGACCAATAAAGAGAGATGGTCCAACTCGGGTGAAAGATTGCTGGTTTGCCCGGGACAGATGCAGGTGGACACTAGTGAGAAGAGTTCAGCTGGGTAGATAATGACCTGCTGAGAGCAGACTCTGCACTGGCAGGTGCATAAAGCCCTTAGCAGTCGGAGAAATCAGAGCCAGTACCCACTTCAGGCCCTTTGTCCTTGGACCCTACCAGGAACTCCCAGGATTCGGAAGAGTCCTGTGAAAGAGCTCCTTGAGGTGGAGACCTGGAGGAGAGGGAGAGCAGGTGCAATGAGAGAGCAATACCAAGCCCGCCTGTGTTCTTTTCCTCTGTCTTGTCTAGGAAACGAAAGCCTGTACAAGGAAGGGCAACAAAAACCATTGCCCTTAGGACACTAATGAAAACACACCGCAGCATAAGGAAGGGAAGTAGCAAAAAATAATACCCTATTCCACTGGGGAGAGCAGGACACGAAGATGCACCGGGCCCAGAACTCTAGTTAGAGGCTGATACAGAAACAAGTCACCCTCTCTTTCTCTCTCTGCACTTCCAACATATTGGATGAACTCATTCCAATCATTTTTCCAGCTTTACTGATGTATAATTGGCAAATAAAAATTATATATATTTAAAGGGTACAGTGTAATGATTTGATAGACCTATATACTATGAAATGATTGCCATACTCAATCGAACTAACAGAATAGTGGCACACTGAAAAAGCAGCACTTCTGAGGCACAGGGACGCCCCTGCCTAAGACAAAGGTTTAATTAGAACAGAGAACCCACACACACACCCATTACCTCCCCATCACAAGGATGAGTAGCACCAAATAACAAAGAATGGTGCAGGACAGCTGGCAGGGAGAGATAAGAGAGACAAGGGCATAGAAAGGGACTTCTGGGGTACAGCAGCACAAAAGGAAGACCTGAAAATGAGGAGGGAATATCCTGAAGAAAAAACCCTCTGGCGAGTCTGCCCCACCCTAAACACTAGATGTCATTAGAGAAGTTTGAAGCCTGTAGTATACTTAAGGTCACCATAGCAACAACAAACCTTCAGCCCAGCCCCATTCCTATCTAGCTGAATTCAAGTCCCTTCACTAAAGACTTTGCAGAAGAAAAAGTACTCACATTCCAGGCAAAAAAAAAAAAAAAAAAAAAAACAAGCTATGGATTCCACTCTCTACTATCTATGCAAGACATATGGCTCTCAACAAAAAATAATGAGGCTTGTTAAAAGGCAAGAAAAAAGACGACACATTCAAAGTGACAAAGCAATGATCAAAACAGTACTCAGGACACCCATGTTGGAACTACCTAATGGGAACTGTCTACTACAATGATTCTAAAGAACCATGATTATTATGTTAAAGGCTAAATAACTATGATGATTATGATTATTATTGTGATTATTATGTTAAAGGCTGTAAGGGAGAATGTAGAAACCAGGCAGGATCAGATGGGCAATTTCAGCAGAGAGACTGAAACTCGAAACAAGCATCAACTACAAGAACTAAAAATTAAAAAGAAAAAAAAAAAAAACTAATAGAGAAGAAGGTCTTCAATGAACTCATCAGTAGATTTGACCCGGCTAAGGAATGAAACAGTAGTGAAACAGAAAACACATTTGTTGGAACACACATACAACTTCATATATTATATTTAAATTGCTGAAAACAAAAGACAATGATGAAATCTTAAAGTCAGCCAGAGAAATACCACATATGACATACAGAGGAACAAAATAAGAATGAAGCAGATGATTCTTTTCATCTGAACTCATGCAAGCTAGAAGATACTGGAGTGACATCTTCAAGTGTTGAAAGAAAAAAAGACTGCCAGCCAGGATCTTCTGCATGACAAAAAAAAAAAAAAAAAAAAGAGGGAGAAATACTTTCTTAAATACTGAAGGAATTCAGGGCTAGCAGATACGCTTTAGAAGAAATGTTAAATGGCATTATTTAGGCAGAAAAATATATACTATCAAACAGAAACATGGATCTACACAAAGAAATGAAGAATATTAGAAATGGAACAAATGAAGTTTAAAAAAAGTGTTCCTTATTGTAATTTTTTCAATGTCTTTACTTATTTTTGAGAGAGAAAGAGCAAGAGAGAGCACAAGCAGGGAAGGAACAGAGAGAGAGGGAGACACAGAACCCAAAGTAGGCTCCAGGCTCTGAGCTGTCAGCACAGAGCCTGACACGGGGCTCGAACTCGTGAACCTCAAGATCATGACCTGAGCCGAAGTCGGGCTCTCAACCGACTGAGTCACCCAGCACCCCAAGTGTTTCTTGTGTTTAAGTGCTTTAAAAGATAACTGACAACCTCAAAGGAAAATAGTAACCATGTAGCGTGTGTTTTATTACATATAAAAAAGAAAATACGACAATAATGGCACGAAGAATGAAAGGAATTGAGTATACAGCTGCAACATACTTACACTACATGTGAAGTGGTATAATGTTACTTGAATGTAATTATTAATTAAAGATATATATATTGCAAACCCTAGAGCAAACATTAAAATAAATTTTAATTTGTACTATTAATGTCAATAGAGAAGAGTAGAAATTTTTAAATGTTCTCTGAACATAAGAGAAGGCAGGAGAGGGGCGCCTGGGTGGCTCAGTCGGTTAAGTGTCCAGCTTCGGCTCAGGTCATGATCTCGCGGTTCGTGAGTTCAAGCCCCGCATCGGGCTCTGCGCTGACAGCTCGGAGCCTGGAGCCTGCTTTCGGATTCTGTGTCTCCCTCTCTCTCTGCCCCTCCCCTACTCACACTCTGTATCTCTCGTGCATGCTCTCAAAAATAAATAAACACTTTTTTAAAAAATGTTTTTTTAAAAAGAGAAGGCAGGAGAAAAAAGGACTAAAAACGAAGATAGAACAAATAGAAAATGGCCAACAAGGCGACAGATTGTAATCCAGCTATACTGGTGATGACATTAAATGTGAACAGTCTATTTAGGTCTTTCATCCATTTTGAATTTATTTTTGTGTATGTGTAAGACAGTGGTTCAAGTTCATTCTTCTGCATGTAGCTGTCCAGTTTTCCCAACACCATTTGTTGAAGAGGCTATCTTTTCCCATTGGATATTCTTTTCTGCTTTGTCAAAGATTAGTTGACCGTATTGTCGTGAGTCCATTTCTGGGTCCTCTATTCTGTTCCATTGATCTATGTGTTTGTTTTTGGGCCAGAACCATACCGTCTTGATGATTACAGCTTTGTGATATAGCTTGAAGTCCAGGATTGTGATGCCTCCTGCTTTGGTTTTCTTTTTCAAGATCGCTTTAGCTATTCAGGGTATTTTCTGGTTCCATACAGATTTTAGAATTGTTTGTTCTAGCTCTGTGAAAAATGCTTGTGATATTTTGATAGGGATTGCATTGAATACGTAGATTGCTTTGGGTAGTGTAGACATTTTAACAATATTTGTTCTTCTCATCCATGAGCATGGAAGAAGACATGAAGAGACACTTCTCCAAAGAAGACATCCAGATGGCCAACAGACACATGAAAAAATGCTCAACATCACTCATCATCAGGGAAATACAAATCAAAACCACAATGAGATACCACCTCACACCTACCAGAATGGCTAAAATTAACAACTCAGGAAACAACAGATGTTGGCAAGGATGTGGAGAAAGGGGAACCCTCTACACTGTTGGTGGAAACACAAACTGGTACAGCCATTATGGAAAACAGTGTGGAGGTTCCTCAGAAAGTTAAGACAGAACTACCCTATGACCCAGAAATTGTGCTACTAGGTATTTATCCAAAGGATACAAAAGTACTGATTTGAAGGGACACATGTACCCTGACATTTATAGCAGCAATATCAACAATAGCCAAACTATTGGCTTTCCAAACTATGGAAAGAGCCCAACCATTCTTTGACTGATGAATGGATACAGAAGATGTGATTTATCTATCTATCTATATATCTATTTATATATATACACATATATATGGAATATTACTCAGACATCAAAAAGAATGGAACTAGAGTTGGGGTGCCTGGGTGGCTCAGTCAGTTAAGTGTACAACTCTTGATTTTGGCTCAGGTCATGATCTCACGGTTCGTGGGTTTGAGCCCCACACCAGGCTCTGCGCAGACAGCATGGAAAGAATGGAACTAGAGTCTATTATGCTAAGCGAAATAAGTCAGAGAAAGACAAATACCATATGATGTCACTCATATGTGGAATTTAAGAAACAAAACAGATGAACATAGGGAAAGGGGAGGAAAAATAAAATAAGATAAAACCAGAGAGGGAGGCGAACGATGAGAGACTCTTAACTATAGAAAACAAACTGAGGGTTGCTGGAGGGTGGTGGGTGGAGGGATGGGCTAAATGGGTGATGGGCATTAAGAAGGGCACTTGCCATTAAAAATTTTAAAAAAATAATAATAAGGGCACCCGTGGGGCGCCTGGGTGGCTCAGTCAGTTAAGTGTCCAACTTCAGCTCAGGTCATGATCTCATGGTTCATGGGCTTAAGCCCCGCTTCGGGCTCTGTGCTGACAGCCCAGAGCCCGGAACCTGCTTCAGATTCTGTGTCTTTCTCTCTCTGTGCCCCTCCCCTGCTTGCACTCTCTCTCTCTCTCTCTCTCTCTCTCTCTCTCTCTGTCTCTCAAAAATAAATAAACATTAAAAAAAATTTTTTTTTTAAAGAGAAGGGCACTTGCTGTGATGAGCACTGGGTGTTATATATAAGTGATGAATCACTGAATTCTACTTCTAAAACCAATTTAAAAAAAAAAAAGAGGAACATCATTGTGTGATGATAAGGGGGTCAATTCTCCAAGAAGACAAAACAAGCCTAAAGTGGATGCACCCAACAACACGGCTTCAAATTACATAAAGCAAGAACCAACAGGGGGCGCCTGGCTGGCTCAGTGGGTTAAGCTTCCAACTCTTGATGTCAGCTCAGGTCATGATCTCATGGTTCGTGAGATGGAACCCCGTGTTGGGCTTTGTGCTGACAGCATGGATCCTGCTTGGGATTCTCTCTCTCCCTGTCTCTCTGCCCCTCTCCCTCTCACACACATGTGCCCACATGCTCCCTCTCGCTCTCTTTCTCTCTCAAAATAAATAAACATTTCTTTAAAAAAGAACCGACAGAACTGAAAGAAGAAACAGACAAATCCACAATTATAGCTGGAGACTTCAATACTCCTCTGTCAGTAATCAATGGGACAAGTAAACGGAAGGTCAGTAAAAATATAGAAGACCTGAACAATACTATCGATCAAATCAACCTAATTGACATTTACAGAACATTGTTTATAAGTGCACATGCAACATTCATCAAGAGAGACCATATTCAGACCATAAAACAAACCTTAACAAACTGTAAAAGATAGAAATCACATACAGTGTTCTCAGACCGTAATGGAATTAAATCAGAAATCAATAACGGAATGATATCTGGAAAAATTCCCAAATATTTGGAAAGAAATACTGCAATTCTAAATTACCCATGAGCCAAAGAGGAAGTCTTAGAGGAACTTAGAAAACGTCTGAAACTGGATGAAAATGAAAATACAGCATATCGAGATCTGCGAGATGCAACTAAAGCAGTGTCTAGAGAGACGTTTGTAGCATTCCGTGGTTATATTAGAAAAGAAGAAAGGTCTCGAATCTATCATCTAAGCTTAAACCTTACCAACTTAGAAATAAGTAAACCAAACTCAACGCTAGCAGAAGGAAGGAAACAAAGAGCAGAAATCGACGACCTTGAAAACAGAGAAATGAAGGCAGAGTAAAGAAATGTTCAGAAAAACACAATTTGACAAAATTCATCATCACCAGACCCGCCCTAAAGGAAATTACTGAGACAAGTTTTCAGGTAAATGCAAAACGACAAATGAAATCAGAGCGACAGTGCGTTAGTCTCCTACTGCTGCCAGAATAATTCACCACAGGCGTGGTGGTGCAAAGCTACCTGAGTGTATGATTGCACCGTTCTGGACATTGGCAGTCCAAAACGGGTCTCACAGGACGAAACCCAAGGGGCAGGCAGGGCTGCATTCGTCAGGAGACTCCGGGGAGAACCCATTACCTTGCTTTTCCAGCTTCCAGATCCCATGAGTTCTCTGGATCACGGCCCCATTCCTCCACCTTCAAAGCCAACTCCTTGGACTGAGTCTTTCTCACACCGCCATTTTCCTGATGCTCCCTCCTCTGCCTCCCTCTTCCACATTTAAGGACCCTTGTGATCACACTGCCCAACCAGAGAATCCAGGATAATCTCCCTATTTTCAAGTCAACTGATCAGCAACCTTAATTCCCCTTTGTCATATAACCTAACATAGTCACAGTTCCAGAGATTGGGACGTAACATCTTTGCATGTGGGGGCATTTTTCTGTCTACCACATACAGGAAGAAATGAAGGACAAGGAAAACAATGACAATAAGGGTAAACCTAACAGATTATTGACTGTTAAAACGGCAATGACAATGAGAATTTGTGGGGTCTTAGATATATGAAGAAATAAGCTACATGGAAAAAACAGAGCTCACCAGGCAGGATCAGAGGCAAATGGAATTGAAGTTTTCAAGGTCTGTGTGCCATCCAGGAAGAAATGTCTGCACGACTTCTCGTTCAGTTTTCATGTGGCAGTGCGGCCATAATCTCTAGGCCCCCGGGTCTCCAGGCAAAGAAAGTAGACCTAACAACTGACGGAGAGGGGACATGGAATCATTTTGAAATATCCAATAGTCCAAAAGACAGGCGAGAACGGAAATAAAAGGAAACATGGAACAAACGGGACAAACAGGAAACAAGCTGTAAGATGACAGCGTTAGGTGCAAAGATCGCCATTGGAGAAATCTATGGCCAGAAAATTGACACGCATCTGCTCCAAGCCCACGGCTTCTTAGTTGTAGACAGCAGAGAGCGGTCCTGAATCCCCGCCGCTATCAACCAAGCCCTGTGGCGCCCAGGCCTGGCCACGTCCGGGGAGCTCCTGTCTGCCCCGTATCACCTGGGCCCTGTCTGAGAGCTCGCAGAGACGGGGACCTCCTGCCTCTGGAGCAGCCCACATCTTCCTGGGACTCTGCTCCCACTTGCGTTAGTAGCGATTAATCTAAGGTGACACACACCCAGAGCAGCCCCGAATTTTCTCCCGGGGATGGAGGTGGCGGTGGGGAGAGGAGAAAGGAGAAAGAAAACGTGTGGTTTTGCCTGGGAAACCGGAGACATCCGTAGGAGACTCTGGTGCTTAATGACGTTTAGAATGAGTGACTGACGTGCACACACGTGCTCCAGGTGAATACGATACTTCCACCGGCTGAAGCACAAAAACCAATAGAAAAAGGTGGGGACCGCCAGGGGTTTAAAAACCAGGTGAATGACAGGCAGGAAGGAACACGGTGATCAGGACTCCCCAGCATGCGGACCCCAGTGGGGCTCACTTGATTTCAACTATAGGAAAATCAGGTAGCATCTAAAAAAACCCAATACTCTACTTCTGTGTCCCAAATGTCCCCATGGAGGGGAGTGTACAGGGGGAGGTACACATGGGATGAGGCCATTAAGAGATGATGCAACAGGGGCGCCTGGGCCGCTCAGTCAGTTAAGCGTCCGGCTTCAGCTCAGGTCATGATCTTACAGTTTGTAATTGGAGGCCCGTGGGGGACTCTGTGCTGACAGTGTGGAGCCTGCTTGAGGCTCTCTGTCTCTTCCTCTCTCTCTCTGCCCCTCCCCACTTGTATTCTCTCTCTCTCTCTCTCTCTCTCTCTCTCTCAACATAAATAAAACTTAGACAAAAGGTATGGTGTAACAAACATGCTGTCGACATAAGTCAGAACAAAACATCTATGCAGAAATAAAAATTTTAGGGAAAGAACTTTGAGTCCATAGCAAATATTGATCAATTTTTCAGCACTTTACATTGAAACGACTAGACAACTTAAAAACACATTATTTTAAGTGTCTTCATATCCAATCTTCAAAGTGAAAGATTTACTTTTAAATAGAAAAAGCTACGTTTAGCCACTAGGATGAAAAATCACATGCTTTGCGCAGTTGTTTTCCTGAGAAATGTGCTTTTTTCTATTAAATGTGTTTTTACGTTAGATATTTAACATAAAGACCAGCATCGATCTTGAAAGTATGTGGGAGATCGTGTGGCTTAAGAGGACGAGGAATCTTAACCGACGTTCACCAACCCAACTACCACCCCCCACGACTGACCTTCCGCCAGCCTGGCTGAAACCTGAAACTCTGCAATGACAGTTTTATTCCTTTGTTTTCAACTCCTGCCCCTGACTCATGACTCCAGCTGATTTGTAAATGTCCATGAGGAGATAATACACTAAGTCTGAGGTGGAAATAAACAGCTCTAAACTGCCATGCCTATAGCCCCATCCATGCAGACGTTGGTCACTGATCCTGGCACTCTTCCCTCTGAGCCAAGATGAGGCTACAAAAGCTTCTACAGGTCAGTCCTCAGGCAGCAACTTCCATTTGGCTGGAGTTGTCCTCAACCTTATCTGGCACTTACAATATTCGTTCAATAAGCCTTTAATGCACTTTACTATGTGCCAGGCAGGATGCTCAGATGATCTTCTGAGAAGAGGCTAAGATAGAAAAACATACTAAAGGCATCAAAGACGAACTTCATCCTACTTCACAATTGTGCCAAGCCTTGCCCACGGTAAAGACACAGATTGCGTCCATCGACAGGAAAATGGATACATAGATTATCCTATATCCAGAGTAGAATAATACCCAGCAGTAAAAATTAACTACAGCTACATGCTACAACATCAACAAATCTTGGAACACGAGTGATTAAGGGAAAAAAGAAAAGGAAAGAAAAATGCTAGTCCCAGAAGACTATGATGAATGTAGAGGGAGGGGTGGGAGAAAAGCATATAAGTAGATGTAAGATATTTATTGGGTTCAGTGGTAGATTCTTAGGTATCTATCCATTATATTACAATAAAAATAACATCTATGCATGGACTAATAACGAGACTGTGGCATGAAACAAGGATTACGGCTAATCCAATTCTGTGCACTGGGGTCTATTTGAAGGAGAAAGGACATATTGTAGGTATTTTGTCGAGAAAGCCAGACCAAGGATCATAAAAGCTAGTCTACAGGCTCCTTGGACCAACCCTAGGAATCTGCATCACCACAGGAATTCTGTAAGGACAGAAAGCAACCCAGAGAAGAGGCATTGCAGAAAGGGCAATGTGTGAAGTTCAATTGACTGGTTCGAAAAAAAAAAATCGAGAGGCCAAAAAGCCTTCGGCCATTTCAACA
The DNA here is from genome assembly GCF_046562875.1 of Panthera onca. Lineage (NCBI taxonomy): Eukaryota > Metazoa > Chordata > Mammalia > Carnivora > Felidae > Panthera > Panthera onca. The sequence goes on from NC_138343.1 coordinate 140,158,295, forward strand.
AATCAATTCATGCTATTCATATTTTCTTTACTTTTGAAGGGAAGTTTGGAATACCCTAAGGAGCACTTTAGTTCTGAAATTGCTGGAGTAAATAAGAGAAATGTTACATAACTCATTTCTAAAAGAACAAGAGAACCATATTAACAGATTGACAGTATTCATAGGTTAATTAGGAAATCTGTTGGTGCTGTTAAGAAACTTGGCATATTTTAATTTAGATTGACGTTCCTCGAGGTATAGGTATAAGTGACGTTCATTCAACAATAGTGAGATGTCACACAGTCTGCGAGAGACTGATGTCTGGAGAGCGTTTACAGTTGAGCAGTACGTAAAATGTGTTCTGGAGCGCTACGGATGTTTTCTAATCAAACTTACGTCTTTGAAACTATTCAGGATGTGAAACTGATGTGCACGTGAGATGAAAGAAAGGAGTTAAAAGAAAAAGAGCCATTGAGCTGATTGGAAACTGATTAAACAGGAACACATAACTAGTGTCTTCCTGTGGCCAACATTTTAAATATGGCCACCACATCTGTGAGGGGAGGTTCAGAAAGCCCTCTTCACTATTTAGGATGGTATCTATTGAACTGAATCTTAAAGAGGCAGATGATGAAAGAATAGATTGTTGGCAGGAGCACGGAGAACATTTCTATACGGTCACCCAGAAACCAGGAGATGGCTTTCAGGAATGGTTGCCTCCTAGAGTTTTTACCGCATCACCTCACTTAGTCCTCGCAAGAACCCTCATGTGATGAAAACTCTTCCTACCCACAATTTCAGACAACCGTTAAGAAAGATTGAGTTGGGGTGCCTGGGTGGCTCAGCGGGTTAAGCGTCCAACTTTGGCTCAGGTCATGATCTCACAGTTTGCGAGTTCGAGCCCCACGTTGGGCTCTGTGCTGACAGCTCAGAGCCTGGAACCTGCTTCGGGTTCTGTGTCTCCTTCTCTCTCTGCCCCTGACCCATTCATGCTGTGTCTCTCTCTCTCTCTTTCTCTAAAATAAATAAACATACATATATATAACTAACTTAAGTAAAGGGGCACCTCGATGGCTCAGTCAGTTGAGCACCCATTTCCTGATTTCAGCTCAGGTCCTGATCTCAAGTTGTGGGATCTAGTCCCGCATAGGGCTTCACCCCGAGCATGGAACCTGCTTAGGATTCTCTCTCTCCCTCCGCCCCTCTCCCCCATTCTAGCTCTCTCTCTCTCTCAAAAAATTAAAAAACAGAAAAATAAAAAGATTCAGGTAAAAAGTCATAGAGCTAGACAGCAGCACAGCTAACAGAAGCAAAATTTACCTGATCCCGAAGCCAGGTCCCCTGTTATCAGGCAGAGGGGACAGGCGCTGGCTGAAGAGCCTCCTGATTGAGTGGTGCCACTGCAGTGGGGGAGGGAAGCCCAGGACGGATGGTCAGCACGCAGACTTCTACTGGATTCCTTGTTTGCACTGTGGCTCTGCCTTCAGCCGAGCCTAGCGTCCCCAAGTCTCAGGTCTCCACTTTGCCTCTTCGGCCCGTCGCAATGCATCCTGCTCAGGAGTGAAGCTGCCTGCCTTTCCTGCGGGAGAAGACAAGGGATCTCTGTTGGTCAGGACGGTTCTCACTGCTTCAGAGACTTTCGGCCAATCCCGCTTTTGCCCCCACGTGCAACTCTAGGAAGCTGCTGGTGACTTCAGGTGCCGAGGCTTTTTCCCGCCTGTGGCTCACCTCAGCCTGTGTCCGGGTTTCTTCTCTGGTCAACCTAAGTGATAGCTTTCTCCTGCTGCAAAATCGAGAACCACCATCCCTCTGACTTCGAACCTCCGGATGGTGGCCACTTGCCATGGACACCCCCACCCTGTTCCCTTTGTCCTTGTGGGTCGAGGCCTTTTCTGTGCCTATATTATCATTTTAGGGCAATTTTCAGAGAAAGCAGCTATAAACACATTTGTTCCATCTGCCGTGCTCAGCTGGCTCTTGTGAAACAAAAGTATGTGAAACAAGAAATACGTGTGCCTAAACCCTTATGTGATCTAAGAGTTTGGGGTGGCCTACTTGCGACATGCAAAATGTTAACAGCACCCCCCATGTCCCCCCCGCCCCGCCCCACCCCGGAAGCTCTATTTGTAAACAGGTGACTGCACACGTTTTCCTCAAAGATGACCACCTACAATCATAAGGTCTCCTTCAAGCCTGGAGAAAGAAAGGTGAGAAAATCCAACGCCAGCCGCCCACAGTTGTTCATGTCTCCAGTAACAAGGCCATCATTTGCAGGCATGAGTTAGACTACGTGTCACAAAGCTTAGCGACTGTTATTTTAGGATGAGAGTACGAAACGGTGCAGCCGCCTAACTTGTACCGTTGCCAGAGCTCTGGACACTTTGAGACTTCTAAGTCTTGAAACTGTAAGACAGAGGAAGAATATTTCCCTTGTAAAGGGAATGGATGTCATTTTCTCACCCTGGTCCTTGAGCACCACAACGAAGCTAACCAAGCCAGTTGTCTGGGTTGTGTTTCTGATGCCCGGGGCGGCGAACCTCTGCTGATCGCTGACACTAACTGAATGAGCAGTTGCCTCATCCGGTCCAGACGCCTGGCGCGGGCACTGAGAAGCTGGGAGGAGACCGGAGCAGACCGTAACCTGAGACCGATGCCCGAATGCTTCCCTCGGGCCGCCCTGAAAAGAAAAACTGTGACAAAAGCAATTATGCAAGGTGCCACCTCTGTGGCTCCCCCTGGCAATAGGAGATCTTGGGGAACCCTGTCCTGAGAGCCTCTGTTCATTTGTCCGTCTTCCCTCCGTTTGAAACTGAAGCTCTACATCATTCCGTTTCCCAAAGTTAAATTATATAAATTACAATAAAAAGGAGGAACCGAATGTGAAGATGTGCCACAAGTTTTTAACCTCTTGCTTCCTTGTGATAGGCCTGCTGCATGCTTTGCCACTTAGCAATGTTTCCCTGGAGAATAGAGAAAGCCCGCCTCGCCGAGCCCCACAGGAAAAAGGAAGGGTCACAGGTGGATTTCTTCACTGCTAATCATCTCAGATATAAAAGGGAAGTGAACAAAGTTGTCCAACATTTGGGAAATGTAAATTACAATAGTGAGATACCAGAACATGCCAGTGAGAACGACCCGAGTCCAGAACAATGACGACACCAAATGCTAGTGAGGCTGTGGAAACAAGAACTTTCCGTTCGTTGCTGCTGGGAATGCAAAGCAATCCCAGGACAGTTTGGCAATTTCTTGCAAAACTAAACATACTCTTACCATATGATCTAGCAATCGTCCTCCTTGGAATTTTACCTAAATGAAGAGAAACGTTATGCCTACACAAAAACCGACCCATAGATGTTTGTGGCAGCTTTGTTCGTAATTGCCAAAAGTAGGAGGCAACCAAGATGCCCTTCAGCAGGTCAGTGAATGAACTGTAGTGACGCAGACAATGGAACATCATTCACTGCTAAAAAGAAATGAGCTATCAAGCCACGAAAAGACATAGAGGAACCCTAAGTGCATAATACTAAGTGAAAGAAGCCAATCTGAAAAGGCTGCACACTCTGTGACTCCAACCATATGACATTCTGGAAAAGGCAGAACGATGGAGATGGCTTTAAAAAGAAAGAAAAAAGATTGGTGGTTGCTAGGGGTTCAAAAAAGGAAGGAATTGGAGGAGTACAGAGGGTTTTTAGGGCAGTCACAAAATTGTATATGACCCTACAATGATGGAGACATGTCACTGTACATTTGCCAAAGCCTACACAACCCCATAGCACAAACAACACCAAGAGTGAACTCTTATGTAAACTTTAATGATGTGTCAATGTAGATTCATCAATTATAATAAATGTACCACTCACATGAAGGATGCTAATTGTAGGGGGAGTTGTGGGGAGGAAGGCCAGGGGGAATATGGGAACTCTGCTTTCTGCTCAATTTTGGAATGAACCGTAAAAAACTACTCTAAATACCAAAGTCTTATTTTTTTAAGTAAATTCATCTCAGCTCTATGATCAGCTTCCATCCCTGAACTCGACCAAGCATGGTCTCCTCTTCCCCTGTCCTTGGGAGGGAGATGGTCACCGTTTAATCTTTTGAAAAGAAGGGAAGACGGGCGCCTGGGTGGCTCAGTCGGTTAAGCATCTGACTCTTGATCTCGGCTCAGGTCGTGATCTCACAGTTCACAGGTTCAAGCCCTGCATCAGGCTCTGTGCTGATGGTACAAAGCCTGCTTTTGATTCTGTCTCTCCTTCTCTCTGCCCCTCCCCTGCTTTCTCTCTCTCTCTCTCTCTCTCTCTCTCTCTCTCTCTCTCTTTCTCTCTCAATAAATAAATAAACAAAGTTTTTTAAAGAAAGGAGGACAGAAATAATGGAAGGAAGGAATAGAGGGAAAAGCCTCATCAGCAGAGGGCTGAGAAACCAGGATGGGTGTTAACTTATTCTTATTATATTAGTTTTGTATTGTTGCCTAACAAATTAACATCAGCTTAACGGCTTCACACAACATGCATCCACCATCTCATAGTTTCTGTATGTCAGGAGTATGACATACAGACTTAGCTGGTTCCTCAGCTCAGGATCTCACAGAAAACTGGGCTGCATTTCATCAGAGGCTCAGGTGAGGAAAGATTCACATCCAAGCTTGCTGGCAGAATTAGTTTCCTTACAGGCATAGAACTCATAGCCACTTGCTTCCTCAAGGAGAGAGTCCCTAACCTCAGGGATGGTTCCAGTCCCTCCTTTTAAGGCTTTCAACCGATGAAGTCAGCCTACCCAGGATAAGCTTTTTGATTAACTCAAAATCAACTGACTTAGGACCTCAATTTCAAAACCTGTTCATCTTTACCATATAACATGAACACAGGAGTGACATCCCATCACTGTTGCTGTATTGCATTGGCCAGAAACAAGCCACAGTTTCCACGAACACTCAGAGAGGGATCGTGCAAAGAAGTGACTCACGGGGAGTCACCTTATGGAATGTCCACCACAATTACCCCATATTTTCTGTAGTAGAAAATAAAAGGAACTGTTGTAAAGGATTTTTGACTGATGTCAGTCTCTTGGGTTTCTGAATCATTTCCTCACTGAACTATAAAAAGAACAGATTAATCAATTTAGGGCCTGGCTAGGGAAGCACAGTCTCTCCTAAACGTTGACCAAGAAATGCGTCATTTGAATGTGTCCATTTGGGGAAATGGCGCAAAATGTCGTAAACACTCTGGCTGACTTTTGGCTGCTGGTCACACAAAGCAGTGAAAGATGGCCAGACCACAGGCTTATGAGATGAACAGTAGTAATGTTTTAAAAACATGTCCTGCCCTATTCTTTTCACCTTTCTAAACACCTGCCCCCAGTCTGCTCCATTGGGCATCTGTCTGTCTGCGGGATGGTTAGGATTTGTTACCAAAAGAATGCCAGGAGAAGGACCTTGGCCTCTGACATGCACAAATGGGTTTTATTTTGCAGCAAGAAAATAAGCTTGAAGGACAGGCTACCGTCTTAGGAAAGGATTGTCCGTATTCCTGAATATCCCCTGTTAGGTACCAGCATCATCAGGCATTCTAGCAGACGGGCCCTGGGCCGAGATGGGATTCCATCCTTGGAGCCCCAGCAGCGGGAGGAGAAGCCGACAGCAGGCCGTGTGGAGGATGCAGCAGAGAGCATCCCAAGCCAGGGGGTCCAGCCAGCCAGGGTAAATCTGCCCCCGCCACAAATGTCCCTGTGATACCCTGGGCAGGCTGCTGCCAGCCGTGGTGAGGACACTGCCCTCATCCCAGAGGAAACGAACACTGGTTCCAAGGAGCCAGTTTTCCCAGCTGCTCTAAGATAGGCTAAGCCTTGCATCCACCCGTATACTCGGATGTTATCTTAAAGAGATAACATCCCATTTATAGGAAACAATAAGCCCACAAAACAATACTATATATTTTCTATCAGTACAACCCTATATATGTAAGGGCAGAGAAGTGGGTACAGATACATATATATACCAGCCCAGGGGAAAGGGGCTGGGCCTCACAGCCAGAAGTGGGGGGGGGGGGGGGGGGGTGCAACTTGACCAAACACTGACTTCAGAATTACGTATGTCATCAAAACTTAATTCATGAGAAGAATCATTTGGGGATCCTGTTCAAATACACATTCTCTGGCCCCACCCCAGACATCGGGACGCAGTCTCTGATGGGCGGGCCACCAGGATTCTGCGTGTTTAGTAGGCATCTCAGGAGCTTTGCTGTGGAACACCAATGCCCACCTGAAGACCTGCATTTCTGAACTGCTGTACAAGATTGTGTTTGTTCCAACACTCATTGGCTGAACTTTGTCAGTAGCAGGCATGAGGTTTGAGTCATACCGGAATGCTCTCAAGGTCTGCCAAAGCAGGAAAACAGCTGCCTCCGACACCAACGGTGAAGACATTCTCTACTAGAATGTTCTCTAAGATAACAGGGGTTTCGTCTGCTTCAGTCATTCTGCACCGTCAGAGCCTAGAACAGGACCTATCACACAGAAGGCCCTTGATTAATATGTGACAAATGAATGAATGAATGAATGATAAGCCTACAAACCTTTCACATCCCTAACAATAAACAAAATACAGCAAGAGATCTATCCTATCATCAGATGTTAAGGGGTTTTCGTTCCCTTTCCTCAGCTTCTCCTTCTAAAGTTAACTGGGCCTCTGGACACCTGGGTGGCTCAGTCAGTTGAGTGTCCGACTTCAGCTCAGGTCATGATCTCACGGTTTGTGAGTTCGAGCCCCGCGTCGGGCTCTGTGCTGACAGCTCGGAGCCTGGAGCCTGCTTCGGATTCTCTGTCTCCCTCTCTCTCTGCCCCTCCCCACTTGTGCTCTGTCTCTCAAAAATAAATAAATGTAAAAAAAAAATTAAATTGCGATATTAAATCCACACACTTCATACAATGAAAGCCCTCTGCGTCCCGGAGTTCTCCCTCACCGTCTCTCCAGATCAGCTGAAGAGAGGTCCAGGAATGGGGCATCCCAAGAAAACAGCTTCCCAAAGGCAAGGGAAGTAGAAGCATCACCAATTCTTTGAAATTAATACTTTGTCCCTGTGACGGGTCAATGCAAGACGTAGCATCCAGCTGGTTTTCAAGACCTGGTGACTTTGCTTTCCCAAGTCACTACCCCTGCCCGGCAGCCCACCAGGACTCCAGTGTCTACGCCATTATTGTGCACTTATTATGTTGTTGTTGCAATTGTTCCCAGACTGGTGTGTGTGTGTGTGTGTGTGTGTGTGTGTGTGTGTGCGCAAGTGCTAACCACCCCCCACCGCCCCGGGGAGATTATAAGATTCTTGAGGGCAGACACTTTGCCTTTTTATGTCATCTGGATTCCTTCCACAGCCGATCTCCGTGTATTTGCAGATCAGGGGCTGGATAAATATTTGCTAATTTCCAGAAGTGCTTCAGGTAAAACTTCCACCTTTCTTTCTCAGAAAGAATATGCCTGGGGAGTAAAAAGGCAACCAAGTCGTCTCTGAATACAAAGGACAACTGTGTATGTAAATATATGATAGGAATCGTCATTCAAACATGAAATTGATCCTGGAGGACTCATAAAATAAACTGTAGGCGATCTGAACGTCTCCTGTGGATTACCAGCCAATTAATTCTACTGACACCATACGAGGAATGGTTTATATTAAAGTAGGTTTTGAAAGTAGGCGGTGGTAAGTCACTGCCCATTAGCTACTTTCTCCTAATGTGAGAAGTGTGTCTGGCTACTGGGCCAGATTTGTGTCCATGGCCATGTCCTGCCGTTCGTGGCTAAACCCCAGCTGGAAGGGATTACACCTGAAGAGCCCAGATTCGGGGAATTTGTCTTTTCCTTCTAGCCCCCAAAACACCAGAGAAAGAGCCACCAGAGGAGGAGGAGGAGGAGATCAGTATGGCATAAAGGAAGATCTTAGCAGGGGGGTTAGATCATTAGTACGAAACGGTGCAAAATTGTCAAATGCAGGAAGAAAGTAGGTCAGCGGGAAAGGACGGACGCCCAGCAAAAATCAGACGCGCTTTTCCACCCCTATGCAAAACGGTTCCTGAGAGTCAAGGCAAACGTCGTTGCTGTGGCCGCCGCCGCTGTTGTCGTCTCGTACACGTACACGCGGTCTGAAATGCAAATCGGCTGCGACGAGCCGTGCAGGCCAGCAAGAGCAGCGCGAGCCCCTGAACCCTCCGAGCGGCGTCAAGTGCAGTTCACGCTGAGCAAAATTAATGCCGTAAACGAGAGACAAAGTTCACTGATGAGCAACTCTCTAATGGGCAATTACCTCTTCTCTTTTCGCTCCATCCCTTTTTCCTTCTTTTCCCCTCGCGTTAAGGTACGGTAGGCGATAGAGGGTGTGAAGGAGACGGCAGTTTTCTTTAGTCCGCCCAAGAAGGCGGCTTTCATGCATTTTCCGAGGTGCGTATAATTACAGGCGCAGTTAATGTGCTTAAGAGCTTAGGGGAAGCAATTGTATATGAAAGAGAGCTTCCTAACAGCCAGCTTTATTACAGCCGGGCCCGGCCGCCCCTGGGCTCCGGAATTGTGCACACTTCTCCGTCCTGCCCACCCTCGTGTCCTAGAGGTGCTCTGGAAGACGGGAGAACCCGCGGAAATACTCAGCTGAGAGTGCGGTCGGCCCTGAGTGCTACACACACCCACAGGGGGTATATCAAATCTCACTGAACTCACTGATGATGAGAAGGCTCTGGGGCCGGCTCATGACAGAAGCTGCTAGCAACGAGCACCTTCCTGAAAACTGACGGCGATTTCCCGAATACACATGAGGTGCCCCACTCGAGCTACTTTCGAATGAAGGTGGCATTACAGGAGCAGCTGCCACAGAGGCAGGGGTGTTCACAGTATCCACCAGACAAGCGCATCGAATCAGGTGCCCCACGGCTGTATCCATTCTTGGGGCAGACATGGCATCAAATCTAATGGAAGGAAGAGCAAGAAGGAAATAAGGAGCCAGAAAGAAAGGGGGAAATATGAGGGAACGGGGAACCAGGCGACTGATGTAGGCTCCCCTCTCTCCCTAGCTCTCTCTCTGTTTCTCTCTCTCTCTCTCTCTCACGCACACACACACTCAAAGAAATGTGCCAAAACAGCCACATAATGAGGACCAAAGACACATAGATACAGAGAACTATATACGAAAGGCACAAACATAAAGATACACAGAGAAAAGCTTCAACTTGAACTTCTTCTGCCCTTTAAAGAATGAGTCAGACAAACTATCATTAAAAAAAAAAAAAAAAAAGGTTAAAGCCGGTTGTGTTTCTGTGAATGTAAGCACAATTAATCATATCATCTCTCGGTACTTACTACATGTTCTGGCTAAAAGGGAGCTGAGAACACCCTGTCCCTTCCACACATGTTGTTAATGGTCTGGGAGAAGCACTGGACCAAGGCACAGAATACATGTGACAGTTTATAGCTTATGTTTTCCAGCATCTTTCTAACAATCATTCTCTTTAACTTTGTGGAGAAGCAGAAAGAGAGTTTAATCCATAACTTGTTTTCTTAGTCTTTACCTGTTCCTCATTTAACTAAGGCCCACTGACATAGCTTTTCATTTGTACCCCTTGCCTCAAAAAATGCTTGCCCTTTATAGTCAGCAATACTGTATTATAAACTTCAAAGTTACTAAAAGACTAGATCTTAATTATTCCTACCCCCAAAAAGCAATGGTAGGTATATAACATGATACAGATATTAGCTAATGCTAAAGTGGTTTCATATTACCATATATATATATATATATATATATATATATCAAATCAACATGTTGTACACTTTAAGCTTACTCAATGTTGCATGTCAATGATGTCTTAATTTTTTTAAATACTCCTCTCATGGGGCGCCTGAGTGGCTCAGTCAGTGAAGTATCTGACTTTGGCTCAGGTCATGATCTCACGGTTCATGAGTTTAAGACCCACATCAGGATCCATGCTGATGGCTCAGAGCCTGGAACCTGCTTCAAGTTCTGTGTCTCCTTCTCTCTGCCCCTCCCATGCTCAAATTCTCTCTCTCTCTCTCTCTCTCAAAAATAGATAAACATTAAAAAAAATTTAATACTCCTCTTTACAAAGAATCCAACACTCTCTCCCTTTAAAAAATTTTTTACTGTTTATTTATTTTTGAGAGAGACAGAGACAGAGTGTGAGCGGGGGAGGGGCAGAGAGAGAGGGACTGTCAGCACAGAACTCAACGCGGGGCTTGCACCCACAAACTGTGAGATCATGACCTGAGCCGAAGTCGACACTCAACCGACTGAGGCACCCAGATGCCCCTCCTAACACTCTCTCCCTTTAATACAAGTACCACCATGCCACAGCTGTTCCAGTCCAAAAATATTATATTGGGTTTAGCATGAATGAAAAGCTCTAGGATGATACTGTTCATATTGCTTAAGCTAGTGCTACAAAAAACCAATGAAAATTGTCTTTCTGCTTTTCCACCCTAGCCTATAGCTTTCATCCTCAATGTCATCTCATAGTCCAAAATGGCAGAAGGACCACCAACCATGGAAAAACTAGACTGGATCTCTCCCAGCTCACTCAACTCTCCTTAAGTAGACTTCCTTACAAATGTATGTAAGACACACACATACACACACACACACACACACACACACACACACACACACATACACACACACATACACACACACACATACACACACATACACGGTCAAAACATAGCCATGTGATCATATCTCCCTACAAGGTAAATCAGACAATCTGGTCTTTTTATTGAGCACATTGTCACCACAAGTAAAATCAGGATTCTGCTTTTAAGGAAGAAGGGAAAATTGGACATTGGGAAATAACTGATTAAGTCATGATTTACACAGAGCCTAAATATTTTCACTCATTCAACAAATGTTCACTGAATGTCAACTCTGTGCCAGCTGTCCTCTACAAAGTCCACATCTGGCCCTCAGGGAACCCTTGCATCCTGACCCTGACGAACGCTGGTCACGTAGGCTGTTCCAAGCTGCCTTGTGTTTGTGATATGCCTCAGGCAGAGGCAATCACATCTCACATTTCAGACTTCCCTTTGCACTTTGCAGACATTCGGCTCCTGTGTCCCCAAACACCAGGGGACACAATGTCGCACCCTTTGAATGAGTCTCCTGAAGAACCCCAACATAGCTTGAGGAGTGGGAGAATACTCCCACAGCAGGTTGGGGACAAGGGACAAGCGGGGGACAGAGCACACTGATATCCTCTCCATAGAATTGCTCACTATTAGCCTCTTGCCTCTGTGGTGGCTTTGAACTATATTTTCCAGAATTCCCTTCCCTATATGGCTCTGGGCTAGGCTGGCCACAAGACACAATTTGCAGAGACACAGAAGGCAGAAGTGAAGGACCGGCAGTCATTTTTATGTCCTGAAGGCACCTGGCTCTCCCACATGGGGCTCACTGATCTGCCGGTGCCCCCATTGCCACCGGGCAACACTGCAGCTCCCTGGAGATCCCCACCTGCCTCTCCAGGTCCTGGCCGAGCGGGGGCGCTGCTCCAGGGCAGAGGACACCTGCACTTCCTGCTTCCTGCAGGCCGCATGCAGCAGGGAGCCGGAAATGGTGGGTCAGGTGCGGATTCCCGTTTGCCCTCCAAAGTTCCAGTTGTCCTCGGGGGCCCCAGTTCATCCTCACAGTCTCATTTTTCCTGTTTCTCCTTCACATGCACACCCTTCCCTCTGCCGGTCCCGCTGATGGCTCCACGACTTTAGGCCCAACCACAGATACGGAGCCTGCAGGGCCCCTCCACCAACTCCCACAGCTGCGTAAGGTCTAGCCCTCCAAGACCCCCTATTCGACGGTGTCCACAGCAGCTCTGCTTCTCGAAAGGTAGCCTAAGACACCTCCCAGTTAAGTCCCTCTCCTCTTACGTAGCCTGGAGCAAGGGGGCAATGGACTAACCCTGGCAGGAACTATATTTTCACACTCACCTTTACCGGTCCGACCCAGGCCGTCCAACACCTCACTTCAGCAGGTGGTGGTGACACGTGGCCACTAACATTTGTTCCCAGCCTTTGAAGCTCCAGCTAAAACTCAGAGATGAGCAGAATTGTGTTTAACATCCTGTGGTATCTGACATCCCAGCATATGTGATCATAGATTGATAGATTAGATTAGATTGATACATGGATACATAGATTGTTGGAAAGAACTTAAAAAAATAAATACCCTGGGGCTTCTCTATCATTCTGTCCTGAGGACTCAAGCCATGGAGAGATCTAAAAAATAAAAGAGAATAAATACTAATGAGGTTCTTGCCATTACAGACTCCCTTGGCTCAGATTTTGTCATTGGAAGTATAAGACAAACCCACCTTACACGGATATTTCCCCTAACATTGGGTAATATAATGTTCGGTATACAAATGTTCCAAACATAATTCGATAAAACTTTAAATATTACTTTTAATTTTAAGAAATGAAACTCGTACTTAGAATGTTGTTTCTTACCAACATATTAGCATTTAGATATTTACCTTACATAAAAATCATTTGTTTGATATACAAGTGCTTTTGTCAAAAACAAAATGATTGTATTTTCTTTTTTGTATTTTCTTTTATATTTGGATTTTGCTATTTAATTTTAACTTAATTTCATTTGAAATAAATAAGATACTTATAGTATGAGAATATATGAAATACTTATTGTTTTGGAAATGAAGGAAACATTGAAAGACTACCTTGAGAAAGCATATGTCCAATAGAACAGCATCCCCAAAGTTGTGTTTTATAGAATGGAATACTAAAAAAGTTTACTTAAAACAATAAAGAATATATTTTGGCCAAGTAGATTTGGAATACACTGCATTAAAGAATTTTCAAATTCATTTCTTTACCTCAAGACTCTTCAGTGAGTTTTGTGTGCTCCCATGCTTAGACCCACCAGAAGAGGTATAACCGGCAAAATTTTCCAAGTTTATTTACCAATGGAAACTTTTCTGGTAAAATAGCTTGAAGGATTAACATACTAAGGAACACACTTTGGTGGAGTGCCACAGAAAAGTTATATAGTATCTCAAAATCACCAACAGCTTTTAAATATATTTGTGTATATTGTTATGTATATCATATATATATATATATGACATATGTATCATATACATATAATATATATACAAGTTTCAAGCCGTATGCTGGCCATATATCTTAACTGGTTTATTGAAATCACTGTTTTACCATGACATCTCTATATTATTACTCCAGTTATACACAATAATAATACTACCAAAACACATTCTAAGATAAAATATGAAAAACTAAACTGGAGGGTTTGTTTCACTTTTTATAACACAGTAATTTATACAGAGTTGACTGACAATACTAAGCTTTGCACTTTATTGACCAAGTTATTTCTCTCTAGCTTAAATGACATAAGAATATAGGAGTTCATGCTGACATTTAAGAAACAATAGTGATAACTTTATTTCTGGCTATAGATGGGACATGCAGCCTGAAAACCCCACCCCCTAAAAGAATACTTTCAAATGCAGGTGAAGTAGAACAAAGATCCTTAAAGTGCAGAGCTGCATTTATAATAAAGTAGAGGAACTCCCCAAGCACTAAAAATGAACTAGGAATTATAAATCAGAAAATGAAGGTCAGCTTGAGGCACTGAGGTGGCTCAGACAGTTAAGCACCTAACTCTTGATTTCAGCTCAGGTCATGATCCCAGGGTTGTGGGATTGAGCCCCGTGTTGGGCTCCATGCTGAGCCTGGAGCCTCCTTGGGATTCTCTCTCTCCCTCTCTCTCTGCCCCTCTTCCCTTCCCCACTCATGCTCTCTCTCGCTCGCTCGCTCACTCTCACTCACTCTCACTGTATCACTCTTTCTCTCTCAAAGAGAAAGAGAAAGAAAGTCAAGGTTAAGGTCATCTATATTGGAGCAGGAGGTACTCCAACCAAATGAATCTCCTTGGGTTGTAATATCTCACAGACACGACATTGAGACTCAGACCTTAGCCCCCAACAAGACTGGGAGTTAGAACTCAGACCCCTGAATGAAGCCAGGACTTTCAAATGACTGCATTCTCAATGAAAGGATGAGTTGGGTGGAGGGAATTCATCCACTGCCCCCAGAGAAACATCAAGGAAGCTTTTCATTATTGACCTGAGGTTTAGCTGGAAAAAGACTGTCCTCAGAATTTGCAACAATGGACCAGCTCTCACTCCAGTTTTTGGCTTAAATTTATAGGGTCATGTGGTCCAGAAACCTTCATGCCAAGAAATTGAGATAAAAATGTTTCCAAAATGTTAATATCTTTAATATGTCCAGCAGAAGCAAACTTAAAACTGCTCTGAAGGGGCACATCCCAAACTTCGGCCACAGAGAAATTCACAAGGTCACCCCACCAAAAACATGTGCATAACCTAGAACTTAAAGATGCATGAGGAAATAATCCACTGGGGGGGGGGGGAGGTCAATAACCACAAAAAAAACAGCATAACTAATCCCCCAAGCCCTTTAGATGATAGAACAATTAGAGACTCTATGAGTGAGTGCATTTTAAATTTTTACTCATGAAAGAGAAAAACAGAGACATAAGAACAAGAAACTATGAAAAATGACAGACATTTGAAAACATCCAAATAGAGCTTCTAGAATGAAAAATATAGCCATTTTGATTTTAAATTCAATGGATGAATTAGATAGCAAATTAGACATGGCTGAAGAAAGGAATTGGGGAATTGGAAGATATTTCTATGAAAATTACTCAGAATGAATCACAGAGAGGTAAAGAAACAGAAAATATTTCAATTTGAACACATTGAGGACAAAATGAGAAGATCCAACATCTCTCTTCAGAGAGAGATAATACAAGGATTAAGAGGCAATGCTTCCAGAATTGAAGAATGGCAGGAATTCTATAATTCAAGAATAACTTGGGGCACCTGGGTGGTTCAGTCGGGTAAGTGTCCGACTTTGGCTCAGGTCATGATCTCATGGTTCATGAGTTTGAGCCTCGCATCGGGCTCTGTGCTGACAGCTCAGAGCCTGGAGCCTGCTTTGGATTCTGTGTCTCTCCCTCTCTCTGCCCCTCCCCTGCTCAAGCTCTCTCTCTGTCCCTCAATAATAAATAAACATCAAAAAAAAAAAAATTTAAGAATAAATTGAATTCAAGAATAACTATCAAGCATAATAAATAAAAATGTGTCCATATTCAAGACGTTGTAGAGGAAGGCTGCAAAATACTAAAGACAAAGAGAAAAATTTTATGTGAAGCGTGGAGAATACAGTCTGCCCACAAAGGAAAAGCAGCTAGCAAGTCTTCTGAACTACAATAACAGACTCAGAAAACAATGGAAAAAGCATTCAAAGGGCTAAGAGAAAAACAGTCATCTTAGAATTCTAAACCCACCCAAACTATAATTGAAAAATGAGGACATTTAAGAACATTTTCGGACAAACTAAGACAGTTTTTTTTATTACAAGAACTTCACTTAGAAAATACAACTGAATGTTACTTTAGCAAGGAAAGAAATTAAACATAGAAGGAAAGATTGAGAAGCAAGAAAGCCGAGCAAGGAAATTAGTAAATATGTGTATTTAAAAGAAGCTGTGATTAGTATAAAGCAAGGAGAATGACATATGGCGGTGCAAATAAGATAAAACTAAAACACTGGACAGAAACATCATAAAAGGTGAGAAGGACGCTTGAAGTTAAAACAGTCTGCAGTATTAGTCATGTGTTATCAGTCAAGAAGTGTGTAAATATAATGCTTTAACTCAGCATGAATACAGGCATACCAGGGAGATACTGTGTTTCATTCCAGATCACCACAATAAAGCAAATACTTCAATAAAGTGAGTCAAGTGATTTTCTGGTTTGCCAGTGCAGAGAAAAGTTATTTTTACACTATACTGTAGGCTACTGAGTTTGCAATAGCATTGTGTCTAAAAAAAAACAATGTACACACCTTAATTTAAAAAGAGTTGGTTGCTAAAACATTGCTAACCATGCTCTGCGCTCTTAGTGAGTCATAATCTTTTTGTTGGTGGAGGGTCTTGCCCACGTTGGTGGCTGCTGACAGATCAGGGTGGTGGCTGCTGAAGGGTGGGGTGGCTGTGGCGATTTCTGAAAATACGACAACAATGAAATTTGCTGCATCATTTGACTCTTCTTTTCACAAACAGTTGCTCTGTAACATGTGATGCCGTTTGATAGAATTTTACCCACAGTAGAACTTCTTTCAGATTTAAACTCAGTCCTCTCAAACCCTGCCGCTGCTTTCTCAACTAAATGTATGTCGTTTTCAAAATGCTGTCATTTCAACAATCTTCACAGCATCGTCAATCAGGTAGATTCCATCTCAAAAAACCACTTTCTTTGCCCAACCAGAAGAAGCAGCCCCTCATCCATTAAAGTCGTATCGTGAGATGGCAGCAATTCAGTCCCATCTTCAGGCTCCACTTCTAGTTCTCTTGCTGCTTCCGCCACATCTGCAGTGACCTCCTCCCCTGAAGCCTTGAACCCCTCAAAGTCATCCATGAGGGTGGGAGTCACCTTCTTCCAAACTCCCGTTAATGTTGGTATTTGGACCTCTTCCCACGGATAGGTTCACAAGCGTTTTGAATCACATCTAGAACGGTAAATCCTTTCCAGAAGGTTTTCGATTTACATGGCCCAAATCCATCAGAGGAATCACTATGTATGGCAGCTATAACCTGAAGAAATAGATTTCTTCAATAATAAGACTTAAAAGTCAAAATTCTTCCTTGATCCATGGGCTGCAGGATGGATGCTGTGTTATCAGGCATGAGGAAAAAAAAACAAAAACAAAAAACCAGTAATCTCATTGTACATCCCCATCAGAGCTCTTGGATGACAAGGCGCATTGTCAATGAGAAGCGATGTTTTCAAGGTAATTTTTTTTCTGAGCTTAAGGCCCAACAGTGGGCTTAAAATATTCAGTAAGCCATGCTGTAAACAGATGTGCTGTCATCTAGGTTTTGTTGTTCCATTTAGAGGACACAGGCAAAGTAACTTTAGCATAATTCTTAAGGGCCCTAGAATTTTGGAATGGTACATGAGCAGTAGCTTCAACTTGAAGTCACTAGCTGCATGAGCCCCTAAGAAGAGAGTCAGCTAGTCCTTTGAAGATTTCAAGGCAGGCATTAACTTCTCCTCTCCAGTTATGAAAATTCTAGACAGCATCTGCTTCCAACGGAAAGCTGCTTCACCTACATTATAAGTCTCTTGCCAGAGCCCCTGTGTGGCTCAGGCAGTTAAGCGTCCAACTCTTGGTTTTGGCTCAGGTCATGGTCTCACAGTTCACAGGTTCGAGCTGCCAGAACAGAGCCTGCTTGGGATTCTCTCTCTCTCTCCCTCTCTGTCTGCCCCTTCCCTGCCCGCTCTCTCTCTCTCTCAAAATAAATAAACAAATCAATAAATAAATCTGTTGCTTAGTGTAGCCACCTTAATGAATACTCTCAGCTGGATCTTCTGGAGAATGTCCTGCAGCTTCTACGTCAGCACTCGCTGCTTCACCTTGCACTTGTATGTTTGAAGACAGCTGCTTTCCTTAAATACCGTGAACCAACCTCTGCCAGCTTCAGACTTTTCTTCTGCAGTTTCCTCACCCCCCTCAGATTTCATGGAATTGAGGAGAGTTAGGGCCTTGTTCACGGATGAGGCTTTGGCTTAAGGGAACACTGAAGCTGGTTTGATCTTGGATCCAGACCACCAAAACTTTCTCTTTATCAGCAACAAAGCTGTTTTTCTTTCTTATGATTCATGTGTTCGCTGGAGTAGTGCTTTTAATTTCCTTCAGAACTTTTTCTTTCACTCACAACTTGGCTATTTATCACAAGAGGCCTAGCTTTCGCCCTATCCTGGCCTTTGATGTGCCTTCCTCACTAAAGCTCCATCATTTTTAGCTTTTGACTTCAAGCGAGAAACACATAATTCTTCCCTTAGAGCCCAGTGAAGGGCTGTGAATTAGCCTAATTTCAGGATTGTTGCGTCTCGGGGAATGGGGAGGCCCAAGGAGAAGGAGAGAGACTGGGGAGGAGCCAGTCGGTGGAACAGACATACGGAGCAGAACACATACGGCATCCATCGATTAAGTTCCCCATCTTATGTGGGTGCAGTTCATGGTACCCCAAAACTGTTAAAGTAGCAACATCAGAGATCACTAACCACAGATCACCATAACAGCTATAATAATTAAAAAGTTTGAAATATTGCAGGAAGTACCAAAAGGTAACACAGAGACCGAAAATGAACAAATGCTATTGGAAAAGAGCCCAAATAGACTTGGTGGACAGAGTGTTGCCACAAACCTTCAATCTGTCAAAAACGTCGTCTCTGTGAAGCACGACGAAGTGAACTGCAACAAGACAAGATCTGCCTGTATGGAGTTTCATGTGGCACTTGCAGGGTAACCAGTAAAGGAAAAGGAACAGAATACATAGCTTCCAAAGAAACGGAAGTGTGGGGAGAAAGAAAATAGGGAAAACTAAATTAACCAATAGAGGGGAAGATAGAAAAGCTAAAGCAAAGACAGGGTAAAAAGCAAAAGGAAATCTGTAATCATAACAGGTGTAGGGGCACCTGGGTGGCTCAGGTGGTTGGGCGTCCAGCTCTTGATTCGGGCTCAGGTCATGATCTCAGTCAAGGGATAGAGTCCCACATCCATGCTGGGCGTGGAGCCGGCTTAAGATTCTCTCTCTCCTTCTCTCTCTGCCCCTCTCCTCTGCCCATGCATGCTCACTCGCTTTCTGTCTCTGTCTCTCTTTCTCTCTCTCTCTGTCGAAATGAAATGAAATGAAATGAAATGAAATGAAATGAAATGAAATGAAATGAAATGAAATGAAATGAAATATATAAAATAAAATAAAATAAAATAAAATAAAATAAAATAAAATAAAATAAAATAAAAATAAGTAAAATAATGGATGTAGATCTACCAGGTAAAAGATTCTCAGATTACTTTTGAAAAATCAAAACCTGGCTGTATTTTTTTATAAGAGACACGCTCCAAACACAGAGTTACAGAAAGATTAGAAATATAAGAACAGAGAAAAGAGATACCAGAAGAAAACAAACCCAGTGAAAATGGCACAGCTACAGAAAACGAGATAAAACAAACTTCAAGTGAAAATGCACTAGTAGGGGAAAAGATGGTCATTATACAGTGATAAAAGATGGGGCGCCTGGGTGGCGCAGTCGGTTAAGCGTCCGACTTCAGCCAGGTCACGATCTCGCGGTCCGTGAGTTCGAGCCCCACGTCAGGCTCTGGGCTGATGGCTCGGAGCCTGGAGCCTGTTTCCGATTCTGTGTCTCCCTCTCTCTCTGCCCTTCCCCCGTTCATGCTCTGTCTCTCTCTGTCCCAAAAATAAAATAAAAAAAAAACGTTGAAAAAAAAAAAAGTTCACCAGGAGGATAATTTTAAACTGTATTTTGTAACGCACCTTCAAAATACATAGAATTATTACCATTGTAAGAGGAACACACTAACAAACACTGTAGGAGACCCTACCAATGTCTCTGAAAGTTTGGTGGATAGAATAGAATAAACCATGGAAGGGGGTGTAGATCTTCACAGATGCAGAAGGATAGTAGAGAAAAACACAATTACGAAGCATAAATATATATACACCTGAATGCTCAACTTAGAAAAGATACATTACTTTCAAATACATAAAAGCTATTAAAAAAAAAAAAATCATGGTCGGGGCGCCTGAGTAGCTCAGTCAGTTAAGTGTCCGACTTCGGCTCAGGTCATGATCTCGTACTTAGTGGGTTCAAGCCCCGCGTCGGGCTCTGTGCTGACAGCTCGGAGCCTGGAGCCTGCTTCCGATTCTGTGTCTCCCTCTCTCTCTGCCCCTCCCCTGCTCATGCTCTGTCTCTCTCTGTCTCAAAAATAAATAAAAACATTTAAAAAACAATAAAAATTAAAAAACAGTCATGGGGAATTGTTGTGGACCACATGTTTGTATCTCCCTCAAATCTGTATGTTGAAACCCCCCTCACCCCACCACTGGTGTGATGGTATTTGAAGGTAGGGCCTTCAGGAAGTGATTGGGTTGAGATGAGGTCGTGAGGGTGGTGTTCTATGATGGAATTAGTGCCCTTCAGAGAGGAGGAAGGAACCAGACCCTTTTTTCCCTGACAGTGTGAGGACAAAGCAAGAAGGCGGTTGTCCACAAAGCAGGAAGGGAGCCCTCACCAGACATCACATCCACTGGCACTTTGACCTCGGACTTCCAGTCTCCAGAACTCTGAGACAGTAAGCGTGTTTAAGCCAGCAGCCTGGGTGTTTGTTACAGCAGCCGGAGCCGACTAGGACACGAGTATAACTGAGATATAAATGGATCAGGATTTTGAGGTCCTGACTCCAAACAGCATTTGTCAGACTTGTGTTAGAAGCACCACATTCTCTTCAGGACACCCCAGTAGAGACCAGCAACACAAATGCTGGAGAGGCTACCGTAAAGAAACGAAGGACACTTGAACGTTTTACAAAGTGACTACCTAAGTCCAAACCGGTGGCCGTAAGTCTATGTAGCTGTTTTTATTAAAGGGGCTAAGATGGGCATTTACTTACATTTGAGAAAGTGATCACAAGATACGACAAGAGTCGCCTCAAAAGTGATTTTCTCTGCAGTAAGCGCAAGTACAGGGAGAAGAATTTAACGTAAGGATACAGAAACGCCTCTCAGAAGCCAAGAGACCACGTGCTGTTGGATTCGTGGTGTCCTTGGCAAAAGGGCACTCTCTCCACCTCTTGGGACCACGCGGCCTTTCGTCTACTTGCAGGCTGCGTGCCTGCTGCCTTCTCCCCTCCCTGCAGACAGCATCCCGCGCGCATCCATCAGCCCGCCAGGGCCCCAGACAGCCACGCCAGACTCTAAGCCTATGCGGCCTGCATGCCGGCAACAGTGTCTCTCATTTTCATAATTTCAAATTACAGGAAGGAGCCATGCCGTAAAAGACCTAGGTCCCCAGACAGCATGGAGCCAGGAGTCCCCTCCCTCTGCCCGATTATCAAAGGCTGGGAGGGGTGGCAGGTTCCAATGGGACACGGCCATTCAGAGCAGGAAAGGCTGTGTGCAGGGAACTACCCCTACATTGAGTAACTGAATCACTCTACTCCATTTCCAAAAAGAAAATAAGGGTGTAATTTGCAAGAGGAGGCGTTAACATTGATAAATAAGAACTTACCTAGTGCAGCAATTGTGATCTCTTGGATATTGATTTAACAAGTGTTTATTTGGGGCACCTGGGGGGCTCACTCAGTCCATGAAGCGTCTGACCTCGGCTCACGTCATGACCTCACGGTTCAAGTTCCGGCCCCACGTCGGGCTCTGTGCTGACAGCTCGGAGCCTGGAGCCTGCTTCAGATTCTGTGTCTCCCTCTCTCTCTCTCTCTCTCTGCCCCTCCCTTACTCACGCTCTGTCTCTCTCTCTCTCTCTCTCTCTCTCTCTCAAAAATAAATAACATTAATTTTTTTTTAAAAAAACAAGTGTTTCTTAAACACCATGTTTACATATTAAATACCATGTGCCAGGAACGGAACAGGGCCCGGGTGATAAAACGTAACTCTGCATGCAAAGAACTTATAAGGCAATGGAGTGCATTCTTAAGAAAAGCTGCACCATCTGCTTCTCCAGAAAATTTAACAAGTGACCCTCCCAGAGAACTTCAGACACATGGGAGCCCAAGGCCCTCACACAGCTCCTGGATGTCCTCTGGGAATTACACCAAGCCCCTGCTTGCACACTCCTCTGAGCACGAGGCTTGGGTTTCTTGTTACCTCTGGGAATATCCACTTCATCTTAGGAACGCATGTGTAGAAAGGCAATTAGAAATGATTCCAGGGGCGCCTGGGTGGCTCAGTCGGTCGAGCGTCCGACTTCGGCTCAGGTCATGATCTCACCGTCTGTGGGTTCGAGCCCCACGTCGGGCTCTGTGCTGACAGCTCGGAGCCTGGAGCCTGTTTCGGATTCTGTGTCTCCCTCTCTCTCTCTGCCTCTCTCCCACTTGTGCTCTCTCTCTCTCTCTCTCTCTCTCAAAAATACATAAAATGTAAAAAAAAAAAAAAAAACACCTTTTTTTTAAAGAAATGAATCGAGCATTTTTGTATTTGGCTTACACTTACTTGACCCAAGTTCAGGGACCATCCAGTCGATTTCCAATGCTGAAAGCCAGGATTTGCCCGCACGCGCACACACACCCAGAAGCGGACAGAGTCGGTGTCTTCAGCACGAGGTTGCTTTGTCCCCACCGCAACCATCTGTTCCGCAGACACAGTGCTGCCGGGTTTCCGCGGCGGCCCCTGGCTCCGGGCTGCTCAGAGAACATCACAAGCATATTAGTCCTAATGCACTACCGCTTTTCTGCAAGGAAATAAAATACGATTCCCTGGTGAGAAAGTTAAAGCCCAGTAAGAGGACTTAACCTGCTGCCCGGAATTAGTGATGAGAGAGTCCTGAGCTCCTAATTCCCCGTCCCTTGTGAGAAACGGAAAACCCACAGCCCAGCAGTTGGAACTCTCCAGGTGCAATCCCCGAGTCACCTGTTTCTAATTATCCCTGTTGTGTGATGAGTTACTTATTAAGAGGAGAGTCGGGAGAACGGAACCGGAACCGGGAGGAAGCAGAAGGACGTTCTCTTAAAAGGGCGTGCAGGGCACAAGGGCCCAGCCCCGCGGGGGACCCAGCCGTGGCAGTCTCGGCTCCTCTCAGCCTTCTCCTCTGTAGGGCATTAGCCAGACCCAGGCTTCCTACTCGTCACGGAAACCCCTCCAGGTGGCTTGTTGGCAAGCCATGGCTGAGGAGGAGCTAAGGGAGCTCCGTGGGAGAAGAGGGCAGGAGGCTTCAGACAAACTCGCTCGGGCCTTGGGGGATCCGCCCGCGAGAGGGGGAAACCCGATCTAACACCAGTCTTCCAAAGAGGTTTGGTTAACAAAGCAGCAGAAGGGCTCTTGTCTAACATGACTCCTCTCTAATCCAGCCCTGCCCGGGGACCTTGAGGTCAGCAACACAACGATCCCCGAGGGGACTTGGCCCAAGTGCCACTGGCTTTTCCGTGAGAAAGACCCTCCTCGGAGAAGGCACTTTTGACTAGGGCTTTGTTTCTACAGTTCCGTTTCTAGAACTTGGCATTGTGAAGGCTTTTCCCCACAAAATTCCTTGATCCAAAATATATGGACCAACTTTTATGCGGCGTTACATCCAATGAAGTCCACTGACCTTTCTGATTTTTTCTAGAACAGCTAACATGTGTCTTGCCTGCTACCTTTTCTAACCAGGAGGGCCAGGGCAAGTGCCCCGAAACTTCCATATTGTGGTTCTGCCATACATGTTTCATCTATTCGCTGAAGGACCTTGGGAAAGTTATTTGATTTAGGTAAGCGTTATTTCCCCACCTGTAATTAGAAGGACGATAACACTACCCGCCGTGGCTGTGAAGATTAAGTGAGAAAATGTAATCCCATTTGGTGACCACCACAGTAATCACGATCTCAGGCAAAGAATCCTCAACAGGTGCTAAAATTACTGCATCAGTGGATCCTGAGAAACTTAACAGAAACCCATGGGGGAGGGGAAGGAAAAAACAAAAAGAGGTTAGAGTGGGAGAGAGCCAAAGCATAAGAGACTCTTAAAAACTGAGAACAAACTGAGGGTTGATGGGGGGTGGGAGGGAGGGGTGGGTGGGTGATGGGTATGGAGGAGGGCACCTGTTGGGATGAGCACTGGGTGTTGTATGGAAACCAATTTGACAGTAAATTTCATATATTGAAAAAAAAAATAAAATACAATTAGTTCATCAGCGTATGATAAGAAATAGGACATTTACACGGTCTCAAAGGATCTCCCCAAGAAGATACTTATTACATACTAGGTAAAAAAAAAAAAAAAAAGTAACTTTACAGAGAAGAAACAGGCAGGTGCCACCCTAGTCAAGGACCAAAGGCTACAATGCCACCAGTAATGAAACAGAGCTACATCCCGGGCCTCCTGATAAACAGTACCGAGGCGACCCAACAGCACCACTGCACAGCCAAAGTCACATAACCCAAATCTAATCATGTGGAAGGAAACACAGACTCTAATCAAGAGATAGTCTACAAAATAACTGGCCTATACTCTCCGAAAATCCCACAGGGGCGCCTGGGTGGTCCAGTCAATTGAGCGTACAACTCTTGGTTTCGGCTCAGGTCATGATCTCAAGGTTGTGGGACTGAGCCTCATGTCGGGTTCCACGCTCAGCATGGAGGCTGCTTGGGATTCTCCCCTCTCCCTCTCTCTCTGCCTCTCTCTGCCTCTTTCAAAATAAAATAAATATTTGTTTAATATCACAATCATATGGGGCGCCCGGGTGGCTCCGTTAAGCGTCCAACGTTGGCTCAGGTCATCATCTTGTCGTTGGTGAGTTCGGGCCCCGCTTCAGGCTCTCTGCTGTCAGCACTGAGCCTGCTTCAGATCCGTCTCCCCCATGGTCTTCTGTTAAGTTTCTCAAGTTCCACATATGAGTGAAAACATATGATATCTGTCTTTGACTGACCTGTTTCACTTAGCATAATACCTTCCAGTTCCATCCACGTTGCTGCAAACGGCATGATTTCATTCTTTTTCATTGCCAAGTAGTATTCCATTGCATATATAAACTACATCTTCTTTATCCATGCGTCAGTTGATGGACAGTTAGACTCTTTCCATAATTTGGCTCTTGTTGCAAGTGCTGCTATAAACATCGGGGTACAAGTTGCCCCTATGCATCAGCACTCCTGTATCCCTTGGGTAAATTCCTAGCAGTGTTATTGCTGGGTCATAGGGTAGGTCTATTTTTAACTTTTTGAGGAACTTCCACACTGTCTTCCAGAGCAGCTGCACCAGTTTGCATTCCCACCAACCGTGCAAGAGGGTTCCCATTTCTCCACATCCTCACAAGCATCTGCTGGTTCCTGATTTGTTCATTTTAGCCACTCTGACTGGCTTGAAGTGGTATCTCAGTGTGGTTTTGATTTGTATTTCCCTGATGACGAGTGACGTTGGGCATCTTTTCATGTGTCTATTGGCCATCTGGATGTCTTCTAGATGTGGAAATCATCCTGGATTATCTGGGTGGGTCCAGTCTAATCAGATGAGGCCATAAAGCCAAGACCTGCCTTCCCTAGTTGTGGTCAGAGATGTGACAATGGAAGAAGCATCGGGGAGCTGTGACCATCTGAGAGGGTCTCGACCCAACTGGACATTGCTGGCTTCAAAGGTGGAGGACAGGGCTGCATATCAAGGCATACAGGTGGCATCTAGAAGCTAGAAAAGGCAAGAAAACAGATTCTCAATTAAAGTGTCCAGAAAAGGGGCGCCTGGGTGGCTCAGTCGGTTAAGCGGCCGACTTCGGCTCAGGTCATGATCTCACAGTCTGTGAGTTCGAGCCCCGCGTCAGGCTCTGTGCTGACAGCTCAGAGCCTGGTGCCTATTTCAGATTCTGTGTCTCCCTCTCTCTGACCCTCCCCCGTTCATGCTCTGTCTCTCTCTGTCTCAAAAATAAATAAATGTTAAAAAATAAAAATAAAAAAAAATAAAGTGTCCAGAAAATAACCAGTCCTACTGACACCTTGATTTTAGCCTAAGGAGACCATGTCAGACTGTAAGATAATACACTTGTGTTGCTAAAACTGATAATTGTGTGATAACTTGATATAGAAGCAATGGAAAACTGAAAGTCATGAGAGAAAAGAATGAGAAACTGTTGCAGATTAAAGGAAACTGAAGAGGTGTGTAAGTCCATACAATGTACCTCCTGGATTGAATCCTGGGCCCCCCAAAAAAATGGATATTAGTTGGGCAACTGAATGAGATCTGTAGAATAGAAAATAGTATTGTATCAATGTTGACTTTCTCATTTTGGTCTCTGTGTTGGTTGTGGAAGAAATGGTCGTGTTTTAGGAAATAAACACTGAAGTACTTAGAGGTAAAAAAGGCAATATATCTGCAACTTATTATCAAGTGTTTCAGAAAAATATATGTGTGCGTATGTGATGTATACATGATATATAGATACGTAGATGTTTGTATGTACAGAGAGAGGGGAAAAGAGAAACAATTATGGTAAAATGTTAGCACTTGGTGGCTCTGTATCGTGAAGAGTATGCAGACGTGCTTTATACTATTGCTGCAACTTTTTTGCATGTCTGAAATTTTTCAAAGTCCGAAATTTGAAATACTGAA
The DNA here is from genome assembly GCF_046562875.1 of Panthera onca. Lineage (NCBI taxonomy): Eukaryota > Metazoa > Chordata > Mammalia > Carnivora > Felidae > Panthera > Panthera onca. The sequence goes on from NC_138343.1 coordinate 140,184,490, forward strand.
AAGTGAAAAATGTATGTGAAATACAGTACCCTACCTGTACTCAGCAAGTTTCCAGTGAATCTAGACTTTTGCTATTTTTTTCTAAGTCTAGCACCTTCCTTGCCCCTTGCAGTAGAGAGTCAATGACGGGCAGTGGTTAGAAGCACAGACCGGGAACTCAACTGGGCTTGAATCCCAACTTGCCTACTTCTTAGCTGTGTGACTCTGGACAAGACACTTAACCATTCTGCCCTTCGGTTTTCCTGTCTATTAAAAAGAGGTAATATCCACATCAAGGGTATGAGGCTAAAATGAACTGGTGTGTGTGAACTACATAGAACAGCCCGAGGCATGAAGTAAGTTCTATGTACATGGTGGGCTCTAAGAGGGTATCACAAAGATACTTGTCTGAACAGTCACCTGCATGCTTCTCCAACCTGCGGCCAGGGTTCTACCATGACAGTTACCATGACAGTTTATCATTCTAGCTTAGGGCTTATTTATTGCCTAAATACACCGAGTCATATCGATCATTTAGACATTGGTAGGTAGATGGATCTGCCAGAGCTTTTACTAAGAGCAGATCCCTATAATAACAGAGAGAAAGCACAAAGGGACGAATCCTAAGGAGTATGTTGTGTTCCACCGAGGAGAGTAACACTGAAAAGGTAAATGCCATATGAAAGCTAAATTACTTACTACCATGCAATTCTGTTTTGTTTTCTGGAGCATAACTCTCAGAGAAGATCACATATGAAGGAACCAGAAGCAGACTGACATCAGACTTCTCAACAGCGGCACTGAATTCAAAAAGATAATGGAGCAACACTTGTAAAATATTGAAAGAGGGGCACCTGGGTGGCTCCGAGAATTAAGCGTCTGACTCTTGATATCAACTCAGGTCATGACCTCAAGGTCGTGAGATCAGGCCCTGCATTGGGCTCCACACCAGGCATGGAGCCTGCTTAAGATTCTCTCTCTCCAGCTCCCTCTGCCCCTTCCCCCGCTCGTGCACTCCCTCTCTCTAGAAAAAGAAAAAGAAAGAAAATATTGAAAGAAAAGAGCTTTGAACTATTGTGTTATATTTATCTGAATTGCCACTCAAATGTAAAGATATAATAAAAGTATTCTTAGAAATAGAGTGCCTCAGTGATTTGCCACAAAGTGATCTATACTGAGAACATTTTGTAAGAAAAAACCCAAATATGAACATACATAAGACCAAGAGAGACTGAAAAAAGTATGGAGAGGAAACATAATCAAAGTTTATTGAGGTCTTAGGGTGCCTGGGTGGCTGTCAGTTGAGAGACCGAATTCGGCTCAGGTCATGGTCTCGCAGTTCATGGGTTCAAGCCCTGCATTGGGCTCTGTGCTGCCAGCCCAGAGCCTGGATCCTGCTTCAGATTCTGTGTCTTCCTCTCTCTCTGCCCCCCCCCCCCCCACTCACGCTCTGTCTCTGTCTCTCAAAAATAAATAAACATTAAAAAAACTTAAAAAGAACAAAGTTTATTGAGGTCTTAACGTTTCTTAACTAAAGGCTGGCACTAAATTAAAAGAAGGGAAAGTATATCCATAATAAAAAGTGAAATTCTAGCCAATATTTTTGTGAGTAATCTTTTAGAACAAAGATACAGAAGCTGACTGATTACTTTAAAAACCAGTAGGGACAAAATAAACAAGAATATTATTTTAAAGTTAAAAAAAAACACCAGAATAAAAAATAGAGTGTAAAATCATTAAGGTACAGAATAAATTTCAATCCATTCAGTGGAAAATAGAAAGATAAATATAGAAAAACAAATGGAAAATATAAGATAGCAGAAAGAAATCTTCTTATGATGGTAATTATATTAAATCTAAATGGACACCTGGCTGGCTCAGCCAGTGGAGCATGTAACTCTTGATCACAGGGTTGTGAGTTCAAGCCCCACATTAGGCATGTTGCCTACTTAAAATAAAATTAAAATTAAGAAAAATAGGAAGGGAAAGAAAAACATTTATCATGCAAATGGATGTTAAAAGAAAGCTAGGTTAGGGGCGCCTGAGTGGCTCAGTTGGTTGAGTGTCCAACTCTTAAATCGGCTCAGGGCTCAGGTCGTGATCTTATGGTGATGGGACCAAGCTCTGCGTCAGGCTCCACACTGAATGTGGAGCCTGCTCGGGAGTCTCTCTCTCTCTGTCTCTCTCTCTCCCTCTGCCCCCCTCCCAGCTCACTCTCGATAAATTAATTAATTGATTAATTAATTAAAAAGAAAGAAAGCTGGTGTAGCAATGCTCATAATGGGCAAAATTGATTTTAAAACAAAGACTGCAACAAGAGACAAAGAAGGATACTGTATAATAATAAAAGGGACAATCCAAAAAGAAAATGAAACAATTATAAATATTTATGCAACCAGTATGGAAGCACCAAAACACATAAAACGGCTAATAACAAACATAAAGGAACTGATCAATAGTAATACATTAATATCGGGGAACTTTAACAGACCACTCACATCAATGGACAGATTATCCAAACAAAAAATTAACAAAGAAACAATGAAATAATGACTTTGACTGGCATACTGGACCAGATAGATCTATCAGATTCAGAACACTCCATCCTAAAACAGCAGAATGCACATCCTTTTCAAGTACACATGGAACATTCTCCAGAATAGATCACATATTTGACCACAAAAGAAGTCTCAATGAGTTCAAAAAGAGCAGTCATACCACGCATCTTTTCTGACTACAATGCTTTGAAACTAGAAGTCAGCCACAAGAAAAAAATCTAGAAAGATCACAGATATATGGAGGCTAAATACCATGTCACTAAACAAGGAATGGGTCAACCAAGAAATCAAAGAAGAAATCAAAAATCACATGGAAACAAATGAAAATAAAAACAACAGTCCAAAATCTTTGGGATGCAGCAAAAGCAATTCTAGGAAGGAGGTTTATAGCATTACATGCCTACCTCAAGAAGCAAGAAAAATCTCAAATAAATAAAAAAACCTAACCCTTACACCTAAATGAGCTAGAAAAACAACAACAAATAAAACCCATGGTGCGCCTGAGTGGCTCATCAGTTAAGGGTCTGACTCCTGATTTTGGCTCAAGTCATGATCTCACAGTCCATGAATTAAAGGCCCACATCGGGCTCTGTGCTGACAAGTGCTGAACCTGCTTGAGATTCTGTCTCCCTCTCTGGCCCTCCCTAGCTTGCTCTCTATCTCTCTCTCTCAAAACAAATAAAAATAAACTTAAAAAAAAAAAAAAAAACAGGGCACCTGGTGGCTCAGTTGGTTAAGAGTCCGACTTTGGCTCAGGTCATGATCTCCCAGTCTGTGAGTCCCAGCCCACGTCGTGCTCTTTGTTGACAGCTCAGAGCCTGGAGCCTCTTTGGATTCTGTGTCTCCCTCTCTCTCTCTCTGCCCCTCCCCTGCTTGTGCATGGTCTCTCTCTCTCTCTCTCTCTCTCAAAAATACATAAACATTAAAAATTTTTTTAAAAACACCAGAAGGAAAGAAATAATAAAGATTAGAGCAGAAATAAATGATATAGAAACTAAATAATAATAATAATGATAATAAGAATAATAATAATAGAACATATAAGTGAAACCACAAGCTGCTTCTTTGAAAAAAATCAACAAAATAGACAACTCCAGCTAGACTCATCAAGAAAAAAAAAGAGAAAGGACTCAAACAAAATCACAAATGAGAGAGGAGAAATAACAACCAACACCAAAGAAATACAATTATAAGAGACTATGAAAAATTATATGCCAACAAATTAGACAAACTAGAAGAAATGGATAAATTCCTAGAAACATATAACCTCCCAAGACTGAAGTAGAAAGAAATAGAAGGTTTTAACAGACCAGTTACTAGAAAGGAAATTGAATCAGTAATCAAAAAACTCCCAACAAGCAATTCAAGGACCAGACAGCTTCACAGGGGAATTCTACCAAACATTTAAAGAAGAGTTAATATCTGGGGCACCTGGGTGGCTCAGTCAGTTAAGCGCTGGACTTCAGCTCAGGTCATGATCTCACAGTTCGTGGGTTTGAGCCCCATGTCAGGCTCTGTGCTGACAGCTCAGAGCCTGGAGCCTGCTTCAGATTCTTTGTCTCCCTCTCTCTCTGCCCCTTCTCAGCTTACATATTCTCTCTCTCTCTCTCTCTCTCTCTCTCTCTCTCTTTCTCTCTCCCTGTCTCTCAAAAATAAATAAATGTTAAAAAAATTAATTTTTAATACAAAAATTTTTAAAAACAAGGGTTAATATCTCTTCTTCTCAAATCATTGCAAAAAAATAGAAGAGGAAGGAAGACTTCCAGATTCATTCTTTGAGGCCAACATTACCCTGATAGCAAAACCAGATAAAGATACCATCAAAAAAGAGAACTACAGGTCAATATTTCTGATGAACATAGATGCAAAAACTCTCTACAAAATACTAGCAAACTGAATCCAACAATGTATTTAAAAAATTATTCACCATGATCAAGTGAAATTTATTTCCAGGTTACAAAGGTGGTACAATATTTGCAAATCAATTAGTGTGATACATCACATCAATAAGAGAAAGGATAGAAACCATACAATCATTCCAGATGCAGAAAAAGCATTCGACAAAGTATGACATTTATTCATGACAAAAACTCTCAACAAAGTAGGTTTAGAGGGAACATAACTCAACATAGTACAGGCCATATATGAAAAACCCACAGCAAACATCATCTTCAATGGTGAAAACCTGAGAGCTTTTCCCCTAAGGTCAGGAACAAGACAAAGATGTCCACTCTCACTACTTTTACTCAACATAGTACTAGAAGTCCTAGCCACAGCAATCAGACAAGAAAAGGGGAAAAATGACATCAAAATCAGTAAGGAAGAAATAAAACTTTCACTATTTGCAGATAACATGTTACTATATATATAAAACTCTAAAGACTCCACAAAAAAAAAAACTATTAAAACTGATAAGGGAATTCAGTAAGGTCACAGGATACAAAATCAATATACAAAAATCTGTCACATTTCTATACACTGATAATGAAGCAGCAGAAAGAGAAATTAAGAGGACAATCCCATTTACAATTGCACCAAAATTAATAAAATACCCAGGAATAAACTTAACCAAGGAAGTGAAAAACCTGTACTCTGAAAACTATAAAACACTGATGAAAAAATTCAAGATGACACAAAGAAATGGAAAGACATTTCATGGTCATGGATTGGCACAAATATTATTAAAATGTTCATACCGTACAAAGCAACCTACAGATTTAATGCAATCCCTATGAAAACAACAACAGCATTTTTCACAGAACTAGAACAAACAATCCTAAAATTTGTATGGAACCACAAAAGACCCCCAAGTAGCCAAAGTAATCTTGAAAAAGAAAAATAAAGCTTGGAGATAGCACAATTCCTGATTTCAAGTTATATTAGAGCTATGGTAATGAAAACAGTATGGTATCGGCACAAAAATAGACACATAGATCAATAGAATAGAACAGAGAGCCCAAAAACAAGCCCACAATTATGTGGTCAATTAATCTTCAACAAAGGAGGTAGGCATATGCAACAGGGGGGAAAAAATCAGTTCAACACAATTCAACAAATTGTGTTGGAAAAACTGGTCATGTAGGCTGAACCTGGCCCACTTATAAAATCTTCTGCACAGTCAAGGAAACAATCAACAAACCTAAAAGGTAACCTACTGAATGAGAGAAGATATTTGCAAATGACATATCCAATACAAGGTTAGTATCCATAATATAGAAAGAACTGATACAACCTAATACCCAAAAACAAATAATCCCATTTAAAAATGGGCAAGACACGAACACACATTTCTCCAAAGAAGACATCCAAATGGCCAATAGACACGTGAAAAGATACTCAACATCACTGATCCTCAGGGAAACGCAAATCGAAACTACAATGAGCTATCACCTCACAGCTGCCAGAATGGCTGAAGTCAAAAACACAAGAAACAACAAGTGTTCGTGAGCATGTGGAGAAAAAGGAACCCTCTTGCACTGTTGATAGGAGGGCAAAATGACGCGGCCCCTGTGGAAAGCGGTATTTTCCTCAAAAAGTTAAAAAATAAATCAACTCTAAGATCCAATCATCACACTACTGGGTATTTATCCCCAAAATACAAAAACACTAATTCAAAGGGATGCATGGACCCCTATGTTTACAGCAGCATTATTTACAACAGCCAAGATATGGAAGCAGCCCAAGTGTCCATCAACTGATGAATGATAATGCTAAGTGAAATGAGTCAGAGAAAGACAAATACCATATGATTTCACTCATATGTGGAATTTAAGAAACAAAACAAACAAGCAGAGGGAAAAAAAAAAAAAAAGAGTGGCAAATCAAGAAATAGACTCTTCACTCTAGAGGACACGTGGGTAGTTACAGAGGGGAGGTGGGGGGGGCTGGGGGAGTAGGTGATGGGATTAAGGAGGGTGATGAACACCAGGTGTGGTATGAAGGTGCTGAATCACTATATTGTACACCTGAGACTAATATTACACTGTTAACTAACTGCAATTTCAATACAAACTTTAATTTAAAAATAATATATTGAGGAGGGCACCTTTTGGGATGAGCACTGGGTGTTGTATGGAAACCAATTTGACAGTAAATTTCATATATTAAAAAATAAAAAAAAATTAAAAAAATAAAAAAAATAAAAAAATAAAAAAATAAAAATAAATAAAAATAAAAATAATATAAAAATAAAAAGATTTTAGAGAACAAAAAAAAAAAAAAGAGGGCGCTTGTTGTGATGAGCACTGAGTAATATCCATGATGGAAGGGTTGAGTCACGACATGTGAAACTAATAAAACACTAATATAATAGTTATAATTAATATAGACTAATATGCTAACTCTAGTGGAATTCAGATAAAAATGTAAAAAAGAAAACAGAGTGTTGCTGAATTTAAAAACCTAAGGTCTAGCTATCCGTTGCCTATGTTAACGGGCTTTAAAATAATCACAGAAAGATCAACAGGACAACGATCTCCCTTTTATCGCTTTAAACTATTATATTATCATACCTGTTTTAGACTTTTGGTCCACCTGTCCCAGTAATTCCACTTCCAATGACTCTATGTGGCCCAGTTTTTTCCAAGTGTTCTATTCCTCAGGTATCCTGTCACCCTGACTTTGGAGTTCATGTGTCCTGGAAATATCAACTACTCAGTGGAGGGGATTCTGAAGGGGGACACGGGAAGGGTCAGTGGCCAAAGCAGGCCCCCATCTGGGTGGAAGGAGACAGCGCGTCAAGTGAAAGCCCCAGGCCCCAAAGAATCACTTGGCTCACCTCTTTTCTGCCATTCCCTGGACAAATCTCAAGGGTAGGGCTTGACTTGCAAAATTCAAGCAGAAGGAGCCTGGGGGAAATGGGACCCCCACCCCCCGCCCCGCCCCCCGCCCCAGGTCAGAGTCTCTCAAGCAGCCACACAATGGAATCCTCTGAGAAGCTTTTTGAAAATACTAAAGCCCTGTTCTTACACCCAGAGATTCTGATTGGTGCGTTGGCCTGGAATGAGGCCTGGGAAATGGGTTTGTAAACCCCAGCCATTCGAAAGGGCAGCCAAGGCTGAAAGGCATCTGCTCAGGTACAGCCCACCAGCCCTGAGCGTGTGGGGAAGCAAGGGGCCGAAGGCAACTGCCTTCATCCACTCCACACAGATGTTCATCCAGACCCTGCCCGGCGGAGTCCAGGCCGCCCTGTGAACACCTGCATCTACTGTCTGGACTGGTTCCCACTGACAGGACTAATAATGACTGTCCCAAAGTCGCATGTGTTCTAAGGTCACACTCGTCCTATCCTCTGCCTGATGTCCACCAGCCACACCCCACGCCCACCTAAGACCCCACACACATCAATAATCCCCTTCCAGGGTTTTCTCTTGTTTGGATTTTGTTTTTGTTGTTTTTTAAAAAAAAAAAAAAGTTTACTTTTCATTTTTGAGAGAGAGAGAGCAGGGGAGGAGCGAAGAGAGAGGGGGACAGAGGATCTGAAGCAGGCTCCATGCCGACAGTGTGGGGCTCGGACCCAAGAACCGTGAGATCGTGACCCGAGCCGAAGTCGGTCGATCAACCGACTGAACCACCCAGGTGTCCCTGGGTTTTGTTTTTATTTTCTATTTGTGCCATTGTTGTTTAGTTCCTGAATTCCATGTCAACGTCTAGTTGCTCCAGAGTTGATTTGGGAGGAAAGCAGCCGGTAGCCCATGTCAGTTTGCCATCTGGCAAAACCCGAAGCCTGAAGAGCAAGAGGTTGTTTGTTCTTGCTTCTTTTTTAAGACACAAACCCACAGGGACAACAGGAAAACGGGCACAGGGATCGGTCACCCACATTAACAGCCTTTAAAAAATCACAGGAAGATCAACAGGACGATGATCTCCCCTTTATCGCTTTCAACTATTATATTATCATACCTGTTGTAGACTTTCGGTCCACCGGTCCCAGTAATTCCACTTCCAACGACTCTACATGGCCCAGTTTTTTGAAGTGTTCTATTCCTCAGGTATCCTGTCACCCTGACTTCAGCGTTCACGTGTCCTAGAAATATCAACTACTGGGTGGGGGGATTTTGGAAGGGGACACGGGAAGGGTCGGTGGCCAAAAGCAGGCCCCCATCTGGGCAGAAGGAGACAGGGTGCCAAGTGAAAGGAACACGAATGCTCAAATGTTACAAGGTGAGAGTGCCAGCCCTCTTCTCCCCTCAACTTCTAGAAAGCTGCAGCTGGACCTCTGCTCTCCAGGCGAGAGACTAGCAACTTTCTCTCTGGAAGGGTCTGACCAGCCCAGGAGCAGAGATCTAGACCGATTCCCGGGTTCCCTAACAAACGGCCCACCTAGGTCGTCCTAGAGTAAAGCTCAAAACTGAGAAGCCCCACCCAAGCAGCTTTGTTGTCCTCACTTTTAATCATGAACAAACAAGCTAGGATGACAAGACATTCATGGAAAATCTCTAACACAGGAGACCAAAATAAATAGGAGACAGAATATATAGATAGATGATAGATGATAGATAGATGATAGATAGATAGATAGATAGATAGATAGATATAGATAAAATAGGAGACAGCAGCCTGAGGGAAACAAACAAACAAAATGCAGGAAGAAGAAACTTTTAAAAAATAATTATCATTTATATAATCAGAGAAGAAAAGATATTACATCCTGGACATAAGAATAGATTTCTATCTCTTTTAAAAGGAAGAGAGGAGGCATTCAGACAAGGGGGAAAAATATCTGAGAAATTACAATGACAGCAAGCAAAAGCTTCAAAAGGAATAAAATACTTAGGCATTTTATTGTATTTACTATATAATATTTAAGAGACAAAAGACTTGTGCACTGAAATCTCTAAAACACTGATGAAAGAAATTTTAAAGGGCATAAATAACTGGAAAGGCATCCCATGTTCATTGATCTGAAGACTTAACATTGTTATATGTATGGGTGGTAAGATGTACATCTGCCCAAAGTGATGTGCAGATTCATTGCAATCTGTTTCAAAAACCCAACAGCATTGTTTTCTCAGAAATAGAAACACCCATCCTAGAATCTATATGGAATCACAAGGGACCCAGAACAGCCAAAACAACCTTGAAGAACCTGGAAACCTTGAAAAATTAAACTATTCAGAATATAAAAAGAACTCTTAGAAGATACACAAATGGCCACATAAAGAGATGTACAACGTCATTTGTCACTGAAGACATGCAAATCAAAAACCACAATGAAATAGACTTTACAATGGAATCAACCCAAATATCCATTAACAGATGAATGATGGTATATACATAAAATGGAATATCACTCACCCGTCTAAAAAGAAAATTATGATACATGCTGCAGCAAGAATAAACCTTGAACATATGCAAAGTGAAATGAGCCCAACAGAAAACAAACGCCATATGATTCCACTTACACAAGGTGCCTACAATAGGCAAATTCCTAGAGACCGAAAGAAGAAAGGTCACTAGGGGCTGGGATTGGGGGAAAACCAAATGAGGAATTATTGTTTAATGGATACAAAGTTTCTGTTCGGAAAGATGCAAAAGTTCTGGACATAGTGTTGATGTCTGCACAACATTATAAGTATACTTAATGTCACTGAGTTATACACTTAAAAATGGTTGAGTGGTTAAAATGGTTAATTTTGTATTGTATGTATTTTGCCATGATAAAAATAAACAAATAAAATCATGGCACAAATTAAAAACTCAGTCGCGGGTTGACAAAATTAAGGCAATCTCGAGAAAAAAAAGTAGGGGTGCCTCGCTGACTCAGTTGGCAGAGCATGTGACTCTTGATCTCAGGGTCGTGAGTTCAAGCCCCGCATTGGGCATGGAGCCCACTTAAAAAAATTTTTAAGGAAATCTCCAAGAAAATCGAGCAAAAGAACAAAGAGAAAATAGGCAAGAAAAAAAACAACAAGAAAAATGAGAATCAGTACAGAAGGTCACCGTCCAAATAATAGAAATCCCAGAAAAAGAGAACAGGAAAAACAGTGTGGAGAAGGAGGGGATTTTCAATGAACTCATTCAAGAAAACGTCCCTAAATTGAAAGACTAGAATTTCCGTATTGAAAGAATTCACCAAATATGCAGCACACTGGCTAAACATAGACCACACCAAGGCTGCTCGCTGAAATCTGAGAACCGGAAGGCAAGGGGTTCAAGGGACTGAGCAACCTGGAAACCGAATCTCCAAAGAATCCGCAGAATGATGAGGAGTGATGTTGGACAGGAGTGGGGATGTGTGCCGCTCCGGTGCCTGGGGAGTGCCCGATACAGGGCAGGCAGTGGTAGATCCCTGTCTGCTGAACGCCGCAGGCACACAGAGCTCCTAAGCCTTCGCAGGAAGGAGAGATCACAAACACTGCGAGGACGGGTCATCTCGATAAACGTTCTGAGTGACATTCAAAATGGATCTTGCGGGACGGGTACAGTTTCGACAAGCACAGACTGGACAGCAATCAGAAAAGAGACATAATGGGCCAAATCAGAGGCTATTCTGGGGACCTGATCAGTCCACAATGGCTGGGGTGGAGACAGAAGGGTGGATGGCGGTGCTAGGCAGGTGGCTTAGAGGTAACGGAGTAGAGCGGAGCCTAGGTACCCGGGCCTATGCCAGGGCCCTGGGCTGCCCTCTTAGCAGGAAATCAGACCACATTATGGAGGGCAAGGATCCCCAGGTCTTATCCAATTTACTCAGATTCCAGATTCCAGTATCCTGCTTTTTTCCTTGTCGGGTGTGCTAACACGCGTGTATGTTTAATGACTGAATTCAGTGGCACACTGTGCAGATTGCTGAATCAAGAGCCATGCACGGGAACCTGTGACAAACGTATGATCCCTGCCCCCAAGATCCTCAGATTCTAGTGGAGAAGTAAGGCATCTCTTTCCGTCATCGAAGAGAATAAACCAGAGCTGGAGGAGGGGTGGAAGGCAGAAATGGAAACAGTCTCACAGACTCACAATGTGTAACAGCTCGGCATCCTTGACACAGACGATGTTGGGGACACTGATTCTTAGAAGACGAAAACGAACTGGCTGCACTAAAAAGGGATCACTTCCTTCTAAACCCCTTCCCATACTGGAGCTGTACTATGTATCATTCCTGGGTTTTGTTTTAGGAAATTCGGTAAACTGGAAAAAGGGGAAGAGGAATCCTCCCCTCTCCTTCCAGGCAAAGGACTACACATTTTGCATTTTGCAACCCCCTTACAGTGCTCAGCCCTCCCAAAGTGCTCCCTGTGTGATAAACCCTGAGTGTTTCTGAAAATATGGACAGACCACAGACAATCTCAGGCGTTCTGTTGAGCTAAAGATAACACAGCCTCTTCACTGTAAAAGATCGATTACAATCTACTAGTTCAACAATCTTCATCCCACCAAGATTTAAAAAATAAAAAGGTTTTGCATGACTAATGAGCTCCTCTGTTCCACTGAGTCATAATCTGCATGTTAAAGTGTCCATATTCACAAATGCAAGGTAAACTGAACCTCATTGGTATTACTGTTTCTGACTTTCTGGTAATTAATGGGAATTTCTCAAATTGTCTGAATCGCTATTTAAATGATTTATATAATGGACCTTCAGAGTTGCTGTTACAATCTATCACATTGTAATGAAGTAACTTAGGTGTGTTTATTACCAATTTATAGCGAATATGGCAGACTGGAGGTTATAAAACTTTTTTTTTTTTTTTTTTGCCTCCTGGTTTCCTTACTCTTCTAACATTCTGTGATTGTAATGAACAGGACATATCTTAACACATGAGACATTTGTAGTTGGAAGCCATAGATATTTTAGTTGGGGCACTGGCCAGTCCCTTGTGATTTATGACATTATTTCATTACAAATTGCTGTAAGGACAACCATTGGTCACCCACGAGGTGGTGTGCATTTACTCATAAATTTTCAGGAATGAGACAGTGTATGTGCCAGGAATGATAGAATACTGTTTACTTTGCCCTTCTCCGACTCTTAAAACAAAAGGATGTTTTAGGAAATGGGGTTTAGGAGTCCAGGCTGAGAAAAAGGGTCCAAACCAGTATGTGCATATCTTAGGTGTAAGCGAAACCCGAGACATCCACTCTCTCCGCTTAACTTTAAATAAAAAGAGAGGAACAATATTCATACTCTCTCTATCAATACAGTAGGAAATCTACAGTAATGGAGCAGAGTTCTTGTAGAAAGATAAACTCCTCTAGGGTTAAGACCAAGCCTTTTTCAAATATATTATCCTCTGCCTATTGAGTTTAGTGGCTGGCAAAAGGTAGTTGTTCAATAAGCTTGGAATCTGAGTTAATCTACATAAGAGTTTAAGTTGTGAAATAAATATTTGAAAAATAAAATCAATGTCCAAGGAATCTTTATTTGATGGGTACATACTACAGGGAGGTCTTTTGCAATTGCAAGATACTTGTTATACGATTTGAGGGCTTACGCATAACGCCATTTTGCATTCTTGATCTTTTAATTATCTTTCATGTTTCTTAAATATTGCAAATATGCAAAATGATGATTTTCATCTGACTGATTTGGAGGGAATGCAAAGGAAATAACCTTCTTAAAATAAAGAATGTGATGTAATGATTAACAAATACAGGTATTTCAGGGGCGCCTGGGTGGCTCAGTCGGTTAAGCATCCGACTTCGGCTCAGGTCATGAGCTCGCGGTTTGTGAGTTCAAGCCCCGCATCAGGCTCTGTGCTGACAGCTCAGAGCCTGCAGCCTACTTCGAGTTCTATGTCTCCCTCTCTCTGCCCCTCCCATGCTCATACTCTGTCTCTCTCTGTCTCTCCATAATAAATAAATGTTAAAAAAAAATTAACAAATACAGCTATTTCCTAACTCAGCAAGCTCAAATGTATGAAAGTATGGATTTTCTTAGATATCCGGGAGCTCTTTATACCAATATTTATATTTTTACGCATTTGAAATTTTAATAAAAAATGTTTTAATTAGAATAATTGAGTTTTACTAGTTGGCTGTGTTACACAGAGATTCATCCAGGAATGTGAGACCCTCAAAGCCATTTTGTTCCATTGAAGCATTAAATTTCTTACAATATATTCTTGCCCTTGGGATTCTCTCTTTTTGTTACGTTTTATTTAAATTTTAGTTAGTTAACATACAATGCAATATTGGTGTCAGGAGTAGAATTCAGTGATGCATCACTTACATACAACACCCAGTGCTCATCATCACAAGCCTCCTCCTTAATGCCCATCCCCCACCTAGCCCATCTGCTACCCACCCCCCTCCATCAACCCTAGGTCTGTTCTCTATCATTAAGAGTCTCTTGTGGTTTGTTTCCCTCCTCTTTCTGCCCCCCCTTTCCCATATGTTCATCTGTTTTGTTTCTTAAACTTCACATATGAGTGAAATCATATGGTATTTGCCTTTCTCTGACTTATTTCGATTAGCATAATACATTCTAGCTCCATCCACATTGTTGCAAATGGCAAGACTTCAGTCTTTTTGATGGTTGAGTAATATTCCATTATAAATATATATATATACATATATATACACATACATATATACGTATATGTATACGTATACATATGTATACGTATACATATACATGTACATATACATATGTATACGTATACATATACATATATATGTATGTGTATATATATATGTATGTGTATACATATATATATGTATGTATGTGTATATATATATATATGAATCACATCTTCTTTATCCGTTCATCAGTCGAAAAACATATGAGCCCTCTCCATAGTTTGGCTATTGTTGATAATGCTGCTATAAACATTGGGGCCGTATACCCCTTTGACTCTGCATTTTTTGTATCTTTTGGGTAAATACACAATAGGACAATTGCTGGATGGTATGGTAGTTCCATTTTTAGTTTTTTGAGGAACTTCCATTCTTATTCTTCCATCCAAATACTTCATAAGTTAGTTTATCAGGTCTTCAAATGTAAACTTTTATATTTGTATGTTTGAAAATGTCATTTTTTTTTCCTTAATACATTTATTTAGGAATAACTTGCATATAACAAACTGCATTCATTTAGGTGAGTTTCATTAGAATGTAAATACTCATGGGGCGCCCAGGTGGCTCAGTCGGTTGAGCGTCGGACTTCAGCTCAGGTCATGATCTCACAGTCTGTGAGTTCAAGCCCCGCATCAGGCTCTGTGCTGACAGCTCAGAGCCTGGAGCCTGCTTTGGATTCTGTGTCTCCCTCTCTCTCTGCCCCTCCCCCCGCCCTTGCTCTGTCTCTCTCTGTCAAAAATAAATAGGCATTAAAAAAAAAAAAGAATGTAAATACTCAAAACATCCCCATGATAATCAAGATACAGACGTTTCCATTACCCCAAAAAGATGCATCGCACCCCTTTGCAGTCCACCTCTCAGCTCCGCCCCAGCCCCAGGCAACCACAAATCTGCTTTCTGTCACTACAGATTATTTTAGAGTTTATATAAATGGGAAAACACAGTGCGTACCTTTTTGTAGCCGACTTCTTCCATTTAGCGTGACTTAAACATCTTGCTGTATATTTGAATACTTTGTTCCTTTTTTACTTCTAAGTAATATTCCACATATTGGATATATCACATATTGTCTATCTACCAGTTGATGAATATTTGGGGTTATTTCCAGGGGTGGCTATTGTGATTAAAGCTGCTATCAACAGTTCTGTGTAAATATTAATGTAGACACACGTTTTTGTTTCTTTTGGGGAAATACCTAAGAGTGGAATGCCTAGATCACGTGGTAGGTATATGCTTAACTTTTTTTTAAGAAACCACCAAACAGATTTCCCAAGTGGCTGAACCACTTTATAGTCTCAGTAGCAGTTCATGAGCGTTCTGCTTGCTCTACGTCCTTGTCAACACTTGATATTGTCGGCCTTTTTAATTATAGCTCTTCTATAAGTAAATCGAAGATTGTGGGTGGGTGGGTGGGTGGTGGTGATTGGTTTCTTCTGCATTTCCTTGGTGGACAATCTTACTAAACATCTTTTCATGAGGTTACCGATCACTCATTTACCTTCTTTTGGAAAGTATTCACATATTTTTTTTTTCTATTTTGTATTGGGCTGTTTGTCTTTTAGTTATTGAGTTGTAAGAGGTCTTTATATATTCTGGATACAAGCCCTTTATCAGACACGTGTAGCAAATATTTTCTTCCATTCTCTAGCTTTTCCTTTCCTGAATGGTATTTTACAGAGTACAAAAGCTTTTAATTTTTATAAAGTTCAAAGTACCGATTTTCTCCTTTATGTTCATGCTTATTTATGTCCTTTATGAGAAATGTTTGTCTTTCCTAAGGTCAAAAATATTCTTCCTATATTTTTCCAGTTTTATAGCTTTAGCTTTTCTTTGTTTTGTTTTGTTTTTTTTTTCACGTTTATTTATTTTTGAAAGACAGAGAGAGAGTGTGAGCAGGGGAGGGCACTGAGAGAGGGAGACACAGAATCTGAAGCAGGCTCCAGGCTCTGAGCTATCAGCACAGAGCCTGACACGAGGCTCGAACCCACAAACTGCGAGATCACAACCTGAGCCAAAGTTGGATGCTTAACCAACTGAGCCACCCAGGCACCCCTAGTTTTTCTATTTTGTTTTGTTGTAGGGTTCAGGTTTGGGGTGGGGTGTTTGTTTTGTGTGTGTATGGGTTCGTTTTTTGGATTTTGCACCTATTATCTGAAAAGATGATTTAGCCAGGTGTAGAAATCTAGTTGTTTTCCCTCGGCACTTTTAAGACATTCTATCATTACATGTCTCATGTTGCTAATGAATAATCTGCTGTCAGTCTGACTGCTGCTGCTCCGTAAGTAATCTATATTTCTCTCAGATACGTTTTAATTGTTTTAAGTGTATTCATTTATTTTTGAGAGAGAGAGAGAGTTCACAGGGGAGGGGCAGAGATAGAGAGGGAAAGAGAGAATCCCAAGCTGGCTCCACGCTGTCAACACAGAGCCCAGCACGGGGCTCCATCCCATGAACCATGAGATCACAAGCTGAGCCAAAAGCAAGAGTTGGACGCTTAACCGAGTGAGCCACCCAGGTGCCCCTCAGATACATTTTAATTTATTTATTCTTGCCATTCTGTAGTTTCACTAACATGTATCTAGGTGTGAGGGTTTTTTGCTGTGCTTAACAGATAAGAGGCTTTTTTTATTCTGGGATATGTGCCTTGCTTTAGTTCTAGAAAAGTCTTAGCCATTCTCCTTTCAAATATTCTCCCCACTCTCTCCCATTCTTGCTATGGTCTTCCCAGAATACCTATTAACAACAACTTATAATTTCCCAGCTTGCCCTCCGTGCCCCTCACATTTCCTTTCTCGGTTCACCTTTCTTTCTCTCTCAATGCTACATTCCAGGTGCCTTGCAAAGTTCTGGCCTTCCATCTCACTTTCTTCAACTCTCTCCAGTTCAATAGTTCGTTCATAGGGGTTGCTTTTTTACTTCAATGACTGTATTTTTCATTTCCAAGATTTCCGTTTCATTTTTATATATATCCATCTATTCTTAATGGAATTGCCTACTTAATTCCTGTTTTTTGTTAGTTGTTATTTTATCTTATGAAAGGTTGTAAATGTATTTATTTTTTTAATATAATTTATTGTCAGATTGGTTTCCATACAACACCCAGTGCTCATCCCAACAGGTGCCCTCCTCAATGCCCATCACCTGCTTTCCCCTCTCCCCCACCCCCCCATCAACTCTCAGTTTGTTCTCAGTATCCAAGAGTCTCTTTCGCTTCGCCTGCCTCCCTCTCTGTAACTTTTTTCCCCCTTCCCCTCCCCCATGGTCTTCTGTTAAGTTTCTCAAGATCCACATAGGAGTGAAAACATATGGTATCTGACGTTCTCTGCCTGGCTTGTTTCACTTAGCATAATGCCCTCCAGTTCCATCCACATTGCTGCAAATGGCCAGATTTCACTCTTTCTCATTGCCAAGTAGTATTCCATTGTATATATAAACCACAACTTCTTTATCCATTCGTCAGTTGATGGACATTTAGGCTCTTTCCATAGTTTGGCTATTGTTGAAAGTGCTGCTATAAACATTGGGGTGCAAGTGTCCCTAGGCATCAGCACTCCTGTATCCCTTGGGTCAATTCCTAGCAGTGCTATTGCTGGGTCATAGGGTAGTTCTAAAATTTATTTTAAAATAATTTTCAGATTCTTATTTATAGTTTCCCGGGTATGAGTTCTTCCAACCTTGCTTAAAAGTCCATACTGTAGGAGGGTTGCCTACCTAACAGCCATTCCCCTCCCTCTTCTTTGCTAATAAAACGCAGTTTTATCTTGAGTAGCGATGTGTCCAGACAATAGATCAGACAGGTCCAAGTCAGTTGTGACTATTTGTCTCCCTTGGCCGCTCAATTTCCCAGTCTCCCTTGGAAAGAAGGGAGGCCATGTGACCCAGTTGCGCCTAAGAAGATACAAGGGATATTGTGCTCAGGAGCTTCTGGGAAGGCAGGAATTATGGTCTCTAGAGCTGCAGTCACCCTCTTACAACCATAAAGCAACAACACACATAACAGAGAAGAGAAAGAGTGAGCTTGGATCCATTCTTGAGAGAGCTTGTCTCCAGTTCCGATTATTAAAAAAAGATAAGTGTCTATAGAGTTTAGGACACAATTATTTGCCGCTAAGATCATTCCAAACCAGTAGAGCGGATGACCCCCACCCCGGGGCGGTAGGAAGCTTCTGCCTAGCTCCCGGGAGGGCTGTAGCTCAGAAGTACAGCATCACGTGCTGGGCCTTCATTGTTCCTGACCCCACGCCAGGACGGATCGTGGTCCCCCTCCTAGTCTTATAGGGACCTCCTGCCTGCCCTCCACCACAGGTGAGCAGCTTGCGACCAGCTGAAACTCCACATGGGTTGGCTGAAATTCTCACAGCATCTGGTCACACAGGCCTCATGACAAGCACCTCAAGCAGGACTCACCACTCACCCACCCCTCCCCCCCTTCAAACTCCTCTATACCAAACTTGCTTCCTTTACCCCCAACCCCAGGCCTTCAGCCTCAGCTAACCTCACTGCTTTGGGGCTCTGCTCCTTGCTGGATAGGAGGCTATCCCCCTGTCCTTTAGCACAGCTATGCCATTCTAACTTTTGTTTATAAGTCATCCCTGCTTCCGGTATGGGTGGTTTCCACATTTATTCACTTTGACAAGTGGCCTAAAGTCCACCCCGCTGCATTTTTTAATTGTCATATTTTCGTATTTGAGATTCTTACAGATACGCTTACTCTTATAAAAATTTGGAATTGCCAAATAATTGCCAATAATACAAATTGCCAAATTAAAATCACCGTTACCCCGCCACAACTGTTAACATTTTGCTATGTTTCTTTTGAGTCTTTTTTTCTATGCATATTGATAAACATATTGTTTTATAGGATTGTGGCACTAATGTAATACCTAGGGTTATAACTTGCCTTTTTTCGTTTAATATATAATGGACTTTCTCTTAAGTGTTCATATATATAGGTACATGAATATATATATATGAACATATACATATATATGTACACATACATATAGATACACATATGTATGAACACATGTGTTTATATATGTGTGTGTATATGTATATATATGTGTGTGTATATATATATATACACACACACACACACACACACATATATATATATATATATATATATATATATATATATAGTGTTTATAAAATACATAAATATAGGAGTGCCTGGGTGGCTCATTGGTTGAGTAGCCAACTCTTAATTTAGGCTCAGGTCATGATCTCACAGTCATGAGATCGAGCCCGGGGCAGGCTCCACTCTGAGTATGGAGCCTGCTTAAGATTCTCTCCCTTCCTCTCCCTCTGCCCCTCCCCACTTGTGCACACATGGTCTCTCAAAACATCAAAATAAATTTAATTTTTTTTAATTTAAAATACATAATACATAATGTTTATTAAATATATAAAATATATACATTATATTCTATATGTCTCTATACCACACAAACCATAGACATCAACCATACTTTCCTTACTATTCCATTATGGGTATTTGTTGTTTTTAATTTGTAGTTACTATACATACTGTTGCATCATAAATATTTCAATATTTCCTTAGGATAAAGTGCTGGAAATAGGATTACTGAGACAAAAGATATGAACATTTTTTTAAATATATATACACATTGCCAAAGCTCTCTCCCAACAAATGTTCATCCTCTCAAATTCTCAGTGTAATGCCGTTTTAAATTTGCCAATTTGATAGATAAAAAATTCTCAGTGTTCTTTTAATTTACATTTCTTTGATACTCATAAGTTTGAATATTTTTCATATGTTAATTAGCCATTTGTCTTTCCTTTCAGTGCATCTTAAATAAGATTGTATTTACTTACAACTTTGCAAAACAGTTATTTCACAAATCAAACCAAAACACCTGATTATGCGTAGTAAGCATATACACCAGCCTCAAAAGAGTCCATACTGGTTTCTGCTTTATAGTGGATCTCTCTCTTGTGTACGCTGAAATGTATTCTTCATTATACTTCAGGTCCAAATTATAAGTGGGCTCCGTGTTTAGGTAAATCACAATCAAGGGTACAGGAGTAGAGGGGCCAAATTTTACAGATAGATAGATAGATAGACCCTTCTCTTTGCAGATATAGATATACACATGAGTATATATTTATATACAAATAATTCATATGTATAATTAACAAGAGGTATGGATGATTTTTGATCTACAAACTTCAATATAATTACATATCTCCATAATCTCTGGTCATGTGCAAACATTTTGAAATCTATTAAAAACGCAGTTGATACGCCCATTTGAAAATTCTATCAGCCACCATTCTATCTCGTAAACCACAAATGAAACCTAAATTGTATGCAACAATGAGCTAAAGATAAATGCTATGTGGTTAATTTAAAAGAGTTACCAAGGCACACTCTCAACAAAGCAACGGGCATTGAATACTGTTGATGGAAACTGAAATGTTAAGGTATTCAGGGAGGTTATTAGGGGAAGTGAGTCTGGCCGTAGGTGTGGGGGCGATGGGGCACTCTTCTGAGGACAGGAGCAAGGAAGGCCTTTGGTTGGAAAGACAGTAGGTGGTGGTTATGTGTAAGGGTTCGCGAGACCCCCGGGGTTCAAATCCTGGCTTGGCCATCCACCCAGCATGTCCTTGCACACAGTTACCAGACCTTTCTGCAGTAACCACCGCACAGTCTTACCTCCAGGATTTAATAGCATGTGTAAGACAATGTCGTAGATACTCAGTAGTCGTAGCTCTCATTATTATTACAATAGCAATGTAAGATAACCAGGAGGCTGGACACAGTGACACTCATGGGAAACATGGTGGGGTTGGGGCGGGGCAGATGAGCAGGGTCCAGGACCACAGGAGGGCACCTGGGATGCGGAGCCAAGCCCTGAGACCACGAAGAGCTTTACAGTGACATATGAGGCAGGTAAGTCCCTTCAAGGTTCACGGGGCATGACATGATGAAAACAATCAAGAGACTCTCCTATCGCTGCAGTGAAAACAGCATGCCGGGAAGTGTTTTACTGCATAATGAAAAATCACCTGTCACCGTGCAGGGGACTGTGACTTCACAGGATAAACAGGACCCGAGTGCCCAGCTCCAGGTGGGGAGCCAGACTCAGCCTGCGGCAAACTGCTAAGGAGCCAGGGTCACTTTGCTTCAATGTGCCTTTTATAGTGACTTAACAGAACTGAGGTAGGCTGCTGAGTGGAGACAGGAAACAATAAGGATGTGCTTGCTGAGCGCTTAGACCAGGGCTCCTACGTTTCTGAATTTGGTCCTACACTTACACAAACAACTAGGCATCGCTGTCTCTGTCCGATCAGAGTACTTACTGGCTTCTCTGATGATACACGGTGTCCTGCTGGTACAGTCCCTCTCTGAGGCTTCCCAGGGCATCCCAGCATCTCCAAATTCCAAGACGCCCTGTTTCTCTCAAATTCTGTTTAGTAGGCTTATGAGTACCCACCCGAGTCTACTAAATACTGTGCCTAGAGAAACACTTTAAGCTAACCAGTGTAACCCCCAGGTAGGCAGAGAACCCTGCTTGCACCCCCTCCCCCACCCAAGTCATAGATGTGCTGCCCACTGGCCACTTTACGTGAAGGTCTTACATTAACGCAGAGTTAGGGAAAACGCTGTATAAGGATTTGTTGGGTTACCGTTTGAAACGATTTTTAATTCTTTTCTTTCCTCTTCTCATCTCCCTTCTGCTACTGCACACACCAAAATACATGAAAGTTCATGCTAACGGGCCAATTTCTTTTTTTTTTTTTAACGGTTTTTTTATTTATTTCTGAGAAAGAGAGAAAGAGTGTGTGTGAGAGACAGAGCGTGAGCAGGGGAAGGGCAGAGAGAGAGGGAGACACGGAATCTGAAACAGGCTCCAGGCTCCGAGCTGTCAGCCCAGAGCCCGAGGCGGGGCTCAAACCCACGAACTGTGAGATCATAACCTGAGCCAAAGTTGGACACTTAACCGACTGAGCCACCCAGGTGCCCCCAACCACTGTTTTAAATGTATCTCTTGACCATTACCAAAATATCTTGCTGAAGAATTAACCCAAAGAATGTTATTTTTTCCATTTTTTCATGGAAAAGCCTAAATAATGATTTCCTCAGAACTTTCTTCATGTTTTCACTGCAAGTTACAAATTTCAAAAATAGTCTTGTATGTCTCAGACGTGACTAAGTGGAAAAGCAGGGGATCTGTCTATCTCAAGACAATTGTAATCATTTGTAGCTGCACTTTTGTTAATACAGATTAGTGTACTGGAAAACAGTGTGGAGGTTCCTCAAAAAATTAAAAATAGACCTACCCTATGACCCAGCAATAGCACTGCTAGGAATTGACCCAAGGGATACAGGAGTATTGATGCATAGGGGCACTTGTACCCCAATGTTTATAGCAGCACTTTGAACAGTAGCCAAACTATGGAAAGAGCTTACATGTCCATCAACTGATGAATGGATAAAGAAGTTGTGGTTTATATATACAATGGAGTACTACGTGGCAATGAGAAAGAATGAAATATGGCCCTTTGTAGCAATGTGGATGGAACTGGAGAGTGTTATGCTAAGTGAAATAAGCCATATTTCACTTAGAGAAAGAGATACCATATGTTTTCACTCTTACGTGGATCCTGAGAAACTTAACAGAAACCCATGGGGGAGGGGAAGGAAAAAAAAAAAAAAAGAGGTTAGAATGGGAGAGAGCCAAAGCATAAGAGCCTCTTAAAAACTGAGAACAAACTGAGGGGTCATGGGGGGTGGGAGGGAGGGGAGGGTGGGTGATGGGTAGTGAGGAGGGCACCTTTTGGGATGAGCACTGGGTGTTGTATGGAAACCAATTTGATAATAAATTTCATATATTGAAAAAAAATACAGATTAGTGTAGATGTCTCTTCAATAGGAAAGAATTATTACAGGGTCAGGGAAGGAACGAGGTGTGAACACAAGTTAAATCTTGGAACCTTAGGTACCTCGTCTATACGATGGCATTTATAATAGTAACATTTGCTTCATATGATTTGGCCAGAACTAATATTATATGTTATCATACAATCATGGTCTCCTAATTTTTTCATCACTGAGACACACTTTTTTGAAATAAGAACATGAGGCTTTTCATCAGAGGGCTTTCGAAACTTGTCATCTCTCTGGGTACCACGACCGCCCCTCCGATCTCCACTCCAGAAGTTCTCTCGGAACCTCAGCTCTCTAAAGGTAAGATACTCGGGGGCTTGATAAATACTTATAGATGACGAGCCAGCATTTGTCATATCCTAACAGCTTTAAATGGACCTGCCTCATTCACAGAAACAGGGGCTAGAACATGGCTCTAACACCCCATTTCTGGGTTTCATGTGGACCACCCTCCATGCAAAAATTCTTTCCTGGTTGGAGCCCACATCCCCCTTTCGTGATCTCTGAGACTCCCCCAGAGATATGCCCCAGCTCCCAGGACACAGTCAGGGTCTGCTTGCTTTCATGGCCCACTTTGGACCCACCACTCTAGCTCAATGTCAAATGTCTCCTTCGTACCAGTTCTGGTGTGTCCCTTCTCTCACACTCTGACCACAGATGAGACCCCCGCCACCTCCTCCCCATACAGGAGGAGACCAGACACTTTGGGACATCACTAGGTACGTTTTGGCCAAGTAATACATAAGAATAACTTCCATAAGGAATGAATGCAAGAGCATCCTGGATGTTCTAGAACAAGAAAGGTTCTGGTCATCCTCAGCAGGGCAAGGGCAGGGGTCAGAGCGTGAAAGTGAAGTCACAGGGTGTTTAAGTGAAAAATAGGCACACAGGGCCAAGGGTCCAGAGATGGACCAAACCGGAAAGTGTCTCTAGTCAGACACACACGTGCCTTGAGCCAAAGATCCGGACCCAGCCCACCCAACGGTCTACATTAGGGAAGGACAGGTGGTCCCAGGGCATTCACGTATATCCGCAGGTAGAAGACAGACAGTAGGGACAGAAGTGACCTGGCACTAGACACAGGTGGTGAAGCCCTACAGATGTTGGGGTGGGGACAAGAACCGGGATGCCGAGACACTGGCTGGGTCTTTGTTATCAAGTACAGACTGCAGTTGGAGGACCAAGGGCTGAGTAAGCCAGGTCTCCTCGAAGCCTCCCGTAGACAAAAGAACTCGTTCAGAGCTGAATGCCGAACTGCCCACGCGGCACTTCCACTTCTCGAGGGTTGGAGGCCAGGACAGGCGCCAGGCAGTGGCTCTGTGTCCTAGTCGGTCCTGACATGTGCGGGTCGCGTGGTCTTCACTGAAGAGCTCCCTCTGATGGGGACCCAGCATCCACCCTGTCGGAGGAAGCGAGGCTGGAGAAGCCGAGTAAATGCAGCCATAAGCCTAGGAGCGTGGAGAGTTCCCTGCAGACCCTGCCTCTCCCAGAGCAGGTGCCTCTTCCAGAAGCAAAGGGCATGGCGGGCTGGTGGGAAACGGGGGGAAAGTTCGCAGGTCACCGGCTATCGGCTGATTCCTATTAGCCCACACTCGGTCACCGCATCCTCTGTACCCTCCACAGCAGGCGAGGATACACAAGCTCCTGCTCAATGCTGCTTTGGCTCTTATTCCTACCTATTCTTGGCCCAATGACCATCTCCAGCTAGACTTTTCACCCAGAGGAAATGACGGCCGCTGTCTGTTTGGCTACCCCCATCCCTCTGGCTCTGACTGTCCCAAACTTGCATCCAGCCTTTTAACTAAAGTTAGATTTAACTTGCGTCTCAGCTCTTAAGGCTTTGACAAGTCGGCCGCCCTTGCCTGAACAACTTCTGTCTCTGCAAATACAAGGTCTATTGGAAATCTGGACTTGTCACTTTCATCCCCCTGGGCAATCAAATGTACAATCCCAAGGAATGCTTGCCATTGCCATTACTGTAACTCTGGGGACACAGACGCCATATAACTCCGCTGAATTCAAACAACAACAATAATAATAATAGTAATAGTAATAATAATAAAGGAAGAAGAAAAAGACAGACTCCTATCTTAAGAAGCCGCCAGGATTTCCGGCGTGGCCTTCAGGAGCCCAGGACTGCTGAGCCACTAACATCCCAGACAACTGGGGCTGAAAAGAAACATCATGTACGTTAGCATTATCAGCAAAAGCATTTTGACCAGCTCTGTTTTCATATTCCTCAACCCAGATTCCTTTGAAAATGAAAGTAAAAATAAAGCGATACTCCTCATCATTTCCTCCAGACCTTGGAGTCTGGATTAAAGAAAATCTGCTGACTTTGCTGACCTTCACAAGGGTGCTGTGGGGGCGAGGAGAGCGGATGGTTGCATCTGGGGCTGAGTGTGGATCCTAATAGCCAAGCCTTGCCTGCACTTTCGATATTTTCTTTCGAACTTGCCTTTTTGCGGCTGCAGCTGGGCTTGTCAGTTTTCAGGACTAATGGGTTGTGATGGGGCGTCAGGGGAAGTCAACAATCAATGCTTGGGAAAAAAAAAAATGGTGGGGGTGAGGGGGCCCATCACTGCTGACATGGCCAGGAACAAGCACAATGGCCTTCTTTTGTAGAAAAAGAGACGAAAAATTCTGTGCTGTGTTTTGCTTTTAAGATTAGTATAGATTTTTATCCTTTGATGACGGGGCTGCCTGCCCTTCTCCACTTTACACTTGCCTATCGAAACCGTATATTCTGGCTTTTAAATAACCACTTTACGATACGGTTAAAATTGTAATTCACGTTGTGGGTCGCAGTTACTTCTTGCAGGAAGATGAAACAAGATAGGAAAATGTCTGATGACACAGAGGCGGGGAAGAAGTGGCATGAAATGGCTGTGGCTACCTCCCGAAGCAGGCCGCTTTTAGGAAAAACTCATTCCGGCCCCAATGTTGTGTGACATGAGAACGCCGTTACAGTAATACTCAGTGTGACGATGCTACTGTGAAAACACGAGGGCCTGACTGCAGTTTGCATCCAGGGCTAGGAAGCTCCTAAAGATGTTGTCTCCTAAGAATCCAGTAGAACCCTGTTATGACGCCTGTGTCAGAATGCAGGCATAATATTTGCTACGTAGGTTGTTCTGTTCAAGTCGAAGATCAGGTAGCATATGTGGGAAGTGATTTCATCAGCAATCAATTCCAGTATCACCTATGACAGCGAAGAACTTGCTACATGAGGGTTGACTGCACTAACTTACACGAACCGTCTTCATACCAAGAATCCAAAGGAGCTGGCAAGTGAAAATATTCCGAGCTGACGCCACACAACACAGGAGTTCCGGAGAAGTCTTTTGTGTGATTCCGAGTGAAACTCAAGAGTTGCCTCCTGACTTATCCACTTGGCAAATCCAAGTCCGCATGACTCAGGCTTTCCTCTTTAAAAGTCCACCTTGGGGCATCTGGGTGGCTCGGTCGGTTAAGCATCTGATTCTTGATTAGGTTATGATCTCCTGGCCCGGGTGGTAGGGTCGAGCCCTGCGGTCGGGCCCCGTGCTGGGTGTGGAGCCTGTTTAAGATTCTCTCTCTCTTCCCTTTGCCCTCCCTAAATAAATAAAGAAAGAAAGAAGTAAAGAAATAGAAAGAAAAAGTCCATCTATATTCATCTTCCTTTTTAAAATTGAAAAATTTAGTGACAGGGAGAAATGTGGACAGAAAGTCTAAAGTAGTAGTGAAGTGAAAAGAAGTCTCACTAGCCCTACATCCCTACCTGAACTATATTTTCTTCTTGCTCCATACTTCACAATCTTACTCAGCCCAGTTTTTACTTCCAACGTCAGCCTTCTGTATGATCAGAATTTTAATAAACATACAGCGTCTTAATAATCAGAGGAAAATAACACAAACGTCATCTATAAAAAAAAAAAATCCACTGGGAAGATAGAATACACATAGTTTTCCCACTCCTCCCACTAATTACAACTAAAACTCCTGGATGGTACAAATATTTATGTTTCTATTTAGGTATTTATAAGTTAACAAGTATATATCATTCATATCTTACGTATATACTATTACATATCATTTATATATATGTATACAGTTTTGTTTTTACATATAAATACAAATAATTTGTTTATGTACATACAAATCAAACATTAGAAGGCCCTGGAAAATGGAGATGAGGAGGCAGACTGCCTACAACCTTGGGTCTTGAGGAGCCAGCCACCCGGCGGTGAGCTCCCTGGGTTTTCTTTCTGTCTCGTATATCCCAGACTCAGAACTGGAGAAGCCGGCAACCCTTCTATGACAACAGGCACCGACAAAAACAAAAATCTGCAACTCTGCAACCAAAAGACCGGGAGAGGGGCAGCTTAACGTGACAGGTAACATTTGGATAATCGCCACCCTACGCCAGCCAAATGCCACCAGAAACACTTTGTGGGGAGGTGGAGTGGGAGCCTGAACTTCCTCCCTCCTGGGCCTGTAAAAAGGAACCACAACACTTGCATCAGGGTCATATCGGAGCAGACCAAATAAGGAGTCAGGACATTCGTCGCCACCAACTGATAATCAAGCCCGCCCATCCCCCCATGCCCCATCCAGTGGTGTCAGGGGACACTGTGAGGGGAGCCAGAACCCACACCCACACCGCCACTGCAGTGTCAGACAAAACCAGCAAAAGCAAAAGGTTTAAATAAGAGCCAGGGTCTCGGAGCACGATTCAAGTATGTCCAGGCCGCGACTGAAAATAATTCGTCATCCCCAAAACCAGGGTGATCTCAAATTGAATGAAAACAGACAATCAACGGATGCCAACCCCAAGATGACAGAGATGTTGGAATTATCTGACAACGATTTTAAAGGACCCGTGATAAAAGTGCTTCAACAAGCAATTATAATCATGCTTGAAACAAACGAAAAAATGGAAAGCCTCGATTCAGGTAACAAAGGACACAACTCCACACGCATAAATTTGGCACCTTGTAAGGACACGGAGCACTTCTCCAAAAAACAAAAACAAAAACTACCACAACTCACCCAACATTAAGGGATGGTTCAAACAGCCCCCCTAACGATTCAGGAAAATGAATTCATAACTTTTAAATTCCCAAAAAGAAATTTCAAGGCCCAGATGGTTTCACTGGATAATTGTACTAAATAGCTAAATGAGAATTAACACCAATGCCACACGATCTCTTTCAGAACATAAAAGAGAAGGGAACATTCCCCAACTGATTTGTAATACCAGTCTCACCCTAACACCAGAGCAAAAAGAAGACAGTACAAAAAAAGAAAATTACAGACCAATAATCCCTCATGAATATAGATGCAAAAGTTCTTTGAAAAATACTAGCAAATAGAACTCAGCAATACATAAAAGAATTTATATATCATGACCAAGTGGGGCTGGTTCAATCACTGTAATCTACCATATGAACAGACTGAAGAAGAAAAATCACATGATCATATCAATCATTGCAGGAAAAAAGAAGCATTTGAAAAAATTCTATGCCCATTCATGATAAAAAAAATTTTTTTGAAAAAAAAAAAAAAGTCCCACCACGCTTCGATGATCAATTCTCTTCCTCCTTTTATGAGTATGATCTTGGGCAAATTACCTAATCTTCCTGAACTTCAGTTTCCTCATCTGAACAAAAGCGGGATAATGAGATCTACCTCGCTGAGGTGCTGGTGAATTATTATTGCATATACTAATTATTACAATTAGAAGCACACTTGTTGAACAGTGTTTTGTGGAATGGCTTCTTTCCTGGCTATGTACACTCTGAGCATCACAATATGGCCGCCAAAGTTGGGTGAGACCCTCTTAGTTCAAGTATCTACCTGCTATCATCCTAAAAGTGCCCTCTAATTCAGAACATTATACACGGCCCAAAACCATAAGTTGTGCCTGAAGAAAGTGAAAATGAGGATCATGTATATTTCACTGTTCAGTTAATGTAGGCAATAAACTAGAATTGCTTTATTTTTTTTTATTAATTTATTTTAACGTTTATTTATTTTTCAGACAGAGAGAGACACAGCATGAACGGGGGAGGGGCAGAGAGAGAGGGAAACACAGAATCGGAAGCAGGCTCCAGGCTCCGAGCCATCAGCCCAGAGCCCGATGCGGGGCGCGAACCCGCGGACCGCGAGATCGTGACCTGAGCCGAAGTCGGACGCTTAACCGACTGAGCCACCCAGGCGCCCCTAGAATTGCTTTATAATGATGATCTGGTATAAACTTCTAATCACTCCTCAGTAAGGGATCAGTGAAAGTCTTTAATCAATGTAGGTCACATTAATAACAATAACAACAACAGTGATAAAAGGATCTCTTTCGGTCTGGTCCACATATCCCTTTTCCCTGCATTTTCCACATCCTTTTAATTTTTTTTTGTTTATCTCTTTTCGAGAAAGAGAAAGACAAAGTGTGAGCAGGGGAGGGGAAGAGAGAGGGAGACACAGAATCTGAAGCAGGCTCCAGGCTCTGAGCCATGAGCACAGAGCCCGATGCGGGGCTCAAACTCCCAAAGCGCAAACCGCAAGATCATGACCTGAGCCGAAGTAGGACGCTTAACCGACTGAGCCACCCAGGCGCCCCTGCATTTTCCATATTCTGCTAATCCTTCTGCTGCATGTTCAGTGCAGTCCCTTTCCCGTCTCAAGTTGCTCAGGGGTACAGTCTTTTTTGTCTCGTTGCCCTTATTACTATTTGCAGAAAATCGTTGGTCTTTGCAGACGTGCCTGCTACGTGTATATATAAATACTGATTAACAATGTCGCCTCTACGCAGCCTGGGTTATCCTTCAACATACATCTCAAAACTGCCTGCCTGTTATTTCCTACTGATGAAGGACAGCTTCCCTTCTGTCTGGTTTGCGGTGCTCCAGGCTTGCCCTGGGACCTCAGTGCTCAGAGTTCTGGTCTACCATCTCAGGACCCTGCCCCAGGCTTCTCCACAGTAATGTAGCCAGAGGAGGGGCAAATTCTGCAGCTTTGGCAGGAAGAAAACCTTTCTGTTTGGGGTCTGAGCTAAAAATGGATTCCACTGCCCTTTGTGAACAGCAACATCTGTACTTTGCCATTTTGTGTGTTATGATTAAACGTCTTCCCGAGTTGCCGGAGTTCAGAAGATTTACTATGGAGTCGTTTTGGGCTTATCGTTGTGCAGACCATAAATGCTCAAAAAATACTGAATGAATAAGTAAATATCTACTGGCGCTGCAGGCCAATCTGACCTGAAAGGACGCATGTACACACACATACACACATACACAACACACACACTCCAAACACACGAAAATGAGAGATAAACTTTTTTTTTAACACAGCCAAACTCAAAAGCAAGGGAAGGAAATCCCCAGATGTCAGAAATGAAGGACAACTCGAAGGAAAAGTAGTGGGGGCTGAAGCCAAACTTACAACAGGGGTGTTGTAAACAGACAGAGCCTAGTAGGCTAGGGATTCAGCTTTTTTTTTTCATTTATTTATTCTAATATCTTTTGATTCTTCATTCTTTTTTTTTTTTTCTTGTTCAGGTTTTTATTTAAATTCCAGCTAGTTAACATACAGTGTAATGTCAGTTTCATGAGTAGAATTCAGTGATGTGTCACTTCCGTGTAATACCCAGTGCTGATCGTAACAAGTGGCCTTTTTAATACCCATCACCCGGGGCGCCTGGGTGGCGCAGTCGGTTAAGCGTCCGACTTCAGCCAGGTCACGATCTCACGGTCCATGAGTTCGAGCCCCGCGTCAGGCTCTGGGCCGATGGCTCAGAGCCTGGAGCCTGTTTCCGATTCTGTGTCTCCCTCTCTCTCTGTCCCTCCCCCGTTCATGCTCTGTCTCTCTCTGTCCCAAAAATAAATAAACGTTGAAAAAAAAAAAAAAAAATACCCATCACCCATCTAGCCCATCCCCCACCCACCTCCCTCCATCAACCCTCAGTTTTATTCTCTCTAGTCAAGAGAGACTCTACAGTCTCTTGACTCTATAGTCAAACTCTCTTACAGTTTGCCTCCATCTCTCTCTTTTTTTTTTTATCTCCCCTGTGTTCATCTGTTTCGTTTCTTAAATTCCACCTACGAGTGAAATCATACGGTATTTGTCTTTCTCTGACTGACTTGCTTCACTTAGCATAATACAGTCTAGCTCCATCCACATCATTGCAAATGGCAAGATTTCCTTCTTTTTTATTGGCTGAGTAATATTCCATGGTATATAAATATACCACATCTACTTTATCCATTCACCAGTCAATGGACATTTGGCCTCTTTCCATAATTTGGCTGTTGCTGACAATGCTACTACAAACATTGGGGTGCATGTGCCCCTTCAAATCAGTATTTTTGTATCCTTTGAGTTAATACTCAGCAGTGCAACTGCAGGGTCATAGGGTAGTTCTTTTTTTAACTTTTTGAGCAAATACCATACTGGCTTCCAGGGTGGATGCACCAGTTTGCATTCCCACCAACAGTGGGAGGGCTCCCCTTTCTCCACATCCTCGCCAACATCTGTTGTTTCCTGTATTGTTAATTTTAGCCACTCGGACAGGCGTGAGGTGGTATCTCAGCTTTTAATGCCTTCACAGGGACAGAAGACAAAACCTGGGGCCCAGGAAAGGCAGGGGAAAGAAGCTAAGCTCCCATATAAAACTGGGAGCCCTGAAACCTTGCCGGTACTGTGACACCGAATTTAGGTACTCAGAGCACTGGGCAAGGGAGTCAGCAAGGAAGACTGCCAGCAGCTTAGGGCAATTAGTATAAAAAGTTACCCACAGGAAGTAGAAACCAAGGTGCCTCTGTACAAATCTGTAGTGTTTTCGTGGTGAGAGAATCCCAACTGAAAAACGAATACAAACACTGGCACAGCAATTCGACTCCTTGGTATTTATCCTAAAGAATCAAACACAGGATCTCAAAGAGATACGTCTTTTTTTTTTTTTTAATTTTTAACTTTTTTTGAGAGAGCAAGAAAGACGGAAAGAACAAGTGGGGGAGGGGCACAGAGAGGGAGACAGAGGATCAGAAGGAGACTCAGCACTGTGAGCACAGATCCCAATGTGGGGCTCAAACCCACGAACCATGAGATCATGACCCAAGCCAAAATCAAAAGTCGGCTGCTTAACCCACTGAGCCACCCAGGCTCCCCTCCAAGAAATGTTCCTACACCCATGTTCGTGGCAGCATTATTCACAATGGCCAAATGTTCATCGGCAGAGAATGGGTAAACAAAATGTGGGGTATATATAAAAAATATTATGCAGCCTTAAAAAGGAAGGAAAATTTAGGGTGTCTGGGTGGCGCAGCCGCTCAAGCATCCAACTTTGACTCAGGTCATGATCCCATGGTTCATGGGTTCGAGCCCCATGTCAGGCTCTGTGCTGACGGCTCGGAACCTGGAGCCTGCTTCAGATTCTGCGTCTCCCTCTCTCTCTGCTCCTTCCCTGCTCACACTCTGTCTCTCTCTCTCTCTTAAAAATAAACAAGCAGTTAAAAAAAAAAAAAGAAGGAAACTATGACACTTGTTATAATACGGATGAATCTGGAGACATTATGCTAAATGAAATAAGTCAATCACAAAAAGACAAACACCGTATGATTCCACTTACATACGGTTATCTAGAGTAATCAAACTCATAGAAACAGAAAGAATGGTGGCTGCCAGGGGCTGGAGGGGGAAGGAATGAGGGTTCACTGTGTAATCGGCATAGAGTTTTAGTTTTACAATATGAGAAAGGTTCTGGAGATTGGTTGCACAACGTTGTGAATTTACTTAACGCTACTGAACTATACACTTAAACGGTTAAATTGGTAACTGTTGTTTGCGTCTTTCCGCGATTAAAAATTGAAGACAAAGAAAATGACTGGTACAAAACCACTGAAACTCTTCAGGCGCCAGCAAACAAATGGAAAACAGATGAGAGCACAATCAGGAAACTGTGTCACTCTGGAGCACATCCCGATGAAGATGAGCTCACACTCAAAGATGACAAACCTGGGGAAATGGGTCACCGTGCGAAAAGTTGTTCTCCAAGAGATACAGACAACAGAAAAAATCCGAGAGAATGTAAAGCATACATTCTTACCAAAAACATAAAAGACTCTCTAGAAACCATAATGAAATAACACAAAAGTAAGGGAGTTACAGGGAAAGGGAGAGGAGAGGTATGATTTTTTTTTTTTGAACAACTAAATGGGAATTCTAGAAATAAACAAATATACTGCCATAATTTTCAAAAAAGAATCGTTGGATGGATTAAACACTGGTCTGACTGATACTGAATCCAGAGCAAGGAAAAGAGCGACATGTTTTATTCGGACCCGAATCTTTAACCAGCGAATTACATAATTTATGAGCCATGATGCAATATCCATTCTACAGCCAGAAACAAAATCACATCAGGAATCCCTCCTGCTCATTTTCAAATGGTCAAACTTTGAGTCAGGCACTGTCCTAAGCCCCAAAGATGCAATTATAAATAAAAGAGATGAGTTCCTTAGTCTTCTGGTTCTTTCAATCTCATACTGTGTTGTCTAGACAACAATGAGTAGGCAAAAATATAATAATTTCAGATACTTTGATGCGTACAATGAGAAAAAACTGGTACAGAACAATAACAGAGAGTAATGAGGCTTCTCGGGCCTACCTTACAGTGGGCGTTCACAAAATGCCTCTCTACAGAAGTGGCATTTAAGCTGAATTTGGAAGAGTGGGCACCAACCAGGCCAAGATCTGAGAGAAAAGCAGTCCAGGAACAAGAAAAAGCAAGGACAAAACTCTGAGACAAGAAAGAAGCATTATCATTTAAGATAGACATAGGTAGAAAGGAAGGATAATGATGTTTCCCATCAAACATAGCAACTAAATGCCATGGAACAAATACACTCAGTTGTTTGCACTGCCAGATCACCGTTGGTTCCCATAAAGTTCAAGTTGCAACTGAGTTCTAGGATACAGTTGGTGTGGGAGACCCAGAGCCAGGCCCTGAGCCTCGGCCAGAATTACACTGCCAGGGGCAGGCAAGGAAACGCATTCTCTCAGAAGTCCACGGATGACTCTTACACCACATAGTGTCCCTGCCTGAGTCAGCACATGAATTGAGTGCACACTGGATGATAGACACCTGGGACCCCTCAAGCGTCACCCATTTTCTAAAGCAAAGGTGGCAACCTTTTTCTGTAAAGAACCAGAGAGTGAATAGCTTAGGCTTTGAAAGTTGTAAGTCTGCTACAACTGCTCAACTCTGCCATTGTGGTGTAAAAGCAGCCCAAGATAATACGAGAACAAATGGGTGTGGCTATGTTCTAATCACACTGCATTTATACAAAACAGGCTGTCATCTGACAATCCCTCTTCTAAAACAATGATCTCCAAAGTGGTTGAATCCAAGATGAACCATAGGGTGTGGAAAAAAGCATCAGGACTTTTGTTTATGTCTTTTAGCACAAGAGAGAAAGAGAGAAAGGAAGGAAGGAAGGAAGGAAGGAAGGGGAGATAGAAAGAGAGAAAGAGAGAGAGGAAGGACGGAAGGAAGGAAGGAAGGAAGGAAGGAAGGAAGGAAGGAAGGAAGAGGGAGGAAGGCAGGAAGGAAGAAAGGGGGGAGGGAGGGAGGAATTGATCTATTAGTATTTCATACTTGGGTTGACATTGGTGCCCTCATTGAATCCAAGTTCCTAAGAGCCCATGTACAGCATGGAAGGTACTACAAGGGAAGAAAGGATGTCCTCAAATGCAGCATTGTTGGCAGTGGGTCCTCGCCCTTCCCTTCCTTGTCAGTGTGTTGTCATCCAGTACAACTGTATTTGTAACACTCACAAAACAGGCACGTGGCTTCAAAGATTTCAACAACAAACCTTCCGATGGAAGAAAATACCAATAACCCAGGCACAAGTGAATAACTCACAAACGGCAAAGCCAACGCTTCTCCACTTCCTAGTATAAACACCTATTAGACACACAGAAGACAAAAATGACCGAAAGTTCCCATTGGAAAAGCAGTCTAGAAAAATATTCAAATCTATATGAGTTATCCATTGTCGTGCCACAAACACCCCCAAACACAGTGACAGAAAATAACACCGAACATTTGGCATCTCACATAATTTCTACGGATCAGAAATTTGGGTACAGCGTATTCAAGTGACTCTGGCTTCAGGCCTCACAAGAGGTTGTAGTCAAGACATTGGCCACAAAGCAGTCGTCTGAAGGTTTGATTCGGGCTGGAAGATCCACCTTCTAGATGGCTCACTCATCCGGCCAGAAAGTTGGTGCTAGCTGTGGGGAGGGGCCTCATTGTCACCGGGGGGTCTCTCTCTAGGAGGCTGCTTGAGTGTCCCCAAAACATAGCAGCTGGCTCCCCCAAGACTGAGGGATCCCAGAGAACGAGGAAGAAGTGACAAAATCTTTCATGACCTCAGAAGTCACAGTGGTCACAGAAACCAGCCCTGATGCACTGTGGGAAGGAAGGGAACAGGTCTGAATACCAGTCGGCAAGAATCAGGGAGGGCCACCGTGGAGGCTGGCTACCACAGTCCACCCTCTGACCCCCAATGATTTATGTCCCTCCTACCCAAGGCCTAAATCAACCCCTCAGGCAGAGAGAGCGACTTCTCTCTTCCCTCACCTTGTGCTCTGTTCAGGCTTCCCACAACTTTGATGAGGCCCACCCACGTCGGGGAGGGCAATCCGCTTTACCCCGTCTGCCAATTCAAACTGTTTTCTTTTTTGTTTTTTCAGTTTTACGGAAGTATAATTGACAAAACTGTATGATATTTAAGGTGCACAACGTGATGATTTAACGTAACTGATTTAACATAACTGATTTAATGTGAGCATCTTGGCTGCAGGCATCTGTCCCAGAGCACTTTTACCGCATAACTAATTTGCCATGGTGCAATTTTGCCATAAAAAAATAAAGTAACTGGTTGACAGTTTGGTTTCGCTTCTCCACTGACGAATCAACTGTCTTCAGCAGAGTTAATGTATTGACGCTAAGTTAGCAGTTTGGTTTCATTTCTCCACTGACAAAGTTCCCATCTTTCTATTCTATAAATCTCAGCCAGCTCTCCTAAGTGTCGATGTAGACATGGTGGTCTCCCAATAGTGGATGATAACAATTACATGTATTGACTTGATAAAAAACACACGGATAAAACACACTGGAAGCATGAATAAGGGCATGTGAAGCCAGACTGCCTGCTATACTCTACTAGAAAATGATAGCGTATCAGTGACAATGATAACAAAGCTCCATTACAAACGCGTGATGGCATTAATATTTCTTCCACAATTTCCACAGAACTTTGGAACCATCCATCAACAGACATGTGACAATATGCCAAGAACCAACAACCGTGTAGAAGGCTTTCACAACATAATACAAAGCTCGGTTGTACATATGGATCCTGGTATTTGGGAAACTGCTACCTCTCTTAATGAAGGCAGAAATTAATAATTCATTTTATTAATTTTTTCATGTTTCACTATGTCCTTTTTAATCTCTCCCTTTTGTTTTTCATTGTTTTCTCTTTTACAGCAAAACTACCTTATGGCCAGTTAGTTATGCAAAGAGGTCTACGACACACACACTTGTCTACGACAAGGGTGCCCATAGTGCAAGTACTGGGCACGGAGAGAATGCTTATCGTGAAAGTACTCCTCCCATTGTCCCATTGAGTGAATCCACACATCCATCATCTCACATGTTTACTTTTTTTTTTTTATGGTGAGAACCTTTAAGTTCTATTCTCTTGGCCAATTTCAGTGGTACACTACAATGTTATCAACTATAGGCACCACATTATACATTAGATTTTCAGACCTTATTCATTTTATAATCGACAGTTTGTACCCTTTTACCAATGTCTCCCTGTTTCTACCCCCAACTCAAATGCTCACCTCATCTAGAAACACCCTCACAGACACACCCAAGATAACGTTCAGCCTGATATCTGGCAATCCCTGCCCCCATCGTGTTGTCACTTACAATTAACCGTCACAACCATTAACATAAAGTAAAATAAGTTCACGTTTAAAACATGTGTTCTTCCGTAATTCTCATCCTATCTAGTTTGTCTTTTTGCAGACGCTTCACGATGCATGCACAAGACCGTTACGTATCTGTGTGTGTGTGTGTGTGTGTGTGTGTGTGTGTATCTCGTACACGCACACCGTGTGCTCACACATTCTTTTTCAGAGGCAGAGGTACGAACTCAAAATTTTGGAGACAGCTGAAAGTGAATAGAAGCCCATTCTTTGCTTCTGTCTTCAGTAATCATTTGTCAGGCATCTATCTTGCGGTCGGTAAGTGGTATCCAAATGCAGTGACCAGCTTGACTGCCGTATAAGAAGTGGCATAAAATGACGTGGTTTTGATGTTAGAATCAAGGACAAATTTCCCTTTTAAAAAGCCAGGAAATACATGATCCATGTAAAGACCAAAGCAATGAATACCTAAGACAAGTGCCTAGGGAAGACTTTCAGGGGGAAAAAAAAAAAGATTTTCTGTTTCGGTAAAAATTGTGTCTTATATTTTAAAAAGGCGGGGGGAGGTATAGAGATTTGCCAGGAAGGAGAGGAGGGGGGAGAGGTTGAGACGCTGTGAATATATACCACCGTTAGCTGCCAGCTACTTATTCAAAACACTCTGACTCCCCTTCTCCCCTTGATTCTCCCTTCTACGGAAGCTTTCTTTTCACAGAACCGAGTCACAAGAACAAGCACACTGCCATCCTTTGCCAGCGGGGTCTCCACTGTGGAAGCTCAACTCAATACCTCGATCTGGTCACCACAGACACTCCAAGAACCCTAGTCTCGTGAGCCTGTTCATCCTCAGCCATTGTGGACCAATGTGGAATGTGCCAATCGAATTAATCGAATTGCTACGGTAGCTTGGACACCAATGCACACAGCTTAGAGTAGATGTACTTACAATGCACATTGTGCAATATAGTTTAAGTCACAGGTGAGCACCAATTGCATAATGAGCTCTGAGTTAAATCACTATCATTAAGAATTAATAATAGTGTCTTGGCCACAAGCAACATCTACCATTGAGTAAGCCCCTTTGTTGAGCCAGATACTCTCTATGCATGATTTTCACACACTGTGTCATTTCATCCTTCCAGGAACCCTAGGAGGTAGGTACTCTTCACCATTTTCTAGAAGAAGAAAGCAAGACTTAAGTAATTTGCCACAGGCCCAATCAGCGGCAGAGGCAGAATTTGACTTCAGAGACTCTCCTCTGAGCTATTATACCAACAGTTCATCACGTGAAATATTGCTTAAAATGCAAAGTTCTAGGGACACCTGGGTGGCTCAGTCGGTTGAGCGTCCGACTTTGGCTCAGGTCATGATCTCTCAGTTCACGGGCTTGAGACTCACATCAGGCTCTGCAGAGTCTGGAGCCTGCTTCGGATTCTGTGTCTCCCTCTCTCTCTCTGCCCCTCGCCATCATGCTCGCTCTCTCTCTCTCTCAAATACAAACATTAAAAAAATTAAAAACAAAACAAAACAAAACAAAACAAGTTCTAAACCCCACCCCAAAGATTCTGACTCAGCAGGCCTAAGGAATGCCCTGGAAATTTGCTCTTTTCCTAAAACACCCCAAACAATGCTGATCTGGGTCGTTAGTAGCTTTGTGGAACACACATCATACTGCATTATAAGAGATCTCTTAAACTGGTATTTCACTATAACCAAATATATTGAACTACGTCTTAGATGTTAAAGGTTACTTTATAACTAGCCACCGTCTCTGACGTTAGGAATTAAGAGAGAAGAATACCCACAAACACACACAAACTTTCAAAAGTACAAAACGAAAAGGCCAGAGGTTATGATTTGCATTACAAAATTATCCTTCAGTTTACAAAAAGGTTCTTCGCAGTGAGAAATTTGCCAAACAAGGTGCTACATCGCACTGCCCATAAGCTGAACAAAATTGGTCACAGAAACCGAAAAAAATAAAATGAAATTAATGCCAGAATTCCCAATACATAGAAAAGCACAGACTAGTGACTAGAAGTTTAACCATTTCAGTTTTGTCTCCCATACGTTTTTCTTAAACATCTAGTCCTGTTCTTGAGGGAGAGTTGACCAAACAGCAAGTAAACAACCAAAAAAAAATCCTGTTGGAAAACAGTCAGAAAGAACCAATCACACCACGTTTGGCAACCTGATCGTTTTTGAGGATTTTAGGCTTGTGGTTTTACATCGTACTTATATGGCACAGTCATACCTTCTGCCGGTAAGGTGGTCCGTCGCTCATATGGGATTCCTGGGTATGTTTCCTCATCGTGGGTCTGGTGTGGACTTCCACTCACACTACCATCTGAACGCGTCCGTGAACAACCAGCCTACGAAGAATTCCATTTACACCATTTCAATCATATACTTCTCAGAAACACATCGATTACGTAACGTAGTGTGTGAAAGAAAGAACTTTGCTTTTCAACCGTTGATTAAAATTGCTCTTCTCGTAGCGACTTTCCAGCAGCGACGGGAGCCGGGAAGCCCACATCTCTGAGAGACGTGGAGGGGGATGACGCACGAGAACTCGTGCATGGGGCCACTGCACATGATCACCTCTGCTCTGCAGGAGGAGGACATCTCTCGGCAAAGACAGGGCGACGAGTGGGAGGAGCCCAGGGGGACATGCTGGACACAAAGCCCGACCTCTGCTCCCAGCTGTTGACAGAGGAAATGGTATGTAAAGAGCCTCCAGGGATAACTAAATGCAGATTCTACTTGGCACTTCTGGATAGAATCACCTTTAACCACCAATTATGCATCGGGCTAAATAGCAGTTCAAGGAAACAGCTGAGGGGTAGCCCTTGAGTGACAGGAGGCAGACCCCTCCGAAAGGGCAAAGGAGGCACTTGGTGGATGACTACAGGGCCGAAGAAAGCCCAAGATGATGTCTAGGAGCCAGAGATGGCTTGTGCCTAACAATGGCCCAATGCTACCCAGCCAGGGGCACTACAGTCCTCCAACCCGTCCACCGACTCACCCTCGGTGCCACCAGCCTCCTCATCCTGGGGACAGTCTGCACACATGCACGGAGATGGCTCATCCTTTGGAGCCATAACACATCCTTTGGAGCGCCTCCCCTCCTGTGGAGGCCTTTGCACCTGCTTAGACTCTGCCTTCCCTCCCATGTGGGCTAGTTACAAATGTGTCCTCGTCTTTTTTTTAACGTTTTGTTTACTTTTGAGAGAGAGCACAAGCAGGGGAGGGGCAGAGAGAGAGGGGAGCAGAGGATCCGAAGCGGGCTCCACATTGACAACAGCAAGCCCAATGTGGGGCTCAAAGCCCCAACTGTGAGATCACGACCTGAGCCGAAGTCAGATACTCAACCAACTGAGCCCCCCAGGCACCCCCACAAGTGTGTCCTCAATTTTCATTCTATGCATCCAGAAAGATGCTGGATGGATTGCATGGACCTTTAAATGCCTAGACTTGATTCAGCCCATAGGTCCAAGTCCACATTCACCTCTAAGAACACCTGAGAAGCAACCTATCTACAAATGGAAATTGCCACAGAACAAACGAGTGCCCAGGGCTGAGGGGATGCGAGTCGGGTCAAAAAGGGGAAGGAAACTTGAAGAGCATCAACTTGACCGGGTAACACTCTGAAGGGAGGAGGGAGCTGAGAGAAGCTGGCCCACTCCCATCTTCTAGGGATTTCTACTACCCCCTTCACCATCCCCAGTCAGTCAGGACAGCACTACCAGGCAATAATGATATGAAACTGTTGGAGAAAAATCTTTGTGTGCCAATTTCATCTGTATTGTACTGTTGCCGTGGTGGTTACGACCACTGTAATTCCTCATTTAAAATAAGAATGCCTAGGGACACCCGGGTAGCTCAGTTGGTTAAGTGTCCGACTTCAGCTCAGGTCATGATCTTGTGGTTCGTGAGTTACAGCCCCACATCTGGCTCTGCGTTGTCAGCATGGAGCCCACTTCCACTCCTCTTTCTCCCTCTCTCTGCCCCTTCCCACTCCCACTCTCTGTCTCTCTCAGAAATAAACATTTAAAAAAATAATAAAGTAAGAATGGTTAACATTAATTAAATACTTTCCGTGTGCCATGCAGCATGCGAGGACTCACCTATATTATTTCACTTAATTCTCCTGTTGGCCCAACAAGGTAGGCATTGCTATCTCTCTTTTACAGAAAAGGATGTCGAGGGGCACCTGGGTGGCTCAGTCGGTTAAGCATCCGACTTCGGTTCAGGTCATGATCTCACAGTTCGTTGAGAGCGAGCCCCACGTTGGGCTCTGAGCTGACAGGTCAGAGCCTGGAGTGTGCTTTATATTCTGTGTCTCCCTCTCTCTACCCCTCCCCCATTCATGCACACACTCTCTCACTCTCGCTGTCTCTCAAAAAACAAAAAAGAACAACAACAACAAAAAGATATCAAGGCCAAGAAGAGTAAAGTAATGTGCACTAACTCCAAATGAGCAGCAGTCTGGGGCCATCCAGAATAGCCAAGCGGTCCTAGGGACATAGCAGCTTGTAACAGTCTTAAGGGACAGCCCTGTTTTATAGCAAGGCATAACCAATAGATATAAAAATGTCCCCCAAACCACTGAGATAAGCGTCCATCATGCTTGTGGAAGCCAGGCAAGAAAACAGGTGTTTAAAACATTTGAGAGAGATCGCTATTCGAAATGACGGAAACAAACTAAATTTGGGGGCTCAAAGAAGTGAAGTTCAGTCAGCTGGAAAATGTCGCTGTTGGAAACAGCTCATCACTGATGATGCTGGAGAAATGAGGTGTTGCCATATTAGTAATAGTAATAGTCAGAGCAGCACGATTAATAATGTCAGTCAAGCTGCGATGGTTGGACAGATGGCTGTAGGAGAGAAGGGAGGGATTTGAGAAATGTTTGGGAAGTCGTCCCCGTCTGACAAGTGTCAGAGACACTTGGGCCGCACCGGCCCACCTGCCCCTTCCCACCACCCATGCTCATTGCTCAAAGCGTAATGATGTTTCCAGGTAACATATTCACTTCTTACAACGAACACTTGGCTCTTCGCCTCTCACTGTGAAAGCCCTGCCTCTGGATGCCTCTGGATGCCTCTGGACTTTGGTGCTGGCAGCATCTGAGAATATATATGTGCCGCAGCCCCCGTGCACAGTTACAAGGCCATAGTGAAAGCAAACGGATTCTCCTTGTCTGGTATATTGATGCCGTGAAGCAGAAAGCCAATAAGTGCATGACCTTCTTCCACACACAAATCCGTTCTTTTAACAGGCTTTTCCTCTAAGGCAGCAAGTCTGCATTGGTAGGGAGAACAGAATGAATTTTCCTTTTAAGAGATGTATAAGACAGTACTCGTTTTTTCCAGCCTTTTTTTTTTTGTCCTTTATTTTCCCAGTTTCGTAAAATGTGCTTATAAAAGCCTTTCCCTTCTTGCACACAATGATATTAGCCAAACCGTCTTGCCAAAGGGCCTTCCTTTCTCTCTCTGTTGCTGGAAATGGACCCCAGCCACATAGACGCATGCCAGTTCAGATTCTTATCGGTTACAGTAGAGACGCCATATTTCTGCCCGTATTCCTACCCGACCTCTTGACTACATCGGACACATGGATATATGGATGGACAGAAAGACAAATAATGAGATGCTACAGGTCGATAACTGCTTTCGAAACCCATGCTATAATTAAGGAAGCACAGGTTTGATTTTCCTGCTCCCACATAACTCTTGTGTGGGGTGCACAAAATGGAGACCGAGTTATGTCATAGCACACCATGTGATTGTCCCGACGCGTTACACAGGATCTAGCGTCCGAGCATTCTGTGTCCTACACTTGCCAGACATCCGCCATGTGCCAGGCACTGGGCTAGGTGATGGCCATTCAAAGGTGGATACAAAAAGAAAAAGGCAAAAGAAAACAAAACAAAACAGAACCTGCAACGAAAGGGCAGGGCCACACAATGAGGATTAATGAACACCATTTTTGAAAACTGTTTGAACACCGCTCCATGTTTCAAGCTGAAACCCACCCCTTTCTCCCTCCACCCGTAAGTCAGTCAAGAACAAAAGGAAGTGATTCGGAATTTTTCTTTCTTTCCAAGCACCTTGGGAAGAGCCAGGCATGGAGACAAAAAGGAGGGGGATTCTGCTAAGG
The DNA here is from genome assembly GCF_046562875.1 of Panthera onca. Classification (NCBI taxonomy): domain Eukaryota; kingdom Metazoa; phylum Chordata; class Mammalia; order Carnivora; family Felidae; genus Panthera; species Panthera onca. Next base: position 140,227,594 of record NC_138343.1, read on the forward strand.
AAAAACACCCACCCTGTTTGGCTTTGATGGAAAAAAAGAAAGAAAGAAACAACGGCATCGTGTGTCGAGGCTCGAATGATGTGTATAGGAAAAGAGTGTTTTTATGGATGACTGCCATGGGCGAAACAGCAGATCTAATCAAAAGCACTACACACGTGGATGTTCCCAGCCTCTGGGAGAAGGGAACTCTTACAACGGCTGGGTTTCTAAGTTTTTCTTCTTCAATTCAGCAGAGGGGAGACAGCCTTACAATGCATAAAATATTCCTCGCAGCCTCCCTGTCCTCCCAGAAGGGGAAAAAAAAAAAGCAAGAAAGAAGACTCATCACTAAGACAAACCATTAATTCCACATTAATTCCAAACTAATAAAATTCTCTTATCTCCATCACACAGGTGAATTGTGGTGTGAATATCCGTGAGGTTCCATACATATGAGCAGCCAGAATTGTCACTGCTATCCCCTCTCCCTTCCTAGGAGCACAGGAGCGGAGTCTTGGCTTCGGGAAACAAGAGCGCTCAGATTACTGAACCCGGCCCCCTCCCTCTGCCCACCTCTGCCACGTCCCCTTCGTGTTTCCCACCGGACAGGCTGTAACCTAGCGGGCCGCCGCCGCCGCTGTCGCCCTCTAGAGGGCGCTGTATACTCCAGGCTCAGGAGGCCTCACCAAGGTCACCTGCGCGGAGCCTGTTCTCCCACTTCCAATTTTTGGAAAGTCTGAACGCGGAACAGGCCTGAACAGGCAGAGGAGTGAGAGAGGGAGCCGTGAGAGGAGGCAGGGCCTCGCTCAGAAGGCGAGGAGGAGGCGATCGGGAGGAGAGGCGATCGCCTCGGGACCGCTTCCGGTGCCTGCAGCTGATTGCGCCCCTTGGCTCCAAGTTCTCCCCTGCGTGGTGGCAATCAGTAGGACAGAAACCAAGGCAAAACAAGAGGGCGGGAGAGGGAGGGCCCCGCTGATGAAGGGTGGGCCTACCCAAGAAGAATTCTGGGTATGGCAGGATCAGATCAAAGATACCAAATCCACCAGGAAACTTCTTTACCAGACCCCAAAATAGATGCCTTTTAAAACCAGATCCAGGGGACGCCTGGGTGGTTCAGTAGTTTAATCATGGAACTCTTGGTTTCTGCTCAGGTCATGATCTGCGGCTTTTTGGGATCCAGCCCCACATCGGGCTCTGTGCAACCTGCTTAGGATTCTCTCTCCCCTCTCTCTGCCCCTCCCCCCCCAAAAGAAATAATTTAAAAAGAAATGTTAATTCTTTAAAACAAAAACAGATCTGGACTCCGCTATTTACTAGATATCCCTTGACAATCCCCCAAACAACCTGACGGCCATGGCTAATAGTCACACGTGCACTTGGGGTCATGCCTGGCACCATGTGTTTGTGTGGATGCCTCCCTCTGTCTCCCTCCAGCGCACGTGTGATTGTATCCCTCTTACGGACGAGGAAAGGCACACCTGGAGTGAAAACCTACCCAAGGGAACCCAGCCAGCAGCACAGGAGCTGGGATCTGCACCCTGCTGATACGACTCCAGGGTCCCCATCCCTAACTACAACGTTCATTGGACGCTACAGGCCCCGCCTCTGGAAACAGCCAGAAACACTTCATAGCCTTCCAAACCCAACTAGTAAAAGCCAACTCGGTTGAACTCCATCAACCTTGCCACGATGGTAGAGCAAGGATGTCCCCAGTTTCTACTCTTTCTTGTTTAGCAGAGGCCAAAGGGTAAGGAATATAGAAAAGAAATTAGGCTCCTATGAAGAGTTAATGAAACCCTGTTAGCAAAACAAAGTATGTAGGCACCTGGGTGGCAGAGTTGGTTAAGCCTCCAACACTTGATCTAGGCTCAGGTCATGATCTCACGGTTTCGTGGGCGCTAGCCCCGCATCGGGCTGGGCTCTGTGCTGACGGTGCGGAGCCTGCTTGAGATTCTGTCTCTCCTTCTCTCTGCCCCTCCCTCGCCTGTGCGTGCACGCGCGTGCGCGCTCGCTCTCAAAATCAATGAATAAACTGTTTTTAAAAAGCAATTAAAAAAAAGAAAAAGAAAGTATGTAAGTTAAGCCTAGGAAATCAGGCTCCTCGAATTTTACTAAGATCCGACATGCAGGATATTCCAGAGATTTTTTTTTTTTTTTTAACCGATTGGAGCCCCCAGACTTTGAGAACCCAGCCAGGTCAGGTCCTCCTCCTGTCCCCGAGGTGCTCTCAGCTGCGGGCTACCCCACCTGCACCAGGCCCTCTGGTCTGAATCCCTTCCCCTCCCACCTCAGACTCGTTTGCTCCCCAGTTTAGGAGAAGCTCCGGCCCCTCCTACCTGAATCTCTTTCGGTTCTTCCCTTGTCACCTCAACAGTTCAATACATCTTCCCTTTTGGGGTTTCTTTTTTCCCCCTTTCGTTTTGGCAAAACAGATGTTCTTTCTCCTTTCCAAAGCAGTCTACTCAAGCACCCGGACTCGACCATTATCCCTCTTGCCCCTCCGTCCGTCCTACTCTCAGCCTCTTCCCCTCTGTTTGCAAACCTGTTACCCCCACCCTCTAAGAAATACAATAAACTCATGAATAAAAAAAGGTGAAACCTTCCTTTTACCTATGCCCCTCTTCGTAACCGGGTTTACAAAATTTGCTCAGTCATGAGAGTCACCTGGGTGCTCTTTAACGCTACACATTCCCAGGAACTTTCCCCTAGATATTGACTTATCAGGTCTGAGACAAGGCCTGGGAATCTACGTGATTGGGCAAGTTTGGGAAACAGCTCCTTCCAGCTCTCTCTTCTGTGCCTGCACACGCTGAGCCCTTGGGCTACAATCACGGCTGCGTCCTCCCCTCCCGCTCACCCAGAAGCACACTACAAAGCTCCCACCCTAACAAACGTTTCTCTTGTGGGTATTTTGTAACATGACGACAAAGCCAAGTTGAACTACAAGTCCCAGAATTTCCTAACCTGCAAGGTTCTGGGTGAGGGCTGGCCACTCAGAGAAGTCCGCACGAAATTCGTAGGGCAGGAGACGAGCAGCAGGGTCGTGCCCTGATGGAGGTCGGCGGAGGGCCTACGAGCTGCTGGCTCCGTGTGTTGTCAGGGGTGCACTCAGACCCACGGCTCTTCTTCCCGTGGGGTCTCCTCCTTCGCTTCTCTGAGTCCTGGGCCCAACACATGTGTAGCTCCATGGCAAAGAACAGTGGCTTCTGTGGGTCACCCGTGTCATCAAGGTTGGAGGTGGTGAGAGACAGGTGCAGGTTACAGTCTGTCTTTGTGGGATTCGTTTGTCTCCACAAGTTCCAGTTTGTCCTCAATTCCCACTGCTCATCTCCAGTCTTTCTTCCCAACTTCTGGCCCCCACCAGACACAGAGGCAACAGCCTTCCGTAGACTTCTCTGTGGGGTCCAGATGCTATAAGAAATTCCGCATGCATGCTGCCCACAGTGGTTCTACTTCTCTGATTCAACACTATTTGATGGACATATTGGTACTAGAAGTGACTCCAGGGGAACAGAACCTTAAAGCTGGGGTTCCTTGACTTGGAACTGGTTTATGTAGAATTTATTCCCTGATATGATTAGATTGAAAGGCATTAATGGCCCTGTCACCAGCGGCAAAAGGGACGCTGGTAGCCGGTGGCATGCAACGGCCAAATGTTCATTAAATTGTCACAAAATACTTGTAATTGTCTAGAAGAAAAGGCTTTTCACGATCAAGTAGTTACTGCTATCGTGGATTTTGGTGCAAATAAAGAATATAACAGTTGGTTGCTTTGAAGAGTACTAGAAAACTTAACCAAAGAAAAGGATACATTGGGGGCCTCTAAATCCCAGGTTGAGGTTTGAGGAAAGGACCACAAAGCTTCTAGGACTGCCCTCACAGAGCTCCTGTAGCCAAGATTTCTAGGGGGAAGAAAAAAAGAAAAGACCAGTCTTAAGGACTGCTGAATCACAAAACAAATTGAATTCACAACCCTGCGGGATCTCTTATGTTTAGTTACGTTAAAATTGTTATGTGTATTTTATCACAAAAAATCTTTGCGGAAGAAAAATCTGCTTCATCAAATGGGTCGCTCTTTACACTGTGATTCTCAAACTTTTTGAATTGGAGGAAGCTTTTTAACATTACGAATTTTCATGCCTCACATTCCTGCCAACACACACACGGAATCACATGATGGTGGTTGTACTTTCAGTGTCCTTTGAAAGAAAAATTAGATAAAGGAAGGGAATACTTTAAAAAAAAAAAAGTATCAGGACATTGATTGAAATGCTGAAAACAAGAGTTTCTGCCAAACCTTATTTGTCAGTGGAAACACCTCTTCCTCCTTGTCTGAGTTTTCTCTTTTTTTTTGTTTTGTTTTTTTAATGTTTGTTCTTGAGAGAGACAGAGCATGAGTGGGGGAGGGGCAGAGAGAGAGGGAGACACAGGTTCTGAAGCAGGCTCCAGGCTCCGAGCTGTCAACGCAGAGCCCGACGCGGGGCTCGAACCCACAAACTGTGAGATCATGGCCTGAGCCCAGATCGGACGCTCAACTGACTGAGCCACCCAGGCGCCCCCCGAGTTTTCTCTTTCTGAGCTCTTCCTGGCCCTGAGGAACTACAAAGGTCTCCACTGAGGAAGTTTCCTCAGAGAGGATTGCTGATTCTTCCCAGGACCTATCCATATGACTCCATTGCTTCTAGACCTATGACCAGACGCAAGGCCCAGCAGGCCTCAGGGGCTACAGCACCAAGTGTGACCCATGAAGAAGTACAACACACACCAGAAGTACAAACATTCTGTCAACTCTTATCAACTGCATCCTGGGAAATATGCTTTGGAATGAACCCTACATGTGTCGGGTCAGGGTAGAGGGAAACTACTGGATCGGGCCAACTCTGTCGACAGGGTGCACTGAGCAGAGATTCTAGATTTAATGCTTTAACTCAGGCCGCTGGGAGTGCTTCTAAAAGTTTGTGTCATTGGTCTCCGGAAACACAGAGAAGAAAGCGACCTATTCTGAATGAAGTTGAAATGGCAGAACTTCCTTGGTAAACAAAAGAAGGTATCTAGAGGCCATCGAAGATCAGAATTATAGAGTGGATTTATCATATCTGACCTGTTCTCTCACTCCCTGACTGTGCCTACCACGAGGGTTCACGGTCCTCCCGTCACCAAGCCTGTGAGAAATGAGTTTATGAGGATGGCCCTGGTATCCTTGAAGAGCTCTGTGGTGGCTCTTAACAGCAGGCCAAGAGTAACTATGGGAACTCCTGCCATTAAACTACCAAATTCATTGGGGGAGGGGGGTGTCCTGGGACAGCAGGGGGCCTTAGTCGTAAAGTTGAGGTTAGCCAGGTTACAAGAATGAGCAGGAGAGCCAAAGCAAGGATCATAAGGATTTGAACCATCAAAATCTTTGGCATGGACAAATAATCTTGGTATCCCTAGACATGAAATAGATGTACCACCTCCTAGATCTGGTGACAAGAAATCTGAGGCAAATTCTCACACTAGAGAGCGGTGGCCCCTCAACTATTTCCTAGATTTGAGCTAGTTCACCACGCCCGAGCCTTTGGAGTAAGGGTAGACTGGTTCCCCTTGAGAAAGGTCCCCGCTACACAGCTAATGATTAGCTCATACCTCTTTCAAAAGTCGGCTGTGACTTCTAATCGCCAAAATGCTTGCGGACGACAACACTCGACACCGCGGGCCTCCTCCCCCTCGTGACCTCCAATCTGCCGGCATCCCTAGAATCACGTGCTTCTGCGCCTTCTGCTAAATCTCTGACTCTCCTTCTTTCCAACCCCTACATGTGAGCACCCCTACCTTTCTATCCTGCTCCCTTTTCTCGTCTCATTTCCTAAAACACTTACTTTAGTAGTTTCTGTATCTCCTCGCCACAGAGGCTCTGAACCTCTCTCTGCGCATCAGCCCTGCTTTTCCGTTAACTACGCATCGAACCCCGGGGGGGCACTGTTGCCGCCTCAAAATCATCCCCGATCTGCTCTGGGCTGAATGTGTTCTCCTAAAATTCACATGTTGGCTCTCTACCCCCAACGTGATGGTTTTAGGAGGGAAGGCCTTGGGAGGGAATTAGGTCACAAAAGCGGAGCCTTCGTAAATGGGATGAGTCCCCTCGTAAAAAGGACCCCAAAGAGTTCTGTTGCCCTGGTACCACCATGTAAGAATACCAGAAGTGGGAAGTCTGCACCCCGGAGGGGGCTCTCACCAGATCCCCCCAAGCCAGCCCCCTGATCTTGGACCTCCGGCCTCCAGAACTGGGAGAAATACATTTCTGTTGTCTATCAGCCACCCGGCCTGTGGTCTTCTGTTAGAGCAGCCCAAACAGACTAACACAATACCATTTCCCTTCTGTTCTCCTATTACCAACACCACGATCTCCCCGCTCAGTCAGACTAGAAACATCAGGCTTCCTTGACTCCACCTCTCTCGTCCCTTCCCACATCATCACAAAATACTAGCAAGCACAAAATCAGTCACAAAATCAGTCACAAAATACTAGCAATTTTATTTGGAGAGTCTCACCGGTCTATTACTAGAAACACAGCCCAAGCTCAAATCCGTGTTATCCCTGGAGGAAAGACAGCAGCTTTCCACTTCTATCCTCTCTCCCAAACATCCAGCCTACTCTTCTTCATATGTGTTCTATCTTGCTTGTGAAGTTCCACGATTCAAAAACGCCCCATGATTCCTACATGCCTATAAAATACAGTCCAAGCTTCTGAGTTTCATATTTTTGCCCTTTATTAACAGGTCCTCAATCTGCATTCTTCACATCATGACATTTTCAGGGCTTTTCCATCAATATTCCAACCAAACCCTACCATTCACGGAGTATGACCCACACGTTCTCATTTCTCCGTCTTTATTCACTCGACATTCCCTGTCTGCCATGCTGTCCTCATCTACACCTGTTTACTTATTCCATAAATACTATTGAATATCTCCCCATGCAAGGGCTTGTGCATATCAGGGCATTATTCTTCCCTTGGACTGTTTGGAATCTGGCCTGTTGAAATCCTATGATTCCTATAGGGTTGGTCCATGTGCCATTTCCACGGACTTCTCCTTGGTCTCCTGGCCAAGGGTGACTGCTGACCACTGCACTCTTCACCTCATACTATGTGTCCATGCCGGATGTTAGTCATTCGTCCCTAGGACCTTTGTAATTGCTGTTCCCTCTGCCCGGTAAGCTGTTCCCAGATTCCACAGAGCCGAGTCCCTCACCCCCTTCAGTCTCTGCCCAAATGGCACATCCTTAGAGTCTTCTCCACCACTATACCTAAAATACTCTCCAACTTTCACCTACTTCATTTTTCTTCCTTGAAATTATCAGTTCTTTAAGTGTAAGTGTGTGTGTGTGTGTGTGTGTGTGTGTGTGCGCGTGTGTGCGCTCATACGTGTACAGCTTGTTGTAAGTTTAGGTAGCCCCCGTGGGATACAAGCTCTATAAAAGTAGGGATGCTGTATCCCCAAAGTGTCCCTTAGAAACAGCAATCACCTCTCCCTAATCACCCGTCTTCGCTTCACGAAGAATACCCAACTATGAAATTGTAGTTTATATGTTCTTTGAGCCAGATCGAGTTCTTAGGGCTTCCTTTCCCCAATAATTATACCCACGAGCAGAAAGGGAAAAAAGATACGCATTTATTTTCTCCTGTCCAGCTCCTGGTTTTTAATTTTTTTTTCTGGTTATATCTAAGATTCTTTTTTTGTTTTTAAGTTTTATTTATGTTTGAGAGAGACAGAGACAGTACACATGGGGGAGGGGCAGAGAGAGAGGGAGAGAGAGAGACACAGAGAGAGAGAGAGAGAGAATCCCAAGCAGGTTTCACACTACCAGCATAGACCCCAACACGGGGCTTGAACTCACGAAACCATGAGATCATGACCTGAGCCGAAACAAAGAGTTGGACGCTTAACCGACTAAGCCACCCAGGCACCCCCTGGTTATATCTAAAACAACCACTGCCTTCTTCCCAAACTTAGCAGAGTATAAATTAAGAACTTCACAAATGTCTCTGAATGAATCCCTCTCCCCAGGAAACAGAATGTTGTATCCCTTTTCCACTGCTCGATATCCTCCAGGTGATCTGAAATACTGATGGCACTAACCACTGACCACAGTTCTCTTTTAGGGCCACTGCCTTCAGTGGGGACTACCACAGTCCCTTCCCAGAGAACAGCCAGGGGACCAGGAGTTGCAAAAGCAGAGAACGATAGGAGCGGGAGCAAAGATACTCAGCCCCACGTCCACCTGGGTTTACGGCAGAGCCATCTCTTCGTGTCCCTTTCTCTCTAGAAGGAAAAGAAACTTGGGAGGGGGCTTCCCTACTTATCTGGATTCTCCAGAACTTTTATCCTTTAATTTCGTGTATAACATGGAATCAGTATTTTTTACCACTGTGGACGGGATGAGAGGTCTCAGTTGGAGCCTCAGTTGTCCTAGGTGACGGTGACAGCTCGTTCTCCCACGTGTCTGTCTGAGACCAGTAGATTGGGAGTGAAGATGTGTGGTCCTTTCCTCCCCTCCCCACCCCCCCCCTACCCTGGGCACGATTGTGAGCACCCAGCACAGAAGGGACGCCTTGACTCTTCTAATGCCATGTATGGCCCCTACTGAGAGACCAACCTCAGAAAGGCCTCTCGGGACGGGGTAAAGCACCCAAATGTGACACCACCGGGCACACAGAGCAGGGCATGCCAGGACAATGGGCTCTGCACTAAGGCTTTCCACGAAAGAACAAAGCCAGGGCAGTTCCCTTTCCCGACCCTAAAGCACCACTCATGTTCAACCCCTTCATTTGCTGCCCCCCTGGGCAAGGTTACTTGTTCTGTATTTGTGGTCTCTACGACAGGTGGGTCCCTACAGTACGCAGCTCTGCAGCTCTCTAGCCATCTTCCCCTGGCTTCCCACCAGCCAGATAGGTCCCTTCTGCTTCTCTAAAACGTGGCCTGATCTAGGACTTAATTATCTCACCTCGATTAATTTAATCCACCACAGAACTGGGCCAACTGAACACTGTCAACCCAAAGAAATTCTTTGCAGATTCTCTGGTGTATTTCTGAAGGGAATAACAGGCTGTCACTTTTAGACAAGTAGCTTGATTTCGCTGGGCCTGGGTTCCCTCACAAAGGAAGCGATGGAAGGAGATTTGTTGGTGGCTCTAACCCTGACTGCATACTAGAATCATCTGGGAACTTGTAAACCAACCATGGGGCCTAAGCCCCTCCTTCCCAGACCAATTAAGTTAGAATCTGGGGGGAGGGGTGGAGGCCAAAGCCCCGGTATTTTTTAAAAGCTCCCCGGAGATCTTCCTAGGCAGTCAACTTTGGGGAACGATCAGCAGATTGAATGATCCCTCAGACCGCTTCAGTGCCAGCCTCACTTTACCCAGAAGGCCTCCCACCATACACCTTGAGCAGCTGTTATTTGAGTGACCTAGTGTTGAGAGCCATCTCTAACGGAGCGCTCGCTCTGAAAGGAAAGATAGCCACTACATTGTTAAGCCACCGGGTGACGTCTTATTATACAAAGTAGGAAGTTCAGTTACAAACAAAATGGCCTCTTGGAGGCTTCCTGTGTCTTTCAAGAAGACAGGCCCGGAGGTCTTCAGGATTTTCCCTGGACCTTCAATTTGTTAAGCAATGCACAGAGAAGACAGTCGTCAACCCCCATGCCCTCACTGCAAAGGGAACAGGCCCCCTTCCACCTGCCCTTACTCATTCTCTCCCCGATCTCTCATGCATTCATTCGTCCAACACACAATTCCCATGATTCACACAGGCACTGTTGTAGGCCCGGGGATGCAGTACTGAACAGAAGCAGACCAAAAAAAAAGAAAAAAAAAAGGGCAGGAGAACTGGGTAGGGACGATGGGACGAGCTGGGAGAAGCAGCCAGGGTTAAGCTAAAGTAACAGAAAGGCCTCACTGACGAGGTGCGACCTGAGCGGTGCCATTATTTCGCGTGTGAGTCCCTTCCTCCATGACATTTTCTGACTCCATACAGCTCGGAGCATGTAGTAGGCACTGAGGGAAAAAAAAAATCTTCGAGATGGAGGAAAAAGGCAGAAATAAAGCTACAGGGCTAGAGGAAGTGGCGTTACCTGTAATACAACGCATGCCCCTGGGCAGCACCCGCCAGGGCCCCCCCCACCCCCACCCCTCGTGACTACTTAAAGCCCATGCCAGTCATGCCCCCGACGCGCTGTGCTCCCCACATGGCAGGGCTCCCTCCCAACTCCCTTCGCCTCCAGAAATGTGGCCAAATCCACTTATAGAGCAGAGTTTTCCAAGGTGCGGTGTTTTTCTGTAGTGAACCTGCCTGCCCCTTGGCTTCTCTCTCAGAGAAGACGGAGACAGCAACCATCCCTTCAAATGAACAGTGACTTTAGCATGAAACTGAAATCTACCACTGTCTTTCGAAGCTCTGTTAAGCCACGCCCTCTCGGATAAGCACAAAATCACTCACTCCTTCGGTGGGCATCAGAGCTACAGAGTAAACGGCAAACCGCGACTCAACAGAAAATGGGAATTTTTTTAAGTGCACTTCTCTCTTGAAAGATTCTTTGACTTCAACACCACGTAAGGTTCATATCAGCGCCGAGTCTGATTGCCTACTTCCGGCCTAGCTTGTTTGGGAAGAAACAGTCTGATTTTTTTTTTTGTTTTTCATTTTCCAAGTAAAAAGTACCATGATATTGACAGTGCTTTTCCAAAACGACACAGGGTCCTATATGAGGTGTTACCAGGAGAAGGCAGAGCTGTATTTTAAACTATGATGACCTAAGAGCTAAACGATGCCAAAAACACAGCAGTTTCTGGAATGAGCGCACAGCTTGGAACCAGGCACCATGTTTTTTAATTCAGGTAATAGGGACCGCTTTGCCAAGCCTGCGTGATTTGACTCTACAATCACGAGCTCTGGAAGCCTCAACCTAATTCTCAAGATTAGTGAGATTTTAGGGCTTGTCCTCAGTACCATCGGGGACCAGAGTGGAAGGCAGATGAATGGAAACCAAGCACATGCGTGGAGCCTTAAAAGAGAAAAGGTTTATGTGTCTGCAGTCTCCAGAGGTTTATATTGGAGCCTCAGTAATAGCCTGGCTGGGAAAGAGGCAGGGGCCTGTCGCTTCATCCCCCGGAGGCAGAAATCATGACAGTGTCAACTAGTGGGAAAAATTAAAAATTGAAAATGTTACCAACAAGAATGTTGGACTGAATGGCAGACTGCGTTATACTCTGTTGTCCTTTGGATTCAACGATAATATGCCTGACGGTGATTGTTCTCTGAGCCTTAGCGTGTGGCTTAAATACCGACGGGGAAACTCCAGTCTTTTCCACGCTCTCGAAATTGTTCCATGATTTGCTGCAGCCTTGTCACTATTTGTTGCTCTGACGCTTAGAGTCACGGTTAACCTGAAGCCTTTACTCCGAGGGGAAGGAGTTCATGCTTTCCTGCCCACAGCGAGGTGATCGGCTCATGGCTGTGTTTTAAAAGAAGTCGATGCTACAAAGGATAGCTGAGGAGCCATCTTGCTGTAGGAGGGACATACCTTCTCCCAAAAACCTAGGAAACAGGGAAGCATGCAATGGTGGTCAGAGACATTGACTAGAGAACACAGACCAAGCCTCCAGTCTCACGGCTTCAGAGAAGAGAGTCACGTCAACCACAGTTGCCATTTACCAAGAACCTATACCAGGGATTTCCATTCCGTACCTGATTTAACCTTCACACCAACCATGCCACATAAGGATTATAATCTTCATTTCCAGATGAGGACACTGACGTCCAGAAGAATTAAGTTATTTGTCAAGGGTCAAAAAGTTAATAGAGAGGACCTCTGGTTTCCCGTCCAGCATAGAAGGAGCTGAAAGTAGTCATTCTGTCCTAATAAGTAACAAGCTGAAAAAAAACTGAAAAATCGACAATTCTTCTTGGGTCCATCAAAGAAGTGCCCCCAAACTACTGCCCCCAAAATTGGAGAGACGGATGAGCAGATGCGGAGAAACACAACGTACGTGCCACACCAGACACCAAAGAGCAGAAGCCAACACAGAAACCAGAGCCAGGGCAGAAGAACCTGAATGATAATGACAAATTGCTAGAGCCTGGGTGTGGGCAAATCTCAAAGTTAAAAACGCCAGGGGGACCCAGTCATAAGGGGGAACCCACACTTTTGTGAGTCTCACCTCCAAGAGCTCAGCTGGATCCTCATAGTAAGTATCAGAGAAAAATCCCCATGCTTCTGGCAGGAAGAGGGGAAAGGAACCATTTGGAAATATGTCACAGCATTCTATTCTTTTTAACAAGGTTGTCCTGCCCTCAGGACAACCTAATGTATCAGAGCATAACCCCCTTAGGGGAAGGAGATGGCCAACTCTAGCCTTCTCCAGCCATCCTATCCCACTTAAGGGGGGAGAAAACTGAAACACACTGGTGAAGTTCACAGTCCAGGGGAACAGGCTCACCAAAAACCTGAGACCTAATCATAGGACTACAGAATGCTTCCCCTCCCCCCACGCCTTCCCACCACATTACTAAAGCCCTACTTCCTGTTCCTTTCACCCGGTACGTCACGCCCACCTTTCAATAAAAAATTACAAGGCATACTAAAAGGCAAAAAACAAAAACAAAACAAAACAAAACAAAAACCCACAGATTGAAGAGCCTGAACAAGCATCAGAACTAGTCAGGTATTATAGAAATGCTGGAATTAGCAGACCAGGAGTTTTCGAAACTGTGATTAATATGCTAAGGGATTTGACAGAAAACGTAGACAACATGATAGGATGGATGGATAGTATAAACAGGAAAAAAAATGGTAATTCTAAGAAAGAATTGAAAAGAAATGATAGAGGGACTCCTGCGTGGCCCAGTCAGCTGAGTGTCTGACTCTTGATTTCAACTCAGGTCATGATCCCAGAGTCACGGGATGGAGTACCCAGAGCAAGCCCACTTAAGATTCTCTCTCTCCCTCTCCCTCTCCCCTGCTTGTGCCCTTGTGTATGCATGTATGTGCGCTCTCTCTCTCTCAAAACAAAAGAAAAAAGAAATGTACACTATTCAGGGAAAAAAGCCAGTGTGAAAAGGCTACACACTATATGATTCCAACTACGTGACATTCTGGAAAATGCAAAACTATGGGGTCAGTAAAAAGAAACTAGTGGTTGCCAAAGGAGGGGTTGGGGTGAGGGAAGGATAAATAGGCAGAGCACAAAGGATTTTTAGGGCAGCAAAACTATAATATAACGTACCTGTACCACACTGTAATGGTGGACATATGTCATTATACATTTGTCAAAACCCATAGAATGTGCAACACCAAGAACAAATCTTAATATAAACTACAGGCTTTGGGTGATCATGTGTGTCAAAAGTAGGTTTATCGATGGTAACAAAGGTACCACTGTGTTGCCGAGTGGGGATGGTGGGGGAGCCTGTGCGTGTGTGGGGTTAGGGAGTGTATGGGAAATCTCAGTACTTTGCACTAAAACCTAAAAATGCTCTAACAAATAAAGTCTATTAATTAAAAAAACAATAAGTTTTAGAGCTCAGATTTGACCTCGGGTAAATTTAACTGTAAAACCTTTGCTTAACTTGGCAATGCGACAACATCGTAAGATTAAAGCAGCAGTTCCCAAGCCACTGAGTTGGGCCCTGCAGCACTCTCTGTTTCTTTTTGGCCCTTTCTCTTAAGGCTTCCCAATTCTACCTTCCAACAGCCAAGCGGATCATAGCGTCACCCAAGCCACGCAGTGAGGAGCTGTATGACCGTAGGCAGGCAAAATCATTAAGGAAACACTTCAGTCTCATCAATCAGCACTAAATTCTACTTTATCAGTTACATATTGCTAACAAACAAACCACCGCCAAACCTAGGGGCTCAAAACCAGTTTTCTATTTCCCATGATTCCATGCGTTAGCCGGGCAGGTCCTCTGCTGCTGTCACTTGAGCCAACTCATACAAGCATGTTCAGTGGTAAACCAGCTGGGGCCTGTGCTCAGCTCAGATGGCGGAGATAGCTGAGTCTCTCTCTCTGTCTCTCTGTCTGTCCCTCTCTCTCTCTCTCTCTCTCTCTCTCTCTGTCTTTTGTGCTGGGCTTTTTCACAGCTTGGTGATCTCAGATGTTCAAGACAACCAAAGCAGAGGCTCTAAGCCCTCTTTAGCCCTAGCCTCCAAAGTTGTACCTTGTTGTTTCAAGCTATTTCCATTGGTCAGAGCCAGTTACAAGACCAGCCCTTATTCACAGAGTGAGGAAACAGACCCACCTCCTGATGAGAGAAGCAGGAAAGTCACACTGCAAAGAAGCACAGACACAAGAAGGCACGATTCACTGGGGGCCATTATTTTACATATTATTGTACCACAGTCTTCCCTTTGGCCTTGGTGATTGACATGCAAAATTCCCAAGGTCTCATCCAATTCCAGCATCAGACTCAGAGCCCATGAGCTCATGTAGGTCAAGTCCAAGTAGAAAGAAAGGAATAAGATAACTGCAATAGACGCTTCCATTTAAAAAGGAGAAAGAGAGGCACAGAACTGTCACTGGTCCATAACAATTCTGAAATCTGGCCGGGTGCATGTTTCAAGCTTCCTCTCTAGAGAATGGGGAATGTTCCTTTATTGGGAACCAGTTGTGTTACTAGGAGTGGACCCCTCAACTACTCGTCTCCCCAGCTTTGGCCTCTGCCCCAGACTCGTGGCTTTACCTTCTGAGACGCCTGCCTTTATCACAAAAAAATGGCCCCAAGTTTGTAGCTAAGCTTTCTTAGTCATTTTCCTGTCCATGGAAAGTTGGGAGCCCAGAGACCTTGTTTTCATTTTGAAGTGCCCCTTTCAGTCCAAGCTGGCAGTGTTCTCTTACATACAATACTCTCAAAACTTCTGTGGGTTTCCCGTGAATTTTATAGTGTTTGCTTCCGTGTCCCAAAGATGCACATCCATCATTCCTTTTAAGACATCCCTGTCTCAATGTTAGACATGTCAAATTGCTGTGAGATATGCCCTTTGAGTTCTTAGAAAACAATGTGTCTGGCTGAGAGGGTTACTTAGGCACCTCCTTAAATTTTTCAGAAGTCTGAACAAAGATCCTACGGCCACACCCTTGATTCAATGTTTACCTTGAGTCCGTTTCTTATTTTGAGAATCTTTTGCTGACTGGAGACACTAGAAATGTAAAATCTGTTTATTTTCTAAACAAATATGTCCTGGCTTGTCTATATTTCTGGCAAATTCTAATTTCAAACTAAATATTTCCTTCTTCAGTTCATTTCTCTCTTCCCAAGTTAAAAAAAAAAAAAAAAACGACCAACAGACACTTTCAACATTTTGCCTTGGCCAAGTGCACAAGGTCACCGAGCACGTTTTCCACACCCCTCATCCCTGTGGCATCGGCTTGCTCACGACACAACATGGGTCACTCCCTTCCAGCCTCCAGCAGCATTTCTCCCACTGCCCCTCCAGCCTCTGCTGTAAAACCCCATGCTACCCTTTGAGCCTCCACTGACTCAGTCCCAAAGCCAAGGCCACAAGTCTTGGGGTTTTGCTTCAATTACACCCACTGCCAGATACCAATTTCTGTATCTGTTACTTATTATTGTACAACAAAACACTCCAAAATTTAGTGGTTTCACACAACCACAATGTATTCCATCTCATTATTCTGTGGACTGGCTGGGGAGTTCTTCTGCTGGTCTTTTCCTGGGCTGCAATCAACTGGCTGGTTGGGTTCACCTGGGCCTTGCTCTCCAGCAAGCCTTCCGGGCTGAGTCCATAAACACACAAGCCTGGTAGTCTTGGGACTATGAGAAAGCAGAAGTGAAGGTTCCAAAGCCTCTAGCTTAGCCTCAGAGGTCACCCGGTGTCACTTTCGCCTTATCCTGTTGGTCAGATCAAGTCACCAGGCCAGCCCATAGTCAAAGGATGGAAAGACATACTCCACATCCTGACTGAAGGGACGGCAAAAGACGTGCATTACAGGGAAATGTAATTCATTAGGGGCTAGTATTATAATAACCTACCACATGATATGTATTTTTATGTGTAGAAATATGTGAAAATATCTGCACAACATGATAGTGTTCCATCTGAGTTTGGAACGAAGATATTTGCTTTACTGGTTTATTTAGATAAATATAGTTGAGTCATAATACTTTACGATAGTCAGCTAGTGAATGGCCCGTAGTATATTTGGCAAAAGTAATGAATTCTTAGTGATTTGAGATTTTCCGAGGGCTCCTGGCTATAAAATGTTTCCTGTGAAGTAAAATGATATTGCTGAGGAATTTGGGTGGAAATTATAGGGTTTATGGATTAGCAAAGTGAGAATTAATGAGGTTCCTCTGTCTTTACTGCCACCTAAGAACTGAAATTCCTATAAAGAAATTAGTTCTGAGAGTGAAGGCCTTTTTCAAATCATTCTGGCAAAAATGGCATCATATTGAAAGCAAAAAGCTGTAAAAGCCTAAATTTTGCCATTAGAGACATCATTTTTATTGCAATGCATAATTTTCATTAATTAAATTTTCACATGGATAACTTAGCAATAAAGTTATTTTTTTAGCAATGAAATCATTTATAATCTAAGCGTACGTCTATAATCTTACCCTGTAATATATTTTTCACAAAGGCTTAGGACAATATAAGCTGTGTTTCCTATCTTTATTTCTCAGAGTCGCTTTTACTATTTAAATCAAGAAACTTTTCTCCATTAAAGTATAACGTCTTATTTCTCAGATATTTGTGAGTGAAATAAAATGTTGTTTTTACTATCTTCAGGAATGTGTAAAATGAGCGATTATAAAAATACGCCACAATAGCATTCATCGTCTTTCATACGTTAAGGGAGCTAACAACAAAGTTGTGCTAAGGAATGTTTAATAAAATTGTTTTAGCTGGAAGACACTCTACATATAGAGGGAAGATCCAATCAAATGAAACGAGATAGGATCTCATGGCTTAATTTATAGTATTATTATGCCATGCTAATTGTGCAATAGTCTTTATCAGGCTGAAAGTTTTGACCCCATGGATAGTAACTTGAAACACGCTGATATGGCCGGCTTCAGAAGAAATTACATATTCACGGAAAATTAAAAATCTGTGTGCAGAACACTTAAATGTATTAAAAATTTCAGTAATTCATCTCGTAAAATCTTTCTCCAGCTCCACTTCGAGTCTGACAGCCATTCCGCCAAAAAGCTTAAAATGTAAAATGATTCTATGAGGTACCTAGAGGAGTCAAATCCATGACAAAAGAGAATGGGAGTTTCCAGAGCATGGAAGAAGGGAAGAAGGGGGAGTTCTTAGGGGCGGATGGTGGTGATCATTGCATAACAAATATGAATGCACTTAATGCCACTGAACTACACTCTTAAAAGTGGTTAAAATGGTAAATTTTATTTATATAAATATTTCCCTGCAATTTTAAAAATGTAAAATGCAATTCAAATACTGTAACTACGAAATAAGTGCAAATCAGAACGGTTGCGGGCCCAAAAGAAAACATCTGAGGCTATGGAACAGAATCAACATGGACAAGGACACGAGGGCATAACAGTCAAAAAGTAGAAGAAGAAAACTGCTTTCTCAAAATGGCAGCGCCTACCCACTAATTCCGATGAAACCCTGTTTAAAAGGGTGAGTCACCTACAGGAGAAGCCTTCACTGTGAGGGCATCCGTGAAAGTGGGCACATTCAGGTCTGAAAAACAGCTCATAGGCTAGGTGACCGAATGATGATGTCTTACATTGGTCACTGTTTACATTTTCTTTAATATCAGGACTAGCTTAAGCATCTGTCTGTTGAGAGGGAAGCCATGATGAGCCACCATGGAGACACGGCAACACCAGCCCAGGACAGCAGCAAGGGGTGGGATGCAATTTCGGCCAGTACTTTATAAGAAGGCATTGCACTTTGCAACTGGCGCATGCCAGAAAGCAATTTTTGTTCCAGCAGGTTACTGTTAACTATCTCATTCAGAATACAATTCTTGAAGAATCTGTGAAGGGCTGTGAAGAGGGAGAGCTGACCCATTTGCTCCTGGCAAAAAAAAAGTGTTTTCCACCAAGCTCGTTACATGTATATGTACACAAATATGTCAACCAGATCCAAAAAGCTTATTTTAAAAAATCTGTCTAAATATTTTCTAGTAAATGTAAGAAATAACACAAAAACATTTTAAGTACAAATTAAGCTGCACTTTACTCATTTGGGAGCCTCAGTTGATTTCCTGCCCATGCCTCCCATTCCCTCCTACCCTGCTTGGGTAGAGCTACTCGTGACGTAAGAGACGTGTCTGGTGACCACCGGACCCCTGGGAAATGAAGCACCTGGTAGATGGAGCAGGTTTCAGAGGAAAGAGGGTCATGCCTAACTATTCCTTCTACATACAAACCACTGTTTACTCTCGACCAAAGACGAAGGGGCACTGACCATATTACACACAGGAGGCATATATTCCCAAGATGATCACTCGTTATTATAAATGCTAGAATGAAGAAAAGAAGATACTAGATCTGCCCTTTTTGGTGGCTCCCAAACTGGTGGAAGTGTGTCCTCCTAAAGTCTAACATTTCGAAAATCCCAGGAAAGGTAGGACTACATCAGCAAGAAGCAGAAGGAAAGAAATTCCTATGAGCAAAGGCCAGCTCAAACCCTGGAGAGCCTCCCCCCCGCCCCCAACACACAAGCACATGTTATAGAAAATAAACAATATTTTCACTTAACAACAGATGGTTCAACACTCATTGCTATGCCAGGACCTAGCAGTGAATAAATGGATTCTCTTTCTTGGAATAAGCATTTTCCCTTCCCAGTTGGACTCTAAGCCTGGGAGGAAAGGGCTTACAAAATTCTGTGTCTCGTGTTGCCAGCATCCAGCCTAATAGCCTTCAGGAATAAAGGCTAACGTGGTATTGGGGGTGGTGAACGACAACCCAGGGACGGGATGAAAGGGGCAAGTAAGATACCACCAAGCAACTAGGTTATTTTATTTACGTTTATTCAACAAACCGGTGTAGTACGTACTGTAAAATTAAGGTATTGGTGAAATCTAGCATTCGCTCATTTTATATAGTCATCATTTATTATGCCTCATGGTTCTACGAGTTAATTGAGCTCAGCTGGGCACTTCTTGCTTGGGGTCTTTCACGCAATTACAGGTAGATAGCAGCTGGGGCTGGAGTCATCGCAAGGTTCAATGGAACTGCACGTCCAAGATGGCGAACTCACTGGTGGGCAGTTGATGTTAATCTGTCGGCTGGGAATGCATTGCTGGGAGTAACTGCATGCTATCAAGCTGCACACGGCAGGTAACCTGGCCTCCACATGCCTCTTGAGGAATGCAGCTGGGTCCTGAGAGGGAGCGTCCCAAGAAGGAACATTCAAAGAGACCCAGGGTAGAGAGGCAGCAAGATTCTTTAGGATCTATCCTTGAAAGTCATAGAGTGTCACTTGAGCTGCAGCCCAGATTCAAGGGGCTACACAAGAGTGTGAATAAATGAGGCATGGCTCCTGGGTGGGAGCAACTTTGGAGAAGGGGGAAAAAAACTGTATGTATATTTCCAGACATTACACAATGTGCTTTACATACATTATTTCATTCACAAAAGACCTAGTAGGTAGGTAGAAGCACCCCTAATCTTTCAGATGAGGAACCTGAAGCTAAGAGAAGCCAAGTTACTTGTCTGATGCCACATAGCAAGAATGCTCCTCTGTGAATGGATTCAGAGTGTGGTCAGTGTGTGATCACCATTAACCTGAAATACCCTTCCTTATCCAGCGCTCTCTAGAGTGCAAGGCTTTGTTCTCAGGAGCACCGTTGGAAATAGGAAGGAGAAAGGAGTGAAATCCCCTTCTCCCAAATATTTTATAACCCAGGGGAGCTCGAAAATATTGAATTTATCGTTGCTGCTGAACAAGGAAATCTCAATTTTGACAGATCCTGCTCTATCCAAACTACCGAAGTGAAATCAGGGGAATCTCCGAGGGAAATTGCCCTGAAAACTCTCCTTGCTCCTTGTTGTGTTCTTCAGAGAGAAATAAGGGAGAATAAGAAAAACAGGCTAATGGGCAAGCCCTGAGAATGCAGGAGCCCACAGAGGCACCAAGAGACTATCCACCATTGCTAGCTGGATTCCCTCACAACAAGGAAGGAATTCTGTTCAATGCGTAAACATTTAAATGCTATTGATTCCTCTCCAAGAGGCCATGCAGACAGGGTGTATACTTGAGTTTTTGTGGTAAAGAGTGGGTTTAGAAGGCTTTTTTCCCTTTCCCACTCTAGTAGGTAAATAGCCAGATAACCCGCAACCGTTTCTATCACCCCACTGATCACTTTCTCCACCTACAGGACAACAATTTTCCACTCTGCAACCCAGTCAATAGGCTTTTACCTCCCCACCCTACCTACCCTTCTCCTCACACAAAGATATCAGAGTTTCTTTAATATATTACAACTTTTTTCTTAAAGTTTCAGAGTGAAGGCTGTGACATCTTTCAAAGCTATTAGTTTAGTTTTTGATGAGGAAAAAAAAACACACACACACACACAAGCAAGTGCATACGTTCTTGCTCTCAACTGTTAAAAGCCTGAGAGTTTAAAGAACTTGAGTCACAGTACACCTTATTTGTCCCCTTGTGTCTCTACTGCAGCCCTAGGTGTTTTGTATAATGCATGAGTGAACCCCGCTTAGAAATAGAAATGCATTTTCAATAAGTATTTATTATGTTGTTCTGAGCATACAGCTTTAAATTTGCCCGCTGTAGCTTGAAGCATTACACAAACTGTTGGTCTGCTGACTGCTTCTCTGGCAGCAACACACACAGAAAATAGATTGCTAAGGGGTTTTTTTTCCCCCTCCTCCCCCTCTCCTCCTCTCTCTCTCTCTCCTGTTTCTTTCTTTCTTTCCTTTTTTTTTTTTTTTTTAAACCAGTCGTGAACATTTTTTAATCTTGTGGCATTTTTAATCAACACGTATTTCCTTCCAGGACCTATGATCCTCTATTGATTCCCATTAAAATGCTTTTCTTTTCTTTGCCCCCTCTGCTGATCGAATTTCAGATCAGCCACAGGATATGCAACTAACCTTCCGGCACTACTGAACCCAACCGAGCGAGGGTGATCAAAAGGCTTGATGCATTCATTAAACATTCCCATCGCCCGGGCTGGAGCTCTAATGGAAGCTATCTCTTTGCATTGCAATTTTTTTTTTTCCTTTTTGTCTTTTCCCCCCACCTCCAAAAAAATGTTTTTTCGCCTTTGATCGCAAGGGGGGAGGTGGGGGAAGAACACGAGAACAAAAGAGACCTATCTTTTTCCCCGGGGCTGACGTCAGTTTGATTTTACTGACAACTATTCGAGCGTGTGTAGCAGTTGGAAGCGGCCCCTAGCCCGCCCCCCGCCCCCCACACCTTCCACTTTGGGGAGAAAACAAGACTTTTAGCGGCTCCGGAGACGCGCCCTGAAAATGGCCCGCTCGGGCCCTGCGCTCGATGCCCTCCCACCCGCTCGGCAAAGGGCATGCCGGGCTTATTTGTGTGGCACGATCTTTACTGGGGCGGAAAACACGCGGCGGGGGAGGAGCGGGGACAGGCGCTGGCCGGGCGGGGAGAGCCCGGAATGTTCCTCCCCGCCGCGGGGAGAGGACGCGGGCGGGGAAAGTAGTCCCAGCCGGCGCGGGCCGCGAGGGGTCCGGGGCCGAGGCGGCTCCGGGCGGCTGCGGGCGGGGCGGCGGCGCGAGGGTTCCGGGAGCGCGGGGCCCGGGCGCGGGGACCCGTCGCCCCCGCGGGCGCGCGTGCGCGGCGCGGCCCCCCACGCCCCGGCCGCGGCGGCCTCGGCGGCGCCAGCTCCCTGCTCGGCGAGCGCGGCGGCGGGCGGGCCGCAAAACCCGGGCCGGAGCCGGCGCGGACGGGGTCGGGGCGGCGCGGCGGGCCCGGGGAGTCGGGGAGGCGGCGCGGCGGCCGCGAGCCGAGCCGGAGAAGCCCCGCCGGCCCCGAGGGCGCGCGCCGCGCCGAGCGGGCCCCCTCCGCGAGCCCGCACCGGGTGTGGGGCCCGGGTGTGGGGCCCGCGAGGCCCGCGCCAAGTCCCCGTCGGGCCTCGGGGAGATGCGTCCCCTCGGGGCGCAGCCCGTCTCCAGTCGCCGGGAGCCCGAAGATCTATAACCGACCGAAACCATTTCTGGGAAAGTCCTACTTTCCAGGCTTTCGTGAAACAGTCATTACTTCTGGTCTAAATCCGGCGGGAGACGCGCATCCATTTCAGGGGAGAAAGAAACATGTGAAAAGTAGAGCGATTCTGGGAAACGTGGGTAATGGGGTTGGACCTGTGCCTGCCGTCCACCCGCGGGTCCCTTCCCCCCAGCACACCTGAGCCGGCCGTTCTTTAAGATCACGAAGCGCGGTGGGTGCGTGCTGTCGACTAAGTACTGCGGCACATTCGGCCGGGACCAAGAGGTGGATTTGAAAATGGATCCCACCCCTCAGGATCTTGAATAATTTTATTAAGGAAAACATGCCTCAAATAAAAGTGACCCACTGTTGGCTGGGGCCCTGTTATTCCGGTGGCGCGTGGCCCCTACCTGCCTTTCACTACCTACCCGCCTGGACCGAAATTATGTGTTCACTTACCTGTCTCCCCAGAGGCTGAAGATTCCCAGAGAGGGGGTAGCAAGCCTGGTTCTTTGCATCTGTCCCAACACTTCGGAGCACCCCATTATTAGTGCTTGAGTACATGTTTTTCTAAAGAAGTGCCTACTGGAGGTGATAGGAAAATGCTGCGAAGCACAGAGGCAAGAACGCTTAATTTCGGTTAAGGCGAGGGGTCAGAGAAGGCTTCCTGGAGGAGCAGACATTTGGGCTGCACTCTGAAGACCAGCCGTTGATGACAGGCCATTCCAGATTGAGACCACGTGAGTGAAAGAGAGAGTGCGCAGTGGATGCAAATGTGGCGGATGTGAGCAGGGGGGAGGCGGGGGCATAGAAAAAGAAGCCAGAGGAGCGCCTGGGTGGCTCAGTCGGGTGAGGTCCGACTCCTGATTTGGGCTCAGGTCACGATCCCAGGGTTGTGGGATGGAGTCCTGTGTTAGGCTCCACACTGAGCGTGAAGCCTACTTAAGATTCTCTTGCTCTCGCTCTCGCTCGCTCTCTCGGCCTCCCCGTCTGCCCCTTTTCCCCTCTTTCCTGCTCACTCTCTCTCTAAAATAAAAACAGAGAAAAAACAAACGGAAGCAAGAAGGCTGTGAATGCCTTGCCATAGTGGCAACAGCCAGGAAACTCACAAAAGATCTCATTTAACGATTCTAGAAGATGGACATGCAAATATAAAATATAAAAAAGAGGATGGATATATTGTTTGAAAAAGAAGAAAAGAAAGAGAAAAGTCAAAAGAAGAAAAAAAAGAACATTTTAGGGGTGAATTTCAGAAAAATTATATGAAACCAAAAAGAAATGCCTAGGAAAATCCCTCACTTGGGACTCTGAGAAACAAAACAATAGCATTTGCGGGGGAGGGGTCTGCATGGAAGAGGGAAAGAAGAAAGGTAACATTACATAGTCTCTTATTGATGAAGGCATGTATTGTTTTAAAAAAAAAAAGAAGATATTAGACATCACTATTAAGAAGAAAATGGAACTCGAAACAAGAGAACAGCAATACATTGAAACAAGATAAATGTTCGTCATTAAGGAATTCTAACTAAATTGTGGCACAGTCAATAGACTATTATGCAGCCATTAAAAATGAAGTGTATTTGGGGCACCTGGGTGGGTCGGTGGGTTAAGTGTCAGACTTCGGCTCAGGTCATGATCTCAGGGTTAGTGAATTAGAGCCCCGTGTGGGGCTCTGTGCTGGCAGTTCAGAGCCTGGAGCCTGCTTGGGATTCTGTGTCTCCTCTCTCTGCCCCACCCCTGCTCACACCCTCTGTCTCTCTCTCTCTCTCTCTCAAAAATAAAAACATTAAAATTTTTTTTTAAATGAAGTGTATTTATTGGAGAAATATTCACAATATATTGTTATGTAAAGCAACGTTACAAGTCAGAATGTCTGGAAGGACATAACTAAAACATTAGCAATGGTTCTCTCTAAATGTTACGATTATTAGTCATTTTTCACTTTCTCCTTCAAACCTGTATTGTCTGAATTTTAACATTGAGCAGTTATTACCTTTTGATTAGAAAACAAACACATGGGGCACCTGGGTGGCCCTGTCCGTTAGGCGTCTGACTCTTGGTTTCGGCTCAGGACGCGATATCCTGGTTCGCGCCCTGCGCTCGACTCCATGCAGAGCCTGCTTGGGATTCTCTCTCCCTCTCTGTCTGCCTCTCCCCTGCCATGTGCTCTCTCTCTCTCTCTCTCTCTCTCTCAAAATAAATAATCATTAAGAAAATTTTAATACGAGAAAAAGAAAAACACATGATTAAATAAAGTTTTAGTTTTTTTCAACTGTAGTTCTTATGAAACCGAAGTGATGTTTGTGACATTGGAAATCCCTGTCAAGTGGAAAGAAGACGAATATGGAGGCAGGTTGACCTGAGAACTGCACAGGATGCCATTTTTCTTACT
Source organism: Panthera onca (assembly GCF_046562875.1). NCBI lineage: Eukaryota > Metazoa > Chordata > Mammalia > Carnivora > Felidae > Panthera > Panthera onca. The sequence goes on from NC_138343.1 coordinate 140,252,145, forward strand.
CCCTGTGCCATTTGGCTCAAGATACTTCAAGACCTGTCTGGATGCAATACCTTTGCCTGTAAAATGAAGATAGTAATTGTGCCTGCCCAACAGGGTTGTTGTGAACACTGGCTATAATATCTGTAAAAGGCTTTGCACCGTGTGTGCCTGGCTCCCGAGAGGTGGTCTGTGAGCGGAAGCTTTCACGGAGGAGAAAGAGCACAGGCTTTAGAAAACACCTGTCTTAGCGGATTCCCCCCTCTGCTGCCGTGGTAGCCATTAGAGCCACCTCTAAATATTCCCTCTCTACCCCTCAGACGGTGAGATTGTACTTCCTCACCTATTTGACGTTAGGAGTGGCCACGTGACAGGCCCTCGCCAACACAACGAACAGAAGGAACATGTGTTACCAGTTAGCATTTTGCCATGTTCTCTTTATCCATCTGCGTGACAACCAGCCATTTCCAGGCAGTGGCTGCTCTCTCTGCCCAAACCCAGATTGAGGAGAAGCAGAAACCAGTGCTTCTCCAAAACATGTAGCCCGAGTGAGGAGTAAACCTTTGTTGTTGGAAGCAACTACGGCTTGGGGGCTGTTTGTCACAAAGCCCAATGTAACTCATGCTGACTGACACTTCCTCGTTGTGTGACCTTGGCAAAGCTACTTAACCTCTCCAAGTTTCCACTTCCTCCCCGGTGAAATGTAGATGTTGGTATTCCCATTCCATAGGTGGGTGAAAAAAACAAATTAATGTCTAAAGTGCTCAGCCCTGTACCTGGCACCTGGTGGGTACCTGTGAAACAATAGGGATTATTATGATCTCACCATAGGGGCTTTTCCCCATCTGTCAAATGGGAACGGGTGTCTAGACTGAGGGGATCTGCTGATGCTTGCCACCTGTCTTTCTACCATAGCAGCCATATAAAGATACTTACACATGAATAAGAGATGGTCAACGTAGGTAAGAAAAGTCACTCAAATATTATTGATCATCTCCTTTTCGTCCTTGAAGAAAGGCCTCACGACTAGCAGAGTTAGCAGTCACATAGCCAGTAGGTCACATCTCTACCATGACAGCCAAGGTGGGGTGAGGGGGTTGGAACACAGGAAGGTCCTAGTGATCCTCAGAGACACGGATAGAGTCATTCACGTGAGTGTGATTGAGAGAGTTGGCTAGAAGGACACTGACCACCAATTTCTTCTAGTACAAAACCATCTTCTGTCATCTCAGAGTCTTAACAAACACAGTGGTCTATAACATAAGAGAGAGAAAGAGTTGTGTTTCTGGGTTGTTCCGATGTTCTGTGTGCTTCACTGTGCAGACTGTGGAGTGAAGAGATCACGTGGCCATAAAAAAATCTGATTTTCAGGGCATAGAAAGGCTTTGTTTCTGTTGCTACATAATCAGGAAGTCTCACAGTTCTGACAGAAAATGAACAGTCCTCTGAGGATGTTTGGGCACGAGGCCAGACACCTCAAAGAATCCAGAAGGAGTGGGAAAAGTGGCTCTTCTCCCCAGTGGGGCTCGGCAGGGGGTATCACAGCACCTTCCCGATTTGAGAAGGGAGGCGAACCCGACAAAATTCTCAGGCGACACACAATGGAGCCTCTATTACCTGGATTTCAGTTACTCAAGGCTAATGTTAAATGAGGCACTCAGAAAACCTCTTCACGAGCTCTAAGAAAGAGTCGCACGCAACAATAAGAGTAATGAGCAATGAGTAGTCATATCTTTACATTCTCAGGGTACTTTACAGTTAACCAAGAGTTTTCCCATACATTTAGTCCTTTCGTCCTTACAGTGAAAGGATCAGCCAAGCTACAGAGAGATGTTGCTTCTACTGTGCCTCTACTGGACTGACTGAAAAGCATAGTCGTTCAAGACTAAGTATTCCGCCAATACGGAAGGCAGCAGCAGAAGTGGAGGAAAGGCAGAAAGTTGGCTCTGGGACTTGACAGCCCATCTGAAATAAATATCATCAAGCAGTCGTCCCACAAGTTAACCATAATACAAGCAAGCGATTTCTATTTCCATCACAGCCAACAAAAAGCCACCTCTCCGTTTCCAAAACCACTCCACCGAGCCACTCATTAATGACCACATCCTCGGATGGCTTCCTACCTCCTGCTTCCGCACATGCCCTCCCATCTTCTGTGCTGATGCCCGACTAAGCATCACTTTCACGTCACTTGCTCACGTAAAAATCTCTGGTGCCTACGTACAAGTTCCTAGGCCCGTGGTGCAGGTCCCCTGTGGGCTCGCTGGTCTACCACCTCCTAGTCAGACGTCCATTCCCAAGTTGTTTCCACCCTGGCTGGAAGGCCCCTCCTTCCCCTTGCCACAAATCAAAATTCTACATACAAGGCCAAGAGATGTCATAGCCTCCATGAAGATGTCACGACACCTCCAGCTGACAAAAGCTTTGCCACATCCCCGAATTACAGTAGGTTTTCTACATTGTAGAACAATCATCTTCAAAGCAGATACACCTATTCCTCTAGGGATTACTAAGGCTTTCCAGAAGGGTACACTGTCAAGGATATTTGGAGGGAAAGCAACATGCAGATCTTCAAATTCAATACCTGCCTTTTACCGCACACCCCTTGCCCCCCTTTCCCGACAGCTCTCCCCTCACTTTACAAAAGAAAGGTGTCCCCCTCTCGTATTACCAAGCCTACTGGAGTGCGTTGCTCTGGGGTTTAAAAAACCCTCCCGGGCACCAAGTCAAGGAGAAACGGAAAATATTGGTGTAGGTGGTGGGGAGGTAATGGCTGTGAGGACTGTATTAGTTTGCTAAGGCCGCAGTAACTAAGTACCATGAACAAATAGCTTCAAAAAAGAGGTTTATTGCTTCACAGTTCTAGAGGCTAGAACTCCAAGGTCAAAGTAGGGACAGAGTTGGTTCCTTCTCAGAGCTAAGAGGAAAGGATCTGTTCCGGGCTCCTTGGCTGGTAGATGGCCGTCTCGTCCCTGTGTCTTCACATCCTCTTCTCTCTGTGCGTGTCTGTCTGTGTGTCCAAATTTTCCCTTTTTATGAAGACGCCAGTCATAGTGGCCTAGAGCCCACCCTAATGACCTCATCTTAACTAATTATATCTGCAACAACATCTTCAAATAAGATCATATTTTGAGGCATTGGGAGGTGGGACTTCAACATATAAATTTGGGAGGGACACAGCTGGACCCATCACAGACTGGGTATAACAAACCTTTTGCAAGCCAGGTGGTTTTCAATACCCTGCTTTCAACAAAATGGAAGGAGAAAATAGTGAAATTGTCAGCTGACAGATCAGTGAAACTAATATTTGAAAATGGGTTACCCTGTGATTTGGGACAAGTAAGTCAGAAGGCATTCCAAACATTTAAGGATGTTTTTCTAAAAACAAAATTCTTTCAATTCCCATTCCCTTATTTATAAGAACAAAGGTTTTTCATCTCTAAAAAATGAAAACTAGACATAGAATGAATGCTAAACACAGTCATTCTAGCAATAAAGTAAGACGTATCCATAACATCTATAGTGTTTAAAAAAGGACGGTATCATCTATCTTATTAAGAAATGCAAACTTCCAATAAAACTTTACTTTCAATGTTAACATTTATCAAAATTTTCTACTCATTTAGGCTGTTTTGATCGATTGTGTAATACTAATAATTATAATGGTAACTCAATCCAGAAAATACTTACAGCCTATGGTCACCGGAATTTAAAAGTGTATAAATTTCAATTTTTATGCAAATGTTTGATAGATAACAATATGATGGAGACTCAGTGAAAGATGTACAATCATAAATATATTAGCATAAAATTCTGAAGGGGAAGTAAAATGTAAATAAAATTTCAAAGAGAAAACAGCACAATATGCAATTTTTGCTTGCTAAAGATGAGCTTGTTTGTGTATTTCTTAAATGGATGATGGCAAGTAAACTGTAATGAGATGGGGATTCCATGTGGATGCATTTAAAACAGTGACGTAACAGTGTCATTTAAAAATGTCAATATTTATGATATTCCAGAAATGATACTCTTTGCAACAATTTAAATTTAAAATAAAATTATGAATATCAATTAAAAAATTTTTAAGTGTTTATTTATTTTTGAGAGAGAGAGAGAGAGACAGAGTGCAAGCAAGGGAGGGGCGGAGAGAGAGGGGACACAGAATCTGAAGCAGACTCGAGCCTCTGAGCTGTCAGCACAGAGCCCGACGCGGGACTCGAACTCACCGACTGCGAGATCATGACCTAAGCCGAAGTCGGACACTTAACCAACTGAGCCACCAGGCACCCCATAAATATCAATTTTTAAATGTGCGAAGAGAAGCATAGTTTTCTAAACTATTTTAGGGTCTTTGAGCAAAGCCTTTAAAGATTGATTCCATATACAGTACCAAATTTTGAATTGCCTTGTAGGTGTCTGAGTGTCTTAGGGAATATACAGAATACAGTTTTTTGATAGCTCGTTGTCAATCCAAGGAGACTAACTGAATTTAGGTCTTGACCTGGGGTTGTCATAATCTCTGCCCACAGATGGAATGGTGGAATCGGATACACGCGGCAATCTTCGATCCCTTTCTGAAAGACAGCATGGCGACATGAAAAGTGCGTGGTCTTAAACCACAATGAGACACCACATCACATCCATTAGGATGCCTATTATCAGGAAAAGAAGAAGGAAGGAAAAAGAGAAGAGGAGGAAGGGGGCAGGAGAAAAGAAAGAAAGTGTTGGTGAGGATGTGGAACCTTTGAGCACTGCTGGTGGGAATGAAAATTGGTGCAGACGCTGGAAAACAGGATGGCGTTCCTCAAAAAATTAAAAATAGAATTACCGCGCGATCCAACAATTCCACTTCTGGGTATATGCGCAAAAGAACTGAGAGCAGGGATTCAAGCAGATGTTTGTACACCAGTGTTCACAGCGTTATTCGCAAGAGCCAAAGGGGAGAAGCAAGCCATACGCCCATCAACAGAAGAACAGACAAAACATGGTACATACACAAAATGGACTATTATTCAGCCTTTAAAAAGAAGGAAACTCTGACACCTGCTGCAACATGGATGAACCTCGAGGCCATTATGCTAAGTGAAATAAGTCAGGCACAAAAGGACACTATTGTATGATTCCACTTACATAAGGTACCCAGAGCTGTCAAATTCATAGAGACTGAAAGTAGAAGGATGGTTTCCAGGGGCTGGAGGGAGAGAGGGATGGGGAGTGTGTGTTTAATATCAATGTTATTGTTATGTTATCGTTTAATGGGTACAGAGATTCAGTTCTGCAAGATCAAAGAAGCTCTTAGAGATGGACGGTGGTGATGGCTGATCAACAGTGTGAATGTACTTGTTGCTGAGCTGTTCACTTAAAGATAGCGAAAATGATATGAGTTGTGCGGTGTGCGTCTTTTACCAGTTTTTTTTTTAAGTACCTGGTCTTTGGACTCAGACCTAAGTTCAAATCCAACATCTGGTAGGTATGTGACCTTCAACAGGTTGCTCTCTCAGTCTCCGAGACGAAATAAGAATGCTTAAGTTGGGGGCGCTTGGGTGGCTCAGTCAGTTGGGCATCCAACTTCGGCTCAGGTCATGATCTCACGGTTCAAGGATTCGAGCCCCGCGTCGGGCTCTGTGCTGATGGCTCAGAGCCTGGGGCCCGCTTCGGATTCTGTGTCTCCCTCTCTCGCTGCCCCTCCCCTGCTCACTTCTCTCTCTCTGTCTCTCAAAAATAAATAAACATTAAAAAAAAAAAAAAGAACGCTTAGCTTGGAGGGGTGTTGAGAGAATTAAAACATTAAAACATGAAGGGATCTATAGAGGGTGCTGGGGATGTGCCACCCAGGTACGCTTTTGGGGACTGCAGTGTCATGGCCCCAGTGGCTGGGGTGTTGGCGGCCAGTGGCCCAGAGCGGCAAACCTCTCAGGTGTCAGCACTGAAGGGGGCTGCCTTGCCTGGATTTGAAACCCCTGTCAGGAGACATCAATTGGTTGAGGCCAGCTTACAAGGTCCAGCCCTTTGCCGCAATCTGGGAAAACTCTGAAGGGTCATTCCAACCTTAGAGCCTCCGGCGGGTCAGCTGAGATCTTTGTGATCTCCCCTGTCCTGCTTCTCTCACATGCTCACAACCAGGAGAGACCTGCTTCTGTGGGCGGATCTGCAGCTCAGAGTCCCTTTCCAGAGAACTCTCCCCAGCTCCTGATTTCCAGAGAGCGTCCCATTGTCCTCAGAATGAAATCTGAAAAGCTGATCTTTTCCCTTCAAGGCCCTACATGGTTCACACCGGCCTGTCTCTCTTGCTGTTCTCTCTGCCTGGGGGCACGCCTCCTCTGGTAGTTGCGTACCTTGTGGGTCCCCTCTCCATTCTTCTGGAGAGGCCTGCCCTAAAATGTCCCCTACAGGGGCCCCTGGCCGGCTCAGTGGTAGGCACGTGATTCTTGAGCTTGGGCTTACAAGTTTGCGACCCACATTCAGTCTAGAGACTATCTAGAAATACAATTTTAAAGAGGAGCCTGGGTGGTTCAGTTGGTTAAGCGTCTGACTGCGGCTCGGGTCATGATCTCACGGGTCGTGAGTTCCAGCCCCGCGTCGGGCTCTCTGCTGTCAGCGCAGAGCCTGCTTGAGATCCTCTGTCTCCTCTCTCTCTCTCTCTGCCCCTCCCCCACCCACGCTCTCTTGCTCTCTCCCTCTCTCTCTCAAAAATAAATAAACCTTTTTTTTTTTAATATTAAAAAATAAAATACCCCACACACACACACCAGAATCCTGCTTTGTGTCTTTACCCTGCTCTACTGTTCCTCATAACACTTACCATCACCCGAAATGATACTATATACTCACTTGCTTGTAACCACAAGAATGTGGTTCCCCAAAGGCAGAGACTTCCTCTTCCCGGTGACCTGTGGTATTCCCAGCAACTAGAAAGCCTGACACATAAGGCACTCAAGAAACATTTGTGGAAAGAAGTCATGAATTAGAGATAATGTACCCTGAGCATGTAACTCAATGCACGGCACAAGTCAGGGGCTCAACAGACGGTAGCTATTACTTTTTTTATCATGTTTCATACCTGTCCAATTCAGATGGCGAACGTCATATGCCTCTTTATAGTGCGAGGCTCCAAATCCCTCAAGAAAGAAATACTTTCCAACTGGACTTGATTCGTTCTGAAGCCAGTGGTGAGGGAGAACTGAGAGGATTTTCGTCCAAGCTGGCCAGCTGGCTCTGCTTCCTTTGAATGGCCAAGATTCTATCGCATCATGATAGGTCTCTATTAAAATTAATTATGATCAGACTCCATCCAACGCTTCCCCGGGAGGGGAAGACAGAGGCTTCCGGCAAAAAGTCGTCCTGGCCACTCTGAGAGACAGAGGGCTTCTCGGAGGCCCTACGTGACATTTCTTCACTGTAATCACCAAATACGGCTAATATTATTCAATAATCTTCTAGAAACTATAAAAAGGGAGGTAATAGATGTGAACTCTGCCCCCAAATCATTTAAAATCCAAACTTGTCAGAGCATAAGAGAGAAGAGAGTTCCCATTATTTTTCTCCTGTTCCCTCCACCCCCAGCAAATTCCCCTTTCTCCTGAGCTCTGTTCCCTCCAGGTCTGACAGGAGCGTACAGCCTGGCATTCCTATCTGTTTGACATCCCACGTTCTTGGCTGCAAAGTGACAGTGCATTTTATGAATTATATGGCACACAGTATTTCCTGCTTTGCCATATTCGGGGAGAGGCGAATACAAATGTGCGATTTAAATGCTGTTCCCTACTCTACAGTCACCATGAAACCAGCCTTTAGAATGCGGTGTGGAACTTGCTGATAATCCTTAGCTCTCCTCCTCTTTTTGCAGATTCAACAAAACCTAAGAGAGGGAAGCCCTGTCCTCACCACGAGGAGCACACACTAAGGAAGGGGCAGGTGGCAACAGCCAGGAGGCAGGTACCGTGCTTGGGAAATTCACCTGCATTTTGTAATTTCATCCACACCACAGCACTTTGAGGTAGGTATTATTTATGTCAATTTACAGATGAGGTAAGAGGTTAGAAAGATTAAGTAATATATGTTGGGTCACCCAGGTGGCAAGTAATAAATTGAGATCTGAATTAAGCTTTCTCTGATCCCAAAGACCCTTCTAAGACTTTGCTATGTTGCCATGCACTCCTAGGCTGATTCCTTACTTCATTGGGCCCAAACGTGGGTTTCCTCCTTTAGAGTGCCCACTCCAGAGGTGCCTGGGTGGCTCAGTCGGTTAAGCGTTGGACTCTTGGTTTTGGCTCAGGTCATGATCTCACAGTTCATGGGTTCAAGCCCTGCATCAGCACAGAGCCTGCTTGGGATCCTCTCTCTCCTTCTCTCTGCCCCACCCCTCCTCTCTCTCCCTGTCTCTCTCTCAAAATAAATAAATGAATAAACTATAAAAAAAAAAACCGCCACTCTACACTGGATCCTATTTGAAAAACCAACAAACCCATAAAAAAAAAAGGTTGCACTACCAGATTAAAAATATTGGAAAGCCACGATAATTAAAACAGAATGGCAAGCGGTGTAACAGTAGAGTTCAGAAATAAACTCAGGTATATGATAAAGGGAGCATTTCAAATCATTTCAAAAGGAAGAAAAAATGAATTATTCTAAAATGGTCCTGGGAAATTGGTTAGTAAAACAATCATTAGGTGCCCAAAAAGCATCGGTGATAACCAATGTACCTGGTACAATTAGATGAGATGACGTGTGCCGTCCAGCCCTCTCAGGGACTGCTGAGAAAAGAGATTCAGAATACCTTTTTGAGTTCTGGGCTTTTTAAATCTCTGGTCTATATAGCACTCTGTTCTTAGTTCCTCACACAATCTCCAACGATACTTTGAATTTACAAAGTGTTTTCACTACCCTGTTAGTACAGAACAGGTGTTATTATTCCCGCTGTCTATATAAGGACACTGAGGCTCAGAGAGGCCAAGTTCACAGCGGGCACGGTGTGTAAAACTTCAGCACCTGGCTTCCTGATTCCCGTGTCGCGGGCGGACTATCCCCCTCTATACAAGTCTCTCCCCACCCTGCCCTCATTTTCACACGCACACGATTTAAACAGTGGAAAACAAATACCCCACATCAACGTTCACATAAGAACTATGTTAATTTCTCAGTATTCCTGTTCAGTCTTTGTCCAGAGCACACATATTTTTACCTAATTGCAATCCTAGTTTAATTATAATTTAGTGGCCCCTCTTTCCCCTTAATGTCGTACCCGAAGTCCCCAGTGCTGTTTACGGTTTTGTAGCAAATGACTGATGTTCACCTTCACTCTTACATGCTCCTCTCCTTTAAAGTCGTCCACGTAAATCTCCATCTCCAATCCAATTGCTCTTAAATGAATTTCTTTCACATGAGCGAGTGCGGGCCATTGTGTTCCTCTTTTCAGGCATCCATTTGTCTCCTTTCCCTCAATGAGGACTCCTGTTTCTTTTCCCAAGCTATGGGTAACTTCACATAGTGTGCTTGGAAGCCTCCGCTTTCAGAATCTCTCTCCTGTGGGTGTACATCCCAGAGCTCTTGCCTGGGTGGGGCGGGGGGGGGGGGGAAGCGGCAGAAGGGGGCATCTGTTGCCTGCTGGGAGTTTATGACCGCTGCATTCCTGTTAAGGATTCACTCCCCACTCCTTTTTTAACCTGTGGCTTCTCAATTTAGCTTGCTTAGGACAGTCATCACTAAAAGTATGATTCACCCCCATGGTTTCCTCCCTGGCCAGGGAGAAATTTCAAACTGAACATTTTCATCACCGTTATGTGTACAGTATGATTCATGGAGAACAGACTCTGCTTAGAGTATTAAATAAGTCATTGTTTTCAATCATCTCCACCGTGTGTTAAAAAAGAGAGACAGTTTGCATATGTAATGTTCTATTTCCCTCCATTTCAGCAGATAAAAATGGCCTCATGGAAACATACCCTGACTTGACTGGTCTCTGTTTGGAAACAAGCAGATATAGGCAGGACATGGAAATACAAGGAGAGACATGGAAAAGATACATTTTTGGTCAGTGTCTGTCCTAAGTGCTCCATAAGGTCAAGTTCAATCTACTTAAAATAAAAGTGTTACGAGACCTTAAGAAGGCAGTGCCCTTGTTGGGATGAGTACCGAGTGTTGTATGTAAGCCAATTTGACAATAAATTATATTAAAAAAAAGAAGAAGAAGAAGAAGGCAGCGCCCAAGAAGGTTGTCCATAAACACCTACCGGGGGCACCTGGGGGGCTCTGTTGATTAAGCATCTGATTCTCGGTTTCAGCTCAGGTTTGATCTCACAGTTCATGAGTTCGAGCCCCAAGTTGGGCTCCATGCTGACAGTGCAAAGCCTGCTTGGGATTCTCTCTCTCCCTCTCTCTCTGCCCCACCCCTGGTTGTGCTCTCAGTCTGTCTGTCTGTCTCTCTCTCTCTCTCTCTCTCTCTCTCTCCCCCTCTCTCTCTCTTAAAATAAACAAACTTTTTTAAAAAATTTAAAAATAAAAAAGTAAATAAACACCTTCTGAATGTCTACACACAACTCTATTGGCTCTCGGAAGGAAGTTCACTGTCCCCACTCTCAAGAAATTGATTCTCTACACTGAGTTGTCTGGCTGACAAACACACTGGGAAACTGCCAAAAGAGGGTGATATAATAAGAGGGCTGTAAAGTTTTTGCAAAAGGCTGGTTTTGATCAGGCTTCTAACCGTGAAGTGCTTTTACTTAATTAAAATGCAGATAATAAAGCTACAGAATAATAGTAACGGCAATAATAATAACAGAGAGATGCTATTATAATTCGGTTTTGCTTTCAGAAAATGTTTTGCTTGCAAAAGATTTGTGCAAGAGGAAGAATAAGAATGAGTTTGTTTCTAAGAACAAATGCAACTATTTTCTCTGCTGGCCATTAAGGAAACTTTCCTGGGGAAGGAAAAGTCCTAATTCCATTTTGGGAGGAAATTAGGGGAATTTATGATTTAGTACGTCCCAGATTGATTGTAACTTTTCATGACTGGGCTAAGATGGGCTCGGAATGGCCAAACACGTTTGGATGTTATGTTTCAGTGAGGCCCGGACATTGCCAACAGTTGATAGTTACGGTAGCTGTGATTCAGTTGGGGGAACAGCAGCCTCGACCTGAGAAAAATGTAGTGCTATAGTAACAAGTCAAATTGCTGGCATTGTCAGTAGCTGTGATTTCACTTCATCGATTGTCTCCTGTGAAACATGAGGCTCTTTATTTGAATCATTTGTATAGGTGTCATATTGGGTTAATTGCAAAGCAATTGGATTTAATAATAATATAACGGTGTATCCATGTACATCGATTGCTAGAATTGTGAGATGTGAACTGCACTTGATCGTGAGGTTGTGCTTCCAGTGCTATGATGAGCAAGTCCCAGGCTAATCGTGTAAATGTAAGCTGCCCAGGGTGAGCTGTAACATATATGCCAGTCGAGCTTGTAATTGCAAATACTTTACAGGGCTGGAACATGATTGGATGCCCTTGAACTTGAATTGTTTTAAAAAGCACAGCTTTATGTTGAGTTAACAGCGAGCCGTTAAGATCAGTACCAATGTAAACACAGAGAATGAAGGCTTTCTGTTGGCCACGCTTTCCTGCAGATTTTCATAGTTGCTGAAATTATTTTGCTCTTAGCTAAGCTGTTTTGTCTTTGTTGGTCCTTTCAGTAAGGAATGCAAGAAAGATGGTTCTCAAAGTGAACAGAAACTCCCAAAAAAAGCAAGGACACATACAAAATAAAGCAACAACCAAGTCCATTATTTCACAACAACTAAGGAAACAACACAGTCATATATTTGCATAATTATTTTCACATTTAAAACTCGTGGATATTTTTCAGTTCTCCAGTTGAAGAATGTTCCTTTCCAAGAGGGAGGAAGCAGGGGAAAAAATAGACTTTCTGGGAAATTTTCACATCCATATGATGAAGAAAAACTAAAGAAAAAATTCAAGTCAAATCTGAGTAGGAAAATTTCAGAGGTGTCAGAGAAAGAAGAAAAAGGAGGATGAGGAGGTGTTATCAAATGAGAAGGTTAACTCAGTACATATAGTCTGGTATGCTATAGACACTCAATAAACGTCTCTGAATCAATAACTCGATTAACCAAGCTTAAAAAAAGTTGTGAAGTTGGTAATGCATCAAAACGTATTGCCCGGATTGCAGTCTTTCATGCAGCTAAAAAGGAATAACAAACGTTCTTTATTAGGCCTTTATGAGGCGATTCTTTTTTAGGCTATGTCAATTTACCTTAACATGTCTTCATGTTAGATTTACATTGTCCACCATTTTCTCCAGCGTCATTGCTATAACATCTTCTTAATATCATTTGACTCCCTGGTCAAATTGGAGAGGTCACTGGGAGAATCACTGACTTCTAGAATTCAACCAGACCCCGCAAGTAAAATCATCCACCTACCCGCAAATTCTTCCCGTTTCCCGACCATCTGGAGAAGCTGACTGTCTCGCCAATTCGAAGACAACTTTGGAGGGTACTAAATCCAAAACAAAACTAGATACATTGAATGAGCATATTTATCTATTAACATATTAGCTATGTTTATTAGTCCCCTACAGGGTGATCTCTTCATGAGCACAGAGCCATGCTACAAGCTGGTTTTTAACTGTCTTCCAGAAACGTCCGAATGAACGCGCTAAAGACTGAGCTGCAGGTGCTGTCTACACACTAATGAGTTCCATGACCACGTGCTCCGAGCTGCTCTGGGGCGCAGATGACAGCTGAATCAACTGAAAGGAACTGCGGTAAAAGGGGACAAGAAAGGAAGCTACCTTTATTTTGCACGGATCTTTATTCTAATTGAGTGTGGATGTAGTGATAATCTTGCAGACTTAGAAGGAATGCAGGAACCTAGGAAATTGTAAATGGGAGGCCCAAGTGAGATGAGACACTACCAAGGGGAAAACTTTATTCATTTATTTATTTTGTTTGACGTTTATTTTTATTTTTGAGAGACAGCACGAGCCGAGGAGGTCCAGAGAGACAAGGGGACAGAGGATCTGGCGGGCTCCAGGCTGACAGCAGAGACCCCGATGCGGGGCTCAAATTCATGAACTGTGAGAGCGTGACCCGAGCCGAAGTCGGATGCTCAACCGACCGAGCCACCCAGGCGCCCCAAAAACTTCATATTTCTGACAAAAGGTGAGTGCACGGCATTTCCCAATGTGATGAGGCAACAGGAAGCAGAACCTCCACTGTGCCTACAGTCCTGTCTCCTGGGCCTTTTGATTTCACCACATAGATGCCAGACACTGGATTTTCTTAATTACGACAAGACTCCTATTAAGTAAAAAGAAAAGAGGCTTGAGTAAGAATCAGCCAAAGAAGGAAAACAACATGAAAACAATGAATCTTGGGGCTCCTGAGTGGCTCAGTCAGTTGAGAATCCGACTTCAGCTCAGGTCATGATCTCACGGTTTGTGAATTCGAGCCCCACGTTGGGCTCTGTGCTGACGGCTCAGAGCCTGAGCCTGCTTTGGATTCTGTGTCTCCTTCTCTCTCTGCTCCTCCCCCACTACACCTCTGTCTCTCTCTCTCTCTCTCTCTCTCTCTGTCAAAAATAAACATTTAAAAAAAATTTTTGACTAACAATGAATCTTGCCTGACTATTCAATTTTTTATGGAGTTGCTCATGAAGACTCCTGTTGTATAAAAAGTACAGCAATTTTTTAAAAATTTTGTTTAATGTTTACTTATTTTTGAGAGAGAGAGAGAGAGAGGCAGACCATGGGCAGGGGAGGGGCAGAGAGAGAGAGACTCGGAATCCGAAGCAGGCTCCAGGCCCTGAGCTGTCAGCACAGAGCCTGACGTGGGGATCAAACCCACGAAGTGTGAGATCATGGCCTGAGCCGAATTCAGACGCTTAAATGACGGAGCCACCCAGGCACCCCAAAAGTATAGCAATTTCTAACTGTTAGGATGACCCTTGGACCCAAGACCCAAGAAAAGGAAAAACCATGAAATGCTTTTCTTATCCTAGGAGATTCTTCCTCTGAATGAACTAACGTTAGTTACATTTTACGTATTCTATGGGCACTTTTTTCTTTGTTCATAAGCGTTTTATTCGTAGCCTGGAAAACACAAAAATTAAAAATCCTATTTGCTTTTGGCTCTATCTACTCTGAGTCCTGTCCTCCCTTTTCTACCTTATTTCTAAGGCCTCTCCATTATAACAGCAAAGAAAACCCAGAAGCCTACGGTGTCTGAGCAAAATCTCACCAAAATGCTCCACCCTCCAACACCTGTGCCCTGTGCCCCACGGGCAAATACCCACTAAAAAATGGGGCTGGGAAGGGAGACCAGAGAGGGGGGAGGAGAAGGAGGGGGAGGACAACTGGGTTGAAAAATGTAACCTGGTAGCATTCTGTGGGAAACCTGTGCTCACGATCTATTTCTCTTCAGCTTGAGTTTCTACCTTATGAAAGATTTGCAATCTTTCATAGACAGGAAAGATTTATCCTGTCACAGAACAAATGGAACCATGACTATTGTTTCACAATCTATGAGGCCAATTGCACGGACTGATTGCATGTTTCTTCTTCTATCACATTTCCAACAGTTGCAAATATTTCTCCCGCTGGGAAGTCAGGATGTCACCTTGGTTTACTATGGGAGGCGGGCATTAGAACTGGAAAGACGGCCAGTGATTGGCTCTCGGGGGCCGAGCACACTTGGGGATCCACCCACCCCCATCCTGTGCTCCGATTACGCCCTGATCACTGGACTCAGTGCTTCACCAACACCTATTTCGTTTCCAGGCACTTGTTCATGTCCACACCGACCATATTACAGTCCCCAAAGCAGGGCCCCTGCTCTAGCGTTTATGGCCATACTTGCCGGACTATCATTATATTTGAAATCAAACTGTCTCAGAAGATGGAGAATACGAGGTGGTCGTATTCACTGTATTTTTTCCTGTCCGTTTATCTATTACAATCTATCCCATTTTTTTAGGAACTTCTCTAAATGCTCCCCCTTCAAGAAAACTCTTAACTATTCCACTGTATGACTCTCTTTCTGAACTAATAGTTTGAAAAATGTTGTCTTATATTAATTATGTTGATTTACATCTATTGAACGTAGTATTACAATGTTATATTATAATCTCATCCATGCTATTGTTTTTTTACCATGTGAAATAAACCTGTTACTTTCATAAAAATGTAGGGGTGCCTGGGTGGCTCAGTCAGTTAAGTGTCTGACTTCATCTCAGGTTGTGATCTCATGGTTCATGAGTTCGAGCCCTGCATCAGGCTCTGAGCTGTCAGCCTGCTTCAGATACCGTGTCTCCCTCTCTCTCTCTCTGGCCCTCTCCCGCTGATGCTCTGTCTTTCTCTCTCTCTCAAAAATAAATAAACGTTAAATTTTTTTAAAAAAAAAATGCAGAAGAGGGAGTTTTTTCTTGTCAAGTATACTACGTGTATGACACATATATATTGGAGTTTATTGACTACATATATATGTTGGGAGTTTTTAGCTTCCTAAGGCTGTTTGTGTTTAAAAACTACTTTGCCTGCACCCTCGGCCCTCTAAAAGAGATACATATATAATCCATTTATTTAAGCAATTATAGATGAAGGCACTAACTGGGGATCATCTAACCAAAGATCCTTCGTGACAAGCCTTAAAACTCTCATGCCAAGATAGGAACAGCAGTAGGGAACCTATTCCTATGGGCTGTGCCAGTCTAGAGACACAATGATATCACCTCATAATTATGCCTTGTATTTTCTTGTTTCCTTATTTACTGTCTCTGAGTTTTTAAATAAAATGTTAGAACTATTGGAGTCTGAAGGGCTCAGATATCTGCCTCTCTCCCACTACCAATACTACTTAGAATGTCTACTGACATTTTCTGTACCTGGTCATCCGCTCTTTGCTTGAACAAACGCAGTGGACATAACATTTCTAATATTGACGTTCACATTATCAGGAAGCTCATTCTTATAGTGACCTGAAATTTGATTCATTACCTCTAACTTCTCAACTTTGGTCCTAGATACGTTCTCTGAAGGAATAAAGATCAATCTACCCACTTTTCCCAGGAAGCCCTCTTTTTGCGTGCAATGTTTCAGCTTGTTCCGCGTGAGTGTTCTCTTCTCCAAATCAAGTCTACTCCATTCTTCCCGTGGTCCTTCTAGGCGTTTCAGCTTCCTTCTTCTTCATTCACTGATTCGCTTTTACTGAAGATCTACTCAGTTTAAAGTGTTGTGCTGCCTACGGTCTGTATAATGATGGGCAAAAGCGGACAATGTTCTGGTTCTCCTGGAACTCAGAGTCAAGGCAGAGAAGACAGACATTCATCATCCAGTCACACTAATGGATTGATGATTAAAAGCTCAGCTAAGTGCTCTGAAAGGAAAGAGTGGCATTCTGTACAAGCAGATGATGGCAGAACCTGATCTGGTCAGGGATCCAGGGAAGGTTTCCCCAAGAAAGTGGTGATTGAGCTGAGGCTTCAACAAACAGTGGAATAAAGGGTGAAGAGAAGGACAGACAAAAGAAGAGACAGAGGGATCGGCATGTTCGGGGATCCCGAAAGAGAGAGTACATGGTCAAAGAAGGAAAGAATAGTATCGTAGAGTACAGAGAATGAGGGATAAAGAGGTAACTGTTAAAACTGGGGGGTCCAGGACAGAGAGCATCACCAGGAGTCTTGCAGGCCTGGTAAAGGTTTGGGATTTCATCCTCAAAACAATAGGAAGCCACTGAAGGGTGTGGTGAATTGTGGCAAGTGCCCGGTCACCAAATATTCTGGCTTTACTTCCTGAAGTGTTCCGTCCTGTGGGAAGACCGTGCATCCCTCCCTACTGAACTCAGGGGAGACTTTGTGTCCTGCTTTGGCCAATGAAATGCGGGCAGAAGTGGTGTGTGTCCCTTCTAGGCAGAAGCTTTAAGAGCCAGCATGTGGATCACACTTTCTCTTCAGTCATGTCATTGCTACCATGACCAGCAATGTTCCATACAGAGGCTGCTCCATCAGTGTGAATTCCAAAGTGAAATTTTCGTGGAGCAAAGCCACAGACGTGCTGTGAATGAGCAGTAACCTGCTGTTGGTGAAAGCTAATGAGATTCCTGGGACTGTTTGTTACGACAGTATGCCCTAACTCATTCTGACAGATACAAAGGATTTTACGGGGCATGACCAAATTTGTGTTTTGAAAAGATGAGTAACTACTGTTAAGAAACCAGACTGGAAGGAAACCAAAGTAGATTCTGGAAAACAAGTTAAGTCATTATTACATTGATCCAAGTAAAGGATGATAATAAAGTGGACATTGGTGAACACAGAAATACAAAGATGTAGGTATAGCCAAAGTTATTTAGGAGATAAAATTTTCAGAGCTTAGTGATAGGTTTGGATCCTTGGTGGGAGAGGGGCACGGAGAAACAGAGGTATCAGAGATGATGTCTCAATTTCTGGCTAGGTTTCAGATCGACACGGATGGCTCATAAAGAAATGGGTAAAAGAAGAGGAGAACAATACTTAAAAGATCATGAGGTTAGTTTAGAACACACTGAACCTGAGGCGCCTGAGTGGCTCAGTGGGTTAAGCGTCCAACTCCGGCTCAGGTCACGATCTCGCAGTTCGTGAGTTCGAGCCCCGCATCGGGCTCTGTGCTGACAGCTCGGAGCCAGGAGCCTGCTTCAGATTCTATGTCTCCCTCTCTCTCTGCCCCTCCCCTGCTGGCACTCTGTCTCTCCCATTGTCTCAGAAATAAATAGACATTAAAACACACACACACACACACACACACACACACACACACACTGAACCTGAAGTACCTTTGAGGCAGACAAGTGTTCAGTGGGCTACTGGCCACAGGTCTAGAACCCAAAGGTCAGGTTAAAGAGACAAACTTAGGAATCACTGTATATGGATGGTAACCATGAGCAGCAGTGAGTTTGCTAGGTACAGAGTAAATAGTAAAAAAGATTTAGATAGATAGATAGATAGATGATAGATAGATAGACTGATTTTAGGATTCAATGTTTGACTTTTTTTTTAAGTTTATTTATTTATTTTGAGAGAGACAGAAAGTAGGGAAAGGGCAGAGATAGAGGGAGATAGAGAATCCCAAGCAGGCTCTGCACTGTCAGCACAGAGCCTGAATCGGAGCTCGAGCCCACAAACTACGAGATCATGACCTGAGCCAAAATCAAGACTCGGACGCTTAACCAACTGAGCCACCCAGATGTCCCTAACTTCATTTTATTATCATTATTATTTTAAGTAGCCTCCACACCCAGCATGGAGCCCAATGTGGGTTGAATTCATGACATTGAGATCAAGAGTCAGATGCTTAACTGACTGAGTCGCCCAGGTACCCCTAAGATTAAATGGTTAGAAGCTCCAAAATTTAATATCTGGGGACAAACTTACCCTTATCAAGAAGAATTGGCCAGAGAGGAGGAAGGAGAATCAGGAGAATATGATGTCTCCAAAGCCATAAGAAAAGACTTTTTCGAAAAAGATGAAGTGATTAAGTGTCCAGGCTGCTCAGAACTCAAGAAAACCACCATTGGATTGGGACTCCTGGGTGGCTCGCTGGGTTAAGCCACTGACTTCAGCTCAGGTCATGATCTCATAGTTTATGGGTTCGAGCCCCACGTCAGGCTCTGTGCTGACAGCTCAGAGCCTGGAGCCTGCTTTGGGTTCTGTGTCTCCCTCTCTCCCTCTGTCCCTCCCCTGCTCACACTATCTCTATCTCTCTCTCAAAAATAAATAAACATCAAAACAAATTAAAAAGAAAAGAAAAAGAAAAGGAAAAGAAAAGAAAAGAAAAGAGAAAAGGAAAGAAAAGAAAATCACCATTGGGTTTAGCAACATAAAGGTCACCAGAGGCCTTTGCCAAAGCTAGTTATTACCAGAACGATGAGGCAGAAGTCTGGCTGGTGTGGGGCCACACACAGCTCTCCGTGTCCCTGCTGGCTATAGCACAAGGACAAGAGTGAAGCAAAGTCTGGGTGCTGCCGGAAGACACGTGCACAAGAGGACCAAGCTCTTATTTGCGAGTCCTTCTGCCAGGAGCTCACCGACAGTCACGAACACGCTCCCTGTGTACACACGGTAACACGTCCTGCCCACTGTCTCCACCCTCTGCAGAAGTTACGCAAAAAATTATAGCTCTGAACCATAATAAAACCATTATTTAACATCACTTTGTGGGTATTTAGGAAAACAGAATTAACTACAGATGCCTCAATATTCAGTTATAAAACTAAACAGACTCTCAAAAAGTTTAGGCACATTAATTTAATCTAATTAAGAGAAAGTACCAAAAACCACAGTCAAAACGCACGTGCGCGCGCACACACACACACACACACACACACACCTTTCTATTGATAGTGTATATATCTATATTTATGTATATTCTTACTTTTAAATTAGAGTGGGTTTTGGGGGGTTAGGGGAAGGTAGGAATGAAGAAAATTCTCCCTTATTTTTCTTCATTTCTGGTTCCGACTGCTCTTACAAATACTTTGACTATGTATCTCTAGCTTATTCACTTATAAAATAATCTGATTCTTCTGCCTTTTCACAAAATTCTTTGTTGTACGAATCCCTCTTTTGAATTGTTCCAGACCTGGCCTTTTCTTACCCACCCACTTCTTTGCCCCTCTCCAATCTATTTTGCATGAGCACCTGCCTGACAGAATCCTATTTCTAAAGTCCTAGTTTAATTATTTCTTTGCCCTTTCAAGAACTTACAATGGCTCCCTATTTCCCATCACATGAAATGCAGAGTTGTCTACTTAGAACACAAGACTCTCCACAATCTCTCCCTATTTGACTCATTCCAGTGTTCTAACTACTGCCCGAAGTACGACTCCTGCTCGCCTTAAGGCCATGTCAGAACTGGCTCCCACACTCCTATTTGCCCTTCCTCTATGCTTTGGTATCCACTTCTCTGATATGCCCTCTGCGACTCTCTTCACATAACCAAATCTCACCCATTTTTCAAGGCCCTGTAGGAAAAATCTACATGCAGAAATTACTTACCTTCTATAAGAAATTTGCCAATAAAAAAACTAATTCTCTGGGGTGCTTGGGAGGTTTAATCAGTTGAGCATCGGACTCTTGGTTTTGGCTCAGGTCATGATCCCAGGGTCATGGGATGGAGCCCTGTGTCAGGCTCCACACTGAGAGTGGAACCTGCTTGAGATTCTCTCTCTCTCTCTCTCTCTGCCCCTATCCCCTGCTCGAGTGCACTCTTTCTCTTAAAAAAAAAAAAATACTAATTCTCTGGAGATTTTACTATACCACTCTCTTTTTTTTTTAACGAAAAAAAAAATTTTTTAAGTTTATTTTGGGAGAGACAGAGACAGCACAAGTGGGGGAGGGGCAGAGGGAGAGGGAGACAGAGGATCCCAAGCAGGCTCTGCACCATCAGCGCAGAGGGGCCTGACGGGGGGACTGGAACGGAGGGAACCACGAGATCGTGACCTGAGCTGAAACCAAGAGTCTGACACTTAACCAACTGAGCCACCCAGGTACTCCTATGCCACACTCTTTACACGAATCATCTCCTCGAATGCTCAGCGTAGCCCCCGGAGGTAGGCAATAGCTTGAATGTGATCCAAGGAAGGATTAAGTCCGCCTATGGAAAGAACCCAGCACAGTGCCTACCCATAATAAGGATTCAATAAACGCCGACGGTCATTATGCCAGCTACAGAGATGTTGTAACCCTCCCAGGTCACATGGCAGCAAGTGGAAAGAGCGAAAATTCAGACTCCTGCTTCGGAGCCCACCCTCTTACCTCGCGAAGAGCCCAATGCTCTGTCACGTCGCCAAGCTTCTCAACTATGACAGTCAGCTATGATTTCTGCTATCTGACTTCCTTAGCAGCTGGAGTGTCTGTACTCCTCTGGTTTACACTTGATGGCTATCTTAGTCAGACTCACTTTTTCTTCAGTGTCTGTCTCATCTCAAGCTGCCCAAGAGTGAAGACTACGGGTGTGCTGATAAATGTTTAACAACCGGCTCTCAAGGAGGAGAGGGAGCTGGTTCATAGTGTCCATCCACAGTGTTTGCTGCCTTCAGAGGTATAAACACTCCTACGATGATCTCTTTCGAGATACCAAAGCAAAGTCAACCAACCCGTAAAATTCCTAAAATTTTAACAATCGGTCTTGCGAGTCGGTGCAAGCTGGCTACAGTACAGGCCTGGTACCAAGAACTAGATGTTACGCTGGATTCTCTTGTCTTTGCTAGTGCCAAGCTTATTACCGAGCAAATAGGATACATGACCACATATCGGGAACTTCTGGTTCAAGGTTGCAAGTTACACGTAAACATTTACTTAGCCTACTTCCCCAAATCCCATTGAAATGATGATACACAAAAACTAATGCTCCCATAATAATGCTTAAACAAGAAAGGGTGCCAACAGCCAATTAGAAAACTTTACAAATTCATTAAAGACAAGAAAGCAGATGGGCCCCCATTGATGGATAAGCCAAAGGAAACCAGATTGAAACCAGCACCAGTGACGGCCGCCGTGGAAATGGCAGCCATTCCTCCCAGGGAGACCCTCAGCAGGTATGGAGAGCTTACACGGACAGTGGAGCGAATAATCAGGGTAATTAATTAAAGGCTAAAAATTAGCTGGGCCAGTTTGTGCCCTCCCTGTCCTATGTGCTTTGAGCATTGTGTCCCCGGCTACAGGTCTCAGAATTGCTTTCCAAACCAAATGCAACAGTTCTCTGGGAAGGAACCCCGGTGTGGATATTGGAGGCTGGAGAAAGAGAGAAGAGACTATACTCTCTGGACTTTTAACTGGACCCAGAGGGGGAAAGTGGGTATAACTCCGGCAGCCCCACTAAAGTCAAATCTGTCCCCCACCTCAGGTACTCAGTATCTGTTCAGCGGATGAATGAACGAATCCTATAGCTTGTAGACAGATGAATGACTCCTTAGGCAACCCAACAGCCTAAGTAAATGCATACAAATTCTGGATTTAAAACCAATAAAAACGGGTTTTAGCAGCCAAGTTGAAGAAGAGGGGGAATCTCCAAGGAACACAAATGAAGAGAAACATGGAAGGCAAGGTGTTCTGCTCTGGGTGACCACGTGATACAGTTCTAGCCAACAGGATGTAAGCAGGAGCAGGCAAGGGATTTCTGGGAAAGCTTGTTTTTCCTGATCTATAGATCATCCCTTCCTCCTTGTTTCTTCTCCCTTTTCCTCCCAGGACCATGGCTGTGAGGCTGGAAATGGAGGAGCCCACTTGCCACCAAGAGATAAGCAGAAGCATAAAAGCCACTCCTTGAGGGTGGAGGGACCCGAAGAAACAGGGAGCTTGAGGAAGAAGACCCGGCTGAAAGTATTTCTTCCCTTCTCTAACTATTTCCAGCCTTCCTGCTATGTTAGAAAAACAAAACTCTCCCCACTTAGGCTGCTGTAGCAGGGTTTGGTTGCATCCATAAATGACAAATTGTATGTCTGGAAACTTGAATGGAAGAAAAACACCCGTGAAAAATGGAAATTCTAGGCCTGAGATAAGTGTGTACAGGGGGTCTGAATGTATACTCCTTGCTTGACCCAGGAATCCTAAATTGAGAAATTAAGTTAAATAAAAAATTAAATTAGGGTGGGGCACTTGGGTGGCTCAGTTAAGTGTCGAACTTCGGCTCAGGTCACGCTCTCACAGTTTGAAGGTTCGAACCCCACATCAGGCTCTGTGCTGACAGCTCGGAGCCTGGAGCCTGCTTCAGATTCTGTGTCTCCGTCTCTCTCTGCTCCTCCCCCACTCGCACTCTGTCTCTCTCTCTCTCTCTCTCAAAAATGAGTAAACAGTAAAAAAAAAAAAAAGGAAGACAGATTTGAGGAAATTTCTCAGAATGTAGGACAGAGAGACTATGAAGTTATATCTAAGAGCCACTGAAAACAGATCAAGAGGCTTCATATATACCAAATAGAAATGCCAGACAGAACAAAGGGCAGAAGAAGGGGAGAAGAGATGATATTTAAGAAAAGAACACCTGTGGGGCGCCTGGGTGGCTCAGTCGGTTGAGCGTCCGACTTCAGCTCAGGTCACAATCTCGCGGTCCGTGAGTTCGAGCCCGGCGTCGGGCTCTGGGCTGATGGCTCAGAGCCTGGAGCCTGCTTCCGATTCTGTGTCTCCCTCTCTCTCTGCCCCTCCCCCATTCATGCTCTGTCTCTCTCTGTCTCAAAAATAAATAAAACATTAAAAAAAATTTTTTTAAAAAAAGAAAATAACACCTGAGAATTTGCCAGAACTAAGTAAAACATAAATGAGTCTTCAAATTTCAGAAACATACAAACACCTTACCACTACAATTTTTTAAATTCACAATTTAATACACATGGTGAAATTTCAGAATGTCGATAAGAAAAAAAAATCATTAAAAAGCAAACGCTCTCATTATTCGATTAGAACATCATGCAATTTGTCATCAGTCACCATAGATCTCTGTGGGAACTGAACTGCATCCTGCTGCTGCACAGGGACAATAATTCTCATCCTAAAATTCTATACCCAGCTAAACTTTTATTCCAGGCTGACAGTGAAATAGACATTTCAAACCAAGAAAGTTTGAGACTTTATCTCACAATCACCACAAAAGAAAGACTCTTTTTTTAAAAAAGATCTACTATAGGGTTTACTTCAGTAACAAAAACAATTGAATCCGGAAGGAAGAAGTCAAGGACCAAACTTAAGGGTGAATTAAAAAACTGGTAAACATATTGTCAAAATTAAATAATGATTCACTCTAAATAAAAAATACTGATGATCAGTTTGAGAGAATTTTAATAATAAAGTAACACTGGTGGGGCGCCTGGGTGGCTCAGTCAATTAAGCACCCGATGCTTGGTTTCAGTTCAGATCATCATCTTGCAGTTTGTGAGATCGAGTCCCATGTTGGGGTCTACACTGTCAGTGTGGAGTCTGCTTGGGATTCTCTCTGTGTGTCCCTTCTCTGCTCGCACACGTGAGCACTCTCTCTCCATCAAAATAGATAAGTAAACATTAAAAAAAAAAAAAAAAAGAACTTGATGATCCAATAAAAAGCAGGAAAGGAGGGAGGGGATGGGGGTGAAAAAAACCCAGAAATACAACTTTAAATAAATTCTAAACAGAAAATCGAAAAACATAATGTTGAGTAAACATACATACATTATATAAGTGTAAATAGATATTTTAAAACAAAAACATGGATCAATATAAAATATTGTTAATGGACAGATATATGCACAAAAATATAAAAACAAGGATAGGAAAGATGGTCACCAATTTCAGAATAATGGCTACCTCCAGAAGGGATGGAGATTGGAACTGAAAACAAGTATAAAGGGACTTCAATATATCTTCCTGTGTTTTTTTTTTCCTGTACTGTGAAAGAAACCAAAAATAAAAAAAAGAAAGAAAGAAAAAAGGGAAGGGAAGGAGGGAAGGAAGAAAAAGGAAGAAAAGGAAGGAAGGAGCTATTCAATGCAAGAGTAATTCTACACAAGCAGTACAAGAAAGTGTCCCCTTGGGGAGCTTGGCTGGCTAAGTCAGAAGAGCATGTAACTCTTGATATCAGGGTCTTGAGTTCGAGCCCCACACTGGGTGTAGAGATTACTTAAATAAATATAAAACTTTAAAAAAATATATTGCCCCCTCAACAAATTAAGAAGTACGGAGAAACAGATATGGCACGAATGAGCAGGAAATAAGACCTGTGAAGGATGATTTGATAACAGTGTGTCCTCAGTTACTATTATCGGTGTTAACATTCTACCTGCAGAAATCTGCTGGGAGACAAAATGGGTTTAACTTGTGCGGGGAAAAGACTGATAGGAGGTGAAGGAAGGGTCACGTGACTCTAAGAATTTTTTTAAATATTTGATAGAGGTGAGTAGGCATATTTTGGAAGATCCTGTTTCCTCACAATATTTACAAATAAGGATAATCTGACCAATAAAATCTCTTTCCGAAGGCAAAACGGTCCACTATGCGACTAGTTCTCCAACATGCTGGTATGCAAACATCCGGGTGAAAACCTGCAAGGAGTAAAAAGCCCCTTGGGACGTTTCCAATTCAAGAAGTCTCAAGTTCAGAAGGCTCCTCCACTCATTGCCCTTTGCCTTAACTCGGGGTGGGGGGCTCAGAGAAAGGAGGAGAAGGGGGATATGAGATGCAAACCTGCGTAAACCCCCCATTTACTTTACACACACGTTCCCTGTTTCTCGGGAAGGTGAAGAATCGGTTGCAAAGAGAGCTGGAATCAATTTCAGCTTTCTACCTTTCCTCTCCCCACAGTTTTCCAGAGAGTTGGCCACCCTCGCCTAGGCCAGACAACAAGGGAAAGTGGGATATAATTCTCTCTCTCTCTCAATGCAGGCTGGCCACGGGGACAGTATCAGCAGGAAAAGTTGCTCACAGGCTGTGTTGTTAGGTTTGTGGCGACTAAAATACAGCCCCTGCTCTCCTGTCCCTTTTCAGAGATGACAAAGATTTTCACCCAGACACTAAGACCACCGGACATGACATCTTGGGACAGTCCAGCGCCGACCCTGGGAGGGTCCCGTGAATCCTTTGAGACCACCAGACATCACGACCTCTGCCACTCCGGTCAAAAGAGGGATTCTGAAATGTCACTTCCCCCCAGTTCTCTTTTTTTGTTGAGGTGTATTTTACGTATTACAAAACATGCATGTTTCGCATATACAATTCTAAATATACAATTATAATTATACAAACATAAATATACAATTTTAGATATACAAAATACACAAATCATGTTGGTGGAACTATACATCCATCCCAGTCATGGTTCAATATAAAGTGGCCCTTTAAGGAAATTTATTATCTGAATAGATCCGATGGCAGTGAAACATGATAGCTTTTATTTCCAAATATCTTGCATTTGCAATCTTAGAACTAGCATCCGAGACGTGAAGATAATGAGATACAGGGTAGTAAATAGTATATTTTACCCCATCTATAAGAATAGTTCCACTTTCCATAGTCATTTAGATAAGAAACAGAAAATGCTATAAATCACTGTAAAGTGATTTGTACTTTAAAGCACAAATCTTAACAATTTGTATGCTGAAAAGTGATTAATCATACTTTATTTTCTTTTCAAATTTTCTTATACTGCCTCATGAATAAGCCAATACACCTTATCTTCTGTCCTATCTGAAAAATCTGGATGAACAGCCCAGGCCGAATTCCATTGTAGCAACAGGGGTACAGAGCTACAAATAATTCTCTTGAAGTCAAAGGAAAATAACAACAAATACAGGAACACCTTCCTCTGAAGTTCCTTTATTTTGGTTTAAACCTCTCTTAACAGGCTCTTTTCAAGTCTTTGGAGCATTATTAAACGATCCTACTATTGATTTTCCGCGCTCAGTACTGGTGAAATGGAGTGATTTGAGGACTAATGACTGAAGTCCACTCACTGTCTAAAGGACAGGTACAAAGGCAGACGTACTTGGAACTCATTCCTCCAACCATCCTCGTAACTTAGACTTCAGCGCCTGGAAATAGGACAGGTGGGAAATAGGACACGGAACTCAACTCATCTCTCTCACTTAAATATAGCACTTCTATTTCTGTGACTTATCTTGGGAAATTTCATAAGTATTGGTATATTTTGCTATTCAGCATGGAGCCGTATGCTTCACTTCTACCTTTGAAATCCAAATTTCCAAGTAATCGCTTTTAGGAGAGCATTCCTCTATTTTCAGCTTCATTCTCCATGGGCCATTTATTTGTGATGCTGAGCCATTGAGTAACTAGAGGTTACAGAAAGAATTTGTCATGCCAGATTCCATCTTAAAAAGAAAAGCTTTTAAGACAAACAAACCAATTTTTTAAATGAGTAAAAGAAATGAATAGGCATTTCACGTAAGGGGGAGGGGAAGAATGGTCTCATAAGTTCAACCTCATAAATAATCAGGAAAATGCGCATTAAAACCACAATAAGACACCATTTCACACCCCATCAGATTAGCAAAAATTTGTAGTCTTACAATACCAAGTGTTGATGAGAATGTAAAAGTACAGAGATGCTCATACAAATTGGTAAGGGGGGGAGGTGTCTTTAGGGGTGGTATGTCAGGATGTCTACAACTTTAAATTTTTTTTTTTAACGTTTATTTATTTTTGAGACAGAGAGAGACAGAGCATGAATGGGGGAGGGTCAGAGAGAGGGAGACACAGAATCCGAAACAGGCTCCAGGCTCTGAGCTGTCAGCACAGGGGCCCGATGCGGTGCTCGAACTCACGGACCGCGAGATCGTGACCTGAGCCGAAGTCGGCGCTCAGCCAACTGAGCCACCCAGGCACCCCTGGGATGTCTACAACTTTAAAATGGTTCAGCAAAAAAAAAAAAAAAAAAAAAAAATGGGAAGGAGAAAAGAAAAAGCAAATATGATAAAATGTGTTTTCGAAAGTAGGGGGCAGGCTCTATCTAGGGGCAGAGGCTGCAAATTTGAATCATAGTTCTGATACTCATTAATGGTAATCTGGCTAATTTATTTAAGCTCTCTTTATGTCAGTTTCACTATCTGTGAAATGGTGTACATGACAGAACTGTGATAAATGCGGTAATTTACATCAAGTACTTAAAGTAGCCTCTGCCTCATCACAAGCCTTCAATCAATGTTAGTTATTACCTCAATTGGCTCCATTTTGCAGATGATGTAAGTTGAGACTCGGAAGCGTGATGTAACTTGTCCGGTCACATCGCTGGTTATTGGTGGCTGAGGCTAGAGAAGCTGGGGCTGCAGGGAAGCTCTCCCACTAATCAGCAGAGACAGCCACACAGCAGCCCCAGAACAGCAAACACTGGAAACAACACAAATGCCCATCCGTTGTAGAACGGACCACTGAATATTGTTACATTTCCATACCAGGATGCCGTACAGCCAGGGAAAGGAACAAGACAGATTCACATGCAGAGCATCCAAAAAACTTAAAATGCATGGAAGGCTTTTATTTTATCCTTAAAGACGTTAGCCGGTGCAACAACAAGAGGACTGACTGAGCCACTAAAACTACCATAAAAGAAGAATTAAAAAATATGTTGGTTTACAATCACTTGGTATTTCATCACAGCACTTTTTGTTAAGAGCAAGAAAGTACAGATCAAGTCCCACATCGGGCTCTGCACTGAGAGTGCAGAGCCTGCTTGGCTTTCCCTGTCTCCCTCTCTCTCTCCGCCCCTTCCCACCCTCAAAAGAAATAAATAAACCAAAAAAAATAAATAAATAAACATTTAACAGGTAAACAGTACAAAACCAAAGAATTCCTCCTACAATGAACTAATTTACAGCTACTAAAATCATGTTTTTACATGAATATTTAGCGACATAGTGAAATCCTCACTATATAAACTTTAAAAATATAGGATTCCCAAACTTTAAATATATACAAACATATATATTTGCATGCATACATATATACATATGTATATATGTATATACATATATACATATATACATATGTATATATGTATATACATATATGTATATACATATATATGTATATATGTATATACATATATGTATATATGATACAAGATATTTGTGTATATACATACATTATATTTAAATAATATACATGACAGAATAAACCTGAAAGTTATACATCAAAAAAAACTTTACTTTTTAATTTTTTTTAAAAAAATTTTTTAATGTTTATTTACTTTTGAAAGAGAAAGAGACACAGAGCGTGAGTGGGGGAGGGGCAAAGAGAGGGGGAGACACAGAATCCCAAGCAGGCTCCAGGCTCCGAGCCATCAGCACAGAGCCCGACGCGGGGCTCAAACTCACAAACCGCGAGATGGTGACCTGAGCCAAAGTCAGACGCTCAACTGACTGAGCCACCCAGGCACCCCAAAACTTTTTCTTTTTTAAAGGTTTTATTTTATTTTTTTTAAGTAGGCTCCACACCCAAAGTGGGGACCAAACTCACAACCCTGAGGATCAGGAGTCACATGCTCTACCAACTGAACCAGCCAGGTGCCCCTTGAAGGTATTATTTTAAAGTAATGAATACACCCAACGTGGGGCTTGAATTCACAGCCCCAAGATCAAGAGTCACGTGCTCCACCCATTGAGCCAGTCAGGTGCCCCTAAAAAAACCTTTTTTTAAAACTTAAAAGTGGTTTTCTTTGAATGGAGAGATGGAAAATGACTTTCCCTTTTTTTTCCCTATCTCTAATCTATATTTCCCACAGTGAAAATGTAAAACTGGTGACTCTGGAGAGCAATTAGGCAGCCTCTAATAAAGGTGTGGACTGCACACTTACAATCTGGAAACATTTCCACTCCTGGGTGAAAGTCCTCACCTGTGCTCAAGGAGACGTGTACCAGAAAGTTCACAGCAACACTGTCATGATAGAGAAAAAGCAGAAACAACCTACATCCATCTATGCTTCTATCCAGAAGTATAGATATTAGACGGATATCTAGGCAGCGATTAAAAGGAAGGAAACAGAGGCACCACAAGCAAGGTGGGCATATCACAAAAAAATATAATGCGGAGTGATATATATCTGAAAAGGGCAGAAATGTAGGTGGACTATGCTACTGTTTATACAAAGATTAAAAACAAGCAAAATAAAACTATATGTGTATCTGTATTGTTTATGTATATATGCATATGTAGGAAAAGTATTTTTAGTACACGGGAATGATAAACACCAAATGCAAGGCAAAGGTTGTCTGTGGAATGTGAGGAAGGGAAACGGGATGGGGGGGCGGGGAATGGAACACATGGATGGGGGTGTGGGGGGCAGGCAGGGACTGCCAGGATAGCTATAACGCTTGATCTCTTGGACTAGAGGTAGAGTACAGGTGTTTGTTGTTATATAATTCTGTGTGTGTGTGTGTGTGTGTGTGTGTGTGTGTGTGTGTCTGAAATGTCTCACAATAAAATAGTACTCATATAATGAAAGAAAAAATTTACATTAAGTTTACCTCTAGCCTTGGAATTAATGGGGGGGGGGGGGCTGGGTGGCCTCATCAGATGTTAAGCATATGACTCTTGATTTTGGCTCAGCTCATGATCTCACCGTTGGTGAGATCGAGCCCCACGTCTGGGGCTGTCAGCGCACAGCCTGCTAGCCGTTATCTCCCTCTCTCTCTCAAAAATGAATAAACATTAAAAAAAAAAAGAAATGTAATTAATCAGAGGTGCAATCATGGACATTTGGACTGATTACATGGGGGGGGGCACTGATTGGGGTGAGGGGTGGGGAATCCAACTGGACTAATTTTTAAAACTATTTTTACATCTTTATTTTGGCAAAACAGGATTTCCAAACCAGAACATTTTAATTCCTGCAGAAACAGAAACGATTTTCAATGAGAATATCTGATTATAATTATTATCCAATTTTGTTTAAAACCCAAATTAGCCCTACTGGGAGAAAAATTAAAACCTATGCACCCCCCCCCCCTCCCTAAAACATCCACATTTAAAGAAGGGGGTAAAGAAAGGCTGAATCTGTAGAGTTACAGGCATTTTATTCTCTCAGCATATTCTGGATTCAGGGGAAATTCTGTGGCTCAGAGCAGGCCCTGGATGACTAAACCCCGCTTCCAGCCTTGCCGAGGCCGATCATCCAAGCCCTGGCCGACTTTGACACAGGGCAGAATGACACATTTGCACATGGTGAAACAGTTTCGTCAGTGAAAAAGATTTCAACTCGCTTTAAAAGAAGGAAAAGAAAACATTCGGCGCATTCCACATTTTCCCTTAAGTATACCGTACCTTCTAGTTATGCTGCATTCTCTGTGCCTCAGAGCTCCGAAGCACTATTTAAATTGTGCACGTAAATCATTTCATCCCCGGTGAAATACAGTCGTCTCCTCGGGGAGAAGGAAGTGGTCACCTGTCCCAAGTGGCTACACCCTGGGGTGAGGACCCGGCTCGGCCACAATCAAAAGGCAGGTAAATCGAACGGACCCACATTCCGTCTTGGAGGCTCAAAGTCTGGAGAAGTTCTCATCTTTGCACCCACAACCTTTGGGTTAAAGGCTCTCGTTTTTAAAACTGGGAAATTCTACCTCCTGCCCACAGGATCTCAGCAGTTCCAGCGGGTGGGAAATGTAGGGTTACGAGAGCGGAAAGGATCATCAAAAAGGAAGGCTGAAGAAAGAAACTCAGGGAGAAACTGGAAAAGGTTACACAACCCAGACATTAACAGACAGAAGTGGGGGTGGGTAAGCGCGTTCCCAGCAAAGACTTTCCTTCCACCAAAGACTCCACCGTGAGGTTCCTGTAACTCGCAGACGCGGCTTGACTGACAACAATTTTGTTTACACACCACACACCCTTGGGGAGAGCAGTCCTGCGTTCGCAAGCCACTGCCCGCGTTCTAGACGCTTCCCCGGGAAGGGAGCCGGCCTGCGAGGGGGCGGGGCTGCCGGGCCCGGGGAGGCCCCGCCCACGGCTGCACCTCAGCCCCG
This sequence comes from Panthera onca, assembly GCF_046562875.1. NCBI lineage: Eukaryota > Metazoa > Chordata > Mammalia > Carnivora > Felidae > Panthera > Panthera onca. The sequence continues at coordinate 140,283,599 of NC_138343.1, forward strand.
CCCACCCCGTCACGGGGCTCTCCCGGCCCCAGCGGGTGCAGGGGAGGAGTGAAACCGGTTCTCCGGTCAGCCCACCCCGGGATCTGGCAGAGGAGGGCAGGCCGATACTCGGGTGAGCCTGTGAAAACAGCCGGCATCTGCCCGGCGCGTCCGAGGGCCTCCAAATATGTGCACTCTGTCTGCATTGCTAATCAGGACCTCTGAGGAACTTAGGTAATTTCCAAACCCAAACCCTGCCCCCCCAACACACACACACACACACACACACACACACTCGCACCCCGGGTCTGTAGGAATTGCGCACACACACACTTTCGTACCCTGGGTCTGTAGGAATTTTGTACACACACACTCTCGCACCCCGGCTTTGTAGGAATAACACACGCTTTCACACCCTGGATTTGTAAGAATTGCACGCGCACACACACACACTCGCACCCCGGTTCTGTTGGAATTGCGCACACACACACACACTTTCGCACCCAGGTCTGTAGAAATTGCACACACACACATACTCTCTTGCACCCCGGGTTTGTAAGAATTGTGCACACACACATACACACACACTCACACTCCGGATCTGTAGGGATTGTGGACACACACACACACTCTCTCACCCCGGATTTGTAGGAATAACACTCTCTCGCACCCTGGGTTTGTAAGAATTGCGCTCGCTCACACACACACACAAACACACACACGCACCCCAGTTCTATTGGAATTTCACACACACACACACACACACACACACACACACACACTCACACCCTGGGTCTGTTGGAATTGCTAATAGGTGCCCCTCCTGTCTGAGGACGTGCTCAGCAGCTAAATTCAGCAGAAAGGATGATCTGAAGGCAGTCTGTGCTCCAGGCCTCCCCCAGGGAGACGAGAGAGAGAGGTCAGCCTCTAGAACTGCCTGGAAGCTTAGACTTTCTTTTGGCAAAGGAGAGAAGTCCACCTCACCTGAGGCTAGGCCAAAAATCACTCTTTCCCGAGGGCCTGGGTTTCCCTGTAACTCAAAGGGCTACCTCTAGCGTAATATTTTTCTCAGTTTCACTAAATTGCTTTCTGCTGAATGATGGTGGGATCTTCGTTTCACAATTAAATCCATCTCCTACCATGACGGCTCCCCAGACTGGGCACGTCCACAAAGATTAGCTCCTGTGTCCTCACACAGCCCAACTGGGGCTGCTATTAACATCTGCTGGGGAAGGAAGGCGACAGAAAGGCCTTCCTAGGCTGTGCTGTCGATGTGAAGTCACACAGACTCGTTCCTTGCTGGGCCAGCTATTTAAATTCCCAGCTTGCTATACTAGGTCAATGGAAACGACTTCACCCTTGACTTCGTTTTCTCTGCAACCACTTCTCAGAAGCTATTTTCATTTCCTTCTTTCCCTATTTCTCTCCCTCTTCCTTTCTCTCCCTTCTCCGCAGGGTCACTTCTTTCTAGACTCTGGGAAGTCTGGAGAGGAGGGAGGATTAAAGAGAAATGAAGGGGAGGGAGATGCTATCCATCAGGAAAGGACAAGGGCAGAGCTGGGACTTAATGCTCCTCCTGCCAAATTAATATGGTCAGAGAACCAGCTGGGTCGGGTCTGGACACGCTTTTCTGTTCTGCAGCTCGAAGGTTTTGTGTCTCTTCAGCTTCGGTGATCTTTGGTGCCCCTGAAGGCAAGTGGTACACCTGAATCATAAAGCTTCAGACGAGTTGAGTTCAAAGTTTTATTTTTTACTTTTAAAGCCCACAATAAATTAGGGCAAAGGTAGTTGGAATCCGGCCTCCTGCCCCAGCGTTCCTCGGAGATGATTAAGGTTGGCTTAAGCAATATGCTCTTGAGAAATCAGGTGTAATGAGACCTGGGTGGAGGGAACCGGGGGTTGTTTGTGGAACTTCTTCTTCTCCTCTGAGGCATGTGCCAGTCTTTCTGGAGCAGTCCTGCAACTTTGCCACTAGAGCCGCGTGGTGTCAACCTGCCTTCGCTCCGAAAGTGGCGGAACACAAGGCTTCCCAGCTGAGTATCGGGCTGGCCCGTGAACAAGGAGGAAAGTGGTCACTGTGAAGTGTGGGCTGCAGGCTGAGGACACCTCTTCACTCCCTCCACCGCTCTACCTCCACCCCCAGCATCTTCAGAAGCCTCGCCAGCTAATGTTCAGAGAGAAGTAATGCTTCAGAGCTCTGTCACCAATCGGAATGGAGTCTTTAGGATTAACGTGAGAGGATAGAGTCAAAACAAACGTTCTGCACAGATCTAAGTTGATCCTAAAGAAAGCAATTAATTCTCACTGTTCTGTTTCCCTTATCTTTATGGGGAATCATGTTTTGTCCCAACTCTCTAATGTTTTTACATTTCCAGAAGAATAGTCGTTTCTTTCTAAGACTCATAAAAATTACGGTGTTGGGGACAGTCAGCAACTCCTGTTTTTTTTCCTCCGAGCCTGTCGATTTGCAAATCTCTGGCCGCTGTAGCAAATAACATGCCTTTGAAACCTGGCCGCAGAGATGCCGTTGGTATGATTTTCCAGGTTGTGCCGGACTGTTTCCCCAGGGCCAACTCAGAGCCCCCAGGCCTCAGATGTATGTAGAGACAGGATGGGAAGTCAGAGCAACAGAAGGATGGGGACTTAAGGTGGCTTCGTTCCAAAGCCCTGGGATGGCCCCCCAGTCACACCAAATCCTGTCCTGGAAAATCTGTCTGCCCTCTCAAAACAGGTTCCCATAATAACAAAGACAAAGCTGGAAGTACCGGCTCCCTGTAGCACGAGCTTGTTGGTGTTTATTAACGCCTGCCTGGTGAATAGACGGGGACCTAGAAAGACCAGGAAGAGAACAAAAGGAGATAAGCGAACCACCTTTCAAAGATAAAGGAAATCTTTCCCACTCTGCTTTGTACGGCGATCTAGACCCACGAGAGGTCAGAGGCACCTGGGTGGCTCAGTCGGTTAAGCGTCCGACTTCAGCTCAGGCCATGATCTCATGGTTGGTGAGTTCGAGCCCCGCGTCGGGCTCTGTGCCGACAGCTCGGAGCCTGGAGCTTGCTTGGGATTCTGTGTCTCCCTCTCTCTCTGCCCCTCCCCCACTCACACTTACTCTCTCTCTCTCTCTCTCAAAAGTGAAGAAACATTAAAAGAAAATTCAAATGTACTGGAAGTCAGACCCCGAAGACATACAAGCCCAAATTGATGCACACATCATGCTGTCAGCTCCATGGGGTTTGCAAACAGCTGAGAAATGACTCCGTCCCTCGTGATTCTCCAAGACATTGTCCAGAGGACTTCGTGGACACCAGTGGCCTCTAAACCCCCCTGTTATTTACTGGAGGGTGCTCTGTAAAGAGGAAAGCACCTTGTTTTTTACTTTATTCCACAATTGTGGTCATTTTTATATCACAGTGGTTCCCAAAGCACTTTACAGAGGAATCTGAATTCATCTATTATTATGGGGAAAATACAGAATTTCAGGGAACTGAAATGAGAAAATCCTTTGGCTGAAATTATTTATTTTTTATAAAGTCTCTCAGTAACAAAGAACCTATCTGGGTGGTAAGTAGATTCAAAACCGTGGGGAAATGACCCAAAGATTGCATTTTGTTTTTACTCTTTTGTTAATGCTCTCTGGGTCAGTTAGACAAATGAGAAAAGTCAATCATATTCAGAGTGGGGTAGTCTTTTACTTAGGGCTTGGACAACTATTTTGCTGGAAATATAAAAACATTAGAGAATTGAGACAAAATGTGATTCCACATAAAGATAAGGGAAACAGAGAACAGTAAGAATTAATTGCCCTCTTTAGAATCAGCTTAGATTTGTGCCGAATGTTGGTTTTGACTTTATTGCTTTAATCCTAAGGGCACCCTTACAAATCAACATTGACATGTGTCCTTAAAAAATAATGGGTACCCAACTCTTAATTACTTAAATCATAGTGCAGAAAGAATTTTCTAGAACCAGCAGACCAAGGGACCATTCATAGAAGGAGAGCAGGATGAACTGGACCTAGGGGGTGGGGAGGAAGCTATCTAAGTTCCTGATTGTTCCTTTTCTCAAAATTCTTTTTGGCAAAGATTTAATTGCACCAAATATCTATCGATTTTATGATGGTAAGACTATCAACCTTGTTTCACTAAACATTCTCTCTTCTCCTACAACTCTCTAAACAGGATTTTCCCATTTAGCACCCTATCAATCCAGAGTTCTGGTTGTACCATAACTTCAAAGATCCCTTGTATCAAATATTAATATTTGTATAGTTGTTAAAGTATTTAATGATGTGTACAGGGACTCTAAAATTAAATATAGCATGTCATTTATAGTCTTTTATAAGACTATAAATGAAAAATTATTTTCTCGCCTTCAGTTTTTGCTAGTAACTTATATTTTAAGTGGTATGTACAATTGTGAAACACTTTAAATTTTTTTTTAATTTTTTAAATTTAATTTTTTTATTGTTTGAGAGACAGAGTGTGAGTGGGGGAAGGGCAGAGAGAGAGAGAGAGGGAAATACAGAATCTGAAGCAGGCTCCAGGCTCTGAGTTGTCAGCACAGAGCCCGACGCAGGGCCCGAACCCACAAACGGTGAGATTATGACCTGAGCCGAAGTCAGATGCTTAACCGGCTGAGCCACCCAGGAGCCCCAACAATTTTTTTTTAAAGAGAGAGCACAGGCAGGAGAGAGGGACTGAGAGCGAGAGACATAGAATCTTAAGCAGGCTCCACGCTCAACTTGGAGCCTGACATGGGGCTCGATCCCATGACCCTGGGATCATGACCTGAGCCGAAACTAAGAGTCAGATGCTTAACTGACTGAGCCACCAAGGTGCCCCATGAAACACTTTTTAAAAAGTACGGCACTTAGGCAAAATCTTTTACATCATATAGTGTGGTGGTTTTCAAATGACGTTTTTCTAAATACTCTTTTCCAAACAAAATATTAAGTAGAAGACAAAGAAATAAAACAGAAAAACAGAAGTGTTGAGGGGGCAATGGAGGAACAGGTTTTAGGCCTTTCAGCCCTCTTAAGGGCCACAAAAGCACCTTTGAGAAACATTAGGGCACGAGGGAGTGTGAAAGCCAGGGTGGTGGTGTAAGACTCGTCAAAAAGAAAATAAATAAAAGCCCTGTTAGGTGACACAGCTCTTCCTTGCACCTGTATGTAAGTATGTATATTTTGTGTGCAGGTGTGTGTGTGAATTATCATTCAACTGATACGTAGTTCGTGTCTTTATCATTCTTACTCCCAAACTGCAACTTCTGCGGCATTTTATGATGGTGCAAATGGTTCTGTGTCTGTAAGTTTCACATTCTGAGTTTTTTCATCCTGGCAGCTCAGAAAAGGCCAGAAGGCATGTTGGGCCACAATACGTGTGCCCTCGATGAAGTTGTTTAGATACATAGCTCTATTTTGTAAAGTAACAGTAGCATCGCAAGAAACGATTGTCAGGTTATGATTAGAACTTTAGAGGCTATTTCATCCCATAATGGTGATCTGTCTTCAGTTGAGAATACTGAGGTTCTGGAAGTTGAGGGAGATCACCAAGGTTATAGGGGTGCATTCCAGGCCCCAGCACAAGTCTCTGGGCCCCAAGTCACATGCTTTTTTTCCACTACCGTGGGTCATGCACTGTATAAACTAATACGAAATTTTTACACCTTGAAAATAACAAAATGTAACTATTGACAGAAATCCATTATTGGTGCATTTGTTTAGACTAATCCAGTCCGGTTCACGATTTAAGTCATAGTCAAGAAGCACAGCTTGTGTTTGATCGCAGATCGTGGAAACATCCTTAAGCAACACGTGTCACGGGGAAAGGATTTCAGGAGGTCACACGGGAAGACAAAGAACACCACGGTTCCCAAGCACTCATGCGTTCTTTGGAAAGTGGGGGTTTGCAAAACACACACCGAAATTGCAAATGTGAGGCGGAGATGGGAAAGCTGAAACTTTGGTGTAAATGAGCCTGATGCTTTTCCACACTGAGAGGTCCTTTCACACTTAACTCCTTGAGTAGCAAGTGGGGAGAGGCCATCCCGGAGGCTGACGCTCTCCGACAGCTTTTAATGTTTCTCTGGATGCAAAGGACGACTCCTTTGGCCTGCGTTGCATACGGATCGCCCAAAGAAGAGAGCTTCATGTGGGTTTTAACTTGTCAAGCATATTTGTGCAAACGCCACATACATCTTCAAATTACATAATTGGACGTTTTATTTATAAGGCGCATTTCTTAAACATGCTATTCTCAGCTTCAGGCGAAGTTGGATTTGTTTGTTTTCATTCTCTCAGAGCTTTTAAGAGAAATACTAAAGAAGGATTTGCTGTGAACCAAATCAATGCGCTAGTTTCCATTTTTGATTTTTTTGGCAGCTTCTGCTACTGCCGGGGAATATTAGCTCCTGTAATGTTAGTCGTTGTGTGCCTAATTGTATATACAATTAGGTTACATGCATTTCAATATTTGTAGATGCAAATGCTTCAGCGGGAACAAACACAGCAGGCTTCGGGGAGGTGGCTGGACAAGGGGGCGGGGCAAGTCTGTCCACAGCATCCCGTGATGAGTCTCCAGGCGGAGACTTCGCTGTTGTTCCATATAGTTTGGCAAATGGAAGATACTTGTCTTTGTAAAAGCATCTGGGGGTCCTTGGGACGACGATCATGGCGGTTATCTGGTTTATTCAGACTATGTTATGTTCAGGATGGCCTTGATTTGTAAATGATATCTAATTGATACAGTAGTTGAGGTTTCCTCAGAACAAAACTAAAAGGAAAAAGAGAAGTGCTTATTGTAGACCGGATAATACTTGCTTACCGCACCTCGCAGGATTGGTGTGAATAAATAAATTTGAAAATTGTAAGGGACATTGCAAACCGTGAGGAACTCTTCCCGTTCGTTGGTACAGATATGTATTTGTGTTACATTTCAGTGTGGAAGCAGAGATGAAAAATTCAGATGACCGTTTCTATCCACTCCACATGAAAACACAGGACGCTTACGGGTTTTTTCTTTGATAGCTGTACTGAAGTACGGTTTCCATGCCATAAAATCCAATCACTGTAAGTACACAGAGATTATTTTTTAGTAAACACATATAGTCCTGCAGCCATCACTAGAACCCAGTTTTAGAGCATTTCCATGACCCCGGGAAGTTCCCGGATGCCCATTTGCAGTTAATTCCTTTTCTCACCCCAGCCCCACAAAATCACTGATGTGCTCACTGTCTCCATAAATTTCCCTTTTCTGGACATTTCATAGAAGTGGAGTCTTATGAACCTGGTGTCTTTCATTTAGCTTATGTTTTTGAAATTCATCTGTGTTGTAAGATACGTCAGTACTTGGTTCCTTGTTATTGCTGAATAGTATTCCATTGTGTGGGTATGCCACATTTTGTTCATCAGCTGAAAGACATTGGAGTTGTTTCGAGTGTCTGGCTATTGTGAAAAATGCTGCCATGAACATTCACATATGTGTCTTTGTTTGGACATTTTTTTTTTTTTCATTTCTCTTGGGTAGATTCCTAGGAGGGAATTGTTGGGTTTTATGGAAAGTTTATGTTTAATGTTTTAAGGAACTGCCAATCTGTTATCCGAAGTGGCTCTGTCCTTTTATATTTCCATCAGCAGTGTGTGGGGCTTCCAATTTCTCCATATCCTTGCCAACACTTGACATTGTCTCTTTGATGATAGCCAGCCTGGTGGGTGTGTGGTGATATGGCAATTTGGATTTGCATTTCCCTAATGACTAATCGCGTTGAGCGTCTTTTCGTGTGCTTATTTGTCATTCATATATCTTAGTTTTTAAATCTCTAGTCAAATGTTGTGCCTGTTTTTAAAAACTGGGTTGATTGCTTGTCACTGAGCTAGACCCTGCTTGTCTTTTGCCATTAATTACCACTTCCCCCTCCACTGACACGCGGTCTCTCCTCTTCTGCTACCTTCCAACGTTACTACACTTCGGTACCGCTCTTTGATTTTTCAGTACGAACACACTTTTTTCCTCCAAACTTGATTTTTAAACTTCCTCAAGAAGAAGAGCACTTTCACCTTATTTAGTTTTTTATAAGCCAGACCTGAATAGTAAAAATATTCTGAAAATAGTATACCCCAATGAATATTTGTCACATAAATGATAGAAAGCTCATCATCTGTATGTAAATATCATCCGCACGCCTGGTATCGTAATTTAGTAAGTCGCATTTAGTTTTCTTGCATTATTACTCATTTTGTGTTGAAACCGTTTTTTTTTTAATTTTTTAAAATGTTTTTATTTATATTTGAAAGAGACAGAGACACAGCATGCGTGGGGGAGGTGCAGAGAGCAAAGAAAACACAGAATCCAAAGCAGGCTCCAGGCTCTGAGCTGTCAGCACAGAGCCCGACACGGGGCTCGAACTCACCAACCGTGAGATCATGACCTGAGCCGAAGTCAGACGCTTAACCGGCTGAGCCACCCAGGTGCCCCTGAAAACCGTTTTTGAAAGGAAGGAGTGCTTCAGACAGTAAACCTAAATTTAATTATCAGAGAAAGATTAAAAAGCGATTCTGAGGAAACATTAATATTTTGTGGTAGTTAACATGTTAAAATAAATTCAAATTTTTAGGGACTATTTTTTTTTCTGCAAATGTCTCTGAGTGTCTTAACAAAAATAGCACGAGACGTAATTATCAACATAGGCAACTCGCTCAAGTGTGCTCATGAGAAAGTTGAAAGCAAAGCAGGTGCTTCACCCACCACCCGCACTCTGGATCCCAAAGAAAAGACTTCTAATTATAAATATAAACTTACTTATGTATATGCCTGAATATAAAACAAAAACAACTTTCCCCATAACTAGTAAATAACAGGGGAAAAAAAAAACTTTTGAGTCTTGCCTGGAAGGATGCCAAAGATACACACTTGAGAATATTTTAAGGTAATTAGCATTTTTGTCTCTGTGTCAGTAAAAATAGGCTTTTGCCTGCTACTAATTTTCTTTGGGTTAGTGAGACCATTGTATGAGTGAAGGGCTGTTAAAGGCCATTTATATTGTACAAACAGAGGCACAAATTAGAGAGGGCATGTTAATAAGGAGAGGGGGCTTATGAGTGCTCAATTATGAGCCCAGAACCTGCTTCTATTTTAGGGGGATAGAAAACACATCAATCTTGCTTTTAGAATATTTTCAATTAAAATGAACAGCACATGGCACACTAAACCAGCAAAGGCTGCGGCCATGTGGATTTTGAATAATTCTTACGTACCATCTTAGTATAAAAACTGATATACGTATAATGGGCTGAAATATAATTTGAGATCCCAGAAGACCTAGGTCCCTGAGCTGCATAAGAAATTCTAAAGGAGAAGAAATATAAAACTGGACCATCTGTTTCACTTTTCAGCATGCAACCTTTAGAGTCGACTGTTGGGAGGAGGATGCTGTTTAAACCTGAATAGGGATGAAATATAGTACATAAACTCACAACATATCATTAACTTCCTCTCTCCTAAGCACAATCAATAGCGTCTGCAAGCCCAGTTCTGCATGTTAAAAACAAAGCACAATGTTAGCTGCGAGGAGCATTCACTTCTCCCCACACTGAAACAATAGTGAGCAGATTACTCTCCGGCCCTAGGCAGTGCCTCCTGCCTAATTGGGGTGAGCAAATGCAGGCACCCACTCTGCACGGGCAAGTGTTTGGGGAATTTAATTATAGTTTGCATATGCAACCATATGCATATAAGCCCAGTGTGCACTTTCTTTAGCCACTACTCTCCGTGGCTTCCTAGCATGTTTTTTTATATGTATTTAGGAAAACCTTTCAAGATATCGTCCCCCAAGTTACCTTTCCCCTCATGCAGAGTATCTATTTTAGAATTATAGCTAACCAGGCAGTCACTGTTCACATAATGCTCAGAGAGTGGAAACAGCAGTAAATAAAGCACTGAAGGGTGGCAAGAATGAACGCCTTTGGTCTCAAGGTACCCCCCAACGCTCCTCAAGAAGCCCGATGCCCAATTCCTGCCAACCACGATTGCACTGGATTTTTTGGCCTTTCTTTTTCAGGTGGTGCCAGTCCTCTCTCTTGAAACCTTTGTAACTATTAAGGCTGAAGTGCCATTTAAAGAGAAAGGAAGGCAAAGAAATGAGCTATAGGAAGTCGTGGTGAGTCATGTGTCAATGAATCCTTTCTTGAGCTCATTGGGAAAGCTGGTTTCAGGGTGATGGGATCATAGGCTTTACTTTGAATTTGTCCGTGATAACCTTAAAGCTTTCTTCAAGGGAGATACATAGGGTTCATGTCTGATACACAATGTCTGTTGCTATGGAAAGGTTTGTACTTAACCATATTACAGTGTTCTGTTAGGAGCAGGAAGACCGGAATATCAGTTCATCCCTTTTTTAAACTGTGTTTTATGGCCTAAAACAAAACAAAACCGTACAGCACATACTTGTGACATTAGAAAACATTTTAAAGGCCTTTCTTCCATTGTATGTGTCAAGAAACTGTTATGCATTTAAAGATGCACGGTAGCCTCTTACTATGGAATTTGGTAATAACGTTATAGATGTCAATGATGGTTGATTACCTAAGCTCCTCTGATATGTATACCTCTAAATTCATCTCCGTGTTGCATTTCTGAATTCTGCCTGAATGTCTACTGTTGGTGCCACAAGAGAGCTATCATTTTGGCATGTTACCTGGTACCGTGTTCTTGGTGAACAAGTTCAACACCAGGTAGTGCTATGAACACTGCTGTTCGTGAGTCTTCGGTTCAAAATGCAAAGGCAAAGCCCCCCACTAACATTCAAAGTTTGGCTTTCCTGGGACGCGTGAGTGGTTCAGTCGGTCAAGCGTCTGACTCTTGATTTCAGCTCATTCAGGATCCTAGGGTCGTGGGATCAAGCCCTGCACTGTGCAGAGCCTGTTTAAGATTCTCTCTCCCTCTCTCTCTCTCAAAAAAAAAATTTTTTTTTGGCTTTCCTGGCAAAATGCAGCAGTTGCTCAAACACAGTCTATACACGTTCAGCTTTCACATTTTTCTTTGTGTCAATTATTGCAAAGTATTGTTTGTTTCATTTTAAAAGAGTAATGTAGGCGTGCCTGGCTAGCTCAGTTTGAAGAGCGTGCAACTCTTGGTCTCAGGGTCGCGAGTTTGAGCCCCGCACGGGGTGTGGAGATTACTTAAATATTTAAAGTAAAACCAGTGTGTATTGCATGGAGCTAACTCCTGCATTTGTTGGAAAACGTGTCGATTCCCAGCATAGACCCTAGGGTCAGGCTACCAGAGTGGGAGTCCCAATATGCATGTGTAGCCTGTGTAAACTTGGGCGAGCTTCTTAGCCTCTCTGTGTCTGTTTCAACATCTGTAAGACTGGAATAATAATAGCCTCTATTTCTTAGAGCTGAAGAGGGGATTAAGGAGATAGTTCTGATGAAGCACTGTAAACAGTGCCTGGCACATAGTAGGTATGTAGGCACATAGTAAGTGTTGGTTTACTACATCGTTGCATGTTTTTATCATCCTACAATGTTTAACCTTGCCTTTTTGTATGAATATGGAGCCATTTCCCTTTACTCAGAAGCATTTAAAATGGTAGAATTTGGGGCATCGTGGTGGGATGTTTGAAAAATATGTGGGTTTGGGGGACTTTCCTGTGTCCCACAAATATTACTAAGAACATAATTGACAGTTTCCCTGTGACTGTAGGGAAATTTTGGCCTTTAGATCTATAGTAAGTAGGATTCCCTCTTTGCCCGTTGTCCTGCTGAAAGCTCTTTTTTTGGTTTTAGGTAATGCAAATGTAAAAGCAGTTTATGTAGATGTATATGTGTTATGTAGGTCCTTCAATTGTTTACATCGATGCTTTATTAACAATCCTGATATGTTCTTAAATGTAGAAAGAGGTTTAAAATAATTTTGATAATTCACTCCACTAGGCAAAGCTTTGCCAGTGTCCCAAGTATAGTAAATGGAGAAAAAGAAAGACCTTATTTTGCACATATCCAAACTGATGCCTGAAGTTTCAGCCCAGACCTAGAATTGTTATAGTTGACATTTATTCACAAGCAGTAGAACCACTATCAATAGGCCTGTTTTCTTTACTCAGAATATAATTTGGTATTGTGAAGTTAATCTGGCTATAATTGAATGGAATTTTTTGTTCTTTAAAGGTTTTTTTTTTTTTCCTTCACATTTCATTCATGTACTATCTCTAGTGAGGTCAAATTCCCCTGTAAATATCATCTGATTTATTCTCACAACATCTCTAAGAGATAGGGTGCATTTGTCTATATTATTAACATCTGGTGTTAGAAGATCCACATTTACTTTGTTGGGAGTCACTGAAAATAAATCTCATGCAGACACTAATGGAAAATATAATAGGAGATAAATACAGGTATGCCTGCAAATGAAGATATTTTCCCACCTTTGAAATCTGTTGACTAAAAAGATAAAAAGTAGAACAACTTATGATGATTGAATAGTAATAAAAAGCAGCATTTAATCTAAATCTCTCCTTCCTGTGATTACAGCATGCTAAATATCACTCAATACCGGCGAGGCTGCTGATGAGCTATGTAAATGTTTTCCAATAAAATTAAATAGATTAGATTTGGAAAGAGAATGTTAATGTTTCTAAGGCTTTTAAAGAGTCTTCTTTATTTTTTTTGGAAGAGCCTTCTCTACAAACTTTTCTGAAAAAGACAGTTTCAGACCACGTCTCGGTGTCCTGAGTCGTAGCTGACTGAGCGCCCTTATTTCCACGTGGCCAGAACGGACGGAGGCAACCGTCGTGGGTGAGAAGTTCTTGTCATTTGTGATCCTTTATTGTTAATTCTCTTCATGTATTTGGCCTGCCGCTTTGTTTTGGTTGTCAGAGTTTGTTACTGAGACAAGAGTCCGATCATCCTGTTCCGACAGCCACAGATTGAGTTGGCATGAAACACCGTGAGGTGAGTCTAATTGCTGTTAATATTGGGAGGATGAATAATCCTATTAAAAAGGAGAACAGTTATAACAAAATAAATAAGTGGAGGCAAGTCTACATTACATGAAAGAAGGACAGCTTGATGAGGGGAAACCCATTAACCCGAAAGGAAACAGTTCTTTGCCTCCAATTTAGCAGTGGTGAGCAAGACCTCATTCATACCGGATCAAAATGGAAACAATTTTTCTGAGTCATTTATAGACTTAAATATTAGGTTTTCTTATATATGGAAAGAGAGACCCTACTGTGATTCCTAATTGTTAATTGAATATCAAAATGCTATGTTAGGTAGGTTTCTAGGGGAACTTTCATCCTGTTCCGCAGGTATTATTAACGAGTCAAAAAAGGGAACTTTATGTTAGGTGGAGAGAACGATACTCTAAACCAGTGCTCCGCAAACTCAAGTGTCCATATCCATCCTCCTGGGATCTGGATAAATTGTGGATCCTGATTCAGTAGCTCCTAGGTGGGGCCTGAGTTGCTGCATTGGAGAGGCCCCCAGGAGATGCCCAGGCTGCTGATTCAGGACCCCTCTTGGAGAAGGCAGGCTGCAGGGAACTACTTTACAAAGAAATCCACACAATTATGGTGTAACTTGCTTTGTCGCCATTTCGGGGAGTTGAATGGCATCGGGATAACAAAACCAAACCACTTGCTTTGCAAATGGAAGTGGAGAAAATGAGTCCATTTAAAGCTTCAAGGACTCCTTTACATTTAAAAAAAAATTTTTTTAATGTTTGTTATTTATTTTTTGAGAGAGAGAGAGAGAGAGAGAGAGAGACCACAAGCAGGGGAGGGGCAGTGAGAGAGGGAGACACAGAATCTGAAGCAGGCTCCAGGCTCTGAGCTGTCAGCACAGAGCCCTACGTGGGGCTCCATCTCACGAACCACGAGATCATGACCTGGGCCGAAGTCAGATGCTTAACTGACTGAGCCCCCCAGGCACCCTCCCTTTATGACTTTTTAAAAGTAATCTCCATACCCAGTGTGGGGCTCGAACTCATGACCCTGAGATCAAAAGCTGCATGCTCTACCAACTGAGCCAGCCAGGCGCCCCAAAGACACCTTGAAGGACAACTGGGATTACTGTTAAGGGTGAAGCTGTCATGGAACAGGCAGACAGGAAGAAAGTCTCCTGGTTCCTTCTGGAGCTTCATGCATAGCCTCCTTCAATACCTCTCTTCCTGTGGTCATAGTTATCAGATGGCTACAGGAAACATGGACACATTCTGTTCACACAATAGACTCCACAACCCGATTTCATGATGCCTGAGTAAGAGAGAGCATTGTGCTTCTCCTTCATTGTCCCACAAAGTTGTGAAGAGAAAGCTTAACGCTGCAAGCACCTCACAGCATGTACGTTTCACCCGTTCGGCCTCTGCCCAGCACATGCTGTTTATTGGTGGCTGCATAGTGGTAAGATCATCTGACACCCCTCAGCATAAAGTCTGGTGTTGTGGGCTCTCGAATGCATTAATCTTAATCAAACCGCGGATAGCTGAATAAGAGGGAGAACTTTGAATGATTACGGAGGCATTGGAGTCAGAAGAGCTTTAAATGGGGGAAATGGGTTTTGGACCCTTGAGCGCATGTTAAATATTCTGAATTTGGGGTAATCACAGACTCTCATTTACTACTTATCAGGTTAGTATGTAGGGACAGCATAAAGAGATGGTAGGAAAGGGCATTCCAACTTTACGGACAGTATGTGGGTGCATCAGTCTGCTCTGGTTGCCATAACATAATACCGTGGCCTTGGTGGCTTAAACGACAGACATTGATTTCTCAGTTCTGGAGGCTGGGAACTCCAAGACCCAGGTGCCAGCTGATTCAGTTCCTGGTAAGGAAGGGCCTTCTGCCTGGTTTGCAGGCAGGCTTCCTCTTGTGCCTTCGAGTGGCTGAGAGAGAGAGAGAGAGAGAGAGCCATCTCTCTGTCTTCCTCTTCTTGTAAAGCTACTGATTTCATTCTGAGGGTCTTAACCTCATGATGCCCTACCTCATCTAGCCCTAAGCATCTTCCTAATGCCCCATCTCCAAATACCATCACATCGGGATAGGGCTTCAACATGTGAATTTGGGGGGGCCACAATTCAGTTAATAGCAGTGCAATAAAGGCTGATGAGACGGTGGTGACTTTGTAATTATAATACAAGCACAAAGATGAATACTGTTTTCTTGCTTTTCAACTTATTATATGCTTTTTATATTTGTTGTCTCTAAATCCACAAGTATAAGTGTATACATCATACTGATGTCAAGTCTGGAAATAAGGTCCCTGATGTTAGAGTCATCACATTATTGAAGGCTGCTTGTTCTAAAAGTAATTTATTCCCCTACCCACAGTATAACCTTTTAAAAAATTGTTATCATGTATTTATTGACTAACTCCCATAATCTTAACTCTACAAAGACAAATTTAGTCCTACTTCACAAAGACAAATTTACATGTTAGAAAAAATATCTATACTTTCTAGTACACACTAGAAAGCCAACATGGCAGACAAATGTGACGTAGAAAGATTCGCTTGCTGGGGAGCCTGGGTGGCTCAGTAGGTTAAATGTCCGGCTCTTGGTTTCGGCTCAGGCCACGATCTCAGGGTTTCGTGAGTTCCAGCCCCGTGTCGGGCTCTGCACTGGCAGCGTGGAGCCTGCTTGAGATTCTCTCTCTCCCTCTCTCTCTGCCCCTCCCCCACTCACACTGTCTCTATCTCTCTCAAAATAAATAAACTTAAAAGATTTTTTAAAAAAGAAAGACTCACTCACTGGTACAAATTCATGGAAGTGATGGAGAAAATGGAACAACAAACTGCCCAGATGTCATAAAGCAAGAAACCAAAGTTAAAGCAAAAAGCACAAGACCTCTGGGGGTTTCAGCCCTGGGTAAAGGCCGTTGGGATGAGGAGGGACTGGGGAGGAGGAAGAGCTAGGGACAGGAGATGAGGCCTGAGACTCATTGGGCAGGGGGGCTGGAGCCAGTCTCCTGCAGAAAACCTGGAGACTGAGCAGAGCTAGTAGCACTCCACTCATCGGCCTATGGAAGGAGCCAGAGGTTTTCTGTTATTGAGGCTGAGAGTGGGCACAGGCCAGGGAAGGGACATCATCTGAGAGAAACTGATACCAGCCCTGGGCCTCTTCCTAAGAGGCCTGAATTTATACTGTTTGCTTAGAAAGCTAACTCTAAGTCCATTTCCTTAGAATGCACTCTCTCAGCCAATCAATTAACACAAAAATACACCCAGAGCCTTGAGACCCCTAGGAATCTGACAGAAGCAGAGCATTCTATGAGATCACTTTCACAACCTATGGGTCAGAAGCTGGTTAGTCCGCTGGGGCTATCCTAACAAAGTGCCACAGACTGGGTCGCTTAAGCAACAGAATTTCCTCCCATTCGTGGAGGCTGGAAGTCCAAGATGAAGACATTAGCAGGTTTGCTTTCTCCTGAGGCCTCTCTGCTTCACTTGCCTTCCTGCTGTGTCTTCACGTGGCCTTTCCTCTGTGTGCACACATCCGTGGCGTCTCTTCCACTTCTCAAAAGGCTATCATTGGTCATTGCGGATTACCCTTATGACCTTGTTTAATGTTAATCACTTCTTTAAAGGTCATCTGTCTAAATACAGCCACGTGGGGGTTTAGGGCTACAATGTATGAGTTTAGGTGGGAAACACAGTTTAGTTCGTAACAGAAGCCTCTCAGAAAAGCAACGGAAACGCAGAAGATGAATTCACAACCGTCACAACAAAATGTTACAACGTACACAAGGAGTGCCACCTTATAGGAGAGTCATCAGAGAGTTATCAAGAGACTCAGCACCAAAACAACTGCAGATGGCAGAACAAAAATCAGACACTCTGAAACAAATAGAATGAGCAAGCAAAAAGTTCTTAAAAAAGAATCGAAAACATAACGACACAAGAGGATGCCTAAAGGATAGGCAAATTTGGAAAGAAACAAATGGAATGTCTAGCAATGGAAATTACACTCATTGCAATCTCATCGGATCAGGTAAATTAGCGTATTAGACACATCTAAAGAGAAAATTAGCCAATTGGAAGATATATTTGAGGAAACCACCTTGAGTGAAAGAGAGGAGATGACGGAGTGATGATAGATGTGTAAGACAGAATGAGAAGGTCCAACATACACCTACTATGTCTCAGGGACACACAGGGAGAGAGGAGAAAATGGGAGGCAAACAATAGTCAAACAGAAAGTTAATGAAAATGTTCTATAGTGAAATATTAGAATCTAAAAATTGAAGAAATATACTGATTCCCAAGTAGGAAAAACAAAAACAAGTGTACATCTAGTTTGAGAAAAATCCAACAATTCCAACATTTCCCACAAAAGACATCTCAATAAATAGCAAAAAAATTGGTTTCCTATAAAACATATCCTTTGATCATAAGGCAGTGAAATTAGAAATTAATAACCAACAATAGCTGCTAGGAAAATGAAAAATGACCATCATGTCAATAAAAAGGGTCTGAATGACACAAACTGTATCAACAGATGCATTGAATCTTTTAAAGTTATATCAATATATACAAGAAAGTGCATCTTTACGGTATGTGGTACCTCATTATTTATAATTCCGGTTTCATAAAGACATCCTTTTCCTTTGCCTCATGGCTGTTTCTGAGACTGTTTTGTTAGCTGTGTCTGGCTGTGATACCAGAGAACCATATTTTGTTGGTACTTTACAAAGAGCTTTCACATACATTCTGTCATCGTCTAATTTCTCCCTCTTGGTGATATAAATCAGAGAGGCATTTGCGACATCCTTGACTAGCGTGCAAATCTCTTACCAATATGTGCAAGATAAGTACTGCTGGAGTCAGAAATTTCTTGCCAACCGATTCTGCTTTCTTCCACAGCATATAGAGACTTCCTCTGGGCTTTCCCAGTGAGCACAGCCTTACAGAGGAAAGTTACTGACCTTAAGGACTGAGGAGCTTGAGGACAGTATTCTCTCACCAGTATTAAGTGTTAGATACATGTATTAATGGATTCATCGTTAAAATGATTAGAAGAGAATGGCCTGAAATATGTGATGATGGGGCAGAGACTGCATCGATAGAAAAACTTATTTTTCCCTTAAAATCTGACTACGAAAATTAAATAGGCTTTTAAGAATTTATAATGTGTTTTGCAAAAGAAAAAAAATTTCTCGATTGACTTTAAAAAACATGATAACATTGCCTTCGGGGTCCCCTAAGACTTAAAATTCTGTTGAGGATTACGTGCATGTAAATTCTTTAATAAACCACCCATAGAGGTCTGCTTTGGAAAGATTTAATCCCCGAATGTGTTTCTAGAGAATTCTGGTTGCTATTCCAAATAGGGCAGGCAGGCCAATGTGCCTTGGGGAGTGTTGCATGGGCCCAGTAGCAACTCCAGGCACAACCAAATGGCAAAGCATTTGACATATAATTCTCCCTTTTTTTATTTTTATTTTTTGGTATATGTTACTGAGGTGTCTCCTCTCCTTTTCATTTCTATTTCTTTGTTTTTACCTGGAGCCAATCTTGACATCAATTCTCTATATTCACTGCCTTCCACAAGAAAACAGTCAGTCCAGGGACCCTTGGGTGGCTCAGTCAGTTGAGTGTCCAACTCTTGATTCCGGCTCAGGTCATGATCTCTCGGTTCGTAGGATCGAGCCCTGAGTTGGGATCTGTGCTGACAGCACAGAGCCTGCTTGGATTCTCTCTCTCCCTCTCTCTCGGCCCCTCCTCTTGTTCTCTGTAAGTAAATAAACATTGAAAAAAAAGAAAGAAATACAATCAATCCAAAATCCTTAAAGAAGACTTGTGGTGGCATCCTAAAAGGTTGTGTCCCACACTTTGCAAAGTTCCACCCCACAATCCCATTCAACATCTCTTACATCACCCTTGCTCCCCAGTTCCCAGCTATCAGGAGTCACCTATAAGGATGCCCTCTGTAACACAGCCTCAGCTGGAGACTCCGTTGATATACCTTCCCCCAGGATGTTCCCTAAAGTAATCCTGTTTGCCACCCACCTTGCCTACACGCAGGGTGATTCAGTCACCAAGCCCAAGTTCCCTACCTTATGCCAGCACCCTGTAAACTGGTAGCTCTCCAGCTGCAAGAATTTATCCTCAGAGAGCAAAGCGGGTTACAATCAATAATTCTCTTACATATAAAAGTAAATGCTTTATTAAACTAGCAGTACTGATATTTTTCTCCCAAAACCTCCTTTGTCTTATGAATAAATTAAAATGTCAGGGCGCCTGGGTGGCTCAGTCAGTTGAGTGTCCAATTCTTGATCTCAGCTCAGGTTACTACCTGACAGTTTCTGAATTTGAGCCTCAAGTTGGGCTCTGTGCTAACAGTGCTGAGCCTGCTTGGGATTCTCTCTCTCCCTTTCTGTCTCAGCCCCTCTCCTGCTCATACGCCCTCTGCCTCTCAAAAAATAATTAATAAACGTTTAAAAAAGTTTTTTAAAAAGTTAGCCTCCAGCATATTGTTTTCTCTACCTCCCTTTAATTTTATCGGATTTTAATTTAGTCACTTCATTACAATGGTTGCAATTGAACAGACTGTTTTGTCCAAGGAATCATTTATTTCTTAAAGTTAGTCAATTGACTGAAAAACAAACAACTGAGCGCCAAAAAGTATTTGGAACTTTGTGGTTCGTACACATAGGTAAATAGTTCTCTCCGTATAAAATCCTAGAATCATTAGTTTGTAGAAATTAGGGGTTCAATCAGAGAGTGATATGATTCTCAGAAATTGAGAAAAATTAGAGAATTTCATTTTACATAAATTAGCCTTTAGTGTTTAGACTGCTTCATCCAGCTTCATTATACCAAAATTTCTAGAGATAACGCTTTGATGAGAGTTAGTTAAGTCAAGTAAGGTGAAAACACTGCTGCTGATAAACTGCATGGCTGGTTATCCACGTCTTGGAAATGACCTTCCTGTAAAATTGTGTATGGAATCTAACAGTGATTACATGTATATATATATAATTTTTATATATAGTATGTATATATTTTATTTATATATTACATGTATGTAATATATTACATTATAGTATGTATATATTACATGTATATATATTATTTTTTATATATAGTATGTATATATTTTATTTATATATATATTTATATTTTTTAAAGTTTATTTATTTTGAGAAAGAGCACATGTGCACACGTGTGCAAGCAGGGGAGGGGCAGAAAGATATATATAGACATATAGATATATAGATATTAATGTTTATTAAAAGAGAGAGGGGAGGGGAGGGGCAGAAAGAGAGGGGGACAGAGGATCCAAAGCAAGTTCTGTGCTGACACCAGAGAGCTGGATGTGGGGCTAGAACTCACGAACTGTGAGATCATGACCTGAGCCTAAGTCAGATGCTCAACTGACTGAGCCACCCAGGCACCCCCTAACAGTGATTAACTTTTAAGTCAGGCCTTATTTCCCTCAAAAAACATAACATTCCTGAGGATATGTGTGACGATTTGGAAAGAGAGGAGGCACAGATAAAGAGCAATTCTGGAATACATCTTCCAAACAGAATTGCAATAGAATGATACGGAAAAACTTTGGCAAAGTAAGTAAGGACAGGGTTTCCAGCAAGGCCTGAAATCCTTATGAATGTTCTATGCTTTATATTCTTTTTGTTTTTTAAATGTTTTATTCATTTTTGAGAGAGTGCAGTGAGGGGAGGGGCAGAGAAAGCAGAGCAGAGGATCTGAAGCAGGCTCTCCGCCTACAGCAGTGAGCCCTGTGTGGGGCTTGAACCCCAAACCAGGAGATCATGACCGGAGCCGAGGTCAGATACTCAACCGGCCGAGCCACCCAGATGCCCCTATGCCTTATGTTCCTAATTTCCTTTACCTAAAAATTTCATGAGACATGAAGATGATCATCTTTATTCTTTGACTTTCCATTGTTCTTTCCTAATTTTTGCTTCTTTCTGAAACATAAATCTATCTTTGAGGTAATGGCTACGTATTAAAGTTACATTGGACAACTATTTTAAGATTAAATCAAATAGGAGAATGCACTTTGGAAAAATTGATTAAATCCAGGTTCCCTAGTGGGAGAGTAAAACAGAAATAATGTTAAATCACCTTCTCCCTGGATAAGGGATCTGCTTGTAAAACCTGGAATATCCTTTTAAAGTAGAATGTTTATAGGGCACCTGGGTGGCTCAGTCAGTTAAGTGTCTGACTTCGGCTCAGGTCATGATCTCACAGTTCATGGGTTTGAGCCCCACGTCAGGCTTTGTGCTGACAGCTAGGAGCCTGGAGCCTGCTTCAGGTTCTATGTCTCCCTCTCTCTCTGCCCCTCCCCACTCTCTCTCTCTCTCTCTCTCTCTCTCTCTCTCTCTCTCAAAACATAAATAATTTAAAAAAGTTTAAAGTAGAATGTTTATTACACAGTCTGGGAAAAACATTTTAGTACATTTGACAAGGTGTTAATTGCCCTAATGTTCAATGTTCTTACATATCGATACAAAAGTAAATAAGTCAATTTAATAAAAAAAAAAAAAGTTTATTTGCAGTGAAAAAACTGATTGATAAATATATACAAAGTTCAAGCTCAATTATAATTGAAGAAATAAAAACTTCTAAAACTGAGAAGTGAATTTTTTTCTTTCTTATTGCCAGAGATGAAAATATTTGTTTTGGGCGTGGGAGATTTGTTCTCCCAGGTACCATCAGTAGGAATGTAAATTGATACAGCCTTTTTCGAGAGTGATTTGTCAGGACGTACTAAATTTTAACGTGTAAATTTTAACCTTTTTTGAATGTTAATTTATTTATTTTGAGAGAGAGAGAGAGAAAGAATCCCAGGCTCGATCGATCGATGCGGGACTTGATCCCACCCCTGCGAGATCACGACCTGAGCCCATATCAAGAGTCAGAGGCTCCACTGAATGAGCCCCGCCGGGCATCCTTGTAAGTTTCACTTTTTTTAATGTAAATAACACACCTTTTGATTTTCCAACTCCATTTAGACATTTATAGTGTTTTACACGTGAAACAGAATAAACATTGCCATATTATTTTTAAATAGCCAAAAACCCGCTGAAGAGCCATCCATAAGAATCTGGTTCTTTTATATGTTAGGGCACAATTTGTGCCCACATGCAAATGTTCATAGGAAGGAAACAGCTATATATGCTACTGGAAAAAAATCCAAGATAAGCTGTTTTGTGCAAGAAAAAAAGCAAGTTAGAGAACATCTATATCATAATCCCATTTGTCTAAAATAAATAAATATTTTATGTGTATGCTCTGGAAAAACCACAGGGAAGTGGCAAAGAAGTACTTTTTATTCGTACATTATTCTGTCCCGTACCATTTCTTGGCTTTTCTTTCTTTCTCTTTGGTTTTGGTTTTGCTCAGTTTTGTTTATTCTTTTGTTTGTTTGGTTGTTGCCATGAGCATTTATTGTTTATATAAAAATATGTAGCTAATGGTGAAAATAATTTTTTAGGGTTTTTTTAAAATTTATTTTTGAGAGAGAGAGAGCGCAAGCTGGGGAGGGGCAGAGAGAGAGGGAGACACAGAATCCGAAGCAGGCTCCAGGCTCCGAGCCGTCAGCACAGACCCCGAAGCGGGGCTCAAACCCACAAGCTGTGAGATCGTGACCTGAGCCGAAGTCGGACGCTTAACCGACTGAGCCACCTAGGCGCCCCAAGGTGAAAATAATTTTTACTTTCATTAAATATTTTGTTTCAATGTTCCTAAATCTTCTGGGAACCACGGCAGATGGGCTCTTTCCAAGAACAGGAACACCATTAGGACTATCATCAGTCCCTTTTTCTCTCTTCTCCCCCATGGCATTCCTAGTACCAAGATTCTTCTTTAGTCGTGGACTAGAGAGACAGAGGTGCTCTGAGGTCAGAAGAAGATGGTCAGGGACATGGGCACACCCAGTCTGAGGGGCAAGTGGGCCTTAAAAACAAAAGTTAACTGTGTTTTCATGAAAACACCCTATACTTCCATGCAGCACTTTTTCATCTTTTCTCATACCGTCTCGCTTAGCTGCTGTTGATTAAGATTTAAGTGGACAGGAATGGAAGGCACAAGATGAAGCAAATATTCTGAAGCTCTCTTGTAGGATGGATCCGATTCCAGATAACTTTTCCAGTTGTAAAGAGCAGTGACAACAAGAACCAGAAGTATTGTGCTTCACATCATGTAGATGTCAGTTACATGATGAGAAAAAAATTAAATATTCATGCTACGGGAAAGTGGCTTTTGCAGACTGGAGAGCAACTGGGATGCACTCAGAAATGCTTATTTCAGGGAGATTTTCTGCCGTTGGACTCAAAGCACTGAAAGAAAAAACAAAACAGAAGAGAAATAGGTTGTCCTGAAGGCTGTTTTATTTAGTCCTCTTACATTCCTATCAAATTTTCTTGCAAACTCCCTTGGAGGTTAAAGTTTATTTTAGGAGGCAGTACCTTGGTTGAAGCTGCTTTTCAATAAGGAGGAGGCTGAAGTCAACTGCCCCCACCCTAATTGCTTTGTGAAGCTTTCTCTTCTCCCTAATCTCACTGTAGTTTCTTAAGAAATGAGGCACTTACATATCCCAAGGGGTTAAATGGAGATTTCTGCTGCAGAGGAGAAAGTACGGAGTTTGCTGCATTAATCATTGAATAACATCAATCACACATCCACTTGGGCAGTTAAATTTCTGTTGAACAGAGTACAGAAATACCTGGGGAATGTCTCCCTCTTCGTTTGTGGTGGTATTAGACATCTGTCATGAAGACCTTGTAAAAATAGATGTTGGGATGCAAACAAAGTCATTTTAATGCCAACGCAATGCTAGGCACAAAATGAGTAAGACTCTATAAAAATTGTTGAGTATATAAATGAAATTCCCAAATAAATTATTGCACCAATTCCCTTCACAGTCTATTAATCGCCACCTTACTGCACACTCGTGTGTTCATTGCAGCAAGCATGATCTTTCTTAGGCACCATTTTGATTTTTCAGCTCCATTTTCAGAAACTATAATAAGTCAAAAATTTTGCTCCTTGGGTTCCTGGGTGGCTCAGTCTAAGCGTCTGATATCAGCTCAGGTCATGATCTCACCGTTCATGAGTTCGAGCCCCGCGTCAGGCTCTGTCAGCTCAGAGCCTGGAGCCTACTTCAGATTGTTTCCTTTTCCCATTCACGCTCTGTCTCTCTCTCTCTCTCAAAAATAAACATTAAAACTTTTTTTTAAAATTTTTTTCCTCCTGTAAAATCCATATTGCTGATGCATGTTGAAAGGATTTCTAACAATTGGTCCCTTCTCCCTAATTTCCCTCTTTAAAAGTTATTGCACATTTGTATTATCTTTGCTCCCCTAGAACACATGTGAATCTGCCTCATAATCTGCCTTGCCCAGTCCAAATGCTACTTTTGCCATCTGCAATGCTTTCACGCTTTTCCTACCATTCCAGATCAGTCTCACTCTGCTCTTCATGTCATTTGTTATTCTAGCCAGCCTCGCGGGGTAGAAGTATGGAGCAGTGTACTTATAATAATAAAGTTATGGAGAGTTTTAGTTCTGTTTTACATGACTTCATGTCAATTCAATGCAAGCTTAATGATCTTTAGTGGAATATTAGCACGTTGGAGGTAAAGGCTGCTTTTACAATTTTCTTACTCTCACCAAAATGTTGACTACATACAGGAACCTTCGTGACCTAGTTAATTTCAAGGGCCTGGTAACCTCTCAGAAAAAGATCAACGTGACTTCCTTTGAAAATTAAAAAAACATCATATGGTTTGGTCATATCAATAGCATATTGACGAGTCAATAGTGAAAAAGGGTCAAATATTTGTAAGTCAATCTAAAACTGTAATGAAATTCAAATATAAGTCCCAATTTTAGTGTTTGTTTTTTGTTGTTTCGCTGCAACATTAAAAAAAGCATAGGGATGCGTGGCTGGCTTAGTCCTAGAGTATGCGACTCTTGATCTCGAGTTCAAGCCCCACGTTGGGTGTAGAGATTAATTTTTAAAAAATTTTAAGGAGTAAAAATCACTTTGAGAATTTTTTAAAAATATATTAAGGAGGATATACCATATCAATTATTATACAAATACTTAAAAGCTAGAATAATTAAAGTATGGCACTGGTAAAGAAATAGATATACAGATTAATAGAACATAACTGAAAGCTCAAAAGTGATCCTTGTACGTAAGGAGAATTTAGTTTTTCCCAGAAATGGCATTTTGTATCAGGGGATAAAGTAGGACTTATTAAACAAAGGTTGAAATATTTGGTTGATCACTTGGGAAAATTAAAATTTGGATACCTACAATATAACAACATAAATACCACGTAGATTAACAATTCCTAAGTAAGTCAAATAAAAACAAAACAATACATAAAAGTGTTAGTGGATATCATAATTAAGTATTTCTATAGTCTGTAAGAAGAGAGAACTTTCTAAAAATGATACCAAAGACATAAATTAAAAAGGAAGGGAAGTCCTGATAAACCTTAAAAATTCTACATAAAAAAATCATAACCAATGTTTAATAACAATGAACTGACTGAAAAAAATATTTAGAGTATATAAGACAAAGGGTTAAATAATCTATAGTCTTCTAAAATCAGTCAGAAAAATAATGTTTTGATAGAAAAATGAGTAAGAAACTTAAAAAAGTGACATATAAAAGAATAAACACAAATGGCAAATAATTTTGTAAAAATGTTCAACGATCCTAGTAACCCAGAAAGTGCAATCATATTTTGACCCATCTGATCGGCAAAGTGCAAATGAGAGAAATTTGGTAACACCTCCTAAAAGACTTTAAAAGGATCTATCCCATGACTTCTACCTTCCATTAGTAGAAGTAGGGAAACATATGCATAAAGAAATGCTTATAGCCACTGATCATTACAGCAAAATATTTGGGAAAAGGTGGGGTGGTATTCAGGCAAATCCCAAAAGCTTAAATAAGTTAGAAATGTACTTTCTAGCCGTGTAAATGAAATCTTGAGATAAGCAATCCATAGTTGATATTGCAACTCCATGATTAACAGTGACGCAGGTTTATTCTGTCTTGTGCCTACAATCCCATTAACATGAGGATTCTACCTTGTGATCCAAGATAGCTACTCGATCTCCAGACATCTCATCCATTTACACAGGAAGTAGTGTATGAAGATACGCTGGGAAGATACGAAGTTAGAAAGGCACAGGTCTTCTCTTTAAAGATACGTCCTGGGAGATGAACATATGGCCACACCTGACTGCAAGGCAAACTGGGAAATAAGCCTTAATTCCAGACAGCACCTGCCAGCTAAAAACTGGAGTCATGTTACTAAGGAAGAAGAGAAGATGGGGCATTAGGGGACAATCTGTAGTCTCTGCCACATAACCAAAAATGTTGACTCATAAATGGTTCAACAACAGATAAGCTCTGGTTCATTCAGACAGTGAAATACTATGTTATTGTTAAAATGATGTTATGGATCTATTGTTATTAACATGAAAAGAGATGCCCAATGTATTATTAAATGACAAAAGCAGTTCATGAAATAGTTTTTTTTAAGTTTATTTATATTTTGAGAGAGAGAGAGAGCTGACTGGGGGCGGGGCAGAAGGGGGGGGGGGGAGAGAGAGAGAGAGAGAGAGAGAGAGAGAGAGAATCCCAAGTAGGCTCCATGCCATCAGAATGGAGCCTGACACAGGACTTGAACCCACCAAATGCGACATCATGACCTGAGCCAAAACTCAAAAGTCAGATGCTCAACCAACTGAGCCACCCAGGCGCCCCATCAAACTGTTTTGATAGTACAGTTTTTATAGTATCATTTCTTATCTAGTTGCCTTTTCCTCTATTTTGTCTATTGATTGATCAATCTATCTTAAAGTGCTTTTTAGTTTTTAAAATGATAGAATTTCTAAACTACTTTGTTGGGTTTTAAATTTCTGACTATACTGCATTGTGATATGAAATGTGCTATGTATGAAATGAATACTTTGGTATTTGTTGTGACTGGATTGTGTCACTCTCTAGTAATTATCTGTTTTCCCTAATTATTGGGGGCAGGATTCTGTATACATTCATTAGAGCAAGCTTATTAATTGTGTTGTTCAAGACACTTTATATTTCCTAATTATTTGTAAGGCTTTCTATATCAGTTTCTGAGAGATGTGTGGTAAAAATACCTACCATGATGAAGGCATTTAATCATTTCTTTAATATATATACCATTATTGACCTTTTTAAAATTTTTTTTTAACATTTTTATTCATTTTTTGAGAGACAGAGAGAAAGACAGCATGAGTGGGGGAGGGGCAGAGAGAGAGGGAGACACAGAATCTGAAACAGGCTCCAGGCTCGGAGCCATCAGCACAGAGCCTGACTTGGGGCTTGAACTCACAGACCGTGAGATCATGACCTGAGCTGAAGTCGGCCGTTTAACCAACTGAGCCACCCAGGCACCCCTCATTATTTACCTTTATATATATTTTAAGGCTATATTTTTGGGTGCATGCAAGTTCGGGATTATTATAGGTTTTTTTGGTAATTGTTTCTATTGCTGTTAAATGATAGCCCCCCCCCCCCTTTTCTTTTAAGTAGGCTCCATTCCCAACAGGGGGCTTGAACTCACAACCCTGAGATCAAGAGTTGTATGCTCTCCTGACTGACTGAGCCAGCCAGGGCCCCTATTGCCTTAAATTCTATTTTATCTGGTTAATACTGCTTTTCTACCTCCGTTTGTTTAATATTTACATGACATGTTTTTTCCATAATTTTACTTCAAATTTTGTTGTCTTTTATGCTTGCAAAAGGCATACAGATAGAATTTGTGTCTCAATTCAGCTAATTTCCGCTTCTTAACAGGTGAATTTAATGTTTGTATTTATTAGGATTGGTGATAGTTGGATTTATTTCAACCATCTCATGTGTTTACCATTTTTTTCTTAGTATTTGGTTTTTTTTTTTTTTCTGATTCCTATTGGATTGATTTTATTCCCTTTTTCCTTCTTCAATGTTTTGGAAGATCTATATTCTATTTCTTTTAGAGGTTTCCCTTAAATTCTGAATATACGGCCATCGACTTAAGAAAGCCAACATTTAAACAATTGTTCTGTTCTCTCTTCTCTGGTGTTATTGTTGTCTAGTTTGTTAGTTTCACCTGTTTTTAAAAGTGTCCCCAAATTAACCTTTACTATTAGGGTTGTAGGGTATGCTACACATAGCACTTCTCTTCCTCTCTGAGATTCAGAACCAATATGGAGAAAGAAGAGGGGGACAAAGGCAGGAATTAGAGGCGGAGAATCAAAATACAATATTAGCTTTATTTCAGGTAAAGCTGGTGGGAGAAAGTGATTTTAGATCTGTGGCCAGATGGGCCTGCTGATACTTTATTCCTGAATTAGATGGACTTAGCCCCCGATGGCACAGTGAGACAACAGCAGGTCTCCCTAATAAGGCTGGTTATTCACCACCTGGACCCAGGCAGACCAGAATGTTCCTTCTGTGGAGGCAGGCGGATCGGGAGGAGAGAGAATAGCAGGGCCGAGCCAAGCATGTTGAGGTGTTCCTCCTAAACATTCCCATTCTCCTGCCTTTGGGTGGGATGGTTAAGGATGCAGAACAAAGCTATGAGTGTTTTTATATTATCACTTGCATGGGTTCGTAGAACTTCTCTCCTTTCAATGGATATAGGAGTGGGAAGCAATTGTTCCTCTGACGATTATTACTATCATTGCTGTTCTTGGTAGTATTATTTTCTGTAGCTCCTGCTACATGCTGATTTACCGTGGAGCTGAGATTTTAGCTTCAGCATCCTCAACTTGACGGACCCTCCCCAGACTCTGAAACCAGGAGGAAGCAGCACCCTACGATAGTTGGAGGAATGGAGTCCTGCTGGCCCGGAGGTCATTTTTCTCACCCTGGTGGTGGCCTTGGAGCTTCAGGACAGGGGGTGGGCACTGGGCAACAGTCCCCTGCACCCCATGGATTCCATGGAGCGTCAGCATCTTCCTCAAAGAGAAGAATCTGACTGAGACACTGCTCCGCTCTTAGCTTGAGGGCCATGTGACTTGGCACGCCCCACTGCTGAGAACTGCCCTGGCAAGGTAGGGGTGCGAGGGATACTACTCCTACGAGGTGTGGTGAAATCCAGAAGACCAGAACAGGTTGCTGGCACAGTGAGATCAAAGGGCTGGAGTCATCTGAAGCCTCCCTCCACTACCAATGGTGAATGTAAAGCTACAATAAATTTTTCTAAACAATGAATGGTTCATTTTCAACTGTATGCCCAAATTTTGACCCACTGTGTGAGAGGACTGATGCTTCATTCTACTTCTTTTATAGGACAATATTTGGAAGTCGTCATCACATTAAGAGATGAGCAAAGAGTATGCACTCAGAAAATGTAGGGAATAAAAATGTATTCTAGAGGAGGTGAAGTTATAAAAATAATTAAAGATTGTATTACATTCTGAGCTTTTGTAGCATTTAGCTGCAATTTATTATTTAGTTAGTTTCAAGTTTTTATTTAAATTCCAGTTCGTTAATATACAGTGTAATGTTTCGGGCATAGAATTTAGTGATTCATCACTTGCATTGACACCCAGTGCTCATCACAAGTGCCCTCCTTCACACCCATCCCCCACCCACCTCCTCTCCAGCAAGCCTCAGTTTGTTCTCTATAGTCAAGAGTCTGTTTCATGGTTTGCCTCTCTTGTTTTTCGCCTATGTTCTGCTATTTAAACTTTTATTTGTTGTGATTTCTGTTCTCATCCTAAGTAAATGTAAACTTGTAAAAAAAATACCTTATCTTAAGTAAACTGTACGCCCAAAGTGGGGCTGGAACTCAGAATCCTGAGATGAAGTCACGGAGCCAGCGAGGCGTCCAGAAATCTAAACTTTTGTACCTAATTTTCTATTAATACTTTAGCATATTATTTTTTTAAGTTATCTATTTATTTTGAGAGAGAGAGAGAGAGAGGGAGGGAGGGGGGTGAGAGAATCCCAAGCAGGCTCCATGCTGTCGGCACAGAGCCTGACTCAGGGACTGATCCCACGAACTGTGAGATCATGAACCGAGCCAAAATCAAGAGCCAGACGGTTAACTGACTGGGCCACCCAAGTGTCTCTATTTAGACTGTCTAATAAGAGCTGATCTCAGTGTCTCAAAATACACCCCAGAGGGAAGTCTTTGGGGATGGAGGTGGAAACTCCATTAGTTGACTCCTATGAAGGGAGTCTCTCAATATGCTGTTACCGCCTCCTGGCTGGCTGGCCAAAAAAGATGTTGCCTGGTGGACTGGGGAGACCCGGGCCCAGACGCCTCCACCCAGCCCATTCTAAAGACGTCCCTGGAGACTCTTGGTCTCATTGCAAGAAAGAATTCAAGACACGATGGATGAGCAGTGGAAGCAGGGACATGTATTAAAGTGAAAGTACGCTCTGGAGATGTGAGAGCGGCCCGCTCAAGAGAGAGCGGCCGCGGCTCGTATTTTTTTCTTAAAATGGGGTCCCCAAATTATGCAGGCTCTAGGCCCCACAAAACACAGATCCACCTCTGTTTGTTTTGGGTTTGTTTAGCTTTACAAAAAGGTTGGCCAGTTTCTCTGCTTACCTCTCTTCCTCGTTTCTCACATCTTGTTCAATTCCATCTTTTAGTTATTCTTCCGGTGGAGATCTGTCGCTGACCCTACTTATTTCCTCTCCCTTTAGAGGCCACTATTATCCTACCTTGACTATGTATTATTTCTTTGTAGCTTAACAGGAAAAAATTCGTTGTTACACATGTTTTAAATTTTTTATATCAGCGGACTAACGGTGTATATGTTTGTCAACTTGTTTTTTCCACTCAAAATTATGTTCCTGAGGTGCCTGGATGGCTCAGTCGGTTGAGTGTCCAACTCTTGATTTTGGCTCAGGTCATGATCCCAGGGTTGTGGGAGCGAGCTCCAAGTCGGGCTCTGCAATGAGCATGGAGCCTGCATGAGATTCTCTCTCTCTGCCCCTCGCCCCCACTGGCACCCTCTGTCTTTCTCTCTCAAATTAGAAAAAAAAAAAATTATGTTCCTGAGAGTCTACTGTGTTGTTGAGTACAGCTGTAACTTATTCCTAATCACTACCGTATTGGATTCCATCACCCATGTTTTATCCATTTTACTGTCTATCGACATTGGCTTATTTCTAGTTTTTTACCAGTAGTAGGTATAGTGCTACTTTAAGCCTTTTCATAAATGCCTCCTGGAAATGGATGGTTTCCCTAGAGTTTATACTTAGGAGTGGAATTTCTAGGTCAAAGAGTACGGACATCTTCATAAAGCAAAACTGGTTCCCAAAATCATTGTTCTAATTTACATTCCCACCAGTACCATATGACAAATTGCCTTGCTCTCCACATTGCTGCCAATGCCTGGTAGTTTTAGGCTTGAATATTTGCCAGTTTTGTGGATATGTAATGGTTCTTCATTATAGAATTAATTTGTATTTTTCTGATTGGTAATGAAACCAAGGGACATTTTATATGTTTATTGGCCATTTATATTTTTTTTATTTTTTAATTTTTTTTTTAACGTTTTATTTATTTTTGAGACAGAGAGAGACAGAGCATGAATGGGGGAGGAGCAGAGAGAGAGGGAGATACAGAATCGGAAGCAGGCTCCAGGCTCTGAGCCGTCAGCACAGAGCCCGACGCGGGGCTCGAACTCACAGACCGCAAGATCGTGACCTGAGCCGAAGTCGGACGCCCAACCGACTGAGCCACCCAGGCGCCCCCATTTATATTTTTTATAAAATGCTTCCGTAAACCTTTGGGCCTTATTAAAGTAAATGATTTATCTTTTTCTTATTGATTTATAAGAATTCTTTACATATTCAGGACACTAATCCCTTGACAACTACATATTTAGCAAGTATATATTACATATAAAAATATATTTAGTAAATCTCCTTCCAGTCTGGCCAATCACTTCATTCTCATGATAGCTTTTGATGAAATGGATATTGTTATTTTTAATTTAGCCTTGTCAATTTTTCTCTGTGGTTTTCAGTTTTAGTTTCTTGTTTGAAAAAACGTGTCCCTGAGATCATAAAAGTATTCTCCCATATTGACTTCTAAATTTTTAAAAATATTATATTTTATATATAGTCCATTAATTCATCTAGAGTTGATTTTTGTATATGATATGATGAAGGGGATATATTGTGGGAAACAGGAAAATGGTACTCTGAGAAAATACTTAAAGGTTGAAAACTAAGCAGCTATGTTTCCAAGTTTGAAAGTTAAAGAAAGAATAACAGAAAAAAACAAAACCCACAAAGGAAGTAGAATAAAAAACACTATTCTACCAAGAGCAGAAAACAATTAAATAATCATCATACAAATGATAAATCAATTAAACAGTAATTGTATTAAATAATAGGCTCAAGGAAGCCAAAATTTTGTTCTTTAAAAAGATTAACAAAATAGATAAACTCTGGTGTGACTACTCAAGAAAAAAGGGAAAAGGCACAGATAAACGTCACTAAATTGATAAAGTTGTCATAAGTTTAGGTGCAACAGAGGTAACAAAAAGATAAGCAGATACTTTTAATTAACTTTATGCTGATTAAATTGAAATGTACGGGGCGCCTGGGTGGCTCAGTCGGTTGAGCATCCGACTTCGGCTCAGGTCACGATCTCACGGCTTGTGAGTTCGAGCCCCGCGTCGGGCTCTGTCCTGACAGCTCGGAGCCTGGAGCCTGCTTCAGATTCTGTGCCTCCCTCTCTCTCTGCCCCAACCCACTCACAATCTGTCTCTGTCTCTCTCAAAAATAAATAAACATTAAAAAAATGTATATAAAAAATTGAAATGTAAAAGAAAATATACAAATATCCAGAAAAATTTGTATTGATTTTGCATTTATATTGCTAAACTCTCTCTTCAATGCTAATAATTTCTGTGTGGATAATTCTGGGTTCTCTACGTTAAAAAAAAACTATACAACATGCAGATTGTAGCAGTATTTTTCTTCTGCCATTATCTCTTTGAATGTCTCTACAAATTTCTTTCTGGACTGTGGCTTAGAAGTATAAGAACTTGTTAGGAAATGACAGATGTTGGTGAGGATGTGGAGAAAGGGGAACCCTCTTACACCGTTGGTGGGAATGCAAACTGGTACAGCCACTCTGGAAAACAGTATGGAGATTCCTCAAAAATTTAAAAATAGAACTATCCTGTGACTCTGCAATTGTACTCCTGGGTATTTAACCAAAGGACACAAAAATAGGGATTTGAAGGGGTACATGCATCCCAATGTTTATGGCAGCAGCATCAACAATAGCCAAACTATGGAAAGAGCCCAAATGTCCACCGACTGATAAATAGATAAAGAAGATGTGGCGTGTGTGTGACACAGATACAAATACACGATGGAATATTACTCAGCCACCAAGAAGAATGAAATCTTGCCATTTGCGATGACATGGATGGAGCTAGAGTGTATTATGCTAAGCCAAATAAGTCAGTCAGAGAAAGACAAATACCATATGATTTCACTCATATGGGGAATTTAAGAAACAAAACATGAACATAAGGGAAAGGGGGAAAAAAGAGAGAGGGGAAACAAACCACAAGAGACTCTTTAACGTTAGAGAACAAACTGAGGGTTGGTGGAGGGATGTGGGTGGGGGACAGGCTAGATGGGTGATGGGTATTAAGGAGGGCACTTGTTGGGATGAGCATTGGGTGTTATATGTAAGTGACGAATCACTAAATGCTCCTCCTGAAATGTCACACTATATGTTAATTAACTAGAATTTAAATAAAATTTTGACAAAAAAAGAAGTATATATTAGTACTTCTCATTCTGTCTTCCACATCTCATAAATTCTCTTTTATATTTTCATCTTGTTATCTCTGTGCTGCATTACAGGTGGTTTATTCAGATCTGTTTTTCAGTTGACCATTTTACATGATGATTTATTCACTGAGTTTTTAATTTGAAGAAATAAATCTTTCATTTCCAGGGGTACACTTTGGTCCTGGTTGAAATCTGCTTATTCTCTGTTCATATTGTCCTTTTGTTCCATTATTTCAATTCCTTCTTTTACCTCTTTAATCATTTTACCTTTTAAAAAATGTTTATTTATTTATTTTGAGAGAGAGCATGAGCAGGGGAGAGACAGGAAGAGAGGGAGAGGGAAAGAATCCAAAGCAGTCTCCACACAGTTAATGCAGAGTCCGACTCTGGGGCTTGAACTCAGGAATCGTGAGCTCATGACCTGAACTGAAATCGAGTCGGAGGTTCAACCAACTGAACCACCCAGGTGCCCCACCTCTTTAATCATTTTAGACATAGTAATGTTTATAGTCCCTTTCAGAGTGTTCAATTATCTATAGTTCTATGAGTACTAATTTTGCGGATTATTGAGCCTTTTTTTTTTTTTTTTTTGAGAGAGAGAGAGAGAGAGAGAGTGAGAGGGAGTGCGTACACCTGCAGGGAAAGGGCAGAGGGAGAGAGACAGGGAGAGAATGCAGAGCCTGACTCAGGGCTCAATCCCATGACCGTGAGATCATGACCTGAGCCAAAATCAAGAATTGATGCTTAATAGACTTAGCCAGGTGCCCTGATTGTTGAGTCTTTTGATTCATCTTCATTTCCTCACATGGTTTGTAATTTTTTATTGTGAGCTCATCTGAAGCAGTGATGGTCTTTTCTGTGGGAGTCCTGGGTACTCTGGATTAAGGATTTGCCTCCATAATGTGGATTTATTTTTGATTATGCAAGAATCTCAGAGTTTTCACAGGCCTTGAGCAAATTTTTTTTCTTGCCCAACATTTTGTTAGCATGTCAGTTGAGAATTCTTGTTCTATAAAACTAGTACAAAATTCAATCCTATTTAAAAAAAAAAAAAAAGGTGGGGATGCATGGGTGGTTCAGTCGGTTAAGTGTCCAACTTCGGCTCGGGTCATGATCTCACATGATCTTGCTCGAGCCCCTCATCGGGCTCTCTGCTGTCAGCACAGAGCGCACTTTGGATCCTTTGTCCCTCCTCTCTCTCTCTGCCTCTCTCTCTCTCAAAAATAAATAAATGTTAAAAAAAATTCGATCCTACACTCAGGCTTGGTTTAATTTCTTGGAAGAGATGTTTCTTTTTCCTTCACACTCAATGCCTTGAGGATTACAAGATGCTGTGCTCTTTTTCTTGTTGGAGATCTTGTTAGTGCCATTTTTGTGGACTAAGCAACTTTGCAGGAGCTTTTCCTTAATTCGATATCTTAATTCCAGATATTCATCTGGAGTGGACCCAAGGCCACGTATTTTGTCTCCGTGTGAGGTTTGCTCCACAACCCCCATTCTCTAGGTGCTGGTTCTTCCTGCCCAACCTTATAACTCCAGCTACCAGAAGATTTCCCTTTCTTCCCTGTTGGCTCAGTTATCTACTTTTATTACATTTTTTTTCATGTTTATTTTTGAGAGAGAGGGAGAGGGAGAGAGTCAGCGTGAGTAGGGGGAGGGGCAGAGATACAGGGACACAGAATCCGAAGCAGGCTGCAGGTTCTGAGTCATCAGCATGCGGCCTGATACGGGGCTCAAACTCACGAACCGTGAGATCATGACCTGAACCAAACTTAACTGACTGAGCCACCCCTCAGTTATCTACTTCTAAAAACACTCAATTTATTTGTGTAGCAGTAATTTATTGTGTTTATTATATTTTATCCAAAATACCTATGTGTTTATTGCAAGAGAGTGTCACATCAGCCCTTCATGTTGCCAGAACCAGAAGTAGTAGAAGTCTTGATCTACCCAAGTTTACATCCTCATTTAAATAAATACTCTCCATGGAGTGGGATTACGGGTGATTTTGATTTTCTAGTAAAGCCTTACTTTTTTTTGCCTGGACCTCATTCAATGACTATGCAATACATTTAATATCTGAAAATATTATAAAATAATTTCTTTTTTTTAATTTTTTGTATTCATTTTTGAGAGAGAGAGAGACAGAGTATGAGCTGGAGAGGGGCAGAGAGAGGGGGAGACACAGAATCCAAAGAAGGCTTCAGGCTCTGAACTGTCAGCACAGAGCCTGATGCGGGGCTCAAACTCGCAAACTGTGAGATCGTGACCTGAGCCGAAGTCAGACACTTAACCGACTGAGCCACCCAGGCGCCCCTACTATAAAATAATGTTAATTTTGAAATGAAAAGTGGGTTGTGGTATCATATTACCATACAGTTCAAAAATAATTTTACTCTTATCTATGTTAACCAGGTGGAGAGGTCACACAAAGCTCTAAAATTATTTTAGGAGTGCCTGAGTGGCTCAGTTGATTGGGCATCCAACTTTGGCTTGGGTCATGATCTCACCATTCATGGGTTTGAGCCCTGCATCAGGCTCTGTGCTGACAGCTCAGAGCCTGGAGCCTGCTTCAGATTCTGTCTCCCTCTCTCTCTGCCCCTCTCCTGCTTGTGCTCTTTCTCTGTCTCTCAAAAATGAATAAATGTTAAAAAAATTTTTTTAAATTATTTTACATTTGACTTTAGCATGCATTACAATAAAACATCACCAATTCAGATTAAATGAGGAAAATGAATCTAAATTAGTCTAAAGCTTGAATATTTTTTAAATGATTTTATTTGTAACTAAACTCTATATTCAGCATGGGGTTTGAACTCACAACCCTGAGATCAAGAGTCTCATGCTCTCCTGACTGAGTCAGCCAGGTGCCCCTAACGCTAGAATATTTTTAATGCTGTTTTATTTCTTCGAGTAAATGCAATAAATGGAACAACAGATGGTGTCAGGAAAGGTCCTGTGTTCTATAATAAATAAACACTAGTTATTTTATGCTTCTGAATAGGAAGATATTTCCCACTCTTGTCTCTACTCCTCAATCCTTGTATTTACTCGTTACTATTAAGTTCAGGTATCCTTGAGATTGTTGGACTGATAACTTTTTAAATGTCTACGGTTTCAGTTTCCTAATGATATTTATGTATGTCTGTTTCTGGGTATAACTGGGGGTGTGGGATGTGTCTTGGGGCGTGAGGGTGCGTATGTGTATTTGAGGGAGACTGGTGGGGGCGTGATGTGTCTGTGTCTGATGCTTTTTGGTTCATTTTTACTCTTTCACTGAATACATTTACTTTTAATCTCGTTCCTATTCAAATGATAATTAATTTTAAATTATTGAGGCTTAAATAATGTTTTTCTCTAAATGATTTGCCAATACGAACGTACTGAAATCTTTTTAATTTGAGGGTTTTAAAAAATCTAAATTATTCTCCACAAATGTCACATAAAAAATCACCCAGTATATTGTCTGAACATTTTCCTCATGGCCCCTTCTTTCTTCAGAAAGCCTTTCCAGTAAATTTTATTGAAGCAAATTCTGGGGATGCCTGGCTGGCTCAGTTGGTAGAGCATACGACTCTTGATCTCGGGGTTGTGGGTTCAAGCCCCACGTTGGGTGTTGAGATTACTTAACAATAAAACCTTTTATTAAACAATGAAAATAAAAATAAAAATAACTCTGCATAGAAGATTGCCAGTGGAACAAAACGCGGAAGACAATTTCTCCAAATGGACTTTCAATGGAATATAAACATCTTTTATAAATGTTACAACTTTCCAAAGACGTTAGAAATGTTTTTTAAGGGGCTCCTGGGTGGCTCAGCTGATTAAGCGTCCGACTCTAGATTTCAGCTCAGCTCATGATCTCACAATCTGTGCTGACAGTGCAGAGCCTCCTTGGAATCCTCACTCTCCCCCCGCCCCGCCCCTACCCCTCTTGCGCTCTCTCTCAAAATAAATAACTTAAAAAAATTTTTTTTTAAAAAGAGAAATGTTTTTAAAGTTTTACTTATAAAATGAAAGAATGAAAGAAATGGAGGGAAAAAAAAGAACCTAATAAAGTCTAACCAAATACAAATAATGTTGTGTTTGTTTTTTTTTTTTTTAATATAAGCCTGGCATTTCCCCTTCCAAATTATTGGTAGTCCTGTGCTGGGAGAAGGAAGGAAATGGCTCCGTCGTTATGGCTTAGGTATGCATGGAAGGGCTAACTGCAGCGAACTAGAACAGCCCGGCAGTGTCCAGCCCTGGAATTTGACCCATCTGTTGAGTTGGGCAGAAGCTACAGAACCCATCTGGTTCCACACAGGCTCTGGAGAGCACGGCCACCGGTCACGGGCCTTCCCCGACACGTGGACCAGCTAGAGACTTTGGATTTTTACAGTCACTCTAGTACTGCCGGTGGGTGCGAGGTGCTAGGTGTCGGGGGTGTTCAGTAAGAAGGGAGCTCACATTTGGCAACGCAGACAGGCAGGCAACATCAAATACCAGTGGATACCAAGGCCAGAGCAGTCAGCCAAGACTTGTGGGAACAGACCCCGGGGCCAAGCGAGGGTGAAGGATACAACTGAGCACATTGGAGCCCCCAACTCAGAAGGATAGAATAATAGGCGGGATTCAGCGGCCGAGACCCAATCCCAGGAAAACAAGATGAGCATGTGGCGGGCAAAATGCCGACTGATCTCAGCTCCAAGGCCCAACATCGACCTGGAGGACCAGCAGCAAGGGGGAATCGATGGCCGGTCTAAAGCACCGGGCGGTAGCTCTTCTACCATACCCACCGACCCCACCCCCGTGAGCTGATGACTGGTCCTTGAGCCAGAGGGAGCCATGCCCGATGAGGAAGATTAATGCAAATTTTTCCGCTTTAGCTTTACTTATTTTTCTTTAGGTTGTTTTTGTTTTTGTTTTTCGTGACAGAGAGTGACAGAGGGAGCATGTGTGAGCAGGGGAGGGGCAGAGAGAAGGAGAGAGAGAATCCCAAACAGGCTCCTTGCTGTCAGCGCAGAGCCCAACCCGGGGCTCCATCTCACAAACCATGAGATCGTGACCTGAGCCAAGATCAAGAGTCAGACACTTAATAAGTAGGAGCCACCCAAATGCCCCTACTTATTTTTGGACGTACATTTTTGATTCAAAAATCAAAACCATATGGACAGGTATACACAGGAATTCTTGTTTCCACGTCATCTCCGTTCTTCTTCTTCTGCCCCCTACAGATGACTACCCCCTACAGACAGGTATCCTTTCAGTGTTTGTTTTCACAGATAGAAACAACTATGTATACATATTCTTACTTGCTTGCTCTAACCCTGCTTGTTATACAAAAGAAAGCACACAAAAGAAAGTATACACACACCCATATATAGTTTTCTTAACTTCACAATATGTCTTGTAGATTTCTCTACCCCAAAAGATGGAAATCGTTGCCCTTTTTTTTTTTTTAATTTTTTTAAAAATCTTTATTTATTTTTGAGAGACAGAGAGAGACAGAGTGAGAGCAGGGGAGGAACAGAGAGAGAGGGAGACACAGAATCCGAAGCAGGCTCCAGGCTCCGAGCTGTCAGCACAGAGCCCAATATGGGGCTCGAACCCACGAACCGTGAGATCATGACCTAAGCTGAAGTTGGACACTTAACTGAATGAGCCACCCAGGCACCCCTCATTGTCCTCTTTTATGGCCGCATGGTACTCTGCTGTGTGGATGCACCGAGTTACTTTGAACAAAGGCCCTATTAGTGCTGAACATTCGGGTTGTTTCTAATCGTTTGCTCTTGGAAACTATGTCACAAGGCCTGATCCCGGACAGATGTGGCCTGTACTTTTACAAGGCATCAATAGCATAGACGCTGAGGAGTGCGGTGGCTGGTCAAAGGGTAAGTTCACTGATGATTTTGTTCATTATCGTCAAATCTTTCCCAAAAAACTTCCATTTTTTGCGAACACTAGCAAATATCTGAGAATTCCTCTTCCCCCTCAGCCTCACCAGCAGAGCACGTCGTCAGACTTTTCGATTGTTATCAAGCTGGCGGGGAGGTTATAATTTTGAAGTCGAACGAAAGGTGAATTGTACGTGGTAATGCTTTATTATTTGGAATGTTCCTTCTTCTTTCTTTTTTCCGTTAAACACCATAGGTCCAAATGTTTCGTGTTTAGTTATATAGGCTTATATATATAAGTTATGGATTCCAAAACCTTAGTTTTGGATTCCAAAACCTGGAGCATTCTGGATATAATGGATCCCACTGGCCAGGGTAGGTAAGATGAAGAATTTGGAATCCTGACTGACATCCAGGCTCCAGAGCCCCCTCCAGATTCTGCACACCAACGTGTGCCGGGCTCCGCCTGACATCAGGTTGACCTCCTGGCCTTGACTCAACATCTCCCTGCCCGCTCCCTTCCCTCCATTATTACCTGAGGCACGTGGGATGCCACGGAAAAAACTTGAAGGACTTGCGTGAAGTACAGCCAGCAAGGAGTAGCCGTGACGCTGTTACCCAGAGGCCCCAGCCAGAGTGCCTCAGGTCGGTGGGAGCGGCTCAGTTGTTTTCAGTAAGGTTTGTTTTCATTAAGTGTTGATAGAGAGGGACACATCTTTTTCATGGGTACGCGGGTCACGAAAAATGGCTTTGAGTAAGCCACTGGAGAAGCGTGAAGTGTTTCTGTGAACACAGAGGACATTCTTGGTGCTCACGACTGCAAGAGATGACAGCACTGTCCCAGGTGCCCGGGACTCCCGTCTCTGTGCTGGAGAGAGTGTTCCTCTTCCCTGCAAGGCTCCTGCTGCTCAACTTTTAGCTGCTTTCACCGTAGAATTTTCAAATGGAGGTTGCCAGAAGCCAAAGGGACACATTTCTGAGAAGATG
Organism: Panthera onca; assembly: GCF_046562875.1. Taxonomy (NCBI): domain Eukaryota; kingdom Metazoa; phylum Chordata; class Mammalia; order Carnivora; family Felidae; genus Panthera; species Panthera onca. The sequence continues at coordinate 140,324,238 of NC_138343.1, forward strand.
AAATGCATATATTCCAAAATTTTTAACTTTAAAACTTTTTAAAACAAAGACATTAAATTAGATCCTGACAGAATCATACAAGAGTATTATCGTGCACCACATAATAGTTAGCAACTTATTCTTGAGTGAAAAAAATTGAGAGGTTAAAGCAAAGTATCTGTAAAATCCATCTCAACTCAGCTATGGTTAGCCTAGTTTTGCGTCAGTCATGCTAATTTTTTTGTTTGTTTGTAGTACAAAGGAATAGTGAGTAACTGTATCTTAATAATCTCAAGTGCTTTGAAAGTATAGTAAGAAAGATTTTGCAACAGTATATTAAAAAAAATTTTTAATGTTTATTCATTTTTGAGAGACAGAGACAGAGCATGAGTGGGGGAGGGGCAGAGAGAGGGAGACCCAGAATCCGAAGCAGGCTCCAGGCTCCCAGCTGTCAGCACAGAGCCCGACGTGGGGCTCGAACCCACGAACCGCGAGATCATGACCTGAGCCTGAGTTGGACGCTTAACCGACTGAAACGCTCAACAGTATATTTTTGTTATAGCATCTTTAAAAAGATCATAAGGCTAGGGGCGCCTGGGTGCCTCAGCTGGTTGAGCGTCCGACTTCGGCTCAGGTCATGATCTCGCGGTTCGTGGGTTCGAGCCCCGCGACAGGCTCTGTGCTGACAGCTGGGAGCCTGGAGCCTGCTTCGGATTCTGGGTCTCACTTTCTCTTTGCCCCTCCCCTGCTTGAGCTCTGTCTCTCAAAAATAAATAAATATTGAAAAAAAATTAAAAAATCCGAAGTCTATAGGATGGCCACAAAATCTTTTTTCACGCTAGTTTACAATCATATGTATATTCCTCTCCAAAAAAATAATATTTTCCCCATGCCATTCCAGACATCCCAACACCGATAGCTGAAAATCAGTGAAGCATCCATGATGGCTGTTGCCAGGTCTCTGAGTCTTGTTATCGGAGCGGAGAACTTTTGTAACATCTGGAGACAAAATTCCCCATTTGTTAAGTAGGGACCCTGAGGAGGTCATGCTGAGGGGATGGTGTCTTGGCGCCAAGAGCAGCATGTTGATGCTCTGTCTCGTTACAGGAGGGAGGCTGTCTCACTTCCTCATTTCTGTACGAACCATCACGAAGGGCATTCAGATGAGCAGAGTGGCTCATCTCAGTGGTTCTCTCAGGCGACCTTCTGAAATTGCTGCCTGTGTCCTACCATGAAAAGGATTCTGCTTGATTTCCTCGGAATACTAAGGATACTTCCTTGATTACTCATGCACAGGGACCTTGTGGCAGTTCAGGGAGCGTCAGCAAAGCTCGAATGTATCAGTCTTCTTGGGGAAGGGGACGTTGCCCTATTGTCACTCCGACTGGTGGCAGAGGTCATTCATTCATTCGAGGAACGCTAATGCAGGACCAGGTCTTATGTCATGCCCTGGATGTACAAAACTGTGGGGTGCCCTCCTGGAGCACTCAGTCTAGGCGTGCAGACGTGAACATTCACAAATATTTACAAGCTGACAAGGGCTGAAGACGTGAGGTCCACGAGTCGGTTTCATAGCCCAGAGGTGACTATTCCAGGGTGTATTCCAGTACCAAAACTCGGGTCAGGAAGGCTTCGCAAAGGGAGTGACATCGAGCTGCAATTTGAAAGACAGTAGCTTTTGACGAAGTAGTGGGGAAAAGCACAGAAAGAGCAAATGCGAAGGCAGAGAGGAAGGAGACAGCCTGGTGGGGCGGGGAATTAGAAAAGGAGGGCCAGACGCTGGAGGAAGTGGCTCAGCATTGAAGGAATGGCCACACAAAGGCACAGCGCGGGGGACCAGCGAAAGTGGGTCAGGGCAGAGAGGACACCATTGTGACCAGGCAGGGCTGTCCCTAGGGTCACCATGATGAGCTGGCTGGCCACAAGAAATGGGCCCTGAAGAGGAGCAGGACCATCCTGGGGGTGGGGGGTGGGGGGTGGCTATTGGTGAGGAGGGAGAAAAACTGGTGAAGGAAAAAGAACATGGAGGAGGTTTGGGCTAGGATGGTCTTAGGGCAGTCAGAGGAAGAGAGAGCTCATTTTTTTTTTTTTGAATTTTTTTTTTAACGTTTATTTATTTTTGAGACAGAGAGAGACAAAGCATGAATGGGGGAGGGTCAGAGAGAGGGAGACACAGAATCTGAAACAGGCTCCAGGCTCTGAGCTGTCAGCACAGAGCCCGACGCGGGGCTCGAACTCACGGACCGCGAGATCATGACCTGAGCCGAAGTCGGCCGCTTAACCGACTGAGTCACCCAGGCGCCCCGAGAGAGCTCATTTTGAGACCTGAAGAGCCATCAGAGTAGCCACCAACTAAGTGGTTCACTTGTCTCCTTTTGTAAAGAAGGAAGTTGAAGTCTCTGCCCACATGTGCTGCTTGGGGTGTCAAAGACTCTGTCATGTGTCCGTGAAACTCCCATCCCGCCCCACACCCCTGAGGGCCTTTCATTCCTGCTTGGTACTCAGAAGAGTTTAGATGATCTACATAGGCCTCTCACCCTGGCTTTAATAAATAGGCGTAGAATGAAAATCACAGAACACCGTGCTTCAGATTTCTTGGTGAAATTATTTCCAAAAGACTGAAGCAGAGGAAAGCCAACCAAAAAACTCATGGGTTTTCCTAGAAGAAAAAAGGTCATCAGAGATCATAGGTGAACTTTTCCAGTGGCCAGGTGACATTAGAAATCAGAATATAGGGGTGCCTGGATGGCTCGGTCGGTGAAGCGTCTGACTTCGGCTCAGGTCATGATCTCATGGTTTGTGAGTTGGAGCCCCGCCTCCAGCTCTGTGCTGACAGCTTGGAGCCTGCTTCGGATTCTGTGTCTTCCCCTCTCTCTGCCCCTCCCCAAGTTGTGTGATGTCTCTCTCTCAAAAATAAAATAAATGTTTTTAAAAATTAAAAAAAAAAAAAGAAATGAGAATATGGCAGGAATTATGAAATACAGTGGAGGCAGGTGGATCAAGTGTCCAGGGAGTTTGTCCATAGAAAGTCAGCAAGGAAGACTGTTCTCAAGTGTTAACCTTGAACCTAAAATTTTTATGAATTTTCCTTCCATGAATTATCTCATGTTAGTAAGATGGTCTAGCCTAGTTAATGATAAATGTGTCAGAGGATAAATTACAATTTGCAACATTGTTTTTTCCAGACCCAGTGAGGTTTCTAGTAACAGTGTGTCTGGCTGTCTCTAGAAGTCTCCCTACTGTTCTCATCCCTCTTTCCCTTCTGCCACAGTTTCTTTCTTCTTTGTCTTTTCCTCCCCTGCAACCACCCTGGATGGTTGGTTCTCTACCCTGCCTATCCCCCATTCCTTGTTGTTGCAACCAAAGGTTCCCATGGGCCCCACATGCAGGGGGTGCTGGAGGCCAGCAGCCCCCTTCACTTCTCCCCTCCCTCCAGCCTTAGTACCAACATTCTTCTTAGCTGGTGGAGAGGTTCGCTGTGCTTCCTTATCACCTCCAAAGTAAAAATGCTTCACGCCATCCACTGCCCTATCTAGCCACAGAATCATGGAATGACTGGGCTGAAAAAGCACCCCCAGCCTGCATGCCCCTCCCCCTCCCCCTCCCTCTCCTAGTCCCCGTCTAGCTTCATCTACCAAAGATCAACTGTAACAGGTTAGCAATGACAAATCCCGGGGTTCCAGCATTTAGGAAGCGGGTTGAGGACCCACAGGCCTGAACTGTCAGGATAGAAAGACAACCTCTTCAACGTGTAGGTATGTTTTCCTTTCCACACTTTCAGCTGGGGAATAGGTGGGGCTGTTTATGAGTGCAGTGAACAGAATTTATCCCCAGCATCGCAGTGCCCCTATCCACTGCACTCCGTCGGGCTTCATTGCATCCTCTCTGGTCCTGTAGCCTCTTTCTCCTCTTCTGCATCCAAGCAGGCCTTCAGGAATGGATCCGACATATATTCATAATAAGGTGTGAGTGACTGATAAAAGCTTAAGGTATTACTCAGTAGAAGCACGTTGGTATTTTGATAGGGCTCAGAGCCTTTAAAGAAAGGAACAAATCCATCCGTCTTTAATGGAGAAATTTTAATTAGGTAGCAGGAGAAATGTTTGGGATTGAGTGGAGTATACCTGGTTTTCCTGAAATCACATGACAGATGTTTATTCTACTTAGAAATTAAATGCACACCCGTGCACACCCCCGCCCACACCCTACTTATCTATTTAATTCCAGGCAATATGTTAAATACTTTACGTATATATGTTTTTCATTTAATTTTTACTCCAACCACCCCTCCCCCCCCCCAAAATAGGCAAGGTATTCAGTGTTTCATGTACATTCTGCTACCCAAAAAGTTAAGTAAATTACCCAAACTTGCACAGCCCATAAATGTGGAACTAGGATGTGAATCCAACTTCTTTCTACAGATCGGGAAGCCACCAGAGGTAACACTCTTCATGTGGTGGGAAGCAGTTTTCTTGCTTGCCTCCTGTGCTGCTTAGTTAAGCAGAGCTTAACTAACATACAGAGCTTTAAAAACCTCTTAAGTCATCTTAAAAAGTCCTCTTAATTGTCTGTGTTTTTTCTCTGAACTTCCCAGTTTGTGTATGTCATTCTCGTAATGATGTGCCCCAAATGAAGCATACTGGCCTGGTCTATTTTCATTTTTCAGCCTATGCAGGATATAAAAAATGAACAGCATATGGTGAAAAGTTAATGAGATTAAAAAAGAAGTTCCCTTAAAATAATCCTTGGGCTTTTCTACATGTATTCTTGGTCTGGTTTCAAACACCACAGGAGTTAAGGGGCACCCGGGTGGCTCAGGCGGTCAAGCGTGCCACTCTGGGTTTCGGCTCAGGTCATGTCTCAGTCTCATGAGTTCAAGCCCCACATCTGGCTCTGTGCTGACAGCATGGAGCCTGCTTGGGATTCTCTCTCTCTGACCCTTTCCTGCTCATGTGCGGTCTCTGTCTCTCTCGATATAAATAAATAAACTTAAAAAAACACAGAAGTTTTACTATGCCTTAAAAATGGGGGGAATATTTACCTTGTTTCTTTTTTAAAATTTTTTAAATGTTTATTTTGTGTGTGTGTGTTTGTGTGTGAGAGAGAGAGAGAGAGAGAGAGAGAGAGAGAGAGAGGAGTAGAGAAAGAGGGAGACACGGAATCTGAAGCAGGCTCCAGGATGCTGGGCTCGAACACACTAAACGTGAGATCATGACCTGAGCCGAAGTCGGACGCTTAACCAACTGAGCCAGCCGAGGGCCCCTATTTGCACTGTTTCTGTTGAGGTCAGCGGGCAACCAATCTCGTAGAATCGGCACAAATAATCACGTTGTTTATAAACAAGTGCCATGCTAACCTAGTACAGACTGAGACTTAACTGTGATGGGCTTGAGCATTAAACGTATTCAAAGCCACCCTCTCCAGTCACAGATCTCATGCTCACACGACACTCCTTTAGCCTGTGAAGATAATGAGGTCTTACCTGGAGAGGAAGGTGGGAAATCAGTTTCTCAGAGTGGTAGCTCTCTGAATAGAGGTAACAACCTATAGCAACATACGAGGTTGAGCTGACCTTTTAAGAAAAATTTCTTACACCTTTGAAGCAAATAAAAAACAAGTTAGGAGTCCTGTCGTTATTGTATCTATTTATATTAAAATTTATTTATTTATTTTGAGAGAGACAGTGAGGAGGGGACGGCGGGGGGGTGGGGGGGCGTTGGTGGCAGAGAGAATCCCAAGAGGCCACACGATGTCGGCACAGAGCCCCACGCAGGTGGAGAGACATAAGGGGCTTAATAAAATAAAGAATAACGTCACACCCTTCCCTTGTGCCAGGCGCTGTGCTCAGGGCTTTGCAGGGATTATTTGATTTAACCCCCAGCAGCCCGGTGAAGTAGATACTATTGGTTTCTCTGTTTTCTGGGACAAAATCAAGGCTCCTGTGGTTTACTGAACTCTGGAAGTGTTGTGAGAATTATATGAGAAACCATGTGCACTATATCAGCTTTAGATTTTGTTTCTTACTAACAAAGAAGAAGAAGAAAGAGGAAAAACCCAAACCAAGCAAAAAATATCAGTTTTTTGAACAAGATAGAAGTTTGTTTTTCTCACTCATAAACCAGGTCTGCAGGCAGGTAGTAACTGAGCCAGGGCCTTGGCACCCCTTAAGCACATCGACACGCTTATCTCCAAGGGATCTGGGAAATGTAGACTCTTTTTTTTTTTTTTTTTTTAAATAGGTGGTCATGTGCCCAGTTAAAAATTGGGGCTTCTGCTTTGGGTTCTGTGTCTCCCTGTCTCTCTGCCCCTCCCATGCTCATGCTCCGTCTGTCTCTGTCTCTCAATAATAAATAAATGTTTAAAAATTTAAAAAAAAAAAAAAATTGGGGCTTCAACTATTAAGGGGAACCAGAACCAATGTTGGGTTAGGCAACTTGCTTCTCTGCCATATATATGTGAAGTTTGGGGCACAGGATAGACCCAATAAATGTTCAGTAATAATAGCTATAAAACTCAAAGCAGACTAGGGACACCTGGGTGGCTCAGTTGGCTAAGCATCTGACCAGTTCACATCACGATCTTGCGGTGAGTTCAAGCCCCCCATTGGGCTCTGCATTGGTGGTGGTAAGCCTGATCGGGACTCTCTATCTCCCTTTCTCTCTCTCTGCCTCTTCCCCACTTGCATTTTCTCTCTCTCCCTCCCTCAAAATAAATAAACTTAAAAAAAAAAAAACCCTCAAAGCAACCTAGAAATGGCCTGGTTTGTTAATTTAAATACAACTATTTCTGCCTGAAGTTTTCCCTTTTCTAGATCGACGCCCTGTCTCTAGACAGGGGTGTGAGTGAGCAGGGAAGGCATACTAGGTGTTCCAAACGCTGCCCTGACCCCAGGGCTTGCCTCTCCTTTCCTCCTCCGGATATGCGAGGTGGTTTGCCCCAAGGTTGGCAGCTGTCGAAAGGTGGCAGAAAGCCAAATCACAAAACAAGGATGGTGCCTGGGCCATGGCATTTCCTAAATTAGGATTCTCCTTTCTTCCTATGTCCCCTTTCAGAGACTACAAATGCCAGCCCTGGCCTTTGGCAAATGGGGAGGGATCAGGAGAGCCACACTGCATAATTCCAGGGGACAAGCAGTCATTCTGCAGAGAGGCATCCTTTAAATCAATGACAATGAGTGTGGTACCCCCCTGATGCTGTGCAAACAGGGGGCCCGGGGAAGGGGGGCTGATGTCTTGACTCACTTCGTTCATTTGTTTCAAAGAGTTTTCCATGGATCATCTCGACCTCACAAATTCCTAGATATGAGAGAAGGCTCTGAGGTCACAAGATGTTTGTCCAGGTTGGATCTGAGGAGCTTCTTAAAACTTCTCAGCTGTCTTTAGGTCTGAGAGTCTATGACGAGCAAAGTAGTAGGGGGCCAGGGAACCAGTATAGACAAAGCTTGGTGGGATAGATGGGCAGGTGGGGTGGACTGGATGGTGGGGATTCGAGCTGGAGTTTCCAGCTGCTTCATACATTGGGCCAGGAAGGGGTAGGGGAGGAAAAATAAGTGAGAGGTAAGGCCTGATCATCCATTGCTTCATGTGCGTATATCTCGTCCATTACCAAGTCTTCTCATTCCATCTTCTCACCATCTGCCCTATGGAGGGCCACTGCAAGCATGCACCAGGCTTCGTGTAAATTGGAAAAAGACATCCATCCTCCAGTGGACTCAGTCCTGCGCCAGGGCTCAATGAGCGATAAGTAAGGCTCTGGCTGGATCTGGATCGCAGCCCCCACTCATCTCCCTGGCTGGTTGCCCTTGAGCAGTGAACAATCCACACATTCTTAAGTGCGGGACTCTTCGGGGTCAGTTCACTTATCTCCATCCCCATGATGCCTCTTGCCCCCATCCAACTTCACCAACTCTCCTCACTTGGATGATGCTTCATCATAACAGATAATCCAGGGAGCCATTTACAGTCTCTGACTTAGCCTCTAGTGTTGTCAGCAAGTAAGGGTATGCATTTGGTCCCAGAGATACAGTGACTAGACGAAAAGATTTTCAGCATATTGTTTTTAAACTTGTGATCTATTACAGACCACACAGCTGTAGGGCACTATGAATTAATTGAAAAGAAGTCCTAGACTTCTTCTAAGTGTGAAAAGCACACTAGATTGCATCGTATTTTTGAGGCTGAACATATTACATTAAAAAAAAAAATGTAAGCATTGAGGCACCTGGGTGGCTCAGTCCGTTAGGCATCCAACTTTGGCTCAGATCATGATCTCACGGTTCGGGAACTCGAGCCCTGTATCAGGCTCTCTGTTGTCGGCACAGAGTCTGCTTCGGATCCTCTGCCCCACCCCCCACCCCCATCTGTCCTTCCCCCACTCGTTCTCTCTCCAAAAAAATAAATAAACTTAAAAAAAATGTAAGCATTAATATAAACTAAGTTTTAATGGTCCTCTTAGTATTTCTTGGTACCATAATTCAGTGGGAGCCTGCATAACTGAAGGTGGTCAGGTCTCCCTGGCCTGTGAGATGAGCCTGGACCCCTGGGACAGTCCCCCGTTCTACCTCCCATCTGCTCTGGCTCCAGCTCTATCCCAGCAGCCAGTGGGCTGTGTGACAGACAACCCAGATGCGATCGTGTCAGCCCCCTGCTTACAAGCTGCAGCTAGGTAGCATTGCTCTTGGAATATAAGCCCTGATCGAATTGGGCTCCTGGAACCAGCCTGGAGGCTCCCACCTCTGGCAGGCCTGCCCCACTCTCCCCTCCACCGCACTGGCCTCCTGCTGTCTGGGAGGCCCTTTCCTCTCTCTGGGTGATTTCTCCCACTTTGCAGCTCTCAGCCCAAGCCACCCTCCCCTGCCGATGTCAGTTTCTTCATTTAATGCCCTCCCAGAACCCTGTATTCTTCCTTCAGAGCATGTTGTCTCTGCACAATTATACATTCATTAGTGTGATCATTGGATTGTCTGGCAGGTGCACTCCCAGTGGTAAATCCCGCCTCCCTGTGCCGGCACCCTACCCCATTACCACGGCTGCAGAGTCTAGCACTGGGCCCGTGCAGAGTAGTCTGTCAGCGGTTATTTGCTGAATGAATGGGGCTGAGCCAAGAGGCCACCTTCCCAGCTGCTCCTTGTGGGTTATGCTTTGGGAGGGAAAACTTTTAACACACACACGGTCCTTGAGAAAGCAGGTCACCAGCACCAGAAAGAAGGGGCAGCTTGAGAAGAGACATCTGAGGGTCAGAGAAGATGCCAGGGTTAGCCCACTGCGTTTTAAGGCCTATATAGTGACATACCACAATGTGGATATTTCCTTAAAGTTAGGTAGAGGGGGAAAAAAAAGATTTATGTTTAACAACTTGGATGCTTTTAGAGGGATGCACTGACAAGCAAATTTGTCAAAGAAATTTTCATTTTGTGTAAAAAAGTAGATCACCAAATCCTGTCCCTTACCAGATCAGGCAACTGTCAATAATTTACCTTTAAAGGTGCCCACCGAGTCTCTTGATGGATTAGGGACAAAGCGATTGAATTTAAGCAGGGCGAAATAGAAATCACACATGCACTACAGTAATGCACATGAGTTGTTTGGAATTTATTGTACGTGAGGAGTAGTTTCATTTTAGAAGTTTATGTGTACTTTGAAGTAATTAATCACATACAAGGAAGACCCAGAAGGCCCTCAGATAAGTCACTAAAATCTTTCCAGAAAATTGAAGTGATTACCCCTCCAAATGACTTACCTTTGTATTCTTGATTATTATACATGACCTCAAGTATGTTTACTTCCCAGTTTTTACTTAGGAGGAACTAGAGTGGCGTTATCTGTTGTGCTTTTATCCACACAGCAGATTATCAGTGATAGAAGTCATATCGATGATTATATGCCATGATATAATCATGGAAAGAGAGAATATTGAAATGCGCTGGTAAGTGCCCAATAAGATTTTGATGACGGCAACATGAATGAGGACAATACTGGGCATAAAAATGAAAGAAATGCCACCACACACACATTTGTCTAAAGAAAAGTTACAGAAAATTTCTAAAGTAGGCTGCAGTGAAAAATGTGACACACCATTCAAAATGTGGATAATCAAGTAAAAGATAAAAAGTACAATGTTCTAAAATGTAATCAGGTGTTTCTTCCTAGATTTCACTGATGTTACTATGTTTCCAGGGACCGGGGTGGGGGGGGGGAGGGGGAGGGGAATCGTAGGCGCCCAATGGTAAATTTGACTTAAGGTTCTGGAAGTCTAGCCCCAACAGTGGCGGTTTCCCAGCGTCAGGTCCGAGCTGTGCCTGATTGACGATTAGGGTGAGGGGCTTTGGCTGATGGCCGCCAGCAAGCACAGCTGCAGGGAAGGCTGTTGGGTGGGGAAGTCTGAGCTTGCTTCCTTATTGGCCGAATCCTGTATGACGTTTCAGGGCATGTTTTAAGGTAATTGTTTATCTCCCCTATTGAGGACAGAACCAAGATGTTTCTCTTTTTAGTCTCAAAGCAAGCTTGAGATACATTTGTTGGATAAATAAGTGTACTTTATCCCCATCCGGGTTTATTATCCATGCGATAATATTCTTACTAAGTACAATACTGCTCCTGTTTGTCAGAGTCCCCAGATTTCTTTAAATTATTTTTGCCTAGACTTTTTCAAATCCTACCTAGTTGGTTGCCTCCTAAACTTACGGACCACTGTTAATTTGCATAGTTGTTTCAAATGCTATATCCCAGATCTTGCATTTACTCAAGTTATTCATTGCTAACGTCTAAATCAGAGAAGTGAAAAGGACAATTGTTTAGTGCTTTTTAAAGTCCCTGCCCAAGATCAGTAGGGAAATCCCATTAGCTCCATTCATCGCATTTCTCATAAATCTAAAAGGAAAGCAAGTATCCAAAGCCTTATTCTTTAATAGTTCTTATTTGTAAAACCTTGACAGGGCTTTATTCTAAATTGCTTCCAAATTACATAAAGAATGCTGAGAAATATGATGGTTAGTGAATCGTGATAGTTTCAGTTATTGAATAAATAACCAGAATAGTAAAAGGGGACTAATCTGAAAGCAAACAGAATGATGGGCTGCGATGAGGCAAAAAGAACAGAGCTGTGGCATTCTTCAACTACTATCTGGCTCAATCCTCTTTAAGTGGGCAAATTGAAGAGTCTTTTATTCAGCGCCTAAAACTTATTCAAAAGGAGCCATATTTTCATATAGTAAAAACAAAAACAAAAAAACCACCCCACCCCCAACAACAACAACAAAAAACCCCAAACTTTTTTGTAGCGAAAAAGGAATGTTTAAAAAAAACGATGGGTAATCTTCTGGCTCAACAGGAGGGCACAGGGCGACCTGTGGGTGGGAAGTTCGTTGCAGGTACACTGTGGCCACCCGGCAGCTTTCGGGCCGTCACCCCCGGAGCCTTCTGTGGTTCGAGTAACTTATTAAAGTTGTCACTATTGTTTGAAATTGGGCAAGAGGTGTACAAAAATCAGGACTTCATTAGGAAAAATGTACCTGGCAATTTCTAGTACCTTTTTTTCACCAAAAGGAAACAATAATGTGGGGGTGCCATACAGGGTGATTGAGGCAAGTGATATGATGGGTTACCAGCTATAGTTCCAATTGTGCGTTTGTGAAATGTGAACCTATTTCATCGCTTTCTTACAGACCCCTGACAATTGCTGTTTTGTCTCTTAAGTCATGGATTTTTAAATGAAACTCTAAGAGGCTTTTGTTTTGTTTTCTTGACAAGGTGGGTTTCAAAACTAGAAGCTGAATGGATTAGGAGCCCACCATCATCTTCAGCAAGAATGCTTTAAGAAGGTATTTTAGCATTCTCTGTGGTTTAAAAGACAAAACCAAGTCCTGCTGGCTTTGTGTTGTGCTTCTCTTACAGACTGCAGTGCCTTCTGTCTGCTTCAGGGTGTGGCATCTGCCGTCGGGGAGGAGAAACTGGCATGTGTCGCCTTTTATAGCAGGCTGATTTCATTGTGCTGGGGCCTCTATTTCATAGCCTCTTGGTTGCAATCTTCTAGTTGGCTTGCTGAAACAAATAGAATTAAAAGAGATTTTGAATTACATACATTATTTATTTTTCTTTTTAGTTCCGTGATTTTTCTATATGAAAAAATATTTTAGGAAAAGGGCCAGAGCTGAACTTGGTGACTCATTTTCCCTTTTAGGATCAGTTGTGAAAATAAGCCACAAAACATAGTTACGCTTGTTGACATGGACTTTGACATATTTTATCAGTTTGAAAAATGCACTTTTATGATTATATGTATGTATTTAGTTTGAGTCTCAATGTCTAAGAGCATAAATATGTACTTGATTGTAGAATATATGTATATATGCACACAAAACAGACATATTATTTATATTTGTACATGAAAAACTTTAAAAATTCAGCTTTTGTGGTGTACTGTGTATATTTAGTATGTATTTGAATATATAAAGGGAGAAAATCCAGGAGAAAATGTCAAAAAGGCCCACTAACAAAGATGTAGTATTCTCTTGGCAAAAACTGATGAATGATTTGGCATGAATTCATCTTACAGTTCTGTTATTCTCTCTTACACACAATGATATAACCCCTGTTTTCCAGTTGTTTGCATAGAATTGCAATTTGTTGTTTGTACACTCTATAATGACCCTTGGGTGTGCACCTGATCCCCCCCCCCCATTAGTCACCAGTTTTTCCCACCTATCCTTTTCTACTTAGTCATTAACATATTTGCACTTGCTCAAGCAAATAAAAATAACTACTGCAGTTGAAATAAACTAAAATAATCTTTGTAAAAAGCTGAAGAATGAAATGATTTTAGAAAACTATGTTCTACCAAAATCATATACACTATTGCAGCTAGTGTGACCTCTTCAAAGTTCCACTCTCAAATGCTTTCTCTCCATGAAAACGAGGTCCACACTAGTATAAGGGAGGCATGGCTTCAGTTAAGAAGACCCGCCTGAAGATATTCAAAAGGTTACTAAGTGATAAATTAACAGAAATGAAAACATTTAAAACATCATAAAGGGATAAGAGTATTTAAAAAAAAATGAAGTCTGAAACACTTCTGTTCTAGGATTAGGTCTGGCCAACTCATATTTATAAAATATATGTTATTTAAATATATGATCTTATATTTATTAAATATAATATGCATTTATTTTAGTTTTGTTTCACATTGCTTAGAAATATATTGAAGGTTAACTGTGCACCTTAACCTCTGAAATATGATGAGAGGCATCATATAGATTTATGAAGATACGAGCTAAACTTGAGCTGTCACTATTATGGCACCAATAGTTAAATTTCCATGTGCACGTTGGAGCATGACACACCAGTGTACCTATTTGAAGACTTTCCCTTTAGAGAGAGGACAGCCAAGTGCATTACAAGAAAAATGCCCCTTTGGGAATACTTTGAGTTTTCACTGATAAGCCTACATGCATATATATATATATATATATATATATATATATATATATATATAGTGCCTTAAAAAATAGTTCTATAAACATTATCTTCGGGGCAGGTGCAGTCTCAGCACTTATTGAGTACTTGCTGTGTACAGGGCACAGCTCTCCTTGAATGCGGCCAACCTTCCCTTAAACTCTTCCCTAATTTCGCAGCTTGAAGAAGTTGGTGGGAATTACGCTGATGGCCCCAAATCAAGGCAGCGAGGCTAACGTTCTGAAAAATTACATAACTCCTGGGAGAGGCAGTGCTTTTGCACAGATTGCACAAGTATTTTCTTGCTCCGTCGGCTCCTCCAAACCTTGGAGGCCAACAGACAACTTTGTTCCCCAGCCCTTCTCCCTCTTTTGTCTGCTCGTCAGACTCGTTTTCCACCTTTGTATCGTTCCTTTTAGACGTGAAAACAAACACGCGAACGGCCGGTTGGCAAGGAGACGAGGCACGAGGGGAAAGTGCAGCCTCGCGTCGCCCCACGCCGCCGCGCTCCGGGCGCCTGCGGAGCCGGCCCGAGCCCCGGGCCCGGGGCCGCCGGGTGCCCGCGAGGCTGCGCCCCGGCGGGCGGGCGGGCGGGCGAGCAGCGGCGGCGGCGGCGGGCGCAGGGACCGGCGGGCGGCGGCGGCCCGCGCAGAGTCCAGTCCGCGTTTTGCGAGTGCACACGAGTAATCAGAGAGAAGTGGATAATAGTTGCTCGGGCTCGCTCGGCTCCCTCTCATGCCATGCTGGGCCCGATAGGCTCAGTCAGTCGTGTATTTACCCATATCCGGGTTAGAGAGGAAAAGAGAAAAGTTTCATTTAAACCTGAACTAAAAACTTTCACCATGAAATCACACAGCGGGAACAGGCCCAGACCGTAAGGCGTGACTCCCGGTTCGGCTCCGGCGGGGCCTGTGGAGGGGGAGGGGGCTCGCTCGATTCCCGTCGGGGCGTGTGGATGCGCACAGGAGGGGCCGCTGACTAAAAAGTGGGTTTTATTGTCTCCCCCCGCCCCCCGCCCGGCCTCGCCACGCCGCGGCGATCATGGCCGCGCGGGCAGCAGCGGCGGCGGCGGCGGCGGCGCGGGCGCGGGCGGGCAGCGGCGAGCGGCGGGCGCCCCCCGGGCCGCGGCCGGCGCCCGGGGCCCGGGACCTGGAGGCGGGGGCGCGCGGCGCGGCGGCGGCGGCACCGGGACCCATGCTGGGGGGCGGCGGCGACGGCGGCGGCCTGAATAATGTGCACCACCACCCCCTGCACCCCCGTCACGAACTGAACATGGCCCATAACGCGAGCACGGCGGCCGCCGCCGCCAGCACTAACAGCGCCAAGAGCGGCGGCTCCGAGGCGGCTCTCAAGGAGGGTGGAAGCGCCGCCGCGCTGTCCTCCTCCTCCTCCGCGGCGGCGGCGGCGGCGGCGGCGGCGTCCTCCTCTTCCTCCTCGTCGGGCCCGGGCTCGGCCATGGAGACGGGGCTGCTCCCCAACCACAAACTGAAAACCGTTGGCGAAGCCCCCGCCGCACCGCCCCACCAGCAGCACCACCACCACCACCATGCCCACCACCACCACCACCATGCCCACCACCTCCACCACCACCACCACGCACTACAGCAGCAGCTAAACCAGTTCCAGCAGCAGCAGCAGCAGCAGCAGCAACAGCAACAGCAGCAGCAGCAGCAGCAACATCCCATTTCCAACAACAGCCTCGGCGGCGCGGGCGGCGGCGCCGCTCAGCCCGGTCCCGACATGGAGCAGCCGCAACATGGAGGCGCCAAGGACAGTGCCGCGGGCAGCCAGGCCGACCCCCCGGGCCAGCCTCTGCTGAGCAAGCCGGGCGACGAGGACGACGCACCGCCCAAGATGGGGGAGCCGGCGGGCGGCCGGTTCGAGCACCCTGGCCTGGGCGCCCTGGGCGCGCAGCAGCCGCCGGTCGCCGTGCCCGGGGGCGGCGGCGGCGGCGGCGGCCCGGCGGCCGTCTCGGAGTTTAATAATTACTATGGCAGCGCTGCCCCTGCTAGCGGCGGCCCCGGCGGCCGCACTGGGCCTTGCTTTGATCAACATGGCGGACAACAAAGCCCCGGGATGGGGATGATGCACTCCGCCTCAGCCGCCGCCGGAGCCCCCAACAGCATGGACCCCCTGCAGAACTCCCACGAAGGGTACCCCAACAGCCAGTACAACCATTATCCGGGCTACAGCCGGCCCAGCGCGGGCGGCGGCGGCGGCGGCGGCGGCGGTGGAGGAGGAGGAGGAGGAGGAGGAGGAGGAGGAGGCGGCGGCGGCGGCAGCGGAGGAGGAGGAGGAGGAGGAGGAGGAGCAGCAGGAGCGGGAGCTGTGGCGGCGGCGGCCGCGGCGGCGGCGGCAGCAGCAGGAGGCGGCGGCGGCGGCTATGGGGGCTCGTCCTCGGGGTACGGGGTGCTGAGCTCCCCCCGGCAGCAGGGCGGCGGCATGATGATGGGCCCCGGGGGCGGCGGGGCCGCGAGCCTCAGCAAGGCGGCCGCCGGCGCGGCGGCGGGGGGCTTCCAGCGCTTCGCCGGGCAGAACCAGCACCCGTCGGGGGCCACCCCGACCCTCAACCAGCTGCTCACCTCGCCCAGCCCCATGATGAGGAGCTACGGCGGCAGCTACCCCGACTACAGCAGCCCCAGCGCGCCGCCGCCGCCGCCGCCGTCGCAGCCCCAGTCCCAGGCGGCGGCGGCGGCGGCGGCGGGGGCGGCGGCGGGCGGCCAGCAGGCGGCCGCGGGCATGGGCTTGGGCAAGGACATGGGCGCCCAGTACGCCGCTGCCAGCCCGGCCTGGGCGGCCGCGCAACAAAGGAGCCACCCGGCGATGAGCCCCGGCACCCCCGGCCCGACCATGGGCAGATCCCAGGTAACCCCCGCGCCGGCCGGGCCTGCTTCCGCCGCGGCGGCCTCGCCGCGCGCCTCGAGCCCTAGTTTCTTTCTCTCCGCGTACTTTTTCTGCGTCTTCTGCCGGGGGGGAGGCGGGGGCGAGGCGCCCAAAGCCATTTTAACTCGCGGCTGCCTCCCTCGGAGGCTGGGGAGCGCGCGGCGCCCGACTGCGCGGCCCGGGCCCCGGGGGCCTGGGGGAAGAGGGTCTCGCCGAGGGCCGGGACGCGCGCTGCGATGGCCGGCCGCCGAGCACCCCCGCCTCGCCACCCCACCCCGGGCGCGGAGCCGCGCGTCCGGAGCCGGGGACCGCGCGGCGAGGCAGCGGCGTGGGCGCCGGGGACGGCTCGGGCGGCTTTTGTAACAAAATAGGCGCTCCCGGCCGGTACGGTGCGGGGAGGAATATTGACCCCGTCTTCTCGGTTAGCGCCAACAATAAGCTTTAACTGGGAAAAGAATGAGGAACTTTGTCCTACCTCCAGCCACACCGCGTTCCCTCTTAGCCTGCAAGGTGAAGGCAGGAAAAATAGGTTAGCTTTGTGGCAAACCCAGTGTGTTTTTCGTAGTTCTGCCCGGCCATTCAGAGATACTCGATGCGAGCTTTGAGTTTGGATGTTTCGTAGCAAAAAGAATGCCCCAATTTACAACGACGTGGAGGTAAAATATTCTAAAATAAATCGATTCCTTCCTGAGAATAGCCAGGAAATCCATTATTTGGCTTATAGGCTGCTGGAAAGGAGTCACCTTCAACAGATAGGCTACGTTAAAGGGACACATCCCGGTTAAGTTGAACTTATTCTGATCATGGAACAGGCATACATTTTATTCAGCAAGTCCAGGAAAATAGCAGGCCAGTGAAAATTGATCTTTTTGGATCAGATTTATTTGGATTTTCTTTAATTTGCTGTCCCCCAAGTCCTACGGCGTTATTAGGAAGTGTCCTGCACTCTTGCTGTTTCTTGCTCGTAGGCTGAGCCTAAAGACTGACTTGATCTCCTTTGCAAGGTTTGGAATTTGAATTGTGGAGGTAAACTGGCTGTAATAGTCTCCAGACAGCTGCCTCTGAGTTGACATCTAATCTGCCATCTGATTGGCTCCCCTCTCACCATTGGGCATTTAGCACTGCTGATGTAAATAGAAGTGCTGAGCAGTACAGTCACAAAAATTCTTGCCACAAATAATAACTGAGCTCTATTACAAGCAGATGTAAGGTTGAATATTATTTAAAGCTTAAGTTATTATGAATCATAGTTATTAATAAGAGGATTAAATCCTGAAAACATTATGCTGGTGTCCAGTATTGGGCATTTACAAAAATCAGATCTTTGACAGTCTTAATGTGGACACTGCATATATCACGGACTTGAATTGTAGTATGAAGATGTGGCAATTGAAATGTAATGAAGCCAAAAATTTTAGCAATTTCTGGATTTGCAAAGCGTTTATTGAAGTGCCCTTTCCAGATTAAACTGTGGGGGAAAAATGTGAATTGTCAGCACACGTAGTTTAGTGTAAAATTAAAAATGATAACTTAACATTTCAAGATCCTGATATGCAGCGGTCTCTTTTAGGGATATCGAATTAGCTTTATAACAAGATTAAAGCTGTATTTCTAGTAATTTATGTTGTAACGGTGCTGATCATTTAAAATGTGGATAAGGAGTTTCCATTGAATTGACATAAGCATGAAGTGAGGAAACTATAATTTTGTACACAAGAATTAATCAAAGGGGAAACATGGATAATCTTGTGAAATACTGAAAATTATTTCATTATTTTCTTCTTGATTATTTTGTTGGGTTCGGTGGTGTGACCCTTATTTGAAGTGCTTACACATGTATTAGGGAAACTGTCTCATGCAAGCTGTTCTGGGTGTGTTTCTTCCAAATAATCTTTCTTTTGTAGACATCTTAAATGCTGTGAAAGTTTTTAAAATCCTCATTTGTTAGGAAGGAATAACAGTGGTTGTAATCTACTTAGCTTATTTATTTTAGGAAGGTGTATTTTAATAACAGTCATATCTTAGGGGAGAGACTCGTCAGAGTGAACACAGGACTGAATTTAACAGATAATCCTGTGAATCCCTGGCCGAGGACATTAGTGTCCACTGGCTTTCAAATCTTTGGTTACTGGAGTTTAACTTTTAATGAGAATGTATTTTCCTGCTCTTGATAGAAAATTTGTGACTATCAATTTTCATTTTTGATGCACACAAGTGAAAACACAGAGGAGGCTCGTGTAACTAAACCCACGTAATTAATTTTAAAAAGATTTGCTTTGTCAGCTTGCTTTTAAAGGGATAGTTTAAAATTCCCATCTTGGTAAACTAGAACGGAGAGATGATGGAGGCAGATGTAGGTCCTTGTTACTTTAAAGTATTATTTCTTAATGGTACCAATCATTTTAAGTATTTTGTTTTCTTGGAATGAGAGTGAATCCATTATGTCCTCGGTGTGACCCTTGGGAATAGCTTTTTTATTTTTGAGGGGCGAGGAAACTGCTGGGCATATGACCTAGATTCACAGATTTCTCTTAGGTACTTTGCCGTGTAATGTGTGGAATGTGTCTTTTTTATGTATTTTCTTTTTGGGAGGCTAGTATTTATTTAGTATTTGTTGCGATCATTATATTAAGTCATAGTTATTTGTCCAAAATATTGAATCACTATGTCACTATAGGCCATAAAGTACTATTAAATCACGTTGTTAAATGATGAAATTTTCTTGTGGCTTTAGCACATTTAGTTTCATTTTTGATTTTAGGAATTGTTTATATTGGGCAGCAAATGTTTTTATAATTGGGAACAAAATATATCTGTATATTGTATTGGGAAGGTCTTTTTAAAAAGTCAAATAAGCCATTTTATGATACAGTTTGTTGCTGGGTTTTTTTGTGAGATAAAGTATTTCGATAGAGCAGTTCAAAAGGAGTACTGAGGTCTGCTCCTGTAAGTAATATTTTATAATGTCCACATCTGTGCCAAATTCCATTAATGCTATTTTAACTTCAGTTTAACAGAATATAACACAACGTAATAAAAAGAGCCTTATTTATCATTCAAAGAAGTGACTAGCTGGCTTACAAAGCAGGAAGTTACAGACTGGTTCCTGATGACCTTAAAATTTGTATAAGATACATTATAGCATAACATCATTCCCCACTTCCCCTCCCAGTGATATTTTACCCTATCTGATGTTTTAAAGCTTGTAAAGAAATTGTTGTGCCCTGAATTAATATATTTGCTGAGATATGGCTGGCTGGCTGGCTGCTGTGTCGTCAGAGAATGTGGAATTGGCAGCTGTGGTTCATAGAAAAGGCCTAGCATTTAAAAAACCAAAACAAAATACATAGAAAATATTTACAGTTTTCTGTTTTCCTAGGTTACCTGGGAGGAAAGGGTGCGTGGTTTAAAATTGTTTTCTTTGGATATCCTGATTTCTGTGTGCTTAGTTTTGACCATTTTATTTTGATGATAAGTACTCTTTAAGGCAGCTGTCACTTAAATTTACGTTTATATTAACATAACATTGATAAGTATGTTCTAGGGAGCATCGTATTCTTGTCTTGGCTCTATAATGAGAAGCCTTAACTCCCGTTTTCACTTTGGTTGTGCTTTTTATCTGTATTTCGGAATCAATCTTTGGCAGGGTTTTTCTGCTTGTTCCATTTTCCCCGGCATCATATTGTATCAGAATATCACAAGCGTGTTGTAGAGATGGAAATAATCCACATCACTCTTAGACACTTAAACTAATGTACCTTCCCTCTAAATATCATGTTATTCCATTAGAATTGAGAGAATAACATCTTCATGCTGGTATCAAAATAGTATTAATTCTGGTTTGAGGACCAATTTTGAAAATGTAAGACAGTGTAGAGGAAGGCTCATAAATTCATTTGGTAGTTTTATTAGACACACGTTTTAAAGAAAACAGGTGTAAGAGAATGGGGTTGAGTTTTCAGTTCTATTTCTTATTAATGGACTTTGTTACTTTATATTTTGGGGCAGAGTACATCTAAAAAAAAAAAATGGCGTCTGATGTAATAGGAACTTACTTACTTCCATAGGATAAATACCTATGTGACAGGCAAACTGAAAAGATGATCATTTCACTTATTTAACTCTTGTTCTCTCCTAGGATGAGAGTGGTTCGATTTAAAATTTGTTGGGGTCTCTGAAATTTTGCTGCTTATTTTGAAGACTGATTTGGACATGTAAATTTTGGATGTATTGCACTGGGGACTGACTATATTAGCTTTTTGCCCAGCGTCCTAAATTTAGAGGTTTTTCTCACTATGCTAGACTGACACTGCTCAGTTAATGGATCTGTGTACCTTGATCCATCATTGAGGAAAAGGAACTAATAACTCACTTGTGTCACTTTCATTTTGGCCTGTGTGTAGTTTTGGAAGTTTGAAGCTTATATTTACATTTGAAAGAACTGTCATGTATCACTTAAACCAACAGATTTATGGAGGCTCAAAAGGAATGTTAATAAAACTCAAATTCCTTTAATTTTTTTCTTGCAATAATTAGATTTTCAAAGTGGATGTTACAAAATTTTTATGACATTTTCTAATGCTGTTTATGCTTACGGGCCACTTGCACATGCTAGGCCTTTTTAGAATCAGATACTTGTTGGTCACGGGGTTTTCCTGAGGTGCCCTTTCTTCATCAGGATATTTGTGCAGATTCTCTGTGGATATGTGAAGGAGCACACTTGGCTGTGTATGTGTATGGGAGGCTGAGGGTTCTCTATTTGACTTCGTGTGTGTGTGTGTGTGTGTGTGTGTGTGTGTGTGTGTGTATAGGGAGGGGGAGAAGTACCGGGCACAACTGCTTACCCACTGAGGATGCGCATATATCACAGATATACAACTATCAAACGATACTGCTTTTACGGTTCGGAGGCTATTTATACAAGATTAAGTGGCTCTTTTTGGTTTAATTGGATGATTGAATGATAACTTTGATCTAAAAACTTGGTATACGTTGGTGACTTTTTCCCCTGAGAATTTTGGTGAAAAGAAAATGATAGAGGTATCGGTACCCAGGTGCCATTAAGTACACACTTATTTTGCCTTACGCTAACACTGGAATGAATGGAGTTGTTGCCACGTGCATACTGTAGTTTTAACTTAACAATTCACACTAATTGAGTGAGCGAGTGGATTTATCAAACTAAAATGTGTGTCTCCGCAGTAAGTTTTCAGCAAACATGTTCTATTTTCAAAGGCTTTAACTTGGAATAATTCTGAGAAAACTATTTCCTTAGATTTACGTATTTGAATAGGATCCAATAGACAGTTTTCAAAAGCCCACTTCTGAATGGATCAGTGCCAAGAATACTAGAAGGCCACTGAGTTTGACAGATGAACTAATGATGAAATTAGTTTGTTTCTTGGATGATGCTTATTGGTAGGAAAGAGACCAGAGCTCTAAGATCTTCAGCACATCCGGTTTACCAATAGACACTCTTATTTTAGGTAGGTGGCAGTAGAATCTGGAACAGATCTGTCATAGCAAGACCGACCTTTTGAATTGAAGTAGATTTGGCCTCTGCTCACCATCTTTTGTAGGATGCACTTCTCAGGGTCTCATTTGGGCCTTGATGAAAGATGAAACTTGAGACTCAGACAAGTCGTTACTTATTAGGTGACCCTGGAAGGGAAGCCATATTTGATGAAAACCGGAAGAAAATCCTGGACCACGCTTTGAAAACTATGGGTTGCTAAAAAAATTATATCTACGTATTTTTTTTATTGCGGTAAAATAACACAGAACATAAAATTTACCGTTTTACTCATTTTTAGGTGTGCAGTTCAGTGACATTAAGTACGCTCACATTGTTGTGGACCACCATCTGATTTCCAGAACTTTTCGTCTTCCCAAACGGAAATAAAAAAGTACATTTTTTCCTTCCCTTCCTTCATGTCAGACTTTCAAATGGTTAGTTATAATGTGTATTATAAGGAAAATAATCTTTTCACGGCCATTAATCTTGCTGCTTTGTAGTTGATTAGTAAATCCTTCCTCACATGTTCCCTAGCAGTGCTCATGGGGTGTGTGTGTGTGTGTGTGTGTGTGTGTGTGTGTGTTCGTTCCACTACTTCTGCCCAGCTCTGACTTCGGGGTGATCTTCCCAGGTTTTGTCTGTTCCGAAGTGTGTAAGTGTGTCCCTGTGTGGGTTCGTTGTTTCATTGTCAGGTCATTAAAAGTTTAAAAGCAGCTTTTTGAAGCCTTTCTGTTGAAAGGTTTGGGATACTTTGTTGAGAGAAGCCTGGTACTTGGTTAGATGATAGGATGTGGAAATGAACTGTTAGCATGATCATTTTTCCCTTTACTTCTCTTATCTTTTGCATGTTTAGCTTCTTTTTTAAATTACTTGTTATATCCTTATATCGGTGAAAGTCATTTACAATGGTCATTTTTTTTCCAGTTGTGTTTTAGGTTTTGGGCCATCCCAGTCCCCCCCCTAGCCTGAGCAAACAGCCAGTCCGTGTGATGCTGGGTCTTTTTTCATGGTGTTCTGTGCCCCCAAGTTTGTGCTTCCCCCCTTATGTTTTTAATTTGTAGTCCTTTGTAAAGCTGCAGAAATTCTTTGTGTGTGGAAAAATTCCTAAATTAAGATGATTGGTCTTTTAATTAAATTTAAGAGGCAGCTGCAAAGGGTTGCTTCTTGAATCCTGGTTAGTCTTCAGAAGAGGCTTTTTCGTGTGTAAAATTTGGAATTGTATTTTCGGTGCCATTGATGCTGATATGTAGTCGCATCTTTAGCCGATCAGTTGTGTATATTAACCATGGATTCCACAGAGGACATAGAGAGTGAACTGTGATTTAGAGTGTGTGCTTGGAAGCAACAATTTTTTAAGGTGTAAACATTTAGCATTTGTGCATGCTGTGACGTGTGTGGCGGACAAGTATCTACTCCAGATGATCGGTTGGCAAATATTTATTAAGCACCCGTTTTCCTAATCAGCCCAGTGCCGGACGGTAGCTAGGGTCTGGGGATTGCTCTTGCTTCTGTGTGCAGTTCAGAGAGACAGCGTGCCAAAGCCTCTCCCCACTGAACCTGGGCATGGCATTTTTGGCATCGTTGACTTAGAACTGGCTCATTTAAACAGAATGCAAATAGCAACCATGTGGGTCAGCAGTCTGTTGGCCAGCTTTTTTTGGGTGGGGGAGTGGATTTTGGCAAAACAAATAATTGTAGATTGTTGTGATATAGTTGATGTGAGCTAGTGACTCTTTTCCATTTCTACCAATCAATTACTGGCTTTGTGCCGGAACAAAATAAAGATCCCGCTACAAAGAATAATAACTAAGAGAAGGAAAATATAATCAGTTCGAAATTTGTATAGAATGGTCCTTTTTCTTTTTCTCAGTTTTCTACATTACATAGGCTCTTGGAAAAAAGTTAAAACAGTCTGCTCAGATTTAGGAAGATACTTGGATTGCTGGAGTATTTTTGGTAACTGTTTAGATAATGTATGCTGGCTGAGGAGTAAATTCAGCTACTGCTTCTGGGTCCTGAAATAAACCTTTCAGAAAGCGAGGCATTGATGATTAGTGGAGGCTGTTCCAGAATTCTTAGTATCTCCTGTTTCTTTTTGTGATGAGCATCTTAGAAGTTAAACCACTCACCGCACTTCGTAACCTTATTTTGAAATGACTGGTAATTTTAAAATTTGTCTAGAGTTTGGCATCTAATTTATGAAAACTTAAGAAGCAAATTTGAAGTTTCCGTGACCATATATTTATATATATCAAGCTGTAACCCCATTCTAATATCCTTTAAATTTTCTGCTTTCAGCTCATATTTTTTTATAATAAATTCACTTTACCCAATGAATTATAAATGACCTTGGAAATAGAAACGTAAAACATTGCTACTGCTGAGCACGAGTCTGTCTGAAGAAGCAGACATATTTCTAAGGGAACTGGTATGTTTGTTGTATATTAGTTTATTTCTGTCATTATGAGGATTTATGAGAGAATGCGAATATGTTACGAGGCATCCTGATGTAATGGAAAGATCTTGGGCTTGGAGTTGGTCAGACTTTGATTCATTTGTAGGCTTGAGTGCCCATTTTCTCTGAGATATGGCAGAGGCTCAGTTTCCTGATGTGGAATGTTGGCTGCTGGGCGGGGCCGCCGCTGAGGTCATCTCTGTAAATCGGTGGCATTGTTCCTTGGTGTCTCTTTTCTTCCCACCTGCCTTCCCACTGTGTAGTGAGCCCTGAGTTCTTGTTCTCTGCCTGGCCCTGATGCGGTTCAGGGGTGTGGTCGCAGATAAGCCCCTGCCTCCATCAATTAGGTGACCCCAGTCCCTCCCAGCTGCAAAATTCTCTGCTGCTCTGAATTTTAAAAAATATGGTGCCTAATCAGCAATGCACCACTGAACATCTTATTAAACTATACTGGGTCCCAGACATGTTCGGTGAATATAAACTGAGGTCTCTGCAAATATACAGATTTTGTGAATACCACGGCAATTTCCCTCACAAAATGTAGTTTTGTACTGATTGGGACTCTTGTGAACAATTGGATGAATTGGTTTTGGTTGATCAATAGAACTGTGATGGATTGGCGTCATTGGATCTCAGGTGCTGCCTCACGGTATTCCGTCGTTAATGTTAATTAGTAGATTCTGAGAATTATTCCTATCTTCTAGGTCTTTGTCCTTTCCACTTTCATGATCTATGAAATTGACTAGCTTTTTTAGGGGACGTGCTTTCTGCAAAGGAACAAAGTTTCAAAAAATTAAAACTAGGCTTTTTTTGCAATTCTGAATGGTGGACTTTGGTCTCTGATTCATGCTTAAGTAACTTACTTCTGTATCTGTTTCAATTTTACTGACTCTGTGGTTCACATTTGGTCCTTAGCAAGATTATCATTTACTCTACGTATCACCAAGGGTGGTGCTGCTCTCAGTCAAAGTAGGGAATGTCAAAGCTGAGAATGAATGCCAAGGGCCTGCCTTGGATATGTAGAGAGGAATGGTTTCTCTTCTTTCTTTTCTTTTCTTTTCTTTTCTTTTCTTTTCTTTTCTTTTCTTTTCTTTTCTCTTCTTTCTTTCTTTCTTTCTTTCTTTCTTTCTTTCTTTCTTTCTTCTGTTAATGCTGAGATTTATAAAAGTATCAGGGACAAACTTTAATTCTATTATGAACAAATCTTACTGAGCACCACTTGGTGCTTAAGATACAAAGAGTAAATATAACGTATAATCCGTAATTTTCCCTGGTGAATTGTCATGGACTCCTGGTGTTTTACAAAGTGGAAATTAAAATGAATGGCTACATTATTCTTCTGCAGAAAGACTATATCCCTCAAAGTGCATCATCTAAGAACTATTTGAATAGTTGATAATGTATCCAAACTGAAAATTTCCTGATGCGTGTATTATACATTTCCAACATCCGTTGCAAGAAAATCTGTTCAGTTACTGCTTCAGGGTTTTATGTGGAAGGTCAGTATACTTGGAGTTTGTTCTTAGGTGCTGTGATATTGATGAGAAAGCGATCTTAATTTGGGTTTTTGTTTGGGCATCATAAGGTGAATTTTCAGCTAAAGAGATGGCTTTATAGTGTCATTAGCATGAAGGATTTAGAAATCAGTTCATTTACCTTCACCGTATTGAAGAATCTCCTGTGTGTCGTCAGGGCTTTGGGACTAGAGATTTGTGTCATCATGGCAAGAACCAGGGTATCGGGCAGATGTTTGTGGACGACCTCGTGTGTGTGCCTGGTACTGTACTGGATGGTGGGCCTTGGTAAAGTGACAATGCAGGGCCTAAGGACCAGTAACCGTGCTACACAATACAGTGTAAATGGGTTGGTGGGAGAAGTCTTGATGTTAGTGTCTCATCTCACACAGACTAGACTGGGGTCGGGGTAGGGGTAAGAAGGCGCTGCGCCAAATAAAGTCTAATAAGCTGAGAGCTGGTCAGCGAGAAGTTACATTAGTGAAGAGGCTTGGGAATGGAAGCAGGAGGGGCGAGGGCAAGAGCCAAAGGTGTGCAGGTTAGAGAACCTGCAAGATTGGACATTCACCACCTGCGTGACCTTGGGCTAGCCTCTTTACTCCCTGACGTTTGAAGTTCCCTCTGGTCTAAGGAGATGGGAAGGAAGACTTAACCCATGGAATTGTTTTCAGAAGGACACTTGATAAAGTTCTGGTACACTGCCTGGCAAGGAAGGGGATGCTTTCAAAAAGTAACAAAGGATTGTATGTTCTCATGGATAAGGAATTAAAATGAGTTAGATGTGGTTCGGTATTAGTTAGTTTGACAAGTTAATTTAACAGCCTGTTAGTCTTTCCTCTCGGAACAAGTAGGTTAGCATTTGAAGCCTATTTCTAATCCAGACAGTTCGTTTTTTATTGCCTCATGTGTCTGTCCCTTGCCATGTGTTTGGGAAGAGTGAGTGCTGGGGCAGTCGATCACATTTCCAAAATGTCTGCTGTAGTTTTCCAGTCTTTTCTTACAGTCCTGGTTTTTTAACTGGTAAGGAAAAATAAATTCAGAAGATCGATAATTGGAGCATTTAATTTCACCATCATCAACAAATATTTAGTGACCTTGGTGTCGGGACACTGTACCAGATGAAAAGATATCCGGGGAATATTGAAAAATTGTTAAACATCGTGGTGCTCGTTGGTTAGCGTAGAAGAACATGCGTAGGATATCCTTAGGTTATAAAGTGAATATTGGTGGTTAAAATAAAGAAGACGGTTTGTGGAATGTTTTCATCTTACTTCCTATCCCATGTAATTAGAACTATGGATTGAATAACTCAGGCCTCATAAGCAGTGTAAATTTTGAATGGAAGGAAATTGGTGGTAGGCAGACAGCTTGCAGATTGGTGAGATGGATCTTTTGCTTTTAATTAATTTTCTCCATGTGCTAAAGAAATAGTTTATTATTGTTAACTGTTGAAAAGTTTAAAAAATTATAGTTCCATTTGTTATGGTTTTGCTGGGTTTGAAAGTCTTCCCTTTCCCGACTGTTGGTGCCAGCTCCCTTTCAGTTTCATTTGGCTGAGTAGAGAGAACACTCCAGAAGGTGCCATGCTACAGCAGGCAGAGGCGTGCCTTGTGAAGGTCTTGGTTTCTCCCCTGCTGTCCATTATGTGGGGCGAGACTTTGTTTTTCCTCCTCCATTGAGACATTTGTCAGAAGTATGAACACTTTAAAACAGTAATGTTTTACTTTTATTCAGCAATTAATTAGTGAAGATAGGATGTGAAAAGCAATTTTGTGTTTTGTCTTTTATTGTGCATTAAGTTCCTGTAGTTTTCCGTATTGCTGTATTATTAATGAGGAGGGAGAGAAGAATGGAGGGAGAAGGTGAATTTTATTTAAGACAGTTATATTCGGGTAACTCAAAGGAATGTGCTTTTTTAGTCTAACTACGCTTTCCTGGTGTTTCATGGTTCTTTGAAAAACTAATGTGAAGAAGTTGTAATCAGCTCTTAAGATTATTTGCGCCAACTGGTTGTTAATATGTGGACGTTTTATTCTTGGTGCGTCTAGAAACTTCATATGAATGTATTTTATGAAGAGGAAGGTGTACTAGCATGGCTAAACTGGGGAGGCGGAAATCTGGGTTTGATTTGCACGCGTGGTATTTTTTAGGGACGCGCAAGTTTCACACATGAAATAAACTAGGTAGTGTGTGCGGCATCACATGATCAAAATATTTTTCCCCTTACCGCTGCCAGAAGCTATCTATTGCTTTTCAACAATCTTACTTGTTGGGCATCATGCCAAGATGTTTAAGACAACCCCTTACGTGAGCTGTTCCATTCTTAACCTCTTTGACTGAAGTGCCGTGACCTTCACATATGTAGATTAGCCATGTGCTCTGTGAATTGAAACTTGCTGCCTCAGGAAGAAAGGGTTTTTCTTTTTATTCCACTGGGAATTTGACAGCCATTCATCCCTGACCTGGGCAGAGGTAATGCAAGGAAATTGGATTCAAATGGAACGCGGACAGATAACACAGGGAGGCAGACAAGCTTTCTACCTTGTCGAGGATGAAAATATCCCGCGGTATAGATAATGTGCTGATGCAAAGGATCTGAAAAGCAACAGATACAGAGGGAGATAGATAGATGTAGGCACTTTGGAACAATGGCCTTTAAAAAAGGAAATTGCCATGATGGGCCTTTCTAATTAGTTCTGACTCTACTCTTTCTCTTCCTTTCTAAC
Source organism: Panthera onca (assembly GCF_046562875.1). NCBI lineage: Eukaryota > Metazoa > Chordata > Mammalia > Carnivora > Felidae > Panthera > Panthera onca. Next base: position 140,352,758 of record NC_138343.1, read on the forward strand.
CTAAGTTTTTGAAGTCTTTTTCGAATTTGTAAAAATTTCTAAACCCTACTTGAGAATTAAATAATACTAATATCGGGGGCGAGCGTGGGCTTAAATATGTTGAAGCTAGATGAGTCTTTCAAAAGTGGAAGTCGTTAGAAAGTTGGAGAGATGAATGTGTCACCTGTATCTAGAAGAATCGGCATGTTTCTTTGTCTCGACGCTCTAAAATTTTGAAATGATACTTAAAGAGATAGTTTTACTCACGTGAGAGTTCTTACTGAGTTTCGTCATGATTAATAAAAATAAGGAACAAAAATAACTAATGAATTTTTGTATTTTTATTAGACAACCAGTTTTAAAGAATGTTCACCTTTGCTTTGTTAGTAAACATACTTGAAATTAAAGTAAAATTCGGTATAAATAATAGTCATGACACTTGATTAGGTTGATATGACAGAGGATTGCGAAGGAAAGTTCTCATTACAAGAATAATGGGTCTGAAGTGGTACTCCAACTGGTTTCTTAGCAAAAGGAGGGGATGATTAGGGCAGTCTGAAATTTATGAGTGCTTTGGTATGGCTTTCCGAGCCGAGCCTTCCCTGCGTACGTTAGGGCTTGTGAAATATTATGGGTCAGAGGCTCGCCTACCGGCTCTGGGGGAGGTGTTGTTGATATCCAGCCCGTTCTATGGGGTGCAGAAAAGGACGTCTGTATGGGTAATGTGCTTACTGGGTACAGTGGACTAAGAGGAACACAGTTATCCCTTGACCTGAAGAAGCCTGGTTTCTTTCCATACGAGGACTATTGAGAAAAATAGGGACAAGTATCTGGTCGTGATCCTGCAGAGCACGGGGTCTTCCGTGGACTTCTGCTAACATGCAGGCACGAGAGCGATGGTCCACAGATGGCAGGACTCGGGTCTTAACCAGCTTGTTTCTGTGCAGCTGCGAAGATGGTGCAGCGGGGACGATGAATGCCAGGCTGGGGTCGTGGGGGGGGGGGGGCGGGGGGCCCCACCGAGAACACAGAAACCGTGGGGACAGGTGCTGAGTGACCCTCCCAGGAGAGCGGGCGCCTGGGTGTGGACGGGACGAGCAGAAAAGATGGTGGTGAGTCAGCAGCCACTCCTTGAGGGGTTTTCTTGTTTCCTTGTAAACAGTGGCCTGTATGAGACTTTTAGGTGGGGACACGGGAAATCTGTCTCTCCTTCTAGCCAGGTGTCATTGGTAGAACTATTACAAACACACTGCTTTCTGTTCTTCTCAAAGAAATGCAGGTTCAGAGAAAACGTTTTACAAGAGCCCTGGGTAATAGTGATACGAGAAAGCGGTAACAGTAATAATAGCTCCTGTTACTGAATACTTACCTGTGTAAATATACTTACACACATTGCACATGTTGATTGTAGGCTTTTCAACAGTCTTGCAAGGCAGTCTCCCCATTTGTGAACAAGTAAACTCGTAGAATTAAGAAATTTGTTCAGTCTCCAGGGATGTCCGGTGCTACAGCCTGTATATTCTCTCCACTAAAGGAGTGGCTCTGAAACCTGGCTGTGCATCCGAATCCCCCAGGGAGGCAGACAGGCATCTAAGTTCTTCCTCCAGCGGTTCTGGTGTTCTCGGGTTGTGGAATGGCCCGCATGCCCACCCTTCTCTTCCCGCAGAGGTTATTGACGGAATTTATTTATTGGTAGAATTTAAGTAGACTTTTTTTTTATTGTTGTTAAGACATGTGGCATTACAGTCTCATAACTGAGCTTTGAATGTATTTTGGCCCCGTAGTCCTACTGGGCAAAGAGAAGAAAGAATGTGTGCTTCAAGGCTGTGAAGGTGGCTATTGGATTTTTTCTGATAATATTACTGGACATTAATGTACATCCGCCTGTGAGAAGAAACTGTATGCTAGGATCTGGGTCATTGCTATGAGTTATCAAAGGAGGCTATGAAATAGTCTGTTGATGTTTAAAGAGGAGCACAGGTTCTGTTGTGAGTTATTTACACGTGGCTGTGACTGAAGTTTCTGGGGTGGGGAGGCCATGGACCAGCCTCTAGAACAGTTTTGGATGGGAGAATGGATGAATGGACTGGACAGCGTCTCAGGGTCACAAGTTAGGCGTGTTTATGAGGCCAGAGATCTTAAATCCAAGAATGTATGAAGGGAGAATGACTATGGGAATGACCATGGAGGGCAGGTGACAGTCAGGGACCAGAAGATTGGAGAGAAGGGAGAATACAGGCAGCTGGAAAAGAGAATTTTAGAGTGAAAAACCAACACACAAATTTAATGCCCTGAGTGAACTATTTAGTGGTGAAATTTGCAGGACCCCCCCCCCCCCCACCAAATTGGCAGATCTTAAAATAATCAAGACGCTGATGCATAGTTACGAGAACAAATATAAGGCAGAAAAATCCTCCCAGTTCTTTGGTGAGGTCATTTCATGCCATGCAGTCCTGAGTATTTCTGTCTTTGCTGTTGCCTCATGGCCATTCTGGAACCAGAGTCCGTGATATTGGGAGAATAGTAAAAGCACTCCATCAATGGACCCAGTCGAATCCCTGTTTCCTGTGTTACTTACTGGCGAACTTCTTGGCTGGCCAGGCCAAAGGGTATTGAGATGTGTCCTGAGACTCTTTCAATCTTTCTCTCCCTAATTATGTCTAATAGGATGATATAATACTGGGAAGTTTCCCCTGTACGTCCCCAACTATTCCTCTCTTTTGAAACTTGTCAAAAAAAATTAAATCTCACAGCTTTAAAGAAAATGAGTTTGGCCCATAACCTTGTCTTAGACAGCGGTGGAAGTGACATTCCATTTAACCAGTACTCTGCTCAAACATCTGTGCAGCGGGAGAGACCGCGGGACTGGCTGTGTTCAGGTTTCCTGGGTCTTCAGCTCGTGTTTTCCTCACCTCCCGATTGCTGCTCAATTTGAGGTTGAGAATATTCTTGAATGACGTGCCTCCAAAGTGCTCTTTTTAGCTTAAAATGAAATGAAGGCTTTCCTGTCTCTTGTTCCCTATTTTCTAATAACATGTGATTTTGTTTCATTATTTGCAGTAATATATGGCTACTAGAGTAATCATGGATGCATAGTGTCTGAAGTTAATGCTGAGGACACCTAAGCCATCTCAAGCAAATGAGTTAACAGTCTGTCTTTAAGAACCCGCAGGAAGAAAGCAACCCAAACAAACTGGTAACCTGTGTTTTATTTAGGCCGTTGCTGTTTGTCACCGGCATGTCCTTTTCTCGGAGACCGGACCTTTCATTTTGTTTGGCTCTTCCAGCTTATGCAGGGAATGAGCATCTTCAGTGTGTTAGTCACGTTTCAGTCTCATTTGTTACGATGAGAGATACCTGTCTTTTGCCTAGAAAGCGAACACGTGTCTGCCTGCGTTCGAACTTTCGGGACATGCCTGTAGTGATGTATCATGCGTCCAGTGCTGTGGTTTCCATCAGTGCAATCTTAGCGTTCTGAAACAGCTGAGACAGCCCTAAGAAAATAGCTGTCACAAGGCTCCCGAACCCGACTCCGCCAGACAAGAATAAAGCCATTCCCTCCCTCCCTTTTCAGGATGATAGTTATTTGGTTCTCCATGGTGACTTCCTTTTTTGCCACATTATCAGTACAGAGTGGAGGAGTTAGGTGAGCAGCTGTGGGCAGCAGGTTAGAAGTGGGGGGCACGTGGAAGCAGGCGCAGGAGATGTGGCAGGTTCTGCCGACCGCAGGGAGGAAACCAGCCGTGCTAGCTTGTCCCTTGTGACCTTCCCAGGGAATCAGGTGAGAAGCAGGGCAAGCCTCACACACCTGGCTGTCTTTGAGAGCCTTGGACACCCGTCCGGTAGGGAAAACACTGAGTGAAAAACCATTTGGGGGGGGGGGAGGCATTTTGAGGGATATCTTCCATACCCCCCAAAACCTTGGGAAAGCAGAACGGGGAGCCGGGGTTGAGGGTCGGTGGGAGACTTCTGAGTCGACGGCCAGATACTGTGCTACTTCGTGTACGTTCTTGACCCACTCGAGAAATAGCTCTTGGGGTCTAGTCTGTTCACCTGCTGTGTGGCAGGTCGTGCTCTAGGTGCTGGGGCCACGGCAGTGAATAAAACGCAGGCCCTGCTTTCATAAGGCTCACCTTCCGGTGAAATTTAATCCTAGAGATTGCAGAAGCACCTGTCCGCATGCGGGTGGCGGCCTTTAGAGTGGGAACGAATAGCAGCACAGGGGGATTCAAGAGCATTGAACACTTTCAAAAACTGCTTATTGATTAATGAGGCAATATAGGAATATGTCACAAAAACCAACTCGCGAAGGAACTGTCAGGGTTCTATTTCCGTAGTCCCAGAGATGCTCAGCGCGCACCTCTCGTGTCAGCGGACAGCGAGGAAACGTAGCATTTTTACTGGCAGTGGTTGAAATGGCAGACGGCAGCCCAGCACCACCTTCGTTTCCTCCAGGCCGGGGCAGGAGTGGCGTAAACACAGAGCGCTCGATCTGACTCCCTAGAGAGAAATCAGATGGTATTGTAACTCTTTGAAGGCGTCCGCTTCAGAATCATGCTGTGTTTAGTGAGCAGGCGCGGTTTGGGACATGTTGGGTTTGAGATGTGTTCCAAGGAGCTGACTGGACATGCCCTTAGACAGACAGTGCAGGAGGGTGACTTGGGCCCACCCTTTCAGCGCGGTGTGCTGCTGAAATGGGGTTCACCGGGTTGCCCAGGGGAGCGTGGGTGCGGAGAAGAGAGGGGTGCTGAAGGGGTTTAGGGAGCGCTGACATTGGAGGAGTGGAAAGGGAGGCAGCCGGAGAGCCAGAAAAGGAGACGGAAAGCATGGGAGAGCTCCACAGAAGCCATGGAGGAACGAGGGTTTTGGAGAGAAGACACGCATAGCTGTGGCAGGCTCAGAGGAATGGTCGGGTAAGAGTAGGTAGCCAACGTCTTGCCATTTGGTCACGGAAGACCTTTGGGAGAATAGTCAGGAGGAGCTGAGCTGCGACAGGCTGCACAGCGAATAGGAAATGAGAAAGAAGCTTCCAGACAGCAGGAGGAGGAGTGGGGTGTTTCTTTGTTTTTGTTTTTAAATTTTTTTTAATGTTTATTTATTTTTGAGAGAGAGGGAGAGACAGAGTGTGAGCAGGGGAAGGGCAGAGAGAGAGGGAGACACAGAATCCGAAGCAGGCTCCAGGCTCTGAGCTGTCAGCACAGAGCCCCATGCGGGGCTTGAACCCACAAACTGTGAGATCATGACCTGAGTGGAAGTCGGATGCTTAAGCCACTGAGCCACCCACGTGCGCCTAGAGTCACATTTTATAAAGCTTGTTTAGAAATGTTTCCAGAAAATAAAAATAAGTTTTGTAATATATCAATATATTTTGGGTGCTTTCGATACCTTTAGTAAACTGGATTGTAAACATGAAGTAGTGAGTCAGCTGGTCTCATAAAGACATCTGTGCGTGTCTGGAGAGGCTTCTTGAAGCAGAGATGATTGCATTTGGGGAATTACCTTTGGTTATTGCCACTTCTGTGCCAGTAATCTTAGGCTGAGCTAGTGGTCAGTAGGAGTACAAGTTGTTGTTACACATTTTTGCATTATCCTCTCTGAAAACTTCGGTTTGGGAGCTGGTATTCAGAATTAGCCACTAAAAGTTCTGAAACTGTTTGCTCTGTGTGTAAGTTATTCTTTGGTGGTAACCTTGTTAGACATGTATGTATGAAACCCTTTTTTCTTTTTAAAAATTTTTTCATTTTTCATTTTTTTAAATTTAAATCCAAGTTAGTTAACATGTAGTGTAATAATGATTTCAGGAATAGAATTTAGTGATTCATCACTTACATACAACACCCAGGGCTCAGCCCACCAAGTGCCTTCCTTAATACCCGTCACCCATTTAGCCCATCCCCCCATCCAACACCCCACCAGCAACCCTCAGTTTGTTTTCTGTGTTTAAGAGTCTCTTATGGTTTGTCTCCCTCTCTGTTTTTATATGTTTGTTTCTGTTCCCTTATGTTCATCTGTTTTGTATCTTAAATTCCACAGATGAGTGAAATCATAGATTTGTCTCTCTGACTTATTTTGCTGAGCATAATACATTCTAGTTCTATCCACGTTATTGCATATGGCAAGATTTCATTCTTTTTTGATCTCCAAGTAATATTCCATCCATTTTGTGTGTGTGTGTGTGTGTGTGTGTGTGTGTGTGTGTGTCCATTTATCTGTCGATGGACACTTGGGCTCTTTCCATACTTTGGCTATTGTCGGTAGCACTTCTGTAAACATTGGGGTGCATGTGCCCCTTTGAATCAGCGCTTCTGTATCCTTTGGATAAATACCTGGTAGTGCAATTGCTGGGCCACAGGGTAGTTCTCTTTGTAATTTTTTAAGGAACCTCCATACTGTTTTCCAGAGTGACTGCACCAGTTTGCATTCCCACCAACAGCGCAAAAGGGTTCCTCTTTCTCCGCTTCCTTGCCAAAATCTGTTGTCGCCCGAGTTGTTCATTTTAGCCATTCTGACAGGTGTGAGGTGGTATCTCACTGTGGTTTTGATTTGTATTTCCCTGATGATGAGGGATGTGGAACATTTTTTCCTGTGTCATGAAACCATTCTTTAATGACAACTCGCTACATGTACCTCGAAGGAAAATCACCTGTTTTTCCACTGTACTGAAATACTAAGTTTTTAGTAATGAGAAGTTTTGAATAATTTATCGAACAGTTACTAGGTGTCAAGCAGAGCTAAGAACCGTATAACCTTACCTATGAAGTAGGTACTGCGATTATACCCATTTTACAGATGAGTGAATGAAGGCACAGCCTCGATAAGCCTGAGTGACATAGCTAGGAAGTGGCATAGACTCTGTGTGCACCCAGGCGTTCTGACGCCCCTGCCTTCTCAGATATTACGCTGTATTTCCTCTCAACAGTGCCCGGTGTGAGCGGAGTTAGATGAGTGGTCTGCATTTCCTTTGTGGAAGCTGTCATTGTAATCATGTTGTGTTTTGTTTTTTTCTTGCTTGCTTCCATTCGCATCATTTGCTATTCTGTGAGGACATTGGAAAAGTTGCTGAAGAAAGATATCCCCTTCCCGTGGCCGGGTTGTCATTTGGTTAGACACGGAAGATAGAATCTTCCAAGAAGCCACACGGTGTGTGTACACCCGTCAGCCTCAGGGGAGCGGGAGGAAGCGTCCTTTCCTTCTCCTGTCTGTCCTAGGAGATGTGGCCCTAAGGCGAGCACCGGGACGCCCCTTCTCCTCAGGACGCACGTCTCTGTTACACGTGTCCCTTCTGCCCCACCTGTTAGGAAGCCGGTTTGAAGGAGATGCATTTCTGTTTCGACGGGAACGTGAAGGGGATCTTTTTAGTACTTTCGGTTTACTTTTTATTACTGTTCCACTTTCCTAAAGGGGAAACTCAGCATCCTGATACATAACGTGACCGAAGAATGTTTTCCCAGCAGAAAGCTTTTTTAGCGTTAAATGGCCCTCTGCCCCCGCTCTAGCCAGTGCGGTAGCCGTTCGCCACATGTGGCTAGTTAAGATGAATTACAGTTAGATAAAATGAAAGATGCGCTCGGGCCGTGTCCTGGCCACATGTTAAGTGCCCGAAAGCACACATGCGGCCCAGATGGAACGTTCCACGGCTGCGGAAAGCGTTAGTGGGCAGTGCTGCTCTCGGCACTGGGCGCATCGTGTGGTTTTTAGCACGACCGAAACATAGGATTACTGGGCGCTGCCCTCGGCGAGCGCACGGCGGGAGCTGCTCGCGAGTTCGGGTGGCCGTACGCAGGACACGGCCTCGATCTGGAAAGTAGTCCGCGGTGGCCGCAGTGGCCGCAGTACAGAGGTGTGCCGTACCGATCCCAAGTGAAAAATGCACGGCCAAAGCCAGTAACGGCCTGTCGCGAGAAAGGATTTCTTTCTCCGTCTTGGAGTGTTCTGTCCAGGCTCTTCTGCCGTCGTCACCTGAGGATTGTAGGAGCAGAGCGGGCAGCCGTGTGGCCGGCTGGTTTTCGTAGGCGGGAACTGAGCATGTGGAAGGCTGTCTTCCTTGCTTTTATGTCCACCGGAAACGATCGCCAGACTGGGTAGTGGGGGCTTTTTTGTTTTTGTTTTTGTTTTTGTTTTTGTTTTTGTTTGTCCTTCTGAAACGTTTGAAGGCAAGTCCTGGATTGCTGTCTGTGCCACAGTTTGAACTTTAACCAGTGGCTTGGTAGCTGGAATAGGTTATGCATTTTGCCTGGAAAAAAATCGAACTGCTTTCTGAAGGTTGACTAAAATGTTTTAACTCTTCCCAGCAAATGAGGCGTGAAAGAAATTGTCAAAAGGATGGAGACAAAATTATTGCAGCACTGAATGTTTAACTGGCTGGTGATGTTCTACCGAAGGTGTGAGCCGAGCAGATAAATGTGTAAACGGCACCTTTCTCCTTTTCTCCTACCCGATTTTTCACAGCTTGTCTTCACCGGAGGACCTAAATCCATGTCAGAAAAATCGCAGCCCTTCTGAAAGTGTTAGATTATAGTGTCGCTATGAGGAATAATTAAGAAGTACTATAGGCAATGGATTAGGAGAAATAAACTTCCTGTTTGCAAACATCTTACTGCACATCATCATTAGATGAAGCAAAAATAAATTTTTAGTGTTTCTGGAAGCTTGATTATGTGTAAAGTATGTCAGTGGTTCTTTATGCCCACACACTTCTCTGTTCATTTGCTGTGCATCGTTCTACTCAGAGTAATAACCTTTTTAGGATTTAGGATTTCAGGGTTTAGTTGTTTGAATGATAATGGCTTGAACTGAAAGATAATGAAGTGTTTAAATCATGGGCTTTTTACTTCTGAAATAGCAAATGTTAATTGAAGGACCAGCTAGAGATGTACGAGGTGGCACTTTATATTTTGGGCGACTCCTCCTTCACTTTCATTTTGAGGCTTCTCTTTAGGTCCTTAGCATTTAAGATACAGCAAATAGAAGGTTATAGCTCTCCCAGCCCACTGGGGCTTTTAATTTCAAGCATAGATCATAGAATGGGCAAAAAAGATGTTCCGTAGAGAGTGTGAGGGGAGAAGTATTGAATAAATAAAGAGAAGGATGATGCATGGGCCTTGGTTTTCTGTGGCTAAGTAGAAGTTATTTTTTACATTTGTGAGTATTTTTAGCATCTTATAAGCAAAGGGGTATATGAATACATGAGTATGTGTGTTTATGAGTATGTGTCTCCTGTATATGTGTGTGTACGTATTTAATACAAGGGCAAGTATGGAAAACAGAAGCATCATCCTGTCCCACTAATACAGCGGGTAGTACCTTTGCATCTTTCTTTCTCCTTGTTACTTCCAATGGGTATATACGTGAATAGGACCACTTCTTTCATCCTTATTTTACTTACTACTGTAGTGATAGGTGTATGCACGTGGTACAATAAATTGATTATACAGCTTCCAAGCAACCATGTATTTTATTGGACTGACTCCAGTATGCGGAGATGATTGAGGTTGTGTGTGTGTGTGTGTGTGTGTGTGTGTGAGGTTTTTGTACATTTATTTAAGCCTTTCAATGAAGATTTAAGAGCCAGCATTTTATTTATGGAATGCAGACTACATTTGTAAATTTATGCAATAGAAATGCATGTATATTTCCTGTGAGTTTTCACATAGAGAGAGGTAATGGGTCTTGCAAAGATTGTAGTAGATGCCACTTGCCTTTTTAAGAGGGAACCTAAGTATTTTCCTTTCCCCTTCTTTCGATTGGCTCTGATCTTAGAGCCATCTGTCCTGTGTCTGTCTTCCAGCATCTGTTATCTTCATTCCTCTGTGTGCATCTCTGACTCAGACTTACCTAGACTTTGCTTTTGTTTTTGCATTTCTTCATGATTCCCCGCCCCACCCCCCCTTCAAATGAATTCTCCTTTTGTTTTCATGGTGTAGTTTTTGCTTCCTTTTGTCTTTTTATTCCTCTTCTTTTTCTTGATCCAGTTCTTTCTGTCCCTCCTCAGCTGCTCACATACAGCGGATCAGTTTAAGCTTCAGCCTCCACATCCTGCCCTTCGTGGGCCATTCAGACACATTTTTTCTTGCGTGTCTTCATTACCTTTTGCCAGTATGTTTCAAAAATTTGGCCTTCATGTCCCTGTTTTTTTCTCTTCCTAAAACTGTAAATTTTAAAGATGAGGCAGGATTACTAATTGCCGGTGTTTGTAAAGAGACACGAAATTAGAGCAGGAGTTTAACAAATGCAAACATCTCGCTAAAGTTCTGTCCTTTCCTCACTGACCTTTGCCCGCTTCACTAATACTTGCTGATCATAAGTATGTATTTGTTTGCTTATATTACTTAGGCTGGAAGAAACCTCCCGCAGCTTACCCTGAGTCTAGATGCTTATTCTGGAGTCTGGTCTTGGCTCCTTGGATTTGAATTGTAAGGCAAATTTAGCATAAACACTTAACTTTCACCTGCCTCTTGCTGGGCAGTATGCTAAGTGAGGGAAAGAGTAGACAGAATAATCCAGTGAGTAAGCTAGTCCGTTTGAATCCCCACCTCTGCCACTTACTATTTGTGAGGTGGCGATAATTAAAGTAACGAAGCGCCAGGTTGTTTTGGGGATTAAATGAGAGAGTACATGTAAAGCCCACAGAAAGTGTTTTCTAAGTGTTGACTGCTCTATTACCATTACCGTTATTGAGGAGACAAGGTTTCCACTTTAGTCAAACACAGTTAGGTGTTGGTTTGCCTAGAGGAATACTCTGCTCTTAGAGCTCCTACTAGAAAAAAATGTTTTTTTCATTCAGAGACCAACTTCGCTTTTATTTTCTTCCTTTTCCGCATGTGGATGGAAGAAAAAAATAGGAAGAGTTACGTACAAACTTTGAGACCTTGTGATGTGCTTGTTTTCCAGTGAGAAGGCTCATTTCTAATTTATATTGTGGTCACTTTGCCTCTGTCACGTTCTCTAAACTAGGTTTAATGCTGGGCCCGAATATCTTAACCACAAACCTTGCTGAGTTTCTACGTCCTTTACCAGTAGAATGGGGATTAAGTGGACTGTCATGAAGATATACCGCCTAGGTCTTCAATAAATGTTAAACTTACGTACAGTGCAGCTAAACAGACCTTGAAAGCATGCAAAAAAAAAAAAAAAAAAAAAGGGCATATTGTTTTCAAAAAGTGCTTTTAGTTTCTGAAGTTGGGACCCTGTGCCTTAATGTGTCAGTCAGCCAGTTGAAGAACGGGTTCTGGCTTTGACTTACATAATGTCATCTGCGCTGGCTTGTGGGTGTCCCTGCTCTCTGTTCTTCTAAGAGCACGTTTTACAGAAAAATACATTTCACAGGCTTTTTTGCAACCAGAGTTTAAATGTGGATCCTTTGATTTTACTTAGTCATAATAACTTTGCAGATCATTTCATAATTTCCGAAGTGCCTTTCGTACCTGGTTGTCTCCATCTTGCGAGGTCTGGTTTTGTACCTGCAGAAGCTGAAGCATGGTTCCTCGGTGAAGGGTGCAGCCTGAAACCAAACTGGGTTTTGTTCTCCAGGTCTGAGAGTTTGCACTGCACACCGTCTCTCCGGTGTGTTACGGTAATTCTTCAACTTACAGACATTTTAATTTAAGCATTTAGGTCAGGGATGGGCAGAGTTTTCCTATGAAGGGCCAGGTAGTCAGTGTTTTATGCTTCATGGCCATTGTCTTAGTTTCAGGATCTGGACGCTGCTGGTGTGGCATGATAGGAGCCATGGGTGGTGTGTGAAGAAAGGGGGAGGCGGTGTGTGCCCAGAACACCACGGATGTCAACATTTGAATTTCATGTAATTTTTGTATGTTGTGAAATACCTTCTTCTTTTGATTTTTGCCCTCGGCTGTTTAAAAATGTAAAGAGCATTCTTAGCACACTGGTCCTCCAGAAACAGGGGGTGGACTGGATTTGGCCTGTAGGCCGTAGCGGGCCTCCCTCCGGTGTAGATCTTGGTACGGGCGGCGCGGACCTTTTTCGTTCCAGGTTCTATCCACATCGTCCACCGTCCCCCCCCCCGTTGGCCGTCTTTATTTACACAGCTCTGTCCTCTGGGTTCTTGGTCAAGCAGCAGCCCTTAGCCAGCACGGAGCTGGGAGGATTTCGGCCTTTTATTTTATTTTATTTTTTTTTTAAATTTTTTTTTCAACGTTTTTTATTTATTTTTGGGACAGAGAGAGACAGAGCATGAACGGGGGAGGGGCAGAGAGAGAGGGAGACACAGAATCGGAAACAGGCTCCAGGCTCCGAGCCGTCAGCCCAGAGCCTGACGCGGGGCTCGAACTCGCGGACCGCGAGATCGTGACCTGGCTGAAGTCGGACGCTTAACCGACTGCGCCACCCAGGCGCCCCGGATTTCGGCCTTTTAAACGAGACTGGGGTCCTCATCCCTTGGGAGTGAATGGATCACCCAAGGTTGGCAACCCCATTAGCAAGAGCATGCGTGCATGAAAGCAGGCCTCTGATTCTCTGGTCAGTAGTCTGTCTTGTTTGAACTGTTTCTGGCTATGATTTCATTGTGTTTTTTCATGTTCCGGGCACTCTATTTAATTTCCTTATTCCCCTCCCCCCCCAGTTTTGAGTTTTATTCTGAAAAAAATTTTTTTAAATTACAGAAGTGTAGTACATGAATATGTTCTATAAAAAAAATGCACACACTGGCCAAAACATGTATATTGAATATTTAAATTTCTTTTACTGCTTCCACTTCCCGAAAGTATATACTCTTATGTTAAATGTATTTTTTCTAACCTACTTTTCCTTTATTTATTTATTTTTTAACTTTTTTTTTTAACATTTATTTATTTTTGAGACAGAGACAGAGCATGAACGGGGGACGGTCAGAGAGAGAGGCAGACACTGAATCCAAAGCAGGCTCTAGGCTTTGAGCTGTCAGCACAGAGCCCGACGTTGGGCTCGAACTCACGAACTGTGAGATCATGACCCGAGCGAAAGATGGACGCTCAACCGACTGAGCCACCCAGGCGCCCCATAACCTACTTTTCCTTTAAAAATAGTGCGTATGGCGCGTCTGGGTGGCTTAGTCGGTTAAGCGTCCAACTTCGGCTCAGGTCATGATCTCGTGGTCTGTGAGTTCGAGCCCTGCGTCGGGCTCTGGGCTGATGGCTCAGAGCCTGGAGCCTGCTTCCGATTCTGTGTCTCCCTCTCTCTCTGCCCCTCCCCTGTTCGTGCTCTGTCTCTCTCTGTCCCCAAAATAAATAAACGTGAAAAAAAAAATTGTGCATATGGCGCGCCTGGGTGGCTTAGTCGGTTAAGCATCCAACTTTGGCTCAGGTCATGGTCTCGTGGTCTGTGAGTTCGAGCCCTGCGTCGGGCTCTATGCTGACAGCTCAGAACCTGGAGCCTGCTTCGGATTCTGTCTCCCTCTCTCTCTGCCTCTCTCCTGCTCACACACTCTCTCTCTCTCAAAAATAAGCAAAAAAATTAAAAAAAATACACTGGATATGAACACATAAAACTACATAAACGTAAATAATCCATGTATAAGATCATATTACATACATTCAATTGGCCCTTTTACCCCACTGAAGCCTCTTTTGGACATACCCCATTGGTCCTGCTTTTTAACTTGGGGTAATTTTGTGTATGTGGTGGCAGAGACATTCTCTTATTATTGTCTAAGGAGTCACTGAACAATTGAAAAAACCTCGCATTGTCATTTCTGCGGTGCTCTGCTGAATCGTTTTTGGAATGTCATTGTCTTCTGAGGCAGTTGGCCAAGAGAGTTTGCCTGGAAGGATCATGAGCTCTGCATCACCCCTTTTTCTGACCCCAGCAGATGCAGTCCTATGCCTTTTGTGTCCTTGTTTACCTGTGTGCTGTTCATAAAGTTTCTTAAAAGGAGTGTGATATAAAAAGGCTGCCTCTTTGCCAAGATGTGTTACCTTCGAAGCTTTAACCCTGTTGTATCCCAAAGCTGAAGCAGAGGGAGACATTTCAAAGTAATTGAATTCAGTAATTGAAATTTCAGAAGTAACTGAGAGAAGATGAGAGCATTTCTTATTTGGAAGGCATCTGCTGGATTTTTTTCCTTAAGTTATTTCCATTGTATGTAGTTAGCGTCAGAAATAAGAATGAAGAGAACAGAAAGGACAACATGCAGTGGGATAATGTAGATCTTTAAATACTTCAAAATTCTCTGGGGCACCTGGGTGGCTCAGTCGGTTAAGCATCCGACTTCGGCTCAGGTCACGATCTCGCGGTTCGTGGGTTTGAGCCCCGCGTCGGGCTCTGTGCTGACAGCTCGGAGCCTGGAGCTTGCTTCTGATTCTGTGTCTCGCTCTCTATCTCTCACAGTCTGTCTCTCTCTCTCTCTCTCAAAAATAAATAAAGAATAAAAAAAAAATTAAATACTTCAGAATTCTCATTCCTTTTTAGGTATATTACTAAATAGATATCCTTGTCAGAGGGCAGCCATAACTTTGTAATTAAAATCTCTGAGAAAAATGGAACCTTCATCGTATCTTTTGGCAGTCTGTCATGTGGTGGTCTTGTGAGTGTGGACTCTAGCCAAAATTGACCTTGAACCAGAATGGCCCTGGTGCTGAAGTCAATCATTGTAGTTCTCTTATAGTCCCCATGGTGCAGATTTTCTTAGAGTCATTGCCTTTTTCCCTTTCATTCTCTTTTATACTTGTGTTTCTTTTTCAGTTCAGCCGAAAATTAAAAAAAAAAAAAAAAACAACTGCTTTAAGTACATGAAGTCTTCATAAACAACTTTTTCTAATCTCTGCAAATATGGAAATTGACAATAAAAACATCTGTATTGTTTGTAAGAAGGCTTTATTCATTAGTTGGACAAATTCTTTATTTGCTGATCTGGTTTTAAAATATAAATGATTATCCTGCCCTCTTTTGCTCCTGTTTTTGTTTGATGAAAGGAAAGAAACTTAAAAAAAACCCACACATTTAGAGACACAAAAATCTTTGATTAAAAACAGTTAAGTCGGTGCCTGGGTGGCTCAGTTGGTTAAGCCTCTGACTTCGACCCAGGTGATGATCTCGTGGTGAGTGAGTTGGAGCCCCCCGTCCCCCCATTAGGCTCTGCACAGTCAGTGCTTGGGATTCTCTCTCTCCCTCTCTCTCTGCCCCTCCCCTGCTTGAGTGCTCTCTCCCCCCCCCCCTCAAAATAAATAAATAAACTTCAAAAAAATGTTTTGAAAAAAAAAGGGGTTAAGGATTTTTGTTTCATCGACTTTGGGGAGAAATCTCTCAGTTGTACATAGGAGTTCTGTTTCATCTGTGTGACTCTAAAATTAATCAGAGTCACATGGCTGAGCAAATCTCTGAAATATTACTTTCTGGAGATTTTTATTGATTGTGTCTGATTTATTCAAGTGATATGCTGTTACTCTATTAAAAGTAAAACACCAGTAACCTAATCTAGTAAAGCGTTAACTGTCTTATTTTTGGCCTCCTTTACACCTCTTATTCTGCGTATCAAGTTTGCCCCTTAAAGGCTCAGTGTGTTTTGGCTCAGGACTGAACAGTGTCATGCTATGCGTGACCTCCTGATGTAAAGAAATGAGCACATGAGACCCACTGTGAGCCTCTGGTCTTTCTTTGCTTTATGTGCTTCGCGAAGGACGTGGTTGTTTTACACCCAGGGTGTTATGGTGGGGTATTGACATTTTAGCGATCCAGAAAAAAACTGTGTAAATTCGGCTGCCTCTCTTTTTCAAAGGAAACGTTATAGTTTTAATTTTGAAATCTAGATGAAACGTAATGCCTGGAGTGCCCTTGCACTGTTGCAGTATAATCTTTTCATACGCTACCTGATTTAGTTGGAAACAAATTAGTAACTATGCATGCTTAAAGGAAGCAATTTAATAAACAGGATTTTAGAGAAACCTAATCAGAATTGTAAAATGATACTAGCGAATCAATTGCATTATACAGAATTACTAGGTTAGATGTAGCCTCTAGATAAGTGTGAACAAATCTGAGGCTTCTGCGCCACCATTGCGAAGAGCATTTACAAATTTGCTTTTCTCACTAAAAAAAAATGGGGAAGGAAACTCCCTTCTCCCTGAAGTTCACTGGCTCATTCACCAGTGATTAGAAAACAGCCCTTTCCCAGCGCTTGGGCCGAAGCCAACCGGAGGAGAGCTGGCTGCAGCTGGGGACGTGGTCTCTCAACTGAGGTTCGGCTCGCCGGGCAAGGCCAGCTGTTTGGCAATGGGCATGTGGTCGGGTGGCATGAAAAAGACGACGAGACGCAGCCCCACACTTGGGGGCTTAAGTGGTCTTCTGGGAGCCCCGTGTGGCTGGCAGCTGAGGAGTGGGACTCAGGAGCGTGCCGAGGACCCCGCGTGACCCTGGCCCCATCTCCCAGGCCTCTGGCTGCCCTTCACGTGTGAGGCAGAGGCCCTGGGAAGTCAACAGCTTTCATTGTAAATCACTTTTATCCCACGTGAGCGTACATGTGCTATTAAACAGTGGCCATGAGTTTTAGTCACCGATTTCACTTCACAATTTTGTACACGTTTTCTTATATTGGCACCATTACTAGTAACTTTTTTCCTTTTTTTTGAGCCCAACTTTAGGTTGGCCTTATGAGCTGACGTTCACTGCCGTATTTATTCAGGGCACATGTATTGTGCAGAAGATGCTTGCCCGCTAGCAAGCAGTATACCGTCTTACGGGGAGGGAATCGAGGCCTAGGGAAGTCGAGAAGTCGCCTCATTTCAGGTCCTCTGGCTGGTGGACTACAATTGGGACTCCTACTCCTGTTCTGTGTGTGCAGTGACGCGAGGGGTGTTTTCCTTTATCTGTGTGAACTATCTTGCCATTTAACTTGGCCTTTGCCTTTGAGGAGACAAACAGAAAATTGCTACCAGACTGCCTAAATAATATAATAAGAGTTTTCTTCAAAGGTCTCCGAGGCCACAGAAGAGACGGGTTTTATTCTGCCTGGGCTTTTCAAGACCAACTTGACAGGGAAGGTGATCCTTGAAGGATTAGGGGCGCCTAGGTGGCTTAGTTGGTTAAACATCCGACTTTGGCTCGGGTCATGATCTCACGGTTCGTGAGTTTGAGCCCCGCATCGGGCTCTGTGCTGATGGCTCGGAGCCTGGAGCCTGCTTCGGATTCTGTGTCTCCCCCTCTTTCTGCCCTTCCCCCACTCGTGCTCTATGTCTCTCTCTCTTAAAAATAAACAAATACTTTTTTAAAAACAATGAAGGATAAGTAGGACTTTGGTCAGAAGTGGGAAAAATAAGAGCTCCCAGTAACTTCTGGGACCGTACGTTGTAAGGTTTCCTGTCAGGGAAGATAGCAGAGCACCAACACCAGTGTTTTTGAGCCGTAGCGGCTCCTGTGGGCGTGAGGAGGAGCCATGTGGGAAGTATTTTTCCTAAGCTGTGAAATAGTTTTTGTTTGTTTGCTTTTGCTGCATAACAACTTGAGTGACTTATAAACCACACACATTATCTCAAGAGTTTCTGTGGGTCAGGAGTCCACACCTCACTTGCTGGATGCTTTCTGTTCAGGGCATCAGGAGGCTGTGACTAAGGAATCAGCAGGCTGC
This sequence comes from Panthera onca, assembly GCF_046562875.1. NCBI lineage: Eukaryota > Metazoa > Chordata > Mammalia > Carnivora > Felidae > Panthera > Panthera onca. The sequence goes on from NC_138343.1 coordinate 140,370,291, forward strand.
ATTCTCAGCTGGAGGCTTGATCGGAGAAGGTGCCCTCAGACTGTTGGCAGAATTCACTTCTGTGTGGCTGTAGCTTCATAGCGGCTTGCTTCTTCAGTGCCACCAACAGAGAGAGAGTCTCTGCTGTTGGGAGTCTCTAACTTCTAGAGAGGCTGGACTCAAGAGCCCACATAATTATGTCAGGCCCATCTGGGATATTCTGTTTTCATGAACTCAAAGTCAACTGACTCGGAATCTCAATTACATTTGTAAAATCCCCTCACCTTTGCTATGTTTTCTGGGTCGGGTGCAAGTCACTGTTCTTGCCCAGACGCGTGAGGGGATTGCACAAAGGTGTGGATACCAGGAGGCAGGACTCCGGGGATCCCTCTTAGAACTCAGGCTGCATGTTATAAATCAGTAAAAATAAAAGTGGTGCATCTCAGTCTGCTCAGGATGTTGTAATAAAATACCGTAGACTGGGGTGGCTTTAACAGCAGAAATGTATTTCTTGCAATTCTGGAGTTCCGACAGGGTTCCAGCAAGGTAGGTTTCATTCTGAGGTCTCTTCCCTTGGCTTGCACACCTTGCTGTGTGCTCACATGACCTCTTCTTTGCGTGTGTGTTGGCGGGGGGGGGGGGGGGGTGGGGGTGGGGGGAAGAATGCGAATGCCCTGGTTACTCATCTTATTATAAGGACACCAGTCCTGTGAGATGAAGGCCCTTACCCTATGACCTCATTTAACCTTTATTACCTGCGTATGGGCCCTGTCTCCAAATACACTCACGCTGGGGATTAGGGCTTCAACATACAGATTTTCGGGGGACACAGTTCAGGTTTGTTCATATCACTGGTTATTTATTTACTTTTAATTTTTTTAAGTTTATTTATTTTCAGAGAGACAGAGATAGCATGAGCAGGGGAGGAGCAGAGAGAGAGGGAGAAAGAGAGAGAACACCAAGAAGGCTCCTTACTGCCAGCACAGAGCCTGATGTGGGGCTTGAACTCATGAACCGTGAGATCATGACCTGAGCCAAAATCAAAAATCGGACTCTTAACCGACTGAGCCACCCAGGCACCCTCCATATCGTGGGTTATTATTATTCTTTTAATGTATGTTTATTTTTGAGAGAGAGAGAGAGAGAGGGAGAGAGAGAGAATGACCGTGGGAGGGGCATACAGAGAAGGAGACACAGAATCTGAAGCAGGCTCCAGGCACTGAGCTGCCAGCACAGAGCCCAACATGGGGCTCAAATTCATGAACCGTGAGATCACGACCTGAGCCGAAGTCAGTCGCTTAACTGACTGAGCCACGCAGGCACCCCCATATCACGGGTTATTAATTGGAGTGGCTTGGAGCAGGGCCTAATGGCTGTTAGAGACTTCTCCAAAGAGCACCAGCCAGACTTGGGGAAATCCTGATTCCATTCTGTTGTAGTGTGACTTTGGGCAGGTTCCCTAAACCTAGGAGATGATTTCCTTCAACTAAAAATAGTGGTGTGTAATATTAAGTACTTTGCAGCATTTTTGTTAGAATTCGTCTCATGCCATTTGTAAAGCACCTAGCATAGGGCTTGGCTCGCAGTAGGCACTCATTAAATGGTGGCTGTTATTATATTTGTGTCTTGATATTTCTGTATATCTTCTTCATCTCTTAGTTTACCCCTTAAATGACATAAATTACTCATTAATCCTTGCGTTTCTTGCAGCTAGAAGTTATTACCCACCCTTAGCTGAGCACTCATGGGACTTTATTTTCTCTGTCCTGTGGTGTGTACAAGCTTATTTATACCTAGTATTATTTACATACATCTCTTATTTTCTCTGTTATAGTGTACATTCCTTAAAATCAAGGGCCATCTTCTACATTTAGCATCTTTCATGGTGCTTTGCACCTTGATATTTGTTCAGTTTATTATTAAAAATATTTTTAAAAATTAAAAAAATTTTTTAGATATTTATTTTTTAGAGAGAGAGAGAGAGAGAGACAGAGACAGAACACAAGCAGGGAAGGGGCAGAGAGAGAGGGAGACACAGAATCCGAAGCAGGCTCCAGGCTCTGAGCTGTCAGCACTGAGCTTGATATGGTGGCTCGAACCCAGAAATCACGAGATCATGACCCGAGCCGAAGTCAGACGCTTAACCGACTGAGCCACCCAAACGTCCTTGAATCTTTGTTTCTTAACCTTTTCTAATTCATCCCTCATTTTGATAAACATAAATTTTTTCATACCTCTTCCCCAGCTTTCAGATCTATTATCCCAAAAGACTAAGTCCCTACTTCCTCACCTCCCTTGAGATGACAGAAGCTAGATTTTGTCTTTAAAACCTCAACAATTGATATTATTTTATCAAGCTGTTTTTAACATGGTATGTTGTAAAAATGATACTTCCTTCCCCCTTTTCCCCAAATAGAAAATTATAACCCAGAATATACATTTTCAACTGCACCGTCATGCCTGCCCCCATTCCTGTTTCTACAGCATTCATCCATTTTCACCTCTTAGAATCCAGATGCTCTGAGCCGTTTCTGCCATAGCGTAGAATCCTGTCCTAGGTGGTGGTGATGCAGGCATTCAGTGTTCTTGTAAAATCTTCACTCCCTTTGCACCTGGAGAAGAGATTTCTGTGCCTTCCTTTTTCGGTTCTTTTGTAATGAAAGGTGTTAAATTGATACGCATTTGAATTAGTGAACTCTCTTTGCTGAAACAATTGCGTGTGTAGCTTAAGAAGTGGTCCTAAGCATCTATTAGGCTTTTATAAAGCCTTTTTCCACCCCCCAGAACTTAAAGCACTTTGCAGACATTACCTTATCAACACTTAGCACATCCCTGTGAGCCAAGTGAAAATTAGAGACCATTGCTCTTACTCTGCAGGGGAGTTAAATGTAGTTGAGAGGTCCAGGAGGGGGCTTGCCCTTGTGAGCCGCGGGTGTTTGGGCTGGGGAGACTTGGCCTTTCTGTTCTCTAACCGTGAATTTGTTATGTTAGCCTGCATCGTGGGAGCGGAGGAGTGGGTACAATGTCCCAGTTAGCTCTCTTTACCAAGCCAGCAAACAAACACCTTTGGTCACAGGATAACAGAGCAAATTTATGAAGTGATCTTTCTTTTTAAAGGAAATTTGTGGCTGAACCTATGAATCAAAATTCAGCGTACCGAAAAGAAGGTAAATTACGTCTGGTCTCCCGAGGAGGCCTCTTTTAAATTCAAAGTGACCCCTTTAAAGAGGCCTTATTTGGAATTGGGTTGCATTGCACGGGGATTGTTTTAAATGAGCCCCCTCTGTACTATGAAAGTTGTTTTGCACATTTGAAAGTATCTGAAAACAACTTGGCTTTTTGCAGTCTACCTTGCCTTTTTGGTATGTTGAGATGGTGGAAATGCAACTGGGGGCTGGGAGGAGGCAAGATTTTAGGGGCTTTTGCAGAATTGGGTGTCCTTTCTGAAAGGCAAATTCATGGTAAAGAGAAATGGAATCTTTGGCTGGCTTGATGCTTTTGCAGGTTAGTTTGAAAATACGATATTGGTAATGTGATCTTACTTTTAATGATATTCAATAACTTTAAAAAAGTTCCCTCTTTCCTCCCCGTTCTGTACTCATCTTACCCTTTTCTTATCCATGAAAAGTAATTTTTAGTCTAATTTTTTTTTAATTTTTTAATTTTTTAATTTTAATTTTTTTTTTAGGTTGCCTTTTTGTTTTATTGGTCGTTTCCTTCACTGAATACACCATAATTTGTTTATCCATTCATCCATTTTTTTTAAATTTATTTTTTAATATATGAAATTTAGTCTAATTTTTATTAATTGATTGTGGTGACCGATTTTTAGGTGAAGACCCATCAGTTACCAATAGACTGGTAAATAGTGAGCGATAAACTATAAAAAGTGTGTGTATCTAACAGTAATAGACATCGATGTTTCGGGAAGCCTGAGTGAGTGTGCGCTTCTCTGTGATTTGGACTTCCTTAAAATGGATGGATATTTGTCGTAAGCTAAGATTTCTGGTCAAGCTATTTATTTATTTATTTATTTATTTATTTATTAATTAGAAAGTGTAGGAAAGGCAGAGTGTTTGTATACCAAGATACATATTTTGTAACACAGGTTAGAATTTACCTCTGGTGCTTTTACATTCTAGTTGTTATTTTCCGGTATAAAAATCTTTTATGCCTCAAACCCTAGATTTGTACAGTAGTTAATTTAGCAGATAGGTATTGGTAGAGAGCGTAATTACCAGGAAACACTTTCAGGTTTCTCCCAGGCTGAAGGGGGTAATGTGACTTCTTTGGTTTTCCTCCTTTATCCCTTTCTCCCCTCCCCCATTTTTAAAATAGCAGTGCTTTTCATAGTCAGAATTTCATGTTGTGACACCCTACTCAGAAGTTATGACAGCAGGGTAATGACAGCAACTGCCTCCAGAGAATCAATCAGGCAATTAATTTTGTAAATGAAATGCTGATTATACAAAGCTTCACATGAGAGGCCCAGTGATTAAAATCAATTTAACAAATTGTTTCAGGTGGGACTTGATTAATAATTTGCCATAAATGCTGAGGATGTATGACCAGCATACCTTGTTGTTACTCCTGCTATCCAGCTATATATATAAAAATACCTTGTTGTCACTCTTACTACCCAGCTCTCTGTAAAAATCCACAGGTAAGCTAAGCACTTTGTCATCCTACTACACTAACGGGGATAGAAGCCATATGCACACACACACACTAACTCACATATTTACTCTTTGTGTGTTTGTCTACCTAGATAGACCTAGCTAACAATGAAAATGGAATGCATTATTGCCATTCTGGTTTATGTTTTTCTGTGTTCTACTTAAAAACCAAAAACTTGCCCAGACAGGTTTGGGTACGACCAAGTTTAACAGGTCTTTTTTTCTATGTATGATGTTTTAGACTTTTATTATGCTAACATATATTCTGAATCTTAAAGAGTGGCATCTGCTTTATAGACATTTTCCATTCTTTTTTTTATAATAGTCATGAAAGTTTATGCTCCTAACAACATTGCTTCAAAGTATATAAAGCAAAACTGATTTAAAAAAAAATAGGAAAAAATAGCAAACCCACAATCAAAGTAGATTTTATATACCTCTATCAGGAATGAACAGAATAGGGGTGCCTGGCTGGCTCAGTTGGTAGAGCGTGCGACTCTTGATCTCGGGGTTCTGAGTTTGAGCCCCAGGCTGGGCATAGAGACTACTTTGTCCCCATGAGGCTGCTGTGTCCCTGGAGGTGTAGGGTCCTGGGTCAGACCCATCTCTGATTCCCCATTCTTAATTACAGGAACAGCTATATAAACATAGTTTGGGAAATGGTGTTGTAAGAATATTAGAAATAGTAACATTCGAGGCTGGAAATAAAAAATGCCAATATGTGGGGCATTATAATCTGAATCCTGGAGAAGTCGTACTTTGGAATAGGAGACACAGCTGGATGTCCTTCTCACCTTCATACACTAAGCATTCGTTAAGTGCCTGTTAGAAGCCAGACTTGAGATCCGGTGTCATAGTGTTCATTACTTAGAGCTGACGCGTCTAGAAGGCGGTCCAGTATTATTTAGGAGAGGGTGGCCCAGGGAGGGAAGGGTTAAGGTGCACTTGAGTTTCTTTAGTTTTGATTTTTTATTAATGAAGTAACAGGAACAGTGATTGTTCACTGTGTATGAGAAGGTGGGGGCTATGAGGAGAGTTAGGATGAGGAAGACCCCATTTCTGCCAAGGTGCTTGCTGACGAGAGGCCCCGTAAGCATAGTTACAAGTGGTTGTGATAGCCGTTTAGTATCTGTTAAATGAGATAGTGGCAGCATATGGTGGGAGCCCTGAGAATGCAGAATACCTTATCTGGTAGTACTTTTGGGGGTTAGAAAGAGTTGCTAAAGTTTACAGCTGCCAAAGGCGTGTGGGGTGCAAGGGCATTCTAGAAAAGGGTGTGCCTTAGTGCATTGGCACAGAGGTGTGTAGAGGGGCTTCATTGTCGAATGAAGGTTCATTGAAGGTTCATTGTAGGTTCGTTGTTGAAGACTTGGCAGACGGCAGGTGTGGCACCCTAAGGTGAGCCTTGATTCTTTGGGTGTTGAACTTCTGGGTTTTGAGTTCTTTAGACCTCTTTGTAGCCCTTTCCCTGCCTTTTTGACTTGTAGAGCAGTTTATCGATAAGATTTCTAGTCAATGAATGAGGCAGAAAGGAGAAATATGTCTAACTGTCCACATTCCTTTTGATTCTCACCACGACAGTTGGAAGTTCTGGCAGGGAGGAGGGATGATTCTAGGATTACAGAATGCTAGAATGGAAGGGGCTGTAAGGGCTCATCTTGCAATCCCTCACTTCACGTGAGGAGTTGTAAGGCTCACAGGGGTGGAATTGCCCAGGAGTAACAAGCTCTCACGCTTAATTGAGCAGTTAGTGTGTGCCAGGCACTGTGTTTTGGGTCTGCTGTGTTCTTTCATACTACAAGCATACTACAAGGTGGCTGTATTATGCTAACTTTTCAGAGGAGGAAGCTTAAGTGCAGAGAATTAGCACAATTTGCCTGAGATCACACAGTAAATGGGGACCTGCCATGCAGGCCAGGCAGCCTTGGTTCCAGACTCTGTATTTGACCCCACTCTGCTGTACCAAAGAAGGCCTGATGGCTGGAGCGCTAGAGAGTTAGGCTCCACCTAGCACAGCAAGCACTTCAGCCGTTAATTAGTTGGCGATTAGTTGGCGGTCTCTGAACCCTCTCCTTCCTCCAACGGAAGCTTTGTCAACCACAGTTTGGGGATAGTTCACTTTTTGTATTTGTACTGAGATTTAAAACACTGGCAATGTTTTCATTTGGATAGTTGCTTTCCTTATTTTAAACTAGACAATTTGATGCGGCGGGGGGGGGGGGGGGGGGGGTGGCGGCCCTGCCCCGCCCTGCCCTGCCCCGCCCTGCCCTGCCCTGCCCTAGGAGGCACTGCTAGAGAACCAGGTCTGTTTACATCCTTTGAGCAGGGAGCAGGGTCCCATGGGGAAGGTGGGGTGTTATGAAAGCACATTTTGAAAGTTACAGAAACAAATAAGGGAGGTTTTCTGGTTAAAGATGGTACATTTACATCTTTAAAGCTGGTTGGAGATCTTTTAAAAAGTATAGTAAGAAACCTGAGGAAGCAGAAAAGCCTTTATTACATCTTGAAGGTTGAGGCTGCTAACTTGGAAATGTAATTTGTGGGGAAGGGTCTCTAAGCAGAGCAGGGTTTTAACCTGGAAGGTCTTTCTTTCTTTTTTTTTTAATTAATTGTGTGTGTGTGTGTGTGTGTGTGTGTGTGTGTGTGTGTGTGTGTAAGCTTCCTAGGATCATTTTTTTTTTTTTTTAAACCTCCCTTTTTAAGGGGCACCTGGGTGGCTCAGTCGGTTAAGCCTCCGACTTCAGCTCAGGTCATGATCTCACAGTCCGTGAGTTCAAGCCCCGCATCGGGCTCTGTGCTGACGGCTCAGAGCCTGGAGCCTGCTTCACGTTCTGTGTCTCCCTCTCTCTCTGACCCTCCCCTGTTCATGCTCTGTCTCTCTCTGTCTCAAAAATAAATAAACGTTAAAAAATTAAACACAATAAATAAGAACCTCCTTTTTTTAAAAAAAACTTTATTATTATTATTTTTTTAGTAATCGCTGCACCCCACGTGGGGCTTGAACGTAACTAGCGCAAGATCAAGAGTTGAGTGCTTTTCTGACTGAGCCAGCCAGGCGCTCCTTCCTAGGATTATGTTTTAACAAGTATTTAAAATATATAGTCAGGGGGCTCAGTTGGTTAAGCATTTGACTCTTGATCTCAGCTCAGGTTTTGATCTTGGGGTTGTGAGTTTGGCCCTGTGTTGCTCTCTGTGCTGGGCATGAAGCCTACTTAAAAAAAAGTTAAAATCTGTGTTTTGCCAGTTTTAGTACATTTAGGGAAAGTACTGCAGCCCCATACTCCTCCCCAGTTATATCTGACCACGTACCCTTCTTTTATTCTGTGTGCACGCTTCTGGTGTTTTGACTCTTGGTTCTCTAGGTTTCTTTTCCCCAACGTTCCTCCTCACAGGGCCCCCTCCCCAGTGGTGCCAGAGGCCCCAGTGACACTGTGTGGTCATTGAGGGCCCTACATGTAGATAAAAGATACAGTGATTATTCTGGTTTTTCAGTTTCTTTTTGCCCCCTTCTTTTAGCTTTATTTTGAAATAATTTCAAATTTACGGGACAGTCTCAAGAATAGTGCAGAGAGGTCCCCTATACTTTTTACTTTGATACATCAGTTTTGAACATTTTGCTACATTTACTTTTACCCACCCACCGATCTACCTACAATGTATTTTCTCAGGAGCTTTTGAGAGTAGGTTGCATGTGTCTGCCCCTTTACTCCTTAACAGTGCCAGTGATTTTCCTGGAGTGTATTTCCTGGAGTGCATTTCCTGGGATGAGGTGGTTCTTTTACGTACCCCAGGGCCGTTAGCACCGTTGGGATATTTAACTTGGGTGCAGTACTTGAACTACAGTCCCTATTCTGATTTTGTCTGCTGTCCAAATAGCATCTCTATAGCAATCTTCTTTCCTTCAGTGTGGGATCCTGCCTAGGAATTATTATATATGCATTTAATTGCCCTTTTTCAGTGTATACTAAACAAGGGTCATTTATACGTGGATTTTTTTTTTTTTTTTTTGCTAAATCCAGTACGGTACTGTAAATGTATTTTTTCCTTATGGTTTTTCTTAAGTTTATTTATTTTGAGAGAGACAGAGAGAGAAAGAAAGCGTCAGCGTGAGTGGGGATGGGGCAGAAGGAGAGGGAAAGAAGGAATCCCAAGCAGGAGCTGGAAGTGGGGCCCGATCCCACAAACCATGAGATCATGACCTGAGCTGAAACCAAGAGTCAGATGCTCGACTGACTGACCCTTCCCCAGGTGCCCTTCCTTATGATTTTCTTCAAAACATTTTCTTTGGTTTACTTTATTGTAAGAATACAGCATATATATGTAGAACATACAATACATACACGAATACATGTTAATAGACTAAGATATTGGCAAGGCCTCTGGTCCACGGTCGGCTAATAGTAGTTAAGTTTTTGGAGAGTCCAAAGTTACATGTGGATTTTTGACTCTGTGTGGGGTCAGTGCCCAAACTCCGATGATGTACAGGGGTCAACTGTGTATTAGTCATATTAACTTTTTTTTTCTTTGGACAGTCACATTACACTGCCACCAGTATATGCTTTCACTTAATCATGGCTCTGATAAAGTGGGTCTTTTGTGGGGTCGTGCCTCCGGAAAGCATGTTTACACGGGGGGCTGGCGGTCTGTGTAGGCAGGCACTCTTTGTCTAGAGATTGGTAAGTCAGTTGTTAACTTTCAGATATTTCTATCGGTATTTTCTTTAATGCAATTTTGAAGTCGTTAATTTTAAAACGTTAATGAAATAGTTTCAAAGAGGCGAGATGGCAACCACGGCGATTGCTGGGGAAACCAGGAACTTCGCGGTCTGTCTTCAGGTGCTTCTCTGCCATGTCTTTGGAATTATTTGTGGATGCAAATCACACGCCAGACATCTCCAGAACGGTTGTCTTTTTGAGGGAGGTATTATCTTCACTTGAAAGATGGGAAAACTGTGGCTTAGAGCACTGGAAGAATTTACCCGACGTTTCGTGGCCAGTCAGCAGCAGGAGAGGATTATGAACCCAGGTCTACCCAATGTCAAACGTTATGCTTTTCCCGTTGTGGTAGACACAGCATGTTAGTTTCTGCTTGTTTGCAGAATCTGATAATTGGTGGTGGCTCCCTGCAGCTGTGCAGGGTGGAAGATTCTGAGGCTTACTGGACTTCGGGAGAATGAATACTAGGATTGATTAGCAGCGTTTCTCTCGCCTGCACATTAGTGGAGGGGTGGAGGGTGTCCGTGCCTCTTGGTGATTATTCTGACGTTACACTTCCACCTAATAATGATGATCATAAAATCTATCCCTATTAAAAGCCTGTTTTGTGCCAAGGACTTAACTATAGGATCTCCAGTTCTGTAACTCTACAGTGAGAGTGGCAGTGTTCTTGGTGTTTAGATGTGTTAACTGAGATGCAGAGAGGTGAAGTGTGACTTTCTTCAGCATTACACAGCTAAAAGTGATGAAGTCAAAATTTAACATACTCTTACAAAAGCTTCCTTTCTTGATTTAAATCTGTATTTATATGGGAAATATACTATATGATTTTTCTTTCTTAAATAAGCCTGCTACTAAGTTGTCAGTTGTGACACAATGAATATGAATGATAGTGCCTACTTAGAGATGTAAATTTTAGAAATTGTCAAAGCCATGGTAATAGCTGTACAGTTTTGTTTTTTTTTTTTTTTTTTTTTGGGCGCTGAGAATAACAAATCTGCAGGAAAATAGAAATATATACCGTTACTATTTTGATATTCCCTTTAGATCTAATCTAATTTTGAAATAAAAAATACATATATATGTGTGTGTGTGTGTGTGTATGTATGTATATATACACATATATATTTATACACACACATATACATACATACTTGGGTTCATACAATTATTACATTTGCTAAATTAAATTTAAAAGTATGGTGCAGACAGTAATTTACTCACTGAATTGACTTAAGAAGTTGCTGAGCTTGGGGGATTAGGCAAATAATAGGTTTTCCCAGGTTATAAAAATCTGCCCCAAAGTGGGGAACGAAAGCAGTCTTATTTTTCTGGACTTGATTCTGTGGAATCTAGATGATAGCTCTAAATGGGTTTAATATTTTTCTTCTCACTTCATCATTCCTGTTCCTGTGGGACAGTCTAGCTGGGGAGACAGACATGTATCAAATAGTCACTCAAATAGATGTTCTTGCAGGCTTTCCTGAGGGCCATGAAGGAAAAGCACAGTGTTTTCTGAGGGGAGTCCTGCCTCACTCTGGTGTTCAGGGAGGGTTTGTCTGAGGACAGGACAGTAGGGCCGAGTTCTCCAGGAGCATAGAGCTCCTACGTGGAGGGGACAGCACAGTCAAAGGCCCAGTGGTGGGAAAGTAGGTGGTTTTTTAGAGCCCCATGGAGGCCAGTCTGGTCGGAGGGGGCGATTCCCTTTGGCAGCAGTGATGGGTCCAGCTGTGGTGGGACTTGGTGAGGGATGTCTGTGGTGGGACAGGAAGGAGTCAGGATGCATCCTGGGATCCTAACCAGTACATCTGAATGCGGAGTGTCTTTCCCTGAGATCAGAAACGGGTGGGGAGGGTACTAGGCACCCGGGCAGGAATGTTGGGTGGCAGTTGGGTATAGAGCTCTGGGGCTCAGGGAATCAACCAAGGGAGACACGTTTGGGGGACACAGACATGAGGAAGTAATGGAAGCTGTGGCTTTATCTGAACTTGTGAAAAGTGAAGCTTTGTGTGCAATGATGCTTGATTCTTTACCTCTTGTACTATTGACCGTCAAGAAGCCTTCATTCCAGTTAGAGTCCTATTTAACTGGCGATGTGGTGTTGAGAAAGTCATTGCTTCTTCTGTCCAACACATGTTAACTATGCCAGGCATTGTGCTCAGTGCTAGGTATACAAAGATGAATAAAACAAAATTTTTCCCTTTAATTAACAGTGTGCTGGGAGACAAGAAAATAAGTAAATTATGGAGTGATTTCACTCTGACTTCCATTTGCTAATTTGTTAAGAGGAAAAGAAAGAAGATTTTGGAAGCTATTGCTATGTGATAAATCCTGTGGTACTTCATTTAATCCCCCAGCAACACAAGAGGTGAACATGACCTACTGTTAGACGGGAACCTAAGTTACACAGCTAGTCAGTTGTATAGGTAGGACTCACACACCAGGTCTGTCGGACTCTAAACTCCCTGCCATTCCCTTATACCTTTTTTGTCTAGAATTCTAAGTGTTTTTGTTTTTTTTTTTAAACCATGGACTGTTTATTTTATATGAAAAAGATGGAGGGATTTGAAGCAGGGAAGAGGTGGTCACTCAAGGCAGGTGTTTGTGCTTGCATAGTAAGCACTGTAAGTGAATCAGCAGAGTTCTGTGCATCAGTGCAAAGGATTTTCCTAAGGTTTATAATGAGGACCTTCCTCCAAGAATGCTGATGCCTGGCTTTATGTCAGTCTTTAAAAATGGCACTGGTGGTTAGCTGAAGGCTCTGTCTGCTTCCTTGACCTCTTCAATAATTTTGTCAGTGACAGTGGCAAAGACATGGAAATGGCATGCTGATTTAATTGGTGGTTGACGTCAAGATAGGAAATACAGTTAATATGTCAGACATCAGGCTGGAATGGTGACCAGAAATAAGCAAAATGAAAATAAGCAGAGATACAGACAAACTTGTACCACTAGAGTCAACTAACCAACTTTATAATAGAAGAGGGGAGAAGTGGGTTTCATTACATCTGATGGGATGGATCATGAGTGTGATGGGGGAGCCCCCCGGGTGGCTCAGTCGGTTAAACATCGGACTCTTGATTTTGATCAGGTCACGATCTCGCATTCATGAGATCGAGCCCCAAGTTGGGTTCCATGCTGGAATTGGAGCCTGCTTAAGATTCTCTCTCTCCCTATCTCTTTCTGTCCCTCCCCCCTGCCCCCACCCCCCGTCTCTCAAAAAAATTAAAAAAAAAAAAAAAAAAAAAAGGTGTGATGGGGCCACCAAACAAGCACAGAGATCAAGCCCACATTAGTACCAGGATAGGCTCTGGGAAAAAGGAGCAAGTCCTTTTTGTATTAAGGGGACCAAGGTTTGGCATATTTTGCTCAGAAAAAGGAAATAGATATAGCTGTCTTCAAATTTCTGCAAAAGGATCTAAGTAAAACCAATGGATGTAAATCACAAGGAACAGATTTTTGTTATAGAGAAGAAAGGAATTAATAACATTCATGGTTGTAGACACTTAGGGGGTTCATACATACATCACCTATGAACCAATGAGGTTCTTTTCTGTTCTCAGATGCTTTGTTTCATTGCTGAATCCTTTATCCAGAGTATCTTAAGAATTGTGATCAAGTGAACATGTATTAAAGTACTTTGGAAGTGCATGGTAGATGTTGGTCATTATTTGATAATGGAGGTCAGGAGGCTCTTTGGATAGGTTTTTCGAGGATATTTCATTGACCTCTGACATAGACTGTATTTGGGATAGACATACATCATAGATGCATTTTTTAAAGTATCCCTGAGTTAAGATTCAGCTTCTTCTGCATGGTACTTTTTTTTGAATGTTACTTTTTATTGGTAGTTTATGGAGTTAATTTATATATATGTAACAGCATATTAATATTTTATGGCTAATCTTAATTCTGGAAAGTGAAAATCCAGTGGTATTTTAAATGTAGAATATAATTAGGAAAAAATATTGTGTCTTCTGCTCCTGTCCTGTGTAATGATAATGTATATGTGACAAACTTCTTTATTTAAAATTACACATCAAAACATGTTTCTTTCAGATAAAAACTGCACACATAAAAATTTCCTACAGTCCTATTTTTACAATTTTTTCCCTTCATCCCCTTACCTTCTCTCTTCTTTCAAGTTTCACTCTGTGGTTCCACACATATGTATGTTCTATGTAACTTGCCTGAAGGAAACTCAAACCAAAAATACTCACCGTGGTTGTCTCTCCAAGTCCGTATATGAATATTTTGGTGCGTCCCTGCCCCTCTTCCCACATTGCAGATGGCATCGTGGTTAGAGGGCACCATGGTTCTTGGAGCCAACAACAAAACAGCCTCTTGTTTTTCTTTTTTAAATCTATTTACTTATTTTGAGAGAGACAGGGAGATAGAACGAGTGAGCAGGAGAGGGGCAGAGAGGGAGGGAGAGAGAGAATCCCAAGCAGGTTCCACACTGTCAGCACAGAGCCTGATGCGGGACTTGAACCCTTGAACCATGGGATCATGACCTGAGCCAAAATCAAATTAGATGCCTAACCGCCGGAGCCAACCAGGCACCCCACAACAGCCTTTTCTGCCATGACTAATGTCTTAGAATTCCACTTCTTGGTCCTTCCCTTACCATCGTAGAACGTAGCAAACATTCCTGTATCGACAAGGAGAACTTCCAATGTGTCGATACGCAGATTTGAAGTTCCAGGGTTTTGGTTCAGGTCCTCATACACGTTACTGTCTTGTCATTATTAGTATAAGTAAAAGCACAATGGTATTAGATGCTGGGTGCATTTTTCCCTGCTTCAGTCTCATGGCCTATGTGGATGCATGCTGCAGAGGAGGGGACTGTGGGCCTGAGTCAGGACGCTTCTCTCCTGGTCTCGGCTCTGCACGAGTTCCGCAGCCCCGGGCAGGTCCCCACAACTCCCGGCCCCCATGATGTCGTCTGGGATGGAGAGTTTTCTGGGCGGTGGGATTCTGTGGTGGTGGTGGCAGTGGAAACTGAGGGTCTTGGGGTTTTCTGGCCTGAGGAGGAATATGTACATAAATAGGTACGTTTATGAGATGAAGGAAAGTCTTTAGTGCCTGGCGCCTCTGTGTTTGATTTAAACTGATGTTGGGGCGCCTGGGTGGCGCAGTCGGTTAAGCGTCCGACTTCAGCCAGGTCACGATCTTGCGGTCTGTGAGTTCGAGCCCCGCGTCAGGCTCTGGGCTGATGGCTCGGAGCCTGGAGCCTGTTTCCGATTCTGTGTCTCCCTCTCTCTCTGCCCCTCCCCCGTTCATGCTCTGTCTCTCTCTGTCCCAAAAATAAATAAAAAACGTTGAAAAAAAAAAATTAAAAAAAAAAAAATAAACTGATGTTAATGCCATTAGAAGAGCTTGACCAAGAATGTTGCACTGTATATCATCATTGGCTTCTTACATGTCTTCTGCTTATGTGTACAGACAGAATCAAGGTAGAAATTGGCCAGGGAGTTTGTTACACTTTATATTCGAGAACGTTTTACTTTATGCCATCAGCCTTCATTCCGTGGAGTTCCTGAGTCAGCACAATCTAGGTCGTTTGTGCGGTGTGCTAAGTGAGACACACATACAGAGCTGCGGAGCATGGGCATTGCCATTCTAGACTACTTGGGAGGTAAGAAGGAACACCTGAGAAATGAAAAACTCGTACATGAGTTCCATAACAACACGAGGCAACTCAGAAGTCTGTTACCAGCGGCGTAGGAGAGATTTCGGGGTCCGTCCCATAGACAGTGTTTCTGGGGTGTGGTGAAGGGGGACGCTCTGCTGTCCTTGAACCGGGACTTGAGTGAGCCTGGGGCTACACAGAGAGGAGAGCAGGGGCAGCCCCCGAATGAGGACCAGCGGCCGTTCCCTGCTGGTGAGTGCTATGAGTGGGAGTGTGGGTGCCGGGACGGGGGAGGGCGAATGCGGATCAGCTGTGTCTCCCACCCACCCCCGCCCTGTAGCAAACCATAGTCATGTTTGCAGCACGCCTGGGGGAAAAAAAAGCATTTTAGGCTTATATTTAGACATTATCGCAGAAAAGTAAACATAGACTGCTTCATGATATGACAGCCACCAGTTACAGGTCACTGTGGCTGGCTCTGATCCTTATCAGCCGAGTTTTCACATGGCTGTAATTCATGCACATCGCTCTTAAACACTTGACATTGTTTCATATGTCCTTTTCCGTGTCTCTGTTCCACGGTGCTCATTTGTTGTGGCTCGTTCCCACATCCTAGGATCGTCGCTCGAGTTTTCTTCTTCGGACAATGGGTGTAAGTGGTTCTGAGAACTGTTACTGGTCTTACTGATTTGACTTTCACATTTATTGTGAGGTCGGTTTTATTTCTTCCATTTAGTGAGTAGAAGACCAAGAAATAAGCAACATATATATTCAGGGTTCTACAGTGGTGGTAATTGGGGGGGGATAAGGGTAAGGGTCCGCTCGGCAGCTAAGCCCACCCTCTCTTCCCTGGACCGTGCCGTGTCCCGTCAGTATGAGGAATCTTGTCGCTGGGACGGATTTGGATAAGTAGCACCCCGCCCCACTTGAGAGAGAGTATTAGAGTTGGAGCAAGACACAGTGTTGAAAGCTTTTGGTTAAAGCTTATTGTCATATGATCTCTCAGAAAGAGTAGTGGTAAGAAACCTGTTAGTGGGTACAAAACCTACCAATACAAACACTCATTTACTCAAATTGGGTTTCATTTTATAGGTAATGGAATGTTACTTCGAAGTTTTCTTAAGTTGCTGGTAATTTAGAACATTTTCCCAGATAATGGTTGAAATGGGAAGAGTTTCTTTCTCTAAGCGGTTACTTAATCCAGATACATAGATACAATTGGAGATCAGAAAAATGCGGAGAGTTCTTTCGGTGGCTTTGGCAGTGCCTTTCTTCAATTTGTGAAATATTATATTCAGAAAGAAACTACTAATAAAGCATCTCCTTAACTGGATATCCAGTAGTAAACAAATTACATAGATGTCTTTATTGTAAGTACATATGTACGTGTACTCTGGAAGGCGGGTAATGAAGGAGTAAGTGTAAAAAGCACCAAGTGTATCTAAAGTATACCAAAGGTATAGAAGTGAGTTGTTCTTTAACTTGGGTAATCTTTAAAAGGGTAGTTGGATTCTCAGGCCGGCCTCTGCAAACCTCTGTAACCTAGAATACAGCCTAACCGTGCCACCTGGATTGTCTAGAATTTATATCAAATACATATTTAAAAAATATACACTGTACTCTTGTGTGGTCGTCCTAGGAATGGAGAACCTTCTGAGGATTTTGGAGGATGTAGGTAGGATGTGACGTAGGATGTGACGGCTTCCCAGAAGATTTAGGAGAGTGTGTGTGCACGTGCGTGCATGTATGGTAAATAACTCATACATACGTATATTTACAAAAACTTATTTGAACAAAGGAGGGGTTATGAGAAAGTCTTATCAAGAAACAAAATTGCATGAGACATTGAGTTACAAACCTACACTAGTTGTGTTGAGCTCTTTGAAAGTGGGCAGTACTTACCATAGGCTTCAAAGCTCTTGTCTTAATTTACAGAACCGAAGTTCAGGAATCGGCAGTTGTGGAATGGTATCTGGAGAGGGAAAACCCGTTTGGAGTAACATATTTAGAAAAGTATTTGAGGACTTTTTAAATGTGGACGATGTCTCTGATACAGCAAATGTCTTATATGAGAAATGAAAATACTGATACTCAGGAATAGATCATCTCAAGTGTAGATGCTAAAAATGTAAAATTGTTTTGGGTTAGAACTGAATATGAGAAGTGACCTGGCCTTTATGTTTTTTTGGAAAAGACTTAGATTTGATTTGGTCTTTGGTTTCTTTAAGGAGATAGTAGTAAAAAGCAGGGGTTGAAATATCCCGTTATTTATTTAATGTTAAAAATAGCAAGAATACGCAGCAGGGTGAATTTGGGGTGTGGATGTGTACTTAACACAAGGCCATAAGGCGAGAAGGTTAAAATGAAATAATTTGCACTGTATAAGTATCTGTTTTCATATCTGAAGTCTCACTGAAAGGTATTAGATGCATTTTGAGAGGTACAGATAATGTGTGTATTTCATGCTTTAGATTTTCAGAAATCTCAGGGTTAAGCTAACATTTTTGACATGGGTGCAAATTAACTGAATTTTAAGCAGGACTGTGAGAGTTTATGGCAGTGATGAGATAGATATTACGAAACAGTTTTAGTCACTGATAAGATGAATTTCCTGCACTGTTATCTGTAGCATTAAAATATAGACATTCCAATCATTTTTCCATTTTAAATTTCTGCTTTAATTAAGCCAGTTTGGATCGTGCACTATTTAAAGTGAAATAAGTAGACCTTTCCTCTGCCCTGGCTAATCCAGATTGAATGTGGAGATAGGGCTGCCTCAGGGCCCCGTATTAGAAATTTAGCCTGAAATCTGATTTACTCAGCCTCTCTGTTGGCCATTCATTCACTGTGCGGATTCTGAAATCACCAGCTCAGCCTTGATTTTCACACTTCCATAGAAAGTTTTATTTTATCTTTTCAAAGAAAGTGTGGGAAAGAATTACATTTTGCTTTTTTTAGGCACCCATTTTAATTTATATGATTCTGGGAAAACTTAATTCTCAATGCTCGATTTTAGTTTTGTTACAGTGTGTCAACATACATGTTTGTGTGTTGAATTGTGAAGTCAGCACAGGTGGTGTAACATCAGTGTATTGGTTGAGAAACTTCTGTCATCGTAAGTACAAAATTTCCTTGACGGGTGAGAGTAACACACTTACAAGCCCATGAAATTGTGAATTTCGAGCCGAACTGTTTGGCCTCCCCACGTTTTCGTTCAGGTGAGATCAGTTCCTGGCAGATTCCTACGAATCCCTCAGACCTGAGCTTCCCTACAGGAAGGCTTTGTGACAGCCCATCACAGACCCGCTGAGGGTCCGCTGCATGGTCCACTTAGGGTGTCCACTGGGGGCATTGCAGTCCCTGTTCAGCCCGTCTGCTTCAGCGGATCGCTCATTTCCCCAGGACAGCCCCTGATGCGTGTTCATTTTCTCCGGGGCCTGGCCCGCTGCACACAGCAGACGTGCAGGAAGGAGGGGAAAGATTGCTTGCGGCCTTGGGCTGGGGTGCGGGTGGCAGGGAAGACCGGCTGTCACGGAGCTTCCCCAGCTTGGGTTTGGGGTCTGTGCTCCCGGCTCACCTCTCTCACCTCCCATTCCTGGCTTAGTTCCTTGTCTTTTGGTTACTGCCCTCACCTCTGTGATGAGGCTGCCCTGGCCAGACTCGGCAGTTACCTTCTAGTCGTCGGGTACAGAGCAGGGTTTTGCCCTCACCTGTTGGACACCTGGGCTGCATTTGGCATGCCTGTCGTGTTTCGAGGCACGACTCCCTTCTTTTCCATGACACCATACTCTAGAGCCTGTATTTTCCGACTGTTCTTTTGGCTTCTTTGTGGGCTCCTTCTTTCCCTTAAATGGTGATATTCTCTAGAGTTTTGTCCTCTATGCATTGCTCTTTTGTTCATCTACTCTTCCTAGATAAAGTTCTTGAGGTTTTATATGCTTCCTGTTGATTAACTCATCCAGTAGTCACTGAACATTTTGCTCTGTGCCAGGTGCACTGTTTGACTTACATCCTGGAGATACAGTGGTGAGTAAAACAGAAAAATCACCGCCTTTCCAGGAGCATATATCCTCTATATGCTGACTTTCCCCCGTTTGTTATTGTAGCTCAGCCCTTACTCCCCAAGCTACAAATGTATTGTGTCCCTTCCTTCTGGATGTTTTCCACTGGATTTCCTGTAGGAAGCTCAGATTTCATACGTAGCATACTGAAGGCTCCCTCTGGCATGGGGGAGACGGTTGATCTGCCTGTGCCGCCACACGTTCCTTCTCAGTTGGTGTCTTACCATCTATTAAGCCACCCTGGACTCCTGTCTTCTCCCGTCACTCACTCAGTCTCCAAGTGGTGCCGCATCCCCATCCTGTCACTGGAATCCAGGCTCGCTTTCTCCCACCACTGCTACCAGTTTAGGACCTCAGCTCGCCTGCCCGCTGCGGCAGCCCACCCTGGTTCCAGCCAGCTGCCTGAGAGCAGTCCTTCCGAAAGCTGGAGCCGATTATCGTTCTCTCTGTTGAAAGCACCCGGTGGTTCATCCCCCGGATGCAGTCCGAAGCTGACTTGTAAGGCTCACCCTCGTACTGGCTTCCGCCTGCTTCAGCTTCTTTGCAAATTCCTGCTTCATCTGGATCTGAACTGCTTATGTTTCCTTGTCCACACCAGGAAGCTCGGCTCCGTTGAGCCTGTGGTTTCTGCTGCGGCTTCTGCCTTACGGCACTCTACGCCCTGTCCCTCCCCACCTTGAGCCTGGCACTTCTTCATTCATTTATTCTGCTAATCTTTGAGCCTTCTGGAGAGTTTTCATATATATTACAGAGTCTGGCATGCAGTAGGAATCAATATATGGTTTTGGAAAGAAGGAAGGAAGGAAGGAAGGAAGGCCGGCCGGCAGACGAGAAGGATCGTTGGATGAATGCTGCAGGCCTTTTTAGCCCCTTGGGGAGGGACTTCCCCCACCACTGCATTGCTCCTTTGAAGCACCCAGGGCAAGAAAGCCCCAGCTGAGGCTCTAGTTCTGGCTCTGCTGAATGGCCTTGGCCCTGAGGCTCATGGGCTGACTCACTAAACCAAAAATAAAACTTAAGAGTCTAGTTTTGAACTAGTTATGTTTGGTTAAGATACTGACATAGGGAAGGTGGCTTGTGACTCATAGTCTGGGAGCCTATTCATGCACACTAGTAGTCTTTGAAACTTTTTACCCTAGACATTCTGTATTATCTAAAATCTACCCTTTCACTTTCTCATGAGCACTCAGATGCATTAATGTTTGATCAGGAGTTCCAGATTCAGGTCCAAAACAAAGTCGTTGTTCTAAGAATACTTTGAAGTCAGAAAGCCTTGCGAACCACTCAGTATACTTAAAGCTAAGAGGAGCTGGGTGAGATTAACTGATCATGCTCATTCCTATATGTACAGCAGGATTTTAGATGCAAATGTTTTCTTTCTGCAGACTCTTTCCTTCTCTGGTTTACACCGGATCCCTCTTAATTGTTAAAATCTCCCTAAAAGTAAACAAAAAAAAAAATAAATGTCGTGTAGCCATCTAGGTATTTTTCTTAAATGTTCTTCTGGGTTTTTATTTGCCAGGTTATTATTACTTTTTTTTTAATGCAATAATTGACCTAGAGCATATTCATCTCAGGTGTTATATACAACATAATGATATGATACTTGTGTGTATTGTATGTTTTTAATATTTTCAAAAGTAAGGATAGTTGTGTTTTTAACATATGTGTGAGTGTAACAGTTTCTGCCTTTGTAGTAAATCATGACTTAAATCTGTGTCTGTTTCTTTCTTCACAGGGCAGCCCAATGGATCCTATGGTGATGAAGAGGCCGCAGTTATATGGGATGGGCAGTAACCCTCATTCTCAGCCTCAGCAGAGCAGCCCTTACCCCGGAGGCTCCTACGGTCCCCCAGGGCCACAGCGCTATCCAATCAGCATCCAGGGTCGGACCCCAGGGGCCATGGGAGGAATGCAGTACCCACAGCAGCAGGTTTGTGCTGGTTTTTACCCCACCCCTCTCCAAATGGGTGATCCTCTTGTCTTTGTCTTTTACCGACTACCTAAGATTGGTACTGAGAGAGTTAGGGGGCATTTCACTGATTTTCTGCTCTCTTTTAATTATCATCGTTTCTTCAAGTAATCATGGGTGCAGTTTCCTTTTTTTTTTCTTTTCAAGAAGGAAAAGTGAGCTGCTTAGAACAAAGTGGACAGAACATCTGTTTGGTAGAGGGCTGTTACTGTGTTACTGGCTGTATGGGAAAGATAGGCAGTGTCATCATTTTGCAGCAAATTATATAGATCTACCCCCTGTCGTGAACTTGGCTTTCTAACATTTCTGATGGCAGACTGGCAGATTCTGAACTGTGAATAGATTTTTAAAGGTGACATTTTAACTTAAAGAATAAATAACCATGAAAATGGCATCATCTTTGAGAAAAGTTTTGGATTCTCCCAAAAAGTTATTTTGCATTTATTCAATAACATATGAATTTCATATAAGAGGATTTGGTATATATCTGTTTTCTTAGCCTTTGATGGGTTTTATGTTTTTACTTAAAACAAAAAAGACTTCCTTCCTTTTATCGACTCAGTATTTTTCTCTAGAATCAAATAGTTGGAGTTACCTTAAATACCCATCTACTTTCCAGCAGTAGTAAACCTATAGTCTCTTGGATACTGAGAGTGTATCCTTGTAATGTTGGCCTGAGGAAGCATGATATTAGGAAAAGACTAAATTCAGACTCGTTAGGGTGTTTAATTACTAGAAACCCCAGAGAGCCTTATTTATAAATTCCCACACCGTGTCTTTAATGGGGCGGGGGGGGGGGGCGTTGGGGTGGGGGGGTGCATTAGGAGGATCCATGTGCGTTTTACTGAATTCCCACACCGTGTCTTTAATCGGGGACGGAGCGGGGGGTGCATTGGGCGGACTCGTGTGCATTTTACCTCCTCCAGGTAGGTGACTCCACAGTGTTGCCAGTAGCCTCTTCCAGGGTTTCATACACTTCCTCTCTGCAGATCCTTCCCTGTGTTTAACCAAAAATGATCTGTGGGGGAAAAAAATTGGCTCAGACTTCTGCCCTCTGTCAAGTGGATACTCCAGAGCTGTGTCCGTTAAGTTGCATGGGAGCCTTTTCCTTTATAGACTGAATATTGTTTTTCCTTTTCATCTTTGCCCCTCCTTCGGTGATATTTTTATTTTACAGTGGTTAGAGGGCAGTTTAGAAGTAGCTCAGCCTTTGAGTCCTAGCTGTTGGTTCCTTAAACAGCCTTTGTTACTGTCACTAGTTCTTACTGTCCTTTATTAAATTGGCTGCCCGGAATTCTCTCCGTCACTTGCACACTTAATTGCTCTGTTAATTTTTTTCAACATGACTTCTTTCTTCCAGCAATATTTTGCTGCCTAGAGTAAAACATCTTTAGCTGAGGTTGCTAATGGTAAGGGGGAAATAGTTTGTACATGATTGAAAAGTAAGATGTGATTTTCTCTTCCTTCTTCGAATTTTAACCTAATTTGCCTTTAGTTGAAGGCAAGAAGGCCCAGGCAGCTAGCTGCCAAAAATCCTAATTCTCCTTCGTAGATGACCTCACGTGGGGGCTGATAGTTCTGTAGGAAAACTCTGGCCACGGGCAAGAGTAGAGGCAGAAGGGAAGAAGTGACCGACCTGGCGGGAAGAAGTGGCTACTAACCACTCCTTGTTTTTCTGCATTTTCTTTTTTTTCAAAAAAAAATTTAAGTTTATTTATTCTCTCTGAGAGAGAGAGCACAAGTTGGGGAGGGGCAGAGAGAGAGAGAGGGAGAATCCCAAGCAGGCTCTGCACATCAGCACAAAGCCCGATGTGGGTGGGGCTTGAACTCACAAACCATGGGATCATGACCAGACCTTAACCGACTGAGCCACCCAGGCTCTTCTTTCTACCGTATTTTCCTCATGTCAGATTGGAAAGTCATTTCGAAAGGCGGTGTTCATGGCAAGCTCCTGGATGCTCCTTTATCTTTTTCTCTGAATGAGTTCAAGTTTTATCACAGGCTTTCGACATTGGCACGGTTTGCAGTCCCAAAGTGGAAATCCCAACAAATGGAAAGGGTGTGTAAAGAATGATTACGATTTTTTTTTTTTTTATTCATGTGTAAGGCTAGAAGTAGAGGACATATGCTAATACATAAAGTAACTTTACTTTTGTCAGCTTTTTGGGGTTTTTTAAATCCCCGTGGCTTTTACCTAGATTTGAAATACAGGAACTCTTGGATTTATTTGAAGGGACAAGTTGATGAAGATAACTCACTGAGTTTTTCAGCAAATTTTTAATTAAGATTTTAGATTAGGTATTTTTACTGCAGACCAGAAGAAACATCTAATTCTGATTAAGGACAGATCTTCCTGATAATGAAAGGAAAGTAGTGTATCTGGTAGGAAACTGACTGCCCTGACTGTAGAATGTCAAACTTCCGTATTGAGTTCATCATCATCAAAGGTTCTAAGAAATCTGTACTGTTTTTTCACCCTTTCGTTTAGTTATAGTATAGCCTTGAAATATAGTATCTTGTTTTGATAACTGGAAGGCTAAAAAATAGCTATGAATGCATTTTTGAATGTGTGTAACATTTTCAAGGAGACACAGCTTTTTAATACCAAGTTCAAGCGATCAGGTATAGGCTAACTAATAGCTTTGAAGTGGAAAAAAATAGTTAAGGTATTGGCTAAAGGTTATTAGAGCACATTTATTTTGTTAGGTTTAGCCTGTGTTCTTTGGTGAGGAATTCTCATTGAGTTGCATTGTTTGTGAATTTTGGATAATTACAATTTGTCCATGGACAAGGTCCTGGCACAGTGATTGGCTGCTGGTGCTGTTTTCTCCTAGTATTAATGTCATTGGCTCAGCGTTTTTGTAGTCATGGCTGCTCATGTTTTTCAGGGAAAAAGTTGAAAGATAATGATGACATTGAGTTTTTATTGAGTGGACATCACCGCCTAGGCATGACTTTGCTTTGGAGAGCCTCCAAAGCTTTCTGTGTTTGGTTTGTGAACCTCTAATGAGCTGAATCCAGTTCATTTAATATTGCTCGTATATTTCTGCAAAGGATTAAAATGCAGGAATTCAAGTTTGTAAATTGAGTTGCCCACTTACCAGCTGAGTGGTAAGTTGTCTTTGGCTCAGGGGTCACAGTGTGATTCCTGGCTAGCATTCCACTCCTGTGATAGGAATTTTAAATGACAATTCTGTTAGAAAGAACGGCCATGCTTGTATGAAACTGAACATGGGTGGTATCAGTGCTTGCTTTTTGTTTCTGAGATTAAGGAGGTACTGGCCACTGAGTGTTTGATTTTAGTGTTAACCTGCTGATTCTTGATGTGTATGGTGAGAATTTTATTTTTGAAATATACTCACGACGAGGTCTTTGAGCATGATAGGATAATAGTACATCATTTTGGTATTTATTAACTGGAACTAGATTTGTGGTCTTTCACGTGCTGATTCTCCCACATCATCAGGCAAATACATAGCTAAACAGATTAGTTTTGCACAGTGCCCTAAAAACTAGCCTGTTTGAGTTTTTATTGAGCTGAGAGGGGAAATGAATTTTCTATGCCTCTGTGGAGAATGTTCTGCCTCTAGGCTCCTGGAATTCAAACCTGGAGATGGTTAACAGAAGTATACCGGTTGATTTCATCTAACACAGAGGAAGTATAATCTTTAAGGTTACTAGAATCTGATGCTGAGTTTTTCAGATGTTGTAAAAAACTTAGATACCAAGGTACCCTTTGCCGGATCAGGGATGTGGGTGAGCAAATGTTTTGTTTTACTTCTCTTGTCCTTTGTGATCATAAATGTATACATAGGTCTGTGCCAACTTGCTTTAAAAAAGATTTTCATATAAAAGAAATAGCACCCAGGAAAAATAGGCCACAGAAGTGCGGGTGTATTTATTTACATCAAGCACATTTCAATTACGGCATGTAGTCTGAGATTTTTCCTGAGTTATCAAAGGTTAGTGGGTTGATATTTTAACTCTCTTTATCTTGTTGCAGAAGTTTGTATAATCTATTGCCGGTTGGCATTATAAAACCAGGAAAAGGGAAAGAGGGCAAAGTGAGAGATTTATGTTTATGAGTGCTTTTATAATGGAAAACGACAACTTTTTTAGTTTTAAAAACGCATCTGTGTTGCGAAAACCTTTACAACAATAAGAACATGGAATTGTTTTGAAAGATATTCTGGCAAAATTAAATAGAGATTAGTGATCCATCTGATCTTATCACTTTAAATCTAAATAAAAACCTAATTAAAATTGAGGTTCTTTTGAAAAAGGTGTTAGAAATCAATAGGTATTCTCATTTGTGTCTTCAGTTTATCTTCTGCACTCCTTGGATGTCTATTTTGCTGTGTGTTTTTTGAGTAAAATATTTATTTCAGAACATAAGCATTTTATTTGGTACCATCTTAACAGCCAAAACACTTCTTCCAATGCAAATGTTTATTTTGGCAGCAGATGTTTCTAAAAGGAGACAAACATTACAATTGTTTGGCTAAAATAAATGTTTTCTTTGGGGTTATTGAGGCAGCCAAGCAAGTTCTAGGATTCCCACCTGCGTTACTTTATATTGTCAGTCTCTTCTGGTAAAAAAGATTTACTTTTAAAAATACAGTTAAAATTATGTTTTGAGGGGCGCTTGGGTGGCTCGGTCCGTTGAGCATCTGACTCTTGATTTCAGCTCAGGTCATGGTCTCGTGGTTTGTGAGTTTGAGCCCCCCATCGGGCTCTGAGCTGACTGTGTGGAGCCTGCTTGAGACTCTCTCTTCGTCTCTCTCTGCCTCTACCCTGCTTAGGTACACATTCCTCACCCCCCACCCCCTTTCTCTTTCTATCAATAAATAAACTTAAAAAAAAATTTTTTTAATTATATTTGGTTCCGGTTTGAACAATGTCTCTAAAAAGTCGGGATTAATGGGGTGGGGAGGCTTGGTTAAAGACGTAACAATTCCAGAGTTTTTTTGACATGAAATGTTTGCTTGGACTCAGTCTCTGAATCCTAAATGTGAATCCGGTGACCAGGGCTTAATTTTGGG
The DNA here is from genome assembly GCF_046562875.1 of Panthera onca. Taxonomy (NCBI): domain Eukaryota; kingdom Metazoa; phylum Chordata; class Mammalia; order Carnivora; family Felidae; genus Panthera; species Panthera onca. The sequence goes on from NC_138343.1 coordinate 140,396,368, forward strand.
TTTGCCTAAAAAGAGCTGAGAGTTCCTATTTTTAAGGAGCATAATGGGGTGTGATAGGATAAGAAAGGAAGGCTTGACTTAACATAATGGAGAAGAATGGGTCCTAGTGGCTGTTTTACCCTTAAGTTTTTGATAGTTTGCACTCACTCAAAGACACCCCCACCTGCACCTGTGTGTGCACGGGCTTGCTTGCACACACATAGAACAGAACGTCTGTGTGACAGTGGGATCTTAGTGCAACGGAATGTATCTGTGTATGCATATTCAGTATATTCAACATGTATTTTATGCGCACACAGATATACGTACGTATATGAGCAAACAGGTGCGTAAAGTGAAGGTAAACGTTTTGGCCAGTAAAACAGTGAATGCAGAGAGATCCCTTTCACCGTGCTGTTTACAGCATTTGTGAATAGCGTGCTCTGTGCTAAAAAACTTGGAGCCTAGCTGCACCTGCTTGTACACCTGAAACGTGTGGAGTCCTTTCAGCAGCTTGCAGATTTGTATCAATAATGGCCTTTTGTTGGCCACATTCTGTCTTGATTTCCTCAGTTCTTCATCAGTGAACGTGAAGGTATTTAAGGTTTACCGACAAAATACATTCACACCTCCTATTTCTGCTTCCAAGTAGATAGCAGATGCTACTATCTTTGATGCCAAAGTTCCCTGTAGATGGATGTTTGTACCAAGAGGATACTTTTGAAAAGATTTGTAGGTACGGTAATTTTTATTTGCTCCTTAAAATGTAAATTTCTGGAATACTGAAATTTAACTGGTTCTATTTACTTTTTATATTGTACTTGAATTAAAGCATATTTTGAAGCATTCAGTGTGACATTCTTAGAGGAGGAGGATTAGAAGAGATCACATTTCAAGTTAAATTGAAATTTTAGGATTCTTAGCCTTTTTCCCTAAAAATGAGCAAAGACCAGCTTTTATACTTGAATGTGTGATGAAAAAATGAGATGATTTATTTTAGTTAGGATAGCTACTTTTATATTAGAAAGTCTATGCTGATAATTTTTTTTTTATCTGAACATTCACATTGTTCTAGATATTCTAAAGATTATATGTGGTATATTGTGCCTGTTCTCTGCTTGTAGCTTATACTGTTTTCTCACTCACATCTGAATTCTAGGTATTTTACATTCATGGACTTTCAACTAAAATATCTCTTAAGCTTCTCTGTTACATTTTCATTTATGAGATGTGAATTTTAAGCATATGTTTAGGTAGCATTAGAATTGCTCGAGTATATTTTAAATAAATTTGGTTTATTTGTTTTTTACCAAAGAAACATTGAATGTGATATTTATGTTAAAATTGTCTTTTAAGTTTTATGTATTTAAGTAATCTCTACACCTGACTTGGGGCTCGAACTTCTGACTCTGAGGTCAAGAGTCACCTGCTCCTTCGACTGAGCCAGCCAGGCGCCCTGATATTTATGTTAAAATTCAAACAATTCAAATAAAGTTAACGGTTGATACCAGTGAAATCAACCAATCACATTACTTCAGTGCTCCTTGAGACACAAGCAACCACGGAAGTCGCTAATTACAATGACTAAGTGGCATAAGTGGCATATTTTAGGCCAGTAGTTCTCAAGCTTTGCTGAATGTTAGAGTCTCGTAGGGTCCTTTAAAAACAGCAGGTTTGGGGGCACCTGGGTGGCTCAGTTCGGCATCTGACTCTTGATTTTGCCTCAAGTCATGATCTCACAGTTTATGGGATTGAGCCCCACGTCGGGCGCCTTGCTGAGCATGGAACCTACTTAGGATTCTCCATCTGTGTCTGCCCCTTCCCTGCTTGTGCACACACACACACACACTCACTCAAAATACATAAATGTTTAAAAAACAAAACAAAACAACTCCAGGCTTGGATGCTTATATCAAAGACTTCCAAGTGTTAAGGCCTCCCTCTTTTTTTGAGTGTGCCACACGTGCTCCCTTGTGCAGCTGGCATTAACAGGTGTCAGAGATAGACCAGTAAGTAAGGGCCCCAGAGCAGGTTTGGGGCCAGCGGCATTGCCCCGCTTTGGGCGCTTATTCTCGGGCCCTGCCCAGTGAGTCGGGAGTTGACCACCACCATAAAGGGATGAAATGCGCCCAGATTCAGGAGCTGGGACAGTGTAGTCCTTTCTGATTAATGCTTAATCTGTGTGTGGTATCGGGAAAACCCGGACCTGACTGTGCCCATCCACCAAATGAGGGAGTTTGACCACAAGATCTCCCAGCTTGGATACTCCTTTTAAAATAATAGTAGATTAATTTCTTTTCATTTTACTTTTACATTTTAGAGTCTTGTCATTTCCAGTACAGTCTTCTGAAATTTATGGGTTGATGCTTGATGGGTTGTATTAATATAACTACTAACCCTCTTTAAAATTCTTTCTAAAGAGCAAAGAGCTGTTTCTTCCTCAGAGGTTAGCAGATTGTTGCAATCAGTGCAATAAGGTATTTTCTTTAAATTTTCTTTGCAAAGTGAAAATTTTCTCGGATAACCTCTCCCTCCTGGATACTAGTTGTGTACTAGGTATGTAGAATGTTGTCTGTCCTGTGTAGTTTAGAAAATCACAAGATTGAGTTGCTAACTTTATTTGGGCTCACAAAAGGAAGCAAAGAGAGACCCAGTAATTACTCATTTAATACATTATTACTTTCTAAGTAGTTCTGAAAATAAGCACATACTGGACACAATTAGGATACACTGTGTACAGTGAATTCAGAGTAGAAATAAGAACTTTTCACATGTTCTTTTCTGTTGCTTTCACCCTTGTCTAAATCCCATGAAGAGCGATTAGGTGTCTATATTTTTCTACCTTAAAACGTGTTTTTTTCCAAGGGTAAAAGAAGTTTTTTCTTTCATGTTAGCTAAAAGTTCAATTTTTAAAATTAAAAAAAAAATTTTTTTAAATGTATATTTATTTTTGAGAGAGAGAGAGACTGAGGGTGAGCAGGGCAGGGGAGGGCAGGCTCCAGGCTCTGAGCTGTCAGCACAGAGCTTGATGCAGGGCTCGAACTCAAAAGCTGTGAGATCATGACCTGAGCCAAAGTTGGATGCTTAACTGACTGAGCCACCCAGGCACCCCTAAATTTTTTTAATGTTTATTTATTTTTGAGAGAGAGAGAGCGTGAGTGTGGGAGGGGCAGAGAGGGGTAGACACAGAATCTAAAACAAAGCAGGCCCCAAGCTCTGAGCTGTCAGCACAGAGCCCGACTTGGGGCTGGAACTCATGAACTGCGAGATCACGATCTGAGCCGAAGTCTGACGCTCAACAGACTGAGCCACCCAGGTGCACCTATATGTTCATATCTTTATGGTAAAAAGTTCTTTATGACAGTATGGTTTTTTTTGTATGCAGTAAATTTATGAAGATCATTTGCCCATTTCATTTTGGAAAATAACTTTGAAACTTAAGTCTGTAGTTGTGAATGAAATCGCTTCTCTTAGAGTGGCTGTGCGGATGCCTCCCAATGCTGGGGAGCTGACTCGGTCCAGGTTTCACAGCCTCAGGAGGGACTCCCCATGTGGGATCAGGTGTTAGAAATTTCCTGGAAATTCTGGAGCTGAGACCTGCGTGTGGTCAGAGTGTATGTATAAGGCGAATATCCCTGCCCTGCTAACATAGCCCCAGACCAAAACTTAGCAACTGTCTGTGACAGCAGGAGTTATGCAGCTTCCCATTTCCTGTGAAGAAGTGTGTTTAACTGAGAAAACAGACTGTATTCCAAAGAAGTCACCAAATTAGTCTCTCTTTATTGGTATTGAATCGTTAAGAGCATACTTTTTTTTTTTTTCCTTTTTAATAACTACCAAACACACCAGTGGAATTAACCCTTCAGGGTTAGTCAAAGGCAAGGATCCAGGTCAATTTCTATAAAACATCAAACACTCAGGAACAAAGAGTAGGCCTAATATATATAGCAAAAACTGAAAGTATTGAATTAAGATGCAAAAAGACCATTGCTGAGATCATTAAATTTCACTTGTGGATTTCACTTCATGGATTTCACTTCGTGGACTGAGATTTCACTTCACTTCTCCAGGCTGAGAAAAACCAGCTTTCCCAGGTAGTTGTAGATGGGCCCATAGAGGGCTAGGAAGAAATGTCTGATGGGAAGGGAACTCCAATCTGAGATGAACCACAGAAAAGACAGCCAAGCGGGGACACTTTCCTAATATGGCACATAAGGATTATGTGTCCCTTTATAATTGATGTCATTGTTATCATTATTTGCAGGGAAAGTTGGGGAAGAGGAAAGTGTCAGAAGAATTGTTGGCCGATGGGCCGTATGACCTCGGAATACTTCTTTAAATAAGTCAGCCAAAAAAGGAGACTTCCTTTCATTTAAGTAGTCTATTACCTTGAAATTTCTAAGATTTTTGTGATAGCCCAATAATCTAGATATTTTATGCATTTTACGTCCTCACAGGTTTTCCTCAGTGTTTTGGGCTTCTGGAGAAGGAAAATCTTCTCTACTTCCTACTTGTGGGTCCTATGTCCTTCATCAGAGGTCTTGGAGATGAGAAGATTTTATTCCCAGGTAGTTGGCCAAAGTTTGATACCTGGGAGGGGGGAAAGTTCCTTTCAAGCCCACTGGGCTGCCAGGGAGAGCTCTCTTCCTTCTCTGTTGGTTTCTCTGGCTGAGTTCTTCCCTATTCTTCCTTGGTAGTTTCAAAACTAAAGGGTAGAAAGAATGATTACCTGGTGACATCATTGGCGCTAAGTCTTCATGTGTCAAGGCAAGCTTGGAGCAATCCCCCGGAGGGCAGTTCGGCGATTTACCACATGTACGCGCGAAGTCATGAGAGCCGTAAAGTACGGAACAGAGAGTGAGGCACAGGGTTCCGGGAAGGACTCCAGTTCTCACCAGAAATTGGCATTAAGCAACATGCCGTGTGCTGACTTCGACACCAGAGTCAGCTGTGGTTGGTGTGCCTGAAAGAATTTAAGTCACCTGACTGCATGGGTAGCTACGAACTTGAGTTCTGAATTCTCAGTTGGGGCAGGCAGAGTGTTTTGGATACCCAGTCTTTGTAGAGAACGCAGAGTTACTCCTGAAGGAGTTTGTCTTGTGTAAAAATTTCCCTCCTCCGTCTTCCTGCTCCAGTAAATGGCAGCTCCATCCTTCCGCTTGCCCGGGTCAGCACCCCCTCTTTCTCTCAACCTTTCAGTCTGTTCGAGAGTCCCGTTGCTTCTTCCTTTCCAATATATCGGAAACAGCATACTTCTCACCACCTCAGTGGCTACCACCCTGGGCTTAAGCCTCACCATCTCCCACGTGAACTCCTGGCTTCTGCTGCCCCACAGTCCGTTCTTAGCTGAGCAACCAGAATGATCCTTTTATTTTTTTATTTTTATTATTACTAGTTTTTAAGTAGAGAGAGAGAGGGAGACACAGAAATCTGAAGCAGGCTCCAGCCTACTCCAGACGGTCCAGAGCCCAATGCGGGGCTCGAACTCGCGAACTGTGAGGTCACGACCCAAGCTGGAGTTGGACGCTTAACGGACTGAGCCACCCGGGCGCCCCCAGGATGGTGTGAGGCAAGCTGTGACACTGCTCCTGTGACTCCTCACTTCCCTCAGAGTCCCCGAGGCTCCCCCTAGGTCTACCCCTTCCTCTGTGCCTTTGTATCTCCTCTTCCTTCTGCCTGGAAGGCTCTTGGCCGGGTCTTTGTAGGGCTTGCCTTCTTACTTCTCTTAAGTTTCTGCTCAAATGTTTATTTGACTTGCTCAGACTTACTTGAGTAAAATTGGACACTCCTCCCGTCCCTTGCCCCGTCTTGCTTCCTTCGTGTCACTTACCACCTGAGGCGCGTTGTTGGCATGCTGCGGTTCCAGTTAGGACATAAGCTGTAGACAGCAGGGACTTGGTTTAGCCCTGCTGTGGCCCCTTGTCTGCAGCAGTCCACGGCACCGCACAGCAAGCGAAGGCGAGAATTTGCAGACCTGTAGACTCGAGCCAGGGAAAGCCGGGAGGCCCGACGCTGAAAGGTCTCCTCCGTGGCTTGCTTTGTTTCTGGCTGAACTCTCAGTGCCCAGCTCCGTGCTGACAGTACTGGGTCGTGTTTGTGGCCCTGCCGTTGCATCGCGAGGAATCTCCGGTACCCGAGAAGTCGGTGCAGCACAGTGGTTCTCTGAGGTTGCCTCCTTCAGTGTGTGTGGTGTTAGGGGCCCGTAGTCCTCGCTCTGGTACTAACCCCACTGGGCAAATTGGAGACAGCTGCTCCTTTACGTCATGGCTGGTATCGTTCTTCTGAATTCTCTTGTGTGGAGTGTAATACTTAGTAGCAGGGGGAGGTGAGCAAAGATTTCCAGATCGCAGCCGAATCGGATTTGGCATAAGTGTGATAACAGGCTCAAATCTTGGTCCTGACACTGGTCATTTGACAGTGCTTATGGAGGAAAAGCCCCTAAATAGTTAGGATGCCGTTTATGGAAAACAGACATTTTTCCCGCAGGGATTTACTGCTGGAGGAAAAGAATTCCTTCCCCGTGGAGGCAGAGCTGTGCCATGAATGGTGGGAATGCGGAGGCTGCCAGGGGGGCATCCGTCGCGGGGGAGCAGTTTACATCCAAGCTCGTACTGGAATTGTATAAAAACCAGTGATTTATGGGGAAAAGACTTTTAATGTGATGCTGCAGTTCTCCATAAGTGTCACTGGTCAGTTGAACCCGCTACTCTTGGCAGACATTGTTTTCACGTGCTTGATGGAGTCAGAGCACTTCTGTAAAGCTCAGCTTTTAGACAAGGTATGTTACACAAAAATAAATTCAAAAAGGATGAGAGACCTCAATGTGAGACAGGAAGCCATCAAAATCCTAGAGGACACCACAGGCACCACCTCTTTGACCTCGGCCGGAGCAACTTCTTATTAGACACGTCGCCGGAGGCAAGGGAGACCAAAGCAAACATGAACTATTGGGACCTCATCAAGATAAAAAGCTTCTGCACAGCAAAGGAAACAATCAACAAAACCAAAAGGCAGCCTACAGAATGGGAGAAGATACTTACAAATGACATAACTGATAAAGGGTTAGTGTCCAAAATGTGTAAAGAACCTGTCAAACTCTCAACACCCAAAAACCAAATATTCCAGTTAAGATATGGGCAGAAGACATGACTAGATATTTTTCCAAGGAAGACATACAGATGGCTAACAGGCACGTGAAAAATTGCTCAACATCACTCATCAGGGAAATACAAATCAAAACCATGATGAGATACGACCTCACACCTGTCAGAATGGCTAACATTAACAACCCAGGAAACAACAGATGTTGGTGAGGATGAGGAGAAAGGGGACCCCTTTTGCGCTGCTGGTGGAAATGCAAACATCCACTCTGGAAAACATTTTGGAAGTTCCTCAAAAAATTACAAATAGAACTACCCTACGATCTAGCAGTTGCACTATAAGGTATTTACCCAAAGGATACAAAAATACAGATTCTAAGGGGTACCTGCACCCTGATGTTTATAGCAGAATTATCGACAATAGCCAAACTATGGAAAGAGCTCAAATGTTCATCAACTCATGAATGGATAAAGAAGATGTGGTGTGTGTGTGTGTGTGTGTGTGTGTGTGTGTGTGTGTATAATGGAATATTACTCAGCTGTCAAAAAGAATGAAATCTTGCCATTTGCAGCTAAGTAAAATAAGTCAGTTAAGAGAAAGACAAATACTTTATGACTTTTCTCATATGTGGAATTTAAGAAACACAGCAGATGAACATAGAGGAAGGGGGGAAAAGAAATAGGGGAAACAAACTGTAAGAGACTCTTAACTATGAAGAACAAACGGAGGGTTGATAGAGGGACCTGGGAGCAGGGGATGGGCTAAATGGGTGATTTAGGAGTGTTAAGGAGGGCACTTGTGATGAGCACTGGGTGTTGTATGTAAGTGATGAATCATTAAATTTTACTCCTGAAACCATTATTGCACTATATGTTAACTAACTAGAATTTAAATAAAGATTTCAAAAGAAAAAGACAAAGGAAAGGTGTGTTATAGACCAAGATTTGGAACTGTTGCCTTACGCCTGCCTACATTGCACTGTTGCTTGTTTCCAGAAGCAGAGGTCATGGCCACCCCTAGAATGAAAGTTACACCTACCAGTAAAGAAACGTAATTTAGATTGAATTTTTAAAAATTATCCCTGTGTGCTTTATTTCAGTTGACGATGTAGGATAAATAATTCACTCTTAAGGAAGTACAGGGATTTAGTGCCTCAGTATAGATACGGTCTCATTGTCCCCTTCCTCCTCCTCCTCATCATGATCATCATTATCTTCCTGGGCTCGGTTTTCTATTTGTAATATACGAGAGATTGTCACCAGATGCCAAAAATGCCAGCGGTCGCCATGCCTGGTGATCACACTAGGTACATTTACGTGGATGCTCTCATGTGATCCTTGCCATGTTTGTTTATCTCCGCTTCATGAATAATAATAAGGGCTAACGTTCATTAAGGGCTTACTCTGTGTCAGGCACTGTTTTACTGCTTTATGTGGATTAACATAGTCCTCATGATGGCCTCCTGGGTCAGGTGTTATAATCTTCAGTTTATAGATGAGGAAACTGAGGCAGGGAGGTTAATTAGGTTGTTCGAATTTATGTGCTCACTCAGTGGCAAAGTGAGAATTTCAGATCCTTGACACTTTGGGGCCACGCTAGCATAAATTTTATGATTCTGGCAAAACTGGAATGCTTCTCATCACTGAGACTAGAATTCATTTGGATTTTTGAATAGTAAGATTGACTGTAGTGAAGGTAGCCTAATTTTCATTGAACGTTAGTTTCATAGAAAATCCCTTGTGACTTTTACCAAATTGAAAATGGAATGTTACCTACTATGTCTATCACACACAGAGTCAGGGAGTTTTTTATTTTTTAATTTTTTAAAGTAGGCTTTGGGGCGCCTGGGTGGCTCAGTCGGTTAAGCGTCCGACTTCGCTCAGGTCACGATCTCGCGGTCCGCGAGTTCGAGCCCCACGTCGGGCTCTGGGCTGATGGCTCAGAGCCTGGAGCCTGCTTCTGATTCTGTGTTCCCCTCTCTCTCTGCCCCTCCCCCATTCATGCTGTGTCTTTCTCTGTCTCAAAAATAAATAAACGTTAAAAAAAAAAATTTAAAATAAAAAAAAAAATAAAGTAGGCTTCATGCCCAGTGCAGAGCCCAGTGCTGGGCTTGGACTCAACCAGTGTGAGATCAAGACCTGAGCTGACATCAAAAGTCAGATGCTTAACCGACTGAGCCACCCACATGCCCCAGGGATTTTCTTTATTGAGGTGAAATTCATATAGCAGAAAGTTAACCATTTTAACGTGTTCAGTTCAGTGGCATTTAGTACATTTCACAGAATTGTGCAACCACCATTTTTATCTAGTTCGACAACATCATTTTCACCCCCACATGACGCTCTGGTCCCTGTTAAACACTCATTTCCTGTTTCCTCCTCCTCTAACCTCTGCCAATCACTAGTTTGCTTTGTGTCTCTATGTATTTACCTATTTTGGATATTTCATATAAACTGAATCCTATAATATGTGACCTCCTGTGTCTAGCTTCTCTTACTTCCTCTCTGTGGTAGCATATGTCAGTGCTTCATTCCTTTTTACGACTGTACATTATTCCATTGTATGGATATAGCATATTTTATTTCTCCATCTGTTGATGGACATGTGGATTTCCACTTGTGAGCTACTGTGAATGGTGCTATTTTCCTTTCTTTTTTTAAAGTTTATTTATTTTGAGAGACAGAGCGAGAACGAGAGAGCACAACCGGGGGAGGGGCAGAGAGAAGGAGGCAGAATCCCAAGCAGGCTCCGCACCATCAGCGCAGAGCCTGATGCGGGGCTCAGAGCCACCAACTGTGAGACTGTGACCTGAGATCAGGAGTCGGACGCTTAACCCACCGAGCTACCCAGGTGCCCCTGAATAGTGCTACTGCCCACATTTGTGTACAAGTATGTATTTGAATACCTTTTTTAACTGCTTTTGGGTGCGTACCTAGAAGTAGAATCGCTAAGTGGTGTGGTAATTCTATGTTTAACTCTTCAAGGAACTGCCGAGTGTAGAGGCTGTACCATGTTACGTTAGAATAATAGGATTTTAACATTGGTCTGGTGTTGACTGGGACCGTCCTGAGTGCCCGGGCATCTGACCAAACAAACGCTTTGCGCATATCACCTCGTAGAATCCTTACCAAAGCTGTCAGGTAGGTAGCTGCTTGGCCAGTGTGGAGACGCAGTGCGTGGGTAGCTTGCCTGAGGTCATAGTGCAGCCTTAAAGACCATCGAGCCCAGGGCTTTTCGGTGGATGCCGCATGTTCCACTGATGTTACACAAGATCATTTTGGATGGCACGGAGACACAGAACTACGGAGCACTGAACCATCTAGGAGAAAAGTTATTTTCTTACACATGTTGTCTTTCTTGGGAACGGAAGTCTGCTCTAATTCCATTCTAGCTCTTCACAGCCCCTCCTACCATCTTTGCATTTTCTGAAGATCAGGCCTCAGTCTAGGAGCCTCGGGCGGGCGTCAGCATCCAGTTAGAATGTAATCGTATGGTGTTGTGTTCAGAGCGTGCATTTTGTGGTTATCTTCTATTCGTGGCAGGTAATACTGGTTTTCTATTTATGGTAGTAAATTGAAAGTTTTCTTTAAAGTGAAATGATTTGCATTAAAAAGGTGATTCCCTTCAAAGAAAAACAGCTCATATTGTATGTGGGGTTTACTCCCTTCCACTTCAACCCAGCACGCATGCGCTGAGCGTGTACTGTGTGTTGTATATCGTACACGCGCTGGGGAATTTAAAAATGGTGATAACCAGGTCTTTGCCCCCTGGATGCTTCGCACAGAAAGAAGTTGAGCCGTATGTAGTGAGTTCGAGTATTCATGCGCGTTCAGGTATCCATGCCTGGTGCTGTGGCATCACAGAGCTGGGCTGTGGGGGTGGGGGAAGTAGGGGGGTGGAGGGAGTCGGGGGGATGGGGGGGCGGGGCAGGCACTCCCCTGGGTGGAGCTAGGAAGGGAGAGAGGGTTAGACTATATGTCTGGATACAGACTGATTCTAATTATACCAGCTCCCTAATGAATTTTGAACGTTGATCTTTTGGGTTCAGATTAAAATGATCATCTCCTGCATCCATTTGGCTTGCTGTTATTTTTGTTTTATTGAATTAAGAGAATATCATTGAGGTCTTCAGTGGCTTGTTCACCTAATTGTCATGAGACATTTGTTGGTGTCTGTAGAGGAGCTCCGAGCGCAGTCAGGGAAGGACACGGATGTGGGTCTTTAGCAGGCCGTGTGCCCAGTGCTGTAGTTCAGATTTGGAGATCGTGCACCTTGCGCCGGGCACATCTGAAGCTGCAGGGAATGGGTGACCTAAGACCTCGATTTTCGAGTAGGAGTTTGCTGGGTTTGGGAGAGGAATGTGGGGGGTGCTTTTCAGTTCGAATAGGGTTTAAAGGGGTCTTTGTGAATGTGACAGAATTTTTTACATTTTAAGTTTGCACAAGCGGAGGATCTAACTTTTCTTCTTCTGGTGCCTTCAATTTTTCCTTTCATCTTTGCCCATATTAGTGCTTTGATGGATCTGTTCAGAAAGCAACAGGGTTCCTGTTTGAAGACTGACTGGATCTTGTTTGATTTCTTTTTTTTTTTTTAAGCCATACTTAGGCTTCCAGAATGGAGACAATTACTAATTTATTCATGTATCAAGAGGGAGCAGAAATGTGACGTGTGTATAAACCTTGTTTTAATAAGTAGGCCTTTTAAAAATGGCCGGGGCGCCTGGGTGGCTCAGTCGGTTGAGCGTCCGACTCAGGCTCAGGTTGTGATCTCACAGCTTCTGAGTTCGAGCCCCGTGTCGGACTCTGTGTTGACAGCTCGGAGCCTGGAGCCCGCTTCGGATTCTGTGCCTTCCTTTCTCTCTGTCCCGACCCACTCGCATTCTGTCTCTGTCCCTCTCAAAAATAAACAAACATTAAAAAAAAGTAAAAATAAAAATGGCCTATGATTCTGTTAATGTTATTTTCTTTTACCTCAGAGATTATGCAAAACTGTGCCTGCATCATACAATTACAACGCCTCTGTGGCAGTCAAGTTTATACCCGTTGGCTCTCATTGTCCGTAGTGCTCATGAATTCTGCTCCGAGAAATAGCAACCTGCCGAAACTCCAGAGTAATATTTAGACAGTATAATCAATACTGGGAATATTTATTCCAGTGTGTTTAACTAGGGTGAATGATGATATGGAAATATATAAAGAAGCTAAGTTTTGAATAAAATCTTAAACATTGTGTATTTTTCCCCTTAACTGAGCTTACTAGTTGACTTTTACGTTTCAGTCTCCGACCTCTGCTTTTATGAACAGGAATGCAAAAAAATGCACCTTTCCTCGGTTTTTCTGAAAATTGCCAGTTTTATTTGTTATTATTGGCCCTGATAACTTATCTTAGGGCATCTTTCTTATATTACAAAGTTTCATATATTTACTGTACATCTTTTCATGTTAAGAAGGAAAAAGTAATAGAATGCTTGTTCATTTTTGTCAATCAGATCTATATAATTCACTATAATGAATAAGATTTTTATTCCTTTATCAAGTTTTTCCCCTTCCGTTATTTTTTTAAAAGTGTTTAGAGAGCGTGAGCAGGGGAGGGGCAGAGAGAGAGAGAGGGAGAGAGAGAATTCTAAGCAGCCCGACGCAGGGCTCAATCTCATGATTGTGAGATCATGACCTGGGCCGGTATAAAGAGTCAGACATTCAGCCAACTGAGTCACCCAGGTGCCCCTCCATTATTTTTTTGAAGCATTTTTACTTATTACATTGTTCTTACATTAATGGCAAGATGTAAGACTTGCATTATATGATTATTAAAAATTAGTCACTTGGAAGTCCAGAGCCACACATGACTCGAGTCAAATGATTTCTTTTAAAGGTAAAGACATGGGGCTTCAGGGTGGCTCAGTCAGTTAAGCGCTGACTCTGTGTCACCATCTTAGGGTTTGTGAGTTCGAGCTCTGCGTTGTGCTCAGTGCTGGCAGTGTGGAGCCTGCTTGAGATTCTCTTTCTCTCCCTCTCTCTCTGCCCCTCCCCAACTTGGGCTGTCTGTCTCTCTCAAAATAAATAAATAAAGCTTTAAGGAAAAAAAAAAAGAAATCCTTAAAAAAAGGGTAAAGAGGGTGAGGGACGGCTTGTTTTATATTGATTACCTTATCCTAATTCTAATATGAGAAAGGAAGATGATAAATCCTAGTGGCCCTAGTGGCTCACCTGCCATTTGGAAAACTGAATTTGACTTACATTTTGATTGTTTTGTTAAACATGCCTCCTTTAAACACCCCTACAGACTGTGGTTGTAATATCCAGCGGATGAATGATAATGATTATATTAGAAAGGACATCATTGGGGCTCCTGGGTGGCTCAGTGGCTTAAGCGTCCGACTTCGGCTCAGGTCATGATCTCACAGTTTGTGGGTTCGAGCCCCGCATCGGGCTCTGTGCTGACAGCTCAGAGCCTGGAGCCTGCTTCAGATTCTGTGTCTCCCTCTCTCTGCCCCTTCCCCGCTCATGCTCTGTCTCTCTCTGTCTCTCAAAAATGAATAAGCATTAAAAATTGTTTTTTAAAAAGAAAGGACATCATTGTCAGCATTAGCAAGTTATCCCTTGTTGGCATTGCTCTTATATTTGCTTGCTTTGGTTTTTGTGCCTGGACCATAGGTTCAGCCTGATTGGGTGTGGAATGCATCAGCTGAACCAAACAGTTTCTTAGAAGTGAATTGTTATCTGCTCTGAAGGATTTGTCCTCTTTCTATTTAAAAAAGAGGATATACTGTAAGAAGTAATATCACATGGTGTTTAACGTTAGTTGAACATTTAGCCACAGATGACCCATGTTAAGGAGGGTCTGCGGTATGTCCCTCATTATAAAGGACATGCCATTGAGAGGCTCACAGTCTAGTGGAGGAAACACATTGAAAAGTTCTTTTAAAAGTTTCCTTAATAACATGTATACCCAGTTTAAAAAATAGTATTACAAGGTTTCTTGTGAAAAACATCAGTTCCCATTCCATCACTCCTTGCCCACGACTTCTAGTCCCTGGAGACTTCCATTTTCAACTCTTAATGGTTTATTCTGGTATTTAAGCCCATATTTCTAAATGACATGATTATGTTGCTATTTTTCCATTTTTCATATTTAGACTGTATCTATTAACTCCACTATGTAAAAGTTAACTCTTTGATACTGCCCTGCCTTATAATTCATTTTCCCTCTCTCGTCTCATTATATCTTAAGTGAAAGTTAAATCAACATTCACTGTTTATGTTAATAGGACTATATAACTGTCTGTATTTGAGACATGAACTGTTAATATATTTTCTTAATATGCAACTTTTGGTTATCCTAGAGTTGATAATTGCCTCATTGTTTTACTTTTAAAAATGTATATATCAACAATTTTTCTTTTTCCTCTGATAGAACTATATAGTTCCTCTCAGTAAGGTGGAACCCAACACTTAATCAATTTCTAGCGAATGTTTTTCATGTTTATGGATGGGTGCTCATCATCTTTTGAATAGCGTTTCTGGGTTTGGTGAAATGCTTACATTTAAAAGGTCTGCTCCCACAATTCAGAATTCAGAACTCAAATCCTTAGCCTCTCTTGCAGCTAGGAAGCAGTCAGATGACTTAAATTCTTTCATTCAGACTGATCAGAGCAGATTTTGATCTGGAATGAAACATGTTGCGTGTTTCAAATTTCTGTGGTATGGCAGTAGTAGTTGAGTCCCTGGTCATAACTGGAATCCCTCTGACTTGTTCTCTATTCTGTATGTCATTACTCTCATGACTTGCTTGCGTACATGTAGTGAAACTTCCTTGAACCGTCATTCTTGGAATTACTTTGGTCTCAAACTCAACTTTCTGAATCCATGTCTTCTGTCTTTATGGTTTTTTTTTGGTTTGTTACGGTTTTTTTGTTTATTTGTTTTCTTGGTTTTTTGTTTTTTTTGTTTGTTTGTTTGTTTGTTTGGTTTTTTTTGGTGGTACACATTCTCCAGTAGCTTTTTAGGAGGGTACAGAAGAGGTAAGTCTTCCTGGATATCAGAAAGGTGCTATTTCTACCATCACACTTGATTGGTGGTTTTGACTGAGTATAGAATTCTAGATTGAAAATAATTTTCCCTCAAAAGCTATTGTTCTGTCATCCTGTAAGCTTGCAGTATTTCTGTTAAGAAGTCCAGTAAATCATCCTTCATATGTCATCTATTTTTTTCATGTCTGGTGACTTTAGAAACTTTTTATTTTTCTGATTTCTAAAATATATTTAAAAAATTTTTTTTAATGTTTTTATTTATTTTTGAAGGGGAGAGAGAGAGAGAGAGAGAGCACACGAGCATGAGCATGAGTGGGGGAGGAGCAGAGAGAGAGGGAGACACAGAATTCGAAGCAGGCTTTAGGCTCTGAGCTGTCTGCACAGAGCCCGATGTGGGGCTCGAACTCATGAACTGTGAGCCGAAGTCAGACGCTTAACCGACTGAGCCACCCAGGCACCCTCTCATTTCTAAAATATTGACAAGTCTTGGAGTTGGTATTTTTCTGTTAATCTTGCTGGACCCATCCAGTGTGAAACTCGATTTCGGAAATTTTTTGGTAATTTCCTTATTTTGATTTCTCTGCTCTTACTATTTGGAAATCTTAGTAGTTGGATGATAGAAATCCTGGATTAATCGTTTATTTTTTAAACCATTTCCTTTGTCCTGTTTCATGGTTTTTGTTTTAATTGGTAATTTGTTCTGATTGGTAATTCCTGGTAGATAGTCTAAATTTGTTTTCCAGCTGTTCTGGTGAATCTTTTATTTCTGTTTTCTTAGTCTCACTTTCTGTGAACTTGTTTTTTGTTCACTAAATTTTCTTTTTTTATACCATCTTATTCTTATTTCATGGATGCAATAGTTTATTTCACTGAAGATCATTTTAGGACCTTTGGTTTTGAAGACTTGCTTTGTAGTTTCCTTTGAGACTTAGTCTTCACTCTCTTTCCTGTTGGATGTTCTTGAAATGTTTGGTGATCATTGGCTTTCTGTTCATATGTCACTGTTAGATGCAGAGCAACAGAAAGCTAAGAACCGGCAGAAAGCTTTGTGCACTTGAACAGGTGTGTCCACTGGTGGCCCTAGAAGATGGGTGGCGGGGATCAAGCCATGTTGTTTGAGGACCTTCATTCAATGTTCTCTCTCTTGTTATTCCCCCCCCCACTAATCCAGAGAGGAAATCAGGACATCTGGAGTTGAGTGTGTGTGTGTGCGTGTGCGTGTGTGTGTGTGTGTGTGTGTGTATGTTATACATACACGCTTCCATTTAATCCTTTCTTTTGCATGGACTCCTGTCTATTGCCAACCTCTCCAGATGGTAATCCTCTTGACTTCTGACAGGATTGGGGTGAAGATTAGGAAGGAGGGTGCCCTGAACTACTCATTACAGACATTTCACCCAGCCTGCTGCCACCCTCTGATTCGTGAGTCATTGGGGTTCTGAGTTTTAATTAGCTTGCTTCTTGTCCTCTCACCTAGAACAAATTAAAACTTTAATTATCACTTGTCTATCTGCTTTTCTCCTTCCAAAATTTTTTTGACCTCTTATCTGCTATCATCTTAAGTTTTCCTTGTCCTTGTGGGTTTTTGTTTTAATGGGGTTCTGGGAGGGAGTAGAGATGAACGTATTTAGTCTGACATGTTTACTAGAACTTTCTACAAAGACATTTTTAATCAGTTTTTTTCTTACCAACCTGTTGTCCACTTACGAGGTTCTCACAGCATGTGCTACCGGGTAGTATGCTAGGACTTTTCAGTGGCACAAGGCATTTGTACACTAAGAATAAACCTATGAATAAATGAATTGAACAGCTCAACTGGAGTGTCCTCTCCTTGGCTGGGAGCCTGGCCTGAGGAGGCTGTGTGAGGCGGGGGTGGTGGCCTTTGTTTAGATGAGCCGGAAAAGCCTCATGGAACTCAGGAAGTGCTGCTCAGGGGAAAATGATCTCCCCAGCTGTGTTTAGGACAGAGCGAAGGGGAGGTCGGAAGTAGGAAAGCCAGTCAGGCTCTCTTACCATCCAGAGGAGAAATCAGTGCCCCTGTCTGGATAAAAATTCCCTAGCGAAGGGGAACTAAGAGGAGGGTCTAGTGGAAAGAGATAATATGAAGGGGAAAAACGTTTGGAGGTGAATTGTAGGTGAGAGCAGACGTTTTAAAAAAAAAAATTTTTTTTTTAACATTTATTTATTTTTGAGACAGAGAGAGACAGAGCATGAACGGGGGAGGGTCAGAGAGAGAGGGAGACACAGAATCGGAAACAGGCTCCAGGCTCTGAGCAGTCAGCATAGAGCCCGATGCGGGGCTCGAACCCACGGACAGTGAGATCGTGACCTGAGCCGAAGTTGGACGCTTAACCGACTGAGCCACCCAGGCGCCCCTGAGAGCAGACATTTTAATGACACTTAGGTCAAAGATGATCCTGGTGTTTTACATTTTAAGGACACACCAAATGTAGTGGATACATTCTGTAATAAAATTATTAAAGCAAGTCTACAAGTAGGTAACATTTTTCTGGTTGCCCTTTGCTTAATTTAGGGGGTAAAAAGGGACAAATTAAGTAAAACACTTTAAGCTTATGTTTAGTCAGAAAAATTTCTGACCGTAGACCTGGGTTTAGAAAAATCGTATGCGCTCCCTGCCCCATTTTCCAAATGCGGAGAGCAGCGCATGCTCCCTGGGAGCCCCCTCAGGATCCGGAAAGTCCAAGGGCAAGTCTAACGGCAAGTGCGACGGTAAGTCCAACAGAGAAGCAGCGGCGCCCGAAGCCCCACCTGCCTGCCTCCACCTGTCCCGTCAAATGTCCTGACAATTCTCTTTTCAAAACTGATCATAAGAATCATGACAGAGACTTTGGAGAACCTTCAGCACTCCTAGGAAGTGGAAATGGCGTTCATTTAAGGCAGGAGACTTGACTCTCACGTCAGTGTTATGTGTAATTTTTAACAATAAGGGGTGAAACTCAGAGTGCTTTCTGATTAATATTTCGCCACCCAGAAAATGCCGTTAAGCGTAGTAGTGCGCCCCTCGAGCACTTAAGCATCCAGCTGCGATCTTGCTGTATTGGAGTGGTAACTGAGGGAATAGCTTCCTGGTATCTGTGTGTGTGGCCCAGTGCCAAGACCAGTGTGAAACTAAGAGCAACGACAGCAAACTGTTGGAGTAATTATAACAAAAGTCAAGTGTGTAAGTCTTACGTGTCAGGAATAAAAAGTAAGAGTCCAATTTACTTGGCCAGTGTTTTGTGCTCACATTGCTGTTTGTGTCGTGATACATACAGTCTTTCAAGGCGATCCTGCGCTCTCGCTATCAAGTATCTGCCCGCTTCTATCAGCGTCCACAAGTGTTACCGTTTTTATGTCTCCATCACTAGTAAAGCACCGATTGGGAATTAAGATACCTCAGGAAGAGATCTCACGTGTAGTCCACCATCCTGGCCAGAGGTTGTTTTTCTTCCCGGGGCATTCTGGTGCCCTGGTGTTGGCCTCCTCCTCCTCAAGCCCCCTTCAGTTAAAAATACCCGGTGTGTGGTCTTGCCAGCTGGCCAGAGGCCAGGATTTTTATAGCCTCGTCTGGCCTGGGAATGGAGCTTAGCACCAGGGGGAGGTGCAGGAGTGGCCCGGGGTTGGGGGGGTAGGGTCTTCTCTGGCTTGGGAGGCCCTGCCCCCATCGTGTCTTAGCTCTGTCCTCATAGACAAAATAGAAGAGTAATCTGATGCCAACCGCCTCTCTGATATCTTCTGGTAACGTGTTTGTTCAACCAACTAAGGACATAACTTGAAATACATTTTCCCGTTATTTTTAAAGCCTGTTGTACCATCTGCTAGGGAGAAACTTCACTGCCTGAGCACATATACTTTAACTAATTAATTGAGCACCAGCTTCCTAGAGAAACATGTTTATTAAATGTCAACAAATTTGGGACATTGAGTCTTCATTTCTGGTCTTCTGTGTCCAGTGGCATTTTTCCTAAATTATGTCCGGAATTTCCTTGGGGTTATGCGTGCTATTTTTTATTCAAATTGTTGCGTAGCTTCTTCTGAAGGTTTCATTTGTTTTTATAGTTCTTCCCGAACAGTACCTAGAAAATAATTTTAATCTCCTTTTCTCTCTACTGTCTTTCCTGGATACTGTTTTGTACTCTAAAACCGTAGGGTTGGGGAGTCTGGATGGCTCAGTCAGTTAAGTGTCTGACCTCAGCTCGGGTCATGATCTCGAGGTTTGTGGGTTCGAGCCCCACCTCGGGCTGTGTGCTGACAGCCCTGAGCCTGGAGCCTGCTTTGTTTGGATTCTGTGTCTCCCTGTCTCTCTGCCCCTCCCCTACTCATTCATATTCTCTCTCTCTCTCTCTCTCTCTCTCTCTCTCTCTCTCTCTCTCAAAAATAAATAAACTTTGAAAAAAACCCCGTAGGGTTAAAGTAATAAATGTCATTGACACCTTGCTTTGTTTTGTTATTAAACACTAGTAAGGAATTTGGTGAATTGAGGAATAACATTATAGAATTTTCATTAAAAATAATTTTCAGGGGCACCTGGGTAGCTCAGTTGGTTGGGCTGTGGACTTCGGTTCAGGTCATGATCTCATGGTCCGTGAGTTTGAGCCCCGTGTCCGGCTCTGGGCTGACAGCTTGGGGCCTGGAGCCTGCTTCAGATTCTGTGTCTCCCTCGCTCTCTGCCCCTCTCCTGATTGCACTCTCTCTCTCTCTCTCTCTCTCTCTCTCTTTCTCTCACTCACTCAAAAATAAACAAACATTAAAAAAAAATAAATAAATAAAAAAAACAATTTTCAGGTCATACCCTTCAGTCAGTCATAATGTGTGATCTTGTGCGAAGACTTAAAAATATTAAATAGCAGAATGTTAACTTATAGCAGCTTCTGCATATACACAGTTCCGAAGAGTCAAAATTTAAACACTGCTTTGTGTGAACTCTTAACTGTCTTTGTATGTTTTTCTGACCTGAGGAGCAGACAGTCACATTAATTTTTTCCTTCCTCTCTTACTACTTGATGGAAGGGGAAAGAGAAGAAAAAGACAAATATCTGTGTGGGTTAGGGAGGGGAGGTGTTCCGTTTTGTTTTGTTTTGTTAAAGCCTTTAAGGAGCGTGTAGATGGTAAGCCAATTGTAACAGTTCCTGTGGACCCCGAGGAAGGCAGGGAAGCCGTGTCATTGGCCCTGACACTGATGATTGAAGGACAATTGCTGGCTTTCTCTGGCGAATTAAAAATGCACGAGGGCACCTTTTTGACACCGGGTTTGCTGAAACGTCACTGCTGTCCTTTTTGTGACACTCCTGTGGCTGTTTCTGGCCAAAGTGTCACAACTCGAAGTATCCTTGCACGGCTGTCTTTGAGCAGGTGGTGCTGGACCAGTTCTAGCACATAGCTCCTCAGCACAGGGCTGCCGATCCCCGGGAGAGAACGTTTTACCTACGTGCATCAAAGATCGTGTGCAAGGAAGGACCTGTGCCAGTCTACATTCCGCACTGTGCGTAACTACCGCCCTCCCACTTCGAAGCCTCACTTTTTCCGAAAATAGAGAAGGTGGGACACAGTGCTGGGAAATCTTGAGGGTGCTGGAGAAGTTTATGGTTAGATTGGAGACCCTCTGTTGCTGGCCAGTATGAGCTTCCGTATTGTTATCGTGGCAGCTCGGGTGATCCCGGGCCCTAGCATTCTTACTCAGGACGGAATTCTCAAGAGAAACCGCGTACGTAGTTTTCTCTCGGAGGAACGGTCTCTAACACGTAAGTGGCTTTTGTAAATTCATATTGTGGATTCCTTAGTTTGTAGGCCGGGAAATCCGTAGAAACAATCCCGTTTTTAATGTCTTTTATATTCGTAACTTCAAGGGGGTTAGGAGGCTGAACGAGCAGGGGCCGCTTCCAAATCTTGTCGCACGTGGTGTTTTTAATAAATTAGGTGCACACAACTACAAGTGTTTCTAGGAAACTGCTGAACGTCACATTTTGGGGGGAAGGAGGGGAATAAGTTCTATTCTCTCTCCACCCCCCCCCCCCCCCATCATAAAGTACTACTTGTCAGAGATTAAACACTTTCTGGAAATGCTTAATGGAGAAATTATAAAAGGCTAAAAATTCTCTGAAATCTCTCTTCAGAGATAGTAAGTATTTTGTATGTACTTCTAAATAAAGTTTTAAAACGGTATAATGTTACACATATCCTCCTTTAACTTGCTTTCCGCACTAAATGTATCTCAGACGTGTTCTTTTGTGTTTGCGCTGTCCCTATCTAGAGAATGTCGCACCGTATTCCTTTGTGTGGCTATATCGTCATTTATTTAACCAGATTTCCGACTGAGGGATATTTGGGCTGATGCCAGTATTTTACTGTGACATATGATGTTGCAAAGAGTGCTCTCTTACCGTGAATCCTTGTGAAAGTATTTCTTCAAGATAAATTTCCTAGAAGTGAAAGGGGAGGGTCAGAGGGTCAGGGTTTATTTTCCTGTAATAGGAGGAAGACATTCAAAACCCCAGAACTCAACTTTGCCTGGTTTTCTGCTTTTTAAAAAGTATCCTTTTACTGTATTAGCAAATATAAGACTCTAGGTAAACTGCAGTTTGGAGGGGTAGGGGGAGAATCTTTCAGGATTTGTTTTTGTTTGGCAATGGATGTTTTCATCATTTGACTTTCTCATTTGGTTTCTAATCTGCAGTTGAAAAGCTTTACCTGAAATAGGTTTTAAAATTTAAAACTTTTGCTTGTATTTTATAATAGCTGATTAATAAATGGAGAAATATGGTCTGTTTAGTGTGAACATTAGTTCCTTCCGTATGGTGATCTGTACTGTACCCTATAATGTTAGGAAACTTCTTTGAGTTTATTCTTTGCTTTTGAGTTCTTTTTGATGTTGTAGTCCAACAATAGCTAAATTAAAGTCTATAAAGTGGACAGTGCCCATTGGTCAGTAATCTGGTGAACACTATTCTGTGTAAAGGGCTCCACAAAGTATGACTGAGTTTCTGACCCTAGGTAGTTGGGGATTTGATTGGCATTCTAAGTCGTAAGTGCCTGCAAGTGTGCAAAATCATGTGAGGTAGAGTAGGGTGAACGGAAGAACTGTTAACAATCCCTCACCCTAAACGTAAAGTCTAGTCGTTTTTAATAATCACAGAGTAGCTTCTCATTGTAATTAGTACAGTTCCGCAAATACATATTTAACACACCAGAACTTAAAGTATTTTTTTCTTCCTGAAAATTAAAGCTATACCTAATATTTTAGAATTTCTGCTGAGTAAAAACTGTTTGTTTTTTAAGTTTATGTCTTTGAGAGAGAGAGAGAGAGAGGCAGGGAGAGAGAATCCCAAGCAGGCTCCACACTTTTCAGCACAGAGTCCAGCGTGGAGCTTGATCCCCTGAACTGTGAGATCATGACCTGAGCCAAGATCAAAAGTCAGATGTTTAACCAACTGAGCCACCCAGGCGCCCCAAGTAGAAAGAATTGCATACTCACTGTTATTCATTTAAGGCACGTGTCTGTCCAGTAACTGGTTCTGCTGTGGTCATTACAACTGTTCCTGTGGTTTTTTGTTTTGTTCCGTTTTATTTTTTGTTTGTTTGGTGTTTTTTTTTTTTTTTTTTTTTTTTTTGTAAGTGGTCTGGGGCTCAGAGGGCATATTTGAAAGAACGCCACTGACCTGGTTGAAGATGCTAAACTTATCCCTTCTTTAAAGCCACATTGAATTAAAAAATGGAAAAAAGGAAAATTGGCTTAATTTTTTTTTTTTCTGACAGGAGAAATGATTGGTGTTTTCTGTAAAGTATCCAGATAATGTAACAAGTATAGACATAAAAACCCCTCCATAATCCTTCTACCCAGATATTAAAAACTGGCTAACAGGGTTTTGTATGAATCTCTAGAACTTTGCATACACGTTTAACAAATTTTTATTAACAGCCCAGGGCACTGTTTAGCACACATTCTGTGTGGGTATGTTATTATTACCATGTTGCAATGCACGAGCTCTGGTTCCTTGAGTGTTCCTATTACGTATGGAAAGAATCAGACACTTGGCTTCTCTGTGTATACCAGAGCCCCCTCCAGCAGCAGGGACTGTTCCTCGGTCTTCAGAAGCCTGGAATGGGGACCCAGAACTTCTGACTTTGAAGAGGAAACATACACCCTCTTTGTTCTCCAAACACCATCCGACCATTAAGGGTTCGGCTCGTTCCTTGTTATTTTGCAGCTTCTGTTTTCTGGTTTGCTTTTGACGTTCCCATATTTAATTGTATACTTAAGAAGTAAAAATAAAGAGTGTATTTTTTAAAGAAGAGTGTTCTTTGGAAAGGATTTTTTTCTCTCTTTGCGACAGTGGATTAGACTTCTGAAGACTGTGGGTCTAGGTTATTGCAGGGTTTGCTTTCTGTAAGCTGGAACTGTCCAACTGTTATGCTATTTCCGACCTGGCCTGTCTTTCCCTTTCAGGCTCCAGAGATAATTTATAGCTGTAGGGTGTCAGGAGTGGGTTTGAATTGGGCCTGTACAATGTAACATGGAATTTTGCAAAGATTGTTAGTTGAAATTACTACTTCATTCGCATGACTAAGTGCAGTAAACTTCTTACCCAGTTAATTTATTTGAATATTTATCGATTGAGTCCTTCATGTAGAATACTGAAATAATGAAAAAGCCCAGCACATGTTCAGAGCTGATTTGTCTTTTCAGAAAATCCGAGGCTTAAATGTAGTTAGCTAAATGACTTTAGCCCGATTGGCAGGAAATGCTTCTTCTCTAGGTATTACAGAGGCGTTGTTACCTTGAATTGTTACCTTTAAGTTGGGTTAGTCTAGAAAAGGGACACTTGCAGTTGTGTAAATACTTGCTATTTACATATTTTCTTCCAAATTGGGGGAAGTTCTGTTTCTACTCTTTATCTCGGCATTAGCATGGAGGGACTTTTAGCATGGAGGGACTTTGAGTGAGAATGTTTTCTTTGTTCAATTTGCAGTAGCCTTCATAAATTTAGTTTGTTTTTTCTAATGTTTATTTATATTTGAGAGAGAGAGAGAGCAAGCGAGTGAGCACGCAAGTGGCGGAGTGGCAGAGAGAGGGGGAGACACAGGATCCGAAGCAGGATCCAGGCTCCGAGCTGTCAGCACAGAGCCGGACACGGGACTCGAACTCACAAACCGCGAAACCGTGACCTGAGCCAAAGTCTGGCGCTTAACCGACTGAGCCACCCAGGCACCTCACATTTAGTTTGTTTCTGTGTTTAAGTCTGTCTTCACTTAAAAAATTTAGGAGCCAGTGATTGGACTTCATTGATACAATGTTTTTATTAAAATTAGACCCCTAAGCCTGTGGTTCTTTTCTAGCTAGAAGGATGTCATTTTTTTCTCTCTGAACCAAACATTGTACCAATAGCATTTGTTTTTCCAAAACTGACCACAAGGAAACATGTCAAGACTAAATCAGAATTACGCAGAAGGTTAAACTGTGATTTAATTATAACAATTGACTCTCTGGCTCTATTAATAGCTAATGACTTATATTTTCCTCTGCCTGTAAGCCATGCTTTACTGTGTTTTAGAGCTTTCAGATATAATCATTAGTGTTCCCAGAGACAAGACTTTCCTGGAGACTAGATTCTCGCTTTTCATTTATAGTTTAGTTTTTATACTCCCTGTTTCTTCCTCCCCCACGTAATTGGGAGAACAGAGGAAGAGAGGGTTACCAAACAGATTTAGGCTTGAAAACTGAAACGTTCCTTATGCCTTTCTGAGCTTGCTGAAAGATGCAGGAGGATCTTGTTACAATGCCGACAGGAGGGGTAATGCCTAGAAACGTTTAATGTTACTTTGAGGGATGTGCTGTATGCATCATTTGCACATAGGCAATCTGTTTGACTGATGGAGTAAGCAGGACCATGGCATAGGGTGGTACTTTATAATCTTCCAGAGCTCGAGGACTGGATTAGAGATTAGAACTTCAGAATTCCAGGTTTAGATCCTAACACATTGGAATTATAGCCCTTCAATCAGCCTGTATCCTAATGTGTTGTGAGACTAGATCAAAGTCTATATGAAGGTGATTTGAAATACTTTGATATATTCTTTAAGACGGTCTTGACGCTTCTTTCAGAGTCCCAACATCGTCCTAAGGATGACTTTTCTTTCCACTCAGGGCATGATAATGAGTCCTAATGGTGGATCCCAAAGTTGGTCATTTTGGGGCCTGCTGTTCCTTTCCAAGGAGGCCTTGGTTTTACCTTCAGGTCACCCTGTGGGTTGGGATAGGGTGCAGCTGGAGCCTGTTGGAAACCTGCTGCTTTCTTCTTCCACGGAGGCATTTTGTGGTAGGACAAAGGTCTGATTTCTTCTGACTTGCTAGGACAGTTGCTCTTGTCTTATCTTGTGTCGCCCTCATGACACAGGCACTTCTTGTTTGCTTTTGAGCTCTCAAGCTCAGTCTCAACCTGAGAGATGGTTCCTCCTTCTGTGAGATGAGTTTGATATTTATTATTGCCTGCCTCCATAGGTTTTTATGAGGGTTAAATGAGGTGATAGTTGTAAAGAATTTACCAGTAGAACTCACTGGAAACCACCCCCACCCACATACACACATTTGTGTGTGTGTGTGTGTGTGTGTGTGTGTGTATGTGTGTGTGTGTGAAAATGTTATTATGAATGTTTTCACAAAACATACGGTTCTTCAGCGAGTTGTGAATTATGACATTAACAGTTTACTTTGTGAACCAGAGCTAGTTAGCTAACTAGTACCCCCTTTCCCACTTTCTTTTTTCTTTTTTCTTTTCTTTTCTTTTCTTTTCTTTTCTTTTCTTTTCTTTTCTTTTCTTTCCTTTCCTTTCCTTTCCTTTCCTTTCCTCTCCTTTCTTTTCTTTCGTTAACAATTGAACATAATTGCCATGATGAGCTAGAATGAACTTGAAATGGCTATTTTCTTTGGGCTTGAGTGAGTGTTAATTTTTATTTGTGGATTTTCTGTGGAAATCCTTAACACCCATACCTGAGGCAGTTTAGAGACACTTTGGGGGGGGGGGGAGGCAGGGGTTAGGGATGATGGGAGTAGCAGACCCTGCTGAAGTTTTGAGTGGTTCATTTTTTCAGGCCTATTAAGTAGCCTCTTCAGACCCAAGGCAGACGGTGTGGGTAGATCTCAGAATTGACAGAATTGTTTCAGGACTGAGGAAATCTAGACTATTCTATTCCCTGTGCTTTGGATCTTACTGATGTAAATGATTGAGGACTCAACTCCCCTCTCCACCCTCCAAATGATCCCATTAACGTAGAATTGGTTCAGACTCTGGAAATCAACTAACACGGTGTGATCTAGTTGTTGTGTTTGAGTGTGTTGGACGCAGATGAAACAGTGAAAGATTTGGGAAGGTGTTATGATATTGAGAGTTCATTTCTTTTGCGAAAATGTTACAGCACATTAACTGCCATAATTACCACAAATAATTAAAACAAAAACAGGATCATCAGAATAAATTAACAAAACGTGTTTGGTGGTAACATTGGCTTTTCTTTCTTTCATTGCTTTGTCCTGTTCACTTCCAGTTAGCTACTGGACACTTTTTTTGTCATGTTGTGCCATTTGACAAGGCTTTTATTGATAAACTACTAGCTCAGGGCTATTGGGAGTGGGATAGGTGCTTCTCCTATGGAATGGAACATGTGTGAAAGGTAAAATCCAAGCTATGATAACGTTTTCAGGGTCAGCTCACTTTAACATGAAGGGATAAATGAACATGGGTCAGGGAGATTAAAGAATAATATCTAGTTTTGGAAAGAATAATATCTAAATTATTATTCAGAATTAGCACTAAGCTTTCAGGAGGTGTGGATGGCACTTTAAAAAGTTAATAAGCAAATTGCTCTTTCATTTTCAAAAGCTGGGAATTTAAGCCTGAATTGACATTGAGAGTGAACTTCGGCGACAAAAATATTGCTATATACAAGTGCATACAGGTTTCCATTCTGTAGAATACAAGCTGTTTCATTTGTGGAACACGTATGTTAAAATAGAAGCGTGTGATTACGGTAAACAGTACACAGACCTGTTTCTTTTGTGCGTTTCACATGTTGTCCTGGTTTAACTGGTATTTATTTCACAAATGAGTAGTCACTTGGTTAAACTGTATGTTTATGTTTATTTTTAGTTCTCTGTTTTGACAACATATCACCTATTGTAGGCAGTGTTTCTGATAAAAGTTGTAAAATAATCATTTTATAATTCCTATTAAGGTGAAATGTTAATAATCAAGTCAAGCACTAAGTTAGCTATATGAGTATTGGTTAAAACCATGAAACCTTAAGTTCATCAAAAGAGTCTATCCTTTCAAATGGAGCCCTAAATCTGATATGTGAGTGTGCATGAGTGTATTTATCTGTTTGAAATCCGACAGTTGGAAATGGGAATATATAATCCATTGATTTATATCTGAGCAGTTGGCTTTGGAATATAGGAACCAGCTGGCTACTCTCTCTTGGATCCTTAGAGATGCTATGATATTTTTATAAACAAGACAATTTGTGAAAATAATATGAAAATAAAGACTACAATGGTTTTCTTACCAGATTTATAGGGAAAAAATTTGGTTATGTAATCTGTGTTCATGTATTGTGATTGTAACTGTGGCCATGTAGACTGATTACAGATAGTGAGTAAGATAGTGGGTCTGGGGTCTTTCTAGAGCTTAGTCTCTTTGTTGGCTTATTATGAGGATTAATCGTGTTCATATGTATTGACCTCCTAGAACAGTGCCCGGCACAGAGCAAACACTCAGCTTATGTTGCTTAATGTTAACCTAAATGAATTTATTGCAGATTCCACATGGAAAGATGTGTGTATGCTTACACATGTACATTCAGGTATGTGAATGTGTAGAACACATCATATATGTGTATATGATGATCATATGATCTACACTTTTCAAGACACACTAAATGACAGTATAAACACCACACCCCACTGTGTGCCACATGCCTGTTTTAGTATTTTGCATATATTAACTCATTCAACCTCACAGCGGTTCCTTGAGGTATATACTGCTATCTCATTATACACAGATGATGAAACTAAGGCACAGAGAGATTAAGTAACATTGCCCAGTACTCGCAGTGAATAAGGTGGAATTGAATTCAGTTAGTGCTGCTTCAGACTCTTGGCCACTTTGTCAAGCCATCTCCCCAGCATTACACGTTGGGTCCTGTTCTTAAGACGATGCTCCTGGTTGGCTTTCTTATAGCCATATATATAGGCCATTTATTGCATTGTAGGTGTGTGTATATGTGTATATTCTCATGATGTCAAGCAAATGATGTCAGCTTTTAAAATGCTTAGATCTAGGGACCCCTACTGCTTAAAAAAACTCATTGGTTTGTTTCATAAAATGTGTCAGTCATATTTTGTTGAAACTGTAGCATAAAATGTAAGGGGAAGAAACTTGGGGGGGGGATTAGAAAAAAATGATTGATGCAGTTATCTAAACTGAATAGCCAAGAGATAGAAATTTGGGGTCTCTGACTTCTAATTTACTCCAAAGTTGTAATGGCCCAGAAAAGCCAATGGTTGAATCTGTGGGAGTCCTGCGGAGGGCCACTGTGATGGAGGGAAACTTCTGTTTCCTGCCCTGGGCTTGCTTGAAGTATGAGAACAGCTAGAAGGTCGCCTTAGTAAGATTAGTGCCATTTGCTAAGGGCTTTTACATCTGTAATCTCACTTGAACCTCGTCACAGGCCTGCTGCATAGTGCCGGGGGTATTCCCGTTTTCCAGATGAGGAGGTTGAGGTGTAGGTTAAGTAACATTCCCAAGGTTATACAGTTCCGAAGTGTCAAAAGCTGAACCTGGGTTTTCTGACCACAAACCCAGCTGCTCTCTTCCATCCCCCACAATTTCAGGAGTGTTTAGAACCCTGGTCTCCTCCCCATGTAGAGGCAGTATGTAACTCCTGGGAAGCTTAAATGCCAGGCATAAGCCACTTGAAATTAAAGGACAGGTGGCCCAGTGGGTAGAAGCAGAGGCCCTGGTGTGGCCTTGGCCTGGGTCCAAACTTCTGGTGTGGGGGTTCCGCCAGGCCCTCCTGCTCACGAGCGTTGTTACTTGTTTGCCTCCCTAGGCTGTCGTGCGAAGGAGGGCTTTTTTCCTGAACTTTCTCTTTGAACTGGAAATTCAAGGTGGAGCTAGAGTTGGGAGAGGGGCCCTAACAAAGGTGCTGGTCACCTGTTCTGGAACTGCTTTCGTTTTCTTTCTTAGTGTGGTTTGAAGAGAAGAAGAGGCAGAGAGCTTTCTGTCCCTTAACCAGTACAGGAGTCAGTCTTGCATTTGTAATGAAAATGAATAAAAAATGTGTAATTTATTTCTTTTCTGTTATCCTTTAAACTTTTGGCCTTACACCTGATGTGCCATCATGCTGGACAGCAGTACTGGTATTGATGCCAATGGCATTGTCTTGGTTTTTGGCCATGACGAGACTGAGAGCAGGGAAGAGTGAGTAAGCCTTGTTTAGTGGCTTATATAATATTTAGATTTGACTTTCGGGTGCCCCCCCCACCTTAAACATTCCAGTATTTACTGGCATACTATAGTGCAAATGTGAAAAGGAAACTGTTAAAAATTTATTTTGTAATTTATACACCAGCATTTTTTATATGGAACTGTGCGTATGGCAGCTTTTCCGTTTGTGTGAACTGATTCTAAAGCTTTTCTAGATTAAAAACTGTAGGTTGCAAAACATGTGGGTTTCCCCCCCCTTCCCCTTTGCAGTTACTTCTTTATCACTGAGTTGTCCTTCCAAGCCTGGTCTAAATGTGCTTGAAAATTACCATCTGCTCCCTGCAGTTTGGAGAGGGCACGGCAAGACTAAGGTGGAAAGCTGTCACTTCGAATATTTTCATTCAAACTTTCACACCCTTCTTGTCTAGTTACATAACTGCATACAGCAGGACTGGTTTCAGCCATTTGGTCTTATCCTGATTTTTAAAGGGGGGGCATAGGGAGAGATTGTTTAATTTTAAGAGCTGGGGCACAGTACTGCTGCAAATTTGAGAATCTGATAAACCGTGAAAGCATTCAGCATTTAACCTTCCTGCTCATTAAGTCTCTAGCCACGTCTATGACATAAGTGAGATGAATGAATAAAAACACTCATACTTATGGATCCATTTTCTTATGCAGAATTTGCTTTTTTACAAGTTTTTAATGCTATATTCACAAATTTCATTTTCTGAAGTTGGTATAGCATAGATTTAATGATTTAATAGTTCTTTATAATCTTATTTGATGTTCAAAATTTATTATAGATCATATCGGAAGGATTTTGGATTGCTTGTGTAATTTATATTTTTTTCTGTCCTTTTTTTTTTTTAACAGTCTTGAAGTCTTTTATTTTTTTTACATTTATCATGCCATGAATTCATAGGGAATGGGTTCCAACAGCTCAGGCTCCTTTCCAGTGGTTCTCACAAAGTGTGCTTCTCTGGGTGGGGCAGGCTGGCGCTTCGGTTGAACCCAAGTACCTTTCTCCTTGGCTTCCTTCTTTTCTGATCATTTTCCTTCACACGCTTCAGGAAGCTACGTCAGCTCTTGGAGTGCTTAATGTGCTCAATACGTACATTAGTTCTCTTAGCAAGAATCTTGCCCTTCACTTGTTTGTTTACGACAATGCCAATAGCATGATGGGTAACACTGTAGACTCTTCCGGTTTTGCCACGGTGACATTTGTGGGGCATTCCTTTTTGAACAGTGCCCATTCCCTTGATGTCCACAATATCACCTTTCTTGTAGATTCGCATGTATGTTGCCAAAGGAACAACTCCCATGTTTTCTAAAAGGCCCAGAGAACATATAGCGAGTACCTCTCCTCTTTCCCTTTGTGTTGGTCATTTTGGAAGATGGCGGTTCCGGCCGAAAGGAAGCGTAATTTATATTTTTAATGTCCCTCCTTTTTTAATCTCAAAAATTGATCTATTTTGGTTTTGATTGGAATGAACAGCCACAGTAGGATTTGGAGATGAAACATGATGGAAGCCTGTTAGTGTAAACTGCCAATAATTTCTAATAGTCAGGAACAAGAAGACCATTAGAAAATGGGACTTATGCCAAGAAAAAGGTAGTAAGATCAAATGATAGTCTTCCTGTAGTCCACGGCTGTAAAGTTTGATTTTCCTGCAAGTTCATTATCTACCGTCCATCCCAAGCTGAAAACCATAGTTTCTACCCTTTTATTTACTTGGGGATGACTGTAAGAGAAGTAAAGAATTTCAGTCTTCAGTTGGAAAAATTCTGATTCTGACTTCCATTTAATAGAGTATTTAGTAATTCCCACCAAAGATGGTTAGTTAACTTGTCAGTGACTGATTTTTTGAGGAACAGCATTCTCTGCTTTTCATAATTAAAACAGTGGGCTGAAAGCAGATATTTTCTCTTTCTCTCTCTCTTTGGTATTTCCTAGCCTGTGATAATCTGTCTCTTGAGGAAAAAGCGTTGTCTGTCTGAGCGCCCTGTCTGTGCCAGGGTATTTGCCTGTGGTACAGCCACATTTTATAATTTCTCTAATGTCACAAAAACTTGCTTTGGAAAAAAGACGTATGTTCTAGGCCTCTGAGAACAAATGGAGAGCCAGAGAGCAGCTGTGTCAATAATCTTACATGGTGTGGTCATGAGTGTGATAGAGGTTTATATATAGAAGAGCGGGGGGGATATAGGGATTTTATGGAGGCTGAAGTGGGTAGGCCTGACAGGAAGGTAGGTCACATTTAAACTGACTTTTAGTGAGAGAATAATAGGAGCGTGTGTTGCGTGTGTGCGAGCCTATCATACTCTTTTTTTTTTTTTTAAAGTTTATTTATGTATTTGATACAGAGAGAGAACGAGCAGGAGAGGAGCAGAGGGGGGGGGGGGAGAAAGAGAAAATCGCGAGCAGGCTCTGCACTGTCAGCGTGGAGCCCGTGTGGGGCTCGAACTCCCGAACCCTCGAGGTCATGACCTGAACTGAAATCAAGTGTCGGACGCTTCACCGACCGAGCCACCCAGACACCCCTGTGTGGGTCACACTCTCCACAGTGGAAACAGTATATCTGGTGTTTTATGATCCTAAACTTATATGCTGTGTTGAAGAGCAGCATGATTCTCCTAGGGCTAAAGACGTTGGAGAAGGTGGTACAAGTTTGGATTGGGAAGGAAGAGGAGAGAAAGATGGTGAATGGGAATGGTCTTATGTACCGTCCCAAGGAATTTGAACTTCACCCTGTCTAAATAGGAGCTCTTTGTGGGGCACCTGGGTGTCTCAGCCTGTTGAGCGTCTAGTTCTTGATTTCGGCTCAGGTCGTGATCCCGGGGTCGTGGGATCCAGCCCCGCGTCAGGCTCCACACTGAGCATGGAGCCTGCTTGAGATTCTCTCTCTCTGCCCCTCTCTGCTGCATGCGCACTCTCTCTCTTGCTCTCTGTCTCAATTTAAAATAAATAAGAGCGCTTTCTGTTATTGTGGGAAGTTTTAAGCTGGGAAGGAAAGAGGAGATCTGTATGTCAGAAGGAGACCCGTAGGTCAGAAGATGCGGAAAGTGGAAGAAGGGGGAACGATAAGTGCGACCCTACTAGAGCTGGAGGGGTAGTGCTTGGTCCAGGGTGCGTTCAATAGGTTGAATACACGGATCTTAGTTACCAGATTCAGGCAAGGCAAGGGAGGGCCTTGGGGCACCTGGTGAGATGTCAGTACAGAGATGCAGGAATCCAGGAGGGGCAGCAGATCTGAGAGAAGGTAGTGACTTTGGTTTTATGGTGGGAGCCTGCAGGAAGCGGAAGTGGTCAATGGGCAGGTGGAAAGAGGGTCAGGGGAGTTGTGGATGCTGAGAGAGAAATGTGAGGTTCCGTTCTGGGGTTACTGTGTGGCTCAGTGGTTCTAGTCCTGGCATCTCTTCAGAATCAATTGGGAAACTTTAACATAAAGTGTACATGGTGAGCCCATCCCCAGCAGGTTTATTTTACTTTGTCTTGGGTGGGTCCTTGACCCTGTGTAACCTGGGTTGAGAATCTCGATGGTGGGTTTATAGTAGAAGCCCCAGGAAAGGATGTGCGTTGCCTAAGGAGAATAAAAGAGGGGGGACGGACCTTGTTACCCAGCTACTTAAGGGGTGAATGGCAAAACAGGAGATAGTGAGCAAGCCTGGCACAGAAGGCAGAGCAATGGGACGAACACCGGGGAGAGTTGTGCCGTGAGAGAGATGGGGGTGGGGCCGGTAGAGAGGAGTGTAGATGGCCAGCGACGTCCAGTGCCATGGAAGGGTCAAGAAGAAAGAAGGATTAAGAAGTGGCCAGAGGTTTTTTTGGTTTTTTTGGCTGTGATTTGATAGAGCTAAATCGCAGTGGTTTGAGGAGTGAACGAAGAAAGGCAAGGAGGCGGTGAATGTAGACTGTTCGTTGAGTCTGCACGTCTTGTCCCGTGAGGTCCTGGTTGCTTCTGCGTTGTCGAATGCCTGCTCTGTGCCCACCTGGGTGCTGGGGCCCAGCAGTTTCAGTTTTGACTAAGCTACTTCCTTACCCCGGGAGGTTTATGGTCTTGTGAGGAGGCAGGTGAAGAGGGGACGACTTAGTTCGAGATGATGCGTTGAGTTTCATAAGATGAATAAGTCACTTGAAAGGTGGGCCTTGTGTCTCAAAAGGTGGGCCTTGTGTCTCAGGTGGAAAGGGTAGCACCAGGGGGCAGGGTCGGGGGGCCAGGCAGTCTTGCTTGTTAGAGGGACCTGCCCTTAGTTGCATGCGAGTAGCTCACTCGAGGTGATACTGGAAGATGGGCTTGGGTCCCAGAGAACTCCGAATGCCAAGCCGGGAGGCCTGACTTGATCCTGTAAGCAATATGGGGCCTTTCTAGTTCAAGGGGGGAGCAGGGGTGAACCTTGAAATTAGCATTTTAGGTCGATCATTTTCTGCCCACTGCCCGATGAGGAAGAAGGACTGAAATGGAGAGAACCTGGAGATGGGGAACAACCTGTTCCGAGCAGAGTAAAGTAGGACCCCGGTGGATTTGTACGGTAGGGACAATAAGGGGTGAGACTGAATATTTGTGTCCCCACAAAATTCGTATGTTGGATCCTAAACCGCAGTGTGGTGGTATTAGGAGGAGGGGTCTTGGGGTGTGGTCCTGAGGACACAGCCCTCGCGAATGGGATTAGTGTTCTGTAGAGCTGCCCAGAGAGCTCCCTGGCCCCTTCTACCATGCGAGGACACCATGAGAAGGTGGCTGCCTATGAACCAGACACTGAATCTGCTGGTGGTGACTTGATTTTGGACTTTCCAGCCTCCAAAACTGTGAGAAATAAATTTCTGTTGTTTATAAGCCACTGGATTTATGATAATTCTGTTATAGTCTGAAGGGGCCGAGACAGGTTGCTGTAAATCTGTGTAGAAGGGAGACCGGGCGGGAGGCACAGAGGCTTATCGTATTGGGGTAAGAAGGTGCAGGGTGCTAGGGGACGAGTGTCGGATGACTCCACATTCCTGCTTTGGTCGGAAGAGAAGAGTTTGGCTCCAAGCCAAGAGCCTGAATACAAAAGGAGAGGCAAATTTTGTGGGTGATGGTGATGACTGATGATGGATTTGAGTTTGGAAATATTGAGTTTGACTCGGTTGCAGTTAGTTGTGTATCAGAGGATAGTGGAGAGAGTATTTTGTATCCTTTTTTCCCTTTAAGAATCTTAAAGAAACGGATCCGCTCCGTTCTCATAAACCTCCCTGTGAGATAGATACAGGGTAGTCGTTTTCTTTATTTTACAGATGGGGGAGCTGAAGCAACTAAAATACTAAGTGACTTCCCAAAAGCGTGAACAGCAAATGGAACGTAGGTTAATGAATACCCACCCCAGTTCTGTATTCGTATAGTGTGGACAGTTCTGTGTGCCTATAGTAATTGCCAAAAATGTGTTTTCAG
This sequence comes from Panthera onca, assembly GCF_046562875.1. NCBI lineage: Eukaryota > Metazoa > Chordata > Mammalia > Carnivora > Felidae > Panthera > Panthera onca. Next base: position 140,431,383 of record NC_138343.1, read on the forward strand.
TTGTTGAATGGATGACAAGTGAACTGTCGTGACCTCCGTGATGCTGCACACAGCTCCTGGGCGTTTTGGTTGGGCAGGCACCTCTCTGAGCCCCCGGTTCTTCATCTGCAAAATTGGGTGCAAAAATGTTCAAACCAGGAAGGGTCTCTTTCTTCTCCCTTCCTGCAGAAGGGAGAAGAAAGAGACCCTTCCTGGTTTGAACATTCCGTGTTTCTAGACTTTCAGTGCCATCATCTTGAGATTGTTCTCTAAAGTAACTAAAAAATAACGTGCAACCCCTAACAGGTGATTTATCTTCTACCCTTTTTTTCTTCAAGTAGAGAATGGAAAAATTATGTCTGTAGAACACAGTGAGCTAGAAATGGCTTGTGAGAACTAGTTCTGTATTTTCTTAAAATTAATCTTCTCCCTCATAGCAAAGCCTCATGTACTTAAAGTAATTGAATGGGCTGCAGGGTATACTGGGAATTGTAGTTTTCCACTTCTTTGTGTTCTGAAGATTAATAATCTTGCAACCCTCTGAGGGAGATAAGGAGAGGACGCTCTCTGACAAATTGTTATCTTGTCTTTCAGAAGTGTGCTTTGAGCAGTGAATATACCCTCAATGCCTCCCTTGGGCTTTTAGCTCGATTCTAAGTAATGGTAATATATAAAGTATGGCTTTAAAAATTTTTTTTGGCTTATGATACTGTACTTTTCTAGTGGTGTCTTTAATCTTTTCTTTTGGCCTAGTTTTAAGAAAGTTTTTATTTGTATCAAGGTTACAGATGTAAATGGTTTACGAAGACCGTGGTTTTACAAGATCTACTGTAGAAAAACAGTAGTCACCGCCCTCCTTCCCCCATTTCACTTCCCCAGAGGCAACCACTTTGAACTCTTTTAGTTAGCGGATTTTTCGAGGATGCCTCCATATTTTTCAATAACGCTTACTTGTGTTGCTGCCTTCAGTTTCTCACTCTGTCCTCATCATAAGCATGGATCCTTCATGCCCGCTCGTTCTCCCTGTATAGCTTTTTTGTGACTTTGGTTTGCTCACTGTTGTATTGACATTATTGAGACTGGGGAAACTTACTCAGAAATGAGCCATATAGTAAACTTTTCTCCTTTCCTGCTCAGCTCTTTGTTTTTCTCTGAGTTGAGAGTTGGTTTTTGCTTACTTTTCTACATGTACTTACCACTCACTCCACTTAGGGTTTTTAATTAGTTACAACCGCCCGCCTTTTGTTGTAAGATGTTCAGTTCCAACAGGTACGTTATCAGTTTCATCTTGCAGAGGCGTCTCTGGTGGGTTCTCTGGCTGGCTGGGCCCTCCCTGGGTTACCTCTGTGTCAAGTGCACACTTCCGGGGATCTCCCCTTACTTACTTTCATCTTGGAATTTCCTTCCACCTCTCTTCCTGTGTTGCATCTCTGGTTTCCTGGATTCTGTGTGTTTCTTCTTTTGGTGCAGCCCATCCTCCAGTAGCTTTCTCAGGAATGTTGTGGGGAAGTAAGATGTTCAGATCTTGCATGTCTGAAGATGTCTTCATTTTACCCTCATACGTGACTTACCGCTTGACTGGGAATAGGGGTTTGGAAATGATTTTCCTTCAGAATTTGGAAGCAGTTGCTTGACTGTCATTTAGCCCCTGGTGTTGCCGTTAGGAGATCTGAAGGAAGCTGTTCGTCTTGCTTCCTGGTTCTTTGCGTGGGGCCTTTCTAGATGCTGCCTGTCCACACTCCCTGACCGATGTAGCACCTCCTTTTCCCCAGTGGCCTTCAGTTTCACCTAGATCCCTTTTTACCCACTGCCCTGTGTACTCTTTCAGCCTTGGGGTCATGTCTCGAATTACTTCTTTTATCTCCCTTACTCCTTAATTTTCCCTCTTCTCTCATTCTAGGACTTTTGTCACCTGATACTGGACTTACCAGACTTCTAACTGATCTTTTCTACTATTTTGTATGTCATTGTCTTTTTCTTCCCGGTTCTGGAAGGGTTCCTTGTGCTATTGCATTTTTAATTTGCAAGGCTCTTTCTAGGCCTCTCCGAGCCCCTCCCCCACCCCTGCCCTCCTTCCTCCCTGCTTCTCCTCCCTCTTTTTTCCTTTTCTTAGTTCTTTTTTATTTTGTTTTAATAGAACCCTATTCTTGTTTCACGATTATTTTTTATATTATGGAGATGTTATGATTGTAGTGTGTTTTGCATCATTTCGTTGCCTTCTAATTTGCCTCCCGCCCCGCCCCGCCCCCCCCCAGCCTCCTGGTTTATTTTGGTCTCTGTTTTCCTGTTGAAGGCTTTCCTCAGCTACCAATGATTCTTGCTTGTCCAAATGCCACAGGAGGGCTTGCTGACCATAAGATCTACGGGTGAGGTACCTGGGTGGGTTGTTTAGGGGAATTTAGGACGCCCCCACTCCTATTCCAGTATATATTTAGAGTTTTCCTGTTGGACTGGCCTCAGATTGACCATGGGAAGAGGGCAGTTGGTAGGGTTGTATGAAGGTGTCTCCGTATTCAGTAGTTATTGATCAACCACAGCACTCCTATAGCAGTGGTTCTGCAGAACTGCTGTGTTTCCCCTCATCTGGGAATGAATCTCTGGGTTTCTGCCAGGTTGAGGGAGATGCTGAGCTTAGTGGGAGAGACACCCCACCCCCACCTCCCCAGCAACCCACTCTGTGCCCAGAGGTATCTGGTACCACCGATTTCCGAGCCTTTCGAAGATTCTCCCTCATCAACTGTGTTGGCTGAGTTAGTTCCTAATTGTCCATCTGTTTCTTGCATCCAAAATTTTGTTGCCGTTGTTCCTGTTCTTGTGGGAAGCAAACAAACAAACAAAATGAATGAAAAGGCAAACCATACTGTCATTTTTGTTTGGGGGAGGGAATGATAACTAGATGTAAGTGTTGAATCTGTGATGTTTATCCAGCGTCTTTCTAGGTTATAAATAGTACATTTACATTTGTGGGTCTGACCTGTGTGTGCTACTTTATAAATTCCTTTGTAATTTATGTGACTATGTACTTAACTGTGAGTTATAGTCTGTCCAATACATAAACAGAATTGTCACAGACATTAAAATGTAATTAACAGCTCAAGAACTGTCTACACTCTGTGATCTCTTTTGAGTGGCTTATACTGTTCACAAGTTGAAAACGTGGTTGATTTTGCAAGCATCATGGAAATTATTTCATTTATTTTTTTTTTTTAATTTTTTTTTTTCAACGTTTTTTATTTATTTTTGGGACAGAGGGAGACAGAGCATGAACAGGGGAGGGGCAGAGAGAGAGAGGGAGACACAGAATCGGAATCAGGCTCCAGGCTCTGAGCCATCAGCCCAGAGCCTGATGCGGGGCTCGAACTCACGGACCGCGAGATCGTGACCTGGCTGAAGTCAGACGCTTAACCGACTGCGCCACCCAGGCGCCCCGGAAATTATTTCATTTAAATGTGCCTTAGTGCATCTTATTTTCTGTGTAGACATCTGAAAATGACTTGTGACCACAGTCTTTCCCTGTACATGAATACCCTGTGCAGCATGGCTTAGTGCAGTGCTGACTTGTTAAAATGGTATTTGTTTCAGAAATTTTATTTCCCGTTGAAGACACGTATGTACACACGCCAGTGTGGGTGCGTGCACATACGAATAATCCGTCATGGCACTCTTGCCGTGTCTTCCGTGCTTCAAGGGTATGGCATGCTCTCGGCCTGGGAGTGGGAGCGTGTCAGGCCGCATTCTCAGCCAGCAGGCCCCCCCACACCGTCCTGCAAATGCTCTCAGCCACCTTGCGATGACATGGTCCGCGGCTTGCACGCTCGAGTCTTCTGGGGCCTCTCTTTCTGCCCCTTATTACACCCTCTGATGGACAGCTTTGATCTCTGATGACCAACAGAAGGTGTACAAATGACATTTCTGGACCTACTAAAGAGGAACAAAGGAGATTATCTTGCTGGATATTAAAATACAAGTTTGATGGTAGTGTGACGCGCCTTCGTGGAAAAATTTGTGGAGGTCCAGTCAGAGCCTGGTGGAAGTCCTTGGCCACGCCAGCGAGCTCTGGTGTCCTGGGGGCTTGGCCAGCAGATGCAGGAAAGCCAGCTGGAAGCCAAGAGCTGCAGAGGCCTCACTGCTTGAGGGGACCGGAAGAGTATGGAAGACTGTTTGCTGGCCTCCTTTTCCATGGGCATAGCTGCTAAGAACAGAAGTTTCCCCACCTCGATGGTGTAAGAGGTATGAACAAACCGCTTCCTGGGGAAAGCTGATGTAGTGATTTTATTGGAATATTTGATTCTTCAACTGAATGTGCTAAAGAGTTCCTGGATGGTGTCATTATCAGAAATACTTTTATATACTGGGGCACCTGGGTGGCGCCTGACTCTTGATCTCAGCTCAGATCTTTAAAAAAAATTTTTTTTTTTTAACATTTATTCATTTTTTGAGAGAGAAAGAGCACAAGCAGGGGAAGGGCAAAGAGAGGGGGAAGACACAGAATCTGAAGCAGGCTCCAGGCTCTGAGCTGTCAGCGCGGAGCCCGATGCGGGGCTTGAACTCATTAATGCGAGATCCTGACCTGAGCCGAAGTCAGACACTCAACCGACTGAGCCACCCAGGCGCCCCTCAGCTCAGATCTTAATCTCGGGATTGTGGGTTCAAGCCCCGTGTTAGGCTCTGCTCTGGGTGTGAAGCCTATTTAAAAAAAAAAAAAAAGAAGTACAATATAGTATAATATAATATAATGTAATATAATGTAATGTAACGTAATATACTATAATATGAATATTATGTTATATAATAATATATGTATAATTTTTTTCACTTTGTTTATATGTGAAAAGTATCTGAACATATTATTTTGAAGTTTTAAAATAATGCTTTGGAATACTTTTATTTTTTTCATTTAGGCTTTCTAAATGTCTGTCTTTACAGATTAAGAATAAGAATGAGAATCTACTTGCAATGTGACTTTTTAAAAATAGTATTTCATTTCAGAAGTGGAGCAGCAGGTCTCGAACTGTTCTCTTCACACGCCCTCCCCTAAAATCTCACTCTGCACATTTGGGTGCAAAATACAAGTGCTCTATGGACAAAATAATCTTTCATAAAAAGACAGATGGAAAACCCCCCACAGACGTTTGTTTCAGGAATTAACTGAACATTCGGGATGGGTTGCTGTGCTGTTAGTGATCGGGTCTTCTTCACTTTATCTTCGCGCTCCTGCCGCAGTTGCCACTCCTCCCGGCGCTCTGCACACATTCCCGCCCTTCCTGCCGGTCCGTCCATGCTGAGCAGCCGCTTCATCCTGCGTCTCTGAGGCAGGAAACTCGTAGCAAGCTGCCAGATGAATGCTTGTGTCAGTGCCGAACCAGGAATGGCTATCTGATTTGTTCCTTTGGATCAGTCTTCCTCGTGGCCCTTACTATTTGTTGGGTGGTTCGGATAAAGTGTAACTTTTTTTTTTTTTTTAATGTTTATTTATATTTGAGAGAGAAAGAGAGAGAGACAGAGCATGGGTAGGGGAGGGGCAGGGGGAGAGAGAGAGAGAGAGAGAGAGAGAGAGAGAGAGAGAGAGAGAGAAAGATGCATAGAATCCGAAGCAGGCTCCAGACTCCGAGCTGTCAGCACAGAGCCCCACGCGGGGCTGGAACCCACAAACCGTGAGATCATGACCTGAGCTGAAGACGGTTAAGTGACTGAGCCACCCAGGCGCCCTCAGTGTAACTTTTCAAAAAATGAGCTCAGTTACTTCTAATCTTCCTTCCTAGAGAAAATGGTGTTTCTTTAGTTTTTGTGACTGACGGACTTAGATGCCCCATCGTTATCATTGCAACATTACGATAAATATTAATGATCTAAACAAAATATGGTGAAGAACTGACCTTAGAAAATAAAAATTCTGAAAGGCTTTCAGACCAAACACAACCAAATAACATATTCAGTATTCAAACACAAAACTGTTCAGGACAGTAGATGATGCTACTTAGAAACAGGATTTAGAAGGGGTTTTTTAATTGTCACTTTTTAAATACGGTATTTTTTATCAATGTGAAATTGAAAGATTTTGAAGAGGAATTCATCAAAATTATTACAAAATAGAAGAGGTGACAGACTAGTGAAGAATAGTGATTATTGGGGTATCTAATTTTAAGTGATTGAAGAAAGAGGCACTGGATGGTTTATAAAGCTTTTCTGATTAAAAAAATGAATTTAGTTTTTCTCTTCAGTGCATTAAATCTGGCTTATCAGCTGAATCTTTCTATTTAATTTTAATAGGTGTACTGTATATATGTTTTTCAAAAAGAATTTGAAAATCTGGAAATCTGTATTCAAATTTGTGTCAGAAGTGGCTAAATTCTCAGATTGAGTAATTCTAGCTGTTTTTCCTAATGGTAATTCTTACAAAGAGACTAAACAAAAACTTTCTGTATCTCTCTCAGATCATTTTTTTTTTTTTTAATAGTTCATTCATCTTCCACTGGCTCAGCATCTGGCTGTAAAAAGTGAATAATAGTATTTATTTGATAGAAATTCATTTTACATTTTTGGATGAAAAGTATCATTTGAAGATAAACATTGAAGACTACAACCATCTTATAAATATTGACTAAATTTATGCTGAAATTAATGAATTTTTAAGCTGCTAGTCTGCATACATTTGATTTATCTGAAAATAGAACTAAAGAAGAAGAGTGTCAGTGATGTATATTAATTACTCTGAGGGGTTGGGACAGATAAAGACTTCATCTTATGCTGTTTTTTTTGGTCACACCGATTTAGTAGGCTTACAGGCATGCGTGTGGAAGCCACCAAGAGTTAATATGCGTGTCAGGTAACAGTGAAGGAATGGGTTTGTCCAAAGTGAGCCGTAAAGTGAATTTCCTTATGTCAGATTTCATGTGCCCATTGAGATTCCTTAAAGAAGTAAGAAATACTAAATAAAGTGATGCGTTCCTATGGGGGGAAATTGGTTTTGAAAACTAGTAGTGAAATCACACTCAACTTCAGACATCTGTTGAAGATGCCTATCTAAATATCTTTTCCAATAATGTTTTAATACTCATAGTAACAAGACAGAGTAGTTGATAATTACAGATACTACTGACTGCCCTGGTGAATGTTCCCTACCCATCAGGGAGCGAGGGGAGTCGGACAGGGGGAGGGCAGCCAGTCCGGATGTTGTCTGCCTTTTCCAGGACCGTCTTCACCCTGAGCACTGCTTGGGTCAGACTCTGCTTCTGTCGTCATTCCTACTTGTCCTTTTCATTCCAGAGGGTCCCAGCTCTGTAACACCCTGGATCACGGGGCCTTTGAAGAAGTTGGAAAGCCAGTGGCCGAAATACCCACTCCCTGGCCTCTCCTTGTTAATGGACATGACCATGCTGCATTCTGTTGGGTGACAGTGGGAGAGGCCGGAGAGAGCTCCCTGTTTCACTGGGGATTTCCATCAATCTCCCTTCTTTCTCCCAGCTGGATGCATATATGGTAGGGTAGCAAGTCCCAGTTCCGAGGCCCAGTCCTGGCTTGTGCTAAGCGATGGGACTCTGGCAGGGAGCTCCAGCTTACATTCTGATGGCTGTTTATAGCTAGACCCTGCCTGACCCTGAGTACAGTGCATCCCGCCTGGTGCCCGAGGCCAAGGACACGTGGAAGTGTCCTAACTTCAGGGCTCAGGATAACAGGGAGCAGATCTATTTGCCATCTAACAGATTCACTGGATTGGTTTCATTCATTGTCCTTTACACATCTGTAGTTTCAAAAGCGTCTTTTGCTTTGGTGGCTATGTATTGAGGACCTTGCTTTGAAGTAGGTCCCGTCAGAGACTGAGTCTGTGTGGTAGCTTAGAACTTCTGGTGGAAAAACGTGGATTCTGGATTTTGCTGGGAGAATAAAAATACGTTAAGCAGTACTTGAAATGGTAGTGTATGTCCCCATACATAGGAAAAAGAGCCGCTAGGTATATTGTATTTGAACGTTACGTGTATGTTTAAAGTTCCAAAAAATTGTATGACATTGGACTCTAGACCTATAGCTAATATTTTGTTAAACCTATCTGTAACAGTATTCAGCGATGAGTCTGTATTCAAAAATTCTCTAATAACATCTAACAGACAACAGTCATCATGTCTGAACCAATTTCATATTTGTGATTTTCATTCTTGTTCTGTGATTCTAGAATTTTTGGATTTCCTAGTATTATGCTTGAGGGGGCTTTAGTGTGTATCTCAGTAAGTTTTGTAACTAGAATTGAAGGGTTTTTTTTCTCCCTTGTCATTAATATGGAGAAGGAAAGACTACCCATTGATGGCGATATACAAACAAGCTAGAAACTATGATGACTTTCACAGTTTCTTCTTTATCACACAGCCTGTGTTCCTTATGTGTACCCATATGAACTACAGTCTGTGGGATAGAAAAGTCAAACTTCTGGAGAACAGGGCTTATTCATGTCTTATGTGCAGGCACCTCGCTGGCCTAGTTCCTGACAAGTAGGGGGTGCTAAATAATTTGTTAAATGAAGGTAGTAACAGAACATTGAGGGAAGCCCACTGAATGGCCTTGTTGACTTATGCAACGGACAGTGGAAAAAAGGTCTTTGATAGAATGAAGATCAGATCCCCTGGACAGGTCTCTTGAACATTATTATACAGGGTGCGGTGGAGAAGGCCTGATACAGATGAGGGACTAAGACTTAGAGTGGTGAAGTTACTCTAGGTCACATAATTAAGTGATGGGGGCCAGATGAGAATCCTGGTCTGATAGGATGCTTAATTACTATTTTATCTTACTTTTGTGAGTTTGTAAGTGCCATGCGGAAGGCCCTATTTTGGTTTGAAAATATCTTTCCTCTAGATGCTCTCACTTGCTCATAGTCTTTGGGACTGTGTGACTGCAGGGACAGCCTGCATGTCCTTGTTGCGCCGCCTCTGTGACATGGTTACGGGAGCATCACCATGCAGGTGTAGTGTTGTATATGTATGTATGTCCTGTGTCCTAGAATGCTAGTACCTTCCAGGGCCAGTTGGCACTTGGCTCATTAGGAGTTACAGAAGCTGTTACTTCTTTTTTTCTTTCTTTAAAAAAATTTTTTTTAACATTTATTTATTTTTGAGACAGAGAGAGACAGAGCATGAGTAGAGGAGGGTCAGAGAGAGAGAGAGGGAGACACAGAATCTGAAACAGGCTCCAGGCTCTGTACTGTCAGCACAGAGCCCGACGCGGGGCTCGAACTCACGGACCATGAGATCATGACCTGAGCCGAATTCAGACGCTTAACCGACTGAGCCACCCAGGCACCCCTTCTTTTTTTCTTTCTTGAGGAACAACAATGTGCTTTTTTTCTGATGGCTCATTGGTGTTCGAATGGCTTATGTATACTTGAACGCTTAAGTTTTTGCTTTCTGTTTTTCTCCATGTTCTTAGATTCAAAAAATAATAAATATATGCTTATATAATGTGGCATGAAGACAAACGATATATGACCTTGAAGTACCGTATGACAGGGTGGGTGGAGTAGAGTCTATGCTGAGTAGAATAGACCTGGATATAAGCATCAGCTGCTTCTTAAGGTGAGTGATCTTGAGGAAGCTGCTTAACCAGTCTATATTACAATTTCCTCCTTATTAAAAGATAGCTGTAATTACTAAATGAGATCTCATGTGTGGAAGCAGGTAGCCTAGGACCTGGCATTAAATGCTTAGTAAAGGCTCTTTCCCCTCATTTCATCCTTTCTTGGAATCCTGGCTGATCTCATTAGCCCATCAGTTCCTTGCCTGTCTTGTTTTAGGACTTGATAAACATTTATCGATAGTTTCCATTCAGCAAGACAGAGCCTTCTAGGGGCAGGTTAAGGGGGAGGTAGGCATTTCGGAAATAATAAGACCACACAAACTTCTCTCCCCAGCTGCTCCTGCCATGCTGTTGATGTTCCACAAACCTGCTGGTGTGGTTATCCTTACGCTTTCTGTTTTTTGGCTCCCGGTTTTTCTACAAGCTCTTTCTTGCCTAGAGCTCCCAGGCATCTACCCATCCATATGGTACAATGGCCAGGCTCCTCCTTCCGGGACTCTCCCTTTCTCCTTCCACCACTCTTTGCATCACTGTATGCTCAGCTCCAGTGAGGCAGTGATCACACTGGACAGTTAATGTTTCTTCCCCCCCCCCCCCCCCCGTAGTACGTTATTACTCCCCCCCCCCCCCCCGCCCAAGTTTATTGAGGAATAATTGACAAATATAATTGCATATATTTAAAGTGTTCCATGTAGTGGTTTGGTGTACACACACACACACACACACACACACACACACATTGTGGAATGATTCCCAAAATCAAGATAATTCACACATCCATCACCTCATCTGGTTAACTCGTGTGTGTGTGTGTGTGTGTGTGTGTGTGTGTGGTGAGAATGATTAAGATCTACTCTTAGCAACGTTCAACTGTGTACTCTATTGTATTATTAAGTATAGTCACCATGCTGTACATTAGATGCTCAGAACTACTACTTATAACTGAAAATTTACACCCTTGGTACATTTCCTCCTTCCCCAGCCTCTGGTAATCACCATTCTATTCTCTGTTTCTATGAAATTGGCTTTTCTTTGTTCTTTTTCTTTAGATACCACATATAAGTGACACTCTACAGTTTTTATCTTACTCTGTCTTGGCCTGTTTCACTTCCACATTAATTCATGTTGTTGCGAATTGCAGGATTTTTTTTTTAATGGCTGAATAATATTCCATTGTATGTGTATCATTTTCTGTATCCATTCATCCATCAATGGATATTTAGGCTGTTGCCATATCTTGGTCATTGTGAATAAAGCTATAGTAAACACGGGGGGTGCAGGTATGCCTTTCAGATCCTGCTTTCGTTTCCTCTGGATATGTACCCAGGAGTGGGATTGCAGGATCATAATGGTAGTTCTATTTTTAATTTTTTGAGGAACTGCCACACTGTTTTCCACAGTGGCTGCACCAATTTACATTCCCACCAACAGCACACAGGAGTTCCCTTTTCTTCACATCCTCGCCAATGCTGTTATTTCCTATCTTTCTGATAATGACCATTCTAACAGGTGTAGGGTGATGTCTCATTGTGGTTTTGGTTTGCATTTCCCTGATTCTTAGTAATGTTGAGCACTTTTTCATTTATCTGTTGGCCATTTTTATGTCTTTGGAAAAATCTCTATTCAGGTCCTTTGCCCATTTTTTATTGGATTATTTGGGGCTTTTTTTGCTATTGAGTTGTTGGAGTTCTTTATATATTTTGGATATTAACCCCTTATCAGATACACGGTTTGCAAATGTTTTCTCCCACTGTGTAGGTTGCCTTTTCAATTTATTATTTCCGTTGCTGAGCAGATGTAGTCCCACCTGTTTACTTTTGCTTTGTTGCCTTTGCTTTTGGTCTCTTATCTAAGAAATAATTGCCAAGACCAATGCCAACGGGCCTTTTCCTTGTATTTTCTTCTAGGAGTTTTATGGGATCAAGTCTTAACATATAAGTCTTCAATCTTTCTCTAGTTAATTTTTGTGCATGGTGTGTATGCGTTCACTTTTATTCTTTTGCCTGTGGATATTCATTTACTGACGAGGCTATCTTCTCCCCATTGTGTGTTCTTGATGCCCTTGTCAAAAATTGAGGGTGTGTGCGTACATTTATTTCAGGGCTGTGTATTAAGTTCCGTTGGTCTCTGTGCCTGTTTTTATTCCAGTTACCATTCTGTTTTGATTACTGTAGCTTTGTACTATAGTTTGAAATCAGGAAGTGTGATGCCCCAGCTTTGTTCTTCTTTCTCAAGGTTGGTTTGACTAGTTATGGCCTTTTTTGTTTCGTGCAGATTTTAGGATAGATTTTTCTATTTCTCTGAAAAATGCCATTGGAATTTTCTTTACCTGTTGGACTCTGAGTGGATTGGCAGCCAGGGATCATGGATTTTCAAATCTTTGTTCCTGACACCCCATGCAATGCCTGACACATAGGATGCCCCTAGGGAACATGTGTTGAATAAATGGGACCTGGGCACAAATTTTGGTATCCATGTAAGACCAACCTATAGGTTTAACAGTTGGAAAATTCTGAGTTAGGCCACTTGTGTAGAATTTCCTGTCACTCTGATTGCACAGTAATTCAGTTCAAGTTACAGATATATTTTGTAAGTAAGTAGTTTTTTGTTTTTTGTTGTTTTAATTTTTAAATGTTTATTTATTTATTTATCTAGAGAGAGAGACAGAGAGACAGAGTGTGAGTTGAGGAGGAGCAGAGAGAGAGGGAGACACAGAATTCTAAGCAGGCTCCAGGCTCCGAGCTGTCAGCACAGAGCCCAGCGCGGGGCTCTAACTCATGAACCGCAAGATCGTGACCTGAACCTAAGTCCGAGGCCTAACTGACTGAGCCACCCAGGTGCCCCTGTAGTTTCTTTTTTCTTAGAAAACATCCTTCTAGTGAAGCAGTGATCATACTCTGAGTAGAGGACAACTCATACTAACGTATTTTTCTTACTGTAAACTTAAAAAGAATTTGGACAAGAATATTTTTGTGAACTCTGGTATAAAAATTAGAGACTGATTGTTTTGAAAGGGAGAAAGAGTGATTTCCGAGAGAAGTGAAAATATGAATATATGTCCGTGAAGACCCACAGCAGTACGTTTGCTGTCTGCAAACTGTGTGCCATTTTCCGCTGCCTCGCAAAGAGTTTCTCAGGCCTCCTCGGAAACAGCGACTCTTCCATCTGCTCTCCTGTCTCTCCTCCCAAAGCTGTGGTGTCCCCAGCCTCATGGGGCCATGCCAAAGAGTCATGTTTGAGGTGGCCTTGGTTTCAGTATTGGTTAACTTCTCGGGTTTAGTTTATTTCAGGGTAGGAGCCCCGGCTTCAGGTGTACCAGATTTCCCGTCTGACGTGTTCATTAGGCGTGTGACGTGGCTGGTACTCACCTGCCCGGCCGTGGGCGCCTCATCTATGAAGTGAGAGGATGACGTCCTCTACCTTACCAGGTTGGCAGGAGAGTGAAACACCACGGCACAAGGCCTAGCGTATAAGGTCTAGTGCCCGTCGTATAGCAGACCTGCGGACTGGGATGCCACCTCCCCCTCCTGTCTCTGGATAGATGGTTCTCCGAGGCCTTGGGTACCATTTTCAGCGCCTTCTCTTCTTGCACAGGACCTCTCTGTGCTGGCCTGCCCCTCCCCTCCTTCTGTCTTTGTCTCTTGTTCCTCCCCTTAGACAAAATCTGCCTTTTTAAATATATCCTGCATTTTTGTGCTGCTGTTTTTGATTTGGAAGTCCTATTCTCTTTACATACTTATCTCTGTCTGCCGGGGTCTCTCCTCAAAGCTCGACTCCATTTCCTTCATGGAGCTTGTCTGTGTCTCCAGAATGTGCCTAAAGTGTATTTCATCTCGGTCACAGTGTGTTGGGTAATTTGAGTACTGGTCCTTTGATCCTTGAGGGTCCTTGAGAGCAGGAGCCGTATCTTGACTTCATTGTTGTGGCATCCAGCAGAGTAGCCTGCCCCGTAGTAACTGATCAGTTAAAGGTTTGACTTTAGTTGGCATATAATATCTCCTTTTTTACCTGCTAAAATTTACAGTGTACTTTGAAAGATCGTCTTTAACTTGCCACTTTGAGTACAGCCATACTTTGTTTTATCTCACTTTGCTTTATGGCACTTCACAGATATTGTATTTTTTTTTTTTTTTAACAAATTAAAGGTTTTTGGCAACCCTGCGATTAACAAGTTTGTCGGTGCCGTTTTTTCCGACAGCATTTGCTCACTGCACGTCTCTGCCTCATTTTGCTAAATCTTGCAGATTTCAAACTTTTTCATTATTAGTATCATCATTTGTTAAGATGACCTGTGATCAGTGATCACAGCTCACCGAATGCCCAGATGATGATTAGCATTTTTTTTAACAATGAAGAATTTGTAAATTAAGGTGCGTACGTTGGTTTTTAGACCTACCGCTATTGCGCACTTACTAGACTGTGTAAGTGTGAACGTAACTTTTACGTGCACGGCGACACCGTAGGGTTCATTTGACCTTGCTTTCGTGCAGTCTTCACTTTATTGTACTAATGGGGAACCGCATCACAGTGTCTCTGACGTGTGCCTGTATACAGCTCAAGAGTGGTACCTAGACGAACATTTGAGACTGATAACCACTTATTCATTGTTCCCTCATTCCTTCATTAAATTGACCTTAAGTGCCATTGTATCGTAGTGTGTGATATAGCAGAAAACCCATTAGTTAGAAGTAAAGAATTCTTCAGTCTCATAGGAAATGATTGTATGGACCAGAAGATCAGATTTCAGAGCTTTACAAATTGTCGAGAACCATAAGCTTTCTTCATATCTGTGTTCATCTTTCAATTCAGTTAGTGAAATCTGTATTTTATTCTCTAGGAAAGTATAGAGTCATTTGCCATTTATTTAAATTAATTGCATTTATAATACTCCATGGTGAAAGTTGAGTGAGGTGAAACAGAGATATAAGGCAAGCTGAATTATATTCTGGAATAATGTTTTTGTTATTTTCATTCCATACTTTGCATTTCGGCGTGAGAATAATAGAACCTTGAAATTACTATAGTCTTTCTCCTGCCAGCTCACCCTCACAAAGTAAAGATGCCAGACTCGGCCCAAATTTAAAAGTATCATGTTTTTGCCAGTGTGCTATTGTTGAAAATGAATTCTTTAGGGGAAAAAAGTCACAAAGAAAGCTGTACTTATGGAGAATGTTTTCTTTGTTTTCTTTTTCTTAATAGAAGGATGGCTTACTGCCATGTTTTGTTGTTGTTTAATATTATAGAGGTTTTATTGCGGCTCTGTTGGTGATTACAAGAGTGCTGCATTTTGGCTACAAACGTAGTAAATGTGATGAAAATCCCCTATGTTGTACATTGTCTGAATAACATGTTTATGTAACACGCTAAATACTTCTGTTGGAAGAATTGCTTTCTTGAAAGGAGGTTGGAAGTTCCTTCTCGATTTTTAGTGTTACTGGAGTATATTTTGTTGAATATTCCAAATTACATGGGTATTTTAAAAACATCCTTAAAAATTTTTATTTACGCACACAATCATTTTTGAAGTCAGAGTTCTGAAAAGATTGAGAATTGTATCTCTGGATAGTACTGTTGATTTTCTTGTAACCTACTGGCCAGTGAACGGAGTTATTTAAAGAAATGTGTCCAGGGTCTGTATTTTTTTTAGAGTAGATCACACTCATGTCACATGCACAGACTAGTCCATTTGTATTTCTGTTTATAAAATGATATTGTGGTTATGTATGTCCTGACCCTGAACCCATGGCCGTGGTAGCCTCGTCTCTTTCCGGCCTGTGGACTCATGTTGAGTCCTGGCTTCCGCTTGTGATCTTGGCCTAGCTCTTGTCTTCTAGACCCTGCCATGTCTAGCTGTCTCCTGTAGCCTCTGCTGTTCTGTGTTGGTCCAATGATTCTGCCCAGTGCTATAGCTTATTCAGTTTGAGATTCCAGTTTCTAATTGTTAGAGGGGCCTCTCCACCTGTGTGTGTCTCTCGCAGCTCAGTTCTGAGTATCTCATTGGCTTCTTCTTTTCTTTTCTTTTCTTTTTTAAATTTTTTTTATGCTTATTTATTATTGAGAAACAGAGACAGAGCACGAGCAGGGGAGGGGCAGAGAGAAGGGGAGACACAGAATCCGAAGCCAGCTCCAGGCTCTGAGCTGTCAGTGCAGAGCCTGATATGGGGCTTGAACTCAAAAACCACGAGATCATGACCTGAGCTGCAGTCGGACGCTTAACCAACTGAGCCACCCAGGTGCCCTTTTTTTTTTTTTTTTTAAATGTTCATTTTTGAGAGGGAGAGAGAGAGAGCGTGAGCAGGGGAGGGGCAGAGAGGGAGGGAGACACAGAATCCAAAGCAGGCTCCAGGCTCTGAGCTGTCAGCACAGAGCCCGACGCGGGGCTTGAACTCAGGAACCGCGAGATCATAACCTGAGCCGCAGTCAGACGCTTAACTGACTGAGCCACCCAGGCGCCCTTATTTCATTGGCTTCTTACCCGGGTCTGTCACTAGCCCCATAAAGTCCTGGCACTGCCCAGTCACTGGAGTCAGCCACCTGCAAACCCTGCCTGGTGATCCCCTCACTGCCCACATCCCACTGATGGCTAATCCCTGCAGATTTTTTCAGACCTCTTCTGTCTCCCCCTGCCCCCCCAGCTCCACACCCCCTTCTCTGTAAGTTGAGTTCTTTGCCATCACTGGTGTGGGCAGTTGTTTTAGCTTTCCAAACAGTGACTTTGTCTCTTTCCTGCTTCTAGATCATTATTATTTTGAGGTCCATGGACCCCAGATTGTTCATAGATGGACTGCAGGAAGCTGTGAACCATTGGGAGCTAAATATTAAAATTTTCTGTATCTGGGTGGGCGCATTTTTCTGGCCATGATGTTTGCAAAGCATCTATGAATCTCAGGTGGTTGAGAACCAGGTTTTGTTTAGTTCTGTCTTCATATGGAGTCATCACAGTAATCTTGTTCAGATGTACATCTGATGTGTTAGTCTCCTGCTTGCATTTCTTTAGTGAATTCCTGTTAACAGTAAAATCCAAACTTGTCAACCTGGTGGCATGGCCCTTATGATCTGATGCCTGTCTTGCTTCGCAGTCTTAGCTCCTACTGGCCCCTTCCCCTAGACTTTGGATCAGTTTCCTGAAATACCTGCCGTTGGAGATTACACCATGTATGGTTTCATCCGTGCTTTGTTACACCCTTCCCTCCGTCGGAGAGGATCTGTACCTTCTTCCCCTTCTCTCCTTGCTTCTCATGTCTCTCTCTCCGTGAGATCTCCCTTGTCCACTGGCCCCCACTTTAGTGATACTTCTCTGTGTTGAAATTCCTGGTTGGTATTTGGAGGTGTCTACTCCTGAACTTGTGATCTTCACTTAACACATTAGAACTGCCTGTCCCCGGAGTACCTGGGTGGCTCAGTCAGTTAAGCGTCTGACTTGAGCTCAGGTCATGATCTCACAGCTCGTGGGTTCTAGCCCCACGTCGGGCTCTGTGCTGACAGCTCAGATCCTGGAGCCTGCTTTGGAGTCTGTGTCTCCCTCCCTCTCTGACCCTCCCTAGCTCATTCTCCTTCATTCTCTCTCTCTCTCTGTCTCTCTCTCTCTCAAAACAAAGAGGAACTGTCTGTCCCTTAAGTCTCATTGCCAGTTACCTGTGGGCCTTCTCACATAACTCTATTAATTCTTGACTTTTGATTAGTTGCCTCTTCAAATATTTTGAAGAGCTTGGTTCTTTTCTTGCTCCTGCCCTATGGTCTTGATCAAGCAACTGCCCTTCGTCATTTGTATCATGACAGCTAGGTATCACGTTCTGCCTTCTGTTTTTGCTGTGCAGTGCTACTCATTTGGAAGTGTTCATGTGGTCTCTCTATTTATCTTTCCTACCATTTCAGAAATGGCTTGTATCAGCCAGCATCCTTAGTTGCAAGCAGTGAACACCGAGGCTGGCCATTCCAAGCAGGAAAGGAAGTGTAGACTGGTTACTGGGAAGCCTACAGAATCGCCACGAAGGCTGAAGAACTGGGCCAGCAGGAAGGGCGGGCACAAGGGAGACTGATGCTAAAACTAGGACACAAGGACAGAAGTATCCACTGTCACTTAGCATGATGCCTAACATCATAACCCACAGCTTGTCCATCATCACCCCTACTGGTGTCCTGGTGACACTTATGACACACAGTCTGAAGTTGTGTGCTGCTGGGTGTACTGCCAGGAAGAATGCTTCCTGACCTTGTTTCATTGTGTTACCTGCTGAGTTAAAGATCAGGGCATGTGCATCTGATTGGCCGATCCTGGGTCACGTGCCAATACCCAGTTGCCGGGGAGTTTGGGAAAGTAACTGTGTACTTTCTTCGGCCTCTCTTTTGGGAGGCCGAGTCAGCCTCTACAATTCCGCCACCAGTTGCAATGTGGTTTTCTCCCCACTTGCCACCAAGTAATTCTCAGACACCATTTGGGTGTCTTGCAATTTAACTCAGTTGTGACACCACCTACCTGGAGAAAGCATCAGATCCCACAGGTTAAGGGCTCAGTCCTGCAAGTCAGGTCTCCCACCCCGACTTCAGGTGATACTGTCTCTTTGTCACCTGTGCTCCTGACAGACTGGGTATAGATCCAGAGGTTCCAATGACTCCCTGCTTGAGCTTAATTAACTTCTAGAGCGGCTCACAGAACTCAGAGAAGCATTTCTACTTGCTATACTTCTGGTTGATAGTAAAACAGTAGAACTCAGGAGCAGCCAGAGGGAAGAGACGCATAGGGCAAGGTGCATAGGAAGGGTCGTGGAGCCGCCGTGCCCTCCGAACACAGCGCTCTTCCTGAGTGTCCGCGTGTTCACCAACCTGGAAGTTCGCTGGAACCCATCCTCTGGGTTATTCCGTAGGTATGATGGGTAAATCAGTGGCCACGGGTGATTGATTTCATCTCCACTCCCTGGGGTGATTGATTTCATCCTCCACCCGCTCCCCTCCTTTCCCGGGAAGTCAGGGGGTGGGCCCTCTAGTCACGTGGTGGTTCTCCTGGCAACCAGTCCCCACCCTCAGATGAGTTTTGTCTGCCGCCTCATTAACGTCACAAAAGGCGCCTTTTATGGCTCTCATCACTTAGGAAATTTCCAAGAGTTTTAGGAGCTTGGTGCCAGAAATGGGAATGAAGACCAAATATGTATTTCTTATTAGAAATCACCGTATCACGGCCTCCTGTCAGACCCGTGAGGTGAGAAATTGTCCACCATGCCTTCCACATGAAGAGCGCGCATGGCCCGGGCAGCCGAGGGGACAAGCAGGTGGTCACCACACTGCAGCTCTGCCACGTGGATTGGCTAGGCTTTAGGAAGTTGGGTTTTTTTTTAAATGTTTATTTATTTTTGAGAGAGCGAGAGAGAGACAGAGCGTGAGTGGGGGAGGGGCAGAGAGAGAGAGAGAACGGGAGAGAAACACACAGAATCCGAAGCAGGCTCCAGGCTCTGAGCTTGTCCCCACAGAGCCTGACCCGCTGGGCTGGAACCCACAGACCTTGAGATCATGACCTGAGCCGAAGTCGGAAGCTTAACGGACTGAGCCGCCCAGGCGCCCCAGGAAGTTTTTATTATGAGACCAGTGTTATTACTTACATAGTAGTTGATCATTTAGCAAGTTTTCACATCGGCATCTCATTCAGTGAGACGGAGGGAGGATTTTAATGCCATTTTTTAAGGAGGGAGTTAAGGAAACTGGTGGGCAAAGAGGCAGTGCGGTCTAGCATAGGACGCGGAACCGGTAAGGGCGGAACCGGAGCTTGCCCCCTTGCTTCTGGCCCCAGGGCCCATGCGGGCTGTTCGTGTTGTACTGGCTGGCAAGACACTGTGCCCAGGTGCGCGGCCGTGAGGGCTCAGAGCGCTGTGGCCACAAAATATACACTCACACGCAGCCTCTTCCAAGTTCAGAGATGTGCGCTAGCCTGTCTGGTTCTGCGAGGCCTAATTTGGCATTTTGTATTCTTGTTCGGTCCGCTTGTGTTGTTTAGTGTTGTAACATCTCTCTGGTTGACTGAAGCCATATGTCATTCAAATGGAACCTGTACTTTGGCATTGGCCTGACGGTCACTCAGCTGTGTAGTACAGCAATAAAAATTATGAAAACTGTATGTGTTCATTAGGCCACTGGAGTTCACAGGCGCTTTTGCGGCCGTGCCCCACAACTCTGCACTCCGGCGAATGGGAATGCAGTAGATTAAGCCTTGGTAGTGTTTCCCTCTGTGAATTAATTGTATGTTGTTTCACAGTTTGCGGACTGTGAGCGGAGCCACGCGGATGAGCACTTTAAAAGATGATGACAATGGGGAATGTGTCTGGGGAATGAACTGTCTCAAAACAAGTGGTAAGAGGTGTTCTGGATTTTTTTGTTTCACGTCACGTTAAAACTTCTGCAAACTCTTAAGAATTTTAAGGGTGTGAAGTAGTTTTTCTGTCATAGGGACAGAGAGTTTCTATCTTACTATTTTTATAAACTATCACATCAGTTCTTATTGTGAATTAAGGTAAACGTGAAGGAGGCGTGCATATACACGCAGGGTGGTGTGTGTGTGCGTGTGTGAAGCTCAGCGTCCCCGTGTTTCAGAGCAGTGAGCTCTCACATCTCACTGGAAAACTGAGAGTCAACTCTTCCATAATGGTAGGAGGAAAAGAAAGCAAAAAACAGCAGGAGCAAAAATCTCAAACTCTCTCTGTAGCAGCAGATGGCACACTGTCACCGGAGGAGGAGACCCCTTCCACGTTAGATTTTGTTTTATTTTATTTTATTATTTTTAAGTACACTTCACGCCCAACGTGGGGCTCGAACTCATGACTCCTACATCAGGAGTCATATGCTCTCTACTGACTGAGCCAGCCAGGCACCCTGGGTTAAAAGATTTTAGAAGTCCCTTCTGCAGGAGGTGCGGGGCTGGGGAGAGCCCGGATGCCCCGGATGGTGCATTGAACTGGGAGGTGGGGGTTCAATGTCCAGGTGCAGGTTAATGTCCTGGAGAGGACAGGGCTGGGAGTTGGGAGAGACACGGAAGGAGATGTGTTTTGAGGGGAGGGAGACATCAGAGTGAAGAGTGACCCTGTTACAAGTAGAGAGTCAGAGGGAAAGAGGAGAAAGAGAGGCCTAGGGGGAAGGAATGTGGCAGAATTGTGCGAGAGACAGGCTCACTCCAGAGTATTTTGTAAGGTAGTTGATAAGTTGGTGTAGTGTTTAAAGTGTCAAACATGATGCTTTATATCGGTTAAGAAATTTGCATAATGATTTAAAAGTGTAAGAAAGTGATAAGTGTCTCTTTGAAAAGCGTACTGTGTATTTGTACAAGAAAAAACAATCGATGGATTTTGGTGGATGGTAGTTACTAACGTTTATTATTTTAGAAAATACATGGGGCGCCTGGGTGGCTCAGTCGGTTAAGCGTCCGACTGCAGCTCAGGTCACGATCTCACGGTCCGTGAGTTCGAGCCCCGCGTCGGGCTCTGGGCTGATGATGGCCCAGAGCCTGGAGCCTGCTTCCGATTCTGTGTCTCCCTCTCTCTCTGACCCTCCCCCGTTCATGCTCTGTCTCTCTCTGTCTCAAAAATAAATAAACATTAAAAAAAAAAAAAAAAAAAAAGAAAATACTTGATAATTTTGTATAACAAACAAATTTTACATTGACAACAGTTTGTGTGTCATTTTCTCCTATTTCTGATGTAGAGAAAAGGGCTAAAGAGAGGGGTTTGGGAGCATGTACTGTCTTGTGGCTTGATGGGGGTTAGAAGGGATTTAAAATGCCCGTTGTCTCTGTGGCCACAGTGTCACCCTGGATTGCCTTGAGCCTGCAGGACTTTGCACGGCTCTGCCGGGCGACTTGTGACTTGGCCTGAGTCAGCTGCCCCCCAGCCAGCCCACCCCACCTGTGGGGTCTGGAACAGCCTCTCTGTGGTCCTCGCTTCTCCCCTCAGCAGGCTGATGTCTGTTATTTCACCAGGACAGCCTTCCCATTGCTTACCTGGACCCAGACTGAGGTCTAGTATGTGCTATTTGAAAGTTTGGATATACCAGATTTGAAATTCCGACATAGTGCACCAGAAGAAATTGGAAGAAATTGGATAATTTCAGTACTAAGTTTTGTTTTTCAAAGAAGCACATATGTGTGCACACATATGCACACACACACACGCGTGTGTGCATAATATACAAACTGTCACCCGCAACATAGTCAGGTTCTTAATGCCTGCACGTGTGGTGTATTGCCTTCTGTTCTGCGTCGCTCCCTTTTAGGGAGTCTGAGGTCTGACTGCCTGGGTTCCGTCCCTCAATCCTTGAGGTACTTTTGTCACCATTGTTGGAATTTAGTCTCAGTGGTACACATTGGGGTATGTTGATTAAAGAAGAGAAATTACAGCAATAATTCTAAACGGTAGGTATTCCTTAAGAATTACTGCATGGTTTTGGAACGCAATACTTGATTTCAGAGCGCAGAAAACTTACTTCCGTCCAATGATGACATATTTGGGTTAATAGGAAGAAGATACATTCCTCTCTGGCACTGTAAGGAGACATCCTGAAGGTGTGTGTGGTAAGGGGGAAAGCCCTAATGGGCTGAAAGTTTTTCCCTGGACAATCCACAGTGGACATTTAAGGATTCATCATAACTCATTAACTTGGGGTGGTAACTCATATGTTTGTGTTTTAAAATAAAATGTACTAATTTATTACGGAGTCAGCTCTTCATACAGCCAGTATGTTTTTTTTAAGCATCTGCTGTATGCATAGCGTGGCCTTGGGAATTAATCAAAATTCTTCCCTATCATTACCTCATACTGTACCGAGCTATTTATTCCTCTGTCCTTAATGTGTTCCTGTCTTCCCCAACTGGGTTTCTGTTACTCAACAGAGATTCCTCGTCTTCTTTTTTCTGCCAGTTGAAAGTTGAGTCCTCCCTCCAGGCCTAGGTCTGGTCTGAACGGCATTTCCTAGTGTTCTAGCCCTAGTATCCCTGGCTTTCCCAGTGGAAATTGCCTGCTCCCTTCTCTGCCTTCCTGCTCTATTACTGCTCAGGATCTCCCTGTTGGGGCGCCTGGGTGGCTTGGTCTCAAGGTTAAGTAAGCATCTGACTTCGGCTCAGGCCATGATCTCGTGGTTCGTGGGTTCGAGCCCCGCGTCGGGCTCTGTGCCCACAGCTTGGAGCCCGGAGCCTGCTTTGGATTCTGTGTCTCACTCTCTCTCTGCCCCTGCCCTGCTCACACTCTGTCTCTCTCTCTCTGTCTCTCTCTCTCTCTCTCTCTCTCTCTCTCAAAAAGAAACACAAATTAAAAAAAATTAAGAATCTCCCTGCTTATTCTGAGTCGTAAACATGTATCATGTCTCTCTGCTTGCAGGCAGGGGTTTTGTGCAGGGGTTTTGTCGTCTTCCTGTTTGTATCTTCTATGGGGCCTAGGACGATGCTGTTGACACTTTTATTGCTTATAAAATACTGGATCGATACGTGTGATACAATGGACAATATAGAGAAGTTTGAAATGCATTTGGGACAACAAAGCATAGATACAGCGCTGTCTGCAAGGAGCCGTGCTGTTGCTTCGTCCTTCAGTGCCGTGGTCTGGCTGGATCAGGAGCCCAGAAATCTAGCGCTGATCCTGCCGCCAGTCAGCCACATGCTCTTAGACATTTTAAGGTTCTTCTCTGTGAAAGGAGACTAATTCTTACCCATTACCCATTTCAATAGTATTCATGGATCCTCTTGAATGAAATCTTCTATGTGAAAGCAGTTTTAAAAGTTTAAAAGCATGGTGTAAATATGATGTATTTGTGTTGTCGTAAATACCGTCAGTGAAAAAACATTTTTCTGAGAGAGAGCAAGCTGAGTTGGGGGGGGGGGGGTGGAGAGAGAGAGAGAGAGAGAGAGAGAGAGAGAGAGAGAGAGAGAGAGAGAGAATCCCACGCAGGCTCCAGGCCTAGCATGGAGCCCGACTCAGGGCTTGATCTCACAACCGACTGTGAGGTCATGATCTGAGCCGAAATCGAGAGTCGGTCGGTTAACCGACTGAGCCACCCAGGCGCCCCTCGATGAAGAAATTTTATAATGAGGTCTGTCTCCTAGTTACTACAGTCAGTTGTTTTGGAGAGAAGAGTCCGGGCTGATTTGTGCTCTGGGGGCTGTCACACTGAGGCCCTAGGGTAGGGCACAAAGTCAGGCTACCATGAAGGAATACGAGGGGAACCTGAGCAGAGGGGAGAGTTCAGCAGCTTAATTTCTGTATTTTCTAGGGGTGTAAACTCAATTAGCAGAACTGCCTTTAGTTTTTCCTGTCCCCTTGTGTTGTTGGTCAGGGAGCGTGTGACAGGAGCCTCGGGCTCTCCGTCCCCGCAGCAGCTTACCCAGCGCCCCTCTGCCTGCTTCATTCTTTCTCCTAAGTGTTAATGTGTGCACTGTTTTTATTCTTAGTCGCATTATTGCAAGTTTCAGGTAGTAGTTGTAATAATTTTTTGCCAAGTATTTCTCCCAGAGAGAGGATTAGCCTGAATATTAATACAAACCTGGCAAAGAGCTCACTGTTAGGGAACTTGAGAATTACCCCAGGGACATGGTGATCAGGATTCCACCCTGAGGGTCCCCCATGCCCCACCCCCCCACCCCACCCCTGGGTAAACAGATGACCTTATTCCCGGGCTGCTTTACTTCTTCTGTGACCTATGTAGAAAGCCAAAAGACGTCCCAGCCCTTCCTCCTTCATTCTATTTTATTTTAAAATTGACTCCCATCTCGTCTGCCTTGCTTTGCCTCCTCTGGAAATCAGTTCATTCCATAGTCTCAAATTCATTTCTTTTCCTCGCCTGTAAGTTTGATGCACACCGTCTCTGACGCTTGCTCCTTGCTCCACGGCATGACCTCATTCTCCTGATTCTCCACTCAGAAGCGCTACCTGGCTGACCCCAGCTTTGACTGTGGTCTTCACTCTTGCTTTGATTCCCGATCGCTTCCAGGAGTTACTGTCTCCCTTCCGTCTGAGTCACCCTGCTCTGTGGCCGTTGGCCGGCTCTCCGGTTCGCCAGTTGTGTCCTGTTGAACTGCTCTAGCCGTTTAACCTGTGCACGCCAGCAGTGGTCTGTGCCTCTCCGGCAGTGGTGTGGTATGTCAGCAGCAGCTGTAGGTCTGGGGACAGGAAATGCAGGGGCCAGTATTTGTGGACGCAGATTTCTTGCAGTATCACTTGCAACGGTTTTCCCAGAGATTTTCTGAAAATATCATCCTCCAAAGCAGTCTTTTTTAAAGCTGCTCATTGTGATCCATTTATGGGAACATGAAAGCAATGTATTAGGCTGCAACTAGAAATTTTTTTTTTTAAGGGGAAGAATTGGATTCTAAACAGTTAGAAGACATGAATGTATCACGTGTGGTAAGGGTAGCATATATATCCATGGTTGTGATATCAAACATATTTCCCCTTTTGAGTTGGACTTAAAACATTTGAAATCCATTGTTCTGGTTAACCTTCGATATTTTAAAGCTTCTTTGGTTCCCCAGCCCCTTCTGCTTTAATGGAGACTTAAGAAAATGTTTTATTTATTTGTTTGTTTGTGGTTGGGATAAAGTAGAATTGGAATATGGTTTCTTTGCGGGGCAACCTAAAGGAAAGTCACACTCGCAGTGAAGTGGTTTACTTGTTGCACAGCAGGTGTCCTACATTCTGTCAGGGCATGGCCACCCTAGAAGCTCTGGGTCTAAGGCTCCAGAAGGAGCCTACAACAAGAGTAGCCAGCTGGATGGAGATTCCTCTGTAGATGGGGAGTTCTCTGTAGGGGCATTATTAGCACCTGTAAAGGTGGGGCACCCCAACCCCAGCAGTTGATTTGTCCTGGACGAATGAGGTGATCACAGGCTGCTAAGGTGATAGCGGGGATTTCTGGGTTGATTAGGCTACTGCATGTACAGGGAGCGGAGTATACTGGGAAGAGGTCCTGAGTTTCAGGAACCACCAAATGACCAGATAGTAGAGTTGCTGATTGTTTTCTATGGCAGTAAGAAATAACTATGCTTTAAGTGATTGTGAGTGATTATTGAACACAGCATCTCTGGTTAGAAAATATGACCATTCTTCACTAATTCCACACACCTTACCTCGAATCAGAGAGAGTCTGACCTTGGCGTTGCCTCGTCTTACTGCCTTCCGTCGGTCCCATAAGCAACATTCTTGAAAGGCGATGGAATACATCAAATGAATAGTTGGATTCCCCCACATTGTATCTATGGTGCATCTTTTAAATTTAAAGATTTATTAAGGTGAAATTGTGGTGGGACACTGTTTAAAGCCTAGCCTTTTCCTCCTAACGGTAATGGAAGAAAGATTTTTCTTAATTAAAATAAAGTGGAATTAGAATATGGTTTAATTTTAGGAGTAATAAGGAATTTTTTGGCCCAATTATCCTTATTTGTCATTGGACTGGAGGGCTATGTCTTAAGATAATTATTTTATACCCCTTAATGTTTTAGTCAAACAGTGAAATGGCTTCTGTGTTTCCCTAAAGTCTACTGATTTACCTGCAGAGGTGCTTAGAATGGACAATCTGGGATTGTGTCTGTGTTGAGATATAGTTTTGAGGGAGATAATTGTGATTTTGTGATTATTTATTGATTTTCAGAATGAATAGGTGAGACTAATTTTAATGATCTGTTAATATACACAGAGGAGGTAGTAGAAAGAAGCAAAACATTTAATTTGTTGAAAATTCTATATTGAGTAAATCCTCCTCCATCCGCCCACAGGTGTCTTTCTGTTAATGATTTTAAAATGTCAACATCCTCTTTTTTTATTTATTTTTATTTTTATTTTTATTTTTATTATTTTATTTTATTTTTTTTGTGACCAGTCTTTGGAGAATATTTGGCACATGTTGTTCCAGCTGATGAAATAAAAAAAATTGCAGATCTTCTTTCTCAAGGGAAATAATTATATTATTTTCTTTTTATATAAACATTTGCTTTGAAATGTATTTATGTTTCAAGAGTTTTGGTATTTTTATCCAAAGCATCATTTCCTCCTACTGCCTCAACGTCAGAATGGAACTCCTCTTTAAACTATTACCCAACGTCACAGGGTTGTCACGTAAGTTATGTTTATGTGCTAAATGACTCAAAAAGAAGAGCCCCTGCCCCCTCCCCACTTTGTCTTGAGTGCATGCTGTCTGTGTTGGTAGAAATTTTATATGCCAGTACCTTCTGAATTCATCTAAACCACCCAGATTTTTTAAAATTCAGTTTTTAAAACTTAAAATTGTGCATTTCTCATTTGTGGCCATTGTCCTTTTACTTACCTGTCTCTTTTTTCCACGACCTCTTCCCATTTGTATGTTCTTTGGGTACCCTGGTACTCCTGTCTGTTCACACTACCCTCTTCAAGAATAGAGCGAGGTCTCCCAAATGTCCTGTGCTCTTCCCGTTCGAGCCCGAGTGACCGTTTACAGCTTGTCCTCCATATTTCACTTGCATGTTATTCCCCAGTCTGCTGTTCCATGATTGAGGGTCATGGGAGAGTGACACGAGCATGGAGGGTGGCAGTGGCTGGGTGGGCGCGGGGAGAGAGAGTTGAGTTCTATTTGTTACTCCATTTGGGTGAAATTGTGCAGGTTTCCTAACCCTTGATCTAGCTTCTTGACCTAGCTTCGTTGACCTTGACCTAGGAGAGGGTTGAACCAGTGATCTCTGAAATCTCTATCCGTTCTGATAGTGCATGATAAAGTAATTCACAATAAAATGTCATTAGACTTAGCCTTCTGAGAATGGGGGAACGCACGTGTATTTTTAGTTTAAAACAATAGCTTATTGGTCCAGATATGTGTGCTGTGTGTTGGATATGTTTTCGAGCATCTTCCACTCCCTTCTCTCCCCACCCCCAGCTCAGACTATGATCCAGTGAATAAAATGCATGAAGTCAGTTTTTCAGCCACTGATGTGCATAATGTTTCCTTTAGTCTCACCTTTGTCTATGGGGTTCAGGGAAAAAAATCACTGCTTTATGAGAGAGGGTCGGTTAGTAGTAGAGAAACATCTTTTAATGCAAAAAGACTCCTCTATTGGGGCGCCTGGGTGGCTCAGTTGGTAACGCATCCAACTCTTGATTTCATCTCAGGTCATGATCTCACAGTTTCGTGAGTTCAAGCCCCACCTCGGGCTCTGTGCCGACCCTGCAGAGCCTGCTTGGGATTCTCTCTCTCTCTCTCTCTCTCTCTCTCTCTCTCTCTCTCTCCCCCTCCCCCCCTCCCCCTCTCCCCCTCTCCCTCTCTCCCTCTCTCCCTGTCTCCCTCTCTCCCTCTCCCTCTCTCCCTCCCTCCCCCTCCCGTGCTCAACTTCTGTCTCTCTCAAAATAAATTAATAAACTTAATAAAAAAAAAAGAGAGTCCTTTATAAACTCACTCCTCTTTATTTGTTATGGGTTCATTCTGAAAGTTGGGACCAAAAGTGAAATGACTGAGGGGCGCCTGGGTGACTCAGTCTAGGTTAAGCGTCCGACTCTTGGTTTTGGCTGAGATCGTGCCTTCACGGTTTGTGAGTTTGAGCCCTGTGTCAGGCTCTATGCAGAGAGCACAGAGCCTGCTTGGGATTCTCTCTCTCCCTCTCTCTCTGGCCCTCTGCCACTCTCTCTCCGTCTCTGTCTAAATAAATAAAGTTAAAAAAAATAAAACGACCGGCTAGTTCTGCTCATTGGGAGCCTGTTCTGTCCCTGGGAAGCACAGGACAAAGCCTACAACCTCGCTACCCTCTGAGTCAGTGTCAGTGCCTCCACTCCGGGAGGATGCCAGTGATGGTCCCCACACTCCTTCTTCCCTTGGGACTTCCTATTCTTAGATTCTGCAGCCTACTGAATTCTCAGAGTCTCAGAGGAAGACTTTAATAGCCAGATTTGGGTCTTGGCCATGGTATGTAGGGAAGGCTGACCCTTTTGCATTACCAGTGCTGTTATTTTTCTCCATTCATACATTTTTCACCATATGTGTCATTTGAAGTTTGGGATAGATAGATTAATGAGTACATGTTTCTCCCTTAAAAAAAAAAAAATCTCATGGAACAGTTAGTTAGACTGTATGTTTTTTTTAATATTTTTTTTAACATTTATTTTTGAGAGACAGAGAGAGACAGCATGAGTGGGGGGTGGGGGGGACAGAGACAGAGGGAGACACAGAACCCGAAGCAGGCCTCAGGCTCTGAGCTGTCAGCACAGAGCCCGATGCGGGGCTCAAACCCATGGACTGTGAGATCATGACCTGAGCCGAAGTCGGACGCTCAACCGACTGAGCTACCCAGACGCCCCTAGACTGTATATTTAAAAAAAAATTTTTTTTAGTGTTTATTTATTTTTGAGAGAGAGAGAGAGAGATAGCACACTAGAGCGAGCGGGGGAGGGGCAGAGGAAGAGGGAGACAGAATCCGAGCAGGCTCCGGGCTCTGAGCTGTCAGCATAGAGCCCGATGCGGGGCTTGAACTCATGAGCTGTGAGATCATGATCTGAGCCGAAGGCAGACACTTAACTGACTGAACCACCCGGGCACCCCTAGATTGTATATTTTTAAAGGATCATGTTTTAATACAATATAGTTTTTAAAATTCTTTTTTTTTTTTTTTTTTGGCAGGATAGAAAAACAGATATAGAAAGGCTATAGAAGCAGCTAGCACCCTAGTGCTAGTTAGTAACAGTATAATCACATAGCATTCCACCCATCTTTCATTAAAAGCAGAAATTGGGGGGGCGCCTGGGTGGCTCAGTCGGTTGAGTGTCCAACTTCAGCTCGGGTCATGATCTTGTGGTCTGTGAGTTCGAGCCCCGCGTCAGGCTCTGTGCTGATAGCACAGAGCCTGGAGCCTGTTTTGGATTCTGTGTCTCCCTCTCTCTCTGGCCCTCCCCCGTCCATGCTCTGTCTCTCTCTGTCTCAAAAATAAATAAACGTTAAAAAAAAAAAAAAACAGAAATTAGGAAAAACTTAAAAGTTGTATTAAAAAAAACAGCGCGTGCGCGCGCGCGCGCGCACACACACACACACACACACACACACACACACACACACCCCCCCCCCCCCCAAGTCATTTGTACGCATGGTGTGAAATCTCCAAGCTAGAAAGAGTCTGCAGTGCACAGTTTTCTCCTCCTGTCCCTCCACCGTTGACTTCTCCTCCACAGAAGATACCAGTTACTTGTCTCTCTGTTGGCTGTTTGAACATTCTAGTCGTGCTGTGGTGAAGGCCTGTTGTCCCTGTTTCCCCCTCTCCGTGGTTCTCTCGAGCAGACCAGTCTTCGCAATCTGGCATTCTCTGCACATGTTCCAGCCATGCGGTTCCAAAGTTGACATTGCAGCCTCGGCAAAGGTCATCTCTTTAAAATTCTCTGAAATTCCCCTTTGGCACATCCGTGTTGGCAGCTGGGTTTATATAGGAAAGTGGTAAAGCTCTTGGCTCCTCTTTTTGTGCTTTACAAAAATAGAAATCTCTGGCCAGCAGGGCAGCTGGGCAAGCAGCTCCTTGGTCAGTTCCCATCAGCTGCCCTCGCTGAGTGTTTTCCCTCTTACCTGCTGGCGGTGGCGACCTCACCCGGACCCGGGGACCGAGTGGGTGGGTTTTAAAAACATGAGCAGACTGTAGCCCGACACATATTTTAAAGTCTTATTAGAAAACCCTGCTGTTCTGACATGTGTGAGAGGTACCGTTGTACTGTTTTGACTTCTGATCCTGTCACTGTCTTGTATTTTTGAACGACTCGAAGATGATATTCACTGATCCAAAACTACCTGTTGCCTTTTGAGCGGTAGTATAACAAGAAAGATGGAAACTCCGAATGGCTTTCCAGTGAGGTGAATTCCTTACGAACTAAATGACATAAGGCGCCTGTTTTCTTGGGAACGTGCTGCTCTCTTGGATGGAGACGACTGACTCCCTGTGAGGCAGCACAAACCTTTTTCTTTTCAAGTAGCTTTTTCTAGGAAAATGTTGCTTCTCTTAGCCGAATTGACCTATTTATGACTAGAGACTGCCTTCAGAGCCCTTCACTGCTTTCTGTGTGCACCGTGGCCTCCACAGAAGTAGAGCTGTGTGCTAGTCACCGCAGCGTATTTCCAGTTGTGATTCTCTAATTTAAAAACGACTGCATATGTTGGGTGTGGAAAATACTTATTTTTGATTTTGTGTTAAATGCAAACTCTGGAAACCTCGATGTCGCAGGCTTCCGTGTTAGAAACGAGCATCGTCCTTTTATTGTTAGTTTTTTTGCTGCTTGTATTATTATTGAAATAAGATATGTAGACTCCTAGATGGGTTTTTCTCCCCTGTGATAGTTTATGGAAGATTTTAGACCACTTGTTTTTGTGCGTTGCTTCTCTTTTCTTCAAGAAGAGATGTTGTGTAGTATGTCTTTTGCTCTTAGCACACCCTTCCTTTCCCTCCCCTAAGACCAAGTTTATGTACGTTGGAAATATGCTATCTTTTTCAGCCCAAAGTTTTGGAATGAGATTTATCATGTTGTGCATTACACGCAGACTTTTTCTCTGAAGCTGCAATTTTTTTCCCGTTATGCTTGTTTTATCAAAAAGCATACTGTAGCCTTTATAGATCTGTGATATCGAATGCCCTCGATGGATCCTTGGGAAGAAAGTGTTTTAAAGTGCATAATTAGGGTACTTGAGCATAAAACTACAATTATACACTTGTGTGTTAATTTTGTGTACAGTAAGACTTTAGTTCAACACTGGTTGTAAATGAGAGAGGAAGCATTTTACTGCCAGTGAATGCCTGCATTTTATGAATACTTAAAATCTTCTCTAACTGGCTGACCTGGAAGAAAAGGTGAAAACATCTGTAGTTAGGAGGTAGAGGAGAGAATACAAAATGTGTAAAAAAAAAAAGAAAAAGTAACCAGAAAAGTAATCTTAACTCTTGTGTGAACCATACTCACTGTGCCTTTGGAAGCATTCATGCTATTTTAGTTGCTATTCCACAATAAAGACTAGCTGACTTACAAGCATTTTGATGAGCCAGCGAAATTAATCAAGGGACAGAGTGAGAGAGATAGTTGACAAGGAATCTTTGATCTGATAGAATAAAGGCTTCGGCTTGCACTGGTCGACCATACGTTTGTTACTCAGATTCTGCGTGCAAGCATTAGGGGGCACTCCTTGAAGCTCGGAGTTAATTTTATGAAAAAGGATGTACCACTTTATGAAATGGATAATAATGTTCCAGAAGTAGTTACCCTCAAGAGGTAGCATGGGCTAGAAATATAAATTAATTTAAGAAGGGTATAAATAAATTCATGGATAATAGAATGATAATGATTATAAAGCGGAAATAAAGGCTGTTCAGGACATATCCCTGACTTTTGGAAATTGAGGTCATGAGAGGCACTACCATTTAGTTCCCACAGCCATACAGAATATTCACTCTGCAGAACATTGTCTGACCTAGTATTCGCTGAAGCTGTGATTTGCTAAATATAGAGCAGTTAGACTTAGAATTAAGCAGTGAAATTTTGTAGGCAATTAATAATTGTAAAGAAGTCTAAGGGAGGTTGTATGTATATTATTTTCACTGTGCTTATGTTTATAACCTTAATATTGTATGTGCACCTGTCAAGGGGTTTTAGAAAACACATTTTTCATGTAAAAAGACTTCTACACTGGCGACCAATGAGAACTTTCCAGCTTTGTGACATGAATCAAAAAGCAATTTGTTCTCCACTGTAGAGAACAAACTAAACTGATGGTTACCTGAGGGGAGTTGGGGGTGGTGGTGAGTGAAATAGGGGAGGGGATTAAGAGGATACTTGTGATGAACACTGAGAATGTATAGAATTGTTGACTCACTGTACTGTGCATATGAAACTAATACTGTGTGTTAACTTCACTGGAATTAAAATACAAGAGAAAAAGAAAATGTGGAAAACCCAAAAAGCTCAGAATAGAAAGTGAAAAATCACCATATTCTATTCATCCAAAGAAATCCACTGTTAGTACACAAGTTTCGGGTCACTGTTGACAAATAATGCTACATATCGATCAGCTTGAAAGTCTCAGTAGTTTATAACAACAGATGTTTATTTTTCCTCTCATGGGTCTGTGGGTTGGTTGGGCCGATTTTGAGGTGGACTCTGCTGGGTCCAGGCAAGACATCTGGGTTGGGTTCCCTGCATGCGATTTATTTTGGGTTCCCAGATGGGACCGAAGAGCTGCAGGGTGCTAAAATTTTCCAGTGAGATGATATGATGGGATAGATGCCGGGCTGGGGAACAGTGGGTGGGGCTGTAGATGAAATAGCATTGGTCTTAAGTTGGTAATTGCTTAAACTGTGGGTTTTAATACTGTTCTTTCGACTCTTGGATGTGTTTAAAATTTTACATAGTGAGTTAAATTGGTGAAAAAAAAAAGTATCTTTTGATAGTTTAAAAATAAGCTAAAGGAGAGGGTTAAATCAGCCTAGATAATGTTGGTTATTTTTCAGGCCATAAAACAGCAGTGTTTGCGGCCTGGAAGTTATCTGTTAGGAACAAGGGCATAGACAAAAACGGAAGTGTGCTCCATAGCAACGTGAACTGTGTAACTGGCTTGTTTGTGTGGTTGGTCATCAAGCCTGTTCTGGTGTTTAAGACACTGCTTGACCCCTGAATGCTTTGCCAACTCCTTCTTCAAATCTGGGTACTCTTTTTTTTTTTTTTTCTTAAGGGAAGCTGGACAGAATTTGAAGGAACTTAGCTTGAGTGTACTATGCATACAGTAAGCACTCAGTACACATTCGTTGATTGTTTCTTGTTTTTCAAGCATGAAGGAGTAATTTCAGGAAATTGTGGAGGTATGTTGTTTCGTCTGTTTTTCTTAAGACAAGCCTAAGAACAAGATTTATTTTTCTTTTTAAAATAAAGTAAGAAAAAAAAGGGACCTAAATTGTTTAGAAGTCTCAATTGGGGACTTAGCTTAAGGGATTGTAGATTATGGGGCAGTGGTAGGTAGAATCTTGACCTTGTAAACTTTATTTATTACCTTCTAGCACATTCTTTTTGACTGGACATGTTGACATAATAAAATTTCCTCATGCAATTGGTTCAACCACACATCGGCTTAACATCTGAATTCCTTGCTGTAGGGAATTTTCAGTCTGACTCTTATGCATGAAAAACAGTGTTTGATCTTTCTGTGAAATCAGAAGCCGGCAGAATTTGCCACAGTAATGACTAAAAAATGTAACTGTTGTGTACTTATGATTTGTCCTGTGCCTTTTCCCTTCCCATTTTGTGGAATTTACCTGGAGGGGCTCAAGCCTATGATGGAAAACAAACAAAAATTAAGGAGCTTTCTGCTGTTAAAGGCAAATTGTTTTAAGACACTCTTCTGATAACTCTTAAATAGACCACAATAAATAATCCCAAATCAATTAATTGCATTTTGTTCTAGATTTGTGAAAAACACGGAGTTCGTTTAAGAAATGGTAGATAACATTTTGGTGTTTATTCCTTTAAGCTACAAATTCTTTACTCAGAAAACCACACACACACAGATTTTTCATATTACAGGATAGCATTTTGTTACATATACTATTTAGTACCCTGCTATCCCTTAAGTCCCACCTTAATAATCATTCTTGCTATTAAATACATATTATCTCCAGTGAGGTTCATTAATAAGCTGATATGTTCTGGGTACCTGGGTGGTTCAGTTGGTTAAGCATTGACTTCAGCTCAGGTCATGATCTAATGGCTCATGGGTTCCAGCCCTGTGTCGGGCTCTGTGCTGACAGCTCAGAGCCTGGAGCCTGCTTTGGATTCTGTGTCTCCCTCTCTCTCTGCCCCTTCCCTGTTCATGTTTCTTTTCTCTCTCTCTCTCTTTCTCTTTAGCAAAAATAAACAAACATTAAAAAAAATTATGGGGCGCCTGGGTGGCTCGGTTGGTTGAGCGTCCGACTTTGGCTCAGGTCATGGTCTCGCAGTTTGTGAGTTCGAGCCCCACGTTGGGCTCTGGGCTGACAGCTCGGAGCCTGGAGCCTGCTTCGGATTCTGTGTCTCTCCATCTCTCAGCCCCTCCCCTGCTCATGCTCTATGTCTCTCTGTCTCTCAATAATAAATAAACGTTAAAAAAAATTAAAAAAAAATATGGGGTGCCTGGGTGGCTCAGTCAAACATCTGACTTCAGCTCAAGTCACCATCTCACAGTTCATGAGTTTGAGCCCCATGTCGGGCTCTGTGCTGACAGCCTGGAGCCTGTTT
Source organism: Panthera onca (assembly GCF_046562875.1). Classification (NCBI taxonomy): domain Eukaryota; kingdom Metazoa; phylum Chordata; class Mammalia; order Carnivora; family Felidae; genus Panthera; species Panthera onca. Next base: position 140,466,128 of record NC_138343.1, read on the forward strand.
CAGATTCTATGTCTCCCCCTCTCTGCCCCTCCCCTTCTCTCTCTCTCTCTCTGTCTCTCTCTCTCTCTCTCTCTCTCTCTCTCTCTCAAAAATAAAAACAAACATTTAAAAAAATTTTAAAAAATCAGATATATTCTTGAATCCTGCCCCCACCCCAACCAATCCCTGTTGATGGACATTTAGACATTTAGGTTATTTACATATTTTCAGTGGCAATGCTATCATGGGGGTGCAGTGAGCTTGCTACACGTATCTTTGCATACTTGTTTCACATTTTTTCTCAAGGTATCTTCTTAAAAGTAGAATTGTTTCTGTACATATTGTAACTTGCCCTAGATGTTTGAATTTACATACGCACCATGATTATTTCAGTATACCTAATTGCAGTGTACTGTTTTGGATTACATAAAGTGAAAATATGAAAACTCCTTGTTAAGTATCTAGGAACAGTCATTGTCAAGTAGGAAATTTACATGTAGGCATAAATAAGGCAGTGATGGTTTAACATAAATATGCTATAAAACGTGAAGTCAAAACTTTAGATACATTAGTTGTTAAGTATACATGTTCTGCTAGTGGTTTTTAAAGGTATAACTTACATACACTAAAATGCTCAGATCTTAAGTGTACCATTTGATGAATTTTGACACATAGGTACATCCATGAAACTACCAACCCAGTTAAGATGCAGAATATTTTTGTCACTCCCACAAATTCCTTCATGCCTGTTTTTAGCCATTCTCCATATTTCACAACCGATGTTAAGATCTTTCTATTACCATATATTAAGTTCGTGTGATTTCGAATTTCACATAAACAGGTAATACTGTGTGTTGAATGTGTCTACACTTAATATAGTTCTGGAGGGAACTGTAGATACCAAACCAGACTATACTTTTTAGAACAAAAGGATCTGAGGCTGATGTGAAAATTATATTAAGAACAGTAGGTCTTTCAAAAGAATGAAGTTAGACCCTTAACTTACACTGTGCACAAAAAATTAACTCAAAATGGATTCACAGACCTAAACATAAGAGCTAAAATCTATAGAACCCCTTTTTTCCCCCCTTAAAGTTTATTTATTTATTTTGAGAGACAGAGAATCCCAAGCAGGCCCTGTGCTGTCAGCACAGAGCCCGACATGAGGTTCCATCTCATGAACTGTGAGATCCTGACCTGAGCCGAAATCAGGAGTTGGATGCTTGACTGAGCCACCCAGGTGCCCCAGAATCTATAGAACTCTTAGAAGAGGGGTGCCTAGGCCGGCTTAGTCGGTGGAGTGTGTGACTCTTGATCTTGGGATTTTGAGTTCAAGCCCCACGTTGGGCGCATAGAGATTACTTAAATACACACACACACACACACACATACATATACACACACACACATATATATATATACATATATACACACACATACACACACATATATATATACACACACACATATACATACGTACTTATGTAAAAACATATGCACACATTTAGGTAATATACATATGTAATATACACCTATATACATATGTAAAAGTATATACATATATAAAAGTATATACATATATATAAATATATACATATATATATTTAAGAAATAAAATTCTTAGAAGAAAACATAGGGGAAAGCTTCATGACATTAGATATAGCAGTAATTTCTTGAATGTGAAGCCAATGCACAGGCAACAAAGGAAAAGATAGGTAAATTGGACTACATCAAAATTAAAAACTTTGTGCACCAAAGGACACTAATCAAGAGAATGGGGGCACCTGGGTGGCTCAGTGAGTAAAGGGTCTGACTTCGGCTCAGGTCATGATCCCAACAGTTCGTGAGTTTGAGCCCTGCATCTAGCTTTGCGCTGGCAGTGTGGAGCCTGAACCAGAGATTCTCTCTCTTTCTCTCCCTCTCTCTCTACCCCTCTCCCACTTGCGTGTGTGCCCTCTTTCTTTCTCCTTCTCTCTTTCAAAATAAACTTAAAAAAAGATACTGCAAAGGCAACTAATACAATGGAATATTTGCAAATCCTATGCCACATAGGGGATTAATATCCAAAATATTTAATGCACTCCTACAATTCAACAACAGAAAACAATCTAATTAATAAATGGGCAAAGGAGATAAATACATTTTTCCAAGTAAGATAAACAAATGGCCAGTAAGCATGTAGAAGGTGCTCAACACCACTGATCATTAGGGAAATGAAAGTCAGACACACAAGGAGTATGATACCACTTCATACCCAGTAGGATGGCTATTACAAAACAAACAAACAAGCAGAAAACAGCAAGTGCTGTCAAGGATGTGGAGAAATTGGAACACTTGTGCACTGCTGGTGGGAATATAAAATGGTACAGCCACCGTGAAAACAGTATGGCGGTTCCTCACAGAATTAAGCATAGAACTACCACGTGATCCGGCAATTCCACTACTGGGTGTTTATCCGTAAATACTTGAACAGATGTTCATGTGTCCTTTTTCATGGCAGCATTGCTTGTAATGACCCCAAAATAGAAACAACCCAAGTGTCCATGATGGATGACTAGATAAGATGATTTCCCTATGTTAACGTGTCTGTGATAAATTTAGGACGATGTAAAGTATTTCTTTTCATCTTAAATTGTTTCCCTCTAAAAGGAAGGACAAAAGTGATAATGTAAATAGATTCAGATAATCCAGAGGTGACAGATCTGTAATAGAAACCAAAGTGTATTTTAGTAACATAACTTCCTAATCAAGGAGGATTATAATATCTGTTCCCAATGTTTTTGTAAGCTGTTGTGGAGATAGAACATTGGACGGGACGATTGTGTAGCCCAAGGCGGAAAGCTCTTACATTTATATGTCGGTGGTGTGTGATTTATAGTATGTGTTTTATATACCTATTCCAGGAGGTTCAGTCAACAAATACTCATTGAGCTCTTACTGCGGGCCAGGCCTTGTGAGTGCAGTGATGAACTAAACTGCCAAGACCCCATTTTCTGTGAGATTTACATTCCAGTGAGTGTGATAATATGCTTGTAGTCAGGTACATTTGAGAAATCCCAGATTTAAAGGTGGATGTGTTTCCTAACTTCTTTTAATATACTTAACACACCTTTTAATATACTTGTACGTTATGTTTTATATTTTTATGTTTACTTCTCAAATTTTTTCGATTATAGGATTCATTTCTGTGAATTAACTTGCCAGATTAGTGCCCCTTGTAGGTGCCATTAGGTTTCACTGGCGTAAAGTCCTTCCTGTCAGGGATTTATCAATCTTCAGGAAAGGTAGGAGACCCTCGTGAAGTCTTTGGCTTCATCTTGCCCCTTGTGAAAGGCAAGAGATTAGGGGACCTGACTTAGCAGTCAGGGATGGGTCTCTGGAGCAAAGATCTAGCTGGGCCTCTTTAAATAAAGCAGCTGACCAAGGCATTTTCCTCTCCAGCCCCTTCATGGGGCCTGCCTCCTGCTTTGTGTGCATGCTGGGGTGACGTCTATGCCTCTGCCTTTTTGGGGGAGGGGAGATGTGGGATGGGGGGAGGTGAGCTCTTTATTTCAGAATTTTAAATTATGAAACAATTTACGCATACAGAAAAGTACGGAAACAAATATAATGGACAGTTGTGTAACTACACCAAAATGGTTGGGTGTTAACATTTTGCCACATCTCCATATCTCCGTCTTTTTATAAAGGAAAAAATGCAGGACTGAGCGCCATCCCATCTCTTCCCCTCTCCCCCCTCCAGAGAGTGTCATCTGTTTCCTTTTCAATGCATGGTTTTCAGTGAATACTTTAACTATATATATATACACACACACATATATATATGTATGTGTATATATATATATATATATGTATATAATAACTATATATATATATAAACCCCCGAACAGTATTTTTTGTGTGTATTAAAAATTCAGACAAATGCTATTATATTGCATTCTTTTGTTGCTTTTTAAAAAAATTCAGCATTATATTGTTTAGATTTGAGCCATTTTGATCTGTGGGCCTTAACTACATCCTTTTTTTTTTTTTTTTTTTTTTTTTTTTTGGTAATTGTATAGAATTCCATTGTATGGCTATAGCAAAGTATGTTTTCTTTCCATTTATCTACTTGTCAGAGTTCGATTGTGTCCTCTTTCTGGCTTTGTAAATACTATTGCATCGAGTATCCTTCTTGGGACACCTGTGAGTGTTTTCGTGTGCATGTATTTATAAGGGGAATTGCTGGATTATGGGGTCAGTGCACCTTTAAACTTGGTGAGGAAACTGTTTTCTAAAACTTCTTTAGAACGAAAACTGGAGAGAAGATAAACCTTGATTATTTCTTCAATTTTGAAATACGAGCAAAGGGTTCAGGATAAGGTATAGTGAAAAACGGGGCCCAGAATTTCTGTACATCTAACATGATACAGAGATGTGAAAGTTGATACTCCCATTTTTTATCAGAGTGGTTTCCTAAAATAAACACTTAAAGTAAATGGATCATTTTTAGCTATACTTTTTCCCTCTTCAGTAATATAGGAAAGTATTCATATCTCTTTGAAAATTGGAATAAATTTTTTGTTATTATGTGTGCTCACGCTCCACTGTAAGATCTTCTTTATTTAGAAATGAGTGAAATAAATTCTTGTTTTTAAAAAACAGAAAAGCTCTGCTCTCAGGCATTTTCTGGAGATTTCCATTTGGTTTAGCTTAGTGATATTTTTATTCAAACTGTGATAAAGGTCCAGAGCGTTGGCTGGGTATATAATGGCCTAGAGGGTAAGCGGTTAATAGCCGAGCACTGTGCCGCTGTTAGCGTGAAGTTCACTGGTTTGCCTGTTAGATGAAGCTGAACGTAGGCATCTCAAAGAGTTGGGTGGTACAAGTGATTTCAGTTTTATAAGATGTTCCTTCGTTAATTTAATTCTTTATATAATAACTTGATTCAGGAATCCACTGAACAACATCCATTCATTCAGCAAACATTTATTGACTGGCAGGCCCTCTCCCCAGAGACATTCCATGAATGTGGGAGCTTAATGTCTAGTGATGAGGACAAACAGTAAACACAACACCCAATTAAGGGGTTTACTGACTCAGACCATCTCTGCCGTGTGAAATGGAGTTGGAACTGGCATGAGAAAGACGGTTGGGGCTGTGCTTGTGTAGTTAGGCTGGCCCAGGGAGGGTGGATCTGAGCTACAAGTGCTTCGTGACCCCAGCTCCCGGCACTTGGTCCCTGGTCCTCAGTGAAGTCTTGGTTGCATTTCCCTTGCACCCAACATTCTGGGGATGTCACTTCTCCTGAAGGTGTTTGAGAACCAAGACGTACGCGAGAAGACCCTCAGCAGCCAAAATGGATTTTACAGGATTCGAGGCAGTAACGGCTCCCACGCTCCCCTCATGGACGAGTCCCCTGGGCCTTCGTGTTTTTAACCAGTGTCACGGGCTCCTCAGTCCTCAGCAGATTCCGTTGAGGATGGAGGTCAGTGGTGAGCGGTGGTCGGGTGCCTGGGTGGCACGTAAGGCAGGCGGCAGAGCGAGACCATAGTTACCCAGTGGGGTTTGTGCAGACGGCTTTCGGCAGGAGGCTCCGGGGCCTTTAGTGTATCCTGGCTCAACCTGCTGATTTATGTTTTATGATGGTGGTTGTTTGGCTTAAGATTTTAGAAAAGTATATGATAGATCTTTGAAAGCCATGCCTCTGAATTGATTAAAGCAAGAGCAGTGTTGATGATTAAAGAACGTAGACTTTAGTTCCAGACAACTGAGGCGTTAGATTTAGAAATTGAGTTTTGAAAGAAAAACTTAGGAAATACTTAATATTTTAGAGAGAGCACTGCAACTTGTAGTTTAAGAAGTAATGGCATCTGTGTAGAATTCCAGGTAGGATTATTATATTGCTGGTTATAATAGGAACATGAGTTAATAGAGAAAGTAGGCCCTATCTTGTAGATAGGGGTGTGAGACAGATACGGTTACGGGACTGACCATGTTCACACAAGTGAGGCACAGTAGGACTCGGATTTGGACTTGACACGTTTCTAACCCAAAGACTCTTCAGCTAAACAGAGTTCAGTGATCTCTGCTTCAACGTGGCTGCCATGGAAGGACAGGGGACGGGGTTCAGTTGATGGGCAACCAGGACCCAGGTCTCACTGACAGGCTGATTGTCCCGTGTTATAAATCACCTCACCCCAGGCTCTCGGAGGGGGAGCTGCCAGTTAGGTCAGTACCAGGCGAATTAGGCCCATGTATCTAAAAGGAGAGCAAATAGGTTTAATGGTGGAAGACCGCTGTAAAATTTCCCAAGCAGAAGTTTTGGATGGTTTCTCCTCCGAAGTTGGCCATGTTCTGCGGACTGCGGCCGTGGCTCCGTTGAACATTTGCTTGTAGTCCCAGCAGCCTACCTGGGCTCCCCTGCACCCTGACTTGCCCCCCGCCGCCTTTGGAGAGCTCGAATAGACCGTGAGGGTCTAACACGTGCATGGCTGCTCCAGTGTTAGTCGCTGCCTACAACACGCTCTGTTGTTGTCCTTCTTAGAAAGTAGAGCCCCGCTCCCCAAACGGCACATTCATACTGTGTGTAAGGGTTTCTGTAAACCAGAAAGTCAACATATTAAAGTGCAATTCCCAGGGGAGTCGCCGGCTGTGTTGATTGAGCTTTACAGTAGTTTTAACACTGGCAAAAGTGTTATCCTAACTGCTTCAAATCAAACTGCAAAGATGCTTGTGTGAAATCTAGTATTAGATATCAAATCAACATATGGGTGCTGAACGGAAGGATATGTGTTGTGGTAGTATACGATATTCTAGCATGTGGAGTTGTATTTTATGGAAATTCTTTGGCTTGGCTTATGGCAGGGACATACATTCATTATGAGATATCAAGCTGTAAAATAAATAAAAGCAAAGAATTCAACTGTGCAGTTAAATGGTTTTCAGCACAAACTTGTCTGCTCTACTAACGTAGGGTCTGCGTGATGAGGCATTTGTGAGCCATTGTGGCCAAACGTTCGTGATCGTTGTCGACAGGCCTTGACGATAATCTAGATCAGGTCAGAAAGAAAATGAACTTTAGCTTTTGGCATTTTTCTCCTTTTTCTTCATTGTATGTCTTAACAAATTACCGTTCTAATTGGTGTTAGAGGCAAAGCGTTGAATATTTTTCTCCCTTTACCATTCCTTCTTTTTCCTCATTTGGTATTTTATAGCGATTGCGTTTTTAAATGTGTGTCTGGAACAGATCACTGAATCCTTGAGTATGTGGGCTCACGGGCTTCTAGTTCTGAGGGTTTTCAGATGGACCATGTTGTTATTAAGAGTGCCTTGGTCATCCTCGTCTCTGGGGTGCTTTTTGCTATCCTGATCCCGTTTTCCTTTTCCTCTGTTGTTCTCTCTTCCAATTAGAGGGGAAAAATAAGGCAATAGAGTTTTCATTTGAAAAAAAATTTAAAAGTATCATCCGTGGTGTATTACATGAGGAAGGACTTTCCTTTGAGCAAAGATTATAAGGATGTTTAGGTTCATGCAAATTAGAGACGGGGGAGGGAAGACTCATCTAGAACATTTTTGCCTGTGTCTTTGGCCTTTGCAGGGTAGTGCACTCTGCTTTACACCATCACGTGTTTCATCAAGTAGGAAAATACTATCTTACTATTAGATACGAATCCTTCCGTCAAGAACTCACGTTGTTGGTTATATTGTGTTACATGCATAGTACTGTCTTTTAAAAGGGTTTTATTTGATTGTAAAGTGACGTAGTTTCTTTTTAGCAAAAACAGTAAATAGAATTGCTAATGTAACTGGTGTAGTATCTGCTGCTATGTAGTTGGGGCTTTTTGACCTTCGTTGAAACAAAAATACGCCCTATACAGGTACCCAAGCCACAAGCATCCTACAAAATAGTAGTAAGTGCGCTTGGACTGTTGGAGTTCATTTTCATTTTGAGCTTGGCACAAGAATGGATTAACATAATGCTCTTTTGACTTTCTTAGAGGCTAATTGTTTTTTTTTTTTCTTAACAGCATTTGATTAGTTTCACGTGTACAGTCTACGCCTCGCCAACTCAGCAGAGGCCGACGTGTCTTAATGTCAGTATTAGAAAATTCCCCCCCCCCCCCCCGCTGGATTTTTATGAGGTTATCAATATTTGATATCTGTTGAAATATTATTTTTTAAAACAAATTTTCTTTTTACTTCGTTGATAATATGTGTCCAGAAGACAGTATGGCGATTTATGTAATGGAGGGAATTCAATTGCTTAGCCGAGAGCCCCCCGCACGTTGCTGAATCGAAACCGTATTTGACCGCCCTGGATTGCACATTTTGACTTTTCTCGCTTGTGTTTTGCTCGTCTTGTCGACAGATGCCGCCTCAGTATGGACAGCAAGGCGTGAGTGGTTACTGCCAGCAGGGCCAGCAGCCTTACTACAACCAGCAGCCGCAGCCCCCGCACCTCACCCCGCAGGCGCAGTATCTGCCGCCCCAGCCCCAGCAGCGGTACCAGCCCCAGCAGGTGAGCGCAGCCGCTGGGCCCCGCCCCCGGCCCGGCCCTCCAGGTCTGTGTCCCAAGGCCAGACTGGGCTCTGACTCGTCTTCCCGTCCCGCCTGAATGAGTCTGTTTTCGGTGGGGGGGGGGGGGGGGGCATGTAATATTGAGAAAATGCCGAAGTACATCAGATCGGAACTGCTCGTTTGTTTACGGATGGATGTTCGAAATTGTAGAGTGGGAAGAATACGCTTATTCGGAAAAAATGGTTTTATCCACCATTTCATCTTGCTAGTTGGCACCTACGTGGTATTCCCATGTTGAGCTTTTTGGGGGCTTTTGTTTTAATGGTAAGTGCTACTCTATCAAACACCGTTGCCTGTGCAACGTTACTCTTCTTAAGCTACCTCATGAACGGATAATCACTTCAAAATACTAGAGGGAATCATGTACTTTAAGGATATTGAGCAGTGTGTAGTTTAAATTAGCCTCATTAAATACTCTTTTATGTTATCGGGCTGTGTATTTCAGCTCCCGTGATCGGTAGAAATATCGTACATACGCACGTGGCGAAGTGATTCAGTCTCCTCTTGTTTTCTAGAGGTTGGCACGGAGTGATAGGAAAGGGCTCTGTGAGCTCGGGACTCTTACTCTGAATCCAGATACACGTTTAATAGCACTTCCAGTGATACGCGTCAAAATGTAACTTTCCATTTCATATTTTCCTTCTTTCTCTTTTCATGGGGTGGAGAGGGAAGGCAGTGACATTGATGATTCAGTTTTCAAAGTGCTTGCACATGTTGAAGAGATTGTTGATGCTAAACAGGGTGAAAAAAAATACATGAAGTTTGGGGTGCCTGGGTGGCTCAGTCGTTAAGCGGCCAACTCTTGGTTTCGGCTCAGGTCGTGATCTCACGCTTTGTGATGTTGGGCCCCCGAGTTTGGCTCTGCGCTGACAGCACGGAGCCTGTGTGGGATTCTCTGTCTCTCCTCCTTCCCCTCTCGTGCTGTCACGTTCTCTCTTTCTCTAAAAATAAAATAAAGTTAAGGAAATAAATATGTGAAGCTTAATTTATTTTAATTTATTTTTATTTTTTTAAGTTTATTTTGTTTATTTTGAGAGAGAGCACGTGTGCATGTGCGCAGGGGAGGGGCAGAGAGAGGGCGAGAGAGAATCCCAAGCAGGCTCCGCGTCAGCCAGCGAGGGACTGGAACTCACGAACCTTGAGATCATAACCTAAGCCTAAGTCAAGAGTCAGATGCTTAATTGACTGAGCCACCCATGCGCCCTGGAAGCTTAATTTTAATTCAGCTGATTTCTTAAGTATTTTCTTGGGTTCTTTGGAATCTTTTCCCCTGTGACTTCTATTTAAGAGTTTTAAAGAGTTTATGACTTTAAACAAAACATGTTAAAACAGCAGAGATTGAAAATCCTGTAGAATCTTGTGGGGTTTTTTTGTAAATGTTTTCAAAATCCTGATACTAGATGAAGGAATTTATGGAGGTAGGAATGTATATTTCAGTTATTTGGTCTAGTCTTGTATTAAGATGTGGGAAAATTAAATAATCTTCCAATATCGTTTTTTTAAGTGAGAGAAACTAGTGTCTGAGTTTATGATATATAAAGTTCTAGGCTTTTTCAAGGGCTTTCAGCACCTGATTGAACTTCTTGGTAGACACAGGACGTTTTCTCATGCCATCAAAATTTAAGAAGGACTGAATAGAGAGATTACGTTAGTATTTTACTTTGGTGTGCTAAAATAAATCTCTGATTGTAAAACCAATCTGATTAAGGACTCTGAGTGCCTGGCATTTCCTTGGAGACCAAGCTCAAATTTACTTCCTTTATGAAGCATTCACTGATGTCTTCTGTCACGTGGCAATTAGTTATTTAATAGCCTTCACATTTAAATATTTAAAGCATACTACAGGTGAAATCTTATTTTAATGAATACTATTTTAATGTGCTTGGTTTAGGACTATTTTAGGCTTTGCTACTACCATTATTTTATTGATTTGAGTGTGGCAGATTATATGGTAGGAAATACTGTATGTAGAACCATGGCTCTCTAATGTAATTATTGTCATTCCTGTATGTTCTGAGGGAGACAAAACATTTTTTGAACTCTATGAGAAAGGTTTTCTTGTTTTCATACTCCCCACCTGTAGAATGTTTTTTAACTTTCGGTAAGTTCATTATGGGACAAAGAGGTGGAGATCAGAGACATTTATGTGGCTGAATCAGAGGGTCTTGTTTGACAGGAAGAACTTCGGTATTTAGGGAGTTAGACGTTCAGATAGATTTGGGAAGTTTGCCTAGGAAATTAGAGTTAGCATTTTGGATATGGCTAGCACCTCCCAAAACAACGTAACAATGACCAACAGGATATTTTCAAAATCAAGCTGAATTTTAATAAGAATTTGTAATTCTGAATTCACATACATTTAAAAACCACAGAAAGCTCAACTATATTTAATGTAGTGAGCCAGTATTTCCTAACAGACAAAACATTCTTTTGTGTACACTTTCTCGTTTCCAAACAGCGTAACGTGGTCTATTGATTTTTATATTAGGGAATCAGTCAGCAAATAATACTTTGTGTCTTTTGTTAATAGGATTGATACAAAAAGTGATTTTCGGGTTCTATGAAGACACCTCACTCTGTGTCTTTAACATTTGTTAACGTGTTATGTTTTGAATAATCAGTACATTCGTATATTTCAAAAAGTATGAGGGAAGGATACAGATAAGCTTCCCAGCACAGTCCTCCTGAGTAGTTCAGCCCCACCTCACCCTTTGCCAGATAACCACGTGAGTAGGTTATCTTGCATCTTTCTGGAGTATGTTTATACAAAAGAGCAAGATACCGTATTTTAGTATTAAATTATTAAATGTTTGTTTAGTTTTGAGATAGAGAGGACATGTATGTGTGCAAGCAGAGGAGGTACAGAAAGAGAGGGAGGGAGAGAGAGAATCCCAGGCAGGCTCTATGCTGTCAGCACAGAGCCCGACACGATCCACAAACCACAGGATCGTGACCAAAACCCAGAGTCAGATGCTTAACTGACTGAACCACCCAGGTGCCAAGATTCCATATTTAAATTTTTACTCCACTTTCCCACAAATGGTGGCATACTGTAACATGCACACTTTTCTGTTCTTTGTTGTCCTCCTCTCCCACCCACTTAAGGGTGGTTTCTGTCGAACTTGCCAAAGGAGCACGTTAAAGTAACCCTTCATTCTTTTCCATAGCTTCCTTTCACTTTATGGACACACCGAGATATATTTAACCAGTTCCCTTTTGATGGTCATTTAGATTAGTTTAAATTATTTGCACTTCAAACGAGACTGCCAAGATGAACTTTGTATATGTATCATTTTGTTAATGTGCGAGTCTATCTGTAGGATAAATTCCCGGAAGTGGGACTAGTGTGTCAATGGGTGTATGCAGTTACAGTTTTGGTAAATATTGCCAGATTGTTTCTTTGAGGGGTCGTACCAATGTATACTCACACTATCAGTGTGTGAGAGTACCGGTTTCCCTACACTTGTGCCAGTAGCATGGTTTTTACTAAGCTTCTGGATTTTTGCCAGTCTGATAATGTAATTTTAATTTGCATTTATCTTGTTTTGAGTTCTGTTGAATGTTTTATATACTTAAAAGCATTTGCATTTCTTTTTTTTTTATTGTGAATTCACACCTTTTTATCTTGAATTTTTCTATTCAATTGTTGGTCTTTTAAAAGTTGATTTAATAAAAACCTATGTATATTAGGAAGACTGGATCTTTGCCTGTGATATGAGTTACCAACCACCCTCCCTCACCTTGTCATTCATCTTTTGACATTAATTATGGTTTATTTGTTTGTTTGATCTTGCAGAGGGGCTTTTTAAATTTTAAAAGGTATGTATGTAGTCAAAATTATCACTCTTTGTAAGATCTCTGGATTTTTTTTTTTTTTTTTTAAGTGTGAGTTTGAGCGTTCCACACTCCAGAGTTTACAAAGGAACTCTCCCATGTTATTTTGGGAGTATTTTCATGGATTCAGTTTTACGTTTCACTTACCCTAATCCAGCTTAACTGTTGTTTTTTTTTTTTTTTTTTTTTTTTTTGGCCAGATCTTTAAGTGCCTTCTCTTGTGTAAGCTATTATGTTAGGGCTCTATAGAGAAACAGAATGTGTGTGTGTGTGTACACATATTCACATATCCTATTTGGTTAGGATAAAGAGATTTGTTGTAAGGAATTGGCTTATACAATTATGGAAGCTGGCAAGTCCAGAGCCTGCATTGTGAGCCAGCAGGTGGAGATTCAGGAGAGCTGATGGTGGTGATGAAATCTGAAGGCAGTCTGCTGGACTGCAATTCCAAGTAATTCCTGGAATTACTTGGAGAGGCTGGTCTTTTTGCTCTATTCATGCTTCAACTACCCACCTTACCCAAAGTCACTGATTTAAATGTTAATTCATCCAAAAGCACTTTCCAAGTTGACCCATAGAATTAACCATTACAGTTACCTTTCCCCAATTGATTGGAGATGCCCCTTTTATTATTTGCTTGGATTCCCGTAGGTATAATGTTTGGGGTTATTCTGGGGTTTTTGTTCTTTTTCATGGGTCCCTTTTTAAAAAAGTTTGTTTATTTATTTTTGGAGAAAGAGAGTGAGAGAGTGCACACATGGGGACCGGCAGAGAGAAAGGGAGAGAGAGAGAATCCCAGGCTGGCTCTGTGCCACCAGCGCAGAGCCCGATGTGAGGCTTGAACTAACGAACCGTGAGATCAATCATGACCTGAGCTGAAATTAAGAGTTGGAGACTTAATAGACTGAGCCACCCAGGTGCCCCTCTTTGGTCCTTCTATTAATGTACTCCAGTTCTTCATTGTTTTTAGGTGTTTTTAATTTCCTTTAGAACATTCTGTTCAAAAAGAACAGTCGTACTTTTTTGTTAGAATTAGTTGTCTGTATTTTATATTTTTGTTGCCACTGTAAATTGTGTCCTTTTCAAAATTCATTTTCTCACTGTTATCAGTGTATATAAATCTAGTGCAATTTATATGTTAAATTTTTTTTTTGTTTAGCAGCTCTTTAAATTCTTGTTAATTCTAACAACATGTAGGTTCTTTCAGGTTTTCTTAATTTTTAAAACAAAGCTGCTTTTTTTTTTTAAAAGAAATCACCCCATTCTCCCTCATCTTATCTTTTTGCGGACTACCTTCCCCAAAGCATTGTTGGAGAGGGTTATCCATTCTTGTATTCTCTGAGACTTAAAAGAAGGCTTTCAGCATTTAAGTATAATGTTTGTTTACTTGTTTATTTAATTTAGTGACTGCCCACCACTAGGTAGTGAAGTACCTTTCTTTTTCTAGTTTGCGAAGGGATTTTATCATGAATGAATGCCAAAATTTATCTTATGTGTTATTTTAATAACTATTGAGATGAACACTTTGTTTTTCTCCTGTAATCCATCGTTGGGGGTATATTATGTGTGTCTTTTTGTTTTAAAGTATTAAACCAAACATGCTTTCTGGAATCATCCCAGCTACATGATGTATTAATCTTTTTATACATCACTGAGCTCAGTTTGTGGATCTCTCTTTAGGTTTCTTGACAGTGTTCGTGAATGAGATTGACTTGTAATTATCCTAGTAAGGTTTTGGTGTCTGTATTAGGGAGTTTTATAAAATGAATTGGAGACTAGTCCCTTTGTAAATCTCCTGGAAGAGTTTATGTTAAAGTTTGGAATTATCTGTTTTTTGAATGGTAGAAGTTATCTGTAAAACCATAAAGGAAGGTATACCTCTTGATTATTAGCTTTTGTCCCTTTCCTGACTTTTGACTTTTGATCTTATTTCCTTTGTGAATATAGGTGTATTCACGTAATCAATTTCTTCTTGAGTCAGCTTTCTGCCTTTATATATACATAGATTATATTTATATATGTGTATGTATGTATATGTGTATATATGTATACACAACACTTTGTATATTCCTACATATTAGAAATTTATTTCATCCAGTTTTTCAAATTTATTAAGAAGGTGTTCATATAATAGTCATCATTAATTTCTATGACATTCAGAGTTAAAGGCATTTAATCCATAACATTTTCCTTTTTTAATATTCTTTTCTTTCAAGTTTACTTATCTTGTGTGTGTGAAGAGAGAGCATGTGCATGCATAGGAGAGGCAGAGAGAGAGAGGATATGAATATCCCAAGCAGGCTTCCTGTTGTCAGTGCAAAGCCCGACATGGGGTTCAATCCCACAAATAGGAGATCACGACCGGAGCCGAAATCAAGAGTCCAACGCTTAATGGACTGAGTCACCCAGGCGCCCCTGTCCTGCTTTACATTTTACTGATGTTTATTTTGCTGTTCTTTTTTCAAGCAAGTGAATGCTTAGCTTATTCAAAACATGTTTGTCTGATGAAGCAAAATAGAAGACCAAAAAATTTCTTCTTAAGTATTGCTTTGGCTGAATGTCTCCAATTTTGATGTGCATTATTTTTGTTTTCTTTTGGCTCTAAGAATTTTCTTATTTCCCTTCATTTTTTGTTTTTTGGAAGACAGTTTTATCGAGTCCCTGGGTTTATATTCTGTTCCCTAGGAAAGAACGATGTATGTTTTTGCCAGTTGCCTGTGGACGCCAGTCATCTGGAACCACATTTTGAGTCTTATTGTACAAAAATTCTTACTGGGCTGATAAACAGAATGATACAGTGGGTGTCTCGCACTTACTAGCCTAGTCATGTTCAGATATCCCCAGTTGTTGTCAGAATGCCTTTATGGTATTTTGGGTTTTTTTTTCCCCAAGCAGAATTCAGAAAGACATGTAATCCATTGATTTCGTCCTTAAGTCTTTTTATCTGGAACGGTTTCTTCTTCCCCATCCCCATTAGAGCCTTTGGCACCTTGGAAAACTGAGTCAACTGCCTTGTGAAATGGCTTGGCTTGGAGTTTTCTTTTGCTGCGGCTTAATGTGTTCATCTAGCCCCTCTAATCCTGTAAGGTCAACAATTTTTTGTGCGTGTGGTTGTGGTAAATCGTGTCCCCAAAATGTAGGGCATTGTTTCTGTTCAAATGAGGGGTGTACGACCCTCTCTGTGAGTAAGGAAGCCTCCAAGTGGTTCTAGCCCTGCTTGTCCAATGACCGAGACCAGCCTTCGCCTTTACACCCGGGTCAGATTCCTTACTGACAAAATTTGTGAGCATAGAACATGCCGGTGGCTTTTTAGGTCACCCAAGTTTCAGGCAGTTTGTTACACATCATTACTGACTAACGTGGTTTGAGTACCTCATAGGTGATGCGGTGAGTGTATTACATCAGGATAAACATCAATGTTTTGTTGTCCCACAGTAGTGGTGTTAAGATTGATCACTGGGTTCAGGTGGTGATGGCCTCTGGGACCACTTTACATAGAATTATCTTCTTGAGGTTTTTGCAGACCACACCATTAAGTGTTAATTTTGACCAGAAACCCTGATGAAGGTTAGCCTGTGGTTGCTAATTCTCAGTGGAGCCATTTTTAAATTCCTCCTACCTCTGAGTATCAAGTTCAAGACAGGTATTTTTCTGTTCTCTTTAGTGGGTTTTCATATTCTCCAATAATGGGCATAGCCCCTCTTAGTCCCTGATTTATTTGAGATGTATGGTCTCATATTTTACGCCCTTTTGGCAGGCCGTAGACTTTTCCTTTTCTCTGTTCCCTGTATAGTCCAGAAATGGAAAGTTAAAAAATCTATAGCAAGCCAGCTTCTACTGTACCGCTCTTACTTTCTGTGTTCTTGGTTTACTTTCTGTTTGTTTTTGGTTTTAATCGCATTCATGCCAAGTCTGTGATCCGTTTAAAAGGCATTTTTTTAGTATTTTAGATATTTAAATCAATAGACGTTTAGAATATCTAATCTGCCATATGGCTGGAACTGGTCCTCTTCCATTTTTCTGGTTCTTTTTTGGATATCCTTAACACAGTTTAAAATGATAATAAGCATGTAATATAGTAGTTTATAACATACAGAGAGTACATTCCCATTTTGTAATAAAATTTTTCTAATGTCTCCTTTGTTCTTTGGAAATTTCATAGTTAATACGTTAGCTACATAAAATTTGTAGATAATACGTTACCTACACAAAATTTGAAGCAAGGCAGAATGATGTACTAACTATGTGAATAAACTATCATATAAATTAAATGCTTAAGCATGATTACACATAGGCACTTACATGTGTCTGTGGGGTCACTGAACTTGGCAGCTACGAGAAGAATGTTGCATTAGCAGCTCTGATGTCTTTTTTTTTTATATATATAATTTTTTTTTTTTTTTTTTTTGAGAGAGAGCAAGCATGTCAGTGAGCACAAGTGGAGGAGGGGCAGAGGGAGAGAGAGGGAACTTAAGCAGGCTCCACTCTCAGTGTGGAGCCCGACAAAGGGCTTGATCTCACGACCCTGAGATCATGACCTACGCTGAAATCAAGAGTCCGATTCTAACCACCAGGCGTCCCGGCAACTCCAATATTTTCAGCAGGGTTGTCAGTGGTGATTCATCTTTTAAGATGGCGAGCAACTCTTGGTCAAGATCTGAACAAAACAAAATATAATCTTCCCTTAATATATAGAGTAGTTTTAGTCTTGGAAATTTCAATGTGTAATAAAATTATTATTTTTTAATGATTATTTATTTTAGAGAGAGAGCGTGTGTGTGTGCACGCTAAGTTGGCGGGGGGGGGGGGCAGAGAGAGGGGCACAGAGAATCCCAGGTAGGCTTCGCATTGTCCACACCGAGCCCAACGCAGGGCTCGAACCCACGAACTGTGAGATCATGACCTGAGCTGAAATTGAAGAGTCAGATGTTTAACCACCAGAGCCACGCAAGTGCCCTCTAATAAAATTATTTTAAGAATAGTTTGTTTTTATATGCAAAATGGAGTTCAGTTTTAAGCTCCAACAAATAATTAGCTTTTTGTGTGATTTTGTTTAAATCTAGATGAAAGGCGGACTTTTGAAAGTAGTGTGGAACATCTTGTCATGTTGTAGGATAACCTCACATTCCTGCCCTCCACCCACTACATTTCACTGGAGTTTCTTCAACTTGTGACAACTGTCTTGAGATCTTGTCAACACATATAACTCCTATGCTTCCTTATTTTTTCTGAAATAAAATTCATATGTAATATGAGGTGCCTCTTAATAAAATCTCAGACATCAGTCTGATGTCCCAAATGTAATGGGAAGGGTGGAGAGTAGTTCATAGTAAACTGCTGTGTTTCCTAAGTAAACACACAGACATGTCTATGTGAGCAGACTTGTGTAACAGTCAGAGGCCAGCACCTGTGTGTGTAGTAACCATCCGTGAACTCTGCTGAGCTAATGAGGCCTTACAGGTACATCGCATGGACAACTCGAAATCATGAGCAGGGTTCAAATCCATGAGATTTATTACCACACAACAGCAATTATATAAAATGAAAGTATAGGACATTTTAGTAACATGTTCACAGATGTTCGATAAAAAGGGAAGTTACCGCCAAGTGAGGCAGTGTATCCTAAACTTGAAAATGAAGTACACATACACAGTGCAAATCAGTAAGAATGCTATCTATGCCGTTGAAGCTTTTCTTTTGACCCTGTGTGTATCTTTTAAATGATCTACAGTAAACCTGTAATGTGTGTAATATTTTAAAATACTGCGTAAAAGATGCTACATTAATGACAAAATAAAAGGAACTACCGGTTTCAGCCGTGGAGCAGATTAGATATTCTGAGTGTCTCTAGGGTGGCTCAGAGCTTGGTGAGACACAGTCAGTTGCTCTTTCGTTTTCACTGGTTCCCACAGCTCTCGTGCCACCCTCCTTGCCCAGCAAAAATTCCAAGTCTGTCACCGTCCTTACTCTTTTGTGTCTACTCTTAATTACATTATGCCGTCCCCTCCCTTCCCGGTCTTACAAACCTGCTTAAGCAACCCTGGTGAAACCCATCTCCTTGCCTCCTCCAGGGGCATGGGGTAGGGAAGGACACAGGGAAGACTCTTACTGCTTTAAGTTCATGACTGCTGATGTCAGCTAACACGTGTCCTGTATCTCCACTTGCCCCAGGGCTGTTGCACGTTCCCCTCGGTCTTCAGCTCTCCACGTTTTGAGCTGGTGATGTTGTTTCCTTCTTCGTTGAAGAAATACAAGCAATCAGGAGAACTTAATGTACCAACCAACCTGTGTCTGCACATACCCTGTGCCTTCTGGTGTATTCTGGTTGAAATCTCACGTTCTGTGTGCATATAGCTTTCCCGTGTCCCTTCTCTAACACCACCATCACTTTCCCTTTCGGTCACTACCATCAGAATTCAACCATGCCATGCACGCGTTCAGCCTTGCGTGGTTGAACACCTATAATAGGAGTGACCGAAAAAACCCACCTTTCTTGACCGAACCAATAACAGTTCTCTCTTCAGTCACCGTTGCCATTTACTGCTTATCCTTTGAATTGACTCCGGACAGGCTTTTATTTTGCCCACTCTGCTGACACAGCTCTTTTCAAAGCTGCCCATGTTTTTACCTGTTGTGCAGTCCAGCCGGCAATTGTCTTGCTTCCCGATGTCGCCTGTCAGGAGCATTTGATGCAGGTGATGGCATTTTCCTTCTTGGAGCACCTTTCTTGCTTGTTTCCTGGAATGCCACTCTCTCCTGCCTTTCCTTTTACCTTGCTGGCCACTCTGTGCTCTCCTTTGCTGGCTTTTCTTTGTCTCCCTGACCTTCAAATGTTGGCCTGTGGTCAGGGCTCAGTGTTGGAGCCTCTTCTCTTTTGTCTTTACACACCTTACCTGTGTGATCTCATTTAGCCTTCTGGCTTTGGAGTGTCGTCTAGACAGAGGCTATGATTTTTAAATCTATTTCTGCAACTTGGACCTCTCTCCTCCATTCTGTAACTGTGTGCCCAGCTCCTACTTGGCATCTCCAAATGAATGTCTTCTGAAACTCTGAAACAGGCTTCTGAAACTCTGTATATCCAAAGTAATACTCAGGACTCTCACTTCTTCCTCCACAAACCTGCTCTTCTGTATTTTCCCTCTATCTCAGATTTTCTGTAACACTTTGGACAGAAACTTTGAACTCCTTAATCTCTTTCTTTCTTTCTTTTTAAGATTTTTTTTAATGTTTATTTATTTTGAGAGAGAGAGACAGAGCATGAGTGGAGGAGGGGGCAGAGAGAGAGGGAGACACAGACTACAAAGCAGGCTCTAGGCTCTGAGTTGTCAGCACAGAGCCCCATGTGGGGCTTGAACTCACAAGATGTAAGATCATGACCTGAGCCAAAGTCAGATGCATAACCAGCCGAGCCCCCTGGGTGCCTCATAATCTCTTTCTTTCCAACCCATTCTACCTTCAAAATATAGTCAGTATCTAAGTAGTTCTCGCTGGTTTTATTGCTACCATATTGGGCCGAGGCACCATGATGTCTTACTTGAAGCGTTCCAGTACCTCCTAACTGGTCCCCACCTTCTAGTGCCCTTATTCACTATAGAATACAGCAGCCAGATAGATGCTTTATGGTGCCTGGTGCCACCGGTTGTGCACCCTCCCCGTCCCCTCCTGGCCATCTTGCTGCGCTCATCTCAAGGCATTTTTACTTATTGTTCACTCTGTCTGGAAGGCTCTTCTTCCAGATGGCCACAGGGCTTTTCCTTGGAAGTCTTCCAAGGAAGACTTACTTCTTCCAGGTCTTTACTCAGATGATAGCTCATCAGGCAAGCCTCCTTCCCTGACCACTGTGTGTACAACAAAGCAACCCTCTTTCTCCTTTTCACTTGACCGTGCTTTCCTTTTCTCCATGGCCCCGATCACTATGTGGCATATTACATACTTCCCCTGTTTTCTTCTGTGGTTCCCCCATTAGAATATAAGCTTTATGAGGGAAAGGACTTTGTTTTGTCGTCACTGTGTCCCCAGTACTGAGCACAAAGTAGAAACACAGGATTTACATGTTGACCTAATCATTCAGTTTATTTGCTTATTTTTTGAGAGAGAGAGAAAGAGATGGAGAGAGAGCGAGAGAGAGTGAGCATGAGCTGGGGAGGGGCAGAGAGAGAGAGAGAGAGAGAGAGAGAGAGAGAGAGGGAGGGAGGGAGAGGGAGACACAGAATCTGAAGCAGGCTCCAGGCTCTGAGCTGTCAGCACAGAGCCCGATGCGGGGCTCCAACCCACGAGCTGTGAGATCACAACCTGAGCGAGCCAAAGTCAGATGTCCAACCGATTGAGCCACTCAGGCATCCTTTGACTTAATTGTTCAAAAATATATACTTTTTTAAATTTACTAGTACATAGTAAGTGGACTTTACAGTGTTGAAGAAGATAAACATTTACTGCCAAGTATTTAGACTTGGAAAATTCTTTTGATATTGCAGACAGTGCTTTATTGGACATTTTTATAGGTGATTCCATTATGCCCTGTGTGTGCACGTATGTGTGTGCCCACATGCATATATTTTTACCTCCTGTAAACTTCCCCAGTGGTATTTCTGGGTAAAAGAACATTTTAAAGACATGGTATTTTACCAAATTCCTCTCCAGAAGTTTTTAAGAAGTGATATCCCCAGCCAGCTCACTTATATACATTTTAATATTTATTTTTCTAATAATACTTACATTATTTTTAGTAAGGATTCTACATAGTTGTTTTTTGAGCCCCAGCAGTGTTAAAGAGACTTCACAGAATTTTGAACTAGATACAGAACCTGCCTGATGTGTTATTGTGGTCATAGACTGAATAGATAATAGAAATTTGATTTCATCAACAAGAAGTGCACAGCTGGACATGTATAATTTTTTGATTTACCTTCAACTCAGAGGCTCCTAAATTATCCCAGATTCTTATTGTTTGCTTCCATTACCATTTGTTTCTTTTTCTCTGCTCATTTTAGGGGGGCAGAACTAGAACTACAATGTAAGAATAGGCCTGCTTGATTCTTCCTGTCATAGACTGACGGAATAACTAGTGAACAGTGGAGTGGACTCTTCATTTGGCAAACTTTGTATTTACTCAACCCTCTGACATTCCCTTCTCTTTTAAAAAATTTTTTTTAATATTTATTATTTTGGAGAGAGAGAGAGACAGAATGTGAGTGGGGGAGGGGCAGAGAGAGAGGGAGACACAGAATCCGAAGCAGGCTCCGGGCTCTGAGCCGTCCGCACAGAGCCTAACGAGGGGCTCGAACCCATGAACTGTGAGATCACGACCTGAGCCAAAGTCGGATGCTCAATCAACTGAGCCGCCCAGGGCGTCCCTCTGACATTTCCTTCTTAAAGGGTATTCATTTTTAAGGCTTTTTTTTTTTTTTTTTTTTTTTTTTTTTTTTAAAGAATAGCTATTTGACGAAGTTGCTTCCATTTTAAAGTGTTTTTGCATCCTTGCTTACTTCCTCAAACTGCTTTAGCTAAGATTTGATATTGTTGTATAGGAGGGAGAACCTCCTTTAATGCCAAAAGTTCTTACTTTTTGTTTTGTTTTGTTTTAAAGTTTCCACTTGCCTTCCATTTTATCAATTTCGGGTCATGAAGTATTATGTCCCGGTTTATTTCCTGGTTCGCTGTCCCCTCCTGGCAAAGTCTCATCACCTTTCTCTCTCCTCCTTGTACCTGTAGACTCATAATCTTTTCCTTTTTATCTCGAATCCCTCTTCCTCTCAGCTCCAGTGTCGAGAGATGCTAGAGAAGAAAGCGGTCCTGCTTTCTCTTGTGGCACCGGCTTCTCGGGGACCTTTCACCCAGTGGCTCCTACTGGATGCACCTGTTAGGTGTCAGAGGCAGTGTTCCAAGAATCCGGTAACCTGCAGGGAGCCGCGTGGTGCAGAAACCAGCCTGACTGTCCACCCCCTTTCCTTTGACAGTGGTCTTCTGTTGATTCAGCTCCATCCCTAGGACTGTGACGTTTGGCAGCCAGAACCTTTTCTCTGTTCTCGTGGCTCTGAACTACAATGTTGTTTTCATAGCCAGAACAATCTTTTCTTTCCTTAGAGAAGATTTGTAGGAAGTAACTCCATTCAGATAAGTTCCAGTTTATTTAAAGAGAATATATCAGGATGAATCTTTTTGAAAACCCAAGTATAAAGCAGTGAGAGAATTTCGCACTTTGCCTTTTTAGGTATAGTTTTTCTTCTAGCTGATAGAGCTGTCTGACTCTTGAAAAATGCTGAGTATTAGGAATGCATACAAGGTACAACTTTATCTTTTTAATTTTTTTCCCTTTTCTACCTCTGGTTTATTGGGAAAATTGAAGAAGAAAAAAGGAGAACATAAACCATTTACCGAAGGCCTTTGTGACTGAGAATGTTTTATATGTTGGGAATTCAGCGATTAATCACGTATCTCATCTGAGGGAGCTGCTGGTTGAAGGAAGGGTCGGCATGGCCAGAAAATGACAGTACGGTGGGAGACGTGCGTTTTCAAGCTGTGACTGGATGTTGGTAAAGGTGTGTCAGAGGAAGTTTTGAAGGATGAGTAAGAGTTTTCTGGTGAGAGAAGAAATGATCTTGGGGCAGGACCAACTCTTTGTTAGTGAGAAGAGAGGTCCAACCATGAATGGAACTGAATTAGCCTGGAAGTCTGGTTAAAATAGTCAGGGTCGTTTAGAAGGAACGTGTTAATTGTGCCTGGAACTGGTGACTTAGGCCGCTTTTCCTCACTGATTAAAAATGAAATAAAAGGTGGGGGGTGGGGGGCGCCTGGGTGGCTCAGTCGGTTAAGCGACCGACTTTGGCTCAGGTCATGATCTCGCAGTTTGTGAGTTTGTGCCCCGCGTCCGGCTCTGTGCTGACAGCTCAGAGCCTGGAGGCTGCTTCCGATTCTGTGTCTCCCCCTCTCTCTACCCCTCCCCTGCTCATGCTCTGTGTCTCTCTGTCTCTCAATAATAAATAAACGTTAAAAAAATTTTTTTAATGAAATAAAAGGTTATTCAATAATTTCTTTAAACAGAAAATAGTACAAACTGAGCAGTTAACTTTTAGCACTGGATTACCAAACATCGAACCACGTGGAACTCTTAAGTCTACTTTGGTACTAGCATTTCGATTGTATTTTCTAAAATACCGCTTTATTTAGACATCTTCACGGTCAGCAGTTTTCAAAAGGAGTTACGGTAAACTTGAAAGTATTTGGCAAATGGGCATCATTTTGAAAAGAAGATAGCATTTAAGCATGAGTGTAAAATACTTTAGAATTAATAACTTGCCACTCAAGTCACTTTTTAAAAGGAGTTCTGAGGTTTCATTACGAATAGTGGCAGTGATCCATTGTGGCACAAATATCTCTTTATTATTATTGTTATTTATTTAACCTATGTTTCTTCCTACTTCTGTGACACAATGTTAATTTATAAGCTGCTCCTTTTTCAGCTTTTGGGGGGAAATTACTCGTACGAGCCCTGTGTCAAGTCGCTCTAGTGCTCACCTCATTTGTGGGATTTTGTTACAAAAAAGCAAAGAGAAGGACATCTATAGTTTGTCGCCATTAATTGCCTGGCATTTAGATAGATATTAACACAGGAGTCTATTAATTAACTTGATAATAAAAACTATTGGAATGTAGGTTGATACAAACTATTCTGTTTTAAAGGAGAATACTAGTGCAGCCTTGGGTTATGTTTGAATTTTGAATCTCCTTTGGTCTTGCTTACCCTCTCTGCAATTGTCTTAGGCTTTGAACCATTGCTAGGGGGGGATTTCCTTTTAAGTTTAAAGAGCTTGTGAGCACCTAAGGAGAAAACTTTTAAGTTGCTTTGAGGTCTGAGCAAGGCCCAGTCCTAGACTGATTTCTTTTTTTTTTTAAATTTTTTAAATTTTTTTAATTTTTCATGTTTATTTATTTCTGAGACAGAGACAGAGCATGAGTGGGGGAGGGGCAGAGAGAGAGGGAAACAGAATCAGAAGCAGGCTCCAGGCTCCGGGCTGTCAGCACAGAGCTTGATGCGGGGCTTCAACTCGTGAACCGTGAGATCATGACCTGAGCCGAAGTCGGATGCTTAACCAACAGCCACCCAGGTGCCCCTAAAAATATTTTTAAAATATTTTTTTCTTTCAATTACCAGAATCAAAGGAAAATAAAACTGGGACATTAGGGATTATATAGTAGTAACAGTATTTTTTAAAAAGATGTTTATTTATTTTGAGAGAGAAAGAGAGCGGCAGAGAGAGAATCCCTTGCTGTCGGCGTGGAGCCCAAAGCGAGGCTCCATCTCATGAACCGCAAGATCGTGACCTGAGCTTGAGCCACCCAGGCGCCCCAATAATAACAATATTTTTAATACTCACCTTACCTTAGAAGGGTGATGGAAGGTTCCTCCTGAGAAGAACAACCCAGGAAGCAGTTGGCTTGGAGTGTGGGGGTAGCCTGGTCCTGGTTTCAGGCTTGTTCATATGCTGTCGGGCATCTGCTTACCAGACCATGGGGCATGTTTAGAAATGTGCGGAAGATCGAATCAGATGGCCGTGACCGTCTGCAGTACTGAGAGAAGAGGAAAATACTACGTCGCTTAAGAGACATTGTATTAAAAGCTGAAGAAAAACTTCAAACACATTAAGAGCAGGATTTAGTCTAAATATCAGGTAATTCCATGCCGTTTCCTGTGTTTCTAACTCATGAGCTTTCCAAGTTCCTTTCCTCCCCTTCCTTTCTTTTCCTTCTGTCCTCATCTCCCTCAGTTCCTCTAATAGACACGGAGTTACGGGATTGAACGAGATGTCCTGGCCCTTGGCTGCACTGGGGACGTGGTCTCTGGTTCTCTGCCCCCGTCACGCGTTCTCAGCTGGTGGAGGAGGAAGCCTGTCCCTTCATAGACTGGGACACTGTGTAGACCTGTCACGTGCACCTGCGTGAGGCCCTTCCCCTTCCTGTCCGATACCCCTCCTCTGTCGGGAGTCAGGGATGAGGTTGAGGATAGAAAAGGATGTGCAACTAAAGTGTTGTCAAGGCTCATTCTCTTTTTTACACAGTCATCTTTCCTTGAATTTAATTCTGACATGAGGGAGACTGGGGAATTTCTCTTTCTTGGGTCTTTTCTTTTTTCTTCTCTTCTTTCTTTTTCTTTTCTTTTCTTCTTTTTTTTTTCTTCTTCTTTTTTTTTTTTTTTTTTTGCTACTCTCAGCTGCCTTTTTGTCTATCAGTGCTCATTTCAATTTGTTAAAGTACAGAGAATAAACTACAACGTAACTTATATATGGCATTAAAGCTCTTCCTTCATTAATTTCTTTGATTTAACAAATCTTAGAGTAATAGGCTCTCTGTATGTTGTGTTCCATAAGATGAGTATCTGCAGATGTTTGAAATGATAGGGTGACTTTTACAATTTACTAGGGTGGGCATCAACTGCCTTTGTACAGCCACGGTTTTCTACAGTGAAAAACAGGGGATTATCTGCATCAGAATCACCTGGTGGGGCACCTGGGTGGCTCATTCGGTTGTGTCTGACTTTGGCTCAGGTCAGGATCTCACAGTTTGTGGGTTCAAGCCCCACACTGGGCTGTTGCTGTCAGCGCAGAGCCCACTTTCGATCCTCTGTCCCCCCCACTCTCTCTCTGCCCCTCCCCTGCTCTCACGCTCTTGCTCGCTCGCTCTCAAAAATAAGTAAACATTAAAAAAAGTCACCTGGTGTATTTGCTCAGTTCTCTCTTTAAAACTGTTCTCGGGGTGCCTGGGTGGGTCAGTTGATTAAGCGTCCAACTTCAGCTCGGGTCACGATCTCAGTTCGTGGGTTCCAGCCCCACGTCGGGCTCTGTGCTGACAGCTCGGAGCCTGGAGCCTGCTTCAGATTCTGTGTCTCCCTCTCTCTCTGCCCCTCCCCTACTTGCGCTCTGTCTCTTTTGCTCACTAATGAATAAATATTTAAAAAAAACCTGTTGTCTTTGGGGAACCTAGGAATCTGCATTTAACTTTATAGCCTATTCTGATGCATCCTAATGTTTGAGCACCATTGGAGAGCAGAAATACCAGCCACTGCTTTCCAATCTTTTATTTTTGCATGGCCCACGGATATTATTTCATTTTTTATTAACAACCCTGAGAGATCATATAGCAAGCAAGTTTTCCCTGAATGTGGTAGGGCTTGGGTTTGATCTCAATTCGACTTTAATCTAAGGGCTCACTATCTCCTTTACTACTGTTGATATATAATAGAGCTACATTTTGCTCCCCAGGTAGGCTGATATTCATGCCTTAAGGCCATAGGTGTGGGGCTTTCCATTTGTTAACCCAGTGTTTTTCAAGTGCATTGTGCATTGGAATGCCCTGGAAGGCTTGTTAAAACACTGGTTGTTGAACCCTACTCCCAGAGTTTCTGCTTCTTCAGTCTGGAGTGTGGCCTGATAATTTTCATTTCTGACAAGTTCCCACATGATGCTTCTGTTGCTACTGACCCAGGGACCGTCCTCGGAGAACCACTGTGTAAACTCAGTAGTTCAGAGTTGTTCGGGAATAGTCCCCGGGCCCAGCACATTCAGAGGGTCCTCCCTCTCTTTACTGGGACCCAAGGATTCTCCAGCTGTGTGGTTAATATCCTGCACAGCAGGGGACTCCAAGACCCTGGCGCCCACCATTTTACCACTTGGCAAGTATTTGGAATATCATCTTTGCTTTAGAGCCGTCGTTCTCAACCTTCGCTTCCTCTATAGAAAGGCAGTGGGAGGATTATCCTCAGAATGTCCTTGGGAATTCGAGGTGTTTGTTTTATTTTATTTTTTTAAGATTTTATTTAAGTAATCTCCACGCCCAACATGGGGCTTGAACTTAAAACTCTTGAGATCAAGAGTCGTGTGCTCTTCCCGCTGAGCCAGCTGGGTGCCCCAAGGTTTGCTTTAATGTGAATGGCTTAAGAAATAAATTTTGCTTTAATAAATTTTACTATAATTTCAACGTAATTGATGGTAATCCTAAATTTCTGCTGTTTTCTTTTTCCTCTTTTTTTCAAAAGAGAAATTTACTTGACTCTTTAAAGGTAAAACTTTTCCTATAGTCACTAACAATACTTACCTGGAATATATATTTTTAAAATTATCAGGGAACCTCTGAAAAATTCAGATGATTTTGTTATTTCTTAGAGAAGGAGCGCCTGAATTCTGTTTACTTTTCATTGAAGATTAGTAAAGGTGATAGGAAGGGGACTCTACAAATGACAACTGGAATGGGGAAAGAGAATTAAGTTCATAGACCAAACGAATGATCCATTTTACTTCTTTTTAAAGGTTATTAAAGTAATACGTGTTCATGGTAAAAAAAAATTCAACAGAATCCTTTTTGCTTCTTGAGTTTTCAGAGTGTTACCGGTACAATGCAAAACAACAGCCACAAAGTCCTCTAGAGCTGGCTCTTGTTTTCTTTTGTTATGTTTTTTCTGTTACTTTTTCTTTTTTTTTAATATGTATTTATTTATTTTTGAGGGAGAGAGATATGGAGGGGCAGAGAGAGAATCCCAAGCGGGCTCTGCGTGGTCAGCACAGAGCCTGACATAGGGTTCCATCTCAGGAACCATGAGATCATGACCTGAGCTGAAGTCAAGAGTCGGATGCTTAGTTGACTGAGCCACCCAGGCACCCCACTTTTTGTTTGTTTTCTAGCCTTCTTTCTTTTTTGCCCTTTGGTAGTTTTAGCTTTTAGTCCAAAGGCATTTCAGGGAGAACTTTTTAAAAGTGATTCCCTGTACAGCTTTAGGGATGAGCTGGCAAGACAGGCACGAGGCAGGATCTTTCTGGCACCTTCCTTCGCTCTTTGGCGAAAACAAACTCTACCTGTTTATACAGCATATGGGTTTCATAAATTCTGTTTCAGCAGGTTGTGATCATGCCGTTTGCGTCCCTCATGCTACTCCTTTAATTAAAGCCTGTGTCTAACAATGCAAGGTGTCCTGATCAGAGAACTTTTTAGACTGGAGGCAACCTAAGGTTTATTGCATATACAATTTGGACACAAACTGTATTTGGGAATTTTTAGTAATTATACTTTTATTTCAGTTACTTAGATAAAGATTGTAGCTACTCTGGTTTTAAATCTTTATGAAATTATGTTCTCATTACTGGCGAGTCCCATTTTTGATATTATTATCCCTCTTAGTTTTTTAGGCTTTTTGGAGGGTCCTTGAGAATCTGGTGAAAGCTAGGGATCCTCTTCCCAGAAAAATACATACACCACACAAAATCCGTCTTAGGGGAGTTTTCAAATCCCTTTCCCTCCAGCTTGAGAACTCGGGCCCTAAATGTGAGTTGCAGCCCTGAATGTCCAGGTCTCTGGCTCGTGTGCCTGGAGCGGTCAGCTCTCTGGTCCAGGGAGGAAGGGGTTTGGGATTTGGCAGTAAGAGTCAGCGGTCAGAGAGGATGTGAGGCCCATGCCAACTCTGCTTCTTTCCAAAGTGGATGGTGACCTTTTTGAGCTGCTCCTGTGGTCACAGTAATAGGACCATTCCTGACAGCAGGATAGGTAAGGACTGGATAGACTCATGTTCTACCTATTTTCCAACCATCAAGGCATGGTAAACCAGCTCTTGTTAATGACACAGCAGAATTTTCCACCAAGGATACTGCTAGGTGATGGCATAATACCCTAAAACCCACTATGTAGCAATTTCTTAATTATCAAGCTTTAATGAAAATACTACATTGTCTTTAGTCAACAGTTCTTACTTTGCAAGCTAATTTGGGCAGTGCATTAAAAATGGAGATTCCTGAACCCCAGCCTCAGGTTGAGAACTAGCAGCTATGGGGTGGCGTCCAGAAAATAGCCCTTGTGGGAGGAGCAGAGTGGGAGCGCGGTTAAATGTGAGGACTCTGGGGAAGGAATATGTTGGTTCCCAACCCACTTCTACCGCTTGCTAACTGATTGACTCTAGGCATGTTCCTCAAGCTCTGTGCCTCAGTTTCTTCCTCTCTAAAATAGTACTTCTTTCATGAGGTTCATGTCAGACGGAAAGACCCTTTTTTTCGATGAATGAAGCACTTAGTATCTGGCAAATAGCAAATCTCGAATAATTGTCAGCTGCTGTTGTCCTCATCACCATCAGTGCGATTGTCACAAGGTAAAGCCCCCGCGGTTCCATGAAAACTTTGCTTCTCCTTCTTCAGTGTGGTTTTAAAGAATATAAATAATGATGGCTAACGTTTATTGAGCCTTAAATGTACCAGGCACAGTGCTAATTGTTTAAAGGTAGCCTCTCCTTTAATTGTTAATACAGCTCTTGGAGGTAAGTCCTCATGTCTTGGTTTTGTGGATACGGAAGGTAATTCTTTAGGTAATAAGTTAAAGAGCTCGAGTTCTCTTTTAATCCATGCGTGTGTGTGTGTGTGTGTGTGTGTGTGTAACAAAAAGCAAAACTGGACGTTTACTGTGTCTCCTTTGGCTTTGTGATTTTTTAAAATATATTAGTCTATTAAAAATCTTAATTATTTTAGTCCTTAGCTGTTGAGTATCTTCCTATTTCTCTTTGGTATTTTAGGAAATGCCATTTTAGCCACATTCCCCTTTGCATTCTGGGTCCCCTGTTAGTTTAGAAAGAAGTTCTGGCAAAAACCGAGAGAAGGCCAGAAGCTCTCCCAAAGTCTTACATGCCAGAGGACATGGCCTCCAGGATTCTGGCTTAAGTAGAGTAGGGGAGGCAGCTGCTCTTAGTGGCCATGTTCCCTCTGTTCTCCAGTCCATTCAGAGCTCCCCTTTCCTGCAAGCCCAGGGGCTGCCCCAGCCTCAGGTACACGGGGGTCTTGTGCCAGGGCAGCGTCCTCCTCAACAGCAGGCTACAACGGTGGTGTTGATGCTGCTGTCAGTGATGATGAGACACATCAGTAAGAAAATATAAAGTCGCTTGTATAGGCCTGTCCTTTTCCTAGAATGGTTTAAAGTTTCGGAAATAATTATGCCTTTGAATTGGTAGAAAACGCGCAGCATTCTGAATCTAGCCAGATCTATACTCAATCAGTGTGTGTGGCATAATCTGCCTATGGAATCAGTAGCAGTCAAAAACCATTTGAGCTTTGGTCATGTGATTTTTAAATCTGCTATCAAAGATTTTTGGAGCAAGGGTTAAAGGTCGATGCAGGGGAAAGTACTGGTATGGACTTAAGAGTATCCTAAACAGATACTAATTGTCACGGGTGTGAAACGTCCTCTCAGCCCTTAGTCCCGGAGCACTGCACTGCTCGTGTACATGAGCCCTGGGTGTCAAGGGCACGTTGTACCCTTAGCCTTCCCAGGTTAGCTCAATCCAATATTGATGTTTCTAGAGTGGGAAACTGAACCGAAAAATTTGTTCAGGGTCACACAGCTAGTGAATAGTCTAGAAGTTGGAATTTGATCTTGGGTTTCTTTGACTTGAAGGTTCATGATCTTTGGAGGGGTTTGTGGCTGGAAAAGTCGTGTTGGAGGCTGGACCAAAATAAGGGTCAGAGTGTCAGTTTGGGGCCAGGGGTGCAGCTAGAGCTGAGATCAGGACAGCTTGATCAAGGGATGAAACTGAGAAAGGCTCACCGAGTCAGCAATCTGGGCAGGTTTGACCTTGGAGAGCTAGGGAAGACGAAACTGGCGAGGTTAATTTGGTTAAGATTACGGAGGGATTAAAAGACAGCTAAGGGTTAGGATTAAGTGGTACAGCAAACAGGTTAAAATGGAGGGGGGTTAAGAAAGAGTAAATGATCTATGTTTGATGGGTTTTCTTGGGAGAAGTTCTTGTAATCTTGAAGGTGGATGCCCCACAGATGGTCTTTAATGCCATTCACTCCATTTTCATTTAAATGGAAAATATAAACATAAACAGGAGTAGACAGGAGCCCTGTGCACCCATTGCTCAGGTTTTAAGAGTTGTACGTCCAGTCTCTTTGTACCTATACTCTCTTCCCTCACCTCCCAACCCCCACCCTCAGTGTTATTTTGAAGTAAGTCCCAGATAGTGTGTTGTTTAATCTGTAAATATTTCAGTATGTATCTCTGAAAGATAAAGGCCTTTAAAAAGGAAACATCAACATAATACAGTTATCACATTTAAAATGCAAATTTTCATACCAATTATCCAGTTTTCTTGTAGCCTCACAAATGGAATAAAGGTTTAATTTACGTTGTAGGATAGTTTGAATAAAGATCTAAGGTCCAGTCTTAGAGTTGGTTGATACAGTCTCATCTCTAGGATTTTCCTCCGTCTCCATCTCTCTTCCCCTCTCTCCTTGTAACTATTGCAACTCATTTGTTGAAGAAAGTAGGTCATATGTCTAGTAGAGGTTCCTACAGTTTGAGATTTGCTGATTGATTTGCTATGGTTTAGCATGTTTTTTGGTCCTTTTTATTTCCTATAAATTGGTGGTTAGATAGGCTTTATCAAACTCATTATCATTTTTTTTTTTTTTTGGCAAGAATATTTCATTACTGGTTTGTTCATTAAGGAAGTATAGAATGTCTTGATTTTTCTTTCTTTTTTGATGGCACCACTGATGCTTACCATAGTCTTTTTCCTCTCTCTCAATTGTTATTATTATTTTTTTTTTACTGCATTCAAGACTGCCAGTGACAAACAACAAAATGTGTATTGTAGCACATTCTACCAGGCAGTGTAGCTGTTACCATGATAAATATTCTTGGGCATGAGCCCAAGTTTTGTTCGGTTTTAGGTATTTGTCCTCCTACATTTATTTTTGTATTTCTGTGTCTAATTCTAAGTGTAAGCTTTTCAGAGCCATTCAGTCAATCATTCATTCACCAGCCCCTTCCTGAGTGCCTGTCTGCACTTGGCACTGGGAACCCAGGAGGAAGTAAGAGGGCAGTTCACGAGATACACAAATAGTTAAAATACAGCATTGTAAATTCTTCAGGAGGAGTACATCTGAAGAGGGTCGTTGTTTGGGGGCATGCTGGAGATCATTTTTAGCAGGCTCTTGAGGACAGCCAGATGCTTTGCAGATCCAGAAAGAAAGGCACCCCTCCGGGACCAGGACAGACTGAAGAGCTGCACGTGCAGACACGTGGCATCCCGAGAGCTTGGGAACAGTCGAGGGGGTGAGAGGGGGTGAGGTGCGGGCTTGCCGGGGGAAGACCCAGCTGAAGCTGGGTGCCAGCTGGAGGGTGTTTGCCGAACTCTCCTGTGCCAGACCAAAGACTGCGGGCTTCGTTCTGTAGGCACTGAGGCCTTTTCCAAGCAATAGGGTGCCACGACCATTTGAATTTTAGCCAAGTCAGTTCTGGTGGCGTAGTCGGCCACAGGCCATAATGTAAAGCGGCTCAAGTACAGGGCCTGGCAGTCGGGGGGGGAAGACGAAGACTGTGGCTTTGACAGTGACTCGATGGGTCAGAAGCTTGCGGATAGTGAAAGATATGAAAAGGTGTGTGGGATGGCTCTGAGAAGTCCCCTGTAGATGGGGCGGTGACCGGACAGAAGACCATCAGGTTGGAGGACGAAGAGGAGAGTACTTTCCCGACGTGATGTGTGGAAGGGACTTTACCCTCAAGTAGAGATATTCATAGTGCAGTTAAAATATGTGGGACTTGAAGTAGAGGAATTGTCACCCCCAGGGATCAGCGTGGAGTCGCTGGGGTAAAGATCCGAGCGACGCCAGTTTTCGGAAGAGCCGAACTGGCCGAGGAGCTTTACGTGAACATAATGCGAGAAGGCGGCGCGGGTCTCTTTCTGTCTTTCCTGTCGACCTGTGGACTTTATTCCATGGTCATGGTAGAGAGAGTAAGTAGTCTTAGATTCAAATTTGCGGAAGTTTTAAATTTTAATATTTATTCACAGTATTGTAATTGAGTATTTTGGAAGTATCCCACATATAAAATTTGCAAGGTTCATAATCTTTGAAAGGGGAGTTTAGGAGAATATATGGAATACCTTAAAAAAGTTAAAATTCTATTAAATACTTAGTATGTAATAGCGTGTGAGGTTTCCAGTGGCCTCCGGAGGACACTTAGGAAAGAAATGATTTGTCCATCACCTGGAGACACTATCCAGTGCTTAGATGTTAGCTGTGCAAATCACTTAAGGTTTTGTTTCCTCATGGTAAAAACAAGATGGTGGAAGGGACTATCTCGGGGGTTTGTTGTAAAGGTGGACAGCGCACAGAACCTGTCACAGAGCCCTGCCTGCAAATGTCAGCTGTCTTTGTATTTCCTTCAGCGTGTTCCTGGGTTGGCGGAGGGGGTGATTGTGAACACCCATTACAAAGTGGGTGTTTTGTAGACTTATATTGCTTTCTTTTGGGAAAGGATATGTTAAATTTTTTTACCTATATGCTAAAACTTAGGGAGGTCAATGGCATGCTAAGTTTCTTGATCCGAGTCGTGATTTCGTGTGACTGGTAACCCTGTGTGGCCGTCAGGCGTGCACCCTGTGGAGGAGTCCCAGTCCTTCTTCCCTCCCACGACAGTGTCTTATATGCCATTTCTTTTCCCCGTTAGCAGTTGGAATTGATGGTGGCAGTTCCGAAAGCAGGGAGAAAAAAGGAGCAGGAAACTTATTCTGACCTAGATGTTGCAGGACGTTACGATACCATTCAAATCCTGTCATCTCACTCTGGATTATTGCAGTAGTAGTAAGTGGCCATCTTTGTTCTTGGTAACACACCTGGACTTCATGCGATTATTGGAGAAATCTTTCTTAAGTCACCCAAAAGTCACCATGGTTTCTAGACCGGTTTCCACTGGCTCCTGGCCTCATCCTCCCCCACCCTGTATACCATTTGTCGGTGTGTCTTCACCCCGTCTACTTCTCCATCTTCCTTTGATTTCTATTCTACATGCTCTTGAGTTTTTGTTCTCCTTTTTGTTACTGTCTACCAGTCCTCCTACCACTCCCCCTGCCCCTGCTCTCCTGCTTTTTATAATGGCTTTAGGCATATCGAGAGTTAAGATAAACATTTTTAGTGAAGCTTCATTCTGTTCCAAAACGATGGCCTTGAATGTAGACCGAGAGTCCCTTTGTTAAGAGCACTTTGTTAGATTCTGTCAAAAATTTAAAGGTACCAACCGTCTGGCAGAAATGCTCCTCGTGGAGATTTATGCCACAGAAATACTTCACACGAAGATGAACGCACATGGATTTTTATCATTGTGTTGTATGAGGTGGGGAAAGATTGGGAGCAACCTAACTGTCCATCAGTAGGGGACTGCTTAAATAAGTCACAGTTCTGACAAATAATGGAGTACTCTGTAGCAGGACACAAAGAATAGACATTTAGGTGCAGATATGGAATGAGCTGTATGGTCTATTGTTAAGGGACCAAACACATGCTGTGTATAGGAGAAACAAAGGAGAAAGGATTTAAATTCACATTTACACTTGGTAATGCATTGAGTGGTTGTGGAAGGATAACCTTGTGGAGGGCATCCTGTGGAGGAGACAGTCATTCTTTTTATTGTTTATCACCTTGTATCTTTTGAACTCATACCATGGGAGTATTTTCCCTTTTTTATTTTTTTAAAGAGTCCTTGACATTTTATTCTACATTTTCTTTCAAGTCTTGTGTTGCCATTAGTACTTAATTCATTTCATCATAAAAGAAGACAGGAGCACTCGGGCTCTTGGCCTCTACGGTACACCCACGTGATAGTTGTGATCTTATCCTTCCTTACAATGTAAGTGGGACACGAGTGTTTTGTACCTGCTCGTGCTTCACACTGTAAGATGTTAAGTACCCAGCAAAAGGAGTGTTCTCTCCTGGGCATTCAGCAGACGCCTACCACGTCTGTTAAATACCTAGGTGAACACTTGTGGAACAGATGCGTGCGTGCCCCTACCCGCGAACTCTTCACAAACCTTTGTTGTTTCCTGAGTCAGTCTCCTTTTTACCTTCGACTCTTTGACTCATAACATAAAGAGGGTTAAAACCAGAATCCATCAATGGGTAAAAGTTTGTGGGTGTGACGAAGAAAAATAATATTGATAAAGAACTCTGAAAGGGTAAACCACAGTCCGCACGTGTGGTTCTTTTGCATTGCAGAATTATTAGAGTGAGATACTCTTTTAAATGGCCATGGCCGTGCATATGCACGGCAGATGAATGCAGAATAATGTGTGTGTAAACTAGCGTGCACACTAGCGTGCACGGGTTCAGATTTGTAAATAACCAGAGATGGCAGTGATGTGTTAAAAATGTGGGGCGCCTGGGTGGCTCAGTCGGTTAAGTGTCCGACTTCTGCCCAGGTCATGATCTCACAGTCTGTGGGTTTGAGCCCCGCATCTAGTTCTGTGCTGACAGCTCAGAGCTTGGAGCCTCCTTTGGATTCTGTGCCTCCCTCTCTCTCTGCCCCTCCCCTGCTCGTGCTCTAGTCTCTCTCTCAAAAAAAGTAAACATTAAAAAAAGTTTTTTTAAATGTAAGGTTGTATCTTGTCATTTGTTTATAAAATGTAATGCTGAACACATTATTTCCTGATACTGACATTGCCCTCTTATATTGTCTATTAAATTACTCATTACTACTACTCTTCTTGAGGTGAAAATAAATACATACTAGAAAATAAATATAGCTCTGAAGGGGAAAAAGCTCAGGTTTGTTATGGAATATAACCTTCCTATCTTTATTAAAGCTGCCAAATGTAGACTTTATAGTCCCAGGCTGATTTATATACAGATGATGATTGTTTTAGGTTAAACCTTGGTACCTTTTCTGGATGTTTCCTCAGTTAAATTAATCCTTATGTTTCAACACAAATTGAGGCAGAACAAGTTCCCGTTTCAGCCATTCTCACTAAATTTTGTTTCAGTTTTATTTCCAACTGAATTTAATAATTGAAAGCCTCTTGGTTAGGAATAGTGTTTGAGACTTTGGTGGAATCTAATTATTTTGAACTTTTAAAGCCTTAAAAAGTGAAATGCAAGGCCATAGTAAAATTTTCTGATAGCTTTCCTAGTCTATTAGTTCAGTGCTGCTTATTTTAGAGGGGACAGTATCGAAATTGAAATGTGTATTCATTACTGCTGTAATGGTCTCTTTCAACTCTTTTAAAAATCAGTTCATTTAGCTACAGAGAGAAAATAAAAAAAATTTAAAAGGCTAATAAGCATAGGGCATGTGAGCCTGTTCCTGTTTCTTAACTGAAGTTTACTAAAAAAAAAGAAAAAAGAAAAAAGTGTCTGAGCACTGCCCATAAAGTGTGTGTGTGCACACGCGTGTATTTGAGGAACTAGGGGGGGGGTCTGCTCATTTGTTTGCCCATTGTGAGGCTGTCCAGCACCTTTGTGGGGTTTTTTGTAACAGGGTGAAGGCCCTGAATGGAGGCCTTGTGCCCCACTTGATTTGAAATCCTTGCTGTTCATCTAAAGGCGCCTGCAGGGCACCCAGCGGGATGTCTGTGTGACAAGTGGAGGTCTGGGGTCCGGAAGAGCCGGTGCTGGGGGCAGGGGGGTGGGCAGCGAGAGCGGTAATAATCTTTCAGCCTTGGCTTTTGTCCCCCACAGCCCAATTGTTCCCCTCTGCTGGCAGCCAGATTGAAGAGACCCTTTTGGGTGTCCTGGATGGCATGTGCTCACTGAGGCCTCACCTCACTGTTACCAGATTAAAACCTGGACAACTGGGATTTAACTCTCTTACAAAAGCATAGTACTGACTGGGCATAATGCATTCCTTTTAGAGGTTAGATATTTTGATTAATTGTGTGTGTGTGCGCGTGCGTGTGTGTGCGTGTGTGTGTGTGTGT
The DNA here is from genome assembly GCF_046562875.1 of Panthera onca. NCBI lineage: Eukaryota > Metazoa > Chordata > Mammalia > Carnivora > Felidae > Panthera > Panthera onca. The sequence continues at coordinate 140,503,212 of NC_138343.1, forward strand.
GTGTGTGTGTGTAGATTTATTTAAAGGACAGAAGGGTTGCTTGGGAAATGCTGTATTGTAGGCATGCTCTTACCACAGAGCCTGTTTAAAACCATTGCTTGGCTACTTAAATCTGGTTTGTACAGTTTGTATACTTTGTAGTACTAGCTATTGGTCCAAAGTTTCTTGGCTTAAGAAACCATGTAATTTTAAGCGTATACTGTGTGAGAAAGGGGTGGGGCAGCAGAAGCTTTTTATAGGGTTTCAAGTAATAAACATTAATTTTTAAAGTAGTATTTTGAGGATTTAACAGGAGAAGTAGAAGTTGTATATAATGTTTCTTTAATACGAACACTGACAGGGAAAGGGAGAGAATTTTACTTTTAAGTGGTATTTTCCATTCTTTTTTCCCTGTCCCATCAGAAACTGGTTTTTCAGCTTTCAGCGCCAATTAAGACATGCTGTAATAAGTATTTTACATTCTGTGCTGCTGTTTGACTTTGGGTGCAAATGGTGGTAGAATGTTTAGTAGCTGGGCATACATAGTTAAACAGCTCGAGACTGGGTATACAGTAAGTTTGTTGTGGTGTGGTATTTGGTTTCTATAATAGTATTTCAGTATAATACTGAAACCATGCTGAATACCTCCTGGAAAAGTGTTCAACAGGATGCCAGAAAGGCCATGTTAATGATAAGTTTCTCAGACCTCAGCAGGTTTTCTGGGTGTGTTTTGTTTCCCTACTGCTGTTTTATTCTTGATTGTGCTTCTCTGGAAACTATGCCACGTGAACATATGGAATTCTGTACATGAGCGTTTATTGGTTTTGTAGAAACCCCAGGATACCGTGAGCTTAATAATGATGTTGTTTTGTGGGTTATCGAGAGGACGTACTAAAAGTCAGTTGATAATAAAGTTTTCATTAATTATGTTAACATTTTCAAGGTAACGCTAAAGGCAGCTCAGCTCAAATCAGAATTAAACAATAACACGAACTTTTGGTTTGCTCTGGTTTAAAGAGAGTTTGGTCGTAGCTTACCTCCTTCTCCATCTTTTACTGACTGTTACCTTCCTGCAAAACTCAAATATGGCGTTTAGTTTGTATGGTCATGATAAATTTAGTTGTGTGTGTATACATATATGTATATATGTATACACACACGTATATGTATACATATGTGTATATAATGTTTTTTGCTCTTGACGATTCACTGCTTTGTCATTTGCTTCTACTTTTGATAAAGTTACATGATAGCTAGAACATATTTCTATGTCCGCTTAAATGCAATGTAAATTGATAGTTTGTGATAAGCCTTTGCTTCATTTTGGTTACAACTTCATTGAGATATTTATGAAGTGCTTTATATTTGTGTTTGTTTAGGACATGTCTCAGGAAGGCTATGGAACTAGGTCTCAACCTCCTTTGGCTCCTGGAAAACCTAACCACGAAGACTTGAACTTAATACAACAAGAAAGACCATCAAGTTTACCAGTAAGACATTAATGTGCTGATTTAGAAATGTAATGAGTTAAAGATTTTTAAAAAGACCTGTTACTTTTGCTTGTTCTACTTTATATTAAGACTCAGGGGGGAACTTTCTAGATGTCAGATGTATTTGTCATTTATTAATTTTTTAGGGCTTTATTCTGGATAGGTCTCTTTCATCTGGAAGTATCTCTGGGTCCATTTGCAAGGTTTATTACCCAGCTGATGGGTTTTGTGGCAGAAAGGTGTTTCTCTTGTACAGTTGTGCTTTGCCTAGCCTGTTGCTTTCTGTAGTGATACAGAACGGAGGTGTCTGTACAAGAGTTAAAGGTGAAGAAATTCCCACTTGGCAAATGATCACAGATGATGAATGAGATAAAGCATCCGGTGGTAGCATCCCAGCTTCTGGGGCTAGATGTAATGAGAAATCACCCAGTCCTTTTCTACCCAAAAGAAAGCATTTTAGTTTAAATTTGGAAAAGGCAGACTTTATTTCCACCAGCAAAGACAGTATGGGGATGGAGATATATATCGATTAGGGTAGTGGCTAGATTATAGGGAATCGTGTTGATGCCTGTAAAGAACTTGTTTTTTGTTTTGTTTTGTTTTGTTTTTAATGGACAATAGCCTAATTTAAATGAGGTTTTCCTTATAAACTAAAAGAGTACATCTGTGCAAATCAGTTTTTATATTTCTTTTTTGTTAAGATATTTTGATTTGAAGAATTATTTTTATTGCTTCATTTTTGTTAAGTTTCATTTAAGATGGGAGTTCAGGCTAGCCAGGATTTTAATTTGAATTTCCAATGTTTTACATTAAGTAATACTATATTACTTGTAAGCGTTCGAGAACTAGCTTTTGTAATCAGCGTTCTACATGACATTTACCATGCATGCTCTACCCGTCTTTAAGTCATGTGCAGCCTTGGAGAAGAAGGTAAGTGCTGGCCACAGGGTAGAGTATCTCTGAAGCCGATGAACGTGTTTTTGACGTAATGTTTTAGCTTTTACATCCGTGATGGGAGGTGGGTGAAATCGGTCGCGGTCATCTTCTAGTCGACGCCGGGGTGCTCACTGTCTAGTTACTCGGTTTTCGAAAGAAGGAGAGGTGATGGGTTCTGCGTCTTGCGTTGTAAGCTTTTCTTCTTTAGCGGACGCCTGAGCTTGGTGAGCATGTAGGCGTGTGTACGCATGCAGGGGAGCAGCGCTGACAAACGTAATGTTTGCTGGATATTTGGAAATTAGCTTGCGGTTTTCGGAAATTTCAGTGGACTCACGGGAAGCAGATGGACAACGAATTCCACTTTTTTCCCTCCCCCAGCTTTTTATTGTTTTTAGAGAAGCCCAGCTTCGTAGGGGTGCCCCTGGCTGGTGATGTGATGTGTGCCGTGCTGCAGGTTGGAAAGGCTGCTATAAATCGATACAGATTTTTTTTACGTAGTTAGAAGAACAGTTGGTGGCGTGCTGCTTTCTTTGTATCCACTGGAACTTCGGAGTCGTTCACTAGGCTCTGCTGCTTTTCATGGCTCTGCACGGAAAGGGGGTGTCGACGCTCAGCTGGCTCTGCAGCACCGTTAGGGAGGGAATGAAATGCGGAAGTCCCAGAAAACCCGATGGAAGAGTCGGGCTCTGGGACGGTGCTTTTTAAGCTGAGTGTTGAAAAGGGGGCTGACAGCATTTCGGGAAGTGAACCGATCTGTTCATCAATAGTTCCAAGTTTTTCTGAATTGTTCTATTTGAATACTTTTAATGACTTGCTTTCTTCCTCCATCTTTTCCGTGTCTAATTTGTAAGAGGATTTACAGTTAGTTGTTTATGACACAAATTTTCTTACGTGCTAACAAAAAAAAAAAAAAAAAGAGAGAGAGAGAGAGAAAGAAATGCCCCGTTTGGTATTAACTTTCAGTTTTTGTAACTAACTCACAGGTAAATAAGATGCTGATTGATGCAATAACATTTCACTAAGCTTTTTTTTAGAGAACAAACTTTCCTGGTTTTGTGGTGAGTATATGGAAGTGTCAGTTACTGAATGAAGGACAAACCATAGATCAGCTGGTGTACCTAGCCACCACCCTCCCGCACCTGCTGCCAACCTGTCAAAACGAAAATTGGCTCTATTTAAATGGATTTTAGCATGCCACTTTTCTTTTAACAGGCGTCGTTTGTGTAGAAAGTTTGCGTACAGGCTTGACTAACGCGTGTTTAGCTATGTTATACACAATTAAGGTCATCACAGTTTGGGGGCAAGATTTGTTGGTATTCTCCATGGCTCTAATATCATGTATTTTTAGTATTACCTCTTTTAAGTAGTTTAGTTCTCCCACTTGGCTAAGTTGATACTGTAGGTACCATGAAACTATATTGTGATTATATCTGAATTTGCTGTTGGGTAATTTGTAGATTTATGCTGCATTTTTGATTCATGTGTCAGTGATACAAATCTTGTCTTTTAAAGGCAACCCATCGTATGTGTAACCTGTAGCTTATAATTTGGAACTAAGTTGTGGGTCTTCCCTTTACATTTTAAAAAATGCGGTATAGGATTCTACCGTATGATTGTTAAGTCTTCGTTTATTATATATGTGACTATTAAGAAGGAACTTCTCCAGTAGTCCTTTCTTAATCTTTCTGATTATATTGGGATAGATTTTGTAATATTTTCTGTACGTGTGATCTTTTCTTTAGCATGTTTGTTACGCAGTTCAGTTTCCATTATGAGAAACCAAGGTATTTCCAGGATCCTTATGCTAGATCTGTAATTTGATATCTCAGTAAGTTGTCCTCCCACCGTTATTTGAACTGGTATCTGTCTGTATTTGCATGTCATTAAATTCTTGGTGATCTTCAGGAGCTAACGCAGTTATGTTTTCCAGCTGACTTAGATCCTGAGATCATCCACAGTAAAGCAAATACCTCATAAATTAATACTTGTCCTCTTGTTGTCTTGGGGCCATGACCAGTGATATTTACTTATCACTTAATTCCCTCAGACCTAAGCTCAGAACAAATCTTTCTTAATAATGTCCACTCACTGCTCTCCCTCTTAATCAACAGCCCTTCCCCATTGAGTTGCATTAGCTTCCATACCTTGATATTACCATTTTAACAGTTCTTAGCATCTAGTAGATATTAAAAGTAGCTTGCAGAACTCTCTCTCCTTGGAATATTATCACTTAAAATTTGAGCACATTGGGTAGTTTTTCCACCTCTAATATTGATGTGAAAGGAAGCCAGCATTTAAGCAGAATACACAGTGGAAGGCCAGAAAAATGCTACAACTTACTAACGCTTTATTTTATAAACATTGAGTAGATCTCAATGTCTATTTTAAGATAACCCCTCCAAATATTATTTAATACACTTTTTTTTGTTGTCTTTTGTTACATTTTCATTGCTTGTGCCATTTACTGTTTATCTTTTTATTACACTTATTTTTATAGCTGTCTTGGCTCCCCTGTTAGAATAGGATCTTTTCAGAGTATTTATGATGTTTATTCAGTAGTATTTTCCTAATAAGATTTTAGGTAAAAACTTCCAGCCACGTCTTCCTCCAGTTTCAGAATTTTGTTTTCATTGCTTAAGGGATTTTTTCCAAGGTATCAAATTGATATCAGTAGAGCCTATGTTCTCTGATGCTCCTGAGACTAAAGGATTATAATGAGGTATCTGTATTAGCAGGGTGGGTTTTTCCTTAAAACTGTTTTATTATAAAATGACATTTGACTTGAACCTGGTAGCCTTAAGCTTCTAGAGAAGAAGTGGGCACTTTTGGATGATTGAGCTAAAAATAGTGTGAAAACATTCTTTTCTTAGTAATACAGGTTTTTTAATTGTAAAAATAAATAAATTGACGGGAACAATAATAATAATTTCAGTAAGTGCGGCACAGATATGTTGTTAATAAAATGTGTATAAACATGGATACAGGGAAGTAAACAAAAGGTTTGATTTTCTCCTTCCAAGTAAGCAGCGTTTTCCCCTCCAGGGATCTGAAGAGCTGTCCTTCTCCTCAGGTTGGCAGTCAGTGATCTGGTTTCTTCTTCGCAGAGGCCTCCCACCAGTTTGTGATTCAGATAGTAGGCCCATTATTCGGTTTGCCTCAGATGCAGAATAAGATCAGCCCCATTCTAACAGACTTTGAGAAGGCCCATCAGGTCATTAAAAATCTCCTTCTGACCCTTTCTTCTTTAAATAGGAAATATCTAAAGAGGTCAACCTAAAAAGGGATTTTTGTATCTTTCACAGTTTAGTAAAAAACCCTAAATGTCGCGTGGAACAGTGCTTATGGCACCTTTGTTGAAGTTTGCAATTAGAAGGGAATATCGAGGTTTAGATAAAACATATGTCTTTTGGCCCTTTGTGAAAGGAAGGAGGTAGTAAATGCCGGTTATTCTTTGAAATAGAGGGTGTTAAACAGGATATTGGAAGCCTGAAAGGGGATGGTTGGAAAACTGTTATTACCAAGAATATTCTTTGGGGGTTAGGTATTAGCAACAGAGCCTACAATGATCTGCCTTCCCTGAAAAAGAATACTCTGTGTGTGTTTGTTTTTTAAATCTTTAATGGCACTTACGTTGGATAGTGGTAAAAGGTCGTGTACTTTGGCAGCATGTATGAATATTGATGATATGTTAATAGGGACATTTTAAATGTTGTAGATTTGATAACACAGTTCCTGTGAACAATCGGAAACTGTTAGAAAATGCTAGGTGAAGCGTTTTTTAACTGGGTTTTGCTTTTCACTAAGTTTTCAACCCAATTGAAAACACAAATTGTTAAAGTGTTCTTAACCTGTTAGGTGGCAGGTTTTTGCAAAAGTTGAAATCTACCAGGTAAGAATTAGATGTTTGGCTGCTGAATGAACTCTTCCCAAACTTTTTTTACTTGTATCTTGAACTCGATTTAAATGGGTTTCAGTAAAAGGTTAAGAGTATAGCTGTCTTCCGTTGATTGATCCTTCTCAAATCATTCTGAACATTTAAAAAATTGTAAGTTGCTGTCACTTTATTTCAGTATTGAAGCGCTGATAATTCCTGTGTGTAGCTGGCGACATCAGCTGTTTGTGAGTGTTTCTAAATGTTAGTAGAGTCCGTGGAGTTGGGGAGTTAGGGAAGAGGTGACAGGTGAGCAATCATGGAAGGGAGCAGGAAGTTCTGTGATGGATGGAGCCTTGTCAGGTAGAGTGTCTGAAGATACCCCTTCATCAGTGGCATAGTTTCCAAACTGAAGGTACAGACACATTTTGATATCTTGGCAAAGTTTTAAGTGGAACACGCAATAGTTGGAATTCTTACGTAGGATTTACCATCTTCTCAAATGTAATTTTAGTAACTGGTCTATTCCATATGGAGACCTCAATTCTTTTTGGATTAAGGTTGAGAGAAACACGTGAAGACCTTACTTGAAAGTTCGAATTTAGGAAAAGTGGTAGTGACTTTGACAAACGTTATTTTCCAACATGGCCCATTTCTTTAAGATGTGATGTTCTATAATTTTATCCCTTAGACTACATTTGTGATATTGGCAGTCATTTTGAAAATAGAGGATAATACTTGAACAAGGCGAGAAGTAGTAGGAAGTGGGAAAGTAGGTTTCTCCTTCTTTCAAAACAATCTTCCACTTAAATGTTTGTTCTGTAAATGAATACCCAATAAAACCTCACCAGTTTGGATTTCTTCCAGGTAAAAGCAGGTTAAATATATGGAAAGTTTGAATAAATTAATATTTAAAAAGAACTAGAGTTTGCTTTTAAATAACTGAAGTGTTTGTGTGCAAAGTGTTTCTAAATTGAGATCTTCAGCCCTGTTGAAATAAGTGGATAATTCTAAATTTATTATAGCTGAGGTATTTGCTTAGTGGCAATATGTTATTTTAAAAGATTCGTTTAATTTTTAAAAACACTGTAAGCATACCCCCTGCAAACTTGTTCACATAACATTCTAAAGGTTTCCATTTAAAGTATGGGGGAAATGAATTTCAACCCATTTTATGGGACTGTCAGTTCTAAAAAAATTAATGAAAGAGTACTATAAAAAATAGACACTGGACAAAATTGGAGATGAAGAGAGACTGAAACATAACTGATTTGCAGGATATTGGTTTTGATAATAGAAAGATAACTATGATCTATAGTTGATAAATGAGGCTCATTAAGTAAGGGATGAAAAATGCAGATGTTCCCGGCTGATAGAAAAGTCAGCATACAGGATTTGCCCTAACAAATTGGCGACGGGAAGGTTTTGAGCCAGCTTGCTGCTCTTCAGATGACCCGGGGGAGGCTGTGGAGCCTTCTCTGTGGCCCCACAGGCTGGGCGCATACAACTCCCAGGTGTGTCCACAAAGAGCCACCGAACCACACCTGGACGCATGAGCCTCTCCGACAGACGAGCTGTCTCTGCGCACAAGGGGGAGAGCAGTCGTGTTTGTCTTCAGTATTAAGCACAGAAAAACGGCGTGTGGGAAATTCTTGCATGGGGGCTTGGGTAGGACAGGTGCTCAAGCCAAGCCGCACAACAACTTCGGGTTTTAATTTTAATTTTTATGCCAGGACTGACGTGCAAAGGTACCTTGTCTCATTCGAGCCTGCCGAAGGCAGGCGTGTTGAACTAGAAAGCCTCCTTCCTCCTTTCTTCAGGGTGCTGGTACCCAGAGGGGTCAGTGGGCTTCCCCCAGTTCTGCAGCCATGGCCAGGGTAAGGGGTTGAATGCGTTTTACTTTGTGCTAGCCAAGTTAGGTGGGAAATAGATTTTAATTTACAAATTTCCTCTTTGTAGGTAACTGAAGGCATACATGTAGCTTATATAATAAGAGCTCTATAACCAGCAGGAGCTCATAGTAGCGTTTGTGGACTGGTTAATTGCTTTTATTTTTCTTTCCGAATGGAAGTAACTATTTTTGATATTAACCATCAGCTTGGGAGAGGAAATAAATACATGTAGAGAGCAAAATTTTTTATTCTTCCCTCACAGTGTAGGGTTTTAGAAGTGTCTCTCTCTTCCTCATCTTTTTCTTTTGCCTTCTTTCTCTAAATCGTTGTAAAATAACTGAATGGTCTTGTTTTCTTTTGTTTGGGTCAAGAAATTTTAGCTGAAAATTGTTACTGTGTGAAAGAAGATTATTGACTCAACAAGCCTTCAATTTTCCGTGAATAACACTCCCACCCCCTAGCTTCAGGAACACGCCGTGCATGCATTCTATTTTAAAATACAGACTGTAATTTAAAACAGGCAGTTTGATGCCCCACTGAACTTTGTTTAAGCCTGGAATAAAAGAGGGGGAAAAAAAGCTTCAAGCTACAAAAAAGTGACTAAGCTTTCTCAACCACTTTTCTTCATAATGCATTCTATTTAAGAAAAAAAAAAAGCTGTCAGGTACTATTGTTGTCTCCTTCTACAGGACCTAAATTTTATCCAATGTTAAATTGTGGTGTGTGTGCCTTTTCACTTTATTTCATTATCAAGCTATCGTTTGAATTTTTTAAGTGTTCAGAGCAGTGGTCCTGTGCAGTGGAATCTGTGTATATACATTTGTGCATTTTGTCCCTGTTCAGTGCATGTGAGAACATTAATTCAAAAATTAAATATATAATTTTTAGCATTCAGTTATTGATAGCTAATTTTCTAGAATTCTCAGATTTATATAGCACCTGATTATTAGACCAGAAAGATAGTAAATAATATTATGGCTAAATATTTAGATCAGATTATTATAAAAATGATTAGCTGGGAGTCGTTTAAATCATTTGCCCCTTTTTTTCCCTCCCAGAAACAAAATGAGCAGCTTATGATGACTCATATGGAAGGAATGATGACTTTATTGTGATAAAGTAATATATTTTGGCCTGGATACCTGTTCTAATGATGATGGTGAATGACAAACGGACTAAATCTTTGTCAGAGTTCTGGCTCACGTATGCCTTTCAGTAATGATGTCTCCAGCAATGGTTTCCCTCCCATTTTTGGGTGCGATTTGCTTTTTTTTTTTTTTTTTAATGTTTATTCATTTTTTGAGAGAGAGAGAGACAGACAGACAGACAGACAGAGCTTGAGTGGGGGAGGGGCAGAGACAGAGAGGGAGGCATAGAATCTGAAGCAGGCTCCAGGCTCTTGAGCTGTCAGCGCAGATCCCAACGTGGGGCTCGAACTCAGGAACCATGAGATCGTGACCCAGCCAAAGCTGGACACTTAACCAACTGAGCCACCCCGGCGCCCTGAGTGCCATTTGCTTTTGAACATACTTAGGGATTTGGAGTTGCCTGATTGAGTCCATAGCTTTATTATGCAGGTTATGGGAGAGCCACAGGTCTTCTTGTGGAGTCTGTCTCTAACTTCTCCGAGATTGCAGAGGGCTCCCTCTCCCTGCTGTGGGATCAGTTTGGTACTTTGACATATTTGAGTGTAGGGAAGTTTTGGGAGAAGGAGAAAGGTTTATCTTGAAAAGTTGAGAAGTACATATACCGGGTATCTTTATGACCACCTGGTATAAAGTGGGAGGTAGGAAAAAGAAACAAAAAGAAAGCCGCAGGACAATGAAATCTTATCTTTGTAATGCAAAGTCTAATGCCTTTCCCCACTGGATCAATGGGAACCCAGTGGAGACCATTGTCTGAACCAACACAATCAGCAGTTGGTTTTAATTTCATGCTGGTGTAAGGACGACCCTGATGGTCTGTATCTGAGGAGTCCAGTCACTTCTGACACTCCAGGTTTACATCTGTGTACTAAAAAGTAACTGAGTAAGCACCCTGTGCTTTTTAAACTGAGATTTATCACTAATGGAAATATTAGCAACCCAGGGACATGAAAACCACCATTTGTTCTTGATGAACCCAAGTCAGTTTAATGAAAAATGTCCCCTGCATTTTGTGCCCCCTCCCCCCTTCCCTCCCTCCTTCCCTCCCTGTCTCCCTCCTTCTCTCTGGAGCTCCCTGGTTTGATCTGGGTAGAGTGGTATGTCGCAAGTCTTCCTTTTACTTGGTATTTTATTACTATCTTTGTCAAAGCAGAGTGGTGTCCCCTGAGACAATGGTACATAAGCTGTGCCTGATCTACAGGTAAATGTCTTCTCTTAAAGTCCAGAATGAGCGAGCACAGCAGTATCCTGCCCCCATCTTAGACTTGTATCCTGATACTGATAATTTGTTTTTCAAAAATTTCTCATGTAAGGTAGGGATCTTTCATCAGTTTTTATTTTCACCATGGGTGTGGGTGGTTGAGAAGTACAGTGATTTGGTTAACACCTTCTAGTGACCCCAAAAGTATGTGCTTGGTCTTTTGTAATTATCTGTATCTGGAGAAAATTTGGCTTCAAAATAATAATAATTATGTATAACAATTTATTGAGCACCATTTTTAAAAGTCTTGGTTTATATAAATAAAACTTTCAGTTAACTAACACTGGAAACTGCTAGTAAAAGAATAGCTATGCCCAGAGTCAGGGGTCTTAGTGAATATTGTAGGCGTGAGTTTCATGTGAGTTACAGGAACTTTAAAGACATGCTCTTCTTGACATCTATTTTGTCTTCTCAAAGCCAGATCCCACCCCATCTTCTATTTTTGAAAGTCTGGTACTTTCAGGTTACCTAGACAAGTGAATTGTTCCCTGCCTTTTATTTATGCAAAGCCTTTATTTTCAAAATGCCTTCATTACCACTGGAGGCAGGGAGATGACTTAAGAGGTTAGTGTATTATCTCGCTAATGAGGTTGAGTCAGATTATTAAAAAGTGATGGCAGTGAGAATGCAGAGGAGAAAATTGTTGAAATAAAGGGAGGGATGAATGATAGATGCTTTTAAGGTTTTTAAGCTGAGTGGCCAGGAGATGACAAACACAGGGGTGATGTGGTGGTGGGAGTTGGTTTAGGGAGAAAAGAATAACCCAGAGATTTTATGAGATTTTATGAATAAATCTGCTGGAATTCTAAAACTCCTAAAAGAAAACATTTCATCTTTGTTACCAAAAACCTTATTTTTTGTATAGTTCTTTTATATAAGAGTTAAAATGTCATAAATAGATACTGATGTTGAAAGAATGGTAATGGTGGCTATAACTGTACATTTCACTAAAATTCTCGGAGATGATTTGAAGAGTATTGGAGCAGAGTTTGTGTAAACAACTCAGCAGATTGTACCAGAGCGTTGCTAGCTCTAACATGGAGTAAGACAGAGTGCCATCTCAAAAATAGATGAAACTATATATAATTCAGTTAGGACTCATGGCTGGTCCCATTGCCTTTGTTTTTAGGAGAATCCAGTAAGTTTATATCCTAATATGCTCCTTGGGTGGGGCCAGGTGACTTTATTTGGCTTTGTTTGGCTTACTTTGGAATGATTTAGACTTTGTTCTGGTTGCATTTCACTCTGGAGGGGGCATCCCTTAGTTTCATGTATCTCGTTATGATTTCTCCTCTTCTGAAACTTATTTTGAGTATGTGCATTTATGAGTCTACTATACAAATTTCACTTTTTTACTTGTTTGTTTGTTTTTCTTTTTTGAGGCTATGCGACTGTGCGAGGGGGCGGGGGAACCTGGTTTTTCACATGCTATTTTTGAAAGCTGTTCTTTTTTATTGTGTAGTAGCGGTTACTCCTTTGAATATCTTGAGTTTCTGTGATACATTTAAATCCCAGCAGAGGAAATAGGGCCTTAGGGAGATTACCATGAACTCTGAGCAGATTTCTCTTGGTGTTTTAAAATTAAACCCCTCCCTCCCTTTTTTTCTCCCAGTGTTTAAAGCACTGTCATTTCACTTCCTGCATAAAGAGCAAAGGTTTAATATTAATAAGTTATTAAAATGTGTGTAGTTTTACGTATTTTGCTTCAGATTTTTTTAAAGCTCTACTTCCCAGATGTGAAAATAAAGACTCCACAATGGCAGGAAACGGGACTCAAAGTCCCGGCAGTGGTGGAGTCCCAGTGAACCCATAGTTCATCCCTTTGCAGCAGCTGCCTGCGTGCACCTGTCCTAGAACACACCTGAGTGCCCTTCAACTTTAGTTTTCAAACCTAAGACCTTGTCTCTTTTGAAACACTGTTTTGCCAATTTAGATTAAAATTATGAGTGTCCTTGAATAAATACGAATATGTTCAGATTTTCCCAAGTGGTTTTGCTTTTTGGTAGTTACTCTATTTGTCTTTCCTCAGCTAGTGTGCCTAAATGTTGACATCCTCGATTAATGCAGAAGGTTTCACTTTACCCAGAAAAACTCAATTACGTTTAACAGTCATTTATTGATTGCCTCCTGTGTTTAAGATTTTATGTTAGGTGTAGGAATAACATAAAAATAAAATTTGGATTAGCTTATTAGTGTTCTTTCCTGTAACACACTCAGCAATAAGAAATCCACAAGAAAACAGACCTATATTCAGAATGCCTGTTATTGAAAAGACTATCTTCTCTTTTTATCTTCAGAGAACCATCTATAAAATCTGCAAAATTCATACTTTTAGCAAGTGTAATATCACAGAGATGTTTTGCCATTCTGTGGAAGTTTGGGATATTTGAAAAGGTAAGAGCAGTGACAGCTATATCAAAATGAAGTTAGCCTTTTCTGCAAGGGTGGCATTCAGTCCCATATTAGAAATGCTTGTTATTTTAGGGGAAGAACGTTACTGCCACACACTTTTGTCAACATTTGGTGTGGTAAAGTAATGATTCTGCTGGCTTTCTTGAGGGATTTCATGAGGGATCTTATTATTTCTTCTACTTTTCTCCCCTGACTTAACATTCATTTTTCTGACTTAATTTCTACTTTTATAGGGATGAAAACAAGATATTAAAGTTTAGCCACCTTTGATATAATTCTGGCCCTTTCTGGGGGTATCAGATTTTAAAAAGTGTATCTAAATAGGCACATTATGGTTCACAAAGCACATTCACGCGTACGCTCAGTGTAGTTTTATTGCCTAGATGCTTCACCTTTACCCCTGTGGACTACATGTGATAGAAAATATATAAAACTTCTTGTGTGGTACTTGCCTTATGTGTAAGCACTTGTTAACGTCACTTTCTTACATTTGTTTGCCCCTCCTCTTTTGAAACTTACTTAGCTGTCGGTGCCTGATAGGATTGCCAGTCTACCAGACTTCCCGGGATTCGGTATTCCCTTCCTCCGGAAGAGGAAACCCGGAACAGAGACTTGGTAGAGTCCCGGTGATTGTGGCAGCTGACCGTTGACTAAAACTTTATCTCCTTGACTCCTCGCCCGTTAGACTCCGTTATTGGTCCTCCCCGTATGTGGACCTCTTCGGATAGAGTGTGTGGGTGTGAATACCACTGGGATTCTTCCGCATTCGTTTGGATTCTGTGTTGTTCATTTTTACTTACCACATAACAGAAGAACGTGTATATGTGAAAACTACATTAAATACGTTGTAATTCAAAACAATGCTAAGGGGCTCTCCCAGCATTACGGTTAGAGTCGTGTAGGTAACTAAATGGCTTTTCCTTGCTCTTTCCAACTTGTGATATTATCGGGGAGTGGTAGAATCACCTAAAAGAAGATAAAGAAAAGAAAAGGCGTGAGAAAAGGCATGGATAGAAATCTACTCTGGTTTTAGTGAAGTTGGCCTTAGATAGACTCCTTAGATTTTGCGAAAGGTTTTCAGGTTTCTGAGGCAGATAACCATAGGAACCCTAGTGGTTGTCCAGGAATCACCAGCTGTGACTGATAAACACACCTTTAGTGGGAGACTGAAGGTGGGGAATTAGGTAAAACAACTTAAGATATCCTCCTAAGTCAAATATGTTTCCCTCCCTCTCTATCCCTAATACACATACAGAGAGGAAAGGAGGGGGATCAAGGGGGCATAAATAATTTTATTAATATAGAAAACACACCTTTTGGAATTCTCTGCCTTTTTTCATCCCAGTTGATTAGATGGCATTCAGTAAGCATGTCGTTTTGAGTCAGGTGGTGTTTTGCAAGGGGAGCATCCTGGCAGTATCTTACTTTGGATTTTTAGTCCTGCTCTTTGAGACCATGGTATTTATTGATGTTTAAATTTGTTTTTCAATGTTTTTATTTGCTTTTGAAGGAGAGAGAGACAGAGCATGAGCTGGGGAGGAGCAGAGAGAGAGGGAGACATAGAATTTGAAGCAGGCTCCAGGCTCTAAGCCGTCAGCACAGAGCCTGATGTGGGGCCCGAACCCACGAACTGTGAGATCATGCCCTGAGCCGAAGTCGGACGCTCAACCGACCTAGCCACCCAGGCGCCCCTATTGATGTTTAAACTGTGCATCCCTTGGGATGCCTCAGGCGGCTCAGTCAGTGAAGCGTCCAACTTTAGCTCAGGTCATGATCTCCCCCAGTCAGAGTTCAAGCCCCGCGTCGGGCTCTGTGCTGACAGCTCAGAGCCTAGAGCCTGTTTCGGCTTCTGTGTCTCCCTCTCTCTCTCTGCCCCTCCCCTGCTCGTGCTGTTTTCCTCTCTCTCTCTCTCTCTCTCTCTCTCTCAAAAATAAGTCAACATTAACAAAAATTAAAAAAAATAAATTGTACATCCCAAATAGGGAATGTTTGCCGATGCTTATTTAATAAATCCAATGTATTTAGCCAGCAGTAGTAGCTAGTGAAAAGGTACCTGGACAAATTGTAGAGGAAAGGAATATTACTTTATAGTGATAAATAGGTCAATATATTTTACTTTTCCCAACATATTTTATGAACTATCTTACTATATCCCTTGTGTGTGATACTCACCATCACCAATTTTTCTTTTGAATATATTCATAAACCCAGTTTCTCATCAATACAACAAAATCATATGAAGTTTAATATAATTCATCTTTTAGCCTCTCTGAAGTTTTTATACTGTGGTATTCTAATATAAAAAGTATGACCCAGATACTATATAACTTAACGATTGAAATTTAAGACTATAGATTTCTTCATCTACAAAAGTGTTTAAAAACACCTTGGAAGACTCTCTCTCAAAAATAAGTAAACTTAAAAAAAAAATTTCTCTCTCTCTCTCCCTCAAAAATAAATAAACATTTAAAAAAAAAGAAAAAAAGAGGGGTGCCTGGGTGGCTCAGTTGCTTAAGCGTCCGGCTTCGGCTCAGGTCGTGATCTCGCCCTTTGTGAGTTTGAGCCCCGCGTTAGGACTGTGTCCTGACATGACAGCTCGGAGCCTGGCACCCACTTCGGACTCTGTGTCTCCCTCTCTCTCTCTCTGCCCTTCCCCTCCTCACACACTTGTCTCTCTCAAAAATAAATGGACAGTAAAAAAAAAATGAAAAAAGCAGCTTGGAAGAGGTATTCTAACATGTGTCCCTATGAATGTGTAAATAAATTTGTTTATTTTTAAATAAACCAATGGCCACTCTTAACTGAAGGAGTCCTGTTGTGACAGAACATTTTCATTTCCTATGATGTTTTTACATAGAATTTATAACCCATGTGTTTCTAAATAGGAATTGAGCTGACCTGCACTAAAGCATTTCTATAAACTGAGGCTACTCAAAGTGGAATACAAATTTAAAAAAATGGTTAAAAATGGAGAAGTAAACAAACCATGATAATACAGTTACCACGAATCACTATTAAATTTAAGGCTGTGGGGTGCCTGGCTGGCTCAGTCCATGGAGCCTGTGACTCTTGATCTCGGGGTTGTGAGTTCGAGCCCCACACCGAGTGTAGAAATTACTTAAAAATAAAACCTTAAAAAAAATAAATTTAAGGCTGCATTCCTGACTAGGTAGAAGGGGGAAAAACTAAGGTTGCGTGATTATTAACATAAACCGAAGGCATCGTTTCTTGAAGTGGAATATCACCTTTATACTTTCGTAAGAGAGTAAAATCTTTTATTTTGTGAAAGGAAATAGTCTGTAAAGGAACACATAAATATTCCTGTGAAAATAGTGAATAACGATGCCAAAATACGGGTTTTCTATTTTTTTTTATAGTGTTAAGTTTTTTTCATTTTATTTGGGATAATTATCTAGAACTTAAGTTTGGCATCTTGTTATATAAATAAGTGAACGAATGATTGGCTGTTTCTTCTATAACTTGCTTAACTGTCACAATTACAAATCCAGCCACTCTGTCCAAAGGAGTAGCTTACTGAACCCATTTCCTTTCAGAGTTTTTTTGAAGACAATAATTGTGTAAGCATAAAATATGTAGCCGGATGAAAAGTCATTTAATAAATAAGTACTTCAGTTGTGAAGTAAACTTTTCTTTGTTTTGACGCATAGGTGACATTTTGTAACTTGGCATTTTTCTGTTGTATGTCTTTATGGGAGAAGATTGTTCATCTTTGAGTTACAAGATTTGGGCTCACGATCAATTGGTTATTCTGGCGAGGGTCTAAATTTTACCATGCAGACATTCCACTAGTGACTTAATAGTTATAACCGTTGCAATATTTATCTTATTTATCTTCTGGCAAAGCTTAGGGAATTTTTTTTTTTTGTACCTGTTGACCTGAGTACATCATAAAATTGGAGATGTGTTCCTCAGGACAAAAAGGTGAATCCATAAACTGTCTAGCTCCTTCAGAGTTTTAGTGGAAGGAGTGTGATGCTCATATGATTCCTCCACTTCTCCCCGCTAGGACTGGGCCTGGAAGAATGTTTGGTCCAGCCATGTGTCGGTTGCTATGCTTTATACTTCAGAAAGAACGGACGTGGACAGCAAGCAAGCCAGTGACCTACCCAGTAGGGGACAAGGATCTTGACACCAGTCTTGATTTGAATCCACAACTATCTTTGGTTCTTGGCCATTCGTCAATCTTTAGGGGGAAGGAGAACAGGGGTCTGTTGGTTGTTAGAAAGGGGCAGCTGTATCGTGCTCCTGTTATTGTGAAGGAATTAGATTTTTTTTGAGACCCCCCCAACCATGTGACAGAACTCAACAAGAAGATAATTTAACATCCTTTTATTCTTAAAAAATAGTAACAATATATATAGGAAAACTACCTCTGTTCATTTGTAGGCCAGTCTTGTTATTTATAACTCCCTTTAAGTGAAAAAGCTCAAGTATGGTCAATTCCTCCTTATGGAGACTTCAGGAACGTTAATTCTCTCGTATTTCATTACCTCTAGGAAAATTACCTGCTCAAGATTTTGGGCTTCCACTTTTAAAAATTGTACAGCTACAAAATCATGAAATAGCACTGTCAATGTCAGCTTTATTTATTTATGTGGTTATTTTTTTAAAGACACAGAAAACCCCTGTAAATTGGAAAATTGTTTCCCTTCAGAGGGCTTAAAAAATATCTTGAGTTTGTTGGGATTAGATTGGGTGGCAGTCAGGGTAGCTGCTCTTGTGTAGCTGAAGTGCACAAATCGATTTTGCTCCCTTAGCTGCCTGCTTGTGCCTAAAACAATTTTTGACAAATGCCAGAGTTTCACAAATGTAGGAGTAGCAGTTATAGAGGTGGTTTTGCGAGCCCCTTGGAACAGCCATGCACATCTTCAGTCACTCTTAATTTGAATGAGAAAGGGGATGGGAGAAGCTATTTTTATTTTCTCCTGGGAGCAAGAGAAAAGGAGGCGGAACTCTGTACCATGTAATTTTAAAAAAGAAAAAAATCAGAGTCCATTGAGATCCTTTCTTGTTTACTTTTTGTTTTACTCTTGCTGTCTCCCAGTGTGTTTGACTAATATAAGTCTTCCCCCAGGAATATGAGAATATGTGGTACAGTCCGCCTCATAACCTTCCTGGATATTTTTATAATTTATTATCAGCTGACACCGCCTGGGTAGAATATTCTTACCACTCCCTCTGGCTGCTGGAAGTCTGAAATTACATCTTTGTCTTTGAAGTCAGGCATACTGTTAGCGTTGCTATGGTGACAGGGTGGGTAATGGCGTCCGCAGACTGGAGATTGGTATTTAGCGTTTAGACACTGCTGTACACAAGGCCCTGATTTTTAGAGTGGTTACTGGACTATTCCCTTTGAGTAAATGTTTAAAAACTACACTTTTACATGGTCTTACTAGATTAATAGTCATGGTTTATTTCATTTTAACTGCAAGGATAAAAGCATTATTCCATTAAATGGGTAGCTTTTTTTCTCTCTTGGTTTATGCATTATTAACACAGGCTTTCCTGTTTTGCTTGTAACATTTTATAGGCTTTTTCAAACACGCAGTCAGATTTGCTCGGTCGCTCTTTTAGTTTTTGGTCTTAACCCATTATCTGCTTGGTCTTGCGTGATTTCAGAGGAGACAAAGTTCTAAGGAACTAAGCTTTTAAAATATTAAAAATGAAGAGAGAGAGAGAGAGAACACGCATGTGTCTGTGTGTGTGTGTGTGTGTGTGTGTGTGAGAGAGAGAGAGAGAGAGAGAGAGAGAGAGAGAGTTACTCTGTATATGGCATTGTTGATTGACCAGTCTTTGCCCATGAATTGCAGCAGTAACTTTCTTTTTAAATGGTTTTGTTTCAGGTTTCTCTCTAGCCCCTCTCCTGTACTATACCCTCACAAAGGAGGTCAAAGGAAAGATTGTGTATGGTTTGGGGAACTGCAGGACATTTTGAAAAGGTTTTAGTTAATGTAACTTTTAAAGTAATAGTCTCCCAAGTCTGTTTGGTCTGAGACCAGTTACTTATATTACATATGATTTGTTGATTCTTAATTATTTTGTCGTTAGAATAATGGTGGCTCTTAAAAGTTCACATAGTATATGCTTCTAAAATATCATTTTGAATGCCTCAGCATTTGGAGCTTACCGCGTCATAAGATAATTTATTTCTGGTAATTTAAATTGTTAGGAAATTCCTGGGGCGCCTGGGTGGCTCAGTCAGTTAAGCGTCCGACTTCAGCTCAGGTCACGATCTCACGGTCTGTGAGTTCGAGCCCCATGTCGGGCTCCGGGCTGATGGCTCAGAGCCTGGAGCCTGCTTCCGATTCTGTGTCTCCCTCTCTCTCTGCCCCTCCCCCGTTCATGCTCTGTCTCTCTCTGTCTCAAAAATAAATAAACGTTAGAAAAAAATTTTTTTTTAATTGCTAGGAAATTCTTGAATTTGGGTTTGCTTCTGTCCTCTTGAACCACATGAGAGAAATCTAAATCCCTTGTCTCAGTCATGGCTGTTCACATATTTGAAGGTAGTTTTCATTTTACCTGGGTTTTCACTAGGCTAGTTAGTTCCTTTATTTTCCGCCTTGTGTGGCTTCAAATCTGTCACCCTACTCTGAATTCTTTGATAAACTTTTGTGTAAGTGCCTCCAAATAGGAATCCACAGCCAGGCTGAATACTCCAAAAGTATGGCTGGTGTGGAGCCAGCCTGCCACCAGCTTTGTCCTGGACTGTCATGAGGCTGGGGGCTGGCTTTCTTAGCAGCCACATCCCACTCTGGCCCTGGGATGGGAAGTGCTTGTACTTGAACCTAAGTACAGCCTTCGCGTTTACCCTTGCTGAGTGCTGTCTTAGCTGCTTTGGGCCATTGGTCAAGCCTGCTAAGATGTATTTAGATCCTGAATCTAGTATCTGTTGTATTTAATATAATTTCTACGTTTGTGTCATGTGTAAATTTATCTCTCACTACAACACAATATAAAAAATAAAACAGACTAAATGCAGAACTTTTTGACATTTTGGTTGTTGCCATTCACCCAGGAATAATAAATCTAGAACGTCTGTGTGTTCTAGGCCATACCTTACATATCCGTAACACTGTCCTAAGAAGACTTAGAAGCTGGGTGGGAATCCAGAACATTTGGGACTATAGTCCTGTTATACATATAAAGGTTCTGTAATATTGAAAGTTACATATAATTTGTTAATGAGATAATTTTGTCTTCATCAAACCTGTCTTCTGCATGATAGAAGAAACTGACTTTGTAAGCCAGGTCTATTGCCACATCAAGTGACACATGCTGGCTTCTTCCCTGTAACCGGGAGGAATAGGCAAGATAGACATCAAGAGAAGGTAGAAGAGCCTGTGTCCGTCCCCAGAGGGGCCCTAGAAACAGAGCCTGAATGTCATGGG
This sequence comes from Panthera onca, assembly GCF_046562875.1. Lineage (NCBI taxonomy): Eukaryota > Metazoa > Chordata > Mammalia > Carnivora > Felidae > Panthera > Panthera onca. Next base: position 140,523,607 of record NC_138343.1, read on the forward strand.
GCCACGGCAGATCATACTTCCCCCTGGTCTTGGGATCTTTGAAATGAAGGCGTCCCATTTGAGGGGCCTAAAATTTCAGTGAATGAGACTGTTGGTCACATGAGCCCATGGCTTATCCCTTCAGGATGGTTAGTGCAGACAGAAGGTAGTGTGTGTCTGGGGGCGGGGGGTGGGGTCTCCTTTATTTCTGCCTTATTTCTCTGTATTCATCCACGTATCTGACACATGCCCCCGCTTTCCTTTGCATTACAAACCATCCAGGACCGAGGGGGCACTGGATACTAGGGAAGTTAAATGGGTGTAGTCTTTTCTAGGGACAGGCTAGTTCCCCCGGGGGGAAGACGTGCACTGAGTGCCTGGTATCGGGGAAGAGAACAGGCCACCTGCTTCTGCAGAACGTGGTGGCTTCGCCTCCTTGCCCACCACTGCCTGCCGGGGAGGAGAGAAGGGTGAGCCTAGTGAGTCATTCAGACAAAAAGACATCCTTTTTTGACTGGGTCCCAGGTCTTTTCATGTAGGCAAGGAGAGTAGGCACACAGGTTTTGCTACAATAAGCTCCTCCTTCCCCCCCTCCCCCGACCTTGCTCCCACCCCTACATCTCTGTCTGCAGAATCCAGGGCTCCGTTTCTGGACATAGGTACTTGGGAGATGGGGCACTTACAGATTAAGAATTTGACAATGAGTTTTAGAGATTGGAAAAATAATGCTTTAGAGCAGTGTGGTTCATGGAGTGACAGGTGGGAAAGACTCCTCTAGAGACTCTCTCTAGGGACAGTATTCCTTTCCTTCCTCGTTTGTAGGCCCTGTATGACTGATGGCCATGTAAGCTTCTGCAGTTGGCAGCAGTTTTGGCTTGAATTGGGGTGAGGGATGGGCATGCTCTCACTCGACTGAAACTCTTAATGAGTTTCAGTGACTTCTGCATCTCCCCACAAAAGGACAAATCCATGAGTGAATTTGGCTGCTGAATCTTGCCCTGTTGATTCTATATCTGTGTCATTTAATATGTTAGCCACTTGCCATATGTTGCTATATAGCACTTGAAATATGACTAGTGTAAGGAACTGAATATTGAATTTGAATTAAGTTTAAAATAGCCACACGAGGCTAATGGCTTCCATTTTGGACAGTGCATTTCTAGCTTATGGATCCCATGTAGGCTTGTTTTTACTACAGAGTGAATTTTGGTAGAATAACAGTGTGCTCGCTCACATTCAGGCTTTCAGTGCATTCTGAACTAGCATTTAAACCTAATCCATTCATATGTGTGTACAGGAGATGGCAGGCACAAAAATAATTTAGGTGTAGAGTTTATCTTTTACGGGCTTTTGGTGCATAGATTGAAAAGCAAGATTTCAGGAGTGAGGGTAATTGCACCTTCAGTGGATGATTGCTGTGTGCTCGAGTGCTGTTTCAAAAGTTAGAAAGCTGAAGTACTTCCCTGTCTCTCTACTTGCCTGTTTATCTGTGCTTTCAATTATCTCTATTTACTGGAAATAGTGATTACAGGGGTGGTTACCTTAAGGATGTCTTCTGGATACACCCATCTCCCTTCCACGTGCATGCCAATATCAAGGTCAGGTTCTGCTGTGAGGTCCAAGCCCCTGGGCCCAGACTGTAGGTCAGTCAGCAGTGTGACCCACGGGGAGCAGAGCGTATCTCGTGGAGCTCCGGATTCTGCTCCCCTGTGCCGCTGCGCAGGGTTAAGCTGCCGCCTTTGGATGTGAAGCGTAAAGTGTCGTAAGGTCTGTGGTTTGGCATCTTTCTCAGAACTCAGGTATCACATCTGAGAAGCAGCCTGGGGTTCAGCCGATGGTGTTGAAAATAGTTTCCCGTGCATGTGTCCAGATGATGTCTGCTGATATTTAGGATGTTTTTCCTTCTGTCTAATTGTAAAGGGCATCAGGACGTGTGTTCTCTTACAAGCCTCAGATAGTTTCATGTTTACAGCCTGAGCATAGGTGGCAATTTCAGGGCAGCGTAGGAACTTTCCAACTCTGACTCTTTTTAGGGCTGAGGTCCTCATTTGCCGGGTGAGGAGGGGTCTTGGTGATGGAGCGTGAGGATGGGGGGGTCCCCTGGTATGGAGTCCGTCCTGCTGCCCCCCATGTCCCCATGTCTCCCGGACAACTAGATTTCTGTGTTGCGTCAGGGGATTTGTATGTGGCCCTGCCTTCCCCTTAGATTTAAGAGTGGTGGCCACTTCTCTATTTTAGTGCTCTGCGTGTTTAGAATTTTCATAAGAACTATATTTTACACTTAAAATAATGTAGTTGGTAGTTTGAATAATGTGTTTCAGGATTTTTTTTTAAGTGAAAGTCACTTTTTAAAAATAAATGTATTTTAGAGAAAACATGAGCAGGGGAGAGGGGGCAGAGGAAGAGAGAGAGAGAGTCTTAAGCAGCCTCCACGTTCAGCCTGGAGCCTGACACGGGGCCGGAGCCCGACACGGGGCTTGATCCCATGACCCTGGGATCATGACCTGAGCTGAAATCAAGAGTCGGATGTTCTACCGACTGGGCCACCTGGGCACCCCGACGTCCCAGGATTTCTGATTCCTTTGTCAACCCCTTCAAAACTCAGCTTTTGCTTCTTGTCTGCATTCACGTCCCTGAACACTACACTTAACAGCGAGGTAAGAGGTACAGCTCGTGTGTGAGATCTGTTTCCTGATAGCAAACGGTTAAAGACCGACTCTTTTTTCAGGGTCATTATCCCACACCTAGGAATATCTTTGAGATTTTAAACCCCACCCCACGGCACTTAAAGAGGAGGAAAAACACCAGGAATGAGTAATAATGATTTTCTCGATATTTGTTTGATCCGATGGCAGTAACGTACACTTCAGCATCAAAAGTAGACGGATGGGCTGTTGTCGCCTGCTGCTCCTGCTTATTCAGTCTATAAACCTAATTTGTCTTATTTATGATGGGAGAAGGGGAATATATGAATTCATCTTACTAAGCAGTTCTTGAGTTCGTGTAGGGTGCTGTTATGACGGATACGTTCTTGGTTTGAGGAAAGAGGAAGAAATACAGAATCCCTGAGATTATGAAGCACTTTTCAGCAAATATATTTTGTCGCGGTATGTATTTACCCATCTTGTTGGGGGATATTTAAATACTCTCCAAAGGTCTAAAGTATTTCTTTTGAATAATAATTGTTTTTTTCAAGTCTGGATTTCTCTTTCTTCTTTTGGGAAACAATGGTCCTCCCTCCCTGTCCCTCTTTTGGGAAAAGTCAGTAATCTGGGTAATTTCTATTAAAAAAGCTCTATTAAAACCGAGGAGTGATTGTAGTCCACTTAATGAAGCAAAGCACAAAAGATGATGAGGACAGGAGTGAGAGAGAGGTAGTTCACTAATGAAGCCACTTACTTTTAAAAGGTAAGGAAAAATAAAGCAGCCCTCTTCCCTTGCTTCCAACCTGGTTGTTATCTGGAATTTTCAGTTAAGTAGAATCGTTAACTCCTTATATGTGCTTCAGACTAAACACAAAACCCCAAAGACTATTTAATTATCACACTTTTGTTAATAAGATTATGGGACTTGCATAGAAAAGATACTGTGCAAAATGGAATTCTCTCTTGCGGTGGTGAAAATACTTGGTTTGTGTTCTGTTTAACGGTTGGCTCTAATATTCTGCTTTTTAGTCAATGAAGGGTGAAAGCAAGAAAACGAGCATCATTTCGTGCTCTTGGAAAGGTCTTGCCTAATTTGAATTGTTTGTTGTTACAGCGTGTAGGGTTTTGTTCTTAAAACCTCTTAAAAAGATGGATGTAATGTCTTATTCTTCAGGATATTTTCAATAAAATTTTAGCAGTTTACTAAAGTTTTACGAGAAGTCTTTAGAAAAAAAGTGTAACAGTTGCCGAGTTGAGTCGACTCCGTTCCTTCTTTTGAAATATATCCTCTGTTTAAAAAATACAAATTCACCGCCCTCACCCCCACCCCCTGGTAAATAAATAAATAATATTTAAAGCTTTAGATTTCTCCCGCTAGAGTTTTCTTTGTGTATGGTTTAGTGGGTGATGTCTGCAGGAGCAGTGTTAAAAGTGGGAAGTGATTTAACACACCTTTGAGGCATTTGGCCATAAAGATTTTGTTTCTGCTGAGAAAGCACCTACCTATGAACTTGCTGTTGGGGGGGCGGGGGGGTGGGCTGGGGGCAGCGTGAGCACCAGTCTCCGCTCTGCTCCCAGTAGCTCTTTGTTCGGTCACTTGGGGTTGTTCTCAGATCAGGACGGAAAGAGTCTACTTTCCGAATGAGTGAAGTCGAAGTGACTTTCCTGCCCCCCTCCCCCCATGCCCTTCATCAGTCCATTTCTGGCAGTTGTCAGGTTTGCACATCATGTGTCTTTCTCTGGTTTGCTCTGTGGCCGCCCAAGTTCACTGCTTACATTTTCATTCAGGATTGTCTTTGAAGATCGTCCACGTCTTGATTTAAGTGAGAACATTATGTTCATCCCAAACTGCTTTTGTGATTTTTTTTTAAAGCAGTATTTCATTTTCCTTTACAATCCCTAAATCTCTTTGCTTAAAAAATAAAAAAAAGGACATTTCTGTTTTCTGATGGGGAATTGGGCTTTGTACATGTGTGATGTGGCATCTGTTTGCAAGACAGATGTCCTTTATTGACTCATAGTAAGTTCCCCTGTGTATTAATATAATGGAATTATTGTTCTTAAAATAATTTATCCTAATTTATAGTAAACTAAAATTATATTTTCATTTTGTAATTATATTAGTGCAACCAGTAAGAAATAATGTGCATAAACTTTGTTTTATTGACAAAGTATTGCCCTTAAAAGTACTATTTTTGTTTATGAGCAAATGTATTTCGTTTATATGGGTTTGGGTGGGCTTTCCTTCAAGCTTGTTTCCATAGTGCAGCTATTTACTATGGCCTGAAAAATTAAAGCAACAATTTCACTTCTCGTCTCTGCATTTATTACAGGCCAGTTGTCAAATGGGGGTGAAACTAAATTATGCTCTCAGAAGGGGAAAAAAAAATTAGCCTGGTAAACTAGAATAGGATTTGGATTTCCCAAAGTTACAGGGTTTTAGACTCATAGGCTCACAACAGTTTCCTGTATTTTTTAAGGCTTGAATTTATAGAGGGGATTTTGTCCAGTGAAGAAGCAGAATTATTCCCTAAACACTGTATGAAACCAAGCGCCAGGGTAGAGAGCAGAGCTCATGGGATTTACCTGGGTAGTTCAGGGGGCCACTTTGAAAAACAACCATTGCACAACGGGCAGCCTTTTGTTGTTGTTGAAAAGGAACAAATAATTGTAAAATGGAACGCTGGTTTCTAAATTTGAAGTTTTATATGTTCTTGAGGAAAAGGAAAGAAATCACTCCTAGAAAACAGAGACAGAAAGAAACTCCAAACTTCTCAGCTGTTGCCAAGACCTTTCTTGCTCCATAGTAAGAGGTCGGAGCCCCTTGTGTTTGAAACGGGCAGAATGTGCGTGCTCTGTGGCCCAGTGCCTGCTGTGTGGGGCTCCTGAGTAGAAACCAAGTACTAAGGTAGTTTTTACATTCAATCAACTGTCTGTCACTGTCACATTCCAAGCCAAAAACTACATTGAAAAATGTGGCACTGTTCATACAACCTAAGGGGCGTATATTGGAGAGTGGAATGGAAGAAATCACTGGTGAGGACCTTGGGGGGCATAGGGGGGCGAAATGCTGACTTAAACAGAATTGTGACCGTGGCCCTTCCGTGCGTTCTCAGAGCTGAGGTGACTTCCTGTGCACGGCATTGGGCCCCGCCTTCCGCTGCTTGCTGGCTGATACCCATGGGCAATTACTGCCCCTCAGAGCCTCTGCCCACGTGTGGCTCTCCCTGGGTGACGGGGCGTGGAGCTGTCCCATCGGCACACTCGCCTTGCCCTGCACCTGCTCTTGGTCCATATCTCAGGGTGACCACTTAAGTGACCACTTGATAGAAGCCTGGTGGTGATCAGCAGCGTTACTGGGAATACCTGAAATTCGGGACGAAGGGCAAGATCATGCATAACTTTTGTCTCCTGTTGAAGGTGAAGTTGATACACGGGTAGTATTTGCTGGGGTTTCTTGAACTGGAAATACACGGGCCCACGAGGCTAAGGAACAACTCTGTCTGATCTTATAGGAGTGAGATTGTGTTTTCTGAGGAATGTATTTCTGAAAAGAAAAATATTCCATACTAAAGTAAGAAATACCATGTGGTGGGAGCAGCCTGCCAGTTCTTCCTTCTTATAAAAATAAGTCAACTCCACTATGCCGCTCACCCTGTTTTTACTAGAAAGGATGGATATACTGATTTATATCATAGATAATTTTGTATGTAATGTATATAGTTTCACATACACCTACATTCTTTAAAAATACTCTAAAAGGGTAAATGACATTCAGTAAATTCAGATTTCCTTTTTTGCCTTGTCTTTAAGCAGTTATTTTAAAATTTCAAAATAAAATGAGAGTGAAATGCATCTCAGCACTTCTCAGTTTTGTTTTTTAGTTTTTAGTTTTAGAAAGTTTTACAGAAATGCGTACCTATGTCCATTGCTTTAGAAGCATTATGTAGTGGGGCACCTGGGTGGCTCAGTCGGTTAAGTGTCTGACTTATCCTGACGGCTCAGGTCATGATCTCACAGCCCGTGAGTTCAAGCCCTGCATCAGGTTCTGTGCTGACAGCTCGGAGCCTGGAGCCTGTTTCAGATTCTGTGTCTCCCTCTCTCTACCTCCCCCCTACTTGCACTCTGCCTCTCTCTCTCAAAAATGAAATAAAAACATAAAAAAAATTAAAAAAAAAAAAAAAGAAGCATTGTGTAGTTACCATAACTTATTTGGCCAGGTTCTGGTTTTTTAGTGGCTTTACTTTATTGAACTGTGTTGTATTCTTGCATCAGGTAAGGAATGTAGAGTTAAATTGGAAAGAAAAGAAAGAGACTTAGTGCTTATTGTTCTCTGTTTAGAGAGAGCTTCACTGGTTATTATAACCACACAGGTAATATGTTTTCATTATGAAGTTGAGTTATTATTTTTTGTATCTTAGATTTTCCTTCTCCATATATTCATAGATAATTCATTTCTTTTAGAAAATCAGAGTCCTATCTCTGTACTGTTTTATAATCTGCTTAGAAGACTTAATGTAATTTCTTGTCAGAGATCGTTGTATACCATCATTTTAAGTGATTGCACGGATCCATATGGAATGAGCCTGTTTAAGAAAGTATTAAACCTCAATATACCATACAATTAAGTATTGTGGTTTTGAGTTGTCTTTTCTGTTATGATGAGCTTTGGGGTTCAAAATGATACTGAGACCAAAAACAAAACAAAACAAAACACCTCTTCGTATTTACTAAGAACGATCAAATGCTACTTTAAGTCAGAACCATAGAAGAGTTTGTTTTATAAACAAACAAAACTCCTCAACACAAACTTTTCCTCTTGGTGTATTTATGTAAGATTCTCCCTGTTTACAGAAATTGCATCATGTTTATTTTGAAAATTGAAATTTTTAATGTGCTTATGAGGTAGCGGTCTGAGAGGGGTGACAGATTATCTATAGAGTGAACTAGGCATGACATAAATCTGCGTTCTGAAACAGTTTTCCTTGTGTTTCTTTAGAATAAATCCATGCTTGCCAAGTATGGAGAGAAGCTCCTTCAGAACGCTTGAATGAGAGACCCTTGCACACCACTCTTTTGTTTCAGTGTCTGAATCTCTGTCACTCTTGGAAGCAGTCACTAAGATTCTGCATTTTGACTCTCACGGTGATGGGGAGTGTTGTCCTCAGCAGCTCTTCTCCTCCAAACCAAAAAAAAGAAAAACCCCAAAAAACAAAAACAAAAAGCCTGGCCTTGTCATAGACTCAGATGTATGCCTTATTAACTCATCTTGTGACCTTTGGCTCTTGAGGACTGTGAGCTGTCACAGCTCTCTGTGACATCAGTAGTATGTGACTTGAATGGATATACTGCATGTGCTGAATCAGCTTTTTTCATTCCTTTCCACATGAAAAAAGCAGGTGCTACGTCTCATTTTGAGAATTTATTGCTATCTGTTGGTGACACTTTAGAGACCACTCTGCTTATTTGACTAATAGCCAAATGGAAGCTAATAGGCTGTTTTGGCCATTGAAGCCTAAAAATCCCCCTAGTTTCTTCCCTGGCCAAAAAAAAAAAAAAAATCTCTTCGTGTTGCTGTGTTGGGACTACACACAGGCAAATAGGGAAGGGAAAATTAGGATAGGATTATTTGAGAGAGTTGTGGTTTTAAATTCTTTTATGGTAGCATAGTGTTATGTGTATTTTCAGGTCATAGGAAGTTGTGTATATGTGTTTGTATGTGTGTGTGTGTAAAATTGTAAATTTGGAGTTACTGATTTTGGGGGAAAAAAAAAGCTCCTTTTTAAACAGCTTAACCTCAATTGAAGTATGGATTCTGTTACCTGAAAAGGTTTCTTTTTCATGAATATTTTAGGAAAATTTACTGAAGTTGTATTCATATCTTTTGTATGTGGTCTGTGAAGGTTTTGTTTTAGATATTTGGGGAGAATGATTCTTTGGTTATTTTTATTTTAGTTTGTAGGAAATGAAAAATATCTGAACAGTCCAAATATCAACGTAGATGAGGTGTTAAATAAATTGTAATAAGCACCAGAGGACATAGAATGTGTTAATCTCAAAGCTGCATGAAGATTTTTGTGTTGTGAAAGGTTAGCTTTTCAGTTGCGAGACTTAATTACTTTTCAAATGAATATTTCATAAGTTGTTTTTTCATCGAATATACATCTACGTACGTACTAGAGTCCCCGTGCGGGAGACATCGGTTGGCAGCGGTTTTGAAACTCAGCTCTCTCCCTCCTGCCCTACCTTTGCAATCAGGTAGTGTAATCGAGACTTTCTCATTTTTAAAATGTTGTTTAAAGGTCCAAAGTAATAACATAATCCAGCAGTGCTTTCCCTGCCATTACTTTGTTGATTCTTTCCTTGCACGTGATGGCACAGTTTATTTCTCAATTTTATCCAGGCTTGCCCCTGTTAAGAGTGTGAGGCTGATGTTTTCCGCCTTCACGGAGATACTCTGTTCCTCTAGATGAGGCTTGTTTTTCTGCAGTAGCTACCTTTCTTGCTCAGTCTTCCTTCTTTATATCTTAACAGTTTGGAAAGGGTGTGTCGTTTAAGAAAAATTACTGTTGATTATTCTCTGGCTGTTTTGCCCAGCATAGCAGGGGTTAGTGGAATAAATGAAATTTGCTCTTCAATTCATGAGTATGTATTAATCATGGTTGAAAGCTTAGAATAAACTTTTATTGAGTTTAAAATAAAAACTTAGTTTCAATTTAGGGGAAAAGTTATTGTAATACAAATATATAAATAACTTCTAATAGCCTCTTTTCCAACTGTTTTATATCAGGTAAAGTTAAAAAATTTTGGAGCCTAAGTTAGAGGTATAGTTTGCTAATTCTCTTTGGAGGGAGTTTGTAAACAGTAAAATTATTTTTTGTTAGCTTGGTTATCCAAACGTCATAATTAAATATACATTTCGAATATTGCGTATCATGCAAAAATGCAGTAATCTTGACTAAGTTCTGAAACTTTCCAGATTACGTACTTTTTTGTGTCTTTAAGATACAGGTGAGATATGCTTTTTTTGTTTTAATTACTGGGATGTATCCTTTGTATATTAACATGCTTTGCTTTTTTTTTTTTTCCTGCTTTGTTTTTATTTTGTTTACTGTTGGTGTGGTACAAGCAGAACTGGATGATACCTAGCCTCAACACAGGTGCCACGACTTAAAGTATCTCTAAGATATTTACGATATGCTGCCCATTTTCTTTCCGGTAAATGGGATGAATCTCCGTGTGTTTGTACTGTTAATTTATCATTCAACAAGACAGACCTTCAGCCAAACAAATGGTAGTTAACTGTTTCTTGCTTAACTTGAAAGTCACATTGAGACTTGAGAGTGGGCAAACACTGCTTTACTGGTATCTTGCTGTTCATAGCATACCAAGATTTTAAAAGAAGAGAGGCAACCCGAAAAATGGACTCTTAACTATAGAGAACATGCTGAGGGTTGCTGGTGGGAGAGGTGGGCAGGGGTGGGTGGATGGGGTGAATGGGTGATGGGGATTAAGGAGGGCACTTGTGATGAGCACCTCGTGTCGAGTGATATTAAATGCTACACCTACTATTACACTGTTGGTTAACTGGAATTTAAATAAGACCTTGAAACCTAAAGCAAAACAAAACAAAAAAAGGTGGCATATTTGAAAATCTCGTTAATCTTCTTATTTTGATGGTGAAAATGCTTAGAAAGAGTGGCTTCCATTTGGGGAAAAAGTTATCACAGTATAACATTGATAACTTTTAATAGCCTCTTTTTCTAGCTCTTTTAATATCTTAGTCTGTTTCCTTTTCTCTGTCTTTACTATTTGCTAGTGTTGATAATATTGTCTTTTTAATTACCTTGATTAGAGGCTTCATCTCAACCATCATTAGAGAGATACGAACCTAGTCTTTTGAGGGACTTTGAAAGGGTCGCAGCATTCTGTTTTTCAAAATATACCTTTATTTGAACATGTGAAGATATGTTACTGAATACAAATTAGCTTTATACATGCATATGTACACACACATATATGCTCTTCAGATAAGAATATTCACAGTACTAAGACAAGAATCACTATAGGAAATGTCATTAAATAGGTATGAAAAAGTCATGAAGATAAATCAGCTGTCAGCCATCAGGTTAATGATTAATTAGGAAATGAGATTTTTTTTCCTCCTGGTGCTTCCCTCTTTTGACTGATTTGCACTGCTCGGAATGATGAGTAAGAAAGAGAAATAGAGGGAGAAGAGAGAAAATGTGTGTATATCTGTCCATAAAATTTGTTTCAGTGCTTTAAAAATATAGTAATATGAATTTACTTTATTATGTCATTTGAAATAGAAATTTCCAATCCGCTCTTCTGAGTAAAAGCATATGTCCTATTCATTATTGTTAGTGTAGTAAAAATGTAAGCTTTAGACTTTTTAGTGTATTTAGTATTGTTTGAATTGATCAGTGAGCTGAAATGATCCTGTCTTACAACATCAACTTACAACTATATTTGAAATATAAATTCTGTATGAATGTGATTGGGGGGAGGGTCTTGTGGCTGTTTTGGCAGTGGGGGAAATAAGATTCATGAAGAACTGTGATTTATCCCATAGGAAGCTCAGTTTCATAATTTATTTTTCTTTTCAGTTAAGTAAATCTTTGTAGTAGATGTATGCAAAGTTCAGAATTATGTTGAGTTTCGGGCACTGAACTTGTTTCCTGTTCTTTATGTCCTGGGAAAGGACCGTCCCTGTTTTCACCTTTGGTCACAAAGACCTTTCGCAGTCCCTGTCTGTTCCCAGTCGCTGGGACAGACAGAGTGCAGGAGACTGGTATGCCACAAGGCCGTGCTTTCACATGTTGTTAGCCAGACAGCGTCTTGTCTGGATGTTACTCATTACCTGGAAATGAGTGAGTTATTTATTTATTTATTTATTTATTTATTTACAAGATTTTATTTTCAGGTAATCTCTACATCCAACAGGGGCACAAACTCATGACCACGACCAAGAGTCATATGCTCTACGGACTGAGCCAGTCGGGCACCCCTGGAAATGATTATTTTAAGCCAATGTTCCTGGTAATGCTACTTGGTAGCCAGTATTTTAGTTTTAGTACTAAGTGTAAGTTCGCGTGAGCAGTTGAATATTTTGCTCATTTTGCCCTCATTTATAAAAATGAGGGCAAAACTGAGATTTTTTTTTTTTTTTTTTTTTTTTTTTTTTTAAGTAAGCTCTCCACCCAATGTGGGGCTTGAACTCAAGACTCTGAGATCAGGACTCGCATGCTGTACCCACGGAGCCAGCCAGGTGCTCCAAAGTGGGAAATTGTGAGTGAGCACATTAGTGCTGAGAAATAATGTCTGAAAAATGTAATACAGAGATGTGAAACATTTGGAGAAGATGAACGTAGAAACTCTTTGTCTTAACTGATTATTCACTGTCCCTTAGTAAGAAAATAAATCCTCATTGGAGGTTATGTTTTAGGAGGCAGAGTGCAAATTAAGCCTTTCTTCTCCTCCTCCATCATTCTCATCCACATCCTCATGTCTCGTGCGGAACCCGTTTTGTGATTAGCTTTCGCTCTTTGGTTTTCTGCGTGTTTTTAGAAATATCCTCTGTGAATGGAGGGCTACCTGTGATCTCAACATTCTTCACACTTCCCGTGTTGTCAGGTAGAGTTGTAAGAATAGGGTTGGTTGGATCTGAGTTTGGATCTCTGCACCAGCACTTCTGGCTTGTGACCTGAGCGGTTCGGTCGATGCATCTTTTCACCTGGTTGTTTTGCCGAAAACGGGAGTAAAAGTTCCTACTTTATGGGTTATTGCCGGGATTGCTTGAGATCATGCACACTGCACAGCATCCTAGTGAGGGGTAGCTCGTTCTTGTTGTGCCTGGTTGTTCTGGCTTGCGGCTCTGTGCCGGCCGCTTGGAGTGAGGGGAGGGGATGGGAGCATCTTGGGACTACATCTCTTACCACGTGTGAGGAGAGTCCGCACACCTGGAGAGCGGGCCCTCAGCGTGAAGCTGGTGACCTTCGCTCTAGGGGAAGCGCTGCTGTAAAGAATAGTCAGCTTCCGGCATCACTGAATCTGTTTATAGGCTGGGAAATGTAATTTCAGTTTAGTATCTTTCTGGAAAATGGACGTCAGGTTCCAAACAACTTGACTTTAGAGATGAACTTGATTAATATAAGTTAGTTGTAAATTATTTAAAGAATGGATGGTGAGTGAAATCATACCCCACTATTAATATCTCAGTTGGTTTTATTTGTGTGTTTGTGTGTTAACCGCATTATCCAGAAGATATTTACTATGAATGCAACTCTGTGTTTAGAATAAGTTTGTCGGTCTTGGCTAAAATCACATCCCTTTCCAGCCCAAGAGTGGGTGGTGTTGGAACTATACTGTAGACTGTCCCTGTGAGTGCTGGTACATGTTTTAAGATAACCACCTGGAGAAAGGAATGTAGTCTGAATGAGCTTGGTTTAAGCTGCTGAATTCACATGGTTTGCATGGTGACTTTCCTGCATTTATTGAAAAGAGGTGTCAGGAAGAAAAATGTAAGGCCTCATAAATAATACAATTACTGTATATATAGTAGTTACCCAAAAGCCACGTTGATGAAGCCTATTCAGCTTTATTCCACTGACACTAGTTTTATAACTATTAGTCCGTCTTTAGATGCGTGACTTAACGTATGTGAGCTTTATGTGGCCGGGGGAACTTACTCTCTGGAACATTTATTGGAATAGGAGTTTGACAGCATACTTCAGAGTTATATCCTTGTTTTCTAAAGAAAAGACAATATCCGATAAGTTAGAAGGCTCAGTAATTTCAATTTCGTTTTCTTCTGTCTTGCTCATTTTTTTTCCGTAATTCCTTTCTTTGTAGACTGGTATCAGACAAACCAATTCTACGTTAAAGCAATTCAAACTTTGTGAAGAAAATTAATGTTTGCCTTCTCAGTGTCGATTAGCAAACTACACAGAATGTAGACATTCTATAGAATTTTGTATTTAATTACTCGGAATAAAAGCTTTAAGTTTTTAGAACATTACTTTTGGTTTAAAAAATGTCTTACATTTTATTCTGTAACACATGAAATACACTTTACTATTTTAATCACGATTGCTTGGTAAGTCTGCTAAGATATTTTAAGTTTTGGAATATTAACAATGTGTTCTAAACTATTTTAATCATATTTCATTAATAGTGCCAAATTTTGGGGATTAGTCACCAACATTAGCTTCCTTGATGGATTTTGCTTTTGTCCCCGTGTCGTGTGACATACTTATGTCTTGCTTAAGCTGACTGGTTCTCTCTCAGCCTTGCTTTGACCACCGGCTTGCCTACTTCAGAAACTCTAGTGGAATAAAATAATTTTGCCCCCATTTGTATTTTGTGTGAAGGTGTAGATCTCTAATTTTCTCTGGGTCTTGATTTTTCACTCTGCTGCTGGTTTCCTTAGACAGTGGAGCTCTGATGCTTGTCATACATATAAATGACAGAGTTTACTGATGTATTAGCATCTGTCTTCACACATGCTTAAATTCACTGTTGATGAACTTTAGAAATTTATTTCTTTTTTTTTTAATTTAAACAATTTTTGATGGGGTCGGGGAGGGGGAGGGGGAGAGAGAGAGAGAGAGAGAGAGAGAGAGAGAGAGAGAGAGAAAGAATATCTTAAGTGCCCCACACCCAGTGTGGAGCCCCACGAGGAGCTCAGTCTCACTACCATGAGATCATGACCTGAGTCAAAATGAAAAGATGCTTAACCAACTGAGCCACCCAGTACCCCTAGATATTTTTTCTAATTAAGAGTAATCATCAGAGAATAAGAACTGAAAGTCGTTGGAATTTTTGAGCTTCAGAATTAAATAGACCCAGATTAAAACATTTCTGTTTCTGCTTTTTTACTTTGTCATCTTGGAAAAATTACGACTTCTTAGGATTTGCTATGTCATCAAATACATATATATATATATATATATATATGCACACATACGTATATATATTATAGTATATATCTGTAGTACTATATATAGTGTATATATATCTGTATCTATATCTATATATAGTACTACAGATGATTACATGAGCTAATTAATGCAGAGAGCTAATTCATGCCTTACCATGACCTTACCATAGTCATTTTTTTCCCATGTCATTTAGCTTCAAGTTCCTTATCTTTAAAATGGAGAAATGGAGATAATAAAAAAATTATAAAATAAAATGGGGATAACAATGTATCAGCACGACGTAACAGAGTTGTTGAGAGAACTGTGCCAGTGTCTATGTGTGTTTGTATGTGTGTATCCAGAGGAAATTTCTGAATGAGATACATCAAATAGGAGACCGTGGATGAGCTTGGGAATATGTTAGTTTTCTGTTGCTATGTAATAAGTTATAACTAACATAGAGGCTGAAAACTGTCCTCATTTATTATTTCATGGAGCCCGTGGGTCAGAATCTAAGCACGGCATAGCTGAGTCCTCTGCTCTGCATCTCCTAAGATTGATGACAGGTGGCAGTTGAGGCTGAGACCTCATATGAGGCCTGGGACTCATCCGGTTGTTGGCAGAGTTTATTTCCTTGCAGCCCTAGAACTCCTGTCAGCTTATTCTTCAAGGCCAGCTGGAGACAGTCTCTCTGACCCTTTATTTATTTGTTTGTTTATTTAATGTTTGTTTATTTTTGAGAGAGAGTGTGAGTGGGGAAGGAGCAGAGAGAGTGAGAGAGAGAGAGACAGGATCTGAAGTAGACTCTGTGCTGACAGCAGAGAGCCCGATGCAGGGCTGGAAGCCACAAATGAGGAGATTATCACCTGAGTTGAAGTTGGATGCTCAACTGACCGAGCCACCCAGGCGCTTCTCTCTGACAGGCACTCTCTAAGTAGGCCTCCACTGATTAGATCAGGCCCACCTAGGATAATCATACTTTCGATTAACTCAAAGTAAGCCAGTTAGGGACCTTCGTTTTATCTGCAAAGTCCCTGACCATAACCACATAATGAAACTTAATCATGAATGTAATATCCCAACATATTCAAAGGCCCTGTCTGCATCATGGGGAGAGGATTACACAGGATATGCACACCACAAGCTGGGAATCTTGGGTGTCATCTGAGAATTCTACCCAGAGTGGGCTTGGGTTAGGAAAGATTTACATTCCTTGGTTCATATAGTTCTGAAGTTTAAAATTGTTTTAATAGTACCTAAAACGCCTAAAACAATCCTCTTTATTTACTTGATGGGGAAGTTTCTCTCAAATTCCTAAATGAAAATTGTAAGATTGAAATTCTAGAAGGAATGCTAGCTTAGTATCTGTGTAGTTGACAACAGCAGTTCTCAAATGTTTATTAAAACACTTATGATGTCTGGGGGACTGACAATCAGAAATAAGAAGTAAATGGGCTAGGCTGGTACCTTTATTTTGTAGATGGTGGGACAAAGGGTGGGGGCGGCCAGAGGGCCAGGGGAGCCCAGGGTCTGCTCAGTGTTACAGCACCAGTGAATGAGGGAGGGCTACCCGCTTCACGTAGTGCCCTCAGGTTTGCCTCTGAGTATAAAATTGTGCAAGTCTACTTTATTAAGAATATTTATTTTGATGATATCATGTAACCTTGATGAAGAATTTTTCCTTCGCTGCCAGTGGAAGATTAACATTATTAGTGTTATTAACATTAACATAAACTTGGGCAGCACATTTTGAAATCAGAACTCTAAATGGACATGCTTCTCTTACCCGTTAGTGTTTATTAAAATAGGAGGCTGTCTTTGTTCTGCCTTTCCTGTTGGACACTCACTCTCTCCTTGGATTCAGGTGAGCACTTGAATTACAGAGTCAAGTCACATTCAGTTGGCTCTCAGCCCAAGGAACCTATAGAAATTAGGAATGGAATTGGTTACAATTCAGAGATGCTTCTCTTAAAGACAGATGCGCTTCCAACAAAGTAGCCACCAAAAAGGTTAGCCTAGGAATTCTGGTAAAAAATTCCATTAAAAGGGGCGCCTGGGTGGCTCAGGTGGTTGAGCATCTGACTTCGGCTCAGGTCACAATTTCGTGATTGACGAGTTCGAGCCCCGCGTCGGGCTCTGTGTGGACAGCTCAGAGCTTGGAGCCTGCTTCAGTTTCTGTGTCCCCCTCTCTCTGCTCCTCCCCTGTTCATGCTCTGTTTCTCTCTCAAAAATAAATAAATATAAACAAAATTCCACTAAAAAAAAAGGCACTTGAAACTTTCAGGATTTTTAAAAATATTTTGTTTCTTTTAAAGAGACTAAATAGAAAACCATAGAAGTAAGTGATACTTTATTTCACGGGCATCCATTACAATTGCATGTTGTAACAGTCTCACATTCTCTTTTGCAAGTGAAAAGTTTAGTCTCCCTTGATGCTGTGCGGGGTAGTAGCCAGCTGGTCCCTGTGGCTCTGAGCTCTGGAAGTGGGGTAGTGTGACTGAGGAGCTGAAGTTTACATTTTACCTAATTTTAATGGATTTAAATTTAAGTAGCTACATGTGGTTGGTGGCAGTCTTACTGGACAGCACAGAATATAGACCCTTCTCTTGACCCATCAGGAGCTTTTGAACAGTGTTGGGAAAATGTAGTTTGTAAGTTAATGTAATAAAGAGCCAACTAAATGTGCTTTAATATCCTTTCTGGTTCTCAAATTCTGTGCTTTATTGTTTCCTATAAATTATTTTAAAATGAATTTTAATAGGATATGTAAGTTTATTAGTGAATATCTAAGTTGCTCATCTAACTGCATGTGTATTTTTATTTTTATGCAGTGAAACCAATTTTTTTATGGTTGATTTAAAAGGAACTCCGTTTTTTAAGCATTGCAAAATTCCCATATTAAATAGAAGCTAGAGGCACATGAAATTAATAAAGAATGTTCCATTTAGTTTACATTTTTTTAATGTTTATTTTTGTGTGTGTGTGTGTGTGTGTGTGTGTGTGTGTGTGAGAGAGAGAGAGAGAGAGAGAGAGAGAGAGAGAGAGAAAGAGAAAGAGAAAGAGTGAGTCAGGGAAGGTAGAGAGAGAGGGAGCCACAGAATCTGAAGCAGGCTCCAGGCTCTGAGCTGTCACTACAGAGCCCAATGCGGGGCTTGAACCCACGAACAGTGAGGTCATGACCTGAGCCAAAGTCGGATGCTTAACCGACTGAGCCACCCAGGTGCCCCATTTAGTTCACATTTTTAACTCTTCAGAATCATTCTACTTGTTTGTCTTGAATGAATGCCCCCCCGCCCCAGTCCATTTATTTTTGGTTCAGTTTGATTTACTAGTTTATATCAGTAGTTAAAACATGATATTTTGTTTATTTGTTTGTTTTTAAGGTTTATTTATTTATTTTGAGAGAGAGAGAGAGCGCAGGAGTGGGAGAGGGGCAGAGAGAGAGGGAGAGAGGGAATCAATCCCATGTGTAGAGTGCAGAGCCCCACATGGGGGCTCAGTCTCAGGAAGCACGAGATCATGACCTGAGCTGAAAATCAAGAGTGGAACGCATAACTGATTGAGCCACTCAGGTGCCCCCATCGTATCTATTTTCAGATTTCCATAGCCACTTAGTGACGTATTTTACCCTTATTACATATAGAAAAGCAGAGGGAATATGTATTTGTGGTTATGATGAAAAGTATGATGTAGTCTATGTCTTTTTGTTGTTTTTCCAACCCCCAGATTTCTTCACTGTCCTGGTTAGTTCTTTTTTGACCAGAACAGAGATTCTGTCTGTATCTCAAAAGTTTTTCCTCATGGAACATTTTTCTACAACATTTTGCTGGGCTAATTTAGATGTGATTTCCCAAAGGGTGCCTGACTTGAAAAAATTATTTTATCCATTCAGGGTTTGACAATGCCCAGGGTTTTAGAAGAACAAAAAGCCCAGAACATGGGGAGGAGTGAAGTCAAAACTGCAGCGGAGTTCTGAATTTTGAGCTTTTACTATGGATATATTTTAGTAACATCGGTGTACGTTTTATTTTCTAATCTGAATAAAGATGTGCAGTCTAAATCAGTTCAGATTGACGACAGTTCGGGATTTTAAATCCTGTCAACTCTTCTGGGAGTTTTAGCCTTATAAACCTTGTAATAACAAAGCCATATGAGTTCTAGAATCATTACTCATACGTCTCAGTTTCTCACAAGGGAAGCATTATTGACTCTTTTTGCAGCATACCACATTTTAAAGCACACTGAGTTACGGTTATCAAAGAGTTTTCTAGTAAATAATCTTGTTTGGTTACTGTACATGAAAAGCTAATTGTGTGGAGGTGGAGAGGAAAGTGTTGTAATTGTGCTGAAGATCAGAAAGGATAAAGGTTAAATCGTTCTTCGGAAACCTCACAACACTGAACAAAAAACAACCCCAAATACTTTTTTCTGCCATCTTCTTCACACAAGACATAATGTTACTATGTCAGTGAAATTCACGTGGTTAAAAAGCCAAGTGAAAGCACATAGAAAAATCTCTTTGAGGGGCGCCTGGGTGGCTCAGTCTGTTAAGCATCTGACTTCAGCTCAGGTCACAATCTCGCGGTCCGTGAGTTCAAGCCCCGCGTCGGGCTCTGGGCTGATGGCTCAGAGCCTGGAGCCTCCTTCCGATTCTGTGTCTCCCTCTCTCTCTGCCCCTCCCCTGTTCATGCTCTGTCTCTCTCTGTCTCAAAAATAAATAAAAAAACGTTAAAAAAATTATAAAAAAAAAAAAAAAAGAAAAATCTCTTTGAGCTTACCCTCTGTTAGATACGGGCCAGTATGTTTTATTTTATTTTATTTTATTTTTATTTTTATTAAAAAAAAATTTTTTTTAACGTTTATTTATTTTTGAGACAGACAGAGACAGAGCATGAACAGGGGAGGGGCAGAGAGAGAGGGAGACACAGAATCCAAAGCAGGCTCCAGGCTCTGAGCGGTCAGCACAGAGCCCGACGCGGGGCTCGAACTCACGGACCGCGAGATCGTGACCTGAGCCGAAGTCGGACACTTAACCGACTGAGCCACCCAGGCGCCCCAGGGTCTTGGCCAGTATGTTTTAACTGAGAGAGTGACGTCCCCTGGAACAGTGGCATTTTTTAGTGGCATTTATTAGTATTGGTTGTTGTGTTGTTTTAGGGTTTCAGATACACATTTCTCCCTTATCACCGCCTGCCTTCGGCTTCCTCTTCTCCCCTCTGGGCCTCTTTGCTATTGTCATAGTTTTAATTACCTGCTATACATTTGATTTATCTACCACTTGATGGACATTTGGGTTGTTTCACCTTTTGGTTATTATGACTAGTTCTGCCAGGAATTGTCATTTGTTAGTCTTTCTGTAGACCTATGTTTCCATTTCTTGGTGTTTTTTGTTTTGTTTTTTAAGGTTTTATTGTTAAGTAATCTCCACACCCAGCATGGGGCTCGAACTCACAACTCTGAGATCAAGGGTTGCACACTCCACCCACTGAGCCCAGCCAGGCACCCAATTCATTTCTTTTGAGTAGTCACCTACTAGTGGAATTTTGCTGGGACATGTGGTACATTTCTTTCTAACAGTTTAAGAACCTGCCGGTTTTTTTCCAAAGTGGCTGCACCATTTTACTTTCCTTCCAGAGGTGATCCTCTCTGCCTCCTCACATCTTCCTGCGTCTTCTGTCCCTTCGTTGTCGCCACCCTTATGGATGTGACTGGGGTTTCAGTTTGCATTTCCCTAAAAGCGGATGACAGGGAGCTTTCTTTCATGTGTACATCGCCCATTTGTATACCTTCTTGGGTGAGAAGTCCATTCAGATCTTCTGCTCAGTTTAAAATTGGGCGGTTCTGTCTTCTAACTGAATTTTAAGAGTTGTTTTTATATCCTGGATACACGTCTTTGGCAGATATTTTCTCACAATTTGTGGCTTATCTTTTCCCTTTCTTTACGGTGTCTTCCGAAACAAACAAAAAATTCTTTAATTTTGAAGTTCGGTTTACCATTTTTTAAATCACTTGGGCTCTTTCATGTGAAATGTATGATAACTTCATTTTTTAAAGATGTTTTCGGTGAATGTACAACTTTAGTTTGACAGTATTTTTCTTTCAGTGCTTTTTAAAGATACTGCTCCACTGTCTTCTGGTTTTCAGTGTTTCTGACAAGAAGTCATTCTTATCTCATTGTTCTTTCTGTAATACTGGTTTTTTTCTGGTTCCTTTTAAGATTTTCTCTATCATTGGTTTTAGGCAATTTAATTACAGTATGACTAGTCATCTGTATGGCTGTAGTTTTTCTCTGTGTGGCTTTTGCTTGGAGTTTGTTGGCCACTTTGGATCTGTGGATTTATAGTTTATCGGATTTGGAAAATTTTCAGCCTTTGCTTCTTCACATATTTTTTCTGTACCTCCACCCTCTCCCCTTTTGCAGCATTTGAGTCCATATATATTCGGTCTCCTGGCAGCTTGTTTCTCTGTGTTTTGTTTTTTTTTTTTCTTTTCCTTTTTTTTTTTTTTTTTACGTTTGTTTTATTTTTGAGAGAGAGAGAGGGCACCAAGCAGGGGTGGGGCAGAGAGAGAGGGAGACAGGCTCTGAAGTGGGCCCTGCACTGACAGCAGAGCCCAACACTGGGCTCGAACTCACGAAGCTCGAGATCATGACCTGAGCCGAAGTCGGAAGCTTAACCAGCTGAGCCACCCAGGCGCCCTTCTTTGTTTGTTCTCTCTGTGTCATGTCTTCAATTTTAGATTTCTAGTCTTCTGTATTGTTTTAATCTACCATTAAATACATCCAATGTATTTTTGGCATCAGACATTGTAATTTTCATCTCTAGAAGTTCAGTTTGATTATTTCACATAGTTTTCATGTCCATATCTCTAAGATGTACATTTTTCTCGACCTTTTTAAACAGTTGGAATACATTTATAACTGCCCAAATATTCTACCAATTCCATCATCTTTGTCATTTTTATGTGTATTTCAATTGTTTTTTTTTTTTTTTTCTCCTTTTATTTTGGGTCACTTTTCCTGCTTCTTTTCATTTCTGGTAATTTTCAATTAGGTGCCAGACATTGTAAGCTTTCCCTTGTTGAGTGTTGGGTGTGCGTACATGTGTATTTGTATAAACATCCATGAGCTCTGATGCTGGACCAAGTTATGTTACTTGGAAACAGCCTGATCCTTTTGGGCCTTACTTTTAAGCTTTGGTTGTGGGACCCAGGCATTGGTTAGCACTAGTTTTTGTTCCACTTTTGAGGCACATTCCTTCCAAGTGTTACATGCAGTTTTCCCCCTCTGACTGGTTTGAATAGCAAATCTTCTGTGTGAGCTCCGAGAATTATTCCTTCCATTTCTTTTGTTCTTTCTCCATCTTTAGATTGTTCTTTCACTCACTTGGGGTGAACATTACTCTGCCCAGTGCCCGAGGGGAGACCGCTAGTGTCCCGAGCCCTTACTGTGAAGCTTTCTTCTTGTCCTTCCCCGAGAACACCACCCTCTTAGCCTTTGTGGACCCCCAGCTCCATTTCCTCAACTTAGGGACAGATGTCCAGACTCTGCCTGCTTTTCTTCACCTGGCACAGTGGCTTGGAAACTCACTCTAGGTAGTAGACTCTGCAGGCACAGGGTTCCCCTTGTTTTCGTCTCTCAGGGACCACTGTCCTTTTTGCCTGGTGTTCAGTGTCTTGAAATTGTTGCGTTACATGCTTTGTCCACGTTTTCTTGTTTTTTGTTTGTTTTGTTTTGCTTTAAGCGGAAAGTAAATGCAGTACCTGTGAAAGAAATGAACTTGTAACAATAGGCTCGATAGGGATCTAGGGATCAAGATAGGGAAAATACAGATTTCTTCACAACTGGTATTTCTTCCATAAATTTTACTGCCTTTGAGTTTTACTGTATAAACATTTCCTAGACATCATTTTGGGGTAGTCTTTAAATAAAGTAACATGGAAGTCCCAGTATGTGGTATAGAATCCATCTCAACACCAGGAAAACACTTTGTTTTCCTGCGATAAAAATTATTAGAAACTGTTGTGTGTCGTCATGAAAAAGGGATTTTCGCTGTGCTGTTTTGTTACGTGGACCTTTACTTAAAGTCCTACTTAATGCCACGGTAGGGGCATCTTCATTAGTAGAATTCAAAACAGAACGTAATTTTTGGGCTTTGTTAGTCTAAAAGAGAACCATTGCCTTTCCCGAATCACAAGTTCTACCTTCCAGTAGGATATATTTAAATGTGATATATTACTTTCTCTAGCTACATATTTTCTTGGGCTTCCTTGTAATAGAATCAAACTGTTATTCTGTTTGTTCCACATTTCTCCCCATTTTCCCTCCAGATGGCCGCTGACTCAAGTGTACGTGGTAGTACATTTACATTTTTTAGGTTACAAGCAAGATACTCTTTTTTTAATGCTGTTGAATTGCTTAATGAATGAAAGAAGATTTAAATGTCTTCAGTGCTTAAATCTCAGTTTGTAAAGCAAGTGATCCTGACCTGAAGGTACTAGTGGTGTTGATGTTACCTGATTATTACTTAAGAGTTTTGCTTTTCTGTTTTGTAGTTCTGTTTCCATATTTGTCTGCTTTACAGAGTCATGTGAAAATTCTCAGCTGACAGGAACCCCAACTTTGCAAAGACAATTCTATCTTGTTATCACATTGTAATAAAAGACCTATCGACAGTAACTGCTGAAATGCCGATTTGGAAACTTTTATGCTTCCTGGGTCAGGTTCCCTTGAATCCTGTTCCCGTTATCCAGAATGTGCTGTGAGGCACACTGACTCCGCTGCAAACTCTCCGTATCCTGCCACGGGTAGAAACGACGTACCCCGGTGACAGGTGTGGGAGGTGGGGAGGACAGGGTGGCGCTGCTCACTTTCTTTGCTGCTGAGGGTATTGGAAATTGCTGCTTGCTCCACCTGAATTTCAGCTTGGCAACGGTCCAGGAGCATCAGCGATTTGCATGAAGTACAAACATGGATTATTTTTAGTCGGTTGGTTCTTCCTTTTAAACGTCGATTGCAGTGTGGCCTTTGTCTTCTACCACCTCGGTTAAAAAAGAGTCTAAAGAAAATGCCTGTAAAAGTTGAGTATTTCTCATCAAACCCTCATCAGAATTTCTTGCCATGCTTAGATCCGTAATTATGGCATTGTTGTAATTTGATCAGTATATCCGGAAGAGAATTACTGAGATTCTTTGCCAGGCAGGGTGCTGGTTATTATTGGAGATGCGGCGAAGAAATTCACGGCGCTTTCCCCTGAGGAGGAGGAGTCTGGTTGAGGGGTAAAGGTCCTCCACGAAACGGTGCCATGTGACAGATTCTGTGCTGTTAGCCGAGGCCCCGTAGGCGACCCAGTGAGCATGGGAGGCAAGGGAAGGCCTTCAGGACGCTAGAGGCGCCAACGCCAGACGCGGGGCCAGCAGGTGGAGAAGGGGCGGTGGCTTTCAGTGTACCACGAGCTGAGGTTTTCGCTTGAGACAACAATGAGCGCTCACGATAGAGAGGAATGGTTGGTTGATGCTTTTAGAGAAAACCTCTTTCATTGGTTTAAGGAGGATCTCAAAATTTAAATCCTTTTCATTCCCTGGAAGGAACAACTTCATGGTAAATCTATTCAGTGTTTATTTCGATACTTCTATTTCAGTATAGATCTCTGTCATCCTGGCAGTTGAGTGAAACCACTGTTGTGTTTGCTCAGTTAATGACCTAGCAGAAACCTGCAAGGTTCTAAACGGGCGTTGTCCCTCGTTAATCCTGTGTGTGACGCCAGTGCTGTCCTGACTGTTGGAGAGCGCCATTAGTCTCTGAGAGCGCCCACAGATTCACATTAGCGGGGCCTGGACAGGGCAGGTGGTTTGTTTTCTGAGGGGTGGTAGTAAAGTGAGGAATGGAGGTGATTAATGGCCAGTTAATTGAAATCAAGCAATGAAGAGTCCCTGCCCTTCTTCATGCCAAGTATAGAGAATCAAGCCTTAGGAAACAAAAATGAGGTATAGGCACCATATATGTCCCTTTCTCCTAGGATAAATTGTAACCCAGGTAGTCTAAGGTTTCAAAAACAGACCAAATCTAGAAATGTGTAACTATAGGTGATGTCGCAAAATCAAATGAAAAGTTCTTGTAATATCTGTATTTCTTTTAAGAATGTATAGGTACGTTTATATGATCACCAATATATACTATCTTCTAAATCCTTCAATTTGGAATTATTTAATGACTTGAGTAGATGAGGACAATAGCTGTTGTAAACCTTCTCATTCCTTCTCTTCCCCATTCTCCGTGGGTAAACATATTTAACTTTCTGTTAAGACCAGATTACTGTTTTCACTATTACTTCTTTTTAAGTATTGTTCACTACTAAGATAAGTATTGTACTATACAATAATTATATTTCCTTTCTTAGATAACTTTTAGTTTTGCCTGGAGTTCAAGTTTGCCTCATTTTTTTCTCGTGGTTTTGTTTTATTGTTTTTACTATCTATCTATCTTAGGTCTTTCTAGGGTTGTACCCTCCAGCAGCAAAGCTATAACATAGTTTTTCATACTTTCACACCTGCCAGATAATTTTCTTCAATTGTACTTTTTTTCCTAAGAGACATATTTTCTGGATTTTCAGAGCCTCTTACCCCCATTTGGAGTGATTGTTACCTTAGATGTATATAGCTATCTCCTGGAATGCTCATTCATTATTTTTCTGGGTCTTTCCATTATACATATGGATATTCTGTTTTCTTTTTTAAGTTTTAAAATTTTTTTTAACGTTTTACTTATTTTTGAGACAGAGAGAGACAGAGCATGAGCAGGGGAGGGTCAGAGAGAGAGGGAGACACAGAATCCGAAACAGGCTCCAGGCTCTGAGCTGTCAGCCCAGAGCCCGACGCGGGGCTCGAACTCACGGACCACGAGATCATGACCTGAGCCAAAGTCGGATGCCCAACCGACTGAGCCACCCAGGCACCCCAGATGTTTTTTTTCATTTTTGAGAGACAGAGATAGAGTGGGAGTGGGGGAGAGGCGGGGGGGGGGGCGGTGTGTGGGGTGGGACACAGAATCCGAAGCAGGCTCCCAGCTCTGGGCTGTCAGCACAGAGCCCAACACAGGGCTCAAACCCATGAACCGTGAGATCATGACGTGAACTGAAGTCGGATGGATGCTCAACCGACAGCACCGAGGCACCCCTGTTTTTTAATCACTTGTCATTTGATTGTGCACATCCTTCAGTAGCATCATGAGAAAGTGTGCTTGGGATGTAAATTTTTTTGACCTTACAGTTTTAAAAATAGCTTTACTATAGCCTTTAAATAGTTTGATGAGACTAGACAGAGTTATCTAGGATGGAAATCATTTTCTCTAAGAGTTAAAAAATAAATGAAACCTAACTTCTAATATTCCTGCATTTAAATGCTTCATGTAGCTGTTGAGAAATAAGATACCATTTTGATGAGTGGCCCTTCTTTTCTATGTGACCTGCTCCCCCTTATTCCCTGGGAGCTATAAGGATTTTCACCCACGTTCTAAAATAATACCATGTGTTTCTGTGGGTCTTCTGTTCATTCTGGGCACTAAGTTTGTACTGTTTTTAATTTCTGGGCAATTATCTTGTAATATTTATTTGATAATTCCTTTCTTTCCATGTATTCTTTTTTTTTTCTTAATATTTATTTTATTTTTCAGAGAGAGAGAGCAAGCAGGGGTGGGGCAAAGAGAGAAGGGGCCAGAGGATCCGAAGTAGAGGCTGTGCTGACAGCAGCAAGCCGGTCATGGGGCTCGAACTCAGGAACCATGAGATCATGACCTGAGCCAAAGTTGGATGCTTAACCAGCTGAGCCTCCTAGTTAGTTGCCCATCCCTTTATCCTAATCTCAAAACTCCTATTAGTTAGATTTGGATACGGGATTGATTCTTTTCTGTCCTCTACTAATTTTTCCATTCCTTTATTGTTTTCCAAGAGGTAACTTTGACTTTACCTTCCAACCTCTTACTATTTTATTTTTCTCTTCATTTTTTATTTCAAAGTGGACCTTTTTGGTACCTTGTTCCTTTTTTTTATAACATTCTTTATTTCATGGATGTAACGCCTTTTTGTCCTGCTCTGAAAGTGTTACTTAACATTTTTTTTCCTATTTCTTGCATTATCTCAGTTTCTTGCATTATCTGTTTCTTCTAAATTACTCTTTTTACCTTTTGTAATCTTTCTTATGCCAGAAGCACTTCTTGTTCCTCAGAAGTGTTCAAAGGGTAAAGCACTGCAGTGCTGATTGGAAGCTCTCCTTATGAGCTGGGCTTGTGGACTGGTAGGCACCTCCTTAGGGTCATCATATTTCCAGCCACTTTCTCACTGGGGACTCCCTGGGGTCCCTATCTGAAAGTCTTTTCTCTAGGGATGCCTGAGTGGCTCAGTCAGTTGAGCATCCGTCCGGCCCTTGACTTGGGATCAGGTCATGATCTCACAGTTGGTGAGTTTGAGCCCCAGGTCGGGCTCTGTGCTGACAGTGAGGAGACTGCTTGGGATTCTCTGTCTCTCTCTGTCTCTGCCTCAAAATAAATAAATAAACAAACAAACAAACAAAGTAAAAAAAAAAAAAAAGAACAGAAAAGAAAAGAGAATCTTTTCTCTAGAGTAGTTTATTTTTTCCAGAGAAAGTGCCTGTAGTCTTCTGCTTGCAGAATTGGCGGGTGGGGTTTAATTGTGGCTGCTGAGGTAGTGGAACTGAATTAAAGAAGGAGGCTTAAGGAGTCAGTGTTCAGTACTTACTCTCATGGCGTGTTGCCATCACACGCCCTCCCCACCCTGTGAGCCCTGAGCACTTGAGTTAATTCTGTTGATTTGTCTAGTGATCCCAATTCTTGAGCTTTCCAGGCTATCTTGGTTTGTTCCTTACTGATACCCTATTTCCTATGCCCCTCAGACATTTAGCATAAGCTTTTCTTGTCTCGCTAAGTGTTTTTCATCCGCCATGCGCTTTGCCATCTGCATACATTGTTAGTAATATTGTTTCTATAACAAACCGCTTAAAACTTCATTTAATTAAAACACTTATTTTATGAGCTCTGCCATTTCTTGTAGGTCAGGAATTTGGGAGGGGTGAGGTTTTGCTAGGCATTTCTCACATGGTTGCAGACAAGACACAGGCTGGAGTTGGGAGGAGGGCTCAGGGCAGCTGGGGATTAGCCGGTCATCTCTTCATGTATCAGGGCAGAAGCTTAGAGACAGGAAAAGGGATAGCATGGTTGTACCTCAAAAGTAGCATGACCAACCCTCGGAAGTAGGAATAAGTCATGATAGGCACTATCAGCTTGAGAGTCATTGAAACAAATTCTCTTTCCAACTTCCCCAGGTCTTCTCAAATTTCTCCTTAATTCTCTTTTCAAAATAGAATTCTCAGATCCTTCCTTTTGTTCCACGGTGCTCTTTTAAGGTACCTGAACATCACTCTGTAAGAAAAAACATGCTGGGTGAATGGGAAATGCTCCAAAGTGGTTATTTTCCAAATTGGGGTTTGGATCTCCTTGGACCTGTTAGGTGTGTACTTGCTTTTTAGGAAATTTTTTGGGGGTGGGGCGTGTACTGGAATGACTCCATGTTACTGGGAAACAAGAGTCAAGTGAGGAGAAGCACCTCCCTTGTGAGTGCTTGGGGGGAAGTGGCGGGGCGGGAATGGGTGGGTGGTGCAGGTAGAGGCAGTTGTGGTGAGGCTTCACTGTAGAACTAGAAGGAAATCAGAACATTTTGCTCAGGCTAAACTGAGTGTATTTCAGGAAGAGACTGGTTTTTTTGTGACTGAAGACTTTTCATTTTCAATAATGGGAGGTTATTATTAAACATTGCTCTGTATTTAAAGTTCTTCTGGAAAGAAATATTCTGTATATTTTAAACATTTTGAAAAATTTTCAGACTGTGGCTCATAAGAGCAGCCCATAGCATATGTTTTATTGATAGTCCTTGAAGAAAAGAGAAGCAGAAAGCAGTGAGAATACGGTGTTGTGGTTTTGTAAAAATTACCCAGATGATTTGAAATGGATAATACTTGTTGGATTGTCTTATTTCTAAATTGAGTGGAATACCATACCTGCTCTGATAAACTTAATTGGCAAAGTCTTATTTATAGTGTTTGTTTATAGAGTGTAAAGGAAGGGTTTTACGTTCAGAGAAAATGCTCATGTTTGAAAAGACTATATATGAATCTGCAAGAAGTGAAAGAAACCTTTAAACTCGAATTGCAAGGCTGTCTGCTTGTATTTAATTGACACATGTTTAAACATTGGTTGTAATGGATCATTTGCCATTTAACCGACACTCACGGTCTCAGTTAACTCCTGTGTTTATATTAACATTGGCTCTTTACTGTTTGTTAATTTACTTCAATATTCAGCTTCCTATACCTTAAAAGTTTTCCTTTTTATAGCTGTACAAAACTACCATGTCTTGAGTTGCTCTTCTTCTATTATTAAAACTTTTACACACATATTGTGTTTAATTGCATTTACTTTTTGTAGCCTGAACACATGAACCATATTGATAATAAAAGTTAAACGTCTGCACATTGTTGCAAAACTTCATTCTGCAAGAGAACTCATACTTAAACGTCATGATAGTGTCCAAATCATCGCAGAAATGTGATCGTGTCCTCCCCTTTCACTTTGGATCAGCCAGTGGGAACTGATAACACTTACTAAAGCAAAGCCAAAACAACGTTTCTGACTTTGATCCTGAGATGAGCTGTCCCATTGCACTGAGTAATTTTCTGATATTAGTATTCTTACCTCCTATGATTTTTTTCTGTCAGTTTTTATCATTTTCTGCCAAATTTCCTTTACTGGGAAGGCTTTGTCTTTGATCTAGTCAAGACTCACACTGGTAGGGAAGAGACCAAGGGGGGCTTTCTTGCCCTTACTTTCAGAGTTACACAATTTTCATTTGAATGACGCATCTACCCTAGGAGGTCATGGATTTAGGGTGGGTTTTATCAGCCACCCTGACCCTCCTCTCACCCCCTTACCTAGTTGTGTTTGTAACACCTCTATGGGGTGGTACTGCAGTGTTTTAAATATTTATTTTTGAGAGACAGAGACAGAGCACAAGTGGGGGAGGGGCAGAGACAGAATGAGACACAGAATCCAAGCAGGTTCCAGGCTCTGAGCTGTCAGCACAGAGCCCGACGCAGGGCTCAAACTCACAAACCCTGAGATCATGACTTGAGCCAAAGTTGGACTCTTAACCGACTGAGCCACCCAGGTGCCCCTGCAATCAACTTTTTTCTAAAGGCCAGAGCTACCATTTTCGAAGGGAACAACTCGGCATAACGGTAGTAAAAATGATGATACATGATTAAAACACTGGCTTCCATTCCACAGAGAAAATTACAGCTAATATTTTTATCTATTTCCTCCTTGCCCACTCTAGAAAAGTCTGATCTGTGGAAAATTCAGATTTGTAGAACATGTACTGGGCTGAAGGTGGAGGGATTACTGCCCCAAGCTTTAGCTGTACATCCACTCGTTACAGACTGGGGACCTGGGAGTGAGAAGGGAGCTTGAGGGGATAGAGTAAACAACTAACCAGTAACGTCTCAACTACTGTGAACTGTCAGGCCAGTGACTTAATTTGCACGTGCCCAGATTGTGGGGTACCTCACAGGTACCTCTGTTGCACCGAGGGCCTCACATCTTGTACTACCTTTGTCCATTCCCGTAGGGCGCTTGTGATGTGCACGCTGTTTGCACTCTGCTTATCTTGGGGTTCTCTGGCAATAGCCATGATGAGGAGGGGAGGAATGGCCAGAGCACCCGTGGCGTCTCCCTGGGTATCTCCCGGCCACTCGTTCCCTAGTTTAAATGGGGGCAGCACATGGTCTTATCTCCACCAAAAGTGAATGGTTGCATCAGTGAGTAGCCAGGGACTACTAGAGAAGCTTTCTCATCCTCCACTGGGGTGGTTTCATCTCGGGTGTATTCCCATGCATTTGCAAGCTTAGTGCATTGTTAATTGCCGCATCCCCGTCACTGGGTTGTCTTTGTTTCTGTAGAACACCGAAGAGTGCTGTACTCATTTTTAACACACTTCATCTGAACCATCTACTAGTGAGATGGAGTTTCACTGCTTTATTTCTATGCATTTGGAGCTGGCGTTATCCTTGAGTGACCAGTTCCAGAGCTATAACCCCTGACACCGCCCCCATTAGAGGATGGTGGCCATTTTTAACGACAGGTAGACGTGTACATTATTATACATTCTTACAGTCAGAGAAGCGTATCACAGAGGTGGGGAGAATGTCTCTTTTGCTTATGTATATTCTGTTCCAGTAGCTTGGCCCCATGGTCACATAAGGACCGTGTTGTCACAGTAATCTGACATACCTCCGTTGGCTTTGATTGTCCCCTCTCCCTGCCTCCTTTCTCCTATTAGGACATGGAGACCTCTGATTGTGGCAGTGTTGCCCAATTCTTTTAGCTCCCTTTTGGATTTCGCTTCTTGGCCATTGGCTATCATACTTGATCATCATTACTCTTGTTTCTCTCAGCCCTTACCTGTCTATCCCATTCATTCTGCAAAACCCGTCCCAACTAGGTCAGCCCTGCTGTTCCTTTGCCCCTATGGGTTTTCTTAGCACTGCTGCAGGCACAATTGTACAATTATGGCCATTGGTGTTTCTGCTACAGAGACTCATCCTGCATTCAAGGTGAAGTAAAGATTATGTCTTTTTATGGTTATGAAGATCCCAAGCAAGAGAAAAGATAATGATGTATTTTGACATTCACAAGATCTAATGCATGTTAATCTTTGGTGGTTGGAAGTTGGGAAGCTATCCTGCTGTACTACACAAAGCCAGGGCATAAATTGAAGAGATTTTTTTTATTTTTAATGTTTATTTATTTTTGAGAGAGAGACAGAGACAGAGACAGAGTGTGAGCAGGGGAGGGGCAGAGAGAGAGGGACACACAGAACCGGAAGCCGGCTCCAGGCTCTGAGCCGTCTGTACACAGCCTGACGTGGGGCTTGAACTCACGAACCGTGAGATCGTGACCTGAACCAAAGTCAGACGCTTAACTCACTGAGCCACCCAGGCACCCCAAATTGAAGAGATTTTCGAGTTTTACTCATAACATACTGCCATTTAGTAAGGACTCTGAGGTCACATATTTGGATTTTAAACACAGTTGGCCCTCTTGATAGCTGTGTGAGACTACGGCCAATTTACTTAACATCTCCTAACCTCCGTTTCCCCATCTGTAAAATGGAGGTGTTAATTAACCACGTCACGGGGCTGCTCTGAGGAGTCAGGGAGGTAGTGTTTGCCATTCACTTATTACGGCACACGCAGAAAAACGCTCAGTCGAGAAGGGTGGTGGTCGTAGCTGTAAAGTAGGAGTGTTGGTGTTTTTATTTCCCATGTGATGGAGACTTGCTGCCTTGTGGGGGAGTGATGAGAAATAGTGATCTAATATTTCATCAGAGACACCTGAGCATGTAGTTCATTCCTTTGGTAGAATTCTTGTCCGTTAATTTGATCTTTGACTTTATAGCGAGTAGTTTAAAATTTCTTGTACAGAAACTATTTAACTCTGAATCAGTCACCGCTCGAGCAACTGCTGTCTTGCGAGGCGCTGGGCTTACTGTCTTGGGAGCAGAGACATGAGCAGGATGCGGCCTTGGTGCTTTGAGAACTTCGAGGCCACCGGATCGTAGAGTCAGTGGGCTGGATAGAGAGCAGATTTCCTTAACTTCCTGTTTTATTTTATGCTTTTGCTCTCACTAACCATAATTGCATATCATAAATGGCTTTTCATGGCTAATCATATTTCAAAGCCATGATGATTAATAATTATAACTATAATGGTAACAACAACTAACACTGATTGAGGGTTTACTTATGAGCCAGGCACTTTTGTGTGAGCGTTTTACATGTATTAACTCATTGCATTTTTGCGGCGTTCCTGTGAGGACTGTCATTAGCCCTATTCTGTCTGTAGGCTCTGAGGAGCAGTAGCTTGGTCACACTCGCACAGATGGCACTGATGGCAGGGACGGACTCGAAGCCCTGGCGGTGTGGCCCCCAGAACCTACAACGCTGACCTGCCATGATACTCGTTAGAAAATGGGGAGCCATAGGGGCGCCTGGGTGGCTCAGTCGGGTAAGCGTCCGACTTCGGCTCCAGTCATGATCTCGCGGTTCGTGGGTTCGAGGCTTGCGTCCAGCTCAGAGCCTGGAGCCTGTTTCACATTCTGTGTCTCCCTCTCTTTCTGTTCCTCCCCTGCTCACGCTCTGTCTCTCTCTCTTTCAAAAATAAAGACTAAAAAAATTTTTTTAAAAAGAAAATGGGGAGCCGTCTGTACAATCATCTGGCATTGTCCGTGATAGCACACACACCAGTTTAGAAGTAAGAAATGTTTCAGGGGCAAGGTTCATGCATATATATATATAAATATTATTATACCCACCTTGAATTTCCAGAATTTCAAGAGCATTTTCATGAATATGTTGTCAGGATACTGACTTTTAATTTATTTTGATGAAGAATAACTGGAACTTACGTTTTCATACACATAAACAGTAATTGTTGTAAATGTCCAGATTTCCGCCCCCCCTTAACGTTTTTGGTACCTCAAAGGTTCTGTTGGAACTAAATATCCAGTATTTGTAAACTGCTCTTATTTTCTACCTTAGTTTGCTTCTCAAACACGTTTGTTCAAGTATAGATTTTTAAATTCTTAATATTGAAAACTGTCCAAAGGTGCATAACAAAGTGGTAATCCTAATTTAATAACAAATCAGTAGTTTAAAACAACAAAGTTACAAAGTTCTCTCTCCTGTTGTGAATAGTAACCTTGAGCATAGATGCTTAATTTTAACTTTCATTCCACAATAGAACTATTTCCTGTATATATAGTCTATATACTATATGTAATAATGTGTATAACGTATGATAATAACAACCTTGCAAGATACCACATAAATGGAAATTGCACTAAGCTTACATTTTAGTTTTTGGGTTTCTGATTTCTGCTGTGAAAAGTTGAATAGTTTCAGATGTGTGGGCACACCCGTGCAAGTGTGTTTGTGTAGTCATGTGTGTGTGCGTGCCCACGTGCGTGTGTGAGCGCGCCTTCATTCGGGAAAGCTCTTTGGTCG
Organism: Panthera onca; assembly: GCF_046562875.1. NCBI lineage: Eukaryota > Metazoa > Chordata > Mammalia > Carnivora > Felidae > Panthera > Panthera onca. The sequence continues at coordinate 140,557,295 of NC_138343.1, forward strand.
GATGGCACTTGCTGTTGCTTCTTTCCAAGTTCATATATTATGAAAAGTGTTATATATTAACATCTCACCATGATTTCAGTGTCCCTTCCAACTTGTTCATAATCATAATAACAAATGAAAAGCCAATTACTTTTGTGTTCTTTTCATAAACTTTGATAGAGAAGATCATTAGTTTGTTTTCAGTGATTCTCCAGCTTTGTTCCAAATACGTGTTTTTGATTCTGGCGTCTGTGTTTGTGAGTCCCCTGTGTGTTTTCCTTATCGGAAATGGAGTCCAGTGAGCCGAAGGACAGAAGACCGGTGCCAGGGTCTTGCCTTCTGGAGTGCGGGAGGTTTTCAGAATGGGATCCCGTCTGTGGGACCTGTTCAATGATAAGACCTGCAGCGGCGGCCGTGGCCTCCAGACCACGCGTGGCCTGGTACTCCTCAGAGGCCACGGGACCTCGGACAGGCGGCCCCGCTGTGGAGGAGCCTGTGCCCGCGGGCCCACAGGCACCAGGGGGGATGCAGTGCCACAGACGTTAGCAGTCAGGTGGGGGACCTTAGTGAGCCACCAGCCATAAGGATTGTGGAGGGCGGGGACAAAGTGGCAGCCTTAAGGTGGCTAAATTTATGTTTGGGATTAAAAAAAATTAAGCAGGATTCAGAAAAGAGTATTCATTGAATTCAAAGATCTTATTCATAGGTCTGAAATCAAATGCCTTGTACAGAGGGTCGAATCTTTACCCTTTAAGGTTAACCATTTGAGGTCACAGGTAGTGTTATAAGATCTACTCAGTGGTAGGTATTCGAATTGTAACAAAAGATAGGGGCAGGTTTCTTTTTTATCCACAGGTTTTTAGCAGAATTACTTTTAGATACACAGTGTGGTGATTCTGGCACAGAAACATTCCCTATTTTGGGAGATGTTTGTCTTCATTTATATAAATTTGCCGATAGACATGTTGCTTGGATATTTTAGACATATATTCTTCAGAGTGGCCACGATAACGTCCTATATCGAAAAACAGTGCCAAACTTAGTACAGCCATCACAGCTTTAAAAATTTTCCGAATGCAGTGGAAATAATATTTATTCCATCGACAAGCATAGGTGGGAGCCATTGCTTTCTTATAAAGGCTATAAACAATTGTCTTTTTTTCCCCTTAAATAATTACTGACTTTCAAATTTCTGTTGGTAAACCCATGAACAATATATTCTAAAATTTTTAAAATCAAATGCAAATTCCTAAAGAGCTCTCTTTATAAAATATGTCCTGTATCAAATATTTACTGAATAGCTAATATAATTGTTGATAGTTATTCAAATTATAAAATCAATATTTATCGAATGTCCTAGGCTGACAAAAGGCCACTGTACCATGACAACAGGGATTATGTAGGAACATGAAGTTTACCTGGTGTATAGAAATTAAGATGCACATTCTCACTTTGGGTCTGTTTTTTTTTTTTTTTTTCCCATGGATTTCTGTGTTTGCTTTTTCCAAAGTATTATTTGAGAATATTTGACACAGTGACAGTGGAAGTAGTGAGTTATTCAAATTATTTTTTTTCCTTCATGAGTCGATTGACTTAAAGGGATTCAACTGCCCTTTTGTTTATAGAAATGTCAATATGGAACTCTGTTCATTATGTATGTTCGTCCACATTCCCTTTTACGAGCAGATCTGACTGTATACAGAAGGGTTAGGTTGTCTTCACGCAGAATGCTCCAGTGGGTTTTAAACCTATGATGTCAGCAAAACATATGATATTAGAGGTTTAGACTCCAAAGAATGCCATTTGCTTGTCTGCAGATCTGCACAGAAGAGTTGCTGAGGTACCTTGGTTGCTTTACTCCCTGCGAAGGAGGAAATCATATTTAACGAACAATGAGTTTCCCAAGTAAAAACCCCGTCCCCGTACTTGGATAATCAAAAGCAGCTTTTTGTTTATGTGTTTTGTTGTATTTGAAAAAGTGATGAAGGCCACATGCCCAGGATTTGTAACAGCTCTTAATCATTGTTACCTGCCTTGCACCACCTGTGCTCTATCCGGGATCCTCAGACCAGGATGTCAGACTTCAGTGCAGTTTGGTAACCTGCCCAAGACCACACAGCTAGTGGGAGGCAGAAGGCTGCTTCAGGCCAGGGCTGCCTGGATTTGCTCACCGTTTCCTCTTGTAACAACAAGATATTGTCCTCTCCTCTCTGTGTCCTGGAGTTTCCTCTCTTTCTCTGTAGTGCGTGCAGACGTTCTTTCCCCCTAAGCCCCAAACCCCCTCCTTGCCCAGCTGTGCCTGGGTGAACCGGGGGCAGAGAAGTCCGGGCAGAAGGGCTTTGCACGGAGCCCTCCCTGCGACACCCCTCTGGTGGGTAGGATCGTGAGCAGGCGAGGCTGCTGAACTTCTCAGTGGATCCCCTCACCCCAGACAACCCCAGGACCGGAGGAGGTGGGCTGTGTCCTGTTCGAGCAGGCTTAGTGGCCCCAGGGGTGCCTTTGACTAATGGGGTGGTAGGAAGCCCCCGTGTCTCCCAGGGTGGGTTCAGGTGGTTTATAGACAAGTCCCTGCAGAACTCCTTTTATTTGCCCTTCTCCCTTACTTTCTTCCCCAAAAGAACGCTGATTGCCCCTAAGGTACATAAAGGGCCAAGAAAAAAGAAGTTGTAAATAGCTAACCTGTCCCCTATGTTACAAATTGACCTGTACCGTGTGCTGACTTGGGAACCAGTTGACGAGATGCGTTATGGCCAGAGATTGTCAGAAATGAGTAGCAGACTGCTAGTAACTCTTCCCAATGGTCTACCCTACGAGGATTAAGCACATGTTGGTGAGTAATGCATGGTGGTATAGTGTGCCGTGTCTGCTTTGTGGTAAGCCCAGGGCGCTGTGCTAGGGACCGAACAACTTGGGACTAGGTCCTCCAACCTGCCAATTAACTAATCGTTCTGAGCGTCAGTTTTCACTTCTGCGGCTATTACAAAGTTCTTGTGAAGATGTGCTCAGTGACAGGGCAGCGGAGGATTAAATTATTGTAAATGCTCTACTAGCTACTATTAAGCTGTCACCAGATTCACTGGAGAATCTGCCTGCAACCTGGGAATGTGTTACTGTGTCACTGATGTAGAAGTAAGGTTGCCAGACAAAATATAGGGCACCCAGTGAAATTTGAATTTCAGATAAGCAGTGAATAATTTTGGGGGGTAAGTATGTCCCATATATTGCACGGGACACATTACACAGAATATATTACTAAATCTGGCAACCCTGTTTGGAAGGATCCGCTTTGGCAACGAGAAGAGGCCTCTCCCCCCGTAAGTTGCTGAAAACCTCAGGACTCCACATCAGTTGGAACTCTTCATTCTTAGCTCTTCAAAAGCCGGGACTGTGGGGCGCCTGGGTGGCTCAGTCGGTTGAGCGTCCGACTTCGGCTCAGGTCATGATCTCGCCGTCTGTGAGTTCCAGCCCCGCGTCGAGCTCTGTGCTGACAGCTCAGAGCCTGGAGCCTGTTTCAGATTCTGTGTCTCCCTCTCTCTCTGACCCTCCTCCGTTCATGCTCTGTCTCTCTCTGTCTCAAAAAATAAAATAAACGTTAAAAAATAAATACATAAATAAACAAAAGTTGGGACTAAATCCTTTATCCCTGCATCAAATTCAAGGACTGTGTGAATATCTTCTACCCAGACGTCCTAATTGTTTTTGATTTTGTTCAGAAGCTTGGATGACAAGGAGGAGGAGTGTGAGCCACAGTCTGGATGCCATCAAGTGTTCCCTGCGAGTGCAACAGAACACCCATCAGGATAATCTCTGCGGGGCCGAGCTCTGTCCTGGGTGTGAATTTCTGCCCCTGCATTGACAGGGTCTAGATGAGACTCTCGGCCGAGAGTCCCCAGAAGGGGCTGGTGTTCTAAGATTTCCTGAGAGCCTCAGAAAGGGAACCTTACAAGCCCGTCACCCATAGCCCCCCACCGCCACGGTAAAGTGAACGAGGGCCGAACTTAAGGAGCCAAAGCCTTAACCCTCGCTGTGAGAGCTGACCTAATGAATGGTTCACTGCTGGGTCTCAGTTTGTTCTCTGTAAAATGGGGATAATATCTGCCCTCAAAGGATTGATTGAGGAATCAGAAGTAAATAATAAATCAAAATATAATATTAAAACTGTTTTGTAAATTGTGGTGTGTTTAGAGATAGAAGGTATTAAGGCTGAATGTTAGGCTGCATGTTGGGTTCTTGGGAAGTTTTATCAAAGAGATTTATTTTTTTCTAGCAGTTGTGAATTTTAAGCCTTATCCGTGCTGCACATTGAACTAGATTTTCGCTGCGTGATTGTTAATAAATTTTGTGAATTGGAATTGTAATTTCACCATGGCATTAATGTCCAAATCAAATCAGCCTCCTCATTGATTGTTTCTATTTTTAATCTACACTTGTGCCTAAAGTGACCATATTATAGATAACCCTGATAATTTATTACAGTAACTTAAAAACCACAGTGAAAATAGGACATACGATGTTGGGAGGGGGAAAAACATGTAATTAATAGACATTAACTTAATTGCAGACGGTTAAGTCAACCCAGTAGACATGATTATTAGTGTTACTTAACACAGATAACTTTTCAATAATCTCACTTTCCAGGGAATTACTTTTGACCGTTGTTTTCACAAACACATGTGAATCGTTGTAGTCCCTGGGAAACAGCAAGATAGGTGTAAAATTGATGTTCTCAAAAGTTGTCATTGACCATGCACATTACACTAGTCATTTGTATAAACATGATTTTTCCCCTCTTTGACAAAATTTAGGGGTTGAATACAAAGAGCACCTCAAAACCCTGGAAATTTATCTTTGTACTACAGATGCCTCTCATGTTCTAAGAAGCCTACAGTCTGTTACAACGCTTTATTTCCTATTCTGTATTGTAATTAGACATTTGACGTGCCTTCCACTTGAAGACCAAGATACAATTCTCTGTCGTCGTCACCAGTTTTTACCCTTGCGTAGCGTTTTCTAGTTTTCAGGATGTTTTTCCTTACTTTCTTATGAAATATTTACAATTACCAAGAGGTAAACACGGCAGGCTTTTTCTATATAAGACATAACAGATGTAGGAAATTCTTACTTATAAAGTTCAGATGGCAGTTGTACAGCTGAGATTTAAACACATGTATTTTCACTTCTTTTTTACAGTTATTTCTGTTGTACCACGCTGCTCTCTGCAAGAATCTCCCTCTCCCCGCCATGATTCCTAGAACTTAACATTTAGGTTTACATAAAGTGATGCATTTTAATATCTAAACATTTTTGATTGAAAATTGATATGAAGGGAGGCTGGGTGGCTTAGTCGGTTAAGCGTCCAACTCTTGATCTCAGCTCAGGTCTTGATCTCAGGGTTGAGTTCAAGCCCCAGGTTGAGCTAAAAAAAGAAAATTGATAGGAAGTTATTTGACTCCAAGTATAGTACTATTCCTAAATGTATTAGAAGCCTCAAAGTATGCAACATAAATGCTAAGCATAAAGATATCATTATCCCAGGAAATCATTTATCTGAAAATGTGAACACTGGCAACGTTTTCATAAATTTTAGTATAATGGGTGTGAATAAATTGATACGAGAAAATATTTGGGGGTATATTCCTACTTTTTTCCCTTTAATGCTTAAAGCAACCCTGTCACTTTGTAGAGTGTCACTTGGGTAATCCTGTTGGTCACAGAACACTAGAGAGTGGATTATAGGTCCATGCAGTGTGGTAATTCTTCAGACTTTGCTTGGGGGTGGGTGTAGACAGAAAACAGCTCTGAGTATGCTTGTGATGTGACTGGGTTTACCTGGATCCAACCTGCTCTCTGTTCACTCCCTCTCCTGATGGCTTTTTCTTTTGCAAGACGTTGAGAAAAGTTCAAGGAAGTGGAGGGAGGATGGGAATGATGGGGTGCCAAGCCGGCCAGACCCCAGAGTCCGTGCTTCACCCCGGATGCCGCCTCACCCTGACAATAGTCGTGAGGAAAGCAACATTGCACTTGGGAGTTTGGTGCATTTAACAGTGGCCAGGTGAAAAATCAACCAGTGTGTTTCCTCTCTCTGGTCGTCTGTGATAAAATAGTACCTCCAAGTTGTAGTTACTCTGCCTGAAAAGGAGGAAACATTTCAACTGTCGTGGAAATACGGCTCTTCAGGAAAGACTGCCGTGCAATCTTAGCTAGCTCGAGTGGTAGGAGAATATGTCCCAAGTTATTCGGCAGAGCTGTGGGAAGAAATCGGGCGTGGGAGAAGGACAAATCTTGCTGTGTCCTCTCTTCAGCAGTCCTATGAGCCTCGTGTGGCAGGGCCGCGGAGTTTCTGGGCCAGTAACTTCACAGACAGCAGGCCATGAAAGCAGTGCAAGGGGCCCAAAAGCATGCACTTGTGTGCAAACCAAAGGCATGGTGAACCCTGGGCTCACACGTACTGTGTGCTGTTCACATGTAGGAAGCCACCGTAATGATTAGGACTTTAGGACTGCGTTTAAAAGCTTCATCTTCTCCATCTATCCTTGGGATATGGTAGTTAAGAGCAGGCAATTTGGGGGCGCCTGGGTGGCTCAGTCGGTTGAGCGTCCGACTTCAGCTCAGGTCGTGATCTCACACTCCGTGAGTTTGAGCCCTGCGTCAGGCTCTGTGCTGACAACTTGGAGCCTGCTTCCGATTCTGTGTCTCCCTCTCTCTCTGCCCCTCCCCTGTTCATGCTCTGTCTCTCTCTGTCTCAAAGATAAATAAAAACATTAAAAAAAAATAAAAAAAAGAACAGGAAATTTGGAGTCCGGTAAAGCGCAACCATGCAACCAACTAGTTATATGACATTGGAGAGGATTCTTGATTTTTCGAAGTGATAATTTACTCCTCTCTGAAACACAGGTGACCAGGTGTGTGTTTAACAGTGCTTCCGTAAAAGTCCGAGGAGCCCGTGCCGGAGCCTGGCATACGGGAGCCCAGTAGTTTTGTTACCTGTTGTTCTCCAGGTTACTGTTGCCTCGGTCAGCAAATACTAGAGTTGTTCTCCTGTGGGGGGCGGGGGGAAGGCTCAGGACACTGTCATTCTGTCTTTCATTCCTGCCATTGGCTTCATGCTGATTCTGGAATTGAAGAGCCAAAGGAACCCGCATACACCGGGATATTTGGTTGTGATGTTGGGGTGCTGGCGTGCTTGTGTTTTCCGGGTTTGTGAGCAGACGAGGACCCCTGGGGCACATCAGAGGCCTGTCTCTTCAGCAGATGTTGAGGACCTGCTTTCAAGCATGGCTCCAGGAACACGGTCATGAAAAGACGGGCACAGCGGCTGCTCTCAAAGGACTTGTGTTCTGGGGGAAGAAGATGGTTCGCTCAACAAACGAGAAAATGTCAGAAAGTGATGATTGCCATGGATGGGATTAGATACAGCTGTATGAGAGTGAGCGAGCAGGTGGCCAGTTGATGCTGTATGTTCAGGAAGGATCTCTCTGAGGAAATAAGCCTTGAAACTGAGCATCCAAAGATCCAAGGGGCCACATTCCAGGAGAGGAAGTGGCTCAGGAAGATGCCTCAACACTGGAGTAGGTGGGGCATCAAGAGCCAGGTCTTGGGGGGCCTGGAGAGAGAGGGGGAGAGAGAGAGAGAGAGAGAGAGAGAGAGAGAAGGGGGGAGGGGGAGAGAGAAGAGAAGAGAAGAGAAGAGAAAGAGACAAGAGAGAGAAGGAAGAGAAGAGGTGGGGCGGGGGAGGGGGAGAGAGATTGAGAGAGAGAGAGAGAGAAGGGGGGAGAGGAGAGGGAGGGAAGAGGAGAGGAGAGGAGAGAGAGAAGGAAGAGAAGAGGTGGGGCGGGGGAGGGGGAGAGGGAGAGAGAGAGAGAGGGAGAGAGGGAGAGAGCCGGAATCTTGTTCTTCAGCTAGTTTTTCTAGAGTGAGTCGCAGTGTGGGGGGTTTCTGTGTTATGTTTCTGAATAGGACTCCAGAAAAATCATTGTGAACCAGATGGAGATGTTGGGCTGCTTTGCCTCTGGGAACTTTTCTTAATTATCAAACGGAGATCTGTTTTGTATCTGTCTATAATGGGGTTATGAGGATCCTTAAAGTATATGAAAAAGACTCTGCATACTGTGAACCAGAGACACACTGAAAATGCTATTCAGTGTTAAGTTTTTGAGTAATAACATAATGCTCGACTTTTTTTTGCTGCTAGTTTTGCTTTTGTATATTATTATTTGCTTGCTATTTATGCACTCTGTGTAGACGAGGAGTGATGTTCTTATGTTTTCCCACCATTGTAAGGCCTATTTTGGAGGGGTGGTTTATCCAGCAATTATGATGGATTTACACTCTTTCCAAGCACCTATTTCTAATAAGGCATGCCCAGGTCAGGAACGACTGCTATGGGACCATTTCATAGCATTTTAAGTAATGAAGAACACATTTTTATAGCTCTCTTTATGGTGCTTCAGAACTTGATACACATTTAATCTCTAAGGCTATTTTCTTAATGCCATACAATAAGGAAATGGAGGGTGGGGGTTAAAAAACTTGGCTGAGCACTTACTAACTCCAGGTTCTTTTTTAAAGGTCTCATTGGAAAACCCAGCAAAACAGGTGGTTTTCTCTTTTTTACAGGTGAAGAAACTGCTGGTCAGAGGCTAAGGGCCCCTTACATAGTCCAGGGTAGCAGAGGCAGAATTTGGATCAGAGCTCAGGTCCTTCCCGGTCTACGCGGATAAATGATAGATGCTCTGGGTTTCATCTGAACCATTTTAAACCAACTGCAGATGAAGAAGGTTCTGGATTGTTTTGCACGTGTTATCCAAGGTTTCCTATTCTTCCCTGGAAACGAGAAGTCATCTGTAGTGGGGAGAGCAGCCTAAGAACTCACTGTGAGAACCAGCCACTGCATGATCCCTGTTTTAAGGTTTTGAAGGCTCAGGAAGAAGGTTACTGAAATTTGTATTCTTGAGTATTTAACAATTTAATAATCTTGAATGTTAAACAAAGCCAGGAAGCCTTATCTGATATTTTATGCAGTACTGCATCTAAACTATTTGAGTTTTGGGGGCACTTGGGTGGCTCAGTTGGTTGAGTGTCTGACTCTTGATTTTGGTTCAGGTCATGACCCCAGGGTCGTGGGATCAAGCTCTGCATCAGGCTCCTCACTGAGCAGTGGAGCCTACTTAAGATTGACTGTCTCTCTCTCTCTCTCTCTCTCTCTCTCTCTCTTTCTCTTTCTCTTTCTCTTTCTCTTTCTCTTTCTCTTTCTCCTGCTCAATCGTGCTCTCTCTCTCTCTCAAAACAAAACAAACCCCAGAAGTATATTTGAGTTCTTATTTAGGTACACACACACACACACACACACACACACACACACACACACACGGAGAGCAGAGGTATTTGTGTCCTGGGTTTATGAGCCCAAGCAGTGCCAGCTGTGAGCAGGGCACTCTCTCTGTCTGTCCTTGTCCAGTTGACCCATTACATTAGCTCTTCTGTTCTCACGAGGTGGAGCCTGAGAAGGGTGGTGATGACCAGGGGAGAGGAGTCCTGGCTCCCCAGGCCCCTCAGGAATTCTCCTGGGGGAGGGGGGGTGGATTTTTTTGACAGTCTGTGTCAAGCAGGCGTTACCAGCCGAAGGCAAGCGTCTATCCCCTTGACTGTGAGGATGGGGAGGGCGTCTCCACGTCTCTACGTATTTGTGGGGCATTCGCTTGAATGAAAACATGTGCACAGAGTCCCCACGCCACCAGGCCAGGCCGTTGGCTTGCCTGTCTGTTTCAGAGCGCTTTGTAAATTATGAAGCACTCTGAAATGCTAGCTTTCATTTAGTAACTACAACTCAGAAAAGCTCCGCTTTAGTTTCTTGGTGGCCGAGGCAGAATGAGAAATAGATTTTATAACTGTGACATGCTTAATACCTTGAGGTAAATGTTTAACTTGGAAGGGCTAAACATGTGACTTTTTGAAATTTTAGCATTTTATGTTCATTTTGCATATTTTTATACCTTCAGTTTTGAAAAGAACTTCGGCCAAAGGCATCTCTGTTTTTTTGTTCCTTCTACTTATTTTTTTATGTTTGGAGGCCCTTCCTTTAGGCTTAGATTCTAAAAACCCCCTACTAATCTCTAGGAAAGCTAAAAAATCCCATGTGTAATATTTATAGTACAAAGTTGGCTCTTCGAATACACAAACGTGCTCTGCATTTGTAGGAAGGACAGATGTGACTCAATCCACCGCATTGCCGTCGAACCAGAAGCATTTGCTAGTTCTTGAGATCTTCTCATTCTGGATACTTTTCATGATTGGCTTATGTTTGTCTTTTGGAAGTGCCTTGAGAAACATGAAACGAATGCTTAGGATTGTGAAATAGTGCTGGAGGTTTTAATGTGGCCTGAATGAGCTCTTTCCCTGGACGTTTCATCCAGCCCACTTTAGTTGCTCGTTTGCCGCACGTTGAGAAGCCCCACTGATGAACAGGAAACAGACCTGCCCTCAAGTTACTGTGTAATTTTAGTGGGTGAGAACATTTTGCAGGGAAAATACAAATTGGTCAAGTGTTGCATTGGGAATAAATATGGGATTACATGAAAGAGAGTATAAATCTTGAGTCTGAGAAGGCATCTAAGGAAGGTGAGACCTGAGGATGAGCAGCCAGGTGGCAGGATGAGAAGAGGACTCGAGGCAGAGGGAAGAGCAGAGACCAGAGACAGGAGCTCGGGATAATCCAGGAAGTGCAGGTCAGACAGCGTCCGCTGGGGAAGGAAGTGGGTGTGGAACCCTAGAATAGGTATAAAGGCTGGGGAGATAAGCTAGGGCAACCTCAACAAGGGACTTTTAAATTTTTTTTTTAATTTAATTTTTTAAAATTTACACCCAAATTAGCCTGTAGTGCAACAGTGATTTCAGGAGTAGCTTCCTTATTGCCCCTTACCCATTTAGTCCATCCTCCCTCCCACACCCCCTCCAGTAACCCTCTGTTTGTTCTCCATATTTATGAGTCTCTTCTGTTTTGTCCCCCTCCCTGTTTTTATACTATTTTTGTTTCCCTTCCCTTATGTTCATCTGTTTTGTCTCTTAAAGTCCTCATATGAGTGAAGTCATCCGATTTTTGTCTTTCTCTGACTAATTTCACTTAGCATAATACCCTCCAGTTCCATCCACGTAGTTGCAAATGGCAAGATTTCATTCTTTTTGATTGCCGAGTAATACTCCACTGTATATATATCCCACATCGTCTTTATCCATTCATCCATCGATGGACATTTGGGCCCTTTCCATACTTTGGCTATTGTTGATAGTGCTGCTATAAACATGGGGGTGCCTGTGTCCCCTCGAAACAGCACACCTGTATCCCGTGGATAAATGCCTAGTAGTGTAATTGCTGGGTCATAGGGTAGTTCTATTTTCAGTTTTTTTTGAGGAACCTCCATACTGTTTTCCAGAGTGGCTGCACCAGCTTGCATTCCCAGCTTTTAAATTTTTGTGAAGAGTTTAGCCTTGATCTTTAGATCAATGGTAAACCACTGATGAGAGATTTTATTTTACTCTGCTATATGACCTGCATACACTTGAACTTCAGAAAGATCTTCCCGACTGCAGTGTGCAGAATGGATTGGAGGAGACAGTCTTGGCGGGACTTCTGGGTATGGCCGTCATGTCCATGCAGGTTTTGTAGTGTTGCAGTTTATTTTATTTATTTTTAAAATTTATTTTATTTTATTTTTATTTTATTTATTTATTTATTTAATGATATTTATTTTTGGCGGTGTTGCAGTTTAGTGAGCATTGCATTAACGTTCCTCCAGTTCATAGTGCACAACCCGGACAACGTTACATGACAGCTCTGCCAGAGGAGAAGTTGGAGGAAGTCAAAATTGAGACTCTAGCGGTCTAGACTCTAGCAGCTGTGGGGTTGGAGAAAAACAAAGTCCAAATGGTTGAGGGAGAAGAGCCACAGGCGTTAGGATGGGCTGGCTGTAAAGGTGAAGGAGGGGGAGGAGTTCAGAAGGTAACTAGCCTTCAGACTTGGCCAGTTGAGAGGATAAGGGGACATGGGAAAAGGCGCAAGTCCATTTATTGTCCCTCCCCCTTTTGACAAAGGAATGGAGTATCCTGTGGTAAAGTGAAAGTGGCAGCTACATGAAGTCGCCTTATGGCTTCTCCTTCGACTCGCCTCTGCCTGTCACCAGGACCACATCTAGCGAAGGGATATTGATTAACATTAGCGCACATCAACATTAGCGCACATCGTATGATGTTTTCCATGGAAATGTCTCAAATTTTGGAAACTGAGTGTATACCAAAAAACAGCTTGAACTCTAAATTGCCTCAAAAGTTATATGTTTGCTTAAAAAAAAAAAAAAAGTTACATGTTTGCTAAGTGTTCAGCAGATGTAATCATTTTACGGCTCCTCACGTGTCAGGTGAAGCCATTGTGTGTCTCCTGTGAGCAAGTATTAGACACAGAGATCTAAGTCCCAAAATACCATAATTTTTCTTGATTTTATGAAGTGTAATTTCTTGACAATAAAGGGTCAAAGGAACGCTGATAACAAGTAAGGAGATTATATGTTTATTTCATCTCAGACTTTGAAACTTGAAAATATAAGTTGTAATTTAAAAGATAAAATGGTCTCTTTTATAAGCCCACAGAAAGATGATACTTACCTTAAATTTAGAAAGGTATTCAGCTGTGGAATACACTGAGCCTTGTTAGAGGGATTCTGTATGGTTGAGTACGGAGTGGTCTTTGAGAAAGCACACCCTTTGTACTACGTTGTTTTACTAATTTTGTTAATCTTCAGCGGCCACTAGAAAGAATCTAATTGTTTCTCAGAGTAGGAGAGAAATATCTATAGTACAGTAAAATCTATCCTTACCTATGTTTTCTGTATGTTCAAAGAATTCATTGGCATTTCTGACACAAAACATCCATTTTCACAAAAACAGCAATTGAGAAACACTTGATTCACAAGGAGGTCCATTTATGAGTTTCCAGGAACAATCAATAATTAGTTAACTTAAGCTTTCACTGAAGATGAAATCCCAACACCCTATATTTTATGAGCAGATGAAATGTTTTTAAAGTTTATTTATCTTGAGAGAGAGAGAGAGAGAGAGCACACACACACAAGCGGGGAAGGGGTAGAGAGACAGAGGGAGAAAATCCCATGCTCTCAGCACGGGAGCCCGACATGGGGCTCAGTCTCACAAACCCGTGAGATCAGGACCAGAGCCAAAATCAAGAGTCTGATGCTTAAAGGGCTGAGCTACCCAGGCGCCCCACAGATGAATTTAACATAATGTATGTTAAGTTAATAAACTAACAAAATAACTTGAGATCTTTTAAAAACGCCTTTTTAAAATATGGCCTGCCTTTCAACTTTCTTTCCAAATTCTCTCTCCTCTGCTACCTCCTAATCTCAGAAGTGAGCTCTGGGCTTGGTGTACATTACCAGTTTTAACTTTGCTTTTTATGCCTTGGAAGTGTGCGCAAAAGCCATGCTGTTATTTTAAGAGGCTTGCTTATTCAAGTGCTTCCCCTCTAGTCTTCTCCATCCTGTCTTTCCTCCCTCTTGCTTCTGTTCTCCCTGCCCCTTCTGCCTCACCCCTTTCCTCCCCACTCCCGCCTTGCCCTCTCTTTTCCCCTTTAAGAGATCCAGGCTGGGGCACCTGAGTGGCTCAATCAGTTAAGTGTCTGACTCTTGATTTTGGCTCCTGCTTGAGTTCGAGCCCCGAGTTGGGCTCCGCTCTGACAACCTAGAGCCTGCTTGGGATTCTCTCTTCCTCTCCCTCTACCCCTCCCCTGCTTGCTCTGGGACATGCTTCTGTGCTCTCAGAAAACAAAAAAACAAAAGCAAAACAAACAAACAAAAACCTTAAAAAAATAAAAGATCCAAATAAAACTAAGTCCTTTGCCTTTGGTATTTTATAGCACTTACTAGTTCAAAAAAGATTCTTCCTGCAGAGACCTCATTTAAAGACCGTTGGGAACCATCTCTGGGTCCCATCACTGACACCAGTTTTACACTATCAGTTCGTTAATAATGCTGTTCTGGCAGAACCTCCGTGTGTGGCACATCATTTTATGAAAATAAATGCTGGTGGAGACAGTCACTTGATGTGATGTGGCTGATGTGGAGTATGGTCTAGTATTCCCTCCTCCGCCCACCCCCAGAATTAAAATTGCCATTCTGAAGAGAAAAAAACGTAAAGAATTGTAGCAGAAGGTCACATTATTTTATTAAAATATCATTGTAGTTAGAGGTATTATGTAATTGGAAAGTAGTGCAAATTTCAGTTCTGATCAAGCAGCCGTCCTTCGGATGTGCTTAGGAGAATAACTAAGCTAAGTTACCAATAAATACACTCTTAAAAATTTCGGTTATTGTTAGGAAACAGCCTCAATTTTTTTAACATTGGAAAGATATCAGCAAAAAACGTGTAATGAGAATGAAAAATACCTTACCACGTTCAGAATACTCAGGGTAACAGGTAATATTTTTAAGACACAAAAGAGTGGTCTGTGCTTTTACCTCTTCCGTGGAGAGGCTTTTAACACAGAGCTGCCATTTCTAGACTGAATGTTTTTATTTCAGAATGGAACACAGACTTGATCCATAAGACAGTCTGCTAACCAGAAGTGGGTGGGGTGTTTTTTTTAGTTTTTTTTTTATATTTAAATCCTAAATTATTATTGCATTAAAAGAAACGTTATCACTTATCTAAAGAACGACGCTGTGAATTCCAGGGGCATGTGTATATACAACTTACACAGATGCACCAGAGAAATGGTCCTGTCCTTTAGCCTTGTGGTCCCTCTTGTGAGAATCTGTCCTGAAGAAATAATGCAGAATGTTGGGCGCAGGGAGTGCCCTGTGCATAAAGACACGTTTCCTGCTATCCTATTTAGACTAGTGAAAAATTGGAAACAATCTAAAGAGCTCATAGAAGGGGACTTAATTTAATGAATTGCACACACTCCCTCAAATGGAAATCTTATGTGATTAAAGATAATGGTTATTAAAACTTTGAAGAAGTTGGAAAATGTACTTTGGTTTCAAGTTTGAGGCTATAGTAATTTTCCCCAGTTTTCTAAATCTCTGTCGTTGCCCTTATATTACCACTTTCATAATGAAGAAAAAATAATTTCAAAGTATGGTGTTTCTGTTCTTAGATTTTTTAAAAAATATAAATATTGGAGTTTGCTGCCAGACTGCAGCCAACAATTTTAGGGACCCCAAAGCTTGACTTTCCTTTAAACACATTAATGGTTTCGGTATATTCTGAAAGTGTGCTTAATTTAAAATGTACCATTTAGTTTCTGTTTAGATTGGTTTTAGAATTAAATGTATATATTTAATTCTAGAGAGGAGCCCTGGAGTTTGGAGTATAAAATAAGAAAGAGAATTTTAAGAAATGAGTAAAAGGGTTATTTTAGAAAGAGAATTACAAAGAAGAATTTCTGGAACATCAATATATTAGAAGTTCCAAGGGACCTTTTGCAGCAATAGTTAAAGGAGGACCCAAGTTGAGAAGTTTTTAAACGTTTAAACCTCACAAAGAACTCATCGAAACATTTCAATTTGGGAAATAAGTGTTATTAACAAGAGACGCGTTAGTTTCATTTTTCTTCCTCCCTCCCTTCCCCATTTCCTTTCCCACTGACTTTCCTACTCTTTCTTTTTTTATTGTGGTAAAATACACATAACAGAAAATTGACCAGTTTCACCATTTAAAAGTGTTCTGTGGCGTTCTGTGTGTTCCATTGTCCTGCAGCCGTCACTGCCATCCATCTCCGTAGCTGTTTCCATTTGTCTGAACTGAGCAGGGTACGATTCAAGCCAGTCGCCCCCGTCCCCCTGCCCCTGCCCCTGGCAGCCATGTTGTATCTTGTAGCCGCAGGTACCTTTATCCATACTATCTCTCCTTTCTTTTTAACCGAGGTGCTAGAAAGGACACCCAGATTCCTTCACTCATCCCACAGTTACTGCCTCTCTGCTGTGCTCAGAGGCTCCAGTGTGGCATACCAACATGAAAAGCAAGGAACCTGTTTAATTTGCAAACTACTTAGTATAAACAAGTCCAGCCCTACACAGGTAGCCCCAGGAAGAGATGATAAGCGTTGTTTACAAGGGCAAAATAAAGAATTGTGGTACTTGAGGTACAGGAGTCACCGTCTGGACTAGTGTAGGCGACAGGGGGAAAGTAGCATCCCCTCACCCTGGTGAGATTTGTAGGCCTCAGGAAGATGCCACAGCCCCTGTGTCTCGGTGGGTGGGGGTGGGGGTCACACTTTATTAAGTTTTTGTGGTGGTTATGTGCTTGCTTGCTGTCGTTTGATTTTGTCTTCTGGGTTTTTGGTTTTGGTTTTTTGGTAGCAGTTGATAGGTTGGGCTTAGTCCTCCCTTTCCCGATCTGGTAATAAATGCCTTTCTGGCCCTGGGCTGTGGTACAGTTGAGTGGTTGAGGAACATAGCAAATACCCGTGAATCTAGGAGAGTAATCTGGCCTGTTGACTGCTTCAGAGGTTAAAAAGCCTTTGGGCAAACCTGGATTTATAACTTGATCTATTCAACACAACTGAGAGAAGCTTTGCCGATACAGACACCTAGTGCCCGGGATAGTGGTTTTGATGACTACATTTCCTGTCCTCAGCTGTAAGGATTTTAGGCAGCCATGTTCCTTTTGAGCTGGGTGGGAGATTGAGAGGCCTTTCCCAGCATGGCTCACTTAGCAGTGTTGATGCCCGTTGCTGTGTGTCCTGCCAGCCTCTCCAAGATGGCAACCACTGTGTGCGTCAATCACTGTCCGTTCTTCCAGTGGCTTGCCTAAGGTCTCCCAGTTTGTAAATGGGTGAGGGGTGGGGCGGGGGGGGGGAGGGGTACTGGGAGCTGACAGGGTTCAGTTTGACTTAGGTACCTCTGTTCCTCCTGAATACTCTTCACACTGCCTCCCATATTAAGATGTTTGGGCTTCCTTTGTTGGGTTTAAGAACAGTTGAGTTGTAGGCTGTCTTGAAGAAGGTCAGTAATGCATTGACTAGTATCCCAATGAGATAAAGTTTATTTAGCTTTTAGCCTGATAGGTGAATGCCAGCCACGCTTTTGTACTTTGCCTTGGAGTTAATCTTTGTGCAGGGTTGGTGGGCAGAAAGACCTGCCTGCCATTGAACTCAAGGGGCCATTACGTGCAGAAGCAGCGGTGTTCACAAGCGTTGGATGTTTACAGGAAACCGTGCAGGATTTTGTTGGAAAACCTCGTGGTTCTGTGAAGACTAGAGGGTACAGCAGGGGGCGTAAGATGCAGGTAAAGGAATAGGTCAAACAGGCGGTGGGGTGCCACTGGGCGTTAGAACAGGTAACACGCGCTGTTACCGAGGCCTGTTAGATATTAGGACTTCTTGTAATGGAAGCAGAATGGGTGATGAGGGGCAGGAGGCCAGTCAGGAAAAAGATGGAATAGCTAAAAAATTGGCCCTAAACTAGGCATGGAATATGGAAAGTGGGTCTCTCTTGGTGAAAGGACTAATTAGAGACCATCATTTCTGGCGTGTTCTATCTGTATAGCTTCATTCAGCAAGTTTTATTGTGTGTCACTACCTTAGATACAGAAGCTTTATCTGATCAGCACCAAAAATCTCACAGACGTCATTGTTGTTTGCAATGAGGTCCAGTGCTCATCACTTCAGACATGTCATTGTTGACTTGGTACCGATATTAATATTAGTTAACATACTTTTCTAAGTGCCTCACGTGTAGTAATTTGTTAGTCCCTCACAACAGCCCTATGATATAGTTCTTTCTATTGCACCAGTTTGCAGAGGGGTAACCCCTCACTCAGTCCCTATGGTGCCAGAATTTGAACACAGGCCATCAGCCTACATGGCCTGTGTTTTGGTCCACATCTTGAGCAGAGAATATGATGTAATATGGCCAACCTGTTGATCATAGTTCTACAAAAGATTGTGAGAGGCTATTCTCTGATCATTTATGAGGCAGTCTTTTAGGAATTCTAATCCCTTCTCATATCAAGGATGTTCCCGAATGCCAAAATCCCAGAATAAGAATTTTTTTTTAATCTTTTTTAAAGTTTATTTATTTTGAGAGAGAGTGCGAGCGAGCAGGGAAGGGGCCGAGAGAGAGAGAGAGAGAGAGAGAATCCCAAGCAGACTCCTCCCTGCCAGCACAGAGCCCAATGTGAGGCTCAAACTCACAAACTGTGAGATCATGACCTGAGCTGAAACCAAGAGTTGGGTGCTTAACCGACTGAGCTACCCAGGTGCCGCTCGGAATAAGCATTTCTAAAATGAAGTATAGTGAAATGTTTGGACCTACAGTTATTACATGCACACTGCTAATTCACTGGTTTTAACTCAGAGATTTTCAGTCTCTCTCCCTCCCTCTCTGTCCCCCACCCTCCATCTTCAGGTAACTTTTAATAGACACAGCCATTCTTGGGGCGCCTGGGTGGCTCAGTCGGTTAAGCGTCCAACTTCGGCTCAGGTCATGATCTCGCGGTCCATGAGTTTGAGCCCCGCGTCCAGCTCAGAGCCCGGAGCCTGTTTCAGATTCTGTGTCTCCCTCTCTCTCTGACCCTCCCCCATTCATGCTCTGTCTCTCTCTGTCTCAAAAATAAATAAACGTTTAAAAAAAATTAAGAAATAGACGCAGCCATTCCTTACTATCGATCAGTGTAGATTCTAGACTGCTGTCTAGTTCTGTAAACATTCACGAACTCATTGCCTGTAAAAATAACCGTATTCTAATGCAGCAAGGTTTCCTATCAGTTTAGGTGAAACATCTTGTGTAAATTTATCTAAATGGAGGTTGTGCGTGTTTGGAAGTGAAAAATCTTTTCCCAAGAGTGGTTACCTTTTCACTATAAGGAAGTAGATGTGACCTCTTTTGTTTGTCACTGTGAAATTGCTACTTCATTCTTTTTGCTTGTGTGGGAAATTTGTAGATTATGATAAGTGAAACCACCCACCTAGAGAATGTAATGGTTTAACGTTTTAACAAAGAAAAAGAAGAAAGAGCATGTGCATGTTTAATTACACCTATTTAGCAACAGCCTGAAGATCCAAAGGCCAGAATATCTCTCAGAGTGTCTTTCTTACCCCTCCCCACCATGATGTGTGTTGTTGGTTTTTAAAACTATTGTTTTGTGGGAGAGGTAGGGAATGGACAAAAGTGAACAGGGAAACCATTCTCAATTTCATTTTTTTTAACTTTTTCATTTCCTTTTGTTTTTAGTGCAGGTACAATAAACTGTCGGTGCCTTAACAAGAATTTTTGTATTCTTCTCATTGAGTACGTGGAGTATTGATATTTAAAGAATTGGAAAAATGAACATAATTGTAAGATCGTTAGGTTGATAATTTGAGCATTTTGCAATTCCTTTGAGCTCTCATTGTGGAAAAAGTATTGTAGTTCTATCATAAACTCCCTTCCATGCAAATTCTCTACCTCTAGTCAGTAGAGACAAAAACAAGTTATGTAGTAGTTGTGATTTGATTAGTTAAAATGAACAAAGTGGAAAACTGGAAAAGGAAGCTTAATAGGTGTGAAGTGTTGTATTAGTTTATGCTGTGTATGAGGTAGTATAAAATGAAAAGAATATAAATATGCTTTGAAATCTTTGAGGAAAGAACTCTCTGTTGTCACAGAGTTGTTTTTTATGAACTATGGTCCGTCCATGAAAAACCGTATCTCAATAGACATAGTCGTCCATAGTTAAATTGTAGATGTGTTGTATTTATTTTTGTGAGATGTTAATATGGATGTTATCGGAGGATTCGTCTTCTATTATAAGTGAACTTAAATGCCTAAGTACCATAACATTTATTATCATTATCTTTCTAGGAATCCACAGATCTAGGAATCATAGTGCATTCCAAGTTTAAATCAGAAATTTATGTCTACACTTTATCTTAACTGTAAACTATAAAAGACAAATCTTGAAAGCAGCCAGAGAGAAAGAGCATGTCACCTGTTAAAAAATGGTGAGAATCTTAACAAATTTCTGTAGTACTGTAGAATCCAGAAGAAGTAGGAAAAAAATCGACAGGGTGCAAATGTAGCACAATTATTTTAAGTACTATTCAAGCATTATGATAAAATGGAAACAGCTGAGAGAGTTGATCCCTGCAAGATCTCTGCTTTTCCTCTAGAGGAACTTCTGTAGGATGTAATTCAAGGGAAAGAAAAATTATCTTGGAAGGAATGCCTGAGATGGAGGACAGGATAGTAAGCAGGTGGAAGGCACAAACATAGGTAAAGCCCAACAAACATGGTATAAAAATTGTGTCTGTGGGGCGCCTGGATGGCTCAGTCAGTTGAGCGTCCAACTTTGGCTCAGGTCAGGATCTCGCAGTTCAGGAGTTCGAGCCCCATATGGGGCTCTGTGCTGACAGCTCAGAGCCTGGAGCCTGCTTCAGATTCTGTGTCTGTCTCCCTCTTTCCCTCCCTCCCTTTCTCAATCTCTCTCTCTCTCTCTCTCTCTCTCTCTCTCTGCCCCTCCCCCACTCATGCTCTGTCTCTCTCAAAAATAAATAAAAACATTAAAACAATTTGTTTTAATTGTGTCTAAGCAGTGGAATTAAAAAAGTAAAAGAACCACAATGTTGTTCAGTAAGAGAATGTAAGCCTGAAAGTGGGGGGTGGCAGCTAAAGTCCTTTCACTGTCCCAAAAGGGAAACTTCTGTTGAGTTAAATATGTATGGTAACATTTAAGGGAAATCACTGAAAGAATAACAGAACAAAAAGAAATTATAAAGCAGAAAACAAGAGGTGGAAAGACAATAGGGTCCAACTGGTCCGACAGTGACCTTAAAACAAAACAAAACAAAAATAAATTGTTCTCAATGAGAGCATCTCAGAGTTTTTTAAAAACTCATTAGACCTATTCCTGATTATGAAAGTCTAGGAACAATGCAGTCAAGTTTTTAACCTTAAGTAGCTCACATTCTCTTCACTTGTTTACAGTATTGATCAGCTTAGGAAACCTTTATATCAGAGCTCAGTCCAAATTCAGAGGCTGAAGTTACTGAGGCTTTCCTGCTCTCTGTGAGATTTATGACTCCTGAAAGGATTACTGACATTGACGGGATTTGTAGGTGCTTGTATTATGAAATGGGATGGATATTTAGATGAAAACGGGAACACAAGTAGCTTACGTGGCATGGTAGTGTTTAGTAACAGGTGTCACTGCAGATGCGGCTTATGTTTTTTTGTTTGCTTAATCTCTCTGTTCTTGACTTTGAATATTTAATAATCATTCTCATTTATGGGGCACTAGGCTGGGCATTTTGCTGGTTGTTTTACTTATTTATTATTTATAGCCCTCACAGCAACTCTGCAGACAAAGGTATTATTTCGCGCATTTCACACCCTGGAAGCCACGTGTTGCAGGAGGCTACGGTGTCCAGGGCTCCGCAGCTGGCCCGTGGCAGAGGGGGGTCCACACCAGCGCTCGCTTCGCTTCTACACTTAGGTTCCCCTCAGCTCTTCAAGTATTCTTTATGAAAAGACCAGTAATACTTTCTTTTTGGTGCTTTTTGTTCATCAGAGAGGCGGTTCCTTTGTCAAACAGTGCAGTAGGGGAGGACTGCCTGGAGAGATGGTTAGAGCACACGCATGGGTGCTTATGGTGAAGCCGGATGCCCAGAGCCTGTATTTCACGGCACAAACTCTTCTGGCAGCCGAAGAGTCTGAGAGCTCTGCTCCAGAGCTGGGGAGGCCCTGGCTGGCGGAACCGATGGCAGTTAGGTTCCCCTGCAGTAGAGAAACGTGACCCAGGGATCTTTCAGTTACCGGCACTTGTATTCAGATTCGAAGCATCTGTGAGATGCACTCTCACCTCTGTGTATAGAAAGAAAAGAACCTTGAAGCTGTAGCCTCAGTGCCCGCGTGGGCTGCTGCTGATTGGTCCCCCATCCGAGGCACAAAAACATTGGGGATTTATTTGAAGGAGGATGCTGTTCGGGAGGAAACTGGTCCTCAGAGAGGTGGAATTCAGGGTTGGGGGGGAGGCAGTGGCATCTAGAAATTCCTATTATCCAAATCTGCTAACTCTGAGGACAGTGCGGTGTAAGATCCCCAGAGCCTCAAGAGGCTCTTGGTTGACCTCGGAGCTGGTCCCACACTCAGAATGAACTACTTTCTGTACCCAGAGGTTTCTCTTCGTTGCTTTGCATAACAAGTGCAAAGGTTCGATTTTGTAAAAGCTCCCAGTCATCATAGGTCTGGTGATACCACATGGGTATGAAAAAATGAATGTAAAATATCTCATTAATATATTGTTTATATTGATTACATGTTGAAGATATTATGTATCTATTGATTCAAACAAAATTTATTATTAAAGTTAATTAAAAGATTCTTCTTAATATGGCTACTAGAAAATTTTAAATTATTTACGTGGATCTCGTTTGTGGCTTATATTTCTGTTGAATTGTGCAGATCGAGAACATTCCCAGCCACGTTTCTTTACCCTTGGCAGTGATTTTCAACCTTAGTTGAGAAATTGGCAGGACCCGGGAGCTTTTAAACTCCTCATACCCAGCTCACATTCCAGATCAGTTATAGCAGAATATCTGGAAATGAGATCCAGACATCCGTAAAGTACATCATATGACTTTTTAAGGCTTCTGTAAATCTCTGACCACCCCCCTTTAGCTCTTTTAGTTAAATTCATTAATTGAACAACCCTTGCTATTCCTCTCATATTTAACCTATTTGTCTTGTATTACAGTTTAACTTCACTTCTTTTTGTTGGAGTCTTCTATAGAGTTGATGTGTTTGGAAGAGATAAAGAATTTAATTCTAAGACATGAAAGCTGAGAGAGATGAGGGTTTCAAATTATTCTGCATAAAGTAGGTTACAGGGGAAAAGGTCACAAGAGCTGACTGGGCTGGGCTGGAAAGTGGCTAGTTAATTTAGTTTAGAGCTGGCCTCCAAGAACTGTGTCCAGAGGTGAAAGTTTTCAAGAAAGTGGGGGATTCTGTGTTGAGAGGAGGTGTGTACCAGCACCATCTAGGTAGGGCTTGTCCTGGTCATCGGCTGGTGGGGACATCTTGATTCCCGGAGAGAGCTGGGACAGGCATTTGTGGGAATACTGGAGTGGCAGGGGAAAGCAGATGATGTGGGCTCCAGTCTTAGCAGACAAGTGGAGTAGAAAGTGGGAACAAAGTCTCTTCGCTTGAGACTACACCTAGGGATGTGGGCTCTGCTGTGGTCGATGGAAAGATACGTTGAAGGCTAGTGAAGGGCACCCTGTATGGACAGGCTGCTGAGACACGACTGGCCATGGTGGTCATTGGTTGGCTCTAATCTAAAGATTCCTCAGGTTGTAGCTAGTTCTCGACAGATGTAGAGACAGGACATCATCGGAATGGGTACCGTGTAGTACAGAGAGCACTGACCTAGGGTCAGGGGAGGTGAGTTTTAGTCGGATTTTCTCAAATAACTATGTTTGTGGCCTTAGACAACTCATCTAACCTACTGAGCTTCCATTTTTCCTCATCTACGAAATAAGAAGTATTGTCTTAATGTCCAGTATCATTCCTTCCATGTCTATGAATATCGCTGTAGAATACCAACAAGAACAACAAGTGTGCCTAAGTAATATGTACAGTAGAAAACCTTAAAAGTCTGTGTTTTTAAATGGGGTGTGAAGTTGTTGAGCTGCTCTTCTCACTGCTCTAACATTGCCTGAGGCACACTGTAATCTCCAAGGGGCGCCCCCAAAGCTCGATCTTAGTTTAAGCCCTTTGTCTTCCGAGATGATCCCAGGAGCTAGCAACAGGGTGCCCTAATGTTTAGAGCCCGTAACGTTCTGAAGGATACTGACTCAGCATTTCTCATTTTATACAGTGTGATGGCAAGAAGAGAGTTCAATATCAGAACTGCTGTCCCCTGAATGTTCGGGGGTCTCAGTCGAGCCCCATGATACAAATAAATGTTAGGAGCACTGTACTGCTTTACAGCTACTCCATCTGGTTGGTCAGAAGGCATTTATTTGACAGATTACGTAACTATTGCTGAAGATAGGATCTGTCATGAGCTGAGAATTTCAGTGTGTTTTTTGCTCTGAGTCTGGTGTCCAACGCTCATATTAAACACGTACCAAAGTTTGGTTGAGAGTGTACTGAAGGTTGATGGGTGCTTGCACACAATCTCATGAACTTATTTTTTTTCTGTACTGACTAGAAACTATCACACTGTAGCCAAAGGAGATGTCAGCACAAAGGGAATTCCGCGACGTCCCTGGACAGAATAGAAGTGACAAGCGAAAATCAATTAAAGGAGCCAGCCACACGGGTATATTCATTACACAGGCCAGCACTGTAGCAATCTTATACTCACTGCCTGGCTTGAGATCAGTGCTTTGACTTTGTGTATTGCTAACGCACACACAAAACCTTTGTTCATCATATTTTTGGTAATGGTATTGAATATTTTTTGGATATTTCTGTTTGTTTGGGATGGCTCGGCATGTAACCTGTTTTCTTTTTGGGGAGGGCGCAGTCCACCCTCCTGCCCCCCAAAGATGAGACTTGGGGAAAAACAACTTTCTAGAATCCAAAGCCATAGAGATTGGTTGATGAATAGGCACATGACTGAGATGCCAGCAGATATTTGATGGAGGCTTCTGGGAAAGTATCTTCATTATACTCTTGTTTTCATGGAAATTAGATAGGCCTATAAACTCCACAGCTACTGCTGCCATTTTGTAACTACAAGGAATGCAAATTTAGGCTTAAGCAGACACCACACTAGAAGGCAAGAGAAGTTTGGAAGAAAGTAGGTCTTGGGTGACATTGCTGAGCCACTAGCTTCAGACACTGTGCCTCTAGGCACAGAGAACTTGAGCAGAGAGGGCAAAGGGTTATCTGTAGGTAGCAAGCCACTCCAAAACTTAGTGGCTTGAAAGAATGGTAATTTATTTTCGTGAGATTCAGCAGGGGTAATATAACCCTTCTTTGCGTGGTATCGACTGGGCTGGAGGCGTCACCTCCAAGGTGCACTTAGATGACTAGCAAGCTGGTGCTGGCTGTCAGCTGGGGGCTTTGATTTCTCGCCATGGTGCTGCCTTAATGTTCATGTTAGCTCATACTCGGGCTTCCTTATGTTATGAAGGCTCCCATCCGAAAGGAATTATTACAAAAGACAGGAAGTGGAAGCTGCTAATTTCTTAAGACCTAGACTTGGATCCTGAAACAATGTTACCTCTATGCTAATCTATTGGTCAAATTGGTTACAGCCCCTGCCCAAATCAGAAGGGAGGGGAAATAAATCCCACCCATCAGCAGAAATGACAAAGTGTTTGTGGCCATCTGTATAACAAGGATACATAGGATATAGTCTTTTTATCATAAGGAAATCAGGCTTAAAGGGTAAACAGACATGAAGTAGTTAAGGGCTCCGTTAAAGATAGATAGTGTTATGGAATGAATGGCTTTCCCCAAACCTCATGTGTTTGAGCCCTGACCCCTGACGTGACTATATTTGGAGATAGGCTCTTTAGGGAGGTAACTGAAATTAAGTGAGGCCATAAAGATGGGGTTCTAATTGGATAGGGCATGCATCTTTATAAGAGAAGGGAACACCAGAGATCTATTTCTTAGCACGAGCATAGAGAAGAGGACGTGTGAGGACAGAGGGAGAAGGCAGCCATCTACAAGCTAGGAAGAGAGAATTTAAAGATCTAGAAGCTCTTGAGGGAGCACGTGGCTAAGGATTGGCCAGCCCTAAGCTCTTGCTTGAGAAAACCATATGGAAGTCGGGAGTCTAGCACATACGGGAAAGCATTGTGTGCCAATTATTAGAAGGGCTGAGGGTGACATTCCGAGCAAATTATTTCTTTTTACTCATCTTACTTCTTTCTTCTTTTGCAATCCTGGGTCCTCCACAACCAACTCTGAGCTAATCTAATATTCTTTCATGAAACTCCCTCCCAGGCAGGATAAGTTAGCTAAATTCAGTTTCTAGTCTTTCTAAGAACTCTGATGCTATAGTTCATAAATTAGCTACCCTGTGATTTGTAAACTAAGGGGAGGTATGCTCTGAGTCACTGGTAACTTGGATCCTATGAGATTAAGTGACGTAACAGATGGTCTCTCTAAATTTACCAAGGATTAAGACTTATTTGTAATTACGTCGCCATGGGAATAACAAACTTTTTTTTTTTCATTATACCTGTATAGCTACTAGGCTTTATCAATGTAAAAACTTCACATGAAAATTTCTGGATTTCTGATGGTTACTTTGTGCAATACAGTGTGGGGACAATGTTATCAACTCCATTGAATTAAATAGCGCTTTGATAGAAGGATGATCATCTGAACTCTAAATTTGAAAAGAGTAGTTTTTACTTAAATATAAACCTTAGATAGCATCACAAGTGGGATAGGTAAGTTTCCTTTGTAAACTGAAGCCTGATGCATATTTTATTTATTCAACGGTTTATCGATTACCTCCTGTACACTAAATACTGTGCTATTACACCAGGATAAGAAGATGAATAGCCAAGCATGTCCTTCTCTGCCTTCTAGGAACTTGCAGGCTACCGTAGAAAACAAAGAGTCAGAACATTAAAATTCAGTATTTTGAGGACTTGGCTAACCTGAGATATGAGATTGGGAAAGAGGAGGTAACATTAATTACCACATGCATCTTTAATATCCAGCATATTTCACACAGTGCTTGACACACAGTAGGTACTTAGAAAACATTTGTGGAATGAAGTTTGAACTGTACGATGAAGAACGAAGGGTTGACAAGAACCTAAATTAAAAAATAATTTTTTTTTAATGTTTTACTTACTTTTGAGAGACAGAGAGAGACTGAGCTCAAGCAGGAGAGGGGCAGAGAGAGGGAGACACAGAAATCGAAGCAGGCTCCAGGCTCCGAGCTGTCAGCACAGAGCCCGACGCGGGGCTCGAACCCACAGACTGTGAGATCATGACCTGAGCCGAAGTCGGACGCTTAACTGACCGAGCCACCCAGGCGCCCCGCAAGAGCCTAAATTAAAGTAGAAATGCTGGAGATACAGAGAAAGACGGCGGTACGGTTTCTGATTGGAACAGTATCAGGAGGCGTGGATGCATTCCAAAGTTTCGAGCTCAGGCAGACGGATGGTTTGTCATTAACTGACACAGAAGTTGGTTTGAGATCAGTGGAATGAAAGTTATTTTAGGTTTTGACTTATTGAGTTCAAGGTTTTTGAGGGAATGTCGTTATGAGATTGTTCAGTAGGCATTCAGAGAAATCTGGTCAGTCCTGGAGCTCAAGTAGAGGGAATGAAGGTAAACATTTAGAATTCATGGAAATATTGGATATCCGAAGCCATGGGAGTGAGTGGGATTGCTCAAGAAGTAAGAACGTCCATGATAGCTCCACGAAGAAAGTAATGTTAAACTGATGTTTCTGGAGCTGAGGAGATTTATTTCAGAGGCAACCCACTCAGTAGGACCAAGCCCCTCAACAGCCTGTTTGTCTGGAAGCAGGGAGGGAGGTGTCCTGTTTACAGTTTCCTAGTAGCGACTCTCACCCGGCATCTGCTGTCATTCTGTCTTCCCTTCGCTGTTTTCGTCGCTGCCATAAGAGCACAGTTGTAGGAAGGGGCTCTATTGTCATTGTGCCTGTCACCGCATTCGTCCTGCCCAATCACTACATACCGCCCGCCCTCCTCAGAAAGAAAGGCAAAGTTCCAGTGGGACTGCTGCTTCTTCCCTGCCTCTGAGATAGCAAAAATTATCTCAGAATGATCAGGGCCTCTTGCTATAGCTGTAAGGGACTGTCACCAGAGACTTCTCACAAATGCTAACAATCGCCCGTGTGGCCCAGGGAAGGGTCTGTAGAAATGGTTCTTTCACTTCCGTCTCTCAGAAGACGTTTGACTAATTTGTGTGCTTCAGCAGTTGGCTGCAACCTTTTGCATTATGAGACCCATTACAGTGTTAGTCTTCGTGGATCTTCTTTAAATGCTTTGTACTTTACTTTCGTATCAATAATCACTGATACCCTTTATGCAGTGATATCTTTATTTTTTTTTTAACTTTATTTATTTTTGAGAGAGAGACAGAGTGAGCATGGAGGGGCAGAGACAGAGGGAGAGAAAGAAGGTGAAGCAGGCTCCGTGCTGTCAGCACAGAGCCCGATGCGGGGCTCGAACTCACAAACCAGGATGAAATCGTGACCTGAGCCGAAACCAAGAGTCGGACATTTGACCGACTGAGCTACTCAGGCGCCCCTACGCAATGATATCTTTAATTTAAAAGTCCTCCTCAGTATAAATGTGAACTACATCACCCAGTCTCCACCTAGGGTATCTTGACCTGTCTGACAAGGCTGTCGAGCACCTGAACTGTGCTTAGTCCGAATTTGAGATGTTTTGCAACTATAAAACACACGCTGGATTTTGAAGACATAGCATGAAAAGAGTAAAATATCTCGATTTTTATATTAAGTACATGTTGAAATGATAATATTTTGGGTATATCAGGTCTGAGAAAATATATTGTTAAATTCACGATTTCTCTTTTGCTTTTCTTAATGTAGCTCCTAGAAAATTTTAAATTCCATATGTGGTTGCATTATGTTTCCGACAGCATTGCTGTAGACTAAGCTATAGCAAATACAACCCCGTCCTCCCCACATAGCCCAGATGAGTTGCCCCTGCTTGTGGATTTGTTCCTGATTGATTGCTCTTGTTTCTGATGTCACTGCCCAGTGCTGAAGCTTAGGGGCTGGCAACAGTTCTGGTGAGTTTTAAAGCCATCTTTGTTGGTTACAGAGAATTTTGCAAAGGGCACATTGGAGAAATAATTCACATTTGTTGAGCTACTCAAAAGTAATTTTTTTTTTAATGTTTATTTGAGAGAGGAAAAAAAAAACCCACATGAGCGGGGGAGGGGCAGAGAGAGAAAAGGGGACAGAGAATCTGAAGCAGGCTCAGTGCTGACAGCAGAGAGCCTGAAGCGGGGCTCAAACCCACAAAACCGGAGATCGTGACCTGAGCCGAAGCCGGATGCTTAACCAACAGAGCCACCCAGGCACCCCCCAAAAGCAATTCTTGAAACCAGTAAAATTATCTATGGGGGACCATGGCAAGATGTTCTTTGTTTGGTTTGGCTATAATTTCCCAAAAAATGACTATTGGAGTTTATAAAATACATTTTTACTTCTACCTTGTTTCAAAATGGATTTCAAGCAGCCAATTTAATAAAGTAATTAATTGGTCAGCACCTTCTGAGGAATCCACCAATAGAAAGATGGTATCTGTTATTTTAGGAAATGAGCTTGTCAAAATTCCAGTAAAATAAAAATTCACGTTCCTCTGGATGATTGCTTTTTCTCCTTTCTTTGGTCTCTCTCCTGAGACCAGACCTCATTCATCTGAAAACAAAGCTGTATCAGTCTGACCAGGACAATCTGTAAGTAAAGAGGCTCTCACATTTAGAATGCTGCACCTTCTCAGATTGTGCTTTGAAGTTAAAAGTGAACAGAGCCCCGGCTTTGTGCGGTACAAATGTCTAGAGCCTAAACGTCTTCTAACATGGAAACCTACCATTTTAGGAAAAAAATATTCAAAAATAAGTTGTAAATTTAAATAATAACTGCTCACCTCCTTTTGGTGATGATAAAGAAAATTCTCCACTTCCTGGAGATATTTATTCAAATGATTCCCTGTATACATATTTAATGGTTCCCTATATACATATGAGAAAATGATTCCCTATGTACATATGAGAAAGAGATTCAGCTCTCTGCTTTATTCCTACTTATTAATTTGAAGATTTGTATTGCTGGAGTGTGAAGAGTGTTGGATTTCCAGCGTTTCTCTTTTTAAATTTCTACAATTTAATACTTATTATGTGAAGCACACTTTCTAGGGGTTTATGTGTGGGATAATACACATGAACACACAAAGGATGGACCTTTTGCCTTCACTGATCTAAGAAGAAAATAGACGTGTATATGGTTACCTGTAAAATGATTATATCAATCCAGTACTGTACAAAGTGCAGTAAATTCTATCGAAGGGAGGTGATCAAGAAAGTCTTGTTGGAAGAAGCATGGCGATTTCGGAAGGGCAAAATTATAGGGAAAGTGAAGGGCTCAATGTGAATAAGACCTGGGGGGGGGGGGGGGGAGTAGGTTCAGCACAAGTCGCCAAAGAGGGTGATTGAAGTGATGAGTGCAGGGAGGTGAAACCCCAAGGCAGATTAGAAACCTAGTCCCCAGGGCCCTTTACTCCTGGGGCCCTTTACCCCAAGGTAGGGAGTGTGCACCCCGTTCTCTTGATATTCTGAAGGAGTTTGAGCAGAGTACTCAAATCTGTGCTGAAGACAGAGACAAGCACTTTGAAAGATAATGGGTGGGGGAGAGCCAGGTGTCAGGGAAACCAGTTTCACAGAATTCTAGGTTTTAAAAGAAGAGCTAAGGCAGTGGTAACAGGAATAAAGGCTACAGTGGATCTGAAAAACCGATTTGGTGAGTGATTGGATGATGACGAAAGCAAACCTCAAAAAAATTTTTTAAGTTTATTTATTTATTTTGAGAGGGCGGGGGAGGGAGAAGCAGAGAGAGAATGCCAAGCAGGGTCTGTACCATCAGCACAGAGCCCTACGTGGGGCTCAATCCCATGCACCCTGGGATCATGACCTGAGCCGAAATCAAGAGTCGGATGCTCAACTGACTGAGCCACCCAGGCGCTGGGAAAGCGAACTTTTAGTCATTGCTATTTAACTCTCTTCACAACCACCTGCTGTCATTACCATCCTCACTTCATCCCTGAGGAACCTGAGGCACGGGGATGTCAGAAACTTGTCCGAGAATACAGAGCTGTTGCTTGGAGGAGCTAAATTCAGTGCCAGCTAGTCTTGCCTGGTACAAGCTCTTAATGTCTGTTTTCTCCCTGGATATGGAGGAAAAGCAGTTCCGAAGTCCTGACATTTCTAGCCTAGTTGGCTATTGCTTCCATCAAAGGAAAGAGGAACTTTGTCCTTTACATCTCAGTGTGCTCACTGAAGGTTCTGTGTGCGGGTTTATGCTCATCTCATTCTATATGCTTTTCTATAAAAAGTTCAGGCATCCACTCCAAGGAACTCAACTGTCGTCCTCTCCTTGCCTGGGACTCCACGTTCTGTAGTCTTCAGTACAGGTTCCCCAACCTGGACTTCCTCCTGCCAGCACGGGTATGCCACGAGCATGTCAAAGTAAACAGCCCCAGATCGAACTTACTACTTGCTAGTTGATGACATAACCGTGCTGTTCTGCAGCCCGGGTTGAAAAGTGGCGTCTCCTCTTGACTACTCTCACATACAGCCATTATCTTATTTGAACTAGAACCATCTCAAAATCTCATTAGGTCCTGTAAGTGATTCCCCCCCCCCCCCCCCGCCTTTTTCTCCTGATGTGAATGCACACACGCATACACACCTACCAACCAAGCAACTGGCATAATTTGGAGGACTACAAAGCAGCAAAAGACCAGAAAATAGCTGCAAGAGGGACGGGAGGGGGAAGAAAGTACATAATTTCAGGAAAGAGGGGACAGTGCATATGTAACACATTTGCTCTTCAATAACTATTTGAGGTTTTAAAAAGCTTTGGAATAAAATTGAAAACTGTTCAGCAAACTATATTGTTAACCAAATTAGTAATATTCAGGAAATAAGTTGGATGAATCTAAACAAATTTTGAACTTTTCATCACTGACGAATTGACCTAACACGGACGTGAGTAGTTCTCTCTAATCTTGCTTTTTAACCTTCTAAGTAGTATCGTTTTATATACATTTACTCTTTCATAGCCTCGTACTAGTGCAGCAGTTCATAAGAGAGACAATTTAAAAAATAAAGGGTACGGGGCAAACCTTTTTATTGAGAAATTGTTGTAGGAGCATGTAGTTGTAAATTGGTACCTAAAAAAGAAGATGTTTAAGATAAAGGTGATAGGCATCTTTTTGTATCAACCCAAACTTTAAAATTTGAATAAGAGTTTGTAAATGCTTGGATTCTTAGTGTGTGTGCCACCGTGTTTTTCTGTTACTGATATCGTTGGTACTATAAATAGTAGGTGGGGTTGAATGAGAAATGGTATCATACAAACAACAGTGAAGCCTAATTTTAGCCACTTCTTACTCAACTTGAGATTCAAAATATGACCCAGTAGTGATTTAAAACTTTTAACAATTTCACAATTTCCCTAAAATTGTTTTTGTCTAATTTTTTTTTTTTTTTTTTAAGTTTTCCTCAAACTGTTAGCTTCTTCCACATAACTTTTGTTGATAACTCAAGAAATTATTTTCTGGGCGCCTGGGTGGTGCAGTCCGTTAAGCAGGGGACTCTCCGGTCATGATCTCGCTCACTGAGTCGGAGCCCCAGGTGGGGCTCCTCAGTGACAGCACTGAGCCTGTTTCGGATTCTTTCTCTTCCTCTCTCTCTCTGCCCCTCCCCCTGCTAGCTGTGCCTCTCTCTCTCTCTCTCAAAAGAAATAAACATTAAAAAACTTATGTTCTCAAATTAGTGTATGTGCATTTACACCGTATGTGCCTTCTTTTAGGGAACGACTTGATTCCTTTATTTTCTCCAAAAAGAAATCCTCCATTTCTCCAAAATGGCATGTGTGGCTATAAATTATATATAACCTTAATGGGTGACAGAATGTTGCTTGTTTGTTGACTTTGGTCATTAAATTAGGTACTTTTTGGAAAACCAAAACTTTAAATGTCTGCCCCTCAAGACATGCGAACCAGGATCTTTCAGGAGCAGCCAACCTCTGGCTAGTGCTGGGCTTAGTCCCTTCCCTGCATGGCGACCCCTGGCCTGAGCCCGGTTCTTCTCCCATGACTGTCCTTGGCTCAGGCTCTAGCTTGCTCTCCTACTTCTCTTGCCTTCCCGGCCCGCCTGTTCAGCTTCTCCTAGTTGATTAATTACCATCCTCATAGTTTATCTATTTTTATTTGTTGCCACAGACTGGCTTTGTAGAGTAGCGAATGTCTGAAGGACAGAGGACCCCTTTCTAGCCACCAGCCCTAAAATTACTTTTATTTTTCTATCCTAATACCACCTTCCCCCCCCCCCCCCCCATACGTTAAAAAGTGTTCCGCATCTGCTTCTTTGCAAGCTATGTCCAACAGACTGCACATCCAGGGATTTGATTAGGCACTCAATCAGGAAGAGACAGATGGTTAGGAAGAGAGTATAAAGAAACCTGAAAGGTGAGGGGGAGGGGGGCGGACGCATCAAGCGAGTTCGGAAATTCCCGGTGCCTTGAACCCCGGGAATCAGGAAGGAGCTGCTGCCCCGCGCCTCCTCGGTGGAAAAGCGGCCCGGGCGGCGCGGGGCGAGGTTGTGCAACAAAGCTCTGGCGAGGCGAGCTCCCAGCAGGCACCGCTCCGCGCCGCCCTCCGCCCGCGCTCCAGGTTTCCCGGCAGGCAGCCCTCGCCCCGCCCCCGGCCCGGTTCCTCCCCTTCTCCCTCCCCCGCACGTAGGCTGGCGGCAGGGGGCGGGGTGCCGTGGGGGTGGGGGGTCTTCCAGCTCGTCGGGCCAGCCGGCCCTTGCGTCCGGAGCCACTGCCGCGCGCCTGGGCCACCGTGGCCATCTTCCCGCAACTGCAAGGCTCCTGGGCCCTTTCTCTCCGGCCCTTGGTGGGGGGCGGGGAGGAGCGCGGGCAGCCGCCTGGGCTGCCTTCTGCAAGCCAGAAAACGGGCACCTAGGCAGGCGGTGCCAAATGTACTGTCAAACGTGGTTTTGTAAAGTTTCTGCTGACACAGCCTAACGTTTAAATGAAACGCCCCGGCTGGATTGACGAAGGCAAAGAACGTCTTTCCTGTGCCCTTTCTGGCCACGGTTCTATCCCACGTTGCTTCCTTTGCCCCCTAACCTCCCGTTTGGCTTGCCAAAATCTGCGTGTTTTTATTTCCCTACTTCCTTTAGCGCATCGCTCTTTTCACTCCTCTTCCCCTGCCCCCAAAGAAATACCACCACCCAACTTCCAGGGCCGGATGAAGCTGCAACTCTTTTTGCGCAATTACAACAAGTGTCTGGTGGTGGAAAAGCACAGAAAGAGCTGGGCAGGAAGGACGCTGGGTCGGAGCAGAGCCCAGGCCTCTAAGCCTTGGGTGGGGCCCTTGCTTGTGGGCGAGGGGCGGGGCCGTAGAGCCCGGGCGAGGCCAGGCAAGCAGGGGAGGGGTGGGAGCTCAGAGGCCAGGCCACCAAGCGCAGTGTGTCACGTGCCAGCTGGTGGGGGGCGGGCCCTGCGGGTGGGGGCGGTGTCGGAGCGGAGCCCAGGCCGAAAACACAGGGTGGGACCCGCGCCTCTAGGCGGGGGGCGGGGCTCGCTGGTCCGGGCGAGGCCCGAGTTCAGAACCCAGTTGACAAAAACAGGGCGGGGCCAGCGAGTGAGAGGCGGAGTTGGAGGGCAGGGGTGGGGTCAGCTCAAAGCCCAGGCTTCAAATTCAGAGCCGGGCGCCACTGGAGAGCGAAGGGTGGGGTCGGCGGGCAGGTGGAGCCTGAGGCTGAGGCTGAGGCCGAGGCCGAGGCCTGCTAGAACTCTGCTGGGCCGGAGGGTCGGGATCACAGGCTGCCAGGAGCCAGGCCGACCAAGGCTGGGGCTGCTTAGACAGGCATGTGTGTAAGAATCTGGAGCCAAGTACATGTCATCAGCCTTCTTTGGCGGGAAAACCTGCTCACAGCACTGCCTCTCTGCTTTTCAGCCTTTCTGTGTCCTGAACACTCAGGGATCATTCATTGGTTATTCTCATTGACGTTTCAAGTCGAATGTTACAATCTAGATACCTTTGACGACATTCTCAGCTATGCTAGACGATACATAAAACTGTAGTAGATTAAGACGTGTGTAATCTGACTAGTAGTAATCCATTATGACCACTTAGTTTGTAAACTTCTTTTATTCCACTCAGTGGAGTATATAATTCCTAAGGTCTGTTTACTCTGTTGATAGCACTTACCAAAGTAGCTTACTACTTGGTAGTGGGGTTCTGCTGAAAATTAATGAAAGGGAGCCTCCTTTAACATGGGATCCAGAGGCTAGTGAGGGAGCTCTCATGCCGCACTACTCCTGATCAACTGCAGACCCGATGAGAAGAAATGTACCTGGCAAAGCCATCCTGCTTTGGCTACTACTTCACTATCCCAGTTTGAGGAAGAAGGATTTTCTCCTCCCACAGCAACAGCTCAGCCAATGAGAGACTGTTCTAGCTCAGTGAAAAGCCCTATATACTTCCAACAGTTTCCTGCATTAGTTTTGTTTATAACAGCCCTCCCAGCTTCCTGCTTTCCTTTGTGAAAGAATGTTCCTCTCCTTTGTTCTTGGGACTTGGCTGTGGTTTTGCCATAGCTTGCTTGTCCTGAGTTGCAATTCTTTGCTATTCCAGTTAATTTTTGCTGTAAAATAACCAGCAGGTTTTATTTATTTATTTTGTAATTTTTCTGAATGTTTATTTTTGAGAGAGAGAGAGACAGAGTATGAGCAGGGATGGGGCAGAGAGAGAGAGAGAGGGAGACAGAGAACTGGAAGCAGGCTCTGAGCTGTCAGCACAGAGCCCCACGCAGGGCTCGAACTTATGACCTGTGAGATCATGACCTGAGCCGAAGTCGGACGCTCAACCGACTGAGCCACCCAGGCGCCCCTGGCAAGTTTTATTTTTAAGGCTAA
The DNA here is from genome assembly GCF_046562875.1 of Panthera onca. Taxonomy (NCBI): domain Eukaryota; kingdom Metazoa; phylum Chordata; class Mammalia; order Carnivora; family Felidae; genus Panthera; species Panthera onca. The sequence goes on from NC_138343.1 coordinate 140,592,950, forward strand.
CACAACTTAATTTTGGAACTCTTGAATTTTAGGTTGATGATTTATTATAAGAATATAATTCTGAGTTATATTCTTCCTCTATATCAATATTGATAAATTAAGAAATAAGTCAGAAGAGTATAAGAGAAATGGCTTTGAATAGTTCTGAATATTAATGTTCTTCTATTTGCCTTTGTGTCTTATAAAGTTATAATGTTTATAGTACAGATGGGTAAGCATAGTATTTTCACCTGTGGATGCAAACAAGATTTAATTCAAAAATAGATTCTATCAGGGACATTTCTAACTTTGATCAAGTTGGCGCTCACTTATGACACATGCCAGTTCTGTTTTAAGTTACATTAAATCCAAAATTCTTTGAGTGTTTTGTTAAAAAGAGGTGAGTCACATACAAGGATATACTATTGTAATCCCCAGTCACCCTCACATTATAGGAAGTGGGAAGAGCAAATGTAATGTTATGGGACACCCTGATTGGTATCCACCAATAAATAGGCTAAGAATAACAGCTCTTTTTAGGTTTTGAGCTACAATCTTGTGTAATAGTGGTTAAATTGATTTAGGTCTGTGAGTTTGGAGTTGACAACTTTTACCTTCTTAGTTTTGTGAGTATTGGATTAATGGAAAGGCTTAAGTTTTTGTATATCTCAGAGATGCTATGTGTAATTGGGAAAAGAAAACAGGGCAAACTCTTTCACATAATAGGCTGGTGGAATTTGAAAACAGTACAGTTACTTGAATCAAAAACAATTTCACCTGTCATCCTCCCATGTATTAATTCATTCTACAGTTAATCAGCACCCTCTTACACACACATTTCATTGGTGAAAATGCATCTGAAATTATAGGTACATCAAGCTTTTCTTAGGAGTTATGTTTCTAATGTTACCTGGAATGTCTTGGATTTTAAAAATCCTAACCCAAATAAATGTTAGCACAAAAGACATACTTAATTTGGGTAGTCATTTATTCCCATTCTCCCCAAGAGCAGTTTCTGTTTGCTCTAGGCATCCTGTTTACAGCAAAATTCTAAAGCTTTTCCCACCTACTATCCTGGTGAGTATGAGATTCCTGTACCCACACTCCCCAGGGTTCTCAAAGAGACTCTTGAAAGTAAATAATTTAAGTGAGATTTCAAGCAAATGTCTGATTGGACTGATTTTGCATTCAGATTGTAGATAGAGCTAAAATACACACATGCAAACATGCCCATGCATGCTTATACACACTGTTAACAGGAGTTATCTCAGAGGTTATTACTTTTGACTTTCACCCATTTCCTCTTTTTTTAAATAGTGAATGTGTATTAACCATAATTGGTAACAACTCTCTCATTTAAAAAAAAAAGTAAAATATGGCATTGAACTCACATTTCATTTGAGTAGTTTTATTTGCCTGAACTTGAGGGTTCAGTTGTCACGGAAGTTGAGAGCTTCTTCCTGGAGGAAACATTTGTTTTACAGCATTTTATTTTAGCAGTACTTTGCCGTGTGGACCCTTGTTTCTGTAGCCCTTCTACAGTGGACACAGTGATGAGGCAGTTTAACTAACTGTTTCAACACTTGACATAACTTTCAGCCCCAGCACTGTTAGTATTCCTGTTAATGAAAAGATTTGAGTAAGGATCTTTCTGTTCTTAGGCTTTTGAATTATTGGTAGCTGGGATTTTCCATGTCTAGACCAGGGTTTCTCAACCTTGGTACTATTGACATTTGGGGCCTGATCATTCATGGTTGTAAAGAGGCTATTCTGTGCATTGTAGTATCTTTTTTTAAGTTTATTTATTTATTTGGAGAGAGACAGTGTGAGTGGGGGAGGGGCAGAAAGGGAGAGAGAGAATCCCAAGCAGGCTTTGTGCTATCAGCACAGAGCCCCAAGCGGAGTTTGAATTCTGGAACTGTGACATCACCACCTGAGCCGGAATCAAGAGTCAGACACTCAACCAACTAAGCCACTGGGCGCATTGTACCCTGTGCATTGTAGAATTTTTACCCACTAGTCAGCTGGAGTAACCCCTCCGCTCCCCCAACCCCAGTTGTGATGGCCAAAAACGTCTCTGGATATTGTGAAATGTCCCCTAGATTGGGGCAGGAGGGGGCACACAAAATTGTTTCTGGTTGAGAACCTTTGGTCTGGACAAAACTTGATTGGAAATCTTTGGCCAAAATTGTTCATAAACTTTTGATAAAACAAGACACAGATGAATGAAATGTGACAAATGAAACAAGTAGCTAGTTTCTTTTCAAGTTTGGTGTACATTGTTTATTTCGAAAGCCTCATTAAAAAAATAAAGCAGTAAAGAATTTGTATGAACAAAACTCAGTCTCTTTAATAAAAAATAGTAAAAGGACCTACGGAGAATAGACATTTCAAACATTAAAAATCAAGCTTTTCTACCTTGAGGACATATTTCAAGCTTTTGGTACTTTTTTAAGTAGAAAGAAATTTCACGGTAGAAGTTCAGTAACTGAATTTTCTCCTACGTCTTCTAGACTTATTGGGGCTGACTTACCAACTATAAATATGTGGTCCTTTAAGAGTTTTCCAAGATCTGAATTTTAAAAATTGAACTTCAAGTTCTCTGAGCTAAGACTGAAAGGATTGTTATGAAGAGGGAAGTATCGTGCTTCACATCTGAAGGTCGTGCAATGTTTTCTTGTCTGAACTTGGACATACGTTAGCTGTAGTGTTGGCTGTGGCTTTGACTCAAAGCTTACATAATATTTTCATGTCTGAACCTGCACATACTACTTTAGCTTTCGTGTTGACTGTAGTTTTGATTTTAAGTTAATTGGCTAGTTTTCACGTGGGAGTTCAAATTATAAGCGATTGTAGTAAATAACCAAATACTTTTATTAGGCACATGATTCCTTTCTAGCTTCAAAAAACAACCTGTAGTTGTTTCTACCTGATTAAAAAATTTCAAATACCTCAAACTCCTCCCCTGCCCCCCGCACACACACACCCTGAAGAAGAATCTGGCAATTCTGAAATTAGGCAGGAATCTGTAGAAATTGTCAACTGAAAATTTCAATTCTGTGACCTAAAACACTTTATCAAAACAGAGCAAAACAAACAAACAAAGTATACTATGCAATGAAAATCAAAGGCATTTTGAGGATGAGAAACTATGGAATATTACTTTAGTTCTTGCCTGTTTGGAAAAGTAACATCTTCTGAGTACCATGAATACCTACAATGTGAAATGCAAAACAAGATAATACCTAAGAATAGGATTCTCATAGGATCTGTGAGCAGCTGAATAGGACATTTTTGTTACCCTAAAAAGTTTCCCTTTTCCCTTTTTACTCGGGTCCTTTCTCCTTCTTACCCAACAATTCCAGGCAATCATTGGTCTGTTTTCTTTCCCTTTAGATTTGCCCTTCCTAAGATGTTCCAGAAATGAAAGTATACAGTAGGTAACCTTTTGAATCCAGCGTCTTTTACTTAGCATAGCATATTTGAGATTCATTCATGTTCGGTTAATTTGTTTCTTGTTGGTGAGTAGTTTTCCATTATATGGATATGTTCCGTAGTTTTGTTTATCCATTCACTGATTGATAGACGTCTGGATTGCTTGCACTTTTTGACAATTATGAATAAATCCTCAACAGATATTCTCATACAGGCTTTCATGTGAACATGTTTCCATTTCTCTTGGGTAAAGACCTAGAAGTGGGATTTCCGGATCACGTGGCAACATTACTTTTACCTTATCAGAAATTGCCAAACTCTTTTCCAAAGTGGCCCTATTATTTTGCCGCTATTAGATGATTTTTGGGAGTCAGTTCTCATAGCTGAATCCCATGTTTCTACACAAATTACTTTTTTTTTTTTTTTTTTTTTGCCATAAAACACTGCTATCTACGGTACAATCAAAGGATTCTTCCTCAGTAATTTATTCTTCGGGGGAGCATGGCAATCATATCACTAGTATTTTAGAAGGTGACTTTGTGTCATGTCAAGACATGCATCTTGATGGGAGGTCGTTACAGATGAGCGTCACAAGTGTGCCACGCTTCCTCTTTAGGCCAGTCTTGCCTCCACAGCTGTGCCCATTCAGGTTTCTGTGGCTGCTTCCAGTCCGACCTTAGTCCCTCGTGTCCTCAGACACCAGGTCTCAAGTGAGCAGATGAGTGTTTGTAATTATCTCCCTGACTTTTCTTCTCTTCTAAAGTGTCCATCTCCTGAATTGTCAATATTTTCTGACTGTCGAAGACTCTAGATTCTTTAGAGAGGAGTCCTTTAGGTTTTTTCTCGAAGATTAATATCGAACAAGTTTGAACTCAAAAAAAGCACTCCCGTGAACTCCGTGGCAAAACTTTTTCACACAACCGGTACCAATTTTTTGAAGGCTTCCTCTTTTTCTCGTGCAATTTTTTTTTTTTTTTTTAGAAGATGTATTTGTTATGGAGAGAGGAAGAGGGGACTGAGTCCAATAGCGGTATGCTGACAGTTACTTGCCTTGAAAACTTCAGCTCTTTTTTTCTTCATTTGCCTCTTCCAGAACTTCCAGCACTAGCTTCAGTTTTCTTCACAGACTTAGGCTCTTGGCTTGAAAGTTTTGTTAATGTTGCCCTTGGCAGATAAGACTGTCTTAAACTGCTCCTGCTCGGGACAAAGGAGGTGACATGATTGGGGGGATGGGGGTGCCAGTTTAGGTTAGCTTTTTTGGTCGAATACCACTTAACGGGAACTGTGAAAAGAATTGAAAAGTGGCTGGCTTCCCTAGAGACTTCTTTCTTAGTTTTGCAGTCGCTAATTTACCTAATTACATCTGTAGATTCTTCAAAATATGTCCCATCTAAAACAAGAATAAGTTGTAAGGTAAAAGGTAAAAAAAAAAAAGAAAAAAAAATTAAGTTAAATTAAAGGTAAAAGGTTAAAAAAAAATTGAGTTAACTTTAAGTATAACTAACCTTATGTTCTTTTTTGTCTCTTTTACTGAGTTGTCTTTCTGTTCCAGCTTGATAATCAAGAGGGCCCTAACGATTTAATTTAAATTTTGAAAGGCCTTAAAGATGCATGGCAATAAAAGTGTGATTTTAAGCCCTATTCCAGTATTTTAAAAACCAACGTGTATTTTGGTAGAAGTATTTTAGGATAAAAAAGAAGTTTCTTACACCTGTCATTTTTCTTACACGCAGACCTTGGTGGTGGGGGGGTGGCAGGGACATGTGGACAGGGGGAGAGGGCAGCAGAAAAAAGAAACCAGTGACCCGTAATCAAATTAATAATGTACAAACAGCTATTTGGGGGCAGTCATGGAAATTTAATTTGTTAATCTAAAAATATTTTTGTTTTTAAAACACCTTTTCATTCTGATCTGATCCCTTTAAGTCCTCTTTGTTGCACCCCTTCCCCTTAGACACACTGACACTTGCACATGGCCTTTCCTGTGGGTCCCCACAGCCTGTCCTCAGGACCTCTTCCACGTACTGATTTTATAATCACTTTCAACTTGCTTTTCTGAGATGATCTTAACAGTGGGTAGGACTGAGATAGGGGGTTACCTATGGCCAAATAGTACGTTCGCCAAATTCCCAATTTTATTACCTTAGTAGGTTTATCTGGTTGTTTTCAAAATATAAAATTTTCCTCTTTATGAAAGGTAAATAAAATTAGAAAAAAAGAATTTGTGTTTTTGGCTTGTGGTTTTAGAGCACTTGAATGCATCAAATTGTATTGTAGTATAAGTACAGTATAGTAAATTTGATAAATTTTTTGTATCAATTTATATATGAATGAGTATATACTTGGGTAAACAGGGAAGTGTTGCTTAAAATGGCATTGAATATGACAGTTCACAATGAATGTGATACAATGGGAGACGAGATAATAGTACTATCTCAGTTTTTATAAAGTTTAGATAAACTACCACTTGTTCAAAAGTTTTTAACATCTGAACTGCCTGGACACCTGTAACTGTTGTATTTTCCTTCATCAAACCTCCTAGAAGTTATGAACAAATATAGGAAATCTTACTAAGAAGTAGATGTTAACTTGAAGTATACAGATAAGGCAAGCACATAGAAATGATAACAATGAATAGTTAACATTTTACTGTACATGTATTTTCTACTTTAATAAAATATGATTTACAGAGAGATCTAAAGGTGAATATGAAAGCACTGCTTTTATTAAAAGTATGATCATTTTCAAAAGTTTTGTGTACAAATGTGCATTATTTGTGTACGTGCGTGTTGTATTAGGAAAGCCAGATGAAGTCTTGAATACATACCTATGCATTGATTAAGAAGTTCATGACTCCATAGCCCGCATTTCTTGATAAACACTGGCAGTATAGAATTGATTAGCTTTATACACGTGATGTTTTTAGGTATAGCTTTCCGAGTGCCCCCAAATCTACAAATATGTTGGTCATATAACTGATGTTACACTTGCACTTTGTGTGAAAGAATCCTCTCTGGAGTAGGGGTAGTACCATGACCAATGAAACCTGCCAAGTGCCAGTATCCGTCAGTAGAATTGGCACCTGGCGGTCTTCTTCACAGTGTGACCTGCACTGTGGGTAGAACATTCTTAACCGTCTGCTGTGATTGTGGTCAACCAGCCTAAATGCAAAGCCAAAATTTACTTTTAAAAATTAAACTTGGAAAGTTTGTGAACTGTATGCATTCTTTGTAAAATATTTACTATCTATCGTCATTTCTTAGCCCAGTACAATTCTAAGAGAATCATTATGTTTTAAGTCACGAATAGGGAGAAAAGAGGCTTATCTTTGAGCGACAGCCTTCATTGCCATCAATTTTAAAAAACGGATTTTTAAAAGGAATTTAAAATTTTCTATCGGCTGGAGAGACAAATGCATCAAAGAAATGCATATGTATCATCATCAAATATAGTAAAACTGGGTATTTAAAATTTTTTTAAAAATGTATTTATAAGAGAGAGAGCACGAGCAGGGGAGGAGCAGAGAGAGAGGGAGACACAGAATCCGAAGCGGGCTCCAGGCTCTGAGCCATCAGCACAGACCCCAGTGCGGGGTTCAAACCCACGGACTGCAAGATCATGACCTGAGCCAAAGTCAGACGCTCAACTTACTGGGCCACTCAGGTGCCCCAGTGTTGTTACAGTTTTTTTTAAAAAAATAATGCTTAAATTTTTTTTTAAGTTTATTTATATATTTTGGGAGACAGAAAGCAGGAGCAGGGGAGGGGCAGGGGGGGGGGGAGAGAGAGAGAATCCTAAGCAGGCTCCACACTATCGGTGCAGAGCCAGACACGGGGGCTCGAACTCGCGAAGCTGTGAGATCATGACCTGAGCTGAAATCAAGAGTCAGACACTGAACAGATAGAGCCACCCAGGCGCCCCCTTGTGGTGGTCTAGTTTTCAAACCGTTCATGTTTATTTACTGGGGAAAGAAACAGCAGTACTTCTTGAGCTTCTACTCTGTGCCAGGCACTCTCTAGGTAGGAAGCATACAGCGGTGGATGAGACAGGACGTCCCTGCTTTTGTGACGTTTACATTTAGTAAAGGGATGGGCAATCAAATTTCAGGTGGTAACGCAGGAGAGGAAGAGAGGCTATCTAAGGATGTGACCTTTGAACCAAAGTGGGAGTGTTATGCCGGGGACCAGAGGTGGGAAGATCTGATACGGAGTGTTCCAGGAGGAGGGAGCAGCAAGTACAGAGGCCCTGATGTAAGAAACGGTCATTCTTAGGAACAGAAAGGCAGCTGGTGTCGCTGAAACATTGTGCCTGGAGAGACAGAGGTGGGATTGGAGATCAGTGAGACAGAGCCGGAGCCCTACTGCCCAGCTGCTCGTGGACCACAGGAAAGAATTCAGAGCAAATTTTATGGTCTTGGACAGTTTCAAATTGGGAGTGGAGACAGAGGCGGACGTAGCTACATAGATACGTAACAGCTCTCAGAATTGCCTTTACTGTCGTAGCGGTCTTGCCGGGAACTCTGCCAGCAGTTGTAGGACACCTAGAGCTCCGTGGTGTAGAGTCATACAGTGCGCTAGGTAGCTTTTCCTGTGCAACAGACCAACCGCTAACTCAGTGCTTGGAAAGGCCCCCATTTATTTAGCTCACTATCCTACAGTTTGACAAATTGGTCTGAGCCTGAATTGTCCTGGTTTCTGCTGAGCTCGCTCTCCTTTCTTAAGTCAGCTCCTGATCAGCTAAGTGGCTCTGCTCCTTGGAGATGACTGGCTCTTGGCTAGGGTGATGTGGTAACAGAACCATTGTGTCCTCCAACAGACTAGTCTGAGCTTGTTCTCATGGTAGCTGGTTGACTTTCAAGAGAGTGATTATAAGTATGCTTTGCCTTTTGAGTCTTAGACTTGGAAGCGGTACAGTATGATTCTGTAGCCACGTTCTGTCGATCCAAGCAAATCACATGCCCAGCCCCGCTTAAAGGAGCGGAGAAATCGATTCCACCTTTCGGTGGAAGGGCCTGTAAAGTCACATTGCATAGTGGTGGCTATTTGTACACACTCTGTTCCACACTCAAGGTCTTTTTTTCTCTGAGCCATTCATGAGTTTGTGATTGCTTTGTAAATCTTAAGTGAAGGTATCCTCACTCAGAGAACCTAATTAGAAAGAGGAGTGTGACCATAATGGTGACAACTTTTGTTTTAAATTTAATAGCCTAGGATATGAAGACACAGCAAACACCCCAGTATAGAAGATAATGTGAGCATAGCACTTGTAGTCAAAAGCATAATTATATCCAATCCATTGTTTGTCTTGAGATCGTATTACGCTATATTGGGTATAACAGAAATGCTCTTTGGCTGCCCAGATGAAATTTAGCATCGCTATTAATATTTACTGGTTCCCTAACCAGAGATAGGTTTTTAGTTAATTTTAAATACATTCGGAGAATGGTGCTTCTACTCAGCAGCACTGAGCAGTAGAAGGCGTCATTGTGCGTTCTCTTACCAGCTAACCAAACACTGAGCGGTTTCAGCAAGCCGTGTCCTTGAGCTGTCATGTGGCCTGCACATGCTAATAAGGAGAATGAGGAGAATTAATAAGAGGAGAAGGCTGGCAAGGTTTTGCGTGGTTTTTTTTAAGTGTTCGTTTTTCTTCAATGGATTACAAAAAGGTAAGATAATAGTGAAAGTAAAAGTAGGAATAACAAGCAATAATAATAAAGAAAGAAAAAGACAAAAACACCTTCTTTGCTTGCCAAAATAAAAACTTTGCAACCCAGTGTTAGCTGCTATGTATTTGTGAATGTGATGGACAGAGGTGGGGCGGAGGGAGGGGCTTGTCCCGTACTTGCAATGGTCATCAGTCTGGGGACATGGTTTTGGAGGGCAGTTTATTTATTAATGTCTGCTTCTCCTTAATGGTATATTGCTCTTTCTGGCCCAACCGAAGCAGGCACACCATTCTAGGCAAATATTATTTTTTTCAAGAGCATCTGAATTCTTAATGAATTACTTGTGGACAAATACTGTGACTGCAAATTCGATCATGTTCTTGTTGATTATTACCATTCTCCTCCCCTCAACTCCCATCTCCCTTTAGGTTGAATACCTCACAGGTAATTTTGCTCTTCCCATCCCTACCTGGAACTAGAGGCAAAATTTATATCATTTTAATGTTTAATTATGGTAAAGATATGGTATCTCTGATCACTAGAGAACATAATGGATTATTCTGCACCATAGTTATTCAAATGGAAAATTAAAACTGAGTCACCTCTTCCCCTTGTTATTTCAAAATAAATTATAGATGGATCAAATATTTAAATGTAAAAAATGAAAGTCAAACATATTAAAAGAAAACATGAATGAATATGTAAAAAATCCTGGGGTGGGGAAGACCTTTTCCAGCATGGGCACACATTCTAGAAAGCATGAAGAAAACAAATGGATAGACTTGGATATTTATAATGTCAAATTTCTGTTTTTAATCCTTTTAAAATTTAACGTGTTATAAGTGTTCTCTTATGTTATAAAATACTTCATAAAAAGTGAGTTTTTTATGAGTATGTAATGGTCTATCGTATGAAATACCACACTTCATTTAACCACCATCCCATATTTTTGTACATTTTCCCCTAATTTCTCATTTTTTTCAAATAATGGCATAGTACACATACTTTATAAACATTTGATCACACATGAGACCATAAAGATAGGTTCTCTAGCAAATAGATTATGACATTTACTTACATTTCTGTGATTACTACTGACATTGGACAGTTTTTATGTTATGGGCTTATTCTGTTAACTACTTTTAATTAAACAAGGAACACATGCACGTGGCAAAAAGAATTCTTAACATTGTAAGACAAACTACAGCGAAAAATGAGTTCTCTCCCTTGAGGTAATCACTGATGTGTTTCTTACATATCCAGAAGGGGTCTAAGTGAATCAAGTGTATAACCCACCCCACTTTAAAAAAAAATACAGATGTTAGCATACTGTGCGCATGGTTCTGGTTCTTTTCACTTAATGTGTAATATCATAGAGATCTTACCTGCACACATAGATGTACCTCCTTTTTAATAGCAGTATAGCATTCCATTGCTTGGCAGTGTGATAATTTCAGCTTTTTACTGTTGCAAACAACTCAGATAAACCATTTGGTAAATATTTTTGCACTTGAGTATCAGAATTATTGGTTTAACACTTAATCACATGCATACACATTTTGATAGATACTGTTAAATTGCACTTTATTCCAACATATGTTCTCATAATCAGTGCAAGGCTATGATGTGATTTCCCACACCTTTGTCAGTATTGTAATTAACCAACCTTTTTAATCTTGGTAATCTTTAGTGAGAAAAATGGAATAACGTTAGGAGTTTGGATTTGCATCCTTTTGATTATGAATAGGATTCTTTATATACAATTACAAAGCATCACTGTCTCTTCTTTTCGTGACAGCGTGATCCTGACTTTAGGAAAAAAAAGTTTTTATTAAAATGGGACATACTTTTTGCATGGTTTTATTTTAATGGAAACACTGCTGGATTTTTGTATTCTCTGCTTTAGAGGTGAAAGTAGAAGGGACTTCAGAAGTGGTTCAAGAAAGAAAAGTGCAACCTGTTTCACTTCCAAATTCATAAATTCATGTTTTCCTGATTTTCTTGATTGAATGACTGGAAACTCAAGTGGTTTGTTTTAATTTTGGTGGAGGTAGGGGGCACCTGGGTGGCTCAGTCGGTTGTTGAACGTCCGGCTTTGGCTCAGGTCATGATCTCACGGTCTGTGAGTTCGAGCCCCGCGTCAGGCTCTGTGCTGATGGCTCAGAGCTTGGAGCCTGTTTCAGATTCTGTGTCTCCCTGTCTCTCTGACCCTCCCCCGCTCATGCTGTGTCTCTCTGTGTCTCAAAAATAAATAAACGTTAAAAAAAAATTAATTTTGGTGGAGGTAGGGTTCGGTAGGCTACTCAGGGGAGAGAGAAGCCACTGGAAGGTTTTTTTGTGCAGAGTGCTGCAGAGGCATCGCCCTGCTGCCGGTTTCCTGGTGATTTTCAAAGTTCCCTACAGACGGAACCGTTTTAGCCACTGGTGTTAAAAAGAGTTGATTGTAGCATCATTGCAAATAGCATGATTTACTGGAAAGGGCCTTGTCTGGGACTTAGGAAGCCTCTGCTCTGCTAGCTCGCTCCCAGCCTGTCACACCTGGGAGCTCTGGACCCCCTGACAAGTTCTGTGCCCTAGGACCCCAGCTGTGCTTCTCAGCAGGGTCCTCTGTCTTTGCACTTGTTACAGCGTCTGTGCAGAGAAGGAGAACATTGGGGGAATATGTCCTAATTTTACAGTGGGCAAAACCTGTGACCTTCCTTCTGGGCGGTTTTTATAGTACTGCCAGTTTAAATTCCCCTCGCCCGGCCCAGACTGAAGTTTAAAAAGAGAAGTGACACCACGGATAATTCCATTTGGTCCTTTCTGTATATGAATTTAGTTTTTAAATGAATGTTTTAATACGTTTCATTCAGGCATTAGGACCAGAGTAAAATTCGTCCCTTTTTCTCTTTTACAGTAGCACTAAGCACCATGCCTTACATGCAGCAAATATCCAGAAATTCTTTGTTAAAGAGTCAGGTGGATGTAAACTGTCAGCACTCTCTCTTCCCAGTACATTATTAAGTCTTTCCACTGAGATATACTAACTTTTTCTAGTTGTACATTCCTGTTTTAACCTCAAATTGTGACTACTTTATAGCCACATTAAATTTGGTGATAAAGGCTGATTAGTAATTAAAATCCCATCAGATAAACACAAATCTACTTCTAGTATATGTATAGGGATTGTAGGTGTTTGAGGCTTGTGAAATATAAAATACTTATTTTCTGTTTTGAAAAGATTTAAACCAACGAAAGGAAAAAACTCAGCAGATCTCTGCTGAGAGTGAAGTTTAATGACTACTACCTGAAAATTGTTTGTAAAGGTTGAAATACTCCCTTACTCCCACTAGAGGGGGATTCCTTCCAACTTAGGTAAAAATGCTCTTAGATCCAACAGGAAAACCTTTGTATGACATTGATCTTTCTCTTTTATTAAATGGAAGTTAATTTCATGGTTTTTAAATCAGCTGTTTTTGTGTTGGTATTGAAATATAAAGCCTCTCAGAAACAGAAACAAAATATAAAGGAAAATCTAAAGTACAGCTCAGGAGAGCTGGAGTGCATACGTATTTAAACCACAGTGCTTTTGAATAAAACAAAATATACTTTTTGAGTCGGTTTAATTAAATTGGTCAATACTTAGGAATTGCGAACCTCTTCAGCCCTCCTGGAGCTAGAATCTGGGGTGGAGGAGGGGGCTGACCTTTTGAGATCCACCTCCTGGTTCCATACTCCAAGTCTCTCCATACTCCAGGTCTGTCTGTGTCTCTGTCCAGACCTGTCCATACTCCAGGTCTGTCTGTGTCTCTGTCTACCAACAGAGCCACGCGGACAGTTCCTAAATTCCACTTGAAAGCTTTGGTTTGCTGATATCTCAAGTTGTCAAATACATTGAAGCCATAGCTTTAAATAGATTTCTATTTGCTATTGAATTTTCTTGCTACTTTGGCTTTTTATAATATGTTAAGCAAATGCAGAACTCACTTGGGGATTTTTTTTTTTTGTAGATTTAAACTTCTAATACATTTTGAAAGTAATTGTATGTATATTAAAATATCACATCGAGGGTGAATATACCTAACATTAATGTATGCAGCTATGATCTATGTATATAATTTAAGAGTAAATGTCATATAATAGCCTTTACAGTAGTTAAGATTCAGCAAATGCGTTATTTGTCCTTTGCCTTTAACGAAAGTCTTCACTGTTGATTAGAAGTTTTAATGTAAAAATATTTGAGGTTAGTCATCTTCTGTTGTGAAAGACAGGACTTAGGAAATTCAAACATACGTAAATTGCCAGTAAATTGCCAATAGCTGTTGCTTCCCCCTGCCCCCCAGGCCCTTAAACAAAGTCTATAATAAGATCTTGCTTCTAAATCTAACAATGAGCTTTGGAAATCAAAGCGTAAACAGACATGCTGTCAGTGAGTCTTATAATGATTTTGTACTATAGTTGATCCAACATTTCACATTTGGTATCGGCAACATATGGTTTTCATCGAAACGAGTCTGGTCACCTTCTCACTTCGTCACCGTGTGTTTCTCTTGCTTTGTGCACCACCCCCCCCCCCCCCCCCCCGGTCTCTGTCAGGTGCCAGGTGGTGGGAGAGCGTCACTTTCAGCGAAGCAGTTGGAGAATACAATTTGTTCCTCATTTCTTTTTCGACCCCCCTACTGGATGACAATCTTCTCGAAGTGGTCTTCCTCTCTCTCTTTCCTTGCCCTCGAGGGAAGAATCCAATTTTGTTTGATACAAGAGCCATTGGATAGGCCTGTGTGCCTTCCACTTCAACACCTACCACAAAGGCCTGATTTTAAAGGGTTCAGAACTCACAGCCAACCTGCCAGTCTGGTGCCACCGCTCACCACCCCCCCCCCCACTGTCTCCCGCAGACACTTAAAAACATTCGTATCGCCTTCTTTCCTTGCTCTTTTCCATCATATATTGGTACTTTGTAGTAGTCAAATTTAAAAGCTTTACACACCAGACTGAATAATTATGTTTAAAAAACAGTAATTATCAATACACGTCTTGTTCCATGCGGCTTTTTAAATTCATGTTAATGAGCTCTGTCTTCTCATGCACAAGACTGACAGGCAATTTTGAAGTTTTGCCATCATTTCACAACTTGTTGCTTAGACCCGGCCTGCCTTTTCCCGAGTATTGCCCTCGGCAGCCTTGCTCTGCAGCATTCCACAGACTCAGGACTGCCCACTCCGCTGTGAGCAGAGCAAGAAATCACTAGCAGCTTCACAAGCATGATGAGATTGCACTACGAAGCGTAACTTTCCCCTCACTGTCCATAAGAGATCAAAAAGTATGTGCAACATCTTGTGACTGAACTGGGAAAGGTGATTCTCCTAACTTCCCCAGATCATTTTGAGGAACTCCTACCACCATGTCAACACGATGGCAAACAGATTAATTTAATAGGAGCTCACCCTGTTACAAAACTGGAGCCCAGGGCAGTGACCTGGATTCCCACCCATCCAACTCTTGAAGAGAATCCCAGATCCGTCTTTCTTGACTCCGGGCGTACATTGAACCCCAGTTTTCTCCAAACTCTTGGTTCCAGGCCACGCCCGTGCTCTGGTGTCTGGCTAGACTCAAAGAACGTTTTTGAGAGTGCCTAAATTATGTTTTCCTTATGATTTCAGGTTGAAGTCTTGACCTCGGAGGATACCGCCTTTGGACTCAAGGTGTGTAGTCTGACGTAGCTCACTGTGTAGGTCCCGTCAGCTCCCCTAAGCGCATAGGAAGGCTGAACGGATAGGACTTGCTTTTATTATCAAATGCGGAGTTTCTAAACTCTCCCACAGTTTAAGAGTTGCCCTCACTTGTGATTACGATTAGACTGTGGTAGTATTTTCTTTACCTTCTTTCTCTGTGGTCTAGAGTATAAGAAATAGTACAGGAAACCACGCGTTTCCATTAGTAGCAGTTGACTTTGAAGTTTGAATTCACCACGGAACAGGATTTACTGAATGGCCCCCCAGGTTGGGAGTGCAACCGCCACGACCGAAGGTTCTCTGAGTACTGTTTTGGTTTACCACTCTACTTTCATTAATCCATTTATTCATTTTCCCTGCTTCAAATAGTTACTGAACCCCTGTGTTCCAGTCGCAATTAAATCCCCGTTCCTGCCCTTAAGTGGCTCACAGTCAGTTGGTAGGCTTAGGCCTATAAACAGATCAGTTGTCCTGCGGTGTCCTTGTCTCCCTGCTAGAAGTGTTGGGGGGTGGGGGTTGTTGCGGGAGTGGGCGAGGCCGAGTGGGAAGGCATTCTAGGAGTCTGAGCCCTTGAGAGTGGATTATATTTATAGGCAAAGGAGGAGGACAAGAGAAACGAGAACTATTTTCAGGTCAGGACAACCATGAAAAAAACCAGAGGGAACTGAAAGTAGTTAAATTCTGCCTGGGTAGCAAGATCGGAGGTTGAAGAGGTTAAAGATTTGAATTTTATCCTATAGAAAATGCAAAGCTATTAAAAGATTTCAAGCCAAGGAGTGGTTAGATTTGCAATTTAGATGAATTTGGCCACTTTGTGGAGGATGGACTTGCCAGAGACCAGTGAAGGGCAGTTGAGTGGACCAGGTGAAGGACCGTGTGGACCGAGCCAGCCTAGTGAAAGAGTAAAACTAATCCTTCAGTCTCGGGGACTGGTGATCCTTGGGATATGCAGGGTGAGGAAGGCAGAGGAGCTGAGAATAAGATAAAGAGGTGGTGTGTAACACTGAGAGGGCAGACACAGGAGGGGCGGAAGAATTACAGTCTTCCAGGCCTGTAGTGTTTTCTCAGGTTGACTTGCCTTTTGGACGTGTATTTGCTAGGAATTCCTTTTTTTTTTTTTTTTTAATTTGTTTTTTAACGTTCATTTATTTTTTTGAGACAGAAACAGAGCATGAACGGGGGAGGGTCAGAGAGAGAGGGAGACACAGAAGCAGAAGCAGGCTCCAGGCTCTGAGCTGTCAGCACAGAGCCCGACGTGGGGCTCGAACTCACAGACTGCGAGATCACAACCTGAGCCGGAGGCGGACGCTCAACCGACTGAGGCACCCAGGAGCCCCTCCTTTTTTTTTTTTTTTTTTTTTTTTTAATTTGCTAGTAATTCTTAAACCATATAAATAAATCGGCAAGAGGCGCTTATTAGGGGAGTCTGACTTCATTTTCACATAGAGATACAGAAGTACAGTGTAAGTACCATCAATTACTTTGGAAGTCGGAAGTTTAGGAGAATAGTTGGTGGAAACTTTAGAGCAAAGAGAACGGGTAACTACTCTTACCTGACTCCTGTATGTGCTACATCTTTGGCTTAAAACTAAAAATTAGTTACTTGTATTTTTTCCAAATTTTTCTCTACTTAACATTCTGGATGCTTGGCATTTTATTAGTACAGTTTAATAGTCGGGCTGCAGTTGTTGGCAGATGACGTTGTAACACTGCCAAAACCACGGCCGTTCTGAGGTCATAAGCTGAGCGAGGTTTATGTCATAAATGAACACAAATTAAAAGTGAAAAGATAAGTTAAGACTTTATAAATATTTAAATATTCGGTAAACTGACTCAAGTTTACCTCAACGTGTTTTTTCTAGCTCTGTATCTGCCAAAAATTACTAAAGAAAAATTTAATTATCAAGAGAGCCAATTCAGTGCTATTTGCAGTATGTAACATATCGTCATCGTTTGAATTTTTCATTTTTTCTTTAATGCCCAGCATGCACGGCAGAATATTCATTGCATGTTTAATAAACCTGTAGGGTCAGTTCTTGTGAACTCACCTCCATAACCCTTCATCCTCACCGTGTAGGCGGCGGTACTCACCCGGTCTGCCCCGCTGTGTAAGGCTTTGCGTTTGTTTTCCGGCGAAACTAGCAGCTTGCTTTTGTAGTCTTAATTCAATTTGTAGAAACCATAGTTGGAAATTGTTCCCCGGTAATTCAGTGATTTTTCAAAGAATTCGAAGCTTTTCACTTTTGCATGCCTGTACCAAAAAGTGTTTATCCATCTAACTAAAATATGAGAAATTTGATTTTTTTTTTTTTTTTACCACTTCATTATCTGCCAGTCAGCAAATACATTTTTATCTTGTTTCTTAAAATGTCTCGGTGTTCAGTATTGGTCAAGTTTCTGAACACTTATTCACAATTGGCCTTTTTTTTCCTGTTTTTATGCACTGGGAAAAATAACTCCGATATCTGACTCCCTGCTAGTACATTGTTGGCATCATCTTGGCAAATGAGTAGGATGCCAGAATGTTGTCTACCCCCATGTAGGTCTCTGATCCTTTCGGTGCTGCTCTTTAATAAGAACCTTTGCTCTTTCTTTACCTCTTTTTTTTTTTTTAAAGTTTATTTATTTTTGAGAGAGAGAGAACCAGCGTAGCAGGGGCAGAGAGAGAGAGGGACAGAGGATACGAAGCAGGCTCCACCCTGACGCCCTGACAACAGAGAGAGAGCCTCGTGCGGGGGCTTGAACCCACGAACTGCGAGATCACGACCTGAGCTGGAGTTGGGCGCTTAACCGAGCCACCCAGGCACCCTGTTTTTTGTTTTTGTCTCACTACTATCTACTTGATCACTCCTTGGATGCTTCTCCTTCTCCTAAGTCCAGCTGAAACCTGCAAGCTTCATATTTACTTAACGATTGAAGCCTGCATTTGTCAGTCTCACTGGAAAATAACTTAAACACGCTGGGACCCAGCAGTACAAGCAGCCTATTTTTGGGTGTGATTGTTCCTGCAGCCCAGGAAAACCAACTTTGCATTCATTTCAAACTATCATGACTGTTGGTGCTGTTTTGAGATTAATTTTTTCCAAGCTAATCTAAAGAGAGAGAGCTGTGCTCTTCCTTACACTTCTCAAATCTTAATTTCTCAAATCCTGATTCGTCGTTTTATTAGGCTTATCTCAGTCAAAAGTAACTTAGACTTTGAAATGCTAATAACTATATCTCAGTATACACTTCAGCTGTTTTCCAGTGGTTCTAATTTTTTCCTCTGAATTAAGGCAACTTTGATTTTCTGGAGTTTGTTTCTATGTTTAATTAATTTAAAATCCTGTGCACTTATAAAAACAATTGCAGTGAATAGAAGAGGTGCCTCAAAATTAAAAAATGAGAAAATACATTAGGAAAGGAAAGTTCTACAAACTGTAGACCACTGATCTTGACTTTGGTTCTGATCAAGACTTGAACATATTAAGAAATGTATAATTCTGTAGAATAATAAATCAGGAGTTGCAGGCACAAGCCAACACGGGTTAGTTCTTTTTTACAAGATAAGCGTGCCTTCTGTGTCGTCAATGGACTAAGTAAAGCTGTTAGTAATAATGAGATGATAAATCAGCTAAGGAAATATGTATAAAATTATACTATTAAACATAGAAAAGGCTAAAAATTTGCTGCTGATGAGTTCTACAGAGAAATTTATGGTAGAGAAGTAAAAAAGGGGAGTGAGTAAAATATTCCTGGGTCATTAAAAAGATTAAAAAGGAAGACTAGATAATCATAACTTTTCCATGAATTTCTTAAGAGAGCTTCTCAAAATCTAAATAAATGACTTCAAATTTCACAATCATGACTATCTCTCGCCTTCTCGTTTGTTGTGGACAGCTAAGTCAAGAATCCTAAAGAAGCAAGATTGTTATTTAATCCACTCCCTGTGGGTTAGGGACTGTTGTTATTCTCAGTATTGGGGGAGGAAATAGAAATTGACACGGATAATGAATACCAGAAGTGGGATTGGAAGCTGGGAGATCAGCCCCAAGGCCCGTCCTCTTCCTTGAATGTCCTAAGAACCAGTGAGGTCTCTGCTCCCCTACCTGCCTCCTCGCTGCCCCTCTCCTCTCATCTGTCCCCACCTCTGTCCCCACACTGCCCCTCTTGCTAAGGTCCCCATCGGTCCTCTCGCTTTATTTGCCTCTTTGTGGCAGCTGCCTCAGTTGGCCTCTTCTTCCTTCCTTGGCCCTCTTCCTGTGGTTTCCCCAGCGGCGCTCTGCTGACCCTCCTCCTGTGAGCGGGGCTGCAGTTTCCCTTCTTTCTCCTCCTCCACAGCCGCACGCGTCGCACTCCGCCAGACTTCTGTCCTTGGTTCTCCTCCTTGGAATGTGTAGTGACCACCTCTCCACCCTGCTCCAGGGCTGCTGCCTAAATATCCCATGGAGTGAATGGATATGCAGAAAGCCAAGACAAAGATTTAAAAATACCGCCCTTGTTCGGTACAACTTTTCCTGGGGTCAATTCTCAGGGCTTACTTGTTTGTCTGTAATAGCATTTGGTTACCAAAATCATGTTTAGCTTTGTTTAACTTTTACTTCCGAAAGGTGGGTGGACAGAAGTGCGTAGTATACATTATCAGTTCATGTGGTTTACAGTTCTAAAGAGGCATTAGAGTGCCACAAATCCAAAGATCCGTGGATACACCCCGTTGGCTGGCATGTTCTTTGGAAAAAAACAAAGCCTGCCTTTAGTGCCCTTTTTTTCCTAGTTTTCGATAGAAACTCTGACCAAAAAAAACAGGTATGGGGGAGGTCGTTTTAAAACGAATGGTACGGAAAATCCAGGGGGAGCACATGTGTTCTGTAACAGAATGGGAAGAAGAAAAATGTAGACTGTAGGTCATCAGAGGAGCGCACCAGTGACAGAGCCCTCCACTCTGGGACCCTTCAAGCTGCCACTGTTCTGGGGCGAAGCACGCCGACCTGTTCCCTCCGCCCCCACCTTTTAAAGCAAACCCTAAGAGAGGCGCAGACAACTCAGGAAGGCCTTTTCTCCAAAACCCTATTACAGGACCCGTTCTTCACTTCGTCTCCTCCTTTCTGCATTTTCCCTCTGTCTTTTCCTGGAGCTCTATTGTGCTAGAGTCCCAATATTTTATCCCTGCTGGATATCCTCCGGATCCTCTGGTCTAGCCTTCCTCCATGTTAGAGACGGGGAGTCAACGGCCAAAGGACCTCTTGTTCCCAGGGTCCTAGCTCAGTACTGGTGAAGGTGAGAGAGAGTAGAATGAAGGACTTCAGTAATCTTGTAATTTTTCCTAATACTTAAATAAAAATTTTTAGTATTTCCTCTTCATACTTAGTATTCCTCACCTTTTAATCCTAGTTTGGCAATATTTTTTTAGTATTTGTTTTAGGCACCTAAAATGTATTACCACTCTAGAGAAAAGTCTACAAGCTTAAAATACCTACAAATCAGATTTAAAAATAAATACTAAATTTGTTTGTTTGCTCTGGTATATTACTTTTTATCCATCTGTTGATTGATTAAACAGCTTAGAGAAAAAAGACATCAAAGTTCAAACTGGTCTACTAACCCCCAATAACAGAGCCTCATAACTGTATTGAGTTCTTAACTTCCTTCCCTTTGAACCTAACCTTACACCTTGCCTTCCCTTCAAATGAAATCCCGTCCTCATGTTGCATTTCAAATTTCTCCTACCTTCCAGTCTCAGTTCACACCCTTCCTCCTCTGTGATGTCTTCCC
The DNA here is from genome assembly GCF_046562875.1 of Panthera onca. Classification (NCBI taxonomy): domain Eukaryota; kingdom Metazoa; phylum Chordata; class Mammalia; order Carnivora; family Felidae; genus Panthera; species Panthera onca. The sequence goes on from NC_138343.1 coordinate 140,613,497, forward strand.
TCAGTATTGCAGCCTTCTGAGCTCTCAGGCTTGGAGCTTACACAGCGCTCTCTGCCTTTGTAGTTTGCCCTTGAACAACACGGGCTTGAATTGTGTGGGTCCACTTAACAGGCGATTGTTTTCCACAAATACAGTGCTGTAAATGTATTTATGGAAATGCTATGGTTTTCTTAATAGGATATTCTCTTCCCTAGCTTACTTCATTGTAAGAATACAATATATAATACACCTACAAAATACGTGTTAATCGACAGTGTGTTTTTGGTAAGGCTTCCGGTCAACAGTAGCCTCTTTAGTAGTTAAGTTTTTGGGGAGTCAGAAGTTATACACAGATTTTTGAGTGTGTAGTTCTAACCCCCATGTTATTACAGGGGCAACTGTATTTGGAATTTCTCTTTTGCCAACTTGGTTTTGATCTGTATGTGGGAAACAGCGTGGTATGGCCTGGCCCAGCTCCATTATGTGGCATTTTTTTCCAGCAAGATTGCAAGCTTAGAGACTTCATTTTGCTCATCTTTTTATATCCGTATCGACTTGCGCTTGGCTCACGGTACATAGGTGTTGCTGATTATTTAGAGCTCTATTGATGGTTTAACAGTTGTGATTGTTAAGAGCAGAAAACCTGTGATGTTAAATTAATATTACTACTGCCTTTTTTCTGTTCTGAGGTTTTCTCTCTGATTCTCCCATTATCTGGGTTAATGTATTAGCTTGTCATTTCATATTGTAGAGCCCAACTGAAAGAAGATTTTGTTCATTGCCAGTGTTCGTTGAAGCTGTTGAGTGGTTCTGGTTGACACTGAAAACCAGTGGGTTCCAATTTATCTCACTATTAACTTAAATATATGTGTTGGGACGCCTGGGTGGCTTGGTCGGTTGGGCGTCCGACTTCGGCTCAGGTCATGATCTCACGGTCCGTGAGTTCGAGCCCCGCATTGGGCTCTGTGCTGACAGCTCAGAGCGTGGAGCCTGTTTCAGATTCTGTGTCTCCCTCTCTCTCTGCTCCTCCCCTGTTCATGCTCTGTCTCTCTCTGTCTCAAAAATAAATAAACGTTAAAAAAAAAAAATTAAAAAAAATATATATGTGTTAATCCAAGTTTGTGGTTAGGTTCACTGATTCCATTCAAACAAATACTTGTGGCTTATACGTGTTATGTGCGGGGACTGCCATAATAACAATAAACCCCTGCTTCCGTGGACCTTACATTCTTGATACAATTTTGGGAACCATCTTATGCTGGGAAGAAATTCTAGAAAAGAAGCAAGTTTATTCTCCTTTTGGATATAATTGTATGCTACCCTGTAGTACCATTGCTTTAATTGAGTGTATTTGTTGTATTCCAAAAACTGGAGTAGAATTCCAGTGTGACTTATAAAACTTACAAATAACAAAGGGATTCGTCATCTCCAAAAATAATTTCAAATGAAATAAAAGTGAAACTTATTTGTGTTTTTAAAACTAAGGTACTTTTAATTATGGAAGATTGTATAGCTGGGGGAGCATATCGGGGAGTGACTTCAGTCACTTTTGGACTTATTCCTGTATTTTGACATCTCACCATGATGAAAATCATCTATATTTCCCTCCTTTCCTTCTTCATATAAAAGTAAAATGTTGGGGCGCCTGGGTGGCTCAGTCGGTTAAGCGCCCAACTTCGGCTCAGGTCATGATCTTGCGGTCCGTGAGTTCGAGCCCTGCGTTGGGCTCTGTGCTGATGGCTCAGAGCCTGGAGCCTGTTTCAGATTCTGTGTCTCCCTCTCTCTCGGACCCTCCCCTATTCATGCTCTGTCTCTCTCTGTTTCAAAAATAAATAAACGTTAAAAAAATTAAAAAAAAAAAAAAGTAAAATGTTAAGTAATGCAATTTGCCATAACTATTTGTTATAATGGCTAAGGAGGAATTAGAATAAACCACTGGTAGCCTATCTCAGAATGTGCTCCTTTGGGTAAATAACCAAAGACATGACCTTGGAGAAAAGTGGGAGGATGTTCACCTGAGTTTGCTTTCTTTTCTGACTGGTTCGTCTCACAGGTGTGCAGCTTGATCAGGTCTCATTACTTATTTACTCATCTGGAACTACGCTGTCTGGTTTGGTAGTTACCAGCCGTGTGTAGTTATTTAAATTTAGGTTAATTAAAATTAAATTACAAATGCGTTTCTTTAGTTGCACTGGCCACATTGCAATAGCTGTGTGTTTTGTTAATGGCTGCCATATTGGCACAGTGCATACGTAGAATATTTCCATCTTTGAAGAAAGTTCATTGGCTGGAGCCAGCAAAACTTCCGTGTATTCATATGAGCAAGACATTTTAACATAACACATTTTACAGTAAGAATAACCATTTTTTAATTGATAAACCCCCAAGGATTAGAGCACATAAGTAGAAAACAGAAGGAATTTGATGTCTTAGTAAAGTAACACAGAGGGGATGTTCTGTTCAGTTAAAATAATGATAATGATGATAATAATAATAATAATAATAATAATAATAGTGTTGGTATGTCCCGTTGGATTTTTCACATAGAAATCTTTTACACAGGATTATGAAATAAGGCATTCTTTTGGTGACTCTTGCAATGGGCCATTCATTGATATGCTCGCGGTTATGTCTGGGGGCTATTAATATAGTATTCTAGATATAGAATGTTTAGCTTCACATAATAAGAGATTGTCATCTGTTAAAATGTCCTTCCTTTTATTAATGTCACCACCTGAAAGCTGCATTAATCTTCTGTTTAAAAACACATCTAGTTTTTCCTTGTAAAGCTACAGTGACTTGGGTTTTTCTTAGTCGTTTGCATCTCCATACCAAGGTATATGTTTTCTAGTGAATTTACTTGGCTAACTAGCTTCTGTGGGTGTGACTGTAACTCAGGTAAAAATCTATTGAAGGTGAACAGTGTCATTGAGATGAAACCAGCAGAGATTTACTTTTTGAGGTTTATAATCTTGTTAACTCATATTACTTTTCAGCAGATAAAGGATTTATTTTTGTAACTTCAATTTTTTTATTTATTGAAAATCTACTAGAAATATTTAGAGAAGTAGAGGGCCAAGTTTATTCTTTACTGCGTCAGTCATTGAATCTGAATCAAAATGATGGAATATTTGTTGATGAAGCAAGAGAATTTCCTGTATCTGCGTGAGAGAAAAGACTGGAGAAGGAAAAAAAACACCCATAGCGGTTCTCAAGTCGTGATTTGGGAATCCATGTTGAGTTGCTTGCTCCCTTCTTTTGTTAGAGAATTTCCCAGCCTCTCCTTCTGCCATCTGCTGGTGGTTCATACACTTACATGTTTGATTTTAAAAACAAATCTGCTTTATTCTTATTTAAGAAAGATTTGGGGGAAAACGTTCCATTTATATTCACCTCTACTATTTTGGTGTCGTTTTGCTTGTCATGTTTAATTATCTTTGTAAAGGCTGTTTTAGCTTCTTTTTCAACTCTGCCTTTAGAGGAACGCATGAATATAAAATTGAGAAAAGACTGAAGGCCAAAGCCTATGCCATTAACAAATAGAGAGTCACAGATCTTCCTGGTTACAGGAATTCAGGGCCGTAAGGGCTTATTTGAGAGTTGTTGAGGTCTTCCCTGATTTCTGAATTTGGATTAAATACGGAATAGCATTTCTGTCCTGCTTTTTTTGTAATTAAGATTCCTTAACTGGAAGTGAGCAGACCTATGTTCTATGTGAAGTCTTAGTAACAGGTTGGAAAATTGATTACTTGATCAGGTTGTTTTCAGCCCTGAAAACAATACGAGGTCTCCTTGTATTCACGAAGTCAGACCTTCAACTCTGTCCTCATTTGTTATTCTTCTGATTTCTCCCCTCTACTGTTTATAGCCTAAGCTGTTCCCATCATCTTGGGAAAAACATCAGTATTTTTTGTCTACAAACAAATCCTTCCAGGAAATAAAACTAGGCAAAGGTTTTTTGGTTTTTTTTTTTGGTTTTTTGGTTTTTAAGAGAAAGCATAGGAATTTTATTTCCTGTCACCTTTAATCTCCTCTTCTAATTTTCAGAGCCGCCTTGACTAATTCTAGAACCTTAGATTTCCTGGGTCAGTTATTGGTCCATCATTTCTGCAAAGAGGAAAAGTAACCCCAAATATTAATCTCAATTTTTGTCCATAGGGAACAAGGCCGAGGAAGGTAAAGTGACATATTTTAGGGCCTGTTTAGTGGCAAAGTGGAACAGAAATCTAAGTTTCTGCCTCGCAGGCAAGTGCCCTTTATACAGAATGACAGCAATACTGGGATTCGTCCTTCCAGTACTGGAACTGGATATGAGATTGAATGTTACAGGAATGTCATTTTTACAGCTCAAAAAGAGTCTAATGTTGGCGATTTCATATGGTTCAATTCACTGTACTAAGGCTCTCCCATATCATTTTAGATCTATATTCAACAATAAAAACACTATTTTTCTTTAAAAGCTGTTTATCCCAATTGGAATGTGTACGTGCACCCTGTCTGAAGTATTAGGTGGTCACAAGATGTTTGTAGAGTTTAATCGGCATCAAAGTACCCACTAAGCCACATAACTCAATAATGTGTGAAGTTTCCATAATATGCTTTGACATTAGATAAAAAATAAAATACTGTATCATGACCCAGTGTGTTCTTAGTGTGGTAGGACTTCCATCTCTTCTAGACCAAATACTCTGTCAGGTGATGGCAGAGGGCAGACTTGTTAGATGGATCTCCTGACTGCGTGGCATGGGTCGCCAGATCGAGTAAGTACATTTGCGCAGAAACGTTTACTCTGATGGTGGTGAATATAGGAAGATGAGCGAAGGGGAGCATAATGCAATACAATTTGTACCTACTTTTGTCAGACTTACTTTGGTGTTTGTTTGTTTGTTTGTGTGTTTTTGTTTTTTTAAAAGATGTTAGAAATTAAACATGGCCCCGGGTACTGTGGATTTCAAAAGTGACCTGCTTAAGGCAGGAAGGGGTTAGGCTTGAAAGAAAGCTTATTTACTTATATATTCTGGAGTTTGATTGACTCCATTTTTCTCTGGGGACATTATTTTGGCACTATTTTTTGAGAACTTAATCTTCAAGTAATAATAAAAATGCATTTATTCTCCTCATCCCCACCCTCAAACACCTGTTCATTTGGGACGTGCACAAATAATTAGAGGCACGTTTCTGGGCTTGCCTATAAAATTCCTTAGCATCGAGTTACTGTGACGATATTGATAATCATCAAGCTGCTTATGATTTTGTTGGGAAGAAACAAAGAAATTATTCCAGGGGAAATGAGGGATGCTTTTGATTGCGTGTGTTTTAAAGTTCTCTCCGATGCCAAATTTTAAAGCCAGTTTTGTTTCTTCAGATGGTGAACACCCTCCACCTCCCCTCTTCCTGCCTTAAATCTGGCTTTTACCCAAGGCATGTCAATTTTTGCAAGTCAGTTGAGAATGTCAAAGTGACTGGTGTTGAAAGAGCCAATATGTTGGGAGATGCTCAAAGCCAAGTAGAACATTTATGTGGATTAAAGAATATATTAGGAGATGATTTTCAAAAATCAGATTTGGGGGGGAAAAACCTGTTGAATTAATACTTGCATACCAGATGTATCACTGATAAATACGTGTAACAGATACTCCCCAATAAGCACTAAAATTACCATTTTACAACTGAAGTAATGTATCCTGTGGGTACATTTGCAAAGATACGCCAACAAAAATACATGCAGAGCTCTTGAAGTAATAATGCAAATAAAACATTTCATATTATAATTTTAAAATAACACGACTGGAAAGCAAGAAAAAGTCTGGGAGACTATTTGTTGTGTCTCAATTCTGCTTTTACTCTGGTCTTTTGACAGTTGGCTTTTGGATACTGGATAATTGTTTTAGTGCCTGTATATGTGTTGAAGGACCGGATTGTCTGACGGAGTCGAGGCTGGAAGTCTCATAAATTCTAGATACTCAAAGTAATAAGTATATCTTGTTTGTTTCGTAGCAAGAGCGGCTCATTCTCCTACTTGGCTCAATTCTTGTGTCGTGGTTACTCCTGAATCACTGAGCAGGGAGTTTCGCCATGTGTAACGTATCCATTCGTGCACAGCCAGAGCACCCGTGCAGCGCGCGGTGGTTGTGTGCCCCCGTGTGTGTGTGTGTGTGTGTGTGTGTGTTTGTGCGTGCGTGCCCCGGCACCAAGCCTTGCTGCCGGTATTCAGTGGCCACTTTGCGCAGTGAGTCTGCTCCGCTGGTGACGCTGGCCTCTGGCTGATGTGTCGGGCGGGGGGAATACCTTCTCTCCAGGCCAGAGCACACCTCAAGGGTGGGTTTCCTTTGGTCTTAGGTGGCCTTGTGGAAAGACGTGAGGAATGTGAGAAAGCAAAAAAGAGTAGAGGGAGCCATAGGACTCATGCACCCTGTGATTGAGACAGAGTAAATTAAATCCTGCAGAAAATTTCATTTTCTTCTAGCTACGCATGGCACTTTAAAGCCCTTAATTGGCTGCTTCCTAAGGAGCCACGTACGTTTTTATAAGAAATTCCTCTTAACCTCCCTCCACTCTTCCCAAATTAAATTTTCATTTCAGAATGACTTTTTTGTATCTCATCGAGGAGGGGAGGAGATGAAGAATGAAAGCGAATGAATACATATTATTTAAAATGAGAATTGGATATAGGCCTAAATTGCATATTGCACATTAAATATCAGAGGAAAATTAATAAACTTACAAAAGTATCCTAAAAATATATTCAATATTTTCCCAACATTTCTCGGAATTAAAAAAAAAGTATTTATTGTCTCTTACATTTGTAATTCTAAATTTCTCACGTTATAGTCTTATTTTTGTCTCACTTAATTTCTGGTCCCTTATAAATATGTAAGCTTATTTTTTTTCAATCGTCTTAATGTGTTAAATTATAGTTAATATCATAATTTTTAGAAAATTATATGCTATTGTAGTATAAGGATAACAATAGATGTTCAATTAAAAATTATTTCCTGTGATAAATGACTAATTTATAAAGAAGCTGGGGAATCCTGATTTTTTTAGAGACGGAAAATACCTTCACCATGGAGACATTAGAAGGGCTTCAGTTTTGACAATAAATAAGTCATCTCTATGAAAAATTTAAGATTTTGTTTTATCTTCATTTGAGCCCCAAATGGAACGTCTAATGACATCATATTCCTGACATGACTTTGTTTACTGATGGACAGAAATTGCCATTATGTGCTATTTAACAGTATGTGCAAACATCTAGAATCACAAGTATTAAGCACATGCATGTGCAAGATGTAAACGGTCCCCACTTGTGTACATGCATGTACACATTCTTTCCTTTTACGTGGGACCTATGGAGAAGTTGACCTCCCCAAAGGAGAAGTTTGAAAGGGAAGGAAATGGAGATCTGCCAGGCTTGTTGGCTAGAGTCATGGACAAGAGCAAGGCCTGTCTGAACTGCCACTCAGTTTTTATTCTGCGAGTTTGCAGGGTTGGTGATTAGAGTGGCTTTCGCCCAATTATGCTGTGATTATTCTGCTGCACTGTAATTGACTGGGGAGATATGCTAATACCTGTCATTTGGGATGATAAAAGATGAGCGGGGGACGCAATGCATTATTTAGCTGGCTGTGTGATAGATGAGGGATGCGCAGAGTGCTTTAATTGCTGAGAAGAGAGGTTAAGCTGAACGAACGGATGAATTAGAAATGAGTTTTTTTATGGCTTGTGGAAAAGTGAAATAAAGGAAAATGTGCCTTAGACTAAAGCGGCAGATAGAAATGAGCACAGCGAAACCAGATCCAGGCAGCTTGCGTTATCAATTTAAATATTAACCAAAAAATGTGGTTTAGAGTTCAGTAAATAATAATCGGAAGGAGAGTATACAATAGATTCTCCTATTAAGCAAAAGAAGAATTGCAAAGGAATTGTTTTTATTTGAGATGGCAGTATTTGTGATTTGTAACCTCTCAACTTCATACTGTGTTTTAGATTATGCTAAGATGTAATACGCAACAATTCTGAATTTCATGCTTTGTATCTTTTGACTGTTCACTTAGAGGTATCTAGATTTCTTGTGCCTGTGTATCTTTCAGTAAATGCAGGCAGAGGAAGTCAAGGAAAAAATGAATATTTATAACACTAGGAGAATGTAATAATATAATTAGTGAGAGAGTGTACAACTAATTCTCGAGTGGCAGGATCTAAGGCAGTCAGTGGTACAGTCTTCGTATGCTTCGCATTTAGGTATTGGTATTTCTAGGGGAAAACGTAAGGAAAGAGTGGTATTTTCCCTTTCATATGGTTTCCTTTTGTCACACCCGTATATAATCTTATGTCTGCTTTTCACAAAAGTGCTTAAAAGTCCTCCGTCGTAATCTGCTCGGTTATTTATTTGATTTGGCCTTTGTGTTTCGCTTTATTTTAGTTGTGTGCATTTAATAGATAATTATTTTGAATATGTAGTCAGAAGAGCAGTTTGCAGAAACAGACTGTTACAAACTGAAGGTTGAGGCCTTGCACACATTGTCGGCTTTCAAGCACATCGTACTTTACCGGATAATGATGTAGGAAAGCGTCGTCCCCAACTGTGCTGTTTTGTCTTGTAGATAAAGCAATGGAAATACAGGTTGACTAGCAGAAGTTGTATTTTTTGTAAAATGAAGGAAGTGACCCTCATATATTGTAGAATTATCTGCAGACAGTCCGGCTTCTCAGAGCCTGTGTGACTCCTCCAGCATAGCAGAATTTATCAGGGAACGGTTTTCAACCGGGTTATTGAGTGGTAATGGATCTGTCTAGAACAAAGCATGCCTGTTGGAATGGATGTCAACTGTAGACAGTTGCTACTCTCTGCTACTCGAGTAAGTTTTGTTGGAGCTGAGCACTTCCCTCCGATATAATTGGCACCTCTTTTGCACTTTCCTCCCGAAACAAAGTGGAGTTTCCTTGTGGCTGTTTTTAATCGCTGTCCTTCTTGGAATGCCCGAGTAGACTGCTGTAGCTCCCTTATGCTCTCAGATAGATATGATCTGAAAGGGTGCTTCTATAGAGCATCCTGGAAGGCACAGTAGGAGTTATAAAGGAGAAGATGCAGTTGGTCTCAAAGAACTTGAAATTAAACGGACAAAGGTAGGGCAAATACAGCAACCTGTAAGCAAACAGTAGTACCTAACAAGAGTTTTTACAAACGTCAGTTACACCGATCTAAACAGTTCACGTGTCAGTTAATACCCCATTAAGCTAACCCCGTAATGGAAGATGGTGGCAGCACTACAGAGACATGGTGTCTTGAATTTTTTTCTCATCAATAGTATAAAAAGAGTAGTCTACAAACCTCTTTGATTTTGTACATATTTTTTCTTTTTTAATTTTTTTTTAACATCTATTCGTTTGTGAGAGACAGAGAGAAACAGAGTGTGAGTGGAGAAGGGGCAGAGAGAGGGAGACACAGACTCTGAAGTAGGCTCCAGGCTCTGAGCTGTCAGCACAGAGCCCGACGCGGGGCTTGAACTCACGAACTGTGAGATCATGACCTGGGCGGGATTTGGACGCTTAACTGACTGAGCCACCCAGGCGCCCCAGTGCATCTTTTTTTCTTAATATGAGTAGCTTATTATTTTTCCTTCCTGCTAGGCATTTATTCAGTCCTGAGACATTGTGCCTAGATCTTGGCTATAAGGATCATCACTTGAATATAAAAATGGTTCTTTCTTTAAGGTCCTTAGTTTGAAAGGTTTGCTTTTTTAATATGATCTGAAAGAAAATCATGTTTGTGACTTTTTGTTGTTTCCTTGACGTACCTGTCTTGCTGTAGATGTGATGTGTGATAGTGTGAAGTCATCCTGTTGTACAGTTGGACGCCTGGGAACTATGACGTCACCATTCCTTACCTTGGATGAAGTTCTTCCCCTTGGAAATGCCTTAAAACTGAGGGTTATAATAAGAGGCAGCAGATAACTTTTTTTAATGTTTATTTATTTTTGAGAGAGAGAGCACGCGAGTGAGAGAGCACACAAGTTGGGGAGGGGCAGAGAGGGAGACACAGAACCCGAAGCAGGTTCCAGGCTCTGACCTGTCAGCACAGAGCCCGATGCAGAACTCGAATTCCCGAACCTTGAGATCATGACCTGAGCTGAAGTCCAACACTCAACCGACTGAGCCACCCAGGAGCCCTACAACTAACTTCTTAAATCTCCTTAGCCTCTTTATAATATCCCTACCGGCCAGTTGAAGGTTTTTTTTTTTTTTTTTTTTTTTTAATGGTGATGAATTAATCACATTTTTCAAATAATGTGGTTATATTATTTTAAAATAAAATTTTAAATACGATTATAGAATTATTGCCAAAGGGGACATGGGAAACAGTGTGATCCTTCTCCCTCATGTCCAGGGTAGGAAGCGAGGCTCACAAGAAGACAGCTGTTCTGAATCTGGGGCTGTTTCCTTCTGCCCCGGGAGGTGGTTCTTACTCAGTGAGCAGGGCCCTGTGGAAGGTGGTTGTGCACCTGACCTGGACGAGGGCCGAGAAGCCCAGCGGAAGCCTGCTTACTGGCTGTCACTAGTACAAGCGTGAGCGCTCAAGTTGATTCAAACAGAAATCATTAAAAAATGACATACACGTTACACATTGTATTTCAGCACAGAACACGGAAATGTGCTGCGTGTGTCCCATCTCTGCGTCTGTCCTTTACAGCAGTCTCAGCCCTACCTAATTCTGCAGCGCTGTTTGAGCCACTCATTCGTCTCCAGTAGAGTCGGGGTTTTTCCCCTTTTCACACTGGCTCGTCACTTGCTTCCATATTTTATTCAGGTTTATAACCGAGGGAACGCATAGCATAAACGTGCCGAGGAGGAAGAAGAGCCAACTCTCGGGAGACGAGTACCTCAGCTGGCAGGAGCGGAGAAGTAGAAGGATTTTCTAGGGAGTGGCCTCCTGCACGCAGCCTTGAGCAGGTGTCCGGAAGGACGGAGGGCTTCCGGGGGGCAGGGGACACCCGGCAGGTGCTTCAGACGAGGGTCGCGGTTTCCACCGTGTGCACCTGCAGGCATGCTCCCTTGCTTTCCCTTTGCTGTCTTCTTTCAGAACTAGTTCGTTTTCCTAAGAAATCCCAAGTAATGACTTTTCCTTTTGCATCAAGCCAGGGCCTCAATATTGTGCCATTGGAAAAGATACGGGTCATTAATCAGTTACTAGAGAATAATGATTAGTTTACCTATCTCATTTTGTGGTTTTGATTTTCTTGTTGCCAGTAAGGCACTGCTTTTTTTGTGTGTGTTTGTCACGTAAATTAACCCATAGAACTTGCATGGAGTACCCTTGGGAATAACTGCTTGCAATTTTTGCTTTAAAAAGAAAATGTGAATATAAATAGTTAAATTTCAAGCCCTTACTACTCACTGTAGTATCTTTTCGCAAACTTTTCTTCCTCAAATTCAATTGTAACTCTCGATAAAGATAGAAAAGTAGCTTTTAAAAAAGGAAAATTTAAAAATTCGTACAGGGGCCTTCTGGTTAGATTTGAAAGGAAAGGAAAGTGGCTAATATATTAAATTTCTACTGTTGGGTAACAAATTACTACAGATTTGGCAACCTGGAACCACACCCATTAATTACCTCACAGTTTCCATGAGCTAGCACTTAGGTACTGGGTCTTCTGTTCAGGGTCTCACAAGATGGAGAATGGAGTTACTGTTGGGGTTTTGGTTTCGTCTGAGGTTCTGGCCCTCTTCCAGGCTCATTGGTTGTTGACAGAATTCACTTCCTTGTGGCTGCAGTTCTGAGGTCCCAACTTTCCTGCTGGATATCAGCCGTGAGCCACACCCTGTCATGGGGCCCTCTCCGTAACGCTGTGCTGTGCTGGCAGGAGAGTTGCTTCACATCTCTCCCACCTGTCTTAAGGGATCACCTGCTTAGGTGAGACCCACCCAGGTTAATCTCCTTTTAGTAATTCCGAGTCGGCTGCTTAGGGACGGTATTTACAGCTGCAGAATCCCTTCGGCCCCATAGTGAGGCATAATCCCGGAAGTATTGGCCAGTATTTGGTCTTACTTACACTCCACGGAGGGAACGGAGCAGGGTATGTGCAGCAGCAGCTGGGCATCTTGGGGATCATCTTAGAATTCTGCCTCCCACAGTTAGTGATTCACATTCGCTGTCAGATTTCAGGGATGAAAACCTTTTCTCTCCATGTACTCAAAAGTTCGCTTAACTCAAATTTTTACAAAGTGCAGTTCTGGAAAAATGAAAGTGGCATATAATAGGACATATTTGAGTGACAACATTGAAAATAAATGATAAGCACCTTTAACAGAGCTATCCATCATAGCAGCAGTTTTATTTCTTGTGTTGTTAGCTCCCGAGGCTTTGCTCCAGAGCAAGAGAAGTAATCTCTAACTGTAGGCTCTGACTGTGCAGTTGATGTACTTCTGGGGAAGGTGGAGAACGGTCTGCATCTCTGTTCCCAGTGCTTCTGTTGAAAGGTTTTGATGATCTCAATTTCTACTTCCAGTAGAAATGTTTGGTCATGATCTCGGGAATCTTCACAGGCACGCCAATTATAGAACATGAAGTCTGGTGATACCGGTTAGTTTTATAGACTTGAGATGCTAAGAAAAAACATTTTCTCTTAATATTTTACAGAGTCACCATTTTGAGATTCGGATTTGACTAATCATTTTTGGAGTATATAAGGAGAAATTTGGCTTATGAAATTCAGTTTGGTTTTAATTTTTAAAGAATTAGATATTTATCTATGCAATCCATACAAATTCTATGGATTAGGCCCAGATAAGATACAATGAATAAAAAACCCATACTATCTTTTGTCTTTTTAAAAAAATCAATCTTATCTTTTTACAATTATGTACCTACATAAAGATATTTTGAATGTCTTTGCTAATACCTGAGTCCTTTCAGAATTACTTCAGAGGAAAAGTAATAGGTTTTAAATAGGATTTTTACATACTTCATTTGAATTCTTTTGGTGGAGGAATTCTATTGGCCAAAAGTCTAAGCAGTCAGATGTGAGGCAGATGTAATGATTCGCCTTTAAAGTTAACCTGGATTTTGAAAATGTGACAAATACTTTAGTTTAAAAAAGTGATAACTATAGAGGCACCTGGGTGGCTCAGTCCAGTAAGCGTCCGACTCTTGATTTGGTCTCAAGTCATGATCTCGGTGCAGAGCCTGCTTGGGATTCTCTCCCCTTCTGTCTCTGCCCCTCCCCGACTTGTGCTCTCTCTGTCTCAAATAAAGAAATACATTTTTTTTAAAAAGTAATAACTATATACTGCACTTAAATCTAGACTCGTTTAGAAGGATTAATTTTAGATCAAGTTGATGTTACCAACAGTCTACTACAGAACTAGAATGGAATTATTTCCCTTTTTTTTTTAATGTTCAATTTTGAGAGAGAGACTGTGTGTGCGTGCATGCATGTGAATGGGGGAGGGGCAGAGGAAGAGGGAGACAGAATCTGAAGCAGGCTCCAGACTCCGAGCTGTCGGCCCAGAGCCCAGTGTGGGGCTTGAACTCATGAACTGCAAGATCATGGCCTGACATGAGCTGGAATCAAGAGTCAGAGGCTTAACTGACTGAGCCACCCAGGCGTCCCAAGAATGGGATGATTTTCCAATATGACAGAGGAATTACTAATGTTGCCTTGAAAAGTACTAATTAATTTTGTTTCTTTTGCAGACCTTTATAAGTTTTAATGTAGTATTTTATGGATTCGTACTTTGGGGGAGTATGTGTGACTATAAGATGAACGAACTGTAAAAATTTTTTTTTTAATGTTTTCATTTATTTTTGAAGTAGAGAGAGAGACAGAGCACGAACCAGGGGAGGAGCAGAGAGAGACGGAGACACAGAATTCGAAGCAGGCTCCAGGCTCTAAGATGTCAGCACAGAGCCCGATGCGGGGCTCAAACTCACAAACTGTGAGATCATGACCTGAGCCGAAGTCGGACGCTCAACCGACTGAGCCACCCAGGCGCCCCTAAGATGAACGAACTGTATAGCATTTAAGAAAAGCAGCGGCCATAGTATGATAAGACAAATACCTACTTATATAGGAGCTCAAGTAGCAAAGCCATTGTTCCATCTGACCCCCTGGCTTCCTTTACCCCAGCACCTTCCCCTTGCCTCTGATAGGGTTAGGAAGTTCAGGTATGCTTCAACACCTACCTGAATGACACCAGACTTTTCTCCAAAGTCTTTTTTTGCAACTGTTTCTCAAACTCCCTTATGCTGGTCCCTGGGCTTGGTTATTTATTTCCCGCCATTCTGAAGGCCACCCGTTTTTGAAGGCATGGTGTTTAATAGGAGTGGGGCTTGTATTGGCCTCTAGCTGTTGAGCAGAATCTTACCCATTCACCCTGCACCAGGTACTCAGGAAACGAGGATGAGTGCATCATGGTTTCAACTCTCGTTGAGTTTGTAGCGCGGTTAGAGAAAAGGAGCCGTGAAGCACATGACAGGTGCTGAGTGGTCATGATACAGGCGGGCTCTGTCAGGGGAGAAGTGTAATGTGATCTGGGGTGATGTGGCTTTGAATGGCATCTGACTTGGTCGCATTGGAGAGTGGCATCACAGACAGGCAGGAATGTAGGGATGAATTTGGCTGTAGCTAATGTGTTTAGGTTGGAGAGCCTTGAAACACCTTGCCTGGACACAAACGAAGGTGCTACAGCTTGGATGTGGGTTTTTGTTTAAAAAAAGAGATTCATTTGTCAACAGTTGTCTCTTGGCATAAGAAAGACTGGATTTGGAGAGGATATATTGATCAGTTGAGTATCTTAATCCATTTAGAATGGAATGAGAAAAATGTGAAAGTGCCTAGAAAATAGGAAATTGTTGGATAAATTAAAGTTTTCGTTATCATTTGGAGCAGTTTTTTGTGTAATAGGTTTATGTGGTATCGGGAATAAAAGAAACTGGCAAAATTACCCCATTAGTTAGAAAATGTTTTAGATAAAATAATCAGCCAAACTAAGTCATAGCATTTTCAAGGGACAATTTAAAACTTACACGTTTGTTTTTTGCTCTCCTGCCTGGATCCTTCATTGTGTAATGAATTTGTTTGTAAGTATTCGTTAGTATACTGTAAAATTTGAGGTTTATTGAAGATGCGGTTTGGCTAATTTAATGGAAATTGGTCACTTGGTAAGTGAAAGAGGTTTATTCTTGTATTTGACAAAAAGTTTTCTGAGATCAGAGTGCTGACAGATTCCGAGACTAGTTCGTTCACCCCTTATTAATCACTTTCACTGGGCTGGGCCTGCGGAAAGCCTGGGAGATACCGATTAGGACCATCCAAGTGACCTGAATTCCTCGCACCTCGACTCTGCCGTGTGGCTGGACCTGGTGGCCTCGAAGACCCCTTCCCGGCCTGGAGAGATTTTGTAGAGAGTGAGCAACCTTTTTGGGGACTAGGGATTCTTCTGTCGCCTACGTGTTTGAGAATTCTCAGTGCTTTGCGGGAGCTTAAATGAGATACAGTGCATTTGGTTTTAGGGAGAACAATGAGGGGAGAAATTTATTTCAGTGCTTGTTGCTTAATCAACATCTACATGCCACTTCACATCAGTGTCTGTCCTTTCCAAGTGAATTAGGTCTTGTGGGCAGCACGTCAAGAGGACGTGTATTGTTCCTGGCAGGGCACTTGAATTTCTAATTACCAGATTCCTGACTTAATTGCAATTACCTGGACACCCAGGCAGAGTGAATTTTTGGAAAAGAATGTAATTAGTGAAACAGGAACTTTGCTGCCAACTCCTTGTCTAGATACTAACACTGAACAGAACATTGATAAGTTCACATCTGTAAAGACAACCCATCAGTTGATAAAAACAGTCCTTAAAGTTAATTATGTATCATACATCCCAGCTTTAGATTCAGGAATATGTGATGTTAAAGCAGAGAACGTTGGCTTTTTGTTCCATAGTCGTGTAGAGTATGTATGCACATCGTATGTCTTTTAAGATTCAGTAATTACCTGGAGTAAAAAGAATTATTGCCACATACTGTCTGTATGAACATGTGCACCACACCCTTGGTTTGATAAATGTACAATCCCAAGGTCTGTGGTCGTGGGAAGAAAAAGGTCATTTCCCATATTCAGTTGCTTCAGTAGTAATTTTTCTTTCTTTTTTTTTTTTTAAACATTTATTTATTTTTGAGAGAGACAGCGAGAGAGCGCATGAGTGGGGGAGGGGCAGAGAGAGAGGGAGACAAAGAATCCAAAGCAGGCTTCAGGCTCCGAGCTGTCGGCACAGAGCCCGATGTGGGGCTTGAACCCACGAACCGCGAGATCATGACCTGAGCCCAAGTCAGACGCTCCGCTGACTGAGCCACCCAGGCGCCCCAAATAGTAATTTTCCTTAAACAGTACTTTTCATTAAAAACAAATTCACACACAACCAAAAAGTTTCAACCTGGTTATAAATACAGGGCCAAACTTAACTTTCAAAGCATTTTAATATCCTTAGGGCGCAATCTGAAACACGTATTTTTCTATTTCTCTCATTTTCTCATCACATCCAGTGTCCCTAGCACATATTCACAATCCTGAGATGGTAATAAATATCTACTTAGAGCTTATTTTACAAATTTTGATTCAGTCCTTAACCCCCTGCTAATTTGCGCTTCTCAGCTGCGCTGAGCTCTGTCCTTCCTTTCCATCTCAACAAATCCCTTGTCCACACCAAGGTTAATTTTGTCCATCTATGGTTAGTTAACTCATAAATGATCTTTTACAGCTTCTTCCCTGTGGAGCCGCTGGTCTTTTTCATTTTCAGCCTTCTTAAAAAATGTTCCCCAGCCCCACTCTGAGGAAGCCTCCAGACAGCAGAGGGGTAGGCTTTGTCTCCTCCTTGAAGCTCTTCACTCAGGCTCTCCCCCAACGGAGATCATCTCATTTATCCTGACCATCGTTCAATTTCTTCTAATTCTTTTAACAGTATTAAGAACATCTCCTACTTGTGTATCTTTTTACATACATGTTATCATATTTTTATTTTACGACGGTAACTTGAGAGCATAGACTCTGGTGCCTGGCTGCATTCGAATTGATGTTGTTAACTGTTTGAATAATGAGTAATAGTAACATTTCAAATGAGAACGAGAAGAGCCAACACCTACTGGTTGTGAAGACGGACTGGGACCTCGCACATCTACGTGCTGTTTGTTTGTTGCTGCCGCCACTGTATTACTTGAGCCCCGTATCCACCCTGCCCGGTAGCTATGGCGGTATCGTCCCCAATTCATAGAGTGAAACACACAAGTACCAAGGGGATAAATCGCCTGCTTGGCATCTCAGAACTGGTGGTAGACCTGGGCATTGAACTCAGGTATTTTAACTCCTACTTATTATGTTTTTCCATTCATCTATCTGAGGGTTTCCAGATTCAGGGGGGAAAGGAAATCAGATCACCCAGTTAAGTTTGAATTTCAAAGAAACAGTGAATAAAATTTTAGTATAAGTACATCCCGAGGATTGCATGGCGCATACTTAATGCCAGCAGATTTGTTTATCTGAAATACACGTTTAACTAGGTTCCAGTATCTTATCTGATAACTCTAATCCATCCATGCAGAGTGTCTCCTCTGTGCCGGTCTTTTTTTTTTTTACATTTATTTATTTTTGAGAGACAGCACAGGTGGGGGAGGGGCAGAGAGAGAAGGAGACACAGAATCCAAAGCAGGCTCCGGGTTCCGAGCCGTCAGCACAGAGCCTGACGCGGGGCTCGAACTCACAGACTGTGAGATCACGACCTGAGCCAAAGTCGGACGCTCGACCGACTGAGCCCCCCAGGCCCCCCTACTCTGTGCCAATCTTTAAATAGTAGTCCAAAAATTAAAGATAGCTGGTTAAACCGTCTGTGCTTTTTTACAACATATAAAACCCCTTTTTGTTTTTCAGACAACCCAATTAAGGACCATTAAAGTGAAGTGTCTGTGCTAGAGACTTCCCAAGCTCATAACATATTGTAGGTGGAAAAATATTTTTACGAGAGAGACACCATAGTAAATTTTTCCAGCAGCTAATAAACACTGAGTTTGCAGTGGCAAAAGCGAGACGGTAAATATGAAAGGGGCTAAAGATAGCCCATGTGTCCTGTCACTCCTGGGAGATATCCAAATGTTTGACAGAGCAGTCACGATAAGCTGGATCTCTTTTTTCCAAATACATCACTACAACCTGCAGTTCTTTCACGTTCTGTTGCTGTTATTTTCCTCCATTCCTGTTTTTCTGTTAATTGTCGTAAGCTGCTGGAGACATGAGTTTGGTTTTAAAGCTCTCTGGTATATTCACAGAAAGGACCTGAAGGGTCCATGAGGAACTGAGAACAGTGGTCTGATCAGGACTGTCTCTCATCTTACTGTTTTCTGTGATGGTCATTGTGTTGTTGGTTGTTTTTTTTTTTAATTTTTTTAAAGTTCATATATTTTGGGGAGTCTGGGTGGCTCAGTTGGTTGAGTGTCCGACTTCGGCTCAGGTCATGATCCCATGGCTTGTGAGTTCGAGCCCCGCGTCGGGCTCTGTGCTGACAGCTCGGAGCCTGGAGCCTGCTTGGGATTCTGTGTCTCCCTCTCTTTCTGCCCCTAACCCACTCGTGCTCTGTCTTTCTCTCAAAAATAAATAAACATTTAAAAAAATTAAAAAAAAATCATAACCACATAAAGTTCATTTATTTATTTTGAGAGAGAGTGAGCGCAAGTCAGGTAGGGGCAGGCATGGGGGTGGGGAGAGAATCCCAAGTAGCTGGATGTGGGGCTCGAACTCCCAAGCCGTGAGATGATGACCCGAGCTGAAATCAAGAGTAGGATGTTAACCTACTGAGCCACCCAGGTGCCCCTGTTCGTTGTTTTATACAAAGCATCTGCTAATCTGATAATGTTTCAAAGAAATAAGCTTCATTTCAGAGGATGAAATGGGTCCAGTTGGACCATCCTCATTCTGGGGTTTAAAGAATACAGAGAGTGTTTCATATGGTGGCTCATCCTTTTCTTCACAAAATATTTTTGAACCTTAACAATAACAACAAGTGGCCGGGGACAGAAGATCGCCCAGTCCAGGAATGAGCCCTCAATCATCTCTTCAGTTCCAGAATGGAATATTGGGTAAGGATGGAGAATGGGATCTACTTAGCCAAGTATTTCTCCTGTGCTTTGTCTTTTAAAACAACATTATGTTAAGAGGCAGGTGGTATAATTCCCTTTTACAAACGAAGAGACAGGCTCAGAGGTCAGGTAGCTGATACTAGAGGACATGTGGCCAGTAACAAAAAACCCAGTGCCTTTTCCACTCTGCCAAGATACTTATCATCGGGGCCATTTTGTTCTCTGGGAGAGATTTTTTTTTAGATGGTTGTGCTATTTTATTAGTGGTCAGTCTGGACAAAGTGAGTTTAATTCTGCATTGCTGTGAGAATTGAGTCTATGATAGAACAGTATATTAATTTATGAGAAATTAGTGTCTTAACAAAATGTGTATAAACTGTAAAACTCTTAGTAAATGTACCTCTAATAAGCCAGAGTTCCCAGTTGTGTTTATAATGGTTGTTTATGTATGAAATTAATGCCAGTGGGGAGACCTAATAATCTCTTCCTTATAGACCTTCCCAGTGGCTGGGACGCCGGAGGGGGCTCAGTCAGTTGAGCGTCCGACTTCGGCTCGGGTCATGATCTCATGGCTCGTGAGTTCAAGCCCCCTGTGAGGCTCACTGCTGTCAGCACAGAGCCCGCTTTGGATCCTCTGCCTCCCTCTCTCTCTGCCCCTCCCCCACTGGCACTCTCTCTGTCTTTCTCTCAAAAATAAACATCAAAAAAAAAAAAAAGAAGAAGAACTTACAAATGGCCTACATACCACGAAGGGGAATTTTAGTTCTTCCTGATTGACCACAGGGTGACTATACTTGTCCAGGGTTTGAGTCTCTGTTCTGTGAGGTTCAGACAGCAATTTTGCCAGGAAGATACCAAGAGATGGATGGACCGTCTCTGTGGAAGAGACTCACTGACCACCCTGACTGACAAGGCGGTGGTCTTCCTGGTGGCAGACCAACCCAGGAGCAGGTCACTTTGTGAGTATGGCATAGGTGGGGTAGTGCAATGATTTGAAGGTTTCGCAGTCTTGGGCTGGGGTAGCCAGACACCTTCGTTTCCACAGCCCGCGTTCCGTGCTGGTTTTTCCAGGCGTTAGCATTATGCCGTCACCTGAGATGTTCATTTTTTCCTTCTGCCGCTGTTAGTTTTGTCTTGTAGAACCTCTGTGATTCTTTTTCTTTGCTTCTAATGCTGATCAGCCCCTCGTTTGAGTAAATTTTTCTGGCGATAGGTCAGTACAACTGGTCTGATTATAGAGAGGCATTGCTAGCCTAGGAGTCGACCGTGCTCTTTAAGGTAATTTTGCATACACCTACTGGGCAGTAGTAATTGTTTTCCATGAATTTGTAAACGGTGAGAATCTAGAGCCCATTTCTCCAGAAAGCTCGTTTAGCTGTGTCCATGTGTAATACCAGGGAGCAAAAGCAAACATTGAGAAGCTATCTTCTGTTTTTCTAATGACGTAGACACTTTCTTCATAGCATTTCTTTTGTGTTTTGAATATAGCGTTGCTCACAGGGAAGACTTTTATTTGTTTTAATTTTCATTCTTCCAGACCTTCTCATTCATGAGTACTTGTAACCCAATCCAGAGTTTAGTCAAGTGGGAAATGTACATTGCTGGCTGGATTCACAGAAAAGGCTTCCAAATGCTTCCTCAGATGCTGTTTGCCTGAAGAGTCCCGCTGCCCCCGCCTCCTCACTACGAAGTCTGAGTGAAAGGCCGTGTGGAGGGGGGACCCGGCATAACCGGGGCATAACCGGCATCACCGAATCCCGCATCCCGCCTCCCGCCTCCCGCCTGTAAGGCCTCATCTTTCACAGCAGCTGTCTTTCTGCTCTCCCCTCTCCTCTTCCACCCTGAGCTCTCCCTTTCCCTCCCTCTCTTCCCTTTTTTTTTTCTTTTGGTGTCTTCTCCCTTCACTCCTTTTCTGTGCAAATAAACAGTAGAGGGAATTACATACCTTTTGTTCTTTTGTTAAGAACTGAATTTAATTCTAAACAAATGACTCCACCTTCAAGTTCACATAGAGCTTGCGCACCAACTTGAATCTATATTCTACTGCGGCATTTTGTTTAAACTAAGAAAGACGTCGTTATTTGCAAGTAGTTTTAGTTACGAATGTGAGATGAGTCAAGTCGTGCTTCAGCACAAAGATCACTAGAGCATCAGGTTCTCCTATTCGGGGAGGACTCACCTCTCTGAGTCCCCATCTAACCCATCATAACCATGGTATTCAAAGTCCTGAGGAATAGAAGTTAAAAGAAATTCAGGTTAATGACAACTTAAAGGTGAATCTGTGAGACAAATGGAAAATGCTCTCCAGTACAACACGACTAAAGATAATAAAGTTGTCCCTTTACTAGTACCTAAAACCAGTACTACTTGGGCTTTGGATATTATTGGTTCTGTACTCTGGTCGGGGTAGATCATTCTGTATGTGTCTGCCTGTGACTTTGTCAGAATGAATGATGACAATCTGGTGGTTTATGCTTCCTTTTATTTTAATTCCGAAACCATCTCTAATTGATGAAATGTGCCTTTATGGCACAGTTATTTTCAAATACATCAAGCACTGCTTTTGTCGACCCTTGGCTTCACGGGCATGTTGGTCTTTGACCCAGAACTGGTAAATGAACCCTGCAGGGAAATCATTAGAGAATTGGAACAATTGTGGTAGCGGGATCAGGGGTCAAACCATTACCTACCCATAGGAACTTCCGTTTCAATTGGACTCTTGCTTTTCTGAAAGCAGGTCATATATTCAGGGAGACTACTGAAGGAAGAGCGGAGCACGTGTTAGTGCTAATCTCTCAGGATGAGAGAAGGCTGTAAGGATCCCAGAGATGTCTGGTTTGTTTTCCTTCATTTCCTTTTTTCTCCCATGTCGTGACAATTGACTGTGGGGTTATTGTGTAGAAGTCAGTTTCCTTCAATGTAAGTGTTGTGAAAGTGTCCCGTAAGTATAAGGGAAGTGCGCGAATTAGAAATGTGCCGCTTAGTACATTTCCTCCGGCAAGCGCACCTGTGTCATCAGTTCCCAGTTCAGGAAGCACTACCTGGACCTTGGAAGCCTTCTCACGCCGTCTTTGCATCATTACTCCATCCATCCACTCCTCAGCCCCCACCAAGGGGAACCACTGTCCTGAGTAAAAGTCAGTGATAAAAGTCAAGGAGTCAGTAGGTACTACCAGTAAGCCATTCTTTATTTGGGCTTTCTGCAGGAAACCATCCTCTTAAAAATGTTAAAAAGTTTTGTGCAGAGAAAACACAAACCTTATTCAAGGAGTTTATATCAGCTTCAATTTTCACCGCCATGTAGCTGTTAAAAGAAACTTTAGAAATGAGGAATGTCACAGAAGAGAGTGTTCTTTTCCTTTGCATTGGGAATCAGTTACTCAGAAGTTACCTTTTAAGACTTACAGAAATGAAGGGAAGTTAGAGTTCAGTTCTTTTCCATTGTGTTTATAGTAGTGCTTCTTATATAATTACTATTTTTTTTTTTAAGATTGATTTATGTTTGAGAGAGAGAAAGAGAACACAAGCAGGGGAGGGGCAGAGAGCGAGGGGGACCGAGGAGCCAAAGCTGGCTCCAAGCTGACAGCAGTGAGCCTGATGCAGGGCTCAAACTCACGAACCCTGGGATCATGACCTAAGCCAAAGTCAGACACTCAACCGACTGAGCCACCCAGGTGCCCCTAATTACTATTTTCTGAGGAGGGTATGTAATCTCAAAATTTTAAATTTGTCCTGACAAATAATGCATGTTAGTTGTTTTTTTTTTTTTTAATTTATTTATTTATTTATTTTGAGAGAGTGTGTGTGTGTGTGTGCACACACGAGCAGGCGAGGATCAGAGAGAGGGAGAGAGAGAATCCCAATTAAGGTCCATGCTGTCAGCACAGAGCCTGACTCGGGGCTCCATCTCATGAACTGTGAGTTCATGACCTGAGCCAAAATCAGGAGTCAGATACTTAACTGACTGGGCCACCCAGGCACCCCAATGCATGGTAGTTTTAAAATATCTTCCATTAGATATTTAAATGAAGGAATTCTTAATTCTAGTGACATTTTTGGGCCAAAACACTATGCTGCTTGCATGATGTTATCATGGTCTTTAACAGGTAGCTTATATCTGGAATCAGGATTATGTTTTTGTCCAAAGAATAGATCACATTTAGTCCTCTTGTCGGAACACTGGTGGTGGTGGTGGTGGTGTTTTGCTACTTTCCGTTCCAGAGGAAGATGTGGAAGCTAATTGCAGTGGGGAAGATTTTCAGTTTTCATCAAAGCCAAACTAAGAATTTTTTTTGCGAGGAGAGGAAGAAGATTCACTTGGATTGTTAAATGATTTTCATTCCAGAAAAAGAGTGAACTTCTGGAAATACTGAGAGAGTACCGTTATTTCTTTTACTCTGGCTTTTTTCTTGCCTTTTCCTTTGTTTGGCATGGGAATAGAAACAAGGAGGAGAAAAAACATGGATCAGAGTAGTGGATATACCAGGCTTTAAATTCCGAGTACCACTGGCATCAGTCAGCCTGCCCACCTCACCCTCTGAACCGTTTTCCTATATTTTTTATTTATAAAATGTAGTTGGTTGACCCTACCTAATAAGACTGCTGTCAGGAGTAAATGACAAAATCATTTGAGTAAAAAGATAAAATAATAGTGGCCGTCATCTATTATCCTCTCACTATTTGCCAAGCACTATTCCCAGGGCTTTCTTCTATATCAAAATAAACATCAGTTTAACAATACTTGTACCAGTTTGTCAGTGGAGAAATTCAGGCCTCAGAGAGTCTAAGTAATGTGTCTAAGGCTGAGCGGCTAATAATTAGCAGAAGAAAGGAGTGAACGAAGTTCGGACCACAAAGGCCACGCTTCTAATCCTGGCTGTCACCAGCTCCCCATTTCCTAGGTAAATAGTGGCCCTCTGTGGTGCCAGGAGGAGGGGGTCACTATGACCGTGCAGCTCATACTCCCTGCTGGCAGGAACAGATGGGGTTGAAACTCTGCATAAGGTGCCCTTAGCCAAGAAAGGGTGCAGTTTTCTACAGAAAAGCACCGTGGTTCTGTGGGGCTGTGTCTACCCAGAAGGCCACTTTTCTTCTGCTTCTTACAAAGGTGCTTGCTGGCCTAAATACAGGTGTAGAATTCTCCACACTATTTAGCTTAGGAGTGAAAGGTTAAAATCTTTAATGATACTTGTCACATCTGCCAAAAGTTCTGTCTACTTTCCTTGCTGCATTTCCCACGTGCAGTCATTGATCCTTTCATTCATCAGAAACCGTTTTAACTTGTGCATATTATATGGCGCTCATATTCTTCTGTCTTGTCTTAACTGTCTCCCGTTTTCTTTGTCTCTCCTTATTCCGAAGCTTTTCCTTCCTGCCTTTGTGTCCTGCTCTGGACCATTGTGTATTCCACACGACCAGCTTTTCCATAGGTACAGTTAATTCCTCTGTTCACAGGAATTTAAATTCAGGTTGGGCTGTATCCCATATGTTTAAGACCTAAAACAATTACAGATACTTCAGAACTCAGAACTCTATGAAATAAACTATTTATCATATCAGATTGCACGAGGGAGCCATTGCAGGTTGAGAACTGGGCTAGGTCACAGATGGTATATTTCATGGGTTATGATTTCACAAAACAGTCTGTCTTCACAATTTGCTTCCCTTATATTTCCCTCTTGTGAGTCCTGTGGGTCGTCATCAGACAGAATGAAAAAACCCGACGCTTTATCAGTTTAAGTGATAAAATACATTTACCTTGTTTGCTGTTTGGATTCCCTCTGAATCTAATCATGAATTCCTTTGCTGTGTTGGAGGTGGGCGTTCTGCCCAGATCGGGTCACAGGGTAAGCGGATGTGGATTCCGTCTGTGGCTGTGGGAGTCGGCTGTCCTCTGGTGTGCCACGTTAGGGTCTCTTGTTTATGGGCCTGTGCATGACAGCTGTTGTGACTCACCCATGAGGAGATGGCGTGAACACGTTTATAAGTTCAAGAAATAGAACTAGAGAACACATTGTGTGAGACACAGCAAAGGCTAGAAATTAGAAAATAAAAGGTCTGCTTTAAATCACCAAAAGATCTGTTCGGCTGTATCCTGCTATTACACAGACTGGGACGTCTCAGCCACGTGGTTTTTGCGTGTTCTTCCTTTTATCCCTTACAAAGTCATATTCTTATTTGCTAAATGAAATGAGACTTTGAGAGAGTCACGTACCTACAGCGTGAAATAGTAACTGTTAGAAAATGTGCTTAAGTAGGTATAGGGTGCTCTCGTGACCAGTGCACGTTCCCTCTCTGTCCCTCCCTCCCCCCCCTTCGCTTCTACTCCCCACCTCTTCCTCTCCCTCTCTTCCTCCCACCTCCCTTCCGCTCCCCTTCTTCCTCCCTCTTTTCTTTCTCTCTCTCATTTACTCATTCTCTCTCTGTCCTTTCAGCTTCTTGGGCTAGCCTGTCAATATCAGTGGTAATGTCGTTGATAAACATACCTAGAAAACTGCGTGCTAATGTAGTCTTTGTCTATAGAACCTGGGCATAGTTTTGATGTAAATAACTTAGCCTCTCTTTGGACCTCAGTTTCACGTTCTAAACACAAAGGACTGGAGTAAGTGTTTCTGTGGCTTTTGTTTTAGTTCTGAAAACTCTGTATGATTCCTAACAGTTCCCCTAAGTGCTTCTCTTCCGAGGGAGTCAAACTTTACTTTCCCCATGTTGTTACACACACACACACACACACACACACACACACACACACACACGTATATACACATACATATATAAACAAAAATACTGCTATATTTAGATATAATTGATTTATAACATATTCGTTTCAGGTATTAGCATAATAATTCAATATTTTTACATATTTTGAAATGATCACAATAAATCTAATATCCATCAGTGTACATTGTTACAAAATTATATTTCTTGTACCAAAAACTTTAGATTTACTCTCTTAGCAACTTTGAAATATATAGTACAGCACTGTTGACCATACGTGTTGTACATTACACCTCAGTGACTTATTTTATTGCTCTCCCTGTGTTTTAATACTTCTAGCATGTTTCTACCTGAAATACTGTGTGTGAGCCCCATTAACATCTGCTAAACAACTCTAAGAATTGATGACGTATGGTTTGGTTACTGCTAGCATGGATTTGCTGTCGGAGACTAAAACTAGTCTAAACATTTTATTTTTGATATGTTACTCATGATCTACGTATATCAGGTTTAGGAACCTTATGTCCATTAATTATTTCTGTTGACAGAATATTCAGTAGTAAGTTCCTGAGGATATTTATGGCCTAACATTGTCAACCTTGGACTGCCTAATTATAAAGCTGCTAGCCAAAAAACTGTGATATGGCGTTTGCATATTTAACTGCATGGAGATTTAACTCCATGGATTTCTTGTATAGGCTACAGTCCACGCACTTACTTACCGTTTCAGATATGTTCTCTAGAAAAACCTACTTTTCCCCAGCAATGTAAAAGGAGGCCTGTCTGGGTCTCTTACCATCCTTGGATATTTAGACTCCCTTCTTTTCGGCCTTTAGTCATGTTCCTTGTACCGGTAATGTTAGGTTATTCAAGGGCAATCCTGTTTGAATGCTGAGCATATAGACCAATTGCCAGTATCTAAAGCAAACATGGAGAATTTTCTCTGGGAAGAATTCAACATCAGCCTGACACTCATAATCGTGCGTGGTGGGTAATGAGAGGCTGCAAGCCAGTGAAAAGTAATTCTGCAAACATACCTTTCTTTGTAACCCATCAGCACTTAATAGCCCAGCTTCTGTGACCAAGTAACCACACAAAACGGTACTCCAGCATCCTGGCCTATGAGAGCAACATTGTTCTCTTGCTGACTTTAATCGTTCTCTTGAAGGAGATGATGTGGAACCCTCAGGTTAATTTTTCAACTTTACAGTTACGTTAAAAAGACGCACAAATTATAAAACTGAGAATCATCTGTGAGACAAAATGTTCACTTTCTTGACAGAGGATGCCAAGTAGGTCAGTAGGTACCTCAGTTGTTACTGCGTGCAAATCAAGCTTACCTTGCTGTACTCGATAGGAAAGACTGGAAGGAAATATGGCAAAATGTTAGAATTCGGTTAGCTCTGTGTAGTGCTACTGAGGATTTTTATTTTCTGTTTTGTTTTCTGATGAAACGGTTTCTCGTCTGTTTTTAAGAATAATGAGCTGTATTACTAATTTTGTCTCTCTTTTTTAATAGAAAGTAGATGACACTATAAAATACATTTTTCTTGTTGAGGAAGAAGATATTTTCGTGTTGAGTTATTAGTAAATGGAATCAAATTTATCAGCTCATTTCTCCTTTGAATTAATATCTGTGTTGGGATAATTGGAAGTTTGTTGTTCTCTGATCTTCTTGGATTACAAGGACATAAAATTGGGAAAGAATTGATGATTGCATCTTAGTTTTTAAATATTACAGAACTAAATCTCCTATTCTGTTACGAGGAATTGCTAAGAGCTCAAAGACGTAGGTTTGGTTCGTGTAAAAGGTAACGTCTACCTCTTTAAAGACCAAGCAGTACGCTCCTGTTTTGTTTTGTTTTTTTTAATTGCAAAAAATCAGCATCCCTTCTTATCGTTAATAGACTCGCCCCTCCTTTTTTTGTTACTAGGTACAAACTTCAGCAAAATAAAGTTAACACTAAATGTCACTTCATAATTGCAGTAATGATCACACAGCTGTGCTTTCCTCAGTTTATAACACATGTCAGCATCAGTTTAGGGGCTGAGCTTCATTTCCTGCCCAGATAGCATCCTGCAGACTTTTTGTGGTGGGAACGCAGAGCATCCTGTCGGTCACTGCTGGGGTGCTGAGGCCAGGAGTCGAGGTACCCCAGCTCTCGGAAATGCAGGCTGAGCTCTGCCGTTCACCGTGACTCGGTCCTTTATTTATTTACCTGCTTGTGGATTTTCTTACTTACTTCTCAGTTATTTTTGTTTGCTAGATTAAGAACCATTTTATTTATGAGTTTGTGAATTTTCAAGGAAGAACTCTTACACTTAAATGAACCTGTAAGAAGCCCACAGAAAAGCAAGTGCCTGCAGCGCTAATAATGAGAACTGACAAGGCAGTCCTGCTGGGTTTATTTATGACCTTCTGCCTTTGTTAGCTCTTGTGAGAAATTCCTCTCTAACCATAACAATATTGTTGGAGTTTGGCACTATACAGAGAAATCCTACCGAGCCCCGAGGCCCCCAAACTGGCACTCATTCAGCTCATAACAGATTGCTGGGCTTGTTGGAGTTGTGCATTTTCCTTCATTCCTCTTTTATTTAATTCATCAGTAGTTTTCACCAGTTTTTATATACACGGCTTTAAAAAGAAAATATATATATGCATATATATATATATATATATATATATATATATATATATATATTGCTTTTATTCTCAGAGCCCAAATCCCCTTTTTCCGTAATACAATGTCATAGCTGCTTAAGTGCTAAGGAAAATTCGGAAGAGGACAGGGTCCTGGAAGGCAAGAAGAGACAGGTCTGTCCTGTACAAGGACAAATCATGGGACGTCACATCACATGCTCCACACTGACGGACTGTTAGGGCGCTCCTACCAATCTCATGTGGTTACTCGCTCTCAGAGTTAAAGTGAACTCAGTAGAACAAATATACCTCAGGTTATGATTTTATAATACTCTGCTTATTATTTCTACTCCTTTTGGGTACTTTAAGAACCCGTTTATTCCAGCTTGTTTGCTTTCTTCTACAATTTCCAAGTGAAATAGGAAATTTAAAAGCATCAATTCACAGAGAGAATTGTGTTAAAAATTGTAATTTTCTTTGCAAGTAAAGAAAATCGATA
The DNA here is from genome assembly GCF_046562875.1 of Panthera onca. Taxonomy (NCBI): domain Eukaryota; kingdom Metazoa; phylum Chordata; class Mammalia; order Carnivora; family Felidae; genus Panthera; species Panthera onca. The sequence continues at coordinate 140,642,456 of NC_138343.1, forward strand.
ATGTTGAACTTGTACCTCTTAAAATGAGATCCTTGACAGGAGTTTTCTGTATGGAGTTATTTAGACCATAGGAGATGCACAAAACCTGAAGCAGTATTATTCAGTATTTCTAATAATTGGCCCTGTTTTCTTCGGTGTTGCCAACAATGACAAAATAGCTATTCATATTCTATTTAAAGTATTGATAGACACATGACTTCTATTTCTTCCGAGAATCTGCAGGTTCAAGATGGCACTTTTGGGGGCAATAAGCTGTGGAGGACCCGTTTAACTGGAAGTACCAGTGTCCGCATTTGCTGTGTTGATCCCTTTGAGGGAGTGGCTTGTTAGGCCAGGCCACGCTATTGAAATCAGTATCGAGAGTTTTGCTTTGTTCTACTTACCTCTTATCTGATTTTTAGTTTTCCTCAGCCATCTTACTCATGTACAAACAGACTTGCTAATGGAAACCGTGAGGAAAATTGTATTAAAAATCTTAGCCGGGAGGTGCATGGGGGGCTCAGTCACTTAAGCCGTCTCTTTTTTTTTTTTTTTAATTTTTTTTTTAATGTTTTTATTTTATTTTTGAGACACAGAGAAACAGAGCATGAACAGGGGAGGGTCAGAGAGAGAGGGAGACACAGAATCTAAAGCAGGCTCCAGGCTCCAAGCTGTCAGCACAGAGCCCGACGTGGGGCTTGAACTCATGGACTGTGAGATCATGACCTGAGCCGAAGTCGAATGCTCAACCGGCAGAGCCACCCAGGCGCCCCAAGCCGTCTGACTCTTGATTTTGGGTCAGGTCAAGATCTCACGGTTCGTGAGATGGAGCCCCACATAAGACCCCACGCTTTCTCTGTGCTACTTGGGATTCGCTCTCTCTCTCTCTCTCTCTCTCTCTCTCTCTGCCTCTCCCCCTGCCTTGCGCAAATGCTCTCTTTCTCAAAATAAATAATTAAACTTAAAAAAAATCGAAGCCTGGTAAAATGTGAAAACTATGCATATGAGCATAACTTATTTGCCCGTCTTTGTCTTTTATTTTCTTACCGTATACGTTTGCATTGTTTTCACATCTATTCTGAAAATACTAATATTTCATGCTACTATGATTCAACTGCTACCCGTTTTTTGAATGGGCTTTTTTTTTCAAAAACTCTTTTTTCATGTTTATTTTTGAGAAAGAGAGAGTGAGAGAGCACAAATGGAGGAGGGGCAGAGAGAGAGGGAGACACAGAAGCTGAAGCAGGCTCCAGGCTCCGCGAGCTGTCAGCACAGAGTCCGACATGGGGCTTGAACCCACGAACCGTGAGATCATGACCTCAGCCGAAGTCGGACCCTTAACCAACTGAGCCACCCAGGTGCCCCTTAACGGATATTTTTTAAAGTCATTTGTCGTTTGCCTTAGAGTGGGTACAAATTAATACTCTATTCGTGAAATTGCGCTATGGCTATGTGTTAAAGACTGTTCAAATCTCCAGGGTCCCCTTTTGTTTTGTTACTTTTGCAAAGAAGCTCCAGCACTTATTAAAATGCTATCTGAGGACACCTGGGTGTCTCAGTCAGTTAAGTGCCTTAGTCTTGGTTTCAGCTCAGGTCATGATCTCATGGTTCTTGAGTTCAAGCCCCGCATCTGGCTCTGCAGGACAGCATGGAGCCTGCTTGGGATTCTCTCTCCCTTTCTCTCTGCCCCTCCCCCCCCTCATGTGCTCACGTGTGTACTCTCTCTCTCTGTCAAAAATAAACTTTAAAAAAAAGTAAAATGCCTGCTCAAGTACAAAGAAGAAATAAAAAATTCTCTCAAATCTAATCACTTAAAATAACCACTGTTAACGTTTTAATACCTCTTAGGCATTAAAAAAGGCACAGGTATATTTTATATGTACATATAAATGCATATATATTCATATAATATTTTATATATCTTACATCAACTAGGTCATGTTTTCTGCTGTTAACCTGATTTTCACTCAATCTTTTCAATAAAAATTACATTTTTAATGTATATTTTGAATAAATATTACATATTTTTACATTTGAAAGAGAGAACACACACACGGTGGGGAGCAGAGGCAGAGGGGAAAGAGAGAGAGACAGACAGACAGGGACACAGGGACAAGGCATCGTAAGTCGGCTCCATGCCCCGCACAGAGCTGGATGCAGGGTTCGATGTCACAACCCCGAGATCATGACCTGGGCCAAAATCAAGAGTCAGACCCTCAACCAACTGAGCCACCCAGGTGCCCCAAATAATTATTGTATATTTAAATAACCCATTACTAAGTTGACATTTAGGTGGCTTCTCACTTTTTTGCCACTTTAACATCTAGCTTTCTATCTTTGTTGTTATTCTTTGTTTTAAATGTATTTCTACACTATGTGTTATAATAAAGATCGTGGTGGCTAATATTTATTCAATAGATTCTCTGTTAAGCTAAATTCTCTCCACATCTTTGGGACAGAGATCCACTTTATAGGTGAAGAAACTGTAGCGCAGAGATGTTAATTCACTTGCCTGGTTTATACCACTAGGAAGTGATAGAGGGAAGATTTGAACCGAGGCTTTTTTACCGCTGGGGCTGATTACCTTTTCCATTCCCTCTTTGTTGTGCCGTGTTTATCATTGGTAACACTGCATTTTAAAGTGCCAAAAGCTATTTACTTAATAGAATATTGATTGTTAACATAACTATTTGCCTGACACATAATTATCTGGTAAATATTTGTTAAAGAATGGAAGGATGCATTCATGCCACTATTTACTCATCCTATTTTATAAGTGAGATGATATTCTAGAAGTCATTTGCAAATTCTTTATGCCGCATTCAAAATGTAATTTTGATTACAAAGAGTTAACAAACAAACCGTGTGTCGGAAATGCGTGTATGTTTACATGTGTATGTAGGCATTTATATACAAAGCAACTGTTTATTGAGCACATGCTTAATAGTTCTCGTTCATAATTATATCTAATCCTCACTATATAGCATAAGTGATAGTTTCCCTATTTTTTGGATGGTGAATCTGAGGCTCAGTGAGGTTAAGTAACTTGCCCAAGATTGGGTGAAGAAATTGCAGATCCCGGACTTGATTTCAAACTGCTCTTACTCCAGAATTCGTGATTTTTACCTCTCCGTTATTACTGTAAACCTACATTCCAGTAAATATTTAGTGAGCACTTTACCTGGGGCCATGCTTGGCGCTGTGGTACTTTATGTACAGCAACTCACTTAACTCTCTCATCAACACTGTGAGGGCATTACTTTTACTGTCCCCTACTAAGTACAGATGAGGGGTGGAGGCTGGTGGGGCTCTGTCATTGCCCACGTCCTTGGAATTTGCAAAAGAGGAGCTGGGTTGGGGTCAGCTGTGTGGTTCTAGAGCCCAGATTCTTTGTAGCCACCATGGCCTGCATCCGAAAAGATCACTGTTTGCTACAATACAAAGGTGTAAAAAAAAAAACCAAAACAGCTAACATCTAATGGATGCTTTTAAAAAGCAAGTTTCATTAGAGGAGAGGAGTATGATGCAGAAGAAGACTTTCTGACCCTTGCTAGGGATTTACAGATTGATGACTGGAGTTTTAAGTCCAATTTTATTTCAAAACTTATAATTTACTGGGATAAAAGAAGAATTAGGCAATGTGATAGGCTTGCGAGTCTGCTTACCGAGGTCCCTTCTCTGTTCAGAGGTTTTAGAAGGCAAAGGGAGTGTGAATTTTATCCTTTCACCATTCAGAATCCTATATCTGAATTTGTTTATGCTGTCTTTGAGACTGCTGATAGCGGACTACAGTGCCCATCAGAGAAACTCTTCATTCTCCTAGTGGGCCCTGAAATGTGTTCCAGATGACAAGGTAATCACTTGTAAGTGTGAGGCTCAGTAACACCATTGCACGGCACATCAGTGGCTCCGTTGACAGTTAGTGTGTTTGAGTGTGAAACACGCTGGCCTTCCAGACCTAATTCGGGCCCTTATTGATGATGATGATATTATTATTATTACTATTATTATTATAATAATCCTCATCACCCTCATCATTATTAGTATTTACAGGTTTCTGTCTGAAACCCTGAGCAGGTTTATGACCACCTCTTCTTGAGAAGGAGTTTTTTAAGTTAATAAAATGGTTATATGCTCTTAGGAAAAATTACGATGTAAAATTGCACTTGAGTGCTAGCCCTTGAGGTGTTAAGTGACGGGCTGCCCCCTACGTAGACAGAAAATGACTCATTTTGGAAACCTCTTATCTAAGTGAATCTTAGATAACGTAAAATAAGAAAAACTCATGTTTTTAAGTTTGACTTTTGGGGGATGTACTGAATGTGTCATATTTCATTTTAAAATATAAAAATAGTCTTCACAAAACATTTCCATCTGTAATGTAGTCAGGCTAATCATGTAAAAAATTTTCTGGATTCTCTACTTTTTTCCTAAAGAACTCAGAAGTCTTAAAAATAATTTCTGTGAAAATATAAAAATTTCAGCTTTCTTTTATATTGAAGCCATTAAACTATTTCTTTCTATTTTTAATGAGATAATTTTAATCTGTCTTTAAATACTGAAGAAATGAAATAACTTGTTTGTAGATATTTTTGATTATTGTTAGAAGAGGAGATAGTTATTCAAAGAAAGAAATTGGAATTTAAGCTGCTGTGGCCTCAGTATTTATTGCATCGTTAATTCTATTTTTAAAAAAATTGGTTAATGTTTATTTTTGAGAGAGAGACTGCATGAGTGGGGTAGGGGCGGAGAGAGAGAGGGAGACACAGAATCTGAAGCAGGCTCCAGGCTCCGAGCTGTCAGCACAGAGCCCGACGCGGGGCCCGAACTCACAAACCGTGAGATCATGACCTGAGCCGAAGTCCGATTCTTAACCAACCGAGCCACCGAGCCCCACATTAATTCTATTTTTAACTTCTCCTTCAGAACATGAGTAATTTGAGCGTTGTGTCTAATACATAACTTAGTACCAGGAAATCATCTTCTCTTTTGAACGTGATGCCCTTCACAGTTCCTTCTCGTTTGCTCTGTTTGTTACATTGATCCATTGGCAAAATAAACATGATGATCCCCACTTTACAGGTAAACAGAGGATTAGGTTGTCTTGCCCACAACCGATGCTTCATGCCACCCAGCTTCAGAAGCCTCTTACATCCAGCGCTTTTCTACTGCGGCACGGCGGTCTCTCCGTGCTAACATTTTGTTATTGACAGAAACGTGGTAAAGAGAGTGCCCTGTCCTACTCATTAAAGCGCTTATGAATGAGTGACCCAGCAGGGCCACCTGCAGAATGAAAGGACTACCTCCTCCGTGCAGAATTTCCCTTCTCTTTTGGCTGCTCCTGTTTGGGTTTGTTTTCAAACCCAGTTCCCACCTCTTAGTGGATGTGGTTGTAGGACCTGCAGGGCCCTTGTCACTACCCACTGCGATCGGGAAAGTGGGGGACGACTGCCCTCCCTCCTCTTCTTCACCCTTTCAGCCCTTCCCCGACACCTCCCTGCTCCCTCGCACTTACCCCTTACACACAGCTCGGGCTCTCTATCCCACGGCCTCTCCCTCTGGTTCACGATCATTACAGCTCACACCTAACTCAGATTGTACCGCACCCATCCTTTCAACTTACTATTTCTCATTTAATTCTCACGGCAACTGTCTTCGGCAGGTACCGACATTTCCCTCAGTTTCCAGATGAGCGAAGCAAAGCGCAGAAAGGTTCAATATGTCGCCCGGTCACGTAATAAGCGGCAAAGCCAGGGTGTGAATCTATGTATGTGGTCTTACTCCTAGAGCTTCCACCGTGGAACATGCTGACCTCTGATTAAAACCCAGCCTCAGAAGCCGTGCAGTAGACAGACGCGGCTTGGCATCACTGGGGAAGCCGCTGCGCAGCTCACACGTTCTGGTGTCGGTGGCACAGAGCGGCTCACCGAGATGTGAGCGGATGGCTCTTGGAGGGAAGTGGGGCCTCCCCGCGCGAGCCGTGCAGAGGTTCGTTTCAGGCTAGACCAGGCTGCTCAGGCTTTAGGTGCCATCCGTGGTGTCGCGTGTCGGCTGTCGTGAGGGGAGGGAGGACCATGACATGATTCTTCCTTGTCTCTTTTCTCTCCCCGTTTCCCTGCTGACCCAGCAGAGCCAATGGCCAGTTCTCACGGGCTCCTCCGGTCTGCGCATTGCGCTGCTGTCCCGGACTTTGTGCGTTTCCACTACTGTGCTGATGGGTCACTTCTCTGTTGCCTCCTCTCCTATATTGATGATGTGTCACTGCTTTGGGTTTGGGGGGTTGTTTTCTATCGACATTGTTTTTTGAGAGTCATACGAATATTTTTAACTGTAGCTCATTCAGTTTCACTGCTGTAGAGTGTCTCATTTTCTGAATACATCTCTATTTTATATTGCTGGAAAATTAGACTGTCTCCAACTTTTGTTGTTAGGGTCCTGAAACAGTTTTTCGGCGCCTGGATGTGTCTCCTTATGTACCTGTGCCAGAGAGCACACTTAGGCATGGACTTCCTGGGTCATAAGGTAAAATGCACCTTCAGCTTTACAGTGTGATTACAGATTTTTGCCCAAAGTGATCATACTAATTTATACTCCCACTAGCCATGTCTGGAAAAGCATAAAGTGCATATTTTCTCTCTCCAGTGTTTTTAAATTATGAAACCTCCGTTGGAAGTATTATTTCATTTATTGTTGTTAAGAGTATCAACCGATCATCTTATAAAGGAACTTTGGCTACACCAAAAGACACATAAGAGAATTAACTTCTTGACCATGTAAAAATTAATGGAGACAGGGCAGCCTTTCCTTACATAAGAATTCCAAATAATAAATGTAGAAGGAACAAAGGAAATAGAAAAGCAACATTAGGGCACCAGAGTTGTGCTGCAGGCGAGGCTCACTGATAAATGCCAACTAAAATTGTGGGCAAAACTAAAGGAGAAACCGTATACTTGCATTGCTTCAAATATACCCCCCCCAAATATTTACTTACTCTGTTTGCTTTTAACCTACACCCACAAATTCTTTGATGCTCATCCAGGAAATGGAGCATAATTTCCCTCCTTTGGGTGTGGGTGTGGGCTTAGTGACCCCCTTCTCATGAATGGGATACAGAAAGGGAAAAAGTCACTTGACTGTGGAGAAACCTGGGAGACACCACCTTAACCAAGTGATGACAGTACCATCAGCTCTCCTAAGTCGTGTTTATATCACACCCCGATACGATGCCTTGTAAAGGACCCTCCACGTCTGTGCTATTCTTTCCCCAAATCTATAACCTCAGCGTAGTCACGGGAAAACACCAAACACAAATTGAAGGATAAATGTGCCACGGTTACATAAAATGTTAACTTGAGGGAGCCTGGGTGAAGGGTACGTAAGAACACTCACTAAGTACTCTTTGCCACTTTGTATAAGTCTAAAGTCATTTCAAAATAAAAATTTTTTAAAAATCCAGTGAAGGATTAGAACAAGCATGTATGTTCGTATGGTTCATGTGAATAGGGAAATGTCAAAATAACTAAGTTTTAGTACTGTTGTAGAAGTAAAACTTCCCTCTATTCCATGTAGACTCAGTACAATTTGTGTTTCTGGTTTGTTTTTTTTTTTTAAGTTGCTAATTTATTTGCGGTTCCTATAGGTCTTACTGTTTTAAAGTATTTCATTGCTGTATGCTGAAGAAATAAATGTCTCCTGAGGGTTCATGCCTTTTTGTTTTTAAGTTTTATTTTCAGAATTTCTACGTGCTAAGCATTATACTTCTAAGATAAACAGTAGTTTTTCACCATGAGAGACGCAAAAAGGTGGTGTTGATTGCTTTTCTGTTATAAAGATTTATGACACGCTTTCAGCAATAAAAACTGGTATCAGTAGAAAAACTCTAAATCTTGCATATTTACAGATCTTGTTAGTTTGTCAATTTGCTTTCAAAGCACATGGGTCATTCATACCTTAGAGTTTCATACCTGACGTTGATATTTGTAAAACACAAGCCCATAAACCCATGTCCCTCTTCCTGCGTGTAACAAGCTGATCCTTCCCCCTTTATAACTGCGCGTCTCAGGAGTCGTCACCAACGGTTTGGGGGTGGGGTATATAAAGAACATAATCCGGTAAAGCCAAGTGTTCCTCATAATTAGTTTTTATTCACTGCTGTGCTATTTTAAGGGTGAGGTATGTATATTTCAGCTCACTTACCCATTCAATGATTCTTACATATAACTGAAATGAGCAGGGTGGCTGCAGTCCGGAAAACACGTCACCGTTTAACCTGGACTGTAGTTATTGAGGTCTTTGCTGTTGTTCCTTTGTGTGTTCAATTTTATGTAACGCTAAAATACATAGCTCTTTATAAAATGTTTTACAGATTTATTCTGAAGCGGTACCTATAATTGTAACCGTGTTCTTAAGGCATTCTTCGTTCCTAAACACTTGAAAACATGATTGTTTTCCTTTAAAGTGTTTAACATTTCTTTCTCGGCATTCCTCTGCATTCCTTTTCCTTCTCTGGTGACATTAGAAGCATCTCGGAGCCGTCCGTCGGCTCCCTGGCTCCTAAGAGTGGAAGCCCACGCGGCCTGCTGTGGGCAGAGAGAGGCGGTTCACGGCCGCGCCCACCCCTCTCGCCCAGTCTCTTTCCTGGCTTCCCAGTGAGCTTCCCCTCACCGCTCCTGAAGGGGCATCCGGCCCACAGCTCTTGCCTTTCCACATTGTTCTGTCTGCCTCCAGGCTCCTGCACACCACTCTTCCAGGGGGCACGCCTTGGCTCCTGGTGTGGACCTGCCGCAGACCGCAGCCCCCGGGCCAGCGTGCACCGGCTGAGGACGCACTGTTGTGTCTTCCATACCGCTTACGAATCCGCCCCTCCATCACAGAATTTCTTCCTTAAGAATTTATCTGGCTAGCTGTTTGTCTCTCTTCATTGACACTCTGCGAAAGTGGGCGTTTGAGTGTGCAGGATCGACAGTGCAGGCCAACTTAAATATAAAATGTCATTCACATGTTTTTCCACCTCCTTTTCCATCACCTCTCTCCCCCACCCACAGCTTCACCTGCAAACCTTAGAGAGGGCATGCCTGCCTGAGGGTTGACACGCAGTACGGAGACCTCTCCCCAAATTATTCATTGTTCTCACTTTATTATGTAGTTGTAACCTCACAGGTGGTCTGTCATTTCTATTAATAAGTGCATTCTTTAAGATGCCATTGCTCTTAGAATAATAACGGACCAGCAACTCTTCACACATGAGTCTTTTTTAATGTTTTCAGCACTGGCTTGGGCTTTGACTCGAGGTTAGGAAGGGTCCGGAGGCTCTTGGCTATGTTGGACAATGAAATCAGTTAAGAAACATTTGGGTAGGAACAATAGATTGGAGCTAATAAGATGCTATAGTTTTGTCATATAAGAAAATATACACAATGTCTCTGGTACATAGAAGGTGCTGAATCAATGGTAGTAAGAGTTGTTGCTAAAAAATCATCATTATTCTGTTCATTATCATTATCACTTGTGAGCACAGTCCTAGGAGTGTAACCAAGCACGGTAATGTTATTTCCAAGTGAAAGTTAATCCCAAATTCCATACAATGTAAAAAAAAAACCCAAAAAACTGTAAGTAAATTTTCTTGCCAAATAATTTTTAAGTTCAGGACTGCCCATACTGTTGTAAAGGGTCTGTTTGTTGTTCTTCCTACCCTACATGACATCTTGAGACTGTTGTTAATAGTGGAAGAACAGAGAATTTCCCTGGGCAGAGTTCAAAAACTGAGAATAATTTAGGATCCCCCTGAGGCTTGTGCAATGGAAAAAAATTCCCTTACATGATGCATGTTTCATACTTATATTGTTTACCACGTCTAAATTTAGAACACAGCACATTTCGTATCAGGAGTTCTAACCCAAGGACCTTTGAGGCCAGCTTCTATTTTAGGTGCTGATTTTTCAAAATCAAAGGAAATACAACCATTTTAACAATTTTTGCTTATGATAGTGTGCGTGACTCTGAATCCTGCTTCTGTAAAGTATCGGTTTAGTTGATTATCCTACAAATGTCCCTTTGAAATGAGAGTTACCCATAATGGAATCTTGGCTGGAGAAAAAGAAAAAGAAAGTGGTTCTCATTACAATGAATTTTGACTCATGAATTTTCTTTGCATTTATCCTTGGCTTTGGCTAGGGGTTTGTCATTTGTGGCGCTTGTGACTATGTTTAAATTAACATCAAACTTTTTTTTTCCAGTTGGCCTCATACATCTTAAGGCTACATGTTATATATATTGTCACATATAATGAAGAGATAAATATTTATTATTTGGACATGTTTAAATAGAAAGTGATATATATAACTTGGAAAGAAGATGCTTTTAGAGCCTAAAAATTAGTGCTTTGGAGGATTTTTTTTTTCACGGATTCTGTCTTACTGTGCCTTTGCATTTTTTTATTCGTTTAGACAGGAAGCCTAAGCTTTTAACTCATTTGCTGTCTAGACAAACGAAAACAGCAGGGACTTGGGTGGGCTGCATGGAGAAGAAACCTACCAATATCATAGAGATTAAACAGAGTCACCGTGAGGTTTTTCCTTTGTGTATATATGGCAGTCAAATTATTGACTCAATTCTAATATCAGTTTCAAGGTGCGTTTGTATCACATGTCCAAAATGATACTTCTAAAATAAGGTTGGAAGGTATGAAGTGATTTTACAGTGTGCGAAGTATCAGTTTCTAAAGAGCTAAGCATCCGATGAGGCTGGGGGTGGTTAGCCTCAGGGATGTTAATTGGAAACAGAGGGCTGAGAATTCATTGCTAAATCTTAATAGCAAAGTCAGTAGTTTTCACTAGAGCATTTATGGTAAATATTTAGAAAGATTTGCATGTGCTGGCTTACTCTATATGGTCTTTGCAGCTGTATTTTACCATAGAGCATATAAATTCAGCGACAGTCACCAGTGACCAGTCAAACCCTTCCTCTCTTTAGCACCACACTTGGCACAAGGAGTCACTGCTTAAGAAAGTTAGGGTCCAGTTAGAGAAAAAGAAAAAATGCGTGTCTGAATTTTATACTTAAAATTCTAAAAAGGAGAAGAGACACTATTCCTGCTTTTGAAGATAATGGAGAGACTTTTTAAAAAGACCATTGAACTGGCATTTTAACCTGTGCGTCAAACCCATGGGAAGTCACAGTGAGAAATCATTAACTGTATCCTATTAAAATCCTTAAACAAGAGACCTGAACTAGTCTCATTGATTGAAATATCTTCTCTGTTTCTAATTCAGTGTTTATCCTCGTGCTCTCTTGGGGCACTTCTGAGCGAGAGAAGACCAAATGTGTGTCTGTTCTGCAGTTCTCTATCAGAGACTGATCTAATACTATCAACCAATTGTATTGAGGGCCACAGCTTAGAGTATGTTGGAGTCGATTTGCTTTTGTAAAAACCCACTTATTTAATTAAACAAGGGAGTAAGATTTTCTAACTTATTCCCAGGCCTTGGAAGAGACGGTAAGATGTCCCCAGCATTACCTGAATTTATCCTTTAGGAAGCTAACTTACTAGATACATTGAATACCATCAAAACCAAAGATGCCTCTGGATGTAGTAAGTCATAATAAATGAAAAATATTTTTAGGGAGCTGGGGGTGGGGAACATGTCGGACTCCGAGCTCGGCAGGAAGTGGGACCAGTGCATGGCGGATGCGGTCGTGAAGATAGGTGTCGGTTTTGGATTAAGACTGGTTTTCTCACTTACCTTCTTTAAAAGAAGAATGTGGCCATTAGTCTTTGGTTCTGGCATGGGATTGGGAATGGCCTACTCCAACAACTGTCAGCATGATTTCCAGGCTCCATGTCTTCTACACGGAAAATATGTCAAAGAGCAGGAGCAGTGACTTCCACCTGAGAACATCCCAGTGGGAGGAAAAGAGAAATCATGTCTATTCCTCAGGAATACTGAAGTGCCCTGGAGTCAGCTGACATTCTTCTGTAGCAATGTCATCAGTAATGCTTTCAACTCCAGCACACTGTTTATGTATTTGAGACCAAGTCTGTTTCTTGTTTTGCATTTCCTCTCTGGAAATTGCAAGGACGTGGTCTTAAAAGAAGTAAATTAAAAGTAGGCAGCCCCCCAGTAAATTAAAAGTAGGGAGGATCATCTATAATATGCAGACATGAGAGAATTTGTATGTCTGTTACGTGTATGTGTAGATCTCTAAAAATTCTTCCTATGCTCCTCCTTCGTGGCATGTTCCCATACACACCCTTCTGTCACTGCCCTTCCCCACCCTGTCCCATCGTATTGAATCAGGGACATATCTGCGCTCTGTGTTAAGTCATAAGTGTTTCTCTTGTCAGAGTCTGCTAGCATTGTTATTGCTCCCCGGTGGCACTTCCTGCTCCGTGCAGTGAAATCTCCTGTACCTGTCGCTCGGATCAGAATGAAAATTTTACATGGGCGGAGAGACGATGGTTACGGAGGGAAAGCCTTTGCAGGGAACTTCCATTTAAATTAAATTTTAAAGTAAAACAAGCTTTTCTTTTCTAAGGCACTGATTTTCAAAAAATAATTTAACCATTGGCGGCAGAGGTTACGTTATTTTGGGGGTGCTGGAAAGTATTCAGTATTCTGAGTGATGCCACATACTGAAAACCCAACTCGAGAGCTAGATTTTGCCAACTCCACTTGTCCTGGCAGAATACCGAATTTACCGTGTATGAGCCCATGCAGTCATTGCCTCACCCATCACTCCACACAGCAAAGATGCAAAGGGAATGCTGTGGGGCAGAGGGACTCTAGCCCCTTAAAAGAGTCCTCTCTGCAATTACCTTACCTGCCAGCCTTCCAGCAAGATAAATGGAAGCACTGTAGCTTGAAGGTGCCTTGGTCCGAATGAGATGCAGTAAGGTCTCTCTGTTCTTTACAGGCGTCATAGATCTGATAGTACTTATAAAAGAAGAACAGAGTTGGTGCCCTGCTGACTAAATTGTCCTCTAGAGGAGTATTAGTTACAGAGCTTCTTTGTTAACTAGGCTGAATGTTTAAACCACTGTTGAACTTCTTTTATTAACATGTTTTAAGATAGCTATACATATGGATACCCTGAGTGTCTGCAGGGCAGGAATATTTCTCTATAATTTACATATAAAAGTTACGTGTATGTATAATAGTAATATAGAAATTATATCTTTTTATTACTCTTCTGTTGCACTGAGGTCTAGTCAGCACTGAAATTCGGATGATATGTTGAACACTAAGAAAGCCACCGTTTTTATATTTTTCTCTTGGTATTTCCTTGATCAGCTTGTTGGATAACAGAAATGTTTTTCATGCTTTTGCAGCTTGAATGAAGCTTTCTTAACACCCATCCGTGTCACCTGTTCGGCCGTAACTTGGAATTTTAAGGGAGGACAGGGAAGGAATTTACAGGTCGCGCAGAGAATGTTACAAATTTCCAAGTAACAATTTGTTTGTTTGGGTTTCTTATGAAGAAAGATTTGCGCAAGAGTATTTAACTTCAGATGATGATGTTTAAAAAAAATTGAATCTATGTCAAAGCCTTTTCTATGTTTAAACCCATAAGTAGTATAATAAAAGATAATAGTTTTATCTCTAGTTATCTATTAAAAATTTGTTTTTCCTGCAACGAAGCATGAAAAGCCCACTTCTCCCCCCTCCCCGACTGTTTCTTGCCCGACGGACCCCTTGTTTATTGACGATGGATACTTGTTAGGTGTTAGAGAGTGCGTGCACTCAGAGCCCGCCAGCCATCGTCACGGGGGCTTCCCAGCTTCCTCCACTCCTACAAAGAGAACGCGGCTCTGTCTGGCTCCCATTCAGTATTTTCCGGGTGGATGTAGATGTGGAGTCGGTCCCTGTTCTTGGCGAAGCTCCTAGGATTCCTGACATACAGGGTGTCACCACGTGGTTCGACTGAGGCCTGGCGCTGTCTCATTTACCCCAAGGAAGAGGCAAAGGCAGTAGACCCCGTACTAGAAATACTTCAGCTCTGAGTCAGGGGTTAGCAGACTTTTTCTGGAAGGGCCCGACAGTAGATATTTTGGGCTTTGCAGGCCACGGGGTCTCCATCGGAGTCTCCATCCTAGCCCCGAAGTGGCCGTGGTCGGTACCTAGAGGGATGGCGGTGACAGCGTTCGATAAAACGTTAACAGATACTGGAATTCGAATTTCAAGTATTTTTCACGTATCACATAGTATTACGCTTGATTTTTTTTTCCCTCTCAGTCATTTAACAACATTTGGTTCGCGGGCAGAGCAAAAACGGGCAGCGTCCAGCTGGAGCGCCCAGGCCAGAGCCGACAACACCTGCTTTGACGAGCCCTGCCCGTGTGTCCCTTTGCAGTTCTGTGAATTGGTTACATCCGGTCAGGAGGGGGCTGCGTTGGGAGCAAGTTCTTAAACCCCAACCCCTCTTCCACCCCCCGCATCCATCCTCGCTCTGAGCCTGCGCCATGAGGAGTCCGCAGAGAGCCGGGGGTGGGGGGAGGGACGGCTGGAACTGGCCCTGTTTGCTCTCTCAGCAGATCGACATGAGTGCACGAGGACACTTCTAATTTCAGTCTTGTTTCTAGAGAGTCAGAGAAGTGCCTTGATTTCTGAAGGGTGAATACTCTCTACGTCGTATACAGCGTGTCACTTGCTCAATAACCTTTCTCTCTTTCTGACCCTGCTTCGCAAAAGTTGTGCTCAGTTCCGAAAGTCTGCATGGAACTGTTGTTGAACCCAGTAATCCAGTTAAATACAGCGTTTTACCAGCTGAATATGTGCAAAATCGTGCAACTTGTGGGCCCTGAGTAGAAACGTTTATAGATTTTATCCTCTGAATTTTGAAAATACGATTCAGTTTTCCTCATTTTATTTTGGAGATTCGATGATAACTTTCTCCAGTGGTGATATGTTCAATCTACCCTGATACTGTTATATTTGTTATTATGTTTGTTACTCTAAACCTAGATGTGATTCTTAGATGTTACTCTCCTTAGCATAAGAAATTTTTGTTTTTCTGTACCATTCATTTTTGTGAGGTTTTTGTAGCTATTTGAGAATGTTATTTTTTAATTGTTGGCACTTTCGCTGTTAAGAAAGAGAAGCTAGTTATATGATTTAACAGATGGTTAACAGAGAAACTTTCCAGGAGACTGGGATCCTCATCCTGAGTTTGCTTTGTGACATTTGGGGGTACCCTCAAGACCCATAACCAGCTATGCTTTACCTGGTCCCTTTGGTCTTTCTTGGTCTAGATTCAGTCTACCTCCACCAGTTTTCAAAGCCCTAGTTTTAGAAGTCCCACTAGTAGTAAGCAGTGAGATAAGCTGAATGAGTAGAGGGTATAAATTAAAATTAAATATGCGTTGTAGACAATAACAGAACCTGGCATTTTTGATCCCATTCTGCAGCATTTAGTCCTAGATCATCAAGGCAAATAATTTTATATTGCAGCCCAGCCTTTAGAACTCAGCCAGCTCTAGCTCTGGGCCCCACCTCATCTCCAGACTCTCAGCGACCTGGGAGTGCCTGCTGGTGGGTGACCCATTCTGGACCCTGGCACCACAGCAGCGAGGAAGGCTGAACTCCAGTCTCTTCCTTTCATTCTGACCAGGTTGCAGAAGACTCCTCTCTCAACTCTCTTCATCCTCTTGAGTGGATGGTTCTGTCCTCAGTGCTGTAACCTTTGACAGTAACTAACTGAGCTGCAGTTTCTGTGTCTGTCAAATGGTGATGTTAATAACTGCCTTACAGGGTGTTAGGAACAAATCAGAGTTGGCATTAAAAATTGTTTGTTTAGCTTAAAGTTGTTATAAAGTAAGGTATAACATGAGGACCCATTTCTGCCAACATAACCTCAAAGGGGTTTATTTTCACAGGATCCTACAAAAGTATACACATAACTATTTTATCATAATGGCACTTACAGTTACTTAAGATGTAAGCATTTCTTACCACAAGGTTTGATTAAAATTCTGCTGTTCCATTAGAACGTAATAGTTTGAAATTCACATAGTCCTTCAACGTTGACTCCAAATAGAAGGATCCGGAGCTATAGTTTTCAGTTTATGGAAATCATCATTTCTTTCAGATGGTAAAGTCACCATCGGAAGTGCTGTTTCCTGTAACTCTTGGAACAGGTTTGGGGGACAAGTGCTGGCAGCTTAAAGGAAAGCTGTCAGGTGGTTTTATGGAAGAGAGCTGTACAGCTTTCTTCACTCTTTAGGGCTGGGCCAGATCTTAGGGTTCAACTCATGAGAGACCTCCTGAAAGTCTTCTAAGAACGAGTGGCCATGCTCTGAATTTGGGGTATTATCTAGAAAAACTTTGTCTCCGAAAGGGGCATTGTTGCAATTTTGAAATACTTTTTTGATCAGGCATGGATCCAAGAGTGTTACTTTATAAACCTATTGGTGTTTCTTTCTCAGGACCTGTCTGGCTCCATTGATGACCTCCCCACGGGAACGGAAGCCACTCTGAGCTCAGCAGTCAGTGCGTCTGGATCCACGAGCAGCCAAGGGGATCAGAGCAACCCTGCTCAGTCGCCTTTCTCTCCACACGCATCCCCCCATCTCTCCAGCATCCCCGGGGGCCCGTCGCCTTCTCCTGTCGGCTCTCCCGTGGGAAGCAACCAGTCACGATCTGGCCCAATTTCTCCCGCAAGTATTCCAGGTATTCATTTCTTAATATTTATTATTCCACTCGGTGGTCAAGACAGACCTAGTGTTCATAAATGGCGACATACCTCCCATGGTTTGTTTTACTATTCAAAAACGTGGTGATGAAACCACATGGTAATGGAACCATGTGTTAGAAGCATAACGTTGAGAGTCCCGATTCCCGAAGATATTCAACTAATGAATAAACAATAAACACTCCGTTACTAAAATCGCCTGCTAGTTTGATGTTTTTGGTTTGGACATTGACCTTAACGCCAGAAATTTATTTATTCTCGGGGTCTGTTTTGTAATGATTCTATGCATAAGATTCTCTGTTGATGAGTGCCACTGAGGTAAGATTGTGGACAAGTGTCGGCCTCAGTTTTTATGGTTCTATTTAATTTATTCCGTGGCAGTCAGCTTCCAACGTGTGGTGTGTGTACCTGCCAGTGTTTTACTGGGCCAGCACACACTCACGTCCTCGTCACTGGTGGAGACTCGCCTCCTGGTTTTGACGTAAGGAGTTCACGCGCCGGTGAACTCAGCAGCCACACTTCGTCGGTGTCTTTTACCCCCTTTATTGTGTACGTGGGGGTGTTTGTCTGTCTTTCTGTTGCATCATACTCCTTCCAGCTTTCTTCTGTCAACATCATCCCTTTCTTTTATCAGCAAATTACTAAATGTAATTTATTTCCACGTAGCTTTTGCTAACATGATCTAGGTGGCTGCCGGAAAGTGCCTTTTACTAATGTATTAGAACGAATGTTAAATTGTGGATAAATCTTCTGATAGTTTATTCTGTTCTCTTGAAAGCACGGGTGGTAGTTTTACCCCTTCTTACGTTTTATTCCTTTTGTATTTAAAAAATGCTTATTATGGGATGTTTTATATATAAATCTATATATATGTTTATATTTATATAGATATCTATATCTATATAGATAGATATCTAATAAATCTATATTTGTATAGATAAACATATATATATATAGATATAGATAAACATGTATATATATATATAGAGAGAGAGAGAGAGATAAACATATATATATATGCATATATGTGAACACATACAACATGCCAATGATGAGACATAGCTATCAAATGAATACTCGTGAACCCACCGTCCTGTTTAAGAATTGGAATATTACCAGTTTTGCTGTGTCTACCTGTGTGTTCCTTTCTTATCTTTAGTCCCGTCCCTCTTCCCTGCCTCAAATACTCTGTGAATAGTTTTTTTTAATTGTTCTTTTTGGGTGTTTTGTTTTGTTTTGTTGAAGAATTTTATTATAAAAATTCATAGAAAATATTAGTTTTATTGAGTTTTGAGATTTATAGAAACTTATGTAGAGTGACTATATAATTTATCAACCAAGCTGAGATACTTTTGGGGGCATGGAAGTGTTGCTATTAATAATTAGGGGACAGCAGGCATAAACTAGGAAGATTCTTATCAAAACAGAAAATGTGGTTATCCATTCATGCTGTAAATGGTCTCCCACAATTTGCTTTTTTGACTAAAGGTTCTGTTTCTAAGGTTCATCCATATTTTAGATACAGCTATAATATAGCACATTTTGATTTAGGCATTCTGATGTTAACCTTTCTTTTAGAAATATGTTCGTCCTTACAGAGATTGTAATTAAACCTGGATTTACCCACCTTCAACATTTTTAAAGCTCCGAATACTTTATATTCCAGAAATCCTTAGGCAGTTTTTGGTATTGAGATGATTTTTGAAGCATCAACTACCTAAACATTAGGAAGTCATATGTAAAGTATTGTACTTGTTGAGTAAGAACTCCTTTCGAAAATTGGATCAAAAGGACTTTTCTTAGTAATAGTAACTTCAATGAAAACTCCTCAGAGGGATAAAGATATTGTAGCTTTTTATTTAAAATTCCTGACATGGGCAATTCACAATCTGGTGATTTTCATACATATGTTTATCATTCCAGTGGGGATTTTGAAACTCCTTTTTCACTGTTTGGATTTTGATGTGGTGTAGAACACATACCCAACAAAAGGGCTCACTTTGGACACATGGTACCACATACTGTGGAGGAGGTAGCTCGGCAGGTGAACTGGCTTCAGAGTCTGGTGCTTAGCTCTGTGTTGTGCAGCATAGAGTTGGTCAGCGGATTACGCTTCTGATGACCCCCTAGCCCCATCTCAAATGAGGCCTGTTGTTTGTAGTCGCTGCGGGTAAGGACCTGAGTAGGAATCTGTCTGCCAGCTTCTTGGGAAAGTAAGTCTGTCTGTAGTAGAATGCTTTCAGGTTTCTTGGAAACGTTGTTTAAAGCACACAGCGTGTTTTTAAGCTTGGGTCCGAAATGCTAACCGCCCAGGGCCTACGTTTTCATTTCACCATACTAGTCCAGATCAGCTCCTTGCATCCATGTGGCACAGGGAAAAAACGACACAGCGGAAGTTCCACTTTTGGTGGGGAGGAACGCTCTTCAAGTAGATCCGTAACCACGTTTGCTGAGTGTGAAGGTACAGAGTAATGGGACTGTGCAAAACATGGCAGAGAGAACGTTTCTTTAAGGTTCGTGTTATTCTAAGAGGAGTGACCTCCTGGAAAAGTTGGTCGGCAGTTTTGACACCTGTTCACTTTTCTCCTGGGTGGAACCACAACACTGCATCTGGATGGACTTTTATATAATTAGCTGATCTCACCTCATTTTTTTTTTTTTTTTTTTAATTTTTTTTTCACCTTTTTTTATTTATTTTTGGGACAGAGAGAGACAGAGCATGAACGGGGGAGAGGCAGAGAGAGAGGGAGATACAGAATCGGAAACAGGCTCCAGGCTCCGAGCCATCAGCCCAGAGCCCGACGCGGGGCTCGAACTCACAGACCGCGAGATCGTGACCTGGCTGAAGTCAGACGCTTAACTGACTGCGCCACCCAGGCGCCCCTGATCTCACCTCATTTTATCGCCACCTACTAGTTTTATAACCTCGGACAGGCCTCTGAGCCTCTCTGTGCCTCAGTTTCTGCATTTGTAAAGATAATAACCACCTCCTAGGGTTCCTGTAAAGGTTAAATGTTGATGCACATAAAGGAGACACATGGTAAACACTCAGTGCGTGTTCCCTGTCGCTGTGGTTCTGGTTATCGTTAACCGAGACCCGGAGGCTTGCCCTGTGCTGTCCAGAGCAGCACAGGTGGTTTTGGCAAGTCTTCTGATTGGTAATCCAGTGGTGTTCTTGTGCATTTCAGAAGCCATGAATGCCAAGTTTCCAGTGAGGATTTGCTGTGTTTACTGAGGTTACTCAGTAGGACCTGCTCAGAGCCAGCCATGAAAGCATAATGTATTTTTACAAAGTTGAATCTGTGTTTCTTCTAACTTGGGGGAAAAAAAGATGGTAGGTTAGTGGTTGATCTTCTTGGGGATTAGGTCTGAGAAAGTCCAAAGGAGGGGGAACAAGCATCCGCACCCTTGCTTCACTTAGATCCCAGGCAAACTGATGATTGTGTGGTACGATGAGCAGGCAGTCTAACGTAAAATTTAACAACGGATGCAGTTTAAAATCTGGGGTGATTCCTCATACTTTTTTTATGTATTGAGACCACATCAACTAACTGATCAGTACCACCCTCTCAGTGGCATTAGCCTTGGCTGCCACATGCAGTTGAGCAGGTTCCTCACTGGACAAGGACATGGGCCATAGGGGTAAATGGGAGTGAAATTCAGGCTGTTCTGTGGGAAGGGGCACCCTTTTTTAATTCATGCAGAGGACTCACACATTTGTCCACATGCTGGCCCTGTACCTCCTGGTGGCCGTCCTCCATGGCTTGAGTCCAGATGCTACCTGTTTCTCCATTCTGTTCCCAAAGCTGAGCCTAGGGACATTACAACATCCGTTTTTGAGAGATGCTCATCGTAAATCTTAGGTGTTGTTATTTTAAGGGGATTTGTTAGAAATCATGCATATTTTTGTCGAAAAAGAATTTGGTCTTCTCTTTCCCTCCACTTAGCCTATATGCCCTTGTTTATTTCCTTTTTTTTTTTTTTTTTTAATGTATTTGTGTAAATTTGTCATAGGTAATAAAACCACATTTTAGGGATGGTCATAACGTTGCTCTTTTTTTTTTTAATTTAACCAAATGCAAAGACACTTTTCCCTTAGAGAACAATCAGGCCCATTTAGTAATCTCACCTTCTCTTTCCCATCCTCAGTCCTTATGTTTAAATTTTGTTAATCCACGTTAGATCCTAAGATAATGTACAGTCTCCCGCCCTTGGCCTGTGAGTCTGTACCGGTGAAGTAAAACCACCAGGTAGTGATCACATGGTTTCCCACCCAGGGCAGGATACTCAGACTGCTGCTTTGGGAACATCTGTTTGGAATTTCCCCATTTTTATTTTTTCTGTCTGTAGTCTTGTGCTTTCTTTTCTCCCCCTTCCTCTCATTCCCAGCACTAACTTGTTTTTTCTGACCTCACTTCTCTCCCATCACCTCCTACTCGACTTGCTACTGCCTCTCCCTGTGTCAGCTTGACTCTTTCAATCATTGTCTCTCCAGCAAGTCATTGTTCAAATGCACAGCTGTCGTGTGGCTGATAGCCTAGATGCTGTAAAGCCAGAATGTTGTGGGGGCTTCTTCCTAGTGCTGCTTCCCAGGGTTTGTTGAAAAAAGAGCAGTCATTTTTCTCCATCTCTGTCCTGGAGAATGAAATTGACAGCTAATGAGAACTATCACAGAGGTAGATAAACAAAAGCCCAGTAAAGCATCCCGAATGGCTGAATCTGTTTCTTGCCTGTTAAACCGTTTCTCCACCCACTGCAAATTTGCCCTCCTATCATGCTGCCTCACGAACATTGTGAGTGTCATGGGAACAACTACTGTGATACATTCTGGCACCACATCGGCCCTGGCACATCCCTAACTCAGTGGGGCTTTTCCTTCCTGCGTTCTTTTGAAAAGCAGGATGGAGATTTTTCGTGGTAAGTAGCCACATGGATTCTCCCTTTGTTTGAACATAACTCCAGCACTGCAGCAGTCTATGGTTAGAAGTTAAAGAATTTCAGCCCTGGTTGTTTAATCTAAATGAGCATTTGAGGACCCAAATGTATACGTTACTACATCCCCCCGTGCCATGATAAATTTTCTTGGTTTTTGCTGATTGTTTTCATTTCTCTCTCCTCTTTACGTTGATGTATTTATACTTAGAGACGGAAATGAAATATCTTCATCTTTCTAATTGGCAGTGTGCATGTATATACACATTTAAATCGGGCAAATCTAACATCGGGTGCAGTTGATTCTGCGAGGTCTGATATTAGGCATCTGGTTTCCCTTCTAATAAATGATCCCATCCCACTGTACTTTGGCTGCTTACTGGCTTACATCCGAGAGTTGTTTGCCTCGGTTTTAGGGAAATAAACTCTTGGATCTTGAATGTATCGTGCGGGTCTTACACTGGGCCTCGTTCGTCCTAGCACGCAGTGAGGCTGACACAGCACAGCATCAGAAAGCATTGCCGTTGCCAGAAGATTTAGTGGATGTTAATTTCACTTGTCTTGCCTCCAGAGCCAACCATTCCAGTTTACTAACAAAGCAAAAATGTAAATAAGCCCAACTTTTTTTATTTTTATTTTATTGGCTAAAGGCTTTTGTCAGCTTTTTCCTCCGTGTGCTGTAAGCAGCCACAGTGTTTAAATATTAAGAAGGGTGAGCGTACAGCGGGGAATGGTGATAGGCAGGCAGAAATTAACACTTCACAGCCTGAGAAACACTTTTGTTTACAAAAACTTTAACTGTTCAGACTGCGAGGAGCAGTTCATCGGTTGCGTTAACAAAGACCTAACGATGGTAACTGTAAATCTCCGAGTAGATTTCCCTCGTCTCTCTCTTTTTTTTTTTTTTTTAAGAACCGGCATCTGTGCCAAGAGTCCAATTTTAAGTCCCTTTCATCTGACAGGAGAAGGGCTACAGATTAGAACAGCCTGGGACCAAAGATACACAGCTAGGTTTTCATGTTAGTGTCCTGATGAATACATGTTTGTTTTCGTGGCCATTCCTTCTGGCTTAGTCGTAGGTATCTATTTTAAGACTAATCAAAGATCCTATCTTCCTGGCCATCACAGGCAGAGAGAAAATAGAGTTGCATCAGATATGAAAGTAGAACTCTCCATTTTTCAGTTTTATGTGCCTTGCTATTTGAAGTCTCACCTCCCACATCGCCCCTCCCCAGCTCCACTGCTGGCCGAAGGAGACTGGGCGGCCCTGGGTCAGGGTGGTTTAAGAGCTGAGAGACCGTGAGGGAGGAGGGCGAGGTGGAGAGGAGTCTTTCATTAATCTTTCAAGAGCTGTCCTCATCACTCCCATCTTTTGCTATCCGTGCCTCCCTCCTCTGGAAGCCCTCCTTTCCCTGCCTCTGCAGTGGGCTGGAGCATTCCCCAGGGCGCACGTCTGCAGGCAGCCTCCAGGACTGAGTGGCTTCCCGGGAGCCCCCCTGGACGCAGAGCGCCCGGCCGTCTGTGCCCCTTTACCTGTGCAGACTCAGACCTGGCAGATGACTTTCATTGCGTCCTGTGAAAAGGACCACAGGTTTTAAGAGCCTGTAGAATGGATTTGCCAGAGATCGCCCCTCCACTCTCATAATAAAGCACCAGTTACCTTATAGTTAAGCCTGATTCTCTGAAGCATTATCATGTCAGTTCCTGGATGGTGAGTGATGCATCCCGCCTACCAGCTGGTCATCATGAATTTGCACCCCTCGGGAAAATCTGAGAGATGCTGAAAGAATGAACTCCCAAAAGGGCAGCACGTATCTGATTAACTATGGAAAATGTAAACTCTTTGGGCAGCACCATGGTATATTCAGAGCTCTCCTGTGGAAGTGCTCACCTGGTTCTCCCCTCTGCTTAGCAAGTGAGAGCTGAGATTTCCGTGGGAGCCGATAGAGCCGCACAGACAAACAAGAAGATATTCTGGTCAAAAAACTCATTTTCTTGCTTAATCTGACATTCAGACAAGCAGATTCTGGAAGGATGCTATAATGGGAAAGAGAAAAATGAATTGCATTTAGGAGTTAGTCATAGGCTGGAGTGAACAGGAAGGATTTTAGTGAGAGGAAATGATAGTTCCTGGTCTAATTTGTCAAGATTAGTACCTATAAAATGAACACCGGAGGGTGCAAGCCAGTATCTCTCGCTTTTTTAATCCATTCCTGTCGGATTTTTAGAACTCTAAGGGCTGAAGCCTAACCCATCCTAAATAAATAAATTTTCCACTCTTCAGTTTATCTTTGCTTAAAACTCAGGGTAAAATTATGAGTTTATTTCACTCTGTGTAAGTGGTTCTAAACCGGTTTCCTGTCATGATCACATCAGTAGCGTCTCTGAAATGGCACTGCACGTAATGACACATTTTTTACTTGAAAGTCTGCACAGTCACCCTACCTGGTAATCTTATTTTAAAACATCTATCAAGTGTTCCTTTTTGGCTTCTCTCGAAGTAGAAATCCTGCAACAGCTTGTTGCAAGGAAAATGCATGCTGCTTATTGGCAAGCTGAGCAGGAAGAAAAAAAAAATTCTTAAACACAAAATGCCATTGATCTATCCGTGTTTTTAATCTGTGGCAGCCTGGAAAACATCAATTCAGCAGTTCTACAAACCGTGGAGAACTTCAGCCAGTATTTTTTTCCCCCTTACAAAGTAAACTATTTGTATGTTACACAAAACAGTAATTTCAGATCCATTCCAAATGATGCTTAGCAACACTTAAGAAAGCAACTATATATTTTGTCTTTGTGAGAGATGTGATTGCATCTCCGTGTGCCGTAGTTCTTAGATACGAGAGCCTCCCCCTTTAGGGCACTAATTTAAAATTCCGACCAGGAGCCTGGTTATGGAGACTCGGCACTTTGGTCATGGATATGCTCCTGCTGTTTCTCGAGGGCAGGTCCCCCACTGCTGACCTGCGGCCAGACCCTTGCATTTAAAGCAGGTGCCCCAGGGCTCTGAGCTACCCTTTGCTTAGGAGGCCCCTCCGGACCCAAGTCAGGTATGTTGATAATTGGGAAGTGAGTATTTCTTCTTTTTGTCAAAAGCAGAAATGTTTTCAGTTCTTCCATTCCACCGGATTTCCAACTAAACCTTTTCCACTTCTTCCTTCACATTCAGAAAGAAGAGAACATTAACACACATCAAAATACGCATTCCCAGTCGGTGTTGGCTCCCCCTCTCAGTTAAAATTAAGTTACGCAGTTCAGTTTAAACTCTCCTCTCATTTTCCATTCCCTTTCTTCGGTCTTCTGTGTCTGAACATATAGGGAAGGCCATGTCACCAGGGTAGTGTTTTGGTGTCATTCTCGCTCTGTCAGGTTAGCAGCGGCTAATGTGTTTCCCTGGCTGATCCAGCCGTCCACGCCCACTTTTCCATTATTTTTTTACACTGTTCACTGTAGGAGCACTTCATTCACCTTGTTTACTGTTTGATTTCATTTCTCCAGCTGAGTAGACTGGCACCCCCTCTAAACTTGTGCTTAACTGAGTAATGCTGCTTCTTGAATCAGCAGAGTGCTGCTGCATTTGAAATGCTGTTGGCATTGACCTGCTGTGTTTTCTGTCCTCCGTGGGAGGCGAGGAATTGGAATGGAGGGGTACCAAAGCTTTTGGGAACTAATTTTAGCCCAGAAGTAAAAGTCTCCCAAATCATCTGACTTCTCATTTAGGAAAGTGGTGATAAAATGAGTGGTACTTAGAGTCAAGATGTCCCTAAAGCTGACTTCACAAACTTGTGGTCTGTGTTTCTGTATTTTCTAAAGGGAATAAATACCAGTTGTGAAGTGAACAGGCGGGTGTTACGGCTATTTCCCTGTCTTCTGATAGCCCTGGAGCCAGGATTATTATGATGTGTTGATTGATTATAGCCGTTAAGTCTCTTACTAATCAGTTTCATCACTTACTCTCAACTCACACACTTGCACCTTTGATTTCTCTTCCATAACAGGGTGATACGGGTTGTCATTGACTAATGAAGAACAGAATTGGTTTCGGCATGAGACAAACGGAATGCCGACACCAATCCTAAAATGCATTAATCTTTAATAATTCACATCTGCATGTTTATAAATGATATAACCAGGGATTGTTAATGTTGATGTTCTCCCTTCCAAACAGAAAGTGACATAGGAGTTTGTACTTGCAAACTACACTAAATGCATATAGCTGAATGCCAAGAATGTGACCTTGCTGAGGATGCCAAATGTATTAATTCACTGGGTGGTTTTTTTGAAAAGTAGCATGTTGTACTTTTGCTGTTGGATAAATCAGGTGATGTCCTGAGAAAGGCCAACGGGCCCAACTGCTCCTTTTCCTTCCGCCCTTGTTTATCATTCTCTTCTTTTCATTCATTGATTCGGCCAAGTCCCGAATACATCTTATGCTGCAGGCGTGTTTCTGGGAACTGGGGACAATGCGCTGAACATAAATGACAAAGGACCCTGTCCTCATGAAACTTAAATCCTAGCGGGAAAGATGGGAAATGTAGTTTATTACCAGGTATGGTTAGGGGAAAAAAATCAGGTTGCTTCTTTCAGACAGCAGTGATTGGGATAGGTGTCTCTTAGAAATTAATATTCGAACAAGGGACTCAGTGAACAAAGGCAAAAGCATTCACTCAGTGAATATCTGGGAGGCAGGGACCCCCGCAGAGAGCCAGCAAGCACACGGGCCCTGGATCAGTATTGCGTTTGGTGTGCTGGGCAAGGAAGTCATTGGGGCTGGAGCACAGTAAGGAGGGGGAGATGGGGACAGCGTGGGTAGGCAGTTAGATCTAAGGGTAACCAAGGGCCAGCTTACATGGGGCTTTGTAAGTTACGATTGGGATTTAAGAACTTATTTTAAGTATAATCGGAAGCCACTTGGCAGGAAGAGAAGGCAGAGAATGGGGTGATCCGATATATGCTTTAAAAGGGTCATCCTGGTTGCTAAGTGGGCTACAGGGGTCAAGGTTGGAAGTGGGGAGACTGATTAGGAGGCTACTTCAGTAGCCTAGGGGAGGTTGGTCACGGCGGGATGTGTGAGTAGCAGAGATGGGGGCGGAAGAGTTTTGACCCCTAAGTTTGGCAAATGGTGGTTCTGTACACTGGAAGACAAAGAAAAGAGCAAGTTTTTGAAGAGGGAATCAAGAGTTTGGTTTTGAACTTGTTACATTTGAGATGCTTATTAGGCATCCAAAGGGAGATTTTGAATTGGCAGCTGGTTCTAAGAAGAATCTGGATTCCGAGCAGAGATCTAGGCTCTAGAAGTACGTTTGTGAGTCATCAGCATTCTCGACGAGATTACCTAAGGCACCTAGCCTGCATCATAATCACCTGGAGGGCTTGGGAGAGCAGGTGACTG
Organism: Panthera onca; assembly: GCF_046562875.1. NCBI lineage: Eukaryota > Metazoa > Chordata > Mammalia > Carnivora > Felidae > Panthera > Panthera onca. Next base: position 140,669,445 of record NC_138343.1, read on the forward strand.
GGCTTCATACCCAGTTTCTGACTCAGTAGGTTTGGGGTAGAGCTGGAGAATCTGCATTTCCAGCATGTTCCTAGTTGATGCTGAAGCTGCTGGTCTGGGAACTGTTGACCTGGGAAACGAGCAAAAGTCAGTCGTTCCCAACCCTGGCTGCACAGAGCATCCTGGGAGAGGATGGGTGCGAGGCCCAGCCCCCAGAGGTGCCGAATTAGTGGGTCCGGCTGCAGTCCTCCACCAGTACTTTTTAAAAAGCTCTCCGGGTGATTATTTTGTATAGCCAAGGTTGAGAAATACTGAGAGAAGCATCCTGAGGACTGAACCCTACGGCACTGAGACGTGTAGAGACTGTGTGAACAGGGAAGGCAACGATAGCCAGTGGTAAAAGTGGAAAACCAGGGAGAGCTGGGGTTCTGGAAGCCACCCAAGAAAGTGTTTCTAGAATATGGAGAGACCACTTCCCCTCCCTCCCAGTACAGCTTAGCACTTCTCTAGAAATGTCCTGAGGGCATGTTTTAAAGGGAGCCAGGGTTCCCACTTACCATCATGTATGTATTAGTCAGAGGAATTTTATGGATAAATACCTCATGTTTTTAGGGCAGCATGTTGCCATCTTTTGACCTTGCTATAAATAGGTTGGGATTCAATTGAAATTATAATGTCACAGGAAGAAAATTCTTGTGATAAAATAATTGCTATATTCTTAGGGCTAACTCCAATGTTAACATAACCCCTAGTTTCACAATTGTTCCTTGAAGTCTGTTTCACACAAAATCCAAGAATCATGTCATTTAAATTCTACTTGAAAAAGGACGAAAACCTGTATTTTTTTGAGAGCTGAACCTCAGTGTCTATAGTCTCTCTTTTTTTGTATGTTGCATCAGTGCCTAATATTGGAAGTTGACAGCGGGAACTAGTTCAGTATTCCACGTGTTCATACCTACTGATTGTGGCTTTACGTCAGCAGCTTGCTCCTAGAGCCAAATTCCTTTTGCCCGGAGTATCCATCCCGCCCTCGCTAGCCTGGAAAACTACTTATTCTCGATGATCCGAGTCCAACGTCCTTCCCTTTGCAAAGGCCTACGGCTCCCTCCGTGCCAAGGAGAGTCCACCTGTCTCTCGGTGGTTCTCCAGCTGGCCCAGGGGCCTGTCGAGGGCAGTGAGCACTGCTTTTTTTTTTTTTTTTTTTTTTTTTTTTTAAATCCCTGGTGCCAAGCATAATGCCTGGCAAGTCAGAGCATACTCAGTAAATGCTGACCAAATTAAAGAGTTTACAGTTCGCTTAGAATAAATAGGAACTCAAGAAAAGAAAGTTGTAAAGTTGATTACTTCTATGACCTGTCCTCCTGTGGACTGGGAGCCATCTTTCTACCTTTGTATTTCACAGTTCATGGGATCATTCTATTTCCCTTTCTCCTGGAAGGGATTCCACCGTGACAGATGATTTTACTTTCTTTTCCCTTAAAAATAAAACCTGAAGTAGTAGTCGTAAGATTTGTCAGTCTAAACCAGACTTCTGTAGTGTAGGCCCTGCCTGATTTTAATCCATAATACACAAAAATTGTGCCATATAAAAATTGTAGCAGGGGCACCTGGGTGGCTCCGTGGTTTGAGCATCCGACTTCAGGTCAGGTCAGGATCTCATGGTTTGTGGGTTTGAGCCTGCATTGGGCTCTGTGCAGACAGCTTGGAGCCTGGAGCCTGCTTTGGATTCTGTGTCTCCTTCCGCCTCTGCCCCTCCCTTGCTCATGTTCTCTGTCTCTCTCTCTGTCTCTGTCTCTCTGTCTCTCTCAAAAATAAACATTAAAAAAGATTTTTTTCTAGATCATAGCATAATTCTGGAATTGTCCAATATCCAACTTTTTTCATTGTCTCATTATTTTCAATAAATTATCTCTTACTAATAACTAACCCTATTTTCAAAGAAAATGGCCAGTTACGAACAGATTGGTTATGGGGAGTATTGTCATAATCCAGATGATATTCCCATCCCCCAACTAAGTGGCATCCGTGTTGGCTAGATAAACATGGGGTGGTGAGCAAGGGCTAGCAAGACTGGAATCTGGGCTTCAGCAACACATGAATCCTACGCTTGAGATATTTGAAAGTGACAAGTGGAAGATAAAAATGGCTGTTTGTGAAAAACATACATTTCAAAAGCATACTTGCCGAACACCGACTTGAGTCTGAAATTAAAGAATTGATGAAAAACACACGAGCATATGGTCCAGAATGCCTTCCTTCCTGTCCGTGTTGCCTTAGTCTGTCTCCTGTGCTCTCAGAACGACTCCCATACCAGAGGCCCCCGGTGACCTGGGCTCAGTCCCCCAGGCCCCTCTGCAGTCAGCTCGGAGACTGTCACATTGCCCATGGCCAGGCCCTGTTCCAGACCCTGCTTTGGTCCTAAGTGGCCCCTGAGAGCACTGCTGTTCCTCTCCCCACACAGCCGCCCCCGGTGCTGCTAACGGTTGGCTGCACCTCTTGGAACATAGAGATTTCCATCAGAAGCTTTGGATTTCTTTAAGTTTTTCAGCATGATGCAATGCTTTAGCTTTCTGTCAATTTTAAAAGTAGTTTTAGGGGCACCTGGGTGTCTGCAGTCGGTTGAGCGTCTGACTCTTGGTTTTGGCTCGGGTCGTGATCTCGGTGTCATGGGATCAAGCCCTGCATTGGGCTCCATGCTGAGCGTGGAAACCTGCTTGGGATTCTTTCTCTCTCCCCCTCCACCCACTCCCCAACTTGCTTGCTCACTCTCTCTCTCTCTCCCTCAAAAGAAAAAGAATAAAATAAAATAAAATAAAAGTAGTTTTATACCAAGAATTTAGAAGGCTTACGTTTTATCACAAAAATAAGCGCTCATTATTTAGTGTAGTTACAGATATAATGAATTTTTAAAACCTTTAGAGAATAGTATTTTAGTACATAAGTTGACAATTCCATACCTTTTTTTTTTGAAGATTTTTTTCATGTGTTTTTTGTTTTTTTGTTTTTTTGTTTTTTTTTTTTTGAGAGAGAGAGAGAGAGAGAGCACGAGCAAGGGAGGGGCAGAGAGAGCACGAGACAGAGAATCCCAAACAGGCTTCATGCTGTCAGCATACAGCCCGATGCGGGGCTTGATCTCACCAACCATGAGATCATGACCTAAGCCAAGACCAAGAGTCAGATGTTTAACCAACTGAGCCACCCAGGCACCCTAACAGTTCCATTTCTAAATAGAAAATATGTAGAAACCATGTTGCCTGTAATACCAGTAACTTGGTCCGTTGGTCCCAGGTTTATATATGCTGTGCTATTTTCCTCAAATTCTAATATTTAATTGCCAAAGTATCTATCTTTTCCTGTGTTATCATATATTCGAAAGCAGCATTTCTAGGCCTAGGAAACTGACCATGTGCACCGCCCTGGGTCCGCAAATCAAGGGAGTCCTCCCTGCGGGGCGTGTGAGCACTCCTTTGTGCATTTCTGGTGTGGATGCCGGGGGACTCCAGTGAGTAAGCATCAGCGTGTGGCACTTTTCACAGCTACTCATGTTTGCAGTTGAGAGTTGTCATGACATGTGGGGACCCAGAATGAGAAATCTGTGACAAGAGAGGATGGAGGCAAAGGAAACTTTTGTTAAAGGAAAGAAAGTGCCTTGGCGTTAAAAAGGCCTGTCTCTATCAGGCAGCACAGAGCAGCGATCAAGTGGAAAAAAGGGAGCAGGCAGGCGCCTCATCTAATCTTTCTCCTGGGGGCCCAGGTGGACAAATTGGCAACCCTGTTCACAGCTTTTTTTTCCTCTCCCCTTTGTACCATAAGAACTGCTAATCGGATCCATGCTGCTGCAACTGTGGTTAGTTATTAACAGAATAAAAGCAGATTTCTTCAAAAGAACGGGTGGGGGAAACGACTGTACAAAATTGCAAGGTTGTTAGAATCTTAAATGCACAGCAGTCGATTTTTCCCTTATTCTGAATTATACGATGAATGCAAGTCTTTCATCTGTCACTATACCCATTTCTTCAGAAGGCAGCCAAATATTAAGCTTCTCAAACAAAAAAAGAATCTTAGAAAGAGGAAAAATATTGAGGAGGAATAAGAATGGGTAAGAGCGGGGGGAAATTAGGTTTTGTCTTTATTAATTGGTCCTAGTGAGAAGAGATGTAAACTGCATGCTCGATCTGGTTTCCCCTCCCCCGCCTCTTACCTTACATCAAAGCAGGGATTCGAGCAGGCTTAGCTGGTAGCTGTTCTGCGTTCTGTGTCTGGATCATGCACGAGGCAAGTTCAGAACCCGCCACTTCCTTACACGCGACAGAGCGCTGTGGAGCCGCACCCCCTGGGGGGAGCTGTGTGCCACCCAAGTGCACGTAGACTTCCCCCACCCCTAGGGGTTTCGCTCTGCACCCCAGAGACCTTCGGATTGGACGCCTGAGCTTTAAAGCTGTTGAGAAGAGTGTGTGTCCGTGAGAACACTGAGTGTAGACAGGAATAGTCCAGACCAAGGACGGTTGTGTAGGAATTTCGGTGCATCTCTGATATGCGGAAGGGAGACCTCGTGACCTGTCCAAGGTGCCCAAAGGCGGAAGTGACTCCTGCTTTCAACCAGATCACATCTTTAGTCGTATTACCTATTTCCTTTTCATGTCGTCACACCGGAAGTTAACTTAACTTGATAAACTTTCCTGAAGTTTTGTCTTCTGTTTACTGGCCTTCTTTCTTTTCTTTTTCCACGACCACAGTTTTAGTCACTTCGCCTGAGTAATTGCGGGAGCAAAGACTGTCTGAGCTGAATGGCTCTGGGAGGAGCGTGGCCAGCCGGGTTGAGCCACGTTGCTCAGGCCCAGCAGCAGCTATAGGTCCACATTGAAAATCAAGCTGCCGTAAAACCAGAAGCCACCTTTCTCCCGCTCCTTCCGGGTCACTTGGGAATAGTCCAGACCAAGGACCTTTTTTAAAAATTAATTAATTAATTAATTAATTTTTAAATGTTTATTTTTGAGAGAGAGACCGAGCGTGAGCGGGGGAGGGGCAGAGAGAGGGAGACACAGAATCTGAAGCGGGCTCCAGGCTTCGAGCTGTCCGCACAGAGCCCGACACAGGGCTCAAACTCACAAACCACAAGATAGATCATGACCTGAGCCGCAGTGGGACACTTCACCGACTGAGCCACCAAGGCGCCCCAGAATGTTCTGTCTTAAAGCTGAGAATCTCTGGTACATCGGTGTTTCAGGATTCTAGTTTATCTTTAACCAAAGCCTGTAGTGACCTGAAGAGTAAAGTCGAGAAATCTGTGTTGTCTGTGTTCTCTGACTTGTTGCACACCTGCAAGAGCCTTTTCAGTTCTTGTCTCAAGTTCTCTGTAAAAAAGCATCCACCCCAAAGGCCTGTAATGAGTTTCAGATAATCAGACTATTAAACTGACTTCCATGTGAAAGACATTACATAACTTTGGTATATTAATAAAAGAGAGCAACTGGAAAAATTCAGTTTGAATCCAGTGGGCTAGATGAAACATGTGTTACACCAAGTTGGTCTTCGTAATAAAAGCGAACAAACGAAACCCCAAAGCACTTGTGGTACAACCACTCTGAAGGCGTAATTCTCACATAGAATGCACCATATTTGCTGGTCTTTTATTTGTCAGCTGCTAGGCCTCGGAGGCTCTCCTCTCCAGGACGCTAGCAGGGAGTTAGAAAGGAGGCTCTAAATCCTCAGACTGCAGTTGGGCCAATACTGGAAAAGCTGAATCCAGCAGGTGATTGACTGTCCAGTTAGAATGAAGATATGTGGGCCCTCTACGGGTTCTGTCCCATTTGGGGCATCTTGGGAATTTCCTCATTCCTTCAATGACTCAGAAGTACACAGGGCAGGTACACCTCCACTGTACTGACTCATCTGTATATTTGTATAGGACCTGATGGCACATCAATAGTTGGCATTATCTTGGGTAAAGATTTCGGGAAATCTAATTCTACTTTGGAAGAACGTTTGAGCCATAGGACGTGGAAGGATTTGTCTTTCCAGATTCAGACTAACTCTTTAAAGTTGGGGGACCAGGGGCACCTGAGTGGCTCAGTTGGTTAAGTGTCCGATTTCGGCTCAGGTCATGATCTCATGTTTCATGGGTTCGAGCCCCGTGAAGGGCTCTGTGCTGACAGCTCGGAGCTTGGAGCCTGCTTCGGATTCTGTGTCTCCCTGTCTCTCTGCCCCTCCCCTGCTCGTGCTCTCTCTCTCTCTCTCTCTCTCTCTCTCTACCTCCCTCTCTCTCTCAAAAAAGAATAAAAACATTAAAAAATTAAAAAAATAGAGTTGGGGGACCAGACCGCTATGGTTGTATTTCCTCTGGAGGGTACAGCCAGGAGAGAGTGTTGTTACTTCATGTATTATACTGCTTTTATTTGAGGTGGATTTTGTTCACAATTCAGAATTGTGTTGGCAGTCTGTTCCCAGCTGCTCTCCCACCCTCCAAACCCCAATGCAGCACCTCCTGGAAAGAGCAGACCTATTTAAATCACCAAATAATATTAAGTACTATATGTCCACATTCAGACACTTCAGGTAAACTCTTAACTATAACCAGTAAGGTGGAAACTGAGCAGATTGTGTATTTGAAATGTCTGCTTTGGAGTACATTAAAGTTTCCATTCTTGAAGCAAATGAACTAGAAGACACTGACAAAAAGATAACCATGCTCAAAGTAATTTGTGGATTTTCTGACTCATTTAAATACATGCCTAAGACTAGGACATCCCATGAATTTATGGATTATTGAAAACTCATTTTTCACCCACGTTATTACCATTAGGCATTATGCAGGTGTTCAAAGTTCACTAAAAAAAATAAAATAAAGTGACGCGTGAAACCTTGGCTGCTTGGATTGCACAACTGCTCTGTTACCACACACTGGTTTGGACACCATCTTAGACAAGATGTTCAAAGATTACCTACCTCAGATGTGGAGTCCAACCATGCAACCCACCAGTGCCATCTCATAACAAAATCATATTTGTCATTTATCATGGCAGAAGAAAAGATCCTAACTGGTACTTCGTGCTTTAGAAAGTAAAGAAATAACTTCTGTGAATATAGCCCATAGTAAGAAGTTACAGTGCTCTGACCAGCAGGATCGGCCGAATGTAAGAAATACGTCTTCCAGAAGACCTATAAAGTCAGACTATGGCAGGTAAAACCCATATTTTGCTCTAAAGATTTAAGAGAGAGCTGATTTCCATAACATGAAGAAAGTATGAGGATATATTAGAATAAAACATCCCGATATCTTAGTTTTGAACATAGCAGAATTGAATAATGCAGAGACGTGCAAGATGAAAGTCGATCTTGGTCATGACGTATTGCTAATTGGTAGCAATAATTTCTACAGCGTTTTTTTAACTTCTCACTAAAGTTAATGTTGCTTCCAAAAATTCCTGAAGAGTAGAAGAATAACTCAATTGCTAATTGCTAAAAACTATGAGATATAGATTGATTGTGTAGCAGCATTTCGGGAAAGAACTTGATCATAGTAGAGGTATTCGTAAAGTGACTGGAAGTACTTCTTATTTCTTCTCAAAATTCGATGGCAACCACAGTTTTAGCAATTCATTTCACATGAATTCACAGACCCTACTGGTTTTCTAACAATAAACCTTTCTGACCCTTGGTAATTTCAAGGAATTTATGAATAGGACCCAAGTCTTTGTTATCAAACACCCCATGATTCCCCACATACCCTAAGTGTCCTTACTGAGGAAGATTGGACAGCAAAATTGCCTGGGTTTCTATGGTGTTTCATGTTAATTTTAAGAAGCCAGTCTCCTTGGATTACTAACGAAGAAATATCATGTAGGACATTGCCTTCTACGTAGTAAGTTCTCAGTGGGTTTTTATTTTTTACTTTATTGTTTACACTCAAGTAAAACCATCTCCTATTTACTTAAGAACTTGTGAGGCAAACACGCATTCCAGATGTTATTCTCCCTTTATCCACTTTTGCCCAAAAGTCAGCTAATGAGGTAAAATTGGAAGAGGTAAATGAATTCCTGGCAAAATTGACATCAGGTTGTGTCTGTCATTCACACTCCAGTTTTGCCATGTTGATTAATTATATCACTGTTCCATCTTCGATCACTAAAACCTTTCTAGTTTTGTTGATTTTTTAAAAAATTTTTTAGCTGCAAATGTATGAACGGAAGAAATGTTTTTTCTTTGCCCACTACAACTTTTGAAAAATGGAATTTCTGGGTATTTCTTTGCCTATTAGTATTTTATATTAAGATAGCACCGTATTACTTTTAGAAGGATGAATGATTTGTTTGCCAGAGGCTGTTGTACTTCAGTTAGCGTTTTTGTTCTTATTGAATTTCTGTAGTTGTGTGTTGTAGTAATTTAGGAAGGAATTAAGCCAGGAAGTTTTAGCCTTAATAAAGGATTAATGTGGAAATGCTATTCATCCCATGTTTATTCTCTGCTCCCCCAACACAACAGTGATTGAGTGTAACTTACATAATTGCATCTCATCAGTAGTTCTGATCTTTTTGTTTATTCTGATATGGCCAAAAAAGTTGGGAAAATAAAACTACGAATCATCACTTACCTAACAATTTACCTGCTAAATGCACTTGCAATTTTAATCTTAGAACCTCGCTTGCATTAAGTACTGAGGAAGCCAGTACGTCCTACACTAGATCTGACTTTATAAGGACATAAACCAGATTCTCTTACTGACATTTATTTATGTAGTCCTCTTTGTTACATATGGGGGAGTACGTCAGGTTTATATTGCTATTGTTAATTCATTGCTATTGTTAATAAATACTGTTTGATGTTTATTGACTTATTGAGCAATTATGCCTGAAATGTTTCTTTTTTACTGATACTATCATTTAAACTAGGAATTAGCAAACTACCACCTTTGGGCCAAATCCAGCTCACCACCTGTCTTTGTAAATAAAGTTTTATTTATGCTATTTTGTTTATATATTGTCTTTGGTGCTTTTGCACTACAACAGCTGAGTTGAATAGTTGTGACAGAGAACATATGGCCTGCAAAGCCTGAAATATTTACTTTCTGGCAATTTACAGAAAAACTTTGTCTATCTCTGATCTAGAATAATAAGGTACAGCTACATGATTATTGATAACTAAAGGTTTAATTAACTATTAATCTGGGTTTGGAGTAATCTGTCACACCTCTTTTTTTTTTTTTAAGTTTTTTTTATTTTGAGAGAGAGAGAGTGGGGGAGTAGCGAAGAGAGAGGGAGTGACAGAAATCCCAAGCAGGCTCTACACTGTCAGCACAGAGCCTGATGTGGGGCTCTAACGCATGAACTGTGAGATCATGACCTGAGCCAACACCAAGAGTCAGATGCTTAGCCACCTGAGCCACCCAGGTGCTCCTGTCACACCTTTATTTATTCAGTAAATATTTATTGAGTGCTTACTGTATGTGTGGTTCAGCAGACATAGGGAACAAAAGAGGCAACTCTCTATACCCATGGAACTTACATTTTAGTGAGACGAGAGAAACAGTAAACAAAGAAGTAAAACAAGAATTTAGGTGAGCGCTAGAACTCTGTCACCTGTAAGAAACATAGAATTTAGCACTTTTTGTACTGACTACCCCACCATCTTACTCTGTGCACTTCACCAAGCTATGATATATTCGTGTTTCAGTCTAAACACTGTTAAGTTATACATTACTGGATGTGTGCTGATTGAGAAGACATATGCATATTAGCCTCTTTTCTCCCGATTCTGTGAAATCCCAGTGTTTTGTTACTAAAAGTGTTTAGTTTGATGGTTATCTGGGTCTAGTTCTTAAAAGCTCTTTTTAATTAGAAAAATTTCACTCAAAGCCTATTCTAGTGTAAAAATCCCAAGGAACATATTAGCAAACAAAACTCAACAGTACCAATAAGGAAATAATGCACCATGACTAAGTGAAATTTATTCCAGGAATTCAAGGTTGGTTTAATATTAACAATGGTTTTCATAATTATATACAGTGTAAATAAACTTGCAGAAAAGTATCTCCTTTAATAACATTCAATACCCAATCATAATAAAAATACTCAAGGAAATAGCAGTTGAGAGGTACTTTCTCAAACTGGTAAAATGTGTACGCTTTAGTTTATAAACCAGTATCTTAGGTAGTGAGGAATCATTGGAGACATTTCCACTAAAATATAAGCAAGACAAGGATGAGCATTGTCTCCACTACTACTCAGCAATGTTCTCAGAGATGTTGGCCAGCACAGTTAGACAAGAGAACCCCCAGGCATAAAAATGGTTACATAACAAAGAAAACTATCTCCATCTACAGATGATAAAATAGTAAACCTGGAAGACCTCAGAGAATCAACGATAAATGAACTCAAACTATGGAAGGATTCAGTTTTGTGGCAAGATACAAAATTCACCTACACAAAAACAATAGCCTGTTACTTGATGTGTCAACTATACTTCAATTTTATAAAACCAAGTCAGCTGGGAAGATGGCGGAGTAGGAGGACCCTAAGCTCACGTTACAACTAGATAACATCCATATCAGCATAAATGACCCAGGAAACAACCCAAAGACTGGCAGAATAGACTCCACAACTAAAGGCAGGGAAGAGGCCGTATCGAAGAAGGTAGGAAGAGTGAAGATGCTGTCTGGGAGCAAAGTGGACCACGGTCTTCCTCAGCTTGGAGGGAGTCTGCAGCATGGAGAAGAGCAGAATACAGGCTTTCACACCTGGATGCTCACAAACATGGAGGACAGATCTTCATCATATTTGCCTTTGAAAAAGAGAAGGACCAAATTTTGTGAGTTCTGAAAAACAGCAGGACTTAAAGACCTGGAATTTTCGAAGTCAGCTAGCTTAGCTCTGGGAAAGCCCTGAGGCCATGAGGTAAGAGAGACCCCACCTTTAAAGAGACAGCAAAACAAACAGCCCATGCAAGTACAGCACAGACCAGCAGTTTGAAACTGGGGGCAAACAGGAGGCAGAGTGATTTGCTCATCTCAGAGTGTGGCCCAGAGTGACAAGGATAACAAGGAGATGGCTCCAGGAACAAAGGCGGTGTCACACACCATTTCACTCCCCTGCCCCCCAGCATAAACAGTGGCCACCTGCAGGAACCAGCCCAACACTAACACTTTCTACCTAATTTGCGGGAACCAAGCCCCACCATGCTTCCATGGATACACCCTTCCCAGTTATGCTCCCCTGAGTCCCCTAGCTGCAGGCCCCTCCCCCTAGAAGACCAGTGCAAGCTCTGCCAACAGCACATCTCCTGATCTGTGCTCTTTTACAGGACCTCACTTCCAGCAAGGGCAGGTGTCGTTTTACAGGCAGACCACTGCACACCTTGCTGCCCACAATTGGCGAAGATAGCCTCTGCAGACAACTGGATTGAAGGAAAAAGAGACCAAGACTCAATAGCGGAGCACACACAACAAACATAGGAGACACTCCCTGGAGTGCCAGACCCTGGGGAAAAGGGGACACTTCACTGCAGGGTGCTACAGGACCTCTTCTTCATATGGCTGTTATTGGGAAGAATAAGAGAAGTAGCTAACTTTCCTAATACAGAAACAGACACAGAAAGTAAGAAAAAATGAAAAGATAGAGAAACCTCTCCCAAGTGAAAAATGGGACCAAAGCACAGCAAGACACTAAAGCAAAACAGATAGAAGTAATATGCCTGCTAGAGAATTTAAAGCAACTATCATAAAGATACTCACTGGACTGGACATAAAAGTGGAGGGCATCAGTGAGACCCTTAACACAAAGATAAAAAAGAACCCATTGAAATGAACACAATAAGTGAAATTTAAAATACACTTGATGAAATAAATAGCAGGCTAGATGAAGCAGATGAACGAATTAACGACCTGGAAGACAGAGTAATGGAAAGTACACTGAGTAAAGGAGAAGAAAGAAAATTACACAAATTGAGAATAGTCTTAGGCAACTCGATGACTCCAAGTGTAATAACATCTGCATTATAGGGATTTCAAGAAGAGAAAGATAAGGGGGCAGAAAATTTATTTGAAGAAATAATAGCTGAAAACTTTCCTAATCTAGGTAAGGAAATAGAGATCCAGATCCAGGAGGCAGAGATCCTCCCAAAAATCCATCCCAAAGAGGTCCACACCAAGACACATAGTAATTAAAATGGCAAAAAGCAGCAATAAAGGAAAAAAAAAGCAACAAGAGAAAAGAAAGTGGTTCCATACAAAGGAAACCCCATCTGCAGATTTTTCAGCAGAAACACTGCAGTCCAGAAGGGAATGGCATGATATATTCAAAGTGCTGAAAGGGAAAAATCTGCAGCCACGAATGCTCAATCTATCAAGACTATCATTCAGAAAAAGAGAGATACAGAGTTTCTCAGACAAATAAAAACTAAAGGAGTTTATGACCACTAAACTAGGCCTAAAAGAAATATTAAAGGGGACTATCTGAGTGGAAAGGAAGACCATAAGTGTAAGAAAGTGAAAAACACAAAGGAAGTAAGAATAAGTGTTACTGTAAAAATTAGTCAAGGGATTCATAAAAGAAAAGGAGGTAATATGACACCATACACCTAAAATTTGGGGGCGGGGAGTAAAGAATGAGTTCAAACTTAAGTAACCATCAATTTAATATAGATTGCTATATGCAGAAGATATTATTATATACAAACCTAATGTAACTACAAATCAAAAACCAGTAATAGATATGCAAAAACTAAAGACAAAAAATTCCAAGTATAGCAGCCTAGAAAGCCAACAAACCATAGAAGAGAGCAAGAGAAGAAAGGGTCAGAGAAAATCTATAGAAACAACCACAAGTAACAAAATGGCAATAAGTGTATATCTGTCAAAATTACTTTGAATATAATGGACTAAATGCTCCAAACAAAAGACAAAGGGTGACAGAGTGGATAAAAACAAAACCCATCTATATGTTGCCTATAAGAGACTCCTTTCAGACCAGAAAGCACCTGCAAATTAAAAGTGAGGGGATGGAGAAACATTTGTCATGCAAATGAATGCCAAAAGAAAGCCAGTGTAGCAGTGCTTATATCAGACAAAACACACTTGAAAACAAAGACCGTAATAAGAGACAAAGAAGGATGTATATAATAATAAAGGGGACAGTTCAACAAAAGCATATAACAATTATAAACATTTTTGCACCCAACATGGAAGCACCCATATACGTAAAACAGTTAATAACAATCATAAAAGAAATAATCAGTAGTAATACAATAGTAGTAAGGGACTTTAATACCCCACTCACATAGACGGACACATCATCCAAACAGAAAATCAACAAGAAAATAGTGGTTATGAATGACACACTGGACCAGATGGATTTAATAGACATATTCAGAACATTCCATCCTGAAACAGCAGAATACACATTGTTTATTCTTTTCAAGTGCACACAGAACATTTTCCAGAATAAACCACATATTAGGCAACAAAACAAGTGTCAAAAATTTTTTTTAAAACTCGAAGTCGTACTGTATGTTTTCTGACCACAGCTCTATGAAACTAGAATTCAACCATAAGAAAAAATCTGGAAAGAGCACAAATACATGGAGTTTAAATAACATGCTATTAAACAATGGGTCAACCAAAAAATCAGAGAAGAAATAAAAAAATATTACATGGAAGCAAATGAAAATGAAAACACAATGATAGAAAAATCTTTGGGATGCAGCAAAAGAGGTTGTAAGAGGGAAACTTACAGCAACACAGGTCTACTTCAAAAAGCAAGAAAAATCTCAAACAACCTAACCTTACACCTTAAGGAGCCAGAAGGAAAAAAAAGAAAAAAGAAAAAAAGAGAATGAACAAAACCCAAACTGGAAAAAAATAAAACTAAGAACAGAACAATGAAACCAGGAGCTGTTTCTTTGAAAAGACCAACAAAATTATAAACCTGTAGCAAGACTCATTGGGAAAAAAAAAAAAGAGGACCCAAATAAACAAAATTACTAATGAAAGAGGAGAAATAAGAACCAACACCACAGAAATACAAACAATTGTAACAGAATATTATGAAAACCTATATGCCAACAATTTGGACAACTTAGAAGAAATGGATAAATCCCTAGAAACATATAAACTACCAAAACTAAAGCAGGAAGAAATAGAAAATTTGAACAGACCAATCACCGGCCATGAAACTGAATCGGTAATCAAAAAAACTCCCAACAAATGAAAGTCCAGAACCAGATGGCTTCACAGCTGAATTCTACCAAACATTTAAAGAAGAGTTAACACCCAGTCTTCTTAAGCTACTCCAAAAATACAAGAGGAAGGAAAACTTCCAAATTCATTCTATGAAGCCATTATCACCCTGATACCACACCTGGGTAAAGAACACCACAGCAAAAGAGAACTGCAGACCAATGTCTCTCATGAACATAGATGCAAAAATCCTCAACAAAATAATAGCAAAACAAACCCAACCCAACAATACATTTAAAAAATCACGCACCACAACCAACTGGGTTTAATACTTGCAAAACAATCGATGTGGTACATCACGTTGAACCATATGATCGGTTCAATAGAAGTAGTAAAAGCATGTAACAAAGTACAACATCCATTTTGATAAAAACTCTCAACAAAGTAGATTTCGAGTAGTAGTAAAGTCCTTATGAAAAACCCACAGGCAACATCATACTTAATGGGGAAAAACAGAGCTTTTCCTCTAAGATCAGGAACAAGACAAGGATGTCCACTCTCACCATTTTTATTCAACATAACACTGGAATTCATAGCCACCACAATTAGACAACATAAAGAAATAAAAGGCCTGCAGAAGAAGTAAAACTTGTACTATTTGCAGATGACATGATACTAGATATAGAAGACACTAAAGACTTCACCAAAGAACTGATAGATGAATATAAAATCTGTGTACAGAAGTCTGTTGCATTCTTATACACTAATAATAAAGCAGCAGAAAGTGAAACTAAGAAAACAATCGCATTTACAATCACACCAAAACCAATAAAAGATCTCGAAATAAACTTAACCAAAGTCGTGAAAGACCTGTACTCTGAAAATTATAAAACACTGATGAAGAAAATTAAGGACAATGCAAAGAAATGGAAAGACAGTCCATGCTCATGGGTTGGAGGAACAAGTATTGTTAAAATGTCTATAGTATCCAAAGCAATCTAAAACGTTAATGTAATCCCTATCAAAATGCCAACAGCGGTTTTGACAGAACTAGAATAAACAATCCTAAAATTTGTATGGTACGACAGAAGACCTTGAATGGCCAAAACAATTTTGAAAAAGAAAACAAAACTGGTAGTATCACAATTCTAAGTTTCAAGTTATATTACAAAGCAGTAGTAAGTAAGACAGTATGGTACTGGCATAAAAATAGATACACAGATTAATGGAACAGAAGAGAAAACCCAGAGGGACACCTTGGTGGCTCAGTCACTTAAGTGTTCAACTCTTGATTTTGGCTCAGGTCATGATCTCACGGTTCACGAGATCAAGCCCTGCATTGGGCTCTGTGCTGACAGTGCAGAGCCTGCTTTAGATTCTCTCCCTCCCTCTCTCTCTGCCTCCCCCCACCCCAAACCTCTCTCAAAATAAATAAATAAACTTAGAAAAAAATAAAATCTTGAAAAAAGAAAAAAGAATGGAAAACCCAGAAATAAACCCATAATTACATGGCCGATTAATCTTTGACAAAGGAGGAATGAATATACAATGGGAAAAAAGTATTTTCAACAAATGGTGCTGGGAAAACTGGACAGCCCCATGCAAAAGAACGAAACTGGACCACTTTCTTACACCATACACAAAAATAAACTCAAAATGGATTAAAGGCGTAAATGTAAGATCCAAAACCACAAAAATCCTTGAAGGGGGGCGCCTGGGTGGCTCATTCGGTTCAGCATCAACTTTGGCTTAGGTCGTGATCTCGTGGCTCATGAGTTTGAGCCCCACATTGGGCTTGCTGCTGTCAGCGCAGAGCCCGTTTCAGATCCTCTGTTCCCTTCTCTTTCTGCCTGTCCCCAACTCATGCTCATGCTTTGTCTCTCTCAAAAAATATTAAAAATATATATATTTTTTTAATCCTTGAAGAGAACACAAACAGTAATCTCTCTGACATTGGCCATAGCAACATTTTTCTAGATGTGTCTCCTGAGACAAGGGAAATAAAGGCAAAAATAAACTGTTGGGACTACATTAAAATAAAAACTTTCTGGGGCGCCTGGGTGGCGCAGTCGGTTGAGCGTCCGACTTCAGCCAGGTCACGATCTCGCGGTCCGTGAGTTCGAGCCCCGCGTCAGGCTCTGGGCTGATGGCTCGGAGCCTGGAGCCTGTTTCCGATTCTGTGTCTCCCTCTCTCTCTGACCCTCCCCCGTTCATGCTCTGTCTCTCTCTGTCCCAAAAATAAATAAAAAATGTTGAAAAAAAAAAATTTAAAAAAAAAAAAAATAAAAACTTTCTGCACAGCAAAGGAAATAATCAACAAAACTAAAAGCCAACCTACTAAATGGGAGAAGATATTTGCAAATGATATCCAGTAAAGGGTTAGCATCCAGATATATAAAGAACTGGTACAACTCAATACCCAAAAACCAATCTAATTAAAAATGGGAAGAAGACATGAAAAGACATTTCTCCCAAGAAAATATCCAGATGGCCAACAGACACATGAAAAGATGCTCAACATCATTCATCATCAGGGAAATGCAAATCAAAACTACAATGAGATATCATCTCACAGTTGTCAGAATGGCCAAAATTAAAAACACAGGAAATCACAGGTTGGCAAGGACTTGGAGAAACAGAAACTCTTGGGCACTGTTGATGGGAATGCAAACTAGTGTAGCCACTGTGGAAAACAATATGAAGGTTCCTCAAAAAATTAAAAATAGAACTACCTTAAATCAAGGAATCACACTACTGGGTATTTCCCCCCAAAATATAAAAACACTAGTTCAAAGGAGTATATGCACCCCTATGTTCATAGCAGCATTTTTTTTTTTACAATAGCCAAAGTATGGAAGCAGCCCAAGTATCTATCAATAGATGAATGGGTAAACGTGGTGTATATACATAGGATGGAAATCTTATTTAACCATAAATATCATGAAATCTTGCCATTTAGCACAACATGGATACAGGTAGAGAGTGTATGCAGAACGAAATAAGTCAGTCAGAGAAAGAGCCATGTGATCTCACTTAGGTGGAATTGAAGAAACAAATGAGCAAAGGGAAAAAAAAGGCAAACCAAGAAACAGACTCTTAACTATAAAGAAAAAACTGATGGTTAGCAGACGGGAGGTCGATAGAGGGACAGGGGAAATAGATGATGGAGATTAAAGAGTACCCTTATCATGATGGAAAAAATGAAATGAATAAAAAGAAAAAGCAATAGCCTTCCTCTACACAAGCAATAAGCAGTTGAAAGACATACCCCTGGAGAAAATCCCATGCGTCGTAGCAACAAAAAAGATTAAATGCTGAGGAATAAATTTAACATAAAATGTACAAAACATTTACTTGCTTATGAGAAACTAAAGAAGATATGAACAATGAAAGATTCCTTCTGTTCTTGAACAGGATGAACTCGATAGTCATCCGTTTTCCTTAAGTTAATTTATAATATCATTGTAATCCCGGTAAAACTATTAATAAGCTATTTTATATAGACGCATTGATACTAAAGCTCATATAGAAAAATAAATACGGTAGAAAACATTGAAAAAGAAAAATAGTTTGAGGAGTTAGGGAACTATAGGAGTAGATCTTAAAAGCTCTTAACACAAAAGATAAAATTTGATCTTTATCTCAGATCATACACAAAAATAAACTCGAGTAAATTAAGATGAGACCATACATGTACTTAACAAAACCTAGGGTGAATTCCTCTTTAACCACGGTGCAGAGAACAGCTTTCTAACTAGGACACAAAATCTAGAGGCAATAAAAATAAGGATTGATGAATTTGGCTCCTTTAAAAAAAAAAGTTCCATTACAAAAGATATCATAAAATCCAAAGACGGTTGACAAAGTAGGAGAAAATATTCACAACTTATACCACAGAGAAAGAGCTAACATCCCTAATATATAAAGAATTCTTAATAATTTCAAGACAAGAGGCACCTGGATGGCTCATTCAGTTGAGTGTCGGGTTCTTGATCTCAGCTCAGGACATGATTTCACAGTCATGAGATCAAGCCCCAAGCTGGGCTCTGTGCTGACAGCATGGAGCCTGCTTGGGATTCTCTCTCTCCCTCTCTCTGTGCCCCTCTTCCACTTGTGCTTGTGCGCTCTCTCTCACTCTCTCAAAAATAAGCAATGTTAAAAAAATTTGTTTCGAGACAAAAGCACTAAAAATCCAGATTGAAAAATGTGGGAAACACATGAACAAGCAATTAACCAGAAGAGCTATAAAACTAGACCTCAAAATAAAAAAGTGGTCAAACTCACTCCGAATCGGGCATGTAAATTCAAAAATACCAGATACTGTTTCTCACATATAAGATTGACAAACGTATTTTAAATGACCACATATTCTTGTAGGTTTTGGAGAGGCAGCCCCTTCAAACGTTGCTGGTGAGAATGTAAATTGTTTCACAGCTTCTTACAGGGAAATTTGCATATTTTTTTGCCCCATCAATCCCACTTCAAGGAATTTACCCTAACGATGGATCTCAAACAATACAAAAATACATATGCAAGAGATTGGAAATCATCTAAATGCCCATACACAGGAGAACGATTGAATATAAACTATGGAACATTCAGACAAAGGAGTACCGTATACCTGTTTTTCAAGTGAAAGATGTTATAAACTTACAGGAAGTACTTTTCAGGACCTGCTGTTAAGTGAAAAGACAAATTGCAAAAGAGACCTAGGATATGCTACCCTTCAAGTAAGGAGTAAAATAAGAGCATATACAGGTACCTTTTCATTTATGCAAAATACATATAGCAAAGATAAACCAAAACCTAAAGAGATTTATTATAGGGGCAGCTGGGAAAGAAGTGGAAAGAAAGAGAAATGGGAATAGGGTAGCAGAGTTGGAGGGACTGACTTCTTCAAGTATCTTTTTGTATAACTGTGACTTACAGAACCATTGAAGTATTTCACATACCCCCCAAATACCAAAACAATTAAAGCCAATCAAGGTGTGAAGGGGATGCAAAATGGAATACAAGTGCTAACAAGTGGCTCTGTGTTTCTCACAGTGGTGTAGATTAGTAATTCTGAAATTACTTTGTGTATATGATAGAGTTGATCAAATCAGTAAATTGATGTAGATAATGAGGACTGGGTTTCTTGCTGCTGTAGAAAGAAGTTATAATAAGGAAAGATGGAAGGCTAAGATATACCCGCCCAATTCTGGATTGGAATTGGAGGTATTTGCATACTCATGGTTACACACACAAATACCAAAATATAGACTTGCGTATACCATATGCGAATGGATTAGTGTACATACATACAATTCCTACTTCAGTTCACTGAGACAGCCTGGAAGCAGTAACACCCCAGAAATAATGAGCAGACCTAGTACCCAGATCTTAGTCTGTGAACATTATCTTCCAATAAAAATTAGCAGTGCTCCGAGGAGAAGCAGTTGATTACAGGGCTGGGTCAGGAAAAATGCAAAATGAGCCACAGTGTTTTATGATTCCAAACACTAAGAATTTGAAGGAGCTTCTGATGGCCAAATCTGGAACAATTTGAGTGAAATAATGTCAATGTTGGATTTTAATCCATGGAATAAAGTAAGTATCTATGAATGTATTAGTTTTCTGTTGTGTCAACAAATCATCACACACTTAGCAGCTTAAAACAACACACATGTCACAGTTTCCATGGCCAGGCATCCAGGCACAGGCTAGTCACGTCCTGTGCTCAGGTTCTCACAAGGCTGCAAAGTGTTTGATGATCCATCTTCTCACCTGGAGCCTCAATGAGGAAGAATCTGCTTCCAAACTCATTCAGATGTTGGAGAAATTAATTTCCCCTGGTTATAAAAGTGAGGCTCTCAAGTTCTGGAGGCTGCCTGTCCTTGTCATGTGGCTCAGTTCACATCACGGAAGCTTTCTTCTTCAAGGCCATTGGAAGCATCTCTGCACAGAGAAGCCTAGGTCCTCTTTTAAAGTCATTTCTACACAGCATCATCTTCCTTCTGATTATCTCAAAGCCAGCCTATTAGGGACTTTAATGATATCTGCAAAACGCCTTTAACTTTGCCGTGTAATGTAATTTTAGGAGTGATGTTTCATCACTTTTGTTGTGTTCTTTGATTAGAGGCCAAGTCACAGGTTCTGCCCTCAATCGAGAGGTGGGGGTTATGCAAGCATGTGAGTCACTAGAAGCTGTGGTGTGTCGTCCACAATGAGTTTATATAGATAGAAATAAGTAGTCGTAGAAATATATAAACAAATGGGGAAGAGGAGATAGTTCTTCTTCATAATAGATCTCCATTAATACATGTAGAAGAAAAGAGGGAAATAAAGAACCATCATTACAAACACTACTGTGATAAATGTTACAGCCAGGATTCTGTAATGGATGCTAAGTCAGTGCATGCAAGTTTGAGAAGACACAGGATCTGCATAGTCTCGAATGGCTTCCCTGCGATACTCATAACTACAGAGGGCAAAATAATAACTTTATATTGGAGGAATTTGGTAGACATCCAACTTTACCAAGTAATCAGAGTAAACAGCACCAGAAATGAAACATCGGTGTCATGAACAGCACTTTCCAAAGGCATCAAGGTCATAAAACATAAGGAAAGAAAATTGAAGTTCTTTTATAGGCTGAAGGAGACTGAGGAGAAATCACAGCTAAATGCACTGTGAGATCCTAGAACGGAAGAAAGAAAAACAATGGTGAAATTCAAATAAGATCTTTAGTTAATAGAGTGGTACCGTGTTAGGTGCCTCTTGGTAATTCTATTATGGTTATTTCTTGGTTATAACCATCTATGGTTATGGATAATTCTATTATGGTTATTTAAGATGTGAATACTAGAGGAGGTGGGCTAGGGGATATATAGGAGCTCAGTGTACTCATCTTGTAACTTTTCTTTAAGTGTAAAATTAATGAAATGTTTGTTGGGGCGCCTGGGTGGCTTGGTCGGTTAAGCATCCGACTTCAGCTCAGGTCATGATCTCGCAGTCCGTGAGTTCGAGCCCCGCGTCAGGCTCTGTGCTGACCGCTCAGAGCCTGGAGCCTGTTTCAGATTCTGTGTCTCCCTCTCTCTCTGCCCCTCCCCTGTTCATGCTCTGTCTCTCTCTGTCTCAAAAATAAATAAACGTTAAATGTTTAAAAAAAAAAAAAGAAAAAAAGTTTGTTAATAAAAATCACAATATAGACTTCTGGGAGTTTTAAGTTAGCAACAATAGAAATTCAGGTGACTTTATTGATGCTTCATTTTTGTTTTGTTGCACCAAGATTTTGCACAATATTGTACACATGGTCACTGGAGAATAAACACATGGCTATAAAGTGGTGGGATTTATCCTAACTCAGCATAGTTCTTTCCAGTTGTAATGTTTTCTCCACTGTGCTTGTACCATTATAGACATAGACAAGAGGAAAGCAGGGCTTTCTTTAGAAACTCCGTTTCAATGTTAAAGCCTACTCATAAAGTTGGTTCACTCTGCATGGCAATATTCTCTTAAAATAATTACCAAATTTTGTTTGAAAGGTTTTACTTACGAGAGCCATATGTGCTATAAAAATCTATAGTTTTGAGGGTGTTTACATAATTCATCTGGTTCAAAGGGCTCTGAATTGTCTTCTTCATATGAACCATGGACATTGTATTTCTCAAACATATTTTCAGGCGTACTTTCTGATTCATCATCTGCCATGACTATGCTTCTACCTGTGCATGAAGGATGAAGTTCTTCCCTAGTAGCTATGAAACTGTTGGTGGAAAGATAAGGGGACAGAAGCACGTGGAGAATTTAAAGCCGTTGGCTCAAATCTGTCTTTACCATGAAAAGGCTCTTGTTTATTTCCTTAAAGAATGGATTTAATAATAAATTTTCTCATTGCCGTGAAGAGTTATCTGTCTTAGAATTGCACCAGACCGGCGGTAGCGCTGCTTGAAAGTATTTTTTGAATTCATGAGATGGGTTTCTTATAAAGCCTCTTTTATTCTTACTTGAAATATCGCACATGAGAGCAGTGCCTTGGGCGTGCATAGTGTCAGTAGCGGTGGCCTGTATTAACGTAGAATTACTGTTTGTTTTGCTGTCATGAGTCCATGAATTCGGTCTGTCCTACAGAAACAATCATTGTAATGTAAGCACTTACTGTCTTAGTGCAGCTGATTCCCCAGTGACATTTTAAAAAGTCAGGATTTGGCTGCAGCATGCTTTCAATTTCTAAATGGGCTGCACATTGGGGGCCTGAGGGTGTTTCATAGGAAACACATGACCCTGAGTGGACACAGCAACTTTTGTGTGTCTGCAGCGGAGTTGATGACCAGCGTTTACCCTTGAAATTGTTTTCATCCAGAATGTTGTCTTTTCTACTTTACGTTTAAGTATTTGGCGCTAACTGAATAGATGCTGTACTGTGTGTATGTAGGATTTTTATGCACTAGGTGTGGCTGTAACCTAAGAGCTTACTCCTAGGGGTTTCACAGCGCAAGGTTTCTCAACGTCCGTGAATTCGGGTCTTGGTTTTCATTTCATCTGAGAATGAGAATGGCATTTGAACCCAGGAGCACTCAGATATACATTCATAGGTTTTACATTCTTTTCTAAAAAGTGAGAAGCCTAAACTCCCGAAAACAATGTCAGGATTTTTCTTGTAGTTCTATTTTAACGACTATATGTACGTATTATCTAAATGGAAAATCACCTTCCTGCCTCTCTGGCTGTCACAGATACAACCATTATTAGAATCAGTAATGAGTGACAGTCCTGAGAGACCCTGGGGATCATGCTCTTTCTGGTCTGCAGTCAGGCTGCCTGGCCTAACAGAGATGCCATTGGTTAGAAATACGAGAGGGCGGATGTTCAGCGCCCAACACCAGACTCTGCGGCATGACCTTCACCGGGTGAATTGGTGGTAATCTTCAATACGTTAATTTCCTTCTCTACTCCGTTGTGATTCTCTTAGCAATACACAAAACTGTAGAAAAGTAGGTCCCGTGATGTCAAAGCAGTTAGCTTGACCTAGCATAATCATAGACTCTAGTACCTGAGGGTTATGTGGGGGAAATCTGTGTCTGCCTACATGTATGTATTGTGTAGGTATGTATACTTGTATATTTCAGTCTTTCAGTTTATTCTAGCAAAGGGAGAAGTGAGAAGAGAAAATAGCAGGGTCTTCATGCCATGAGAGCTAGCACCTGGAAGAGTGTGTTAAAGGCAACTGCCTTCTTTATTCGCTAACATTTTTAGTTGAAGTGTTTCTAAACCTCTGAACCAGAAAGTGAGTTGAGATCTCAAGTACCTCTGATGATTCTTAAATTTCAAAATCCTGTCTCCTTGCGCCTCACATGATTCATTGCCTCTCTTTAATTGATAAAAATAGTAAGTTTTTTTCCCTTTAATGCGTATTCTCAGATTAAGGACCATTAAATAACAAAGATTTATTAATATTTGCTATGGTAATGCAGGGATTAAGGGAGTAAAAGGCATGATTCCTGTCTCAAGGAGCTTCCATTATAGTTTGAAAAGACAAACTGAGCACCCATTAAATAAATGGAAGTCAAATAGATGTTAACTAGATGCTATTGCTTTATTAGCAATAAAGATCAAAAGAGGTGCAGAATAATATTTTCTTCTTTAGTGCTAATGTATACTACATTCTATAGTAGTATGTTTTATGTTTTTGAATGGACGTCTCCTATGTTTATGTTAAATCTCTGATTAATTACAAAGATATTTTAAGAAATTGGTTGGTAGTTTTACTTTGAATAAATATTACCAACAAAAAATTGTTGGCCACTATGCATGCCTCACCACTTACTGATTAGTTTAAACTCAAGAGGCTGAGTTTAGTTCATGAGTCTTGAATTTCATGAAATGCATTTAGTAGGTATATGTCAGATTTTGGCTACTAATGTATTTGTGAGGTTGGGAACTCATTCAGTAGGAAATTAAACTTCTCAACAGATCGTTTGGTAAATATGATTATCCATGTTTCTTCTCCGTTTTACCAGAAAGGGGCAAAATAGCACACTTTTTTGAGCCGTGTCTTTTTCTCTGCGGGGCCACACCTTTTGTGATCATTAAGATGAAATAAATGTACTTGTCTTGGTTTTGCGCAATTGCAGCATTAATGTAGAGGGCTCCCCGTCCCCACTCCCCTTCCTGTGTTTTGCAGGCAGTCAGATGCCTCCTCAGCCACCTGGGAGCCAGTCAGAATCCAGTTCCCATCCTGCCTTGAGCCAGTCACCAATGCCACAGGAAAGAGGTTAGTCTTCAGTTCATGTCTTACGTATCTTTGTGTTTGGAGTATATGAGGCTTATATGAATTTGGTCATCTGTGCGTTTCCTTATGAGTGATTTTTAAAGGATGTTATGTTTCCTCCTCTGATGAACAAAATAACATACATGTAACAACAAAGAAGGATGCTTTCTTGCAGATTAGGTGAAGTTTTACCCAGCACAGTTCAAGACCCAAAGGCTATATATGTCCACACAGCATCGTGAAGCATAGTTTATACGTGACTCTCGCCTGACAGTTGATCTAGCTGTGTAAAGGGGACTGTTAGTGATACAATTTGGATATCGGTCCTGATGAAGTATAATGTTAGAGTGTGTGTACGTTTAGCTGTTTTGATCAGTATTTGTGCCCTGATACTTCAACAGTAAAAATGTATACACCTGGTAAGACCTTATAGTATAAAATTGTAGGATCTTAGCACTAGAGCCAACCTGAGAGACTGTAGAGTCCGGTCACCTCAATTTCCAAACAAAGAAACTGAGGACCCGAGAGGTTCCGTAGGAATTCCTCATTCTCAGAGGCTCATTAGTGCCGGAACCAGAAAAAAGACCACGGGCTTTTCCCAAAGCCCTGAACTTTTCAGGTTGTCCCCCATCCGCAAACTCTTTGACCTTTCGCTCACTTCTGCATGCTGACCCCATCTACTATTGACTGGGTTGAGGCCTTTGGTCTTCGTGTGCGTATCTTCGTCCGCTTTCCCTCCTTCTGTAGTAAAGCTACTTTTGGTGGTGGTGATCTTAATCCAGATTAGTGTAGACCAGAGTCTGCAAGCCCATAGCACCATCTGGCGCCCTGCCAGGTCCCTTCCACTGCCTGTGAGTCCAGGCTTACCCATCTGACCCGTGGAGCTGCCACTTTCATTCCCTCCCCTCCTCCCTCACGCTCACCCGGAAGACAGAAGTTGCGAGCTTGGTGGCGGCTATTTAAAGGTTCCTGACCCCACGTGTCTATAATTATTTCTATATGAGCTGTACAGATGATGATTTGCTTCTAATTGGAATTATAAGGTTTTAGTTACTTTACATGTTTAATAACTTAGCACCCCATTATTTAGAAAGTAATGCCCATGAAAAGATGGATTAGCCTTAGCTACACATCATTTGTGTTGAAATGAATATTTAGTAGGAATAAAGTGAAATTTTTATTTTCTAATGTCTCGACATATTTAACTTTTTTATTATAATTTAATGTATAACTAATACTTTAATTCCCTTATGAAGACACTACAGTCTACCTTAATAATGGAATAGTTAATGATTTTCAAACTTTAGGGTGTATGAAAATTACCTGGGGAACTGCTTAAAACAGATAACCCGGCCACACCCCCGGATTGCCGATTTCGTAGGCTTGAGGGGGGCCACCTCAGATCTGCCTCTTGGGCACATGCCCAGCTGTTGCCAGCGTTGCCGATCTGAAGACCGTACTTTGAGAACCACTGCCTTGTAATGATATTATGATATGTTTTAACAGTGAAGTGGTGTGTGCATTTGTTTCTCTAAACTTTCCACTGTAACTTCCTACAAACCAGTCCTATGCCTCACATCCTTTTTCTGCATTAACGCCTCGTGTCTCTGGTCATCTGGAAGACCGTTCAAAGTTCATGGACAGCATACTAGCACCATGCAAGGGGGAATTCTCTCCAAACTCCTTTACTTGGCCTTGGGTTACATCTGTGTTGCATTGCCGAGTCAGGGAAATGGAGGGGAAAAAAGGATGAAAGAAATTACCCTGCACTGAAAACCTGCTCAGGCCAGACCCAGAGCCCAGATGAAGGTATTTGTTATTTCATTTAATCCTCACATAACCCTGTAACATCATTCCCACTGGGAGAATTCTGCTGCTTCAGCAAGCATTAGAGGGTAATTTGGAAGCCCTACAATCCCAACCTTTATTGCTAAGAACTAAAAGAGAAACCCTCCTAGATCCTCCACCAATATGTTCCCCACCCTCTTCCAACTGATATGTGTTTAAGACATTTGAAAATGTAGAGAAGCAAATGTGAACAACGATAGAATGAGGAAATGCAGCTAAATTAAACTTTTAACTTAAATATGTTGGCAAGCAAAATCTAGAGTTTTCTTCTGGTGTCACTATATAAAAACCACTATTTTAGGTATGTTTGTTATTTTTTCCTTCCTGATTATCTTCATTATATGCAGTGTGGTTTTGATAACTGATAATGGATACATAACAATCTGGGTTGTTATAATGACCATTTCCTTCAAATAGCAAATATAAATTTTATAGTTTGTATATTGTTATGAACATGTTCCCCACACTTTCTCTGAAAGATGTTATGTGTGTCCCTGGTGTGCCTTCTGTTGGTTGGACAGCCCCCTAACCAGGAAACCCTTATATTTCCAAATGGCTGATAAATGATCTTTTGCCATGCATGAGTTCAGTTTCCTCCAAAACTGGATAGCAAGGATTGTTTTTTTAAGCCTCTGTTATTTGTTAAAATCTAGGAAGAAATGTTAGCTTTTAATGACATTTGGTCAGGTGTTTTAATGGCAAATGACAGTCATTGTAATGCTTCGATATAATAATATTTTCCTTGTCAGTTTTATCATCTTTGGGGGCGTGTACCAACAGCATATGCAGTGCAAAGTAGATCTGAGAAAACACTTGCTAGAAAATTACCCAGTGTTGATTCCCATGTACTGAAAAGTAATTTAACTTCATTTATACTTTTACAATTGATATATCCTCCCCTACCCCCATTTAGGGAAGTGATGAAAGAAGCAGAGAGGAGAAAAGGATTTTGGTGAGTTAGCGTCCTATTAAAAAAATGTGTCCTCTCTGAGAACCCGTGGACCTTGATAGAGAAGAACATAGTGTCTATACTGCTGAGTACTAAAATAGCCAAGTTGAGCAATTCCTATTACACTTTTACTTTGTTTGAATAAGTTAAGATAAGAGAGTAAGATTCCAGTTACACACACCTTCTTTAATTTACCCACAGGAGATAGATTTTCTTTCATGGCAAAGAATCTAGAAACATACTTGCCTGGAGACAATTGCACAAAACAGGAACTGCAGCCTGCTTCTCTTTGGAGGTGTGGTTTTCTGGGTATTCCCCAGAGTCCTCATCATGAAGGATAGCAGTACTGATATTCTACCCTGGAGCCTGCCTCCCTCCAGGCTTGGGAAGCTGAACCCTTGCCCGGCCCTCATTCCTTCCTCCTCGGTCCTTCGATTCCTGTTCAGGAAGAACATTTAGCAATATATATACACTCTTGTTGAGGAAAATTTTGCTGACAACCTGAGGCTGTCCTGGGATCTGAATAACACTGGCGTCTGCAATTCGATGTCCTCTTCCCAAAGTTGGGTTCAGAGTCGGTATGCTGCCCGGAGGCCCAGCACGGTGGTCCCATGGCCCTATAGTGCCCTACCCCCACCTCCAGTTCCGTGCCCTCTGACCTGGGGCTGCTGGTGTTAAGTTTGTCTAAGGACAACAGTCACAAATCCATTTCCCCACATTATATGTAGGCAAACATGCCTGGGTTTCCACAGTTTTATATTTTCTATCTGTAAAAGGTGTATAGAAAACACCAAGAAAACACGGACATGGCCATTGTCAGGTACAAAAAGAAGGGAGACGTTTTACATATTTATTGGCCTCTTTACTCTCCTGCGGTACTGTCTCCTGCACATTCTTAGCTGCTCTCTTCTACAGCATTTGGCTCAGCACTCTCCTGTTTGCACTCTGTGTGGTGCTAGAACTTCCCACTAACCGAATAAAGAAAATTAGTTCCAATTCTTTGGTCTTAACTTCTTCATTGTTGACAGAAGTTTAAAAGAAGAAAGGTCAAAACTTCAGTTTAGTATTCCGTAACACGTTTGCCGCTGGTTTTTATCTTAAATCTTCTCTCTGTAGTTCTCCTTTAACAACATACAGAATTGCTATTAAAGCACTTCACCCCCCCCCCCCAAAAAATCAAGCAGTATAAATTATAGTACCTAAGGCATTGGAGGAAGAGTTCAGATAACACTAAAATACTAAAATAAATGTTACGAGAAAATTGTAGCTGACAAGTTTAGATTAGTTTCATCCTCATTGTATACTCTTTAACTTGTAGATCTTAAAATTTGAAAAGAGCAACAGGAAATCTTCATATGTTGCCCTGTTTTCCAAGAGGGCTTGGAGGGAATATCTACTCAGTCATCTGAGTAGATAAATAAGTATAATTATTATTAACATTAAAATGATTGCATTTTTAACCCCCGTAAAATGTTAAGCTTAATGAAACTAGCAAATGCCCTTCTAGTTATTGGATTAGCAATTAGGTGAAAACGTTTCGAGAAGGCTTATTTATTTGGACAGATGTAGAGAGGTCAGAATTAATTTTTTGAAAACCTTTTAATTGAATTCCCTTTTAATTTTCACAGTGGTGTCTAATTAAATATTCATGTTAATGCTGGTGGTTTTCTGAAGGTCTCCACTAGATCCGGGTTCTCCGAATCAACGTACATTATTTAACCCTTTTCATCTGGCGCGCCAGCAGGGACTTCCTCAGTGTAATCCCATAGTATTTGAATAATTAGAAGGTAGTAATGAGGATTTAATTAGTCCTTGCGATGTGCTGAAAGCAGAACCACTACATACTTTCCCTTTTGGACGCGAATTACAAGCAGAGTTGATGCTTCGGCAGGACTGTGATGTGCTAGCAAATGTATTCTGTCACCGGAGGCGGTTCTTTGGCACTGTCCTGTGACCGTCAGATCTGCATGGAAGGTATCCTGGGTGAAATCTTCCAGAATTATCGAATGGCAGCGCCCCCGCACCCCGCCTTCTTTCTTGTCCACCCACACGACAACCTTTTCTCTCTCCCTCTCTCTCTCTCTCTCTCTCTCTCTCTCTCTCCACTGATTAAGCAGAGTTGTCGTCCGAGTGTACCAGCTGACTGTACGCGATGGAGAATTGGCTCTTACTCTTACCAGCAACAGCAGATGAGAGCAGCTAGGCCAGATGCGGGTTCACCCCACAGTTGCAGGACGAGGAGAAAATAGCAAAACTTTGCCGTTTTGGCCCCGCTTTTGGAATCACAAGATTCACGAAACTCCCCGCCTTTGGAGTCTGATATTCACAGTGATATTTGCCATTAGCTCCATTCTTATAAATAGAAGCATAAATATAAACAGTGCCATTATCTAGAGAAAGCGTGTAGCCAACAGGCAAGATTGGACATTTTTTTTTTTTTTTAATTTTTTTTTTTTAAACGTTTATTTATTTTTGAGACAGAGAGAGACAGAGCATGAACAGGGGAGGGGCAGAGAGAGAGGGAGACACAGAATCTGAAACAGGCTCCAGGCTCTGAGCTGTCAGCACAGAGCCTGACGCGGGGCTCGAACTCACGGACCGTGAGATCATGACCTGAGCCGAAGTCGGCCGCTTAACCAACTGAGCCACCCAGGCGCCCCAAGATTGGACATTTAGACGTTCTTGTGCGCCTACCCTGAAAAGGTGAATCAGAATTTGTGTACTTCCGAAGTATGAAGTTTCAAACTTAACCTATTTTCTCTAGATTGAATAGAATGTCTTCATTAGTCTCATATTTTTTCTTCTGTTATTAATCCCAAATGTTAATTGCCTTATATAATTTTATTCTCACTCTTTCGTGATGTATTTTAGCTTCTTTTTAAAGTCCTAATAGAATCCCTCATCGAATTTCTAGGCACATTCTATTTGCTTAGGGCAAATCTTTCTTTTACTTTTAAATGCCAAGGGCAAAAAAAGAGATCTCTTAAAATGAATCGAGTGTCTTACTATAAATTAAACTGAGCTCTTGAGGGGCCAGGACTGAATCTTGTTCACACTCTGATTCCCTATGTCTGTGACAGAGCTTCATGTATAATAGATGTTTAACAAAGATCGAGCCGGACAGCAGAAAATAATTCAGCCGTCACACCAATTCCGAAGTTTCAAATTGTTTCAGAGCACAGAACAACCAAAGAACAAAATATAACATGTTCTTAAATTAAGAAAGCTTACCATATTAATAAGTCTTCTCTCAATTTTACCATTAAAGGTCATCTGCTACGGCGTAGGCTGTTTCTCGGTCTTGAAACATAGTGGGCATTTAGATCTTGCACCAGATTAAAGCTACCACTTCTGCTCCCCCATCCTTCCTGGGCGTATTTCTATAACAGTCCAGACAGGACTTCAGGACAAGCTGAAATCCTCACACCTGGAGTCTGGTGTGAAATGAGTTGCCCAGAAGCCACCCCCACCCTACCCCAACCAGTCTCTTCATACCTTAGGAGTATCTAGATGGAAATAAGTAAAAATTTTGAGAAGTTTTTAATGCTACTAGCTGATTTCATGGTGATATCTATATGGCAGTTAGTTTTCAAATTTTTTAATGGTTTTGAATATCTTAATTGATCCACCTTCTTAACTGTCAGGAACAGATTAACAAGTTAGCTCAAAAATGGAGACCACCAAGATACCTGTTAAGAAGTTGGAAATAGGATTGGAGATTTTTTTTTTTCTGGTTTTTGTGACTACAGAAACTATTTTGTTCCTCTTTCTATTGGATTCTCAGTTCTAAATATGACAGTAAATCTGCACATTCTGAAATGTTTCATAGGGTGGTGTTGGTAGTCAGAAAATGTTCTCTTACTCTACCTTTCCAATTACCCTTGTATATAAAGGTGTTCCTACCGTTTGTGAGCACGCTAAACATAAAATGATGCTGGCTTTCAACATGAGGTTATTAGCAAAAAGAGAAGAAAGTAGATCACCTTCCAGATGTATTGCTGTGTAAGTATAGCAGCTCAACGTGTTAAAGCATTAGTGATAACCTGCCCCCACCACCAGATGCAGTGAATTCAGACTCCGCTCTTAATTGAGGACCCTTTTTTTAATAATCCGTGACAGACGAAAATAAAGTCAAATGGGAAGTCAGATACAAGAGAGAATATCTAGGAAGCTGTTTATAATTTCCTCAGCCTCAGAGCTCTGCCTCTGGGCTGAATTGTGGTCCAAACCAAAGCTTAGTCTAGTGCAGGAAATAACAACATAGGACTTGTATTAGGGTTATTGTTACATTGCTATTAAGTCCGCTCTCCAGAGGTCTGTTCACCAAAAAACTGAGAAAACAAATATCACGTATAATAAAAGTCTATTATTATTGACTGAGGAATCAGTCTAAATTTTAGAATATTTTTAAAGATGCATAGTTTTGTCACTTTTGGTTTATGCAGTAATTTTTTTTGAATTGCCAAGTGAAGCTTGCTTTTAATAGTCAACCTCATTTGTAATTGGCTCATTATTCTTCACGGGAAGTATCTGAGAATACCTGGATCTTAGGTAAATTCAACATTGTGTATTGCATGCACTTATTTATAGTAACGTGATTTCTCCTGTGCCTTAGGGGTCCATACCTGGGGGAAAGACCCCTGTCTGCCTAGTTTCCCAAACCAGAAAGCTGGAAGGCATCCTTGATGGCTTTTTCTCTCCCATCTGGCCTGTGCCAGTCATCATGTTCCGTGAACTCTACCCCTGCGGTGTTAGCCACGCGTCCCCTTTTCTTGGTATCCACTGTCGTTAATGGGGTCCTGGCTACCCAGGAACTTTTAACTTCACCTTCACCAGCCTCGCAGATGTCTTTCCTGTCTCAGCTGTGTTCCCAGTCCCCTTTCCGTGCTGAATCCAGAATGGTCTTTCCAGGGGTCTGGTTAGATTAATCCTGCCCTTCATAAGAGCCCGAGATCCCCGCTTTGCCTCAGAGGGAGGCTGTGCTGAGGTGCGTGGTTACGGGGCCACTTACCCCGCACCAGCCTCCCTTTCTGGCCTCACCCCCTCATCACCCCGCTGCCTCTCATCCCCAGCCAGCTGAACCTCATTCAGGATCTTGATATAATCTCTTCTCATTGTCGCTTTTGCCACCCGCATCTGAACCCCAACCCCACCCCAACATGAGGCCCCCTTGTCCGTCTTTACTGACCTATCAGGTCCTCCATAGCCTGGCAGCTGGTAGGTCTTTGAGGCCAGATTTGCCACGTGAACAAACGAATGAAGCATCACCTGTCACAGCGGCGTCCCCACAGCCAGGCACCCTCCTAGTGCAGCCTGGCCGTGCTCTGGACCCACTGCCAGGTCATCAGTGGGATCTCCCCAGCCAGAGCTCTGTGCCTGTGCAGACCGCGTGGCCTTGTTCAGTCTCCTCACTCCAGTGCTTACGTAGTATGTGCTTTTCCTCAGTTTAATCTTCAGGGAGTTTGGAACCGAAAAACCGGAGTTTGGGTGCTGGGTTTACCACTAACTACTTTTGTGACCTGCGACAATTAATTAAATCTCTGCTTCCTCCTATGTGAAGCGAGGATCAGAGTGTCCTGTGGGTTTGTCGCGTGGGTCGGACGCAGCCTTGTACCTGAAGGTTATACATTGCGACGCCCTGTGCAAATACTACTAATAAGCATAAGCATCAGGCACAAATGACTCAGGGGAGACCTGGCCTGAAGTTGAAAGCCTTAAAAAGGGGCTCCTCTGCTCCCTCCAGCGCATAGTAACACACATAAAATTGTCTCTGCTCTCAGCACCGAAGCGGACTTTTGCAGCTAACGCTGGGAGGATTTGTGGAAGGAAAGGCCAGATATCTTGCCCCCACCTACCATCTGGGTAATCAGTCTGATGCTTCCCCGGACTCTCATTTGCCCGGTGATAGATGATGTCAGTAGGCGAGAGGGTTCTGTGGGGGCGGACGGGGAGAACTTAGATGCCCGCGTCTGTGCCTCTGAATATAGGGCGCCGCGGTCAGGGAAGGCAGAGGGACCGACCCCGCCGGTTAACCTGAGAGCACAGCGGGGACAGCACCGGGGGGCCTGGGTTCCCGCCTCGAACGGGTCATTAGTTTCTGTCTTCCTCAGAGCAGTTCACGTCGTGCCCAGGAGCGGGCAGGCGAGTGAACACTGGAGATGTTAAAATGTAACAAGAATATTCTTTAAAATCTATTTTTCTCTCCAAATGGGAATCCGACACCTATTTGCGAGGAGACATCGCCCTGTCTGCCTTTATAGGCGGGAGACTCTCTGCTGAGGTGGTGCAGCGTGTGACCGTCATTTCACACATGTGGGGAAACATCTTTTATCGAACTGGCTTGAGGAAACAAGGCAGTTCTGTGAATTTTTAACAGATGCCAACATGAAAACAAATTGTCCGTGTGCCAGAGGAAAAACGTGCCTCGCTTTTTGGTGGCTCATGGAACCTCGGTGTCCCGCTGGTGTCCTGACGGTGCCAGAGCTTTCTGCCAGCGAAAGAGGCACCTCTGAGAAAGAAGTCGCGTTGTCGTGTAATTGGTTCCGTGCTCCCTTGCTGTCCCGCATTAGCCTGGACACGCTCGCTCTGCCTTCGCCGTTTTCCTCTTTCGTGGCTCGGATGACCCATGGTTTGAGCTTTGTGTCTGACTCAGTTTCCCGACAGGATTTAAAGTCTCCGACACTCAGTGTTGCAGAATTTGTCGGGCTGCGTGAGGAGGAAAAGGACGGACTCTTGGAGGCTGAGATCCGTGCTAAAGTGCCTCCCAATTTAATATCCTGAAATTCCCCATTTTTGCTTGACTATTTCTTTGGCTTTGTTTCTGAATCAATTTTGTACACCCTTCAGCTTAGGCGTGCGTTTTCGTCAGAAGGGACTTTAGCTCATCGGTGACTGTTTCAGCGTGGTGACGACCCACCGTGGCCTGTTTGGATTCACGGCGCTCTCTGCTCCAGTTCCCTCTGTATCATCTTCCCCACACGTGCCTTGTGGCCAGTTTATTTTTTAAATGAAATAGAATCCCATCCTACTTTTGAGAACTTTTGAAGTCCTTCTAAAGATAAGCTTTATCTCCGTCTTGCCCAACCAAGAGTTTTCCCTTACTCCTACCACATAAACAATATTCTGTGTTCATCTCATGTCCAATATGGAAAATGTGACTTGTTTAGAATGGTGGTGTGGATCAGTTTCTTTTCATTTTTTTGATACACAAAGGTTTAGATAGTAACGCTGGATCTTTCCTGTAAGACAATTTCTTTTTTACAAATTAGACAATTCTATAACATGCTGTCTGTAAAACCAAGAAAAATATCCACTTAATAAACCACAGATAGTACAATGCTGAAGAAAAAATTCGAAAGGTCCTGAAAACTCACTTAACCTAATAATAATACAAAGAAACATTTTAGAAATGCTAATTCTCTATTAGACCCATTTTCTAAGGTAGCGTTGAGGGGATTTTTTTTTTTTTTTTTTAATGGAGAAGGGAAAAACAACTCTCTGGCTTCGTCTCTAATATTGGTCTCTATAATATAGACACCAGCAGCATTTTCCTCTAGACTTAACATTACTTATGTTGCCATGTAACAAGAATAGATTGTTTGTCTTGGAATTTTCCATTGAAACTAATATAAATATAGAAGAATGGCCCTAAAGAAAACAATCCTTAACATGCAGACTAAGTGACTCCAGGTAAGATTCTGGCAACCCTACCTCCATTCCCATCTGTAGCTATTGGATACATAGAATATGACATTCAAAAAATTACCAAATTGTAATTAGATACCTAAATTAATGCAAATGTGCCTTTGGAATAAACGCTCCATCTTACTAGGTGGTGGGAACGAGCCCGGCTAAGATCAGGCTTTTCTCACACGAGCTTCAGGGCTCTTTGATAGGCTCCCACCAGAAGAGCAAGTCGTACTCCCTCTGGCCAGAAGTCTTGGGTGCTGTTCCTTGTAAGTAGCAAGAGAATTGTCATCTTCTTTAACCAACCGCCCCCCCCCCACACACACACACACAAAACCTAATGGTTTGCACAGATGTTTATCAAGTTAGTCATTGGTCATAGGTGCTTATAATCCAGTGGTAAACAAGTCAAGATCCTGGCCCTTTACCTTGAGAATCAATTCAGGCACTTGATAGGAATCTTGATATTTCAGTCCATTTCTCTGCATCTTTTCACCCATCTCTCCGTCTCCCTCCCTTCCTCTCTCCCTCTCTTTCTCTCTCCCTCTCTCTCTCTCTCTCTCTCTCTCTCTCTCTGTCTCTCTCGTTTAAAAGGCACACTCCAGGGAATCTGCCAGATCAGGAAGGATGTACGCTGAGTCTTATGGCACTCAGAGCTAATCCGTACTGTAGCTCTCTGTTGAGTGGCCTGAAACTGACAAGCGTAGCTTTTCTGAGCCAAATAACATGGCTGGCCAATTATTTCTGGAACTAGCTCTCTGGAAAAGGGCAATGCTTTCTGGATAGTCAACTGGGTGAGGAAAGCAACCCATCAGCTCTAACTGGCTTTGTTGGAGAAGGCATAGAGCAAGCAGGCCCAGCACAACAACACAGAGCTGTATGCTGCCTGGGGAGGGGCGTCAGGCTGTTTGCCGGGAGGCTCACAGGGTATGGCATTTGTCACCTCGGTGAATTAACCACGGTCCAGGGACTTGCAGCACTCTTTGGCTCCACCGTGATGAATGGTTTTTAGGGGAGCCTGGCAAAGGGAAGCTAGTTTGGAAACCTGGAGGCATTCAGACAGGAAATAAATTGTGGGTTGTATTAAAAATAATACGAATAATAAT
Organism: Panthera onca; assembly: GCF_046562875.1. Taxonomy (NCBI): domain Eukaryota; kingdom Metazoa; phylum Chordata; class Mammalia; order Carnivora; family Felidae; genus Panthera; species Panthera onca. The sequence continues at coordinate 140,705,432 of NC_138343.1, forward strand.
AACCATCACATTGTTGAGCCTCTGTGCTGTGTGAAGGCACTAGCTGCTTGCTACACAAAACATTGTCTCATCTCACCTTAGAGTGTAGGCTCACCTGTCATCCACATGTCTCAGAAATGGAAACTGAGGCTTAGCTTCTCACTAACTGCTGGCCTAAAGGCACCTAACCATATGTGGCAAAACCACAGTTTGACTTTGCAGTGACACTGGAGATGGAGAGAGTAGATGCATTTGTCAGGTTTTTAGGTGGGAGAAAACCAGGCTTTCTGCCTGTTGGGCTTTCAGCTGTCTGTAATTCCTTCCTGGGAGAGCTGACTTCCTTCCCCTGGAAACAGTTCTTCAAATATACTATGAATTAAGGAGCCAGACCGTAACATTTATTAAGCTCTTTCTTGTAAAGTAAAAGTAAACGGGGCTCTGAATGAAGATGTTTTCTTATTCATTAAAAAACATGTATTTGGTTCCAATTCTGTGCCAGGCACCTCGCGTGGTGCTGAGGAGACAGATGCGAAGAGAGTGTGTTTTAAAGCCGCAGTACATAGTCTGGGGGAGAAACAGGCGCTCCAGCCACTAGCAATGGCACTGTGGTAACCGCTCTACCTTGGCTGACATGAGTGGTGCTTTCTGGAAGGCCAAGGAATGCCGTCAAAGATAGCAGGAGGCGGGGCCAGGAAGGACTAGAGTCTGTTACATGGAGGTGAATGGCCTTGTGGGCACACTGTGAAAACAGCATATTCAGTAGAGGACACAGTCGAGCATCTTGTTTTCACACGGTGCCTCCCATTTAGTGAGTTTTTTTTTTTAACTGAAATAAATGTTTTAAATATCAGAGTGCATTTCACATAAGAAGGGTAGAAATTGTTTTGTGAAATGGTATGTGTGTGAACCTGCTTGTGAATATATAGACACATGTTCACATACACACATCGGATCATGATATAAAATGTATTTCTTGGGGCGCCTGGGTGGCCCAGTCGGTTGAGCGTTCGACTTCGGCTCAGGTCATGATCTTGCCGTTTGTGAGTTCGAGCCCCGCGTCGGACTCTGTGCTGACAGCTCAGAGCCTGGAGCTGCTTCAGATTCTGTGTCTGCCTCTCTGCCCCTCCCCTGGTCACACTCTGTCTCTCAATAATAAATAAACGTTAAAAATTTTTTTCAAAAAAAAGTATTTCTTAACTGTGGATGGTGGTTAAGAATGTTTTAATTCATGAGTGAAACTTTGTAAGCCTCAGTGTCTCCATAGTTGTTTTGAAGTTTAAATGAGCTAATGAAGAACAAAGCTATTAGCACATAATATATGTTCATTAAATGTCAACGGTTACTGACCGTGAATGGCACATCGTCTGGAACATGAGAGGTAGTCAATAAATATTTGTTAAGTGAGTGAACATGCCAGGACTTGGCAGGTCTCAAGCAACCTGATGCCTACAGGGAGGAAAAGGTATCTGAACGATCAAAACCAAGTGGGTGCACCATGATGACCGTGTAGACGTGATGAGGCTGGAGAAATAGGTCGGACCAAATTTGGAAAGACTCATGTGCTGACCTAATAAGTTTGGACTTCATTCTGTTAAGCAATCAAGAGTCAGGGTCTAGTTTCTGAACAAACACGATTGACAGATCCCTGAAGAAATGAGGAAGGATGGGATTCAGAGCATAAGAGAAGGTGCTGGCCTCGCGTATGAGTGAAAGATCTCTTTCTTCTGAAGGGAAGAAAACGCAGAAGGACACAGCGTGGACATGGGTGTTGATGGCCGAGGGGGCTGGACGTCGTGAGAGGTGGTGCTGCCCTTTCCTGTGTGGTGGTCACTTGCTGACAGTTACAAGGTGGGCCAGGAAGGACTTCGAGCAAGGGGTAAAATGTTTAACCAGGGAAAAGGACTAACTGGGTGAAGGTGCCCCAGTGTCCGTAGGAGTCAGCTGAACGCAGGCACCGTGGCTTCTAAGGACGTACGTTGTGATGCCCGCTTTGCTGGTCACGTCTGTTTCTGTGTTGGGTCTCAGGTGGTCAGTCCTGCCCAGCGTTGAGGCCTCCACCTGAATAGGACTTTTTCAAGGAAACTCTCCTGCTCCCCAGTCTGAACTGGGTCCTCCTCTTCTACCCTCGTAGCACCCGGACTTCTCTTTTTCTTGGGTTCTTCATTTGCCCCGTCGTTTGTTGCATGTCTGTCTCCCACTAGCCTGTGAGCCTCACGGGGACAGACTGTGTCTCCTCCTTGCCTGCACCCCAGCGCCTTGCACGTGGCCGAGCACCTGCCCCAGTGGCTTTGGAAGCTCACTTGATGATCGTTCCCTGCTGATAGGTTTTATTTGCTCCTCAACCAAATTTGAAGTTTTTTCCAGGACAGGGATCCCATCTTGTACTTTCTTTCAATGCTCTCTCACCCTTACCACCTTCTACGAGCGCCAGAGTAACATTGGAGCTCGCTGGGAGAAGGTTTGTGTAGCGCTGTTGCGGTTGAGGGGCCAGTGTGATCGCTGAGAACGGAGCTCACACAGTGAAGGAAGGGCTCGCGGCATCCCGGGAAAGAATAGTCATGCCTTCGTATAGCGTTTTTGGGGTGGTTTAGAGTGTGTGTGTGTGTGTGTGTGTGTGTGTGTGTGTTTCCTATTACACTGCATTTCTCTGAGAGTATAGCTTTCACTCTCTCTCTTTTGCTTGCTTTCTTTCTTTCTTTTCTTTCTTTCTCTCTCTCTCTCTTCCTTCCTTCCTTCCTTCCTTCCTTCCTTCCTTCCTTCCTTCCTTTCTTTCTTTCTTTCTTTCTTTCCCGAAAGGGCACCTCTGAGTTTTCATGTGAGAAGTATGTCTCTTTTCATTTGGAATGTGGTGGTACCAGTGTGTGTGACTATATACACATGTGATTAAGGACTCAGAAAAACTAAGTTCATTTATATAAACCTATGGGTATATTGTATGGATAAAATGTACAAGTTATATTTTCATGTGTAGTTTCTGTGATTTTTCAATAAGTAATTTATATAATGTAAATAATAATCTCATCCAGTACTTCTTTTCTAAAGTTTGTGTTTCCCCACATTAGATACTTAACCTGGGACATCCAATTCCATAGTATATCTAATAATAAAATATATTTTGATAATATATAGGAAATGCATTTTATCCTTTCCAAATTTCCCTTACTAGAAAGTTTGGTTTTCTAAATTCAGATGGCTTCTAACTAGAAAAACTTCACACCTTTTTTAAAAACCAGCTTTATTCTCTCAGCTGTCAGTTTTTCTATTCACAAACCACGTTGCAAGCTGCCGTTTTGTAATAACTTGCTAAAAGAAGCAAAAATACAATCAAATATGTCACCATAAATAGGTAGACAGTCCATGGTTGGAATTTGATTTTTTGGAAACATTTTAACATTTCTTTCCTCTAAAATAAAGGTTAAAATCAAAACAAAGCAAGAAATATCCCAAATAAATGTACATGGAAATTACAAACTTGATTAGATTTTTCCTAGAGGAAAATCTTGTACTTTCAGCCAGAATTGAGAACCAGAACTAGAAGTATCCCCTGTAAGTCTTATGCTTCTCGTCCTCCGCAGTTAACAGGTGAGAAAACTGAGGCCAGAAAGGTTAAGTTAGTTGCCGTATTCTGCCCAGCAGACCTGAAAGGGCCAGGACTGCCACTAGCTCGGTATCCTTGCTTGGATATCTTGATCCCCTTCTGTGGATGTGTGATAATAGCAACAGCTAGTAATCACCGAGAGCCCACGATTCTGGGCACCCTCGGTAAGTTTTTCACACGTATTATCTCATTTAATCCCCACAGCATCTCTATTCAATGGACACAATTGTCCCTAATTTGCAGTTGAGGAAACAAATAGTAGACACACAGAATTTCTATCTTTAGGATGAAAGGAGGAAATTCTTCGTTTTCAGCTAACTTTTGTCTTCAAATTTTTCATCAGTTTGTTTAGATGACAGTGATACTCAGTAGCCTTTTGAAAATACAGTTCTGTGCACAGTGGAAGCCTTTCCAGTAGGACTGCTGCGGGCATTTAATTGTGATTCTCTGTTATGGGTCACTTTGCCTGCCTCGTCACTGGCCTCCGGGCTTCTGTTCTAGCCTCTCTGCCCTGCAGCCCTTTCTTCATGCTGCAGGTTCTAGCACAGTCGCCTCTAGAAATGCAAGTCTGACGATCGTCTCGCTCTCCTGCTGAGACAGTCTGTGGTCTAATGTCAGCGGAGGCCCCCGTCTCCCCTGGATTGCGGGTGCAAGAGCTTCGGTGAGCCACACAACTGTTTCGTAATAGGAGCTGTATCCACAAGATGAAATACTCCATAGTCAGGACAGAGTGACTAACAGAAAGGTGGGCGAATGATATAAATAGTTCTAGAAAAGGAACTAAAAACAGCTATTAAACAAAATGTTCACCTTTCCTCACGGCAAGAGGAATACAGAATCAAACACAAATTATAAAACACCTCTGAAAGCATACATTAAAAACCATTTGCACTTTGCGAGGGGAACTCAGCAGTAAGAGATGGGGATACGGAACTTACCCACCCCCCCCTGCCACCACCTCTCATCAGTGATTTTGCTTTGCCCGGGTCTCAGCTGCCTGCAGTCAGCCACACTCCAGAAGCGGATGGTCCTCCTTCTGATGACCAGAAGGTCGGTGGTAGCCTAACGCCATGTCACGACACCTGCGTCCTTCACCTCCCTTCGTCTCCTAGTGTAGGTACCGTGTCACCTGACATCATCCCAAGAAGGAGCAGCATGGGTGCCGTGCGGTATTTTGAGAGACAGGCCATGTTCACATAGGTTTTATTACAGTGTATTGTTAAAATTGTTCTATTTTATATTAGTTATTGCTGTTAATCTCTTACTGTGCCCAGTTTACAAATTAAACTTTATCATAGGTATGTTTGTATAGGAAAAAACATCATATACGTAGGATTCGGCACTATCCACAGCTTCAGGCGTCCCCTGGGGGGGTCTGGGAACGTAAGCCCGCAGGTAAAGGGAGACAACTGTATACCGTCTTAAAATTTCCTATCGTATTTGGAGTTTGTAAAGTTACGCAAGTACTAGAGTAACATAGACTCCACGCATTTAAATAAAAAACAAATGCATAAAAACGAGCTTGTTCATTCTAGCTAGAAAGGACATCTGCGTATATGAGGTGTTCAGGAGTTAAAAGATATTTGTGGCACTTTATCAACCAGAAAAGTATCATCAGGTCCCTTGTCTGTATCGCATTTCACAGTACAGAACATTTTCACACACTGTCCCAGTTGATCCTACAGCAGCCCCTTCTTCATTTTAAGATGAGACTTGGATAAATTAGGATTTGCTGAAGGTCACAAAGCTCATTCGATCAGTACACGCTTGTAAATGTGTTTATTTACGTATCCGTCTATACTAGTAGACTCTGAGCTAGTGACGCAAACCAGACCGTAGTCTCAGCCTCGTGTTCCCAGTTGAGTGCCATTAGATGACCACAGCTAAGAAGGGAGACACGCAAGTGATGTCACCTTCTTCTATCTTCCTGGGGAACACGTGGAAAGAGAGGAGTCTCTCCGAAAACCTCAAATAAGATTTCAGGATGCTTTTGTAAGCGGTGCCATTGCAAATCATCCACAGAAAGAAATAGATTTCCAATTTTAATTTCTTTGGAAGGAGGTGGATTCCATACCCCTAGGACCTTGTGTCTGCGTTGTGGAACTTGATGTCGTGACATGATCTGCTCGAACTTGTCTTAGTGTTCCTCGTCTCTTGGAATCTTTTCGCAAACTTGATTTTCTGCAAAATGCCAGTGATGAGTGAGGGAATTCGAGTGGAATGTGGCATCTGTATTTTTAAGGACTATGTAAACAGTCAGAAATAAAGAAATAACTTGCCCGGGTAAGAATTCTTAGAACTCATTTGAACAAACCTTAAGCCTATTAAGTGTCCCAGAGGCAGCAATAACCTGAGGATGTACTATATTATCCGAGGTCCTAAATCCTTCAGCATGGACACTTTCATGGTTGAAGTGGAATTTAATGCCCCAGAAAAGGACCTGTGTTATTTTCTTGAACTAATGAAGAAGACAGCGGCCATTCTCTGAAAGAAAGAAAAACCCACACAATCTGTATGGAATTTAAACACATTTTTTATTAAACAGGACTCTATATGAAACTCTCGAGAATTTTATAGTAAAGCTTAGATAAATATTTCATGAAACATCTTAAGATGCAATCATTTATAGTAATTTTAGTGCTCTGATTTCTGTTTGTTTTCAGATTTGAAAAAGCAAACATTTTCTATGATGATTTATATCTAGGAGCTGCCAGTTGAGCCCAATTTCATAAGACTTATCTTTATAAATAAATGGAATAGCTCTTCTTACTTTTATTCTGTCTCTTAAGATGAAGCAATGTTGAAAGATCTTTTTTTTTTTTTTTTTTTCCTAGCTGAAATATAAACCATGACCTCGGTAAATGTCCTGCCTCATTTATCCGCCCCAAGTTTATGCTGGTGTTGGATCGGGGCATCATCTTCCCTCCAGCTGCCTCAGTAGACTCTCTCTAGAAGCTACTGTCCTGCGCTCTTCCCGTGCCTCCCCCCAACCCCCCACCCCACTCCCGCCTGCACACTCTGCAGGAAACTAGAGACTTCACCTGACACATGAGACCTCTGACTAACCCAAGCTCCTGGGTTCCTGGAGCTGTTATTCAGACAGCCCTTTGTTAGTATGTTAGTTTGACGATATTAGCTTTTTTTTAGATACATGTCTTGATTTGGGCTACTCTGTCCAAATGAGTCTTTCACAGCTCATTCTACATGCTTGTTTATATTTGCCCGAATTGCTGATGACTGGATGTACCTTGACGTTATGGTCCTGCATAATTTAAAGATGTATTTTCTTTATCCGTTTGGATAGCTACCTGCTAAGCACCTGCTCTGTTGTGCTCTGCGCTGTTGGGCGCATGAGGAATTTAATAATCATCCATTCAATAAATAGTTCCCCACCATGTGCCAGACTCTGCTGGCACTTTGGATGCAGCACTGAGACAGACATGATCCTTGCCCTCATGGAGCCGATTTTTAGCAGGGAGAGAGAGGCTAAGTGAGTTGAAAGTACGGGGAAACGATTGCAGGTTATGAGAAGTGCCGTGAAGAAACACGAGTGAGAAATGGCCAGGGTGGTTCCGCGTCAGGGTGGGCAGCCGGGGAAGAGCCCTGGAGAGGAGAAGGCATCGGCAGGTGGGAGAACATTCTCTGGAGCCATGCTTTGTAGCTGCCCAGAGCCATAGGAAATGGGGTTGGAGTGAGACCCGAACGCCTGACCACAGAGGAGCCCGCAGGCCATGGTCAGAGGTTTGCATTTGGTTCCCGGGCTCACGGGAAAGCCTTGAGGGCTTTCGTGCAGGAAAGATATGCTCTAATTTCTTTTTTTATTCCTGAGAGGTGGTTCTGGCAGCTTTGTGAAAGTGAGGCGAAAGGAACAAAGCAGGGGTGGGTGGCGCAGAGGCTTGGAGATGAGTGTTGGGGGAGGGGGATATGAGCGCTGGCCAAGCTTCTGGAGAAATGGAGGGGAGCGGAGGCAACAGGATGGGCGCACAGGGCGCACACCTAGGAAACGGGTGGGGGGCTGGCGCCTGGCGGGGACAGTGGGTGAGTGCCGTTGCCATTGGCAGGTTTACGGGAGGAAGTCAGGGTTCTGAAACAGCAGGATCCACTTCAGACCCGCCCGTTGTTCACAGCGGACCTGTAAGCGGTGGTCTGAATCAGGGTTCAGGTCTGCAGCGCTTAGGAGTCAAGGTGAACAGTGGCTGCTCAGGAGACCAGGGGGGGCAGAACAGTTCCGTGCAGAGGTGAGAAAGGTACTGGCCTGGCCTTGAGAAGAAGGGCAGGATGTTTGGGTGGCGGGAGACATGCATCCCGGAGATCAGCCTGGCAGGAATGGAAGGCTCTCAGGATAAGAGGGTCCTGGGTGTTCCTGTGGCTTTTGGTAGGGGCCTCATCTCCAGGAGAGGTTAAGCTTGCTCGCCCTTCCTCCCTCTTCTCCTTTCCCTAGTTCACGATCCACTGGGTTCCCGGGAACTCTAATGGGCGTTCCGAGTTAGGACTAGGGGAGCCCCAGGGGACCCTTCCAGATCCCCCACTTTGGGTTTGAAATACCTTTAGATGTTTCTTTAGGGGAGTCGCACAGTGCCAGTCTTCTTCGTGTCCACCTTCCACACAATCCCATATCCGTTTTGTCACCTACACTTACATATTTCCATTTATTTCCCACCTAGGTTTTATGGCAGGCACACAAAGAAACCCTCAGATGTCTCAATATGGACCTCAACAGACAGGACCATCCATGTCGCCTCATCCTTCTCCTGGAGGCCAGATGCATCCTGGAATCAGTAGCTTTCAGCAGAGTAACTCAAGTGGGACTTATGGTCCGCAGATGAGCCAGTATGGACCACAAGGTAAACGACGTTTCTCAAAAATGCATCGCAGTAGGCTGTAGAGGTTTTGTTAATATGTTAGTCCTTCGAGGTCTTCATATTATAAACATCTTGTAAGATCCCATTATTTGTTACCCGGCAGGTTGGTGAGGTTAATGCAAACCCACAGTCCTTCAGTTGCCCATCGTGATGGGAAGAATAATTATAGCAAGTGTTCATTAAGCATTCATGCATCAGACACTGTGGTAAATGCTCTTAATATGTGTGTTATTAATGAAGGAGTAAATCTTAGTTTCTGTGATGTAGTTTGAAATGCTCGTTGAGAAATAGACACAGGCCTTGTCCTCAAAAAGTTTCTGATTTAAAACTTGGGTTTCATTATGTTGGATTCTGATTGTGCCCCCTTAACAATGTGCTCACTACTCAGACGGATGTCGTCCCATTACACCTGCTCCCAGTTTGTCTCCAAAGTGCTATATCTGATAAATAGTAGTTCTCATTTTTTCAGTCATTACTGGTCTTACTCTTAGAAGATAGAACAAAGCCTGAAATGGGCATGTCTTTCAAAAAGGAAAATAAGGGGGCACCCGGCTGGCTCAGTCCGTGGAGCGTGCAGCTCTTGATCTTGGGGTTGTGAGTTTAGCCCCACGTTGGGTGTAGAGATTACTTAAAAGTAAAGTCTTTTAAAAGGGGGGAGGGGAGATAAGACGAGTGGAAAAATAAATGAGACTATGCCAAGATGCCCTGTTTACATCTGCCTTCCTGGAAATTGATGTATGTTTTTTCATGTACATGTAGAATCCTTTTATCAAGGTTTTTAACCTGATACATATTTTTTCTAAGTCACTTTTGGCAATAAGGCATTTGAATTTAGCACCTTCTTTATGTTTTGTTTATTTAACTTAGACATTAATGGATAATTTAGAGAGAATGAGATAATCTGGCACAATTCCCAGAGTTTCCTCACTTCTGAAAATATCAGGAATTTTCCAAGTGGAGATGATGAATGCCCACTAGGAGGTTCTAGTAAAACAACAACAAAGTCAGGTCTCCTCCTGTTAAATAAAGTTTTATTTTCTGAAGACATTTGTGTCTGTTTAGCAAACCATTGAGCTCTGTTGGGGTTCATTGAGCCTCTCCAGCCATTGAGGGTGTGCCTAACAAAGCTAGATGATTCTATGAGGCCTTAGCACCTTCTTGGCTTTTCACCTGGTGTTTCTCACCTGGTTTTTCTCAGAAAAATGCTTTCTTTCTGTTTATAGTATTTCACGGTTTGAAAATTGAGTTATCAACATACTATCTTATCTTGGAAGATCTCTTTCTGAAAGATTATAATATTATTCAATATTCAATATTCCCAGTATAACATTGCTTCCTTGCCTTACATTGCTTTGTTATTTTACATTCCAACTATCTCTGTTGTTAGGGAAACTATGTTAGAACACCCAACACAGGGGTGCCTGGCTGGCTCAGTCAGTTAAGCATCCGACTCTTGATTTCGGCTCAGGTCATGATCTCACAGTCCTGGGATCGAACCCCGCATTGGGCTCAGCACAGATCCTGAAGCCTACTTGGGATTCTCTCTCTCCCTCTCTCTCTGCCCCTGTCCTGCTTGTTCTCTCTCTCTCTCTCAAAATAAATAAACTTAAAAAAAAACGTTTTATTTGGCCCCTTCCGGCCTTTGTCAACACATGCATGTAGTCAGGGTGGATATAGACTTTATGTTTTGCTTGATTCCCTTCACACCGTATCATTAATGGTTTTCCAAGATCTTAATTTCAGTAGGCCCTAGGAGTTCAGGTCCCAGGTGACAGTAAGTCTGCCCTGTTCCCTGTCAGCCCCAGGAAGCCGTGGCACGAAGAAGTTTGTTGCTGACCTAAGGCAGGTCAGTGAGTCACGCGGTTGTGAGAGAGCACACCCGCTCACCAACTCCGCTCAGCGGGCGTCTTCAAGGCTTCCTTGGCTGTTGTGAAAAGAAGGAAACTTTAGTGAAAGTTAGAAAAGCAGTCTGTAAGTTGTGATATACACAGAAAATGTGGACTTGTGCTCTGCATGTAACTGGAGACAGGTCAGGCTTGTGCTCCCAGAATTGGGAGTGGCTAAAGGTCTGGGACTTGACTGCTAACACTCACAAGGGCTTCTTGTAATCTTGAAAATTGGTCTGTCTTCTCTTAAATAATTCACTCTTGCAACCTCATCCTCTACTGTTCTCATAATAAGGGAAGATGGAAGCTTGACTGTCTGAGGAGTCTTTTGTGAAGAGCTAAGAAAGTGTTTATGCTATTGGAGTTAATAGCAGGAAAGGCAATTTCTATAGAATGGATTTCTTCTCTGAGTAAAACCCTCAGTTTTCTGGAATAATTGAACATTAAGATTCATAATTTAAGAACACTGAACCTGTGAGGGTTCTCATCCAAACTGCTGAGTGTCCTTGGAAAATTGCTTACTCTTTGGGAATTACCTTTCCTCTAGAAAATGAGAAAATTAGATCGTGTTACTTTAGAATTTGCTTCCAATTCTAATATTCTACAAGTCTAAATCTTGCTTCTTGTCTGAAGCCTTTTATACCCATGCGGCCCACTGGACCCACCACATCACACTTTGGTTATATGGTCAAGAAGGGATTTATTTTCAGGCATAAATACTGAGTTCAGGTTGATATTAGAAACCATTTAGAATATGGAAGATCATTTCCATACTCAACACTTCTTCATTTTGAAAACAGGTGCCCTCAGATTTGTCCTCTCTGTCATTCCTTCTCCCGAGTGATAGCTTGCTCTTGTCCACCCCGAGCTGTGCCTCCTCCTGGGTTCCTTAACTGGCTCCAAATGCCGTGTGCTGAAAATCAGTGTCCTGGGACTCTGCCTTCAGCTCCGAATTGTTGGCCTTTCCTTATTGTATTCTCCTTTCCCCAGCAAGCACTAAATGACAGGAAATTAGTACTTGTAACACAATTACTCAATTCAGTAAGTGTCCTTACCTTTGCATTTCTCTCTTTGTTGATCTTTTTAAACTTGATCTTTTTAAACTGGACCCAAAATAAGTATTTTATTCTACCTTGTCTTAATTAGCTACTCAAATTAGTCATCAGACATTCAGCTTGCATTTTCATGCTACGAGTTTTAACATCTCTGAAAAGAATCACTTGTGTGTGAGCCACAGAGGCCATTATTTTCATCTTCTGTTTCTGTTCCTAACTGGATGAGTGTCTTCTCTGTTAGTTTTGTTTTGAAGAGATCTCAGAGGAAAATACCTTACGATCTTTTTTTAAGTCTTCTTACTGTCAGAAACGACTTCTGCAAAATTGTTATTTAGTAACAGCCGACATCCATTACTGTGCCCTGGGTCCTGTTTGAAGTGTGTTCCATAGATTAACTCACTTCATCCTCACGGCATACTACAGGCCGGGTACCATTTACCCCTGGACAGATGGAGAAACAGAGACAGCTTCACCAGGATACGCCACGGTCATGCCAGGATTCAAATTCGGGCAGACTCACCCATTTGCTTAATTAATGGGAAGCTCTCACGTTGTCCCCATTTGCAAATGAGCAGGTTAAGTAATTGACCCACGATCTCACAGCTAGTAGGTGACAGAGCCTGGGTTCAAACCAAGGGAGATTTCAGAGGCCACTCACATAGTCACTGGGGTGTTATTTCCCACGCCATAGATGTACCCTCCTTGTTGGTTCATTCATTCAGAAAGCCACTGGGGAAACCAAAAGACAAACTACTTGCCTTCAAGGAACGAGGAGCATTTGGGGAATTCAGGCTTGGAAACACATCAAAGATACTAGAGATTAAGAAAAAAGTTTCTATGAAGCGAAGAAGGAAATTTTTTAGAAATGTATATTACTAAAGTCTGCATTATTACATATGCAAATGGAATGAGTCCAATCTAAATGTGTGAAAATGTCTAATTGCAGTGTATTTTATGAAATAGCACTTTTCTACCTTCAGGCAAGCACATATAATAACTACCCTTACGAGGTGTTTGCAAGTAGGGCCGCGAGACTTGCTTTAATAAATAGAATGGAATTATGTAATTGACACGTTAATTATTAATAAATGAATTTGGGGGAAAGATTGCTGAAACAAATTTCGCCTTCATGTTTCTTAAGAACAAAGACTGTCTTGTTTTTGTGTTCTCTAAAACAGTGTCTGTCACACGGACTGTCCACAAATACTTTTTGCACATTTGTCACTGCGGGCAGTGGGGGTCTAGGCTTAATTTTGCTCTAAATAGCAGTATTTCCTTGGGCAACTAAATAATTCTGAGCTTAGATTCCCCTCAGTTATTCACTCACTTGTATGACAGGGTCTGCACCACCACATACAGCTTTTTCCCAGGTTTGTACCCTGAAGCAGGCCTGGGTTTATGCCTTAATTTGTATAGTGTGGGTCTTAGGAAGCAGGGAACTTTCAATCAGATGAGTCTGATGGGCCTTTTGTTTCTAAATTACTTGATAAAAGGTATTTATTCTGGGGCACCGGGGTGGCTCAGTTGGTTGAGTGTCCAACTTCAGCTCAGGTCATGATCTCCTGGTTCATGAGTTCAAGGCCCGCGTCGGGCTCTGTGCTGACAGCTCGGAGCCTGGAGCCTGCTTCGGATTCTGTGTCTCCCTCTCACTCTGCCCCTCCTCCGCTTGTGCTCTGATCTCTGTCTCTTAAAAATAAATAAACATCAAAAAAAATTTTTTTAAGGTATTTTTTCCAAAGAAGTTAAAGGGTTTTTTTTTTCTAAAGTAGATGCCATTTGAAATATTCCTTCTCCTTTAACATATGTTTCTCAATGAATTCAGAAAACTCCAAATCATACCTAGTTGAAATGAATGCAGCTCCAAACTAGCAAGTTACACATTGATCATCTTACAACTGTTTCAGCTGCAGAGGAAGAATGCATGTTAGTAGGGAGCAGTCCACTCAGTACCTTGTAGTAGCGACCTTAGTGTCACCACGACCCAGGATGTCAGTCTCCACTCTTCCAAGTCCAGAATCGCAGTCTTATTATTGAATTAAGCTGAATTCAGCCTCTCTCCCACAGAGGTGAAATGTGTCTGCCACATGGGTTCACACGTCCCCCTGGACAGTGCTGCAGACTGACGACATCCTCTTCTCTGGCTTTCGGAAGGCTGGTCTCTGTGCAGATCACTCCGTTTGGTTAACTCGGTTTCTTCTCCCCCGGAATTCGGTTGTGCTGCGTGTGACAAGTTTATTACCGTAACCTTATTTTATGGTTAAATCTGCAGTGCCCTGCACGTGTTCAGTTCCGTATTCCATATTGTTTTGTTGTTAAAGAAATATTCCAAATCTTCATCTCCCAAGACCGGAGAAGAAAACAGAAATTGAAGTAGGTCATTTATAGCAAAAGACCGTTAATGCCCTCTTCTTTTGATGCTCAAATTCAGCTTTCGCGTTACAAGGTTTATGCATGAATTTTTCTCAACGGACTGATGATCGTCACAATTTTATCAAAACCTGGGAATTTAAACCACTTAAAATTTAAAAAAGGAAAAATTAAAAAAAGAAAAGAAAAACACAAAGCAGCTGTAACTTGGACTGGCGTGAAACTATTTTACCTTGCCAATTAAAATCAACAGCACTCAGGAGTGCCGCGAGGCACTGCCCTTGCTGAGTAAGCTCATCTCATCCCGGTGGGCTGGCCCTCCTCTACAGCTCCTGGTCACGACAGCCATGGACAGCACTGTAGAGACACAGGATGTGCACGTTCAGCTTTACTTTACATCTTAGCCTTTTCCCAGGGCCCACAGCTCTGCCCTTTTTTCAAACGTCCGAAAAGAAATGGCCTTATTGAATCACAGGTGACGGATCTGAGTCCCTCAGCCATCAGGGGAAGCAGGTAAGCGCTCTCCCTCCAGGGGGCGCTGTTCGACGCTTGCGAGCACAGGGCGCAAGGACTCTGGAGCCCAGGGGAGGACAGAGGTGCGTTTGCAATGTGTGACAGCGGTGACTCTGACACTTTTTCATTTCTTACCAGAGAGATTTCACTGTTTTATACTAAATTTGGCTACTGAGTTGAGGTCATACCTTTTTACATTTGTAATGTAAGCGCTTTTTCTTATACTCGGTTTGAGAAATAAATTTGAATATCTGTGCATCATGAAAATAAAATTACACATATGATGCATACATAAAAAGGTAACTTCACTGATTAAAAACCTATTAATATTGGAATAGTTTCTCTGTGTTCCTTGAAAGATTCTATTTATGGACTGTCCTTGTCCAACAGTAGTTAGTTATTATCATTTTTCCCCCACAGCAACCACGTAAGATAGCTAATCCTGTATTATACCCTTTTTACAGATGAGAAAACTGACCTTGGGAGTAAGAAGTGGCTTTCTGAAGGTCACACGTAGCAGACAGTTGTACCCGTACTATTTGAGGGCCTATGCCTTCTCCTTCACTCACTGCCCTGGAGCCCGATACTGGCATCTGACTGTGCCCGTATGTCTTCTGGGCCTGTGTGTGATGTCAGCCTCAGTGATCGTTGTTTCTCTGAGGATCCACTTTTCCTTGCTGAGAGGCCACCAACACATGCACAGCTCCTTTCCCGGGAGTGGCTCTCCTCAGTCGCCTTCCCACGGACACCTCCCTCACCACGCTGTATAAATCTCCCTTTGTCTTTCTTCATAGCACTTAGAGCCATACGACGTCTTCTAGGATTGCTCCTTTGCCTGTGTTCTGCCACCAGAATGTAGGCTTTTTGCCTTCATTCGCTGCTGAATCCCCAACCATTAGCCCAGAGCTAGCACATAAGAGGCCCTTAAGAACTATTTAGGGGGCGTGCCTGGGTGGCTCAGTTGGTTAAGCGTCCGACTTCAGCTCAGGTCATGATCTCACAGTTCATGAGTTCGAGCCCCACGTCGGGCTTTGTGCTGACACCTCAGAGCCTGGAGCTTGCGTCACATTCTGTGTCTCCCTCTCTTTCTACCCCTCCCCCTCTTGTGTTCTGTCTCTCTCTCTCTCTCTCTCTCTTTTTATTATTTTTTTTAACGTTTATTTTATTTTTGAGAGAGAGAGCGCCAGCGGGGAGGGGCAGAGAGAGAGGAAGACACAGAATCCAAAGCAGGCTCCAGGCTCTGAGCAGTCAGCACAGAGCCCGACATGAGGCTCGAACTCGTGGACCACGAGATCATGATCTGAGGCAGTCAGACACTAAACTGACTGAGCCACCCAGGCGCCCCGTGTCTCTCTCTCTCTCTCTTAAAAATAAACGTTAAAAATTTTTTTAAAAAATCAGTAAAAAAAAAAAAAAATTACCTTTGGGAGGTGAAACGAAGGATCACCTTTGTCTGTTTCTCTCTCTGCTCTTGTACTCACTGTACTGAACTTGCATTATTGTATAATTAAATTTTTGAAGGGGTCCATTTTTGTAACATATGGAGAAAAAACTACCAAAAGTGAAACTCTGAACCCAAACTGTAAGGTAGTAGGCCTTTCCCCCTCTGTTCCGAGCTTTGTGCAATATGGTCACTTCTCGTACATGGTGAAGACTTGAAAATGCATGTTGACTTAGGGAAAAAATATGGTACCCATACGTATCGATTCCAAAAACAAATTATTCATTCCCACCAGTGGTAGGATTTAATGCAACTGGGGGTAAGTCAGCTTTCATTTTGAACCTGCATTTGTGGTCTTCCTATCTACTCAGTCAGGTGGTGCCCAAAGAGCAGCATTGTGTGATCAGCCTGTGTAAAAAGGTGGGGTTGAAAGGTTTTTGAAATAGAACTTTTTTTTTTTAACACAGAAAGGATCTTATGAAATACGGTAACCAGCAAATAAGCATGTGAAAAATGCTCAAAATCATTCTATTTCTTAATGTCTATTTCTTTTTTTTTTTTTTTAACGTTTATTTATTTTTGAGACAGAGAGAGACAGAGCATGAACGGGGGAGAGTCAGAGAGAAAGGGAGACACAGAATCTAAAACAGGTTCCAGGCTCTGAGCTGTCAGCACAGAGCCCAACGCGGGGCTTGAACTTACGGACCGCGAGATCATGACCTGAGCCGAAGTCGGACGCTTAACTGACTGAGCCACCCAGGTGCCCCCTTAATGTCTATTTCTGAGAGAGAGAGCAGGGGACGGGCAGAACAAGGAAGGGACAGAGGATCCGAAGCAGGCTCTGCGCTGACAGCAGAGAGCCCGATGCGGACCCTGAACTCTCAAACTGTGAGATCATGACCTGAGCCGAAACCAAGAGTCGGATGCTTAACCGACTGAGCCACCCAGGCGCCCCGCTAATTTTTTTTTTTTCGTTGGTGATATCAACAATGTAGAGCAATTAGAACTCCTAGGTGTTTTTTTTTTTAAACTTACACATTTTGTGGTAGGGTTTCTTCAAAAGCCCGACATGTACTTAGCCTTCAACCTGGCACTCTCTCATCCCTAGGGTTCTGCCAAGAGAAATGAAACCTATGTCCACACAAAGACCTGTGTGCAAATGTTAGCGGCTTTGTTCGTATCGCCAAAAACTGGAAACAACTCAAATGTCCACAGAATTGAATGCTCCTCAGCAACAAAAGGGAACAAGCCACTGATGTGTGCAATAATGTGGATGAATTTCAAAAGCGTGGTGCTTTGGGAAAGGAGCCAGACACAAAAAGACCACATGCTGTATGATTCTATATGACATCGTGGAGAAGGCAAAGCTGGAGGAACAGAAATCAGATCAGTGGTTCCCACGAGGGGGAGGGAGTGAGAATGACCACAAAATGGCAGGGTTTTTTCATCATGGTAGAAATAACCCACATCGTGGTGGTTATGGAACTACACAGGATTGTTATTGTATGTAAATTCTATCTCTAGACATGACCTAAAATCATATTATGTAGTAGACAGCTGCGAAAAGTAGCGAACGTTATTAACTAAACAACGAGGTAAATGCGTATTTAGCCCTCATTCACAAACATGTTTATCATAATACATTGCTAATTATCCATTTTATTTTCTCCTGCTCGGGGTAAAGTGTCGGTTCTGTGACTTGGGCACCATTGTATCCTCCACAGCATGGGGGAATAATGGAGAGCCTTGCCTGTAAAAGTTACTCGTAAATAATTTGTTGAATGGTGAAACGGAGAAGCAAAACTTCATATGTGAGTGGAAACACTTAATAGTTCAATAAAAGCGCTAAGCTTGGAATATTGATTGTAACTAGCAAATTTAAATACTCCAGAGTCAGGTACAGAATTATCTGCACTTCCCCTGAAATAATCATGGTGACTTGAATGGAGTCTCGCTCCCGCTTCCTCTCTCTGGCGCTTGACTATAACTCCCGGTAGGCTGAAACCTGGATTTATTTGGCGACCGATTTTCCAAAGCTGGTGTGCCAAGATGAACCCACTTGAAAACCATGAGCTCTCGGACTTGGCTGCCAGACCCGTCCAGCTGAGGTGGGCTGGACCAGCATCTGCTGCCTTCATTGTGCTTAATGCTGGATCCATCTGTTTTCTGTCAAAGCCAGTGCCAACAAATTACTAATCTATTAGAGAAACATGGAAATAAGATTGCACTTCTCATTCCTGGCTTTTCCTCTCATATTTTGCTTGGCTTACGTGTTTGGTTTTTATTTATTTGGAGGAGAAAGATACGTTATCGAGTGGGCAAGGTGGGGGCATTAATCATTTTTTCACTCCTTCCACGCATTTTTAAAAGACCATGGGGACAAGATCATCAATGATCAGTGGCTGTTGAGGGTGTTATGAGCGTCGATGGTGATGGCGGTAGTAACAACGGTCGTTTATTAGGGGACTCCGTGCTCGGCACTGTCCTAGTCCCTCCATACCTATTCCCCACTACTCTCGTTACTTTACAGATGGCAGAACTGATGTGCAGACAGGTTAAGTAACTTGTCCAAGGTCAGGCCGCTATTCAGACCCAAATTCTAGAGCCTGCGCTTTGTCCATCGCTGCCTCTTAAGCCATTTAAAGCCTTTAGAAAGCATTTTTATCCAGGCATGTGAGTTTAATGAGGAAAGTCTTTAGAGTTTCAAGGAGAAGAAAAGGGGACTTTGTATTTCTTCCACCAAGTAGAGGCCTCTATAATTAGAACATATTCCCTTGACGTGTGCTTTTGAGTGCCGATTCATGGAATCAACCCAACTGATTGAGGAAAATTAGATTGGGAGCCCGGTACTCAACGGGCCTTTCTAAGCACAAGTGCTTTTGCGTGCATGTCTGGGTGTGCCTGGTGGTTGTGGTCCAGCACGTCCACCGCCCGATGGCAGGACGCCGCCTGGCTGCTGAATTGAGCAAAGCCACGGAGACACAGCTCTTTTTCGCACACGCCACGAATGAGATAGATGAGGTCGGGTCCAGGGTAACCGAACATCGCCATCCTTTCTTTCCTTTGGGATCATTAAAGTACAGCTCCTGCCTGCCGGTTAAACCCCAAGTACAGGAACCCCGTGTGACGGAAATTCTCTGTTCCCCCCGTAAGCAGAGTTCAACAAAATCAGGAACCTTCTTCTCTAATAAAACCGCACTGTGGGTATAGTCTGAGATAAGCATGTCTAAATGCTTGTTTTCTAAAACAAGATTAAAGTGTTATTTCATTTCCTTCGAAAGCAAAGGGTACATATGTTTTCACTGAGTAAGGTTTCTTACCAAATGAGTCACTTACCAAGTGTTGGGGGAGGGTGGGAACTGGTAATCGAATGAGTATGTGAATTAATTTCATTTGCATTCGAGCTGTGAATGAGTCGATTTATTTTTAATAAAAGCAAGAGCCAAAAAAGAGCCCTGTCTTCACTGATGTTATCGGGCTGTCTGGAAGTGAGGGCGTGTGAGGTCAGTGAGGGCGGAGAGGAGAAATCTTAATTCTGCCCCCAGAGACGCGTTCTGAGGACTGCGCTCTGAGGAGGCGTGGGAAGAGGCAGGACGGCAGCCTGCCCACCGCGCCGTGTCCCTCACAAGCCGGGGAGGCATAAGGTGCCCTTTCCACCAAGATGCTGTGACGGGAAGACAGACGGGGACCTTATGTGGGGTCCTGTGGGGTGGGAGACTCTGAAACAAGAACTTTTTATAAAGAACTTTGAAATTGATAAACAGTGAATGTTTTACCTTTTACTTGGAAACAGCATACGTTTGTTTCTGCAAAGGCAGAGTGTCGTCTTACGAGAAGGCAGTTTAAATTTGAGGAGCTGGCCATAAAAGACCCACCCGCATGTAACTCGGTGGTCCTGAAGTAATTTACATCAAACCTCTCCTGTTCCCTCTATTCTCTTTTGTTTTTCTCTCCATTTTCCAGTTCCTTCAGCTGCTAGTGCCTCCCTCTGTTATTCCTCTTTAGGCTTTCTTTAGCCTTCCAGAGGACATCCGGGGTCAAAGAAATCTGGCTTTAACAAGTCGCTTTCCGTGCTGGTGGAGCACTTCATTAGTTTGTCCCAAGATTGGTCTATAGCAGGGGCCAGCAGATTATGGCCCACTTTGGCCCACCACCTGTGTCTGTAAATAAAGTTTTATTGGAACACAGGCGCTTCCATTTGTGGAGATAGCGCCTCTGGCCACGTCGGAGCCACAGAGGCAGTTGAGTTGAGACTGTCTTGCCCCATACGGTCTAAACTATTTACTGCCCCACCCTTTACAGAGAGTGTGGCGGCCCATGGTCCTTGTGAATGGTGGCTTCCGTACCATCTGCAATAAATGACACTCTTCACGACACCCAGATAAGAAAGCTCATGTGATGCACCTAACAGAGAGCAAGTACCCAGTCAGTGTTGAAAGTCCACGGATCTCTTGTGGATTTGTAGGTCATGCTGCTTTACATGTGTGGGCTTAAGAAAACCTGGTTCTCCTGTCGTGATGATATGTTACGTAAGTGTGGTTTTTCCTTAAGCATCTGAGAGGCTGCACGGCGGTGTGATGTGCCTGGACTCTGAACTGCACACACAGACTACCTGAGTGCAAACCGTGGCTCCTCTGCCCGTCGGGCACTTGACCTCGAGACAAGCTCCCCAACGTCCCGTGCCTCAGGTCCCTCATCTCTAAAATGAGCAGTGTAATAATAGGGGCCTCTTGGGTCTGATACAAGGATCAAGTGAGTTAATGCAAAGAATTTGGAACTGAGCTTAGCACATAGTAAATATCAAGTATTTGCTTTTGATATTTTTACTAGTCAAATCCAGTTTCTGCTGGAAAACCTGGGGAAGCTCCTCCTTATCTTCCAAATAAACCCTACACTTGGCGGCCTGGAACACGAGACCATGCAGGTCTGACCTCTTCCCCCGGGGCCCCGTCCCAGCCACACAGAGCTCCTCCGTGACTTATCTGGAGATCGTTTGCTCTCTGGCTGGCTGTGCCGTGTGCACGCTGTCCTCTCTTCTGCCTTACTCGCCACTCAGGTATCTAACCCCTACCATTTTGACTCTGTGTTTGCAATACTTTACATACTTTATGCCCTTGAACCCTAGCAACCACTCCTCAAGCAGACCATATTAGAGGTGATAATCTTTGCTTTGTGGAGAAGAGGATGGGAAAAGAAAGAGGAGAATGAGCTGAGGTCTGGTAGTTAGTATGTGTGGAGCCTTCACTCAGCACCAGTGCTCCCAGGTCCCAGGGCCTGCCCCCCACGGGTTCCTGAGGCCACGGCCCAGCAAAGAAATCTTCGCTGAACTACACTGTCACGCTGACCCCCTCCCCCCTCAAGCAGACTTGCTCTCCATTCTCTTGCACTTTTAACAGTACATTATCTTTCTGGTTTTGCGTTCATACTTTTTCTTGTCTTATCACTGCTGCTACACCTCACACACGTGCGCACACACACACACACACACACACACACACAGTGAGCAGCTTGTGTGTAGGAATTGAATTGTATTTAATTTTATATCCCCTGTGCCTAAAACAGTTACGTTATTTTGACAAGGAGGCTCTTCCAGAAAGCAGTAAGGATCGATTGAGAAACACTTATCCATATTCCGCAAATGCTTTTTACATTTGTTTCAATAATCATTTGTGAGAAAGCAGCATATCGTACTGGTTAATTACATGGGTCCTAGAACCTGTTTTTGCTGGAGCTTGAATCCTAACCTACTAGCTGTTGATTTTCTTCATTTGTAAATGGAATCGTGGTCATTTATATATGTATTTCATACGGTTATTGGAGAAGCGAACGAAACCATTGATGTAAAGCACTTAACCCAGCATGTCAAACACAGTACGGTTCAGCAGTTACTCTCTGCAATTGTTATTATTGGAACGACATTACTTATGCCTTTAATGTATGTACACTCGGTCAAAGTAAAAGGTGTGGAAGGAGAGAGAAAACTTTTGAAATAATTGGGGTCCTTGAGGCTGCTGCTTTCCTTGCGAGCACATGCGCCAGCGTGAATGGGGGCTCGGGGGGGTCTGTCTGCCCCCCCCCGGATGCCACCACCCCTTCACCGCGTTGACTGTCGTGCTAGTACGTGAAACCATATTTCCGAGGACATGGCACCAAGCACAAGCGAGCTGCTTTATCTGATGCTCAAGGCGGAAACAAAACAAAACAAAAACCCTGCTCCCAACACCAGAGAAAAACTGGTTGCTTTGCTGGACCAATGCTGAGTTTCCATGTGACCCCTCCTGTGGGGTTTTGGAGGATAATCTTGACCAGATGTGCATTTTGTCTTACATGCCGTCTTTCTGGCCCTTTGTCATGACTGCCGCATGCAGTAGTGGGGTAGTCATGCAGTCTCAGCGGCACGTTCCTAAGGACTAGGGGTTGAAATAATTCTGGGGTAAAACGCAGAAATGTGAACGTTGGGTGTGTTGAAGCACCAACACTCACTGCTAGCATATCCCTCGCCTGTGCATAGGTTGTTTTAATGATCAGCCTGATTGTCCCCTCCCTCTCTCAGCGGGCCTGCGTGGCTCTTTGCCTTGGAATGTGCCAAGATAGCTTATTTTGCCACAGCCCGCCTCGTCGGTGCCAGCAGGGGAAGGGTTAATAAGGGTCATGGCTGATATTCTGTGTTGATCACACTGTTGGACGAGAAGTCTCGTGGCCGTCCTCACAAGTACAGATACTAAGTAAAAGGCTTCAATTTGTGTTTACTTTTTGTTTAGGTAACTACTCCAGACCCCCAACGTATAGTGGGGTGCCCAGTGCGAGCTACAGCGGCCCAGGGCCCGGCATGGGCATCAATGCCAACAACCAGATGCACGGACAAGGGCCAAGCCAGCCGTGTGGTGCTATGCCCCTGGGACGAATGCCATCAGCTGGGATGCAGAACAGGCCGTTTCCTGGAAATATGAGCAGCATGACCCCCAGCTCTCCCGGCATGTCCCAGCAGGGAGGGCCAGGAATGGGGCCACCGATGCCAACCGTGAACCGTAAGGCACAGGAGGCAGCTGCCGCAGTGATGCAGGCCGCTGCAAACTCGGCACAAAGCAGGTATGCCGTCGGGGCAGGTGGTCTGGGTGCGGACGTGTGAGCACGTGCTGAGCACAGAGCTACATCGTCACCCGGGTCACCCGGGGCGGGGGGTGGGGGGGAGCAGTGGAGTGCGATTTTGCTCGGCCGTTCCTTCGGTGTTAATGTTTTCTGTACTGCAAAGTACAGACAGGTGAACGACAGAACACGTTCCGGGAGACATCGAGGAAGGAATCTGAGTTGTGGGAGGTTCTTTGAAATGACTGCGAGGAGTCCTTATAACCAGCCCAGAGCAGTGGCATATCTCATGGTTCCGTTTAGAACAGCTAGGTTTAGGCAGGAAAGTGTGAAGCCTGAAAAACTAGGCTTTTAAGATCGAAAACACTGAAAAAGAACCACCTTCTTTTTTTCTTTTTTTTTTTTTTTACCCCACCATAAAAATCTTTATAAAATAGAAACCTCGTCTATGCACATATTTGTATCGTGTGTGTTTGTCTAAATGTATACGTGTGAGATTTATAGATGTCATCTTCTTATATTTTATTTCTCTGGGCATACCTCTCTGTCCAAACCAAAATGTGGTTAATAAAGCAAAGATAATATTTCATAAAGTTTAAGTTGATAGAGCAAGGCTTTAGCCTCAATCACTTGTTTTTAATCTTGATTTCTAAAATGATTGAAGCAAATATTGAACCTATATAAAAATAACGTACTTAATTAAAAATTTATGACCGAAGTGACTAGTTTTAAAGGAAGCACTTATGAATATGTTTTAAATTACGTTTAGCATATGTTAAAATATGTTTTAAAACAAAGCACGTTGACAGCTATGTCTGAAGTTACGGTATCTTCAGAAGAAAAGATAGAGGAATCAGATTTTTGTCAAAGGGAGAGAAAAATGTGCGTGTGTGTATGTGTGTGTGTTTAAATATGTCCTTTGTTACTTTTCCTCTGAAAGCTGCTATTTGGGGAATGTTAGGGACCCCTTCAGTCTCCCTGTTTGCTCCAAATAAAAATAAATTTCCCTTGAGGAATCAAAAGGAAAATCAATCATCCTCTCTCTCTCTCTCTCTCTCTCATCCACATTATAATTACTTAAAATTTCCTGAACCCCAGATACTAACCTGAACCTCACAGACTTTAGGGAATGTATTAATAAACCTGTCCGTGAAAACTGGTTTGCCTGGTCCAATTGAAGCTCTAGTTTAGGGTTAATTGTCCATTGTTGCACCTCCTGAAGCACAAGTTATTTTCAAGTAGAAAGTACCTGACTGCATTGGACGATGAGGCCTCGGATAGCGGCCCGGGGAGAAGATAACCACAGATATTAAGACATAATTGCTTGATAAAAAAGTCTCGCTATGCTCCCTTCCTGAATCAGTTTATATATCATTTTGTATAAATTAACGTATAAATCCACATCCGTGCGTTTTCCTTTCCTGTTTCTGACCAGGAGGCAGTTCCAAAGCCCTGCATTCACACACTGCCCGTTTTCAGCGAGGGCCCGTGTATTTTTTGGCTCGTACCGAAGTCAAAGCTCCACTTCAGCAGCGTAAACTGAGATTACATCTGAGAATCTCACTTTTCTCTCTCCTCTGCCCTGTCCTTCACCCCGCCCCCCCCCCCCCCCCACTTCTTAAGGAATGTTCTCCAGCTCCCCTCCCAGGCAGCTGCACGGTACAGAGTATTATGCCACATTCTGTAGCCCCCCCCGCACCTATGTGTGGAGGTGACATGATGGACAGGGGGATTCGTACTTGTCTACAGAACAAATCCAAAGAAGTTGTTCTTCTGTTCTGCTTTAGGCCACCATACATTAGGTCGCCTGCTTATCCCAGCCAGTCTGGGGCTGGCGGACGCCCCATGTTTTCTTCCCAGCACCCCAACTATGGCAACTCTCAGGCTCCCATGATGCACCAGCCTGACCAGTACGGGTAGGTAGCAACATACCCTGACTTGCTGCGGGACCTGGGCATTTTTTTTTTTTGAAACTGTTAATGAACGTGCCATCTGGCTGCGAAAGGAACACCCAGAACAAGAAAGTGAAAGACCTAAGAGGAGATCCATCCCAGAGGGGGTTGTCTTTTCGTTCCTTTTTGTTTGTTTCGGGGGTTTGGTTCGTTTTGTTCTGTTTTGTTCTTCACTCTTCTGAACGGTACTGTGGTAGTGCGGTGGGAGCGTGCATGCTGTCCCCCAGATCCTGTCTCTGCATGGCTTTTGGCATGGCTTGTTCCCTTCATGCCTGAGAGGGAAAGAAAAACTTGTATCTCCGTAAAAGTAATGAAGCCACCCGCTCTGGCGTGATCTCCCCCATTGTCGTCCCTCTGTTGTCTGGGAACTTGTGTTGTGTAGCACCGTGATCATGACTGTGTTATTGTCATCTCTGCCACGACAGTGACCCGCTCCACACACGCACACACACCCCTGAATTCAGAGAGCAGCGGCCGCGTTTGACGAGAGACCCACTGCAGGAGACAGGACTTAGGTTATTAATAGGACTTAGGAGGGGATTCTTTCCAGCCTCCCTGAGCAGATACCTGTGCCAAAGATTTCTATTCTTTCCATCTCCCAAGGAGTTTTAGAATATTGAAGTCACCAGAAAAACTCAACCAAATAATCCAACGCAGAATTTTCTTTCGAAACATGGTGTTGCCATATTATTATCCATTTCGACACAGGAATTACATACAGCAACAAAAAGTAGCTTTCTTTTTTCCTACTGCAAAGCTATATAGCAACAGGCTGTCACCATTTTTAGGTTCATAAGTGCTCTTAAAGCATATCGTTATTGAGCGATTTACTTAGCAGAAATGTTATTATTGATACTGTTTTGCATGTTGCAATGGTAAGATTATCCTACGTAGACTGAATGCTGTTCAGTAGTTTCAGTAGAAACACACCACATTTTTGGTTCAAATAAAACAGAGAACAGTCAGCTGGCTTTGTTTAAAGACTAAACTTCTAGAACTATGCTTTTACTGCTTGTTATGAATACGTAACAGAGAGCCTGTCACTAGTTTTGTATTCGGTATACATTTATTTAGACAGCGAGAGCAAACGATAATTTTGCAGGCGAGAGTTCTAAATCCTGTAAACACGGTCCTAAATGTGGGCCAACAAATATAGAATTTTGTAAACATAATCCTAAAAATGAAATAACAAATATAATTAGGTAAGCAGACTTCTTTTGGGAAGATGTCTTTTCCTCTTTTTTCCCTTCTTGTGGTACCTTCAAGGTCACTTCATGAATCAGTAGGAAGATAACAGTAGGGGGAGAAAAGCATTCCTCATCAGCTGCTAATCCATAGGATCTGTCCTTTACCAACTCTGGAGTCCTATTTAGACCCACAAAGCTAGTTTGGCTGTGCCTTGCCAAGCCACATTAAGCAGCTGTGTAAAATGAATTTAAATGGCATGCATCAGAGTAAAATCTCTTCCACTGGGGCAGAAAATCAATGTTAGCTAACCAGCACGAGGAGATCAAATCTGCGTTTCAGCCAGCAGCATCCAGATAGCTTCCCTAGAAAACAACACCTCCTCTTTAATTAAAAATAAGAAAAAGATAGATGTTGGAGTTACTCTTCGTAAATCTTACAAAGCGCACTTGGCGAAGGCTCATCTCTGTGGCCCCATCCCTGTTAGCTCTGATTTTTGCCTTTCATGTCTACAGCATTCTTTCTAAAAAGGAAAGAAAAGAAAGTTTTATTTCTATTTTAAACCTTCCTTCCTTTTCACTTTGCAAGTACATATAACCTGTTGTGCCCTTTTTTTTTTTTTTAAGCAGAAGCTTGAATGTGAGAAAACATGCAGAGTACATGTTTTAGCGCTGTGGGTTAAGAAATTTGGTTTCAACATGCTTTTGCTTTACTTAACAGCTCGTGGCAGCGAACTCATGTTTTTGCTTCTGTTGTCGTTTTCGTCCCCCGTTGGTGGCTCTGTCGGGTGGAAGTCAGGTCGGCAGTTTGAAAAACCGGTTCACTAAATGTCAGTGTCTCTTTGGGGGAAGAAGTGGCTCCAGCCTTTCAGAAACACAGCATTCCCAGAGTTTGTTAAAATGACTTCTCTCCCAAGTCAGAATCCCTCAGGGCCCGGAGCTTCTGAAGGAACCTGAAAAAAGACAGATTAGTGACAGAAGCGTAGCGCGTGAGTGTGTGTGCACACGTGTGCTGTTAGAACCCGAAAGCTCTCCGTGAGAAATGACGGATTATGGCAGTTATGCTCCAGGCTTTCTCAGCTCGTTGCGTGTGAGACGGGACAGAGGAAAACACACAGGCGTGACTGATTGGAAGCCATCTTATTACTTTGTTTTTTAAGGGTAAAACCCACCTGCTGCACTGAGTAAGTGAAGAAACAGAGAGAATCGGGTTTTTTCATTTCGACCTTTCGAGTGAAGGAATTCCTTTTGATTATCAGAGGATTTACGGTAGAATACGGTGACTCTTATTGCTCGGGTACTCGACCAGCTGTGTGATCTCATCTAATCATTTGGAATTAATAAGTTACACGTAATATTTTTGCAAGATGCCCTGCCCGCCATACACAGAGAGACTTTATTCAGAAAATGCATTGCTGTGTTTAGTTTTAAAGCATTTCTTTTTTTTTTTTTTTCAAGTTTATTTATTTATTTTGAGAGAGAGAGAGAGAGAGCGCACACGAGCAGGGGAGGGGCAAAGAGAGGGAGAGGGAGGGAGAATCCCAAGCTGACTCTGCACTGTCAGCACAGAGCCCGATGTGGGGTGTGAACTCACAGAGCATGAGATCATGACCTGAGCAGAAACCAAGAGCCAGTTGCTTAACTGACTGAGCCACCCAGGTGCCCCTAGTTTTAAAGCATTTCTAGTAGGTAGTATTCTTTTGAAGCCATGAGAGAGAGGTGGCAATATTCAGTGACCTTATGAAAAGCCTAGTTCAGGGACAGCAGGTGACTTTCCCCCTCAGTCTGGCTCTGTAGACCATGCTGGACAGACTTGAGACATTGTCTGTAGAGGGGAGCCAAAGTTGGCCAGAAGTTTAGGAGAGACTTTGGCCTGTTGCTTCCTAAAGAAGCATTACCACGAACCCTAGGACACACACACACACACACACACACACACACACACACACACACAAGAAAATCTCCCTCAGCCATGGACGTGTGTTTTGCATCCATTCATCCATTCCCAGTGGCACCTGCTAGTGTCCCAACAGCTGACCACTCTGCCAAATACAGCCGATGTGTGGATCGGGATATATCAGAGTTATCCAGATTGTTTTCTTGGGAATGAGCTCCAGGGGAAACGCACGACTTCAGTGAACTTACAGAAGGCCTGACAAGCCCTAGACCTTTAGGCCCGGGTACAGCCTGGTTCCCTGAAGTCTGCCACCCCCAGCACCCCCCGTATATCAACTTGAATCGAGTCTTCGGTGACTTGAGATGACCAGCGTCAGAGTTCTGGCCCAGATCTTTATGACGGTATCTTCCTCAGAAGGGAAGTGTTCCGTTCTCCCTTCCCAGAGGATGTACTTTCGGTGCCAGAGCAGTAGCGTCTTGGAGCTAGAAGGGTTTGAGGTGTCATCAGGCCTCTGCCTCTTGATTTTGTGGTGGAGGAGACGAGTGTCTTCGAGTTACCGGCTCAGGACCCTTTCGTCAGCTACAGGCCAGGCATCGGCTCTGTCTCCCGGTCTTAACCGCTCTTCCTTCCTTCATTTAGTGCTGTCTCAATAGATTTTTCCCTCTAAAAGGAAAACGTCTTAATTTCGGTTCTCTGTCAGGTCTAAAGGCAATTCTTCCGTTAGAAACCAGCGATCAGCCAGTGTCTTGGTGGGGATCCTACTTCTTACTTGAGGCCTGGACTTTGGCTCCCTGGCCCGCCCCGTGCTTCCCCGATGGGTCACGTGTGTTTGGCACGTCCCCCTGTAGATCCACTGCGCAGCCTGAGTCCTTGCTCCCGCGACCACCCACCTTGTGGGATGCGGTGACAGCTTGCCTGATGGGTGGGTTTGAATCCCTGTCCTTTTCACCCTTTGCCTGCCCCCCGAGAACGATTCCACATCTTGCGTTCTTGTGACTGGAGCGGAGCCGTTAGAGTAAGGATTCTGAGCCGACCCTTTTATCCCACAGCGCATACACCTGCTGAGGCTGGTACAAGCGACGTGCGTCTTCCTCCTGCTGTCCCCAAAAGACACCCCCGTGGACTGACTGAACATCAGAAGGAGGAAAACTCTGAGACTTCTTACTTTTAAGGGGAAAAAAGTAGGAGCAAAAATGAGTCCGTTTGGAAAGTCTTATGATTGTTGCCTAGAATGGCATCTTTCTACTCTCACAACCATGAGTCTGGAGACCTACGTTTTAATACTCACATCGTACCAAATACTAGGGTGGCCAAAATCACTTTTGTTAGAATGTTTCTAGTAAAAGAGGAGTTTGGGAATTCTAACTAATGTCATTTTTTAACCTTTGCCACCCATTCACTGCCGCGAAACGTTAGCCACAAGGTGGCTTGATCCGTCGTAGCACCTCACCTGTGTTGATGCTGAAGTGGCCGAATGTCTCGGAGGAGAGTTCGACCGGTGGTCTTCCTCTGCCTGGGACTAGCTGGCTCTGCTTGCAAGCGACTGGATTAGTCTGTCCTCTCGGGTATACACAGGCTGCTGGTGTCTGTGTCTCATGTGCACACCGCATACACACACGTCTGCCGGCAGCTGTTCTTTAGGGAGGTGTATTTATAATTCATTTTCCCCGTTGCTGTTTGCCAGCAAGGCACTTTTTCCGTATTATTTTCCTTCAAGCCAGTATGACGCAATTCTGCTGATGGGCAGGGAGCCACCGATGTGGAAATACATTAATGGAGATAGTGCATTAAAATGTCAAAGGGAAGGAGCAAAAAACTTCTAAATGTGTCAAGCCCCAGTTACAGTGGGGTCCGTGAGCCTGAAGGGCTGTGAGTGATTTGTATTAACAAAGAATTTAGCCCCTTGGATTTTAGACTCTTAGGTTTTAGAATAATAGCTATGATTGGAAAAGTCACGTTATTGGAAGACAAAGAAAAGATTTCTGAGACTTAAGTAGAGTTTTTATTGCTGCAATTAAATGTAAGCCTTTGCATTATCATCCAAATACTGTGCTTAATTTTTAGCCCCCCCCCTTTCCCCTTCAAAATTTAGAATTGAGGATTATTATGTTGGTATTTTAAGATTACGATTTCAATCAAATCTTTCAGAGTTTCAGAACTATCACGTAACTACAAAGTATATTTATTAGTCTTCAAATCAAAAATTAGTAAAGCACTACTTTTTAAAAGACCAAGAGAGTTTTTTTTTTCTTTTTTAAGTTGAATGAGATCCAAGGAATCAGAGTGTGAACTGTGCAGCAAACCTTTAATGGACTAGAGTCTGTGACGTTCCCTAAACAAGTGGTTATTACCAGGCAAGCGTTTTAACCACGTACACACGCTCACCGCAGCCACAGGCAGGGGAGGGTCTGGAGCCTGCATTTTTCATAGCCCCGTGGGGACCCTGCTGTGGAACGCTGGCTGAGGGTTGACCTTTGGGATTCCTGCTACTGAAGAAAAGGGAGTGGAAAGTGTAGACTCCGATGCCTGTGTTTGAACCTGGTGGATACTGAATGAGGAGCACGCTGGACGGGAGCCTCGGTCACTGGATAGCGTTCCGAGGAACCAGTGGTTGTGCGGGCCAGAAACCAGAACTCGGGCTTTGGCAGTCTCTCCTCTCATGGCAGAGGTGGTCTCCCCGAGTCCCTCTGACTGTCTGCTTTTTGTCCTCGTCTCAGACATCAGTGTGCTCCTCATATTCTGGAACATTCCCAGTTTCCCACCGTATCTAGACCTGCCTCCCTCATTCAGAGTATCTCCTATCCAGTCCCAGTCTGAGCCCCTCCCAGCGGGGTGCGTCCTCACCATCTCAGGTGACCCACGATGACGCGTGCATTGGGTCTGGGCTCTTGTCATCAAGGTGAGCCTTGCATCGGTTGTCTGCTCCCTTGTCTGAGCCACCTGGCCTGACCTGGGGTCCTGCTAGCACCTCTGCCCCACAGTTGACACAGCCCCCCCAGGCCAGCTGGAAGGGTCGTCTCCAGAATCAGCTTTATAGTCCACCCGTCCCCAGAGACGGTCAGCAACACAGCCCAGCCAGTCCGGGCTCTTCAGGGTTAAAGGGCAGGGTCCCCGGAGTCACACACATCACAGGTGGTAGCATTTGGCCACACGGCCGACACCAGAAGTGTCTGAAACCTCGTCGCCTCCACGGTGTTTAGGGCTGAGGGCAGCCGGAAGAGTTTAAAAGTGGTAAAGAGCATCTGGTCTGTGTCTTAGTCTGTCCCCGTCTGGGGTTTGGGAAGCATCCCGCGTGACCTGCGAAGACCACGGGCAAGGGGCTGGGCTCTCTGGTCGCTCATGGAACCCCTTCGCTGGTGGCACGAAGGACGTGGGGGCACCTCCCAAAGGCCCTTCTTACTCTTGACCTTCATTCTTATTCCGAACTCCACTTCCATTAAGAGAGTGAAATAAAACAAACCAAACAAAAAACCCGCAGCTTCAGAACCTGAACGCTTTGTCCCGTGCTTTGCCAGTTAACTCTTGCTGGATGGCCTTTGAGTGTTTAATGCCGGGTAAGAGCTTGCCAGTTTCCGCCTTCCTATTTTTCAGGCTCTTCCTGCAACATTCTACCCTAATTCTGAACAGCGTTTGCTTAAATAAATTGAGTAACTGTGTGGCCCAGGGCTGCCCTTAGCTCAGGAAATCTGTAAGAATTTTATGAAGATTTTTTTTTTTTAAGTTAGAAAGGACTGTATTGATATATTTCCTGGCACCACAGTGCTGGACAAGAGTATTGTTTGTTGGAGGATTTTACAGACTATTGCTGTGGCAAGGATATGAGATGGAGATCTTGGGACCTAGATTCTTTCTTTTTTTCAGTCAACAGACTGGTCCATTTAGGTACAAGAAGTCTGTGAATGCATGAGATCTGTGCGTTCTTAACGACCTCCTTCCTAAAACATCACTCGGCTTCGTTCTTGGGTAGTTGCTGCTTAGTCCTCGGCATTTGTCAAGCTGATATGTGCCCTGTGTCTGAGGTTCTGGTAACTGTAAGGAGACCTTCCCTCGTCACTCTCTCTTGTACCTTGTGCCCAGGAAGGGGATGTCCTTGTATAAAGGGCAGGTACTCCCATCACTGAAAAGGAATAGCCCCCCTCACAAATTACTCACGATCATTTCTTAATGGTTTTATGATCCCAAGATAAACCTTTTTTTTTTGTTTTTTTTTAAGTAAAGAACTTTGACTTAACACAGGGAAGAGCACGGTTTTCTTTCTGTGGGTGACATCAATGGCAACTAGTTTTTCCTTCAAGAGGTACAACAGAGGGCGCCTGGGGGGCTCAGTCGGTTGAGCGTCCGACTTCAGCTCAGGTCATGATCTCACGGTCTGTGGGTTTGAGCCCCGCATCGGGCTCTGTGCTGACAGCTAGGAGCCTGGAGCCTGCTTCGGATTCTGTGTCTCCCTCTCCCTCTCTCTCTCTCTCTCTCTGCCCCTTCCCCGTTCATGCTCCGTGTCTCAGAAATGAATAAATGTTAATAAATAAATAAATAAATAAATAAATAAAATAAGAGGTACAGTGGACCTCATTTTCACCAGACCAGGGGGCCTATGCTCTTTGCATCCTTATCAGAAGCCAGTGGGAAGCTACGTGTACCAGAGGCCACAAAGCTCTGGGGTTTACCCCTCAGAGGGAGGAGGCAGGTTTGGGGACCCACTCCTGCCCCCTGTGGCTTTTGTCTCCACCCTGCACCTGAGGCAGCCGGTGTGCTGGGGATCAACAGGGTCTAACACCAGAACCTCTGAGTGAAGCATCTTCAGAAGGGAGACCTGCCGTTCGTTTGCGTGCGATTGCCAGTAAACGGTTCTTAATAACAGAACAATGGGCTCAACAAACCAAAATCAACTTGGAGATGCAGAGAACCTTCTTCGTTATCAATTACCAAAATTCAGGCAGCCAGTTTCTGCATTTTCTTCACACCCTGACAAGGAAGTCCCTTGCTTCAAAACCCTTGAGCTCTACTTGTTCTCCTGTTTGCTTTGAGAAAGGAGGGGAAGATCAGTCCGCTGCTTTCAGAACAACTGAAACGGGTGACCTGCACTGAGGCAAAAAAGAAGCACTTAATCTTGAAATTGCACAACAGGTGCATTTTAGCAGGGATGCCAGGAGCAGAACTGATAACAGGTTGGAACCCTCTGAGAAGTCTGCGTGAAGTAGTTAACAAAAAGGGAAGAAATGTTTCTGATGTTCCAGCCTTTTAGGAAATCAGGGTGGAATATGCAGTATTCCTCGGCGCTTGGTGGAAATCATTTCGCCAGGATGCAGGGGTGAAAATACGGCTCTTTGAAGAAAGGTGAGGACGAACGGGAGGTCCTGTGGGCCGCCCACGTGATCTGGGCCGTGGCAAAGACGTGCCGGGGAGAACTTGGACTCTGCGGAGTTAGCCACTAAATATCCACGCGAAAGACCCTTCTCGAGAACAGCTAACAAAGTGACCGCTACCCTTCCGTTGAAAGCGTCTTTTTCATGGAGCTCTTGAAAAGTAACTTTCCTTTTTGCCCATTCTCAAAGGAAAAAATAAAACCTAAACGTATCAATTGCCAAAGGGTTTGGGGCGTTACTAATTTACAGCTGGAAAATGATCATGACTCTTAGCTTTGTGGCTGATATCCTACACACTTCAGCCTTCTTTAAGGGGACGGGCTGCCCCAGAAGAGGTCACGTTCACGAGGGAGACTCTTAGACAAAAAGACTCAAGAAGGATTGGACGAGAGCAGGGAGCAAAGATGAGTTCTAGGACCCCTCCCTCTGCTTCCCAGACCTGAGCCTCCAGCTGCCCGCATGACATTTGCCTCTCGGGAACTCAGGGCCACATCAGATGCCACATGTCCAAAGCCAGAGCCCTGATCTCTCTGTGACTGCCCTGTTTGTCCATCCTCTTGTGTAAGCCAGACACCTCGGAGACATCTCGGTGCGCCTCTTCTTTCCCCACAGCATCTAATTCATCACCAGGTCCCTCCCAGTTTACCTCCAGGGTACCGTTCAGCTCCGTATCTTACCTGGACTTTTACAGTAGCTCAGCCCCACAGCCGTTCTCCCCCCCCCCCCCCCCCCCCCCCCCCCCGCCTCCAGTGTGTCCTCCCTCCCACAGTCCGAGGACGGCGTCTTCCAATCACACGTCTTCTTAACAAGTTGCTCCTGCTTAAAACCCCCGGTCTCTCCGTTTCTCCTAACAGACACAGCCCTACAGAACCGAAGCCCTGGGTGACGTGGCCCTTCCCTCCCTCCCCACTTTCATTCCCTGCTAGTCAGCCTGCTGTCCCCTGCTCCCAGACACCCGAAGGCCCTCTCCCCTCCCCTCCCCCATTCCCTCCCTTCCCCTCCCCTCCCCCCTTCATTCCCCTTCCCTCCCCCCTTCATTCCCCTCCCTCCCCTGTGTGGCTGTGTGTTTTTCCAGGCATCTACTGTTTCTAAGTCATTGACGCTTCTATCTGTTGTCTTTGGGTTAAGGATATACATGCCACCTCACCTCCCCAGGACTGATTCCCAGCCAGGGCGGGTGGCTTGTTGAAACTGTAGCGTTACTTTGCCCCCCGAGTTGCTGATGTGTGTGTCCTTACAGGTGGGCTGATGGATTGGTCACACCACAAATGGGCTGGGGCTTGGACGGCTTTCTTTTCTGTCTTGATCATGTTGTTTGGGGGACATAGGCAGTGTTTCTCCCTCTTCAGATATTAGATTTAAACCAGTTTCAACCAAATTTTCCTTCTTGGTGAGGCTTTGAGAAAGATACTGTGTAACTCAGGTTGAAAGCGTTCTGCCAGTGACTCTGGACATGGGTGTGAAAACAGTGTCTGTTGAGAACACATTTAAAATAGGGCATCCTGTGTAATGTTATGCATGCAGTTAGAGCTCTCTAAAAATAAACTCTGCTGGAACTGGGCTTTTCGAAGATGCGAGTTCCTGGTTCCGATCGCTATTGAGTTTAAGTGAAAGAGTGCCCCAAATTTCACTGTTAGCCTAATTAATTTTGTCAGTGAGCAATCTTTCTGGCTACATAAACTACACCTACACTGACAGTCCATACAGAGGAAGGCGTGTGTATGTGGCAGTCATATACTTTCCAATTTTGAACAGAACTCACGAGTGATATTTTCAGTGGCTCTGTTAGAACCCTTGCGTGGAGCTTCTCTCCAGGTGGCTTGCCCCTGGGACTGAAATGACATGGTTTCACTCGTGTGGTGCCTGTTTCCAGACTATTTCTTCTGTCTGTCCCGACCCTTCTCCAAAGAGCTGTATCGGGAATCCATTCATTTTCAAGATACACATTTCACACTTCCCCATCTGCCACTGTTGAGAAAAAATAGTGGTGATTGCTAAGACAGTATGGCCTAAATATTCTTTTAAAGCACCGAAACCATATACAGATCTTATTTTAAATTGTATTGTAGTTGACTTTAGAACAAGGTGTTTAGGAGTATGTGGTTACTCTTTATAGGATTTCATACTGGTATGTTTAACTGCTTTCTATCTTCTCAGTGAACCGTTGGAAACGGTCACTTTAAAGTTGGTGTTTGCTTCTGGGTTTGTTTTTTTTCTTCCCTAGAGCCAGCTCTTTGTTGGCAGATGAATGTGTAGTGTTTGAGAAATTTCCAAAGTGAGTAAAAGGAAAATCTATAATAATATATAATAATATATATATATATATATATATATATATATATATTATTATTATATATATATTACTTGTGTCCGTGTGAAGACTGAGAAGCAGGAGTGAGGAGTGCTTTCGGGAAATACCTCCGTAGGCTCCAGTTTTGAACTATCCTCCTTATAATAACCTGGCCTTTGTCATAGGATGACAGATCTCAAACACTTCCATCCAGTCCCAACCAAAGACCGATCGATCTAAATAACGTTCCTCTGGTGATTCTGCGGGTCCCCGTGTTTAAATAACAGCGCCCCACCTCAGACTTTGACTTTGCAAAGGCATAAGGGAACAGGGCCTTGTCACAGAAGGCCAGGCCTGGGTAAGCGGTGGCCCCTTTGGTCAGCCCTGATCTGGACGCACCGCCTCCCACTCAGTGCGGCCCAGGCGCTACGCCCCGTAGCTACGTTAGCAGCACAACAGCAACTAAACATTACTTTTAAATGTTAGTCCAGTCCCCCCAACCCCCCGGGCCTTATTGGGCATTTATTGCCACAACTATCACAGGTTAGGAACGGGCCGCATCAGGGGACCGCGGTAATTTGGGAGGAAAACCACCTGAGCCTGTCGCCCCGTAATAGACAGCCCAGGAATTCACACACCCACAGGTCAGGGAAGGGCACTTTGCTCTTCCGGGCCCAGCTTACATCTTGGTAGGCTTTTACGCGGAACATGTTTCCTTCGTTTCAAAAGTTTGTATTTTCGCCTGTTTTTGTTTTGTTCTTGGTTCGTTTTGAAAAAGAGAATGTCTGGTGATTTACTTCTCGGCTCTCCAAATTCCATTCGGAGCATTGCAAACGGTGCCGTGGTCAGAAAGGGATTTAGAAGCCGGCGAGTGCCGCCTCTGGAAAGGGCCCAACTTCTTTGGAGGTCTTTGTGGTCCGAGTGACGGTAGTCAGCCCAACCAAATAAGCTTTTTGTCGTGAGCCCCCAGAAATCCTCTCATACTAGCGACACCGTGATAAGTTGGAGCGCTCGGCTTAGCCAGGCGGCCATGTTACGTTTTCTTCCACAAAACAAAATTGTCTCAATTTCCAAAAAGTCAGCAGAAAGCTCTTTTTAGTATTAAGCTCCTCTTGCTCGTTGAAAATTACCAATAATCCTGGCAGTAGTTTCCAAAGCAGTGATGAATTGGATTTCTTCTATGATGATGAAAGACCGGCTTTCTCCCCCATTTAGACAGGTGGCCAGATGCCTCGCTCATGGCCGCGCATGCCCTGCATTGCTGGGAAGACTCGCATCTTTGTCGGCCACCTCCCTACTTGGATCCCTAAGAGGCGTGCAGCACTCTGGATAAACTCGTTCCTAGAAGCAGGTGTCCCGGAAACCCGGAGAAAAGCACCATTTTCATTTGTCAGCTTTCTATCACCACAGACGAATACAGTAGACAGGAAGGTATACAGTGGGCTCTGTATGCCTGTGTACTTTGCACTTGGAGAAAGAAATGCAGGACACTGATCTGAAAGCAGGCCTGAGGAATCCTGTTTCTGACGCTTCCTAGCTGTGTGTCCTTAAGCAGGTGATTCAATCTCTCTGATCCCTATTTTCTTCCTTTGTATGTGAGCATAATTCCACCTACCTTCCTCCAGGTAATTTAAAAAGTTACATGTATAAAATGCCTAGAAAGTGTGCCCGGCACATTTATAATTACCTAGTAAAGTATGAACATTATTATTGTTATTGGTCCCTCCATGGCCACATGCAAACACTGAGGCCCAGAGACTGAAGGAGATTTGCTCCCAGATCCCAGTGACAGTGGAAGGTGTGACTGGTGGCAGAGTGAAGACCTGTGGCATTTTGACCAGACTTTTCAAACTGCAGGCATGATTTCATTGAGGACCATTATACGCAGCAGCTGACATCCAACACACCGACCTCGAAATCTTTAATTTGTTTTGTAACTTTAAGGGTTTCTTTGTTTAACTTCTCCTGCACACCTTCATCATCTTATGGTGATTGCAGATGGGCCACGCAGACTTGGGAGAAACCCTAGATTAGGGTTACAAGGAGCCTCTGAGGTCATTACTTCATTTAACCACCTGCCTGGTGGGTTTCATATTCGGATTCTCTTTTGCACCTGAGTTATAAGCAGGTGTGCTTAAAGGACCATGTGTTTCATGCACATGTTAGTCACACCACATGTGAAACTGAATTTGGAAGAAGCCTGTTTACAATGGTAAAAATGTTCTCTCTCGGTTTATTTAACAAGTACTTTCTGCGGTAGCTGTCTGTTGCTCCTTTGCTCCTCTCAGAATTGCCTAGAAGAGCCCAGGCATGCACATAAATTGTTGCCATACACAAAAGAAAGTGCAGAGGGTTGTCAGAGGCAGAGTCTGGGGAAGGCAGAGCTCCCAGGTGGGGGAGACAGGGCAGCCTTCACAAAGGAGGCGGCCCCTGAAACGATCTTGATGGACGACGGCGGGTCACCATTGGCTAAGACTTGAAAGTTGTCTTCAGAAAACCCAACCTGTTCCTGAGTTAAGGATGCTCTTCAGGTGACTAACCTGCTGACAAATTGGGAGAGCAGTCCCAGCAGGTGCCACAGGAACATGAACGTGAAACTGTGTTTTGTTTGAATGAAAACACCCCAGAAGGGAACCTCAGCTGTCTGAGTTAATGCCGGCAACCTCCACGCTGATGTTAAGACCCGAACCGTACAGGAATATGTTTATGGCTGCCGGGCAATGTATTTATGAGTATTTGACGACCTGGAGGTTAATCAGAAGCCGTTGGATGATCTCAGATACATTCTTAATGAACTGCAGTGGGTATTATCATCCTGATTCAGCAGTCTGTAGTATTTGAAGTGGCACTTGAGTGAGCTCAGAATTCAAGGCTGAAGTAACATCCCTTTCTCCCAGAGCCACACTCACACCGTTAGTCTCTCAGCCTGCTAGAATGTTCTTTCCAAGCTATCATCGAGTGCCAGTTTAGAATAGTTGGTGTGATATTTAAAAGGAAGAAAAGCACTCAAACCTTTGATACTTTGAATTTTCAAGTGGACCATGTTTGAACTTTTTCTACGAGCCAGAAAGTTGAATCCACTGAAGACTGCTACACAAAAAGATTGTATATTGTGTTTTTCTGAAAATGACTTGGGTTAAGCTTTGAAAGGATCTCTTTAAACATACTTTACCATTACACACGAAAAGCCATCAAATGACGACTTAATGGAGGTGGAGGGGCTTAAAATCATAACTCACTTGGAGTAGATGAGCAAGTGTGGATTTTTACGCCTCTTACTAGTTTTACTCCCGAGAGTAAACACCAGTAAATGAAAGCTTGAAAAGTTTTCTCCAGGTGAACTATTTACATAGGAGAAGTTTGGGTACACCAGTGGGTGGCGTCTTTCCCAGATTTTGCCACATAGCCATCACCTGTCTTGTCACCTTGTGGTTTCCCTGCGAGCATTAAACCACCGTGCCATCCAAACCTCCCCTTCCCCAGGCCCGGGCCCAGCAGAGAAATACCCTTGCACCACAGTTGTCTCCTTCAGACGCAGAAATACCCTTGGCCTCTTGCAAGAGTGAGAAGTTCGTCTTTCATAGAACGGACACACAAAACCAGTGAAATCAAGTCACCAAAACTTTAGGTTCATGAGTCTACGTCGCAGTCAGGGAGGGGTGACCCGGAGCCTTTTAGGGACACTTTCAGCCAGTCTAAGCTCCCTTCCTTCCTGTCGCAAGCAATCCTACAAAAAGAAGCGGGAGTCTGAGGTTTACTGTGTGATGTCAATATGGGGAAATGGGTGTGTTCTTAATAGTACCTAATTTCAGAACCTTGAATAATCAGGTTGAAGCGTTTAGAAATGCTTTCTCCTATATTCATTATATCAGAAAACTTAGGTCAAAGGAAAAAAAATTTAAGTAACATTCCCACACTGCCCATTTGATTTTCATCCCTTGACTTCTGGTTTTTGATACGAGGATACTAACTACTTAATGCCAATAAAGAGTCAAATCTTTTTTAAATGTTAGAAGTTAATTTTGCTTGCTTTTGTAATTCCTGTTCTTATTTCAAGTTCCCCCTTTCTTGCTTATATTCCTCTATAGAAATCATAACGTGGAACACTTGACATGACTTAAAATGTGTAATTTACTTGTGGAATCTATATTATTTGGAATTTTTACACAGTGCTTTAAGTCATTATTTAGCAAGAGTTCAGCCTCTCTGTCCAGGAAATCAATTATTTTAAGCAAACACGGAAAACAGCAGCCCCACCCCTTGCATATGTGCATTATGAGAAATGACCCCCGGGATAGAGTGTTGCCCGCGTGCACGGTCAGTATATGTATACCTGTGCTCTCTCTTCACACAGGCAAGGCAGTTTCCCGGGCATGAACCAGAGTGGACTTATGGCTTCCAGCTCTCCCTACAGCCAGCCCGTCAACAACAGCTCTGGGCTCATGAACACCCAGGCACCCCCCTACAGCATGGCGCCCAATATGGTGAACAGCTCAACAGGTAACCGAGGCGGCTCTGTGCCCTGAGCGCTGCCCCCCTACCCCCAACCCTTTCCCTCTTTTCCTCTTAGGCCTGCACCGGTGAATGTACAGAGACAACAGCAATGGAATCATTGGGTGAAAAGGGGGGAAAAGTCCACTTTTCTGTGCCTGGAAACTTGCTCAACCTATGTAACTACTGTTAAGAGTTGAGGGTCACATTACGTTTTATGTAAATTCTTTTTCCGCGCTCTGTTTTTGCAACGTGTGGACGTATTCTTAAGTGTCGCTGGGGTTGCTTGCTCACTGCATACACTATGTTCTTTTTGTCTTTGGGTATCATTCAAAGCATTAAGAGGTCCCAATGACAGAATGGATCTTCCGTTCGGTAGTGACGGTGCTGAACACTTAAAAATCATATTTCAGGCGCAGAACAAGGGGGTTTGAAGTATTTTTTCACCTTGAAATGTGTATGTGGAGATAGTTGTTCCTTAAGTGCTATTTGCAGATTGTCTCCATTGAGGAATCGTATACAATTTTCTTTAATGCGCCGTTTTAAATTTTGTGTCACGTTTAATTGTTTCAACCCACTCTGTGATGCCAACAACTGCGTTCTTACCAAATCCCATCTGATTGGTGCAGTAAGAGTCTTCTCTCAGTTTGTGGAAGTATCGAAAATGTCTAAACCTGGGCAAATCGTCTGTGTCCTTGGATTGCTTAGACCCTGAATCACCTCCTCAAGCCCCAACTACCCAGCAGTGAGCGCTACTCTTTACGTGAGGAAACGCTGTGGATCGCAATTGACCTGTTCCTTTCTAGCACCGATTAGAGTGGTGACCACTGTTCGGGTCGCATTCTCTCCTTTGGTCAACACAGAGCTTTGTGTAGCCAGTCATGTGTGTCCCGCACTGTTTTATGATGCATTCGAAAAGCACTGTGGAGTTAGAGGCTTGGCTTTCTCTTACGACCTTTTTTCATCTCCTCTGCCTTTTGCCACCTTGCTGACCTGTCCATCTTTGAAAGGCCACCCCAGGAGCTATTGTTTCTTTGTCCATCTGAACGGACAGCTAGAGGCTGGGCTGGCATCCCCGCCAAGATTCTGAGGGGTTGGCTTCTCAGGTCTAATTTAATAGGGCCATTCCCTGATTACGTCTCTTTAAAAGCATGCGGAAGAGGGGGAAAAAAGAGAAACTAGTGGAGAAAATGAAGGTTTTTAAATAAACAGAACAGCCCTTCCTGATATCAGTCATTCATCCCAGCGAGGGGGATGTTTTTACATTCGAGATGAAAGGGGAAGGCTCTTGAACAGTCTGTCAGCCAGAAGCTTCCCTTCCCTTCTCAGCACTGTCCCAGGTAACAGCGTATTTGGGTTATGACATTATGTGTTTTGTCTGGCTTGCTGAAATAAAATTACTTCAGAGCATTAAAACTACACAATAAATTTTCACCTACTATTAGCAATACTCATTTTTCCCCTTTTCCTTTGGACCCCAGAGCCACAAAAATAACCAACCACAAACAGATGGCACGGTGCCCTGCCTAAGAAGATTTATGTGTTCCTAAGGAATAGCCAATTTAATGGAGATTCACAGAGAGGGTTTCTATTTATTATTATTATTATTCAGATAATTCAGAGGAAAACTGTTCGACAAAAGGCCGTTTATCCTCACACACTTTTGTATGGGCTAAGTAATAGTTTTGTATCACATGGTATATTTGGAGATATTGAATTTTTAATAATTTAAGTATTTATCAAATTTTCCTCTACACATTTATGTGATTTTTTTTTTCCAGCTCGGTTAAGTCCAATGCAGCCTGATAGAAAGTAGTCATCTAGCACATCCAAGGAATAGGGATGATTTAGCCTCTACTGCGTATCTGTTGATAGGCACACGTCAGTCCGCTCTCACTGTGTTACAATCTCTGAGGGAAACGGGAACGACAGGGGAACCCAGAACGTTACCGAGTGGCTCCTGACGGGTTTTGGTCGGAAGGTGGACTCTTGACTTTCCTAGAGTTGGGCCAAAAAAAGGCTGTGATCAGCATCACATCACCCTACTTGGTCTGGGCTCGTGCATATCAATTGCCGGTGATAACGGCAAAGCATTTCCTCTACCAAAGGACCCTTTCGGAGAAAGTGAAGATGACGCCCACAGTGTCCAGGGCTGGGCGTAGGACTGGCTGAGTTTCCGTTAGCAGCTTATGCGGCAGACGTTCCAGCACCCTCTTTGCGCAGTTCGAACCGTTGTGCTGTAGACAGTGTACAGGGCCAAAAACAGTCTCCCTGTGTAGTGACAAATTGTTACAGGCTCCAGTGAGCAAGTAATTATTCAAATGGAGTCAGTGTGAGTATGAATGTGACAACTATTTCTTCATTTTAAAATGCAGGGGAGGTGGGGTGGTAAGCAGTGGGGGGATTTGTTCCCTCTAAAAGAGCTTTAAAAAAAAAACTATTCACATTAAAAGATTAGAATTATGTAATGCTATGGGCAAAATTATAAATCACGTATAGCCTTGTTAAATACACCCTTTTATATGATACTTGCGTTACTGGTTATATTATACTTGTGTCTCATTTTATAATATTCATTAGTCATATACTTGTCTTTGTATAAGCCATCATCTTAAAGAAGACATCTAAATTCCAGAAAATGTATGTACCATCTGTCGTTCTAAGTTTGCCTCCCTGGAAGTCGCTCTGCAGAATGTAGGACATTTCCATCAGTATAACCTACAGATAGCAGATGAACAGCCACACACTGCTGTTCTCAGGCCTTCCTATTGTACAAGAGCCCCGTCAGATTCCAGATCTTCCTGCCCACCTAGCGCTGCTCAGTACCAAATGCGATATCCTATTGCCGTCCTACCAGGATGGGGCACACTAGCTCCGTTAGCCCTCCCAAGGAAAAAGAGGCAAGCTCACTAGCACGGTATCGACAGCCTCTTTCAGCGTTCCCAAAAGTCAGGAACCACCTATCACCTGGAATGTTTGTTAAAACTACAGACTACGGCAGCCCAATCGGAATTTCTGAGGATGGTCCGGGAGTCTGGATTCCCAACAGACTCCGCAGGTGGTTCTCACATGTGCGTGCTAAAGCTTACGAACCACCAATTTAGGGGTATTTTGCTCAGCAATCTCTCCGCTAAACTGCTGCCAGCTTTGTGTGGCATTGGCTGTTTACCAGATAATTTGCTGTTTTGAAATTTAAAAGAAAAATTATAAAACTCTGCCTAGAATATAAATCTACCAGATGGATAGGTGTTTTCTGTCTCGAGACGTTAGGGTCCTTCACTAAAGAAGTTTGGGGTATTTCACACCATTGCTGGCTGTCGATTGTCTAAGTAGTTTATAAAGATTGTCGGGTTTTTTGTTTGCTTGCTTGCACGAAGTTAGTGATTTTAGGTGAATTGCTGTCCTCCCTCCCCACCCCACCCCCAAAGATGTAAAAGGTATATTAAATTATGAAAACCATATCTCTTCGAGTGGGGAAAAAATGCACCCCGGGATTATGCCAAGTTCGTTGGTGGTTCTGGACTTCACATGCAGCTGGGGCTTTCTTGAGAGCATCGCTCTAGCTCACTGCAGACAGGAGCTGCTTTCCTTGAAGCAGTGCCGCGTAGCAAGCATACTGGTTTTGCTCCGGTCGCGTGTTTCCTTGGGCTGGCTGGGATGGAGAGAGGCCGCAGATGGAAATGCTGGGGGTGTGCACCTCACATACACTGCCCCCGTGGAGGCACATCGGCATAGACGGGTGTCCGCAGATTTCCTCAAGGCCTCGCCGATCCAGTCAGAGAGAAGGGTTTCTCCTGAGCTTTTCTCACATCCTCTGTATG
Source organism: Panthera onca (assembly GCF_046562875.1). Taxonomy (NCBI): domain Eukaryota; kingdom Metazoa; phylum Chordata; class Mammalia; order Carnivora; family Felidae; genus Panthera; species Panthera onca. Next base: position 140,749,217 of record NC_138343.1, read on the forward strand.
TGTTATGTTAACGGCGGTCTTTATATATTAGCCACGTGTGAAAATGGTCCTGAATATCTGCAGACGTACACACGCAGGTAGGCCCTTCAGTGCTTTCAGAAACAAGGAATAAAATATTTTGTGGGGCATGGTGTATTGTTTACCATGAAAAGAACAAGCCGTGTGTGTGTGTTTCTGGTCCCATTTCCCCATCTTCTGGGAGTGATTTTGTCGCCTTGTAGGGAGACTAAGTGAAGGAAGCCGAGAGAGTAAGAATGAATGTTTGAGTTCAGTTTTGCTCACACCATATGTTCTTCGTGTTCCTTTTGAATATATTAAATCCAGGGTGGAATGACTGCCTCAGGACCTTGACCCGCACTTACTTTAAGAAATCATTCTAGCTCTTAAATTTCGGTGGTGAAGCCAGAGGCTAGTGCTCGAAATGTATTTACGGTGCTCACACGGCTCTTCTGCAGTCACAGACCCTTTACTGCCCCTTTTTATGCCTGAACTTTACATACTGGATTACTGATGTCAATGGGAGAAAGAACAGGGCCTTGATTTAACACATCCTTACAATAGTGGTGGTCTTTCTCTTCTGGGAAAGGAGAAAAAAATAGTGCCCCTGGAGTGTCATCGCCCTGGGAGGCGTATAGCTCTTTGCAGTGATTCATTGAGAATTCTGGTAAGAAGTCAAAAAGTAAGCATTTCAACAAAAGGAACAGTAAAAGCCACAGTAAGGAAAGACCTTATGATCCATTTACTAAAATAAAATTTGCAATGTAAGGCAGGAGGACTAAATAAAACTGTTACTCTAAACCCTCTCCTTATTTGTCTCTCAGAATAATAACACAATGTAACTTTTGACAGGTTTTACATTTGCATACCCTAAATGTCCATTTAAGAATATATAACAGAGAATGAAGAAATTTAGGGAATTTCAAACCAACAGATATGCTTAAATTCATCTAAGTCTGATTGTTATTTTTTTAATATTTTTTTAAATATTTGTTTTTGAGAGAGAGAGCGTGTGTGCACGTGCAGGGGGGAGGGGCAGAGAGAGAGAAAAGGAATCCCAAGCAGGCTCCCCGCTGTTAAGCACAGAGCCCCTACGCAGGGCTCGATCCCACCAGCCAACCATGAGATCATGACCTGAGCCGAAATCAAGAGTCAGACGCTTGGGGCGCCTGGGCGGGTCTGTCAGTTAAGTGGTTAAGCATGCGACTCAGGTCATGGTCTCACGGTCAGTGAGTTCGAGCCCCACATCGGGCTCTGTGCTGACAGCTCAGAGCCCGGAGCCTGCTTGGGATTCTGTGTCTCCCTCTGTCTCTGCCCCTCCCCCGCTTGCGCTCTGTCTCTCTCCCAAAAGCAAATAAACATTAAAAAAATACATTAAAAACAAAAAGAGTCGGACGCTTAGCTGACCGAGCCACCCAGGCACCCCGAGTCTGATTTTTAAATCAGTGTTAATTATTATCATTAATTATGATAATACATATCGTCCCACTTCTTTAGGCTTAAAAAAAATGTTTTGTGTATGTTAACACATCTCATGCACGAAGAAGAATATTACTGTTTTCTGTCTTTCAACAGTAATATTTAGGCATAATTTATTACAAATACTAACAGAACTATCCGTTAGAACCTTTGAAGATACAGGCCTTAACTGGAGCCGCGTGTCCGTGACTTTGCCACCTTCCCGGGATGGTGTGGCTGTCGTTCCTTGGAACCCACTCTGAATAAGTAGCAAGGACGTGTGGACTTTCATAAAGAAGCTCCTCTTTCCGCACGCCTCCTGCTCTTCCATTCTGTTCTTCTAAAAAGAGTGTTTCTTAATGTACAGATTTACTAATTCCTACAGCGCTAGACCCCAGAGAGAAAACTGCACGAAAGCAGCCCACAGCTCGGAGCAAGGCGGTCTGGTGTAATCTCTCTCAGCTGCTTTTCTGAGGTTTCACACATTCACAAAAATAACAGCATTTTTAGCTGATCCCAATAGATTTTTCTCTGCAGCTGCATCCCTTGAAAAAGCTTTTTGTTCCAGTTCTTAAAGTCTAAGTATTGAAAGTAATTTGGAAAAAAAAAAAAAAGGAAAGAAAGAAAGAAAGAAAAACATCCCAATTATGATTTGTGTGTGTGGTGATGACTTCAAGGGCTGACTGGCTGCAAATGGGCTCGGGGGCACAAGCCAGTGCGCCCGCAGAGAAGACGGGCGCTTCCCGGGGCATCCGTGGGCGCGCCGCCGTGCTCACGGGCACGTGGCGGGGTCGGCTTTTTTGGCAGGACCTCTGGTCTCAACCTGCAGAGATGCTAACGATATTAGCAAATTAGCACCACAAAGCTTGCCAGCTAATTCGCCAGAGCCCTGCTCACTCTCTCTCTGCTGTAATTAAAACTAATTATTTTCTAAAACATAGTAATACATGAATATGTGCAATAATCATTTTGTAGTGGGCAATCTGTAGAGCCTTTTTTAACGCTTCTTTTTTTTTTTTTTTTTTTTTTTGGCCCTTTATGCAACATGTGCACTGCCTTGGTTGAGCCAGCATTTCCGTTTGCAGAATGTAGAATGGGTCCTGTTCATAAAACCTCAGGTTTACTTTATTTTGAAATAGGAATGTTTTCTGGCTTTCACTCATTTACAAGGCTCATAATTCTCTCCACTCGCCCTTGTCTGTTTCCAACTCTCCTCACACATCTGTTTGTGTCGCACTCCCGGCCCAGTGTTGTGCAGATGGTTTTCACAGTGGGGTTCTGTAGAAATTCAGCTGTTATTCCCTGGACGTCTACACTGATTCCCTACTGTAGCCTTGTGCTTCCTTTAAAAAGAAATCTGAACCCATATTTTTAGCTTGAAAATGTCTTTTCTTATGGGTAATAAATGCGTCTAAATCAGTTGTTCTTCGGAGAACCTTTCAATCTAAAGCCTGGATGAACTTGGTAGAATTTCTGAGCCTAGAGATGGAGAGTGAGTTTTGCCAGGGAGCGTAGAGTTCACTCTTGGGCTGCTGGGCATTTGAGCTGCTGCTGGGGATTGATAAGTGCACGTACGGTCCCAGACTGAAAGAAAGGCAGCCCCACTGCAAACTAATTAGAAATCCTTTCCTTCGAAAAGAACTTTTGATTATTGTTTTTGAAGTCATTTGTTACGATTGTTTTCCATCGTTGCAGACCAGGCCACATGGAATAGATAAGATTTTCAAATGAAACCATATAAAATGTCAAATGAATTTGCCAACTATAGACTATGTAAACTTAGGAAATTAAGAAAGCACAACATCCTCTAATCACCAGGTAGAAAATACACACATCCACTCTTTCCTTTCAACACCCGATGAGCAGTTTAAACATTGGACTTCTTTCCACTTGTCACCTACTCCATTAAATAACTCTGTAATCATTTTGAGAAGATAACGTTGATACGAGTTGACTTTCAGCGGTGGGGTGTTGAATAAATGATTGCATTTGTGTTTTTTCTTTTTAAGTTAAAAAAGGACCACCAGAATATCGTGCTGTCTAGATGTCAGAAACGAGTGTGCTCTGAGTTACGATTTCTTTTTTCTTTTCTTCCTTCAAGGGAAATGCAAGTGCCCCACGCATCACTCAGTAACTTGTGTTAGCAGGAGCCCAGCCTGACGAATCACATGTATAATCCTAAACTCTTTCTCCTGTTTTCGATTAGCATCTATGGGTCTTGCAGATATGATGTCTCCTGGCGAATCCAAATTGCCCCTGCCTCTCAAAGCAGACGGTAAAGAAGAAGGCACTCCACAGCCCGAGAGCAAGTCGAAGGTATTTCCTTTCTCCTCTGCACGCGGTGTGGGGTCTGCCTCGCTGAAGCTGCCATGTTGTTCTGTAGTCACGATGTTGGCCTACACTTTTCGTCGCCATTTTCTTCTCTTCTGCATGCCTCCATTTTGTGCACCACGTTTGTAGTTTTCTTTCCTTTCCCCACCCCCCTTCATGGTGTGGATCTGAAAGTTACTAGTTCTTACGGCATTTAACTCCTGGCTGTGGGAGAGGGGAGGCGGGACGAGACCCACCTGAGAGAAACGCTTTGGGGGTGGGGACAAGTAAGGGGCCTTGCCTGGTTTTGACACTTGCAGCCATTTTCTCTGCCTTCAGTTTATAGCTTCCTGTTTTGGCCGCCTCAGCAGCAACAACATACTTAATATTTTGCTTTCCTGCCTTATTTGATAAATAAGGTGAACAGCTTTTTTTTTTTTTTTCCTTTCTTTCTTTCATAAGGGGTAACCCATGCTTAGCATTCCGTGTCAGCTTGAAGTAAGCATGGTGGCTTAGTGGCCTTCTCCGGCATCCAGCGAACTGACCAAATTCTACTAATTAAGAATGTTGTTCTAATACCTTTATACGTGTGTGTCTTTGTGTGTTTGTTCGTACATGTCTTTATATATATCCATTATATATAAAAATCAGTCTGTTAAACTGGATGTGCTTTTTGTTATTTTAAATAAAGTTTGCCCTACCTTTGTCATTTTTTTTTTTTTTATTCCTCTACCACAGGATAGCTACAGCTCTCAGGGTATATCTCAGCCCCCAACCCCCGGCAACCTGCCAGTCCCTTCCCCAATGTCCCCCAGCTCTGCTAGCATCTCCTCATTTCATGGAGATGAAAGTGATAGCATTAGCAGCCCAGGCTGGCCAAAGACTCCATCAAGCCCTGTAAGTGGCTCTGGTTTTTTGTGGTTTTCGGTTTTTTTTGTTTTTGTTTTTGTTTTTTGGGGGTTTTTTGATAATTAAGTAATTCTACTTGAATGCTTGCTGATTGATTTGTTTTATAAGACTTTTTCTTCGTGACTTATCCATGAAAGGGTTTGCTTTGTGATTGTAGCAGTAACAAAATGAGTAAAGTTTGTGCAAATCGTAGAAGTTGATTTCTGGTAATGAAACTGCTGTTATAAAGAAGCACCTCGATATGAAGCATGTGATTGTGTTACCGGGTCCAAACTCCTTCACCCAGTGACTTTGTTTAAATGTCTGATCCGTTGTGCACTTACAGAGGATCTTTAAAACGAGTTACTTCTCCATTTACATGGAAACTAATAGCAGCCAAGGAGTAAATGACAAGTTTGGCCTTTGGCCTAAATCTTTCATGGGCTGTTGTATCTGAAACATCTTATTTCAAAACTGCCTACCTGAAAATAGAGATGTGACGCTCCGGGCACGGGTTAACACAATATCAGCCCTACTTTGTTTCATTCCACCTGTCAGAAATTAACAGCAAAGCTGTAGAAATGTTCCTGCAAGTGAATATTTGGAAGGCTACTTTTAGAATAATATTATGTACCCGCATTAGAATGAGTGGAGATAGAAAAATTACATCCTGCACAAGACTGCTGATAATCTTGAAATTAAGTGTTGATTTCCTTATGATATAGAGAAAACAAAAATGGTGATGTGCATATAAGGGAATTTTTTTAGTCTTAATGTTCTTCTGTCCATAGAGCCCGGTCTTTATTTTCCTACTGAAGAAATTAATTCTGTGCCATTAAAAAAAAAAAAAAAAAAAAAGAATAAAATGGCACTGTAGTAACCTTTATTTTACATTCATATAGGGAATCAAAAGATCTGTTTTAAAAAAAAAAAGCCTTAACATGCAATTACTTGCCAAGAAGGCTTAATTAACACGCTAATTTTTGTTAAGACGACGTATTGAAGAGTACAGCTCAGGAAAAGCGAGTTGGAGGGAAGAAGTCTCTATGTGCAGAATCTGGCAATCTAGTCAAAACCCCAAAAGGAGGCTGCTATTAATTATCCATTCACTGGTTTAAACAGATAGAAGTGAAGGTTTGAAGGGTTGGTGGTTCCAGTAAATGTTTGTAAAATTCATGTGGAGCTCTAGTATAACCAGCATTTTCCTTTTCAGAGGAAGAAAGGGCAATATTCGCTGTTACCTTCTCTGTAGACATGTTTTGCTTTTGCAGCAACGGAGATGAAATGAAAAATGCTCTCGGGCGGGTTTGCAGAACTAACAGGAAGGGGGAGGGCAACTCCCGCATCTTGATGGCTTTGTGTCATTGGCTTTGAGTCTCAGAAGGCAGCCGACGTTCCGGGGGTTTTCCCCACAATCTCCCCTGGTGTTGTGTTGTGTTTTGTCTTCATCACAAGAAGAGCATTTTTGAATCGGCATACTCTCAGGTCAGCAGGTAGAACTCAGATGAAAACTTTTCAAAAACATGTATTATGTTGGCTCGGAGGGAAACATTTTAGAGGCCGAAAATCATAATCGTTAAAACCTTAAGATAATAATCAAGAATAATAATTTGTGAAAAACAAAGACTACTGATAGACGATATTATATATTATACGTTTAAAATGCCACTTTACTGACTCTGGCTTATAAAGATGGAGTGAGATATTTATGATACTTTGACTAGTCAGGTGATCTCCATCCAATGAGTCCCAGAGGAAAGAAACTATTACCAAAACCTCACTTTCCACTTAAATATAAGAAAAAAACAAACTGAAGTGTTGATTTCATTTCCTGAGTATAATATAATTAGACATAAGGTTGCATACTCCTTTTTTCTAAACATTCCCACATCCGTTATCTCTTCCTGTACCATAACCATTGTATGTTTAAGAACGGGCAAGCAAATGTCCAGCTCCAGTGGTAGAGAAGGACCGGGGAAGCCGTGGTCCCAGGTAGAAGGATTCAGATGACGGCTCTGTATGGAAAAAATGGCGCCTGTCTTGGATGAGATGCTAATTTAAGAAGGGAACCAAATGCAATTGGAAGGAATGACCAGAGAGTATCTGTGCTGTCAAATCACTGCTGGTATATACGATTTAGGAATATTTAACTGTTCTTTCTGAGACACAACTTCAGTTTGCCCTTAACATCGCTCCTACCAGTGTCTCTAATAAAGCCTGTCTAATAGAAGGCCTGAAATGGACTGAATAATAACGATGTTCAGTGCTTTGACAGTGTGCTATGGACCAACGTTGTTTTGTTACAGAACATTCTAAAATAAAAATAAACATTTGCACATACACAGATTACCAGGCATATGGTAAAGACTGCTGAAATGTAAATCTGCCTTGGAGATTTGAGGAAAAATGTACTTATAGACTTAATTAAACTATATGCAAGGAAAACATTTGTGGCGCCATAATGTCTTACTGTAATTTTTCGGCAACCTCCGTTCCCTTCTCTTGCGTCCATGACCGCTACGGGCACTAGAATACCATTTTTACAACACAGAAGCAATGTGAGGTGCTCCTAGTGACCTGGAGGAGGTAACCCTCCTCCTTTCTGCAGGGCTGGTGTGTTTGCCCAAGTGTCCGTGGCTAGAGCGTATGATGACACCCATCCAAAGGTTGCATCGAAGCTGGTGTCTGTGAACAGAAAAAGTACCTGTTGAGCCTAATCGACGATAAAGTATATACTCTTTTATTTCCTAGCACTTATGTTTCCCTTTATGTCCTTTTCCTCTGTTCGGACACCCAAAGACTAACTTTGATAACTGGCCAGTAAACAGACCTTGAGGCTGGGAGTAGAGATGGAATGTGGCAGTCATGGGCACAACCCCTCCTCAGCTTTCAGTCTTGTTAGATTGTGTCCACGGTCACTCAGCACCCCGGTCTCTGAAATCCTGTTACAGATCCCTCCAGTGTGCAGTCGCTGTTGGGGATTCAAAATCGGCTCGAACCCTGCCTCGTGGAACATAAAGTCTAGTCAGGAGAACGTAGGGCAGACAAATGATCCCATGCAAAACACGGGCTTTTTATAGGCCATGTAACCAAGGGCCGCCAAGGACAAATAGAGCGGGAGACAGTGATTCAGATGAGGGGGGCTGTGTGCCTGGGAGGCCTCTTCCAGGAACTGACGCATCACCTGAGGCCTGACCACTTCTCCTCCTGATGCATTTTCCTACATTATGGTGCCATGAAAATCCTTAAGTCTTTTTTGAAGATTTAAAGCTATGAAAAATAAAATGATCCTATTAAAAACCACTGTCTTCATTAAGCTTTTCTAACTTTATGAGAACAAATTGAGACATACAAAAGTTAATTAAATTCAAGTTCATTTAACAAAGAAAGGTAAGGAAAGGTAAAATATGTATGGTCAAAGTAAGTACACTATTATTTTAGGCTTATCTCAGGTTAAGAGATACACTCATTTCACAAATGGGAACAGACATCTGCATAGCCCCACTGCTCGGGGCCTGATGAACGGTCCTTCCGGACCCCTTCCCCAGTTTGGCATCAGAGAGGACCAGGCCAGAGATGGCCTGGATCTTAGATTCAGAACGCTGGTAGAGCCACTCAAGGTAATTTTCAATTGAAACGATCGCTTTTATTTCTCTTACCCTTAAATTGAATGTCAAACTTTTACCTCTCGATTTGTTACAAATAAAATGCAAGTGAGAGGGTTGGTGGGGTTTTTTTCTTTTTTGATTGATTTTAGGTGATAAAAAAATCTCATTGTTTAAAAAGACAGTGGGCCCATTTTGTATTGCGCCCCAAAAGGGAAAAAAAATTTTTTTAACTAGCATTTAGAAACTAACTACCCCCCTTAGTGATGACAGAGCTTCTGGAATGTGTAAAATGTGGTAGGACAATTTCTTTTCCCAGTCAAATATTCCTTGGGTATATGAATATGGAAAATAAAATTTAAAAACATATTATTTGAATATACAGTGTGTTCCAGATTCTAGTCTATATATGGAGATATATATATATATATATATATATATATATATATATATATATATATGAATGTGTATATATTTTAAGCTCTAAAGTAATTTTTAAATGACTTACTCTTGAGCCTCAGCATCAATGTAAATTCTAAAAGATCACACTTTTTTTTAATCCCACCACCCTAAATTTTTTATTTACATCAACTGTATTCACCCATTTTTTATGTATTTGATGTAAAGGTTTTATGCCTCAATAATTCTGAATCCGAAGGCTTAAAATTTCAGCGGAAATAGTCCTGAAGAGCTGCCTTCAATTAGAGGAATGTCGTTATTTTCATTCTCAAGCATCTTCTCTGAGGTCCTGCTTTCACTGGGGATCATTTACTAACAAAGTAACATCAAACTTCAATGGCAGTCATGTTATTTGACCCCCCAAATTACAGCAATGTGTTTAAAACAGTTAAGCCAAATACAATGGAAAAGAGTTAAGAGGAAGTCCCATCTAAAATGAGGACTATCGGGGCGCCTGGGTGGCGCAGTCGGTTAAGCGTCCGACTTCAGCCAGGTCACGATCTCACGGTCCGTGAGTTCGAGCCCCGCGTCAGGCTCTGGGCTGATGGCTCGGAGCCTGGAGCCTGTTTCCGATTCTGTGTCTCCCTCTCTCTCTGCCCCTCCCCCGTTCATGCTCTGTCTCTCTCTGTCCCAAAAATAAATAAAAAACGTTGAAAAAAAAAAAATTAAAAAAAATAAATAAATAAATAAAATAAAATAAAATGAGGACTATCCATTGCAAATGATAAGCTGGTAAAGACACATGAGGAAGTAAATTATTGTTCCAAGGAAATCTTGATTGAGAATTTAGAAGTGAATTTTTCACAGCAACCCTGGAACTGCAGATATTAAAGCACACGAGTTATTGTTACAGACATAAGAGGCATAAAAGAAAAATATACATTTGGGCTGTACCAAAAATGTTAGCTTCCCAGATCACATAATCCAGAAGGTGGGCTTCAGTTGTGCACAGACAGCAAATTCCGACATTTTACTATCACACAGAATTAGAAAACTGAAGAATTAGAGCTTCAGTATAAACCACACGAGCACATAAACCCATGTGTATAAAAGTAAACACATAAATGTATCCATAGATCTGCAGGGAATATGAAATAGCCCATGTGTTTGTGATTAAAGCATGGTTGCCTGAGAAATCTGTTAAAACAATTCCTACTAGCGCCTTGCCTTGGCAGAGAAGTCCAAGAAATCTTACGTAGGGAAAGCTAGTCATCGTGAGTAAATGCCAAAACTTTAGCTGGCTTAGTTAATAACGCTTACAAAGGAGCAGAAACCACACCACTGGTCCCTATGAATTGTGACCTACCTTCTATATTTCAGCAAGTCCCATATCTGTTCTCCTCCATAAGATTTAGCATTTTAATGAAGACACGCATTATTCACTCTTATTTTAACAAGGAAAAGTAAGAGTCCGTTTAGTTTTTTGGGCTCTATAATATTGCATAAATGTGAAATTTTAAATTCACTGTGATTCTTCTATGAACTCGCACCCTCTGATTTTTAAAAGTGACATGGGGCGTCCTTGGAAACTTGCCTTCTGGGATTCAACGCTTATATCAATCAAGTGAAAAAGGGTTTGGTTTTTTGGGGTTTTTTTAAGTATATAAAAGGGGGAGTTTGGGCCCTTTATTTAAAGTCAAAGTAAAGTCTTCATTAAGAAAATGTATAGTTTGTGCCTGAACTAGTAGCCTTCATTCCTGATTGTTGTGTGATAGCGGTAGTTTTTAAATTTCTTCTCTTCTTGTGTTTGGTAGCTCATTACTTTTTTCTCACCTTCTTCCCTTTCCCCCTGCCCACCCATTTCCCACTTGCAAATGCTCTTTCTGGGCGCTAGAAGTCCAGCTCATCCACCACCACTGGGGAAAAGATCACAAAGGTGTATGAGTTGGGGAACGAGCCGGAGAGAAAGCTGTGGGTCGACCGATACCTTACCTTCATGGAAGAGAGAGGCTCCCCCGTCTCCAGTCTGCCCGCGGTGGGCAAGAAGCCCTTGGACCTGTTCCGGCTCTACATCTGCGTCAAAGAGATCGGAGGTTTGGCACAGGTGAGAGTGCGAGTGAGTGAATGAGGAGACGTTGTGCGTAAGCTCCCAAAGGTTTCTTTGTACTTTTTTTTTTTTTTTTTTTTTTTTTTTTTAAATAAAAAGCTAAGCCCGTGGGATTCATGTCTGTGTGCTGTGCGGGGAGAGCACTGGGGTGGGGCCCTGGGCCTGGCACCAACTTGTAGTGTGACCTTGGCAGGTCACTTTTACATGGACCTCCATTCTCATCTACAAAATGAGACGGTCGGGCTGGATTTTTCTTTAGGTTCCCTGACAGCTCTAGAAATCTGTGGGATCTGCCAAGATTTCATAGTAAATGCTTCAGGAATGTTTTGCAAATGACCAAATTAATTGTCCGGATCAGTTCTAAATCCAAAGCAATTTACTAAGAAAACGCAGTCCTGTATCTCACAGCATGTCCACAGTGCCCGAGTGGTAAGAGGGGCATTTCTGCACAGAACTGGGGCTGGGGTGCAGGAGGGGTGGCATCAGGGTGTGGAATTTCAGAAGGCACTCTTCAGGCTTGTGCGGTGCCTCCCCTGCCCCTGCCTGACTCTCCGAACCAGTGCTCCCTTAAACTTGGTACCCTGGGGGCCAAACTTTCCTCCCCCTGGTCCTGGCTCTGCTGTGGTCTGGAGTCTGGCACGTGAGTGCATGTCCTGCGAGAGGAGCAGGCAAGGGGTCCCAGGTAGGTGCTCACTGCGTGCTGGGCACCATGCTTTCCGTTTGTTCTGGTATGGTCTTTCCGAATACCCGTTAAATGCAGGCGTCATCAGCCCCAAAGAGGAGAGGACACTGTAACAGAATGAAACACGGTTGTGTGGCCCAGGGACTCTCGGGGTGGCTGTAGGCCAGGTCTGTCAGATTCTAAGACACGTGCTGCCACCACCACCCCCCCCCCCCATCTTCCTGTAGCTCTCAGGCTGGTTATCCGTTAGCATTACTTGGGGAGCTTTAGAAACCTGTCAGCACCTGGGCTCCCACCCGGATCACTGAAAGGAGCTGCTCTGGGCCAGGTGGTCCATTACACAGTGTGGGACCCTGCACTCCGCCCCGGTGCCTCAGGGTCGCTAACCATTCGGGAGTGAGTCACCTAATCCACAGGTACCGCTGAGGGCCCGCCTTGCTCTCAGCGCCTCGCAGCTCTAGGGGAAGCAGGCCAGGCCTTTGTCCCTAGCCCTCCCGGAGGCGCCTCATCCCACCAGACCTTCCGTGTACACCCGAAACCAACAGAGCTTGAGTCAAGGCTTTGCAGAGTCAGGTGGTAAGTCGTACGGCACAGACCAAGTGCATGAGTGGTGGTCAGTGGAGGGAGAGCTCAAGATACAAAACTCTCTCCTACACCTAGACCCCCTCACCTTTCCTCTCTGCACCTGCTCCCCCAACCTTTCCCCTCTACCCTAACCCCGTGGCATAGATTTTTTAGAGTCCTCAGGACACTATACAGTTGGGTTTCACCCTCACAGAAGCCTAGAGTTTGTCCAGACCCCTTACTTTTCCTCCGTCGACAGCGTGAATTACCTACCATGTTGGGTCTGTGGGTGAGGTTCATTGCCTCCCTGGCTAACAAGGGCTGCTTGAGCGCAGCTGTGATGCACGATGGTGAGCCGCGTGGCCACGTTGCCCTTCACCCCATCTTGATTTCTACCTGGCCGCCCTGAGCCGCAGTCAGAGTGGGCCCTGGCAGCCACATAGAGGTCGGTGCAGAGCCTTGCTTTTCAGGGCAGCCCAGGCAACACGCCTGCTCATCCCTTCGGAAGCATTTCGCGAGCATTTTGTTTATCACACACCATTTAGTACTAAGTAAATGGACATAAAGAGCTTTGTGATAAAGTTTGAATCCAAAAATTGAACATTTCATTAAAAACCACTGTCGCCTTAACATTTAACCATGCTCCTTACTTAGCGCCAGGCGCGTCTAAAGGCAGAATATTCCCCAAATATTCGCAGGTCTGTGTGCTTCCTTCAGATGTCCAACCTTGCTTAACTGTCCCAAATGGAAACCGAAAGTTAATGCCTAAAGTCCTTTTGTAGCATTCCAGGATTTCTCTCCTTTTTTCTCTTCACGTTGCGGCTGTATGCTCTGCAGCCTGAGTCAGTGGGAACCCTGCGTGGCCCTGCCCCTTCCCCAGCTCACAGGTGCCCACCGCGTCGGCTCGCTCGTGGCTTCACAGAGCCACCCAGGGTGGATGGCTGGTGCTGGCTTTCCAGTGAGGGGCCCTCTGCCCAACACCCTAAGAAAGTCTCCCGTGAGAGAAGAGATGCAGGCTAATATTACAGGGAGCTTGGGCTGGTGGTAGGAAACACTGTTTTTCGTATCAGAGCTCAGCACTTAAATTGCAAAGTAGTTCTGTTACTGCTTTTTAAGTTCTTTTTCGGGTGCCTTTTTTTTTTTTTTTTTAAGATTAGAGGTGGGCTGGGGATGAGCGCGGGTGAGAGTGTACATTTGCTCAAAAAAATCGCGGGCTCTGAGCAGCAACGGCCTGGAATGGTGCGACGCATTAGAAGGCACACCAAGCAGAAGAATCGCAAGGAGCAATGCTTTTTATGTAGCTATCAGCAGGTCCCTTAATGGTTTTATAACTGTAAATGCTGTCTATGCACTACTGAGTGGGAGTAATGAGCATTCGTTAAGAGAGGCAAATGAAAAAAAAAAAAGTAAACCAAGACATTAAGTGCTTTTTTTTTTTTTTTGTCTCCTGGCTTTAAACAAGCCACTTTGCTGCAAACCAATGATCCTGCCTTTTTTTTTTTTTTTTTTTGCTAGGTTAATAAAAACAAGAAGTGGCGTGAGCTGGCAACCAACCTAAATGTTGGCACTTCAAGCAGTGCAGCGAGCTCCCTGAAAAAGCAGTATATCCAGTACCTGTTTGCCTTTGAGTGCAAGATTGAGCGCGGGGAGGAGCCCCCGCCGGAAGTCTTCAGCACCGCGGACACCAAGAAGCAGCCGAAGCTCCAGCCGCCCTCTCCTGGTAAGCGGGAGTACTACACTTGTCGCCGGGGAAAGGCGAGGCACCGGCACCCCCACCCCCAACCCCACCCCGGGGCGCTGGAGGCCACCCGCCACTCATGTTCTGAGAAGGCCACTTCACAGTAAAGCAAACAGAACGCGGGATCTCTGAGGACAAGGGGCGTTTTGTTTTGTTCTGTTTAATTGAACCCCCCTGTCGGCAGTGCTTAAGGGAGGCGAGCATGCGGTTTGGGACGCTGCCCTCTGGGGCCAGCATTTCCAAGGCTTTCTGTGGAATTCTGAGCTGTAGACCTTTATTCCTTATACAGGTATTTAAAAACATCCCGTCTAACTCTGTCAAAATAAGTATCCCCGGTAACCTTTTATTCCTTGTACAAGTATTTTTAAATATTCCATTTAACTCTGTCAAAATAAGTGTCCCCGGTAACCTGTGCTCATACTTTTGTGCTACTAGAAAATGCCACCCTAGAGGTTTGACGGCCAGTTCCTACCAGCTGTGCCTGTGTCAGGGACACTCAGAGTTGTATGTTAGCAAAATGAAATTTGGACTTCGTTTTTACTGTCCCCTGCTCAGCATGTTCTCACTTGTAGGGAATCTAGCAAACTGTCACGGTAAAGGTCCATGCAGCCCTATTTCTGAGACCGAATAGCCCATTAGCTCTGACCTAGAGGCCAGGAGTCTTAGGAATACTACCTAGGAATAACGCAGTTCACCTAAATCCTCATAAGCAAAACCAAGCGAATGCCTTCTCTCCTGTCTCTCCACTCAACTGTTCGAGACCCTGCCATTCTCTCAGCTCTCCTGCTAGCCTTAGTTCTTACCTGTTAGCGTTCCAAATTACTGACTCATTATATTCTAATAAATACAGTATTCAAGATAGGAAGAAATTTACATCCTCCTGAGTTCTGGGTGGTGACCTCACTCAAGTCCGATCCAACCGTGTTCTTGTCTTTCTGGCCACATCCAAGCCCTGTGATGGGGTCAGCACTTACCGTGCCGTCCCACGTACAAGGTGAGGCTGGCCGTACCTGCCACTGTCTATCACACAGGATTGCCCTGGGATCAAATGCCAGTATTTCTTAGGCACTTAAAGTGTGCCAGGCACCTTTCTAAGTGCTTTTCCATTCAATCACATCCCCCCTATGATGCACAGATACTGTCCCAAAGTCCATGAGAAAACTAAGGCACATAAAATCTTGACTAACTGGCCCCAGATCTCCTGCTAGTGAGTGCTATCCAGCCCTGGCATTATGCCTAGACCTACTGTATTCCTCTGTCCGTGTTTGAAATAGCATTGTGACAGGGAAGCCTTTTGCACACACAAGAAGGTGTCTGTGAGCCAAAGAAAGAAATTGTTGTCTCTTTAATTATTTCCTCTTGCTGCTTTCTGGATGGCAGTGCTAGTACCTAAGGTCACGAATCAAGGGATCTCACATAGCTACTTCCGTGGGCCAAAGCCCACTTACAGGGAATACACCTCGATATATATTTAGATCTGACAGTTCTGAACACAACTAGAAATCCTCTCCGGCCCCACCCTTAAGGATTCGAAGCCTTTGCAGTTACGGTGTACCTTAAAAACTGTGAAATCTAATTTTAAAAGTCTCACAACATTACATTCCGTTCACAGAGTAAAACAAGCCGCCTGTGAACGGCTCTGAAAGTATTTTTCCTAAATAAAAACTCAGTGGGGTGTAGGGACCAAAGTGGCGATGTCTGCAAAGATGTAAAGGTATATTTTATTTGCCAGGGAAAAGCTCGTGTCACTGAATGGGCAGCACTTCTGTATGGAGAATGGCTCTCCCAGCGTGACCAGCTTCAGTACAAGAAATCCCGCTGAGGCATAGACCCTTCAGAGAGTGTAGGGCCTCTTCTCTCAACAGTCAGCTCTTTCCTTTTTCCCTTTTTTTAAAACTACCGTTTTTGTGGCAACATTATCGTTTTAACTGCACAAAAGAGCTCGGATTGCAGATGCACTTCTGATGGCACATTCTTCTCAGTGGTCCACATGGTCCGAAGGCTTGTGAGACAGGAAGCAGGGGAAGGAGGGCGTCCTGAGCTGAGCCTCCCAGTCAGGGCGCGGCCCAGGCGGCCCCGTGCGGAGCACACAGGGCCAGCCTGCCTCCTTACCTGTTCTGTGCGCCGCTCGAGACGCTCCGCTCAGCCAGACAGAAGGACGCGCACGCTGGTCAGTAGGGTCCTGACTGACATCAGCCCCATAACCAAAAAGCCACGCTCCCGCCTGGCATCCGTTAAGGGAAACGACTCTGAAACATTTTTATCGTCAAAGAAGGAAAACAAATAATAATAATTGTTCCCAACCGTGAGCCATGTTAGGGTTTCGTATACTACAAAATTTTTAAAACATCATCTTCAGCCAGAATTCGTGTTCTTAGAAGTCTGTCTTTCCCATAAGAAGGTAATTGTAGCTTCTTTCTTACCAGCACGTCCAGGCAAACTAAACTAAAAGACCTGAGAAACATGCCAGATTGCTCTTCACAGGGCCGCTCGGAAGCAACCCAAATCCCGGATCATTTGGCCCTGTTAGCATCGTGAGTCGTCCACCCGGCCCCCCTTTTTGAGGCGACGTGGCTGACGTGGCCTGAAATTCATTTCTGCCAGCCTCTGGGAGGTGTCACCCCTCAGCCCTTGGGGGTGCGCCACGATCCTCACTCGTGAGTGGCCGTGTGGCTTCTCACGCCCGAGACCCGTGTGGCTGTCTTCCAGTGACTAGAGCAAGTCCACAAGAGAAAGCTCCCGAATGAAAGCCGGGCAAGGCCTGGGGTATGGTTGCACCTCTGAGGCACCAGTGGGGATCTCGTTATGACAAGCCCGTAAAAGTTTGTGGAGTCCTGCTGAACAGCTGCGGGAATCGGCCTCCCCAAGTGGCCCGCGCGGCCCGTAAGCTGGGTGGGGGGCCGGGGGGTGGGGGGAGCAAGGAAGCTCGCACGTTCAATTAGTAAGTCGGTAACCAAAAACCCATCCATCTTTGCTGGCAGGTGGCTGACTGCATTTCTATTATTAGCTGACAGGTGATGTCACAAAACCTGTCATGGATCCAGCTAGGGATTCCTCAGCGGAAGATAAATGAGAAAGGGGTTCAGGTTATAAACAAAGGTGCCCTCCGGGTGACCTCTAGTCGCTGTAGACCTGGGACATAGCAGCTATTCTCCCTTCCCTCCTTCCCGCAACCCCAGCCAGAAGTAGGGCACCAGGTTCGTGCTGTGTAAATTATCTTCCCAGTTAGGAGTCTGGCTGTACAGTCTGAAGTGTGTGAATGTACTTAACCTTCCATAACCTTTCCATTGTTTACTTTCGAGTATACATTTGTAGCTTCTGGCAAAAGGTAGGGATATCCTAGAGAGTTGTGCCAGCCTCATCTATTAACGGAGCTTCAAGAGGTTGCATTCATTTTTTTTTTTTTCCTGAAAGGAACAGAAAAAACACTGGCAAGAGGGAAGAATTTTTCCATTTTTTTTTTTTTATTAGCTGTAAATGTGAATACTTGTAAATAAGGGTCATTCTGAAATCACAGCCTGTGAACCGTTTTTCCAAAGAAGCCGTATAGGGTTTCTGTGGAGTCTGTTCTGTGATTGAAGAAGCACGTTAATTTCGGGGCGCCCGGGTGACTCAGTCGGTTGAGCGGCCGATTTCGGCTCAAGTCATGATCTCCCAGCTCGTGGGTTCGAGCCCCACGTCGGGCTCTGTGCTGACAGCTTGGAGCCTGGAGCCTGCTTCGGATTCTGTGTCTTCCGCTCTCTCTGCCCCTCCCCCACTCATGCTCACTCTCTCTTCTCTAAAAAATAAATAAACAACAACAACAAAAGATTTAGAAAAAAACCCAGAAGCACGTTGTTTCTCCTGCCAGCTCTGTGGGGCAGTCACGTCAGAGGATTATCCTTACATATTAATAGAAGACTGCTTTTTTCTTTTATTACCATCTACCTTTTTAATATGTATTTCCAGGGTTTCACCAAAGTTTGGTTTATAAGCATGCGTTCCTAAGCTTTTCTCTTGAGATATTAGCATGAAAAAGATTGTCTACTTTTAAAGTTAGTCCTCCCGGCATCTCTGGGAACTTCCCTGAGTCCCTCTGGACCCAGGCACCCTCTGGTCCCAGGCACCCACGGGACACCTCATACAGAAGGCAGGGCCCTGGCGGCCAGGGTCGGGATTCATCCCCCAGCCGGCCAGGCCCGGGCTGACCTGAGCTCATTGGAGACCTCTGTGTTCAGCCGAGGCTTTCGGAGTAGAAGTGCTGGGCTCGTTTCTGTCTCTGACTCCTTCCCAGTGCACTCTGTCGTCTCCAGGGATTTGCGGAGCCCCGTTTACTCTGCAGTCAAATGTGGCTGGTGGTGATTGTAGGGAGTCTTGGACAGCTTGTAAGAAAGGGACTATAGCTAATAACTTGTACAGTATCATCACTTACAAGCACTAGAAATTCTGCCATGTGTAATGGCTCTGAAAGCATTTATTATAAACCGCATGAGGGCAGGAATTTGTGTCTTTTTTGTCAGTTTTGGACACTGGCATGCCAGGAGTAGAAATAAAGCTTGCAATATAGTAAGCGTGTTATTTATCCAGTTAAGTATTTGTTTCATTAATAAACGAAACCAATGTCTGTTGAGCATCTAACCCGCAGAGGCCTATGATAAAGCAAGAACCCTTAAAATACTAGGTTTTCCAATAAGATGAGTTGAAATTTTGAAAAGATCTGCTCAATTCTGAGTTCTGTTGTTATAATGTAATTATAGTTAAAGCCGAATCTTGGAACTCTGATAATGACATTAAAGAACTCCAAAGAGCATGACTTCAGTTTTTGTAATAACAAATCTGATTCCATAGCTCTAAAAATGACTCTGTTAATGACAGAGCATAGACATATCCAGACATCGAGGAGGCATTGAAGTGACATAAGGCTCATTACTAATTTGTGTCATTGCATTTGAACTTAAACATTTCTCATTGCCTAAGACCTGGTACTCATTTTTCTAATTTTTTCCCCTAAAATAGCACAATAGTCCATCAAATTGGTGTACCAAATTTTTCATCCTGTTTTTCTTCTTACTCTCAGACATTTAGATTATCTCCATTATCAACAACACTGAAATAAACATTTTTCTGCCTAAAGCCTTTTTTTATATTAGATTATTTTCTTTGAGATAAATACCCAGGAAAGCAATTACCCAGTCAAGAGGTATAAATATGTTTTATGGCTCACAAATGAAGTATGTTGCCAAATAGATTACTAAAAAAAAAAAAAAAAAAAAAAAAAACGAAAACAAAAAAACCTTTTACTAATTTTCCCTATAAAGAATCTAAGAGCAACTAATTTTACTACGTCGTTACCAGTAATGGATATTGTTACTATTTCTAATAAGATGGTGTCTTGTTTTCCTTCCTTTTTTTTTTTTTAAATAAGTAGGGAGGATGAGCTTACTCGATAACCCCTAGTGTCTTCCTTACTTTCTTACTCCTCGTCCCAGCGAACTCAGGGTCCTTGCAAGGTCCTCAGACCCCCCAGTCAACCAGCAGCAATTCGATGGCAGACGTACAAGGCGACCTGAAGCCACCTACCCCGGCGTCTACCCCGCATGGACAGATGACCCCAATGCAAGGTGGAAGGTGTGTACGGTAGGAGATCTCCGCGAGCCCCACAACATCGCATTTATCGATCTCGTAATGTCCTGGAACAGACTGTAAAAGGGCTGTTATTGCCTCACGAGCTTCCAAGTGTCGACCAAGAAATTACATCCGTGTAATTTTTCGGATGGTTTTTACGTGAAAAACTTTCAAGTTAGGCGCGTTTCCCGATTGGGCATTTGGTGGCAACTCCTGATATTTCGTTGCGCTTTCCTTGTCCTCGTCTCTTCAGAAGCGGTACAGTCAGCGTGCACGACCCATTCTCAGACGCCAGTGACTCATCGTTCCCAAAACGGAACTCCATGACCCCGAGCGCCCCGTACCAGCAGAGCATGAGCATGCCTGACGTGATGGGCAGGATGCCCTATGAACCCAACAAGGACCCCTTCGGTGGAATGAGAAAAGGTAAATGCGGAGGGAGCAGACTAGGCCCAGAGGGCATTTTCCTCTCTGCCACCACGCAGCCAACCCACTTACCCATTAGAGACGTGTCTGAGCCACAGCTCCCCAACCTACTAGATTTCTGGCCTCGGGGAAAGTACTCAGTAGCTCTGTGCCTCAGTTTCCTCATCTAGGAATTAGGGCAATAACAAGACCTGCCTAAAGGATGTGACGAGGATTGAGTTCATGTACAAAAAGCCCACTGAAGAAATGACTGGCGCACGCAGTAGGCACGCGTGCTCCTGGCGCTCCCTCGTGCTGCACGCCTTGTTGTATACCATGGGCTGGGCAGGGGCTAGGTGCTAGGTAGTGTGATAAGTCAGACGTAGTTCCTCCCGGAGTTGACGGTGTCTTAGGGGGAACAAACAAAAAGTAAGCGAAACCACAAATACGTAATTAAATATGGTGGTCGATGGAAGGAAGGGCACCAAGTGCGGCGATACGGGTTAAGGGTCATGGAAGGGAAGGACATATGAGAGGGGATGGTCGGGAGGGGAGGGCTTTAAGGGATGTCGGTTATCTGCTGAGACCTAAGGAATGAGGAGTAGAGAAGTTCAGGGGAGGGGGAAGGCCCGAGGCAGGAGTGGGCTTGGTGTGTTTGAGGAGGTGGAAGGCATCTGGGGATAATGGGCAGGGGGGAGGCTGAGTGCACCGAAGCCATCAGGGCCACTGGGCCAGAACTTTCAGCCTCCCCGGGCTTGGGGATGAGTCTGGGTTTGTACCCTCGCCGCGAGATGTTCTGCAGGAAGTGACGTGACTGGGTCTTTTGTTAAAAAACAAATAACTGGGCATCTATGGAGAGTGTGTTGGCAGGACCACTGTGATGGTCCAGGGGAGAGAGGACAGGGCGGAGTCAGATTCCAGCAGCCAAGGGAAAAGCAGAAGCACTCATCACACGTTCTGGACTTAGAAAGAACAGGCGGGGCTTGCTGGATTGACCGTGGGGGTCAAGGTGAGACCTTACTGAGCGGGTGACGACCTTACTACTTTGGAGACGCCCGCCTGGGAAGGGGCCCACTGGCAGCGCTCACTGTTAGCGCCTGCACCGTGGACAGCTGCGGGAGGAACGAGAGAGAAGTCCTGTGTTGACTCGGGGATGTGCTAAGGCGGTAGGTGGCGGAATGTCTGTCTGGAGCTGGGCAGAGCGTTGGAATCAGGAATCATTTGAGGGAACTCACCAGAGGAGTGGGATGGAGCATCATGGGATGGATGGGATCACCAAGAATTGGGAGAGTTCTGACGGACGTTAGCAAACACCCAGCATGGTTTTTCCCTTTATGCTCATCAATCCCCAGCGCTCACTTGGCTCTGAGAACGTAGCATCTAAGCCTCTGCCCTTTGAGCGCCTCCCAAGGCCCACACACTCCGAGCTCTTTGGCACCCTTCCAGGTGCAGGCGCGCTGTGAAATTGAGGCATGATAGTGAATATCACTGGAAGAAATACAGAAAAAGAGCAAATACTGTTTTCACGGAATTGCTTCTCGGATCCCTTAAACAGTAGTACCTCTATTTAGATGTTTGGGGTATGTGAATTTCTCGATATGTTATCCTTAGTCGAGAGAAACGTGAAGCCCAAAGCCTTGGTTTTCACAACTATTATGGATCAGTGAAAGGCAAAAATGAATCATTTCAAAATTTTAAGTATTTATTTTTTACTTTTTTTTAACATCTATTCATTTTTGAGAGACAGAGTGTGAGCAGGGGAGGGGCAGAGAGAGGGAGGCACAGAATCCGAAGCAGGCTTCAGGCTCTGAGCCGTCATCACAGAGCCTGATGTGGGCCTCGAACCCACAGACCGTGAGATTATGACCTGAGCCGAAGTCGGATGCTCAACCGACTGAGCCCCTCAGGCGCCCCATTTCAACATTTTAAGTATTAGGCATGTATCGTTTAACTACCAAATGAGATTATGTTTCATGTGTATTTCTTAATAACATTTCAGGTATGTTCCACAGAGTAAAATAATCTAATTTTTCATTTCAAAAAGTTTCAGAGCTGTCTGTTCCAAGTGAATATTCTACAGAACATCCAATAAATCTGTAAGCTCAGAAACTCAAAAGCCTTGTAAACGTTGGAGGTGGTTATTTTTCTTAGTGGTATGAGATATTAGAAAGAACATTTTGTTCTTGCTGATGGTGGTTGTATCACATTTTTAGGCTCTGAAAATAGGGCAGTAACATGGGGAAAATAATTAGCAGTGTTTGGAATCTGGCTTCAAAAGCTATGTGAACCGTTTCCAATAGCCCCACCTGTATGCTATATTAGACACTGAGAGTTGTTTTTCTTTTGTTTCTGTGTGCCTACAGTTTTTCTTATTGTGAAAATAAATTGGGTGGAGGGGATGATTGTGGATTACCTTGTTAGGCACTAGCAAGCTGTATCATGTGTTTTCATCAACTGTGTAAGTGATACAGTGGCTGAGAGGGGACCCCCTTCTCACATTTCCCCGGGACATTTCAGCTCACCTGCTACCTTACCATGCTGGTGTAGCACCAAATTAAAGCAGATAAACAGAAAACCCACAGGAAACAAATCTTTTTCTCGCCCCGTCCCTGTTACAATAAGTTTCGCATTCCTCAGTTCACATTATTCTGTCGGTGAACTGGTGGTGCTCCGATTTCTTATGTAATGACCAACATTAGGGGAAAGCCCGCTCTTTGTTGCTGCCGCTGGCCTACAGCGTGGTATAGGGCAGAGACCAGAACCTGTCCCAGCGTCGGTGGCCCTAAGCATCCTTGGCCCCACCCGCCCGTCCCCCACTTCTATAATTCATTACTGATTGAAGGATTGATTAATTGCTTACAAGTGAACAGTAAGTGAATATTTACATATTGTATATCTAAACAGTATATTTTGAATACCCGTTAATATCTTTATACATCATCCTTTTTCTTAATGCTCCAGTAGTCAACGTGTTGTTTCATCATGCTTTGCTCTTCTTAAACATGAAGCTGTGATTATTGATGTATAGCTGTTTTTTCACATGTGTAAGAGTGTGTCTGTGAAATAGATTCTTAAAAGAATAACCGAGGGGCACCTGGGTGGCTCAGTCGGTTGAGCGACTGACTTCGACTCAGGTCATGATCTCGTGGTCCGTGAGTTCAAGCCCCGCGTCGGGCTCTGTGCTGTCAGCTCAGAGCCTGGAGCCTGCTTCGGATTCTGTGTCTCCCTCCTCTCTGCCCCTCCCCTGCTCATTCTCTCTCTCTCTCTCTCTCTCTGTCTCTCTCAATAATAAACATTAAAAAATTAAAAAAAAAAAAAAGAATAACCGAATCAAAGGATGTGAACTTTTTTTTTTTTTTTTTAGTTTACGGAGTATCTTTTACTCCTTAACAAACTGCCACAAAAAGTGGCTTTAAACAACAACACTTGGGTATGTCTCACGTCCTCTGGTGGGCGGGGTGGTTCTTCATTTCGAGTTGTCAGCCGGGACCCTGAGGCAGCCTCTGTCACCTGGAAGCCTGATTAGGGACTCTGCTGGAGCCGTGATCACTTGAATGGCCGGTGTCATCCAGAGGGTCTGTTGGGAACTCATCTGAACCTGTTGGCTAGGGGGCCTCCCCCATGGGCCATCCCGTGGAGCTTCTTGGGTGCCTCGTGGCGTGGTGGATGGGTCACAGACACTCCAAGTTAAAAGTTAAGTTAAAAGTTGCTTGTCGGTTTAATACTCTTCACATGAACGTGGAACAGTGTGTGGCCCTCACTCCCTTACCAAGAATGATCATTATCCGTCCTTTTAATAGTTGCCGGTCAGATGGTGGGGCAGGAGTGGAGGGGACGGGAGGGCCTCATAGTTGTTTTGACTTGTATTTCTTTAATTACTAGTGAAATCAGACACCTTTTCATATATTGATGGGCCATTTGTTTCCTTTTTTTCTGAATGTCCATTTGTGCGTTTACCCGTTTTTTAAAAAATCTGGTTGTCTTTTTCCTTACCTATTTTTAAAGAATTTTTCTTGTATCAAGGAATTAAGCTGTTTAACTTTAATTATCCCGCTTAATGTTTGCCTGTCTCTGTTCTTCCATTTATAAAACGGAAAGTAACATCAAAACTCATTCTACCACACGTGGACTTAAAGTGGAAGATACAGTGTGAGATAGCACACTTGCGAAGCACAGAGCCCCCCGCCCGTGTGAGACCCCATTATCTGCACCTCTGTTCTAGCAAATTCCATCAGCTCACAGACATTTAATCAGCTTTTGCTTCATGTCACGTAAAAGTAACCTTCCTAGGATGAAGAAAGGTAGTAGCACTGTATACCAATTAAGATTTGCATTAAAATGTTTAATTTGCCTACAGGCTAGTTTTTGGGCTTGACCCAATTTCCTTCAGGCTCTGAGCTGATGCTAATTTGCATATTTGACCTAATTGCCACTCTACGTCCTGATAGAAATACTAGTATTTCATCCATTCTTGAGTTATTCTTAATCCCCTAGTGGTTTTCCTTTTCCTGGTTTTGGAGTGAGTCTGCTGACAGGTATTCGTGCTAAGGTTTTTTCTTTTTTCCCCCGTAAGGGAAGGGAACTAACTTTACCCATACAGCTGACCCTTGAACAACACAGGTTTACACAGATTTTTTTCAATAAATAGATGTATGGTACTAGAAATGTTTTTCTTTTCTTTTTTTTTTTTTTTTTTTTAAGTTTATGTATTTTGAGAGAGAGAGAAAGAGAGCATGCTTTCAAGCCAGGGAGAGGGAGAGAGAATCCCAAGCAGGCTCCGAGGTGTTAGCACGGAGCCCAACACGGAGGTCGATCTCACAAACCAAGAGATCATGACCTGAGCTGAAATCAAGAGTCAGATACTTAACTGACTGAGCCAGCTAGGCGCCCCATAAATGTGTTTTCTCGTAAGATTTTCTTAACATTTTCTCTTCTTTTCTTTAGCTTTGTTGTAAGAATACAGTATATAGTACGTATAACGTACAAAATATGTGTTAATTGACTATGTACGTCATCAGCAAGGCTTCTAGTCAACGGTGGCCTGTTAGTAGTTAATTTTAAGGGGGAGTCCAAAGTTGTACATGGATTTTCAACTTCGCGGGGGCGAGCACCTCTAACCCGCGCAAGAAGGGTCAACTGTATATGCATTTCTTTCTCACAACCACTGCATGAGGTGGTATTACCAACTTTACTTCATCGACAAGGAGTTGAACTCAGAAGTTTGATAACCTACCCAAGAAAGGGCCGATGTTCACTCTCTACCTTACTTTATAACAAATTACCACAAACTCAGCAGCCTAAAACAACATCAGTTTACGGTCCCATGTTCCCGCGGGCTCTCAGCTCAGGGCCTTACACGGCAGACATCAGCATGTCAGCCGGGACTCAGGGTCCTCTTCCGAGCTCGTTGAGGTTGTTGGCAGATTTGGTTCTCGAAGTCGAAGGACTGAGGTCTCATTGTCTTGTTGGCTGTCGTCTGCCTTCACAGTCCTAGAAGCTGCCACCTTTGTGAATATGTGGCCTTCTCCACTGCATGGTGGGTGCCTCCTCAAGGGCGGCAGGCGGGTGTCTCTGACTTCTAGACACAGATTGAAAGGGCACGCCTGGATAATCTCCCTTTTAGTTGACTACCAGTCAGCTGATGAGTCACTTTAGTTACATCTGTGAAATCCCTTTGGCCATCGAGTGTAATGTAATCACGGGAGCCATGTTCCCATCATATTCGTGGGTTCTACCGGTACTCCAGGTGGGGGCTCATTTAAGGCCCGTGCATGGGGTCAGGGATGGGGATCTCGGGGTCCTTCCTGAGTCCAGACCTTACCCTCATTGGTTTGTATTGTTGTCGGCCATGTTAAGACTGAGACATCTACATCTGCCATATTGAGGTTAACAGAAATGACTGGAAGGGCTGTCTGGGCCCCTTGGGGGTCGAAAATGCTTAATTTTATATCCGTGATTTAAAATGTTGCAGTGCCTGGGAGCAGTGAGCCCTTTATGACTCAAGGACAGATGCCCACTAGCAGTGTGCAGGACGTGTATAACCAGAGTCCCTCCGGAGCGCTATCCGGTCTGGGCATGGGGCGGCAGCAGTTTCCCTACGGAGCCGGCTACGACCGAAGGTGAGTGTTTTCTAAGACGACACGGAGAGAGTGCTAGAAACTGCACTCTCCTCACACGTGCGTTTCCGAGCCCGGGGAGCCGACGACAGCACACAGTACCTGCTTTCCCGCTAAGCATCGTGTGGGGTGGCTGCCTTCGGGACGGGGGAGGGGGACGCCTGAGAACCAGGTGGTCCTCTCAGCACCCGGATGCTCGGCCCCTGTCCCCGCACCGAGACCCCCACCTCCAGCTGCCCCGTGGGGCTCCTCCTGTGAACGGCCACAAAGTCGGGCGTGTAGCATCCCCCGACCGCCTTCCCGCCTGCATTTCTTCCCTTGGGAAAGCCACCCAGGAAGCCCTCGAAAAAGTCTTCCAGGCCTTGTCTTCTCAGATGTTTCCATTCTTCCCTGCGAACGTGTGAAACGGAGAGAGAATACTCTGCTCCTTAAGAAACATCTCTGAGGAAAGCCATGGCAGTCTTTTTTTTTCAGGGTGGCCTCTGGACACTGAAATGTTGGGCTTCAGCGCTCATCCAGATTAGTTTTAGTTAGATGGAGGGAAAGTCATTGAAGTGTCTCTGAGAGGTCGCCGGAAACTGCTTCCTAAAATAGTGGCTTATGGGAGACTTCTTTTTGTGAAGCAGGCCCCTTACCTGTGCCCCTGACCTAAGTACTTAGTACGAAAGCCCCTTCCCCTGGATGGGAGGTTCTTTACCTCACCGTCGCACAGGTGCTCAGAAACAAAGTCTTGAATGTAATATTTGTGATTTTGGAAGGAAATTGAGGCTCACCAGAGGACTCTGTAACTGTGGCCACAGGGGCATGGCTCGGGGTAGGGGTGGCTGGTGTGGTGGTGTTCCTCACAGACTGCCCACCTGCTGGGCCGCAGGCAGTGGTGAAGTCTTGGGAAGGTTCCCTCCCCACCCCCGCCCCACCCCGTAACACAAACAGGAAGGAAGGAAGTTTGAAAACCACTGTTTTTACCAAATAATATTTCTTTCTGGCATTTTCTGTGCACCTGGTTCTTCGAATACATAGCCATCACGAGCTTAAAGTGATTTGGTACTTTCTAATAACGACTTAAGAACCTAGACTTCGGATTCTTACCCTGGCCATAAGTGTGGTGACTGTTGATTTGTGGTGTGTCCGTTAACCAGTTAACCATCATGCTTAGTGTGCTGGAGCAGGGATTTGACTTAGATCCATTTTTGAGGATCCAAGAGAAACTCTTTTTTCCTTTTCCTTCCTTCCTTCCTTCCTTCCTTCCTTCCTTCCTTCCTTCCTTCTCTCCTTCCTACCTTCCAATGAGATTAGGAGAACAACTCTCTTGGAACATATATTTGTAAATGAACCCAGGCAGATGTGCTGTTCTGTTTCTTCTAGAATGCTTTCTAGAACTGGTTTAGGTCATCTGGCTGTACCACATTAGGGCTTATTTACCTTTGTTAGATTTTCTGAAAAGTGCTACTTTGTTCAGCTTAAATTTTATCTATGTCAATTCTATTTCTTTCCTCAACTGTAAGCTTCCTTCTAGCTGTTAATGCCCTTAGCAAACACGTCTCCTATGTCTGTTTTACCCGTGATCTTCTAAAAATTCATTTATTTTCTTTCTTGTTTTCATTCTGTGACCAGTTTAGGGATATATTCCGTCCAAGTATTGTCTTTCTTACAGGATTCAATCGATACACTAAGTAAACCAGTTTATCTCTTTAAACTTCAAATCTATTGCTCTTTTAAGCGTGCTACTTTTATGGTATTTATAGCTGCTCAGTGTAATGGCAGTTGAAAAATAAGTGTATTAGTCATTCCCATTTTAAGATTTAGAAATGTAAAAAAGATTTAAACGTAGGAGTACGTTTAAATCAACCCCGTCACTCTTGTAAGTCCTCTCTGTTACTCTTTTCTGTGGCCTTGTAGGGTCATGGGACTTCAAAATTTTGAGTAGTTCTATTTTTACAATTATCAGCTAACTCAGTATCATTTTGGATGAATCGGGAAGTACGCTTTTTAAGAGATTGAACACTTCCTATTCATAATGAGAAAATAAGTAGAGACAGTTTCCGTGGTTATACGCCTGTGTTCTGGCACTCCCAGAAATCCTGCTTTGATTCGTACATTGCTTTTGTTATCTCCTGCTTTCGTGAACACCTCACATCACCATGTTGTGACACTCCCCGGGGCCGCGTCAGTGGGTGGGCGGAGGCTCCTCTCAAAGGCAGAGGGTGCCAGCCTGTCCTGCCGGGACTCCTCACACACCTACTAGCCAGGAGATTGGCAGCGTTCCCAAAACGGGTGTGCCCATCCCTTTGGCTAAAAGTTCAAGTGCTGTTTCTGCTTGGCGTGCCTCTGCTGGAAGGTGTTGTGCAGTGAGGGACAGACCAGACCACTCAGGGCTGCAGAATTCCCAGCAGTGAACTGTTCATTTCTCTCTCGGCCTGAGGTCTTTTGAAAATGAAGTTCTCTTTGAATGGCTCATTCTAGGCACGAACCTTACGGGCAGCAGTACCCAGGCCAAGGCCCTCCCTCAGGACAGCCGCCATATGGAGGACACCAGCCCGGCCTGTATCCACAGCAGCCGGTGAGTTGGCGGGCAGGAATGCATCTCTGCGCTTTCTGTTTAAAACTCAAATTTGCGTTACTTCTGAGAAGTTTTAGGAAGTATAACAAAAAACAGTGGTATTTATTGAACAATCAGGATATATTTGCTCGTGCTAGAAAATATTGTTAGGATTTTAAAGTCAGCACATTTTAAAAAGCTCTTGATATATGGGATCCCGAAACAAATATAACATGTTGTAGGAAACAAAGGATGTTCATCCTTGTAAATAATGCCCGGCCGGAGTAAAGGTTTTTTAAACGGGTGTCTGGTGTGTGTGTTGTCCTGTCAGGTGCCTGAACTGAAATTTGTCGATGTTTTAAAGAAGGTGTGTAGAAGAAAAAAAACAACTTCAAATATTATATACCAGTATCAAAAGTTAAAAGTCAATTGGCTTTTTAAAAACAAGATCTTAAGGACCGCGTGTTTTGCTGACATGGGGGGGGCGGGGGCGGGTTACGCTGGCCTACGCGGCCGTGGGTCTTCAATTGTGTAAGATAACCTTGCAGATGTCGCTACTGATGCAGAGAATTGCCCACCATGCTGTGGCCGTTCAGACACAGGACTTTGCTGTCTCGAAACAACTTTTCAGGTCTAAGACCTCTGGTAACACGGAAGGGGTCTTAAGCATTGAATTCTACTGGAGCGTGTATGTACGTGACTTTTATTTTTACACCAGCTGGTCCTAAACAGCTTCTGGGTGAGGTGAAAGAACACGAACACATCCACATCTCTCTACGTCAGGAGGTTCCCACCTGGCGGGGTGCTGACACCCGGATGTCCCCAGGAGGGGAACCTAGTAACACGGGCTGCACCGGGCCTGCTGTCAGAGGCTGGGACCAGCGGGGCTCGCGGGGGAGACTCTGACCTGCACAGCTGGAAGTCGGGGTGGGGGCCGTAGACCGTAGGGTGTCCACGCAGGCCCGGTCTGAGGAGCCAGATACCGTGGGGAGACACTGCTAACGCAAAGCTAGGCCTGAGAAATCTGTCCAGGGGCTTTCAGGCTGGCCTTCGGGAAGCTCAGTCCATTCTGGTGAGAGTTTTCCTCTTCCTGCCGAGGCACCTTCGTGTAGTCCCGAGCCCCTGTCTGGCGTCGCCTGTGCGGGAGTCTCCAAAGCCACGTCCTCCTATATTGCAGCCCTGAGAAATCCCAAAAGGGAGGAGGGATACCTACCAGGAAAAAGAGAGAGGAAGCTTTCTTTTCCCCACAGAAAATTCCAAGCACACGAAAACAAACTTTGGAAACCCTCTTCGGAGTCCGTGATGTGGTACCCTAATCCGGAAATAGAGTGCCTAAATTATTAGTCCTTAGTTGTCACAGGAGCTTCCCATACCCATTTTGAAATGAACATTCCACCAGGTAATAACTGTTTTGCATAATTTAAGTGTGTGATTATACCTGTAAAAGCACATCAGTGTGATTTGTCTTTATATGAATTTCAGAATTACAAACGCCATATGGACGGCATGTATGGGCCTCCGGCCAAACGCCACGAGGGAGACATGTACAACATGCAGTTCGGCAGCCAGCAGCAAGAGATGTATAACCAGTACGGAAGTTCCTACTCCGGACCGGACAGGAGGCCCATCCAGGGGCAGTACCCGTACCCCTACAACAGAGAGAGGGTGCAGGGCCCCGGGCAGATGCAGCCGCACGGGATCCCGCCTCCCATGATGGGCGGCCCCATGCAGTCGTCCTCCAGCGAAGGGCCTCAGCAGAGCATGTGGGCGACGCGCAATGATATGCCTTACCCCTACCAGAACCGGCAGGGCCCCGGGGGCCCGGCCCAGGCCCCCCCGTATCCAGGCATGAACCGCACGGATGATATGCTGGTACCCGAGCAAAGGATCAATCACGAGAGCCAGTGGCCTTCCCACGTCAGCCAACGTCAGCCTTATATGTCCTCTCCCGCCTCCATGCAGCCCATCACGCGCCCGCCTCAGTCATCCTACCAGACGCCTCCATCACTGCCAAACCACATCTCCAGAGCCCCCAGCCCCGCGTCCTTCCAGCGCTCCCTGGAGAGCCGCATGTCTCCCAGCAAGTCTCCCTTTCTGCCCTCTCTGAAGATGCAGAAGGTCCTGCCCACCGTCCCCACGGCCCAGGTCACGGGCCCACCCCCCCAGCCACCCCCGATCCGAAGGGAGATCACCTTCCCTCCTGGCTCAGTCGAGGCATCGCAGCCAGTCTTGAAACAAAGGCGAAAGATTACCTCAAAAGATATCGGTAAGCGTTCCGGGCTCGGTCCGGAAATGAAGCCCAGTTGTGTTCTAGAATTTTCATGTTAGCTTAGATCTAGCTCCTGTTAATCTCAAAGGGATGAAGTTCTTAGGACAACAAGCCGTCAAGCGGTGGTTCTACGCAGGGGCAATACTTGGAAGCTGCTGATCCGAGTTCAGAAACAGTGCCCGAGAGGAGCGTGAATTGACGTGGGATTTTTCCACAGGAGCGTTATCTGTGCGCGAGAGTAGAGCCCCAAGTGAGAGACCAGGGGCTCCTCAGCGACTACGTCCTGTACCGCGTTCTGAGCTTAAAGCTTTGACCTTAACCAGGCACTTAATCTCTGCAGTGTGAGCCTAACAGCCGAGAGGCTAATGAAATGCTGAGGTGGCCTGAGAAAATACGAGCCACTCTGTAATTTTGGTAACAACATACAGACCGTGAGCTTCCCCGGGAAAAAGTAAAAGCCTGCACGTGATATGTAGATAAATATATAGCATATACGGAATTTGATATGCTTTGATGTATAGAATTGATGGTAACCCGGTGCTGGTAGATATGGGCCCAGAAGCTATTTCAGTCGGGTGCAAATCGTGTTTATTCATTCTGTTGGGATGTTCTGAATGCTAATTAGAGATCTGGAACATCTAGGAGTACGCACAGTTTTTCTGCATTATTTTTGAAGTCCTTTTAATACGGCAAAGGAAATTATAGATCTTGGTCATACAAAAAAGTTTTCAAAAATCTCAAAATCACTTGACTTGAAATCATTTACTACAGGGACTAGAAAATCAAAGATATTAGAGATGTTTTCAACCATCAGAATTAAGGACCTGTACAGAGAGAGGGAGAGAGAAGTAAGGAGTTTTAGAGAGAGGGGTGCTGGAGACAAGGAGGAGATACAGACACCGAGCACCATTTTATATATGGAAAGATATACGTAAAAATATGCACATGTGTCTGTGTGTTTATGCGTGTGCACATAAATAAATGTATTTAAATTTTTATACGTGTCTTTGCACATGTTAGATCAGTGTTTGTCTTCAGCCTGGGGAAAGTTATGTTCCTTATTTAAAGAAAAAAATTTTCTAATGTTTATTTATTTTTGAGAGAGACAGAGAGAGACAGAGCGTGAATGGGGGGGGGGGGGGCAGAGAGTGAGGGAGACACAGAATCCGAAGCGGGCTCCAGGCTCCGAGCCATCAGCACAGAGCCCTATGCAGGGCTCAAATCCACAAACTGCGAGATCATGCCCTGAACCGAAGTGGGACGCTTAACCGGCTGAGCCACCCAGGCGACCCTATGTTCCTTATTTTAAAAAGGAAGTTTGCCTTTTCTGTTAGAAAAGTTTTGTGTGCCTCATAGAAAATAGGAAACGTAGAGGAGATCAACCTAGAGGTGGAAACCCACGGCCCCCCCCCCACCCCCCCAGCACAGGAGATCACTGCTGATGTCTGGCATTGGCTGTGGCCCTGGTGACTCCTGAGCGCACAGGCCTGCTCGTGCCATGTGCTTCCGCCCATTTCCCGAGACAGAAATTTCAGACCTATCGCGGGCCTCTTCTCCCAGCCCCATCTTACGGCACATCCTGCAAATGTCTTCTCTAACCCCTCTCTCTTCTTCGGTAACAGGAAGGGGGGAAAGAAAAGCGCAGTCGCTCTGTTTCCCATCCCCTGGCTCAGACCAAGCTGTTGAAAAATCTGAACCATCAAAGTGCTAATAATTGTCAGCAGCATGTTCTGAGGGCAGGAGCTCGGATAGAAGAGGACAGCAAGGGAATATCAAGACTCTATATCTGAGAATGTGCTGCCGCATACTCACCAGCCTTCCAGAGATCTGCCAGAGGGGCCTCCCTGAGACATTTGGGAATGGAGCGGGCCAAAGAAGACAACCAGTTTTTTTGCTGTGACTCCATTACTAACACTCTGCGGCGTCATTACAGAGTCCGTTAGGGACTAAAGGAAATAAATCGGAGATGAGAAAGGGCCCTTGTGCTTATTAGCACCCCCTCCTCTAGAAGCACTTTGGGCTCATGTGTGACCAACAAGCCAAAGGATCTTAAACGACAGCAGTTTCTTAGTAAGCCGTCCCCTCCGTGTGAATTCTGGAAACGATCGCGTTTAACTGCGCCTCGGCACATTTGTTTGAAATCAGTACCTCACTCAGCACCCCGCTTCTTTCTTCTTATTCTTTCGTTATTTTCTGTTCTTTCATGCACAGAGTTAATATTCACCTCATCCTTGTCCTTTCCCCTGGTTTTAGTTACTCCTGAGGCCTGGCGTGTGATGATGTCCCTCAAGTCCGGTCTTTTGGCTGAAAGTACATGGGCTCTGGACACCATTAACATTCTCCTGTACGATGACAGCACTGTCG
Source organism: Panthera onca (assembly GCF_046562875.1). Taxonomy (NCBI): domain Eukaryota; kingdom Metazoa; phylum Chordata; class Mammalia; order Carnivora; family Felidae; genus Panthera; species Panthera onca. The sequence continues at coordinate 140,782,262 of NC_138343.1, forward strand.
CCACCTTCAGTCTCTCCCAGGTACGCCAGCGCCCGTCCAGCCAGGGGCCGGGGTAGAACAAGAAAGTTCAGGAGCTCATGCTTGAACGCATGCCCAGAGTGGTGGGCACCCTGGGACACAGGGCCGTCCTTGTGGCTGTTACACATGTAGAGCTGTCTGGGCGCTTAATCCGGGAATCATAATTCCTTCCAGGCTCCAGTATAATAAACACACGCATACGTGTGCTTCTCCTGAGAAAACAGTCCCCCGTGCACACGTGTGTGTGTATGTGTGTGTGCGGCATAGATAACAGTGAAAGTAATTGTTGTTCAGAATGAATATCAGCAGGCGGGTGGGAGGTAATCCAGACACGAAGCCGGCGCTGAAGTCAGGCTGAATACGCAAGAGCTTATAACGGGACATACTCTACTTTCCGGTGAGACATAATCCCTTCCTTTTAATTAAAAAGAAATGTTATAGAAAATGTACGAGAGAGAGCGAGAGAGGCAGAGAGAACAGCTTGGCGAACCCCCGTATACCCATCATTCAGCTGAAATAGTTGTGAACTCACGGCCAAACTTGCTTCTTGGTCTCCTTCCTTCCTTTCTGCCTCTGTCCACCTTATTCTGAAGGAGTCACTGAAAAGCCTACTAATCTTAGTAAGCTTAACGCTGTCCTTTGTTCAGTGCTAGACTTAAGGTGTGGCTTCCAGCATTAATTGCTAGAAGAGAGAAGGGGAGCAGAGGGTTAGGGGAAATGGCCCAACTAAGCTACAGACTTGTAAAGAAATATATAGAAACAAAAACAAGAAAAGGTAATTCTCCTTACTGAGTACGCACAATTCTCTGCTTTGGGAGGAGAAAACCAAAACATCTAATTACCTTGCTTCTGTCTAAATTAGACCAGAATCTTCCACTTGGTCTTTTCTTCTCACATTTCAGTCCTTCATGATAGCCCTGAAAGGCAATTTTTCACTTGATAGGAAGTGTATTAATAAGGTTATAAACATCGCTTGAAGTCCACTGTAACAGAAAATATTTAAAAATGTATACGCCTCCCTTAGAGTAATTGCCTTTCAGCCTTCTGTTGGGTGAACGACTGTTGATCACACACTTTAGTAACCAGAATTGCTTTGGTAACTTGCCCCTTCCCCTGCCCTGGGAAAAAAGTTCACTTTAAGTATGGTGGGGTGGGGGGGGGGGGGGGGGGGGTGGAGAGATAAACGCCCAAACCTTCACTTGCAAAATTGTGTGCCTTCATCCCCTAAAAGTGAGTACTTTGTGGTCAGTACCTCAGTTTCCCCTTTCTTCTTAATAATTGTTTCAACCCCACTTTCAGGAAACCGATAGCAGGATATGAAAGTATGGTTGATTTCCAAAACACCTATCATTAAAGACTCCGGCCTCCCTTATTAATCCTTTATCCTCCCTAAGCGCGGTGGCATGGGTGCTGGGGGCGGGGAGCTTGGGCAGTCGCTAATCATGGAGCGTGTTGATTTTCTTGATGCACACATTCGCTTAAAGGAAACAAAACTGGTTCTCATAGTTGCTTTTGTCTTTCAGTTAGAGTTGTGATAACTGAAATGTAAAATTGCATTCGACGAAACATTCTAATTCATTTATCAGGGACTAAATTGATTTGTTTTTAATTTTCTGTGTTTATGAGCTACTACATTGCTGAAATTATCTTCTCCCAAAGATATATGGAGAATGTAAATTAGAGTAACCTATGGCACCTGAGACAAAAATAACCATAAAATCCTAAGAATAATAACCATAAAAATCCAGGCAAGCAAGTCTCAGATAAATAGCAGAAGAGAACAGACTCACTTTGGGTGAATGAGTCTATAAAATCCACGTTCCCACTCTTCTAATATGGAGTGTGTTGTACCTAAATCAGAAGAAAAGACAAAGAGCACAAAGCAGTCCGTCACTGATACTATTAAAGGTAAGAAAATAACACGGAAGTTTCCATACGGATAGAGTAGGAAAGTAAGCAGCAAATAAAAAACACGTGGTTTCGTCAACAATGTAAAATTCAGGAGACGGTTCCCACCCATCTATGGTTTCTCTTTCTTGGCCCAGCCAAAAAGGAAATGAAACGTGTGAAAATCACCCTAAAAATGTATTGATAGTTATTAGGATTGTTACCCTTCTCAGTCCCCGTGTGAGGTTATGACATTGTCCCCGTTCTTGTTCTTGTCCTCCTCTCTAGCTGTCCGGATTTCTGGAACTTTTAGTAGAGTACTTTAGAAAATGCCTAATTGACATTTTTGGAATTCTTACGGAATATGAGGTGGGAGACCCCAGCCAAAAAGCACTTGATCACAATGCGGGGAAGAGAGCTGACGGCCAGTCCTTGGCCGACGAGTCTGGGAAAGAGGAGGAGGGCACCGAGTGTGTGGACGAGGAGGACGACGAGGAGGACGACGAGGAGGACGACGAGGAGGAGGACGACGGGAAGACGGAGACCGAGGAGAAGAGCAGCGCGACTCTGGCCTCTCCCAACGCCACTGCGGATCCGAAGGAGAAGCCCAGGCAAGCTAGCAAGTTCGACAAGCTCCCGATAAAGATAGTCAAAAAGAACAACCTGTTTGTGGTCGACCGATCTGACAAGCTGGGTCGTGTTCAGGAGTTCAACAGCGGACTTCTGCACTGGCAGCTTGGTGGGGGGGACACCACCGAGCACATCCAGACTCACTTTGAGAGCAAGATGGAAATTCCTCCTCGCAGGCGTCCACCTCCCCCTCTGAGCTCCACCGGGAGGAAGAAAGAGCAGGAAGGAAAAGGCGATTCTGACGAGCAGCAAGAGAAGAGCATCATCGCAACCATCGATGACGTCCTCTGTGCTCGGCCGGGGGCGCTGCCCGAAGATGCAAACCCTGGTACCCAGACCGAGAGCGGGAAGTTTCCCTTTGGGATACATCAAGCCAAAAGTCACCGGAACATCAAGCTGCTGGAGGACGAGCCCAGGAGCCGAGACGAGACTCCTCTCTGCACCATCGCGCACTGGCAGGATTCCCTGGCCAAGCGCTGCATCTGTGTGTCGAATATTGTCCGTAGCTTGTCTTTTGTGCCTGGCAATGACGCCGAAATGTCCAAACATCCAGGCTTGGTGCTGATCCTGGGGAAGCTGATTCTCCTTCACCACGAGCATCCAGAGAGGAAGCGAGCGCCGCAGACCTACGAGAAAGAGGAAGACGAGGACAAAGGGGTGGCCTGCAGCAAAGACGAGTGGTGGTGGGACTGCCTGGAGGTCCTAAGGGACAACACGCTGGTCACGTTGGCCAACATTTCCGGGCAACTAGACTTGTCTGCGTACACAGAAAGCATCTGCCTGCCGATTCTGGACGGCTTGCTGCACTGGATGGTGTGCCCGTCGGCAGAGGCACAAGACCCCTTTCCAACCGTGGGACCCAACTCTGTCCTGTCGCCTCAGAGACTTGTGCTGGAGACCCTCTGCAAACTCAGTATCCAGGACAACAACGTGGACCTGATCTTGGCCACGCCTCCATTTAGTCGCCAGGAGAAATTCTACGCTACGTTAGTTAGGTACGTTGGGGATCGCAAAAACCCAGTCTGTCGAGAAATGTCCATGGCGCTCTTATCGAACCTTGCCCAAGGGGACGCGCTGGCAGCAAGGGCAATAGCTGTGCAGAAGGGAAGCATCGGAAACTTGATAAGCTTCCTAGAGGACGGGGTCACCATGGCCCAGTATCAGCAGAGCCAGCATAACCTCATGCACATGCAGCCGCCGCCTCTAGAACCACCGAGCGTGGACATGATGTGCAGGGCGGCCAAGGCTCTGCTGGCCATGGCCAGGGTGGACGAGAACCGCTCGGAATTCCTTCTGCACGAGGGTCGATTGCTGGATATCTCGATATCAGCCGTCCTGAACTCTCTGGTTGCGTCTGTCATCTGTGATGTACTGTTTCAGATTGGGCAGTTATGACATCAGTGAGAAGGCAGCATGTGTGAGTGAAAACTAGAGGCTCCCGTATAACTGGCTGTTTTCTGTTCTTGTTTATCCAGCGTAGGAAGAAGGAAAAGAAAATCTTTGCTCCTCTGCCCCATTCACTATTTACCAATTGGGAATTAAAGAAATAATTAATTCGAACAGTTATGAAATTAATATTTGCTGTCTGTGTGTATAAGTACATCCTTTTGGGGTTTTTTATTTTGTTTTTGTTTTTTTTTTTTTTTTTAACCAAAGTTGCTGTCTAGTGCATTCAAAGGTCACTTGTTGTTTTTCACAGATTTTCTTTTTAATGTTCTTTTCCATGTCGTGTTGCATTTTTGGGGAAGCAAATTGACTTCAATGAAACAAATTGCGGCGAAAGATGCTAAGATGGGAAAATTTCACCACACTGAGGCAAAAAAGGTGAAAAAGTGATCAACTTCCTAGGCATGTCATTCTTCAGATAATGAAAAAAACAAAACAAAACAAAACTGTATCCCATCACCCAAAGCTCTGTGCAATAGAAACTACTTCTAGAGATATAGGAACAGGGGCTCAAGGAGGTGTGTCAGTCAGTAGTCAGACGATGAAATGATACTGGTTTCTCCACAGGAAAATGGTTCCATTAGGCTACGCGCAAAAACAATGTCGTTTGAAGTTAAGAGTGAAAACACATACCTGACAACGATCAACGGAAATTGCTTCCTCACCACTACCGTCAGTCGTGTCTGCCGTCTGTCGTTGGACCTTCCACGTCCAACGTTCTTCACAATTCCTTTAATCATTTTTTAAATATTTTTTTTTTTTTACTGCCTATGGGCTGTGATGTATATAGAAGTTGTACATTAAACACACCCTCATTTTTTCTTTTCTCTTTTCTTTTTTTCTGGTTTTTTTTTTTTTTTTTAGTACAAAGTTTTTAGTTTCTTTTTCATGATGTGGTAACTACGAAGCGATGGTAGAGTTAAATAATTTTTTATTTTTATTTTATATATTTTTTCATTAGGGCCATATCTCCAAAAAAAGAAAAAAAAGAAAAAATACAAAAAACAAAAACAAACAAAAAAAAAACAAACAAAAAAAAGAGGGTAATGTACAAGTTTCTGTATGTATAAAGTCATGCTCTATTTCGGGAGAGCAGCTGATCACAATTTGCTTCATGAATCAAGGTGTGGAAATGGTTGCATATGGATTGATTTAGAAAATGGTTACCAGTACAGACAAAAAAGAAAAAAATACAACTAAAAGGAAGAAACACAACTTCAAAGATTTTTCAGTGACGAGAATCCACATTTGTATTTCAAGATAATGTAGTTTAAAAAAAAAAAAGAAAAAAACTTGATGTAAATTCCTCCTTTTCCTCTGGCTTAATGAATATCATTTATTCAGTATAAAATCTTTATATGTTCCACATGTTAAGAATAAATGTACATTAAATCTTGTTAAGCACTGTGATGGGTGTTCTTGAATACTGTTCTAGCTTCCTTACAGTGGTTTCATAGTAACCAAGTTATCCACAAGAAATAGGGGAAATACAGCCGCGGACTAACAGAGTCCCTGTCACGAAACCCTGAGGTCGGGAGGGGCCTGTAGGGTTGACCTGCTTTAGAGTGGGGGGGGCAACAGTTTGATTTTTCTCCAAGTATTTAGCTAACGAGTCTTTGTTTGAAGCGATCGACGCGAACGACATTGAGGTCTGAGAATCTTCAGTATCTATGGGAGGTGGCTGCCGGCCCAGGAGCTCACTGGCCTGACAGCAGAACAGTCTGCCTTTCACTAACCCCGTCTTGATTTTAATCAGAGTTCAGTCTAGTCCACGTTTCTTCTGTGTGCCTCAGAGGTATTTTGCATTTAGTTTACTCCACCGTGTATAATATTTATATTGTGCAATGTTAAAAAGAATATGTTATATTGTATGTGGTGTACATAGTGCAAAGTGATTATTTCTATTTCAGGGCATATTAATATTCTCATATTCCTTCCTACCTGGTGCACAGTAGCTTTTTAATACTGGTCACTTCTAATTTAAACCTTTTCTTCCCGGGTCCTTGACTGTTATCGCGTAACAATCGATCTCTTTGAAACTGCTGCAGAATCCAGCTGTTAGCGGACAGACACCCTCTGACTCTACCTCTTTACCACCCTCCCAGTCACGACACAGAAACCCCAAGTCCTTTCGCCAGACCCGTTGTCCGGGGTTGCACCTGGAAGAGTTAGACAAGAGCACGCAGCCACGACCAGCGTGTGAAACGTGACGCTAGTGTCACGAGAAACAGATTTTTCTGCGAGCAGTGTCCTCGTCTGTCAGCCCCCACATACTTAGTCACACAACCTTCGTACCTAACGAGGCAGCCAAATACATGTTGAATTAAAAGCCCATTTATCATTCTACTCTAAGTACATCTGCTTGCTGAGAACAGATTGTAGTGCTCTGAGCTTCAACTACCGAAGATTTGTAAGAGGGAGTCGATAGGAGTCCAGTCGCTCTCTTACAGAGCACGAACACAAGGTGTGCAGAGACTCCGAAGCCATCCGCTACCCCAATTTCTTTTGTCGACCGAAAGCGTAAAATCATTACAAAAGACTGTTGTTTTCACGGTTTGAGTTGTAATCAGTACCTAGAGTCTGACCATTGAGCAACAAGTTTTTACATACCGATATGCAACGTAACCTCTAGAGTAATCCAGGAAGACGTTAGCATCCTTTCTACATTCTCACCCCAGAATCAAGACTGCAGAAGCCCATGAAGAACTTACAACCTGCCTGAGATCATCCCGCCTACAAACTGAGTTATTGCTTTGTCCTAAAACTTAGTTGGTTTTTTTTTTTTCTATGAGGCTTTTCAGAAACTTACAGGATGCCCGTACTTTAAATGTGTACAAAAAAAAAAAAAAAAAAAAAAAAGATAAAAATAAAGGTGCAAAGAAAGTTTAGTATTTTGGAATGGTGCTATAAAGTTGAATCTGTTGGTATTCGAGTGCATTTTTTTAATGTCACATAAGAGATATTGGGTGGCACGTGCTCAGAAATGACTATTCAGATGTTTTGTTTGAGGTCGAGAATGACAGAGAATCCGTTTTTATTGGTGAATGTGGCCTATTCAGAAACTAGCTACACTGCTTTTGCAAAGTGAGAATAGAGAATGGTTTTTTCAGGGGGGTGTGAGCAGTTGGCTGACCCAGCGTCAGCTGCTAAGTACCTTTCTCATGGAAGGAATATGGCCTTTGCCCTGAAATCCATCCATTTAAAAACTGTTGGAAATCTTTTCATTTCCTGTCAAACCCCATGTACCGATTCCTATGATCTGTTCACCTGCAAGGAAGCAGAGAAGGTATTAAATGAGCCAAAAATGACGATCCGAACAACCCGTCTTCTTCTTGCTGGGTTCGCTTCTTTGTCTGGAGAGCTGGAGGCCCGGCCGCCCGACGGCCCCTGCCCTCCGCCCCTCCGTGGCACCGCAGAGAACTTCCTAGTCAGACGACCTTTCAAACACGCCTAGAAATCTTCTTGGTGGTAGTCATAACCTACTAAGATGTCTCATTTTGCATTAATTCAGCAGAGATGTGTTGAGCACTCCCTGCCTCAGCCCTCGGCCCTGAGGAGTCCCTCCTGCATGAAGACTTGGGTCACGTTCTCGTCTTTCGGGTCAGACAGATTCCCGAGACAGTCTTCCAAATGCAGTGTTTACGCACTGAGAACACTTAGCACGTTTTTGTTGACTACAAGATAAAGTAAGGCTCTTAGCACGTCAGTGTGTGGAGAAGAGCTCTGGACTGAAAAGCAAGGGGACTGAGTCAAGGCTCAGTGACAGCCTGACCTGCACGTACTAGGACAGTATGGTCTCTGAGGCCCCTTCCGGCTCTAAAACGTGACTCCAGAGCCTCCGGTTCCTTTCCTGCTCACGCAGGAGGGCCTGTCTGGAGGGGACCAAACGATGGTAGCCTGGGACCGTGATGCCAGGCTGCTTGATGGGCCCTGGGAAATTTAGGAATTGATTGAGACTGTACGAGAAGACCGTATCAGGGCCTTTTTTTTTTAATGTTTTATTTTTGACAAAGACAGAGTGTGAGCAGGGGAGGGGCAGAGAGAGAGGGAGACACAGGATCCGAAGCGGGCTCCAGGCTGAGCTGTGAGCGCAGAGCCCGACGCGGGGCTCGAACTCACAAACCGTGAGATCGTGACCTGAGCCGAAGTCAGGTGCTTAACCAACTGAGCCACCCAGGCCCCCCTTAAGGCCTTTTTTTTTTTTAAGTTTATTTATTTTGAGAGAGAGAAGGAGAGAACACGAAGGGGGGAGGGGCAGAGAGAAGGAGAGAAAATCCCAAGCAGGCTCCATGCTGTCGGCACAGAGCCCAACGCGGGGATCCGTCTCACGAACCGTGAGATCATGACCTGAGCTGACGTCAAGTCAGACACGTGACCAACTGAGCCATCCAGACGCCCCTCGAGGCCTTTTTTGTTCTTAAGTCCCACGTACCCTCCCGCGTGTCCATGCTTATCTTCCCGTCGCCACGCCTCACGCTTCCGTCCCGTTTTCCAGTCCTGCTTTTGTTTGATGATGCTCCAAGTCCTCTAAAATGCCACAAATTACCAAGTTAATTCACGTTGCGATTTAAACCTGTGAAACCCCGAGGGGAAGCTGGGGTAAGACCATCACATGTGTTCTTCCTGAGTCTGACTTCAGGGACGTGAAGTTTTACCCCAGCTTTCTCAAAGCATATGCCAAGAAATAGAAGAGATCTCAAAACAAAAGCAAAAACATCCCGAAACTCCTTACGTGTTCTCTTCTTGGCCATCTGTAATCCATGTTATCATATTAAAGACTGAGAAACCCTGCAGAAAAGAAGCCTGTTTATCCCAAGCATTTCCTGACTTAATTAACCTTGAAACCTTTTTTTTTCCCTCTAAACGTGCTGCACGGCTCTGGTAGACTGCACGCGTTAGCGGAAGATACTGCCTCACTTCTAAACCTCCGTGTACCCTGCTTGTCCAGAGTGCGTTATTCCTTGCGCTGAAATTGAGATGCCCCCATTGGAGGCGATTTCATGAAATCTCTTGCCGTCTCTGTGACCTTGAGCAAGGTACTTAAATTCTTTGAGCCTCAGTTTCCCATATACCCGTACTATGGGAGTGATGCCTACCTCAGGATTGGTGAGGATAAAATGAGGCATTGTATAAAGACCTGATATCCCGTATGATCACTGTGTATGCACCCTGAACGTAAACACACACACGCGCACACACACACACCCACCCTTCTAACTTGTGTGGGTGCCCTAAAGCATGTCCGTGCAAGTTTAAAATCTCACCTAAGAGAGTATCTTCCCATTGTCACAACCAACCACACAGTTTGTGTGACTTTGGGTTGGGGTTTTTTAGTAAAATCCATAAAGGGTTAGTCCATTGACTGCCTGTGGCTAGTGCACAAGGTGATCGTGCCTGATTTCTCTAACGAAGGTCAGTTTTGGGAGTCGGACGTCCAGAGGGGGTGGAAGAACTAGCCTTTAACGTCGCAGGCCTCGGGGAGCCATGTCTGGACTACAGTCAGACTTGCCCCTCCCCTGCCCTCCTAAAATAACACGGCGGCCAGGAACGTTGTCCGGAGGTCAGCTCCGGCAGGTGGCTGACCGCAATGTTTTCCTTTGCTATTCCTTTTCATCTGGGGCACAGAGCAGAGAACTTTCCCGGAGAAAAGGAACTCTAGTCTTCATGCTTAGCTGGAGCTGGGCCATGTTTCTGTGGGCTACCGAAAAGGAATTCAGGACGTTCCTCATTTCTGTGTGAGCGTAATGTAAGGTCAGGTAAATAAATGAACCTTGAGCTTTGATCTTCTGCATAAATTTGTTATGTTGATGGCCCAGGACCTGTATGTTCTACACACTGTAGATTTTTCCAGGGACTTAAAGAACCTAAGCTTGGATTCAGCCCCTTGAAGATATCCTTGTCCAAACAAAAGCAGTTTCTTCAGCAAAACCCGGCAGCATTTATAACACCGCTTCCTGGTAAGTGGTGATCATTTCACATTTGGATGTTTTCTTGCACTTGAAGGAATTTCATGGCTATTAGTTGTCTTTGCAGAAGTCTTGGTGTAGAGCACGATAACATCCATTCTCCAGAAACAGAAGCATAGGTTGACGTGCAAAGTAGCTGGAACCAAACTGAGATCTCCCCTTTCCAAGAACGGGTGCTTTGCCTGAGAAATGTTTTCAGCTCTGTGCAAACTCCAGAGGATCCAGGGACTTTTAAAACAGAAGCCGTGTTATGCATTGGCCACAGATTAGAGGGAGGGGGGTCTTTTGTAAAACCTCATCATCAAGGCATAATGTCATATGCTCCTCTATTGAAACGAACATAAGTGCAAATTTAAAACAAAATCTGGAAAGTCTGGGCAGTGCTCTGTCATATGGCAGGTTCTTCCAAGAGTGTCTCCTTACTGCCGCCTTCATAATCCTTGGGAGCTTCATCTGTGTGTTTTGTGTCGAGATGCAGACGTAACTACCACCCACTCCAGCCCATGTTCCGGGTTTCTGTCCTCCGAGCCTTTCTTGGGCCTCCCTCCTCATCATACACCCAAGGCCGTGTGAATTCCTATGGGCAATTCATGATGACATCCCTACTGGACACCAGATACTCTACCAAAGACTAAGATGCCCAGAAGATGTCAGGCAGATTTTTCTGCCCTTCTGGGCCTTCAAATATACTGCGAAATTTTCATTGGAACTTAAATTTCTTCAAAAAATTCCATTAGGCCCGCGGGCTTGCATAGACGATCCTTGATGAGAAGTTGGGGTCAACCCAGCCCCCGCTAGTGTTTAAAATTGAATCCCTGGTCATCTAGGGAATTGGCCTGTCCAGTAGGAATTGGCATGACCTTTGACCCTGTTATCTTAGGTGTTCTCGGAAGCTTCACTGGCTTGGAGGATATTCTGCCTAACAAATGACTTCTTCGGTGCCCCTGTCAGACATTTTGGATTTTAATTTCGTAACAGTTTCTTAGCTTTCCTGTTTCCCTTTTCATTCACCCATTGTGACTTGGAAGACACCTGAGGAATGAAAAGTGAAAAGGGACATATGGGGAGGACACCAGTTGCATACGTTTGGGTGGTAGCTTTAAAGATGCCGGTCTAACACCAGAGGCTATTTGTTCCCGTGGGAAAATGATACGATACCTTCTACGCACTGAAGACGAATACACTTTTAGCATGATAGAGAAGAAAATTACCCATAAGCGCAATGCTTGTTTTGTTGGTTCCGTGTATTTTTTACCAAATGGTGTGAACATATGGCCACTGCTTCTCTTGGCCATAAGATCTGAAGGGAGAAGACTCCTGATGGCAAGAAGCCATCATGATTTATCGAGGCGAGTTTCGATTCCAAAGGGATCTTCAAGTGAAGGCCTCTCTCAGCCAACTTTTCATGTGCAGTCCCCTCTCCCCACGTTTAACATTTGATGTCTGCTTTGGTGGGTAACAGTAGATTGGGATGCATCTGGGGAAAAAGTCAGGTTTTGTTAATTAGTGGAATTTTATCTTGGTGGGCCTTGTTTTCAAAAATTACATTTGATCCTAGTTTGGGGGCTCAGCACACTGAGCAGTCAAATCTTGACATGAACTGGCACCTCTTCCCATCCACCCAGAATCTGTCTTCAAGGGCCGTCGTTAAATGGTGCGATTTGTAAGTGCCTGCAAATCGTTTTCACAGTCTTGTGCTCATCTGGGGTATTGAACTTACATTTTTGGAAAACACTCCTCAAAGCCTCCTGTCTGGCTTCTCTTACGGAGGTGGGGGTGAGAAGTCTGTTGGTTTCTGTCTTCTCAAAAGCACACGGGAAACAGGTGGAGCCCTGATGGGAGAGGCCTGCATTCCTGACTCACAGCTGACGAGCCGCCCCCCCCCCCCCCCCCCCCGCTTCCACTCACGTCCAGGACAGATTTGGACCCTCTCACCCCTGCAAGGGCACTGGGGTGGGCATGACCCAGCCTTTGAGGGGAGGAGAGTCCTGGTGTTCTCCCATGACCCCGTCTAGGCACCACAGCCCCTAGTTTGCACTCCTTCGTGCCTCGTGAGCAGAACAGAGTGGTCAAAGCCTGAGCGCAGTCTGCCATCCGGTAGGCATTTAATAAACAGTGGCCGTCTCGCTTCCAAAACATACCGAGCATCATCCCGTGCCTAAATGGGGCTGCACACTGTCAGCAGGTAAGCACCAGTCTGACGCCTGTTGCAGAGGCTACAGGAGAAGAACCCAGCCCACGTTGGAGGGGCCAATCTGGGAAGGCTTCCTGTAGGAGACTGCGTGAGGTGGAACGGAGCTAAGGAAAGAAGTCCTTCTTTCCCCGGCACGGTGCTCATCGTACAGAAGAGAGTTGTGAAAGCTCTCTGGGCATTCCGGGACCTAAAAGAAATCCAGGATGGTTCAGTTGCAGGTTTTGAAGTGGTCTGCAGGAGAGGGTGCCCAGAGGAGGCTGGGAGTTGAGCAAGGACAAGAACACCAGAGCCCTGCGTCATCCCCGGGGGTGGCCGGCCTGGGTGGGTTACTGAAAGACCTGAGCGGTAATGAGATTCCCATTACAAATAGATGGGAATCTGAGGGGCGAAACCAGCGGGAAAACCATTAGGGCTTTGCAGTATCCAGGCAGGGGGTGCTGAGGGCCAAGCGAGAGCAGCAGCTGTCGGCCAAAGAGGGTGAGCAGCCTTCTAAACGGGACGGATCCTGGGGTGTTGGGGGCGTGAGGCCTAGGGACCGTGTGGACGGAGGGGCTGGGAGGGAACGGCCGATGGCGTGGGTCACCCTGGGTCCGCTTGCCGGCCGTTGAGGAGGCGATCTGAGGAAGGCACGGGTCCGGGGGACCAGCTGTAAGCCTCAGGTACGCGACCTGGTCTCTAAACAAAGATGTGCCCCCCCGGGCTCCGGTGGGCTGCAGGCACAGAGGAACGAGGGTTGTTACCAGCTCACCCTGGGGTAAGGAGACAGTCCCAGATCATCCGGGCAGGCCCAAGGTAAGTGCAAAGGTCTGTAAAAGCAGAAGAGGGGAGCAAAAGGGGGCTTGGTGGGGTGCCACAGAGAGTGGTCCAGGAGGTGCTGGGATGCTGGCCTTGAAGGTGGAGGAAGGGGCCATGAGCCCTGGGGTGAGGGCGGCCCCCAGAATCTGGAAACGGCCAGGACGCTATCCCCAGAGCCTTCAGAAAGGAGCACGGCCCTGCGACACCTGGATTTCAGCCCGGGAGGGAGACCGTTGTCGCCTCCCGGCCCACGGGACCATCAGATAGTGCATCTGTGTTGTTTGAAGCCACTAAGTTTGAGGCACTTGGTTCCTACAGCTGCTAAGAGAGACGAGCTCAGGGGCTTTTGGGGTTTTTGGTGCTTGTGGGACACGCAGGGGCCGCTGGTTAGAGGCAGTGGAGCACAGGGCTCTGGGATCCGGGGCTGGAGTGCAGATCGGGGGTCTGCGAGGTGGCGGTTAGCAGGATCCCGGAGAGAAGGCCTGAGGGCTCGGCCAGCGTTCACAGCCAGAGCGTGGAAGGGGACGCCTCGGAGACCAGAAGGGGCAGGATCCAGAGGCCAAGGGGGCCAAGGGCGGGGAGGACCGAGCCGCTGTCCCCACTGGCAGTGGGCCTGTCAGGAGGAGACCGCATCGTGTCCAGCTTGGCGAGGAGGAGGTCAAGGGCGCGGAGGGGGCGGTCTCGCTGCAGGGGCCAGGTGAGCTTCAGCCCCTGCAGACCTGCCACCAGAGACACCCCCCCCCCCCCGAGATGCCAGCCCCTCAGAAGAGACCCGAGGGCCACATCTCAGCTTGCGGGTTCCGAGCGCGCGCGGCTCACGAGCGGTCCAGCGTGTTGTCTCTTGTCGTGCGGGCAGACGTCATTCTGCTTTGCTCCAAAAATCAGTGGACCAGGGAGACGACTCTGGCCAGTCTTCAGCCTTTTCACGTGGGAGTTCCTCTCTGGTGGCACGTCTGTGTCTGCCTCCCGGGCAGTGACATGAGCTGCCGCGGATCCGCGAGCGTGGGGAGCTGGCGGGGGCTTTGAGCGGGAGAGGGAGGAGGGCACGAGGGTCTCGAGGCGCCCTGGCTGCCGGGAGAAGAATGGGCTTCTGTCTGTCAGGAGTCCGACCCGCAGCCGGAAACCAGGCCTTAAACCACAGGCCTCCGCCACGTGCCTTGGGTCAGGGGGAGACCCCTAGGACTTGGGGCTCCGGGCGGATCCACCGTGGCGCCCGGCACCTGCCCCGAGGGATTCTGGAAGGAAGACTGCGTCCCCGGCTGCGTTGGCGGGCGGCCAGTCCTTCTCCCGATGGGCCCCCGAGGCGGGAGTCCCGACGGGAGCGGGAAGACCTCACATCCCCTTCGGACTGTCTGCTTCCCCCTGAGGGCCCCACGTTGCTCCGGAAGTCTCTTCCGGCCACCAGTGACTCAAGACCGGCCCTTCCAAGCTCTCAGAACGGCCCAAGGTGAGCGCCTAGGTCCGCGGTGCCCCTCACTTCCTCCACGTGCCACGGCCACCCCGGGGAGAGGGGGCTCGTGAGTGGCCCGTGGACAATCCACAAAGAGGCCGAGGCAGGGGGGCTGGGGGCCCGTCTGCACCAGGCCAGAAAGAACGCCACCGTCGTCACCCCCCACGGCCCAGCGGCCCCGGGGCCTGCCTCACCGAGACTTCGTACGAAGATGGACAAACTGCCTGCCTTTTCCGAAGTCCCCCCCCCCCCCCCCGCCCCGATGCCCAAAGGCGGCACTGGTGTGTGTGTGCCCGTTAAACCGGGGCGGGCTCAGCCCTCCCGTCTCTCGCCATCTCCTCTCGCCGGCCAGCGAGGCCCTTCCCTGAGCGCCCACCGCCTTCCCTTTCCCGTCGGGCCTCCCGGCCCGCAGCTCCCAGCCTTTCCGTCCGTGGGCCCCGAACCCAGCTCGCCTCCCCTCGCCGGAGCTTTGCGGCTCGGATCCCGCATTCTGCTCGCTGCTCGGCGGCGAATTTCTGAGCCTGCCCTTCCGACCCCTCTCTCCAGTTCATCGTGTTCTTTATTTTCCTCCCTCTTCGTGGAAATCTTTCTTTTCATCTCTTTAATTTTGCGAACCACCTTCAGGTGAGCAGTTTTCTCGTCGGAACGTGTCTGCAGCGCTGATGGCTGTGTGGTCACGATCGCTGCTCCTTAAAGGCCCCGCAGCGGCGATGTTCTGTTCCTTCCACCCGCAGGTGGTGTGGGGGGACTCTCTTTTAGTTTGAAAGTGTGTCATTGTTTTTAACCCCCACAACCCCTCCCCCCTCCCGTTCTTCCCTTTGCTGTTGACCTCTGGTCTTATTGCACCGTTGTCATGGAATTCGTGTTCTCTAATTTCCGGATTGGATCGTTTCTCTGGCTTCTTCTCTGCGCCATCATTTCTTTCCGGAATCCCTGTTGCACAGACTCCCCCGGCGGCCGCTCTGTCTTCTTGCCTTTTTCTCCTCTCCCTCGTCATCCTTAGTGTCCCTCTTTACCCCTCCTTCTGAGTGCTCAGAGAATTTCTCAAGGTATGAGTTTGGCTCTCTGTACTGTCCTGCACGCTGTTCACTGCTTCTGGGGAGCTAAGAAACAGGGTAGTGAATGTTTTGTTTCCAAAAACAATATTGTCAAAATTTCAGATGGTTCTCTTCACAGGCGCAATTTCCTCTCCAGACCCCAGCATCCCCCCGGCGCTGGGTGTGAGTCCGACTCGTCCCTCCCTCCCCAAGTGGCCGGCTCAGGAGGCCCCCAGGTCCTTGCTCACAGACGACCTCAAGCCATCAGAGGCGTTTCAGTGATGGGAAACCCTATGGGGCCCCCGGGGCACTGGTCTCTTCTCCAGACGCCCCACGGCCCACTTACCAGCAGCCCTCGCGCTCAGGTGCCTGGGGCACGAGTCTGGCTCTAACAGTTCCGTGAGACCTTCCCTCCAGAGACCGTGGCCAACCAGTCCCAGCTCACCCAGACTCCTCCGTGTTAGCGATCCCATGTTCCAGGGCCCCCGGGGTGGTGGCTGACCTCACCCCTGAACCAAGGACACCTACTCGCCCTATTTCTGCCCCAAAATGGGGGCTGTCCCGTGCTGTCCCCTCACTAGGGAATTGGGCCCTCGTCCTCCACAAGAAGGTCTATTGGCAACTTTAAATGGCAGCTAGCTGCTCTTAAAAATGACTAAATCCTTCCTGCAGGGAAACCTCCCACTTCGTTCCCAGTCCTGCTCCCAGCTTGGGGTCGCCACAGCCCTGCTGGTGGCCGTCAGGCCTGTATACCTTGCCGGTCCTGTCTGCGTCGCAACTCCGAAAGCGAAGCTACGTTTCCAGCTCGTCGATGGCGTTCTTCCTTTGTTTTCCATTTATCTGCTCTCGGTTACTGCTCTCGGACTTCTGTGTGCTCACAGGGCTTCAGGGTGTGGGGTCTTCGGGTCCGAAACGCACTCACGGTCCATTGCAGCCTCGCTTACATGATGTGAGTTATTCTCCTGTCTGTGGCTTCAAACCCTCCTTCGGACAGTTGCTTCTCTGGATGGGTTTTCAGACCTGGTCCGGGCGTTGCCCCTCACAGCTGGAGGGGAGGGCCTCCCCGAGGCCCTGGGCCCTGTCGCTTGCTCAGGGTGACGCTCCCTCCTGCTGCCAGAGCGCCCGGCCCTTTCCCTTCCCCGGTACGGAAGGAGAGGCAGGCACCGTGTGGGGTGTGCTCCCGCCGCACAGCAGAGCGGGCCACCTGTCCCCACACCCGGGCCTGAGGGCAGGAGCTGGGACTGGGCCACGCAGGGCCCGGCAGGAGTGTGCGCTCGGACCCCGGGAAGATCAGGGTCCACCCGGAGGGAAACACAAACGTCCTCCAAGGAAATTGTTGTCAAAAGGAATAGAGTTAAGCGATTGAGAAAACACCCGTTCATAGTTATTAAGTATGTCTTCTCATTCTCTTTTGCTCATTTATTATTTACTATTACGGGGGGTGGGGGCGGTGGGGGCGGGTAATATATCTTGTTTCCTCAGTGGCACCGTGTGGCCGTCTGTTCTGTGGCCAGAACTAAGGACCCTCCTTCCGGTCCCTGGAAGTGAGCAGGATCCGTCTGCTTGGGAAGGATGGTTCTCGGGCCCAGACTGCAGACGCGGTGGCTGCGATGGCCGGGCCCTGCTCAGAGTAGACGAAAGTACAGATGGGCCACCGGGGTCGGGGCGGGGGGACCCCAGGGGAGAACCCCGTGGAGGGGAGAGTGACACGGTGCGGATGGTCCGGAGCGAGCCCGCAGTGATAAACAGCTCCCGCTCAGACCCAAGCAGGCCCCACCGCCACGTGGAGGGGGGCTCGTGCAACCTCTGTGCCGAGGTAAAGAGGCTCCGTGACTCACGAGTCTTCGGTCACCGCAGCCAAGCTGGAGTGTCCACGTGACCCTCCTAGCCGTGAACCTGGAGCTCAGAAGTCCGCCCCGGCCCCAGAGGGAGTGATGCGTGAAGTCAGCGATACGACACTTGGCCCTCAGATACTCTGCCCAGCCTGCCAAGCATCCCCCAGCCCGTGTTGACTGTGAACTCTGTCCTCTGGGATCCTGCGGCTGTCACTGTCCACGTGGCTCATGTGGTTCAGCGGGTGGCAAGGGGACACCTGGCTACGAGGAGGGCCAGAAGGAATTCTCTCCCTGGGGGGTTTCCAGTAGCTCCCGGGCTTAGTAAGTTTCCTGGGCTTCGCTGGGAGGGCAGAGCGGGTGCTGGGGCGGTTCAGGGGGTGCTCCTGGATGGGGTTCAAGACACGGTAGGTCAGACCATGTAGACGACAGAAAACAACGGGGTCCCCTGGCAGGGAGAAAGCGAGCTGTGTGGGGAAGGACACGGGTGGGGGTCCTCCAGAATGGAAGAACTGTCACAGTGAGTGAGGACACCATCCGAAGGGCGTGCGGGGACACACAGGTGTTGCGGTGTCATGCGAGGAGGGTGTTGTTGTTTCTGACAAAGCAAAGCAAACATGCAGGCAGTCATTGGAGCAAGTGACGAGCCTGTCACCGTGTTCCCCGACAGCTTTGCCAGCTTCTAATTTTCCTGCCCCTCCGATCACCTTTTGGGAGCAAGCCTGTCCTCCCGGCCGGGACTTTCCAGCCAGCAGAACCAAGTGAGGAAACGAGATCTCTGGTTTTCGGTGGGCCTCCCCAAGAGAAGCCGATTAAAGTGATGAGAAGTCTCTGGAACCGCCTGGAGAAGAGCACGTCAGCCCTCAAGGATGAGGACGGAGGCGGGTGCTCATTGATGAGGAGCCGGGATGGGAGGGAAAGGGCCACAATTCTGGCAGGATGAGGCAGAAACAAGCCCTCCCTGCCACTTCCCTGCAGGTGGTGGAGCTGTGGCCCCCCGGGGGGCAGCCCGCAGGGACAGGTGGCCCCGTGGGGTGTCGCACGCTCCCCGCCAGCCTGGGCAGCCCGGTCGCAGCCATCCAGGCCTCGAATCCCTGCGGCTCGGAGCCTCTGCGGGACCTGGCGCCCGGAGCCGGGCTGCAGCCAGCAGGGCGAGGAGGGAGGGGGCAGCGCCCACTCTGCCCCTGCGTGGGAGGGGTGCATTCCCCTCTTTCACAGAGCAGGGACGGATAAACCATACACATGAGATCAAAGCAAAGAGGAACCTGTTTTAGAGGCTGGGGAGAGAGCTCAGAGGAGAGGCCAAAGCCCTGAGCACTGGGGACATATGGCATTTGTCAATCAAACGCAGAGCAACCTTCAAAAAGCCATTAGAAGGCAGCCCCATGCCGTCTCGGCCATTTGTGCCGGCTGATGGCTCCCCTGTCCCGCAGGCCCTACAGACGCTCAGTTTCTGGGACTAATTAGCCTTCCAGAGGGCAATCAAGGGCCTCTGCTGGAACTTTCTTAGGAACTGAGCCGTTAGATGGCTTCAAAAGGACACCACTAGGAATGGGCAAAAGCAGCTCTCTTCCCGGCTGGGCCAGGCGGCTTCCTCTACCTGCGCAGCCTGGCAGCACCGGTGGGGGGGGGGCCCCCACGGGGCACGTCCCCGAGCCTGGACAGGCCGTCGCCACCTCGCCAAGGCTCCCTCTCCCGCCGACCACACGCCTTTCCAAAGTTCACCCTTCCTCTTCACCACATCGTCCAACCCGGCGTTTGCATCAGTAAACATCGTCAGAGCCCCGCGAGGGCAAGGGCTGGTGTGCTTGGCTCACTGCCAGACCTTCCGAGGCGGGGAGTCACCGGGCACCGAGCACCTCATTAATGTGGCCAAGTACATACGTGAGTTTCATCCCAGCTGAACTGAGCCCGTGGGATTTCCTTCCAGGAACATACTTCTAACAGGGCAGATGTCTTTATTTTCTCTTGTGCGTAACGTGATGTAGATTGAGGGAGAATCTGGTCCCTGAATTTTCCTTCTGCAAATGTTTTCAGGGTGATCCGCATCCCCTTCCTAGGAACGGCGTCAGATGGGGTCAAATGGAAGTGCCAGCTTCTGCCGAGGCTCAGGCCGCCTGTCTGTGCCCTTTCTGCCGCCTGTTTCCACCAACGGCCGGCCCGACCCCGTGCAGCCTTCTGGGGGGTCACCGTGACCTGCTCAGAGAGAGGGGTGATGGTTCCCTGTCGCCTGGGCTTTATTCAGCTGCCTCCTCCCTGTCTCGTGCCCGATGAGCCCGATGCCCGACCCTTGCTCCTGGCCCAGCGCTCCTGCCATTTGGGCAAAGCAGCCTCGGGGGACGGCCCCCAGAACCAGAAGCTGGCCTGTCAGGGTCAGGAAGGGAGGGCAAGTCTTACCGGGCACCAGGATGAAACAAAGGGGTGCCAAGTCCTTCCCAGCCACCTCTCGCTGGTGGGAACGGAGGACGGGAACGCTGGGAAAATGAAACTCCAGACAGTCCCAGGACCCAGAATGTGTGGAAACCCCGGGCCGGGTGCAGGCAGGCCTTCCACACCATCGTCTTGCCCTGTCTCGACCCTTCCACAAGTGTCCAGCAGGCCCTGCGGGGCTCGGGGGCTGCCCAGTGAGACAGCTCTGGGGCTGCAGTTAGCAAATCATCTCGCAAATACGTATTCCCTTCCCTTGTCGCACCCTTCCTTCCGTCATCCAAGCTCCCTTTTGTGTCCATTTCTTAAGATGGGAGTTGGAAAAGCGTCCCCTGCAGAAATGTTGAAAAGTACGGAAGCATAGAGATAAAAGTGAAAAATAAAAATTACCTGTAATTCTGGCATCCAGAAATATCTTTCATAAAGGGTTCAATTTTATAAGCAAATCTTAAAATGTGTCAGATCATGAGCCTTTTCGTGTCATTAATTTTTCTAAAATTTGAATCTTAGTGGCTGCCTAGGGCTCCATTTATTACACCAATCCCCTATTGTTGGACATTTATGTCTTTTCCAAATTTTTACCATCGTAAAAAATGCTGCAGTGAACATCCTAGAAGGTAAATCTTTGTGACTATCTCTAATTAATTCATTAAGATAAATTCCTAGGATAAATTCCTGTAAAAACAATGTGTCAAGTGGGATGACTATATTGAAAGCTATTTGGACACCTCCTCTAGGGACACTCGGGGGAAGTCCCATCACTGAAAATCCCAGTGGAAGCTTACCAAAGGGTCCAGCCCCTTGAACCCAGCCTGCACTGAGTACCCACTGCCCCCCTCAAATTTGATAGGCAAAAAAGACATTGTTTTGTTTTCATTCCTTTGACCTCAAGATTGGACTTTTTAAAAAGATGTTCTTGACTCATCTCTATTTGGCATTTTGGAAAATGTTTGTTTGTATCCTTTGTCAATGTTTTCCACCAGAATATTAATTTTTTACAAAAATTGAACCTGTAGGAGTTACATTCATAAGCTCCAAAACCCTTGTGTCACTTTTTCCCCTTTTTCTCCCTTAGTTTGGTGTCTCACCCTCAGTCTCTATCTGCAACGTGGGTTACTTGGACCAAACGACCTCTCGACCCCAAGGTCATTTCAAAACCCTCAGCCCTCCCTCTCTGTTGTAACCCCCCTTTCAGCCATGCCGGAGCTCCAAACTCATTAGTATGTCTCCTGGGACCTTGAGTTTGACTTGTCTGCCAAGGTGGACATTCCACTTGAATAATCCAGGTAGGTCCCCTACATAGGCCCCCGGTGGGAGAGGAAGCCAGTTCCCCTGGCCCCAGGAAGGGGTCCCGGCTGGGGTCTCTGTGGCCCTTATGAGGGCCAACCCCCGCCCCCCCCCCACAATTGGTTGAAGAAGTAGTAAGTCCACACAATGGACTCAGATGTAGATGCAAATTTTGTGACATGGGAGAATTTATTTTTAAATAAGAAGAGTAGATTCCAGAGCAATAAAAGCCCTTACACACACACACACACACACACACACACACACACTGAGAACAAATGTGAATCGCCGGTCCCTGAGCAACTCCCCTCCATTTCCTGTCTCCCTTCAGATGTCGCGTCTAAACGGACTGCTCTGAGGCAGTTGCCCCTGAAGTCACGTCCCCGCTGCCAGCGTGTCATAGGCAGCTCTGGGTGGAACCTCATTACACCGTCTGCCGGGTCATGTCAGGCCTGTCGGCACTGGAAGGATGGTCTGCAGAGGCCTGGTTGCTGTACGTGGAATGGGGCTTCTTCAGGAAGAATTTTCTCCTGTTGGCCGTTTTGTGGATCTCGAGGCCTGGGCTCAGAACTTCCTAAAACAGGGGTTCTCAAGGGCGTGGGGGCAGAACTCACTGCCCTGCTGTTTTAAACTACACTCCCAGGGCCAACAGAAAAACAGTCTGGGGCGCCTGGGTGGCTCAGTGGCTTAAGCATCTGACTTCGGCTCAGGTTATGACCCCACGGCTAATGAGTTCAAACCCGAGTCGGGCTTTGTGCTGACAGCTCAGAGCCGCGAGCCTGCTTCGGATTCTGTCTCCCTCTCTCCCTGCCCCTCCCCCACGCTCGCGCATCCGCGCGTGTGCGCTCGCTCTCTCTCAAAAATAAAACAAAACAAAACATGGTCTGGGAATTGAACACTTAACCTGCCCTAACACACTCACCAGCACACACACACCCCTGCACACGCGTGTGCGTGTGCACACGTCTCGAAGATTAAGGCCACCGATCTCAGGCCTGGGGAACGTTTGCTGGCCCCTCCAGGCTGGTGTTTTCCGAGGACACGAGAACAGCTGTCTTGTTGTGACAGGTGAAGTCCAGGCTGCAGCCACGGTGTCTGTAGCCAAAGAGAAAAAGCCGGACGCTCCCGCCGCGCGGTCGAGTGTCTGCCACGCCCAGAACTGCAGACGTGAACCGGCTGGAAGGAGTCGGCGCTGTGTTGTTTTCAGCTGAAGTTGCGGGGGCCGAGCTCCTCGGTAACTACATCCATCAGGGCTCACAAACGTGGGCCCGCCGAGGACCAGCCAGGCCGCCACCGGCTGGAGGCCACTCCTGGAGCCCGGGTCCTACGGCGGCAGCCTGGCCCTGGCTGACCGCCGGATGCGCCTCTTTAATGCGGGGCCGCGAGTCAGATGCTTCGTATCAGCCTGGGGGTCATAGCAGACCCCTTCCTCCTTCCGGATGCCAAGAGGCCGTCCCCCAAATTTCAGAGTGTGGGAGGAAGTAGATCCTTCTAGAGAGCTGCAGCATAGGCTGGGGGAGCAGGGAGGGCCAGGGGCTCCGGGGAAGGGCCCGGAGCAGGGGTGTGGAAGGTGGAGCTGCTCCAGAATGACGACTCATCTTACAAACACACATTAGTATCAAGCTTCAGAATTGTCAGATCCCGGGGCTATTGGGATGGCTCTTTTTAAGAATTCCTTACATTTGGGGCGCCTGGGTGGCTCAGTCGGTTAAGCGCCCCACTTCGTTGGGGTCATGATCTCCTGGTTCGTGGGTTCGAGCCCCGTGTCGGGTTCTGTGCTGACAGCTCGGACTCTGTCTCTCAAGTAAGTAAACATTCTTAAAAATTAAAAAAAAAAAAAAAAAAAGCCCAGTTTTCCAGTTTCTCATGTGGATAAATGGGGGTGGGGTGCTTCGGAATCAGGAAGGCCTCATGCAAATTAAACTACCCCCTGCCCCCCACCACCGCACCCAGACTCTGGGCCGTGAATGGGAACTCTCATACAGGTCTCGGATTAAATGAGGTCATGCTCGTGAGCTTCACCACTCAGGGCCCAGAAAGGCAGGAGCTCAGTAACTACTCACTCCTTTTGCCTGGAACCAGGAACAGGGAAACCCCAGGGGGCCCGGTGGGGAGGTCAGGTCAACAGGGCTGGATGAGCACCCGCCAGGGCCCCCACCCCTCACCCCCGGCAGTGGACACACAGAGTGGAAGATCAGTTCCTGGGCTAGCAGGGGTGAATTCAATGAAGAGTAGGGCAGTTAGTCAAATTATTATTATCACGACAAAATATGATTAGAGACTGACAGGCAGAGTGATCTGGGAGGACAAGGAAGGAGTCAGTTGTTGATTATTTATATATTTATAGCATATATTTTATATGTTATATATTATATTATGATTCATAGATGATAGATGATGATAGATGATAGATTATAGATAGATGTCTACTATGAACCAAGACCCATATTTACAGTGGGAATCAATCAACCTGATGCTGTAGACAGACAATGAACAAGAAGACAAATGAAAAAAAGTTACAAATCGAGTATGTATTATAAAGGGGAAAATCTCAGTCAACATAACAGAGAATAACAGGAGGTTTCCCATGTTGGTGTATCAGAGAGGGCTTCTCTGAGGAGGTGGCATAGGCAGGTCACCATGGGAAGAGATGAGGCAGGAGTCAGAGGGAGGAGCCCGCTGGGAGGGACCGCAGGAGCCCAGGGAGAGGCCCTGGGGAAGGTGCGAGAAGGCTGGGAGGAGGATGGGCAGGGTCTGGAAGGAGTCCGTCGGGGTTGACTGGACTGAAGAGAGCTTCTTGAAGGAAGCACTGGGGAAGGCGTCCAAGGACAGGGCAGGATTCCCAGAGGAGGGCGGAGCATGTGAGCAGGTAAGCAGATGAGGGGCCTGGATGAGGTGGCAGGGTGGGGGCACTGAGCAGGGCTTTACCTTCAGGGAACCTGCCTGGACCTCAGTGTGGCCACAGGGCAGGTGCGGTGGGTCTCCCCATCAGGGCACCCTGACGGTTCGTCCCTAGCTGTGTGGTGGTGGTCGTGCTGGGCTGGGGGACTGGTGGGGATGGGCAGGGGAGAGCGGGAAGGGGAGCCTCCTGTGTCTACTGTCCCTCGTGGCATTGCCCAGGGTGGCCCGGGGGGTTAACTCCCTGTTCCCGGCGTCTCCCTTTTGTTCTCTCAGCCCCCCACAGCCTACTTAAAATCCCCTCTCTCTGGCACCTTTTGGACACCCCCTGCTTTGCGGGTGGACCCAGGCACGTGGCAGGAAGGCGGCTGCGAGGTGAGGGGGCACCACGCAGGCCGGGACGTTCAGCCCGGGGACCTGACCGCAGCCCCTCGTCATTCAGGCTCATTCTCCTCATGGGACAGTCCACTCTGGAAAAGAGGTCCCAGGGTCGGCTCTCCAACTCGGTGAGGTCACCAAGGTCCCAGGCCCCCTCCACCCTCCCACCCCGCCGTGCTTAGAGGGTTGGCTTTTGTCCTCAGGCTGCAAGACGGCTGCCGAAGCCCAGGCTCTATGTCCTTTGCTTCAGCCACAGCAAGAAGGAGAAGGTAAGGAAGAGGGTTCTCTGCCTTGTCTGCTTTTGTCAAGGAGGACCTTGTTTCCCAGCCGCCTCCGGCTCCACCGTCTGGAAAAGGAGGGGATTGGCCCACAGGGGCCGCCACTACCTGGGACACAGAGCCAGGGGACTCACCGGCCTGCCGTGGCTCCTGTGGCCTGCTCCCTCCTGTGCCTCTGCCTCACAGGGACTTGGGCAAACGGGACCAAGTCTAAGATGGGCTCAGGTTTGCCCGTGTGTCCGGCAAGGCCCTCGGTCGTCAGTCATCAGGCTCGGCTCCCATCAGGCCCTAGCAGTGGGAGGCACCACAGGGCTGTGGCACTGGGGACTGTCCTCTCCCGGCGTCTGCCTCTGGGTGTGTGCCCAAGCACCCTAGAGTTTGTTCTGTGTGCCGGGAGATGCCGCCTCCTGAAGATCCAGCTCGGAGGCCCCCTGGCGTGGATCCTGAGCCTGTCTTAGCTCCCCCATGCTTCCACATCACGGCTACCAGCCTCCTGGTTTGCAGCTCCACTCCTTCCCTCACGGCACATCTGCTGTGGCTGTCCAGGCAGCTGTCTGCACCCCGAGTCTTCGTTCGGCAACATTGCACGTACTTAACTCTCTGGCTCTCCTTGAACATTCGTCCCTACAGCCCCTTTATTTCTGCCTCCCTGGGCCGGCTCGCCCATTTGTCTGGTCTCCATGGCGACAGGCACCTCTAATGGATACACAGTTCCCATGAGGTCATGCCCGCTGCCTCTTGTCCCCTCCCCGCCTGCTCACACACAGCCTCTTCTGCCCCCAAATCACCAACGCGTACCCATGGTCTAGTTTCACCTCCCAAGATTCATTTCCCCCTGTTTCTCTTGTTTTCTACCCAGTTTTACTTGGACCTGTGCCAACCCACTCTGGAATCCGGTCTCTTGACAGTGGGGATTGGGGATGGCCAGGGGTGTCGATCCCCTGCGTGGGTGCCATGGTCCAGCCAGGGACAGTGCTCTTTTATGTACTGTCTGGAGGGGCATGGGCTGCAGTGTGGGCTTGTCTGGGTTGAAATCTCCACACGGCCACTTATTGGGTGTGTCGGGAAGTAATTCCTGAGAGCCCACGGTGAGCCAGGCCCTGGGAATCCTACACTGTGGGACCATATAGTCTCTTTGTTCATGTAGCCTTTGGGCTGGTGGGAACGGGGTTGCCACATTTAGCAAGTAACTATACAGGATGCCTGGTTAGATTTGAATTTCAGATAAACGACAGTTTTTTTAGTGTAAGTATCGGTATTTGTTGTTTACCTGAAAATCAAATTTAACTGGGAATCCTATATTGCATCTGACAACCCTAAGTGGGAGAGAAAGAAAACAAATAAGAAAATATGAGGGTAACATAATTCCAGGACTCCAGTGGGTGCTGAGAAGAAAAAGCCAGTGATCCCAAGGGGCGTCTGAGTGGCTCAGTCGGTTGAGCGTCTGACTCCTGATTTCAGCTCAGGTCACGATCTCGTGGTTCATGAGTTCGAGCCCTGTTGTCAGCACAGAGGCTGCGTGAGATTCTCTCCCTCTCTTTCTGCCTTCCCCCGCTTTCCCTCTCTCTCTCTCAAAATAAATAAACTTAAAAAAAAAAAGCCAGTGCTCTCGAGAGCATCCCAAGGTGCCAACTGGATGGTTAGGGATGGTCTCCTGGAGTCGTGGGGGATGGGAAGAAGCCTCCACATGCAAAGGCCACTGGTGAGCATTCCAGGCAGACAGAATAGCATGTGCAAAGGTGCTGAGGTAGGAGAATTTGCCGTGGTCCTCAGCCAAACAGGCCAGTATGACTGGATGGAGGGACCAGGAAGCAGGAGTGTACAACTGGAATTGATGACATAATAGACCTGGCCACCGTGAGTGGGTGCACAACAAATCTTAGCTATTTTGTATTGTTATTAATAATTATGATTTTAAAATTCAGCCAACTCTGAGTTCCAGACACGGTATGAAACACTCCTTCAGTCACTAAACTGCCATATTTATCCTAACTTTCTATAAAGAGGCCATTTCGGCACCCATGGTGCTGAATACAGGCCAGCCAGGCATAAGACGTTTGCCTGGACATCTAACAATTTTCTGAAAAGATTAAGATGCAGCATGTCGTCTGAAACTCCTGTTTTCCATCAGAAGACGTTAAAACATCAGCCGGGACCTCCCCACCCCCCAGTGTCAGTAGGAAAGTTGTGAAACGCACCCGTTGGTCAGCAGAGATGTTGGGCCTCCACTCACCCCTGACGCCTTACGTCTGCTGTGTGATTTGGCACATGTCACTCGACCTCTCTGAGCACTGGGTTGCTCCTCTGTAAAGCAGGGATAATAATTACAAGGGGTGCACGGTGCAGAGGGTCACCTGGAGGGTCCAGTGAAACAACGTCTAAGTGTCTGTCAGGCACTGAGGGCCGCATGGAGGAAGCATGGGCCGACTGCTGCCTCCGTCATAATCGTCTCAGTTACCACCTCCTTCACCAGAAGGATAAGGAAAGGGAGACCCGGGGTCCTGAGCAGTAAGAAACGTCATCTTCCTGCCTCATTTTCCTGTGCAGGTGGCTTTCAGCCTGCCAAGGGGAGGAAAGATGATCTGACAATGTTGCTCACAGGACTGAAGTCAGATTTAGTGCAGGGACACGTGTCAGGCTAAATGTCAGCGGACAGTGTTGAAGGGAGCCGCGCCTCACGCCTCACACGGGACGGTGACAGAGAGCGCGGGCCTTTTTTAGCAACTAAGCACAGGCTTGTGTCACAGTAGCCCGGCGATAGGGACGGGGTCTGTGTCCGGCAGAGCCTGCTCTCGGTGGGACGTGGTGCTCAGCGGCTGGGGGACCTCACGCGTTAACTCCATTGCCCATCAGCCACGTGAGTCTTGGCTTTCTCCTCGGCCACAAGGGGATGGCGGAAGAGCCGCCCACGTCTCGGCGAGGTGGTGTGGGTGCGGGAGATGGCATATGGCTAACCTGCTTGGCACGGTGTGTGGAACACAGAAACCTTGAGCGGTAGCCCAGGGCAAGGCCAACACCACCTTCAAGGCCGTCCGCGTCACTGGGGCGGGGCCGGGCAGGATACCGGCATCACTGAGCACGTGAGTGTGAGTGCGTGTGTGCGGAGGGCCACAATCCCGCCCGCATATCTGAGCCACGCTACGGCAGGTGCATGGACCCACCGAGCCCCGAGGCCCCAGATCCTTTCCTTCCGAGTCGCAGATGTTCGACAGCCCGCGTCAGCTACTCAGCCCTCAGTCTGGGCTCCGTATTGTAATTCTGTCTTCGGTCTGGCAGATCTTGGCATGGACCACTGATCCCGCGGGCTGGAGGCTGGGCCTCTGGAAGGCCAGGCTGGGGGTGGTGGAGGGCATCCACTGGGAATTCTAGGTACAGCCACTTTACGGGGGAGGTGGGTGCACCGGGGAGGAGTGTAACCTTATAATTTTGCTGCCCCTCGAAAGAAAACTTTACATTTTAAATTAACAGCGTGTCCACTGCCAGTATTTGTGGTTACTACCTGTAACGTAAATCTCTTTTAGAGATGTGTGAGAACAGCATACATAATGAAATATCAACATGTAACTTGATTTAAAGTGGCTTTTCATTAATATAACAAATGAAGTGTACCAAAATTTGAAAGTATATTCCTTTGGGCCTAATTAAAACACTGAACAAAATACATGTATATGTATATTTTAAATGAAGACGTTCAGCAACCAGAATTAGCTACAGAAATTAATTCAACTTGAAAAGTGCACCGTGAGTACATTGTTATTATTAACGTAGCCAATCCTCTTTCCTGAGATATCTCAAATAATGGGCATCTGATTTAGTGCCTGCAAGGGGTGACAAGTGGGCTTTGCTTTAAAAATACCGTAGTCTACACGGTGGCTTATCCCACGGGTGTTTTAACTGTGCTGCCTTTTGGTCGGAGGAGAATTTTCTGGGCACCTGTGACGGCGTCAGAGAGCTGGGATCTCCTCCGACTGAGGAGAGCTTCCTTGGCCCAACTTCTGTGCACAAAGGGCAGTGGCCTCTGTCTTGGGAGGCTGTGGCCAGAGCTCAGGAAGGAACAGGCAATGGGCAATAGCCCTGACAGGCACCCAAGCTGGCATCCAGGAATGGGTCCCTGTGGCTGGCCTGAAGACACACAGAAAGGACTAGAGACTAACCATGAGAAGGCAGGAGCCAGGGATGAAGGAGAGGCAGAAGCAAAACGCAATGTGGTTCCACCGCTGAACAAAGGGCAGGGAGTGAATGCATTTGCCATGACCCTCATCCCCTACTCTTTGGTGGCAGTAAACTAAAGGTGCACCGGAAACCCAGCAGAGGGGCCCCAGGCTCAAGGTGGGGCTCCAGGGGTCGGCACTCCAGGCTTGGGCAGCGAGTGGCTCCCTGCCGACAATTTGGCCGGTGACAGAAGATACCCCAGAGGTCGGGGGACTGACAGAGAAACCTCCTTGCCCATGCACGTGACCCCTCAGCCATCTGGGACAGCGCCTTGTTTCTAGGGCTACGGAGCAGGACTTCTTACCATGACCCTCTGGGACGTGGATGGGCCTTAGGCTTGGCAGGAAATCTCTCCAGGCCCAGCAAGGCCCCAAGGACCAGGAGATCCCATCTGGGGACCGGAGAAGTGTGTGTGTGTTAGCACACGTGTGTGAGGATGAAACTACAGAAAGATGGGCTTTCTCCAAACAGTGACCACATCTGTGCTGGCTGAGTGGCGACCTAGAACTCCAGTGGCGGGCGAGCCGTGTCACCCTTCTGTTCCTTTACGTCTACGTGGAGACATCGGTGGTACCTGTCCTCCTAGGACTGATGTGAGGATTGGATTAAATACTGCGTACAAAGTATTATTCTTCAGAGCGCTAAGTACTTCATAATCGTTCATCACTATCCTGGTTTTTCTGTACGTTACTGGCTCATATTCCAGTCCCTGGGGGAGGGGAATGAAGCACCATAACAATAACTGATACTTGTACAGCAATATATAATTGACACATTACTTTTGTGTCCCTGATCTCTGTTAAACGTGCAACAACACAGGCCAGGCCCTGGGTTGTTCTTCCTCCCTTCCCGGAAGAAACAGGCTCTCAGGGTACAGACTTGCCCAGCACTACACAGCCCAGTGCTTCCAATCTGAGTATCTGTCTTGGAACCCTGGGGATGAGGGAGGAAGCCCCCCGTCATGGACTCCAGAGAAAGCTCCGTAGAACCTTCTAGAACTTCCCTGACTTCCCTTAACAGGCTGGGGAAGAAGAAACTAAGCCAGGTGGGGCAGGTGCAGACAGCAAGGCTCAGCCTGACCAGGACCATCTCCTGAAAACACTTCCATTTGGTCAACAACTGGCTTTAATTCCACAGTTGCAACACCTGATTCCAGGGGGGGAGGGAGGACCCAAGCCCCCAGGTCAAACGTCTCCATTTCTAGGTGATTTGTTGGAAGATGGGTGGCTTCTACCAACAGCTCTTAAATATTAACATATCCCGTTGGACGCATATTAACAGGCACATCGTAAAGATTTCCGGGTTCGTGGGACTTCGGAGATCTCTGGTTGTCATGCACGCCTTCTGCATTTGAAGATGCTGTGTCGTTCCCCGTGAGCACCAGCCCAGGTGAAAACAGGCTGGGCCCGAGAAGAGGCCTTGCAGGGTGTGGTCAGCAGAGCTCACGCACCTCGTCTGGCTGCTATTGCTTTATTCAACCAGCACACGTGTTCTCCACGAAGAGGCCCAGAGAGCGTCCCTCTCCTGCCTGGCAGTCATCCCGGCTCCCAGATCAGCAGCGCTCAGCAACACCCTGTACCTCCAGGAGCACCTTCTCCCAGGAGTCCAGGTCTGGGGGTGGGTGCTGATGGGAAGCGGGGGAAGCAATCGGGACGGGAATCTGCCTGTCGGAGGAAGATGTGAGGAGAAGCCGAGGTGGAAAAGGTTGACTGGGCCTCTTCTGTCCTGAAAGGCAGTAGCCTGATCCCAGCCTTCAAAGGCCAGGAGGGACACAGGCTTCCATTCCAGGAGGGGAGGTAGACTGTTGCAGTGCATGCATGGAACCCCCCTGGGTAAGAGCTTCAGAAGCTCACTGCTCCCCAAGAAGTGACGGAGACCAAAGGTCGAAGTGGACTTCAAGAGCTCCTGGATGCGTTCAGCAACTGAAGACAGGAGGTTCTGAAGGGAAGAGGACTGGAAGCGATGTGTTGGTTTCTAAACCGCTGGGGTAAAGGCCAGGTGGCCCAGGTCCAGCAGGGGCCTCCAAACACTTGCGTGTTCCCGACAGTGGGGGGGTCTTGCGGCCCTTTGCCTTAGCATTTGCTGGTTCCTTGCCTAGAACACCCTTCCTCTTGCTTTTGGCCTCTAAGATTCAACCTTCATTGAATATTGTGTGGATTTGAGTGGTATTTATTTATTTTTAAATTTTTCTAAAATGTTTATTTATTTTTGAGAGACAGAGAACAAGCAGGGGAGGGGCAGAGAGAGGGAGACACAGAATCCGAAGCAGGCTGCAGGCTCTGAGCTGTCAGTGCTGAGCCTGATGTGGGGCTGGAACTCACGAACCGCTAGATTGTGACCTGAGCTTAACTCAGGTGCTTAACCGACTGAGCCACCCAGGCGCCCCTTGAGTGTATTTCAAGAAGAGGATTGGCAGGATGTGGATCAGGCTGGATTTGGTGTTGAGAGAGCAAGGAAGAGAAAGATGTCAACACAAGAAAAAAAATTTTTTTAATGTCTATAATTTATTTCTGAGAGAGAGAGAAAGGCAGAGAATCCCAAGCAGACCCTAGGCTGTCAGTGCAGAACCTGATGCAGGGCTCGAACCGATGAACCGTGAGATCATGACCTGAGCCAAAATAAGGAGTGGAGGCCTAACCGACTGAGCCACCTAGGCATCCCAGGGCAAGTGTTTTCAATGTTGAAGTGCTTGGGGGGTGTAGCTTTTGCAAGTAGTGGGGACATTGGAAAGGAGAGTGAGTCCCTGAACAGGGAGATGCTCTCCTTCCTTTTCAACAGGGTGAACTTCCTGTCAGCAGTATAGCCATGGAAGACTGATGAAGTCACCAGCAAAGAACACTTCGAAGACTCAGGCCTGAGGTGGTAACGTGGAAGTCATTCAGGGTGCTGGTGGCAAGAACTGGGCTTAAGGGGAACACACTCAGGCTGGGGGAGGCAACCGCAGGCCAGGTTGGTGGGGGCAGCTGGCAGGAAGTGGGCATAGACCAGGCACCCTGGTCTCTAGCAATTTTAACATGGTCACATCAACTCGCTTTCTTTACTGCTCTGGAAGGTAACCCAAAGCTCCAGGATTCAAAATCTTATGCCACTGCTCAAATATAACAACAACAAAAAACATTCTTTAGCACTTGGAACTTGCTAGTTGATGGCTCTACTGAGAGCCCGGGCAGGAGTGGAGCTGGGAGGTACAGGACCCTGCCAGATAGGAGGGTGGGGTGGGTGGCTCCCCCAGCCTTCAGTTACCAGAAGAAAATAGGATTTTGCCAAGAACTGAGGCTCCAGGCGACCGCCCTCCTCTGCCTTGGGCCGCAGTCCACACACGGGCCCCCTGGACCGTCATTAGCCCTGGAGTCCTGGACGCCTTGAGTGGGGGTTACAGGCCGCTCCTGAGCAGGGCAGAAGGTGAGAGAGGGAGTAAAATGCCTCCTTCCAGGGGTATAAAAGCAGGCGGGGGCTTCCCATGACCGGGAGAGGAGGAGGGAGGCGGAGAGCCAGGAGACCCTCTCCCCGCCCCCCGGGGAGCTCTACAGGGGAAAAGAGGGACCCGGGAGAGGGGACGCTGGGCAAGGCCTCAAGTCGCTGCGGTGGGTGGCGTTGGGACGACAGACGCAGGCTGCCGCGGCCCCTCTCGCGGGTTTGGGGTCCGTCGGCCTCAGCCCCCCTTCGGTGTGGGGTAAGTGCTGCCCGGGCCCAGGCCGAGCAGGGCGGGTGCCCGCGGCCCAGGACGCGCGCCCAGGTCGCCTGCGGGTGAGGCGGAGGCAGAAGCAGGCTGCGGGCAGACGGACTCATCCCCTCGAGGGCGCCCTCCCTGGGGCCCACGCAGGACTCCGACCTCTGCCCGCGACAGCGTGGACGGGTTCGGCGGCCCTAAACCACCCAAACCTCCACCGGCCAGCGAAGCACTTGCTGCTCTCTCAGGCGACAAAAGACCCCCCAGGCGCGCGGCTCCCGGTACAGCGCCCCCTAGAGCCAAGGCCCTGAGGCGGGCCGCGAGCGCCTCCGCGCCAAGGTCAACGACGGCCCGGCTGTCTGGCGCCTCCCTTTCCTCCTCCAGAGCGCTCAGCTCCATAGGGACTGGGCCGCAGGACCCACACCGCCTCCGATCCGGGTTCCCCACGGCTCGGGGAGCCCAGGCACCACCTGGGTACGTGTGTGTCGGGGATACTTCGGGTCACGCACAGATTCGGAGCCGCCCGGGACCAATCACTCAACCACTGGGAGAATGCGCGTTTCCAACCAGCACCGCCCACCCCTGCCGGCCCAACCTTGTCGCCCTGGCTGGAAATTGGGCGGCGCTGGGTCCACAGGCTTGTGCCCTCTCTTTGGCGCTTTGGTACCCCCTGTGACAGTCACGTCCCAGCCCACCTGCTGACGGGCGCCATGCCCTAGATCCACTTGGTGCAGGCTGAGTAATGATGCTCGGGGCGGAGGGGCACGCAGAGGTGTGAGAATTCCATGTCAGCCTGCGGTCCTAATTGGAAGTGGATGTTAAAGATGAGAAATTCAGTTTTGTCAAGTGAAATGTCATGGATTTAGAATCTCAAACCCACCCCTAGCCTTTGGTATTTGACTATCTTTATCCTTGGCAGTGTGTGATTTCCCATGTTTCAAAGAAAGAACTTTAAAGGTTCATAAAGCTCCGAAGATTTCAAATAGCTCTTTTAAAAGCACTTTGATGGTTTAAATGCAGACACATGCATTACATATCTCTTAAATTACACACGGTTTTAAATCTAAGGGAAAATGTCTTAGGCAAGATGGATTAGAGTTTTGTCTTGTGCAGGTAGTTTTTTAAACAGTGTTGGTAACATTCAGGTTGGTAGGGGGAAGAAAAGAGAAAGGGGGCGTCGGGGAAGGATGCTCAGACTTCCCGCCACCTGGTCCCACCGAGGCTCTCAGAGCAGAGTGAAGACACATCCCTGGGGGCCTTCATGTTCCTCCCAGGCCAAGGCAGGGACACGGCCATCCATACTCGGCTCCTGAAGGGCTGTGGATGAGCTCCTCCTGGGAGGCACGTGTGCCTCCTCATGCCTTCTCCACCCAGATCAGTGGTGATGAATGAATGAATGAATGAGACAAAGAACAAATGGATGTAGCCATCATATCTCCATTCTTGCTACATTTGCAGCTTGCCCATGGCCTAAAGTGATTGATCGTTTCAATCTTCCCAGGTCAGGCCTTCAAGAAACTACTAGCAACCGGAGGCCCTAACCCAGGAGGGAAGGCAGTTTGGCATATGGTGAGCTCAGTCTTTGGAGTCAGGCTGCACGGACTTGAATTCTTGCTCTGTCACTTCTTATATGGGTTATCTCTTTAATCTTCAGTGTCCTCGCCTATTAAAATGAGATCACAGTGGTCCTTTCGTCACTTGGGTTGTTGTGAGGGTTAACCTAGATACGTGTAAAGCCTACAGCAAAGGGCTTGGCCCACAGGCGCCTTTAAGGCTACATCGCGACGGGTGATGGTGGTGATGGTGGTAATGGAACTACTCATGGCTATATACTAATGACGGCGGTGATGCCAGTCGTTCCGCAGGCTCTCTCACCCGCACAGCTATGGCAGCTGGTAGTCCTGCAGGATGGTAGGATTAGCGCTCCCCTCCTCCCAGGCCTGAGAGCTCCATCTGTTGATGAAGTGGATGGTGCAGAAAGGCAGACTCTCCCACCCTGCGTGGGCACAGGGAACTTTGCTGGGGTTTCTACAGCTGCCAAGGAGTCCTTGAACAGCCTTGGCCTTGGGCATGTGCAATGATGGAAGAAAAGATGAGAGTTCTTTGAACTCTTTCCTAAAGCAATAAACTTGGCAATGCCATTTTCTTAGAACTGAAGGCTTTTGGAAGAGAACTTCCAGGGGTCCCAAGCCTTCCGGAGAGGCAAAAGTATTGGTGAGCAGGTCCTGTGGATGGACCCTGTCTATCCAGACAACTTCCCCTCTCCAGCACTCCCCTGAAGCCCTTTGCACAGAGAGAAAAGTCCCTTTGAGCACACCTCACCCCTCCCCAGGAGTCCTCGGTCATTCTTCCGTACCCCTGACTTGACAAGATACCTGTTCTTATTTGGTTTGTGTACTTGCTCTCGATGTATTCATGCATCTGGCTCCTGTGCCCCCCTTCCAGCTGGGATTATAAGGCTCTGGAGGGCAGGATCCCCGATTTGCTTCCTCAAATGTCTCACAAAGCCCTTAGTAGATACCAGAGGGGTGCCCCACATTCAGCATCCCCCCTGTGCCTAGCACCACGAATTACACATCCTGGGCATTGGCTAATGCCAATGAATAGACAGATAGCTGGGGACAGAGGTGAAGGTGCATGTTACGTTCTCGAGGTAAGCTCTGCTCTTGTCCTTCCTGACTCAGGTGGCCCCAAACGCTGTGTGCCCGGAGCCATAGTTACATCTAGGTGGGACCATCAGAGGCCACCACGTGAGGTCCCTCTGGAGGTGAGCCACCCAGCCACTCCAAACATGTCTCATGTCGTGAACAGCCTAAGAGCTCCTGGAGAATTTGCCTCCTCTCGCTCATTAAGAAACTCTTTGTGATTTTTAAGCCATCGGGATTATGAGATTTTTAAAAACGAATTCCTCATCCAGGCAATTCTCATTCCAAACTCAGAAACGCTCCAGATCTCAAAACCCTCCCCATCAGAACGTGTGGTTAAAAGTGCTAACCCTTGATTTTACCAGGTGATCCATTGTGGGTTTGGGGCTGCCGGGGTGGGGACTGAGCTAGAAAATCCCAACAGACCGCCACCATCACCCTAATCTCTCTCCATTACAGAAACGGATGGCAGGAAGGGGATTACTGTGCCTATAAATCAGTGTTGTGTTCTGGATAATCTAATACATTTTTCAAGTGTTGTTCTCGCCGTTTGGCATGCACGGAACTGCTCGGTTGGCACAAAGTTTGCAATCAATCTCTCCTGCCTGCTCCCCACGCGGCCTCGCCACCTCCTCGAACCTTCCTAATATTTTATACATAAACCGGTTTGGATTCACGGGGCATTCCAGCTAGTAAATGCTCTGAAGATTCATCTTTATGGACTAGCAGCCCAGCCTTGTAGCGTCTCAGCTTCTCAAGATGAAAAGGAATTTTATTTGGTGTGTTATGCCACGCGGGGAATGGCTGCTGGCGGGTTGCTAGGTTCTATTATTATCGTGTGTGTTCTTCTCCCGGGAGGATGAGGCAAGGCCTCACGGGTGGGGCCCTCAGAAAACTGACAACCCTTATTTCCCCTCTTCTTCCCAGACCCTCCCGACAGTGTGTCAGGGCCCCAAGAGGCTCCCCAGGACCCCAGGGAACGGGGGTGGCGAGTCTTGAGCGATCCAAGTGCATGTCTCCGCTAGCCTGCATCCCTGCACTGGGGGAAGAGGGACGGGGGATCCACTAGATTAAGACAACTGTTGGGGGGAGGGGAACAGCCCCACCAAAGGGAAAGAAAATAGTGCAGTTTCATTTGCTTTAAAGCACAGCCTCGTAATAAATGTGCACAGCAAATGTGCTGAGCAAACACCTCGGCGTTCATCAATATGCGGGGCCTGTTTATTGCCTCATAAACTTGGAAGCAAGTGATATTGTCTCTTAAATCAATGGCTGTGTGGACAGCCTTGGCGCTCCAGGAGAACAGGACATCCAGGCCACGCGGCGCTTAAATTAATGGCTGGAGCAGTGACTGAAAGGTGCTTAGTCACTGCTGGGGGATTAGGAGCCATTTCCAAGGATGCAGAGCATCCTTAGTACGTATCTGTGTCAGGATGACAGGCCAGGGCACCTGGCATGCTGTGGGGGTCTCCTCACCCGTGAGCTGTGCTACAGAAGGCACAGAAGGGGGGCCAATGCCCCAACCCTGGGGGAGGGGAGAGGGTCTGTTTGTCTGCCTCTCTAGACTGTGGGTCCTCGAGAGCTGGTCTGGGTCCCTCCATTCTGGACCCCCAGCACCTGCATCAGGCCCCAGCTGGAGTAAATACTGGAAGAGGGTGGGAGGGGAGGAAGGCAGGCAGCCAAGTTAAGAAAGGAGACCATGGGAAGCCTGCGATGAGGCTAAGTAGAGATGATGAATGGCCTTGCCACGCTGAGAGGCACCGCTTCCGAGGCAGGATGGGGACCAAGACACCTGCCACCGAAGGGGGCTTTCGTGTCTATGAAGCACCGGCCCAGTTGAGAGACGTTCATCGGGCCCTAATGAAGGGCCAGTGCAGG
Organism: Panthera onca; assembly: GCF_046562875.1. Lineage (NCBI taxonomy): Eukaryota > Metazoa > Chordata > Mammalia > Carnivora > Felidae > Panthera > Panthera onca. Next base: position 140,819,190 of record NC_138343.1, read on the forward strand.
GGGCATCTTCAAGCAGAGCCAGACTCCCTGTGGTGCCCTGAATGGTGATACCCCAAAAGATAGATGTCCACGTCCTAATCTCTGGGCCCTGTGAATGTGATCTTATTTGGGGAAAAAAGGGTCTTTGCATATATAATTAAGGATCTTGAGAAGATTATCCTGAATTATCTGGGTGGGCCCTAAACCCAAAGACAGGTGTCCCTATGGGAGAGAGGCCGAGGTAGGTCTGAGACAAGACAGGAGATGAAGAACAGAGGAGACAGAGGCGGAGTGATGTGGGGACAAGCCACGGAACACCAGGGATTGTCAGCAGACACCATAAATTAGGAGAGGGATGAACAGATTCCTGCCCCCAGTCCCCAACCTTGATTTCAGACTTCTGGCCTCCAAACCATGAGAGAATACATTTCTGTTATTTTAAGCCACCATGGATATGGTAATTAGGGATAGCAGCCACAGAGGCAAAAGTGTGCCTCCTCCCCAAACTTGGGCTCAGAAAGGCACGTTGTCTTCCAGGCAGGTGCTCCTGCATTCTTGGGGACAACAGGTTCTGGCCAGGAGTGCCCGAACCCACGGGGACGGCCCGGCCTAGCAGAGTGCTGGAAAAACTCAGCGACCTTGCTTTCCTTCCTTGGCCTCAGCAAGTGCTCTTACAGCACCATCCAAAGCACAGGAGGCCTTTTATGCCTGCATTTGTTAACCCATTCAGGTGCTCCAAGACTCCTGCCAGGTAAAAGTCTCAAAGCAGCAATCACCCCTGGAATTTTACTGAGGTCACAATGAGCCTTGGGGACATGGAACAGGAGCCTGTGATGCCAGGCATGTGGCTTGCACCTGGGCCGTATATGTTGCCTCGGGTGGTTTCCTTGTCTAGACCCCAGTCACTTTCAAGTTCCATGTTTCTTCTCACCGCCACCCGAGGTAGTTGCATCTGGACTTTTCTCCTTGGTTTTCCCTTCATAGCCCCCCACCACTGACCCGATCCCTTCCACGTGGGAAGAGTGGGCAGCCTCTAAGCCCAAGAAAAGTCATAATTCAGTCATTTTGCAAGTTGGTGAATTAATTGACGTGGTGGAAGTTTATAGGGAGGAAGTTCCCTTGGATAAATTAAAGAAGGTGCCATGGGCAAAAATCTGGTCTTCTCTCAAGAGCCTCCTATGACCTTGATAATTTTCAGTGTGGTTGAAAGTTAAACTGTCTATCTTAAAGGATCAGAAGTCCCAAAGCATTCAGACCCAGAGACAAAGTCCTTCCTCTCACAAGGGGCTCACGGGAGACTGTTATGGGCTCCAGAATGACAATTTATTAATCTACAGTGAGAAACAGGCTCAACTATGTGACATTGCCAATATTCAAATGCTTTCAAACTACAGGAGTGGCAATTTCATATGATCCAACATTAATACCACCATGGGGATCTGAAATACTCAGATCTGTATGCCCACAATTGTCCCCTGCAGGCCCCCTATGTGGGAAGCCCAATTATAATCAAAGAGGTACTTGGTGAGCAATGAACCGGAGCAAGGATTCTGGGGCTCGATGGTGAGAAACAAAAAAGCAGGCCCTGGCAGCTGTCAGCTGGGAGCCGGCCTGGTACTCACAGCTAGGCCATGGTGTTCTTTTGTTGAACAAACACAATTTCACTGAACACCAACATCGAACAAGGTCACCCTGTGACCGGGATGGGGAGAGACAAAAACAAGGCCACTCCTGTAATCATGTCTGAACACAGACAAAAAAACCCAAGCATACTGTTTAAACCACAAAATGACCGCCTGTGCCTCCTTCCCACCTGGTGTGAATGACAGCCACTTTGCCAATTACAGCCCCAGCCTCACTCATTCATCCACCTCCTAGATAAAATTAGTGATGCCCAGTCCTACCCAATTTCAACGTTCTGATACCCCATCCAAAGCGACAGCCTCCAACATCACCTAGTGCGAGCTGAAATCCTATAAAGTGGTCCCTCCACCACCTCCTTACCAAGATACCCCAAGATTCCCCATAGCGTGCAGTCTCCCTGGAGGCAACGAGTAGCAAGAAACCCAACTTTGTTCAACTACCTGTGTGTTCCTGGCGTCTTTGGAGAGTGGGCATTGATCATGGCATGAGATTTTGCCAACCAGACCTATCCAACTCTGCATCAAGGATAGGCCCACCACGACCACCATAATCACTTTGACCATTATTATGACCACTATCACCATCACCATAATCGCTTCCACCATTACTATGGCCACCACCCCCATAATCACTTCCACCATTATTATGACCACCATCACCATCACCATAATCACTTCCACCGTTACTATGGTCACCACCAACATAATCACTTCCACCATTATGACTACCACCACCTTTCTCACTACCACCATCATCACCACCCCAGTCACCACCACCACCCTGCTAAGTGATTGATATACATTTTATCATTTTATCCTTCTTCAACTCTGTAGGGTAATTATAGTTATCTCCATTTTCCCAGGTAAAGCTATTGTGACTCAGAGAGACTCAAGATCACACAGCTGGGAAATGGCAGAGCAGGGGTTTGAAACCCAGTCAGCCAGGGATACTCTACTGATTCTCACAATGCAGAATACTGCAGTGCTCAGCCCAGAGGCATCCAGAGGTATCCTGTGACCTCTTCAGTCTCCCCTGTGCCCCCCAGCTCCTCCTCCTGAACTTGGATACGAGCTGCCAGCAGCTGCTTTCGCCACTCTCCCTGTGCAATCCTAGCTGACCCCCATCTGACTAGCCCACTGTTATGCTTCTTTAAGGTGGTTGTGCACACGTTTGCTGTGGTCTCTTCTCCTTTTTTAAGTAGGCTCCACGCCCAATGTGGGGCTTGAACCCACGACCCTGAGACCAAGAGTCAGATGCTCTACCAACTAAGCCACCCAGGCCCCCCTGCTCTGGTCTCTTCTGTGTGGATTTCATAGTTTAACTTTTACAGGGAGATCCTATTTCCTTCTTATCCAAGCTCCTGAATCTATCTCCCTGTTGCCTCCATGTGCCAAACGCAGTGAACACATAAATTCTTTCCAGAGCCAAGAATAGAAACTAAGATTTATGAGTCCCCATCTATTACTGTAACCAGCAGGATCACTTACTCCCCATATCCTTTATTTCATGACCATATTTTTCTTCATAAATGGCACCTTTTTAAGATGTTACATAAAGAGGCCCAATTCAAAGTTTTAAATTCAAATTATTTGGGCTATCTGAGAACATACTAGGCATCTGAACTACGGATGGAAAATACCCTTTTTACATGCTTGAGTAAGTCCAAAACAGCTTAAAGGATTTCTTCAATTAAAAAAAAAAATAATTCACTTCTGGACTGAGGAAAAAAATATGATAAATTTCTACACAAAGGCAATGCCTTGAGAGAGAAATAGCTTAGGTGGCTGTGAAAATCAAGGGCTTTGTAGGGAATGCAACCCAGTCTACAAGCAAAGCTTCCTCGGGCTCATAATGTAGATGTCAAGGGTGTTTTCCAGAGGACCGGGCTCAGGTGGATTTAGGGGCTATCTGAATTCTGAGATTTCTTCTTCAGATGTATGTGTTACAGAGGGGGGTTAAAGACCCACCCGGGACAAAGACTAGAAGCTGTAATTGGTCTTACCATACAATGTTTTAAGTTCTTTTTGATGCTATTGAATGTGAAACGGGGACTTCTCAGGAAAAGAGGAGTCTCAACTTGGCACAATTCACAGGCCTTGCAGCAAACCCCCACACGCCACGGGGAATCCCCCCTTATCTTTCTGGTAAGGTGTTCTGTGGTCCAGAAGCAGCTTCCCAAAATCTGCAAAAGACCCTTCTCTTGCACTGATGGCGGCCGGCTTACACAGCACCATGCGCAGAGCACTTCCCAGGCCCAGCCACGAAACCGCAGCCCAGCGTTTGCTGTCTGCGGCCCTGGCGGGTCTGCCGTGGTACTGCGCCCCAGCCACGCTGCCCAGAGAGGGACCCTGCTCTCCAGGCTCTGGGGCCCCTCCGGGCCCACAGACAGAGGGGTCACTCTGCCTGCAAACTGCCACACAGCAAGGGACGCCATGCCTTTGTCTTTCTTGAGAAAAACCTCGAAACTATACTGGAGGCCTCCGGAACAGTGTGAGTACCCAGTGACTTTGCTTTCCTTAATGCATCATTTCTAAAAGAGAAAAAAGAATTGTAAAGACTCCATAGAAACTTGCCTCATCTACTTTGCTCCCAGACGACCCCCTCCCATGCAACAAAACACAAAAACAAACAACAAAACCCAACAACCCCATCTCCCTAAAGACCTTGGCAGCTGCCGGCAAAGGAGGACAGACATGCTGTCCATGGATGTCCAAGAGGTGACATTCTGTTGTTTTAGTTTTAATATCTCACAATGGTGATTGCAGCCAGAAACAAGAGCATTCCAAGGCTCCCTGTCTTACCGCCTCCTGCTTGGCCCTTTGGTGCATGGGATTAGTGCCACCCCTGCTATGGGATCCAGTACCCCCATAGAGTGGCAGATCGTCAGCAAGGATCTGCATTTTCTACAAACTGTCAGACCCTCCAAGCCCCGGGCTGGTGAGTGCAAGCGGGTCCCTCCACCCGGTGCACCCCGCACCTTCCTGCACCCGGCAGCCTCTGGCTCCCCTTGCCCCCTAAGCACCACCCCTCCAGCCCAGCCCCTGCTGGCCTATAGCGGACTCATCCCAGCAGGTAGGAGGAGCCCTGGGGGGGGGGGCATCTGCTACCACCCCCCACCCCCCCACCCCTGCCCCAGGCTTAGGGGCTCCTCTCTGCAGGCACCAGCACCCTTTGGACATCCGGCCATCCGGAGTGGCAGGGCCAAGACAACACAGCCGCAGCAGCATCAGAAATACATGGATTTTTGGTACAGCCACGAGCCCCATCCAATTAAAAATAATCACTGGCATGTTCCAAGTCTTTATTCCTGCCAAGTGAGTTGACGGCCGCTCGCACAGAACAATGCTGTTTGTCAAACATGACCTCATTTTCAGAACTGATCAGAGAAGTTTTGAAGCACAACCTTCCCCCATTACTAGAAGGTCTAGAGGTTTTCCGGGGTGACCTTACTCCATAGTTAGGCCTCTTTCCTTGTCTGGGGACTGGAGCTGTGGGAGTTTAGGTTTTAAGTTCTCTATTTAGGGTTAGTGAAACAGGCCAAGCTGCTGAAGAAGAGACAGGCAGGGGGAGAGAGAGAGATGGCATGTGTAATTCCTGCCTGGGAAGTATTTGGAAACTGCTAGTGGGGTGGGTGGGTGGGGCCGATGCTGTAGCCATTAGAAATTACAGAGCAGGGGTGCTTGGGTGGCTCAGTCGGTTCAGCATCTAACTCTTGGTTTCAGATCAGGGCATGATCTCACGGCTTTGTGGGTTCCAGCCCTGCATCAGGCTCTGCACTGGCAGTGCGGAGCCTCCTTGGGATTCTCTCTCTCTCACCCACTCTCTCTGCGCCCCCCCCCCCCACTTGCACTGTATCTGTCTCCCTCAAAATAAATATATAAACTTAAAAAAAATAGGGGCACCTGGGTGGCTCAGTCGGTTAAGTGTCCGGCTTCTGCTCAGGTCATGATCCCGCAGTCTGTGAGTTCAAGCCCACATTGGGCTCTGTGCTGACAGCTCAGAGCCTGGAGCCTGCTTCAGATTCTCTCTCTCTCTCTCTCTCTCAAAAATAAACATTAAAAAAATTTAAAGTAAATAAAAATAAATATAGTACTTGTGTATAGTTTGAAAAAATTAAAAAAAGAGAAATTACAGAGCAAACCGTGAACACATATCTCTTACCATTACATAAAAGATGAAAGACAAAATAGGAGGGAAGTAAGTCAAGTACATGCCCCAAGAGGACCCATATATGTATATCCAAGAGACCAGTCCCTTGGTGGAAGCAGTGAATGGAAGGGAAAAGACAGGGACTGATATCAGACTAACCTGAGTTTCAATCCTGGCTCTGCCACTTAGGAGTTGTGTGACCTTGGGCAAGTTACTTAACTTTTCTGAAGGCCAGTTGAATCATCTCTAAAATCTGGCTATTCATACCTTCCTTCAGAAACTCAATGGCATTATCATTTATAAAACCTCTCTAGCAGGAGGTAAATACTACCGCCTAGCCTAAGAGTAGGTGGGGGCGCCTGAGTGGCTCAGTTGGTTAAGCATCTGACCTCAGCTCAGGTTATGATCTCCCAGTTCATGAGTTCAAGCCCCACATCAGGGTCCGAGCTGACAGCTTGAAGCCTGGAAACTGCTTCCGATTCTGTGTCTCCCTCTCTCTCTATGCCCCTCCCCTGCTAGTGCTATCTCTCTCTGTCTCTCAAAAATGAATAAATGTTAAAAAAGATTTTTTTTAAATAAGAGTAGGTAAATATTGGCAAATAGTATGTATTGATGAACAACTTTCTGCAACTTTTGGCAATCTTCCTAAGGTCTCCGTGCACAAGTCTGGAAGTTTATCAAGAGTCTGTATTTAACTTTTTCCATTCTGGTTGAGGATAACAGAAAAAGAAATTATACTAAAAAAGGAAAGAAAGAAAGAAAGAAAGAAAGAAAGAAAGAAAGAAAAAGAAATACACTGAGAAATCCCACCTTTCTTCCTAGAGATATTCTTTATGTTTCCAAACTTTTCAAACATTTTTTTTACCCCAAATATCTGATACAGAGGTGCCAGATGGGAGGGGGTGGGGAGTAATCTGTATGTTGACCCAGGACACTGAGCTCTAGGTCCCTGACATCAAATTAACCATTATTTTGTCATATTGCACTCTTCCAGAATAACTTTTTCTAGAAAGTAACCCAATTATTTCTGACTTATATTTGCAATTCCATTGTTCTGCACCCTCACCAGAACTAGATATGGTCAGTCTTTTCAAATTAGCCATTCTTTTTGTTTTGGGTTTTTTTTTTTGTTGTTTTTTGTTTTTTTGAGAGAGCGAGAATGAGAGTTCGAGTAAGTGTGAGTGGGGAAGAAGGAACAGGGAGAGAATCCCAAGCAGGCTCCACAGTCAGTGCAGAGCCTGATGTGGGGCTTGATCCCTGGACCCTGGGATCAGCCCAACCGACTGAACCACCCAGGTGCCCCTAATTTAGCCATTTTAGTAGGTGTATAGTGGTATCTTATCAAGGTTTTTATTTATATTTCCCTAGTGATGAATTTTTTCAGCATCTTTCCTGTGTATCTTCTTTGGCGTTTTCTGACAATTTGGTAAACTGTTCAGATCTTCTGTCTAGTTTTTAATTGTGTTGTTTATTTTCTTTGTTGTGGAGTTTTGAGAGTTAAAAAAAAATACAATCTGGGTATAAGTCCTTTATCAGATAGGTATTGTTCAAATATTTTCTCCCAGTCTTGGTGTGACTTTTTCATTCTATTTTCTTTTGAAGAGAAAAAGTTTTTCATCTTGACGAAATCCAATTTATCACCTTGATTCCCTCTTATGCGAGTCCTGCATTTGGTGTTGTAGCTAAGAAATCTTTGCCTAAACCAAAGTCACAAAACTTTTTCCTATGTTTTCTGCTACAAGTTTTACAGTGTTCTTCTATACGCATTGAGGTGTGTGGTCCATTTTAAGATAAACTTTGTATACGGTGTGAGGTTTGGATGGAAGTTCATGTTTTGCAGATGGATATCCAGGTGTCCCAGCATCATTTATTGAAAAGACCATCCTTTCCCCCCATTGAGATGCCTTTGCACCTTTGCTGAAAATCAACTGACCATCTATGTGTGGGTCTATTCTGGAGAGCATCTCGATTTTCACCATATAGTCCTGTATTGAAATTCTCAGCTGCTACGATGCCCAGACAGGATCCTCTCTCACTCCACGAGTGCTGCTCACTGGTGGGTCCCCACCACAGGCAGTACTGACGGCTCTTCTACAGCCTCAAAGCTTCTTGAGCCTCGCCCTAGTGGGGCTGGCTGCAGATGCATGCACAGATCTCCCAGAGGTCGGGGAGGGGGGCCCACCACATTTTCCAAGAGTGCACACCCCCCTCTGGAACATAGTACTGGGTACCCAAGAGGCTCTGAAGCCCTGGCCAAGCTGGAGGACCCAGATTTCCCCCACATCCTCTCACCCTCCACCCTAGCACACGACCTCCCCCCTCGTCTTCTCTTCATTCCAGTCAGGCCAGAGAACCTTCAAGAGAAAGATTGATTAGAAGTCTTGTCTGCCTTACAAAAACACGGGAGGTTAACTCCTCCGGCAGAGCCCGTCTTGGCCGCCTGTCTTCTTGCAGCTGCCTGGGGAGGGCTGTACTGAGAGGAACCTCAGAGGAATCGCTCGCTTATTTCCCCAGCAGTTAGGAATTAGATGAAGTCATAACCAGGTCTACACTTGGCAGAGCACCTGGACACAATAGTATGCTTAATGAAATGATTAAATGTCTCCGCAGCGGAGCCCCATTTCATTTATGTAACTTTTATTGACCTGTAATGAAGGTCTGCCAAAATACTAGCACAGCATGGAGGGGCACAAGCGAGGCATCCACCAGCAGGCAGGGTCTAGACTGACCTTGTGGTCCCTCCTCCTTCCCCAAGCTGGAGAACTCCTGCCATTGTCCTCAGTCTTTCAACCACATCTCCTGTAGACAACTGAATGGGTACCCCGAACTGGAAAAAATCACAATAAAAATGTTACCCTTTTCAAAGTAAACTGACCCTGGCCAGGCAGGAGTGCAGAGGGCCGTGTCCTTAACTTTCCCACCTCTCTCAAGGAGGAGGCACTGCCTTCAGGACATTCAGGTGGCTGAAAACCATGTGGTGAGTATCCAGAGACATCCCTCAAGGTGGCCCACCAAAAAGAAATTCTTAAAAGGGTGAGTTTTAATGGTAAGATTCATTTGAGGAGCTCATCCATCCTATCCCTTCTGCAAGGTCCACAAAGCACCTTATCACATTAAGGGCTTTGAGAAGCCCTTCTGCAAATTCACCCAGAAATTTCCTAAACTTACGTTAAGAACACCTTCCCCCCCCCCCCCCCCCCCGCCAAACATCTGTTAACACCAGGGAACTTGGTTGAGAAATGATGTTCCCCCCCAAATGCCATAAGATGTTCTGATAAAAAGTGTCTGTCGCTTTATTCTATTCAGCTTAGAATCAGTGAAGGGTGAAGACAATGAGGAATTTGGGGTTTCCCCGGGCTCCCTGCCTGCTTCTCTCTGGCACCCAGCTTGGGATGTGGGAAAGAAGCGATGACATCTTCCTGCCACACTGGTATGTGTGTGTTTGGGGAGCGGGGGAGGGGAGGGATTGCAGAATCCCCAGCCAGAGCTCTGCCACTGACTAGTTGATTAAGACTGCCTGAAACGGCTAGATCAGAAGAGTCCACCTCCCCAAAGTTAGCACGTATTGACCTCTGATGACACAGTCCGTTTCTAGCACATAGTTGTCTCTTCTTTCCTCTCGTGCTAGTTTGCCACAGATTTATTTTCTCCAAATATCACAACTGAATTAAAAACATTTTTTCTCCCCCCCACCCCCCAACACTTCTTACCACATCCCTCCCCTTCTCCAAAGTCACCTCTGGGACTAGAGGGCCAGCTGCGGAAAACTCCCAATCTGTCTTTTAAGGGGTGTCAGCCACTTTTAAGTGGCTGCCCCCCCTCAGCTTAGTGCCTCCGCCGCCACGAACGTGGAATTAGATTAAGCGCCGGCTGTCCGGCTGTCCCCCTGTCCCCGTGAAAAGCTCTCCGCGCAGTCAGGCAGCGGAGAAACCACCGAGTCAGCAGCTCAGACTCCTCCCCCACCCCCGTCTCCCTGGGCTCCGGGCACTGGGTTGTCATCTGGAGCGAGTGCACTCATTCTAATTCTTTATGCCTTGTTATTCTGTCAATTTCTTAATCTATTTATGCTGACTTTATTTTTAGTGTGCCTATTGTGACAGCAAATCCTGAAATTGCCTTGGTTGTTTTCTGAAAATGGCCGTTACCAAACCATAATGCAGACCCCGACTAAAATAATGTGAGCCCCAGGCGGTTTCTGGCGCCCACAGCAGCTGTCTACTTTTAGAGCTGCATATCAATTGTCCCCTCGGAGGGGCTGGCCCGGGAGGCGGCTAGGAAAGCAACGTGGTGTCGTATTTAGATGAGCGTCTCTGGGTCTCGCTGAAAATGCTCGCTGCCTCCCCTTTTGGAGAATTTCTTCAAACATTAATGAATTCCCTCCCCTCTCCCTATCTTTTGTTGGCAAACTATAAAAAATGCAAATGATCCAGAAACCAATTAATTTTTAGAAGGTTGCAGCCGTTTTGCTGTATTCACAAGACATGGTGGGCACATTTAGGGTGTGCGTCTGCGAAAGCACACACATGTGGAAGGCATCCGACCGCTCATCACAGACGCATCAGATCTCCAGATATGAGCCATCATTCAGCCTCGTCAATGCCAACACATGCGTTTCAAAGCGCATTCCACTCCCAGAGAATCAGGAGTTGCCAAGGGGCACACAGAGGCCACAAGGTGGCCACAAGATGGATACCCAGTCACACAATAATGCTTCACCTCCTGGGACCAAGGAAACGCTCTCTCTCTTCTGGTGGTTCTCCAAATGTCAAAATAGTATCCCTGGAGGAGAACACCGTCAATATTCCTCTGCCTCCCGTTACGTCACCCATGGCGGTCACGGCCCACCTAGCAGCCACTGCCCATCTCTCGTCTCACTTTGCTGGGAGCGGTTGGATTTGGTTGAGGTAGAGAGACAGGGGTTCCATTTTGTCAACCTCCCAAGGCACCACCGTGCCTGATCTAAGCACGACACTGTGATCCCACGATGCTCGGAGACCGGCCATGTGACCCAGTTGCAGCCAATGAGACACAGGGCAAGCCTGCTGATGGGGTTTTGGAGGCTCCTGATGTCAAGCTAGTCTGGCGAAGTCAAGTAAGGAAAATGCCGTTGTGCACGTCTGCCACCTTCCTGCCCCAAAGAACACTTCTGTGTGCTGATGTGATGGCCGTGGCTTGCTGGTGTCTCATGACCACGAGGTGGAAGGCCTAGGATGGGGGAGCGGAAGCCGTCCAGCACCTGTGCCCATCCTGGGCCGGCAGATCTCCGGACTCCTGGCCGTGTGAGATAATTACCTCTCTTCATTGCTCAGCTACTATTTGTCAGGTGCTTTGTTACTTGTGGGCAAAAGCATTCCTGATTGATACGAGGCTCTCCGGGTCGGAAGAGACGTACAGCTATGTCATCTAGAATCACTGCCACGGGCTGCTTGGCTTCCTGCTCTGATACGTCCATGGGGTGATCTTCTAAATTGTGCTCCAACAAGCAAAGAAGAGAACCTGTGCTCTCCTGGAGCACCCGGGCTGCACCAGCACCTCTGCTGGGAAGTCTTCCTCCTGTGAGGAGAGAACCCACTCCCCTAGCGTTCTGGAGAGAGTGGCGCCGGAGAGAGAGGCATGGGCGCTGCTCCCACAAGCGATGCTGGGGCAGTGGCTGAGCCCCCCTGTGAAGAGCAGAGGGATGTCAGGCTTATTGAGCTGTAATTCACATACCACACAACTCACCCCTTTAAATGCACAATTCAGTGTTTTTTTAGTTTATTCATAGATGTGTGCACCCATCGCAAGCCAATTTTAGACCATTTTCATCACTTGCAAAGAAACCCTGTGCCCTTTAGCTATTGCTCCTCTGCTCTCCAACCCCCTTCCCTCCCCCCGCCCTGAGCAACCACTAATCTTTCTGTCTCTAGAGAGTCCCCTATTCTGGACATTTCATAAAACGGAATCACATAGTATGTGGTCTTTGTGACTGGCTTCTTTCACTCAACGTAATGTTTTCAAGGTTCATCTACATTACAACATGTATTAGTACTTCATTTCTTTTCATGGCCAAAAAATATTCCATTGCGTAGATATTCGGCCTTGTTATTTTTTGGTAATTACATTCTATAATGTCATCACAATCACTGAATTAGCAAATACCGCACCATTGCTGCTAGGGGAAATACAGGGTTAGGTTTCCGAAAGCCACTGGTCAGAACATTTTCCTCAATCAACACCCAACCTTGGGGCGCCTGGTGGCTCGGTCGGTTAAGCGTCCAACTTCGGCTCAGGTCATGATTTTGCGGTTCGTGAGTTCAAGCCCCATGTCGGCCGCTGTGCTGACAGCTCGGAGCCTGCAGCCTGCATCAGATTCTGTGTCTTCCTCTTCTCTGTCCCTCCCACGATTTCTCTCTCTCTCTCTCTTACACACAAAAAAATAAATAAACAAAAATTTAGAAATTAAAAAAAACCCACAACCTTGATGTACATGTATTTCTGCTTAAAGACACAGTATTTAATATATATTATTGGTTCGTTAACATTGAACTCACAGTCAACAGCACTATAACTCCTATCTGAATGAGTGGGGATGGGGATGGGGGAAGGAGAGCTGCCCGAGAGAACTCTTAGGATTAGACACACCTGTATCAACCCAAAATTGGCCCTAACTAGGATGACCAAGTGCCCTGGTCCTTGGAAACCCCTCAGGGTTTCCCAGGAGGTGGGACTTTCAGGGCTACAACCGGAGAGTCTGGGCAAACTGGGATGGTCGATTCACCCCACCTGCTTCCCTAGGTCTGTGCATCCACAGATTTGACTCCTACCCTTTGGAGTGACACAAAGATGATCCTCTCTTTCGTGAGAAGACCCTTCCATTGTTTGAAGACACGTCTTGTTTTCTCCCAAGTTTTCTCAGACTTGACATCCTTAGTTTCTTGGACCTTCTTCACACTGGGCAGAGTGACAGGGGTCACTGGCTGATGACAGAGTTCTCTTCTTCTGGCCTCATTGGCCAGACTGCACTTCCCACCCTCTCTTGAAGGTCGGTGTGGCCCTGGGATGAACGTGAGCGCAGGCCATGTGGTCATTTGCAGACCTGGCTTTCACAAACCTTCCACTCACAGGCCCCACGTTCCTTTAGCACGAAGGGAGGCACCCACCCCGCTGCTGGAGGAGGGCTGCTCCCCACTTAGAAGCATCACTTAGTGAGCAAGTAATAAGCTGTTGTGTTCCGTCTCTATGGCAAGCGCGTTATCTGCCACTGCAGTGAGCCTCACTTTGATTCGCATGCTTTCAAGCTCCTGCATTACCATCTCCCTCTCTGCACACGTTCCTGCCTGTCTGGACTCTTTTTACAGGGGGCACCCCAAATCTGTCCATGTGTGATCCGTCTGTCTAGGGCAAAGGTTGATGCTCTCCTTCTTCCGATCACCCATATCTAGAGGCACAGAGTGAAATTACATAAGCTTTTTTGGGAGGGGAGCCCACCCTGTGGCTGACCTCTGTGTAACTTGCTATTGAACATTTCCTCCCCATACCACTTCGAGACACTGGGGGCGCAACGATCAGCTTAACCATTAAATTCACCCATCATCATGACTTAGTGAGATATTCTGGATGCTATTCTGCTCACTGGTGCATTTACTCCTCCTGTCCCCCAGTGCCCCACCCCCCTGTTACAACCAGGGTAGCTGTGGTAACAGCAGCCAATACCCAGATGGTAAATTCTAGATGCTTCATAAGTCCCAACTCTTAACACTCTTAACAATTCTTTTCTTTTTTTTTTTAATTGTTTTAATGTTTACTTATTATTGAGAGACAGAGAGAGAGATAGAACATGAGCTTGGGAGGGGCAGAGACAGGAGGAGACACAGAATCGGAAGCAGGCTCCAGGCTCTGAGCTGTCAGCACAGAGCCCGACGCGGGGCTCGAACTCACAAACTGCGCGATCATGACCTGAGCCGAAGTAGGACGCTCAACCAACTGAGCCACCCGGCCACTCAGCAATTCTAAAGGCAAAACTACTATGATCCCCATTATATAGCTGAGTAAACTGAGGCACAGAGAGGTTAAATAACCTGCCCCAGGACATTTAGCTAGCAAGAGAGTTGGCTTTCATTCACCCCAGCAGTACAGTGCCAGCCCAGATTCTTAACTATTAGGATAATATGTTTTCTATGCCCCGGTCGTGTCTGAATCCATGTGTTACACAAATACGGAACAAGAAAGTGCCAAGGGCAGCGGGGACCCTCCCCTGGACAGCCCTTTGAACTAACACTCATCTGCTTCTGGGACACATTTTAGGTTTAGCTGTTCAACTAGTTGCTCAGCCCTTGGATGAGGGCTCCATGTTGCCCCCAGCCTGTGTGTCCCCATTTTAGTCACAGGGATGTCATAGGAGATGGGGATCTGTGCCCAGAAAAAACGAGAATGGGCTCAGAGTTCTGCAAGTTTGAGGCCCTCCGGACACAGCCGCCCAGAATCCTTATGGACTTTCTGCCAAAGCTCAAGGGTATGACCTTGAAGATGCAGGAAATAAAACAGAAAGAGCTTGCCTTCCTGGGACCAGGGGTGTTGAAAGAGGCCAGACTCAGAGCTATAAAGGCAGAACAGGAGCAGCCCTGAAAGCCTGGCCATTATTCTGTGTCAAACTGAAGAGAAGTATTGAGAATGCATGCTTATAATCTAACAGTATAAGGTGAGGACTCAGATATGTATACCCTAGTAGAAGGATCGTTCTTGCCCTCTAAATCGCTTACTGATGGCATTCTATGCTGAGGACCAGCACAGCCAGATGGCACAGAGCGATCGCTTTCCAGCTTTATGCAAAGTAACTGGCTAAGCATTATACCAAAAAAGTGTCATCCACAAGCTTGACCCTTGTCAAAAGTATTTTCTTATTACTCTACGGCTGGAGTGGTGGACAAAGATGAAAGGAAATTGAGAACTTGTTTCTCCAGTGGTGGCAGCAGAGGCTGCCAGTGGCAAGATGGCAGGCTGGTTACACAGTATGTCCTGGGTCCGCGGCCACACGCGGCTCACGTTGGTTCCCATGGGCAGTAAGGACTGCCTTCGGCAAGCAAAGGCTGAGGCTGGGATTGAAAGAGGTTCCAGAGCTGGAGGATCCGTGGTAAAGCTCTTCTGGAAGCTTCCTGTCCTTTCGGCTCGTTCCGACCTATCGAGCCACCACCAGCAAGGCAGCCACAGGCCTGGAGTCTGGCCGGGAGGGACGAGGAACCTACTTCAGGGATGGGCAGGGAGTGGCTGAGTTTCTACCAGTTCAAGCACGGCCTTCAGTAACTGACAGGTTGCAAACAACTGCAATCCTGCTAAAGAGCCTGGAAATTCAGCTAATTCACTCTGCGTGTTCTGTCCTGGGGTCTGTGAAGATGACAGCAGGGCTGGTCCCTTCTGAGGGTTGTGGAGGAAAGCCTGCTCCGGGCCTATCTCCTTGGCGAGGAAATGGCCCAGCTCCCGTTCACGTCATGTTTCCCTGTGTGTCTGTGTCCAAATTTCCCCTTTTTATAAGGACAGTGTCATTTTGGATCAGGGACCTTCCTACTGAAGTCATTTCAATGCAGTCACCTCTTTAAAGGACCAGTCTCCAAATGTGGTCACATTCTGGGGGACAAGGGGTTAGGGCTTCAACATCTGAATTTTGGGGTGACACATAATTCAACCCCCAACACTCCTTTCCCCACCTCAAGTTTCTCTTACCATTTTCTTTCTCTCTTTTTTTTTTTTTTTTTTTTGCCTTCTTTACTTTTATTTTTTTTTTTTTTAATTTTTTTTTTTTTTTTTTTTTAACGTTTATTTATTTTTGAGACAGAGAGAGACAGAGCATGAACAGGGGAGGGGCAGAGAGAGAGGGAGACACAGAATCCGAAACAGGCTCCAGGCTCTGAGCTGACAGCACAGAGCCCGACGCGGGGCTCGAACTCACGGACCGCGAGATCGTGACCTGAGCCGAAGTCGGACGCTCAACCGACTGAGCCACCCAGGCGCCCCGCCTTCTTTACTTTAAAGCATTTGTTAGTACCTGCAGTCATTTCATTTATTTGTTTGGAAAGTATCTTTCCCACTTGAATGGAACGTCCCTGAGCATTTTCTCCCCTGGGGACCTACCACACTTGCGGGCTATGTGAATCTGGCTTTCACCTGTGCCTCTTGGTGGCCCACTCCCCCTTCTAGTGACAGCGGCACTATCCTCAGCTGCAGAAGGCTCCAGGAAACCCACAGGGGACAGAGAGGAGAGACTTAAACCTGCCCCAGAAGGCCTAGGAGGTGGCAGAAGGATCACAGCCTTTCTTTCTCCTTGTTATCACCTCATTATTTTCCAGGTCTTGGCCTCCTTCCAGAAACAACGAGATGGAAGGTCCATCACACAGCTCATTGTAATTCACATTTCTCTGTGATGCCGCAGATTGTTTATTTTCCATAATAATATCATTAATTTTTTTTTTTTTTTTTTTGAAGAGTTATCTTCTGCGTGGTAAACACAGGGGCAGGTAGATGCCGTTAGAGCCACTCAGGCCTGGGTCAGCTGCCGTGGAATCGGCCTGAGACGAAGGAGGTGCTGCTACCTGGGTGGCAAGCCTGAGGCTTTCTGAAGCACCAAGGTCTCTCTAGAAGGAAGTTCTCCTTCGGTGGAGGAGTCAGGAGCTCAGGAGTGGCCCTGAGAAGCCAGGGTTCTAATTAGTGCCTGATAAAATCACCATCACCACATCACCACCGCCACCACCATCATCGTCCCCAAACCACCACCACCACCATGATCACCATCATCGTCACCATCATCCTCACCACCAACACCACCACCATCATCAACGTCACCAAACCATCATCATCACGACTGCATTTACCAAGTGTCTGCTCTCTACCAGGTCCTCTGTTAAGTGCTTGGCCCACAAGATCTTCTAAAAATAGCACCCAAAGGCCAAAACACTTCTTGCGTCAAAGAGGCGGTAAACCGATACAAGTCACGAAAACGTAGGCGCTCACCGAGCACAGAGGATCTTCACCACCGCACGCGTCGCCGATAACCAGAACCTCGTGCCACCTCATAAGCGTCTACAAGGGCAGCTGGGCAGCTCTGCTCACCTCAGTTGGCCTCGCGCAGCGTCCGCGCTTGGCCTGGAGTCGCTGCTCTAGGCTGGGCGTGGCTGGAGGCCTCAGCTTCTCCCTGCGGAGCTCAGGGATGACTCCACTCCAGGTGTGTGCATTCTGGGCCCAGCTCAAGGGGCGGCAGCTGCTCCGAGGGAGCCTTTCCTCGTGGCGATGGCCAAAGTGCAAGACATCGATGGGAACAGACGCGTTCTCCCCAGAACCATCACGTGGGACTCTCCCCAGTGCCCGCTGGCCTAAGCGAGTCACGTGGGCAAGCCTAGAGCCAGCGGAGCAGGGATGCCTAGATCGCCGTCGTGTGTCACCGAGGACCTTGGTGGTTTGTGATGCTGTGTGACAACGACACCTCACACCCCCTTCCTTCCTCTTCCGGGCGGTGGAGGTGTCTCCCTCTCCTGCTCCTGGACGGTGAAGCCAGGTCAGGGTGAGGACATGGTGAAGAGCAGGGGCGGGTGAGACGGTGGACGGCAGAGGCCCCAGGCAGGGGCGTGGAGCAGCCCAGGTGCCACGAGACTGTCTAGTAAGGACTCGGTTTCTGTTTCTGTCAGCTGCCAGCTTTGTGACCTCAGACAAGCCCGTCAACCTCTCTGAGCTCCAGTGACCGCGCCCGTATGTAAAATCAGGGTAATAATGGCCCAGAGGCGAGGCTAAGAATTAGCACGTGTAAGTCCCCAGTCTCTTCGCTGCTTCTGGGCGGCAGGGGGACTTGGGTGGAAGGTAACGAGACGTGATTCTCACTAAAGAGCTGGTCACCAGAGAGGGTCAAGCAAAGAGCGTGCAAACGAGGAAGAGAGGAAAATGCCCCAGGCGAGCCGGGGCAAAACCAAAGCAGGACTTGACTCCGCAGAAGCCCCGGAGGTGTTTTCAGCATTTATAGAATCAGGGAGCAGCGAGGATGCTTCTGGCATCGGGCACAGAAAACGGTGCCACGTGTTATTTCACACCAGGCGGCTGAAGGTAGGGTGGCACCAGCTTCGGCCCGTGGGGCTCCGGGTCCCCGTCGAGCTGGACATCCAGACACAGTCTCGAGAGGAAGGGCGTCTCTCAGGGTCTCTCCCGAGCGAGCGAGGAACGTGGCCCAGGCTGCACGCGGGGCCCACTTCCAACCAATCACCGTCAGGGAGCTCAGCTTGCTCTTGGGCTTGGGCCAATCAGGACGCCTCCTGGCGCTGGGGGGGGGGGGGGGGGGGAGGGGGGTGGTCTGTCCGGAAGGAAGGAACGGGCGGTGTTGCCAGGGCCGAGAGGCAGAGGAACACTTCCCAGGGGCCCGGAGCCGGAGGAGGTGTGGTGCACCGCCGGGCTGCGGTTGTGTGGGCGCCGCGGGCTGGGGCGCAGCGCACACAGGGGCTTCAGGCCCCGCCGCAAGTCATTCAGAAGGATCAAAAACCCCCGAGGCCTCCCAGTAACTGGAATCACGGGGATCCCAGCACCTGGCGCAGGTGACACTGGGCTGCAGCGCTGGGTGGGGGGCGCGGGCCACGGGTCCCACCGATCGCTGCGGGGCAGGGGAAACGGGGTTCCGCCAGCCCAGCCGACGGGTGGTCTTGGGACCTGCAACTTCCCACGACCGGCTGGCCAGTGGGGGCGTTCAGTGTTGGCACCCGGGAGATTGGGGAATTGTGTGCCTCCCACGCACCGCTTCTCGAGGTCAGCATCGGGAAGCAAGTTCCCGCGGAAGGGCCGGGTTTCCTGGACACCGTCTTCCTGGGGCCTCAGGGGGAGTGGAGGTGCTGCACCAGCGGCCGCTGACCCCTGGGTCCAAGTCTAAGTTCCCAAAGCTGTGGGTGCAACTGGGTTTCCCAGCTTCCTGGGGGAGAGTTTTCAGGATGTGAGCAAAATCACAAAGGGGACTGTGGGTCCTAAGTATCCTGATCCCTGAGCTGTGGCTCTCTGACCCCAGCAGGCGTTTATTCCCAGGTAGGGGCAGAGGTTGGCAATGCAGAGGTTGGGCATCAGAGATGGGTGCGGAAAAAGGCAGATCTCAGACCTGGTGGCTCCAGCATCCCAGCTGGTGGGGAGACCTCGGGTGATTTGGTTCACCCATAAACTGGGTAGGACAGCCTCGGTGTGTGCCACCGCATAGCCACCCACCACAGACGCCTGTAGGGACGTGCCAGTGCCCGGAAGTGCTGGAGTCACCAGGTCTGCTCTGGGGCCTCTACTGCCCTCCCTGCCCTTTCTCCCTGCACGTCTGTCACCTTCAAAGGGCTTCTCCAGCACCTGAGCTCCCTTTCGTTCCAGCCTGGGCAGTCTTCATTAAGGCACATGGTGCTCTGACTCCTCAGCTCTTCTCTTCCCAATTTATGGTCGACTGCATCCCGCCAGAGCCTAATCTCTCAATTTCCAAATGTCCAACACTTGCTTTCAAGACAGCTGTCTCTGTGATGAGACTCAAGAACCAATTTTAATCTGAAAAGCCAAGAACTTGACACTCTCCACCCTGTCCCCCTGTCTCTGGGCTCTTTCTGTTTTCTGGGCAGGGTGTGCTGCTGAAGTCATCGGAAGAGGGAGGCAACTTGATACAACAGGGAAATGTGCATGAAAGAAACCTCAGTCAATGACACCAAGGTTTATCCTGTCACAAGAATGTGATTCAATTGAGAACTTCTTACTTTCTTTCTTTCTTTTTAAGTTTATTTATTCGAGAGGGAGAGAGAGAGGGGGCGCGCGCCAGCACAAGTGGGGGAGGGGCAGAGAGAAAGAGAGAATCTCAAGCAAGCTCTGTGCTACCAGCGCAGAGCCCAATTTGGGCTCTCGGGAAACCACAAGATCATGACCTGAGCTGAAACCAAGAGTCCGATGCTTAACTGACTAAGCCACCCAGGCGCTGGACAATTTCTTTTTGATTTGAGATGATTGGCCAATCAGAGTTTGGGACAAAGTCGATAAGGAGTTTGTGTGGAGAGCAAGGAGAAGATCACTTGTCTGAGAGCCGACTGGTAGAGCCGAGTTCCAGTTGGGGGCTGATGCTATCTGTGGGCCTTGAGGCAAGCCTTAGCCTCCCAAAGGCTCAATTTCACCACCTGTAATACGGGGCTTGACCAGATGATTGTTTTGGTCTGTTCCAGCTCTGAAGTTCTGTGATGCTAGGATTCATGCCAAGAACAATTAAGGCCAGAAGCCAGATTTCTGATCTTGCTGAACTGACCACCTCTCCTTCTTTAAACTGAGTTTTCTTTTCAGTTTCTAAATCCAATTGTTTCTGTAACTGTTGGGCATTAGGTTGACCGTGGCCATCGGATGACAGCTGGACCCCCATGTAAACATTGGAGTGTAACAGGAAAAAAGATCACGGGCTTTGGGGGCGCCAGGGTGCCTCAGTCGGTTAAGTGTCCAACTCTTGATTTCAGCTCAGGTCACGATCTCCCGGTTCAGGGGATCAAGCCCTATGTTGGGCTCCATGCTGACAGCGCAGAGCCAGTTTGAGATTCTCTCGCTCTCTTTCTCTCTCTCTCTCTCTCTCTCTGCCCCTCCCCCGCTCACACTGTCTCTGTCTCTCTCAAAATAAATAAATAAACTTAAAAAAAAAAAAAAAAAAAGTCATGGGCTTTGAAGTTAGACCAGCCCAGGATTCATGTTAGGAGGTGTTCAACTGGAAGTAACTAATAACTACCTAACAGTGACTTCCAACCATAAAGACATTTTCCACTCACTCAAGAAATCTGGAGGTGGGAGGTCCTGAGGTTGGTTTGACAGGCCAGTGGCCACACATTCCAAGTTCCGTTTCCCATCTTCAGCGGGTTGGCTTTGTCCTTGTCACCTCATGGATCTTAAAAGGCTGCCCCGGGCCACACACCTTACCTTCCTACAATATGCCGATAGACAGGGGGGAGAGGTGATAGACTCACAGGGAGAGAGTGTTTTCCAGAAGCCCCTGCTCCCACACCTTTTTCCTCCGGACTCGTTGCCCCGAACAGGTCCCATGCTCCCTCCCGTATCAGCCACCGGCAAGGGCGCCAGGATTCTTGTGGCCCGCTAAGCCCAATCGTAATGCTCACAAGATTTGCCACCTGGTTTTTTAAATTTGGGCTTCACTGGGGTACCGGGGTGGCTCAGTCGGTTAAATGTCTGACTTCGACTCAGGTCATAATCTCACAGCTCATGAGTTCGAGCCCCGCATCGGGCTCTCTGCTGACAGCTCAGAGTCTGGAGTCTGCTTCCGATTCTGTGTCTCCCTCTCTCTCTCTCTGCCCTCTCCCGCTCGCGCTCTGCACTCTCTCTCTCTCTCGAAAATAAATAAACATTAAAAAATAATAATAAAATTTGGGCTTCATTTAACTGCCTGTGTGATATTGAACAAATCACTCAGCTTCTCTGAGCCCCGTTTTCAGCAGCTGAAATAGAGGCATAATCACACTAACGTCACAGGACGGTGGGAAGGACTGAGTCAGATGATGTGTGGGAAGTCTCCAGGGCATTTGACCGTCCCCTGCACGCCCCACGTGCTCAGGAAATGGTAACTCTTGCCCTTCCTAACATCGCTTTGGATGACGGTCGGAGAGGGTAGCCTCGCTTAGCCCTCTCGTCCCCGTTTTCAATTTCCATAAACTCCATTTCCGTGACAAGACACGCAGGAGCTTGCCAAAGTCAACACGTCGTCGGGCTCCAGTGTTTCCCGCTGTGGCACCTCCTGTCCTCACGGGCTCGGTGCCGCTCTGTACACAGCGGTTTTGGACGGTGGCCACTGCACATTTTGTGTCTGGATTTCTTGTGGGGGAGATTTAGCATCTGGCAGGATGGCCCCTGACTGTGACCCGTCTCCAGCAAGCATCGTCGCTGGGCGTGAGCTGCGACGAGACTTCTGTGAGGAGGGAGAGAACGGGCGTCGGCGGGAGAGGTGCTGCTTCCCTGGGACAGGGTGCCCTTCAGTGCTCCCACGGGGTTGGCTAAGGGGCGCCTCAAATTGCAAATCAGGCGGGGTTCTAGGGCTTCCGTCCCCTCCCCGCCTGCAGCCAATCCATCAGTTCTCTCTAAAGCCCACCCTCCTCCCACCACCTCTTCTCCTGTGGTCCCAGCAAGCCACTCCCTGGTCCCCTCCTGCCCCCCACCTGCCCTCACCTCCTCAGCACAGGCCCCTCCCAGCAGCCAGGCCGCGGTCCAAGGACGGGCACCATGTCAGATCTTGCCGCGGCTTGGGCCCTTCCTGTGGCCATTCCATTACGGGTGGAATAAAATCCGAGGCCTCGTGGTCTGACCCTGCCCACCTCTCAACCCCTGTCCTCACTCAGGGCCAGCTTCAGGGCGACCCATCTGCAGCGCACAGGGCCCCAGGCTTGCTCCTGACTCTGCTGTCACTGCCTGGAAGTTCTTAATCACTTCTGAACAAGGGTCTGCATTTCCGTTCTGCATGGGGGCCCATGAATTACGTCCTGTCCTTACCTTCTTACCTGCCACACTCAGCTCCCCTTCTCTAGAACACCCAGGTGTCCTTGTCCTCCTCGGCGTTGGCTGTTTCACCAGCTCCTTGTGGGGTCACTGCCTTCTCGGCGAGCCAGCCTCAGAGAAGACCCCCACCCCACTCCCCGTTGCCCACCTGCTCATTGCCCACCCAGCACCCACCCTCTCGTCACACCCTCTTCCGGGGCTGGGGCATCAGGACCCTTCCGTGATGCTGGAGGCTCACCTTGTCCCTTGTACGCCAGAGGCCCCACAGGCACATGTTTTGTCACGTGCATTATATATGTTCCTCACAAGTGAGCATAACAAATGTCTGGTTCCAGAACTTGGGTTCTGTCTGTGGCTCGGAGGAAGTAACCAAGGAGTTCAAAAGTGTTGTTCACAGAAAGCGTTAACTGCTCTGTGACGTTGACTTGGGACAGGGGTCATCTGAAGGACAGAGTGAGTACAACTGTCCCTTCGGTGGTACTGGCACTGACTCGTGCATAGATGGGATTAATTGAATATCCTGAATGTTCAGTGGAGAGCTCTGATGTAATAAAATTAGGAACCGAAGTAAAGGACTGTGCCCAGGAGAAGAGCACCTTACACACACATACACACACACGCATAAACATGCACACACACCTATGTGCACACACACCGCACACGAACGTGTACGTGCACACACACACATGCACATAGACACACATGCACACACACACACACACGCACACCACACACAGAGTCTAAGGCAGTGTCTCTCTTCTGAGCAGTGGGGAGGTCTCTGCCTGCAGCTGGGAGGTGGACTGAGCCCCAGATTCACGGGACTGAGGGGGCTGCCGGGGAGGTACGCACCCCTCCCCAGGAGTCCTGGGGTGCAGCACCTCTGACCTCGGACCCAGCGGCATCAGGCCGAGAGGGGGCTGGGATGCAGAGGACCCAGGGATCCCCAGCCTGCGCCAGGTGGCCCGGGGAGCACCTTCAAGGGCCTGAGTAGCTCTAGTGCCCCAGCAGGTGTTTCAGTCCCTTCTAGAGAAGATCTGGAGAGCATTTTAGGTTTGAAGGCTAAAAATTACTGTCTCTTCTGAAGAGACCCATTGCTGGCCTCAAATGGCTTGGCCTGAGGCTGCGACACGAGGCAGCTTGGCTCTTTGAAGTCGCTTGTGTCCTCAGGGGGCTGTGAGGCTCTCGGGAAAGACGCAGTGAAGTGCTCAGTGGGGGGCCCCGGCTCAAGGCAATGGGTCAGTCGGTGGCTTATCACTCAGTCCTCTTGTTCGTGAACATAACATACCCGGGCTAGTTTAAGCTGAAAGGGAATTATTGGTTATTGGGTGATCCACAGAAAGCTCTAGGGAGCTGGAGAAAGAGAGCAAGGCTGGTCTTCCAGGATCCGTGCCTAAAATCGTCCCACACCTCAGGTGGCAGGAGCTCAGCCCCATGGCCATCTCAGTGGCCACCGCCCTGATGCCACTTCTGCCCTGGGAATGGGACCCGGCAGCTCTGGGCGGGCTCTGCAGCCTCAGCCGACATCTTCACCCGAAAGTAGGCGTATTTGCTTCACCAGGGGGAGCAGGACAGGAGCCCCCCCCCCACCCCCCCACCCCCCGCTGAGCCTGTTCCCGCACATTCTTTATCTCTGAATCAAGGGCTTGCGTGGTCGTGGCTCATTGATGGGGCTGCGTCCTAGCTGCAAGGGAAGCTGGGGATCGAATCCTGGCTTCTCCAGAGAGAATTCCTCTCAGCCTGAAGATTTCCTCAAATAAGGAAAGCTTAGAAGACAAAGTATCTACATATGAGACAGCTGTACACGATGCGGAGCATGGGCACCAAAATCAAAGGAAGCTTCAAAAACTAGTCTTCACCTAAGCCAGGGGCTTGGTTTCTCTGTCCAAGGCCCATTTGGCATCAGTCTTTGGGGCGGTGGCAACACGGTGTCCCATGACAAGACTGTGACAGGACTGGGGACAGATCGCTGGGCGGGTGGACAGCCTCTCCTGACCACTGAGGTCTGGGGCTGGGGTCATACAAGACTAGTGTCCCGGTTACCAGGCTTCTGCAGCTTCCAGCGGCTCCTGCTTTGAACCCCAGAGTTCCAGTGGTGCAATTTCTCCAACAGACTGTTAGGCCAGGGCGCACCACCCAAGGGAAATAATAATAAAAATGATCATCGTCCTAATTTGCATTGTGCCCGGCGCTGAACCAAGCACTTTAAATCTCTGAACACTCACAGTAACCCCACAAGGTGGTTGATTACTATCCCCGCCCGACTGATGTGCAGAGAGGCCAAGAAAAGCATGCAGCCGGTATGTGGAGGACTGGGATTCGAACCCAGGTCCTTACTCCTTAGCCACAAAATGTGCTGTTGCCGTGCAAGCTGCGGACATGAATTCTCCAAGTCTCGCTCCCAACCTAGCCACATATACTACCACACAGAGGCCGCAGTGGGTCGTGTGAGGGATCCCCAAGGTCCAGTGTGACAACACACGGCGTGTAGGGGACATGGCTGTCCTCCACCGGGTAGGGATATCCCCTAAGGATCCCGCGGTGTTCCTCCCACACAGGGGGACTTGGGAGTGGGGGAGGGGTCCCCACAGGCAAACTGTCTGAGGAAGAGGGTGAACCCTTCACGTCTCTGAGGACACGACAGCTCCCGCAAGAGCCGAATAGGGCCAGAAAGCTGGTCTTTCCCAGCGGGAGGCCCAGAGGCTGGACATGCAAAGTGCGAGACCCCTTTGGCCGGGGGTGGCAGGCGGGGCGTGGACAGGTGTCCAGAGAGGGGGCATGGCCCAGACTGCAGCTTCTGAAGACAGCATGCTGTGGAAGGTGGTCCTAGCTCAGCCTGAACCACCACTTGCCTGGTGAACTTGGTCAGCTCGGAGGGTAAAAGTACTCTAGACTTGTTTGTTGGTCTGTTTATTCGAGCGCTGACTTGTTTTTAGAAAAGAATCTGCAGTAGGATATAAGAAAGCAAAACATGAAATTATATATATATATATATATATCCCAAGAGAGAGATTTAAAACCAAAATTAAGACAAGGATAAAGTCAGAATGCAAACATTCAAGCCACGGGGGTCAGCCTAAGGACTACGGTGCTTAGTGTGGTTTCGAGATTCTTCTTGGCCGGAGTGAAAAGACACATCCAGTCAGCTCCCTGACTCACACGTTTTCCAGTCTCCCTGCTTCTGCCGGCGTCTTTCCAGGTCAGAAGTCCTGTTTTTAGTCTGTTCTCACGGGGACCTCACTCTTGCTCTCTCCCTCTCTGCCCTCATTTCCCTTGCCCTGCCCTGGGTTTATTTTCAGCCGCCTCTTCTTTCTGAAGCTGCAGGGGCTGCACAAAGGAGGCCAGGCTCCAGCCCTCCGGCTCCTCCCCTCCTTGGGGGAACAGGCCCACGTCAGCCCCGGCCTGCCCTCCCCGCGTGGCCCGCGTGGGCAGCCAGGTTTGGAAGCCAGCGTGGAAGGAGACCCGCACCCGGCAGCAGCCAGCGCGGGATAGAGTAGAGCTCCGGCTTCTCCTTCAGAGCTAAGGGACCGCTCTGACCTCCCTCGTTACTCCTGGCTCGTTTATAATCAGCTTTTCCATTATCTTGCAGCGAAGCCCTCCCAGAATCACATTAATTGCCTATAACTACAGCTGGGTGGTTCATTTATTCTTTCTAATTTGGAAGATCCAAATGGTTTAACCCCTATTTTTATTTTAAAAGCTTTAGGGGTTTTGTAAACTTTGGAGGCCCTAAAGCCATCGTGGCAGACACATACGCGCTCACGTAAGTCCGAGCGCACGTGCACCTTCACACGCCCCATGGCACGTACCACGCAGGACGGACCTTTCGGGTCAGGGGTCGGAGGAGGGTGATATGACCTGAGGCTGCTGTGTAGACAGCGCTAGTGCCATTATCACCCACACCGATGACGCCACCACCACCACCTTCCCTGCCACCATCTCCACCTCCGCCCCACCCCCACTATCGCCACCACCCCCATCACCACCCCACCGTCACCTTCACCACCACTGGTCCAGGTGCCCGAAATCCCACCGTGGCACCATTGCAGTCGGAGGGGAGCTCAAATGAGTGTGTGTGAGGCTGAGAGTGTGCGGGCACGCGCACAGGTACACGCACGCACGTGCGTGCCTTATCAGTTAAATAATGAACAAAGAAATGTGAAAAAAGGAAACTTCTGCCGACCCCTCTGCAACATTGTCAGAGCTCTTGTTTACATATTCATATCGTAACAGAACAGAGCGTAAGTTTGTCTTAAGCAGATCATCAGAAAACTGGAGTACGCGGAAGAGAAGTGGTTCTCAAACTTTCTCAGGCATGGGAACACCCAGGGGGCTGGCTAGACGGCTGAGCCCCACCCCAGCGTTTCCCAGTCAGTAGATCCGGGGCGGGGCTTGATAGTTTGCGTTTTCGAACAGGTTCTCAGGTGCTGCTGGTTCCGGGCCACACTTGAGAATCAGCACAGTAGGTTAGAACACACCCAGACTCACACACGGGCACACACACCACAGACTCGTGCATCAACCCTTGCAGAATGGAGCAGCCCTTTTCGATGTAAAAATTCTTGTCAAAAGAAAGCTTGAAGAATGTAAAGAAATTAAAATGATGAGATAAAATCATACTAGCCAGCTGAGAAGAGTAGTGTTCTAATAGCGGCCCAGAGGTGTGAATTTGGGGCTTCCAGAGATTATGCGAAGTTTTGAGGTTCAGGGAAACATAAGCTACCCTAAGTGGGGGATGGAACCCTTCAGGAACGGCTGGAGGCCGAACTTAAACAGGGACTGAGGGAGAGTTGGGCAGGGGGCTTGGTGAGGCGGCAGGCAGGGAGGGGTTCCTGCTGGAGGGAAGAGCGTAGACGAGAAGGTGATGGTCCAGGCGGTGGGGGGCAGGACCACAGACCAGCACTGGCCGCCCTGAGGCCTCTAGCAGCCTGGAGATGCCTCCGGTCATTGCCAGGATTGAATGAGATTGCGGCCTGCTCCATTGCAATTCAAGGGAAAAACAGACGGGCTTGAAGTTGTATGTAAATATTTGTTCCTTTGTCCCAGACTCGAGCCTCATGTTTTCAAAAGGAATGGAAGAAAAGGTGTGTGTGTGTCGGGGGTGGGGGGCACGTGGGGTCGAAGCCCCACTCCACCCCCAGCTCCAGTTATCCCTGTCTTGTCTCTGGAATGCCCCTTCTGGCATGTTCTTCGTCTGAGTGGCTTTCCATTTCCAGAGTTTCTGCTAAAGGTGCAGATGTCCCTGGTGCAAGATGCCTTGAGCGGGTAAACGCGGGGAGGTGGCTTCCAGGCTGGCACCCTCCTGTTGCCCACACAGATCCGGCATGTTCGGGGCTAACGCCTCTCACCTGGTGGCCCAGGAGTATATTTTACGCTGTTATTTCAACCCTCCCCGCATCTAGGGAGCAGCCAGAAAATAACAGGTCTCAAAACAGACCGGGTTTGGAGACCTCAATATTCAGATGGAAAGAAACCTCATTTGAAGCCAATCCCAATTCTAGACACAAAATATGGGCTTGTTACCAGGAAGTATCGAGGCCCTCAACATTTCTTGAAACAAACCCTTCCTTGCCCTCAAATCACATCCGTGACATTAACCCAGGTCCCGCCATATGGCTCAGAGGGCGTCTGCCTCGGAGGGTTCCCTAACTCTGCTATGACTGGACTCCCCAGGGGAGCATTTGCAAACCTCAGTGCCCAGAACACACCCCAGTCCAGTTAATTCAGATCTCCTGAGGGGCGACCTGTGCATCTGCTTTTTTTTTCAAATGCTCCAGATGATTCTGACGGGCAGCCAAGTTTGAGAGCCAGTGGCTGTGTCTTGTTCAAGGTGAGAGAAACCTGGTGGGCTTCCTGCCCCACCTGCTGGCTCTCCGGCTTCAGGGAAATTAACCTGGAGCCCACGAGGCTCAGCGCCCTCACCCGTGAGCTGGGCGAGTAACTCTTTCGTCACAGGGTTGTTGTGAGCAATGCGGAGAATGTGTGTGAACACGTCCGAGGCACAGGTAGCGCCTGGCAAAAGGGAGAGGCTATTATGTGTAATTTAAGAAACTGAGGCACAGGGGCGTCATGTACACCTGAGTCTGGGTCCGTGTCCCATCTGGAAGAGGAGATGGTCGCATTAGACGATGTCTTAGGCTCCTCTGAGCTCTCACACTCTGGGATTCTGCAAAGGGGCTGAAATGAGTCCTGTCTCCCCTCCAACACCTGAGAAAACCATGGGAATCCACACTCAGTAAAACAAAATAGGCAAAACCGGGCACGCGGGCTACTGGATTATTCTCCTCCCCACCTCCCGGGTTGCTCTGGGACCTCATCTCAGCAGAGATCGGCCTTTCAACCTCTTGCCCTTCTTTGCCACCAGGTCATGTCTGGGGGCAAATGGACAGGGCCCAGGAGTGACCAGTCAAGGCCACGGCCCCTCAGGCAGTGCTGCAGGCAGACCACGGCTGGGAGGCTCCTGGGCCCCAAGAGAGGGTGTTGACAAACATCTGGAGCAGGGGTCCTGGACCTTGGTACTGTTGACATTGGGGGTGGCTAATTATTTCTGGGGGCTGTCCGGTGCATGGAGGGGCGCCCAGCGGGAGCCCTGGCCTCTGTCCGCTAGATGCTAGGAGCAGTCCCCCCAACATCTCCAGGCATTGCCAAACGTCCCCGGGGAGGGGGGCAGAGCCGCCTCCCCACACCCCCACACCACTGCTCTGGAGGCCCATCTTTCCTGCCCCACATGCAGCAAGGAAGAATGTTGTCCTTCATGCATCAGTACAGATTCATTTTGTTTTGCTCTTTTTATTTATTTATTTATAAAAGAGATGTGTTTTGTTTTTTTTTTTTAACGATTCATTTTTGAGAGAGACAGAGTGTGAGCAGGGTGGGGCAGAGAGAGAGAGAGAGAGAGAGAGAGGGAGAGAGAGAGAAGGCTCCAAGCTGTCAGCACAGAGCCCGATGTAGGGTCCACACCCTCCAACTGCCAGATCCTGACCTGAGCCGCAATCAGATGCTGAACGACTAAGCCACCCAGGTGCCCCTGTATTGCTCATATTTAAAGTCACAAGAGAAGGGGCGCCTGGATGGCTCAGCTGGTTAAGCATCTGACTTTGGCTCAGGTCATCATCTCAGGTCATCATCGCATGGTTCCTGAGTTCGAGCCTGCGTGGGGCTCTGTGCTGACAGCTGGAAGCCTGGAGCCCGGAGCCTACTTCAGATTCCACGGCTCCCTCTCTCTGCCCCTCCCCCACACCCTCTGTCTCTCGCTCTCAAAAATGAATAAAACATTTAAAAAAAAGTCACAAGAGAGAAGAACCACTCTACAAAGGGCAGACTTGTTTCAGCTCAAAGGTGGGCAGGGAAGACGAGAGGAAAGGGACGGGAATGGGGTGCTCTCCCGACTGCTGTTGAAAGGAACAAAATGGAGCCTTGGGAGCTGCGGCAGGGCGGAGCCCTCACAGCAGAGCTGACGGCGGGGGTGGGCGGTGCCGGCCTCGGGGACAGGGGCCCACGACGCTCCGCCGGCAGGGCCTGGGGACTCCTGGGTGCGTCTTCCGCCGCAGACAGGGATGTTCCGTTTGCACTGATGAGTGGGTAAGCAGGTTACAGAGGTCAGAGACACGATGCCACCCCTATTTTGGAAAAATAATATGCATCTATGCCCGCACCCACACCCAGCGCAAAATGTGGCTGTGGATACACCGAGACGCTGATACGGTTACTGACAGAAGTCGGGACGTCAGGTGGCTTTTCTCCCTCGTTTGCTTATCTGTCCTTTTTCTACCGTGCACATTGCACTAGCTGGTAGGAAGGGAAAAAATCACGCGAAGGAAAGGCATACACTTGGGCAAAGGCACGTGAAAACCCCAACTGCCAGAAACACGGCTGGGGAGTCGCCAAGAGGCGGCAGGAGAGGCGGGCATGGCCCCCGCAGCCACGGCCCCTCTGCGGGCGCGGCCCGGGGGTCTAGAGACGGGAGAGCCCGGGAAGGGGCTCAGAGAGTGCCGGGCGCAGGGCCGCGGGCGGCCCGGGGGAGCTGTCGGGGGTGGGAGGTGGACACAGACCCTGCACCCCTTCCGGGACCTCAGTCCGGGCCGCGGACACGCCCCCTTGCGGGGGCGACACGTGCGGCCCCGCGGCTGGGACTACGCCTCTGGGACGCGGGGGTCTGGAGGGCGCCGCGTGGGGGCCCGGGAGCCCCCGACGGCCCCGGTCCAGGGGCCGGGGGCGGCAGAAGGACGGCCGGCGAGGCTTCGTTCCGGCCCACTCCGCGGAGGCGCTGGCGACGCTGGGGCACCCGGGCGGCGGCTCTGCCCCCTCGTCCCCGGCCGCGGGGAGCCTGCGCCTCGGCCTCCGGGCCCCGGGTCGCCAGCCGCCGCCCCGCCCCGCCCCGCGGCCCCGGCGCCCCCGACGGCGCCGCACGGAAGGCCGCGCGCAGGAGTCGCGGGGCCCGGGCTCGGTCGCCCTCTGCTGGGCGAAGCGCGAAGGGCAGCCTCAGGTCCACCCTGCCTCCCCTGCTGCCGGAAGGCTGCCTGAGTCACTGACACTGGGAAGACTGTGCGGGGGGGGGGGGGGGGGGGGGGGGGCGGGCGTAGGGGGGGGGGGCGGGTGGAGGGTGGAGGGGGGGGAGCACTTCAAGGAGGTGGAGGCCGTGATTCTGGAAGGAGGCAATTGGGGCCCTTCTCCTTCCGCAATATACCGTTGGCAATAATTTTTTATTCTCAAAAAAAAAAAAAAAGTGTAATCACTTCTAGTTAGAAGACTCATCAATGCTCACGGGGAAAAAAAGCAAGCAGTACAGAAGAGTGTAAAGAATGGTTTACAGATCACCCAAACTCAGCACCCACTGGTAACTGCATGTAAATAGATGCGTATTTATTTACGTAAATAGCTTGATGACACTTTTCACGTCAAGAATAATGCCACATAGCCAACCTTTCTGGAGCTGTGGCTTTTGCCAGCACTTTATAAAGCTGGTTCTGTGGATTCTTAAGAGGCCTATGCTTGCCTCACAATTTGGCCGGCAATTAGGACTTGACTCTGCAAGGGACAGGTGCTTTGCTCATGTGGCCCAGAAGATGAGGAAAGTGCCATCTCTGTCCATGAGCCTAGGTTGGCTCAATGGGAGGCTGACCCTCGGCCGGGAGGCCGCAGAGAGAAGCAGGAGAGGCAACCAGGGCGAATGCCAAGATTATCACCAGAGGAACCAGCCTGTGACTGGTGCACACACACACACACACACACACACACACACACTCTTACTGCTTCTTTTGAACAACTTTCTATTCCATGCTATTTTATCATATTCTATGCTGTGCTAGTCAATTCCATTCCATTCCATTCCATTCCATTCCATTCCATTCCATTCCATTATTCCTTTCTATTACAGCTGCCAAATACTGACAGCATTGCATGGCAAATTATCTAATCTCACAGGCTAAGATTTAGAAAAACTAAAGCGTGTAACAAAGTCTCATCCTTCCCTTCCTCACTTTCCCCAGCCTTAGGTCAGAAGGTGCCTTTGTTCTGACCCCAGGTAGCTCAGGGGTCTCCCCTCAGTTAGAACCAGAATTCCCTTTGGACCTAATCACAGCCTTCATTTACCTCTGTGCAAGCCCTGTTCTACCGGCCAGGACATCCCTTCTTCCTTTGGTCCCTCTCTGGACGACAGAAAGAAAAGAAATGTCATTTCTTTTTAGCACGTCTGTGCTAAAGCATGATTTCCTCAAGACCGTTCTTCTCCAACCAGAAATGACCTGATGCAACATTTTCCCGCCTCCACGCCCCCCACCACTTCAGTCATCCCAGGCTAGCTGAGAATAATCCCCAAATTTTAAGCAATATTTGCTGAGATTTAGGTGAGGTGTTGCAAACAGCCACTGCTCAAAGTAACAGTATTTACAAACTGCTTTCCCTTGAAAAATTTTCGGCGGTGAGTCCAGGATTATAGCAACCCAGGATCCTTTGCAGAAACAGAAAATTTAAAAACCTGTTGGTGCATAAAATGTTCTGTGTTGAATTTATTACAAACGCTGCATCAAGACTTCAGATAACTCCAGAAATAAGAAAGCTACAATGGGAAGATTTCAGCGGGATTTATTTTTATTTATAATTTATACCCTGTCAGCTCCTCAAAAGGATTTGAGGCAGCATCCAATGAAAGACATGCGGTTCAACAAGGTTGCTAAAACTGGGAATAGAAAATTGAAAACCTCAAGCGGGAGGAGGAGGAAGCGAAGGTGATGGAATTACTGAGCTGAAGTGTAGCGAGCTCTCTGGTAGCCACAGCAAGGAGGGAAACACAAGCTTGTGTATGTTTATCTGAGTAAAGAAAGTAAAGTCCCAAGCCACGCGTTAGTTCTCCAAGGGGCATCAGCGCATCTCCGGTACTGTTTACTTGGTGACAGTTACAAGGGCCTCGGAGGAAAGGGACCGCAGGGTCCTGCGCTCACAGCTGGAGGCTGGAGGGGCGGGGACAAGCAGGACACGGTGCACAGGAGGGCCTGGGTTCTGGGTGGGGCACGGGGGCTGCTCGAGGCAACCAGACCCACCCGGGGCACCCTCCTGGGCCCATCTTCTCCCGAGAGGCCTGCCCTGCAGGTGTTCACAGCCCTGGGCCCTAGCAGGATGCCGGGGGACACCTGGACTGCAGACTGGGGGTCCACGCGTGCGTGCAGGCAAGGCCCTTGCATTGCAGGGTGCAGCCAGGCTGTGGGAACAGATGGGGTCAGCTCCCCGGCCCCGCACTGTGGGGTGGGCGCCTCTGGGGAGCCTGAGAATTCTGCCTTTGAGACCGGTGTCCAGGCTGCTGTGAGGCTGTGTATGCCAAGCAAAGAGACTAAATGTATTTCACTTACCGACTCTTTAGTTTGATTTCTGCTTTGGAGGCTACCTGTGCCGAGGCACTGAGGCATGGGGCCTGGGGGGCCGGGGGAACGCTGGCCTCTGTTGCCGCTCTGCCCCGGGGCCTGTGGCTGCACTCTTTGCAAGCTGAAATTGTCTTCCCCTCCCCGTCGCTGCGGTGGCCAGTGGAGAGGGGGCTTTGCAAGTCAGATGTGCAGTCAAGAGATGTGTGACCTTGGCAGGTTATTTCTCCTGGCTTGAGTCCCAGCCTGTGACCTTGGGGGAACAGTTCTGGTCCCTCCCAAGGCCCAAGTTTCTGGTCTCCTGGGGCGCTTGGGAGACTAAATGAGCTTATATGCATGCACGGCTTCAGGACAGTTCCGAACATACAGTAAATGCCATGCAAGTGCCACGTTCTTATTATTATTACTTGGATCAGTGGCTGTTCCTCCCAAGTGGGTCTCATCTGATTCCCCCTTCCTGTGGGACCCTGGAGTCCGGGGCCACACCCTGTGCTCAGCGGCCAGAGACAGGGGCGCCTGGTGACGGCAGGACCCGACCCCCCACCTTCCCTGAGCTGTGCTCTTTGCGGTTCAGACACCTCACCTGAGAGAGGATATGGGCTGCCACTCAGGTACAGCTCGGCCATGCGTTCTCTTCTTCTCTCTTTTAAAAAGAGCAAAGTTAGTGCCAATGAGACCTATTAACACGCAGTTCTCCACCCACACCTTGCCCGGCCCCAACCCCAGGGCTCAGCCGTGCCTCTGGTCATTGGCGCCTCCTGCTGGCCACTTGAGGCAGGTGCCTCACCAATGCTGGCCACAGTCCGCTGCCAGTCCGTTCTCCAGTCAAAATACCTTCTGCCTCCTGAAGGAAGGACTCTAATCATGATTGTGTCCTCACCCAACCCCCACCACCCACTTAATAATTGTGCTTTAAGAAAGTGAACAAACGAATGAATGAATGAATGAATGAAATGCCCATTTCCTAAGTCACAAGCTCAGACAACTCATAGACTTCCCATCGCTGCTTAGAGGCAAAGCCCAAACTTACCCACCAGCCTAGGCCTTCGATAAACTGCCTCACCTCCCTGCCTCACCATCCCAGCACCGCTGACCCAGCCTGGGCTCGTGCCTCCTGCAAGCCTGCCTCTCCTGCCCTTTCCAGGGCGTTCCTTCCGACAAGGTCTGTGCGGAAGGACTCTCGTCCGCACTGTCCCTTCCCCTTGGGGTTATTATCCCCATCTGGGCTAGTTGCCATTTACTGTGACCTTGTCTCTTTTCTCCGTTATGCTGTACACAATTGGGGACCGAGACGGATCAGCCCCTTCCAAGCGCTCACTGCTCATTTCCGAACGACTCCCTGCGTGTGTCTGGGGGTCTGTGTCGTCTCTAACACGTCTGGTGTTTGTGTGCCTGGGGGAGGATCCTGCCACGCTGCCAGGGGGTGCAAATCAAAGGTGGCGGGTGTGTGTGCGTGTGTGCAGAGCCTGGGCGTGGAGGGCGGCAGCGGGTGAAGGCAGAATCGGGAGGGTGGAGCCACAGCTTTCGCAGGAGCTCGAGAAGGTGGTCTGTGGTAGCCAGTGAAGGGTTGGCCCAGACGCTCTTCTGTGACACTTCTTGTCCTCAGCACTATCATCAGGGACAGAGAGAGGGACACAGGTAGAGACAGAGACAGAGTGGGGCCCTGGTTCTCACCGTGGTGCCTGGACCAGCAGGTTGGCCTCCTCTGGGACTTGACCGAGATGCAAATTCTCGGGCCTCGCCTGGACCACTGGATTGGAGGCTGTGGGGTCACCTGTGTTTTCACAAGTGCTCCGAATGAGGTTTGAGAACCGTGAGTCCAGACAGGGTTAATGAAGGTGCGCAAAGCCCTCCTTTCCCCAATCCGAGTCTTTCCCTGCTCCTCCCTTAAAATAGTTTTTAATGTTTATTTATTTTCGAGAGACAGAGAGAGACAGAGTGTGAGCAGGGGAGGGGCAGAGAGAGAGGGAGACACAGAATCCGAAGCAGGCTCCAGGCTCTGAGCTGTCAGCACAGAGCCCGACGCGGGGCTCGAACCCACAATCTGTGAGATCATGACCAGAGCCGAAGTCGGATGCTTAACCGACTGAGCCACCCAGGAGCCCCTCCCTGTTCCCCCTTTAGCTGCCCAGCGGTCCCTGATCAGGGGCATGCCAGGGAGGAGCACGGACTGTCCCTGATGGTGCCTGGCTCACCAGCAGGTGTGGCCTCTGGAGCCCAGGCCAGAGAGGGCTCCCACCTGCTAGGTGACCCGTGAAAGGTGGGGAAGATCTGCAAGCCCAAGCTCTGGGAGGAGCCTGCGGGACGGGGTGAATGGGAGTGTGCTGCAGGAGGAGCCCGGGGGGGTTATTCAGAATCAGATCAAGTGCGCCCATAACACAGGCTGGGGCTCTCACGGGCTGGCTGCTTCGTTGGGCACATACATTTAATCCTCCCCATGACATGACGATGCGGGAGTTCTTCTGGCACCCATTTTAGAGATGGACACCCTGGGCCTCCATGGGTCATTTGCCCAAAGTCATCCCAGCTGTAAGCGGAGGGGCTGGGCTTGGGGTTAAGTTTGGGAGGGTGGAGGAGGGTTGGAGGAGGCTTCAAGAGTGGGCTCAGGCAGGGGAGGACCCAGGTGAAGGGACCCAGATCTCCCGTCACGCCAACCAGCAGCTCCAGGAAACCCCTTTCGGGGAGGACAGCCTGGCCATCTGGGTGCTGTGTGATTGTGGAGAATTTTTAAATGTTCATAATGGCATTTGCCATAAAAGTCTTTTAACTGCAGAGAAAACGCTTAGTGGCCTATCACAGTACTGAATAGATTCTTAGTAACTCACTATGAACAAGGACAAGGTTTGGGAAGTGACTCCCCAGGGCCGGGAAGGATGCTGCTAGCTGAGGAATGGGCACCGGGCACAGCTCACGGGCCACACGGGGGATCCCAGAATGCAAGCGTCCAAAGAGGCTTGCAAAAACACTCATCGACTGGCTTTTGTTCAGAAAGAAAAGAAAGGCAAATTTGACCTGCCAATATGCTGCTCACCTGAGTCTCCTTTTGGAGAGCGAGGGCTGGGCTTGGGGTAGGATCCACCCAAGTGACTCCTGGAGACGACGTGAACAGGTTTGCACAGCGGGTGGTGTAGGGCACTTGGAGAAACATGAGAAGTCATCACAAACCCAAGGATTGTGACACCACCACCCCCCCCCCCCCCCACCGGCCTTGACCTTCTGCCGGTTAAGGGGTTGGTAAGACTTCCGCCAGCTTGGGGTAAGCGTTCCTCTGCTTATGAATGGGACCACACGCATGTCTTGCTTTCGCACGTGTTCATGGAGGAGGTGGAAGACAGAAGGAGGTGGAGAAAGTCCGGGTGGGCCAGAAGACGGGTCGGGAGGGAGGTGTGGCCTCACCTTTGGGTGACTGCGGAATAAAACAGAAAGGGAAATGGAGGGGGCAGGGGCAGTCCCGGGCCACCTGCGTGCCCCTCATCAGGGCCAGCAATGCTCGTACCAAACCTTGTGTTTAGCAGGGGTTCACCTGAAGTTACCAAGGGGTTCCAGGAATGTTTTCTGGGGCAGACCAAACAGGTGCAGGCACTCGGCTACCCGTGTCCCGCCGCTGCACTTACCTCGGGAACTGATCACTCATCTGACGACTGGGGACACCTTTTTTGGGGGAAGGCGTCGGCCTTCTGGCCTGCCCTGTCGCTGCCCTGTTGCTGACCGCCACTGAGTACGAACGCTGACCGGAGTGGGGTGATGTAGCTCTTGGGCCAGCGAACAGCTACCACGAGAGGGTGATTTTGAAGTTTGGAGCCACAGAGAATAGTCACTGCACCCGGTCAGGATGGCTCAGGGCCTGCTGAGACCCTCAGCCTGCCGCGTATTTGAGAGAGCGGGTTTTTAATTTTAGTTCTTAAAGCCCAGGCACGGAGTGTGGCATCACACACTGATACAGGAAGGGATGATGTTAACCTGCCAGCCCGAACTTTTCTAATAACTCCCACGTCCTCCCGGCAGGCACAACCCAAGAAAACCAGCTGACCCGAGGGTTTGTCATGCTGGGTAATTAATGTGTGATGGCACTCAGCTCAGAATGATTTAGTGACTAGCGAAAAAGTAAGCTGTAACGCGGAAGCTTACATCAAAGGGACAAATTGGGTAGATTAGGTAGAATTATTGGACTACTTTCTGGGGCATATTAGATTCACAGGGGAGCGGATGGTGGGTTGGTTCCTGTCTCATTTCTTCGGTGAACAAGTCCATGCCCAGGTGACCCCGGCCACGGTGATTCTGTGTGGTCTTTCCACTCCCGGGTACTCTGAGTGAAACTTCAGCACCGGGTGTCTGGCTACGAAAGAAAACTCTCCACTCCGAGGTGAGGGAGGCCCCTTATTTCTAGGTGCTGTTGCTAGAGAGTGAAGTTTCCAAAATGAAGTGAGAAGTGCCAGAGATGATTTTCCGAGATCTTTTGTTTTCAGAGGATGCTCCCCCATCCAGAGGTCTCTGGGGGCCTGACCAGGTTCTACAAAGCAAGATTGCCACCTTCTCCTCGCCAGACACAGGGTCATCCCGAGTAATACTTGTTCGTATGGCTCTTAATCTTACCTGTTTCTTATCTGCTCAGTACGTCAGAGTTGGTGAGTACATTAGAATCTTGCTTTATTTTTTAGTTAAAAAATTGTTTAATTTTTATTTCAGTGTGAGTGGGGGAGATGGGAGAGAGAGGGAGAGAGAGGATCTTAAGCAGGTTCCGCGCTCAGCATGGAGCCCGACGTGGGTCCTGATCCCACGACCCTGGCACCATGACTTGAGCCGAAATCAAGAGCAGGATGTTCAACTGAGTCACCCAGGCGCCCCAATTTTTCACTGTTGGACCATCTGGTCATAAGACTGGGAGTTAGAAACCCCTGCAAGGGCCCAGGACCTGCCTCAAAAACTAATTTTTCATCATCCTGATGGGATTTTTATTTTCTTGAGTTTCGGTGGCTGAGGTCAGTGTGGTCAGCATGGATGAGAAGGCAAATGTCAGCTTCAGCAGGAGCTGGAGGTGTGGTCTTGGACGCACGGACCCTCTTCCCAGTGAGGAAGTCCCTCCCTCCCCCCTCCTCTTTTCTTCCTTCCTCCTCTCTACCCCTTTCCCTTCCCTCCCCACCTCCTTCCGATGCGCATAGTCCTGAACCTGAAGAGTCCACGCAAGGAGGAGCGCCCGCTTCCGGGTCGGGGAGGCAGGCGTCAAGGTCTCATCTGACCTGTTTTTAACCTAGTCCTTTACTCTCTGCTCCTTTGGTAATATTTGGAATACCGAGAAGTTAAAGCAAATGATTCCTGTGGAGAATATGGATTCCACCCCCAACTCACTGTTAGTAGACATATCAGAGATGTTGAACTTGGACAGTTCCCACGGGAACATCTTTGGCCGTGAGAGATATTTGGAAAGGCACAGGGAAAACTGCTGTGCAAGAGGATTTGTTGAGTCAGAGCCCCATCTTGCAGGCTGAAGTGCCATCGACCTCCAACTCTGGAGAAGCCCGAATAAGGTCCAGGGGCCCTACATCCATGCATTGTCGACTGCCGGGGTGGAGCCTCCCTCCTCACGTACTGTGGTGCATAAAAAAGTCTTGCTCTTAAACAAGGAGTTGGTAGGCTTGCTGTTGTACTCTTTCCGCAGATACTTTACTACAATCATCTGTAATAAGCATCTATGAGGAAGGTCGGGGCTGGCCCACGAGCCAGCTCAGGGCAGAGGGTTTCCTCAATCACTCTCACCCTTTGCCAACAGGTCTTATTTTAGCTTTGCATGAGATTTACTATGCTAGAATTTTCTTAGCTTTGTAACCTCTATCCCAACTAAAGGATCTCTAAGTAGCTGTGGCCACTGTGGACTGGAGGGAGCTGGAAGGACAGGTGAAGGTGGCAGTGGTCATGGTCCACCCTGGTAACCCTCCAAGTTTTCCAGGTGAGGATGTCTACCACTGGGGCTTTGCTCAGAGTAGGAAGCAGAGGGATTCGGCCCCTAGAACAGGGACGAGTGGAGAGGACAACCGGTAGCAATAAAATAAAAATAAACACATTCTCATCACCCGGGTTGGCAGAGCAAAGGGACTCCACAGAGTTTGACACAACTCAGTAGGGACTTTCTGAGCAAGTCCAAGCTCTCTTTTATACTCAGTTCTGTCCACTTGTTCTTTTCAGACAGCGGCCCACGCTTGTTGGAGACCCAAGTCCGCGGTCAGCCACCCGGACGTGTCTGGTGGTTACCACCCGTCAGGCTGCAGACCTGGGCCCCCGCGCTAAGCCCGAGACATCAGGCAGGGGCAGCGCGAAGACGGATTTTGCAGCGTTTTCAGACGAGCAGGTAGTAGGTGTTTCGTAAATGTGCTAAGCTTCTGCAGTCTGCCTGATTGAGCTTCTTAAGAAAGTCGGTTAAGAACGGCCTTTATCCTTCTGTCACTGAGAGCACTCAGACGATCTCTAGCCTGCTTTCACTATTGTTTTGTTTTCTTTTTTGAGTTAAGGGATCATGCCTCACCAATGTAAGAAATACAAATTAGGTTCTGAATCACTTCGCTACGACTTGGGCAGAAGAGTTGAACTCTGCGCTTCTTGGTGACTGCTATTCTCATTTTCTCCCAAACCGAGTTATCTTCCATCAGGCAAACTTTGCTAACGGTCTCACTCATTATCACAGATTAATGTCACTGCGAGAGATGCTTACTTTCCTCTTATATAAGCACAGCCTTTGATAATTAATTCTGATAACACCAATATAGAGACCTGAATACTTGACATATTATTCGATGACTCTTGGCAGAAAGGAAGACTATCTCACTCGAATGTGATAAAATACTATAAAAATCTGCATTTTACTACCTTTCGTAAGGAATTTAACTATTTGAGAAATAATTTTACATTTTACCTGGCTGATTTTAATTTATACTTAACTGTTTGCTTTTTTTTTTTTTTTAAGAAGATACATGAAAATAGGTGACAATATACAACATTCTCCATGAACCAAACTTAGGAGAGATTAAATTTTGCCCCAAGTGAAATAGCTAAATTCAGTGGATTTTAATTACTTTTGTCCCTATGGGCTTTTTTTTTTTTTTTAATTTCTTATATTTTCCCCTTAGGTTGCATGATTAATTTGCAAGCTGAGTCCCATACTGTCTATGAAACTAAGCAGAACATAGGACAGGCGAGGTGATTAGATGCCACCTTTTGACTGAGCACTGAGAAAGGTTTTAGCCAACATCAGCCTGTGTCACTGCTATGGAACGAGGGTCACCTGCGGTCACGCCTCAGCTCTGCGGGGGCCCGGAGGTGGCTGACTCAAGCTCTGGATCATTAGAATCCCTGTTTCGTGTACACATAGGCTGGTAGGCGTCATGTAAGGCAGTTCCCGTTTTTTTCAGTCTGGGGTTGTTTGGAAATCGTATTTTCTTGACTCTGAAAATAACAGCTGCCCATGGATACATTTTTACAGGGCAGCAATAACTTAGCAGAATACATTTTTTTCTCTTGAATGAATCCCAAGGCCTTGGAAGTCGCCCCTCCCTGCCCACTACATTTTCTCTACATTGCTTTCTCTAATAGCTCTTTCGGTGCTGAGATTCTAAACGTAAAGCTTACACTCAACCAGCGTAAGCAACGTTCTTATGGAAAGCCGCCTT
Source organism: Panthera onca (assembly GCF_046562875.1). NCBI lineage: Eukaryota > Metazoa > Chordata > Mammalia > Carnivora > Felidae > Panthera > Panthera onca. The sequence continues at coordinate 140,859,958 of NC_138343.1, forward strand.
CATGTTGGCTTACACGTGAAATGGAAATGGCTTGTGTTATCCATCCTTTAAAAAATTTCTAGTGCTCAGCCTCCATGAAATGGATTGCTTATGGGGAGATAATGTCTGTTCTATTCCTTTTTAAGTCTGTGAAAAATGTCATCCTGGTTAATAGGGTGATTAAAACTCTTTATGCTCCAGGAGATAAATGTGATTATGTTTGTCATACTCTACCCAAGATAAAGACAGCAAAGAAGGCAAACTTGAAATTCCATAACATTTCCTCTCTTCCATATCCAGGAACATTCAGAACTCAATACACAGATGGTACTTCACATAAAGAATAACATTATCTGTTAAACATTTTTCCTTTCCATTAACCAATTTAACAATATGCCTCTGGTATAAAAGGAATAGACAAATGACTAAATCTTCTGAAATCTGAGTTCTGACTGTAGAAAAATACCACGTCAGTCATATTGCTTGTTTTCCTTTTAACTTTCATCTTTGTTACTTCACTTCTGTTTTTAAAATGCAACTGGGAGTCTGTCCCCATCAACCTTCCCTCTGTGGGTGATTCACGATCGTTCTTATGGGAGCCCCCTTGCCATCCCTCAAGGACAACAGACGTATATGAAAAGGGTAAACAGAAGTCTGTATCCAAACTTTCATGCCTTGAGGCCTCCCACAAGCCAGACCCTGTGGGAATGGGGCCCACCAAGCTCCTAGACACAGGCCATAATATCGACACAACCTGTTCCTCCATTTCGTTCAAAGACTAGAAATCTTTTCTTAGTTAAAAATGAAAGCCGAGTGAAAAGTTTTTGCCTCTCCATATACCCTGATAATTTCTGCAATCCCTTCCTTGTAGTCTTGAGATTTTTAACAGGTTACATATGAATCCCAGATGCTGCTTACACCTGTTTAATTAATTAACAATATGGCAATTTTAACAGGGTAAGCTGGCCCAGAGAAAAATGTTACATTATGCACTTGACATTTCACTTAAAAATTTTCCTTAGAACTAAAAGGTTTCATTACAACAGAAAAAAAAATTAAATGTACTTTATTAAACCTGATTGCTAATTAGAGCCTAAGTAATTATAAAGAAATTGCATAACTGGTACCCAACCATATTTTTCTGGGTATACTGACATATGAAAGTACTTTTCTTTAAAGAATGTTAATTTCAAATAAAAATAATTGCGTGCAGACATTTTTCTGTTTTCTCGAAGAGATCATGGAGGACAGGAAAGGGCTGGGTGTGCGTAGAAGAATTTACCAGTAGTTTCATCAGGGAGGCAGTACTGACTACTTAAAATTGAGACTCAATACTCAGGTAACTTTCTGGTTCAAAATAATTCGTTAAGGTAGGTGATAATTGGACTCTTTTTACATTGACAATTGAGGTAAAACAACAAACAGTCAAAGTTGAGGGACACAGAACCAACTTCTCAAAAAAGTACATTTTATATCAATGGTATCGTATTATTTTAGCATGACTACTCTTTCAAGTTCTCATAATCTGTTACTGGCTTCTTATCTATGTATAAGAATTTCCAGAGCCTTGAGACGAGCTCATCAGCGACTAATTAGCACATGCAAAGCCAGGACAGCAAACTCAGGACAACAGAGCCACACCTGCTACCTGACAAACAGGGTTTACCTGTTAACCTGTTGCTCTGGAGTCGGCCTAATAGGAGTGAGCTTTCCAAGCCCTGACAATCACATACAGACAAGAAACGCTGTTGAAACTCATTTAATTAGACACATTGAGGTACTAGTGTGGTTAGGAGTCTGTCTATAAAGATTTTCCATCACATGTTATTATACATTTTTTCAGGTACAAAACTTGGCTTCAGCTGTTATAAACAGACGTACTTCCCCTGGGATCTTCTCCACAGAGAGGTTACCCATATGATTATTTTTAAATAGTCTTCCCAATTTTGGGAAAACCTTAGGCACACGCACGCCCGTGTGAATTTTAAAGTAAAGCGCACAGACTGGCGGCCTCCTCTGTGGACACTGAGCGCCTTCTATCCCATGAATTCAGTCAACAATGCACATGTTCCTGATGATAAATCAATCGAGGCCCTTTGCTTCTGTGGCATCTCTGAAGCCACCCTTTCCAAAACAATTGTTTTAGACTTCCCTCACCATGCTTATGTCATTTGGATTTCAATGCTTCCTCCCACTCAAGAGTCGATTCGGAGTTCTTGGGAATTGTTGGAAATATTGATTGCATTTTACTTCGAAAGTCTTTCATCTAAAAGGAGGAAAAAAAAATCAGTTATCAAAAGAGCCAAAGCAATGAGAGACAGACTCTGTTGCTGCTGGGATGATACTTCATTGCTTGTGGGTACCATAAAAAGTAAAGACTCTGCTCCAGCTACCTTGAGAGGAAATGAGATACACCTCCGTTCTTCTCCCAAGTGGTAATCTATTGAGCCTTAAATAACATAAAACACCACTCTGAATCTGGAAGGCAACGTAATCTAGACTGTCAACCCTCCATGATATCTATTTCCTACCAGAAGAATGCTATGCTTTGTTGGCTTTTTCATATATAAAGATGCAGCTGAGAATGGAAGTTCTGTTTGTCTTAAACACACCGAGGCCATTCGTAGAAGCATTTTGGAGCTAGAGGGAAGAAGAGAAGAAACTTAGTAAGGGTTAATAAAGAATGCATCAGTGGATGGCAGATAAATTAGAATGTTCTCATATGCCAAACAGCGTTGAAAGCTCTGTGTAGAGGGTTGAAAGCTCTGTGTAGAGGGTTGAAAGCTCTGTTGTGACCCTTGGAACCCGCGGGTCACAACAGGGGCTGGAAGATCTTTAATAGGAGCGTCAGCCTGGGGCACCAGGCTCCCCCTGCGGAGCACACCGTCCTAAGGGAGGACGGATCATCTTTGCATTAGATAGTGCTGGCTACGCACTTTTGATTCACGGTTTTAACCTGTGTGGTCCTGTCGTGAAGATACTTCAGCACTACTGTGCAGCATTACAGTTTCTCCTCGGCCGTATCCTGACTGTATTTCTCAAGGATACAGATCTCTTCAATCAGATGTGCGAAGCACCTCAGACTCATCGACAACACCAAGACATTTCTTGGAGTGGTTATGTTGGGAGTTGGCTAATATATTTTTCTTATATCGCTGCTTATTTATTTCACTTTATTTTGAAGCTGATTCCTTACTTTGTTTCTAAACTCAGCAAGTGCATCTTGCTCAGGACTTGTAAGTTCCTAGACATTCACTCCAGTCACCGCAGCACAGCCTCTGCCGCCAGACAGATCTCTCTCTACTGGGGAAAACTCCTGTCTCTGAGCCGTAGTTTCCACATGTGTAGAAGGGAGATAACTGCCTACTTATAGGGTTGTGAGGATTAAGTGGGATAATACATGTAAAGCAGAGCACCTAACACATGGCAGTACTCAATATATATTGGCCATTGTCATTACGACATCACCAAAGTATGTGCTGGATTCCAAGAACAAAGTTCATACGGACATAAATAATATGGTAAGTTGGCTAAAAGTATTACTTTATAGTTCTGTATCATTTTGGTTCAACTATTTTGACATTGGGGGATACATATGGTTCTCCGTTATATGTAGTCTATAGGAGGTCCATGCCAACCATCTTTTAACGTTTGGGTCCCAGACACCGGTCCTCATTACACACACATCCCTGGCATGGGTATCTCTCCCTAGCCCCGTCTTCCATGCAACTCAAAGACTAATTCGTACTCTGACGAATCCTTCATAACACGTTGTCACCTAGACACAGTACTGGGGAGGGATTGGAAATGTAGCTCCAAATAGCAGTTCTCAAATAGTGTCATCATTTTGGTTGCCATAATCACAGGGAACTTCTATCTGCACTGGAGGAGGGGGGCAGATTCTAAGTATCTAGAATGGCCACAAAAATAATTGTTGCTTTGTCCAAAATACCAATATATAGCCCCACTGAGGCATCTTTTGCATAGACTTTCTCAGTTCCAAGATGTCTCTGGCCAGGGTCTGCTTGTGCTGCCTCTTCTTTCCCTTCACCTTTATGGCTGAACATCCGTTACAACTAAATCCAATGACAAGAGTTTTCAAATGGAGTGTCAGAGAGCGAGGACATGAAGAGGATCATATGCCATTCTGCCTTCTCAGTGATGTGGGACATGGTCAGTTGCTGAGAAGAAGGTAGGAAACGCAGATGTGGTCTGGGTAGGAGTAAAGGGTGGCTGCTCTATTCAGCAAGGAGGGGGTCATGTTGCCATTTTGTCTTCTTGGACTGATTTTTTTCTTTTCTTTCCTTATTTCCCAAGTATTGTATCATTCACCTGTCCCCAGAGTCATAAATGAGTTACTGACCCACTAGAAGAAATCGTATCTGAAAAAGAGCCAAAGAAGGATAGACAGACTTTGAAGAGGGGTAAAAGAAAGGAGGCAGATGGGATAAAGAACACCATTCGGGCCTCTTTAATTTTACAGCTGTAGAAGAGGAAACCCAGAGTCTACACTGAAGTTATAAAGAGGGCCTCATGTTACTCTAAACAATGGGGTTCCACAAATTTTTAAGCTTGTACTATTTATGTATATGGATAGGACACGAAAACCTTCAGGTTCCCCCCCCCCCCCCCCCCCCCGTATTAATTTCTGATATGCAGTTCAGAGGTGTTGGTGTTATCAGTGATACGCTATCACAGGTCAACAGAACATTCTCCTGCTTAAAACTGTGCTTGAAAAAAGATTTAGGGGTTGAGTAAATTCAAGCAAATTTGATTATAAACCAATGAACTGAATTCCACAATAACAATGACAGCTATTGGCACAAACCATCCCCTACCCTGTACCCCACAAGTTCAGTGAGGACGGGACAATGTTGGGAACTAGAGATCCAGTAACTCTGTTCTACTCTGAAGCATTTTCCAAGCTCTGAGCTCTTATCTGCTGTCTTCCTTTTCCCTCTTTCCTCTGACTGGGGAGAATTTTTCCCTGGCTATGGGTCCCAGGGCTACGCTTCTAATCAGGGCCACTGTGTACTACACAACTCCAGGCGCTGCTCTCCACAAAGACCAAGACAGGAATGGCACCCCCCCAAGGCAATGAGCCCACTGTGCAAGAACCTCATCCCTAAGTCCCACTGATTGTGTCCAACAGGGATGGGTTGTAATACCGTCAGAAAGTATAGCTTTCTAAGGCAGCAAGCCTTGAATACAGTGTCGTGACAATTGGGAAATGTATTACAAGTAATTTGTTACTAACATGGACATTCTGAAGACTGGGTATGATTGACTTTTTAGATGTTAGAATGGCTTCAAGATTATGTCTCTTATAATGTTATTCTCACTCACACTGCAATAGTTGTTTGAAGGGCCATATAGCCAGTAAGCCAGGAGAGAAACATGGGATATGGCTGTACATTTACCATGCATGTTTTGGCAGGGAAAAAAACAACATGAAGATTTTTGGTCTAATGCGTGGTGTGCTGAAAAACTCCTTAAAAGCCCAAGAGATGTACCCAATTAGAGAAAACCCTTACCCTTAAGAATAGTATCTATTCTTAAAAAAATATGCAGTTGTTGGAATTAAAAGCTCCAAGTTGTATAATATCTTTGCCACTGACTAGCTCATTTGGTTTCAGCTGCCTCTTGCAGGACTCCGGTGCTGGAGGTAGAACGATGAAAGCATTATAGGACCAACAGTCATTTTGAAGAAGCTGGAAATTCAGCTTCTTCATAACACAGAATAAGACAATAACTGTTACTTGAACAGGAATAATAATGGCTGCCGTATGAGATTACCTATGTGTCAGGCACTCTACCAAGCATCAGGCTATTATTTAGTCTTTACAATTCTTTGTGGCAGAAATGAGCACCACCACTTTACATATGAGAAACCAGAAGTCAGAGAGGTTAACCCATCCATGGTGACATGCTTTCTAAGTACAACTGACTGAATGATGTCCAGGGCTCTTTCACCATAGCCACTGATTCTGTGACCTGGAAAGACTTGGTACCTCTATAACCTCTAATCACATACCAGCTTTAACTAAAAATGACTCTAAAAGCACATGTACCTCTTACAATGGCTACCATTTTATTTAGAATGGTATGGCAGATTATTATTAATGTTCACTGATAGCCAGTAGTCATGTACTTCCAGATACGGGAGGGCTATACTTCTCCACCCTCTTTAAGTTAGGTACCCACATGACTAGTTCTGACAAAAGAAATGTGCATCACTTCCAGGTTGAAGCATTTAACTGCAGGTGTTTCCAGGCCATTCTTACCTTTCCATAGAAATCATGGAAACCTGGGTTACTATGGCGGTGCCTTAAGATCAAAGCAATCTGAGGTACAAAGCCACCTGTGGAGGACTGCTCCCCTAGAGATTCAGGTAAACCCACAGTGGATTTAATGAGAGAAATAAACCTTGAGCCACACATTTGGAGACTGTTTTTCACTGTAGTAAACCCAGCCTACTCTGACTTGACATAGTAAAGAGAATTACAAAATAGACCTAAGGCGTGCTCTGATCCCCTTCAAAATTACATTAATCTTGGCTGAAACATGGCTGAATAAAAACTCAAGGGCTGGACAAAGGGGAAGAAGAACTCTGTGCAGTTAAGCTTAAAAAGCTCTTAGAATCGTCTGGAACCAAACCAACATTCTTCCCACTTTCAGAGCTCAGCACATCAATTAGTCCCATTACATGACACTGCTTCCTGGGTAGTCAGAACATTTCTAGATGTTTCCAATAAAATAGTATGGGAGCTCTGATCAGTATGGTAAAGGGTCATTTTTGGGGGTGGATTGCTGTCCTGTCTACCTGGTAAAATTCAACTAAGCAGGACCGGTTTTATTTAGAGAGGAGATGCTGGTACCTTTCCATTTTAATTAGCTTGGCTTATGTCCATATGGATCCTGAAATATGTTTGAACGTACCATATTATTTATTTAATACTCAATTGCATCAAAAAGGCTAACACGAATTTGAAAATCGTTCTCATTTTCTACGTTATTAGTACATCATTTAGGTAGAGGTCAGACAAGCATCTTCACTTTCTCCTAAACCCTCACTGTATCAGATGCAGAAAGTCTAGAATCTATAGTAAAGTCAATTGATTTAGGAATAAAAAGTGAATGTGTAACTTTCTGAGAAATACAATCCCTGAAGCACTCATTAAAATAGCCAATTTTTATGACAGTGATTAACAACAGGGCACAATACAAAAGCAAAAGCTTTGTTAATGTGAAGTAAACCGAGCAAGAGGGATGCCCTCAGAGCATCTCAGGGCCACTCTGCTGATGAGACCTGGCCTAACAAGAACAACTCGTAACACGCTTCCTGGTTTAATGTGCAAACAGGTCAGGTTCTCAGAGGCAGTTCTAAAATAATTTCAGAGGCTTTATTTTTAGCGGTGACAAAATTTAGGAATGTCTCTCTGACAAATAAATGACAGTAACACTTGCCACCTCTGTCAGGTCTCTTTCTAAAAGCTCTTTTCTATCTTTTTACACTTCATACTTTATATTGCATTAAACGCTTTCATAACTGCTACCACCCAGATCACTACTATTTTCCTATTTTAACCTAACGTTTCTGCTTCACTGCCGTCCATACACGAGCATGTGTGTACATGTGCACCCCCTTCTCCCAACACACAGGCCCTACTCGCAGCTCTCATTTTATAATGCCTTTTTTTAAGCCCCACCTGAAAGGTTGTCACAGGGGCATGAAGGCAGCTGATGGCTCCTTTACAGTACTTCTGTCTGTATGTATATTTATTTTTACATTGTAGAGAAAGTCACAACTTCTTAAAAACAGTATATAAATGAACACAGTAGGTGTAAGCCAGCCAGAATGAAAAAATTAACATGTACTTAATGAAAATTATCATTTCTGTAACACAATAAACACCTATATCCTTTATCCTTTTGGACCAAATAGCAACTCTCTCTCTAAATATATATGGCAAGTACTGGCACATCAGTGGTACAAAAACACCTTTGATGCAGTCACTTAGGAATTGTGTAGGGAAAAAAAAATCATCCTGACATCTGTATGCTAAATAAAAAAGCTGGGGAATAAACACATGAGTCACTGTACTTCCTTTCCTATTTCCAACTTCTAGCAATTTCAAGTTTATTAAAAAATTTGACATATACAACCCCACACCTACTATCTCTTCAGTAACTTCTGAAAGATAGTTTCAAACAACTTTAAAGCTCAAGCTCCTTCTGAATTTCCCACAGTGTTTCCGCACTCTTCTTCAGACGGGCCTGTTCTTCAGGGGTCAGCGTCACCTTTACAAGGTCTGCAATGCCACTCTCTCCCAAGACACATGGGACACTGAGGAATACTTCTTTGTTTATCCCATACAGACCCTTAATTATGGTGGAAACTGGATGCACTCTTCTAAGATTCCTCAAAATGCTTTCTGTTAAATCAGCTACAGATAAGCCAATGGCCCAATTAGTATAACCTTTCATTTTAATAATCTCATAGGCACTGGCAATTACATCTTTGTGGACATTTTTCCACTTCTCGGGATCTTTATCAGTTCCTATATCTGAATTCAAATCCTTCAGAGGGACACCAGCGATGTTCACTCCACTCCACACAGGGACACTGGAATCTCCATGCTCTCCAAGGACCCACCCATGACAGCTTTCAGAGTGAATACCAAGCTTTTGCCCAATCAAGAAACGGAAACGGGCAGTGTCCAGGTTACAACCACTTCCAATAACACGGTTTTGGGGAAATCCACTCAATTTCCAGGCCACGTAAGTTAATATATCTACTGGATTGGAAACAACAATCAGTTTGCAGCGAGGGCTATACTGGATAATATTGGAAATCATTAACTTAAAGATGGCCACGTTGCGCTGGACTAAATTAAGCCGTGTTTCTCCTTTTTCCTGGCGTGCACCTGCTGTGATGATCACAAGGCTGGAGTTTGCAGTGACAGGGTAATCTTTGCTGGAGGCAATAGTCGGCATTTTCACGAACGGACTGCCATGTTGCAGATCCATGGTCTCACCCTTCAGTTTGTCTTCATCAACATCCACAAGGGCAAGTTCATCGGTCAAACCCTTTAACAGGATGCTGATAGCACAGGCCATGCCAACCGATCCGGTTCCTATAATGGAGACTTTGTTGTGATGAACGGCCTCCTCGGAGGTGAAATTCTTGATAAGCTCACACTTGATGGTCGCCATCCTGGACACGAGGGTGACGGGCCAGGCGACCGGAAGGGGGATGCCTGCCGGCTGGCGGGGACACAGCGCCCCCCTCGGGCACAGGAAATTCACTCTCGCAGCCTCCACTCTCCGGCCGGCCCGCAGGACTCCCACAGACCAGTTCATGGCTACTCACTCACGAGGTGGAGGGAGAGAAAGGAAGAAAACTGCAGACAAGCTCTGTGACCTGAGGGCACAGAGCAGGTGACCGTTAGACACCTCCTGCACCTGCTACTGCGGCGGCTCGAGGCCTTGGCGGTTGGAAGGCACCGCCCCCCCCCCCCCCCCACTACTGCGACTGCGCGCGGTCGTGGCAGTTGGATGGCACCGCGTCCCCTCCAACTACTTCGGCTGTGCGTGGCCGCGGCGTCAGAGGGCCCCGCAGCCCACTACCGCAGCTGTGCTAGTGGGCAGGCTCGCGTGGCATCTCAAGGGCCTCCAGAGTGGTACTTTGCATGTCTGCTCAGGCTGGGGTGGTAAAAGGGGGTCTCTGGCAAATTAATTCTGTAGATTGTTTTACACACATGAATTCTCTTCCATTTCTAACTTGTATAATGGGCCAACCCAGATCCCCGGGATTACGGATTTTCTATTTTTGCTACAGATGCCAAGTAGAAATAATTCCAGTAGGTACAGATAAAAATAGGGTTAGATTTTCTGAACTGTATCCCTGCCGGAAAGAATACGGTACGTGTGCTCTGTCTCCAAACGGCCGCCTTCACCATTTTTCTGCGTCTATAGGAGAAGCGGGGCTCCTGTTTTAAGTTGTATCCAATTGGAGAATTTTCTATTTGGAGAGGTTCCACTGCCTTCATACCAGTCACGACCATGATCCACAACTTGGGGGGGGAAGTCACAGCGCTGGCAAAAAGGGGAAGGGGCCGACTGTGAGCTAGTCCAACAGTAGAAACTCAAAGGGAGATGCCGTTACCACTTTCTCATGCCAAAGGAAACCGTGTGATTCACAGTCCTGATTAAAAATTTCTCAGGTAGAAAGGTGGGGATGTAGCCTTCTATTCAAATGAAGATCTATGTTAAAGGTCTTTAAACTGGCAAATTTTGACCAATGCACAGATCAGATTATTGATTAAAGCAGTAAAATAAATATCAGTATATCTTGCTTTCCACTGCATTTCTCTGGCCAGTCTTCTGAACTTCCTTTGAAGTTTCTAAGGAGATAGCAACTTTACATCTGATGAAGTATAAATATATACCCTAATAAACCCAGTAAGCTACGAAAGTCAAATAAAAATAATGGCACTTTCTCCCCACTTATAAAACAACTCTGACCATGTAATAATTCCTCAAACTTCTCTCCTTTTAAGAGCAATATGCTCTTGGGGCGCTCAGTCGGTTAAGCGTTCGACTTCGGCTCAGGTCAGAGCCTGGAGCCTGTTTCGGATTCTGTGTCTCCCTCTCTCTCGGCCCCTCCCCCACCCATGCTCTGTCTCTCTCTGTCTCTCAAAAATAAATAAATGTTAAAAAAAAAAAAAAAAAAAGCAATATGCTCTTCTCTAATAGGGCTCTTGGCACACACAGCCCCCTCCCAGTCAGAAAAAAAGAGATTTCGGTTTCAGAACACCAAATCTCCACAAAATGAATATTTTATATTCAGGACTTAGAAATCTATATTCTTTTGTCACTGCAGTGCAGTCCAGGAAGAGAGGAACAATGAGCAAAGCAGTTGGTGAGGGGTGGGAAAGTGTGGCAATTAGTGGGGTTCCTGCAACCCTGTTTCGGTGGGACTCAGCACTCTAGCAGGGACCAGACATACTGTTTAGATGGCACAGGGTCACAAGCTCCATGATACACAAAGTGGTGACAGCATCACAAACATGAGTTCTCTCCACACTGGTAGTCAGTTTTATGGTAACCATTTGCCAAATTAACAACTGCAATTTTAAAAACAATCATCTTTATTTAATGGTGGCTAACATCACAGAGGGATCCTTTTAAAAGACCAACTTTTGATAGCTGTAGTTTCTTCTATCCCAGGCAGAATAGAAATATGTAAACCTGCTGCCTGGTCCCACCTTCTTCCTATAATGATTCCTTTGACCAGTCAAGTCATTTTCCAAGATAAGCGTTCTTGAGGATGAAATTCAAGCACATAACAACTCTTAGCTAGATGACTTCTTTCTATAGTAATTTTCTTTCTAGAGTTTGAACCTCTTCAGAAATAAAATCTCTGACAGCTGCCTCTTCAGCTTTTCCCCTTAGCCACAACTAAATCAATTTTGAGAAAATAACACTCTCCAAAGTAAAAATACCTCAAACAAAGCAGCTTTTTATTTACAGTAAGTCTTGAGCTAAGAAGGGAAGAACTGAGAAAGACAAAGACATGTACATGACCTCCACAGCCGATTTAGGTCTACTCAAAGATGTGCGAAGTCAGATACAGCCAGACAAGTCCCTAATGACCTGTCTGAGGTGGTTCCTTATTCCTTTCGAATGGAAAACCCAACTCAAATGATCTCTTCAAAAGGCAGTATAATATTATTGCTGATGGGAGGAGGATGCTTGATTACATCACCTAGGAAGGAGGAAGCAGGAAATAAAAGATGACCAACAAGTCTCTGGACCACAAATTGTTCCAACTAAGCCATTCTATTCCACCTGTCTGGACTCTCAGCCCCAGCTCTCTGGCCCTTCTTCTATCTAGGAGTCTGGTCCAAATATTCCATCCTCTCAGTCTTGTACAATCCACCCCCCCCCCCCACCCCCAAGCAGAACTTTTTTTATTTTTATTTTTTTTAGAACTGACTTTTAAAAATCCTACGCCACCAGTGTCTTTTGTACCTTCCTCCATCATAGGATTTCTCACACACAATTAAGTGTAATTACATATGAATTTGTCACTCCAAAGGGATCACCTTTTATTTATAGCATATCACTATCCTCAAGAACACAGCTTGGTAAGCAAATTGAGTAAATATTCATGGTAGAAAAAAGAAGGAGTATAGGAGTGCCTGGCTGGCTCAGTCAATAGAGCATACGACTCTTGATCTAAGGTTGTGAGTTCGAACCTACGTGGGACATAGAGATTACTTTAAACAAATAAAAATCTTGAAAAGAAAAAAAAGAATGAATATAGAACTGAGTGAAGTAAGGCTAAAGGTGAGAGAAACAGAAAGGCATGGCTGGAGAATCCACCTAGTACCAGAGTTCTAAATGAAGGGGTAGGTAAAATGTATAGATGCCTGTTTGGGGTTTCTTAGCAAGGCTGATGTATAAATTTTAGACAAAGCTATGGATAGGCTAAAAGATTTCTTAACTGTTTCCAAAGCCAAAGCCAATACCTCCCTTTACCAAGTTAGAACACACAAAAAAATAAAAAAAAAAAAATAAATAGTAATAATAAAAGAAATTCTACAGTGCTAGAAACACAGTAAAATAAATATGCAATGGCAGAAAGAATATTTTCATTCTTTAAACAAATATTTTGTTCTTTGGAAAGCTTTTAAAAAGTAACCACTGCATAAAACCCTTGATTTGAAAAAAAAAGAAAAAAGAAAAAAAGAAGTCGCAATGAAAGAAGTGTTAATTAATATTATAAGCTATAAACTCACCAGCAAGCAAGTAGAGCATTATATAAACACAATTATTTTAAAAGTCTTCTTTGTGATTTAAAAATCATAAAATGCAAATTGTAGTTTTAAAACAAATTAGTGGGCTATGATTCTATTGCTCATGTACTAAAATCTATACAACTCTGTAATCCTTGTGTGGGGGTGTTTAGAAATACCAGCACCTTATGTAGTTTCCTTTGTCAGCAATACGGGGAATGTTGGGGAGGGACAAAAGCAGGGCCACAAAGCTTTGTCTCCTGATAGAACAAAGGTAGACTGTCACTGCAAAACAACATTGGGATCAACTTCCATTTATGGTATTCAAATATCATAACAGGAATTGGCAAATTCATCTAATAAGGAACCCAAATCTCACTTCTGTTCTTTAAAGACATCATCTAGGGTATCTGGGTGCTTCAGTTGGTTGAGAGGCCAACTTTTGATTTCAGCTCAGGTCATGATTCCAGGGTTGTGGGATCAAGCCTCATGCTGGGCTCTACACTGAGGGAGGAGCCTGCTTGAGATATTCTCTCTCTCTCTCTCTCTCTTTCTGTCCCCTCCCCTGCTCATGCACCCTCATACGTACGTACGTACATACATACATACATAAAAATAGGGGTGCCTGGGTGGCTCAGTTGGTTAAGCATCTGACTTTGGCTCAGGTCATGATCTCATGGTTCATGGGTTTGACCCTTGGCTCAGGCTCTGTGTTGACGGCACAGAGCCTGCTTGGGATTCTCTTCCCCCCCACCCCCCCACCCCCCGCCCTTCCCCTGCTCCTGTTCTCTCTTTCTCAAAAATAAAACATTAGAAAAATAAAAATAAAGATAAAGATATCATCTACACACAATCTTTGATGCACTTAAAAGAGCTACATGTATTAATAATTCAAAAGGAAAAAAGGAAATATTTTAATGTAGGACAAAACATGAAAACAAGGCAATTAAAATTCACTGGTATGTGTTTAAACATCCCAAATTGTAGCTAAAAACTGACAAAATTTAATTTTATGGCTATAGGCTCTAACTGAATAGGTGTGGTTTTATTAATTCACTCCAAGTATTCTCTGTGATTGGATTCATATAAATAATACCACAGTCCTGGATAACAGTTCTATTATCAAAAAACAAACAAACAAACAAAACCGATATGAAGAATGTTTGTATATGGAAGTTATCTTCAATTTAGGTACAAACTTAAATTTACCTAATGGTAGAAGTTACCTTTATAATTTCAAAACTGCCCAAATGGATGAACTCCCTGTTGTGAAGTTTAAAGATTAGTTTGCCTCAAGACTCCAATCAGGCAAAGACCAGAGCCAGCATCGGGAACAGTAGGAAGAGCGAGGGGTGTTCAGCGGGGAGATCAGCAAGGACAGGGCTCAGAGGCCAGGAAGAACAAGGTCTCTCGGCCTGGCTCGAGCTCTGGGCGTAACAGAGAGAAGGGGCCACTCTCAACCGCAGCACTAGTGACATGGGCACCAGATCGCTCTGTGGGGCCTGCCGGTGCAGCGCTGGGTGGGGAACCGCATCCCTGGCCTCCATCCACTAGCTGCCAGTAGCTCCCCCAGTTAGGACAACCAAAAATGTCTCCAGATACTGTCAAATACCTTTCCTCGGCAGGGAGGGGAAGACAAAACTGCCCCCATTAAGAACCAACAGGTTAAAGAAGAAGTAGGGGCCAGATCACGGAGGGGCCAAACCATCTCAGGGAACGTGGATTTTATTCTCAAGGGAACAGCGAGCCACTGACATGGCAGAAACTGTGTGCCAGAGGGGGGCACCCTCTGTGCCAGGCACTGTTACAGGTGCTGAGAATACAATAGTGAACGAATCAAATGAGGTCTCTATTCTCAAAACTGACATTCTTTTTGTGAGGACAGATGAAACAAGAAAATGGTCAATAGAACTTCCTTTTGCAATCGTGCTGTGAAGAGAAGAAAACAGGATGCTGTCAGAGACGAACTGAGAGGCTACTGTATTTCGGACCAGATGGTCTGGGGAAGCTTCTCTGAGGAGGTGACATAAATTTGGGCTGAAACTCTAAATGTCACGCCAGAGCGGCGGAGCGCAGACCTGGGGAGGGAGGGTCCTGGCCCGGCTGGAGAAAGGGGCCCAAGGGGAGAGGCTGGTGTGGCGCAGCGTGTGGGGGGCGGTGACCGCGTGGGGGCGGTGACCGTGGCGGTTCCGGAGGAGCCGGGAGCAGGGGGCAGGGCGCGACCGCCGACCTCTTCAGTGGGAGCCGCTGCAGGGTTTTTCAGAGGAGTGACGCGATCCGACTTAGACCTTCGAGTACCCCCAGCTGCCAGCCGCTGCGCGGAGATGGGATGGGGGGGGGGGGGGGGGAGGGAAGGAGAGGCCGGGAAACTTCCAGGGCGCTGGGCAAAAGGCCAGTGGAGGTGGGGCCACGAGAGGAGCCAGGCTGTGTCTCGCAGCACCGCTAACAAGCAGAACTGGCCCACGGATGAGACGAAGGGGATAAAGGGAAATGAGAGAACCCACGAGGAGTCTCTGCCAGGGTTTAGTTGGAACAGCCGGGGGTGGGGGTGGGGGTGGGGGGTGGGGGTGGGGGTGGAGAGGGACTGGCCGAAGTGGGAAAGACAGACGGAGGGGGCGTCGGAGGCGCGGGAACCCCGAGTGGTTGAGCCACGGTCGCGGACGAGCCTCTCGGACCCACGACCGACGATGCACAACATGCAGCTGTGAGGCAAATCTGGCAGCAGATTGTATGGTTGTTTGAAAATGCCGAGGACGAGGTGAGCGGAGCGAGGGACCGAGGACGGAAAGAGAGCAGACGGGTCCAAGTGGGAAGCCACTGGATGTTCCCACGTTTGCGGGTCTGCCACGGAGGAGCCAGAACAGGAGACGTGCAAAGATATCTGGCCAGGGAGGTCGAAGGGGTCTCGGAAGCAAAGAGTGTTTTGCGGAGGACAGAATGCTCAGTTGTGTCAAATGTCGCTGAGAGTCAACTAACAGAATGATAAAGACCTGGGTGTGGCAACAAGGAGGGCACTGGTGACCCTACCCAGCAGTTTCCCTCAGGACTGAGGCGAGAAAGGGGAGGAAGTACAGACGGTGACCATGGCAACTTTCAGAAATCTTTTCCTTCCTTTCCTTCCCAACTCTTCCTTTCTTTCCTTCTTCCTTTCATTTTAGAGACAAAGCATGCACCTGAGCAGGGGAGAGGGGCAGAGGGAGACACAGAATCTTAAGTAGGCTCCACACTCAGTGCAGAGGCAAATGCCGGGCTCGATCCCACGACCCTGAGATCAGGACCTGAGCTGAAATCAAGAGCAGGTCGCTCAACTGACTGAGCCACCCAGGCGCCCTGCGAAAGATCTTTTCTATGAAGGGAAGCAGACGAATGGGCTGGCAGCTGGATAAAGATGAGGAATGTCAGAGAGAATTTATAGAGGCAGGAGAAACTGGAACATGTCTGTACACGCTGCAGCAGAGGGGAAACCGACAGCTAAGGCTGAGGATAATTCCGGAAGCAAGATCCTCTGGCAGATGGTAGGGGTCAGCCCTTGGTAGCGGCATGGCCACCTTGTCCATGGTGACATGAACAAGGCAGAGTGAGTGGTACAGATGCAGGGAGAAGTTTGGGGAAGATGAAGGCCATGGCCTTCTTGCAAAGTGTGGAGAAAGGACTATTGAGAGGCCAGGCGGGAGGCAGGGTGAATGGAGATTAGTCGTGACCATCTTGAGGCAGGGCGACACCCCGACTACAGTGGCTGTGGGGGTGTGGGAGAAGCAAGGCTTGGTGACTGTTTAGATACAGGGGTGACAAAGAGTGTGGTCATGAACAGAATCTAGCTTTTCTCTCTGGGCAGCTCTGCGGATGATGGAGCCATTCCCCCGAGTGATGCAGGAGGAGGGGATGGGGTGAGGATGGGGCGAGGGGTGGTGAATGACCATGCAGGTGGGGACACGTGTGATGCCTGCAGGGCATCCAGTCGAGCGGGTCCACGAGCAAGGAGCTCAGGGGTCGACTCAAGATGCAGACCTGGCAACCTTCTGCACGTGGATGAAGCCACCAGAGTGGATGGAGCCTGCAAAGGAGAAAATTCAAGGGCAAAGCAAGGAACTAGCATCTAATGTGTAAAATAAGGCAGCAGCACTTCAGAAGTAGATGGGATAGTGGGAAATAAAAAGTAAGAGCCAAACTAGGATTGAGAAAAATTACAAAACGAATAAAGAACTATAGAAGCCCAGCATTCGTTCGCACAAGAGGCAAACTGAGGTATCGGAGTCATAAAAAAATAGTGAGATTATGTTCAGCACAATTTACATTGTGGAAAGATGCACAGCACATTTAAAAAAAGATTTCTTCTTAAAATTGTTAGAAATATTTCAGTCAGAAAAATTCAACTGGAGAGACCGCTTCATTGTCTGATATACCGGTAAATGACTAATAATATATATAAATATACCAACATACACATATAAATTTTTTCATGGAGTCTTAGAGATTTCTAAGTGACCAAGAATAGGTACCTTTCGTAACAAAGGTAGACACATGCTATCAGGTCTTCACTCCACAAGCCTTATTTAGAGAGATCTGCTCACGTGAGTCCAATTTTCTGTGCTCGGTAGAAGAAATAAGGACAAAGAAAAGGAAAACCCGAGTGAAATCAAGGATACTTTTCCTCTGGTGGAGTAAGGCTGGGAACATTCCTGAGGTGATTAAGCCTGATTTGTGTCAGGCTTTGGAACAAGAAGGCTTTCATGGCAGACCTGATCTTTTCTAGTAATGGTTGCACATTCCTATATTATAAAATGCTTGGGGCCCTGTTTTACTTATAAAAGGAAAACGTGGGTTTTTAGAAGAGGTATATTGGCAATATGCCAAAAAAAGCTGATTTTTTTTTTTTTCCACCCCCTTGGCTTAGGCAAAAAAAAAAAAAAAAAAAAAACCCAAAACCAAAAAAAGACACTAGCTGTTATCTCCCATTTTAGACCGAGCAAGTCCCTGTGATTCGGTCTCTGTCACCAAATTGCTCCTCCACATCACACTGAGTGCCTCTTACCACCGGATGCCAAGCCCATTAGAGCTGCAGTGAATGGGAAATAAGGGTTACGGAGATGTTCTTGTCACCTCAGACCTAGGTTTAAGTGATGCACAGTGCCACTTCCAATCAATTTGAAAATGATTCCGGGAATATATTCCTCAATGCTTATGCCATTTGAAGGCCCTGAGCCTGACAGACAGAACTATCTGTGCAAGATCACGATGACTCTGTGTTCCGGGTGTTCTAGTAAGTACTATCAGGAAGTTGACGTGAGGCTGGGTCAGCTGACATTATGGTAATCAGAATAAGGAAGTGAAGTCCGCTTCCTGGGGACAGAAGCTGGTGGCTCTGAAATTAGATTAGGCCAGGACGCAGAAGGGACATATTTCAGTCACTTTTCAGATTTGCCCTGCAGATTCCTCAGAAGTGGCTACCATTAAACAATTTGCCAAGAGACGGATTTGTTTTTAATCTTTGACCAAACCAATGAGAAGTACAAAGCACAGTCTATTTTCTTCTTAGATATCTTAGAAGTTAAAAACTTCTAAGCTTTTCCATAGTTTTATTTACATATGCAGTTCTAGCATTCACAATGTTGCTTCATTTGAAATGAGTAACTTAAAAACGGTGTAGGCATAAAAATATTTAATATAAGATATAGCAGATGTTGAAATTAGCAAAAAGTCAAAAGAAAGAGATTTGACTGTAATTAGCAAAAGCCCTTAAAGCTGGTCACAAGGACATTAAGAAATGAGCCTAAATATTAACATAAAAAGTATACTTAGCAGCAGCTACAAAAAAGAGCTGGAGAAAATACATTTTATTAGAATGAATCCAATATTGTCCTAGAGGAAGGAGATAATATTACTTCCCTTAAAGAATCTTTCTTAGAATAGCAAAGTTGAATGCCAATTTTTAGAGAAATATTTAAAATGTGTTTTATTTACATATTTTACTTTTTGTTTTCAAGGAAAAGGAAGCCTGGCTCTTGAGAAAGAACCAACCTATTATCAGCAGATGAGGAAGCAACACTGGGGCTGGAGAGATATGTTAAAACTCCAATCACAGGTTATTTGCATAAAAGCCTTTATAGCGACAGGGACTTCAAAGAGATGCAGTAAAGAAAGAAAGAGATTATTTCCCGTCTATCAGATTGGCAAACATTTCAAAGTAATAGAAGCCACTAATGGCAAGGGTGCTAGGAAACCTGTATGCATTGTCAATATCTTCTAAATGTATAAACTGAGCACTTAGCAATAGGTATCAAAAACATTTTAAAAATGCACTTGGATTTAACAATAACATCATCTGTGTTTAGGACAAATTTCCTGACCAAGAAAAGTACAAAAAGATGCATGCCTGCAGAGGTTCACTATGATGTTTAAACAGTGAAAAATTACAATCTAAATGCTATTGGCAGGAGACTGATTAAGTAATTATAATATAATGGAGCACCATGTAGCCATTAAAAATGATGGAGATTTATAGACTCTACTGTGCAAAGATGTTCTTGTGGCTATTCAGTGAAAAAGGTTCCAGAATAGTACAGTAAAACAACATTTATATATAATTATATGAATATGTTTATAGAAAGTCTGAAGGGATGTTTTTATTTTAGTAAGTGATTACAACTCAGTGAGATTTCTGGTGAGTTTTGTTTCCTCTTTTGTATTTTTCTACAGTTTTTTTTTACAATGAGTACATAATTTTACAAAAAAACAAAGCCGTCTTTGTTTTAAGATAGGTCCTAAACATGTTTTTCTTTAAGCAATATAGGGACGCCTGGGTGGCTCAGTCGATTAAGTGACTTCGGGTCAGGTCAGGTCATGATCTCATGGTTCATGAGTCCAAGCCCTGCATCAGGCTCTGTGCTGACAGTTCAGAGCCTGAAGCCTGCTTCTGATTCTGCGTCTCCCTCTCTCTCTGCCCCTCCCTTGCTTGCATTCTGTTTCTGTCTCTGAAAAATAAATAAATATTTAAAAAAATTTTAAATAAGTAATATATGTAAGGGGTGCTTAGGTGGCCCAGTCGGTTAAGCGTCTGACTTCAGCTCAGGTCATGATCTCGCAGTTCGTGAGTTCGAGCCCTGCGTCAGGCTCTGTGCTGATGAAGATGCAGAGTCTGCTTGGGATTCTCTCTCTTTCCCTTGTTCTCTGTCCCTCCACCACTTGAGCTCACATACTCTCTCTCTCTCTCAAAATAAATAAACTTAAAAAAATAAGCAATATATGTAAATAAAAACAGTATCCCATGGTAAAAAAAACAAACAAAACTAAAAGTTCCCTTTATTTACAAGTAAATTTTTAAATTTAAATTTCTGGACAATTTAAAGTATTTCATAATAACTAAAAATGTTTTCATTCATGGCTTTATTACTGTTGAGGTTTTAGCTCCTCTGGGGGCAACAAGTGTAAATTATCCCTAAATTCTAACTACACCAGGTATCATGAATATAGTAAATACAAGGCACAGTAAATGTTAGCAACGGTGATTCTGATCAGCACTCTAAGACAACTTCACCTCCAACAAATGTTGAACACGAGTCCATAGGCATAAAAAAAAGGCCTAACGCTCCCGGTCATATCAATTAGGAATTATTTATGCATCCAACATTTTTCCTTCCTTCCTTTTCCTTCTAAGGGGAGGAAAAAAAAGGCAAAATGTCTAACCATAAGTATGCTCAACCTTTTCAGAAATCCTTTCAAGTATCAATACTTAAAAAGAAAAGGTAGAAAAGTTAAGTCTTTGTGCTTAAGTTAACATGTAAATAATTGTAAATGGCATGTTTTTTTCTTTTGATAACTGGAGAATTACTATTTGGTATCCCTAGAAATCCTTATTTACTTACTGACAAGCTTTTATTTCAACTATTCTCTAAACCTAAAATATCTGCCCCTAATAAAAACAATCTAATCAGACCTCCACGGTGTGAACTTGGCCCGAACACGGCAGTCTCCCAGGATCGTTTGCGTAGCTGCACCAGGGGACCACAAACTCATGGTAAATGCTCATTCTCTTCACAATTAAGTTACTGTGATAAAATTAATGCTGCCTCAGTCATAATCAGATGATAAAATACTGTAATTTAAAGTAATTGATGAATTCATACTGAGCAATCGGGCCTTGCTTGCTGGCCCACAACACTGCTCAGCAGGCTGGAACTGGTGAGCTGATCCCAGGCGGAAGGTGAACTGGTTCCTCCACGAAGGCAGGGAGGGTCCCCTCTTACATCCGGAGCACACTTACCCTGCTTCAGTATGCTGACAACAAGATAGCCTCCACTAGCTCTCCTTTATTTGAATCTCTAATTAAATGATACACCATCGTGCAAAATACAAATTCATATCCGATGTTTTGTACATGTTCTATGTGAAATGAAATTCCATAATAATTATGAATACACAAAGAGTAAATCCAAAATACTTCTAAGAAACTGAAGACCTTGGCTTCGAGCATTTCAACGTGTTCTCTTTTAGGCCAGCAGATGTAGCTGTGAATTAAAACAGGGAATGTAAACTGCTCTCCTTCAGCCATTAGATGGCACCCTTTTTTTTTTTTTTTAAACTGGGTTTATATTGGGAATTTAATACAGTCCAGGGTAGCTACCAACAATTATTTGACACTGGAATTGATTTTGATTTACCTGAATTTATCTAGAATGGTCATATCAACTATTTATTGAGTACACACACTTGGGCCATTTCTGTTCAGCATTTTCTAAGATTGTTTTTAGTCAGAGAAAGATGACATTTCCAAATGTGAGGCAGTAAATAGTGATAAAAGTTCCACACTGGACTCAGGGCAACCACACAATTCTCTAGATGCAGAACTGAAATATACCATATTGCTTTCCACAAGCTTCAGAGTGGGTCATATAATAAGAATTTGCTTAGAGAGTCTTAAAAACTAAGTCTTCCATAATAACGGTCTACTGGGGAGTCCTGTCTTGGCACAGTGCCTGGATCAGGGTAGGCCCACAAATGTCTTTTGAATGAACAAATTAACAAACACTACTGCTATTAAAAGGTGTGCTCTTGAAAAGCTGTCAGTGAATCATTTTTCTGGGAGACTTCTCAGATGTGGAGATCAAACTGATATTCCTAATGAACTACAGGTAGGGAAAGAGTAGATTTATATTCCCACTTTTTAGTTAAAGACGTGAATATATAAAAAGATTCCAAGTATCATTGTATTCAGTAGTGCCAATCAGAAAATAATTTTTCTTGCTCAACTATTTTATCTAGGCAATAATCCTCCTATTGGTGCCATAAAACAAAGAAGCTCACATTCTAGAAGCTAGAATAGCACCATAAAGCCCATAAAGCCCAAGTTCTTGAGCATTCAACTTAACTTAAATAACTTAGTTTTGTTGGTCTATGGAAATTTGGATTGATTTATTATGACTCTTCTAATTTAAAGACTATTCATATTTTCAAATATCTTAAAACTTTATTACTCAGTTTATGACCTACATTACTAAGTTCTGGAAACATCACCAATCATTTCCATGAAGTCAATATAAAGTGCTAACAGACCATCATTTTTATAGAAACTAAAAGCTTAATTAAGTATTTCATGCCCCCAAGTAGATTTCTTACATAGTTGAAGGGGTTTTGTGAACTCCTAGGCAGCTGTGCTTCATTTTTAGCATAAATTAATAAAAATAACATCTAGCACTATTGTTTCAAAAGGGTTCTATTGTGAAAATACACATTTAAGAAACACAGAAAAGTAAAATAAAAATTCACCCCCACACCTATATTTCACCCACATTATTTCTTTTAAAAAAAATGTTTTTAATGTATATTTATTTTTGAGGGAGTGCAAGTTGAGAGGCAGAGAGAGATGGGGACAGGGGATGTGAAGCAGGCTCTGCACTGTCTTGGCAGACCCTGATACGAAGCTCGAACTCACGAATAGCGAGGTCATGACCTGAGCCAAAGTCAGAGGTTTAACGGACCAAGCCACCCAGGCACCCCAAAAACTTCAAATTTCTGCCAGACGTATTTTCTCTGTTTTTTCCACTTGTTTTCAATAATTGCTCTCATATTATATATACATATGAATACTGTTTTACCATTATATCCTAAAGACTTTTCTACTGAAGATGAAGGCTAAAAGGAGGTCTTCCTTTTTATGAGAAAATGGCCGGTCCTATACCAGACTGATGTTAATTACAATGTTGGGAGATGAGACCCACATTGAAGATACCCAGTAAAACCTGTCAAGTTACTAAGAGTGTGTGGGTGTGGATCACATCATAATCAAAACCAAATTAACCACCTCCTTCCCCTCATCCCGGCCCCTTCCAGCTACTCCTTGATTTCCCATCTTAGCTAAGGGAGGTAACATTGGGGGAAAAAAAAATCTAGGTTTTAAAGACTATCAGACTTGGATCCAAATCTTGACTCTGTCAATTATAAGCTGTGTGATCTTGGAAAAATGACTTAACCTCTCTGAGTCCCAATTTCCTCGTTTATAAAATGGGGGATATTAATACCTGCTTCATAATTATTGTGAAGATTAAGTAATCTGCTAGGTCTAAAATGTCTGGCACAATATCTGCAATGGAAGAAGAGATTTTACATTGGTCAAAAGCAAAACTGAGGACACAACAAAAAACATCAAAAATCTTCAATCATGGGGAGGTTGGTGGGGGCTAAATGGGTGATGGGCATTAAGGAGGGCACTCGTTCTGATGAGCACTGGGTGTTACATATAAGTGATGAATCGCTAAATTCCACTCCTGAAACCACTAGTACACTATATGTTAACTAACTTGAATTTAAATTAAATCTTAGAAAAAAAAATCTTCAGTTACGGCTCTTCTAACTTTTCCAAGTAAACCTGACTTTATTGTCATAAACAGTTACTAGCCAGCAAAGTGACTTTAAAAATAAGTGTCAGACTAGGAGAAAAGCAACATCTATTCGTCAGAATACTCTGAGTGAAAAGTACAATAATGCTGATGTTTAGTTACGATTAAACCAAATGTGAAAAATATAATAATGTTTTTAATAATAATAATACCTATCATTCCCCTTGCAATTTCCCTTGCAATTCCCTTGCAATTTCCCCCTCTACTGAATCACTCCCATCAGC
The DNA here is from genome assembly GCF_046562875.1 of Panthera onca. Lineage (NCBI taxonomy): Eukaryota > Metazoa > Chordata > Mammalia > Carnivora > Felidae > Panthera > Panthera onca. The sequence continues at coordinate 140,883,856 of NC_138343.1, forward strand.
ACGCACACATGCTGTTAATTCTCCCAACTTAAAAAACAAACAAACAAACAAAAACCCTCTCTTGATCTCAGGCCCCTTCTAGCTATGACCCCATTTCTTTCTTTCTCGTTATGGCAGAACTCAAGATGTGCTTATATGTACTGCCTCCAATCTCTCTCCTCCATTCTTTTTTGTACCACCCCACTGAAGTTTTACCCACCAAGGACTGCCACACTGCTCACTTGGCAAACTAACAGTCTCATCTCACACGACTTATCCCCAGTGTACACCTTCTTCACCCGTGTCCAAGTCACCATTCTCCCGGTTCTCCCTGGTTTTGCTCTTTGGTAGAGAGGACTCCTTTGCTAATTTCCCCCATATTCCCTAGCGTCTACACCTTGGGAGTGCCCAAGAGCTCCTTCCTCCGACCTCTTTTCTCCCTGCATTCACTGCCTTGGTGAACTCACCTGATCTCCTGCCTTTATTTATTTATTTTTTTAACGTTTATTTATTTTTGAGACAGAGAGAGACAGAGCATGAGCGGGGGAGGGTCAGAGAGAGAGGGAGACACAGAATCCGAAGCAGGCTCCAGGCTCTGAGCCGTCAGCACAGAGCCCGACGCGGGGCTCGAACTCACATACCGCGAGATCGTGACCTGAGCCGAAGTCGGACGCTTAACTGACTGAGCCACCCAGGCGCCCCATCTCCTGCCTTTAAATACTACCTTTAAATATCGAAGAGTCTCAAGTTTACATCTTCACCTCGTACCTCTCCTCTGTGTTCGAAACTTCTACATCTAACTGCTTGCTTGACTCTCCACTTAGCCATCTAATAGGCACTTCAAACTCACAGGCCACGGACTGAGCTCCTGACATTATCCCCAAGCACCTGCTCCTCTCACACTGGTCCTCGTCCATCTTCCAGCTGCTCAGGCCAAAAGCCTTGGAGATCCCTGAAGTCATTTTTTTCCCTCACCGCTCACATCCGATGTATAACAAATCCTTGCTGACTCTACTTTCAAAATATACCTAGAACCTCTTTTCGTCAACTCCACTGCTGCCACCCATTCCAAACCACCATCGATTCTCACCTGTCACAAAGAGCCTGGTCCACAGAACTTCCTACCAGTAGTTTAAAAAAAAAGCCAATCATTCCTAATATATAGCTTTTTAGCTTGGGGTATAGGTTACACACACAGTTCTTGAAAATCAGGCAGATTTAGACCACAGAAAGTAGAATAAACATTCCAGATATCAATTATAGGATCGTAGTTACTTACACTGTGTACTCCTAAAGCTTTCCAGACTGCGAAGCTGATCACACCAACCCCACACCACGCATAAAGTGAGCCCCAACCCAAGGCTCGCAAGGCAAGGATAGACCCGCTCTCCGGTAAGGCAGCCGTGGCCATACTTCCCTGCGATGAAGACAGAAAGGAAAAAATCATCAGTTCAGAAAGAGTAATTATTTGGGGAGTGTTTGAAATTCTTGACTCTCTGAATTCTATCATAATATTGGGAAGCCAGACCAACCCAAGTTCAAATACCAGCTTTGCTACTTAATAACTGCAGGACTTAGGTCACAACTTCTCTGACAGATATTTGAATATGCAAGGAATTACCAGGAGCTTTGCTAGATACTGAAGAGAAAAAAGTAAATAGGGTAAATTCTTTCTGATTAAAGATTTCAATCAATGGGGGGGGAGGACACAGACTCATAAAATTATGATCTAAATGTAATGTGCAACAGAACTATACATGGTCCCTGAGGAGGGCACCTAGTCTATTGCTGCAGTTAGAGGAAGTTTTAAGGAGGGGTTCCTGAAAGAGGTGAGCTAAATCTAAATCATTGCGAAGACTTTTAAATATATATGCAAAATACGGGCACACGGTAGAAATTCAGATTATGGCAGCTATTAATGAGAAATGAGAAAATAAACAATGACTCTCTTCTTGGGTTTCAAGGTATAATATTAAGGTAAAAATCTATAATCATAATAATAGAACAACTTTCAGACTATCAGCATACAAATGTGACTAGAGATGAGTAAGAATGCAACACACCTTCAAAAGGAAATAACCACCCCATCACTGAAGGCACTGATTGCTGGGTTTTCCCCCCAAAACTTCTTTGCTATTTTTACTATAATTCTTCCAGAAAAACCCTATAACATTCTGTCAAGATTCCTCCAAGTCCATTAGAATGTCATCAAACTGATTGGCTAATGTGATGAGATAGAAAATTTACGTTGTCTTCTTCTAAAAATGTATTTCCATTTACTCCAGACTTTCTTTTTTATAATAATTTTCTTTATATTGCTCAACCTGTTGAATAAAGGATTTTAGCACAGGTGTTGTGACTGTGAATGTTACTGGTAGCACATAGAAACGCTTGGTTTATCTGGATCTCCATGCCTTGACCCAGTAGATACTCAATATTTGCTGACTTACCACTTTTTTGTAGATATGAGACCCAACCAGATTTTTCAAGAGATTTTTCTTTAGCCATTTTCTATGATAAAACAACTCTCTTATCCCTTTTCTCATGATGCTATAGTTTCAGAGCGTTTTTCTGGATACTACACAGCTCATATAAATTCACTAACTTCTAATTGGCCTGAATTTTCATGCAGAAGCAGCACCATTAACCAAATATTATTAAACCAAGGTCAATTTAGGTGCCTAAGTTTTATTTTAGAAAACTTAAAAGTTCCTTATTTCCCTGGGAAGGACAGAAATTATATATGTATTACATATGTACATGTATTTTTTTTTAAGCCACCTTAGCTTATACCTTTCTCTGTTGATTCAACAAAGGACAAAGAAAAATGCTCATTCATCACTTACTACTGCCTTTCAACTCCAAGTTTTCTAGCATGGGACTCAGCTAAGACAATGAAATTAAGACTTTAAAGAAATGATGATCATCCTCCTGAAATAATAGCAGTGTAGGCAGTCCCCAACTAAAAGCTGGTCATTTTCAAGTTCTGAGTTGCAATCTGAATCTGTATTATAAATAATAGCTAGATTCCGGGCAGAAGATTATTTAAATAAAAAGTGGCTACAAATAATTTCTTCTCCAAAAATAGTCAAAGATGGAGACATCGCCATGGTGAGCAAGCTGTTTAATCCATGTGTGCCACAGTTTAATGGGGTCAATACAGTAACGGTACCTCACAGGGTTGAGATGGGGGTTAAGTGAACCCAACCCTTACAGTAGCAGCTAGCACATGGTAAGCATCAAATGTTAGGTATCATTATCACTATTAATGTCAGAGAAAACTGCCACGCAGGGACTCTGAAGTACACTGCCTGAGTGGTATCCTTAAATGTGTGCTTGCTCAGTGTAAGTGTATTAACTGCTTCAGAACCTCTGAGCTCCTTTACAAACCTTTACCTCTCAGAGTCTGGATCAATGGTAATACTCTAATTCAAATGCTTCCCCAGAGGGGAGGTGGAGCTGTACACAACATATTTAATATCAAGGCCAGTGGTTCTCAAACTTTCTGGTTTCAGGATCCATTTATGGTTGGATCCCAAAGATTTCTGATTATGTGGATTATATCTATTAATATTAAATATATTAGAAATTAAAACTAAGAAATTCTTAAGTTTTATATATTACTTCATTTAAAAATAAAGCCAATATAGATTAATGTAAACCTATTTAATATAAACAACTATCTTACGGAAGAATTTAGTGCAAGGAGGCAATGTTTTACATTTTTCTTAAGCTTTTAGAAATCTGGCTTAATAAAAGACAGATGAATTTTCATAAATGCTTCTGTATTCAATCTGTTGCAATATGTTTTTCAAGTATCTGAATAAAATCCAGCCTTACAGAGGTATGTGGTTAAAATTTTTTTTTAATGTTTGTTTGTTTGTTTTGAGCAGGGGAGGGGCAGAGAGAGAGAGAGAGAGAGAGAGAGAGAGAGAGAATCCCAAGCAGGCTGCAGGCTGTCAGCTCAGAGCCCGACGCAGGGCTTGATCTCAGGAACTGTGAGATCATGACCTAAGCTGAGATCAAGACTCTGAGGCTTAACCGACTAAGCCACCCAGGTGCCCCAGGGACGAGTATTTTAATAGCCTTTCTTTTCTGATGCTACACCCAAACTTCACAGATAGTTGCACTTTGGAATCTGAAGTCACGCTGATGAATTTTTCTACTTTGCTACATTAAAATCCATTAGTCTATTCTGTACTTCAAATGGGCCTTTCATCCATGCATTATGATCGTTCAGAAAATATTGATTAACCAAGTTATGCAGATCTCCCCAATGTTGACACCTCTTATTAAATATTTAAAATTTCACATCATTAATATTACCACCAATCTCACCAGAAAAGCCTTTAAGTACTGAGCACCTATCAAGATCAGAATGGCAGATACAAGTTTCCTAAAATCTACTTTTCACTTGCAAGCTCGAAGTTTACCACTGGCAACAAACACCAACAGTGCTTGCCTGAAGAGACACAGGCTCATTTTGTTCATTTTGAAGGAAATGTCTGCCAAATACCCACTTCTGAGTAACTATAGTGTGTCAGTTGCTCTTTCAAACGAAAATGATATTACATGGGAAAAAAAAGCAGCTAGTTCAGCATGCAACTTAATCACACGATTGCTTTTCCTGGAGAAACACATCTTTCTTTGGTATAAAGCAGAAGTGCTTTACGCCTACCGCCCATTCCTTCACATGGAATATTACAGAGGTACATTCAAGGGTTAAGATTTAATAAAATTAATAATTTTACTGCTTTAACAAGGGCAGTCTTATGCAATTATGGCTTTTTTTTTTTTTAAACTACAGGTGCATCGTAATTAAAGACACAGTGACTGCTAGTAGTTTGGAGCCACTGCCTTGATTACACCAAGGCACCAGCAGCTTTACCCCCGACTGCTTCCATACCATTGGTACAAATGTCTGAGTTATTATGAAAACAGTTTTGATGTTACAGATCTCCCAAAGAGTTTCTATGGACCGCAGCTTGAAGTGGAAAGAGAACTCGACTGGTTTATGATTTTCATGTAACACTGCTCTTCAAGTTGTAATTATACAGTTAACTGTGTAAATACTTGTTTAATATGTCTCCTGCACCAGATGCTAGCTTCCTGAAGGGCAGATATTTTGCTCATCTCTGTATCTCCGGCTCCTAGCAAGCACAATGCCTGACACATAAAAGATCCCCAAGTTAACACTTGTTGAAGCAATAAAGTAATGGATAAATACACCATATGGGATGGAGAGGGCAGAGACAGGACAACACACGCCAACAAGTAACAACTCAACGTAAAGAAAAATCCTCACCAACTGGGGAAATGAGGTAGATATGTCCACATGAGTGATTACTCAATCTTGCTCATGGAGTAAGAATTTTCTGCCATAAGTAGGTTATGGTCTTTCAACCAAAACTTATTGAGCACCTGTGTGTCAGGCCCTTTTCTGGGGAGCAGGGCTGCCGCAGTGCACACGCATGTGTGGTCTCTGGGTTCAAGAAGCTGACCTATGTTTTTCATTGATGACAAGACGCACTTTACTTCAACAATTTAACATTTTTGAAACAGAAATGCCTCTGGTGCCTGGCTGGCTCAGTCAGTAGAACATGTGAGTCTTGATCTTAGGGTCATGAGTTCAAGCCCCACGTTGGGTGTAAAGTTTACTTTAAAAAATAAAACGAAATGCCTCTGGCGATCAGTATTATGTCAAGAGTTAATAATGGCATTACTTTTTTTTTTTCTTAGTGGCACATAAAATACTGGAGCCTCTAACAACTCATAGGGAATTACCCAGATTTAGTCTCCTTCTGCTAAAATTTAAGAAAGCACATAATTAAATACATCTTTTTAAATGGAAATAGGGGTGCCTGGGTGGCTCAGTTGGTTAAGCCTTGGACTTCGGTTCAGGTCTTGATCTCCTGATTTGTGAGTTTGAGCCCCACACCAGGCTCTGTGCTGACAGCTCGGAGCCTGGAGTTGGCTTCAGATTCTCTGTCTCCCTCTCTCTCTGCCCCTTCCCTGCTTTGCTCTTGCTCTCTCAAAAATAAACATGAAAAAAACGTTAATGAAAATAAAGACCACTAATTTGTACACTTCTTGAATCTATAGGTGGACACAGGTTTACTTCTTAAAACAATATGAAAGGCCACCAACATTTTTTTCACTTCCCCTGTGCACACTGGCTACCAGCTATCTGTAAGCAGTAACACTGCTATTAATGGATTTCCTTGTCACAAACCTTATTGAACCATTCAGGGCTTTTCTTTTTAGCCAATGATAATGTTGTAACAAATCCGGCTACCATTCCTGCTGCAGCAACAGTACCAAGGAAAACTCCACCTGCCAAGAGTTTTGGGGGTAGGGCATGGAGGGTGAGAGGGATTAAAGGGAGGAAAAAAAAAAAAAACACCTTAAGTTAAGAGGACATACACAAATAAGTTTCAGACTTTTTTTTTTTTTTTTTTTTTTTTTTTTTAAGAGAGAGATTATGAACAGGCTCTGTGCTCAGTGTACCCAAGGAGGGGCTGGATCTCACTACCCTGGGATCATGACCTAAGCTGAAACCAAAAGTTGGTGGCTTAACCCACTGAGCCACCCAGGCACTCCTTTAAAATACATTTTAGGCGCTCCTTTAAATTACATTTTAGAGGTGCCTGGGTGACTCAGTGGGTTCAGCCTGGGACCTGATTTTGGCTCAGGTCATGATCCCAAGGTCCTGGGATTGGGACCCACAATAGGCTCTGAATTAAGCCTGGAGTCTACTTAAGATTCTCTCTCTCCTTCTGCCACTGTCCCCCGCTGGTGCACTCTCTCTTTAAAATTATTATAATAATTTTAAAAACTATAAAAAATAAATTACATTTTAAGTCCCTTCTGAAATTTGAGAAACGCTAACTAGGCAGCTCTTGCAAAACATAAACAATAGCAATGTGAAACCTCTGGTGCTTGCGGTCATCCTGAGGTATCCGTTCCCAAGTGGTGAGAATCGTCGCAGGGTCCCTTACCCTCTTCACCCGGATGGTGCCATGAAGTTTTTCTCCGGGGGGGCGGGGGGGGGGGGGGACGAGATAGTGGGAGTTCGAAAGGGGGCGGCACGAGAGAAACTGCAGAGTGATGGGGGAAATGCAGCACACACGACATCTCGAGGGACCAGCCCCAAGCCCAGGGGAGATTCCAATGGGCACGACCCCTGATCCCCGTCCCCACCGGCTAAACTCAGCGGCAGCCCAAGGGAAGGTCTCCCAGGGCCGGGTGTGTGTGGAAATGGAGGCTTCGGCGCAGGCCCAGGGTGAGCTCGCCCGGGCACCAGCACCTCACCACACCACACCACACCTTTAATCAGGAAAAGCCGATCGTCTGTAGATTCCGGAGCCTCCAGAGAGGACGGCTGCCCAGCCCCAGCACCCGCCGCCTCCATGTTTCTAGGCCTCCGCAATTGCGTCCGACGCCAACTGAGTCCGGGTGGAAACGAGAGTGAGGCGGAGGACAAAGGTTCCGCTACCTCCTCTCCCTGTGCGTTCTGAATACTGGTCCGGGGAATGGCGGCTCACCCCAAACCCTCTCTCTTCCCCCGCCGACGGGCGAGAACAACAAGGTGGCTGCCCGTGGTGACCCCACCCCAGCCCCGAGGGTGGTGTCCTCCCAGGCCGACTCCAGGTTGGATCATTTGCCTGCTCCAAAGTGATGATCGCTGCACTTGAATACGGTCTTTTTCAAACAGTGCCGGGCCCTGACTCTAGGAGGCAGTGAGCGGTCGCGCATTGAGCCAGGAGCCCAGTCCCAGGCAGGTTTGAGACCCTGGAGCTCAGTTTCCTGAGCAGCCTTACATTATGTCCAGGGATTTACCCAGCCCTAATGTTTCACGATTCTAGAAAGCAGGTCTCCCGTCTTTTCTCTGTACTTTTCTGGGAAATTTCGTAACAGTCTTCACTTTAGGTGTAAGTGACAGGTTTTATCCCTGGAAGAGAGGCCGTCTCACAGGTCCGCTGCGATAGATCTCCTTCCCGAGTAGTTTGATTGATGGACCTACCAAGACGAGTGGATGGCTATCGGGCTGAACTGCAGCGAGTGATACAACTGAGCGAGAACAGCTGAGGACAACCCTGAGGGGTTGCTAACACGGACTGCAAGGCTGCACTAGAGTCCTTCTTGCGGGGGAAACGCTGGTGCAGGCGACCCCCAGACGCGCCTAGTCTTCACAGTCTGGGAGGCTGGTGTGCCCGCGGGGGTGGATTCTGTAAATGGTCCCTGAGAGGAAGAGGCTGGAAGTCATAAACAATCTTTTAAGCCTCTCAAACACAGACACATGACATCATCTTTCAAAATGAGACAATCTGTCCTTTGTTCAATGTGAACACACACACAAAAGCCATGAACTTCTTGAGGATGAGGATGGAGATTTTTATTCATTTTTATATTCTCTGGCTCTCAACCTATTATCTGGTCACACATAATAAATTTGGGGTGAATGAATAAATGAATGCATTAGTTAATTGCAATTAGTAGCTCAACCCTGGGCTCAGGTCCTCAATCCCTTCTCTGCCATGCGAACTTGGCTGAGTTATTGAGGCTCTCTGCCTCAGTTTCCTCGTATGTAAAACCAAGAAACTGATGGTAGCTGCCTCACAGGTTGCTGTGAGAAGTAAAGGAAGCAACATAAAGAAGTCAGCATAGTGTCGGGCACAGATACTCAGTATGTGTTAGCTTTAGTTATGATACCTTTTAATTTCCAGTAACTGTTTTTGCAGCATCGCCTATGGAAAATTTTAAGTTATAGATGCCCAGGGCCCACCACTGAAGATGATTGCTCTGAAGGTCCAGGCAGGGCAGTGTAAAAGCTCCACAGGGAGTTCAGATGATCAGTCAGGTTGAGGACTATTCTGTTTCTGGCTGAAACCACACAAAATTTATCTAAACTGTGTGTGCCTTGGAAGCAAAATGCCAGAGTCTGAAAGGGCCCTTTAAACTGGTAAATGCTGTACTAACTCGTTGAAGTTCTTTAGGACCCATTCTTTCTCCTTTCCCTTGTACAAAATGGTGATCATAGCAGCTAACATTTTTTTTTTTTTTTTTTTTTTTTTTTTTTTTTTTTTTTTTTTTTTTAGTGCTTTCTGTATGTCTGGCATGGTGCTAAGTGCTTCAAATATGTTATCTCATTTAATTTTCTTTATAAACTCAGAGAAACTAACTAACTTGCTCGACTCCCACAGCTGCTAAGAAGCAGAGCCAGGATATAAAAGAAGATCTGCTTCTAAAAGCAACAAAAGCAAAAGGAAATAAGGGCTACAACAGGCCGGAAGCCTCTGCACAGCAAAGGAAACAAAATGAAAAGGCAATCTACTGAATGGGAATAAACATTTGCAAATCATATACCCAATAAGGGGCTAACATCCAATATATATAAGGAAATCACACAAACACATTCACACAAAACCACCCTAAAAGCCATAAAAATTATACATGGGCAGAGGATCTGAATAGACATTTTCCCCAAGAAGACGTATAGATAGCTAACAGACATGTGAAAAGATGCTCTACGTCACTAATCATCAGGAAAATACAAATCAAAACCACAGTGAGATATCACCTTGCACTTGTTAGAATGGCTATTATCAAAAAGACAAGAGATAACAAATGTCGGTGAGGATGTGGAGAAAAGAGAACCCTTGCACACTGTTGGTGGGAATGTAAATTGGTGCAGCCACTATGGAAAACAGTACAGATGCTCCTCAAAAAAATTAAAAATAGAGCTACCATATGCTCCAGCAGTTCCACTCTGGCTATTTATCTGAAGAAAATGAAAATACTGTCTTGAAAAGCTACACCCTGATGTCTGTTGGAGCATTGTTTACAAGAGCCAAGATGTGGAAACCATCTAAATGCAGACCAGTCGATGAATGGATAAAGAAATTGTGGTATGCATGTATAATAATATTATTCAGCCATAAAATGAATGAAACCTTACCATTTGTGACGTGGATGGACCTCAAGGGCATTATGTGAAGTGAAAGAAGTGAGACAAAGAAAGACAGATACCGTATGATCTCTCCTATATGTGGAATCTAAAAGAAGAAACAAAAAAAAAATTAGCTCATAGATGCAAAGCACAGATTGGTGGTTGTCAGAGGCAGGGGGTGGAAGGTAGGAGAAATGGGTGAAGGGGGTCAAAAAGAAAAAGAAAAAGGAATAAATAGAAGAAGTTCTACTCAAATCCTTATCCTGTGCCCAGTGGTCCTCAGGCTCGAGCTTGATAAGTGCAATCCCCTGGAAGGGCTTCTCTCCCAGAGTTTTGACTCAGTGGTCTGGGTGGGCCTGAGAACTTTTATGTCTAAGAAGTTTCCAGGTGAGGCTGATGCGGCTGGTTCCACTTACAGAAGCTCTTCTCCCTGCTGTACTCTCCCAGTTTATACCTCTTAAAGCTACACCATCTACTTTAACTCCTGGAGTTCTCTTCTCCCAAAACTGTTCAGAGAGAAACCGTGCAGGCTCCCTCACTCCCCCTGTCTTTGCTGTCTTTCCCCTCCCCCCAGCAAAACCACAGAATTTTTTTGTATTTTAAGGGTTAAATTGCTATTTACTGTAAGGAGCAGAAAAGAGGCTTTTAAATGTAGGGATGACACAGCATCCTGTGCTCGAGAGCTCGTCTCCATTTTGAGGCAATAAACACAAACTCTGCTGGACCCCTGTCTGCTTTCATTCCAGGAGGTGAACACCCACCTTCATTCTAACTCTCAAAGGTAAAGGACAGCTTCCTCCTTCCTACGTATAAGCTCAGTTTCCCAGGACACAGAGGGCGACAAGGCAATCAAAGCAAACCAACAGGTAGTCTTTGCCTTAGATGACCAATCGGCACTTTGAGGATCCTCGTCAGATACACACCTTGGAGAGACCGAGAGCTCCTTGGACAAGGTGGGCTTGTTGTGTGAGGAGCTTACAATCCCACTCCCCACTGTTCCTAGGCTCCTGCCATTTGCTCCATTCCAGATTCTGGAAGATAGTGATTCCAAGGCCTGGGAAACCTGCATGAAGCAAGGATAGGGAGTCCTTGGCCTTGAGATTAGAACCACATTCTAGGTATCCCAAATTAGGATGCTTAAATAAAATGCATTTTAATTTTTTTAATGTTTTTATTTATTTTTGAGAGACGGAGAGTGAGCAGGGGAGGGGCAGAAAGAGAAGGAGACACAGAATCCAAGGCAGGCTCCAGGCTCTGAGCTGTCAGGCCGACGGGGCTTGAGCTCATGAGCCGTGAGATCATGACCTGAGCCGAAGTCGGACGCTTAACCGACTGAGCCACCCAGGCACCCCAATTAAACATATCTCAAAGACAATGTTAACCTACAGTGTATACAGTGTGCTCTTGGTTTTGGGGGGAGATTCCCATGATTCATCACTTACATACAACACCCAGTGCTCATCCCAACAAGTGCCCTCCTCAATGCCCATCAGCCATATTAAAAAAAATAATAATAATAGGGGAAACTGGATGCAGGGGGAAGGGCGGTATGTGGGAACTCTACACTCTACACAATATTTCTGCAAATCTAAAGCTGCTCTAAAAGAATAAAATCTATTAACTAAAACAAAAATAAAAGAATAAGGACAGTGTTAACCAAGATCTCATATGTCTACAGTTCACACAGTCAGGTCACATGCAGTCTAATTCCTGGCCTGCTCTCAGGACCCTCAAATCCCATCTATATTGATCTCTACAAGAAAGCACGATGCAAGCTCCAAACAGGTGACTTGTAAATATTTGGAACACAGTGTCTCCGCAAGATTGGGATGTTAGTTCTGAAGAGCAAGACGGGACATATTCCAAGCATGGACACGAGAGATGAGAAATTTGCAGAAGTTTGGTGCTCCATGCAATGTGGGCAGAACTGTTGTTTCAATGGAAGCATGACTCCCTTTTAGGAAAATGTAATAGAAATGTCTTACAAGCAAAGAGGCTGCTGGGAAAGTGAGCTCATCTGAGACAGATTCTGTTGCTATTTTGGTTTTTGTTTTAGTCAGCTGAAAGTCCATACCATCTATGCATCTGACCACATACTTATTTCAAACATTTGGGCCCCTGTAGATTCTATTTCAAGTTTCGACAGCGAGAAAACCTGTTAGCATTACAGTTCCCAGAATGTGGGTACCCTAGCTCTCTCTAGTTCCAAACACTGACGGGCTTTTTTCCCATCTATTTTTAAAACATGTCTTTGCAGCTTCAATGTCTCCCTGTTTAAAGTAGGAGGCTGCATTCTTTTTTAAATCTGATAAAGGTCACATATTGGTCATTCTTCTCACTGCTACTTGATATAAGATAGTTGTCAAAAATAGAGTGCAGAGATCTTTAAAAGTTACTGCCTAATTAAGTGTGTACATAGAAAAAAAGACACTACATGGAATTATTAACAGAGGTTACCTTGAGGGAAGGGGGGAGGTGAAACTTACCAATTGCATTTCATCTACTTTCTTCCCTAATAAGCGAAATGCCCACCAAAGCAACAGTTTTACGTATTTCTATAATGTTTGAAAAAAATATAGCAAGAGCTTTGTATTACTCTTATGAAAAGGAAAAAAAAGGAAGAAAAACAATAAACATAATTTTAAAATGTATCACATCATTTAAAGAAATGGATTTTTTTTCCTGTGTAAGTAGAAATATTATGTAGGTTTCCAGAGTAACTCACCGAAGCCTCCAGCAGGATATCCAATGACAACACTCTCGGAAAGCGAGGAAGTAAGAGTGAGAAACATATGTCCCACGGAGAGACGCTAGGCTGGCTGAGAGCCCTTGCCAGATTTGCACCCCCAGTTTTGCCGTGATCAGAGCCTCTTGAATTCTTCCCAATATCTGCTCTGGACTCCCAGAGTTATAACCACCTTGAAGTGCACTACAACCAACGTAGTGCAATATAAGTGTTAAGTATGGTAATAATTCCTCTTCAGTGAGCTGCAACTTGACTTTCAAAGCTCACATCTCATTATTCACTTCCGGCATCTCATTACTTATCTCTTAGAATCGTGTTCTATAACGGCCCCCGGTTGAATAATAGAAGTCTGTCTTCATCACGGTAAATGCACGTTGCCGTTAAAGGTACCTTCCTTTCAATTTTTCCTTCTTGGGGAGAGTATCTTTCCTATCTCCCTTCATGCTATCGGTTGGATTGTTCCTGTTAATGACAGGCCAGAAATCTTCTTGAAAGCCGTTCTAGTTCACGAGCCACCGATATTTTCTTATCAAAGAGTGATGCATACAATTTCCTCTAACGACATTCCTCTGTCTTGTGAGGATCAGATAGAATCCCATGTGTTCAAGCATTTTGTAAATTGTCAAGGATTCTGGAAATAAAAGGCGTCCTTATTTTTAGTCCCATGTATGTCCCAGTCGGAGAAAAACCCTTTGCCACTGCCAAAAGTGAAATATATTTCCATCTATGCATCTCATTTTGCCAGTATTTCATACACAGGCACATATGTTTCATTCACATTTACTAGGAAGATATGTAATATCAACCCTTATGTCATTAATGCTTATTGTGTTTATTGTATTTATTTTTATGACTTATTCTGTCCTGTTCTGATTATAAACCACAAAGGGGCTAAAAACAGGTTCTACCACGCGTATAATGAAGGAGTTACTACATAAGCTAGCGAAACCTTTTTTGACCAAATACGGTGTTTACATTGATTTTAGTTTTTCAGCAAGTTATAACTAAGGGCCTATTATGGTCTCAGGTGCTGGATTTCCTGTGTTGAAGAAAAGGGACTTAGCCCTTGGCTCACGGGAGCTTAGAGTTCCATGACCCTCAATTTTCTAAGTCAGTGAGAATTTTACCAAAGCATCTTTCCATTGCCATGTTTGGGGTTGATATTCTCTCTGACTGTATTTCTTCTACTTTCTGCCTTAACAAGTAAAGTATGGAGCCACTTTTCTATTTCCTGCCTATGAAGTCTGCCTATGAGGCTCATTCAGGTCACTCACCCCTCTGAATAGCAGCTGCTACTGTACATGTGGATAGAGAGAGCCTAAGAGATCGGCCTGCATCTGTGCTGAGCCTGGACTGTCCAGGTCTTGGGATTTAGAGGGAAGGGACTATTTCCCAGAAGTAGGCTCAGCAACTGAAGCCCCACAAATGATTCAGAGGCAAGTAGGCTTGTCTTGGGGGACAAAGCGCATGCCTAAGGGGTCATGGTAAGAGAGTTCTGCAGTTGTGGTGGTCTACTTGTGAGTTGATGTAGGATTTCTAAGTAATTAACATGGTGTTCCAGAATCCAGGGACGAGAAGGGAGTTCGGAACTTAGCAGGAAGGCTAGCAGCACCAAGAAATGTGTCCATGAATAGCAGCGTCCTGACCGTTGGCGGAACTGAAGACACAAAGACAGTATCAGGTAAATGCAAGGCACAACCCAATCAAGATAGCAAGGGCATGATAAAGAGACCACAGTTAGGAGCTCAGTTAGGAGGACAGAGTCAGTGGGATTCTGGTGCTGAGTCTGCAAGGAGGGTTTCGAGGTACAAAGTCCGTAAATAGAGCCTGATTCAGGTCAGGATGAAGGCTGGGTCTGCAGGTGGAAGTCAGCTCACAGGGGCGGAGGGCTGGAGGGGAGAGAAGGAAGAAGACAAGGCCCTTTCCTTTAGTGGTGTGACTTGTTCATTCGCACGAGAGCCTCCATCCCAGGGGACAGGGTCTGAAACTCCACCTGTGCTCTGCTCGGCAAGCCATGTGCCCTGCACGGATCCCAACTGCCTCTGGAAAGGGCCACCTTTTCTGGTTCACAAGATGGGACCACCTGGGCCAGTACTGGATTTGGAAACGTGGTATCCAGAGGTTAGGAGCCAATTTAAAACATTCCAACTGATGGGAACGTACCTTGTATTAAGACAGAAACAAAAATGTGAGAAACATTCCAGAGTATCTAGGGCTAGTGTCTCAGGAATAACTTTGTGGTGCTCAAATGCTCATAGATGCAAAGTGCCTTTGGGATTCAGAGGATGAGTCAGAAAAGTGTTGCTTCTGAAGAGTTCTTGGGCACTTAAACTACTTGAATTTCCATTAAAAAATACATCTGTGGCCTTTGGACAATTTTTTTTTTTGTAATTTTGGCTCACCAACTATTGTTCTTTCTGTACTACAAAAGAAGCATCTATGGTGACTTCTCACTGGGAAAATACTTCCATTTTGGTAACGTATTTTATTGAGATTTGCCCCCTTTGATTTATTCTTGTGTGTAGAAGTAATAACCTCTTAGAATGTGGTTATATAGAATGATAAAATATTTCACCACGTAGTAAATTACATGCCATTTAAAAGAGAATCTCTTATTTAGATCAACGGTACAGGACCCAATGCCCTTTTTAAAACATTCAAAGCATTTGATGGATTCATTGCTGAGCACACGATAAATAAATAACAACCTCAAATTCCAGACCATGAAAATGTGCTAGGGGATACATCAAAGCTACCACCATTACCAATGCCATTTTCAAGGTGATAGAGAGAGACTAGACTAGCTCTCTGGAAGCCAGGAGCTAATTCCCAACCCTGCCAGTAAAGGTCACCATTGTCTCCACATGTCTTAATATGGGCTTCATTTGCCTCCCCCATGATATGAAGGGAGGGTTGCATAGATCAGCACTCTTCAAAGTATCTTTCACAGCATGCCAGTTCCAGAAGCTGTCAGGTGTTACCTAGAAGGGAAAAAGGTTTTGTGATTGAATAAGTCTGGCAAACAAAATATAACAGGTTTCTTTGCTTGGAGGCTTCTCAGTCTTCAAGAGGACACAGTAAGCAGTGATTCTCTAAGGTATTTGGCCGAAGAACCCTCCGTTTAGGAATATCTCGTGTACCTTAGACTATAGTTTGAGAAACACTGACCTAGTCAGTCACTAGGATTGTTTCTACTCCGTCCCCCCACCCCACCCCCCGCCAAACTCTGATTGTCACTCCATTTGGAGAAATGAGGTTATTCTGCGTAGAGAGAAGAAAGCAATACCTCTCCTTCTTCTTGCAGCTCAGGATCAGATCTAAAATTTAATGTCTCCACTCTCCAGTTATTCTGAACCTACTGGGTGGTCAGAAGAGTGAAGACCAGATTTCACTCAGGGGTCGAAACTTTCATTCTACTCAGGCCAAAAATAATGTCTCACTTTCCCACATCAAATTTAGAGCTATTCTTCGCATTATAAGAGAGAAGAAAGAGAGCTATTTGTTGGGGAGGGGGGAAGCCAAAATGGTCATGAATAATCTACTTCATTCCAGTCAATTACGAAGAAAAATGCAGTCCCCAAAGCACATTCTGAATTGGTATAGTTGAGAAACCAAAATAGACTGACTTACAGTAGAATTAGATTTACTATTTCAAGCCCTGCTATATATTTATCCTTATTTGGTTGCTTTTCTCGGAGTTGCATGACTTTAGGGAAATGGGAGTGACCTTTCGAGGTCACGGAGCAGATCATCTCATGTCCAGGAAGGATTTCGCTCAAATTCTCTTAATTACTGATCCAGCAGGAGGTCCATCTTGACTCCTGATTGTAGAGCAACCAGTTGACTTAGGCACATCCTATCTTACACGTAGTTCCTCTTAAAGGAGCTCAGCGTGCTGTAGTTCTGGGAGCAGTAGGTGTGGGAGGAACATCCTCAGCCTTTTCGGAGAATGGCTATAGGCAATCCCACCGGCAGAGGTTTCTGGGTTTCATGTCACATGATCCAGGTGCCCTGGCCAAAGCACACTGGACCAGGGTCACCATCAGACCCAAAGACAGTCACCTGTACACCAACACTCTGCCCAGTAGGATCCTTACTTACTGGCAGGTGCACCCAATCTTCAGCACAAGTTTTGGCTACTCCCTCTCTCCCGAAAGCTTACTATTCTCTCCCTGCCTGTCCCGAAGCTGACACCCTTCAAGGTGTCCTACTCAGCCCCCCTTCCTCTGGCTACCGTACAGTCACTGGATGGATCTTTCATGGCTTTGTCACTACCCCTGAGGCCCCTTTGCTAGAACTGGGAAAATGCACCCAGTTTCGCGTGAAATTATGTCACACAAGTAGACCATTGAATACTTGTACACATGTGCCACATGCTTTCCCACTCACACACCCTCTGGAAGCCAAGGCCCACACAGTTGTCATGAGCTGAGCAAATGTCTATGCTTCCCTTTTTTCCTTGCGGTGGGTTCTAATGCCCCCTCACCCCAGCCCGTTATGTGGGTCACTCCCAGAGCCATACTTTGGTCCAGGTCCTGGCTTCTCCCCGTCTGCCCTGCTCCACTGTGGCACTGTGCTCATAACTGACCACAGCACTGGGGGGTCAACCAGAACTCTGGGCACTACTGTCCTCTTATTTCCAAAGACTTTTGACCAAATCCTTCATTTCATAACTTTATTAATAAGGCTGGTTGTTTTTGAAACAGGTTGGGCACTTACATCCAAAGAGCATCGATTTATGTCTCACCTGGAAGGAAACACCTGAGGTCATGCTGCCAAATCTCTCTCCTCAGCCTTGGCCACGTCAACATGTTTGTAGGCAACTTGAACCTAGACCCTAGAAGGCACGCCTATTACACTTTACAGATGGTACAAGATAGGAAACTTAATTATTCGATGAGTGAGATGAATGACAAAAATGTCTTCACATGGCTTAGGCAGACAACAAAGGTAAAAAAAACAACTAAGATGAGCTTCAACAAGGACACATCAAATTTGTAGAAAACAACCAAGTGCAGGACGGGAGAGGGTTGGCCTAAAAGACATCCTGTGAACAAAGACACGGACCATTTAGTTGGCCTGTGTGAGGTCTGCCTGCTCAATATCCTCAGAGAGCAGGGCAGGTGTAGAGGACAGTGACCGGGAGGTGGGAAATCTTAATCATGTTGTCCAAGAAAAAAAGAGCTGAGGGTGTGTGCTAAAGAAAGAGGTCAAGTTTCTCAGGAAGCATAGGGAAAAGATAGACTAGGTAGATTGTATTTCAAATGAAAACCTTTGGAAAATTTGAAGTGTCCCCCCAAATGGAATTAGGAACTTGAATTATATTGTTTTCTATCACGGACTTTCTGAGCCTCAGTTGGATTAATATCTAATGGAGATGATGTAGAAGAAATTCCTACCCTAGTGACAAGTTAGAAATTCCAAGAAGGCTTATGACGCAGCTCTGTTAACTCAGTTCTGCTGTCTCTGAAACTTGGTTTTGTCAGCAGAGCCAAAGCAGAGTTATCTTTCTGGGAAGAATCACATTAATCAGGATCCAAATGCCAATTTAATACTGTGTAATGAAAAATATTGTAAGAACCATAACAGGAAGCCAGGTAGCAATCAGAAAGCTGTGTGTGACAGCCCTCTTTCAGGGTCTGGTGGATTAAGTAGACAAATAACAAGTAAGGTAAAGCTTCTGGAATAAATTAAGGGCTCCATCAGTGGGTTAGCTGTAAAATCAGTCTTAAAAAAATCATTACCTTTCCCATATATCAGCTATGACTGATTAGAATACAAAATAGAGAAAAAAGATCCCACGATGTGATAATCAATAAAACTATACTGACACATGAAAGTAGGCTTGATGATTAGTTCCCAAAACTTAAGTGGACAGTTGTTAATTCTTCTCAACTTACACATTTAATGCAATTCCTGTTGAAATCAAGATAGAATTATTAAGAAAACTTGACAGAATGATTTAAAATTCATCTGAATGCTAAATACTCAAAACAAGTCGAGAAATTCTTGTAAAAGCCTTGTGGGGGAGTGGGAATTGCCCTGTCATTTTTACATGCATGATGTGACGTTACTTGAAGTAGTGGCCCTAGCCAGGAATAGATGACTACACCAACGAAACCAAACGGTAAGTTCCAAATGGACTTAAGTATATCTAATAGTTTCGCAAATAAACAACATATTTCAAATTAGTGGAGAGAGTCCAAAAAATGATCTGGGGACAACTAACCGATTATTTGGAAATAAATATCTTCGATTTCTGTCTCACATTATAATGAAAACATAAAAGTGGTGTAAGAAAATATAGATAACTATCTACTGGAATACATCCTTGAGTTGAGGAACAACTTTCTAAGCATGAACCAAAGATATAAATACAGCTCTCCCTCAATTTACAGTGGGGTTATGTCCTGGTAAACTCATTGTAAGTCGAAAATATCTTAAGTTGAAATGCATTTTTTAAGTTTATTTATTTATTTTGAGAGAAAGAGAGAGAGAGAGAGAGAGAGGATGCCAGGAAGGGGCAGAGAGAGAGAGAGAGAAAGAAAGAATCTCAAGCAGGCTCTGTACTGTCAGTGCAGAGCCCAATGCGGAGCTCGATCCCACAAACCATGAGATCATGATCTGAGCCGAAATCAAGAGTCTGATGCTCAACCGACTGAGCCACCCAGGCGCCCCAAAAAAGCATTGAATATACCTAACCTACCAAACGTCACAGCTTAGCCTGACCTACCTTAAATGTGCTCAGAACACTTACATTAGCTTACCATTGGGCAAATCATCACACACAAAGCCTGTTTCATAATAATGTGTTAAGTGTCTCATGTAAATTCTTGAACACTGTACTGAAAGGGAAAACCAGAATGGGTGTGGAATGGTTGTCACTATGTCCCACGTCTCATGCTGACTGGGAGCTGAGGCCGCTGCCCAGCATCATGAGAGAGTTCATCTGCAAATTACTAGCCCGGGAAAAGACCCAGCTTAAAAATTCGAAATATGTTTTCTACTGAACACCTACCACTTTCAGACCATCATAAAGTTGAAAAATCTTTGAGTTGAACCATGGTAAGTTGGGACGGTCTGTGTAGACCAACTTGACTATATAAATCTGAAAACCACTGTAAGGCAGACAGTGCAAATTTGCTCACACAATCCCATCTTGACTTCACCTTTGCCTGCCCTTCACTTGCTACGGGGAGTGGCTATGTGACCAGTTCTGGCCAATGGGCATAAACAGGAGTCAGCTGATGTCGACTTTTCCCCCACCCTTCCCCCTTCTGCCTAGAACACAGATCTGATGGCTACCACTGCAGCAGTCTATTTGTGACTGTCAGACGACAAGCAGGAGATGGCCAAGAGAGGACAGGAGTTGTCGCCAAATTAATTCCAAAGTCAAATTCATTCCTAACCGAGTCTGAGCTTAAGGCAAAACACTGCATTTCAATAAAAGGCAAATGAAAAACTGGGGGAAAATATTTGCATATATATCACAAAAGTTAATATGCCTATTAATATAAAGACTTCTATAGAGATAGGCATGTCAATTAAAAAAATGGGCCATGGTCAGAGTGGCTAAAATGAACAAATCAGGGGATTATAGATGCTGGAGAGGATGTGGAGAAACGGGAGCCCTCCTGCACTGTTGGTGGGAATGCAAACTGGTGCAGCCGCTCTGGAAAACAGTATGGAGGTTCCTCAAAAAATTAAAAATAGATTACCCTATGACCCAGCAATAGCCCTGCTAGGAATTTACCCAAGGGATACAGGAGTGCTGATGCAGAGGGGCACTTGTACCCCAATGTTTATAGCAGCACTTTCAACAATAGCCAAATCATGGAAGGAGCCTAAATATCCATCAACTGACACATGAATAAAGATGTGGTTTATATATACAATGGAATACTACTCGACAATGAGAAAGAATGAAATCTGGCCATTTGTAGCAACGTGGATGGAACTGGAGAGTGTGATGCTAAGTGAAATAAGTCAGGCAGAGTAAGACAGATATCATATGTTTTCACTCATATGTGGATCCTGAGAAACTTAACAGAAGACCATGGGGGAGGGAAGGGGAAAAAAGTTACAGAGAGGGAAGGAGGCAAACCATAAGAGACTCTTAAAAACTGAGAATAAACTGAGAGTTGATGGGGGGGGGTGGGAGGGAGGGAAGGGTAGGTGATGGGTATTGAGGAGGGCACCTGTTGGGATGAGCACTGGGTGTTGTATGGAAACCAATGTGACAATAAATTATATTTAATACAAAAAAAAGAAAAAAAGAAAATAAAATATTTACTGAGTCAAAAAAAATGGGCCATGGATATGAATAGAAAGATACAAAAAGAATCAAATGCCTAATAAATTCATGAAAGATTTTTAGCTTCACTACTATCGGAAAAATATAAATTAAAATAACGACAGTGATTTATCACGTATAAAAATTGGCAAACACTGGAACAATTATGATATTTTCTGAAAAGCAATTTGGCATAATATATCAAAAGTCTTGGAATGCCCATGTCCTTTGGGAAGAGAGAAGTGCAGAGAAATGGTTAATGAGGTGAAGATATTTGCTGCCATTCTGTCTCCTATAGTGCTGTTGATAATTTAAAAATGATGGAGGGGCTCCTGGGTGGCTCATTCCGTTAAGCATCTGACTCTGGACTTCAGCTCAGGTCATGTTCTCATGGTTTGTGAGGTTGAGCCCCGTGTCTGGCTCTGTGTTGACAGTGTGGAGACTGCTTGGGATTCTCTCTCTCTCCACCCCTACTCTCTTCCCCTCCCCTGATCATGCTCACTCTCTCTCTTACAAAATAAGTAAATAAACTTAAAAAAAATAAAAATGATGGAAATGGCAGAAATGTGCAATAATAGAGCTCTGGTTAAGTAAATTATAGGATTGCACACCTAAAAAAGTATGTGTCCATTAACCTGCTGCGGAGGTATATTTGTCAACATACAAAGATGTTCATTATTTATTTTTAAGTGAAGTTGAAAAACACCTCAGGAAAACATTTCTATTTTTGTTAATACATATGTGTATTTATGTGTGTGAAAAATGGCACGGGAGAAAATAAATCAAAGTATTAACGTCATCCCTGGGCTTGGTCCACCTGTTCTGATTATTTTTGTAATAAGCATATTGAAATAAGAAATAGGAAAATTATGACCATAAAAATATTTCTTGATAAGCACGGAGTTGAAACAGGGGGGGTTAGAAGAATTGATCATTTAATGGTATCCGGCTGAGAAAAGCTGAGGTGTTTGTCTCACTAGAAGGATATTAGAACATTCTGAGTTATTTGAGCTTGTTTCTCTGCTAATTCACTGAGCATAGTTGGTCCTGTTTCTATGATCCTCTGTTTCCTGGCCTCTTCTGACCGATGTATTTTTGCTGTAGGTAGTTTAATATATTCAGTCCAGCTAAAAACAAGCCTTATGGTTCTCAGGGTCCTTCAACTTGTAAGGTGACTCTACGTTTCTCTGTTCTGATCCAAGACATGTGATTTAAAGTTGAACTCTCTGTGAGGCACCTGGGTGGCTCCCCCACCTCGGTTCAGGTCGTGATCTCACCGTTTGTGGGTTTGAGCCCCGTGTCGGGCTCTGTGCTGACAGCTCGGAGCCTGGAGCTTGCTTCGGAGTCTGTGTCTCCCTCCCTCTCTCCCTGCCCTCTCCCCCTGCTTGCGCTCCGTCTCTGTCTCTGTGTCTCTCTCTCAAAAATAAATAAACATTAAAAAAAAAAAATAAAGTTGAACTCTATGAGGCTAATCTTATTTCCCTGATTTTCAAGATTTGGGGTGGGGGAAAGGTGAGGGCGTACCTGATGGTAGCCCCTAAATATTGGCCTACGGGTAAGTGTTGGATTCCTCTTGAAAGACAATTAGTGCTTTGCCTTCAAGGGAGAGAGCGCTGAGGAGGCAGAAGCAATGACAGCAGGATCTTCTGACAGCTTGACTCTGAACTCCTGTGCTGACTTCTAACTTCTCATTTTTCATATTTCTTAATACACCAGCCATGTATTGTACAAGCAAGGATTGTCTTCCTTTTACTGTATTTCTCCACTTCCCTTCCAAGTACTACTGAAAGTGGCTATTTCCCTAAGGCAATTATCATCATGACCTTGCAAAAGCTACACGTGCCAGTTGGAAATGCTGTAGAATTTCTTTTTTAATGATGGCAAATATTTTATTAAACTAAGGGCATGACTGAGAGGGAAGTAGGCTGCATGGAAAAATATTGAAATGTATTATAATTACGTCTATCAACCAGGGTCCCAGCAGGAGATAAGAAACCTCTTAGGTAGCTGAACAGAAGATTCTTTAATGAAGGGACTCTGTGAAGAGGGTTACGGGACCACTAAGAGAGGTCGAGGTTCCCAGAGACTGTGACAGTAGGAGGCTGTTATAAACCCTGGGCATGGGGGGAGATGGGTGGGATTTGGAGGCAGGCAGAAAACACTCTCCCTGAAGGGAGGTGCGGTCGTAGAAGCATGTTGCCACTCCCAGACCCAGGCACCAAAAGCACTAAAAGAACAGGGAAAACTGCCCTGCTTCCTGCCCTGCCCTCCAACGTCCTCTGATACCACCCTGTTGGCCACATCCAACAGAAGGCAGCTGAAAGGGGCTCCATGTAAGTTCTTGGGAGCACGAAGAAGGCAGGAAGGGTGAGGAATGTATCTGAGTCCAAGAGTGGAGAACGACCAGCTCATTCCCTGAAGGAACGTTTTGTTCTTTGAAAAGAGATAACACATGAAGGACAGTTTTGGCAACGCTTAGCTATGGTTCCTCAAGGTCCGTCTAAGTATGGTTTCAGGAATGTATCATTTTGAAGAGATTAAAACACACACACACACACACACACACACACACACACACACCAAACAAACAAAAAAACCCAACTCAAGCTCAGTGGAGTCTCAGAGAAATATATTGTTAAGGACTGAATGTGTTCCCTCAAAATTTGTATGTTGAAACCCTAACCCCCACAATGAGGGTATTTGGAGGTGAAGCCTTGGGGAGGTAATTATGTTTCAATGACGTCACGAAGGTGGGGCCCTCAGGATGGGATTAGTGCCCTTATAAGAGCAGGGCAGAAGCCTTCTAGCTCTGAGAGCAGACTGTTGGACCCTGCAGCAGGTGCTGCCACAAAGCGGCCCCACCATGCAAATGCCCAGGGTGCAGAGGGCAGCTGGTGGGGTCCTCAGCCACAGGGATGCTGTGTGGCTCTTGGAGATGGCTGGGCGTCCGGCAGTGAGCTTACATATTTGCTGGTTTCTCTCACGGGGATGACGGGAGGAACCTGGCGGGTCTCGTTCCTCACTGTATCTGGACTCCTTGGTACACAGTAAGTGCTCAATGATGTTTGTGAAGTGAATACATGGCTGGCACCTGAGAGAGTCAATGTTTGTAACTTACATTCTCTAACCTGGTCACTTCGTGGTGACTTTCATCCACAGGAGGTCTCCTTGGTTTTAGATCAGGGGTTTACAGGTGTATTTGAACAGAGAGAAAGGTGCACTGGAGAAGGCTCTGCCAAGGCACCACAAAGGGACACACAGCAGGGTTGGCATCACCAGCACGGTCACAGAACCAGGTGGCGTAGACAGGTGTGCAGAACCAGTTATATACTGGTGAAATGTCTCTAAGAGTTGTGGCCTGGTCACTGGGGAAGATGAAAATAATTAAAATTCAAACAGGCTGCGGGGGATTAGAGAAAGCTAACTGAAATCTTAATGGGGATGCAAGTTTCCATTGTGCCCCATCAGGCAGTAATGTTGAAAGAAGTTTTGGAAGATTATGCCATCCCCTGAAACCAGGTGGCAAGGGCTTTAAGATTAACACCCTGGGCAAGATAAGGACTTGGAGTCCCTTGTTGTCTGACTACAAGGAAGGCTTACAGGTCCATAGTTGATGCAGGTAGGACTGCCCGGGACAAATGCAGCCTTCTCGAGGACTTAGCTGCCTGGCCAGTGGTGATTCCAACACCTTGAGAAAACAGCTCAAGTTGTTTTGGGGTGATGAAATTGTTCCTTCAACGGGTGAACTATATTTCTAGCCCTAGGATTGTCTAGAATTAGGTGTTGAAGTAAATCAAACCATAATATTCATACTTTTGTGTAGTTTAGGAATGCATTTGAAATCATTGAGAAAATCTGGATGTACTTGGATCTCATTGTAATAAAAGAATTAGGTATATTGGAACACAGACAGGGGATTCCAATTTAAAATGTGTAATTAAGCAATTGATTTTAGACTTATGATTTATATAAAGCACAAAAATTTGATTAAATTTATAAACAGTGAATGTTTAAGTGAACGGGAGAGTCACAGCATTTATAGGTTTAATTTATTAGATTGATTACAGTTGTATAAGTACTTGGAAAGGCTTTGCTGCTTAGGGTAGACATTTGAAGCAGTTCAAAAGAAAATTGAATCCGTTAAATGTGTAACTGCAGTCTAGAATATTTGAGGGGATTTAATTAACCAAGGTGTAGACGGCAGTGATTGTGTCAGGGAATTTAGTCTGTTCAACTTGATATAATCGGTCACTAATGAAAGAAAAAGTGAAATTATTCTTGTTTTACTAGATGTATAAGTTGACTAAGAGTTGTCATCTGAGCTTAGAGGCCCAAGGAAAACTCACTTTGAACATCTGGCATGACTTTCTCCTTTCCAGTCCCCTAAAGCCTTTGCACAAGAGGCTCAGGGGTCCCTGTGGCTTTGTGAGATCGGGGAAGGGGCTGCCCACACAGTGGTGGGGACGATCACTGAGAAGTGCTTCTGCCTCTTTAGAAGGGACCAGAACTCACTCTACTTAAAGGATCAAAAGGAGATCTGGCTCTGCCACTCGGGCAGGTGCACTGCCAGAAAGCCACACACATTCTTCCTTAAAAAAAGAAGGCCTCGGAGTCAGGGGCCAGCGTGGGATAAAACCAGACCACACTTGACGGAGCCCAAGAGACCACACACTGAGCTGACCCCCAAAGTTTGTCTGACTTTAAATCAGCCTTTAGTTCCTGAGACTCATGAGTGAGTTCTTTCACAAGATTTTTATTCAGAATGGAAGACCTATTTCAGACAGAGGAAATGATATTATCAAAGACTCAGAAATATGTTTGGGCTTCTTCTGGGAAAGCTCCCTTATTCTCCCAGGTTAAGAAAGACGCCTCTTTTCCCTATTCCCAAAGTACAGCTGCCCAGACTTCACGCATCCCTTCCCTGCGCTGTCTCGGGATCGCTGGTTGTTAGGTTTCTTTTCCTTTCTAGACCAAGAGCTCCTCGAAGTCAGGAACTACATCTTTGTTTGTTGTCCCAGGTCCTAGTCCAAGCCCGGGTGCTCAGCAGAGACTGAGTAGATGCCTGCTGTATGACTAAAGGGATAGTCCAGGTGTGGGAGATTATGGACTTGTACGTGCAAAGACGTGGGGGATTGACCCTCGGTATCTATTTCAGTCTCCTTCAAATGGCCTTCCTGTATTGCAGAGGCTAAAAAGCCAAAGATACATTCCCAGACTCCCATGCAACCAGTTTTATGAATGTGGATTGTATTTTGCCAAATTGATGTACTCCTCTGAAGTGCTAGGAAAGAGGGAAGCCATATTTCCCACCTGAGTTATCACTGTTGGTAAGCAAGGTTGTGGATAGACTGGGTTTATTCCCAAGGGTCCATTTACTAGTGTTATGAGTTTTGAGTACCTTTGTGGGGTGGATGGGTGGCTCCTGGATATCTGGACTGCAGCTGGGATGGGTGTTTTTGAGCTCAGCTCTTCCAGTTGCAGCCTCTTGCACTCCACCTGCCTGACAGTGGCAGAGGTAGACGTCCACCGGCGATCCACCTGAGTGATCTTGCTCTGGGAGTCATTCCTGGAGGTGAGCCTGTAGAAGGCTTCTTCAGCCTCCCAATAATTCTGTAAGCCCTGGTTTCCCTGTATTAAATGTCTTTCTGCTCAAGAAAACGTCAGTGGTTTCTGTCTCCTGCCTCTGACCTCTGGCTGACATAATGGAAAGGAGAGAGGGACCAAGTTGAAGGAAAATTCAAAGGAAGGCTCAATAAGACTTGATGGTACGATGTGGAAGATGAGGGAGATAAGGCAATGAGAGGAGCCAGGAAAGGTAGTTGGCAGTGAGAAGTGCCACAAACCCAGATATGTGGGGTAGGTGGGTTGTTCAGATTTAGACTGCACTCACCATGCTAATAGATCACATAAGTACAGGTGTCTGTGGAAGGATCAGGGAATGAAACTCAGTAAAAATCTAGAACCAAAAGTGTGTATGAAGGGTAGATGGTCTCCCTGGAAAAGACATTGTAAACAATATAACTGAGGAACATTTCTTATTTGTTTTTACACTTTTAAAATAGAAGCATAATACACAGTAAAGGGCACACATCTTACGAACTCAGTTCAATGAATTTTTACAGAGTAGACACAAATGAGTAGATCAAAATATAAAACATTGCTGGCACCCAGAAACCCCCTTCATGTTTCCTTCAGCCAAAAACCCTTCCAAAGGTAACCATTATTCTGATTACTGTCACTGCAGATTTTTCCTAGTTTTTGAACTTTCTAGAAGTGAACTCGTATACATTCTTTTGTGTTGTGTCTGTTTTTTAAAACTTAATATGGTATTTATGAAATTCGTTTGTGCTGAGCATTTACCAATAGTTTGTTCATTTTCACTGCTGTATAGTATTCCATCACATGCCTATTCCACAATTTATTTATGTATTCTGTTCTTGATGGATATTTATGTTATTTATAGTTTGAGGCTATTACGAATAGTGCTACAGTGAACTTTCTTCTTGTACATGTCTTTTGATGCATTTCTGTTGGGTATATACCTAGGAGTGGAATAGGGAAATAGTGTATGTGTCTAATAGATTCTGCAAAATTATTTTCCAAAGTGGTTTTTTTCAGTTGGCTTTTGATACATAATAAACCACCTGAAAATGTAGTAGCCTAAAACAATAACCTTTGTTCCCTGGATCAATGTAGTGGACTGGACTCATGTGGGATGGTTCTTTTCTGCTCTGTGCATGACAGCTGCATTCAGTCCTGCATTAGCAGTCAGCTGGCGGCTGTGGCCTCGTTTACTTGCTTGGCCATTGGTTGGTTGTCGGCAGGAGCAACGGGGCTAACTTAGTGATGGGGCACGCATAATCCAGCAAGCTGGTCTGGGTTCATTCACACGGTGATGGTGGCAGTTTGCCAGGAGTAGCAAAAGAGAGCAAACTCCAACATACTAGCTCTTTTCAAGCCTTTACTGGTGTCACATTTGCTAATGTCCCATTGGCCAAGGCATGTCACATGACCAATCCCAGATTCCAGAAACGGAGAAATAGACCTTTTAGAGGGAGAAACTGAAAAGTCAGTTGTAAATTGTACGTGTCAGTTGCAATCACATACACAGATGGGTATAATTTGTGGCTGTTTTTAAATCTGCCAAAGTATTGCCCTGGTTTACACTCCTACGGTCAGTGATGGGAGATCGGTTCATGTCCTCACCAGTACTTGGGATTGTTAGTCCTTTTCATTTTAACCATTCTGCTGGGTGAGTGGTGGAATTTTCTTTTCTTTTCTTTTCTTTTTTCTTTTCTTTTCTTTTCTCTTCTTTTCTTTTCTTTTCTTTTTAATTTTTATTTTCTTGGTGATTACTGATACCAAATACCTTTCTTGTGCTGATTGTTCATTTGGATGCACTTTTTTTTTGGGAAAAGCCTATTCAAGCCTTTGTCTATTTCAAATTAGATTATCTGCCATGTCAACTTTTGTAGGATGCACACACACACACATATACATACATATTCGTTGTTTACATATTCTTATATCTTATCACTTGCCTTCTCATTTATTTTTTTATTATTTTAATGGTGACTGTTGATAAACAGAAATTATAAATTTTAATAAAGTTCAGTTGTCCACCTTCTTTTTATATCTAGTGCCTTTTTGTGTCCTGTTTAAGAACTCTTTGCCTACCCCAGGTGATGAAGATATTGCCCTAGGTTATTGTACAGAAGCGATATCATTTTACCATTCCCATTTAGGTCTATGATCCACCTGGAATTGATTTTGTGGTGTAGGTAGGGGATTGAGGTTAATTTTGTCCCATCTTGATACACCAACACTTATTGAGAAGACCACCCATTCTTCTTAACTCTGTTACATTGCAGTGACCTATTTTATTTCCTTTCACCCATACCACATTTATTTAACTTTCCAATGAATCTTGAGATCTGGTAGTGTAAGTCTTCCAACTTTCTTTTCTTCATCAAGTTTGTTTTTGCTTTTTTTTTTTGTCCCTCACATTTCCAGATAACTTTAAAAAATAATTTGTCAATTGCCAATTTGTCAGCCACCTACAGGCATTTTTATTTATTTATTTATTTATTTATTTATTTATTTTTTATAATTTTTTTTTAATGTTTATTTATTTTTGAGATAGAGAGAGACAGAGCATGAATGGGGGAGGGTCAGAGAGAGGGAGACACAGAATCTGAAACGGGCTCCAGGCTCTGAGCTGTCAGCACAGAGCCCGACGCAGGGCTCGAACTAACGGATCGTGAGATCGTGACCTGAGCCGAAGTCGGCCGCTTAACCGACTGAGCCACCCAGGCGCCCCCCTACAGGCATTTTTAAAATGGAGATTGCACCGAGTCTATTCATTGGATTGAGTATAATTTACCATTAAAATATTGGGTCTTCTAATCCATGAACTTAGTGTTTAATAAACTTTCACTTATTACAGTCTATTTAAAATTCTCTCAGGAATGTTTTGTAGTGTTCAGCAAAGAGAGCTCATGCACGTTCTATTTGTTTTATTCTTGTTTATTTGACAATTTTTGCTATAATTGTAAATGGCATTTTTTTTTTAACTTTCATTTTCAGGTTTTTTTGGCTAACACACAGAAACACAGTGTTTACCTCCAAGGTGTCTTATTGTTGCCTCTTTTCTTCTATTTACTATAAGATTTTCCCCCATTAGCTCTGGTTTTCAGCAATCTTACTATGACATGCCTTGGTGTGGTTTACTTTTGTATTTATCTTGCTTCCAGGTCATAGAAATTCTTGACTCTGTGACTTGATGTCTCCGGTCAGTTTGGGGAGATAGTTTCTGCCTCGTTCTTTCTCTTTTCTGGGAACTTTAATTACACATGCATTAGACTGTTCCAGCATGTATCATGTATCTCTTTTCTCTATTTTCATGCTTCATTTCTCTGTGCTTTGATTTGACCTATCTTCCAGTTTGCTAACTCTCTCTTC
This sequence comes from Panthera onca, assembly GCF_046562875.1. Lineage (NCBI taxonomy): Eukaryota > Metazoa > Chordata > Mammalia > Carnivora > Felidae > Panthera > Panthera onca. The sequence goes on from NC_138343.1 coordinate 140,913,784, forward strand.
TGCTTATAATCTATTATTACATCCAATTTTTGGTTCTCAATTCAGTTACTGTACATTTCAGTTCTAGAATTGCCATTTAGTGCTTTAAAAAAAAAAGACTGAAGTTCTTGGTGAAATCCTCCCTATATATAACTATTTCTATGACCATTTCAATCCCAGTTATTTTAAAGTCAGAGTCTGAGAACCTCAATATCTGGATTCCATGTGTTTCTCTATTGTCATGGCTTTTTTTCACCTCTTAAATCTTAGTCATTGGTCGTATTTTCTGGTTGTCCGATAACTTGGATTGAATGATGGGAATTGTGTATAGAAAATTATAAAGATTCTAGATAATGTGTACCTTCCTATAGGGAGGATTTAATTTGATTTTGGCAAGCAGATCGTTCATTGTGACCCAATCAGGAATTGAGCTGATTGGAGTTGAGTTTCAGTCTTTGAAAGGGTTCTTCTGTCCCTGAATTATCACATCTATTCCTAGGGTATGGTCCTTCAGAGTCCCAACTGAATGTTTGGAGTGCATGCCAGGACTACTCTTTTTTGGAGAGTCTTGAACTCCAAGTTTTGTCTTCCAAGCATCGTAGATCACTAAGCTCTCTGATGACCATTCCCGTCGGAGAAATTGTCTGCCGTATGGTTGCTTGGTCTCTTCCTCTTGGACTGTTTCTAATTAGTTCAGGGATAGGTCAATGCCTTGAGGCGAAATTGCACAGGGAATGTGGGGCTCGCTTCTCTAAGATGCTGGATCCTCACATGCTTTCAGCTCGATAGCCCTGAAGTCTACTTTTCATTCCTTAGCCCAGTGAGACTCCTGTAGCACTCAGTCATTTATGTAGATATGTACGTACAGACCTATGTATGCATGCGTGCCTCTGTGTGTGTGTGTGTGTGTGTGTGTGTGTGTGTGTCTTTCTCCCTGGCCTATATACTTCAGCAAACTCCCTGGGGAATAAGAGTGGTAACTATCTGGCTCACCGCAGTGTATTTTCAGGATCTTGATCCCTTAAGTCCTGGTTGCTTTGGTTACTCTTCATTGTTTTAATAGCTGTTTAATTTAGAGGTGGTGTTTTATGACGGTTCTTCTGTGAGAGTTAGTCTGATACAAGCTACGTATTCATAGGTGCAAATAGAAGTTTACAGTTCTTTAATGTTTAAAATTTTTTTAATGTTTATTTATTTTTGAGAGAGAAGGAGAGACAGAGCGTGAGCAGGGGAGGGGCAGAGAGAGAGGGAGACACAGAATCCGAAGCAGGCTCCAGGCTCTGAGCTGTCATCACAGAGCCCGACGCAGGGCTTGAAATCACACCGCGAGATCATGACCTGAGCCGAAGTCAGACGCTCAGCTGACTGAGCCACCCAGGCACCCCTACAATTCTTTAATGGTTAAAGAAGAATAACATGTTGTCAGACATATGTGTTATGTGAAGGGAAAGTTCTTTTTTTCCTGTGCAAGTATGGAGGTCTTCTCGTGATTCTTATGTACTTTCTGAGTATCACTGCTTTATTTGACATTTGACTTCAGACAGATTTGGATAGTTCTGGTCACAGCTGCTGCAACTTTCCATTAGTCCCCGAGGACCTGAAGTTCTTCAAAGTGATCTCTGGGGAACAGAAAACTCTCCATGGCTGCTTAGCAGTTGGCAGTGTGGCTATGGCAGCATTAGATGGTTCTCCAAGAGTATGCTGAGATTAATCTTGAAGAATCCACTGGGATAAAATATGGGTTTCTGTCATCCAAAGCTCAACAAGAAAAAACAGCTTAAATAAATAATTCCCTGTGAAGACATGACCGTTGCCGTGCCTAGGGAAATGGTTTCCATAGGAAACAATAATAAAAACAGCATTATTTTTAAACTGGGGGGAAAAACTGACACTTTAGGTATCCAGATTTTAAAATAATCTAACAGAGGAAATGTTTGAAGATTCAGATATTTTGGTTTTACAGAGTCCTCGCTATGTTCTTTAGATTATATTACCTGGAACCACACAGTGGGTCGTACCTCCAGTGTCCATTGTGTTCTGGAGGGGTTGAAAGTAAGGACTGTCAGTGGACGGTGATCTATCCTACTCTTAAGAATGGTTAAAGCCACAATCACTTAAGTATCTTATTGTATAGTCATAAGTCTAGACAAAAGTTCTCCCCCAATTACATCATCTAACCTGTTCTTAAAACTAAACTCCTCTTCTGGGGAGATGGAGAACGAGTTTCTCATATCTTGCATATGCTTGAAAGAGGTATTGAGGATTTGAAACATCTTCAGCCTTTTCTTTGGGTCCAAAATATAGAAACATAGGCACTGCGATAAAATGTCCTCCCCCCTTTTTTTTGGTCTAGCGAGAGCATTTTTTTCTTAAGTTGTTGAGGTATCTTTCAGCAGCCTGAGTTACCAACTGTCATAAACTTTTCTTCCCATAAGGAATAATTTGCTTTTGCTAAGAGCAAATGACTCTTTCCATCTTTTCCTCGATATCTTTGGCTTGTTTTCTATAGGTACCCAGAAATTACTCTGTGCTTAATTAAGAAACCCTCTCTAAAAACATGCTCTCTCTCCTGACTAGGGGATTGGACATGTCTGATTGTGAGCAATGTGAAAAGTGCTACGAGTATTTTAAAAACAGATTTATTTGAACCATTCCTTTCTGCTTTCTGATGGAGCGGATCAGCCGGTTAGAGACAGATTCTGAGGCAGCAGCGTCCGATGTGGGTGCTAGAGACTTCTGGGAGAACATCAAACGGACTTTCCCATCAATGCTCTGCCCTGGCTCAAGATGTGAACTTGACCACTCAATTCCTCTATCCTCCAACTTTAGGGACACAAAAGATTTTAGAATTTTACTTAACAGATAACAATTAAAGGTGAATTCACATAATATAGAACAGAGCCATACTCAGAAAGGCCTCCGGCGTGATTTCGGGTTGCCTCAGACAATGCCTGCCCCTAGAGATACCTACCCAAAGGAAAGGGGCTATTGTCCTGTACCGAGGTCACCACAACCAAGTTCTCCTTGCCACAGCCGGATAGCAGTGAACACCTGCTTTGGCATCTGCACATTTGAGCATGCCCAGCTCTGTCCGCCACTGCTGTGGAAGGCTGGTGTCCTGAAGGAAGGAAAGATGATGGGAATAAACAAATGGTGATGCTAGTGAAGCCTTGTTAGTTAGAGGCAGCTTGAGAAGAGCTGGGAAGGAGTAACCCAAAGAAAGAGAGGTAGAAAAAAACCTCAGATGTTGTTTTGATTTTGTGGTAAGAGGAATCTCCATTTATTAAAACATTCTTCCTACCCTTCAAACCCAAAGTTTAAGGCTATCTTTCTTTTCAGAGATCGTCTGGTTGCCCAGCCAGGAGTTGAACACCCAGCTCCTTTCCTGCAGCATCTATATTCCGCTTTCAGGTGTGGTTACCTCCATATGTGCCTAATTGCATTACCGGGGTGCAGGGTCCTCAGTGAAGGGCATGATGTATAAGCCACTTCATGCCCTGTGTAGTGGCCAAGAAATGACCTTAAATCAAGAAGTTTGGTTAAATCAAGCAAATAACACAACTCTTCTAAGCCTCAGTTTCCTCATCTATAAAAAAGGTGAATTTTATTCACCCAGGGGGCACCTGGGTGGCTCCGTCGATTAAGCATCTGACTCTTGGTTTCGGCTCAGGTCATGATCTCATGGTTTGTGGGTTTGAGCCCAGCATTAGGTTCTGCACTGACAGTGCAGAGCCTGCTTGGGATTCTCTCTCTCTCTCTGCCCCTCCTCCACTTGTTCTCTCGCTCTCAAAATAAATAAATAAACTTAAAAAAAGATGTTTTTTAAAAAGGGGGAATAATAATAGTAGCTACCTAATTGGGCTTGTGTAAAAATTGAGTTAAATATTTCAAGTAAAGTAGGTAGTATGCTGCTTGCAACATGGCTTTCAAATACATATATTGATAAATGTATATGTATAATTTCATAACATTGATGATATGTCATCCCAGGCTACCTGGCTAACATGAAGGAAGAAAGATCAGTGCCTAGCGCACTGTCTAAACACATGCTCTCTCCCTCATTCTCCCCTGTCTTTGCTTAGTTTTTATTGTGCCCTTATCCCAAGGGAACCTGGCTAAGACATACAGAAACTAGACAAGAAAGTATGTTCCTCATAGTCAACTCAGTTTAGAAATGCTTTCTTGTCAGATTACAGAACCTTTCTAATAACAAATTATGCTGGTTGCTGCCAGCACCTTTGTTGTTCTGGAGGCTACTAAGTGATTTCATTGTCAAGACCTTTGGTTTATAGAAGCATCTTTCCCATTAAGCGAAGACTGCAGGCTAATTGACAGATTACACTAGAGTGGGTCCAGAAACATCTTTAGGCACCGTGCAGAATACAGCAGCTTCGTACATGTTGCTAAGGTATTCTTCTCTGGGTTTCTAGGGTAACTGGCATCTCAACATCTCTGGGTTTGTATTCAGGCTATTCCTGGTATGATAATGACAGTCTGCTTCTATACCTGAAGGTCTGTAATTCTCACTATTCCTGGCCTTGCTGCCTTCCTTCCTCACTGCCAATTCTTTCCACAAACCCTTACAAACTGGCCTCAACATTCCTTCAAACTGCTCTCTGAGGACAGCATCACCTCCTGACTTCCAAATGCAACATTCTCTTGCCAGGCTCCACACAGCTCTTTGCAGCCTTTAACCCTCATTAGCACCCTGCCTTGCCCTCCATGGGTGTCTTCGGAATATTCTGGGTTTTTCTTCTCTCTGACCAACCTTTCTTTGCCTTTTCTTGCTTCCACCTTCTGTCCCTTAAATATCAGCATTCCCCAAGGGTCTACCCTGAGCTACATTCTTTTCTTGCTCTATATATTTATTCCCACTTGAATTCATCACTCACATACTTGTTAAAATGCAGAAGAGCCTAATGGAGAAGAGTTTTTTAAAAATCACATGAAACATCAGAGATAACATTTGTCATCTTTCTATCTATATTTATGCATTTAGTTGCATGGTTTTATAAAAATGAGATCATTTTATACATGTATCTGCTTTCTTTTAAAAAATGTTTATTTATCTATTTGTCATTTAAAAACTTTTTTTAACATTTATTTATTTTTGAGAGACAGAGCTTGAGTGGGGGAAGGACAGAGAGAGAGGGAGACACAGAATCCGAAGCAGGCTCCAAGCTCTGAGCTGTCAGCACAGAGCCTGACGCGGGGCTTGGACCCATGAACTGTGAGATCATGACCTGAGCTGAAGTCAGACGCTTAACCAACTGAGCCACCCATGTGCCCCTATTTATTTATTTTTGAAAGAGAGAGAGAGAGCACAAAGAGGGCAGAGAGAGAGAGAGAAAATCCCAAGCAGGCTCTGCACTGTCAGCATAGAGCCTGATGGGGGGCACAATCTCATGAATCATAAGATCATGACCTGAGCTGAAACCAAGAGTCAGATGATTAACCCACTGAACCACTCAGGTGTCCCCATGTGTCTGCTTTCTTTAACTAGAGTCTGAATACAGTCTGAATATTATAGGTCAACATGGAATTTTGACCATCATTTTTGTATATATTGTATTAGTTTGCTAGTTCTGCCATAATAAAGTATCACAGACTGGGTGGCTTAAAAAATAGAAATTACTTTTCTCCCAGGTCTGGAGGCAAAAAGTTTGAGATCAAGGTGTCAGCAGGGTTGGTTTCTTCTGAGGTCTCTGTCCTTGGCTTGTAGATGGCCGTCTTCTCTCTGTGTTCTCACGTGATCTTCCTCTTTGTATGTCTTTGAAAATGGATTAGGGCCATTTGAAAGCCCTACCTCTAGGTACAGTCACACTCTGAGGTGCTGGGGATTAGATTAGGACTTCAACAATGAATTTTGGGAGAAGGGGACACACTTCCACCCACAACACATATATTTTAAAAAATAATTCTTCATTCCCACCATTTTTTCAAATATTTAAACAATGTCATGGTAGTTGTCTTTCGTCTTTGGTTTTGTTTTGTTTTGTTGTGTTGTGTTTTTATTTTTTTGTTTATTCTTTGTCTTTGGTTTTGGAATTTTCTTTTTATTCCTTTGGTTAAAAATGAGTAGAGTTTCAGTAAAGGTCCAGACCAAATGTTGGCTTGCCCGTGAAACTAAACTTTCCACAAGTAGTTATTCTTTTATCTGTGGCCTGATTTTTTATTGCATGCGCCATTGTGATGGCGATTATCTGCCCTCTGAGAGTGTCCTTAGTTATCTTAGGGTTACTATACTTAACATCAGAGACTAGTTCTCATTCGTGTCTGCTTCCCCATAGTCTATACCACATGGCCTGGGACTCTGAAGATGATGGATGAGTTATGGCTCATTGGCAATCCTGAAATTCTTGGCTACCCAATGTTTTTAAGGTTCAAACCTTACATTTTTCATATGATTTAGACTCTTTTGGCCTCCTTTTTTTCTTCTCAGTTCTCCCCTTCCACAGTTTTTTTCCCAGCCTACCAGAAATTTTTTTTAATACTTTGACTTGAGCTCACTGAACTTCTGTGTTGATCTAGATAGATTGGTTTCACTATTAAGACGCCAAAACTAAGAAAATGGAATTCTTATTACTCACTTTCCCTTTTGCCAGGAGGATAATAAATATTTATTAGATAAGAGCTCGTTAAGATCAAGTACCATCTTAAGTTTTTCTTGTGGTAATTATTTTACATATGGACAGAGCCATCATGGGGGCCCAACAATATTGATGTGTATCTTAGCACTCTACTTTAATTACATTGTTCCAGTAAATTAAACATGCTTTTCTTCTTTTTCAGGTATTTCTTTTAACCTGTGCTTGACAGCTCCATGTTTTGCCTAAACTTTAATTATTAACCCTGTGGATAAAATGCTGTTCTCTCTCTCAGTATGTGGATGCTGACTTCTCTCATAAAGAGGACAAGGCCAGGAAGAGACTTACCAACTATAGAATAGAAAATGTCAAAAAGGAAATCCTTTACATTTGGTGGTTTTCAGAAGATAGATTTGTATCTGAGAATGTATGTTGTTTGGAAATTCTTTTATGAATTTCTAAACAAATTGGGGTATGGAAGTGAAAAGGCAATCTGGTTATTCCAAAAAATATTACAAAATGTTGCATAAATACGGAAAAGCTTAGATGATAATATAATAAGAATATAATGATCTCCCCTGTATCAACTAGACAGCTTAAACTCTTGATTCTCTTTTTCTTCTTTCTTCACTCTTTCCCTTGCTAAACAAACAAACAAACCAAAAAACACTGAATTTTGTAGTTATCATTCCTTTGGATTCTTTTTGGAATTTTAGTATCTATGTATATAACCATAAACAATATGTCCTGTTATAATTCACATAAAAGATACCATATATATAAGCTTCAGCAACTTTATTTTTCATTCAGTATCGTTAAAAAAATTTATATGTGGGGAGCCTGGGTGACTCAGTTGGTTACTTGTCCGACTCTTGATTTTGGCTCAGGTCATGATCTCACAGTTTGTGAGTTCAAGCCCCGCATTGGGTTCTGCACTGACAGCACGGAGCCTGCTTGGGATCTCTCTCTCCCTCTCTCTCTGCCCCTGCCCTGCGTGCTCTCTCTCAAAATAAATAAATGAGATAAACTTCAAAAAATTAAAAAAAAATGTATATGGGGGCGCCTGGGTGGCTCAGTTGGTTGAGCGTCCGACTTCAGCTCAGGTCATGATCTCACAGTTCGTGGGTTCAAGCCCCGCATCAGGCTCTGTGCTGACATCTTGCTCAGAGCCTGGAGCCTGCTTCAGATTCTGTGTCTCCTTCTCTCTCTGCCCCTCCCCCTGCTCACGCTTTGTCTCACTCTGTTTCTCAAAACTAAATAAATGTAAAAAAAATTTAAAAAATGTATATGTTTGTCCTGATGCTTCTAATTATTCCATTTCACTCTGTATAATATTCTATTGTATGAGTAGTCCACTGTTTGTTTTTTTTTAAATCTAGTCTCCAATTGGCCATGTAGGTTGTTTCAGTTTTAATTCTTTTGACTATGAAAAAAACACAGTGTTTCAGTGAATGCTCTTGTATGCGTCTTTTTCCAAATAGTGCTAAAGACAGATTGGGGCAATATATGCGAGTTCTATTGTTTTACCTCCTTACCAGCATTAATTTGGTATAGTTCCAACTGGGGTTTTTCATCATCATCAACATTTACTACTGAATGTTTGCTAGACTGGAGGACACTAACTGAAACCCCAGGGTGCTCAAGTTTCATCTTTAAATAGAGGTATTAAAAGATTCAAACATTTAATCATAGATTTACTTAAGAAAAGGTAGCTTCTAGGGATTTACTTGAATGGGCACTAAATAAAAAATACAAATTCATTTTCTGTAATAAAGGGTGCTTCACAAACTTTCCTCTCTTATTAATCCATAAAGGAATTGTAATCAAGCTGAGTTTGATAGAAAGCTGGCAATTTGAATAAGTCCACATTGTTCCCTCTCAATTTCAATTTAACTACTAACTTCTACTCTTAAACTGGAGATAGTAAGCTGCTGAGAGTCAGTCCAACCCTGCTGGTGTCCAGACAGGGAACCAGCGAAAGGCTCTTCTCCTCTGGGTGAGTTTGAAGCCCAGAGCTGGAGAATCTGGATGAGCTCCAGGAAGGTCCTCCTGGAAAGGGTATGGTCTGAGGAAACCCACCAACCCACGGGAGAAAAGACAACACTGTACTGCATTAGTTTCCCCAGTAGGACACAATTGAGCATATATCCACAGAACACTTACAAACGTCTATCATGAGACTTCCTCCACTCCACAAGCCATGATAGAGTAACTGGTACCTAACTAACCTCTCTCCATAAACTGATCAAAATATGTGAGGACAAGGGGCCTGTCTGGCAATCAAAACTGATAAAAATATACGAGTTTTGTCTTTGGATGTTGGACAATAGGCAGATAATTAGGTGAGCACCACAATCATCTCAGCTCTTTGCCTGAGGGTTTTCTCTGGGCCATAGTGCAGTGAGAAGGAGCCCACACTCCTTTAGCCCACTGATCATTAGAGGCTAAGAACAGAGTTTAGAGCTGCTAATGCAGCTGGTGTTTGTGAGCGCAGAGTATCAGAATAAAGGGAGTTATGCCTAAAAGGGGCTCCAAAATTCTGCTTAGGGATCCTCTTACCTCTTTGACTATGTACTGAACTGTGAGTGTATGGGCAAGACTCCACTAGGCCTGGAGGTTTTACCGTGCTGAGAGATACAGGAATTCCAACAATCCAGAGTGGAAAGACACCACTGAACACCCTGACCACTCAACATGCCAAAAAGTCAACATTCTATGGATTGGGTTATTCTAGCCCTAGAGTAAAGACCACTCTAGATCCACATTACAAAGCTTAAACACAAACCTTGAAAGGCTCAAGTTGCTGTGTCAGTAAGTTAACTGTCCAAAAGAAAAAAAAAATCTAAAATGAGATTAAAAAATCCATAGTCTCAACAATATAGCATTTATAATGTGCAGCAACAATAAAAAATTACTAGACATTTGAAGAAGCAAGCAAATGTGACCCTTGAACAAGAAAAATACCAAATGAGATCAACCATGAGATAACTCAGATGTTGGAATTAGCAAACAAGGACTTTAAAAGAGTACTTATAAATATGTTCAAGAACTTAAAGGAAAATATAATCATGATAAATCAACAGATAGACAAAGCTCAGCAAGAAAGAAAAACTTGAAAAAGGAAATAAATGGAAATTCAAGAACTGAAAAGTAAAATATCTGAAACAAGAAATTCATTGGCTAGGTACAATTACTAATTGGAGATAGCAGAAAGGGTCAGTGAACTTGCAGTCAGATCAGTAGAAGTTATCTGATCTGAAGAGCGCACAGAAGAAAGACTTTATTTTATTTTATTTTTTTAATGTTTATTTATTTTTGAGAGAGAGGGAGACAGAGCATGAGCGGGGGAGGGGCAGAAAGAGAGGGAGACACAGATCCGAAACAGGCTCCAGGCTTTGAGCTGTCAGCATAGAGCCCAACACAGGGCTGAAACTCACAAACCTCAAGATCATGACCTGAGCTGAAGTTGGTCACTTAACCGACTGAGCCACCCAGGTGCCCCAGACTTTAAAAAAGTAAATACACCGAGTCTCATTAATTTGTCGGACGATATTGAGCAGTTTAACATATGTGGAATTAGAGTCTCACTCAGAATGGGAGGAAAGAAAGAGAATGGGACCATATGCAAATGTTTGAAAAAATAATGACCAAAAACTTCCCAAATTTCTTGAGGAACATAAACTTACAGATCTAAGAAGCTATGAAACTTAAGCAAGATAAATTAAAAAGAAAACACCAGGGTACATCACAAACTGAAAAACAGTGTTGAGAGTAGCACTTTTTATGATAGGTGACAAATTGGGCAACAATAGTGCAAATGCCAGCTTGTTTCTCATCAAAAAATAATGAATACCAGGGGCACCTGGGTGGCTCAGTTGGTTAAGTGTCTGACTCTTGATTTCAGCTCAGGTCACGATCTCACAGCTTGCAGGTTCGAGCCCTGTGTCAGGCTCTGCACTGACAGCATGAGGTCTGCTTGGGGTTCTCACTCTCCCTCTCTCTTTCTGCCCTTCCCCTGCTTGCACTCTTTCTCTGTCCCTCAAAATAAATAAATAAACTTTAAAAACAAACAAAAAATGAATACCAGAAGCCAGTGGAATAATATCTTTAAAGGTCTGACGATAAAGCACCCATCAACCCAGAATTCTGAATCCAATCAAAATATCCTTAGAAAGTGAAAATAAACCAAGATAATTTCAGATAAAGAAAAGTTTTCTTTAGCATTTCTTGAGGCTGAAAGAAATTTGACATCAGGTGGAAATTTGTTTCTATGGAAATGAATAAAGAGAATCAGCAATATTAAGTATGTGACTAAATAAAAAAGACTTTTTTTTTAATGGCTTAAAGTGAAATATGGTTATTTAAAGTAAAAATTAGGTCACCACATATATTAAAAAAAACTTTTTTAATGTTTTATTTATTTTTGAGAGACAGAGTGTGAGCAGGGAGGGGCAGAGAGAGAGACACACACAGACAGACAGAATATGAAGCAGTCTCCAGGCTCTGAGCTGTCAGCACAGAGCCCAATGCAGGGCTTAAACTCAAAAGCCATGAATGAGATCATGACCTGAGCCGAAGTCAGATGCTTAACCAACTGAGCCACCCAGGTGCTCCTAGGTCACCATATATTTTGTGGTTTGTAATGCAGATAGTTATAATAAATGTCATCAAGTGTACAAAACAGAGGTAAATAGCACTATACTATTTCAAGATTTTAAAATGTACACTATATTAACTCTAAAGACTGTGACAAGCATACCTATTTTTATCCCTAAAGAAACCACTAATAAATAAGACAAAGAAGTATAGCTAAAAAGCCCATAAAGGAACTAAAATGGAGAATTTTTTTTTTATATAAAACCAAAAGAAGGCAAGAAAAGAGTAGCAAAGAACCAAAAGATCCGCTCAGGCAAATAGAAAACAAATAAAATGGTAGACCTAAATATAATCATATAAATAATTACATTAAATGTAAATGTGCTAAACACTCCCATTAAAGACAGAGATTGCCAGACTAGATAACAAAGCAAAACCTAACTACATGCTGTTTAAAGGAGTTATGCTTTCCTAAAGTATCAGAGGGGTTGAAAATAAAATAATGGGAAAAGATTTACCATACAAACAGTACACATAAGAAAGGTGGACTGGTTAAACTAATCCTAGGCAACGTTGACTTCAACAAGGAATATAACTAGAGAAAAGAATTGCATTTTTATTAATAAAATGGCCAATTCTTTGGGGATACATAACAATTAAACAATTATACATGCATATACTCCTAATAACAGGGTTCAAAAACATGAAGCAGAAACGGAGAACTGAAAGGAAAATACACAAATCCATAATCATAGTTGGAGATTTTAACACCTCTCTCTCAGGAAATGATAGAACATCTAGAGTAAAAATTGGTAAGGATATAAAAGACCTGACAAAATTATCAACTACCTTGACCTAATTGACATTTAAAGAACACTTCACCCAAAACCTTCAGAAACACATTTTTCCCAGTGTACGTGGAACCATGACAAACTGACCACATGCTTGAAAACGAAACAAATTTTAATAAATTTAAAAGAACTGAAATCCTACAGATTATGTTCTCCGACCACAAAATAATTAAATTAGGAATAAATAACAATAAGATATGTAGAAATTAAACAACTGACTTCTATTTTTCTTTTTAAGTAGGTTCCATGCCCAGCGCAGAGCCTAATGTGGGGCTTGAACTCATAACCCTGTGATTAAGAGTCAAATGCTCAACTGACAGAGTTACCCAGGCACCCATAAGCAACTCACTTGTAAATAAAACATGGATAGGGGTGCCTCGGTGGCTCAGTCGGCTAAGTCTGACTTCAGCTCTGGTCATGATCCTGCGGTTTGTGAGTTCGAGCCCGGCATCAGGCTCTGTGCTGACAGCTCAGAGCCTGGAGCCTGCTTCGGATTCTGTGTCTCCCTGTCTCTCTGCCCCTCCCCCACTCGCTCTCTCTCTCTGTCTCAAAAATAAATAAACATTAAAAAAAATTATTAAAAAAATAAAACATGGATAAACTAAAAAAAATCACAAGGAAAATTAGAAAATACTTAGAACTCTGATAATGAAAATACATGTTAAAATTTGTGGGATGCAGTTAAGGTGGTTTTTAGAGGGGAATTTATATTTTATTTTTTTTTTAATTTATTTTCAAGTTAGTTAACATACAGCGTAGTCTTGGCTTCAGGAGTAGAACCCAGTGATGCATCTCTTACATATGACACCAGTGCTCATCCCAAAAAGTGCCCTCCTTAATGCCCGTCACCCATTTAACCCACACCCAAACTTCCCCGCTCCAGCAACCCTCAGTTTGTTCTCTGTATTTAAGAGCCTCTTATGGTTTGACTCTTAGAGGGGAATTTATAGTTTTAAATACTTCGAAAAGAAAAAGACTCTGACTTAAGAATCTAGGAAAAAATAAGCAAATCAAACCTATGGTAAACGTATGGAAGATAACTACAAAGATAAGAGCAGACACAATGAAACAGGAAACAAATGCTAGCTTAGATTAACAAGGCACAGAGTTGGTTTTCTGAAAAAAATTAATAAAATTGATAATCCCCTAGCAACTCTGAGAAAATTGCCAATATTTACAACAAATGATCTTATAGACATTACCTGGGTATTAGAAGAATATTATGAGCAACATAATTAAGAACATCTTATAAAATTCAACATCTATGTATACATAAACTCATCAAAGCACAAATAGAAGGAAAACCCCTCAATGAAATATTTGATGCTTTCTCCTAAGGTTATGAACAATGCTTGGATGTCCAACCTTTAGTTTTTGTTTGTTTATTTATTTTTGCCTAAAATAGAAAAGAAACAACTCTAAATGATTACTCAATTGTAGCTTGCTGGTCATCTACAAACTCTGAAATCATCTTTGTATTGTAGGCTTGAGGAAATGAATAAATATATTGAGGATAACGATTTGGGGTTTCAAATAAGGAAAGTAGAGAAGCAGGCCACATACCCCATAGTTCTAAATTAGAATCGCACATGTCAGTTTAAAAACGTGGTTTTTAACATTGAGAAAAATAATGTACGTGTTTATGCACATCTCTGTTTTTATAGAGATGGCAATAGACAGAGGTGTATAAGCATATATATTTTTTCTGCTGAAATGAACTAGGACCTCTTGGAGAAGTGATAGGACTGAGAATGCAGTCTCTCACTTCCTGAGAAGTTCAGGACTGAGACACAAAGGACAGGATGAGCCTGGAACAGCTGATTGAGTCAGTTCGTAGGGAACCAAGGAATCGTCGGGTCACAACGAATTACTCAGGACTTGGACTGAATGGGCCAAATCTGGAACAATTTGAATATTAAAATAACTATTGATAGTAACAGATTATGACCTATTGAAAAATATAAACATCTATGAGGCCATTCTGATATAAATAAACTAGTGAACAGATACATAAATGGGGAAGAAGGGAAAGTTCTTCCTCACCATAAAATACCAAGAAAGGGGGTAGGAATGGGGAAAGGGAGAAAAAGGGAGAGAGGGGAAAGGGGCAGGAGATGGGAGGGAGAGGAAGAGAGGGAGAGGGGGAGAGACAGAAGGAAGGAAGGAAGGAAGGAAGGAAGGAAGGAAGGAAGGAAGGAAGGAAAGAAGGAAGGGGAGTGAAATTAGGAAATCAAAATGAACTTCACCAATATCAGGACAAACCAACAACATTTGACCTGATGTTGCAAAGGGCACAAGATCAATTCACTGATACTTACTCTCACCAAAATGCATAACTTAATTTTTTCAACATATCTAAACAGGCTAAATAGAAAGGTTGAAATAATGCTGCTTATTTTAAAAAACAACAACTTATATCTACATTGTTCCAGAAAAGATGTCAGAGAGCTAAAGCATAATTTACTATGTTATGTTTTGAAATGATTTTAAGCCTAGAAATAAGTCTGTACTAGAACAAATTAAAGTCTCTCTTAAGGTGAAATATTATTATAGGAACGATAGAAAGTTATAAAAAATGAAATTAACTGGAAACATATTGGCACTCTTTATCTCATTGAATCACCTATAATTAAGAATATCCCTGATATTTTTATACCCAAAACAATAATTAACTTCAGATTTTACTAATGTATTGTTATGTGGATGTTTTTGGGAGAACCAAAACAAACATTTCCCCCTCCCACCCCCACCCCCACCCCCAAATTAGCAGTTAAGCTATTGACCAGAGGAATACAAATGAGTAGTAGACACTTTCATAAAGGTCTCAATTGCCTTTTGAAAGAAAACAATATAAATAGTGAAAACGTCTGAGAAAAGGGAAAATAATCAGAATACAACTGATACTTGCATATAAATTTCTTATTTACAAGGCACTTTCGTATATATTTTTTTACCTCACAACCAACCTCTGAGGTAGGTAAGTTTCAGCTCTTCATTCCAAGGAGGTGTTTATTTCCTGGAAATGCCAAGGATGCCAAGAAAAGTTTTTTGTTTTTTGGATTTGGTTTCCATGTGTTCAGAGAATAAATAGAAGTCTAGCAAGCCGTTCTACTGGCTAGCTTTAATTCAGAAATAGCCTTAGACATTTCTCAAAATCCATTTTTACAGGGGAGACAAGAAACTTCTGAAATCCACCCTGCATTCTTTTGGAATTCTTTCTGACTAAGCGGCATTTTCAGTTGAGAGAAGTGTTTGTTTTGCTCCTGTCCTTTGAGGAGCAGATGTTGGTGTTCTGCACACCAAGGCTGGGCTCTCGCCGTTGGAAGCACTTGCAGAATTCAGAGCTTTACTCTCATGTCTTCCTGCGAGGTTTCATTTCGGGAGTGGTGGACCTATTTCTCATTGCCCATAGGAAGCATTTTCTTTTGCCATCATGTTACTGTTCTGTTGCATGTTTTATGAGTAACCAACAAAGTAGTCTTGGAGCCTTCGGGACTGTTCATAATTTTTGCTTCAGTACATACTTTTCTGCTTCTCGGTTAACAAGTGTCTGTATTTTAGGTGTCAGTTTTGGCTCGGTTAACAAGTGTCTGTATTTTAGGTGTCAGTTTTGGCGTGGGCTTGAGGCACGTTCCAGCTTTATCCAGCACCTGTTGCTGGGAGCAGTACGCACATGCTTCTTGAAAGTTGTGTAAGACTGTGCACCCCGAGGAAGCAGGAGGCCTGACTGAGACAGGTGTCTCATAGTTTCAGCTATATTGCTCAAGTACACAAGGCTGAGAGCTGGTGAGAGCTCTAACTTGGGTTTTACCGTGAAGATATGCCAGGCAAACCCAAGTTGAATGACATTGTACAGACTAAATGGCCTATACTCTTTGCAAATGTCAAGATCAAGAAACAAAAGACAGAAGTGATGTGACTGCTCCATATGGAGGAAGACTCCAGAGACATAGTGATGAAGTGCCATGCATGAGCCTGAACGAGGACCAATTAACTATAAAGGACATTATTAGGACAGTTGATGAAAGTGGAATGTGGACTGTATCTGTGTTTGCCTATAATGATGAGCCTTGGAGAAGTATATATATTGTTAACATTGGTTTCTTGGGAAAGAGTGCCCCCATTTATTTGTTTTTTGCTGGTTTTTTGTTTTTTGTTTTTGTTTTTTGTGTTTTTTTTTTTTTTTGGTAATCTTTACATTTGAGAGAGAGAGAGAGGGAGGGAGAGAGAGAAACAAAGAGAGAGGCAGACACAGAATCTGAAGCAGGCTCCAGGCTCTGAGCTGTCAGCACAGAGCCTGGCATGGGGCTCGAATCCACGAACCATGAGTTCATGACCTGAGCCAAAGTTGGATGCTTAACCAACTGAGCCACCCAGGTGCCCCGAAAAATACCCCCATTAAAAAAACAAGCACGCAGGGTGCAAATAATATGCATGATAGGATTCCATTTTTGTTAAATGACATACATGTATGTACATAAAATGAATTATGTAAAGATGATCAACAAAATGTTTCTTAAGGTGGTAGGAATTTGAACAACTTCTACATTTTTCATATTTATGTGCAATATAATTTTTCTTTTTCTCTAACATAATTTTTTAAGGCACATGTATTATTTTTACAAAAATACTAAAAATTAATGTTTTAGTGTTAAAAGTCAAGAAAAAGTCACTTGGGGCCAATTTGGGGCTAAGTTATTTCTACTTCATACACTTTTTCCCTATGGCCCTGAGTTTATTACATTAAATGTCTTACTCGTCTTGACCCACGATGTTCCCAGATGTGCAGAGCACATATAGAAATGTGAGCTAACTCTCCGGGTTGGAAAAAATTAGGGTGTCTGATGTTCTGGAGAATTCTGTTTGATATGGGAATTCGGCAATTACTTTGTGCCATCGTAGAGCTCCCCGAAGAAACCCCTTTCTGGTGGCTTCAAAGTTCTCCTTAGAGGACTGTGTCCCTTTGCCCTCTATGCACTTTGACCACACTGGGTGCACTTTCATCCTGACTACAGAAGGTATATAAATTATATCATGTCCTGGATCTGACTGTCTTCCCCTTTCACCATAGATAAGACCGTACTTCCTCTTGGCTGCCTGAGGTATTCTGAGAATTACCGAGGTGGCTTTGTGGAATGCTTTGAGCTGCTCAGATGAAAGGAACAAAGCTCTAATTTTGTTAATAACATAACCCTGTTGTCAGCGGGCCCACCGAGTCAGGTAAAAACAGGGAAAGACCCGCCAGGAACAAAGATACCCCCAACAATCAGGGGAGGCCCAGCGTGGTGCTCATGGCAGTGCTGGCTATGGCAGCTTTAGGAGGGTGGTCAGATTAAGCAGATAGAGTTAAGGCTCCCAGAACGAGTTCTCAAATGGATGGGTTGCTGGAGAAAGGTCAGCTTCCTCACCCCTTGGGTGGGTGACTGTGAGTCATAATGCATGTTCTAGAGTCTTCTTTCCCTCTATTTATTTCACTTCATTGTGCCGGGTGTTCTCTGGAATCCCCTCCCAAGTAAACGACTTGCACTTGAATCCTTGTTCATTCTAGTCCCACAAGAAATGTCATGTGTTTCCCCACCACTCCCACTGCCCTGGGATCCTGGCCCCCTTGACTCTGCCTATCTAAATTGCCACAGCCCCGCTCCACGTTGAGCAAAGTCTACTCAGTTGGCAGCTAGTCAGACAAAGTAGACTCTATTGTATAGCCTGCTGGAGTAGAATGGGAATCATACATACATGCCTGGTGGAAGAATCCTGGTTCAGCTACTCACCAGCTGTGAAACCCTAGGCACATCACCCAACGTCTCTGAGCTTGTTTACTCTTCTGTGAAATACTGAGAAAAATGCTTACTTCATTGGTTTGTCTTCTGGATCTAATGAGCTAAATAACAAACCAGGATATTGCCTAATACCAGATGATTCTCCAGAAAAGATAGTTATTTTTATTGCACCATTTTCTTTCAGTATTTACTTTCTGTGTGTCTCCATCTTGTTTCCCCAACTAGATTGTAGTTTCTCTGCCACGTTCAACTTATTTATCTTATCACAGTGTCCTTGCACATAAAAGGCAATAATAGTTATTCGTTATCCGTTTTCTAAGGCTTTAAAGGAGAGAATGCACTCTTTCAATTCAGGATTTGTTTCTGGATTATTTGTTACTGTGAGGCATTCTCAAGGAATTTTTAGCTGGTCGTTCCTTTCCTTGGCCTCCGTTTTCTCATATACAAAACAAATGTTTAGGTATATAATTCTAGATGCACTGAGATCCTTCTAGCACTGCACTTTCGAATCTATGTATTATTCCTTAAAGGCCAAGTACTCTAGGTTACTCTCCTGACCCATCAGGACTTAATATAATGGTAGTCACAGATTAAGTGCCTTCCCAGTGCATGTGAAGTCAATTCCAGTCACCTTAGATCCTGTATCCTCCCAGCCTTCTCTCTTAACACTCACCTTTCCCTCACTCTATTCCAGCCAGACTGTTTTTTCTTTGTACCCCTAAGAATTTTCCAGGCTTGAGGCCTTTGTACTTTCTGTTTCTCATCACTTGGTTCTCTGTTCAAAGGTCTCCTCCCCCAGTTCTCTCTGTCCCACAACGCTGCCTTTTTCCCCCTGTAATTGCACTCTGACATTGTCTTGTCATTTAGTATTGGCTTTAATTGTTTGCATTTTATTTGCATTTATTGCTTGTTCCTCCACCTCTCCCTCTAGTTCTCCCATATAAACGTCTCTTTTGGTTCCTTTTATAGCCCTACCATGAAAATAGTACTTAATACAGATCTGGGACAAACTAGGGCCCTAAGTAAGCAATTGTGACATGAATGAATGAATGAATGAATGAATGAATACTCTACCATAACTTAGAGTATTTAGATGGTGAGCTAAAATCTGTGGCTGTCACTCCAGGTTCTAGTGAACTTCTTTAGGTATGTATCCTAAGTGAATCAATTGCAGTAGGTCTAAGTAAACATGCAGTGGGAAGAAACAAGGAATTCCTAGGAAGACAAGTGCAAACAATCATACCAGCTTATCTAGAAACTTATTCGTAATGGGAAATTTAGATATAATTTATTTTTTTATTAAATTTTTAAAATGTGTTTATTTTTGAGAGAGACAGAGTGTGAGCGGGGGAGGGGCAGAGAGAGAGGGAGACACAGAATCCGAACCAGGTCCAGGCTCCAAGCTGCCAGTACAGAGCCCAACACAGGGCTCGAACCCACTAACTGTGAGATCATGACCTGAGCCGAAGTCAGACGCCTAACCGACTGAGCCACCCAGGCGCCCTTAGATATAATTTAAAAACAAATAATTTATTTCTTTTTGTTATGGAAAATTTCAAACGTAAACATAAGTAGATGTAGATAAGATGAACATAATGGAAAATGGACTCTCTTGTACCTTGTGGTGGACCATAGGGTGGCCCCCTCATCCTAGTGCCCATACCTTGTATAATCCTCTCCCCTGAGTGTGTATAAAACCTGTGCCTTGCTTTCTAAGCAAAATAATATGGCAGCTAGATGTCACCCCTTTGTGATTACTTATGTTATATAAGATTCCATCTTGCTAACAAACTCACTCCTTGAGGGGACTCTCCTTGCTGGCTTGATGAAGGAAGTGGCCATGCTGGGAAAGGACATGTGACAGTGAACTCCAGGTGCCCTCTAGGAGATGTGGGCCATCTCCAGTTGACAGCTAGCAAATAGCCAGCTACAGCTGTAAGGAAATGAATTCTGCAGTGACCTGAGTGAGCAAGGAAGCTGAAACTTTTCCAGTTGAGCCTCCAGATAAAACACAGCCTCACCAACACCTGGATGGTAGGTGTAAGACCCTAAGCAGAGGACCCTAGGTACCTGGACACCTGACCCATAGAAAGTGTGAGATAATAAATTGGTGTTATTTTAAGCTGCTAAATTTGTGGTAATGTGCTGCAATACATAAGTAATTCAGATATATCACCCAAAGTAAGCAATTTTCAATAGTTTGCCAGTCTTGTTTCATCTATCCTATCATGGTTTGGGGACGGGTGGGCTGGAGTATTTTATTATTTTATTTTATTTTATTTTATTTTATTTTATTATTTTAAAAATTATTTATTAAAACAGAATTTATTGTCAAATTGGCTAACATAGTGTGTACAGTGTGCTCTTGGTTTTGGGGGTAGATTCCCATGATTCATTGCTTACATATAACACCCAGTACTCATCCCAACAAGTGCCCTCCTCAATGCCCATCACCCATTTTCCCCTCTCCCCTGCCCCTTTCCCCCAGCATCAACCCTCAGTTTGTTCTCTGTATTTAAGAGTCTCTTATGGTTTGCCTCCTTCCTTCTCTGTAACTATTTTTTCCCCCTTCCCTTCCCCCACGGTCTTCTGTTAAGTTTCTCAAGTTCCACATATGAGTGGAAACATATGATACCCAACTTTCTATGACTGACTTATTTCAGTTAGCATAATACCCTCCAGTTCCATCCACGTTGCTGCAAATGGCAGGATGTCATTCTTTCTCATTGCCACGTAGTATTCCATTGTATATATAAACCACACCTTTATCCATTTATCAGTTGATGGACAATTAGGCTCTTTCCATAATTTGGCTGTTGTTGAAAGTGCTGCTATAAACATTGGGGTACATGTGCCCCTACGAATCAGCACTTCTGTATCTGAATAGGAATTATGGATAAATTCCTAGCAGTGTTATTGCTGGGTCATAGGGTAGTTCTATTTTTAATTTTTTGAGGAACCTCCACACTTTTCCGGAGTGGCTGCACCAGTTTGCATTCCGACCAACAGTGCAAGAGGGTTCCCGTTTCTCCACGTCCTCTCCAGCATCTATAGTCTCCTGATTTGTTCATTTTAGCCACTCTGACCGGTGGGAGGGGGTATCTCAGTGTGGTTTTGATTTGTCTTTCTCTGATGAGGCGTGACGTTGAGCATCTTTTCATGTGTCTGTTGGCCATCTGGATGTCTTCTTCGGAAAAGTGTCTATTCATGTCTTCTGCCCACTTCTTCACTGGATTATTTGTTTTTCGGGTGTTGAGTTTGGTAAGTTCTTTATAGATTTTGGATACTAACCCTTTATCTGATATGTCATTTGCAAATATCTTTTCCCATTCACATGCAAATACTTTAGTAAGCATCTCTAACAGAGAAGGACTTAAAAGCATTGCCATTATGCCAGAAAAATCAGGGCTTCATTGAGAACCAAAAGGGGAGTCTTTTTTAAAGCCAGGAAGTCAATGGATCTAGTATATTAATTGGGCAGAGGGAGAAAGGTGGTTGCTAGAAATTGAGTGAGAATAGCATCCCCTTGATCCAATGAGCTGAAGAACAGGTAAGTATATGAGAGCTTTCACTTGAAATGTCTAAGCCTTGTCCCCCCCCCCCCTTTTTTAACAACAGCGCAGTCACAAAGTACTTTTGGCGAGTCTGTCATACAAAATCTAAAATCATTCAAATCCAATTCCGATTATATGTTTAAGATCCGACCCATTCCCCCAATTCCTGTTCTGGAATGGACCCTTATAAATTCCATTTTTTATTCGTAACTCCTTACAGTGCCTTATAACTGCCATCCCTACCACTTTTCCTTTACTACGGGAAGCTCTTTCCAACTGGCTCCAGTTCTTTTCCTCTCTTGGATAAACCGATATCGTCTGCCTTTGACACTGCTCAAGGAAGCAGCGCTTTGCAAGGGAAATTCTCAGGGCTCAGGGTTCAATCTCATCGCCACCACCAGGGAGCTTTGAGATCTCTGGCAAGTAGTACAGTGTTCTCTAAGCTGGATACAATAGTGCCTCGCAGGGTTCCAGAGAAGATTAGATAAAGAACATGTGTAACGTGTAAAGTGTCCAGCACAGAGAAGGTACAGAGGCGCCCCACCATTCTCTTTGTTAGTTCCCATCTCCAGTCTCCGAGCACCAGAACGCCCAGCACCGCGCCTCTCCCGCTCTCGTCGCGGGGGATGCAGGGATTTGTAGTTTTTTGGTCCCCAAGTCGTAATTCCTCTCGGAGCCAGTCGGCGAGAGGAAGAACTACACATCCCAGTGGACGGTGAAAGGAAAGTGGGGCTCGGAAAACCGAGCGTCCCCGCCCGGCTGCCTGCGCTTTCCGCTGCCCACTGGTTGTGCCCGGCACGCGAGGGCTGCGACCCCGCGGCAAAGCCAAGGAGGGCTCGAGCTCACGGGCCGGGCGACTGGGGCTGTGGGGCGCAGCGGGCAGGGGAGTCGCGGGCCGAAGAACGGCGGGTCCCTCTGCGGCCGTGGGAGCTCGCAGGGGAAAGGGGAGAAATAAAGCGAGTAAATCTCGAGCGCCCGTGTCGGAGAAGTGAGAAAGGGTTGGGGAGGCAGCCACCCCCGCAGAGCCTGACCGCCACGGGCTTGTCCTCTGGAGGAAGGCAGGGGCCGGGGCGGGTGGGGACCCAGACCGCTCCGCTCTCCCCGCGGGAAACCTGGAAGCCGGCCGGGCCCCGAGACCTCCCGCCCGCAGCCCCCATCCCGGAGTCAGGCCTTCCTCGTACCGTCCCTCCCCATTCAGTCGCAGGGCACCCCCGCCAACTCCCGGGCAGCAGTGAAGCTGCACCCGACAAGTCCACCGCGCGCCCCGCCGGGGGAGGCCGGGGAGGGTCACCTCTCCGCAGGGGTGCCTCAGGTCCCCTGGAGTCGCGAGAATGGATTTGCGTGTAGCCGTGTGAATATATGTGTGTGGAGGCGGCAGCTGCGGCCGGGAATAAACCCGGAGGAGCCAGTCTGCGGGCGAGTGCACGGCCGCGGGCACAGACCCCCGAGCCGTCCGCGAGCGACGCCGGAGGGAGCCCAGCGTCTTCCCCGGGGTCGCCCGGGGCCCGTCCGAGGGGACCGGGGCTGGGGATCCGCGGAGTCCGTGCGGGGCTTCGCGGGCGAGAAGGAGGAGCCGGAGGAGGAGCCCGGCTGGCGAGGCGAGGCGAGGCGAGGCGAGGGCCGCCGCCCACCCGGCCGGGAGGAGGCGGACCCGCTGCGAGCGCCGCGCGCGCGCCGGGGCTGAGCCTTGCAAACAAGTGTCTGTGGCGCTCGCCCCGCGGCCCTGAGACGCGCTCCGCCACCCCCGGCGGCCCTCCCTGAGCCCGGCCCGGCCCCTATGGGGCAGGAGGGAGCGAGGGAGCCGCCGGCCGTGCAGCCCACGAGCCGCCGCCGCCGCGACCCTCGGCCCGGGCGGCCCCGGCAGCCCCGCGCGGGGGCCGCGGTCTGGGCTCGGCTGCCAGGCGCGCCGGCGCGGGGTCGCAGCGCGAGCAGCGCCCGGGCTGTCGCCGAGCCCGCTCCTGACAGAATAACGTGCTCGGTTTCCCCACCCCTGGGAGGGGTTGCCGGGGCCGCGAGCTGCCTCCCAGTCTCCACCGCTCTCTCCTGGGGAGGATCCGCCGCCGGGAGGAAGGATTAGAATAAACCTGGCCGAGGCGCCGAAGTGGCTCCCGAGGAAGCCGGGGCCGCCGCCTCGTGTCCCCTCGGGGCGCAGCGCTCGGGGGTCGGCGGGCCGGAGCCGAGGCGCGGCCGGCGGGCCGGCGGCGGCGGGGCCGAGCGAGCGGCTGTGCGAGGGGGCGGGCGCGCGGCGAGCCGGGGGCCGGCCGGGCGGCCCCCCGCGCCCCGCGGGGCCCCGGAGCCCCCGCACGCGGGCTGGAAGCGACTGAGGACCGCCGCCGCGGGCTGCGGGCCAGCACCGTCCCTCCCGGAGGGGGACCCGGCTATGACAGCTGGGCTCCCGCAAGGGTTAACCTGGGTGTCCTCGGCAAAGTTGTCGCCGAGCCGGGAGCCGGCGTAGCGGCCGCGGCGCCGCGGCTCGGGGGGCGGCCGGGCGGCCGGCGGCGGTCGTGGCTCGGCGGGGCCCGCGCGGCCGGGGGGCTTCTGGGGGCGTGCGCCCCCAGCCGGCTGCCCTCGTGGATGCCTCCCGGCGGCGGCGGGCCCATGAAAGACTGCGAGTACAGTCAGATCAGCACCCACAGCTCCTCCCCCATGGAGTCGCCCCACAAGAAGAAGAAAATCGCGGCGCGGAGGAAATGGGAGGTTTTCCCGGGAAGAAACAAGTTCTTCTGCAACGGCAGGATCATGATGGCCCGGCAGACGGGCGTCTTCTACCTGACTCTCATCCTCATCCTGGTCACTAGCGGACTCTTCTTCGCCTTCGAGTAAGTGGCGGCGAAAGCTCCGCGACGCCCGGCTCCCCCTCGCCTCTCCCCGACCCCTGCCCCTCCCCTCGCTACTTTCGTTTTCCAGAAGCCTTATTTGCTGTACGTTGTTATATAATGCAAACCCGCTTCTCCCTCTTTTTTTCTCAAAGGTCTGTGGCCCTTTGATCCCCGGAGACAGTGCAGCCCTGGGGCGGGCTCTGGGAGTGGAGAGGGGAGAGGGGACACTTGGAAGGTGTGCCAGCCTTGCCGCTGGCGCGGGTCGGGTGGCACCGCGCAGGTGACTGATTCTTGCTTCTGTCTCTACTGAGTTTGGAGACCGGCGAGCCAGCCCAGCTGTAGCTTTCTGTGGGAGGGGAGGATGAGGCTGATTTCTCAGGCGGCGATAAATAGAATTGACTTCCTTTCCTGCTCGCAAGCTATAGGGCATCTTGTTCAGCTCATTTACTAAATCTTCACTATTCAGAATCTTGGCTTTTTTCAGGTTTCAGAGCGAAGGCCTGGAAGGGTAATTTCATTTTTTCATTCTCCTTAGATGGTCACCCTGGATCAACAATTTCTGATTTACCATGAGGTTTCCAAACTCTTTGCTTCAAAAAAAGTTTTTCCATTAAAAACATGTTGCAAGCAAACCCTTTATTCTCCCTTCCTGACTTTGGGGAACAGGTGAAAGGAGACTTTCAGCCTGTCCAGGAGAAGTATGACACTGCATGGTAACTTCTGATTCCAGAAACAGTACTTTGGGACTTTAGGGCTTTTATCTGAAAAAAAGTGCATGCAAGTCTTCCCCGTTTTCAGGAAAATCAAGTTGGCCAGTGGCAACTGTCCTCCTGCCAACTAATGAAAGATTTTCTTATTTATTAATAGATTAGATAAAGTACTTTAACCACATTCCAGAATCAATTTCAATTGCCCTTATTGGGTCCAACATTTGCAATGCAGCTTCTTATGTAATTCTTAATGGTATCCTTTGCTCAATAAAAGTTATAGCTACACCCCCATCCCCAATTTAAAAAAAAAAGCAATACAGTTATTGGGAGTCCTTTGTGCTTCCAGTATCCTGCTTATTACGGGGCATGGTACCCGTTCAGTCTCCATCTTCTTCTGTTGCATAGGGTTAATTAAACCTTTGTGTTTATTTACTTTTTGTCTCTGATGAGTATTCGTAGGCCTCTGGTTTTGTACCCAGTGTTTGGTGTTCCAAATGCTATGTCAATCAGAAATGAATGATCTCTTGACAGTGTGATGCTTTTCATGTAAAGCCCTCTGACTCTGAGGGAAACGTTTTGTGCCTCAACATTGTGCCGTGGTGAACAGTTATAGCAGGATTGAGTTAGAACAGGTGAGGACAGAGATCTCCCAGGTAAGCCACTCACGTCCCCCAGTCCTCACACACAGCCCCTCCATTTCTCTCCTAGAAGTTTAACTTTTGGGCGTTTTGCAAGGAGGGTGGAAACTCTTGGGGGCCTTGAGGTGGGAAGGGGAAGGTGTGAAA
Source organism: Panthera onca (assembly GCF_046562875.1). Classification (NCBI taxonomy): domain Eukaryota; kingdom Metazoa; phylum Chordata; class Mammalia; order Carnivora; family Felidae; genus Panthera; species Panthera onca. Next base: position 140,939,445 of record NC_138343.1, read on the forward strand.
AGGTTTTGGGAATGGCGGGAGAAATGCTCTGTTTCTCCTCTGTTGTTCCCCTTGTCCCTTTCCAGAGAGCCGCTGGTCCTGACAGACCTGGGTCTGAGTCATAATAGATTCAGGCACTGAAATGATGATGCCATGTGGTTGAACACAAATGCCATCCTTCTAATGGTGGCTGTCATTTCAGGTGGTCTTCTGGAGTATTCACGATGTTCCTAAGGTGAAAGTTTTGAACTATTGGCATTTTTTTTTTTTTTTAGCAGTTTTAAGGGTGGGGAAAATGGGTTGATTTTGTGAACTCAGCCACAGGTGTGTTTCATGCAGGATGATGAATGTTTCATTTTCTGTCTACACCCAAAGCCACACTGAATGGTTAGAGATCCCCTCTGGTTATACTTGCTGTCTTTTATTTTCTTCGTTCAAACATTGCTTTTAAGCAAACCATCGCTTCTCGAGCCCTGCGTGTGTTTCTTCCAAGAGCTCCCCAAAGTCCTCACTAGTAGGTTGTCAGGGATGTTTCTCTGCTGTCAGCATTGTGTTAACCAGAGGCTGTAGGAATAAACATGTGTGCTGGGATTTCATTAGCTCCTACTGGTAGCTTCATTTTTAGATAAGCTCTGTGTGTTTTGGTCTTCATGAGTGTTACTTCAATTAGGCAATTTGAAATTTCAAGAAAATAGGCCAATCCTAGGATGATGCCTCAGTTGGGAAAATCATAGGGCTGTTCAAACCATAGAATATTATGGTTTGGCTAAGAATATTTGTCACTGTGTTGCTTTTAAGTTCTTTATCATTGCTAATGACAAAGTGAAATTAAATAACTTTGGCCAAATTAATTTGATGGACTCGGAGAAGCAATTAGTTCCATGCACAGGGTATGAAGCGCCAACAGCCTAAAAGAGATCAAAAGAAAATGCCAATTTCGTCTGCCCACTGCCTGCCTGCCTTCTGCCCTTCTTTTAGCTATTTATTGAATATATACTACGTGTTTGCCTATTTGGCTTAATTTCATGTCTAGATAACTTTAACATGAGTAGAATTCGTGTTCAAACATTAGAGTCCATGTCTCCCCATGCAGTTACAAAGGGCAAGGACAAATTTGAAGACACGTGACCTAGCTTCAGACCTCTTTTTCCTGCAACTGTTCCCTACCCTGCTTCTCATTCCCAACCTTGAACAGATGACAAGGAAGTTCTTCTGAGAGAAAGGGACTTATGGGAACATAGCAACAGGTGTTGATGCTGCCTCTGACACTGGGAAAAAGGCAGGGTACAAATGATTATTCCCACATTGAAGGGGAAGTGACGGAGGCATTGAGAGGTGAAATAACCACCCCGGGTCATACACTAACTGGAGGCAAGAGTTTCTGACTGCAAACCTCTTCTGACCCACTGTTCTGCACTTTCTCCGAGTATAGAATAGTGCTTGAAGACTTGGGACTTCGGAAGACAGATCCCAAGATTCTAACCAGGAGTATGACCCTGAGAAAATAATTGGGCTTTTCTAAGCGTCAGTTTCCCAATCTGTTAAATGGGATTAATACTCTCTACCTTAAAGTGTTGTGAAGATTAAGTAAAAAAGTATACTTAATACAGTGTCTCATACATAGTAAGTACTCAGTGAATGGTACCTGTTATTAGAGCAGACCTTAGAAGTAGCTTCCCAAGGACTCCCTTTTCTGAGAGCCTTTGAAGGAGGGAGTAGATGGGTTAATAAGCAAGGATCATAGTGATAGCATATTGGGCTGAAAAAAATGCAGACCCGTGTGGTTTGCAATAAATCAAGACCTTTGTATGACTCAGGGGAGTGGCTTCACTCTTGCCTCTTCAGAGTGGGAGTCTTGCAGAGATGTCTGGGGACTGCCCTGGTCCAGACCAGAGCAGGAGCACAGAGGAAGCCTCCAAGAAGCAGGGACTGGATTTCATTAGAAACATGAAGACAGTAAAGAAAGCTACTAGAAGCAACCTGATGCAACTCTACTCATTTTCAAGGAGGGTCAGGCTCTGCATTTTGGGGCATCCTGTGTTCAGCGTAGGCACTGTTAGAGAGCGACGGCATTTTGCAGTTGTATTCAAGAGGGGAGGGAGGAGGCTGGTTGCAGCGCTGTCCAGACTTGTCACTGCTCCTTGCGGTTATTGAGGGGCTGGTTCGTCTAAGACTCACAGCAACATCCTCATTCTCATACCCCCATCCCCAGAATTGCGATTTGCAAAGATCAGTGAACCTTGTCCATTTCTTTGTCTCTTCTTCTCTGACACACACATCCATACAGGCTGCTTTTGTTTCCAGTTGAAGTTTGGAAAATGTCTTTGGTCCTGAACGATTGACATCTCCTAGTCACTGATCACAGGGACAGAAAGAAGCAGATGAACCAGGCAGCCAGATGAGGTGAGGGGAGGCCTGCTCAGCTCTTGGACTTGACAGTCTCCCAGTTCTGTGCTGTGGTCACAGACAGTCTGGAGATGTTTCTGGGGCTGAAACACTTGGGAATGTGGAAGCATTCTTAAATTTGTCATCACTGGAAGTCCACTGATGAGTTGTTTTTTGAAAGCTACCAGTTGTCTTCTCCCTTCTGATTTCCCTCTCTCCTTCCTTTTCTCCTCCCCTCCTTCCCTTTGTTTCTTTGCCCTCCTTCTCCTCCTTCCTTCTCTGGCTAATCCCCTCTGAAATAATTGAGGAATGATTGGTAGTCTGTAGAACTGGGGTGATGTTTGCTTTGGAGATGGAACACAGGACTGTCCCCCATAAACAAAAGTGCTATCTCCTTTCATTTCTCCCTTATAGATTGGAAATCCTTTATTATTTAGTAGAAGATACTGCCATTACAACATATAAGGACCCTCTATTTTCTCAACTTCCCTGTTGAGAATTGCATCAAGTTTTCCACCATCTCAGAAAACAGACGGAATGTGTCCTATTTTCTGGCTGGATGCTGGCCATGCCATGCCTCGTAGAACACCATGGGCTTAAGAGTAGACAGTAGGAGATGACCATCAGGGTGCTACCCTGACCATTCCCTATTAACCAAGTAGGTGCTGTCGAGGATACTTTATAGCCCACAAGATCCACAAGAGTTTGGGATTCACAGGAATTTCAGGTGGCATCAAAACCTTATTAATGACCTCTTGGCACGAGGGCACCGATCCATTCATTGGTGTGCAAGGTCAACGCGTGTAAGTTCCATGAGGATAGGGAATGCGTTAGCTTGTTCATTGTTGTGTTTTATCTCTGGTACCTAAAATAGTACCTGGTACATAGGAGGCTCTCAGTAAATATTTGTTGTTTATGGAATAATGGTAATACTGAAACACTCTGAAAAATAACTCCCTCACACTTCAGTTTTTCATCTTGTAAAGTTGTAAACACTAAAATTTCTCTTGCCTTACAGAGCACAGTTGCCTTAGAAACTTTGATTATTAGGTGTAATTCTTCTGAATTTAGAATTGGGTCTCAGCCCTTTTCAAATACACTAATTGAAGCAGAGGAAATAAAAGGTTTCTTAGCTATTTAGAAAACTAGTGACAGAGTCGAGATGTTCCCTTGGCTAACTAAGGCCTCTCTGTAGTTTTTCTTTATTTTTTAAGTAAATGCTTTGAGCAAATAAAGCACTCATATATATATATATACGTATATGTATATATACATATATATATACGTATACGTATATATATGTATATATACGTATACGTATATATATATGTATATATACATATATATGTATATATACACACACATATACATACATACATACACACACACATACACACACACATACACACACACACACACACACATATGTATATCACCGTTACCCAATTACCACTAGTACCTAGAATAATTTTACATTTTATGGGTTCTTGACTTTTGATACTTGAATTTATTTAATAAAACTCTTAAGGAGACTGTTGACTCTCAGCTAGTAGGAAGTGATACCCAGTTATGCAGAAAGGACGCCTGTAGGTTCCCCTAATAAGGTAATGATGGTCAATTACTTAATGGGCCATATCTACATAACCTGGAGATTTTTCTCTTGCAGTGCAATGTTGCACATAATTTATTCACGGCAGAGTCACTATGTCTCAGCAAAAGAATTTAAATTAAGTGTTTCAAGGAAGTGCATTCATTTTTTTTGTAGCTGAGGTTGGTGGGAAAGGGAAGGCAGTGGTAGCCAATAGGTATTTCTATTTAGTTACATCTGGGAATTTGGGTCTGATAAAAAGTTAGTTCAGGTAAGTGTTGGGGTCCATCTTAATGCTTTTGTTTAGTGCTTTACTAAATATAAATGTTGGTCCCAAATCAAACTGGTTTTTTACAAACGGGATGATCTTCTATCTGCTCAGTTCTCCCCTTTAGATAATATTATATCCATGCAGAAGATCATATGTAACATATGTGCAAGTGTTGAAATAAAATACCACCACTCAACTCAAGAACCACATCGATACCAGGGCTTTTGAATCTGTTCATACCCTCTGGGTTTTAGCTCTGTTCCATCTCCCTGCTCACCTCCCTGAGGTCATCACCACCTGAGCTTAGTCATTATTAATACCTTGCCTCTTTTTCCTCAAGGTTTTTAAATGTATACATTCGCAAATAATAGATTATTTAGTTTGGCTCATTTTTCTGTATAAAAAATAGAAATAAAAAATTCCTATGTCTATAAAAAAGTAAAGAGATCTTTTGTACATGTAAAAAAACCCTTCCATCTCTGCCCTTTCCCCTCCTTCTCCCCAGACAATTAAACAGTAAGTTGCAGACATCATGCCCTTTGATACCCAAATTGTTCGGTATTTAATTCTTTTGTGTGTATGTGTGTCAGAGAGGGAGAGAGAGAGAGAGACAGAGACATAGAGGGAGAGAATCTCTACACTCAGTGCAGAGCCAGACATGGGGCTCAATACCACGACTCTGGGATCATGACCTGAGCTGAAATCAAGAGTCAGCCGTTCAGCATTTAATTCTTTTTTTTTAATACTTTTATTTATTTATTTTTGAGACAGAAAGAGACAGAGCATGAGCAGGGGAGGGGCAGAGAGAGAAGGAGACACAGAATCCGAAGCAGGCTCCAGGCTCTGAGCTGTTAGCACAGAGCCCAATGCAGGGCTTGAACTCACGGACTGTGAGATCGTAACCTGAGCTGAAGTCGGACGCTTAACCGACTGCGCCACCCAGGCGCCCCTCTCAGCATTTAATTCTTGAGCAAAAGACCTTTTCTTAACTTAACATGGTACAATTGACCCTTGAACAACACAGGTTTGAGCTGTGCGGTCTACTCATATATGAATTTTTTTCACAGTATAGTCCTGTAAATGTATTTGCTCTTCCTTATGGTTTTCTTAATAACATTTTCTTTTCTCTAGCTTACTTTATTGTAAGAATACAGTATATAATGCATATAACATACAAAATATGTGTTAGTTGACTGGTTACCTGTAAGGCTGCTGGTCAATAGTAGGCAATTAGTAGTTAAGTTTTGAGGGAGTTGAAAGTTATACACCCATTTTCAACTGTATGGGGTGAAGTGGGGTTGGCACCCCTAACCCCCATTTTGTTTAAGAGTCAACTATAGGGGCGCCTGGGTGGCTCAGTCGGTTAAGCGGCTGACTTTGGCTCAGGTCATGATCTCGTGGTCCGTGAGTTCGAGCCCCGCGTCGGGCTCTGTGCTGACAGCTCAGAGCCTGGAGCCTGTTTCAGATTCTGTGTCTCCCTCTCTCTGACCCTCCCCCGTTCATGCTCTGTCTCTCTCTGTCTCAAAAATAAATAAACGTTAAAAAAAAATTTTTTTTTTTAAAAATTAAAAAAAAAAAAGAGTCAACTATAATGGTATCAATTTCAGTCAATTTAATGTGGCTGCAACAGTCCATATTCAAATTTTGCTATTTGTCCCAATATTGTCGTGTTTAACTTTATGATCTTGGTATTTGTTTGTGCTTATATAATATGTCTTGTTTCTTTTTTCTTCCTTCTAGCCTTCATATAAGTAAACTGCATATTTCTGGTATTCCATTTTATTTCCTGTAACAAATTTAGGCTGTATTTCTTTGTATTTTTTTAGTAGCTTAAGAGCTCAGCTATGCGTCTTTACCCTATTAGAGTCTACCTCCAAATAGTAATACTGTACTTCACAACTAATGTAAGAAGCCTAATACATTATAATTGTACTTACTTGTCTTACACTTTATAGATCTTATTGTCATATGGTATATATCTGTGTGTGCTATAAAGCCAGTAATGTTGCTACTTTAAAGCTGTCAATTGTATGTGAAAGAAACATAAACATACATGCATACATACATACATACATACATACGTGAAACAAAGATACTTTAAAGTAAAACATATACACACTTATAAAATCTAAAATAACATATACATTTATACATATATCAAATGGAGATAATTTTAAGTGGAGTTTTATATTTATCTTTACATATTTACCATTTCTAGTACTGTTTATTTTTTCCATCTTTATCATTTCTCTTTGGCCTAAAGTATTTCTTTTCGTATTTCTTGATGTAGGTCTGCTGGTGACAAGTTCTTAGATTTTGCTTTTTCTGAAAATGTTTCTTTTGCCTTCATTTTTAAGGGAGAGAAGATATTTTCACTGGATATAGAATTCTAGTTTGACAGTTAAAAAAATTTTTTTTTTTTTTAGTGTTTATTTAGCTTTGAGAGGGAGAGTCACAGAATGTGAGTGGGGGAGGGGCAGAGAGAGAGGGAAACACAGAATCCGAAGCAGGCTTCAAGCTCTGAGCTGTCAGCACAGAGCCTGATGCAGGGCTTGAACTGTGAGATCATGACCTGAGCCGAAGTTAGACACCCAACTGACTGAGCCAACCAGGCACCCCAAGTTTGACAGTTTTTTAAATCAGAACTTTGAAGACATTGGCCCATTGTCTTCTGGCCTGTTTTGTTTCTGATGTGAAGTTAGCCTTTATTTTTAGCATATTCCCCTGTGGTATGTAATGGCTGAGTTTTTTCCCATCTGATTTTGTATTTTGTTTTTTCTTTTTTTTCAGCAGCTGAACTACGACATGCCCAAGTGTAGTTTTCTTTCTGTTTAGGGTCAGGCTTTGCTAAGACTTCTTGGATCTGTAGGTTGATATCTTTCATCAGTTTTAGAGATTTTTTTTCCATCCATTGTTTCTTCAAGTATTTCTCTTGTCTCTTGTCCCATGTTTTTTTATACTCTTTTCTTTTTTCTTTTTTGTTTTTCAGTTTGAATAATTCCTATTGATCTGACTTCAGGTTTCCTGATCCTTTCCTCTGCTGTGTCTTGTTAATGTTAAACCATCTTTAATGTCTTATTTTTTTTATTTTTAGCATTTCTACATTAAAAAAATAGTTTTTATATAGCTTAAAAACTAATTTCCAGTCTTTTCCTGAAATTCTCCACCTATTCGTGTCCATGTTTTCCACTGGATCCTTTAACATATTTTTTGGTAGTTATTGTGCCTAATGATTCCAACAGCTGTATCACCTCTGTGTCTGCTTCTTTTGGCTGTTTCTTCTCTTGGCTGTGGGTTATATTTTCTCCCTTCTTTGTGGGCCTCATAATTTTTGATGCATGCCAGATATTGTGTGTAAAAGAATCATAGAGGATGCAGTAATATAAAAGGGCACGCCTTTTTAGCAGGCTACTAGTGTGTAGGCTGAGTCAATCTAACGTGTTATTGAAATGCGTGTGATCTTTATTGAAGCTTTCATTAGATCCATTTTGTCACTGAGTTCAAATATTTTGAGGACAGAGACTTTCCCTTTAGCAGGAATTGAGATCTGACTCCTGGCTAAACTCTTAGTTTTCTTTATGCTTTACAACCCAGCAGCAGCTTACCCAACTGTGGAAGATTTCTGTTTTTCAGCCAGTATGCCAGCATTTTGGAGTACTGGCGAGTTTTCTTTGCTTTTAGTACTGTCCCAGCCTTCGTCACCACAGCACATCTCTCTCGGTCCAGCTATCCAGCCTCAGCTTTTGGAGGGCTGCTGCAGTGCCTATGGTGAGGGCCTGAAGTGCATAAGGGAGATTTTTTCAGTATTTATGCTCTGACCCCTGCCTACTCTTGGGAAGGTCCTGTAGCCCCCAGGGCAGTTGCCTCTCAACTCTTCTGCCCTGCCCCCAGCCTTTGGTATACTCTTGTTGTGTGTTTGGTGAAGATATATGGGAAGGAGTTGGCTGGTGGTGCAGACTTACTCTGTGGTTCAGGCTCCCTGGAATTCATATCCATACGGCCATCCATTGGCCATTAAACTTGCTTAAAAATTTACCTGCTTCCTCCTTACTCCTGGCTATGGTGGATTCCTGTTTTTCCTGCCACTTTGCTAGGAGTGGAAGCAGCTGTTGGCCTTTCTTCTCTTGGGAAGGGCTCAACACATTTAAGCTTCTGTGCACCCTCAGCTCCCTGATATATTTTAAAAAACTGCTTTTGTAGCTAATGTGGCCTCATTCTCATTGTCAGGGTGGGAGTGATTGCTTTTACAACTTTCAACTTGTGATTTTTTTGTTAATATTGTGTTTCTTAGATTTATGCATGTGGTTGCATATATATGTAATTAGTTTTTGTTGCTATAATATTTGGTTTGTGTAAATACACTCAATTTATTCCTCATACTATTTCTGGTCTTTCTTTTTTGGACTTCTTGCTGATTCTTGGCATTTACTATCATTTTAAAGGATACAGTATGCAGTGCTGCCTCTTCATAGGTTTTGATTTCTTCTTAAATGTGTCCTGGCAATGCCTATGACATCTGGGCCCAAGTGCTTAGGCCTGGTGGCAGAATTTAGCATGGGATTCAATCTATGATGCTCTTATATGATGGTAAAATAGTTATCAAAGGATAAATCATAACTATCAACTGATCATTGAAGTTATGTACAATTAAGAGCAAGGTTTATAGAAATCTGTATCCTTGTGATAAGTGAGATACTTTATCACAAATCTTCATCTGCCAGTTTAATTTGATGCTAGTTTTTCATTGATTTAAAAAGAAATCTTAACTTTTTATCCCCCACTTCTAATACTTTGAGTATGGAATCTCTGGCTGATCTCATGCCCAGCTTAGATATAAACCCTCAGAATACTTGTAATTAAGGTTCTGTTACTGACCTCTTGTCATGTAGCTGGCTCTGGTTGAAAGTCCTGATAGAAGGGATTTATGATTGAACCAGGCAGCTCTCAGCTCATGTAGACTCTTCAGTCTGCCTAGCGCTCTACATGAGCAAGAAAATCTCTTCCTCTGCCATGAGCAGTCCCAGAATGAAGAGAAAGGTGACAGCTGTGTGTGTGTTCGTGCGTGTGTGTGTGTGTGTGTGTGTGTGTGTGCGCGCGCATGCGTGCGTGTGTTCTTTTCCCGGGACTGCATTCCTCCAGTCTGTAGATGCTGTGCTACCCTTAATTGAGGTCTATTTTTGCCTCTACTTCCTTGGCCCTTCACAGCTGGAAACTAGAATGCCGTCGGAACAGGCTTCTCTGTCTCCCTCTAGGGATTTTTGAGGTAGAGCTTCTTTCAACTGTAATGAGACCTTTTTATTTTAGAACACTTTAAGCACATTTGGACAGAACATACCATTTTTAAAAATAGGAATATAGTAATTTCCATACATCTTCAGACTGGGTTTTAAAACTGCTGACCTCAAAGTCCAGGGGAACCTGGCCTTGCTGTTGAGAACCATCAGAACGCAACCAGCCTGGGCAAGGTGGCCGATAGAGAACTGTGTAGCCAATGGCCTCTGGGGCTGGATGTGGTTTGCCTTGAGGTAGTCCTTCCGTGGAGGAATTCTGCCTAACTCACTTGGGAAAGGATTTAAGCTCCCTAAGGCTGGTATCTTGTCAGGTGCCTCTCATGAATACAGAAACAGCTTATTTTAACACAAAACGTGGAAGTCTATTAGAGGCATTAGTTTTACTTGCTGAGGTGAGAAATTATTGCCACCCTTGTACAGATAGTAAAAATAAAATGGGTCCCCAAAGTGTGTGTTCCTGACTACTTCCTTGAAAAAATCTGGTATCCTTCTTTTTGGCTTTTGTTTTTCCTTTTCTCTTAATGGTGTAGGAGATTGTGACTACTTTCTCTTTACTTGAAACTTTTTTTCCTTTAGCTTCTAGGATGTTTGTCTTCTGCTGATCTTTTTTTCCCCTCCTGTATTGTATCTGTTGTGTCTTTCCTGCCCTGGATTCACTTTGCTCATTCCCCTTTCTTACTTTCTTGAGCAAGTTTGAATTATCATGGTGATCACTCTTGCTTCTTCCATTGTGACTTCCATCTCTTCTCTTTCTCCCTCGCCTAGGGTGCTTGCCTTCTAGTCTTGAATTACTCTTGCCTGTGGAGATCTCTCACTCAGTTGTCCTCTGATGCCCAGAAGGCCAGGCATTGAGCGCTGCCTGTTCCTGGATCCACCCCTCTCAGTGAAGACAACACCTCCCTAGTCCCCAGCACTGTGCCTCAGGTGTGCTCCTGTTTCCCCCTTTCTCTTGGACTTCAGCCATCACCCTCTTCTGATCCTTTCCTTTCATGTCTCTTGGGCTGTATTCTTCCTCTCTGTTTCCATACGTGATGTGGCGGTTTTCAAACATTCATAAAATCTTTAATCCTCTTTCTGTAAAAAAAAGGATGGACTATAATTCTTCTCCTTTTTTTTCAATGTTTATTTATTTTTGAGAGAGAGAGAGAGAGCATGAGCAGGAGAGGGGCAGAGAGAGAGGGAGACACAGAATCCGAAGCAGGCTCCAGGCTCCGAGCTGTCAGCACAGAGCCCGACGCGGTGCTTGAAGTCACAAACCGTGAGATCGTGACCTGAGCCTAAGTCAGGTGCTTAACCGACGAGCCACCCAGGCGCCCCAGTTCCTCTCCTTTTGAATATATGGGTCTACCTTAGTGGCTTTAGAACTGAGGTTCTAAAGAATAGAACATGGCGGAAGTTTAGCCGTGTGATTTCTGAGGCGAGGTCACAAATGTGGTGGAGCTTTCATCTGGTGCCTGAGTTCCATCTGTCTCAGGACATGTACCTTCAGAGCCGCGAGATACCATGTGAGAAGTCTAGCTACATCGTACAGAGATTCCATACAGTACAGAGGCCGCGTGGAGAGTCCAGACCACACAGGAAGGTGCCCGTGGATCTCCCAGCTCTTCCAGCCCCCAGCTGTTCGAGTCTTCCTGGTGCAGACATGTGAGCGAGTGAACCTTCACATGATTCCACTCCCCCACTTCCCCGAGTCTTTGAGCCACCCCAGCGGAAGCCACATGGAGTAGGCATGAACTATTCCTGCCTAGTTCTCTCCACATTGCAGATTTGTGGACAGAAGTGTTGTTGTTTTAAGCCATTACCTTTTGGAGAGGTTTATTAGACTGGAAAGCTTAACTACCAGAAAATCTCAAATGAAGTGTTGAGACTATTTTGGAGGATGCAGCAATTACTGCGTGACTCACAACACTAAAGTTATAGTGCTATAACTTGAGAGGTCTTTTTTTTTTATTTATTTATTTTGAGAGAGAGAGAATCCCAAGCAGAGTTCGAACCCATGAACCAGGAGATTATGACCGGGGCCAAAGTTGGACGCTTAACCGACTAAGCCACCCAGGCACCCCTGTAGCTTGAGAAGTTTTAAAAATTTATGGTAGCATCAGGGTTAGCTTTTCTCCCCACTTCCATTCAGACGTGTCCTCGAATAGGAGAGAAAGGAGTTGCTACTCAGTAATGCATTCACAATTGTGCCAAACCCCGGGTCTAACCCTCGGTAGAAGTGTTTTTGTTGGAAAAGTGGTTTGAGCTCAGTGATGTAGGTCCTCATCAGCCCATGCCTGGACCACAGCCCCGGCCTCCTTTCTCAGATTTTCTTCCGTGTTGTGTTTGTTATGTTTGTAGTGATAGACTCTCACACCCATTTTGTGAAAAAGTAAATGTACACAAAACTGTTGAAATCTGGTTTTTAAGATCTGTCTGTTTTTCTTACAACTTATTAAGAGTGACAGATGACAATCTCTGTATTCTTGGAGATCTCTGTGTAGAGCCATCCATCTGTTGACTTTGGAGAGGGTTCATTTGGAAATGTGACCCTGGTAGGGACTCCTCTTCAAGATTGTTGTGTACTAGGATGCTCATTCTTCCCTGGGTTATTGAGACTGGGGACCTGGCTTACCTACCCTCCATGCTTTTGACCCACTGAGTCCTTTCCAGTAACAGCCTGTGGTCGCCTTATGTCTGCAGAGCCATGCTGCCCCAGGGATGGGCAGCTAGACAACCAGTGACTCCCAGTGACCCGATCTTTCGAGTGGGCCTCAAAGTGATATAATCAATGCAGTTTATCATCTTGAATGGTACTATTTTGAGGTCTTTTAATGCCGTCAATTTCCCATGCACACATTCTTGATGACAGATAAGTACATTTTTGAACATATAAGCCAAAGTCAAGTTAAATTCTGTAGCTATATATAGTTTATTTGTCTTTCTGACCAGAGAGAAAAATTCTTTACTCAGATCTCACACTTACTAGCTTGGTATAAATTTTCCTGCTTCATCTTTAAGATAGCAGCCCATGCAAATTAAATTCTGGAATGGTCCCAACACACACATTTAAATGGTGTTTATACTCTATTTAGGAGACATACTGACTTTGTGTTTCTGTTTCTATTCCTTTAGCTATATGCATATTTTGTGCAGATATTTCAAAAGGTATGGTCTTGCCTTTTAAAGATAAATAGATACTGAAAGTTAGAGAACTCTATTCTTTGTCATTAAATTACTATTTAGTCAGGATTAACATTGAATAACATTGTATACAGGATTGTCTCTTTGGCTCAAATAAAAAAATAAAGGTAAGAGGTATTATTTTTTTAAGTTATATTCCTTTACTGAGCTAGACAATTATTAAAATTCTATTTTTTATTTAAAAGTTGAAATGGCAACAAAGTGTCCCATTCATTCATTATAGAACTCCCTTGCCTCCTGGCTATGGATGGTTATAATGATATAAGAAATGATAGATCTGTTCTCTAGAACATGAGATTAATATTTCTCTCCACTCTAAAGAGGGTACGAACTTTTTGATTTTAGGATGTTGGATGGGTTTGGTCCCGTCACCCAGACTTGACCCTGGTTGGTGTTTTCAAAAAAGATCTCAAGCTTTCCTGATTGCAAGCCCTGATCATGCACAACAGGGAGAGTTAAAGTGTAGAAATAAATGGAATTGTTCTCCTTTCTCCTCATTCTCTTTCCTCTGCATAAGTTTTCTGTTGCTGCCATAACAGATTACTGCATAGTCAGTGGTTTAAAATCACACACAGTAATTATATGACAGTTCTGTAGATTACAAGTTGGACATGGGTTCCCTGGAAGGGGCAAGACCTTGGGCTGGACGTCTTTCTCCAGCTACAGGTGGTTTCCTGACAGGGACTTGGCTGGAAGCTGACAGATGCCAGCATTCCAGTAGCTGGGAGAACAAATGCTTCTGTCCTAAAAAGAATAGACAGTAGGATGGGGCGGGAAGGGTAATCTCTATGGCAGATGGCAGCATCCACTACAGTTAGTGACAGTTGAATGTTGCAGGTGGGTCAGCTACCTGGTGGGATGACCCGGATTGGGCGGGGGCAGGGGGAGAGGGGGACAATCCAACAGCAGAGGGAGAGAGGGATCCCATCTGGCAGGCCACAGATGGGATCAGGGCAGCCCCAGGGACCTAAAAGTGTCAGGCAAGTCTCTAGTCCTGGAGGGTCACAAAATAGAGCCTCAAGTGTGGGGAACCTGAGGAGTTTGGGGCAGGGATGTGCTCCTGGGACTGGACACCGTGTGAAGGTAGCACAGCAGCCTCCTGGCAGGGGAGAGTCCCTGATGGTGATGTTGGTGCTCTGTCCCCTCTGGATCTGCATCTTAGGACCTGCTGAGCCAGCCTGCATTTGTGGGGAGAAAGGGGAAGGCAAGGCTGGGAATCAGGCTGAACGTGACCGTTACTGAAATTCCCTTCTGAGTGTGAGATGGACCTTTGTCCCCCGAAAAAGACTTTATAATTGTCATTGTTTTCTGCCCCTGTCTTCACCAAGGACAGAATATGGCAGTAATTAGCGATGCTCTAGAAGAAAGCTTAAAGAAGTATTCTTTCTTCTGAATCAGGAAAACTGTGGAGATGTCTTATAGGAACGCAGTTGGTTGTATCAAACTGAGCTATTTCTCCTTGTATTTTGGAACGAATATTGTCATTCTTATTTATTTCACATTTTTTTTCATTAGTCATAATGATTTCTCTACCAGTAAGGCTGCTCTCGGTGGCTACACTGACCAGCACAGGGACGGGGGTGGGGGGTGGGGAGAGAGGAGAGCTCTGACTGCGTGTACAATACACGTGCAGGGCAGGTGTGGCAGATAGTTTGCTTGTTTCCAGAATATCCACAGTCAGGTTCATTCAGCCTCCAAAGAAAAGTACTGTTTTTTATGTTTATTTACTTATTTTGAGAGAGAGAGGGAGAGAGAGAGAGACAGAGACACAGAGAATCTCAAGCAGGCTCTGCACTGTCAATGCAGAACCAGACATGGGGCTCAGTCTCACAACTGTGAGATCATGACCTGAGCCAAAAGGAAGAGTCAGACACTTAACTGACTGAAACACTGAGGTGCCCCCAGAAAAGCGATTTTACTTGAAGTGTCTTGTCTAATACATTGATCAAAATACTTAAGACATTGGGGCGCCTGGGTAACTCAGTTGGTTAAGCATCCGACTGTGGCCCAGGTCACGGTCTTGTGGTCCGTGGGTTCGAGCCCCATGTTGGACTCTGTGCTGATGACTCAGAGGCTAGAGCCTGCTTCCGATTCTGTCTCCCTCTGTCTCTCAAAAATAAATATACATTAAAAAAAAGAAAATTAAAAAAAAATACTAATGAAGGCATCTATGAACCTATGCTGTATTTTGGAGGGCAACTAAAATGTTTGTTTCCAGACCATTTGATCAGACCATGCTCTCCTGATTCCCACGCTTAGACCGATAGGAGACATCATCCTTGTGAACGAGGGTTCCATCTCATCCTTCAGCCCATCTATTTTTTTCTCAACACTCTTCCCATATCTTTCTCCATGAAATATTTACCCCTCTTTTGCTTTTGCTAGTATTTCTGTTCCCTTTACTCAAGAAGTACCCATTGAGCATCTCCTGCATATCAAACGCAAGGTGTCATGTATTGGGGATTCTTTGTATATCCCATGGAGGGGCTGTGGTCTCCTGTCAGGGCCACGGTTGGCATTTTCCGAGTCTCTGAATAAGCACCGTGCCACGACATAAGAAATAAAGGCACTTGCAACATTCATCATGAGTAATTGTATGTATATGCCTTTTCTTCAGACAGGCTTAGATCTCATTCTTTTTTTTTTTTTCTTTAATGTTTATTTTTTTGAGAGAGAGAGAGAGCACAAGTGGGGAGGGACTAAGAGAGAGGGAGACACAGAATCCGAAGCAGGCTCCAGGCTCCATGCTGACAGCACAGAGCCCAACCCGGGGCTCAAACCCACAAACTGTAAGATAATGACCTGAGCTGAAGTTGGACACTCAACGACTGAGCCCCCAGGCACCCCACCCGTTTTAAGATTCTTGTTTCAAAGGCACAAAAGCAGTTTTTCTTATTGTCATTCATATGAAGAAAACAGAGCCCCCGGAAGGTTCACGGTTTTGTGAAGAAAGGTCTGGAGCCAGAAACTCTGCCTTCCGCGCTCTTTCTAGTACTGGAGCTGGGCTTTTCTGCCGGGCTGGAGCTAACCCAGACATTGACTCTCCCCCATGCACATTTCTTTGCACATCACAGCTTTTTTTGAGGCTATGCCTGATCTGCCCCATTCTCTGTGGACCCCTCCCAGGGACCAGGCTGGCCAGGATGGCCCTGGTCCTGATGCCACACACACACCGTCCCTACTGTAGACGCGGGCCTGGGTTGGGCCCCCAGCAAACACTGGTCAGACTGCTTTGCAAAAGGACAGGAATGATGACATCTGTCCAAGGGGAGGTTTGCTCAGAGTCAGTTGTGTCATTACCACCAGGGCTGGATTAAACCCTTTCAAAAGCCATGAACATGGAGAAGTTTCCATGGCCAAACCCCTTCCCCACCACCACATGTAACTTGTATACAAAAATAAGTTGTAAAACACAAAACTCACCTTCTTCCAATTGCAAAATTCTGAATAAGCTCGCTGAAGCTATACTTTCCTCCATTTTCACGCCCTTGCTGTACTGATGTCCTAAACCATTGTGTGGTCTGCCCTGGGGATAACTCGCTGAGGTCTCACCCTAGAGAGTTGTAGGGATAGAGCCAGAGTGCCAGCCACAGCCCTGGAGCCCTTGTCTGTGTCCTACCCACCCCAGCACGAGAATGCCAATGCCGCTGTTGTCTCCACTCACGCTGTCACCACTGTGCTTCCTGGAGGGCGGCACTGGGGACAGTGACTGCATAGCCCCTACATAGCCCACGCTCTGAACAGCGGCTTTTTAAAACTTCTAGAGCATGACTTACACCCAGCAGTTCCTCATGGAGACCCACGACACAGGCATACACTCACATCCACACACACACTTGCACACGCGCTCGCTAAAATGGATTCACAAAGCGACACTTCGTGTGCAGTGAGCTCTATTCTAGTCACTCTATTGTTTCATCCTAGAATATTTCACTTAAGAAATCCTTCTGGCCCACTGCATTGATTTAGTGACCCCCCCCTCCAACCTACAAACGGAGGAACACTGTGCCATCCCATGACAGCCAAGACACCACTGCTGCCCTCGGGTGCAAGGTCCCCACACCCCCCGTCTTCACCCCTGTGTGTCTTCTGCCTGAACTCCTCCCCTCACTTCCAGACGCACGCCTACGAGATGTGCAACAACCCATCTTTCCTCGTCTTACTCAAGCATACGTGTGTCGTGCAGCCTTCTCGACACCCCGGTTGTGGACACAGCTATGTACTAATGACACTCTTTGTCCCGTGTCTCTGGCGCTCACCGTGTGCCTTCGTTTGCTGCGCATGCCTTTCTCATCCGCCGGCTGGGAGCTCACTGAGCCCTGGCCTGTCCCGCTGTGCTTTGGCTCCTGTGCATTTGGGACCAGTGTGTGGCACACAGTGGGTGGGTACTGCATCAGTGATTCCGGAACTGCATTAAAATGATACCCTTGAGTGGAGGGGCCAACCCAAACCTGCTCTTCCAGCCAGGCACATCTACTGATAGGTTCCCATACATGCAGGGTTTGCATTAGCCCCGCTAGCTCTCCGTCACATGCTAAAGCCTTTCTACAAGGGCCAATGAAATAACCATGATCAGGAACCCAAGGTGTAGACATAGAGGTCAAAGACATATAGAAACACTGGTCTTTCAAATAATGGACTTCTAGGAACTTTTTTTAGAAACATGAAAACATGTAAAAATAAGTGGTTTTTTAAAATAATGATTTTTTTCCATGATTAGTGTTGACTCTTGTCAATCTAGGACAGTATTCTAGAACGTTGCTAGCTCTACACAGGATTCCTTTTCTCTTACATTTGATCATCTAGTGGTAGAATGGGTAAAATTTCCCCCATTTTACAGGTGATGAAACAGGCTCAGGAAGCTCGGTGACTTTCGGTCACACAGAGGCACACCGGCAAATGGAGGGTGAGAATGTACAGCTTTTTTTTTTTTTTAATACATTTATTCATTTTTGAGAGACAGAGACAGAGTATGAGTCGGGGAGGGGCAGAGAGAGGGGGAGACACAGAATTTGAAGCAGGCTCCAGGCTCTGAGCTGTCAGCACAGAGCCTGATGCAGGGCTCGAACTAACAGATTGCGAGATCATGACTTGAACCGAAGTCAGACACTCAACTGACTGAGCCACCCAGGTGCCCTGAGAATGGGCAGCTTTTGATGGCCTGTCTGGGGCTTACCCGGTGCATCTCCCTTTTTCCTTTTTTTTTTTTTTTTTAAGCTTATTTACTTATTTTGACAGAGAGAGAGAATGCAAGCAGGGGTAGAGACGGGGGGACAGAGGATGTAAAGCGGGCTCTGACGGTAGAGAGCCTGACGCAGGGCTCAAACTCGTGAACCATGATGTCATGACTTGAGCCGAAATCTACAGTCAGATGCTTAACCACCTGAGCCACCCAGGTGCCCCTTTTGGGAGTCTTGAGTAGAATCAAGATAGGTAAGTCTAGCCCTTGATTTTATGACAAACTGTACAATTGATAATTTTAGAAAAGTTTAGCTTTTCTCTTTTGAAATTTTTTTGAAAAATGTTTTATTTATTTTTGAGGGATAGGAGGGGCAGAAAGTAGAATGGGACAGAGGATCTGAGATGGACTCTGTGATGACAGCAATGAGCCTGATGTGGGATTCGAACTCACAAATCATGAGATCATGACCTGAGCCAAAGTCAGATGCTTAACCGACTGAGCCACCCAGGTGCCCCTATGTCTTTTCTAAGGAGGGTAGCACAGGTGGCAAAAGGGAATGTGATGTTCTCATCCTCATAGCTGTCAACACAACTTGTCTTCAATTTGAAATTCTTCTGATCATTTCTTGTTTTAAGCTTTTATTTCTTCCTGGAAAAAAGTAATGAGTAGATTGCTATTTCCTCTGTCATTTGAAGGTATTAATACTCTCTGGCTGGCGGTGCATATAATACTATTACTTTCTGGATGGGCTTGCTGCATCGTACAATAAAAAGTCATGCCGGGGCACCTGGGTGGCTCAGTCGGTTGAGCGACCGACTTCAGCTCAGGTCATGATCTCACGGTTTGTGAGTTTGAGCCCCGCATCGGGCTCTGTGCTGAGAGCTCAGAGCCTGGAGCCTGCCTGTGATTCCGTGTCTCCCCCTCTCTCTGTCCCTCCCCCACGCATGCTCTGTCTCTCTCTGTCTCAGAAATAAATAAACATAAAAAAAATTAAAAAAAGAAGTCATGCCAGTTTTCGCCGGAGTTCATAGGTTTGGCCTTAGGTCTTAGTATATACAGGGAGACACAAATAGAATTCCCAAGGAGCGCTTGTGAATGGGACAGGGGTTTTAACGTAATTTCTTTGGTTTGTCCCTCGCAGCACATACCATTTTGATTTGTCACAAGCTGTAATGAAAGTACTTAAGCTTCTAGGTGAGGAACCAGAGGAATACACTTGGTGAAACTTGTGGTCATTTAGTTGGGTTACAAGGAAATAGTCACTGACGTTATTTTTTTTTCTTCCACTTTTGACCTTCACCCAACCCCTGCACCTGGGAGAGTGAATTTCTTTCTTCCCCGTGCCACGGATCCACAGCTCCCAGAACCCACAATACCTGCACTACTGTCCCCTTCCTTAAGGAATAAAAAGGACAGGAGGCCGGCCTGAGAACTCTCCCTTCGTTTGTCACTTTTCGGTGGGGAAATGCATTCCCGATTTCAAATGGCCAGCGTTGGAATTAACTTTGGGGGCTGCCTGTTCACCAAAAAAGAAAGCTCATTTCTTTGGAGCTGATTAGCTAAGCAGAGCTCATTAGCTTAGCTTAGTTTAGCAAGCATGATCTCATTAGCTAATGTGACACCATAACATATATGCTGTCAACCACCAGAGAATGAAAGGCGGCCAAGCAGGGCAGCATGCCCATTACAGGCATGCAGATCATCCCCGTCCTGGGCTCCCGTCAGACCACCACCAACACGTGCCCGGACAGGTGCCCTGCACAAACAGTACAGGGCAGCGTGCAGCGTGAGGACATTCCCCAGTGTGGCCTGCCCGTAAGGGCCGGCCGCCTGCTGAGGGCTGTTGTGCGTCATCTTACTTAAGCCTCACAGGCCTCGGGAGCAGTTACTGCTATAAGTCCCATTACACATGAGAAAACAGTTCAGTTATAGATCTTTAGGGGTCTTGTCCATAAAAGTATCTCCTGGAAGTGGCAAATGGGTGTTTCCTCAAAATAAGTTTATGTGCTGTCCTGCTAATCAGCAGGGCCATTATTCAGTACCCGTTGCTTTGTTAAGAAGTGCTCCAGTGCTGACAGCCTTAGTGGTTTTGCTTTATGGAGAGGCTCTCCCCGTTTTCCTCAAAAGTGCAGCTGTCTGGTCCTCCGTTTTCTCCTCTAAAAATGGGACAACAGTAGCTTCTGGCAGTTTCCTGGCAGCGTTCCAAGGAGGGAAGGTACCTGGAACATTGAGCCCTGTGCCTGGCTCACAGACACTCTCTGGATCCTTTGCTTTGGTTAGATAGCTTGCTTTTATTTTTATTTTCTAGTGTTTCTGACCGCCACCGTGATTTTATTCTAAAATAAATGCTCAGTCTAAGGCCAGGTGAGGCAGACAGGTAGGCGGAAAGTGAAGGAAGTGCCCGTCACAGGCACGTCCCCAGCGGTGAGCGGTGGAGTCCGCTCTGGGGGGGGGGCAGTAGCTCGCTTTCAGATACACTTTTTGTTTGAGTGTGTTTTCGATTTACAGAAAAATTGTGAAAATACCATCAGGTAACTTTCTAGTTTGCGTCTTCGTATCGCACCTCTTCCTCAAATGCTCTTTAGCCCCTGATAGATATTCTCATAAGGAGTTAAGAGTTAATGAATGAATTCCTTATGCGCTGCTGACATTTCGGAAAGTAAGATATATACAAGCAAATTAGAAGCAGTGGGTGAGGAATCGATTCTCTCCGAGTAGTCGGTGCAGACGCGTGCCTTCAGAAGTGGTGGCCAGCCTTGGTGTGTGATGAGCGAGGAAGCCGAATCTCCCATTTGATTTATTTATTTTCCTGGCTCATTAAAAATAGACTCTAAGTGGCTCAGGAATATATTATGTTAGGGTCTGAATCCAGAAGCATGAAACCAGGAGAGACACCCATCTGGGAACATTTTTGCATCACTGAGATCCGGTGCAAAACCTTCCCCAAGTAGCCTAAAAAAAAGGCTTTTTTTTCATGTTCTTTTTTCTTTTGGAGTATGGAAATTTGGTCAGCGAACGAAAAGTCTGGATGGTGATGATGATGATGATGAACGTAGGTTGTGTTGTTAATAACCAAACACACATATTTGCCTAAGGGACTGAATTTTGACCAATGATTTACTCAAATATAAACGACCGTTTTTTGATAACAGTCTAGCATTACTTTCACTTTACAAGTGAGGCTATAGTTCACGGCTTAGATTTGATGATCAGCCTTATAAATAAAGCACTGTATAGTCAAAGACATTTTGCCACGATTCTGTAGTAATTCGGTGTGACAGAGAGGGATGTGCACCGCTCCATGAAGATGAAGTCTCAGATGGGGAATCAGCTGAGAATTCTGGGTAACTGTCCCCCAGCCCCACCCCCACCACCCCATCTTTTCCTCTTTGTTCCCCCTTCTAATTGGGATAATACCACCCTGGTGTCTTCTGTTGAGTTAAGCCTTGTCCTTTTGAGGTCACGGTCCTTTAAATATTAATTCCCAGTGGGAGAGGTAATACATTGTGTATCACACCAGCTCCAGAGTGTGCATTTAGCTTATCACTTTCTCACCAGGCCTGAAGCTTTAAACAGGAAGCTGTGTTTAGGGACGGCATGAGGTGGGGGGCGGGGGGGGGGAGTGGTGGTGGTGCAGAGACCGATCCAGGAGGGAAGGGCGCTGAGAGTGGCACGGGAAGGAGAAAGAAGGTTGAAAAGGTTCCAAAATCAAAGGGACCTGTGTGTCTGTTTGGTCCTTCCTGACCCAGTGATTGCTGTAAGTGGGATCATAGTTATCATGTTGAGTTTATGAAGGTGACAGTGTAGGACACTGAATTAATACGCCTTTGGTTGAATATGATTTCAGAATAATTTTGCTCCAAGAATTAGATGGAATTTGGCCTGCTGAGTTAGGAGAGGGCACATTTCCAGACTCAGAAGGAATATCTCTGCAAGCCAGGGGTCCCCCAGCAGAGTCCTGATTGCTCTATCACTAGCTTATATGGCACCTTTGTGTAGATTTGAGAAAGTCATTCCATCTTCAAGATGGTTTATCTCCAGCTGTCAGATAATAGTCATTATATAAATATTTTTATTAAAACAAAGATACTTCTCTCTGTTGGAAAATTATTAAAATAAAGACATAATTCCATGTTGTCTACAAGGTAAATAGTGCCCCTTAATTATAATGCCCTGGTTCAGTGCACAAACTGTGCAACTGAACATGTAGCCCTGCTTCATATTTCTCTAGTCCTTTAGTCTCTTCATATCTCTGGCAATGCTGAGTCCCCACCAAGCTAACTGCCTGAAGTGCAGAAGAGCCTGTGCCTGTCTGCCATTCAAAAAAGGAGGCAGGGAGAAAGGAGATAGAGTCCTGCTTGTCAGCTATTTGGGGATCAAGCATTAATGTATGTATTGGCTTTTCATTGTAGCCGTGCCATTCTCAACCTTGGATTAGCAATGCCTTGGGTACATAATAGTATTTCCATAAGTGTAATGCGCACCCATTATGGGCCAGGAATTTTGGTATCTATCATTAGTCCTTGTAACAAGTGGCCCTACAATGTAGGCAGCTCTTGTGGCTCAGGGTGGGCACCTAGACCACAGCCACCCATCTAGTAAGTGGCAGAACAAGGATGTGAACTCAGGCCACGGGCTGCAGAGCTGTTCTCAACCCTTGTGGACCTCAGCGCCTTCCCCCCACCCCCAGCCCAGCCCACTAGCTCCACATGTCTGGGCTGCCCTGAAGCCCCACCTCCCCCCACCCCCCGGCTGGGGGGTGCCTTGCCTTCTCCTGCCCTGTACTGGCTCTGTGTACAGGCAACAGCCTACAGATGGTCTCTGGTGAGGG
The DNA here is from genome assembly GCF_046562875.1 of Panthera onca. Lineage (NCBI taxonomy): Eukaryota > Metazoa > Chordata > Mammalia > Carnivora > Felidae > Panthera > Panthera onca. Next base: position 140,962,155 of record NC_138343.1, read on the forward strand.
AACCCTCCACCTTATAGGGGTCGTTTGGTTAAAGGGCCAGCCATTTTATATTCTTCCTAGGTTTTGCTGGCCTTCATTAAGCCAAAATTGACTGGATGCAAGAAAACTTCCCAGCAGTATCCTATAAGGAAAATTAACCCTTGGTGTTTTTCCCATTGTGAAATTCAATTTCTCAAATAATTGTCCCATGCTGCCCAGACCACGTCGTTTTTCATCTGAGGAGACAGATGTCTCAGCCCTAAAGTGAAAGCCAAAAAAAGGTGGACTTCGTTGAAAATTACTGTTGATGTTTTGGCCACGTGATTGTGATGAAATTGGTATGCCTTCACCTTCGAGAAAGGCAAAAGCAGGTGTCTAAGTGTTCATTTAATTACAGCTTGATGGGGACAGGCACTTGTTTGCCTGTCCCCATGTCCATATTTATTTCAGGGTTGATTAGGGTAATGTGTGAGTGCCAAATAAACTTGGGTTGGGTGGGCCACCTGGCTAAGTAAACTCATCGTTTGCTTCTCAGGGATCAAATAATCAGAAAGCAGGTTGTTTCTATGCGAGTCCTCTATTCTCCTGCAAGTGCTGTCATGTTGCTAGGAAATGTGAAACTCTTTGTTTGAGAAATGATAAAGGTCAAGTGGAGAAATAGGCCCAAGAAGGAGTCAGATGTAGTAATGACGACAGATCTTTATGAAGTCATGTCGTTGGCCGGATGTGATACGTGAGGGTGTATGTCTGTTTTAGACATCAGTTTCAGCTGGGATTGGGTTTGTTGTGGATGATAGCAACCCCCCAAATAACACTGGCTTAACCAAGATGAGAGTTTGTTTTTCTCCCACAGAAAATGTCAGAGGTTGGCGGTGCAGGCGGGCGTGGTGGCTTTGTCCCACAAGGTCCTCAGAGAGCCGGGCTTCTCCCTGCTCACCCTTCCCTTCCTCTTGCTCTTGTGATCAAGGCGACAGCCAGAGCGCGGGCTGCTGCGTCGGAGTTCCAGGCACGAGGGTGGAACAGAGAGGAGAAGGGGCGGAAAGGAGCCCCTGGCTGCCTCGTTAAGAGCTGCTGCGTGGCGTCCACTTGCATCCTGTTGGCAGGTCATGGTCCTACCCAGCTGCAAAGGCAATTGGGAAATGAGTCTTTGCCCCGCACTTCCGCATGACCTGTTAGACCTTGTTATTACATAACAAGAGGCGAGCGGTTTTGAGGAACAGCTAACACTCTCTGCCTCTGTGTCCCCAGCCAAGTCGGTGTGTTGAAGCCACACGGAGGAGGGTGCGGGTGCCACTTTCTGAGGCTGGGCTGGGTGGGGCTCGGGGGTTGGGAGCTCTGTGGCATTGACGTGACCCTTCATCAGGTATTTGGTTCCGGAAGCTCTGATTGGACCTGCCTTCCAGAGGCAAGGAAGCAGCCAGTTGTCCCCGCATCGTGGCTCACGCAGTGAGCTCTGCTCCCTCCGGCTCCTTTCCTTAGGAACGGGGCAGGTGGTGTTCTCCGGGGGACCTGTTCTCTCCTGGGGAGGTGTTCGACGTGGGGCCCGAGTGCTCCCTTGATAGGTATTCATCGGGCACCAGTTGGTCAAGTGGTAGGTACGGTGGGGAGCCAAACACAGCCCGCCCCTGCCTGCGTGGTTTCCTGTGGTTTTCCGCCTCCTCTACGGGCGTGATGGTGTCCCCTGCCCGGCAGCTGCTATGGAAGGTGTTCAAGCACCTATCAGGAGTGACTCTGGCAGGTCGGTGCTTCCCAGGCAGCGCTCCACAGCGGCTTCTGCTTGTGCCCGGGAGCCTGCCCGTGCCCACTGGCATGTCTCATGTTTCTCATGTCCGTCTGGGGTCATGCTGTGTCCCAAAGGTCAGCCAGACTGCAGCCAGGAGATGTATCGTATTATTTCATCACCGCCTTTGCCTGAAGACGGGAAAGCAAATAAGGCAGAAAGTGGCACGTCACTTCGGTGCTGCGTGAGCAGAGGGGGTGCTTGTCTGCCGAAATTCACTGCATTGGTTGTAGTGTGTTCGGCTTGAAAAAAATAAGAATTTATGCACAAAAGCTCGCAGATCTTCAAGGCAGAACTAGTGTTGAAAAACAAACAAACAACTCATCACACACTCGATTATCAGGCACCTTAGAAAGAACAGGCTAGGAAGTAAGAGTTAATGCAACTTTATGAGGAAGTTGCCATGTCGGGCTCACCCGGTTCTCTTGGAAGCCCTGTCGGATATGCAGATGAAAGATGTAATGGCTCAACTGTCACCTGCTTTGAGCAGGGTAGTCGATTCCATCTCTAACTCCTTGTCATCCATCGGCTGGAAGAAAGGGCCCAGGCCAGTGGCCTGTCCACTACAGTTGATAAGGATTCTGTGGGAAGCTTTTTAAAATGTCATCTTTGGGGACCCACATTAGATGTAGGGAATCAGAGTCCCGGGCTTGGGTTGGGTGGTGGGAGGGTGATACAGTTCAGGAGATGCTGTTTGTTGAAAGCTGGCAAAGAGTGAAAAAAGCCAATCTCCAAAGATTATATACTGGATGATGCCATTTAATATGTAAGATTCTTTTTTTTTTTTAAGTTTATTTATTTATTATGAGAGGCGAGAGAGAAAGACAGAATCCCAAGTAGGCTCCATGCTGTCAGTGCAGAGTCTGATGCGGGGTTCGAACTTATGAACCGTGAGATCACGACCTGAGCCAAAGTCAGATGCTTAACTGACTGAGCCACCCAGGCGCCCCTAATACGGAAGATTCTTAAAATGACAGCATTGTAGAGATGGAGACCAGACACTGGTTGCCAGGGGTTAGGGACCTGGAGGGAGGGCGTGACTGTGCTGCTGGGGCAGTTCTGTATCGTGGTTAGTCATATATGTGATAAAATGTCATAAAATTATACACGAGATACATCCGATATGGGAATGCATGCACACATGGGTACAACGTTGCTGAGGCCTGCGGTTTAGTTCATTGCGCTGTGCCAAATGACTTTTAGGTTTGTATGGTGTCATTACTGGTGCAAGTTGAGCGATGGCTACTTTCTTACGCAGAAAGTAAGATCTGTGCAGAGAAGATTAAGGTTGGAAAGTAAAAGGAAAGAAGAGAGAAGTGAAAAGGGTGAACACTCTCGGCACTGTTTTTTTTTTTTTTTTTGAGTCCATAACTACTTCAAAATACAAAGTTGGAAAGAACTCTCTGGATGCCTGTCATGTGCAACTGCTGGTTCACACTGCACGGTCCTTGGATGTGTATGCAACTGGCGCCTGTCAGAGGCTCGTGCAGCGCTGGGGTTGGGGGAGGGGTGCGCCGGAAGATTGGCCTTGGGTCTGAAGTCTGTTGAGTGTTTATCAGCGATATGAGATAAAACACCCTTTGGAATGGGAATTCCCTCGGCCTGGAGATTCAGGTGGAAATGCTGATACAGCTACAATGACTTTGGTAAATTGGAGAATGAAGAAGATCACCACAGCTCATCGGGGGAGGGGAGAGAGAGTCCAAGGACATCCACAGCTCCGAGTCAGAGCACGGCCGCGTGTCAGGTCTCAGACGTGAAGTTCTGGGAATCACTTTCAAGGAGAGCACCTGTATGTATCAAGACTTGAAAAATAAGATCGATAGGGAAGAAGAAGGGCTACAGATATAGCAGCTTTCAAACATGCGTGTTTGAGAGAGCCAGTAAGGTTAAACTATTTGGGATTGTCACCACAGTGAAAGGTGGTTAGTTCATACTTCTGAATGACAGGTAGAAGCAGACTCGAGGGTTACAGCCTTGAAGGCAAGGTGACAGGGAATGAGGGAGAGAGATAAGCCCTTGCAAATGCTGAGAATGGAGCCTCGTGTGTATACTGGAGACGCATTAAATATTTGCAGAAGCAGTAGGTACGCGGGACCCTCGTGGAGGAGGTGATTCTCCTGGTCTCTCTGCCTGTCAGGTCAAGACTTCATCTTTAGGACCTCAAACGTGCGGAGTACAGTTCTCTGAAATACCGAAGTTTTGCTCATGAGATGCCACTAAAGATTTATATGTATTGAGAAAGCCGATGAGCACACCTCCCCTCACCTCCTCGTTTCATCTGGCGGCTGATGGGTGCCCACAGTTTCTCTGATTCTGTTTTACCGCTACTCACTGGTGTGATGTCACTGCCTTAGACAATTTGCCCCAGGAAGGAGAATTTCTTACTTCGTACTTTTAAAATTACCTGAAGCAACAGACAGTGTTCTCTCAGGATGGTTTTCTTTTTCTTTTTTAGGTATCTCCCTTTTAGAGCATCTTTTTAAGTCAGAAGGCAGCCAAAAATTTCTCACATTCAGATACTTAGTGGGAAGGATGTGTGGGTGCTGAAAAGCTTTCTACACTGCATTTTCTAAAATGTCTTTTTCTGTCTAAAGCATGTCTCCATGGAACCTCAAAACTCTTTTCTACCCACAAATTATTCCCGGCTTTCTCCAGAAACTGTGTCCCTGTACTCAGGGCTCCACCAGTGGCAGCGTCTCAGTCTTGCTATGGGTTATAGGTTTTCTGTCCATTAAATGCCACTGTGTTCCTTCCTCCCCAGAAAGGCAAGCAGGCGCTGGCGGTGAGAAATGGCACCACAAAGGTTATCCAATGCATTTCTTTCTGTACTTATTTACCCTTCATAGAAGTTAACGCGTCACTCGTGTTGCAGTGCGACCAACGGGTTGGGTTTCACTGCCAATTACTTGGGAATGGGTCCTAACTCAGTGACTGCCTTGAGAATTTTCTCAGTATTTTATGTAGATGCAGGTGGCACGAAGTAAATGCCGGGGGGGGGGGGGGGGGGGGGAGGGGACGCGGCAGGGAGGGGTAAAACCAATACAAGATTTTGGATGTTTGTATTCTAGATTCCTTCAAAATCGATGTATTAACTGATTCCTTCATTTATCCCACGAATGTGCATTCAGTATTACTTCGTTAGGTGTTAGAAATTAACTGGGAACCAAAACAGACAAAGTCACTGCACTGATGGGGCTTATAGGTTGAGGGTTTTGTTAGCTTGGGTCTTTGGAGAAGCAAATGCAATGGGATCAGATGTGCAAGTGTTTTATTAGGGGAAATGCCCTGATGGGGAAGAAAGTGCAGAGGAAGCTGGGAACTTGGGGAGGGCCTTTGGACCATGCAGGCCCCAGCCCTGGTGAAGATGAGAGGGAGAGAAGTTTGTGTGGAAGCACCCCGTGTGGTCCAGGGAGGTTTGGCAAAGCTGTCTGGGAGTCCCCGAGTCAAAGTCAGGGGACAAAGCCAGAGTCCCTGAGACAAAGCCAGAGGAACAGGTCTGTCTTAGCATTTTTGTTGCATTCATTGACTAGGTGGCCCTCTAGGAGCCATGGCTTCCAACACACACACACATTGAGATGGATTTCCAAGGCTACAGGGTGGGCTTTCCTCGGTCCGTTATTCTCCCTGTATGGGGAGGTGTAGGAAGTGCATAGGAGTGGGGATGGGTGAAGATATTAACCAGAAAGTCACATGAGAAAATGTAAAATTAGAGCCATGAAGAACTCTAATAAAAGCCAAGTGTACAGTGTTAGGAGAGTGTAGTGAGGCTATCTCATCTGCCTGCAGGGGACAGGCCAGGGCAGGCTTCCCCAGGGCCCGAGATCCAAAGAGTGAGAAGGGATTAAGTAAGCAAAGTTGGGGAGGAAGGGAGGGCTCTCCTGGTGGCACTGAAAGTAGGTGGTCGACAGGCACCTGGGTGGCTCAGTCAGTTTAGCATCTGCCTCGGCTCAGGTTATGATCTCACGGTTCATGGGTTCGAGCCCCACATAGGGCCCACTGCTGTCAGCCTGTCAGCCCAGAGCCCACTTTGGATCCTCTGTTCCCCTCTCTCTGCCCCTACCCGCCTTGTGCTCCCCCAAAAGTAAATAAACATTAAAAAAAAAAAATAAGATGGTCGAGCATGCCTTTTAGGTAGGTGGCAGACAGATGGTGACTGTGGTTTAAGGGTGGAGAGCTGATTAGAGGGGGGCACTGCTGGGGGGGGGTAGAATTAGGAGCCTGTTGAGGAAAACCCAGTTGTGCATGGAGCAGGTATGGCAGCAGAGATGGTGAGAGGTGGATGGTGTCTCACCTTAGGATACAGCTGACCGTGCTTAGGCTGGGTATCTGGGTGGGAATGAAGGACAGGGAGGGGTCATGGATGACTCCAAGGTTCTTGGTTTGTAGCATTGAATGGGTGCGTGGGGGGAGGGAGGAAGAAAGAGAGCGAATGAGGACTTGCTTGCTCTTGTTAAGTTCGAGATGCCTCTCTTTGACCTTGTGAGTTATCTGTATATTACAGGTAGGCATTGCGTCTAAGGTGAGAGTTTATGATGAAGGAGAGGCCTCGGGGGACATGGAGGGGCTGGGCAGAGGAGGCTGTCACAGATACTGAGAAGTAGCAGAGAGGGAGGAGGCAGATCCAGAGGGTCTGCTGTCGGGGCACAGACAAGGGAAGAGTGTTTCGAGGGTGATGGTCGACAGAATTGAATGCCATCACTAAAAAAGACTGCTAGATTCGGTGACACGGAGGTCATTGGTGGCCTTGACAGGGGATGTTGTGGTAGGGACACCAGATTGGAGTGAGTTGAGGAATGAGTGGCAGGCAGGCAGCAACCCACTCTTTAAAAGTTTGGCCATGAAGGAAGGAATAGTGACAGGTCAGCAGCTAGAAGGTGAGTATGAGGCTAGGAGGCCTTTTTCTTTAAAATAGTAGACACCTGAGTAAATCTATAAGGATCTGGTTGACTCTATGAGAAAGTCGGTTAATTTGACAATGTAGGGTTCCTAAGAAGGCAGGAGGGATGAGACCCACAGCCCAGGCGGAGGACCTGGCCTTGGGATGGGGGACGCTTTTCCATGTGGCCTATGGGGGAGTCTGGGGGAAGGCAGGTTCTAAATTTGGAAGTCCAGAATGTAGCTGACGGTGGTCAAAGGTTTGCTTTTAAATTAACAATGTTCTCATTTGACCTCTCTGGATATTGGCCTGTATAATGAGATCAGTGTTTCATATTTAGTACCACAGACCCCACTGCATATGAGGAAAACATCCCGAGCTTTTTTAGGACTTCCATAAATAAACAGTATTTCCTGAAGCATTAACACTGATGATGATGCATTAGATGAACTTAAACACTAAATGCTAACACCGTTTAGCAAGGAAGGAGGACATTAAAAAAAGGAGAAAAAAGGAATGTGTTCAACCATTTCAGATGATTGAACAGAGCAGAGAGCAGAAACACTGAGAACAAACATCCATTTTCACCCAGTTACCCTTCTACCCACCAGCCCGGTTTCCCCACAAGCAGAGCCTGCAGGAGGGGGTCCCTGTTGAGCTTTAAACGAACCTGGGGCAGAGGCTGAATTTCCCTCACACCTGCTAGAAATCTTCTACTGGGAGTGAATTCTCTGCACGTCTGCACATCGTGGCGGCCGGGACCATCAGCTGCCGTTGGCATGGGTCTTCTTGGTGGAAACTGAGGCTGTACTCTGGTTCCCCTGGGCTCGTTTGATTGCATGAAGAAAAGTTACCACCCGGGATAGAAGCTGCCAACTACCTTGATCAGCCCATTGATTTCCAAGAACCGAAGACCTGGGCTTGTCACTATGACAGGACTTTGTGCCGTGCTTCTTGTTCCTTTCACAAGAAAGGGAGAAGACACAAAGATGATTTGAGAAGTCAGACGGCAGGCCCTACGCATGGAACACTGGGCGTTTGGCCTGTCTCTCCAAGAGTAAAATCCAAAGCAAGTTTAGACACGGTTGTATGAAAGCATCATAGGTTCATGGAGAGAGCACTGGGCTCTAATCCCAGCTCTGCTGCTGTTAACTGTGCTAACTACTGCCTGTGGCCAGCTCGCCTTCCCTCCTTTCTTCCTCTGTAAAAATTGCTGAGTGGACCTCCAAGCTCTCCTCCAGCCCTGACGATCTGAGAATCTCTAAAATTAGGCTGGCTGGCATCTTTGGTTGCTGGAGCTGGTTCTCCTGGAGCCAATTCTTCCCCTCCCACCTTTGAAATGAAAAGCAAAGGAGGTGGGGAATCCCCTGGGAAGTGCTAAGGCAGTAGTTTGAGGCTTTCTGGAGGACGATGTCGGCCAGTGAGATGCTGACGAGCTCCACTGGGCTGTGTTTGCAGCCTGAGATTTCTGTCGAGGCTGAGAGGCCCACGGACTGTATGTGTGAGGACAATTCTACCCAAGCCACCGATGGACGCATGGAGCCGTTTACAGACTCTGTGATGTCAGGGAATACTAAGCGTCTGGACCATTCAGTTGGTGGTGGTGTTTTCTTCCCGAGTTCAGGTGACGCCCTTAAATTCTTTCCCGACTTCTTTCCATGTTGTTTGTTGGTTTGTTTTTGTTTTAAACAAGTCTTTATTACCATATTCCAACTACCCCTAAAATTAATTTTTTCCAGAGTTCCCTATTAACTTCCTTCATTGTTAACATCCTATTTGGGAAGACTCAGTCCTCTGGTTCAAGTTTGCAGCATGTTCACAAATCTCCTAACTGCCTGACCGAGTCCTGATTTATTCTCATTCTTCCTATCAGCAACACATGTTTTCTAGATGTTTTCGTAACATTTGATTGGTTTCCCATCTCTCTCATACTTTTGTTTGGTTCTCTAGTTATGGCACTAAAATCTTATGGGAATTCAAGGACCTAAAGGCCAAATTACATAGGATAATAGCAGGATGTTGGCAGAGAAGGTGGGGTGCCGGGCTGTCCTCTCTTACTGTCAAAATGATGCCAGTAATACGTTGGACTCGTCCAGATCTTCAGTAATACACCCTTCAATGAATTACTACTTTTATATATTTTAAAGTCCTTCTACATTCTGGTCTGTGCTAGGCTCTAGATAGCTTTAAATAATATTTGTAAATGATGTTGTAGCGATTCATTGCCAACTTATCAAAGAGCTTTGCAAGGGATAGGAAAGCGTTAAAAAATATCACCATGCTCAGATGAATTGATAGAGTCAGGAAGGGTAGGGTAGCATTATATAAAGAATGAACAGAACCATCCAACATGTATAGTGAATAAATAATGGTAATTGGGTGATATTAGGGCATTTATTTATTTATTTATTTATTTTTTAGGGATACACTCCATGAGAGAAAAGCTTATTAGAAAAGAACTCAGAAATATGATGTCCATTTTTAAAGATCGGCTGTGCTTTAGGATAGGTTAAAAGTGGGCGACACCCTTCCCTGGTGGGGGAACCCTAATGGGGGATTTCCCTGTGGCTCAGAGCAATGTCAGCCCAGGGACGGGGTGGGGCAGACAAAGGTAGCTGTGTTTCCTTCTCTTCCTATGGAGTTATTCTCAGGGCCTTTTTTGGTGTTTTTTTGTGGTTTTGTTTGTTTGTTTGTTTGTTTGTTTGTTTTTGTTCTCCTGTGTTGCTGAAATTTCTTAAGAGTACTCCAGAGCTTGCCCAGGATTGTTTTTGTTCATGGATAGCTGTGCAATTGTCCATCTTTGTGTCGGGACAGGCGCTGGGGTCTCCCCTCTATTGCCATTTTGTTAACATCACTCTGTGTGCATATGCTTTAAGATGTCACATTTTCACTTTTCGGTTCAAAATATTTTCTATTTTGATTAAAAAGAAAAAGGTGGTAGCAGGAAGAACCCCGAGGGAGGTCTAGTCCTCTATCCTGAAAAATTACCAAGACAACATACTCTCTTGCTCAGCGTTTGAGATGCCGCCCCAGGCTGGGAGGCAGTTCCGGTCCCCAGGGAGCCTGCATCTGTGAGCCACCCAGCTGTGGGTGCAGGGGCTGGGACTGCAGGCCCCGCCAGAGCGGATGACACTGTGGTTAAAAGGAAGTACGTTTTGTTATTGCTTTTCACTCTTCCCAAATCCTCTTCCCCTCTTTAACGTTAAAAACAGTCCTGTTTCCTTGGGAGGGTTTTTTCCTTTGTATATATTTAGGCACACATTTTCAGTTTTTCAGAACCGTTTATTTTTCTTGGATCAGTCAAAGGTACTGTGAGGAGTCAGGTCAGTGAACCTATATAAAGCCCTAAAGTAGGTCACTCTTGTATATCAGGACAGCACTGCCTGCCATTTCTGTTATGGAAATCATTGATCCAGAAGGACCCAAGAAGAGTTTTAAGGATTACTCCTGTTATTTTCGAAGGTCCTATAAGCTAAATAATTTCACTGGGAACAAGAGATGGTGTGATAGGAGAGGGAAAGGGTTTGGGGGAAGGAGCTTTCGAATGAGCTTCTTCAAGGCCCATGCACAGCTCTCTGACGATTGCTAGGGAAGCAGTTCTGGTCTGCTAGGATTTTGACTATAAAACCAGTGAAAGGAAAAGCAAAACCTGCCGAGCTACATGCAGCGTGGGATGCGCTGCCCAGAGAACTCGGGTCTCTCTGCGTTTGCCTTTCCTCCCTCTGCACATCCCTGGAGCCTGCAGAACTCGTGCGGTTCCAGGGGATGGAGACTGGAACTCTGCGGGCGATCCACGTGGGAGAGATAGTGTGTTATGCAGAAGGTAGGACCTGCAGCGTGGGTGGGCCGTAGGTCATCTCCTTATTACGTGGCCAGGACCATTTGTCTGGAGGTCTCCATGTCTCCATGTCTGGTCTGGAGAAGACTCTTCAGAGTGAAGTATATTTCTATGATGGTACCACTGGCTGAAGTGAGATGGCTGAGCCCAGCTGTACCGGGTGACAGGACTATTCAGACTGATTTATTCATTGAGCATCTATTATTATCATAATTATGACTTTTACTACTGCCTCCCCTGGGACCAGCTGTAAGCAATGTAGGATCACCTCCATTTGGTAAATGAGGACACTCTGGCTCAGAGTGACACGGGAGCTCACCCAAGGTCACTCGGGCTTGTGACGGGCAGTATCAGAATCCCGTTACAGATTTCTCTCTCTCCAAAATGCCACACACTGTGCCAGGTTCCAGGGACACTGCAGGGGACAAAGCAAGTGCTGGCCCCCAGTGGACCAGTGTGGACGTAGGGGAGGGGGAGGCAGATGCAGACGAATGAACGATGCAGTCAGTATTGGAGAGGGCTGAAATAAGGATGCGCTCAGCGGGGCTGGCCGTGGGCAGGAGGCGACGCCCCAGGGAAGGCATGGAATCAGACTCTGGAGACTGGGTATGGGGTCAAAGGAGAGGAGAGAAATTCTCCTGACCCATGAGGCTGATGAGAAAGCCTCGGTCAGGAAAGTCCCCTACAAGGTGGGGACCACAGCCTCTCAAAAGCACAGTGTTTCTGGAGTGTTATTCCACATTGGGACAGGACTACCCTTTTGGTAGGGGGTTGAACTCCTGGTTCTTCTTAATAACTATACTGGAGCATCATTCAAAATTGGTATCTGTGCTGCGTGAATGTAGTTATAAGTGCCTCATATAACTGGGCTCCAAAAGTAAGTCTGGAAAGACAAAACCTGGATTTTCTTGAAGTTATTCTTAAAGTAATAGGTAACTGGCTTCGTGGAGGCTCGCAGAGGTGTGGATCACTGGAAAGAATTATATTTGGCTTTGCAGTACATATGTATGCATTTGGGCTGTATCTTTTAAGTTTATTTTGTTTTGGCTATATGAAAATGAGTTAATAGTTCCCTGATTCATACGGACAGCCAGTAGCTAGAAAGATTATAAGGTTATAATGGGGCAAGAGGTCTAAAAAGCTAACATTTTTCTATGGCTAACCTTTAAGCCATACATAAAATCTGATTGGGATGAATTTCCAGGCGGCAGTTTTTTTATGTGTAAATTTTCCATTTGAATTTGTATGATTTGTCTGATTGAGTTTTTTTCGTCTTTTTGAAAGTATTTTTCATCTTGATTTAAAAAATTACAAGAGTAGTTCATGCTGTGCTAAAAATTCAAACAGCACAGAGGCTATTAAGTGAAAACTAGCTTACCTCCTGTTTGCTGCTCAGCCCCCACTTGTAACCATTACCAGGTTCTTTTTTTTTTTAAGTTTAGTTATTTAGTTATTTACTTTTGAGAACAGCGAGCGAGCAGTGGAGGGGCAGAGAGAGAGGGAGACAGAGAATCCTAAGCAGTCTCCAAGCTGTCGGTGCAGAGCCCCATGAAAGGCTCGATCCCACAAACTGCGAGATCATGACCTGAGTTGAAATCAAGAGTCGGACACTTACCGACTGAGCCACCCAGGTGCCCCCAACCATTACTAATTTTATAGTGTCCTTCCACCAGAAACCTATACATAAGTTGTGTGTGCGTGTGTGTGCACACACACACGCACACACATATATATATTCATGCATATATATGTATATATTTTATGCAAATGATATCATGCCATGTACACCATTCTGTACCTTGTTTTTGTCAACTAATCATATACCTTGGCTACCTTAACGTATCACCACATACAGAGCCCCTCTCTTTTAGGGGCTGCATAGTGTTGCATAGTATGAATGGGCCGTACTTTCCTTAGCCAGGATGGACTTTTAGGCTTCCAGGTTTTAGCTATTTTTACCTGGGTGACAGTAAACATTCTTGTACATGCATGTTGGCACAAATGTGTGACTTTATCTGTAGGGTCGTATAAGATGACTTCAGCTGCAAGTTACAGATAATGATAACTTGCATTGGCTTATATGATGAAGACATTGTCTCTACAGGAGAAGCCCAAGGTCAGTCAGTCTTCAGGATGTGTTGGTTCAGGAGCTCAGGGAGGTATCAAGGCCACAGCCTGTTTCCTCCCTTGCACTCCTCTCCACGTGGTCCTGGGTTGGCTGCACTGATTCTAGGGGACATGTTGGACCTGACAACATCCAGGGGAAAAGTGAGAGCATCGCTTTCTGCACGGCCTTCCCAGAAGATGCCCTAGCCTGTCCCATTACCCCTTCTGAAACCACTCATGGGCCAGTGGTGGAATGTATATTGAGAGGTCAACTTACATACCTACTAAAAGGACAAAGTCCCATAAATGGGGTTACTGGGTTAGCAATTTTAAAGCTAGACTTTAAAATTTGCAGTTTCAGATGTGAGGGCAATCTGGCTGTGACATCTGTCACCCCACTGATGGCCAGGTTGATTTGGCTGATCCTGCTGGCTAGGCAGGTGTCCCTTCCTCCCTCACCACTCCATGTGCATCCGTCCCAAAGCTGGGCACTCTGTTGAAGAGGACAACCTTCCCTGATAGAGGAGGGCCCTTCTTGGGTCAAGGGTATAGGATAGCCACACTCTCCTGCTAGAACCTCCAAACAAGCTCTCAAACTTGATTTGTGGGAGAACAAAGGGTAGTCAAGCTTCCAAGACTCCAGATGCATCCAAATGAGGCACTGCACGTGGCAGTCTGCCTTTTTTAAAAAAATAATAAAATAAAGGAAGTAAAATTTCCAGTTTATTTCCAAACTGTGTAATGGAGATGTAGCACCAGTTTGTACTTCTGTGGGCATAAACGGGAAAGAAGGGGCATCGAGCAGTTGTTCAGGAAGTGTAGGCTGAGTATGTTGTACTTTGCTTTTTGGACCATGTTTATGAAGCGTGACACAGGTGTGTGTGCCCTTTGTCTAGAAAGGATGACCCAGGCAGTCGGGAAAAGGGTAGGTTTAAAAAATGTAGGACTGCAACTACGGGTGGACAAGATTTGTTTGCATTTTGAGGGAAGAAAAGCGCTTTGGAATGATTAGAGTGCTTCGTGACTTTGAGTGTGCCTTCTTACTCCGCGGTGAACAACAGAAACGGCCCCTGCTCTCCTCCCCGCTGCCCTACCTCCCAGCACAGAACAGTTCAGTATACCAGAAACATTTTAGGGAGTGAGTGGACTGCCAAACTTCTTCAAAGAGATCTGTGTCCAAGTAATTCAACAAGTGTGTTTCCTTGTCAGTCAGAGGAGCCCCCACATGTATGGTCCAAGCTGGAAGTGCTGGGGAGACCGTTAGTGATTAGATTGCTACAGCGTGCTATTGAGGAATTTGAGTAATTGAACTATAAAATGCTAGAATGTCATACATAGTGTAGTCCTCGTGGATATGGAGGCCATTTTGTGGAGCTGCAGGCTTGGAACAGGGCAGGACATTCAAGTATTTCTCTTGCTTAGCGGCTGTGGGCTCCCCAGGTGGGCAAAGATAAGGAGCTTTGATTTTTCTGGCTCCTTCCTCCTGGGATTGCCCCTCCTATCGTTGGCCTTGATGATAGCGTGGTACAGTTGTTACAACTGATCAACCGACCAGTGTATCTTGATGCATTATTTTTAAGTCAAGTCTGCAGTGTATGTTAGGGCTCACCGTTCGTGGTGCACAGGATGTGGGTTGTGACAAATGCCTCGTGTCAAACACCCACCGTTATAGTTTTCCTACTGTTGTTATTGCTGCTTTTACTGCAGGGCCCAGGGTGGAAATTAAGACTTTATACCACACACTTGAGTCTAAAAGTTATGTCAAGATACAAGCAACGGCCTGCTCAGTGAATTGTGAATTATTAGAGTACTGTGTGCTTTGAGAGCCTTGATGGAAAAGTATGAAAAGAATAATAATAAGTAGCATTTGGGTTATATGTTTAACATAATTATCTCATCTGCGAATTCACTCATTCAGCATTCGTTGAACCTCTTCTAGGCTTCAGGGCCTCATAAAGGCAACTCTTGGGAGCCAGTAATTGATTTCCACTGTGCAGGTAAGGAAATTGATGAGAACCGGGAGTCACTTGAACCCATGCATCGGGTTCAGGACAGAGCCCTTTCCAGCGGTCACACTGCAGCCTTATAGGAAGAGCATTTTCCCCCGGCACGTGGAGGCTCCCTCTCCAGATACAGTTCATCCAGTTTTCTTAATTAAAAGGATAACAATAGCATAGGAAGGTAGGATGAGGGTGAAATGTAGGAAGCTCCACGTTGTGAAGATAAATGACATCGGTCCAAGCATTACCCGAGAAGCAAACAAACAAACAAACAGTTACTTCTATGCCAGATGTTTCCCATACCTGTCCAGTGAATATTCTAGACTTTTAAAAGGTCCATCTTGATTCCTGGATTCTGTGCCTCCACCGCATCCATCCCAGGTTTAAGTGAATTAAAGGGGACCAGTTTGCCCTTGTGGAACTAAACTCATTCATCATCTGGTGCAGCGTCACCCAGGGAGGCAGTTAGCACTGAGTGTATGGCAAGAAGTAGTCAGTGCA
This sequence comes from Panthera onca, assembly GCF_046562875.1. Taxonomy (NCBI): domain Eukaryota; kingdom Metazoa; phylum Chordata; class Mammalia; order Carnivora; family Felidae; genus Panthera; species Panthera onca. The sequence continues at coordinate 140,977,238 of NC_138343.1, forward strand.
AGGTTACTAGTCCTAATAAAACCCAAGTTAGCTGAAAATTTCTCATGGGTCATTAATATTTGGGTATACTATAAATTCCATTTTCATTTCATGATTTTTAAAGCTGTCTCATGTTTTTAAGGACCCCCCCCCCCCATTATCAGGACAGGCAGGGTAAGCCCTATTCATAATAACCAGGAGCAGGGAAAGATAGTATGTGCAAAGCAGTTGCATAGACCTGTGCTTTTTTTGTGTTTTTATTTTGTACCTTTTTATTCTGTATTTTGCACATTTCCTTGCAAAACAGAGTAGCTCTTTTCACAATATGACTACTCTGATGGCCTTTTGTTTGCTGGAGCCCTGATCTGTGTAGTTACAGGAAAAACAGCATAAATGGGTGCACTTTACTTCCCCTCTTTTTTGAAAAAAAGCAGTTAATGCACTCTTTTGTATGCATTCTACTTTTCAGTTGATAAGGAAAATGTTTTCCAAGGCCAGACAACTAGACTGTGAGATTATGTGTTTGTCAGGAGACACACATACCTTCCCTCAAGGCAGCTGGCACTTGAGTGGGTAGAATTTATTGCAGTCGACATTCCTTACTTTAATAAAGTCCTGAATATGGCATTGACCTTGAATTCTAGCTGACTTTTCATGTGGCTTTGGGCCTTAATTTTTCTACCTCAAAAATGAGTTAAAGGAAGCTCATTGAAAATCATGGTTTTTTTTGTTTTTGTTTTTAAATGTTTATTTATTGTGGCGGGGGGGGGGGGAGGGAGGGAGGGGCAAAGAAAGAGGGAGAAAGAGAATCCCAAGCAGGGGCTCGATCTCACACACTTTGAGATCATGACCTGACCCAAAATCAAGAGTCCAACCCTTAACCAACTGAGCCACCCAGGCGCCCCTCAAAGAGCAAACTAGTTTCCAAACTCCCGAAGTTTGTTTACCCTTTGAAATCGAAACTAATAAACCTGATTGTATTTTTTAAATCTCATAATTAAGGTTTCCCTTTTCTTTAATTCAAATTGGTGAGGCTTCACGAAATATTACAGGATTTTCTAGGGATGATTTTTTTTTTTTTTATAGCAAATCTAACATCTGGATTAGATTGGGATGGGGTACCCTGACCTCCAGATATTCGAAGTCTAGGGTCTTTGAAATACGATGGTGGCAAAGTCTCTGTTTTGTAAATCAGGAGAATGCATCCTAATGTGCAGGTTAACTCTTGAGAAATGTAGTTTGTAAGTTCCTGAGCTCATCTAAAAAACCTCTTGTTATACCTAGTGCCATCTGTGGGTTCATAGGATGGCATCACCTAGGAGTTCATGGGCCCCAACCTTTGACCTGCAGACTCAGAATCGGCACTGAATAAGCCCCCCAGGCAATCTGGTGCAGGGAAAGTTTCAGAGCACCAGTCCAGGCACCTCATTAGTGCTCTGTGCAGACACTACAGAAAATCCAACCTGGCAGATATTGGAGGTGAGCTGGGTTAAACTGGTTTCACCCAAAGCACTGGCTTATTTCACCTAAGTTTTAACACACACATGCCTTGTACTGAAAACAAATACACTTCTTTTTCATATCAAACAACACCTTCACTGAAAACATTTCTGTTGAGGTTTGAGAGGCGACCACTGTGTGACATATTTAAACTCACTTTGTTCTGTTTGAAAATATGTTGGAAGGAGTTCTGAACAGGAGATAAAGCAAACCTCAGAGGGAAACAGCCACTGAAAAACGTCAGGCCACGGAGGTGAGGGGTCTTGTTGAACATTAAGGATTTGTTTGTTAAATAGGAAAGTCAGGATATTGTGGGGATGTTGTCCAGCCTCAGCTAAGTAAACATTGAGTCTGCTCAGGTCAAACTCAAACATAATCATTGCCCTATTTTTTTCTAGCACAGTTTTAAATCACAAGGGGGAAAAAAAGCAGAGAGGGAAAGAACAAGGAAGGGTCAGCAGGCTTTCTGAAGCTGAAACTGTTCTGTCCACCAAAGATCTATGCCAAACACCTAATTAACAGAGTCAGAAAGCGAAATTGGTATTTCACTTTGCTATGAACAAACAGGCTAGTTAACAAGGCTTTCTGGAGGGCCTTGCTAAATCTGTTGCTAGGCCCATGGCCCAGAAATGCTGCGTGAGCAGTGATTTGAGGAAAGAAGAGATACATTTGCAGGAGGTTTGATTAATTATTAAATATACAAACCTGAAACCACGAGCCATCATTGGAGATCTCTCTCTCTCTCTCTCTCACCTCCCACGTCCAGCCAATCGCCATGTCTTATGAATATTACCAAGTAAATATCTCTCAAATACATGCCCTTCTCTGCATTCCAACCCCAGGCCCCAGGTCCAGCTCTCTTAGCTCTCACTGGGGACCACTGTTCTGTCTGGCCCATCCTCCCATCCACTTACACTCTACTGCATAGCAATACTATAGCCAGAGGGATCTTTTGATAGAAACTCTAAAATAAGATTGTTCTGAATTTAAAAAAAAATCCTATTATTTTAATTGGGATTGCATTACATTTATAGATTAATTTAGGAAGAATTGACATCATTACGTTGTTGAATCTTCCTGACCATAGACTTTTCGGGCGCTTCCTCGGCATCCTCTTAGGTTAAAGTCTCTTCCTATGGCTCTTTTCCAATTCTTGTTACATTTATTCTTTTTTTTTTTTTTTTTTTTTTTTTACTTTTTAAATGTTTTAATGTTTTGACCATTTTATAACCTAAAGGTGTACATTGCAGTACTTACAGTCGTTTGGATATTTGTTCAAGTTTAACATCTTGTTTCTTATTATAGCTAAAAGGTAAAGCTTAATGAATGAATACCTTTATGTAAGGTTTTGTCTCTGGGCACTTTGAGAATTATTCTGAAGCCTGTGCTACCTTTTGAGATCTGTAATGTAATCTTAATACTTTACTGCTGGTAAAATTAATAACAGTGTTCAATTCTAGCTAAAGAATATTCACTTTTTTATACATTGGGAATCTGTCAACAGTTTGTGAAAACATAAGTAAGTTTTACTTAGTTTTTGGGTATACGTGAACATGATTTCTGACCTTAAAGTAGTCTGATTTCTTAAAAAGATGTTTAAAATTTTTTAAATTGATTTTTAATCATAAAAGTTATGCAGAAGTACATTCCCTTTGAAAAAGCCTAAAAAATTACAAGGTTATTTTTGACATCTGTATCCTAATCCAGATCCCCGTTTTGTTCACCTAAAGCAAGGCCTCTCAACCTTGGCTAAATATGTTTTAAGAAAGCAAATATTACTAATAACTTGTGATATCTTTCAATAGAATCTTGATGTTCTAGGTTTTATAAAAGGTTTACTTAAGAAGCCATTATCTGTGAAATATTAGAGGAAGCCATGAGCTGTTGTTACTGAGTTATCATTGTATCTTGTTCTGTTTTGTTACATTTATTCTTAAGCATTTCACTCCGTTGTGCCTTTTATAAATGGAGACCTTTTCTTCTACTACTTCTTCTAAGTGGTTATTGTCTGTATACAAGCAAGTTCTTTGATTTCTACATGGGAATTTGCTCCTACCACCCTAGTGAATTCTCTTATGGTTTGAATAGTTTTTTTCGTGGATTCTTTTGAGGTTTTTGACTATATGAGAATATCATCTGTAAATGGTGACAGTTGTGCCTCTTTTTTTTTTCTTCTGATTTTTAAATCTCTAACTTCTTTCTCTCACTCATGTGTGTTGGCCAGCTCCTCAAAGAACCACGACAGTAGGCATGTAGTCTCGTCCCTGAGCAGCAAAATGCTTCTCGAGTTCCTATTATAAGTGCTAAGTTTTAGGCTGAGTTAGATCTGTTTTATCATGTTCGGGAAGTATGCATCGCTGCTTCATTAATTAGCATTTTTATAGAGGGATCTCTTAAGACCTGATCATGTCACTCCCTGCTTCTCATTGCTCTGAAGAGGAAACTGTTCTCACCTGTGTCCCAAGGCCCTAGGCGGTCTGGCCTCTGGTCCTCACCAGCCTCAGGTGAGGCTCCATCTTGCTTCCTGGCTCCATCGACACTGGCTGCTAGAGCATGCATGCCCCTTCCAAACTGAGCACCCTGGACATCTCTACCTTCTGTCTTCTCGTCACTCTGCCTTCCACCCCACTCCTGGACAGCGCCTACTGTCTGTCTGAGCTCATCTCAGTAGTTGATCCCTTGACCAGAATGGATCCCCACCTAGTGCCCTGCTTCTCTGTAATGAACCAGGTAAAATCAGATTGTGAGGTGCCATAGCAGTGAGTCCCAGGTAGCCAGACCAGGGACAGAAGGTGCAAAGGAGGCCGTCACGCTGGCTCATGTTCAGATGATGAGAGCTGGGCATCAGGTGATGGTCCCGGGGTTGGGAAGTAGGGAAAGGACACAGAGACACTATGGAGGGAAAAGCTATATGGCTTGACCACTGAGTGGAGGTAGGGGGTGAGGGATGGGAAAGGGACATTGGGGGTGCCCTGAGGGCTCTTCTGGGGTGATTTGATGGGCCATTCAATGAGATGGGGATTCCAGAAAGGGGAGTAGGTTTGAGGGAAAAAGTGACGAATTTGGTTTGGGACATTCATTTAGCAATCATTTATAGAAAACAAAGAGGATGGGGACCTGGAAACCAGGTGAGGAGGGAGTTTCAAGAAGCAGGGAGTGGAGACTACAGCCAAGTCTTACAGAGGCAGTGAACCGGAAGAGGATGGAAATGGATTCCTGTGGTTGGCAGCTGGGGGTTGTTGGTACCTTGAACAGGAGCATTTTTGTGGAAATGGGGACATCGTTGGAATAGGTTGATGAGTAAAAGCTGGGCGTCGTGGGGTAGGAAGTGGTGGCATCCGCTGTAGACTTCCTGTCCATTCAAGGGCAGGAGAAATTAAGACAATATCTGGAGGAGAAGATATGGGAACCGTCAGTCTAGAGAGAAAGAGAGAAAAAATTAGTGAGAAAAGGAGTCGCTGAAGAGAGGGGTTGCAGGCAGGAAAGGAGGGCACACAGAGCAGAATGTGTGTGGCATTAGCCTCACACAGGGGACCACGGCCTGCCCTGAGATAGGGAAGAGGGAGAAAGGAGGGGTGGAAAGGCAGCTGAGGGCATTCTCGCCTAATGGCCTTGAACTTCTCGGTGTTGTCAGAGGTCAAGTGAGAAGAGATGGGAGGGTTGAGAGTTGAGGGTTTAGAAGTGTTACTCGGTCAAATAGGAAGGGGGCCTTTCTATGAGTCTGAGGCAGGGTTCCTGAGCCTCTGGGACTGGAGACTGTTCACATTTGGGGGAATCTGCTCCCTGCTCTGTGGTTTTCCTCAGCAGGGCCGAGGAGCATGGGGTCGGCATGTAGGTGGGGATGATTGGCTTGATTCGTTCAGGGTGGAAGATTTAGCAGGGATATTGCAGGACCGGAAGGCTGGAAAGCCAAAGACAGTGGCAAGAGAGAAACCAGTGATGAACTATAGGGTCCGGGCTGGCAGAGGGAAATGAGAGCAGGGGTCCACAGGCATGGGGAGGATGCATGTTGAGGTATCACAGTGAGAGTTACCTTGGATTGTACTTCAGAGATAGCACATGTACCAGGGTTCATCTTGCAGGAGTAAGAATCAGAAATATATGAAATTGATCCCCCCTTCCATTAGAATGTGGTAACATCTCTTAATCGGGATTCTCTTTATGACTGTGGCCTCTAAGGACAATACGTGGTGGGGCTCTAGGCTTCATGTGTTCTCAGCGATGGTATAAAGAAAGGCCTCTGGTCTTGCCAGCTCTTCTGTCATAGGAATCTGCTTCCGGGAGTGGACTGGATTTGCCCAGCAGGGTAGTGTTTTTCTAAACTAGTGATCTGTGAACTGGTATCAGTCTAAAATTAGCCTGTAGAAAGATAAGCTTTAATATGTGTCATTAGGTGGAATTGACAAGTAATTGAGGGTGAAATTTCCCATTTTTACAAAAAAGTCTCTGCAAATCAGGCACTCCCATGTAAAAGGGTGCCGTGACTGCCTTGGCGGCTCCTTACAGCGTGCCCTCTACAGCTGTTGGCCATGGCACCGTGCAGGAGTGTGGGAGGAGGCCTGGCCCTGCCCAGCTGGTCCTTCAGTGCAGGCTTGCTGGGGGCTGAGACCAGATCTCCTGCGTGCTCACTAGCAGCCTTCCGTGTATGTTGGCTGATCACTGGAGTTAGTCATAGCACATTCTTAGTTGCGTGGGTGTCCTGTTCAAGTGTTTCTGGTACTTCTCCTCACATCGGGTCTCCTCGTACTTGGTTCCATCTGAACAGTCAGAGACCTCAGCTCCCAGCTCTTGCTTCCCAGGTGCTTTCCTTCATGGTTCTGAGCCCCTGCGATGATCTCACTTGAGTGACATTTATAGCCATGTACCTGGTCGACAGGAACAGTGAGTCACAGTTTTCCACATTCAGTATCTCTCATTCCTTCCCTTCCAGGGGTGATGAGATTGTGTGTGTGTGCGCTTGGGAGAGGGTTGGGGAGAGGTGGGTGACTGTTATTATCAAAATGACTTGAATCTAAATGTGAGGCTGAGTCATCTCAGCCTGTGTGGATGGTGGTGGGCAGGGGGAAGGAACGGTCTGGGGTTGACTAATGCCTTGAGGAAGTTTCTGAGGACGCTTCCTCTTGGATCTGTATAATAAGCATCCAGGCACAGATAGCAAGACTTCCAGTTCACCATTTTCTGGACTGAGAGGTGTAATCTACTATGGGGTCATGAAAGCAATTTAATACGTTGATAGTCAGAATTTAAAATAGAATAGAATAGAAAATAGAGTGTATCTCCTTTGGTAAGGTTAAGTACTGTTTTGTAAAATTTTGTTTCAGTTGGATATATGTGTGTGCATTTTAGACTGTGATGTAAAATGCATTTATTGCTATGGGTAATGGTGCAAAAAGTTTGAAAACCATTGCCCTAGATGGATGGTAAGTTTCTAATGAACTCTTTGGGTAAGGAGTGAGGACTATTTATTCATTCTTGTATTCCCTTGCCCCTAGCGGTATGTAGCATATATATTAGGTGCTTGATAGCTGTTTGTGAAAGGCAGGCAGGCTGATGGGAAGGAAGGAAGGAAATAAGGAGGGAAGGAGGGAAGAAAGAAAGGAGAGAAGGAGGGTGTGAGATAGGAAGAAAAGGTAGGAGGGAAGGAAGGGAAGGAGGGAGGGAGGGAAGAAAGGGAGTAAGGGAAGGGAAGGAAGGAAGGAGAGAGAGGGAGGGAAGAAGGAAAGAAGGAGGGAGGGAGGGAAGGAAAAGAGGACGGGAGGATGAAAGGAAGGATGGATGGATGGAAGGAAGGAAGGAAGAAGGAAGTAAAGGAAGGAAGGAAGAATGAAGGAAGGAAGGACAGATGGATGGAAGGGAGGAAAGGATGGAAGGAAGGAAGGAAGGAAGGAGGGAAGGAAGGAAGGGAGGGAGGAAGGAAGGGAAGGAGGAAGGAAAGCCTGACTTTGAAGGGCTGGAATAAGGCAGATCTGGACATTATACTTCATTCCTCAGCATCATCCCAGGATCCCAACAACCATATCTCCTCCCTTTTCAAAACAACTTCCTGAATGATCTGGAAAGTGAGTCAGTGAAGACAGCCCTAAGATAGATAGATAGATAGATAGATAGATAGATAGATAGATAAGATAGATAGATAGATAGAGGTAGCCAGCTTCAAACCAAAACCCAAAGATCAGAGGAGTCGAGAATCATCACGGGTAAGGGAGAATGTCTGTGAAAATGCTCTCCCTAAAAGTTTATGTCATCTCTGCCCAAGAGATCTTGATTGGGCGACATGGTGCATTTATCTCCCATTGCTGCTGCACCAAATTACCACAAGCTGAGTGGTTTAAAACAGCTCAAATTATTACCTTACAGTTCTAGAGATCAGAAGTCCAAAACGTGTCTTGCTGGGCTAAAATGAAGATATTGGCAGGCTACATTCCTCCTGGAACTCCTAAGGGAGAATGTTTCCTTGACTTTTTCAGTGTTTAGAGACTGTCCTTGGCTTGTGGCCCCTTCTTGTATTTTCAGAGCCAACATCGGACTGAATCCTCCTCGTGCAGCCTTCTCTCTGGTTCTCTCTTCTGATTTTCTCTTCCACTTTTAAGGATCCTTGAGTTTACACTGAGCCCACTGGATAATCCAGGATAATCTCCCTATTTTTTTTTTTTAATTATTTTTGAGAGAGAGCAAGCGAGATAGAGAGAGCATGCACATACAAGTGGGGGAGGGGCAGAGAGAGAGAGAATTCCAAGCAGACCCCACGCTGTCAGCACAGAGCCCCACTGCAGGGCTCGAACTCACGAACCATGAGGTCATGACCTGAGCCAAAATCAAGAGTCGGATGCTTGACCGACTGAACCTCCCCGGTGCCCCTAATCTCCCTATCCTCAAGTCAGCTGATTAGCAACCTTAATTCTGTCTGCAACCTTCATTCTCCTTTGCCTTGTAACCTAACAGATTCATAGGTTCCGGGATAATTAGGACATTGACATCCTGTGGGGGCCATCATCCTGTCTACCACATATGGTTTATTCTAGGATTGCCAATCATTGGTATCCTGTGCCAAAGCTTTGGTATTTGTACACAGTACAGTTGGGCAGGGCGTGTGTGCTGTGACTATCTTCTGGATGTGCTAAATCGTTCCATTCATAGAGCTGGGTAGTTGTCCCAGGAGAAGGATGGAGCTGACAGCTGGTTTGGCAGGGTTAATTGGACAGCCAGGTTGCGATACGCTCTTGTGTGGTACTTTTGCAGAGCTGTTGTCACGTCGCTGATCTACTTGATGAAGTTGTCAGTAAATAGCAGCTGTCTTCAGCTGGCTCACCCACTCCCATCTATCAGATGATATATGGAACCCAGGGTGACGGGAGTGTGAGCAAGGGTAGTAGTGACTGAGTGCCTGCATCAGGCTCTGTGCAGTGTTGTTTGGGCTTAATCTTCAGAATGGCTGTCCGAGGTAGGTGCCATTACTATTCCTATTTAGAGAGGAGCAAGTAAGGCTCAGGAGGCAAGTAATTCATCTAGTAGATGACTCAGCTGGTCTAAGTGGCTCAGCCTGGATTCTAGCCCTGACATCCTCTTCTCAGGAAGCACACAGAGGGGAGATCAGTTCCGGGCCCCTAGCACTGGACGAGACTCTTTGGTGAGTCAACTGTGTACCCAGGTTTCCCACCTACATGACAAGGACGATAGTACCAGAATCCACAGTCCAGTGCTAGGGAATGTGTCAGTGACAGGAGAGAGCCAAGGGGCTGCTGTGTGGACAAGAATTCTGTTTTCATGACTAGGCATCAATGACCTCAGTACATCTGATGGGATTAGGGAGCAGGTTTCTGCATTGTTACTAGCGTGAGTTATGTTGAAATCTCTTAACTATTAAATATATCCAGCGTTCCTTCAACTCCTTAGGAAATGTAGTCTGAACTGCTGTTCATAATAAACCAGTTACTTGACGTATTCCCTTTGGCTTTTTAAAGAACTGTGGCTTTAATTTTTTTCCCCCTTGGACACTCGGAAATGCTCAGCCAATAACAATTCACTGAAGTAGATGAGGAGCCCGTGAATTTACCTCATAAAAAGCCATGGGAAAGAGCAGAGTTCACTTGCACCTTCTTTATTTTATTATTATTATTATTTTTTTTTTTTTGGTGAAATTTGTATGAGACGCACTGTGCGACCTGTTCTGCTGCATACATTTAATCCTTTACATAAGTGGAAATACATGAGGCAAACAAGAGAACCTTGTCTTACTCATCTTGGTATCTCCAGTACTTGACAGAGTAGATGCTTGACAATTGTGTTTAATAAATAATCACATTATTCATTTCCTTAAAATTTTCTTTTAATGTTTATTTATATTTGAGAGAGGGAGAGAGACAGAGTGTGAGCAGGGGAGCAGCAGAGAGAGAGGGAGACACAACAGGCCCCAGGCTCTGGGCTGTCAGCACAGAGCGTGATGTGGGGCTCGAACCCACAAGCTGTGAGATCATGCCCTGACCTGAAGTCCGGTGCTTAACTGACTGAGCAACCCAGGTGCCCCACATCATTCATTTCTTTACTAATAAAACACCATTTGAGTAAGAGACTGTGTGGGACCAAAGAGAATAGGGTGGAGTCCTTACTTCAGGGAGCTTCCTGGCTAGCAAATGTATTTGCCCAATGCTTTTTTCCTAAGGATGTTAGTAGTTGCATAGCAGATGTAAAGCTTATGGAAGAGTTCCTAAGTCAGCTGAGATCTGCCTGCATTGCTACTTTCCTGAGCAATTTATTTTATTTGTCTGGGAGCCTTCCAATAGGAGGTGGTTTCCTGGATAATTCCCATTACAATTTAATTTAAAATTTGACTTCCTGTGAGATAGAATAAACGGTGTTAAGACTGCGTAGAAGCACACCTGTTTTGTACTAGAAATCTAATTAGAGCTCTTTCCACATGATTTTATGAACGGAAAAATGGCTTTCATGCCACTTAAGCCACTGACATGAGCCAAGTGTTTTCAACCCACGGTAACTACTCAAGCGCTGTAGAGAAATGTGGTGGGAAAAGCAGCTTTTCTGTGCTTTTTGGAGTTGCCATATATTCTTGACACGTAAGCATGTGCAATTTGGGGGAGCCGTTTATATGTTTTTGGGTCCAGATGGTTGTTCCAAAAGGAGCACTGTCCCCGCTGATCGAGTGGGAAGTCAAGACAAAAAGTTTCCCTCTGTGTTACAATCCAGTTTGGAGGGCAGCCCAGCTGTTGCTGTCATGGGGCTGCAGCATCTTCCCTCCCAAGATGCGGTGTACCTGTTCCGAATGAAGATTTTAAATGGTCTGTGGTCACTTTTCTCTGAAAACCTCGTCATGTGCCTTGGCAGATGGCAGGTTTGCATTTGGGCATGAAAGCTAGCAAGCACACTGCTGGCAAGTTCACTCTATTTCTTGAGACTTATTTGGGTAATAAGAATTTATAAGTGAATTACGTTGGTCCTCTATAACTGGTCATTTTATGTGGACACATGGTTGCCAGCTAAATACCAAATACCATTGTGTATCTTTCCTGATACTTGAAAGGAGGTTAGTTTTTTTTGAATAATTACAGCCCCTCTTGGATAACGCTTTTCATTTTCCTAGAGGCAGAAACTCATAGATGTTCTCGGAATAGAGGAAGAAAAGGTTAAAAAAGTAGTGACTCAGGCAAAACCAGAAACCTTGGGCTCTGAGAGGCTGGCCCGGCTGAGATGTTTGGGAACAGCTGTCTAACTGCAGACGCCCAGGCAAACTGCTGAAGCTCCGTGGGTCTGTTTTGTTTAGGTTGGGGGGTGGGTGGGAGGGTGGGGGGCATAGACCAGGTGAGCTCCAGTTCTAAAGATTCTCTGATTGCATGACTGTGCCACTTGGAAGGACAGGCTTGGTAACGGCAGCTGGACACAGTGGCTGGCGTGTGCAAACACGTGCACAGAGGTCCCTGCTCGTGATTCAGAGCACAGCTGGTGGCCCTCTGTGACCTTGACAAGTGTCCTTCTCCGATGGAGATGTTAACAAACTGTGACATGACATGTGCTGTGGAAATGGAGGTGCTTTGATGTCTTCTGGTTGGCTGGCTTACATCTTTCCTGAGGGATCCCTGGACTTGTGGGCAAAGGAAATAGCAGTGGCCGGGAAAAACCAGATCCACTCTTCTGCACACACGCACTCTGTTCCTGGTAATTATATCAGTGTGTGACTGAGCCAAGGATACCCATCAAAAATAGCTGTAAGCCCAGGTGATGCTAGGGTCAGTGCCACAGGATGTGGTTTTTGACATTGCCAAGAGATGAGCCAAAGACTTGTAGAAAAATCCAGCTCTGAGATTTCATAGCCTCCAACAACAAAAGGAAAATAGGAAAGAAAAACAGGATCGGATCTAGTGTGCGATTAATTGCCGATAATCTGAAAGTAAAAGAAACTCACTTATAAATTATATAATTATATACGATAGTTCTATTACATTTTGAGTTCAGGGTCAAGGGCTCTTCCCCTGTTCTGAACAGACTGAAGCCAGGGAGTGCCGGGTGTGGCCAATCCCTCCTCTGGGGCCACCCCCAGCTGGTGAGAACCCCCTTGGGAGCTGAAGCCTGTTTACACACGGGGCTGGCGGTGTATCATATCAGCCCAAACCGTGGCTGGGGTGGCCTGGACGTGCTCCATTCTTCCTGTCCGTGAATCCCCGTGAGGACTTCATGTGATCAAATGATTTCAACGTGGTGGCGACCTCCCACTAGTTCCTCTTGTAATGCTCCTAGGTGCCCTCAAACATTGCATTTGGGTCACCGAGGACACAATTCTATGAATCATTTAGGCCACAGTAATAGCTGCAATAACTCTTTTACTATCCTCTGGGTGCTTTCAAAGTGGATCTCTCATCCAATTTTATCTGGTTTATCAAGTTTTTGTCAATGTGGATTGGGCCGCGTGAAGATGAGCAGTCACCAAGCTTTACATTATAAGGAAGAGCCAGGTTAGAGGAGGAAGGCAGCTCTGCTCTCCTCCCTCTTTGGTAGAGCCCGAGGAGCAAGCTATTTGCCTAATGAAACTGGTTCTGCTCCACGATGGAGAGAATCCTTGTGTGACATGTTTCGTAATAGCCCTGTCTGGGTTGGCCATAGTCTCGGGAGAGGGGACCTGCTCAGGGCTTCCACTCCTGGACTGCCAGCAAAGCCTTTAGAGAATGAGCTTCCTGGGTTTTCCCCAGAGCTTCTTTGTTCTGACCTTTGCACAGAGACGTAATGCAAGCCATGCAGCTGTCACTGAGCACAGAGCACCTCGCTGGTAGAAATTCGTGTTCACACAGGAAGGAATTGCCATATCTGGTCCTCGGGCATTGCAAATGTTTATCCCACGTAATCCTCATATTGACCTCAAGAACTTTACAGGTGGGGAAACTGAGGCTCTGTGAAGTCACCAGGTGGTAGGAGGTGGGCCCAGGGTTTGCCTGCCTATGCCCCACCCCTGGGGAGCCTGCCTCCGAATCCAGGGAGATCAGGTAATCACATGCGTCGGGAAGAAGGCAAGAGTAAGGGGGCCCCACGGGGAAAATGCTAGCATCTGTGGAGGTGTGAGTGCGAGAGGGGAGGGAAGGGTGTTCGAGAAAGTTTTCATGGAGTAGATGATACTGGGATGAATGTCAAAGAAGGGCTGAGGTGTAGACAAATCTGTGCTTTCTTTTTTTTTAAAACATTTTTTGAGTTTATTTATTTATTTTCAGAGAGACAGAGACAATGTGAGAGGAGGTGGGGCAGATAGAGAGGGAGAGGGAGAGGGCGAGAGAGAGAGAGAGAGAGAGAGAGAGAGAGAGTCCCAAGCAGGCTCCATGCTGCCAGCACAGATCCTGATGTGGGGCTTGAACTCATGAACCATGAGATCATGACCTGAGCCGAAAGCAAGAGTCGGATGCTTAGCCGACTGAGCCACCCTGGTGCCCCATGTGCTTTCTTGACCAGTGTCTGTATCTGGCATTGGATTGTAAGCTGAGTATGGCAGGGACCTTCCCTTTCCTCTCTATTCCTTTTTCCTTTCTGCACTGTGCCCCAATGTTCTGGCAGAGTGGCAGAGAGCTGGTCACACAGCCGGTGTGGGCTAGGCGGGTACCGTTTTAATGGGTGGTTGGGTTGGATATTGATATGGAGGCACCCAAGGCAGCAAGAAGAGCATGGGTGTGGAGAATCGGGCCAGGGTCTTGGGCAGGGCGAGAGCAAGGAGTCACGGCCAATGGGAGCCGGACAGGCACATTGACACGGCACCATGGGAGGCCTCGGGATGCCAGGCAAAGGCTCTGTAGAGACCCGGTGCTAGCTCTGGGGCCGGGGCTAACTTACCGAATGTCTCTGCGCCTCCAGCTCTTCCTTATTTGTAAAGTGGAGATAATGAAGGCACAACCTTCGGAGTTTGGAATTTAATTTACTCTTACATTAAATAACGTAAGACCTGTCAAGTGTTTAGCGCCGTGTTGACCCACAGTAACGTAAGTGCTTGACGCCCCTTAGCTGTCGTTGTTTTTCTTAATTCACGAACCCTCGGGACAGTGTGGCTTTCTTGTGGAGTAGCGTGAGATCGGGCCAAGCTTTTACACGAATTAGTCTGGCGGCTACAGGACTGTTTGGGGTGGAGGCGAGACCCCCGCAGGAGATGTGAGGGTGAGTGTCTGGGATCTGGAGCACCCGGGTGAGCAGGTGTGAGGACTTGAGCTGGGGACCCGTGGGGAGAACGTAGCGTGGGCCCAGGCGCCAGGCACTTCATCCAGGCCGAGTGTGCGGGGCTCCACGACTCACCAAGGGGAGGATGGAGCTTTGCATCTGAGTCCCTAGTTCATGGGAAGAGGGGAACCAGGCAGGTTTGCTTTGGAAAGATGATGAGTTCAGTCTGGGCTGTGTTGATTCCATGGTGCCCGTGGAATCTCCAGATGCAGAAGTCCCAGTGAGTTAGGAGACGTCACTCCAGGACTCTGGAGGGAGGTCGGGCAGGCAAGCCCACAGGGAAGTCACCGACACAGAGCCATCTGGACGGAAGGCCGAGAGCGGCCTGAGGACAGGCCTGAGCTCCCAGGGAGGGGCTGGCGTGGCTGGGGGTGGGGATGCAGAGGAGGCCGAGGAGGCCCTTCCTCTGCTGAGCTTGATAATGAGACCTGGCCGCCGCTGGGCAAGAGCAGGGGGCCGTGGCCATGCGTGTGACGTGGTGACAACAGCCATCTCTGCTTGACGGCCCTGCCTTGTAACCGCAGGTCTTCCCAGTGTAACCCAGCCTTTCCCAGAATCGCTGTGGCCGAAAAGAGGGTGGGTGAGCTTGGGGCGCCACATCAGGAATCCCACTAAGTGCCCTTTGCCAGAGGGTCGTGGTTTTCCGGTCACATGAAGCTTTACACCTTTTCATTTTCAGACGGCACCGACCGGCAATGCTGGAACAACAAATTAGGTTAATGGATGTGTCCTTCCTTAAGGAGGCCATGTCCCCTCCAGAGAAAACCTAGATTCTCTTTATAGTGGTGTCGTGCAAATGAACGGTGTGCCCTGTGCTCTGCTTGTGAGCACCCCGGGTGGGCTCGTTCTGTTCTCGCCCAATCCTGAGGGGGCTGTCTTTGCAGTGAGATTGAGGTTCTTAATCATTTTAAAAGGAAGCTAGTCAGCCCTCTTCCCAGAAAAATGGCTGTGTGTGCCTGCATACAGCTCTTGGGTCAGTTCAGTGGTTTTGAAGCCCCTGAAGCCCTCCGGTTAAGAATCCTTCCCTTAAAGTCTCAGCCTCAGAATTTTCCTGTTATGAACAAATGACCTTCTGTGTCAAGGTGGTATAGATTCAAATGTGTATTATTGAAGAAGGCTACTGGCTCTTCTCGATAACTATCCTGTTGACCGCCGCAAGATAATACATTTGTGTGTTTAAAACTGGGAAAAAGAGTCCTGTGGATGCTATGATTCACTCTTTCCCATATAAAATTATGGAGTCATGTAGGTCGGACTTTTGTAGAAGAAGGGAAAGCACAAGTTGATTAAATTTACAGACGTTCATGTTTTTATGGGACGGTAGAGCAAAATAAAAAATACATGTGGGTCTCTTTTCTCTTTATTTTATAATTTATTTGATTTTCTAAATAGAGATTAAGCTAGTTAAAAGTTATGTGCACTGAACTGTCATGTAACTTTTTTTATTTTTTTTAAACAATTTTTTTTAATGTTTATTTATTTTTGAGACAGAGAGAGACAGAGCATGAACAGGGGAGGGTCAGAGAGAGAGGGAGACACAGAATCTGAAGCAAGCAAGTTCCAGGCTCTGAGCTGTCAGCACAGAGCCCGACGTGGGGCTCAAACTCACAGACCGTGAGATCATGACCTGAGCCGAAGTCGGAGGCTCAACCAACTGAGCCACCCAGGTGCCCCATGAACTGTCATGTACTTTTTTAATTGAGGTAAAATATACCACCAAAATTTACCTTTTTAACCACTTTTAAGCGGTAAAAATTCACTTTTAAGTGAATCTCATGACATTAAAGATCTGATGTAGTTTTAATTAATCTCATTGTGAAAAGTTTCTAAATCTTCAAAAAGTAATGACAAAGAAAATATTGTAAGAAAGTATTTGCCCAGAAAAATGTAGTCCTTGAACTGGTTCCTAAGGTGTCACAAATTTGGCCTTTCCTGGGCAAGAATACCACAAGCATTTAAGAATGCTTTAGGGATGGGCGCCTGGGTGGCTCAGTCGGTTAAGTGTCTGACTTCAACTCAGGTCATGATCTCACGGTTTGTGAGTTCAAGCCCCATGTTGGGCTCTGTGCTGACAGCTCAGAGGCTGGAGCCTGCTTCCAATTCTGGAAGCAGAATTGTTCCTTCTCTCTCTGTTCCTTCCCTGCTTGTACTCTGTCTCTCCCTCTCTCAAAAATAAAAAAATAAAGATTAAAATTTTTTTTTAAAAAAAGAATGTTTTAGGGAAAGTTCTCATAGATTTTAGAAGTAGAATTGTCTTTTAAATGGGGTGATTTTATTTTGCTAGAGGACTAAGGAAATCTCCAAGGTAGCCATATTAAGAAAATTTTAGAGACTGTACGATTAAAATCTGGACTTTGAGTTGCATCGGGAAGTATGGAAACAGTGAGACTCTTGAAAGGCGTCAGGGGTAGACAGATCTCTGTATGTTTCATTAGCTGAAGTTGACGTATTTTCACAGGTATCTACTGCATGGCATGAGGCTAAAATCTTGTGGGAATTTGCAAACGTGAGGATCACCCTAGTAACATCTATATTAACCTTTACATCTAACATTGTTAGTAAAAGATGCTTGTGCCTTTGTGAAAAGACTCAGGGAAAAAACAACAATGATATTTTTCCTTCTCTTATACCACAGGATGTTCCTCCCTTATCCCAGGCATTGTTTTTGAAATTCAAAAGTCTGGATGTCATATTAGAAGCAGCCAAAATATTAGTGTTGGTGTCAGGAAGTTAGAATACTATTTCCAAAAGCAGTGTGAGCCAAAGCTGTGGAATTTATGGATGTACTTGGCTGTGGGGGATAGTAGGGAAAGCTTTGGACAAATGTATCTTATAAGTAATAAATTCAGGGTATTGTCCAGACTGCGGTAAGTTCCAAGGGCTGAATTCATCTAGAATTGAGCATTCATGCTGAGTTAGCCGCTTCACTGCCTAAAGAATCATATTGCCAAACAAAGAGTCTTTGTGGCAGTGAATGCAAGGGGCATCGAGTGACATTTCTTTAACACTGTCACTTAGGGTTGGTACGGTTCCCTGTTCAAAGGCACTGTCATTTCCCCTCATCTGGTGTAGCCATTTACATCTCTTACTTCATTCTTTTCTTTAAGTGTATTTATTTATTTTGAGAGAGGGGGGGAGTTGGGGAGGGCAGCGAGAGAGGGAGAAAGAGAGAATCCCAAGCAGGCTCCATGCTGGAAGCACAGAGCCCGACGTCAGGCTCAAACTCATGACCGTGAGATCATGACCTGAGCCGAAATCAAGAGTCAGAAGCTCAACCGACTGAGCCACCCAGATGCCCCTGCCACTCTTATTTCCTAATGAAATATTTCCTTTCTTCATTCTCAAAATGTCTTAGGGCCCTCAAGAAACTGACAAGTACAATTGAAGAGCGCTTGAAAATATTTTTGAGAGCTTGTAGAAGATATGGGAAGGTTTCTAATGATTGCAAGAAGACTGATTTTAAAAAAATTTTTAAATGTTTTTATTTATTTTTGAGAGAGAGAGAGAAACAGCATGAGCAGGGGAGGGGCAGAGGGAGAGGGAGACACAGAATCGGAAGCAGGCTCCAGGCTCTGAGCTGTCAGCACAGAGCCTGACGCGGGGCCTGAACTCACAAACTGCAAGATCATGACCTGAGCTGAAGTCAGACACTTAACAGACTGAGCCACCCAGGCACCACAAGAGGACCAATTTTAAGGTCTCTCTTCCTCAAAAGAAAAGAAGTCCTGCTGGGTATTGGTTTATGGCCCCAAATTAGAGCAATAGGCCATTTATACAAGTGCCCAGGATCCCAAGACATGACCACTGGGGCTACAGGAGGAGCTGAGGGTGCTGACCTAAGCAGGCATGTCCTGGGGACGTCCCTCAGAGTTTCACCACTCAGAAAATGCCATCACTGGACTAAGCCTTATGGACACAACAGGAAAACTGAAAGCAAGGATCCTCTCCTAGTCCTTCCAAGGAGCCCCTTTAGAAGACAGGGTATGCACGCACGAGCAGTAATGATGGCTAACCTCTACGGGACCAAACAGGGCCATGTGAGAGCGGAGGAGCAGGAGTGCACTCAGGCTTCATTAGGTCTTTTTAGTCTCCAGAGAGACAAAACGAGGAGTGGCTGGAGGCATGAGCTCTGCAGCCAGGTTGCCTGGGTTGAGATCCCAGCTCTGCCACTTGCCGGTTGTGTGACCTCAGGGTGAACTACTTAACCTCTCTGTGCCTCGGTTTCCCCATATTTAAAATGGAGATAATAATAGGCCCTACCTAAGAGGGATGCTGAGGGATTAGGTAATACATGTCAAGGACCTGGCTCACAGTGTGTGGTGTATAAATGTTTGCTGTAATTATAATTATTCTGCAATCTTATGTTTTTTTTTTTTAATTTTTTTTTAACGTTTATTTATTTTTGAGACAGAGAGAGACAGAGCATGAACAGGGGAGGAGCAGAGAGAGAGGGAGACACAGAATCTGAAACAGGCTCCAGGCTCTGAGCTGTCAGCACAGAGCCCGACACGGGGCTCGAACTCATGGGCAGTGAGATCATGACCTGAGCCGAAGTCGGACGCTTAACCGACCAAGCCACCCAGGCGCCCCTGCAATCTTATGTTTATCGGGAAATCTGGACTACCTACCTAAGAGCCCCTATTGCTGGGAGTGTGTTCACCTTATTGGACTTCAGGGTTCAGGAGCTTCTCCCAGAGAGCCTCTGCAGAGCTTAGTGCCAAGTGGATTGAGGGGCCCTGAGAGACCCATCACTGAGGGTTTACTCCCCAAGCACTGCATTTGCCAAATTACGAGGGTTTTTTGTTCGTTTGTTTCTCGAGCAATAGTTTCTTGCACCTGACGTTTGCACAAAGGAAGAGCTGTCTAAGCAGGCAGTCTGTACCGTCTTCCCTCCATCCTTCCCGTCCCTCTCCACAGGCGGTGTGATGTGGCAGGTAACTAAGAGCGTAGCTTCTGGAATTGCACTGATTACTAGCTGTGCGGCCCAGGGCGAGTCATCTAACTTCTCTAAGCCTTAGTCTTCCGACCTGTACAAGGGGCTGATACAGACATTTACCTCATAAAATGTGACGATTAAAAAAAGACAAAAGCTTTAAAAGATGTTACCATTGGGGGAAACAGGGTGAAGTGTCCACGGAAACTCTCTGTACTATTTTTGCAACTTCCTGTGAGTCTCTATTTTCTTTTTTTTTTTTAAGTGAAAATAAAAGCATGCAAAGAGCTTAGCCATGTCCTTGGCCCACAAATGCTAAGAAATTTCCCAAGTATGTGTACAAACTTATTGAGTATGGATGCACACTACTAAATATTTCAGGTGCACAAATTGATTTCATCCTCAAAACACCCCTACGAGGTAGGCTGTTCCCATTTTTCAGATTGGGAATCTGAGTCACAAAAAGAGTAAAAGCCACTTATCCAGGCCGGCGGTCTGCGTGGAGCCCGTGCCTCAACCACGGCGCTGTGTGCCTTCCCTAGTGAGAGCTCAGGGTGGTGCGTTCTTCTGATCACGACTGGTGATAGAACCCTCCATTTCAGAGACTGCTGGTGCCTCCGTAGTGTGGTTCATGCAGGGGAACAGAATCCCTTTACACGTCCCAGCATTTGTGCACTGAATGGCTGGCGTTGTTTAATACAGTTTGGTAACCTGCCTGAATTAAAGATGAGCATCTCTGTAACAGTTACATATAACACCAAATTTGGTGGCTTTGTTAATGCCTTGAAAGATCGGAACAGAGCTCACAGGAGCCTTGAAAACCATGTACTAGAAACTGCCCTCAGAGCAGCAGCGGCTCAACACAGACTGCAGACACACGTCCTGCATGGGAAGAGTGCCACAGGCCTAGACAGATACACCCAGGAAGGTCTGGACCTGTTTCTAGCTGCTGCGTGAAGTACTAAGGTGGCTCCTTGCTACAGGCAGGCTTGAGGGTATTAACAGCAGCATGACATGGCCAGATCGGGGAGTTATCTTCTGTCTGGACATTTGTCAGACCTTTATCAGAATACTGTGTTCACTTTTGCTATTCAGTGTCCAAGGTGATGTGGATTTGTCTGCACAAGAGCCGTGAAAGCGGTGGAGGCCGCTGTTCTGGCTCTCACAGCCGGGCGACCCGTGGGCCTGCTCTTACTCTAGGGCTGCGAGGACTTCTTTTTCAGTTAACGGCACGAGCTTTGCTTTAAAAGAAAAAAAAAAAAGCTGTTCTTTAGAGAACGTCTTAGTGTTGGCACTGCTGCCTCTTGAGCTATAGTCATCTTGAAGTTTGTACTCAGAAAGAGCCTCCCTGTTTCTCAGGGCTGTTTCTCAGCCTGCTCTGTCTGTGAACGTGGGCTGTGATAAGGAGTCATCTCTCGTAGCCTCCGTGGCATTCGTGGCTGCCCAGGTCTGAGCATGATTACTGTCACTGCCCCTGAAATGAGGAAAGGGCTTCTCAAGTGCAACGCGGGGCTCTCCCCATGTCCCCGTATGGCCTCTCCAGTGATTAAACTCTAGAGCACGCTCCGTTTTCAGCTTCAGAGGGTGATGGCCCTTGGCGATTCCCCTAATGCGCTCACTCTGCTTTGCCCTATGTTAGAGAATGTGCACCTGACTGTGATTGGACATTATTCACCACCTTCACCACCGCCTCACCCCCAGGCCTACATCATCATTACCTCCTGATGCGTCTCTCCGCTCCCCAACCCTGTTCTCCACACAGCAATGAGGGGTCTCTTCAAACAGAAGTCGGGTCATACCATCGATGGCTGGGGAGTCTTGATGAGCTTACCTGTCTGACCTGCCCCAGTCGGCCTAAGCTCCCATCCCCCTCCCCTTGCTCATTTACTCCAGCCATCCTGGCTTCCTAGGGGCTCCTCCAGTACCTGGCCACTCTCCCCCATGGTCCGGGCACCTGCCGTTCCCTTTGCGGGGAATCCTTTCCCCCCAGATGTACACATGGCTGGCTTATTTCCTCTCTTCTTTCAGGTGTTCGGTCAAATGCCACCTTCCGGTGATGCCCAACTCCTAGAGCTGCTCTGTCTAAAGCAGAAGTCCCCACATACTTCATATCCCCCTTCCCTACTTTATCTTCAGTCCTTTCTTCCAAATACCATCTAACATACGTTTTACTTTTTAGTCTTGCTTATAACCTCTTTCTTTCCATTACAGTGTTTGCTTCTTGAGGGCAGAATTTTAAAATATGTTTTATTTTCTACTGAATCTTCAGTGTCAAGAATGGGACCTAGGTGTAGGAGGGGCTCAGTAAATATTTGTTGCACGAATACCTGATCAGTAATGTTGTTCATAATCAGTGTCAGTTCCCCGAAGGCAGGGCACACACGGTCTGTCCTCAAAATATTTGGTGCCGTCTACCTGCAAACAGGATAGAGGATCTCCTATTGGGTAAGTTGGACTGTTTGCAGGGAGAGAAGTAGGTGTGCAGCCTGTTGAGGTCTTGTCTGGCTATGGAGTCTCCAACCATTTCAGTGCTAACCCAGAGTAAACCTAACAGTTCCCCAGATTGCTATCTCTGCCCCTGTTTTGTATCTGTAATAGTTTTGTGTCTGCAGGGAAGTCACTAGTGGAAGTTGAAAAGTGGGGCCTAGGACACCTTTTAGGAGGTAGAGGTCAAGGCAGAGATGGAAAGTGGACGTAGCATTTGTCTGGAAGAATCACTTATGGCTTTGATCTTTCTAGACTTTGCAAATCCTGCGTCCCGTGCTGGCAGGTTTCCGATCGTGGAGAAGAGAGCTCTTTAAGCTGCAAGCTGTTTCCAAGCAGACAGCAAATACTTGTTCTTATTTCCAAAGTTCTGGTAATTTGCTTATTTGTTCTCTGAGGCTGTAGCCTCCTCGTCGCTCACTGTGTCTGTGTTAGATTGGCGATGTGTCGTGTGGGAGTAAGGAAGGAACATTTCCTATGTTAATTTCTCTCTGACAAGCACATGTGCAAATCTAGACACAGCCTCTTGTCTAAAAAAGTAGAAGATAAAAGAAGAAAAAAGTCTCCATCCTTGTTGTGCGTGTCGTTTCCATACGGAAAAGATCCTGTGTTTCCTGGAAACCCATATTGAAAACATGTATGGGCTCCATTTACTTCTTCCTCATATGTAGGATTTAATTAGGAAAGAAAGTCCTGCAATATCTCAACTACAGTAGTTTATTTATTAATGGAGAACCCTGGGAGAAGTAAAATTATTAAATCAAAAATAAGATGAAATAGTTCTACCTGATGGCCCTGGGTACAGAACTAGTAAGACTCAATCGAATATACGGAATTCTTGCTCAACGCCAGGGTCTATGTCTGAAGCTTTATGTGCATTTCTCATTTATTCCTCAGGATGAACTGGCTAGATAGATACTCTTACGGATACAGAAACTGAGGCTTGGAGAGTGTTTTCTCAAGGTAAAATAGCCACTGAGTGGTAGAATCATATGTTTAGAGCTGGTGGTCTGATTTCAGAGCCTGTGTCCACACTTACTACACTCAACTGGCTCTCTAGAAAGTAGAGGAAAGACACCTAGTGAGGTAAGAAGGTACTCTGGATTTATATCTTCTCCCTCTGCCTCCTCAGCCTGCCATCCCCATGTAGTAATAGTACCCACTACTTTGCATAAAAACGAAAATAACCTTTGATTATAGTGAAATTTACATAGTTTACAGTAACAAAGAGGCCTGGCATAAGTAAATACTTATGGATTTTTACTTTATAAATACTTTATGAATTTTTACAGGAACAAGGTTTGATATTGGATGAAGACCATAATTTCCAGATTAAACTAGGAAGGAACTTAGCTAATCAGTTTGATTTAGCATAGATTGGTGCAGAAAACCCAGCAGTGCACCCGTTTAGAGAATATTTTAGATCCAAATGTGCAAGTTATCATAAATCATAAGTCCTGATGACCATCCAGTTCTCTCTTTTTTTTTTTTAATTTTTTTAATGTTTATTTATTTTTGAGACAGAGAGAAACAGATTGAGAGTGGGGAAGGGGCAGAGAGAGAGGGAGGCGCAGAATCGGAAGCAGGCTCCAGGCCCCGAGCTGTCAGCACAGAGCCCGATGCGGGGCTCGAACCCACGAACCGTGAGATCATGACCTGAGCCGAAGTCAGATGCTCTACCGACTGAGCCACCCAGGCGCCCCCACCATCCAGTTTTCTGTGTGATTGAAAACAGCTCAAGCATGTTGAGTGTCAGTGTTGGTCACCCAAGCCCTCCCAGCCCCAGTAGGACCCCATTTGTGCATGCGCAAGGCAACTGAAGATCAAATGCCATTACTCATTCGGTTCTGATGACTTAAGGGCAGGGTATTAGTCAACTTTGCTACTGTAACACACAGTTGCAAAAGTTGAATGGCTTTCAACAGCGAATGGCTTGCTTGTATAACACAGGCCTTCTCTGTAGGCTGTGGGGCCCTGCATGGGTTTTCTCGTCCTCAGAGCAACAGTTATCTGGGCAAGCTGTTCTCATGGTGGAAGGGAGAGGAGGATGCCGCGCTGAACCACGTGTTGAATCAGAAGCTACTCTCATGTGGCAGGTGTCACATTTGTTCACATTCCTTGGCCAAAGCGAGTTCTATGGCCAGTCTGGACAGTGGGGCCGGAGGTCTATTTGGGCCACCGGGACACATTACAGGTCACACGACGAAGGACAAGGGTGTGGTCTTTGGGGGGATGGGCACGGTGGGAGGTGTGAGTCTACCCATTTGAGAAGCTGGAAGTCTGCATTCTGTCTTGGCCCATGTAAGGAGGAGGTCCGCACGGACGGGTTAGGTATTTGATCTTGGTTTGCAGATATGCTGTGTGCAACTACGTTTGCAGTCCCTTGCTTTCACTCTCCCTATCCGAGCCATCTCTGGGAGCTTTCTAGGAACCATAGGAAACAGCAAAGTTTTTTCACCTTCTTGTGTAAGAAGCTCTGAGAATTGTCTTGACTTGAGAAGTGTGACCGTGACTTTCAGAGTACTGGCGCCTGTTTTTTTGGACAAGTGTGCACTCACCCCAGGCTGAGGCATCACATGGCCCTGAACTAAGAGAGAGGCCAGAGCCTGGGTAAAGGGGTAAAGAGGCCAGCAGTGGGTTGACAGGAATCTCATTGGGTGCTTGCCTGGAGGGAGGTGGGTGGCTGTGGAGCAGAGCCCCTGGCTGTGATGTAGGGTCTCTGTCATGGTCGTGGTGCTGGAGTTCATCAGGTCCCTGGTGGCCACAGGACTAAAGAAGGAGGGCGAGAAGCGAATGCATTCTGGAAGTCGCAGCTCTGGTGTGCGGATCTTTTTGGGGGGAATAAAGCCACGAGGCACGCTTCCATTTAACCTCAGATAAATTTTTTACAGATATTTGGATCCAGCTTCTTATTTTTTTTTTAAAGTGTTAATAACATCATTTGTTCAATAGGCACTGGATTTACAATGTTCAAAATTCAAAAGGAACAAAAGAGCTTTCAGCAAAAGTCTCCCGTCTAACCCTGTCTCCCAACTTCCTTCAGTTCTGCTCATGAGGCCGTTACTAGTTTCCTGTGTGTCTGCCCTTCCACAGACCTTTCATGCATGTTTGTAAGACATATCCTTTGTTGCTGGAAAACTTTCTACACAACAAGAATTACATTAGAAATTCATTGTGCAGCAAAGAAAGAAAGAAAGAGAGAGAGAGAGAGAGAGAGAGAGAGAGAGAGAGAGAGAGAAAGAAAGAAAGAAAGAGAAATTGTGCAGCAAACTTTATTGGGAATCTTCCAATATATGTTACATTTGAACCTGTTTATTTCTTAGATCACGATTTTATTACTCAGGATACCTTAGGAAAAGTATTCTGTGTCAGTATAAATGTCTTTGCTCTCAAGTTGAATAATGTAAGAAGACAAAGTTTATAAAAAGAGTTAGTACAGGTCCAAGTACTATTTTTTTGTTTTTTTCTGAGAGAGAGAGAGAGGGAGAGAGAGAGGGAGAGAGAGAATCTTAAGCAAGCCCCATGCTTAGCATGGAGCCTGATGCAGGGCTTGATTCCAAGACCTGGGATCACGACCTGAGCTGAAATCAAGAGTTGGACGCTCAACCAACTGAGCCACCCAGGCGCCCTGTACGGGGTATTTTAAAGTTTAACATTAGCATTACAGTTAACTCATGATACAAATTTTTATTTTATTTTTTGGCATTGAACTTTTTAAAATTTATGTTTTTATCGTTTTATTTTTTTCCCCATCATGTAAATGTACTCTTTAATCCCCATTCCCTATCTCCCCCATTCCCTCCCCCCTCCACCACCCTCTAGTAACCATCAATGTATTTTCTATGGTTAAGAGTCTATTTCTTGGTTTGTCTCTCTCTCTTCTTTTTTCCTTTGTTTTGTTTCTTAAACTCCACATATATTGAATGAGATCATATGGTATTTGTCTTTCTCCGGTTTATTTCTCTTAGGATTATACTTTCTATCCATGTTGTTGGAAATGGCAAGAATTCATTCTTTTTTTGTGGCTGAATAATACTCCACTGTGTTTATATACCACATCTTCTTTATCCATTCATCAGTCAGTGGACACTTGGGGTTCTTCCATATCTTGGCTATTGTAAATAATGCTGCAGTAAATATCGGGGTGCATGTATCCCTTTGAATTAGTGTTTTTGTATTTTGGGGGTAAATACCAGTCGTGTGATTACTGGATACTTCTATTTTTCACTTTCTGGGGAACGTCCATACTGTTCTCCACAGTGGCTGCACCAGTTTGCATTCCCACCAACACCGTGCGAGAGTTCCCCCTTCTCCGCATCCTCGCCAACACCTGTCGCTTCCTCATGACACACATCTTTTATCCTCATGGTGCTTCAGCTTTATTACCTGTCAGATCGATGTAATGATCCTTATTATCCAGGCTCAAGATAGCAGAAGCTGTG
Source organism: Panthera onca (assembly GCF_046562875.1). Classification (NCBI taxonomy): domain Eukaryota; kingdom Metazoa; phylum Chordata; class Mammalia; order Carnivora; family Felidae; genus Panthera; species Panthera onca. Next base: position 141,003,272 of record NC_138343.1, read on the forward strand.
CTCTGTTAGTACATAATATTCGGAAAGTTCTCTGGAAACTTCCGCGTGTGATGTTCACCACTGAGCCTGGAGCTATGACTGCTATTAAAGAATGAGTTGCTAGGAGAGAAGTGGATCAGTAACGGCAGACAGGAGCCTCCTTTCCCCTGGCTTGCAAAACTCCTCACTGGCTTCCAAGCCTCGTTCTCTGCGTGTGCCTGTTGGTGGCAGAGTAAATATTATTTCCGTTAACCAAAGACAAAAATAAAATGTTTGCCATACATCATTTCCCCGGCGTTTTGCCCAGGACTCTCTTTTCCTGAAGCAGAAAGCATCCCTGGTGGGCGCCGAACAATATGCCTGTGCTGTCCTGCAGGGGCAGCTGGTCACCCAACCCGAAGCCCTGGTCAGATGCCTCCTGAAGAATCACCTCCTCCACTCTTTCCACCTTTCACACAGCAGGAGCACTCCTGGAGGTATCCTCTGCCATGGGCAACGCTCCTGGTGGGTTTTTCTTTTTTCTTTTCTTTTCTTTTCTTTTCTTTTCTTTTCTTTTCTTTTCTTTTCTCTTCTATTCTTTTTTTTTTTTTTATAGAGGACCAAGGGGCCTCCTTTTTTTTTAAATTTAATTTTTATTTACTTTTGAAAGAGAGAGAGACAGACAGAGTGTGACCTGGGGGAGGGGCAGAGAGAGAGGGAGATACAGAATCTGAAGCAGGCTCCGGGCTCTGAGCTGTCAGCACAGAGCCCGACACGGGGCTTGAACTCACAAACTGTGAGACCATAACCTGAGCCAAAGTCAGATGCTTAACCAACTGAGCTACCCAGGTGTCCTCCCCCTTTATTTAAAGCAGCAATTCTAAGATTTGTCCAGAACTTGATCAAAGAACATCATTGGGCAAAAGTGAGGTAGTCATTTCGTCTGTCACTTGGTTGAAGCCAACTTAGGTAAGTTTGTCCACAGGTTACTCAGGGTAGGGGCCCCTGCCAGAGCAAAGGGGGAGCATGGTGGCAGCACCCAGGGGATCCTGTCCCTAACCCCACCACCTCCACTCTGCTCCAGTCCTCAGAGTTCATTTATGGCCCCTACTGATAACACTCTGGTCAGACTGCTAGCATTGGAATCCCAGTTCTGCCTCTTACTAGCTGTATGACTTTGGGTAGTGCCCTGACCTCTCTGGGCCTCTGTTTTCCTCCTCTGTAAACTGGAGATATCTGTCTTTTGGGGTTATATTTGAGATTAAATGTATTAATATAGGGAAAGCTTTTAGAACAGTGCCTGACGTATTGTAAGTACTGGATGAATGAATGAATATTATTATTTAATTATTGTTCACAGTCAGCCAACATTTATAAATAAAAGGTCTTCTTTGTGTGAAGCTTTGTGCGAAGTCTTTACATGATATTTCATTTATCCCCCTCAATGATCTCATGAGCTTTATATTTCAGGAGTAAAGAAAATGAGAACCAGGAGGTCAAGGCGCTTGTCCAAAGTCAAATGGTTAATAAGTGGCAGAGTGGAAGTTTTAATTTTAGTCTGTCTGGCTCCAAATTCCACACTTCCAAATATTATTATGGGCAGTCCACACATCCACAGTGAAACCTACCATTGGTGAGCAAAGCACACCTAACTGCAGAATCCCAGGGTGTAATGTTTCAAGTTGTGCCTTTTGTAATGGCATTCGATATTTGCCTGTGTATACCTGGAAACAACTGTTGGTCAAGGGGCTCTGGGAATGGAAGAAGCCCTGAGATAAGCCTCCAGTAGGACGACATATTTTGTTTCCTTTCTAAATGTAGGAAACTCAGCAAGGATTTTTCCGCCTCAGTTGCAGACAGCATCTTGTAGGCGGCCTTTGGTAAAAAGTCCTTCTCAGGCCATCACTTTCCCATTGAGAGCTGGGAAGAGGGCTCTTCAGGATCTGGTCAACTGATCAAGGATGAGACCAAAGCAGGTGGAGGAGAGGCTGTGGTCAGAAAAGGGTTAGGCAGGAGGATCAATGACCAAGGCAACATCTGAAATGAACACATGGCCAGAAGTTGGGTTCAACATGGAGGAAACAAGGACCACAGTGGGGAAAGTCCCTGTAGAAGCCAGAGTTGGGGGCAGCAACTCTGAGCCTGTTGACAGGGGAGGGGGCTGGGGCAAGGGTCAAAGGGACATTCCCAGTGACTCCTAGTGAGAGGTTTTAGCATTGCCCTCCCTCCTGCCCCCCACAGTTTATACACATAGTTTGTATATATGTAAAACCATTGAAAATAATAGCTCCAAATTACTGGAGATAAATCAGTATTACCCAAAGGGACAGAAGGATTCTAGGAGTTAATTTTGCCTCTGTCTTCTGCCAGCTTCTTGCAGCATTTTTGATTAGACCAGGGCCATCCTAGTTTATTAAAAATAAACAAAACCAAGTTGGGCTAGAAATAGATGGAACCTTGGTTCATTTGCCCTGCCCCTGTCTTCTTCCTGTTAAATCTCTATTTCATGTGGTTGTCTGGCCAAAACAGTGTCTATTTTTAAAACAACGGAGGATGCTTTCAGGCTTGGGTTAGAGAGGCCAGTGCTAGAATGCTGGGGGCACAGTGCCTCGCATTGGCCCAGCGTCTCTTCATGGTGAGTCACAAACCTCCTCCACCATCTTGGGATGGTAGGTGGGCCACCAAAGTGTGGGACCAGGGAGAAGTTCTTTTAAGGCTAATGTTCTATAGAAATTATTTGGGAAGTCTGTTAAAGTCTTGTCTGAAAGTGAAACCTCCCCCTTCCACTTTTTTCATTCCATTCAATACTGTTGTTGTTTTTTTTTAAACTATATTTAGACGCAAAAACAAAACAAAACAAAACTGAGGCAAGATGGTTTTATTTTGGAAAAAGCCTGAGAGAGAGAAGGGTGGTGTGGAGGTGGGGTGTTAGGGTGTAAAACTAAATGCTTCCAAATGCCAAGAGTTGAATAGTTGTAGAACCAAGATGTCAAAGTTACTGTTCTTTGCACCCCACTCGCCCCAGCACAAAGCCATCTCTGGGGCCAGCACCCTTTCACAAGCTCCATCTCTGCGCACAGCGTCACCCCAGAGGAGTGGGTCACTCAGTGGTGTGGAGTGCACTGGGGCAATTGCAGGTTGCAGCAATTCCATGTTATTTTAATTTGCTCATACTTCTCTGTTTATAACCTTTCCCCCAAACAATTTGGAGTGCCCATACTTCCCTTTTACTTCCTGCAATCGGATTTGTATTTGGTGACATTTATTATGCTGGGGACACTTGGCGTCTAGCTCGGTCCTTCCCTGTATCTAGATATTCTCTCATCTAGATAGCATCTCCTGAAAGTCATCTCTTATTACCTCGTGCACACATTATTACCCTCAGCCCCCTTCAAGCCTTCTCCATTCAGCCATATCCACCATTCCTAAAACCCAGCTCGGTTCCCACCCCATCCTAAAAGTTTTCCCTGAGCCTTCAGTTGGTCTGTATCACTTCCTTTTCTAACTCCTTGACATATGGCCTGTGTCACGTAATTAGTAACTTGCTACATAAGAATTATACGCTGATGTATTTGTGTATGTACGTATATATGTGTGTGTATTTATACGTATACACACACACATAGATATGCGCATTTATAAATATATGTTGTCTGAATGTAATACCACTTTATCTGAAGGTTTTAATTGTCCGTTTAGTCTCCAGTGTGGGCAAGAGAGTCCTCTGTTCTGGGCTCTATGGGGCCTTGTTCAGACCCTTACAGGCCATTTCTGTTGCTTTGTCTCCCCATGGGGCCAAATGGACACACCGCCTCCTTCTTGTAGAGCTTGCTCTGGGTGCCTGGGACCCAGAATTCCTTGTCCGAATGACCTGAAGCCCACTTAGAGAGGCTGTGCAGGCTCTTCCCCATGTTTGTGGGGCTGTGCATCCCAGGACTGAGAGGCGGGCTGCGATGCCTGTTGGGGAAGGTGGTGGGGGTGTCATGAACAGGTCTCAGGCTGCAGGCTAGGCTGTCCCCACGCAAGGGATAGGGAACTGAGGCAGGATCCAAAGGAAGGCGAGGAAGGCCAGGTCTGAGGGTGCAAAATGCTAGGAAGTCTAAGAATCCTAAACAGAACTTGGCTTTTGGCTCTTTATGGAGTACATTTGTCAAGGAAGGGGGATAGGGCGCCCGGCTGGCTCAGTGGGTGGAGCAGGCCACTCTTGATCTCAGGGTTGTGATTTCGAGCCCCATGTTGGGTATAGAGATTGCTTAGAAATAAAATCTTGAAAAAAAAATTTTTTTAATGCTTATTTATTTTTGAGACAGAGAGACAGAGCATGAGCATGAGCAGGGGAGGGGCAGAGAGAGAGAGGGAGACACAATCTGAAGCAGGCTCCAGGCTCTGAGCTGTCAGCACAGAGCTCGATGTGGGGCTCAAACTCATGAACCACAAGATCATGACCTGAGCTGAAGTTGGATGCTTAACCGACGGAGCCACCCATCTACCCTCCCCAAAATAAACTCTTAAAAAAACAAGGAAGGGGGATATACCCAGGTCATTTAAGTTTTTCCCTGGATTTATGCTGTTTACATATTGAGGTGTAGGGTGAGTGGCCCTCTCATACCCTTACCCTACATGCCACAAACGTTGGGGCTTTTCTTCCCAGTGAAACTGTAAGTTTTTGTCAGCAGTATTTAAAAAATACTCATATTTAAAAAAATTTTTTTAAATGTTTACTTTTGAGAGAGAGAGGCACAGAGCATGAGCAGGGGAGGAATAGAGAGAGAAGGAGGCACAGAATCCGAAGCAGGCTCCAGGTTCCGAGCTGTCAGCACAGAGCCCAACGTGGGGCTCGAACTCACAGACTGCAAGATCATGACCTGAGCTGAAGTCAGATGCTTAACCGACTGAGCTATCCAGGTGCCCCAAAATATACTTTTATTTTATTTATTTGTAACTGTGATGTGTAAGTCTGACTTTGAGTAAAGGATGGGAGGTATTTGGAATCATTGCTGAGTGAAACTTCGCTCCACCATGAAGTTTATCCCTGTACGAAATGAATATTTTTCCTGCCTCTAATGTGTGTGAGAGTGGACAAAAGCCGCTATAGCTATTAAATGACTAAAGTTGAATATACAACCTCATAAATATTCACAAAAAATAATTTTGCTCAATGTTCAGTTTATGTCAACAAATGCTATTGCATTCACCTCCACTTGCATTTAGTGATTCTTCCCTTCTGTTGTTAATTACCCAGAAATCGTTATTAAGTGTGCAGAGTATGTGGCCAGGCACAGTGAAAAATGCATGAGGTCCCTACCCAAACATTCTGCTTGGAACAAAGAGAGGACAAATAAGAAACTTTAATAAAACTTCAGATTGTGTGGCTCTTAACCAGAAGTGCTGTTGTAGCGTAGATGATTGTTTCTTGAAAATAGTATTTTCCCTATTTTTAAAAATGATACCTTTTTGGCATTAAAAAAAATTTTTTTTAACATTTATTTATTTTTGAGAGATAGGCAGAGAGGGGACAGAGGATCCGAAGGAGGCTCCATGCTGTGAATGCAGAGCACCCAATGCGGGATTTGAACCCATGAACCGTGAGGTCATGACTTGAGTCAAAATCAAGAGTTGGCCACTTCACTGACTGCGCCACGCAGGCTCCCCACTTTTTGGCATTTTAAAATAATAAAAATGAAAGTGTAGCCATTTTAATTCTCATAAATTCTTCAAGGCAGACACTCTTAGTCCAATTTTAGGAAAGAGAAAATTAGGCTTAGAGAAGTTTAGTGTTTTCCCCAAGGCCACACAGTTGTGATTGAGTAGAGCCAAGACAAGAGTGGAAGTCACTGACCTTCAGTGCAGGCCTCTATACACACCTGGTGCCCCCCAGGCACCCCCCCCCCACCCCCCACGTACCCCCTAGGCACCCAGGATCTTATCATAGATCATCACAAACATTTGTCAGAGCAAGGTAAATTTCCTGTGGGGTGAGATGAGGTTTGTAGAGAAATGGGAAGCAAGAGAGATTTTAGTTTTTTCAAATACAAGTTTCCCACCAAATACAAGTTGTTTGGAAAGTTAGGTTAAAAAGGCATAGAGAGTATACATTGTATATTATATGAGTATTATTCAATTTCCTTTATTTATTTTTTAAGATGATTTTTTCTTTTTTTAACGTTTTTAAATACATATTTTAATATAAATCTATAAAATGATGTGCATAGAATAACTTCAACAGCATTATATAAATGGAAGCAATTTTTTTCTTTTAAATCCCAGCAGTGAGGAAAATTGATCATTAACATGAGAGTCCCCTTGGGGAGATTAAGCACCCTTGCCAGCTGAGCCGTTAGGTATGGGATTCTTTTTTTTTTTTTCCTGTTTTATTTATTTATTTATTTATTTATTTATTTATTTATTTGAATATAATTTATTGTCACATTGGCTTACATACAACACCCAGTACTCATCCCAACAAGTGCCCTCCTCAATGCCCATCACCCATTTTCCCCTCCCCTCACCCCCCCCATCCATTTTTAGTTCTCTGTATTTAATAGTCTCTTGTGGTTTGCCTCCCCGCCTCTCTGTTTGTAACTATTTTTTCCCCTCCCCCTCCCCCATGGTCTTCTGTTCAGTTTCTCAAGATCCACATATGAGTGAAAATATGATACCTGTCCTTCTCTGACTGACTGATTTCACTTAGCATAATACCTCCAGTTCCATCCACGTTGCTACAAACGGCGTGATTTCATTTTTTTCACATTGCCATGTAGTATTCCATTGTGTACATAAACCACATCTTCTCTTTCCATGTGTCAGTTGATGGACATTCAGGCTCTTTCCATACTTTGGCTCTTGTTGAAAGTGCTGCGATAAACATTGGGGGTACAAGTGCCCCTATGCATCAGCACTCCTGTATCCCTTGGGTAAATTCCTAGCAGGGCTATTGCTGGGTCATAGGGTAGATCTATTTTTAATTTTTTGAGGAACCTCCATACTGTTTTCCAGAGTGGCTGTACCAGTTTGCATTCCCACCAACAGTTCAGGAGGATTCCCGTTTCTCCATATACTCGCCAGCATCTGTTGTTTCCTGAGTTTTTAATTTTAGCCACTCTGGCCGACATGAGGTGGTATCTCAGTGTGGCTTTGATTTGAAAGATGATTTTTTTCAAAGTGTATTTATTTATGTTGAGAGAGGGAGCACAAATGGGGCAGGAGCAGAGAGAGAGGGAGAGAGACAGAACCCCAAGCAGGCTCCGCACTGTCAGTGCAGAGCCCGATGTGGGGCTTAAAACCACAAACCACGAGATCATGACCTGAGCCGAAGTCAGACACCTAATAGACGGAAACACCCAGGTGCCCCTATTCAATTTCCTTTAAAGTCCACCTTAAAATAATCAGATTTTTTGAGGTTTAATTTGCATAACATAAAATTCACCTCTTTTAAGCGTACAGCTGGATGAGTTACACACATGTGTTCAGTCATGAAAACAGCTCCACAGTCATAATAAGGAATTTCTAAGATCTTCTGTGCCCCTTTTGATGTTGGTGCCTTCTCCTGGCGGCCACAGATCTGCCGTCCAGATAGTTGGGCCTTTTCTCGTCTTTCATATAAATGGAATCTTGCCATTTGTAGTCTTTTGTGCCTACCTTCTTTTGCTCGCTTTGGGCCCACTTTTAATTGTTTCTGCTTTTACTCTTTTAGTCCTCAGAGCACGTGAATTAGGGTTTACTCTCCAAGTGGAATCAGACGATGCCATAATTCCCTCTGACTTATTATCGACGGGAAAATTCACTCAGAGACTTAGGAACCTCAGGCAAACCACTGCTTTGAAATCTCCCGCCTGTACAGTGATGGGCTTTGATGTCAGACATGGGTGGTTTGAATTTCAGCTTTTCCACTTTCTAACTATGTGATCTTGAGCAGATTTACTCTCTGGGCCCTCGTTTTCTTAATCTCTGAAGTGGGGGTAATGATTGGATATCCCTCATAACATTGTTTGGGCCAAATATGATCTTACATGGAAAACACTTAGCGATATCTGGTATAGCATGAGAATTCATGAGGATGATGATTCTTAGCACAGCCTTTACCTCTGCTTTCTGTCTGATCAGAGGCCCTTGCTGGGGACTGGCGACGTAGGATTAAGGAAATCACCCATTTATGGTATTTCTCAAGCCAAACTAACTTGCAGATTTTTCCATAATAGATCGTGAGCCTTATCTGATGGTGCCTTTAAGGCACATGGTAACAACTTTGGTAAATATTTATAAACATTAGCAAAGAAATGCATTTGAAGGGGAATAGTTCCAAATCCATGAAATACACTGAATTAAGAACAATAGAAAGTGACATCACCAAATTGTTTTATGAACTTAGGAATTCCTGAATACTTATATTCTTCTCTCACTTTTGTGTAGAATATTTTCTTTGCAAACGGAAGAGCGTGGAACTAACCAGCCCTTGAATGGATCAATTTTATTACTTTAAGAGATAAACAAAAAGTCAAACCCATTTCTGAAAAAGTCGTATCTTCACTGCCAATCTACTTATGCCTTTTGACAATTGGATTTTAAATTATTCTTTTTTTTAATTTTTTTTAATGTTTATTTATTTTTGAGACAGAGAGAGACAGAGCATGAACGGGGGAGGGTCAGAGAGAGAGAGAGAGAGGCACAGAATCTGAAACAGACTCCAGGCTCTGAGCGACAACTGGATTTTAACACCCCTCCTCGAATCTGTAAACTGGACCCAAGTCAGCTAACACAGGTGTGCAAATGGCAATACAGTAGAAGGCAGCTTGTGCTTCCCATAAATATTAACGTGTTGATTCCCAAGTCAGATTTTCTCCAGGTGTATCCATGTTCAGCATTTTACCCTGATTTTAACTTCTTACAATATTATGGATCTCTACAAGCAGAAACATGTTCATGTTTTTAAGTAATAATTATCGTTCACTGTGGGAGAGGTTTTGATGTCAAAACTCTGGTCTTGTGTTTGTGCACATTTGCAGAGGCTGGTTGTGTCCTTCCTGACGGGTGAGATCTGAGCCCTGTAGGGGTGGGAAGGTTGAGATGGGAGCGTGGAGTGCCTCCACCATGCTTATGATTTCCAAAGAAACCAATTAACCTTTGCCGTGACCTTGACCTCCATCAGAGCTTACAAATGCTAATCCTTGCTGCATCTTCCTTTGATAAATTTAGCACAAATCGATATCAGAAATAATAACAAGTTTTGAGGTATTTGGAGAAGTGGCAAGCGGAAGAAGAATGACCTTGTGCATTTTCCATGTCACCCATTGTCTGGGACAGAGAAAGGTGAAGTGTATACCTGCTCATTAGCAATCGGAGCAGAGTCGTACCGTCACTTGGACTATGAGCTCCACAAGGACAGTGTGTCCTCAGTGCATGGCCCAGTGCCTGGCACATAGTAGGCCCTCTATTCAACACACATCTATTTAATAAATATGTATTCATTCAATAAGCATTTGCTAATAAGTGAATACATGGGATGATGAAGTAATAGGTTCTGCTGCTGGACTACAGTAAAAGTGGGAGGCATCACGGCCCAGACTTTATTTAGCCTCTACTACAAAGCTGTAATCATCAAGACAGCATGGTATTGGCACAAAAACAGACACATAGACCAATGCAATAGAAACCCCAGAACTAGACCCACAAAAGTATGGCCAACTAATCTTTGACAAAGCAGGAAAGAACATCCAATGGAAAAAAGACAGTCTCTTTAACAAATGGTGCTGGGAGAACTGGACAGCAACGTGCAGAAGGATGAAACTAGACCACTTTCTTACACCATTCACAAAAATAAACTCAAAATGGATGAAGGACCTGAATGTGAGACAGGAAACCATCAAAACCCTAGAGGAGAAAGCAGGAAAAGACCTCTCTGACCTCAGCCGCAGCAATTTCTTATTGACACATCCCCAAAGGCAAGGGAATTAGAAGCAAAAATGAACTATCGGGATCTCATTAAGATAATAAGCTTCTGCACTGCAAAGGAGACAATCAACAAAACTAAAAGGTAACCAATGGAACGGGAAAAGATAATTGCAAATGACATATCAGACAAAGGGCTAGGATCCAAAATCTATAAAGAGCTAACCAAACTCCACACCCGAAAAACAAGCAATCCAGTGAAGAAATGGGCAGAAAACATGAATAGACACTTCTCTAAAGAAGACATCCAGATGGCCAACAGGCACATGAAAAGATGCTCAACATCACCCCTCATCAGGGAAAGACACATCAAAACCACACTGAGATACCACCTCACTCTGGTCAGAGTGGCTAAAATGAACAAATTAGGAGACTATAGATGCCAGAGAGGATGTGGAGAAATGGGAGCCCTCCTGCACTGTTGGTGGGAATGCAAACGGGTGCAGCCACTCTGGAAAACAGTGTGGAGGTTCCTCAAAAAATTAAAAATAGATCTACCCTATGACCCAGCAATAGCACTGCTAGGAATTTACCCAAGGGATACAGGAGTGCTGATGCATAGGGCACTTGTACCCCAATGTTTATAGCAGCACTTTCAACAATAGCCAAATTATGGAAAGAGCCTGAATGTCCATCAACTGATGAATGGATAAAGAAATTGTGCCTTATATACACAATGGAATACTACGTGGCAATGAGAAAGAATGAGATATGACCTTTTGTAGCAACATGGATGGAACTGGAGAGTATTATGCTAAGTGAAATAAGTCATGCAGAGAAAGATACCATATGTTTTCACTCTTACGTGGATCCTGAGAAACTTAACAGAAGACCATGGGGAAGAGGAAGGAAAAAAAAAAAAGAGGTTAGAAAGGGAGGGAGCCAAACCATAAGAGCTCTTAAAAACTGAGAACAAACTGAGGGTTTATGGGGGGGTGGGGAAAGTGGATGATGAATATTGAGGAGGGCACCTGTTGGGATGAGCCCTGGGTGTTGTATGGAAACCAATTTGACAATAAATTTCATATTAAAAAATAATTTAAGAAAACATTTGGTTTAGATAAAACAAACTCCATTTTTTTTAGGGTAAAAGCATTTCATAGAAATTAAAACACAAACCTCGTACTTGGATTATTTTCTGGAAGCCTTGTTTCTTGAACAATAATTATGGAAGATGGCATATACTTTTGAGGGGAAACAAAAAAGCCAGCAAGAGAACAGAAAGTGCCTACCGGGGTTTCGAGGGGTGGATGGGGTCCCCAGGACTGTGGAGGCCGACGGTCTTGGGTCCTGCGAGCTCTGGGGAGTGCTCCAGAAAGGTGGGATGGCCTGACTCAGTGCAGCACTGACATCAGTCAATAAGTTCTGAGGCTGAGGTCACGGTGCCCTGCCAGCCCCTCCCTCTGCCCAAACCTGACCTTGGACTAGACAAATTTCCAGTCTCTGACTTATGTTTTACTGGAATTTCCAAAACGCCTACCACCTGGGCTACTAACTTCCTAATGTACTTAGTATTTTTCTACAAATGGACTCACTTGAAAGGACTTCAGTTTGTCCATGAACCACTTAAAACACCTGCTTTCTGAGTCACCCTTTGGGAGACACTGGCTTACCCATCACAGCCTGAAATGTATCATCTTTGTTTATACCCCTCTCTCTCCACACAGTAAATCACTCAGGTAGGATTTTTTTGGTGGGGGATGGGGAGCAGTGTGTGTGTGTGTGTGTGTGTGTGTGTGTGTGTGTGTGTTGGTGTTGTGTATGCATAATTGTCTAACACAATTATGGATTTTTCTTTTTTATTTATTTTAGTTTTAATTTTTTTAATTTATTTTTTAGAGAGAGAGAGAGAGAAAGACCATGAGCAGGGAAGGGGCAGAGAGAGAGGGAGACACAGAATCTGAAGCAGGCTCCAGGCTCTGAGATGTCAGCACAGAACCCGATGCAGGGCTCGAACTCACGAACCCCGAGTTCATGACCTGAGCTGAGGTCAGATGCTTAACTGATTGAGCCACCCAGGTGCTCCTTTAATTTTTTAAAAAACTGTTATATTTATTTTAGAGAGAGTGTGTGAGTCGGGGAGGGGCAGAGAGAGAGGGAGACACACAATCTGAAGCAGGCTCCAGGCTCTGAGCTGTCAGCACAGTGCCTGTCGTGAGGCTCGAACTCACGAATCGCTCTACATGAGCCAGTCAGCTGCTTAACTGACTGAGTCACCTGGGTACCCCACAGTTATGGATTTTTAAAAAATATTTAGAGCCTTATTCTAATTTTAAAATATGGTAGGCCCCATGTTCTGCTCAAATCTATAATTTCAGCCTTTGCCTTTGATAGACCTTATGATACCTAAATTTTCTGTATTGTCAAGGAAATCTGGGCTTAGATTTTATAGCCTAAATTAAAAAAAAAGATGTTTGGCAAATCTCATAAAGGTCACTAAGACACGGGAAGTGTTCTTTTCACTTATTTTTTTGAGAGAGAGAGAGAGACAGAGACAGAGTGTGAGCAGGGGAGGGGCAGAGAGAGGGAGATACAGAATCCGAAGCAGGCTCCAGGTTCCGAGCTGTCAGCACAGAGCCCGACGCGAACCATGAGATCATGACCTGAGCCGAAGTTGGACACTTAACTGACTAAGCCATCCAGGTGCCCCAGAAGTGTTCTATTTAATAAAGAAACTGTGGTTGATCCTCTGGAGGAGGGAAATCAATACAGTATTCTTGTTTTCCCATCCCTCCCCCACTACCTGTTATATTTAGGTTTTTTATTTGTTTGTTTGTTTGTTTTTACATGATAGAAATCTCCTGTCCTACAAAACTTCTCTTCTGAGCTGGATTTATCTAGGATGACAGTGGGTGTTATGGATCTTCATTCCTCCAGGTTCTTAGGGGCATTTTCTTCAGACAGGAATTCCAGAGGGATCTCTACTTTTTGCCTCTGTTCTTTAGATTCAAGAGACATTCTGTGTGTTGACCTTTTGTTTTGAAGCTTTATGAAATCTGAATGGCAGGGTATCAATACATTGAAACCCTGACAATCTTAAACTCACTCTTCTCAGATCCCACAGACTCAAGCTTTAAATTCCCATGAACTGTTGCCTTTTCTGTTCTTCCATACCTCTCTACAGTGAAACTGGAACTGGAACCATCAAAGGGACTTCATTCTTAGGCACATTTTTTTTTTAATGTTTTTATTTATTTTTGAAGGAGAGAGAGAGAGAGCATGAATGCGGGAGGAGCAGAGAGAGAGGGAGACACAGAATCCAAAGCAGGCTCCAGGCTCTGAGCTGTCAGCACAGAGCCCGACGCAGGGCTTGAACCCACAAACTGTGAGATCGTGACCTGAGCTGAAGTCGGAGGCTCAACCGACTGAGCCACCCAGGTGCCCACACTTAGGCACATTTTTACACAACTTGACACAACTGAGAGTTTCATATTTTGTTACTTTGTTCTGTACTAAAAAGGATCCTCTAATAATTGGACCTTGGGTTTAGATTGACCAGCTATCCTGGACTTTAAATTCATTTATTCATAGGTGTTTATTGAACTTTCTTAACTTCAGCTTTATTCCTTCAGTAGGTATTTAATGAGGTGCTCGAGGTATAGCATCTTTCCCTCAAAGACCACTGGGTAACTGGCTGGTCCACCTAAACTTGTATTAGATTTCATTCGTTCTAAGGCCATTGCTTTTTTTGTGTTTTCTTTTGTTTTGTTTTAGACCGAGGATGACTCCACACATCTACTTATTTCTGGTGGGAAATGCATTCCTTTTGACAAAGTCTGACTCTGAAAATAGCCCTGCTTATTAGTTGGCAGCTGTTGTTCCAGACCTTATGCTTATTTCAAGGGCTTTAGGTACAGGGTGTATATCTTAGGTTGAGGTTTCTTCGTGAGAAATAGGAAAAATATCCTTTGCTTATACAAAACATGTTTATTATAGGACTGGTGTGGCACTGTCCTCAAGACCACAGACTTTTTGGTGCTAGCTGTAGCTGGTCGACATTTCCAAGGTTACCTCATAGTCCAAGATGGCTACTCTAGCTCCAGCCATCATCTCTGCATCTCAGCCACCCAAAAGGTGAAAGGACAAAGAAATAAGGTTAAAAGATAATGCAGCAGACATTCTTTAAGCATTGTGTACCTATTTTTCCAGCCATGTCCTCAATCTTTGCTACTTGTGAGTGCACTTTTCTTCTGATATCAAAGAGTAACTCTCTGTCATCTCTCTAAATACTTTATGGTAATGGATCACACTCTTTAATTCCAGAAGATCCTGGCTGTGAAATGTGTTTATCCATAAAAGAAAGAGGAAAAGCGCAACACAACATTACTGACTTTAAAAATGCTTCTAATGCATCTTTAAAAATGAACTCACAAAATTAAAAGCAAATAGAGATAAATGCTCCCATTTTTTCCCCTGCACATTAAAAAGCCTCCGAAAGTGTTGATGGCTTTCTCCGTATTCAGGAAGGAGTACTTGATTGCACCTGTAGGCCAACCCAGTGCTCTCTTTGGTTAATGCTGTATTTGTCACTGACATCATGTCTAAATACCCCCTAGGCCGCATTGTAAGCCCAAGATTGATTTCAGTGGGACCAGAAGCATCCCTGCGTGAGTGCCTTTGACAGCCCCTCGGCACGATGCTGTTGGGTACCTCGGGCTGAGAACAGGCCTCAGTTGAGGTGGCACCCATTTTAACGGTCTTATTTATTGCCAGTGAAGAGCTCTGGCCATGCCGTTTTCCAGCTGCACGTCTGTGGCCTAATGTTTCTTGGGAGGTGCTGCCGGACCGCTTTGGAAGGCAGCAGTGAGCCATTAGAAGTCAATTGAGCTAGCCATTTACTGCAGTATCATTTCCTTCCCAAGTGCTCGAAGCATTTCCCAGTGTGCATGGCAGGATGCAGGAGGACGGCAGGGTTTGCAGGGGCCTCTTGATACAGGTAGTCTGGATCTTCCTGAACGTGCACCGTCTACCGGGGCACTGGAAGTGTGCCACCGGTGCCTAGAGCCAGCTGAGTGATGGTTGGCCGGGTCCCTGGGGAGAAGAGCTCTGGAACAAAACAAGACAAAAGCCAGGGAGGAAAGCCTGCTGCCCTCCAAGGGCCAAGGCCACGCTGGAGAGGAAGGTTCCCGCAGAGCGGTGCTCCTTGGTTCCTCCCTCCTCCCAAATGCAGCAGGTAAATCATATGTGAGATCCCCACCAGGCTTTGGGGAGACCGGCCCGGGTGTTGCTGGCTCCTGTTTTGTTTGGTTTTGTCCTCTGGCTCCCGGAGTTGCGGTGAGGTCGGCAGGGCCGAGCTGCGGGGCTGGAAAGAGCTCCCAGCTTCCTGACCTGTGGTCCAGCCCTTTCTGCAGGACTTGGGCCACGCAGGGACTGTTGTCATTTTCTTCGTGAGGAATAGAAAGGAATCTTTCTTACAGTCAGCTGGGGAGACAAGCGGCTCTTGTTAGGAAGAAAATGACAGTGGAACACAGTGCAAACCCCTCAGATAAAGCAGTTAGTTTTAGACGGGGAGTCAGAGAGCCTCGCTCCCCTGGCACTTATCTCAGAGTCAAGTGACATCCTTTGATAGCTGCCATGTGCCGCCACACCCTCTTAATCTGACTTGTGGGGGGACAGAGGAGAATTAGCTGCCGGCACGGCACAAGGGAGGGAACAGAGGAAATGGGAGTTTTGCTTTTTTGGCACCGGCATGGTTTCTGGTTTTGTTAGACTCCCTCGATGTTTGCAGAGTGCCGCTGTTGTGCAAACACATGCCCCCCTGCCTGCGGGGGAGCCCGGCTGCTGGCTTCTCTTGCTCCCCTGGGACGCTGCGCAGGCTCCTGGCCCCCAATTCCCAATGGCGGGGCCGGGTCAGGGCTCAGCAAAGATCCTTCTAAAAGCACGTCTGGCCTATGAGCCTTTCAATTTTATAATCAGTCTCAAGGGCCTAAAAATCTCTTGATGTTTTCAGTTGGTTTGCTTTAAGGCAGGTGCCAATTTTGCAGTTGGTAGCCCAGGTGATCCTTTCTTTGCTTGTCCCGCAGTTACAAGAGCGCCAGTGGGGTAGTGGCCCGGGGCCACCAGCCTGCGCCCTCCTGAGTCGGGGCCCCGTGCGTCGGTCCCCCACGCCGTGGAAACTTGGACTTTGCAAAGAGGGAAGGACCACAGCTGCCCAGTGGAGTGCCCAGCTCTTCCAGGCATGCCATGATGCGATCGAGAGCACTTTTAAAACTGTCAAGAATTAAAGGCAAAGTGCTGTCATCCCTCCCCTTGGCAATTCATGCTTCTCCAGAGTACAGGTGTGTGTAGGTGTGTAGATGAAGGCATTGACCAACGTCAGGCTACTCTTTTAATCACTTTCTTTTTAAGCGGGGAAATTTGCCAAGGAAGGAAGAGGTTTCAGATGAGTCGTACAATTATTCGGACAGTTCACCTGACCATCTTGCGACCATTTTGCTTCTGTCCACCTGTGCTTTAAATTACCGTGAAACAAGAGGTGCCTGGGTGTCGCCTTCAGTTAAGTGTCCAACTCTTGGTTTGGGCTCAGGTCATGATCTCATGGTTAGTGAGTTCGAGCCTCACATCGAGCTCTGAGCTGACAGTGTGGAGCCTGCTTGGGATTCTCTCTCTCTCTCTCTCTCTCTCTCTCTCTCGGCCCCTCCCCTGCTTGCTCTGTCTCTCAAAATAATTAAACTTCAAAAAAATTTTTTTTAAATAAATTACTGTGAAACAAGGTTACCATTACTCATCTGTTGTACATGCTGGTAAAAAGACTGAGCTGTCACAGACACTTCTTTGGTGCCTGAGTCACCACAGGTTGGGACTCAGCAGCGAGGTGTTCATCACGACTCGGTGTTGGGCCCCAGGGTTTCATTTGTTTGCCCACAACAAACAGAGTCCAGAGCCATTCCTGGAGCTCAGGAATATTCTTTGGTATCATAAAAATCTGTTTTGTGGATTGGGTTGCTTGAGGTCATTTGGGAATGGTAATTTCTGTAACTGGAGTATGAAGTTGGCAGTTTGCTCAAAGAATTCTAGAGGGGAATTCTATCATATGTTAAAACGGGCAAGAATTCTATCATGTTTTAAAATGGACAATAACACCCACACTGTTCTCCCTCTTGCCTTTGCCTTGAGTAAGAATACATGGAAATTAAGTAAAGATACCACAGTATTCTCTGGAATCATTACAAGCCTTTAGATGCTATATTCTTTGCTTTCTTCAGAAACCTGAAATGATACAATTGTGAGTTTTCTGTCAATTGCTAATAGGTGATACTCATGTCAGAGGTTATGCCTGGAAGTGAATTGCCCTTGGCCATGAGATCTGTTTGAGATCTGACCTGCAGATTCCGCATACACTCTGTGTTCTTGTCCTGAGAGGTGTCCCATCCAGTGGCCACAGCATGGCCCCTTCTGCTCCCTCCCAACCAGATGCAACACTGAGAGAGGGCCCCCCAGGGAAGAAGCCTCAACTGCCATGCTAAGCTTATAGGTGTGGGCCTGGGATTGCCTTTGTTCCGAAATTAAAACAAAGACCAAAGAAACCAACTCATAAAAACAGTGGTGAGTACCTGTGCTTACACTGGCTTTGCAGAGAGAATGCATAAACAGCCGTGTGTTTGCCCACCCCCCACTTCATGCACTTGGGGCTGTTTCTTTCTCTTCATGCAGTTAGTATATATGAGAGTCAGGTTATTGACGTTTAGTTGTGTTTAAGCCTAGAGTAGTGTTTTTGTTGGGGGTGGGGAGGGACTATTATTCTGGGTAATTTTATGTGATTGCGAACAAAAGTCTTTTTTCCTCTTCATAGTTCCCATGGTGATTTTTTTCATTTGGCGTAGTATCGATCTTGTGGGTTTTAATTAGACTCTAATAGTCCCTAGGAGCAGAGAGTGTTGTGATTCGTTAGGATCTTCTCTTATTTAATGTTTGTTGATGTTTGGACGACATAAAATGGTACAAAATCTATTCTGTTGATATCTGCTACATTGCTTGATACGATAATAGGAATATAAGGGTGTTATGAAAGGAAAAAAATTAATAGTAAATGATTTTGCTTTTTTTCCCTCTTGCCAATGTCAATTCAAAATTCCTTTGGGATCACCTAGTAAAATTATGTTTTTCAGAATTCACAAAAGTATATAGACCACAGAGGTTCCCAGTCTATAGGGAGGCTGAGGGCAGCAGGGTTATAGCAAGGGGTCAAGAATCAAGTATTGTCTGTAAATAATAAGTGGTATACCTTATGTATATGGTTGTATAAATGTATATGTTACATTTTTTCAAGTGCATGTAGATCCTGTTGTGACTAATCAAACAAATTCAACTTAAAAGCATAAACGAATTTGAGCCACCTGGGTGGCTCAGTCGATTAAGGATCCGACTCTTGATTTCAGCTCAGGTCATGATCTCGAGGTTGGTGAGGTGGAGCCTTGTGTTGGGCTCTGCCCTGACAGTGTGGAGCCTGTTTGGGATTCTCTCTCTCCCTCTCTCTCTCTCTGCCCCTCCTCCACTCACGCTTTCTCAGTCTTTCTCAAAATAAATAAAAACATTAAAAAAAAAAAGCATAACTGAATTAATTATAACCTTCTATGATTAGTATTATCTCAATAATCAAAAGGTATAAAATATAACCACTACCATAGGGGGATGCACATAATTTTTTAACATTAAAAAATAGTTTCTATCTTTGAAAAGGACAGGGACCACTATTCTGAACTCTTTATCAGAGTAGTGTGGATCCATATATAAACCTAGAGATATGTAGGAAAAAGGTATATTTTGAAGAACGTCCATGAAAGAACTTTCTGGAAGGCATCCATGAAAGAACTTTCTGGAAAACAGATTGTGGACATTCATTAGAATGTATAAAATGTGTCCTACAGCTCCTGCTGTTTTTAAACGATGGCACTCCAGATCACTGTTGGATGGTGGCACCAAGCCTTACAAACAGAGTCAGTCAGTCTCTCCTTGGCTTCTCCCTGTGTCCCCTTCCCTGTTAGCCTTTATGATTTCCCCAGATGTTAGGAGGGGGGTGAGTTCCTTGCTTCTGCGGTGGGGGCTGGAAGTTTGGAAACTTTGTTGGAGAAGCTGTATGCGTTGCAGAAGAACCAAGACACCTACCATGTCTGTGACAGTGAAGTGGGATCAAGTTTTCCTATGTCTAGGTGCCTCTCGCTAATGAACGCTGCTGTGGGAAGGGTTGGGGTTTCTGGGGGAGCTGAACAGAGGCAGCTGGAGAGACCCTGAGGATTGGAGTCTCCTGAATGAGTAAGCCTGAAGAACCTGGTGGGGGGTGGCTTGTGTTCCTTAACAGGGCACGGGGGTGGTTGGGGAAGGGGCCCAGTGAATGGCTGAAGCCCCCACTTCCTTCCTCCGAGTTGATGAGTTCCCATGAAACTGGGATGTCTTCCTGTGTCTACTTCCCCAGAGATCCCTGTTGATACCCACATAGCAACTCTCGAATTCCTATGACGAGGCGTTTTGGAGAAACTTCCTGCTGAGGAATAAAATAATCAACTCTCCAAATTGGAAAGGGATTACTTAGACGTCACTGATTCCAGTTTCCCGCTCCATGCAGGAATCCTTCTATAGAAGAGCTTCCTAGAAGTCTAGAATCAAAGAGTTCTGGATCCATTGGAATCAAGAGTGCTGGTTCTTACTTGTACACTTGAGTTATATGGAGGCAGAAAATAACATGACTCACCTGGGCCCGTGTGTAGACATCCCATTGCCTGTGCGTGGAGATGTATTCGGGGAAATGAGTGAGGGAGGGTAGCACAGGGGAGTGGGAAATGTGCACACAGAGGCGTGGAGTGCTTGCTGAGTGCCTTCTGACCACGGTCTTCTGGTCAGTTATGTTTCTCCTTAGCAGAGGTTGGTAACAGCAGGAGGTAAGCAAATAATTCCTGTATCTGTTTTTTCCTGTTTGGACAATGAATACAATGTGCATGTGTTCAAGAAGGCTCCTTTTCCTGACTGCTAGCCACAGTGACCGGCTTAGGAAGAAGCAAAGTCAGAGCTGGTGAAAATGCACATGCATTTTGTAGTGGAGAATCTGATGTCATGGCTGGGTGCTTTCGTTTTTGGAGTCTGAAGTAACACACACATTCCAGGAGCCTGGGAAATTCCCAGGTGGCCACCACCATAAATGTTATCTCATTGAACCTCATTAAACTGTGACAGGAGTTCCAGGCTCCTAACCTCGAATGGTTCAAGGGGAAAAGGAGTCCCTATGGGGAGAGATGCCTTTGAAAGGCAGTCCACCTGTGGACAGAGTCTCCTGTGCCTCTGTGAATACGTTTGATGTTCTGTGCCTCCTTATTGAATAATAACTGTTAATAAAAATAGCTTTCAAAGGGACATCAGGATACAGCTGTGTAGCAAGACACAGGGATCAGGCAGATCACTGTAGATTTTGGAACTTTGATTTCCCAAACCTGTATGAGCAGGTCATTACCAGCCCAAGCCCTGTTGCCCATGTAATTCCTAAAGGGGAAGACATTTGGATTGATACAAAAATCATGCTTCCTAGTCGTGCCTCCTAGTTCCTATGTATTTCTATCACAGCAGCAATATTTTGGGTTAGGGTCTTCAAGTTAGAAGCCCCCATCCCCGCCCTTACAGACACATCTTCCTTCTGGATATGAAAGAAAAAATGTGAGCAAATCTTTTGTGGCTGGGCATGCGAGTACCAATGGCAGTGCCTGTCCAAGGTCTAAGTGAAGGGCAGGGCGATACTGGCCACAACAGACACCTCCCTGCTGCTGAAGATGGATAAGAGGAACGGAGGCAGAGGAACAGAAAGGGACAGTGGTGGGTGGGACAAGCAGATACTCTGCCAGGCACTCAGTGATCCTCTCTTCCACCCTGTAAAGACGATGCCAGGCAGGACAGTTCTAGCACTTTCCATCCAGCCATTGTGTGTATTGCCATTGTCACAGCTTCCAGAATTAGCAGTTAACCACTCTTGGAAGCCACCCATTGGAGCACCCAGCCCCTGTCAGAGGTGGAGCGGTCTGAGTCTTGAGGTCCTCCTACATGAAGAGTCTGCCGCTAATTTAGGATAATTTTCATGCTTTTGAAAAAATTTTAGAAGCTCTGTTGTGTCATATCCTGGTCCAGCACATGGCTTGGCACCGAAGGAGGCTTTGTAGGTGGGTATTGGGTGACCTCATTTCCCTTGATACAACTCTCACGTTCATTGCAGCACTGCTCACAAAAGCTAAGATGTAGAAACAACCTGAGTGTCCATCGATAGATAAATGAATAAAAAAGAAAATATGGTAGATACAATGGAATATTACTCAGCCATAAAAAAGGAGGAGACCCTGCCATATGCGGCAACACGGATGAAATTGGGGGGCATTATGCTAAGTGAAACAAGCAGGTCACCAAAGGATAGATCCCACCTGATGCCGCTTACATGAAGAATCTAAAAATAGTTGAACTTCCAGAAGCAGAGAGCGGAATGGTGGTCGCCAGGGGCTGGGGGGAGAAGGGAATGGGGAGTTGCTGTTCAATGTATAAAGTTTCAGTTTTGCAGGATGAATGAGTTCTAGAGGGCTGTTGCACAACATTGTACTTAACAGTATCGTACTTGTAAAAAGTTAAGCAGGTAGATTTCATGTGAAGTGTTCCTACCACACTTAAAAAATTAGAGCAAACTCAAAAAAAAAAAAAAAAAAAAAAGATACAAGTCACTACAGAGCCATGACTTGAAACCTTCTCTGAGCTTACATAGAGTTTCTGTCTGTTGATTTTCCTCTGCGAGGAGAGTCATGGTTTTTCTGCTACCTTGGGAAGTTAGCTCTTTCTTCCATTTCTCTAAACTTACCTCCTTCAGCTTAAAGCAGTCTCCTTAGTTCTGGAATTTCAGAGGTGGGGGATGAACCGTTGGTCCCATCTGTGCTTTTCCTAACCTGTTTTCTGGTGGTGTTTACTGTATGTATCCGTAAGATGATCTCTGAGGTTACATGCACAGTAGTGGATCCTTTGAGAACTTCAACAGCAAAATTACCTCAAAGCCATAAGTCATATCCTGACTTACAAAAAAGACTTTATTTTCCTTTCTCTTTGTGGTTGTTGTGCTCTGTTCTACCGCAGTAGGGAAAAAAGCAGGGCATCGTCTTGTTCTCAGAGATTTTACTGACAAGGTGCAGATTCCCAGGACTTTCTATAAATGTCGGGCTCTTTTTGGTTAGAGAAAAAAGTGTCACATTCTCTGGCTTCTGAAGATCTCTTCGAGAACGCCTCTCGAGGATCAAGCATATCCTTGTGTTGCTGTGTATCATAAATCTCAGCAACAGAAATGATTGTGCTTATGAATCACCCCCGGATGTCTGCTCTCTAGATCTGCCCCTCACAAAGTGGGAAAAGAAGGTGAGACACCAAGTGTGGAGCGCCTGGCACGGTGCCCACCAGCTCTGCCCTGCTTTCGGGGTTGCAGCGGGGCGGGGGTGGGGGTTCCTCCTCCCTCCTATTCGTGCACATTCGAGCTGGAGTCACCCACGGTAGAGGGCTAGATGTGTGTGGTACAGAACAGATTCACTTGGTGCCATTTTAGTTGTTTAACCGTGACCCTCACACAATTACTAAGAGGAAAATGGTTTCATGTCATTACTAATGAAATTTCCTGAAAGCCCATAAAGATGACTGATTTTGGGTGCGGTGTCCAGATTCTGTGTCAGCTGAATTGCGGTGGGCAAATGTGCGTTATAGGAGGGAACATTTATAATATTAGTCATTAGATATGCAGACATGCACAAGACAGGTCAGATGGCTGGGAAACTGGGTTCTTCGGTGGGAAGTGCTTAGTTTGGAAAGTAGACACCTGAGAAAGTAAGAAAACAGAAAACATCACAGCCTGCTGCTTCTGTTGTCTCTTCAGCATTGGGAATGTGGCAGAAGTAGGGACGTTGACCTACTGAAAACTGTTTCTCGAACCCATAGCCTTACTCTCCCACATCTGTGTGTTGCGAGTGACTTTTTTTTATGTTTATTTTTGAGAGAGAGAGCATGTGAGCAGGGGAGGGGCAGAGAGAGAGGGAGACAGAGGATCTGAAGCAGGCTGTCTGCTGTCAGCACAGAGCCCGATATGGGGCACGAACACACAAATCTCAAGGTCATGACCTGAGCCAAGGTCAGACACTTAACAGGCTGAGCCATGTAGGCACCCCGAGAGTGAAGTTTTATTAAACACCTCCCACGTCCCCCCCAACACCTTACCAGAAGAAACATACTGAGCCTAGAGGGAGACTCATTTAAAAAAAAAATAATCCAGTGGGTCCAGTGGGCACCCCTACTCGAGAAGGTCCTTTCAGGTGAAGATGGCCATTGACTGATATGCTCTTTCATATAAAATAATTTTCTTTTTTTTAATGTTTATTTATTTTTGAAAGAGAGCAAGTGGAGGAAGGGCAGAGAGAGAGAGGGAGACACAGAATCGGAAGCAGGCTCCAGACTCTGAGCTGTCAGCACAGAGCCCAATGCGGGGCTCAAACCCACAAACAGTGAGATCATGACCTGAGCCAAAACCAAGAGTCGGACATCTATCAACTGCACCACCCAGGCACCCCGTAATTTTCAAAGCAAGCAGATGTTACTGAACTTTGTCCCACCCCAACCCCACAGCTTTTATTGATCAGATTTTAAAATAACACTAATGATAAAACTTTAAAAATCACAGTAAGCGATGATTTTTTTGAAAAAAGCAGTGATAGAAATTCAGTCCATGCTTAACTATTCCATTGTTATAGCCATAGATATATGTTGAAAATCCTTCCTTAACCTGGAAGTTCATAAGTCCTAAAAATTGATTAGAATCGTTCCTGCTCTTGAGAAGATTGGGACCTGGAACATTCTGTGTGTATGTATATTTTAATGCATGTACTTTTGTAACATTGTTCTTAATTATATATGCTGAATAATTCCTTTCACTGTAGGACTTTGAAGTAATTCATTTCTGTACCCTTTTCTGCTTCTCTGACTGCAGATAGTTCATTCAGACCAGGAATTATTAAATTGTACTTCTGATTATATATTTCACTTCCTAGTTTTATCCGTAGTGGCTTTTCAGTAAATACTGATTTAATGGTTACTTCTACTCTTCAAATTACATCAATAATATATGAAGTAGATTTAGGGGTGAATATGTGAAACTATCATTTGTCCAAATTCACTATTTTTTTCCTTTTATTGTAAATTAAGTAATTATGAAGTTAATGTAAATGATTATGAAAACTAATCACATTCTCTTTTCCTGCCTCTTCCAGTAATCTGTTCTCATTTAAGAAACTGCCCCAAAGCTTAGTGGCTCAAAACAAATTTTTTTGTACCATCCCGTGGTTCTTTGGGTTGACTTGGTTCAGTTGGGAAGTTTTCGGTTAGAGTATTCTGGTAGCGTGACAGTGACTGGACGGGACGCTTTGGCTTCTTCATACTTGTGTGCGACTCCTGTGTGAGGGTGACTGGAATCAAGGAGGCTGTCTGGGCGTCTCGTCTTTCCACGTGGCTAACTTTGGTGTCCTCGTGGCATGGTGGTCCTGGGTGGTGAGACTGCGTGGGCAGTGTTCCAGGAAAACAAGGCTAAAGCTGTCAGACCTCTTTGAGCTAGTGTTGGAAACCCCAGAACAGCCTTCTGTCATATTTTCTTGGTCAAGCTAGTCACTAAGACCGGCCCAGGTTCGAGGGGAGGGTTCTTAGATTTTATCTCTCAATGGCAGGAGCAGCAAAGAATCTATAGCCATCCTTAATCTGCCACCTGAAGTGTTAGAAAGTAGCCTTTTTTTTTTCCCCGTTTTAAAGATTGCTTATTGAGTTAGACCAATTAATAAAGAGAGACTGACGTTTGTTTTAGAAAAGTACCAATACGGTCAGTTCTCCCACTGTGCCGTTCAATTTTAGATGATGGTAATTTTTGATTTCTTATCATAAGCCAAGTCGAGTATATTTAGGTGCCAGCTTTGAAACTAATACGAGCATATCAGTTCTGAGGTCCTGACTCACTGTTATTCGTGCAAGTCTTCCTGAGAATTTTCTCCTTGAGGACAGAACTTCTAGGGGGCGTCACGCCACAATGACCACAGTACAAATACCCAAGCCCATGAAAACAAGAACCGCCCCTTATAACAAAACATTTTTCCCCCACGAACCATGAACATGGTGAAATTAGGTAACAGGCTAGTGAGAGCCCTTTCCGGGGGGAACTGCTTCGAACCATGATATCCAGACAGTTTGCGCCATTGTATTTAGCGAGAAAAACAGAAATTTCCCAGGGTTGGTCCTTCATGAGGTGCCGTGAGGTTCTTGTTAAAATGTGATGAACTGAGATATCCTATCCGTGAGGACAGG
This sequence comes from Panthera onca, assembly GCF_046562875.1. Lineage (NCBI taxonomy): Eukaryota > Metazoa > Chordata > Mammalia > Carnivora > Felidae > Panthera > Panthera onca. The sequence goes on from NC_138343.1 coordinate 141,028,508, forward strand.
TTGGCCTCTGTACCACAGTCTTTCCACCGAAGTCTGAGCTTGGGCATTTGGGGTTTTCCTGCCCAGAACTGACCCATGGCCACCTCTGAGCACACTCAGGTCTCTCTCGGGAAGAGCTGAGTGTGTGTGCTTTGGGGTGGGGGGTGGGGGGATGGTCCTTCGCGGGCTTCTGTGCCACCAGCTTCACCCACCTGTGTGAATGTGTCTGCCAGCAGGGCTGGTTCCCATGGTGCCTCAGGGCCTCAGTTTACCACGCTCTTGGGACTGCTCGCTGTCCTCTGCGTGGTGCCGTCTGCTCCGTAACAGCACCGTCCACGTAGAAAGAAAAGAGAGCTGTGTCCCTGGGCTGGGACTGTGCCTGGCCTGCTGTAGGCTTTCAGGCCGTATTTGTGGACTGGGCGGTAAACGACAGAAGTCACATCTGTGCCTTCTCAAAATATGAATTAGTTGCAGAAATTGAAATAGGGAGATTTTAACTAAAACTCAACTGTCGTAGCTTCTCCTGAAAAAGTGGGAAACCCAGGCAACACCGGGCAGGAGGGGCAATAGTGGGGAGCCGTGTGGCCGTCCTCTGTGGATCGGCTGTCTCTCTAGGGGTCAGACGCCTTCCGCCCCGGCTGCCTGCCGCTCTCACCAGCCTCTTCCTTTGCTGAGTCGGCAAACCCCAGAAGGCATATTCCACAACGCTTGTTATCTCTGGGTTGGAAACACCCTCAGGGTGCTTCAGAAATTCCTGTACCTGAAGGTTCGTTTGTTTGTTTGTTTAATAATTGCCTCATTGAGATAGAATTCACATACCAAGAGAATTACCTGTTTAAAGCACACAGTCCAGGGGTGCCTAGGTGGCTTGGTTGGTTAAACGCCCAACTTCAGCTCAGGTCGTGATCTTGTGGTCTGTGAGTTCGAACCCCACATTGGGCTCTGTGCTGACAGCTCAGAGCCTGGAGCCTGCTTCGGATTGTGGCTCTCTCTCTGCCCCTCCCCCACTCATGCTCTCTCTCTGCCTCTCAGAAAATTGATTAAATGTTAAAAAAATTTAAAGATTAATCACACAGTCCAGTGGCTTTTAGTCTATTCAGAGCTGTGCAGTCGTTACCACTATCTAATAATTCTAGGACATTTTCATCACCCCCAAAAGGAACCCCCTATGCGTCAGCAGCCACTCCCCATGTCCCACCTACTCCAGTCCTAGGGAACCACTAATCTGCTTTCTGTCCCCATAGATTTACCTATTCTGGACATTTTGTATGAATAGAATAATATAATTTGTGTCTGGCTTCTCTCATTGAGCATAGCATTTTATTTTTTAATTTTTAAAAATTGTTAAAATTTTATTTAATTTGAGAGAGAGAGAACGCAAGCAGGAGAGAGGGGGAGAGGGAGAGAAAGAGAATCCCAAGCAGGCTCCACACTCGGTGCACAGCCCGACACAGGGCTCAGTCCCATGATGCTGGGATCCTGACCTGAGCCAAAGTCAGGAGTTGAGCCAAAATCAAGCTAACCAACTGAGCCACCCAGACACCCCGATCATAGCATTTTAAAGTTCATCCATGTTGTAGCATGTATCAGAATTTCTTTCTTTCTTTCTTTCTTCCTTCCTTCCTTCCTTCCTTCCTTCCTTCCTTCCCTCCCTCCCTCCCTCCCTCCCTCCCTTCCCTCCTTCCTTCCTTCCTTCCTTCCTTCCTTCCTTCCTTCCTTTCTAAGTTTATTTATGTATTTTGAAGTGGGGAGGAGCAGAGTGAGAGAGAGAGAAAGGGAGAATCCCAAGCAGGCTTCATACTGCCGGCACGGAGCGCAACATGGGGCTCAAACTCACAAACCATGAGATCATGACCTGAGCCGAAATCAAGAGTTGGACGCTTAACCCACTGAGCCACCCAGGCGCCCCTGGTATTTCTTCCTTTTTATGGATGAATAATATTCCATCGTCTGGATAGACCACATTGTATTTATTCATCAGCTGATGGACATTTGGGGAGTTTGTATTTTTTGGCTGTTACGAATAACGCCCAGAAGATTGTCCATCCACTAAAGAACTGTGCTGTGTAGCACTTCAGGGATGAGAGGGAGAAACTTTACATCAGAAAAACGAGATCAGGTTATCAACACACCAAAAAGTTTGGAAAATCACTACCGTAAGAAGGAAAAATATAACGCGGCAGTTCCTGAGCTCCAGATGGCAGAGGGCGGGCCAGGGATAGCAGGCCGGTGCTGGCGGAGTGGGAGACAGAGAGAAGGCGACTCTGTGACTGTCCCCAGGAGGCATGCTCCGTGGGAGGGGCCCGAAGCAAAGCGCCACCTGCAGCAGCCTCTCTGAACTAAGTCACCCGGGGGAAGCGCAGGGAAGCGCGTCTGGGCCCCGGACAGAGGCTCTAAACCCCAGCTCTCCATTCCCCTGAGCCAGTCTTTCCAGGAGGTGGTATTTTGGGGAGGGAAGACGGCTTACTCTGAATGACAGATCACATCTTTGTGGGGCAGGGTGGCCCAAAGGCAAACTTGTTTGGTAGGCGACTCTGGCAACAGGGTCAGGCCCCCCGTGGCCCAGGTGCCAGCGCTGTCCTCTGCAGCAGGCTGAGCCTGTCCTCCCTCCAGCCGCCACTCCCAGCTCTGTGCCTTCCTTCGTCCTCCCCCCAGCACGGCCCCTGGAGCACTGCCCTCCCTTGTGGGGAGCTGAGGAGCCTGTGTCCGTAAAGGCTCACTGTGTCACCATCCGTAGCCCTGTCCCCAGATGACACTCCCTCTCAGGCAGGATTTCAGGCTGCGTTTTTGTCTCGGGAAGGATGAGCTAGGTTGTGCTAAGGTAGCAATCCGTTTCAACATCTTAGCGACTTACATCAAGAGTGTATTTCTTGCTCAAACTTTATGACCACTGGTGTCCACTGGGAGTTCTGCCCTCAGCTCGGCCTCACTCTGGGACCCAGGCTGATGGAGCACCAGTCAGCTCACGTGTTGACAGCCATTGTGGCGGGTCTCGCACCATCAGTTAGATGTTCTGGCCTGGGGGTGACGCATTACTGCCGTTCACAACCCTACCGTGGGGGACCAGAAGTACAGGTGCCTGAAAACGGGGGCAGCTGGAAATGACGGGCAAAAGGCGCCGATACCCACCAGACATCTTGGCGCACTCCTCCCTGCCCCCCACCCCCGCCCCCGCCCTCTCTCTGGCCATGAATTACAACAGGGAGGGGACTTGGGCAGAGAGACCCGGGTCCCCACTCGCTACGGTGTGTGTGACCTTGGGTATGTCGTCCCTGTACAGTGGGGACTAATGTTACTGTTATGTGTGTTAAGAGGATTACATGTGCCCGGCACATAGTAGGTGTTCCATAAATGATAACTCGTGAGGTGCTACTTATGAAAAGTTGTGGTTTCCCAACAGCCAGAAAAAATATCTGATATGCCTCTGTCTTTCGATTCTGTTTTACCTAAATAAGCCAGTGTCTGGGATTCTATTTGAAGGTCGGGGAATAAATACAGTGTAAAGTGATATTATTTATATATTTAAAGAACTGGTGGGAACCAAAATTAAATGTCCAACCATAGGAGAATGATTAGGTAAATAATGAAATACAGACTTCACGAAATGTAACGCAACCACCAAAAACAAAGAAATCTGTATAACATAGGAAGAACGAGGAAAATTATATAACAACACATAAAATGCTCAGGGTAGTATAGTGGTTGACAGTGTGTTACAATGCTGTAGGTATTCTTTGACCACAAGTATGTTCAAATAAGCACAGATGAAAAAAGATTGGAAATGAAAATATCAGAAATGACAGTATTAGATAGTATTAGAATTATAGAATTAATGAACTGAATGAAATGACAGTAGAGTTTTAGAATTATGAATATTTTCCAGTGTTACTTATGTAGTTTAAAAAACCACTATTTTACAGACAGAAAAACTTCAGAAGAACATCCTAAATGCATTTGTTGATACACTGAGAAACTATTAACTAATTTTAAAGGTAAGTACATTCAGGGGCGCCTGGGTGGTTCAGTCCGTGAAGCATCCAGCATTGGCTCAGGTCATGATCTCATGGTTTGCGAGTTCAAACCCCACATCGGGCTGTCTGTTGTCAGCACAGAGCCTGCTTCGAATCCTCTGTCCTCTCTCTCTGCCCTTCCCCCGCTGCTTCTCTCTCTCTCAAAATTAAAAAAAAAAAAAAAGTCAGATACATTCATACTGTAGTGGACAGAGATGAAAATACTACATAGATGATCTCTGGTTCACAAGCCCAGTGGAAGATATTGGGCCCAAGGTAAAAGAAAATGTTTTTAGAGAGCAAAAATATTTTAAGTTTTTGTTTTATTTTGAGAGAGAGCGAGCGAGCGAGCATGAGTGGGGGAAGGGCAGAGAGAGCGGGAGACACAGAATCCAAAACAGGCTCCAGGCTCTGTGCTGTCAGCACAGAGCCCAACGCGGGGCTCGAACCCACGAACCGCGAGTTCATGACCTGAGCTGAAGTCGGATGCTTAACCCACTGAGCCACCCAGGTGCCCCGAGAGCAAAAATAATAGAACATCTTAGTCAAGTGTATGTAGACACGTATTATGATGCCTTCCAAATGTGAGTAGAGCTGGTAAAGTGTTCAACCTGCAGAATTCTTTGGGAGTAGAAAACTCTCCAGCCCATGCCCGGAGCGCTGGTTTAGTAGCTAATCACTGACCTTCGGTCGTTATTGGCACGTGGCCGTGTCAGTCTCCCCCGGACATGTGAAGGCCTGTGTGTCAGAAGGGTGTCCTTTCTATTTCTATAATTCCAGGGTTCGTTCCAGCACCTGGTCTTTGGAATCTCCAGGACCTTGTTGAAAGCTCAGGTTCATGTGTCCCCACCCCCAGGACTTTGATTCTCAAGGTCCAGAGTGGGGGCCAGGAATCTGCTCATCCACCCTCCTGGGGTTTCCGCGTAGGCGTGTGAGGGCGGTGCTCTGTGCCTGGCAGGGAGGCCTCCGAGATGTGTTCGCAAGATGAACACACTAACAAGGTTTGTGAGGAATTTGGCTTTAAATGCAGTCTGCTGGTCTCTAATTCTCACATTTTTCCTGGAGATTCCTTGTCAATGGACTCCTAGCCTCTAAGCCTCTCCTGCCTGGGAACCCCCCCCCCCCCCCACTCTCTGAGACACCTGCTTCTCCCCTGGGGTTCCCTGAGGAAATGGGTTTATATTGCACAACTGGCCTCCACAGAGGCTTCCAACATGTGTTCCGAAGTGGTTTGTGTTGGTTAATGCCATTTTATATGAGAAGGAAGAGATTATCACAGGAGGGAGCTATCTAAAATTAAGACTTTGTGGGCTTGAAATAGCTGGGAAAATGGCTGCTTTTGTGTAGAAAACTGAGCCTGTTTTGCTGAGCACAGTGGTTATTAAGCACCCGGGGAGAGAAGATGGTCTTAGAAGCCGGAAAAGAAGGAACAAAACAGAAGTTTAATTGTTTGAGCTTTGAGAACGCCCTCTCCGAGCCAGTGCTGCTGACGTTTTGTGGCCAGATGCAGGAGAGCTCATGTGAAAGGTATTCAGGGAGCCTCTGTGTCTGTTCCCCTCACCTGTAAAATGGGCCTTATGGTGGTGTCTGCTTCATGGCTCAGCATAAGGACCAAATGAAATGCTGTAGATAAAGCACTTAGCAGAGTGCTATTTTTTTTCTTTTCTTTTTAATTTTTTTTCTTTCTTTATTTTTGAGAGAGAGAGAGAGAGAGACAAGCATGAGTGGGAGAGAGGGGCAGAGAGAAAGATAGAATCTCAGCAGGCTCCACGCTGCTGCCTCCTGGGATCATAACCTGAGCCAAGGCTGGGCCACACAGGTGCCCCTGGACTGTTTTTCTTTTCTGATTAGAGAACACATGTGGGATTCCTACAGGTGGGGATGCTCTCCACCTGGGCAGAGGGAAGAGCACTCTGCCACCAGCAAAGGGAGCCTCTGGTCAGGACAGCTCCTGTCTGCAGCCAGGATGGAGGGGTGGTTGGGCCTGAGGAGGCGGGACAGACTGAGTGCCCCCGTCAGCCGGGGAGGAGGCGTGGGGAAGTTAATACAGGCCCTGAAGTCAACTTACCTTCAACTGGGCACATGGAGCATGGGTAGGGGGCCGAGTTGGGCCTTACACAGAGAGGTAAGTGTTTATTAAATCAGTGCGTGTTGGGACGTCTGCGTGGCTCGGTCGGTTCAGTGTCAGACTTCGGCTCGGGTCGTGATCTGGCAGTTGGTGGGTTTGAGCCTCGCATCAGGTTCTGTGCTGACAGCTCGGAGCCTGGAGCCTGCTTCGGATTCTGTGTCTCCCTCTCTCTCTGCCCCTCCCCTGCTTGTGCTCACTCTCGCGCGCTCTCTCTCTCTCAAAAATAAATAAACAAACTTAAAAAGAAAATCAGTGCATGTGTTTCCAGGACCATGAGCTGTGATTCCTGTCTTGACCTCAGACTATACTGCCTCCCCCATCAAACAAATGGTGTGGAGCCTTACTCCTGGGAATGGAAAACACAGCTTTAATGCCTGAATCCACATTTACTATGTGAATTAAAAAAAAAAAAAAAATCAATCTAGTGGTGACTTTCTCCTTTTGTCATTCCCGGTACTTTTCTGTGAAAGACAGTTGTAAACAAGTGTTCGGGCAGGAACGCGTTTCACAAACCTCTTCTGGGAAAGTGATGAAGGCTCTAACGGGAGACGCGCTTACTTGGCTCGTATAGGTGTATAGAGACGATGGTGTGGCTCTTAGGAGCTTTGCAAGTTTTCCAGCACTTATGGAACCAAGTGCAGATGAAACGGTGCCACGTTTATAGCTGACAGTGTTGACTGGGGGGCGCTGTGCTGGACCACGTCCCACTGCGTGCTGCTTTCCTAAATAAAATTAATATTTTGGAGGCACTGTGCTTTGAAAAGTAAAGATAACAAGATAATTGGTGCTTTTGAAACTCCGTGGCTCATTTTAAGCATTGGATTCACTCTTGATTTTTGAATATATTCCCCTGAATCCATAAATGCAGAAGTGCCCCCCAAACACATTAGTGTTTTGTTTTCCTTGGCCTATATTGGAAAAGTTTCTTCTCTTTTTTTTTCAATACATATGTATCTTTTTGTGTTAAAGTTGTCCTGATCATAAGAAAAATTGATTGGGCTAAATGGTCCTTATGAAGCCTATGTTGGCAAAGATAGATTACAATAAAGATAACGTTCCAAATCATTATTTGAAATTTTTCTCTGTTTCAGGCCTGTGTGGAACCACAGCAGAGCTCTGGCTTACATAGCTGTAATGTTTATTTACACGTAGGAAGTCGTAACACTGTCTTTTGTCTCTAGGATTTTTGTCATTTATTTATGTTGCAGGAACTAAAAAGTAAGGAAGGCTTTTTCCACTGTTTTCATTAATGCGTTAGGGGTTTTATATCATTGTATGAATGAGGTTACCTTTATTTAGGCACATACAAAATGATTAGCAGTTTTCTGTTGTGTTTTTTGGTGCTGGGATTTTTGTCCCGGTAGGCTTTAATTAAACGCCCTTCTCCATTCAGTTAATATGTCTATTTAAATCAATTTGACTTTAACACAGAGCTACTAGGCAATTAAACAGTTCAATGCCACATCCGGGATTAACGAGAAGGCCCCAGTTTAGGAGCACAGTGTTGGAGAACTCGGGGTTCGAGTGTGCCCAGGCATTTGCAATGTAGCAAGTTGTCAGTAACCTCTACTTGGAAGCAATCATGATTAAGAAAAGGTGGACAATTATAGAGTTTTGTGTTATTACATATCATTTGATAGCGTCTACTAAGTTATAAAGCAGAGTAATACAGTGAACACTCATAAATCCACCAGGCAATTTAAGCGCCAGAACATAACTCACACTTCTGTGCCTCTCTTACGGCATCTCACAAATTAACACTCCTCTCTCTCCCCAGCTTTAACCACCACACTAATTTTATTGGTTTTTTAAAACTTTTGTATTATTTTTTAAAAATTGCAATGTTTAACATTTTTCTTAAGTTTATTTATTTATTTTGAGAGAGAACACGCAGGTGAGGGGCAGAGCGAGAGGGGGACGGAAGATGGGAAGCGGGCCCCGTGCTGACAGCAGAGAGCCCGAAGCGGGGCTTGAACTCATGAACAGTGAGATCATGACCTGAGCTGAAGTCGGATGCTTAGTGGACTGAGCCACCCAGGAGCCCCTGATGGTTTCGTTTTGTTTTTGTTTTGTTTTTTAAGAAGAAGGTAATTGAAGATTCAGGTTTGAGTCTTCTGTTTTCACATTCCATTCTCCTTACTTCTGAATCATTTTGCTGAAAGTGACTTGCCGTGAAGTCAGTGATATACACATTGATCACACTGGTGTTTCTTCACCCTGCACACATGCAAGATGGCCAGAAGGGTCCCTTAACTGTTTCTAGAGCGGCCCCGCGAAGGACATTATCAGTGCTGTTGTAGTGACATTCCAATTTCCTAACATCTGCTGTCAGTAACTCTCAGAATATTGGAACCACTAGAAAATTTATCTTTGTATCCTGAACCTTTAGAACTCAGTAAATGCTCAGCAAATGTCCATTATGTTTAATAATTTAGTAAATGCCTGTAGGAAAAATTTAGGTAGAAGATCCTTTCAGTACCATTTCATTTAAGATCAGTTTTAACATGTAAAATCAAATATATATTTACTTTATACTATATATATATTTATATACATCAAGCCATACACACACACACACACACACACACACACACATACACACACACCCTTGCCCTTTCTAAGTATCCCTCAGGCTCTTTCACGGAAGGATCTCTCAGACTTTACATTGATTTTTAGCCACTGCTTTCACTTAAGGCTTCTGGCGCTCATAGGAGATTGGTTTTCGTTTTTGAAGGCGTAAACAGAAGTGGCAAGGAGATGTTTACCTTTGAACCTGAGCCCCTCATTATGAGGGCAGATATGCCAAAGAGAGAATTCCCTCAGTCCCCCCCATCTGTGTTCAGGAGGTGGCACCGGGCAGGCCTCACTGGGCACCTCGGGGTTCCCCTCCCCGGCCAGAGGAGAGCTGGAAGGCAGCGGTGGTGTGGCAATGGAGACATTTCTGTGATTTTGACATGAATCTGATAAACGGGGCTCTGCACCTCCATGAGTCAGAGCAGACAGGCCCTTATCAAGTTAGATTGTGCTCATGAGAGGAGAGGAAAGGAGAAGTCGCCTGTCTCTTGAGTGGGGCAAGGGACTTTGGTTTGCCAACAGCTGCGGAGGACCCACCAGGCGGGAGTAGTCTGGCTCCTGGGCACCAGAAGCGGCAAGATGTGGCAAGGGGAAGGTTTCTGTGCCCTGCCCTGACCCACTGGGGCCGACACCCCCAGAGTCCAAAGAGTGCCCTGTTCCACTTGTCAGTAGCGAGGTGGCAAGATGTCATGGGAAGAGCCAGGGACTGAGCCTGGGGCTCCCAGCTCTCGGATGCTCCGCTTGGGCGTCCAGAGGAAGCATTTCCTAGCTTGTGCTTCAGAAAAGTGGGGTTTATTCTGACGCTGCCTTCTCTGTCTCTGACACAGTCTGCTGGAAAGAGCAAATGAACTCTTTTAAAAGTGATGGGCTCTTAAGTTCCGTGACCTACCGAGGTTGGGCGTTGAGAGAGGTCTCGAGGAAGGGGAAATTTTATCACTGACGCTTTGTCGAATTGCCCGCACACGGTGCTGCTGGCCAGTAGACAGACTTTTTGGGTGGGTTGAGGATTGATTTTAGATTTCTCTCAGAGGGTGAACCTCCTTGTGGCCTCACTACCATGAGGCCTGAGAGGTGTGTGAACCGGGGTTCGCCACTCTTGGGCTCGCTGCTCTGGAAGGACCTTTTAGGGAAGATTTTTTTAAGTTTTATTTTCATTTTTGAGAGAGAGCACATGTGTGCACGAGCAGGGAAGGGGTGGAGAGAGAGGGAGAGAGAGAGACCCAAGCAGGCTCTGCACTGTCAGTACAGAGCCCTACGCGGGGCTTGATCTCCTGAACCATGAGATCATGACCTGAGCAGAAATCCAGAATCGGGCCCTTAACCAACTGAGCCACCCAGACACCCCAGGATGATGGTTTTCAGGAAAGCCCTCTCTGAGGATAGTTGTATGGTCATCGGGCACATCAGCTCCCCTCCAAGTGTAAACACCACTCAGTGTTCCTGATTCTTCGGGAGGTGCTCAGATAAAGAAGTTTCATGTTTGAACAGGCTTCCCCATCACTTTCATGAGATAAAATAGACAGTTTTCAAATTACAAGAAAAAAGGTGTGAATATTACCTATTTGTTCTCAATCTCGAAAATAAACATTTTCTAGGAGTTTTAAAAAACTTTGTTTTGCATCGTTTATTTTTCTTAGTTACGTTATTAGGAGAGAGAGAGAATTGTGAAGTTATCTACGTAAGTTGCACAGGTTGGTGAAGGCAGTGTCCAACCCAAAGCGTTATTTTCTGTCTCAGCCTACAGCTCACCCCTGTCCCCTCCACACTCCTCTCCTCCCGGAAATTGTGTGTGGACACACGTTTCCCTACTCCCGCTAACTCTTCCCACGTAAACCAGGGAGAGAGAGTTGATATTTTTATCGTGTTTTTGGAAATGTGAGGCAATACTTTCTGTAGACGAGCAGCTTGTGTCTCTTAAGGTAGTGTTTTTATCTTATTTTTTTTCCCTCCCTTTTTTGGAAAGTCTGCCTAGAAAATGGATGGTCAGCTAGAGAGAGGACGAGTGGAAACAAGCGAATCGTTTCCACGTGTGGGGTGACCACTTACACGGTTAAGTGCTGGTCAGCACAGGGCCCTACCTGCCTCCTGACCTTCTCTGCTGCACTCCCGCCCACAGACCCCATGGGCTGTGCCTGTCACTCCACCGTGAACACTCGCGTCTTCCCACCTTCGCTCAACGTTGCTCCTACACATAGAACGTTTCCTCTATTCCTTTTCTTTGCCTGTTCCCGCCCCAATCCTATTACCTCCACCTGCAGAAATTTGCCTCTAGTAATTAGACCTAACACAAATGTCACTTCTTCCAGGAGGTCCTCACTGCTCACTCCAATTGGGAGTGAGTGAACTTGACCCAGTCTTGATACTCATTTATTACCTATTGTTTTTAATGTTTATTTATTTTTGAGAGAGAGGGGGGAAAAAGGGTGCAAGTGGGGGAGGCGCAGAGAGAGAGGGAGACACAGGATCTGAAGCAGGCTCCAGGCTCTGAGCTGTCAGCACAGAGCCTGACGTGGGGCTCGAACTCACACGCTGTGACCTGAGCCAAAGTCCGATGCTTAACCAACTGAGCCATCCAGGCGCCCCTTTTTTTACCTATTTTTTTTTGCACCATTCCTAAAATGTTGAGAATCCCCAATGCCTGGAATTGTTATTATCAATCCATCTGTCATCTATCTGTTTCCTCTGTGTCTGTCTGTCTTATTCGATCATATGCACCTAGAGGGGCATATTGCAGTCCTGAAAAGAAATATCCTTGATTCAAGAGTGGGGCCAGGACTGGGTCATACCTGGTGGCAGGTGCCCAGTCCGAGGGATCCTGAGGGAGTTGCTGCTGGCTTATAATCTGAGATAAAAGTACCAGAGCCTACAGAGACCCTGGGGATAGGCAGGCAGAACCCAAAGTCCAAGGGCATGGCATGAACTGGCTCTGGGTGGTAGCCACACTCAGGTGGGGGAAAAGGAGTCATGCCAGGGGTCAGGATGACTTGGTGTGTCCTCAGAGGGTGTCAGCCTCGGTGGCTTTTCTCTTGGGGCACTTTGGGGTGTTGCAGGCCCCCTCCGCCATCCCCGAGCCGCGTACCTTCCGCCCACGTTCCTGCCCTCTCAGCTGGCACCTAGCGGCCGGGCTCCTTGCTCTGGCTGAGTGAGGGGGCCCGGGTCTCAGCCGAGGCCTCAGCGTCCAGCTCTTTCCCCTCACAGGCAGCTGGGCTTTGGGAGAGCTCAGCTGCCCTGCTTCTTCCCATAGCTCTGTGGCCTCTGGCAGTTCCTTGTACCTGGTCGGAGGTCGGCCTAGTTCCGTCATTGCATCTGTTTGCTGGATGGGCCCATTGTTTCTGAGGCGTGTCTCAGATTCTGGGAACCAAGACCGCTGTCACCACGATACCTGAGTTTGCAGTTACAACCCTGAGCCACCTTGTCCAGGAAGAAACAGCTTTCATTCCTGTTGCCTCTCTCCTGTTTGTTAAGCTGTTCATTTTTTTTTCAGCCACAGTAACGGTCCCGATTGGGTGGGGGATACAAAGATGAATGAATGAGATATGGTCCCTGACAGTCCCTTGAGCACAGCCCAGCAGGCGGCTCTACCCTCTGTTGGGGTGTCTCTCTGGGGCCCTTCTGGTACCGTCCTGCTGGGAGGCCCTCCCTGTGAACCTCTGCTCTGAGGGCAAGGCAGTGCCCACAAGCCGGATGACGCATTGTGGAGACATGTCCAGAGTGCTGCCCCTAGTTTAAAGCCACTGGGCTGGAGAACCTCTAGAGTGTTCCCTCTCTCCACTGGAGCCATCTGTGGTTCTTGATAGGTTGTGGGTGGACCCTCTCTGCTCTTTTTGTACGAAATGAAATGCGTTTTGAAGGCTGATGGTGGCTTTTTGGGTAATGGCAGTGGCCACCAGCACAGGTGGTGATAGTCTCTCCAGGACAGGCGGTGGGACTTTGAGACTCATTTGGTTTCCTGACCTTGAGTTCCAATAGAACCATCTCCTCTTCTGATGCTGACTGAGGGCATGTGTTCCTGTCCTGCTGTGGTTCTCTGCCCTTGAACTTGGTGCCACAGTTCCTAATGGTACCATACATTTCGGCAAGTCCTTGATGCTCTGTTACATTGATGTGCCTTCCCGCACAGTATTATTTTGATTGTGCGATTCAAGTTGCTTTTAATGAATCTCATTGTTTGGAGATAGCAATGGCGAAAAGGATCACGTTCGTAAGTTCGGCGTGAGGTTTGGGTAGCTTATATAAGTCAGGACTGACCACCTCGTGGCATTCTCCTGCCTTTTTAATTTCACCCTGCACACGTTGGTTATTCCCGGTAATTTCCATCATTATAACTGAACTAGTCCACTCATTCATTTATTGGAACCCTATGAGGGCAAGGACTTATTCATTGCTTCATTGCCAGTCCTTAGAATTGTGTCTAGCCTGTGGTAGGGGCTCACTAAATATTAAGTGAGTACATGTATAAATGAATTGGCCATGAAGTGGGATGCACTTTCCTCCGAAAGGGGATTGATGCCCTATTTTCTGTAATGCTCGTGTTTGTATCACAGACCCTGGCGAAGATTTCTTTATGCAGAGGGTGCTGGCCAGGAGGGGCACTGTAAAGAGATATCATGGAAACTGCATTTAATGAGTACGGCCTTTCCACTGTCCACCAGCGTCCCCGGATCAGGCATCAGTGTATGCATGGGCAGAGAAGATTTGAGCTTGGAGAATTAATCACAATGAATGAAGGCAAACTTCTTTTCGTAACCTGGCCAGTTCCCGCCACATGACATCCGCATTGATACTACTTCCCGTGGAGAACGCTCCCCCAAAAGGTGATTTTGCGATCTGATTCAGGTTCTGGGAGTCAAGCTTTTCGGGGAAATTATGGCAACATCTAAACTTGGCCTCTGATAGTAGCCATGTAGAAATGTCTGGTTCGAATACCTGAACTAGAGTGAGGACACGTAACCGATGGAAAACATTCTAATGTCTGTATTCCATTTGCCATTTCCCCCTTAAAATAATCTACCTTACTTTCACACTAATCAACACGCTCTTCACGGCTCTTCAGCACCGCAGCTTAATTGGCCTGAATTGTTGCTCTCAGTGTGAACAGTTTGCTCTATTCTCAAGGCTGGATTTGATGACATCTAATTATCCTCAAAGCGCAGCCAGGCAAGACGAGACGGAGCTAGTGAACGGCCGCAGCCGGCTGCCATAAGCGCACTGATTGCGTGTGCAATCATCCTGTGCTGTCCAGGCAGCATTTCCGATGGGATGTGCTGGCAGAGCTCACCAAACTGTCCTGAGATACAGTGTGTTATTGCAGAGACACAAGGCAAACCCTGCTGTCTCAGCCCTCCTTTAATCAACTCAGTTTTAGAAATACTGGTTTTCCACCTGCGGACATTCTGTAAGCACGTCAGTGTGAATGAACCTTGTTCTTTGCAGGGGCTTTTGCCTAACAAAACACCTGTTCTAATACATGGTGGCGTCTTACTGGGAGCCTCGGGGCTGGAGAGTGCTTTATTTGTAGCGCGTTATCTTCACAGGAGAACGGCCCTTAAAATCAGATGAAATGTGATCTTTAAACTCTTTTTTTCCTTCTGATGTGACACCTCGCTTTCTTTTATACAAAACTGCAGTGGGAAAATGTCAAAGGGAATGAAGCTCGCTGTAATCATAGTGACGCTGGACCTTGACTGAGATGTCATACAACGCTTTAAACCATTTCGTGATTGTTACTGGCTAAATCCTAGAACTCCTTCTGCTGTAAGGCGATTATTGTTGTTCCTGCCAGAGTGACCTATAAGAAGAGTGGGTCAGGGGGTGAGACTGTGGCTAAAGCCTCGTGCAGCCGGTTCCACCTGCCCGTTGTGTGTGTGTGTCACACCCCTGCCTCACTAGGAGGCCAGGCTTCTTTACTTTGGAAGATTTTAAGATGCATGATTCCGTGTTCTCTTATTTATTTCTGTTTGTAATCTGCTGCAGTCTTCCTGTGGAGGGACAAATACGAAGGCATCCGAGGACTTTGTGGGGGGGGGGGGGGGAAGGCAGGTACAAACACAATTGAACAAAACTGTGACCAGAAACCCTCCCTTTGAAAATTTCCCACGACCCGATGATTAGGGATAGTGAAGCCGATAGAACGGGAGGATGTGGTTCACTTTAAAGTAATACAGACATTGGAATCATAGACTCTCAGACCCAGCAGTGAACTTGAGGCCCTAACGCCTGACCGATTATGAACTTATTCCACGGAGTCTGGAGGTTTGGACCGGTGCAGACCCGCGGTGCCCGGAGTATTGCAGCGTGACCTCCTTCGTGATCCACTTTCTGTAAGGGCTTCACTTCCTGTAAAACTCCCCAGACCCACCCCCGGGAGGCAGTTTTGTTTGTACAAGGGTTTCCGTGAGGAAGGATGGGAGCAAGAAAGTTTGGAATATAATTTTCCTTGTCCTGCTGGTATCTTTTCCTTTTATTTAAAATTTTCCTTTCTGAGCCTTGGCCAAAATGTTATTTCTTTATATTTTTCTCATCTGTTTGTGTGGTTGGTTTTTTTGTTTTTGTTTTCTTTCTGCTTTTCTGACTCTCCCTGACCTGTCCTGAACTGCAAAGCATGCTTTTCCCACATTGATTTTGTGTCTCTGGCTGTGATGTGCAGAGCTCCAGTGACTGAATATTAAAAAGCTAAACCTTTTTTAAAATTACAATTTAAAATCCACACCTGTATCTCTCCCCTATTTCTTTCTTTTTTTAAAAAAAAATTTTAATGTTTATTTATTTTTGAGAGAGACAGAAACAGAATGCGAGTGGGTTAGGGACAGAGAGAGAAGGAGCCACAGAATCTGAAGCAGGCTCCAGGCTCCGAGCTGTCAGCACAGAGCCTGACGCGGGGCTTGAACTCACAAGCTGTGAGATCATGACCTGAGCTGAAGTTGGATGCTCAACCAACTGAGCTGCCCCTCTCATATATATATATGTGTGTATATGTATGTATAAACATGTATATACATGTATATGTATGCATACACACACACACACACACACACACACATATGTATATAATTTACTGTCAAATTGGTTTCCATACAACACCCAGTGCTCATCCCAACAGATGCCCTTCTCAATGCCCATCACCCACTTTCCCCTCTCTCCCACCCCCCATCAACCCTCAGTTTGTTCTCAGTATCTAAGAGTCTCTTGTGGTTTGCCTACTTCCCTCTCTATAACTTTTTCCCCCATTCCCCTCCCCCATGTTCTTCTGTTAAGTTTCTCAGGATCCACATATGAGTGAAAACATATAGTATCTGTCTTTCTCTGACTTATTTCACTTAGCATAATACTCTTCAGTTCCATCCACATTGCTACAAATGGCCAGATTTCATTCTTTCTCATTGCCACGTAGTATTCCATTGTATATATAAACCACATCTTCTTTATCCATGCATCAGTTGATGGACATTTAGGCTCTTTCCATAATTTGGCTATTGTTGAAAGTGCTGCTATAAACATTGGGGTACAAGTGCCCCTAGGCATCAGCACTCCTGCATCCCTTGGGTAAATTCCTAGCAGTGCTGTTGCTTGGTCATAGGTAGATCTATTTTTGATTTTTTGAGGAACCTCCACACTGTTTTCCAGATCAGCTGTACCAGTTTGCATTCCCACCAACAGTGCAGGAGGGCTCCCGTTTCTCCACATCCTCTCCAGCATCTATACTCTCCTGATTTGTTCATTTTAGCCACTCTGACCAGAGTGAGGTGGTATCTCAGTGTGGTTTTGATTTGTATTTCCCTGATGAGGAGTGACGTTGAGCATCTCTTCATGTGCCTATTGGCCATCTGGATGTCTTCTTTAGAAAAGTGTCTATTCATGTTTTCTGCCCATTCTTCACTGGATTATTTGTTTTTCGGGTGTGGAGTTTGGTGAGTTCTTTATAGGTTTTAGATACTAGCCCTTTATCTGATATGTCATTTACAAATATCTTTTCCCATTCTGTCGGTTGACTTTTAGTTTTGTTGGTTGTTTCCTTTGCAGTGCAGAAGCTTTTTATCTTCATAAGGTCCCAATAGTTCATTTTTGCTTTTGATTCCCATGCCTTTGGAGATGTGTTGAAAGAAATTGCTGCGGTTGAGGTCAGAGACGTGTTTTCCTGCTTTCTCCTCTAGGGTTTGGATGGTTTCCTATCTCACATTCAGGTCCTTCATCCATTTTGAGTTTAGTTTTGTGAATGGTGTAAGAAAGTGGTCTACTTTCATTCTTCTGCATGTTGCTGTCCAGTTCTCCCAGCACCATTTGTTAAACAGACTGTCTTTTTTTCCATTGGATATTCTTTCCTGCTTTGTCAAAGATTAGTTGGCCATACATTCGTGGGTCCAATTCTGGAGTCTCTATTCTACTGCATTGGTCTATGTGTCTGTTTTTGTGCCAATACCATGCTGTCTTGATGATTACAGCCTTGTAGTAGAGGCTAGAGTCTGGGATTGTGATGCCTCCCACTTTGGTTTTCTTCCTCAATATTACTTTGGCTATTTGGGGTCTTTTGTGGTTCCATACAAATTTTAGAATTGCTTGTTCTAGCTTCAAGAAGAATACTGGTGCAATTTTGATTGGGATTGCATTGAATGTGTAGATTGCTTTGGGTAGTATTGACATTTTAACAATATTTATTCTTCCAATCCATGAGCATGGACTGTTTTTCCATTTATTTGTATCTTCTCTCCCCTATTTCTGATTATTTTCCCCATTTGGGCACCTAGGCAATGAGGTGACTATATTTGTATTTTAGTCAGTGGTATCTATTACTTGATTGTCAGTTACGTGAATGGCCCCGAGTCTCTGTGTGACAAAATCTAGTATGTTCTTGGTGATACTGAAAGGAAACAAAGCTCTCGTGTGTCAGAGTCATTACATCATCATATCCAATGATGTCACTGAGCTTATAGCCCACGGCCACATGATGATACTCAACTGTTACTTGAGTATTCCATGTCCTGGTTGAACTTGCAGGGCTGAGAACTCCCACATGTATTACCTTGGGTAGCCGGCAAACTGTGGTGACCTGTCTTCACATCAGATGAAGGCAATGGACAAGAGGAGTGTCCATATTCCTTGCAACTCTGAAATCCTGTAATTTTGATTGTTGCTCCTGTGAGCAACTCTCCAAGTGAGAGCTTGAGTCACTTATATAAATTTCCATTCGTGCTTCAACCAGCACATAGAGCATTCGTACGAAGTGCTGGGAACCGGTGCCCAGAGATGGAAGGTGCCCACTGCGCTTCCAAGGAACACAGTCTGGCGGAGGAGATAGGAACAAAACTCCCTCTGGAATAGGGTCATACAGTCTTTGGATACAGTTTGCGATGGATGCTCTGGGACTCACAGGGAGCTGGAGGGAAACCCATCACACAGAAGGTCATGCTGTAGGGGAATCTTGAAAGAGAAATATTATTTAACCCCATGGAGGGTAGTGCAGGGATGGAAAGGATGGGTGAGGCTCAAGGGACAGGATATATAAATGGGAGAAAACCGGAAGCATGGCGTGCTGGGGAGTTGTCCTGCGAGTCAGAGTGAGGTGACCATGGGACAATGGCAGCAGATGGGGCTGGGAGGTCGCTAGAACAGTGGCTGTTATTTACTGTACTCCTCGGCTGAGTTAAACTGGTGTTAGCATCGTTTTGCAAGTGAAGGCATTGAGGTTGAGTAACTTCCAGAAGGGCATGTAAGTAGTAAGTAAAAAGCAAAATTTGGACTTGAGTCATTGTGAGACCAAACCTGAAGCTCTTTCCCCCATGCAAACTTCTCTATTGCTCTCTCTGACTGGGGACACCAGAACACCCCTTTGCTCCCTGGCCCCGCTGCCTTGCTGGAGAGAGTGGGTTTCATCTTAGAGGTGATGGGGTTGAGCTCAGAAGGATTTCAGGCAGGAGCACCACAAATTAGGTAGAGAGGCTGTCAGGAAAATGGCAGCTGAGGGGCACCTGGGGGGCTCAGTCAGTTAAGCATCCGACGTTGGCTCAGGTCATGATCTCATGAGCTCGTGAGTTCGAGCCCCGTGTCAGGCTCTGTGCTGACAGCTCAGAGCCTGGAGCCTGCTTCAGATTCTGTGTCTCCCTCACTCTCTGCCCCTCCCCCACTCAAGCTCTGTCTCTCTCTGTCTCTCAAAAATGAATAAACATTAAAAAAATTTTTTTAGAAAATGGCAGCTGATCTAGGTCAACTTGTCCATTGTGCTGGTTGGACTCAGTTGCAGCCAGCGTGGGTGCACAGCATGGGTGGCATTTGGAGTCCCACGGACCTGGTCTTCTGTCTCGCGTCCGTTATTAGCCTTTCTTGTGACACTGGACCTAAGTTTCTTTGCAAACCTGTGAGGATTAAGGAAAACCCAAAGTGAAAAAAAATAGTGCTATCAACTTGTCGTTACTGAACCTTCACTACATGCCTTTGCTGAGCATCACACCATTTAATCCTTACAACGACCCTGTGAAGCAGCAACGATGAGCATCTGCCATGCACAGACAGACATGGAGTCACCTAAGGCCACACGGTTGGTAAGTGGACGGAGCTGGGGACACACCCCGGTCAGAGGATTTAACCTTTCCACCTCCTGCTTTCCAGGAGCATAGTGCCTGGCACGTGTGTGGGAGTCAGAACTTTTATCAATTTGATTATAGTTGTTTATTACGTTAATTGCTATTAGAGGAGGTCCGCGAGCCAGGCTGGAGCCGCAGGAAGATGGCGGAACCTAGGCGAGCAGCCTCGCGACTCCCAGCCAAGGCCTTTTCTCTTTCCCTGGCCCTCTCCCACCCAGGCTGGTTCACAGGAACTGCCTTCCCCACCACATGCCAGCTCTCAGAGGCTCTCACGGGCATTTGGAGCAGATTTGGGATGTGCCCGGGCTGTAGCACCTCGCGGGAGCTGTTTCCATTGAGGTGCCCTGGGTCTCAGCCAGTTACAAGATGCCCTGGGCCCCGGCCTGCCGCAGAACCATCCCCTCTCCTTCCTGGTGGATGAGGACTCCTCTCAGGAGTAGATTCTCCCCGGTTGCCATCCATGTGGGATCTGAGAATCCACATCATCCCTTCCCAGGGGGAAGGCAGCTAGTCCCCCCTGTGCACCCCGCTCCCACTTCTGGGGGCCCTCGGCACCCAATTCTGTCTTTCTGGCCAGACCGCGCCTGGCACTTGCATCATCATTTCTGGGGAGAATAGTGTGGAAGAGGGTTTGCTTTGGGAGAAAATGTTCCCTGATCTCCACTTTAGTGGGATTGCACTTCAGATCTGGGAACCTCCTACCGCAGAGCCCTTGGGGCCAGGCTCCTCCTTGATTTGAACTCAAGAATTTTAGGACATTTGCTGAAAGCCACTTCCCCTGTGGTCCAAACAGACAGACAAACAAAAAACCCAAAATACAACCCTGACTTCGTTTGATTCCAGGAGAGGGTATGGAACTTGCCGTATTTATTTAATAGGTGCTGTCATCCTGTAGACAAAGCCAGAAAGTTTTCTCTGAAACTCAAGATGTCAGAGTAGCATACCCTTTTTAGGACTATATAAGAGCTTGATTTTCAAATCCCAGGTAGTCACAGGGCTTCTTTCCTTACCATCTGTAGCCTGGCTTTGCAGACAGCCACATTTCCTCTGGTTTTCCTTCTGTCGGGGCAGGGGCCATTACATGTCATTTCAGGGGCCAATACATGCCATTACATGTATTCACTGTGGCGTGGTACTTACCTGTCTTTAGGTGGGTAGAACATGGCTGTCTACAAGGCTCACTGCACCTGGTAAACTGTCTCGAGGGTTCCTTCATTAAGTGGGTTGTGCTTTAAAAATAGCATACACGTGGGGCGCCTGGGTGGCTCAGTCACTTAAGTGTCCGACTTCGGCTCAGGTCATGATCTCACAGCTGGGGAGCTGAAGCCGTTCCCCCCACCCCCGGTCAGGCTCTGTGCTGACAGCTCAGAGCCCGGAGCCTGCTTCAGATTCTGTGTCTCCCTTTCTCTCTCTGCTCCTCCCCCACTCATGCTCTGTCTCTCTCGCTCTCTCTCAAAAATAAATAAAAATATTTTTAAAAAAATAGCATACACGTGTGCCTGGACAGGCTTATCTGCTGGGCTCTCTGCCTGGGAGTTTGCATTCTGAGCATCCTGGTGGAGGTGCGTCCGCGTGGCTGGTGCATCTGGGTGGAGGTGCCTCTGCGTGGCTGATGCGTCCGGGGGGACATACGTCTGCGTGGCTGGTGCATCCGCAATCATACCACATATTTAATTTACATGAATTGGGGATGTGTGTTTTGTGAGTGTGAGGAGAGGTGCTGCTTGTTTCTTACGGGTTTACAAGATAACCTGATGCTGTGTTCTGTTTCCTGTAGTAGCTCGGTGGTGATTTGTACAAGAGAACGGACTTGGCTTGTGCAGGAGTCTGTCTCGAGATGTTTACAAACGCAGGCTGCCTCATCCGATTACCAGCTATTTCTGCAAACCCAGAGGGAATCTCAGATTGCTCTTTTTAGTTTTATTCTTGCTCTTCTCAAGGAGGAATATTTAAAGTTGAAATTTTTAGAAAAAGAAAATGTTGCCGGAGACTTAAATTGTAACGTTAACCTGACACATAATAACAAGCTCATGTGTGAATGCTCTCTCTTCATAAAAGTTGTCATAGCATAAAGCGGCACCAAAGAAAATCCCTTGATAAGAAGCACTGGTTTTTAAAATTTGCCAGAAAAAAAAAGGGAGAGTTTTTTTAAACACTTTTTTCCCCTTTTTAATTGCTCTCATTAAATGGTTAAAAAATGTTGTAACACTATCCTCATTTCTTAGATGTTTTGCATTTTATTTTTATTTTTATTAAATGTTTATTTTTGAGAGTGAGTGGGGGAGGGGGAGAGAGAGAGAGAGAGGAAGAGAGAGAACCTGAATCAGGCTCCTCACTTTGGCACAGAGCCTGACATGGGGCTCAGTCCCATGAACCGTGAGATCATGACCGAAGCTGAAATCAAGAGTTGGACGTTTAACCGACTGAGCCACCCAGGTGCCCCAGGCTTTTTAAATTTTAAAAGTGTTCTCCGGGTAAATCCTGTTAAGGCATCCCAGTGTCGGTTACATCTGGATTTTGACATGGGGGATAGTGGTTATCCTTATGGAGGGGACTGAATTTGGTAAGACTAGAGCCCAAAGCACTGCCTGACTAAGCCAGACTCCGCCAGGCACACAGGAATACTTTGCTGTGTTAAGGCAGCACGTATTTCCAAGCATTGTCACAGACAGCTTTCCTGCAGTCCCTACACGTCATTGTGAGGCTGACAGAGCAGATGTTTCTGATTCGGCACGCACTGAGTCTCTGGCTCAAAGAGGCCAGATTACTTGCTTAAACTTCCCAGACTGGAAGCTCACAGAGCTTGGATGCCCTGGTGCCGTTTCCGCCTTCATTCAACAAACATTCATGGAGCACTTTGTGTGCCGGGAACTATGCCTGTAAACAAAGTGGGTCAGTCTTATAAAATAAGTAAGTTGGGCACCTGAGCGACTGCATCGGTTGAGCGTCCAACTTTGGCTCAACCTCACAGATCATGAGTTCAAGCCCCACGTCGGGCTCACTGCTATCAGCCCAGAGCCCGCTTCTGATCCACTGTCCCTCCCTCTGCCCTGCCCCCACTTGCGCTGGCTCCCTCTCTTTCCCTCTCATAAGTAAACACTTAAAAAATGTATAAATAACTCCGTCACAGGGATGAAAAGTACACACAGGGCACGTGGTCGGTGATACCGTGATACCATTGTGTGGTGCAGGTGGTGACTGCTCATATTGTGAGCATCGCGTGTATGTGTATAGAACTGTCGAATCGCTGTGTTGTGCACTTGAATCTAATAGAACATTGTATGTCAACTATACTTCAGTGATTAAAAAAGGAAAAAAAAATGGATCTGCCTGAAACTGGGCCTGGAGCTTACAGTCTGGCGAGACACGTAAGAGTGTGTGCATGCAAGCCAACACCACGCCAGATTGTGGGGAAGGGAGCTCACCAGGTGTTGAGATGGAGAAAAACCTGTGGGTGAGGGGTGGGGGACCCACCTCAGATACTCGCTGGGAAAGGCCTGAGGCCCGCAGGGGGAGAAGGGGCCGGGCAGGGTGTGGCTGGGGTGGCCAGAGGTAGGAGCGAGTGTGGCCGGGGCTCTGAGGGTGGGAGATGATGCCCACCTGAGCTGAGTGCCGGCAGGGGACGTGAACGGAGTGGACAGATCTGGGAGGTGGGTCTCTTTCTCTACCGATGTCGGTGGGATGGGATGTCAGTGGGAGTGAAAGAAACAGAGGCATCAAGGATGCCCTTGGATTTGTGGGTGGAGAAAAACAGCAGGTGGATGTGCTGCGCACTGAGATGGGGAAGTGAGCGGGGAGAGAGGAAATCTCTTTTCTGGCCATTGAGTGTTTGTCGGGGGTGGGGGGGTGGCGCGGGCAGGAGATGAAGATTTAGGAGGGTCTCAAAAATTACTCTCAGCGTTTCTGTAATCATTACTTATTCAGTTTTCTAATTGTGTTTTAAATACTTGAGTTTGAATTAGGAAAATCACCTGGGTAATTTTAGCCACTTACTTTTAAGTGAGGATGTATTCTATCTCTGGGCACGTTTCACTATTCAGGGGACTGGGGTCTGTGGGTAATAAAGCAGCAGCAGATAGAGTCCTTGGCCTTAACAAGCTTTTAATCTGATTAGGAAGGCCAAGTGTATCTACACGAGACCAACGAGCAATTACTACTTGTAATTATCTAGAAAATCCTAAAGGCAACATATAATCAAGCGCATAATGTAACATGAGTTATCTATAAAATGTTGAGAGAACACACACAGAGGACAGTTTGGGGCACATTCATTAAGTCAAGAAGAGTCTCCTGGAGAAGGTGAGTCATGAGTTGGACCCTGAAGGAAGTGTTGGCTGTTGCCTTGTATGGAATGCAAGAGAGATAAGACACTTGGATGAGGCTGTGTGGAGGGGAGCAAAAGTACACGAATGAAGTCACAGAGGCGAGGAACAAGCAGAAGGGAGGGTAGGAATGATAAAAATAATAGTAATAACTAGCAGTTGTTATATGCCTAGAAATACCAAGTACTTTGGTGGGAGCTTTATAAAAATTCTCTTCTTAAAAAAATTTTTTTAACATTTATTTATTTTGAGAGAGAGAGAAAAAAAAAAGCGTGAGTGGGGGAGGGCAGAGAGAGAGAGAGGGAGAGAGAGAATCCCAAGCAGGCTCCGAGCTGTCAGCGCAGAGCCCAACGTAGGGCTCAATCTCAGGAGCCGTGAGATCATGACCCGAGCCGAAATCAAGAGTCAGATGCTTAACCAACTGAGCCCCCCCAGGGCCCCCCCCCAAATTATCTTATTTAAATCTTAATACTGCAAGGTAAGTGTCCCTATTTTACATACAAGAAAAGCAAGTCTTAGAGAAATAAATTATTCAGGGCCATGCAACTGATGATCTATACAACAAAAGATCGCAGCCTTACTCCTCTGTGATTTCACCCCTTAAGACAAGATGAGCCACGGAGGAATGTGCGGTGTTGATGAACACAGGTTCCCCTGCACGAGGAAGGGGCAGCTCTGTTGGGAACTCCCCAACAGCTGGTTTGAGGTTTGAGTTTGGAGTTGACTCAGTGAGGAATTCGAAAGCTTCTGGTTTCTTAAGCAGGACAGTAAAACAACGACTCTGTGACCAGTGACATGCACAGAGATCGAGTGGTAGAAATACAGGCTGGGGGATCACACAGGTGGATTCAAAAGGTTTCAAACCATCCTCCTTCTGAATGTCCAGACGTTCTCAATAAACTTAAGAGGACGACAGAGGTGCTCCCTGGAGCATTGCCACTTAAAATTCTTCTGGAAGTGATAGCCAATTCACTTAGATAAGGAAACAAAAGCTATGATGTCGTGGAAAGAAAGAGGCAAAATGATTAGTTGCCAACATGTGATTGTCCACTTTCTTCCAGGAAGAGAATGAAAACTCAGGAGAACCAAAAGTGTTAGAAATAACGTAAGAGGTATCTCAGATGGCGTGTGACAGATTTTTAAAAAGTGCTTCCTCAGTTCAGTGACCAACTTAAAATATAATAAAAGTCATTAAGAATTTTAACCCAATGCCTAAGTAGTTTGCACGTAGGAATAAATTTTAAAGAAATGTGTGGTACCCATAGTGGGAAAAAAAGTTGAAGACTGAGAGGTACAAAAGCATGTTTGAATAAATGGAGAATTATATTAAATATCTAGAGAGAAAATTCAATACAGTAAAGATGTCTGTCTTCCCCAAAAGTGGATTATAAATTTAACACATGCTGCCTGAGTGATAGCATGATTTTGAGGGGAGAAATTTTTGAAATAATTCTTGAGTTCATCTGAAGGGAAAAAAAGAAGTATGTGTATATTTGGAAAAACTCAGAAAAGTAAGTAATGAGGGGGTCAAAGGATAGGGCATTCTTGTTTAGAAATAATTAAATTATTAATTGAATAATAATTAAAACTGTGTGTGGTTCTGATCCCGGGATAGAGAAGTTTATGACACAGAATAAGACCTAAGAATATGTAAGAATTTAATGTATCATAAACTCATATGGGCTTATGAGAAACTTTACATCAAACCTAGATTAATAATATTTTCATTTGTGCTCGCTTCGGCAGCACATATACTAAAATTGGAACGATACAGAGAAGATTAGCATGGCCCCTGCGCAAGGATGACACGCAAATTCGTGAAGCGTTCCATATTTTTGATGCTGGAGAGGATGTGGAGAAACAGGAACCCTCTTGCACTGTTGGTGGGAATGCAAATTGGTGCAGCCACTCTGGAAAGCAGTGTGGAGGTTCCTCAGAAAATTAAAAATAGACCTACCCTATGACCCAGCAATAGCACTGCTAGGAATTTATCCAAGGGATACAGGAGTACTGATGCATAGGGGCACCTGTACCCCAATGTTTATAGCGGCACTCTCAACAATAGCCAAATTATGGAAAGAGCCTAAATGTCCATCAACTGATGCATGGATAAAGAAATTGTGGTTTATATACACAATGGAATACTACGTGGCAATGAGAAAAAATGAAATATGGCCTTTTGTAGCAACATGGATGGAACTGGAGAGTGTGATGCTAAGTGAAATAAGCCATACAGAGAAAGACAGATACCATATGGTTTCACTCTTATGTGGATCCTGAGAAACATAACAGAAACCCATGGGGGAGGGGAAGGAAAAAAAAAAAAAAAAAAAGAGGTTAGAGTGGGAGAGAGCCAAAGCATTAGAGACTGTTAAAAACTGAGAACAAACTGAGGGTTGATGGGGGGTGGGAGGGAGGGCAGGGTGGGTGATGGGTATTGAGGAGGGCACCTTTTGGGATGAGCACTGGGTGTTGTATGGAAACCAATTTGACAGTAAATTTCATATATTAAAAAATAAAAAAATAAAAAAAAAGAAAAAAAAATGCAAAAAAAAATATTTTCATTTCAATAAGTGAGAATGTAAAAGCAGTGGAAAAAATGTCAGTGACCATATAAAATCAAGTGAAGTAGGCACTCATGGGCATCACACGAAAGCCAGGGGAGTTTGGTAGGTTCCACTACATAAATTTAAAACTTAGGTAGGGACACCTGGGTGGCTCAGTCGGTTGAGTGTCTAACTGTGGCTCAGGTCATGACCTGATGGTTCATGAGTTCGAGCCCCACATCGGGCTCTGTGCTGCCAGCTCAGAGCCTGGAGCCTATTTTGGATTCTGTGTCTCCCTTTCTCTCTCTGCCCCTTCCCTGCTCGTGCTTTGTCTCTCAAACATAAACATTAAAAAAATTAAAAAATGTAAGATTTGGGTCAAAACAAACTGCCTTTAATTTAAAGACCACACAGATGGAAAAGTATTTGCGAGGTACTTGTTAGACAAAAGGTTAATACAGAGTAAAAGATAAAATAGTGACTCAGTAGAAAGACAAGTTTAAGAATACGTATGGATGATTCACCAAAAGAGAAATACAAACGATAAACAGCAGAAACTGGTTTACCTCATTAACATTCAAAAAAATGGAAAAAGAGGACTCGTTTTTTAACCTGTTGGATTAGCAGGTGACCATCTAATCATAACCATTGCTGAGAGTGTGGGAAGTGAGCCCTGCTTATCCGTATATAAATTGGTGCACCTGTTTTGGTGAGCAGGTCAGTGGAAAATTTTTAAAAAGTTCTAAAACAGACAAAAAACCCCAGAATCTCCTTCACCTTAGTGTCCTATTCCAGGAATTCATCTTTACAAAATATGGTGATTCAACACGTTAGCAAAGAGATACAGACAAGGGTTCTCACTGAAGTGTTTATAATAGTACAAATGCCCAAACAGTCCCATTGCTTGTCTGGCATTTAAATTCCAAGTTCCTGAGCAATACAGACAGTGTGACCCCCTTTGGCTCCATCCACCTTTCCAGATGTCTTTGCCTGGTGCCTACCTCTGTCCCTCAACCCCCAGCAAAGTACCCGCACAGGACAGTCCTCTGCAAATGCCATTTGAGCAAACCCTGCTGTGGCCAGCCAGGCCCTTCTGTGCCAGGCACTGAACGGAGCCCGCTGCTTGAAATCGTGTTTATGCTGGTGGTGTGCCTGCAGCACCCTGCCTCCCTTCTCCTGCCTGAATTTTCCTGGAACCTTCCCTGCTTTATCATCCCACAACAATGGTCGGCTCCCCCTAAAGTCCTTTAGCACTTTGTCTGAATCTACCTTGCTCGGTCTGAAAGAGACGGATAGGTGAGGCAGAAATCAGGTATTTGTGAGGTCAGTAGACTGAGTGGTTGGGGCTGGAGAAAGTGGTGAGAGGGTGGGTAAGAGGAGGCAGGGCATGGAAGAGGGGCAGGGCATCCCGTGATGGTGTGTGCCGAGGGTCAGAGCCATTGCTGGCCATGGTCACGGTCATACATGGTAAGGGTGCCGCCTCCCACGCTGGGAGCATTTTGTATTGCCCCGCCCGATGCTATCCCCATGGGCACCGCATCCTGCGCTGTTCACGTTCACGGCTTTGTGAATGAAAGGAGAGGCACACAGAAGGTCCCGTCACCTCTTCTTGGCGAGCTTTTATCTTGTGGCGAAGCTAGAGCCCACGTTTGCAGCTTTTTCTGTATTCTTAGAGTCCAGGACAGGAAACACATTTATTCTCTGCTCCCCCACAGCACCTGGCCCGCTGCTTTGCATATAGTAGGTATTCGATAAATATTTATGGAGTGGCTGGTCGGACTAGGTTAGTGTCCCTGGAAATGGAAAGGAAGAAGATGAATTGAGAGGCTTTGTAAATGGAGAGACTAGGACGTGATGAATACATGATGATGAGATCATATAGGTTTCTTCTTTCACTTTTTCAAATCAGCTTCTATGAATGAGCTGAATGTGAATTTCTGCGTTAAAATTTAATTCGTTAAACTGAGAAATCATAAGGCTCAAAGCAACCGTTTTGGTTGCGAATCCCCGGGCCTGGGCCCCGTCCTCTGGCTCGAGCCTGGTAACAAGGCGCGTTGCTGACACGTGGCCTCGGCTGTCACCCCAGTAACAGCTCTGGCTCCATAAGCTGGCAGCTAAAAGGGACCAGGGATAGGCTGAGAGTGATTGTAATGATAGAGTCGCTAAGTGGCCAGCATTTCAATTGTAATCCGGAGGGTTAATTATTTTGATTATCGAATTATCTCTCGTGCTGATTTGCCATTTGCGGAAGCGCGCGGAGCTCACCCGCTCGAGCGAGTGAAGAGCCTTCTGGTTTCACCACAGGGGCTGCCTCAGGGAAGCCGGGTCGCTCCTCCCTGCCAGGACCACCTTCCCCTTAAACGTGACATCAGTCCCCAGCGGCGACTGAGCGCCAGACTGGGTGCCACCTCCCTTACCCCCATCCCGCCTCACCCCTCCCTGATGTCCTCGCCCACCACCTACATCTAAACCACCAGCACCTCCTTCCGAGCACAGGTGTCCCCACATCCACTCTGGGGCCAGGCGGGTCCTTTCCACTTCAAGCTCCGTCTGTCACCTCCCTGCTCGGAACTCTTCCTCTTCTTCCTCCCCTCCCCTTCTCCTTTCTCTTCCTCCTCTTCCTCACCTGCTTTCTCCTCCCCCTTCCCCTCCTCCTTCATGGCCTGGCTTTATCTCTAGTGCCCAGCGCAGTGTTAGGCACACAGTGGGAATGCAACATGTGCATGCATGAATGAATAAATGAATCCAAGAGAGGTGAAGAATGTCGCCCAAGTCACGTAGCTGGTAAGTCTTTTTTGACCCCACTCTTCACCCAAGGAGCTCCCCCGACCCCTGCGACCCCCTCACGGCCAGGGACAGCATGAACAATGGGACCTTCACATTGCACAAACATTCTCCTCTTTGGCCCCTGTTCCCTCCTCTCCCCCTCCTCTCTCTTCCTCTGTACCTCCCCTCCCTCCTGCCTTCTGACCTCCCCACCTCCCACGTTATTTTCTGGGACTCTGAAGACGTTCTGATGGCAGTGTTTGTTTTCATGTGTCACCTTGTGATGTGTGATTGCTCTCTGCTTTTAGGAAATCTGCCATATATGTTCTGTGCCCCATCAGGGTTGTAGCCTAAATTAGACCTTCCAGCTGTGTTTGGGTTTCAGGCACATTTGTGGCTCCTTCTATTCCCTTCGCTCCATGAGAGAGAGAGGAATTAGCCTCCCTGAACCCTTGGTGCACGGGCCTCTCCCTGTTTGTCCTCCTCCTCCGAGGGCAGGACCAGTGGTGCCATGGGTGGGGGGGGCGGGGACTTGAACACCTATTGTTAGTGGAGGGTTCCACAGAACCCTGCAAGCAGGAAAGAAGCTCACCGACCGGGGTGTGTGTGGGGGGGGGGGTGACTTACACAGCCCCGTAGCACAGATCTCGTGCTGGGAAGTAGTGGGAGGCGGGCACTGCAGCCCCGTGGTGAGGACCAGTGAGCAGGCAGAAACCCCTCAACCACTGCCAAACGGAGAGGACAGTCTGAGTCGTCTTGCTGGGACCTGCTCAGGGTCAAGAGAGAATGGAATCGGGCCTCTGACCCCCAGGGGGGTGAGGGGCTCTGTGGTGGCCAGGAGCTTTGCTCTGTGGGCCATAGCCACAGCATCCTCTCCTGGCAACTGATTGTTTCAAAACTCCCTGAAGCCAAAAGCGTGCCAATCAGGCACGTTTACCGGGGAAGACAGTCAACAGTATGCAAGCCCTCTGACCCCTTGCATCCGCAGCTGTGAGAGATGGCCCAGGAGAGCTTCCACCGTGAACATGACTCGGAGCCAGAGGACGCCATCAGGAGGAATTCTGTGTGGCCGCGGCCCTGGAGGTTCATGGTGTTCTGTCGGGGAACTTCGCCTCCAGCTCAGTGACATTGTCCTGTGGGTCTTGGGTGTTCGGGGTGGAGAACCTCTCCCAGGAGGCGGCCACCACCATGGCAGCCGTGCAGTAGACCAGCATACACAAGTGACATGCCCCTGCCCTCAAGCTGGTGGCTTTTGCAAGCTGTCCTCGTCCATGGTCACTGCATCTCTCTGTCACTTCAGTGGCTTCTCTTAGTCAACCAGCTGTGGCAACCCGCTTAGGTGTCAAAGCTTTAAGGCCCCCAAAGAATGGAATTGAGGGTTTTTTTAAATGTGGTTTTGCATGTCCTTGTTTGTAAGGAAGTGTGGTCCCCCAGAGGAGCCCTGCAGGGTCCTGGCTTAGCCATTGACTCTTGGTTGGTCTTGGGCATTTCCTTAGTTGCTTCAGCTTCACAACAAGTGGGCTGGACTGTCGTCTCTAAGGTACTGTAAAGTCCCTAAATTTTTGAATGGTCAAGGCCAGAGGGAGGTCACTGTCAGGCCATTTGGCTGTGGAATGCTGGGGCCCTGCCTTTGAGCCATTGATGCAAGGTGGGGGCCGGGCGTCTATCCTTGGATGCTGTCCACCCCCCCCCCCCCATACCATGGCCTCTCCTGCACCCTCTGAGGGGGTTCTGCAAGCCTTCAGTCTAGATATCCTGATGGCAATGACAATGATAGAGATGCACTCTCTCATCTGAATCTCTCAACCTGGGGGGGCGGGGGTGAGTGGGCAGGGCATTTGTTATCATTTGCATTGTTAGGATGGTGACCTGAGGTTTAGAGAGGACAGCCAGGAAGCTTGTGGACCAGACTCCAGGGCTCCTGCAGTGCCTTCCAGATCCATGCGAGAGACGAAGGACTGTAGGCAGATTTTTATAAAGAGGAACATGACTTCCTTTTCTTGTAGATTGTGGCCCTTTTGAGGACACCCATTCTCGTAAAATCTTCCAGTTCACTTTGTTTCATTAAGGCAGTTTTAAAGGAAATAACTCTGTAAAAATCTAATAAATCCAAAGAGAGAAAATGTTAAATTGCATTTTGTAGGCTCTAAGGTCTTAAATCCATTTCATTTCCTGAATGTATAATCTCAAATCCATTTCATATCCTGAATACATATTCTACATTTAAACAATACCAGGGACAGCCAAACCAATAGGCAAGTGATCAAATGCTCATTGACAACTTGAAAGTTTCTTCTTGTCTTCTTGACCATAAACAGACTGTATTTTTCTATCTCGTGTTTCCCTAGAAATGACACAGCTTGGAACTGGGGTTCTCAGCTCTTTGTTATAGCTGCGTCACACTATTAAATGGGGCTAAGTCCTCTGAGAGTGCCTCTTTGGGTTTGTTTTTCATTCTTTTAACATAGATCGAGAAAAACATACCCTAAGGAGCCCAAGAGTTTTTGCAAACCCCTCCCCTCAAAGCCTTCATTTGTACGTCCTTTGCCAAGCACTGAAGACTGCAGACTTCTGCATTTTGGAGCATTTAAATAAGCTCTAATTTTGTTGTCCTATGTAACTATGAGATTTTTTTTTAAAGTCATCCAAAATTGGATTGGAATGGAATACAAAGCCTTCTGCACTTCCTGTTTCATTCACTTAACCCAACAGTTTATGATGTCCATGCCATCATGTGTGGGAAGGAGGCAGAGTGGATGTGTGCTCTGAGGTGACACCAGATTTTATCAGGAGGTGGAAGCAGAAATGAACGTCGGCGATAAAGGTATAGAAGAAGACTATGCAAAGCAATTTGGGAAAATGTTGAGAGGTCCATATTAATGATTATGCCTTAATTATGTGGGCAGTACTGGAAAGCAAGTGGGGCATAAGAAAAGCCAAGGAATCCCTGCCTTACAGGCAGGTGGGGAGCAGTTAGAGGTTTTTGAGCAGGGGAATAACAACCAATGTGGGCATTAGTGAGAGAAATATGGTTCCAGTCCTGAACTTTGTCCAGGCCATGAGTTTTCTGATGCCAGGACCAGATCCAAGGGAGAGGGAGGGGCGTCCATAGTGACGCCAGGGTGCAGGAGTCAGCTGAACCAGCTGTAAGGGGTTGCTGAGGTCAAAGAACAGGATCAGTGTCTGGCCAGCCACCTCCTGGTTCGTACACCACTGCCCACTGTCTCCTCACATAGCAGAAGTGGCAGGAAAGGAAACTCTGTGGTCTTTTGTGAGGGCACTACTCTCATTCCTGAGGCTCTGTCCTCACGACCTAATCCCCTCCCAAAGACACCGCCCCCAAGTGCCATCACACTGAAGGTCGGGTTTCAACACCTGAACTTTGAGGGCAGAAAGACATACGTTCTGTACGTAGCATGCTAGGTGGTAGATGGGCTTATAGGTTGTTAGACTAGGTAAGCTTTTCTGAAAAATAGCACTCTATAACTTTAACGTGGTGTTTTCACTAGGGAAAAGCAAAAGAGCTTTCAACATAAAAAGTGACAAAAGAAAAGCCTGAATTCTTGCTATTCATGATGACCCATGTTTTCGAAAATAAAACTATTAAACGCCAAAATTGTATGTTTTCTTATTCTACACATCAAAATAGATCTTGAATATATTTTCTAAAATATATCAAATTCTCAGCAATCATTTTTGTAGACGTTTTGTAGTGGGTCACCATTTTGGGCATAGCTGCTGGACGTGGAACTCTATAATGGCCTTAGTATATTGTAATGTTTCAGTTGTTTTAAAGGAAGGATTAGAGAGCCTTTAAAAATGTTTTGCTTAGAGTGAGCTCTACGTTCGCATTATTGTTATACACTTTCTGTCGTGAATCCACAAAGCAGCGTTTAAATGGCTTCATTTAAGTATGGTGGGTGGATATGCAATAGTCGTTTATTGACTGTTTTAATATGAGGTATTTTAAGAACAAATTATATCTATCAGCTTTTTTTCCAAGAAGCTTGCACGAACTCAGCAAATTAAATAACGAACATTCTTATTATCAACACCTATAATATTCTTATGCTAGTAAAGGCCACACGTTGAGAAGACCAAACAAGTTTGGGGCTTTCTTCTTGCCTCTTTTTTCCTTCTCTTTCAGTAAAGCATAAAAGAACGAAATGCCATTTTGACGATTCCCTACCAGTCAGGCAGTGTGTGGGTGGAGGATGCTTTAAACATTCCTACTCACAGCAGAGAGTGTCTGTGAGGGGAAGAAACCACATAGATCAGCAGGGTGCCTTGCTGACCTAGAAGCGGTACAGTCAGGGACAAGGTAGGACAGCTTCACTAAGAAGGCAGGAGCAAACAGTCCAACCAGGGCAAAGATCAGGACACAGGAGAAAGCATTTGTGGTCCTCTTGTGCGTAAGGCCCATATCTTTATGTACATTGTTCCCAGTGGCACACCTTTCGTGGCTGGGAATGCCTGTTCTCCTGATAAAGCCAGTTCCTCGTCCTGCTATGTTCTGTGTTAGTGCCAAGAATCACAGACCTTCTGGGACTTCCAGGACTCCAGCTGTATCTCCTCAGTGTCCTCCGGAAGGAAGAAAGTTCGAGTCAGTGCCACATTGGCTCACCTAGGACTATGTGTGGGGCCCTGTGAGTGTAGGCCTTGTGTGGCTCATATAGTATGCGGGTCTAAGAGTTCCATCAAGGAGGGCTGGTCCACTGCCACAGTGGAAAGTAAGTCACCCCTTCCCACGCTCTTAAGGTTGAATTGTGTCCCCTGCTCCACAAAGATATATTGAAGTTCTAACTCTCAGAACATGATCTTATTTGGAAATAGGGTTTTTACAGAGATAATCAAGTTAAGATGAGGATATTAGCACGGACCCTAATCCAGTGTGATTGGTGTCATAAAAAGGGGACATTTGACACAGATACAAACACACAGAGGGTAGACCATGTGAGGCCATTCAAGATACAAATTCCTGTGTTGAAATCCCAATGTCCAATGTGGTGGTAATAGAAGGTGGGGCCTTTGGGAGGCCTGAGGGACATAAAGGTGTACTGTTCACGGACGGGATTAGTACCCTTATAAAAGAGGCTCCAGAGAGCTCCCGAGTCCCTCCCACCACGTGAGGACACAGCAAGAAGTTGCCAGCCATGAACCAGAAAGTGGGTCCTCACTAGAATGTGCCCATGCTGGCACCTTGATCTTGGACTTTGCAGCCTCCAGAACTGTGAGAAATAAATTGCTGTTGTTTGTAAGCTACCTTTTGTTATAGCATCCCGAAGGGACTGTAAGACACGGGGAGAAGATGCCATCTGACTGTAGTGACACATGTACAAGCCAAGCAAACCCAAGCATTGCTGGCAAACACCAGAAGCTAAAAGAGACAAGAAGGGATTCTCCCCCAGGACCTTGAGAGAGAGCTTGGCCCTGCTGGCACCTTACTTTCAGACTTCTGGTCTCTAGAACTGTCAGACCATACATTTCTGTTTTTTGTGTCACCTGGTTTGTGGTACTTTGTTGTGGGAGCCCAGGAAATGACTGCACACGCCAACTTGCATAATAAGCCTTCAAAGGGGTTCCTTTTACACCGGTCACAGAAACCAGACTCATTATTTCCTTCCTCCATCACCTCCTTTTTATCTTTTCTTCTTATCTTCCCTTCTTGGGAACACACTGACAAAACATTTTGTGGGTGTTGAGGGAAGGTGGGGTAGCAAAGCAGAGATCTCGAATTTGCTCTGTCTGCTCTGAGTAGGATGGATTAGGGAAAAGGGAGAAGATTGCTGAAGCCTGTGCCTAAGGGAGACCAGGCACCGGGGGCCTTGGCGGGTAGAGGGCCAGGTGGAGGGGGGATGGGCGGAAGCCAAGAGCCCTCCTGGAGTAGGGCAAGGAAGGAGACTGAGGTGAAATACAAAATGACTTCAAGATTTTGGACTTCACAGCTCTCTGATTTTGAGACTTATTCCTTGCTTTGGAGAGAGATTACGGGGACAGTAATGAGACAAGTAGGAAGGAGTTTCCATTTTAGGAACAATTGTGGGTTCCATCGCCAACATGATTAACTTCAGTGATTGGAAAATTACATGACCTGAGCTGAAATCAACAGATGCTTAACTGACAGAGCCACCCAGGTGCCCTGGAAAAGGTGGAGTTTTTAGGGGGTCTCTGGAAGTTCAGTAGTTATAGAGAGTTTGAAAAGTATAGGTTTGAATAGATGGCAGAATTTTGGCATTCGCGGATTTGGGCTAAGTTTGTACTATCCTGTGAGTACTCCCCAAGGGCTGGGGTCTAAATGAAGCGATAGTGGGTCTAATGACACTACCTCATGCCGAGTGTGGGCAGCGTTACATGTGTAATGTGTGTACCACAGTGTGAATCCCATGAGGATTTGGTTGCAGTGGACAGCAACCAAACGTGGCAGCCCAGAACCTCTATCACATTTCCAAGAGTACTTGAATTTGGGGATTTGACAACTTGAGCTTTATGAAGATAGTGCCAGAAGGAGTCAGCCAAGAAGAAGCAACGCCTGTGAGCATACGGTACAGGATTCTAGGATCAGAGTTAGTGCCAGCTTTCACCCCAACCCCCCCATTTCAGCAGTTGAGGAAGCAGAATCTCAGTGACTTGCCACCAATCAGACAACTGAAGATAGTGGGTCAGAACCAGAATCCCGTTCTCCATGGCTCTTTGTACCACCCCAGTCAGCAAGCATTTTAAAGTAATTACTGTAGGGCCAGCACCGTGAGACCCTCTTTCTCCTTCTCGTAGTCTACAACCTAATCAAAGAGGTGAAGTCAATATCCCAGCATTGTTAGGTGAAACAGTAAGGGACAGCAGGAGGCAGCAGGCCCTCCTGTGGATCCTTTAATTCAGAATACTCCTCTTTTCTTCATCTATGTCCTGTAATAATAATATTAATAATATTTGTCTTCTGAACTAGTTTTGTGAAAATATTTTCAAAATTGTAAAATGCACGACGAATGTCATGTTATTAGCAATGAGGAGTTCAGAGATATAAAAGACCAATGTAGACTTGCAGAGTGGAAGGCTGAACGCAGCCCCATAGTGGGTAGAATGTTGGCAGAAGGCTCTGGTGGCTGAAGAACGTGTCCAGGAAGAAGGGGTGTGAGCAGGGGTGGGAGAGTGTGCCTTGGAATGCAGATTGATCACACTAGCTGGGATGGGGACTGCCTCTTCCAGCCAGTTTTTGGGTTCAAGTCCAAATCATGGTGACTTAAGGGATTTGGTGCAGGAAAATACCAATATAGATATCATCGTTGTGCAGGTGCTGTTATTTTTATTTTTGGAAGGCCTTTAAGGCACATTGTCTCTGGAATCTTTTAACAGCGTCCATCCCATTGAGCAGGGAGGAAAAGAATCTTACTGAAACAGATGTTCACATTTTATTCATTCTCCTTCTTGTCCCATTTGGTTTATGTCTTTTGCATGTATAAAAGTTAAAATAAAAAATAGCAGATTCAAATGAAGGTGGTAGTGTATCCAGCATCTTGGGACTTTAGTGATAGATGAAAGCTACCCATCATTCTATCTGTATCTACTTTACATTGCCTTTCATGGCCGTTTTGCAGGGAGAGCAGAGCAGATTTTGACCCCATATGCTTAACACTCATTCCATTCATATGGGTTCCTAATGGCTTTGGTAACAAGGAAGTGTGTTTGACACTGTTTTTGTTTGGGGTTAGATGATGTATTCAGTTCTGAACTTGAAAAAAAAAGAACAAAACAGAGAATACTGACAAGTCTGCCTGGTTTTAATCCCACTCGTCTTCTGCAGCTCATAAAACTCTTAGAGCTAAGCTTCCACAGGGGATCAGAGGACATTTTTGGTGTGTGGGCACTGCTATGGTGTCCTTTGCCATAGAGCAGCATTCGGTCTTAATCCATCAGTCCAGACCTACCTCACTAGGAGGAGTAAGCTACTGACATTTCCCAAGGACGTCTTTGAGGTAGACTCATGGGATGAGAGCGACAGGAAGGTTGTGTGCCATGTCGTATGATGTACTGGTTTTGCTATTCAAAATTATTATTAAAATATTATTAAAATAATAATAACAATATTATTAAAATAATAACAATATTATTATTAAAATAATAATAATAATTATTAAAATAATAATTATTATTATTCAATAATAATTATTAAAATAATAATTATTATTATTCAAGAATAATCCTAAGCATACAAATGTCCACCTGCTTATAATTATGGTGTAATATTTAAGAAGTAGAGATTTGTTTGGATCTCTTAGGTCTGCAGCTTTTAGGAGACCAATAAATTCATTCACTTATTCATTCAATAAGTATTTCGTGAGGACTGGGCATTGTTCTAGCAATGAACAAGAAATGAACAAGTCCCCACCTTCAATGAACCTACATTATAATGGGGTAACAGACTGTAAACAAATCCACAGTTATTGTGTAATGTAATATCACATGATAGTTCTGTTGAGGGAAAATTGTGAAGGCACTAGATTTGGGGTGATTATGCTAGTTTTATTTTATTTTATTTTAACTTGACTGTAATTAACACACCATGTTACATTAGTTTCAGGTGTACAACTTAGTGATTTGACAAGTTTCTACATTATGCTATGTTCACCACAAGTATAGCTACCATCTGTCCCGTTGCATCGCTATTACCGTATCATTGTATTCCTTATGCCCTGCTTTCATTCCTGTGACTTACTCATTCCATAACTGGAGGCCTGTGTCCCCCCTCCCCTCCACCCATTTTGCTCAACCTCCTCTCCCCTCCATTCTGGCAACCATCAGTTTGTCCTGTGTTCTTATGGTTCTGACCCTGCTTTTTGTTTGCTTATGCAGATTGTTTGTCTTTTTGGTGTTGAGTTGTATACGTTCTTTACATATTTTGGGTATTAACCCCTTATTGGTTATGTCATTTGCAAATATCGTCTCTCACTCAGCAGGTTGTCTTTTTGTTTTCCTGGCTGTGCAAAAGCCTTTGGTTTTTGATGTAGTCTCAATAGTTTATTTTTGCTTTTGTTCCCCTTGAGACCTATCTAGAAAAATGTTGCTACGGCCGATATCAGAGAAATTACTGCCTGTGCTCTCTTCTAGGATTTTTATGGTTTCATGCCTTATGTTTAGGTCTTTAATCCATTTTGAGTTCATTTTCGTGTATGGTATTAGTCGTCCAGTTTCATTCTTTTGCATGTAGCTGTCTGGTTTTCCCAAACCTTTTTATTGAAAAGACTATCTTTTCCCCATTTTGAATTCTTGCCTCCTTTGTCATAGATTAATTGGCCATGTAAATATGGGTGTATTTCTGGGCTCTCTACTCTGTTCTGTTTACCTGTGTGTCTGTTTTTGTGCCAGTACCATACTGGTTTGATTACTACAGCTTTGTAGTAGATCTTGAAACCTGGGATTGTGGTGCCTCTAGTTTTGTTCTTTCTCAGGATTACTTTGGCCATTTGGGGTCTTCTACATTTCTATACAAATTTTAGTATTTTTTCTAGTTTGTTAGTATTTTGATAGGCATTTCATTGAATCTGTAGATTGCTTTCGGTAATATGGACATTTTGACAATGTTAATTCTTCCAGCCCATGAGCATGAAATGTCTTTCCATTTGTTTGTGTCATCTTCAGTTTCTTTCATCAGTGTTTTATAGTTTTCAGAGTATAGGTCTTTCACTTCTTTGGTTAAGTTTTTGCTAGGTATTGAGTTTAGGCTGTTTTAGATGGTATATTCAGGAAAGGCATCTTTGAAGAGGTGATACCTCTTTCTGCTTTGAAGAACAAAAAGAGGAACAGAGTGTGGAATTGAGATGTCCGAGTATCTGGTAAAGGACATTCAAGGGAGAGGGAACATCTAGTGCAAAGGCCTTGAAGTGAGGTGAAATTGGTATATTTGAGGGATGGCAAGAAGTTTGGTGTGACTGGAACTCATTGAACAAGGGGAAAGTGGTAGCAGATGAGGCCAGAGAGATGGCCAGGCACTAGATCAGACAGGGCCTCATAGACCGTAGTGAGGATATTAGATTGTGTTCTGAGAATAGGAATTCACATTTACATAATCACTCTTGCAGGGGTATTGAGAGAAGAATGTAGGAACGTGGGAGGAAAGGGAGAAAAGCAGAAGTCATGCAGAAGATACAGATGACAGAATAAGTGTGGATCTCACTGGGGTCATTAATGGAGACACAGGAAGCAGCTGGGAGGTAGACTATCTTGACAGTTGACGTGATTTGCTAATGGGTGAATTTGGGTGTGGGTATCAGGGGAACAGCCCTGTTCTAATTTTCCAGTTAGAGATGCCCATGGGTCACAGTTGCTAACCCCAACCCCAGCCCCATTGCCCCAGAAAGAATATGACCTGTGGCAGCTGAGTCCATGGCCCCTTCACAAAGGGGAAGAATGAGCAAAACCTTAAATGGCTTTCATGGTTTAAAATAAAAGCTTAAATTTTAAATGTGATGCATTTTGGGTGAAGAACAGAATAAAGATGTTGCTTGCTTTGTATCACCTTTTTTAAAACCTTTCCTTAGCAACCTTTCAAAACCACGGCAGATGTTCCTTAGAAAAATAAACCAAATGGCAATTTCCAGGAAAAAGAGACCCATTATCATGGGCTCATTACGAGCTCCATTATTTAGCATATTGGAAGGATCGGGCTTAATTTACAGTTTCTTTTGCAGGAGAGGAATCCTAGGCAGAATCGGTATGGTTAATAAAAGGCAAATAATAAAAATTCAGATTTTCCTCTCTTCAGTGTTGGTATTTGAAATTTTTACTAATTTTCTTGTAGAACTAATACTCAGTGCTGGGTAGACTCATTTTGAATTTTCTGTTTGCTTTCCTTTTGTTCTGTTATTATTTCTTCCTTTATTGAAGGCTGTTTATCAGATTTTTTCCCCTGCAAAAAATAGTTTAACATACTTTACATGGCTTCTAATTTTTTTCTGAGACAACTGTGTTATTGCAACTAGGATATTATTGTAAAAAAATTGTGCAAAATCAAAACAATGTGACTTGGGGGGGGGGGGTGTCAACCATTTCTTGACCTTTTCCTGAATGAATAATTATCCAGGAATCTGTTCTACTCTAAATTAGCTGTATCACTGAATATTTTCTTGTTCTTTAAGATTACATTTATAGCCTGGGATTAGGTGTATTTCATTGCACTGAAATTTAAACTTTGATATTAAAACTGTTTAAACTCTTGTTTTGTATCTATGAACACATGAAGTTATTAAAAAGTGTTTTCATGTTCAGAGTGTTTCTACATTTCTAAAGTCAATATTGTTTTAATTTTGGAATACAAAGACAATACTGATTTCCTCATATGAAGATTTAACATTTCACTGGTTCATGGAGCTGGTAGCTTTGCCTATAACAAGGTATCAGTGGTTGGTTTTATGATTTGATAAGATCGTCATTCTTCAGTTGACACAATTTACTCAGATTCTCCTTTGTTGACAAGGATATAATAATGTTTTACTTCTCCCAAAGAGGAGATTCTTTAGGATATAGAACTCTATGTCCTGGGCTGGAAGAGATTCTGAGGCTAAAATTCGCCTTTTTTTCTTTTTTTAAAGTTTATTTAGTTTGAGAGAGACAAAGACAGCATGAGTGGGGGAGGGGCAGAGAGAGAGGGAGAGAGAGAATCCCAAGCAGGCTCCACACTGTCAGTGCAGAGCACAATGGGGGGGACTCAAACTTACAAAACCACAAGATCATGACTTGAGCCAAAGCCAAGAGTTGGATGCTTAACCAACTGACCACCCAGGTGCCCCTGAAATTCACCTTTTGACCACACCTAGCCCACCCTGAACATTGGGCATTCATGCACTTACTCAACAGCATTAAACAGTAATGGCAGCGGTTCATTAACCAAGTGGTGTGTGTTGTAATCCACTCAACAGTCTTGCAATGTTGCTCTTATAACAAAGAAAGAAATTGAGATCAGAGATGGCTGTCTCAGGGC
This sequence comes from Panthera onca, assembly GCF_046562875.1. Taxonomy (NCBI): domain Eukaryota; kingdom Metazoa; phylum Chordata; class Mammalia; order Carnivora; family Felidae; genus Panthera; species Panthera onca. The sequence continues at coordinate 141,069,378 of NC_138343.1, forward strand.
CCGCAGGAGTTGCCAGCAGGACCAATGTTCACACTTGTGGCAGGGAGGCTACAAAGTAGAAGACAGTGCAATGCTTTCCTGCAGGGTATGCACATGCTAGAAGGGAAGACCAAGAAGGTAATTCTATGAAACAGTAAAAAGAAGACTATATAGAAGGAGGAACACCATAACTATGAGCTGACTGCTTCACATCAGCACTGAGAGGGTGGGTAAGAGAGCCATCAGACTTTGGGGGCATGAGTCAGCTCGTTGAGGAGATACCTTAAGGGGAATTCAACTAATAGCAACCATTCTGAATGGTCCTATTCATGGGTGCCAAAACCTGTCTTGGCAATAAAGCTTGTGCTCCCAACCCCACATTTCTGCATACTGTCCCTACTGCCTGATTCCTTACCCCTCACCACTCACCCATCCTCCACCACGGAAGGTTCATTTACAGGCTTTGCTTCTTGCTGTTGGGCAGCCCCTTTACGAGTGTCAGGAATGCTATTCATGGCGTATAGTTTTTTGTTGCTTTACTTTGTTTTCAAGCCACGTAACCAACTATATAACCTCGATCAGGATGCTTTTGGTTGAAGTAACAGAAAGCCAAGTGCAAATTGGTTTAAACAATAAGGAAACTGATTGGTTGACATAAATTGGCAGCCTGAGACAGAGGGAATCAGTGTTGGTTCATCTGGCAGGTAGGTGAGTGGTGTGATCAAGGACCCGGGTTGTTTCCATCTGTCTACTTTGCCTTCCACAATGACAACTTCATTCCATGATTGTTTTCCTTGTAGGCTTAGGATGGCTGCTGCATGTGGACCCACCACTTCCTCGTTAGGATCATCTAGGGTCAGACGTATCCTGGCTTCCTGTTGTTGCTTGTAAGAATAAGGAAGGATTTTCCCAGAAGCCTCCAGTGGTCCTCTCATTGCATCTCTTTAGACAGATGTGGTTCACACTTCCATTCCTGAACCACTTACTGGCAGGAGAGGATTCCCTTAGATCATACATACCTACCTTTTCTTTTTTAATATATTTTTTAAGTTTATTTATTTATTTTGAGAAAGACACAGTGCAAGTGAGGGAGGGGCAGAGAGAGAGGGAGAGAGAGAATCCCAATGTGGGGCTCGAGCTTACAAAACCATGAGATCATAACCTGAGCTGAAACCAAGAGTCAGACACTTAACCCACTGAGCCGCCCAGGTGCCCCTGTGTGCCTACCTTTTAAGCTGAGCTCAAGTCTCCAAGCCAAAAGCTGTTGCTTAGTATGGACAGAGTTTAATGATTGCAGAGTCAAGGGTAGTATCCATTACACAAGACTCAGAGCCACCAGTGTTTTTTAGGACATGTGTGTCTTATTATCCATCCTCTTAACCAGGATTTGGGGCTGATGAATAGTTGATACGCATTGCTACAAAATGAATTGCCTAAAATTATTAGAAGCCAGGTGGTAGACAATCTGAAAACATGAAAACATGCTCAGCCTCATTAGTAATCAGGGAAATGTAAATTAGAATCACAGTGACATACTATTCCACTCCCACTAAATTGGCAAGGATTACGAAGTCTGACAATGCAAAATGTCAGCGATGATGTGCGTGTGGAAACAGGACCTCACAGGTCCTGCTAGTGGCAGTGTAATTTGGTATTACCACTTTGGAAAAATTCGTATTAACTTTTAAAGCATGCATATACCCTTCGACTTAACAAAAACATATATTTTATAATTTCTTCAAGAGACATGTTTGAGAATGTTCTAGACAATAATGTTCATAATAGCAAAAAACTGGACACAATCTAAGTGTCCCCAAACAGGAGAACAAACAAATGCACCATGGTGTATTCACGCAATGGACTGACATACAGCAGTGGAAATGAAGAAAATATAGCCACATGGAATCACATGGATGCATCTTAAACATTTTAATATTCAATTTAAAAGAGTGAGTTCCCAAAGACTACTATATACAGTAAAATACCATGTTTATAAAACTCAGCAGCAAGTATATGTACACAATATATTGTTAGGATACATCCACATGTGGCAAATCTATGTTTAAAAGCAAGGGTGGTTATCTAGGTAGGGGTAGTTTAGAAGGTGGGATCCAGGAAAAGCACCAAGTTGACTCCAGTGATAATTGGTGATGAGCTCTAATCTTTAGTAGGTGTAATGAGATCTAATCTTTAGTGGGGCAGGATATGGGGTGTCTGTTTTCTTTGGGGCTTCATAACCTCCTATCTATCCATCTGTCATCCATATCAAAGGCCACATAATAATTTTTAAAGCATAGGCTCACTGAGCTCTTAGTAAGTGTGACTCATTGCCATTGGGTGACAAAGTAACGGGATTCTTGTAAGAGGAAGCCATTTCTGTTGAATTAATTAATATCCCATCAGGGAGCAGATCATCATGTGGTTGGGGGAACCAGTGGCTACAATCTATTTAGACCTTGAAAAAGTCTCTGATCAACTCTTTCTGGCTGGGGAAAATATTTACTCACGTATAGGGAGACAGCCATCAGAGGTAATAAATAGATAAAGAAGTAGGAATTGAATGAGGCTTCATGTATGTGTAGAGGTGTAAGCTTTTTCATTTCTGTAGTGATCAGTCAACATTTGCCTCATAGCATACTTTTAATGAATGATTTGGAAGAGGAACACACAAGCAAGAGAATCCCCTGGCTAGAGGGAACTCAGAGTGCAGCCAGGTGGTGAAACATTGAGCAAATGAAGCTCAAGCTGAGGACTTGTTTCACTCAGAAATAAGACAGATGAGCTTTAGGGTAGACAGTACACCTGTTTGGTGGTTTCTGCTTCTGGGTTAATTCCCCCCTGGGCCTTGATGCTTGGTGGGAGGACACTTGTAGCTCCTGTGGTTAGGGGCTTTTGCTAACCGAGCCTGTAATAGAATCTCTTAATGGTTAAATAACACGTTCCACTTCTGGTGGAGGCGGGACTTCTGGTGTCATTCGCTTGATTCAGCACAACCTTTTAATCCTCCCACTAGAAACTTCCCGTGTCTCACTCAAAATGTAAAGACAGACTGAGCCAAGTATTCAAGTCACCCTCTAACCCCCCAGTGACTACATTGAACAATTGTGACTTTGTCAACCTCTCTCTGTTTCCCCTTTAGTAAAAGGAAAAGGGTTGAACTAAATGATTTCTGATGCCTCTTTCAGATCCAGTGTTCTGTGGCTCTGGGCGTGTCTTTGTAAAGAACCGCATGTCCTCCCCACCTCTCTTGGAGTCAGCAGAGGCTAACGCGCCTGCTGTCTTTCTCACACTGTCCTTTGTGCTTCACATAATGCAGACCTCTGTAATTCTCTACATCTTTTCTCAGTTGTATTAATTATGTTCCAGGCACCTCTCCCCAAACCATGCAATTGATAGTAAACTTAGCAATGACAAGCTAGAACTTTCTGGAGTGTTTCCAGAGCATACTGGATATAGAACTTAGGTGGTGTGTGAAAACACCTGTCAACTTTAGAGAGCCTTCAGAGGCTCCCTTATTCGAAACTTATCCATAGATAAGTTTTATATGGGTCTGGGTGAAATGTTGGTGTGAGATCTTGTCTACAGCTAAAGGAGAACCATCTCTCTGGATGTTGGGTAGTAGATACCACTGTGCTTGCCCAAAGCTTCCTAAACATCTGGATCCTTAGACGCAGAGTGAATGAGACCATTGATAATTGGCACTTGGGACAGTAAGGGTCTGGTTCGTCCTGGTCTTCCTACTCTTAAAAGGTCCCCTTTCCTCAGTGTCCAAAACCCCTCAGGTACAGACATGAATACACACACAGGCACGTTATCTGTTGCATTAGTTTTCTCTTGAGCTCTCTTCACCCACCTAGGATACCACTCGGCCACATATGATCTAATTCCTCAGCACTGGATAGTATGGACACTGCCCTCTTCCGGAACTTTCTCCCTTTGGCTTTCTGCTCTCATGGAGTCTCTGCCTACTTTCTGACTATTCTTTTGTAGTTCCGTTTCTGATTTTTCATTCTGCACCTGCCTTCCAAAGTTTGCTGTTCCCAGGGTTCTGCCACTGGCCCTCTTTGCAGTCTCCAAGAGGAGAAGCAAATGCAGATGTTCACATGGGCCTCGCAGGAAGCCCGGATGAGTGAGGCAGAAGGGCTTCCGGGGATGCTGGGCCTGCGCAGGCTGCAACAGGCTCGCGGGCATGTGTCTCATCCACGGTATGACTCTGTGCTTCAGCAGGAAGCCCCACCCATCTGGGGGCCAGACTTGACCACCAGACCCTGGCACTTTACTGACTTCGGCTGTCAGGTGAACCTAGGCTGCTGCTTGCTGCCCATGTTTTGCCATTTCCTTTAAAACTGTCTCTCTTTTTAGTATTTAAAAAAAAAGTGATACAAATAATACAACTTTTTTTCCATCAAAATTTACCTTTGTGGTTCAGAAATAGAATCACGGGAAGCCATTATCCCTGGTTCCACCTTCACCAACCCGTCCCCACCCCAGCACCAAGGTCTCCTACCTCCTAATGCACAGTTGTCTAAATCTGCTTTTTCTTTTTTAAGTTTATTTCTTTATTTTGAGAGAGTGAGAACAAGAACACGAGTGGGGGAGGGGTAGCGCGAGAGAGAATCCCAAGCAGACTCCGTGCTGCCTGACGCGGGACTCAAACTCCCGAACCATGAGATCATGACCCGACCTGAAATCAAGACCTGGATGTTTAACCGACGAGCCACCCAGGTGCCCCTAAATGTTTCTAAAGTTCAGATATTTTTTGTGTGAGTTCCAGAGCCACACTGTGGGGGCAAAAGGCCCGGATTACTTAACTCATGTTTCCACCCGGATGGTGGTTCCAGGCATCGCTGGAGTCAGAAAGGATTTCAAGGTGTGAAGCAAGAAGAATCACCCTGCGCCAGATACTTGTCTTAGTATATTTGCTTCTTGGTGTCATCATCTGTGAAATACAGCTAACCGCTGTGCACAGGGTGGAGTGTCTATGCAGAGTGTGGTAGAGGAGGTGAGATACCTAAGGAAAGAATTTTTATGTAAAATATGTCCACTTGTGGACATTGTCAGTGCTCAGCATATTTCATTTCCGTGTTGGCTTCATGCATGTTCTGAGTGTTATTTCTTTTTTTTTAATTTTTTAAAATGTTTATTTATTTTAGAGAGAGAGAGAGAGACAGAGAGCGTGAGTGTGGGAGGGGCAGAGAGAGAGAAGACACAGAATCTGAAGCAGGCTCCAGGTTCTGACTGTCAGCACAGACCCAGTGCGGGGCTCGAACCCACGAACCGCGAGATCATGACCTGAGCCGGGTGTTATAATTTCTTTACGTGCTGTGAATTTCTAGAGGACTCGTGTGTGTGTGTGTGTGTGTGTGTGTGTGTGTGTGTGTGTGTTTAGTGTAGCACCTAGGACAGTGGCATAAGCAAGCGATATTTACCAATGCTTGTGCCATTGACTGGATCACGATAGCTGGTAGTGAAGGTGTGGGTTGTGCCTTTTAGTCTTGATTTATTAGAAACAGATGTATAGACAACAAGCTCTAGGTTGGGAAGTGATGAGCTGGAGCATTTCAAAAGGTAATAATCACCTACCTCGAGTAAGAGTGACAGGCACTATCTCAAGCACATCATGTGTGTTAAATAATCCACGTGCACCAATACACAGCTCCCTCCTGCAGTAGGTCCAGTTATTACCCTCACCTCAGAGTTGAGGAGACTCAAACAGAGGGAGGTTAAGTAATTTGAAGCCACATGGCAAGTAAGCGTGGAGCAGGGTTTTAATGCGCTCATCCTGATGCAGGGTCCATGCCCCTGGCCGCCAGCTGTCTCAGGTGGGCTGCCTGCCGGCCCACCTTGCCCACCCGGAGCCCTCATCTTAGCTCACAGCTGCATATGCCTCTTGAACGTCAGGATCTCTGCTCCTGATCGGGTCATTTCCTCCCTGAGGATTTTTGTGGTCCGTTTTTCAAGGATGGTGCAATATGTCTGTACTATGTAGACCACAACCTGCTCTTCCTGACACGCCCAAGCGTGTACGCACCATAGACTTCTTGTGGGAAAGAGAGCCATACAAAATAAATTGCTTATTTATGAAGTGGGTGTGCTTTTTGGAACAGATCGAAACATATCTGTTTTTCAGTATTTGTATTTTTTTAATTTCTGCACTCATCAGAATTTAGGATTTGGCTACACTAAACATTATTGAAGTGTTTTTCTCACCCTTAGTGAGGAATTAGATACTTTGCGTAGCCCAGGCAAATATTTTTCCTATAATCTCAGGAAAAGCCTGAGTTGCTGCTTTTGTCGGCAATTAATTACTTCATTATCGATGACAGGAAGTTCAAAAGAACCCAGAAAAGAAACACGATCCTGTACTGCAGAACCCAGAACAAGACATGTGTGTACCTGTCCTATCAGTGTCCTAAAATTGTTTCTGCAATACTTCGTTAAGTAAAGCATCCACTTCTAGATAAGTAGAGTTGGTGCAGTTATTCTTAAGGACGTTCTTTAGGTGAGGACGCCAGGAGAAATGGCCCCAGCTGCTTGGTTACATCTTGCTCCTAAGCACAGATTGCTCTTAATAGCTCACTGTTCTCCGTAAGATGTAAACAAAATTGACTATTCAGCACCATTCTCCTCTCTTACTGTCATTAGCTTCCGTAAATGTGTACTAAAACCTCGGGAGTTGTCATTGATGTGCCTATAGTCAAGATGTTTCCCAGCTGTGAATGTGGGGGTAGCCTCCCATATCTGCGAGTAAAGCCAGCGCTGGTCATTTCAAGAGTCAGGGTCAGATCTGATGGTAATTCAGTTGTTTCTGAACATTTCCGACCCTTACCTAACTGCTCACAGACTCGTGCCTCTTCTTACCTTTTGCTGATTATTATTTACACTGTAAGGGGCACCTGACTGAATGCCGCATATACATTTACTTCATTTACATTACTGTTATTATTGTTGTTGTTGTTGTATTTGTATATTATATACCATATTATCATTATTTATGATTGTTGTTATTATGTGATGATTATTACTTCTGTTTTACAAATTAAAAACAGAGGTTCGGAGAGGTGGGGTAACTTACCTGAGTCATACAACTAGTAATAGAATTAACAATCAGAATCCAGGCCTTTTCTGATCTGAAGGTGAGGCTCCTTACCCAGCCATCGTGGATCTTGAAGGGAACTTAGCAATGTTGATTTCCAGCCCCTCATTTTGTGGTTGAACAAGGAAGGAAGTGTGACATGCCCAGAGTCTCACTTCTGTCTTTGGTCTTTGGACCACCATGCTCTTCCTGGCACCCCAGTTCTCACCCTTTGCCTCAGACAGTGGCCAGTCACTCCCACAGGTCAGCCTGAATGAGTTGACTTCCCTGGAATTGGTTCTGTTATAGAAACAAAACGAGTAAGGTTTTCATTAACAAGTATGAAAACGTAGCTTCAGAGATTAAAAGAAAAAGACATGTTGAAGGCAAATGGGTATAAATTTTGGGCTCACCAATTCCTTTTGGAACGAACAAACCAGCAAGCTCACGGCCAAGCACTGCCTGCTGCTGTCCCCCCCACCCGTGTTCTCGGGGTGCAACGTGAGATCAGGAGGCACCCCTCCTGCCGTGTCCTGGAGGGAGTTCCATTTCCACATCCAGAAGGCTGGTATGACAGGAGTTTTCCTCTTTCCACACCTGTTGTCATTCTAACTTGTGCTCAGTTGGCTGTGCCCAGAGCACATCCCGGATGTTCCCCTGTGGCCTCCAGACTCAGGGCTTCCGATGAAGGAGCAGGGATGGAAGACAGTTCTGTAGGGGACAAAATATCCTCCAATGAGGATAGCAAAATATATCCTCCAATGAGATTGTTGTTTAGTATTCAGATCTCACCAAGAAGTCAGATTGGAAAGGGTCCCCAGGATCCCCAGTGTATACAGTGGTCCCTCCCTTATCTGTGGTTTCAGTTAACTCGTGGTCAACCAGGGTCCAGAAGGGGATGATCCTCCTTCTGACCTCTCATCAGCAGGTCAACATAGCCTAACACTGCATCACAATGCCTTCCTCAGTCACCTTATCATGCGGGCATGTTGTCATTTCCCATCCTCTTCATAGGAGCAAGCGGGACAATAGGATGTTTTGACCACATTCACATAACCTCTATCACCGTATATTGTTATAATTGTTCTATTTTATTACTGTTAGCCTCTTACAGTGCCTGATTTCTAAATTAAACTTTATCATAGGTGTGTATAGGAGAGAACATAGTATATGCAGGGTTCAGGACTGTCCACAGTTTCAGGCATCCCCTGGGGGGTCTTGGAAGGTGGTCTCCTCGCAGATAAGGGGGCACAACTGTACTTTATTTTCGGTGTTTATTAGTGGGCAGTGGGACAGAGAGGAGCGAGTTATGACAACTGTCACACCAACTCGAAGGAACCCCTGAGAGAAGGGAGAGACCCCCGACTCTGAGCCCCGAAGCCTCTTGACCACTGGAAAGTCTTGCTGGTCTTGACATCACGGAGGCCAACCAGCCTCTCTTCCTGCATGTGGGTGGGAAATGGCCACCTATGATACAGGCACTGAAAACACACCTGAGTAGCCCATTCCAAGAACATGAGAGAGTCTGGGGCTGTGGTTCTGGGGAGCTGCACTTCGGGAATAATTCCACAGTTCAAGTTCTGGTTCTTGACTTGGCAGGTGCTGGGACTCAATGTTGTCCTGGCGTTTGCAGAAGTGTCTGTAGCAGGGGCCTTACAGATATATGTAGTATCAAAAGGATGTAATTGATTTAATGCAGCCATTTTATAGTGATCAGAATATTCTTTTTGCCTCTCTAGCGTGTCCTGGTCTAGAGAAATTGGATTTGTGGTTGGAAGGTTGTTATGAGTGGGGAACAAGAGAATGAAGGGAGAAATGGCCTCAAATAGCATGTCATTTGAGAATGGCGAGGCCTGATGCATCACCCACAATTGAGTATATTCCTGCCTTCCTGACTGAGCACCTCTCTGAGGGATGGTCAAGATACACACTACAAACTTCTGTCTCACCAAATCTTTTTCATTCTCTTTTGAGGAGAGCACAGGGTAACTGATTGCATTGTGGCTTATATGATTATGATTATATTCAGGCCTTCTTCTCTGACCTTATGCCAGATCATGCACAAGGAACTGGGAGCATCCAAAGTTTCTTTAGTTGTACGTTTTCAAACATCTCTTGTGTTACTTCCAGAGCTGCTTACTAGCACCAACTGCATACACACACACGCACACACACACACCTATACATACATATGTATATATATATACATATATATATGTGTGTATATATATATATGTGTATATATATATGTGTATATATATGTATGTATATATATATATATATATGAAAATGTTTTATGGATATATACTATACATACAGAAAAGCGTATAAATTTTCCCAAAGTTGATACATTTTCACAAAGTTATTGGAGTCACGGAGTCCTCACTTAGAGCAAGAAATAGAGCACAGCCTACACCCCACAAGCCCTTTTAAGCCACTACCCCGTCTAGAGGAACTGCTGTCTTCTAACATCATGGTTTTAACTTTGCCTGTTTTTGAGTTTTCTATAAATGAAACTCAATGCACTTTTACTCAACATGATGTTTATAAGCGATGTCTATGTTGTGTGCAGCAAATAGTATGTTGATATCATTGCTGTATAATATCCCATTATAACAACATATCATTTATTAATACATTCTACTCATGAAGGACATTCGAGTGTCTTTAGTTTGGTGCTATTATCAATAGCGTTGCCATGAACATCTTGTATACGTCGTTAGGGTGAATTGGCTAATCTCCCCAGGTTTGCTCTCTTAAGATAGTTTTCTCTCAGAGTTCTGGGAGTATGCTGTTGTCACTCCCCGGACGGGTTATAGGACCCTGTGTGCCCTTCCTGCCATACCATGATGCCATTGGTGGAGCTGGCCAATCTTTTCCAGCCAGACTGTAAACCCATATCCTAAGTAATCCGTATTTATTAGTTGAATGAATGTTGTGATGAGGGGCTGGAACCTGGGTCGCAGTACAACATGAAATTGTGCAAGGAGGGACAAATTAAGGAGAAAGAAGGTCAAGTCTGAGATGCAATCGAACAAGAGAACTGAAGGGCTAGAAACTGGGGACCCTCCGTCGTCCTTTGTGGGGGTGCATTTGTCATGAGAACCCAGGAGATGCATTAAGTTAATAAATGTGTAATCACTCCAGCTGTATCTGTCACTTTCCAGAAGAAACCTGTGCCCACTGTACCCAGCCCATCTACAGTACACACACTCCACAACATGGCAGCATGGGGGGAGAGGGCAGAGGCACGGTTTCTTTGTTTTTCCTTTCAGAAAGTTCTAGCAATGTAGTGAGAATGAGTACTGAGAGCTCCAAGGGCAGGACCACGGGATTGTTGGCGTCCAGGATGCAGGCATCCTGGGCATCTGACAGTAGCACTGAAGTGAACTTCAAGCCTGTAGAGACCTTTGTTGCCTTGAGCATTAATTCACCGAACCCTTCCTCAGGAATTGTGAGCCGGGAACTGTCCCCAAAAGTGGGGAGCTGGCTTTCCCAGTGGGATTGGCTGCTTTCTATGCAGTGTGTTAGGGAAGGGGTGTGCCCCAAAGAACCATCCACCCTCAAGTATCTCCTGAGCAGCCAGCCACATGGTGCATCTGAAAACTTCTCTTAGATACACCCAAACTTGTGGTTTCTGATCCTGAGCTGAGACATCCGGGTTCAGACCTGAAGAAGGGCCGAATGGAAGGCATCTGTCCTACCTCATACTGAGTCCTTTGTCCATGTGGCCGCTTGTGGCTTGGCACTTAGTACATTTCAGAAGCAGGGCCAGAATTCGCTTTTCCTTTTTTATTTTTCAAGAACATAACGTCGTCACTTAAACACTTTTTAAAGTGTTGCTTTAGACAATGCCTGTGTTCTTTATCAAAGCCCCAACGTTGGCCACAGCTTGAGCTGGTAACTAAGAAAGGGTCAGTTGGGAAAGTCATCATAAGATTGCCTGTGGACAACTTAAAAAGGTGTGTGCGTGTGTGCACATGTATGTGTGCAAGCACGTGTCTGTTTTGTATGCACTTCTGTGCGTGTGTGTGAACACGCATGAGTGCACGTGTGTATAGGTGCGTGTGTGACGTTGTGTGTGCGTGTGTGTGTGTGCATGCACATGTGTTTGTGCGCATTCACAAGCACTCATGGCTGTGGACACAGTCTGGCAGGAGGACCAAAGGGGCAGTAGCACTGTTGGTTTCTTTGCTCGCTGCAGGCTGCCTGCAGCTCTGTTTATTTTCCTGGAGTTGAGGCTTCCTTCCCTGTGTGGAAGGCCTGCTGGGACAAAGACCACCCACCTGCCATTACTTTTCTTTTCTTTTCTTTCCTTTTTTTTTTTTTTTTTTTTAATCTCTGGCAGCCCTGAGTCTAGTCGTACTTCAGTGTTAATTCAGTCGATTGGCACCCACTAGATTTTCCTCAAGCCACGTTGATGTTCGCCACTGGCTACATTTGGGACTCAAGACTCAAGCAAGTGGTTCCTAATGGCAGTCACTTAGCTTCTCAGGGCAGCAGGGAGTTGAGGGGGGGTGTTTGACAGACACCCTGAAACGAGTTGTTGGCTGGGCTCGGTGCCTGTGGATAAAGGCTGGGAAAGCTCTCACGAGGAATGAGTTACAACTCACAGAGGACGTAAAAGGAATTAGAACCACCTCGGTTGCTGAGAGCCTGCTTACGTGTGTGATGTTGGCTGGCCCTGGCCCACCAGCTGCCACAGCTCTGCAAACCTGTCCCCTGCGTCTCCTGCTGTCCCTTCCAACCCCAGGGTCAATCCCAAAACTTTTGCCTGTTCTCAGACCTCTCATATGGTTCGGCATTAATTTTTAGAATCTACCTCAACATTTACCTCCTGGAACCTTGGACGTAAGCCAGAGAGGCCTTGCCTTTGTGGCCCCCCCCCCCCCCCACCACCCTGTTCTGGTCTTGCTGGTTGTTTCCAGAGAGAATTCCAGGCCTGTGCTCTGTGATCAGCACTGTCTTTCCACCCAGTGGCCTGGGCCCTCCCCTCCACGTGGGGGACGTAGAACGCGAGGAATACTACAAGCCATACCGCAGCTAATGCGAGCAGGTGGGCCCACGCAGAAGCCGCCCTGTTGTTCTGTTGAGGCTCCAGCACCCAGCATTGCCTCCTGGGCTGAGCACGGCGTTCTGCGGGCTGACGCACGATGAATGTGTCCTGGTAACAATGGGAGCATTAGCCATCCCAGAATCCTAGGCCAACGTGGAGCTGTTTTTTGGTTTCCTGCCTCAAGTATGGGGAGCCACACTCAGCAAAGCAGCAACTGAGTTTCAGTCCCATTTTATATATTTTCATTTTCCCGATCCTGGTATGAAAAGTATGATCATGTCTTCAAGTTAGAAGCCAAGAGGCAAAGTTTTGATATTTACTTATTTAGGTAGGTGTGTATGCATGCATGGATGCTTCGAAGCAATTGTAGGGAATGGTATCCAATTTTAATAAACCCTAAGCTAAGTAGGCCATTGCATGGAAAATACAAGGTACTTTGCTTATCTGAGTCCTTGTCTTGAGATGCTCAGTAAGTGTGTGCTGAGCAGCTTGTATCTACAAGTCGTCCAGAGAGGTGAGCTCATGGGGAAGAGAGGTCCTCAGTGAGATAATTTTCTAAAAGGCATAGGCTTTGGGTTGGTCTAGAACCATAACTGCCTTTACACAGATTCTGGAAGCAATGTAAACTTCCCGCTGAAAGTTCAGAACCATCCATGTCCCAGGTGACCAGCGGGTAAAGGCCTTGGAGCCAGGAGACTTGAGTCCCAGTCTCAGCTCTGACCCTCAGGACCTGAGTGGCCCTGGGCAAGTCCTTCCCCCTTGGCCCTTCCCCTGCAAAAGGAAAGGATTCAGCTGGTTTGCGTCATCAGACAAGCTCCAGAGTGCCCACTGGAGTCTGTCGCTTTGCTAGGTCCTGGGAATAAAAAGCTGACCAACTGGTCACTGCCCAGTTGTGTTCTCAAGGAACACAATGTCCTGTTGAGAAAGAGGAATGACAAAACCAGCAATTAGAGCTCAGTGGAAAGGGAACGCTTGCCCGGGGTTGCTTTGGTGGCAAAGAGGCAGGCACTGAAGAAATGGGAGTGCCGTTCAGAAAGCACTTCTTGTGGTGAGTGACACTTGGGCCAAGTTGAGGGGAAGGGCAGGGCATTTGCAGGACAAGACATGACTTCCAAGGTCACTTCCAGACCTAAAGAATTGAGTCTAATTGAGGTGTGTGATCTGTGCAGAACTCTGGCCAGATGGGTTTCCCTTTCCATTCCAGTTGTGTCCTGGCCTGGAGCAGCGGCCCTTGGAATAGTCCCTTCCCCATCCTGACTGGATGGAGGAAGCCACAGGAAGGCTCAGCTGTCGTTCCCCCTGGATTCCTGCCGTGTGCACTTTGGCTGTCCGTGCCTCTAGGTCTTTCTTCCCCAGCTGTCATGGCATAGAAGTTCTTCTGGAACATATCTAGTTAGAGATTACCTGGTAGTCTTAGCTTATGCAAGACACGAGTTCCAGAAGATCTCATATGATTTAAACTCACGTAATTTGAGACTAGTTTTTCCATGGAAATAAGTGTATAGAAGGGGGGATACAATCTTCAAAGACATAAATCTACAACTCTTAAAGGATATTTTTTGCTTATTCTGAGCAAAATGTTTGAAAAACATAATAATATACACATAATAATAGTGTTTTACAATCTCTAAGTTGCTTTCCAAAGTTATAAAATTTCTAATCTTTTCCAACATCAACCCCTTAATGATTGTGTAAATGACATTTCTATAGGATGTTTTTAAAGGATTTTAATTTGTAATAGCAGTAGATATTTAAATGGCAACACAGTAGTCACTAAAATCACTTCCATGTGTTCTGAGACATGAAAGTGTTGGCCATTAGGAAGCTGGTACAAAGGAAAGCTGGTGTTTCCATTTACCTGGGAAAGTAGCTCTGAATATTAGTACTTAAGAGAATTGGGACAATAGTGTAACACTGTTGACCATTCATTTCCTGCCAACTCTGAAATGATCTGATTCTTTAATTTTTTTTTAATGTTTATTTATTTTTGAGAGAGAGACCGAGGCAGAGCACGGGAAGGGGAGGGGCAGAGAGAGAGGGAGACACAGGATCCGAAGCAGGCTTCAGGCACTGAGCTGTCCGCACAGTGCCCGAAGCTGGGCTTGAACTCACAAACTGTGACATCATGACCTAAGCCAAAGTCTGACGCTTAACTGACTGAGCCACCCATGTGCCCTATGAAATGATCTGGTTCTTGATAATTTTTTTTAATTTCGATGTTTGCACATAAAATCAAGCTTTATTAATACTTCTATAACCTTACTATTTCAAATTTCACATAAATTCAAGTCTACATAAAATGTACTTGCACTCTGTTTGCCAATATGTCTGTGAATCAGTGGAAGAGAGTAAAACAAAATGGGGCACCTGGGTGGCTCAGTCGGTAAGCATCAGACTTTGGCTCAGGTCATGATCTCGTGGGTTGTGCGTTCGAGTCCAACATCAGGCTCTGTGCTGATGGCTCAGAGCCTGGAGCCTGCCTCCCTCTCTCTGACTCTCCTCTCTCTCTCTCTCTCTCTCTCTCTCTCTCAACAATAAATAAACATTTTAAAAAAAGAAAATGTACATTGCAGATATATATTCAAACCATGGAATGTCGAACTGGAAGGCTCATCTGGGGAGGGCGGCCAGTCCAACTTCATTTACAGATGAAGTGGGGACCCAGGTACATAGAGTCAAGAGCTCAGATAGTGAGTCAGATCTTGTTTGTTTTGTTTTATAGTTTGGCGTCAGGCATTTTAGCCAACTCTGAAGTTGCGGTAGTCTAGCTCAGTGCCCGTCAGGTAGTATAGCTCAGAAAATTCTGGAGATCAGCCTTGAGTAAGGAACTCCTGTGTTTCCCACTCTGTACCTTAGCTTTAGAGCAAGAGACTTCTTAGAAGTAAGGAGAGGCTATTCTGTTTCCTGGAAAGACGGAATTCAGGAGCAGCAGGGGAGGGAAGGTGAAGACCCTGAAATCTTCAGCCACAGCTCTCCCCTACCCGGAGTGCTGGAGCAGCTTTGACTCTTCCGTTGAAGGTTGACCACGCTGGGCTTCCCAATCCATAGTGAGGAATGCTTGCTTCAGAAACGGGAGCCCCAGAATAAAGGGGCAGCCTTTGAGATGGTTGTCTTAATTAACCTAATTAAGCTGTAAATTGCTAGAGTATGTAACAAATTGCATTTGAAAAGCCACAAAGCTGGCTGCACAGAGATACTCAACCTTGGCATGAAGTAGTCCTAGGTTTGTCCTTTCCACTCACTACTTAGATGACCTTTGACAAGTTGCTTATTGGTTCTATTTCCGCATCTAGTGCAATACCTACCACAGGATTGTTGTGAAAAGTCAATACAGCCTTTGTTTCAGATGCCAGGGCCTAACCATTCAGTACATTCCTTCCGGCCTTTATAAATGCAAATATTATGTCAAAAGCCAAACGGATAAAAATGGCTTTCACAACTAAAAATGAGAGATTCCACCATCAGATAGAGTTTAGACTTGATCCCTAATCTCACGTTGACTTCAAACATTATCGAGAAACTGGTAAATGTGTGTTCACAAACAGGAATGGATTTGACAACCTGTCACTGGTTTTCACACCAGATCTTTCATTAAGTGTGTGAGGGGGAGTGTGGTCTGGTTTATGGTTTATGGGTGGCCCCCGCCCCACCCCCCATTTTCTCTGATCTTAGGGAAATAACTGGCCTAGGAAATCCAGGAGTCTACTTCCTGATGGTATGGATTCTAAGGAAATTATTTCTTTTCTGGTCTTAAAAAAAAGTTACCAAAACCATTTAATGAGCTTTTTTATTATTTACAAAGTAATTTTTAAAATGATTTTTAGAAGTCTGCTCACTGTAAATTGTGTTTTTCTTTTCTTCCTTTCCATTTCCTTTCCTTTCCTCCACCCACCTGCTTCCTCTTCTCCGTGCAGAACAGGTTAAAAAAAAGAAGAGGGCTTCCTCCATCAGGCTCTGGGCACTGGTGTCCAGATTGCCCCGCCCCCTGCCCCGGGGTGAGGCTCTGTCCTCCCAAGAGCAGGCTGGAGGACAGTTCCCCCTCTCTTTCTCCCAGTCTCTCTCTCTCTCTCTCTCTCTCTCTCTCTCTCTCTCTCTCACCTTGGGGGCATTTGTCAATGTGACTCTACAAATGGCATTTTCAAGTTGCCTTTCTTTGATTGCTAGTGAGGTTGATGCCATTTTAATTTCTTCTGTGTTAAGGTCCTTCCCTGCCCCTGGGGGGGGGGGGGGCGGGCGGGGAGCAGGCATCTGCTTTGTTTTGTTTTATGGTTTATGTGATCAACGATGTGTGATCTAAAAATGCCTTTCTCAGTTCATCTGTATCCACAGTATATTAATGGAAGCCCTTGGACTTTGGCCTGTGGTTTCCTCTTCAGTCTTCATTGCCATTGCCATTCTTTCTTCTTATGGTGTCATTGTGAGGGTTCTAACAGGAGGGAGATCACACGTGTCTGGTCAGCAGCTGTGCAGACCCCACCAAAAAGACTTTGGACTTTTATTTTTATGCCTCTCACAGAAATATCCAACCACAGCGGCATACAAGTTGGCATAGCCTGATTCTAGAGAGAATGTTCTTTAACTCATTAAAAAACAAAGACTCACTGGTAAATGTTTCTCTCTTACCATTTTATATAAAACATGGAAATATTTCCTTAGGAAAGAAAAAGGAGGGAAACGAGATGTTTGGTAGCACATAGCACACGATTAAAGAGATGCAGGGGGTAAATACCCTGATGTAAGAGGACCTTTAGGAAATACCGATGGTTTATTTGTCTTATTTCACAAACTTCACTTCTGTTTATTTGGAACCTCTTACTAGGTACCAGTTTTCCAGCTCCTTGGCTGAATTTTTAAGGTCTCTTCTGTGGCATATGGTCGTACATAAACATATGTCTTCCCTTTCCATAATTATTCCTTACATCTTCTTTTTACATGTTGAGAAGTCCGATTTGGGGGGCCAGTGCTTTTGTAAGATTTTCACATTCCCTTGAACACAGCCAGTTAGATCACGAAGCGCTAACTCAAGCTTTAGTTAGTGATAGAATCCAGCTAATTAATTTGTAAGTTTTCCCTGCCTCCAGAGTGATCCCCGTATACCACTCGGCTAGTCAGACAAAATCACAAGTGGAAAGGATGTTCAGGATTTATTCCATTAAGTGATTCTGTTCTATTCACTATAGGAAGAAGAATACTCCCTTTTATTTGGCAGATGTAATTTCCGAATGTATTGTGTGCCTGATGCAGCCATGTGGTAGTGAGCCGTTGCTATTTAAACAATCACCCCCCAGAATTTAGTAGTTTAGAGCAACAAACATTTATTATCTTGTAGTGTCTGGGTCCGTAATCCAGTGCAGTTTAGCTGTGTCCTCTGGCTCAGGGTGTCCCGTGGGGCTGCAGTCATCTCAAGGCTTAACTGGAGGAGGATCTGTGTCTTAGCTCACGCACATGCCCATTGGTCAGAGGCCACCTTCGCGAGCCTTGCCACAAAAGCCTGTCCATAGACAATTCAGCATGGCCTCCCAGCCAGAGTGTAAGAGAAAGTGAGCAAGAAGGAAGTTACAATCTTTTTTTTAACCTAATCTTGGAAGTGCAAACCCATCACTTTTGCCATTTTCTAGAAGTCACCAGGGCCAGCCTCCACTCAAGCTGAGTCTGAATACCAGAAGGCAGGGATCACTGGAGCCATCCAGTATGGCTACCTCCCATACTGTGAAAGGACTTTTTTCCATAGTGTTTCAATTAAAATGATTCAGGGCATCAGAAGGCATGAACATAGCCTCCTCTAGCCCCAATGCCGTTTAGTGGCTGTGGGGGGAATAGCATTGACTGCCAGCTAAATCCACAGGGCCGGTTGCTGGTTTCGAGCTGCTACCCATTTCCCTACCACGCTTCTTTCTTTCACAGATGGCTCACTCACCCTGTCTTCCAGTGGCTTCCAATCACTTTTCTTCTTGAGTTCCTCTCTGAGCTTTGAAGCCAAACTTCTTCCCAACTCACTGGCCTCTGAAACAAACACACAACTCTCATGGGCTTTTACTTTAAACTGCAGGGAAGCCATTGGACTCAACTGGAAACAAGGAAAAACAGGGAAGGGTGGAAAAGTACCAGAAATCCACACAAGTGCAAGACTAGCTCTTGTAGGAGGAGGAAAGGAATAATATTTAGGGAGTACTGAATGTATAGCCAGAGGCTTCACTAAAGGTCTTCCAAATATTAACTCATCAGTTCTCAAACCAACTCTACAATGGGGCTGTCACTACCTGTAATTGACCATTTTTCCCACTCAAAATACAAGGAAACTAAAACTCAGCAAGAATAAGTAACTTCTTCAAGTTCATAGAGTAAGTGCCACATTTAAGATTTGAAGCCAGTTGGTTTGAGTCCAATGGGTATGGCCTTCCCACACACCACGGAACTCGTTAGGTGGCCCTCTGGACCCACTCCCCGGATTCTGGTGTGGAAGTGAATCATGTTCTTGTCCTGCCAGTCTACTTGGTCTTGTCAGGGGGAAGTTCTCAGACTCCAGACAAGGCCAGGGATAAGATGGCACCCTCCACAGTCTCTTCCAGTACCTTCTTCATACTCTTGCATTTGCCCTGGGCTATTTTTCTTCTTCACAGAGGAGGTATTTTATCATTTAGGAGTCTGGCCCACCCTCAGCCTCATGAATGAGGAAGGACATTCACTACTTGCTCCCACATTGGCACCAGTCTTGAAGTGACCCCCTTTCCTCCTCCCTACTTCAGAATGGGTGAACCCATCTTCCGATGGACTAACGCATATGCACAAAGGGTTTGTTGGGAAGGCTGGTTCCACTCGTCAGACCTACAGGCAGAGCTGATAGCCGAGTTATTGAACAGCTGCTGGAGCAAGGGCTTGGGGGCCTCGAACCTGGGCAGACATTAGCTTAACTGCCGGGTCATGGAGAGGTCCATGGGGTGTGGGGAGAAGGACTGAGGCAGGGAATGGTGGCTGGGGCACACTGAGGTGCTTGGACACCATGTTTGGTGCCACAGAAATGTGCTTCTGTGTAGCTACCTGGCTATGTATTTCTCTTCCTAAAAGTAGTAGTTCGTAATACTTTGGGGGCACAAACCTCTTAAAGAATCTGTGCATCTTCTCCCAAGAGACTGGGAAACCCATAAACTCCAGATTGAGACACGCCCTAAAGTAGGGCTTGGCCTCTTCTCTCATTGCTGGGAGCCTGCTGGAGCCTCAGCCCAAACCCTCCAGCTGGGTGACCTGAAGGCAGGTTACCACGTCAGGGCTGGCTGCCTCAGAGCCCCAACCCCCTCCCAGATTTGCGGCTCCTCTTGTGTACTGTTTTTGTTTTTTTTTTAAGTTTGTTTATTTTGAGAGAGAGAGAGAGCACTCATGCAAGTGAAGGAGGGTTAGAGAGAGAGGGAGAGAGAGAATCCCAAGCAGATTCTGCACTGTCAGCTCAGAGCCTGACTTGGGGCTCAATCTCACCACCTGTGAAATCATGACCTGAGCCAAAATCAAGAGATGAGAAACTTAGCCAACTGAGCCACCCAGGCACCCCTCTTCTCTACTCATAAGAAGAGGCTGACTTCTCAGCTCATTTGTAGAACAGCAGTGATTGATATCCCTTGGTTCAGTTTACCTATTTTCCTAGGTTCCGACCCACATGTCCTATTTAATAACTCTTCCCTTTGACAAAGCATTTTTGCAAAGCTCGCTGCTATATTTAACCAACATCAAAATCCTGTCCTCTTGCTCAGGGAAAACACATTCCACTGAGGGAAGAAGGGGGTGGGTGGGCAGAATCCTAAGTGATGGAAACTACTGCTGGACAAAGTCTTTAAGAACTGTCCAGAATGAGCATGACAGCCACGAACTTTTGCCGCTAAGCACTTAGGCACAACTAGAGCCTTAAGGGCCAGCTTGGTGGCCCTCCATGGCTTGACATCACAGAGTCTCACAAGTGCTGAAGACATGAAGTGGTGTTCCTTGGCAGTCACGTGACCACTCTCTCAGGCAGTTGTCTCTGGAAATGTAAAAGATCCTCCATAGTGCTTGATGGTTCTTTTGGACTCCGCTCATTCTACTGACTGTTTAAGCCAGCTGGATGACGCCTGGCACAAGCCCCAGATGAATGACGACTTAGTCCTGTGGGAGACGCCGTCTGATCTTTTCCCCTGTCCCTTGTATCGTTCTCCAGCTTTCCTGCTTGATTCTCCAGCTTTGCCATCTGCTTGGCAAAACTCAGGGAATGCGCGGCAGTCATTTGATTTATTGTGCTTTTCATGACAGTAACATCTTCCAAACACCCCACCCGGATAGCCAGGCATGACTTCCTTTGCCTAAACCCCTGTTGTTGGGCTCTCATTAAATATGCTTTTCTCAGATGTCACTCCATCATATCCCAGAAGGTTATTTTCATGATTTTCCCTAGAACTAATGAACACTATTTGCCTTTTGACCTCCTCCTTTAGGAAATTAATAGTCATGTTTGCCACTGGGCAGTGCTCAGGAACTTGTTTATTTAAAAATGAGCTGAAAAGATCTGTATCTCAGAAGTGTGTGGCTTAAAAGAAAACTCAAGTAAAGAGACAGTCTAAAAGTTTAGCCGCAGAAGAATAGACATGGAAAAGTGCAAGTAGATGAGTGGGCTGGCCAAGGCATTAATTGGTCAGCATGGTATTTTTCAGTTTTTTTCCAATGAGTTCAAAGAGTTTTCCTAGAAAGTATATCACTGTACCCAGTAGTATCTAGTAAAAATAGCCAGGCTTCTAGATGTTACCTGGCACCTTCCACCTGTCCTCATGTGAGGTTCTTTGTCTCTCCTGCTTGACAGGAATGTAAATCAGAGTAGTATTTTCAGTTACTGTGGCTTCTCTTGAAGTGGGGGCTTTGGACTTTCTGCACCCCACCCTCTTCTCATGAGAACTGAGTTATTCCTTGAGCATAGCCTGGGCATTTGAGGAAGCGTCTCTTTTTTCATAAATGAGAGTTTTGCTTTAGCATTGTACTCATCAGGACCCCCAGAAGCAAGACTAACCAATGCCATGTTTGTTTGACACAACTACCTTTGGAAATAACAGGAGTGGTCTTCACCATTCAGTGTCAAAGCTTGTTTAACAGGGATTCTGGGGGTACAAGCACTGCTCTGTGTAGAAACTATGGAGCTGGTTATTTCTCAAATGGAATAGAGAAGCAGAACCTGAGAGCAGTCTTCTTGACCTTGGAGCACGAAGGCGGTCTCCCTCGTTAGTCCTTACTGAAACTCAGAGTGTGTCCTAAGCGGTTAAGGATCTGTGTGTCCCTGGAGGCACAGAAACCAAAACGTGGCCTGCACCCCTTCCCTATGTCCCACGCATCAGAGGCTCTGGCCCTCCGCCTGTCACAGCTGCCCCATGCCTTTCCTTGGACGGAGCTGCTATCTTCCCAGTGTTTCACCCCACAGGTCGGGGCTCCAGCCCACGCTCACAGCAGTCAGGATCCTGTGCCTAGCTGTCTTTTGGCACGTCTATGAATCATTTCCTTTCCTGCCCATCTGCTGGTGATCCATCACTGAGAGGTGCTGTCTCTCATGACTCCTGGGCGTGTCTTCTCCCCAAACTGGGCAAGGCACCTCCAGGTGAGATCAAGTTTCAGGTTTTCTAGGCATTCTTGATTATATATAATGAGGGTAATTGGATCATTATAAAAAGGTGAAAACAGGTACAACTGTTACTACACTTGATCTTAGCCAAAAGGCTGAGAAGCGATCGACTGTTACTATATTTACTGAGAAAATGTAGAGGGCCCAGATCAGAACTCATGGTTGCCAGGAGCTTGGAGGGGGGATGGGAGAAATAGGTGAAAGGGGTTAAGAGGTACAGTCTTCCAGTTATAAAATAAATTTAAGACATGGACATGTAATGTACAGAATATGGAATATAGTCGATAATATGTCAACAACTTTGGTGACTCATGGTAACTAGACACTTTTTGTGGAGATCATTTTGTACTATATATAAATATCAAATTTCTATGTTTTATACCTGAAATGAATACAATATTGTAGGTCAATAATTCTTTGATTAAAAAAAAATAAATGCAGACCTTATTGTGATATAATTGAGAGAATGTGCCATGAGCACATGGGCTTTGAAGACAGCCACATCTGATTTGAATTCTCATTCTGGATCCATCATAGCTGTATGTCTTCAAATTAGTGAACTTTGTATTACTTAGTTTCCTCATCTGTCAAATGGTCTCAGTAATAATGCCAAGGTCATAGACTTTTTTGTAGAGAGTTCATGAACTATAATACGTGAAACTGCTTCAAGTGTAGATTTTTGATCAACAACTGGGAATTTCTTTCCTCTCCCTGAAGTCTCCCTGTCTAGTTGCCTGTTACTTAAAAAATTTTTTTTAATGTTTATTTTATTTTTGAGAGAGAGAATGAGCAAGCTAGCATGAGCAGGGGAGGGGCAGAGAGAGAGGGAGACACAGGATCAGAAGTAGGCTCCAGGCTCTGAGCTGTCAGCACAGAGCCCAATGCAGGGCTTGAACTCATGAACCACAAGATTATGACCTGAGCCAAAGTTGGACACTCAACCAAGTGAGCCACCTAGGCACCCCACTGCCTGTTACTTTAAAAACTGTGTGACCACCTCTATGCACCTTCCAAGGGCGGTCTTTCCCTCTGTATCTGTCTGATTTGACCTTGCTGTCTAATGGGCTGGATAATTACATGGTAGGAGTCCTCCCCACCATCAGGGAAGAAAAATGCCGCCGCCTTCTTCTTCTTCTTCTTCTTCTTCTTCTTCTTCTTCTTCTTCTTCTTCTTCTTCTTTTATTTTATTTATTTTTTTTTTTGTTAGTGCAAAAGCTCTATGAAAGCAGAATAGCCAAAATAGCATGGTCAGTGTTTCGGGGGACAAAAGGAATCATCTGTTAATGAACAGTAAGTGATGCCCCTTTAGACAAGGGAAAAATTAATTAGCAGCCCCCAACAACAACCCAGTGTCCAAAAACTCATGGTAAATTTCATTTTGTTCATTTTTAATTTCAATTTTGTTTTTATTTCCACCAAATATGCGCTTCTGTAGCTGTCCTTACCCAATGGCCACCAACTTGGTGTCAGAGGGTTCATGTGCCTGTTAATTTGCTCACCTCATTTTGTTTTTATTCCTTTCCTTTTGGGAAATAGAATTTTTCCCCCTTACGTGCATGTGTAGCTTTCTTCTTCTCTACTCAAAGACACCATATTTTCACTTTGTGTAAGTTATCATGTACTGTTTTTTCAAATATTGGTGTCTCTGCCATCGCAAACGCCATTGTCCTGTGAGTTTGTGAGTGAAGTGGCTTAGCCATCCAAACTCACATGTGGCTCTGTCCAAACGATTGGCTACTATCATCTACATCTAAGACATTTACGATGATAGATATATGAAAAACCAAATCCTCAACTCCTCTTCAATCTTAGAGAAATATTATAAAGGAAATTTACCTGGTAATTCTTGCTCTGCAAAAGGAAGTGGGTGGCCCTCCTTCTCCCCCAGGACTAGGGGAAAAGCAACCACGATGTCTGGGTGAGGAGAGAGCTTTATTTAGCAGGGTAGGAGAGAGCTGTCAGCAGAAGTAGGGAATACGCACTGAGATGAATGTCTGCTCATATTCATGCCTGGTTTCTTGAACTTTTCAACTGCATGATGGTCTTTGCAGCTCACCACCCACAGTGTGGACCCACATCTCTCAGGTTGCCCCAAGGATTCTATTTAATGCAATTCAGTAAATATTTACAGAGTGCCCGCCCTGCAGCAGGGAGTGTCTGGGGTGCTGGGGATATAGCAGTGATTCAGCTACCTGCAAAGACCCCTTCCTGCTGGACTTGCCCTTGCAGTGGAGTCCAGTCTAGGTAGGGTCTGAGAATGCCCCACCTTATCACTTGGCAGTCAACCATGCAAGGCCTGGACACAGTAAGTACAGTGAAGGGTTTTGTGGCCCTGTGTTCTTGCAGATGCCATTCCTCTTTGCTGGTCTAACTTTTGCTTAGCCATCAATATCCTTTCCAGAAAGCCTTCTTTGATCCCATCCAGGCTAACAAAGCTAGTCCCCTTCAGCGTTCCCTCAGTACACTCTGTACCCGTGTCACCAAACTTGCTGTTGTGTTTATAGTTAACTGCTCTGGGGGTCTGTCTCTCCTATTAGAATGTGAGCCCCTTGAGGGGCACCTGGGTGGCTCAGTCGGTTAGGCGTCCAACTTCAGCTCAGGTCATGATCTCGTGGCTTGTGAGTTCGAGCCCCTCGTTGGGCTCTGTGCTGACAGTTCAGAGCCTGGAGCCTGCTTCAGATTGTGTGTCTCCCTCTCTCTCTGCCCCTCCCCCACTCATGCTCTGTCTCTGTCTCTCTCTCTCTCTCTATCTCTCAAAAAAGGAATAAACAATAAAAAAAAAAAGAATGTGAGCTCCTTGAGAACAAGGATCTTGTCTTGATCTTCTTGTATCCTTGGCATTGGGCCTGGTGTGTTGGTATGTAGTACATGCTCAATAAAAGTGAGAGCAATTGGATGAAGGAAGGAATGATGATCGGTGACATCAGACATCCACAGTATCCACGGTACCTGCTCTGCATCTGTAAAACTTTCCAAAACTCACACAAAGGCCAAACATTTCTGAGGCACTCTTCTTCATGACACCCAAGACCACTTTTGCATAGCACTAGCTTCTGGACACTGAAAGGGAAGGACGTTGCCCAGTGTGATGGGTTGGGGCGGGGAGCACGCTCTGCAAGAGAGACCTCAGTCATTATGTGTAAAACTATGTTCGCTGCTTGGACAAACCCAGGAGAGCAGACAGAGGTCCTGGGGGTGGGGTCGCTGAAAGCCAAAGCTCTCAGCTTTGGAAATTGGGAACAACAGCTAGCAGGAGGGAGGAGAGAACAGACCATGTAAACAACTATCAGTGGTACCGGCAGCACCCCACCCACACAGGGCCACATCCCAGCAGAGAGCCTGATGTCACCAGTGTCTTGGGACAGAGGAGAAGGCTCACTGATGCTCAGTGTGCAGTGTAAAACAAGGCAGAGAATTTTCATCCCAAAAAGGTTTTCCTGAACATATCATGATTAAACTAATTTGTATTTAGTTGAAAATGTCTCTGCATTGAATAGTCCATTCGGCTCATCACGGAGCTGTCCAGCACCCGGGTTCAACGCCATGAACATGGCCAGTGTTGGAGAAGTTTAATTTGTGCAGCTTTTCATCCTGAAGGTCTCCTTCCCCATCCTGCCATCCTTGGACCCAACCCCAACCCAAGGAAAGGAAAAGAGACCATACAAGGAGTCTGAGACCCCAGATCTCCAGAGGGCTTGCCAGGATATGAGGATGCCCATGTCATGGCACGTGTGGCCATGCACCTCAGGCGTCCTTCTCAGCTGTCTCCTTGGGGTTGGCTTTGCTTTTAATTGTGACATAGGAGCACCAGGGTGTTAATATCTAACTGTCCAGTTTAAGATGGAAACCCACAAGGGTGGCTAAAGGAGAACTTTCTCCAGTCACATGCCTGTGAGAAAATGTGCAGACCAGAGATGGGAGGTAACTCGAGTTTTGTATCTTTAAATATATGATACTCTGCACCTCGCCACCTGCCAATCTAATTACAGACACCTGCAGAAATCCAGGGCTTTAGCCCTTTGTGGTTTTGATCTAACCCGGAATATGCATTATTGTGAAGCATCTTCTTTATTGATACTTGATGTTTTTTGAAAGCAGAGACAGATTCTAATATTTGGCAATCCCTCCCCCCCCCCTTTTTTGGTTCAATGAGAATGTATGCATTTATTTTTAATCATATATTTTCTGCTGCAAAAATAAGCCATGTTTAATTAAGAAAATTTAGAAACTACCAAAAAGGACATATGCTCTGCAAAATCACCCTC
Organism: Panthera onca; assembly: GCF_046562875.1. NCBI lineage: Eukaryota > Metazoa > Chordata > Mammalia > Carnivora > Felidae > Panthera > Panthera onca. The sequence goes on from NC_138343.1 coordinate 141,095,378, forward strand.
ATATCTTTCACCATGGATAATGAGGTAATGTTTTAGGGCACAGACTTTCCTTTGTGAATATACATATGCGTTTGAAACAAAAATGGGATCATCTCGTGTCTACTTTGTATCCCGTGTGTTCTAGATGCCTATTCAGGTCATTCGACCAATATTTATTCAAGGCCTACTATGTGCTGAACTCAGTTGTAGGCACGGTGGGTTACGTCTGGGAACCAAGCAGGCAAAAATTCCTCGTGACTTTGAGTTTTTCTCTGGTGGGAGAGTCAGACAGTGAAGAAGGTGAGTGTGGACAGTTCGTGGGCCAAGCAGGCTTAAGTGATAGGAGGGAAGATAAAGCCGGGAAAGGGCCAGGAGTGCGGGCGTGTTGGCGGTAGGAGGGCTGGGAGTTTACCCAGTGCAGTCAGATGCGGTCAGAGAAGGTTCTGCTGAGAAAGTGATATTTGAGCAAAGACTTGGAGGAGTGGAGGAGCTCTGTGGCTCCCCGCAGGATGGCTTCTAGGCGGAGGGCACCGCAAAAGCCCGGGCAAGCAGGAGTGGCAGCCTGCGAGGCCCATAAAGGGATATGAGGAGGGAGCAGAGTGTGAAAGAGGCGGGTAGAAGATGAGGTCAAAGGTAATGAGCCAGGTGCAGTAGTTGCCAGAGGGGCAATGGGACCGGACAGCTTTCATGGCGTAGCTCTTGCTGATGGGATAGACGGTGGGGGATGGGCGTGGAAGCCAGGGGAGGGGAGGATGTCTGGAAAGTGTTGCTTTGGTGGGAGGGCGTCAGGGACGAGACTGAGCCACAAACCTCAGACCCCTCTGAGTAAAAAAGGAATTCAGAAAAGTGTGAAGACGTGCTAGGATTCCTTCACCAGTTCATTTCATTCACATTAAAAAAAATATTATCACAATATCACAATAGTGATACATGATTTTAAAACTGTTGTCCAGGGGAGCCTGGGTGGCTCAGTCAGTAAAGTGTCCCAACTTCGGCTCAGGTCATGATCTTGCGGTTCGTGGGTTTGAGCCCCACATCGGGCTCTGTGCTGACAGCTCAGAGCCTGGAGCCTATTGTCTTCTCTCTCTGCCCCTCCCCTGCTTGCACTCTGTCTGTTTCTCTCTCTCAAAAATAAGTAAACATTAAAAAGCCCTGCTATCTAAATAAGTCTAAAATAGCCATATACAATATACCATGTACAATACAGGCTCCAAGTGATTAGAGAGTGCTGTCTTATTTGGCACATTTTTCCCTCAATGAGTCATGTTAAAATGTTGGCACCTTAGGTTTGACAAAATACAGAATTATGAATAGAGCTTTAGTCCTGCTGAGACTTCTGTACGGAGTTGCCAGAATAGTTGGAGCAGACATCCCTTCATGTGTGACACAGTTGTGTTTGTAGTTAACTGCTTTGGGGTCTGTCTCTCCTATTAGAATGTGAGCCCCTTGAGGGGCACCTGGGTGGCTCAGTCGGTTAGGCGTCCGGCTTCAGCTCAGGTCATGATCTCGTGGTTTGTGAGTTCGAGCACCTCATTGGGCTCTGTGCTGACAGTTCAGAGCCTGGAGCCTGCTTCAGATTGTGTGTCTCCCTCTCTCTCTGCCCCCCCCCCCCCTCATGCTCTGTGTCTCTCTCTCTCTCTCAAAAAAAGGAATAAACAACAGCAACAACAAAATGTGAGCCCCTTGAGAACAAGGATCTTGTCTTGATCTTCTTGTATCCTTGGCATTGGGCCTGGTGTGTTGGTATGTAGTACGTGCTCAATAAAAGTGTGAGAGCAATTGGATGAAGGAAGGAATGATGATCGGTGACATCAGACATCCACAGTATCCACGGTACCTGCTCTGCATCTGTAAAACTTTCCAAAACTCACACAAAGGCCAAACGTTTCTGAGGCACTCTTCTTCATGACACCCAAGACCACTTTTGCATAGCACTAGCTTCTGGACACTGAAAAGGAAGGACGTTGCCCAGTGTGATGGGTTGGGGCGGGGAGCACACTCTGCAAGAGAGCACACTTAGCATTCTGTTTAGGACTGGGGCAAATGCGGTCTCTCCTCCCGCCACTCTGTTGAAGCCCCCACCCCCAATCTCAGCAAGTCCCAGGGTGCGGGGCTTCCTGCAGGGACCTCTCTGGTCCTGCCATTTCTTATGGGTCCAGGATGCACTGAAAGCAATGCGATAGGCCTACCATGACCAAATAGCTCAACAGCCATACTCCATCTGAAATGACACAATCGTCAGAGTTAGGACTCTAAGGGAAAATCTGGGATGTATGGTCACCATGCCTAAGTAATCACATTAGGTCATTAAAGAGCCAGTCTTGAGGCAGAGAAATACTGGCTTTCCTCCCTGAGATTCACACACTAGCCTGAAGCCTTTGGCTTCCTGGAATCTTAAATCAAACTCAAAAATCACTTGGCAAAATCCCTGAAATGCCAGGATCCCGCTAACCAGCTCTCACACTTTCTCAACAATGGATGGGTATGTTGGACTGTTTACACGCTCTGAATTGAAACCTGTATTCTCAGCTCCAGAGTCCCAGGTTCTGTGGTATCATTGGACCTATCTGGGTGGTCCGGGAGGCCCCGGGTTTAGGATAATGATACTGATTTTTGTTACATAGCAGCTGCACAGGCTTCAGGCAAGATCGTGCTGTTTGGGGGCGAGCCTGCAGTGACCACATGCAGCTGGGAGGCCTGCGGGGAGAAACCAGATTCCTGAGCAACTGTCCCCTCCTGAGTCCGTGAGCTTTGCCTGCCTTCTGAACAGTTTACAAATGTCTCTGTGGAGTTCTGCCCTCACCCAGCCTTCCTCTCTGGGTTTGAGCTTTTCCTCCTAGTTTTCTTTTGATATATTTCCCCCTCTTTCCCTGGATTCATTTATTTAAGTTCCTTCCTTCCAGGGGTGCCTGGGTGGCTCAGTCAGTTAAGCAGCCTACTCTTGATCTCAGCTCAGGTTATGATCTTGAGATTTGTGAGTTCAGGCCCCGCGCTGGGCTTTGTGCTGACAGTGCAGAGCCTGCTTGGGATTCTCTCTCTCTCTCTCTCTCTCTCTCTCTCTCTGCCCCTCCCCTGCTCATGCTCGCTCTCCCTCTCACTCTCTCTTTCAAGATAAATAAATAAACTACAAGTTAAAAAAAATTCCTTTCTTCTGGATCATATTTGTAGATTCATCATTAAGAACAATTAGTGAGAAGGGGGCTTTTCAGACACTGGAGGTGTCTTACAGGGAAATGGTACTCTTAGGAGCTTTATGAAATCATCATTGTTTTTCCCCATTCTAGAGCTGTGAGTGGACATTATTTCTGAATCCACTTTTTCTCTACTTGTCTCTAGGTGATGTGCTTATCTTTGGCCTATAGTGGTACATTTATTTCTAAGTGTGTGATTAAGGGACAAATCATACAATTAATGGTGTTTATGTCCCTCCCTATAAATGAAAAATACATTTATTTTATAATGACTCATATGAAAAGGAGAAAGATCATTTCTATTATAACCCTTATAACCTCTACTCCTCACAAGGCTACTCTGTTATTATTTCAGACATGTGAGTCATTGGCTTAGATTATTTCATTTTATGATTATTTGCCCTGTTACCGAAAGGCATTGCAACCAAGATTCTGGAATTTAAAATAATGGGTTAACTTCGTGATTTCTGAAACAGAAACGTCTTTTGTTAGAGTACAGCATCAAGGAAGTGAAGCCGCCTCCCCCTCCTGTGTAAACTTCAAGTGCATGCCTGGTTTCTGTGTGTAAAGAATAGTGAATCTGGTGTTTATACTTACATGTGTACTGGACAGAACACGAATATCAGATGTAGGCCATGTGGTCAGGGGTCATGAGCTGCAATTAACAGGACTTTTTTCTGTATGTGTATCCATTTGCAGGCAAAAAAATTAAAAGATGACACAAATTGTTTTGAGATGGGAAAAGATTCTCTACTTTTTGTTCCAAAGGCCACTTGGTTTTAATGTCTCTGCTACATCTTGTTAATGTTTTGTTTTGTTTTGTTTTTCATTTTAAGTAAAGCTAATCTTCCCTCAAAGAATGTATTGTGGAAAAACAGAGAGACCTGGCTACCCAATAATGAAATCCAGATTTCCTATCTGAAATGTTTCAGAAATTTAGACCAAGGAGTCTCATCCAAGGAATCAGTTTTATGTCAAATTCTAACCTATGAACCAGTCTCTAAATATGAATGCTCAATTAATGACAGTGTTGATTCTGGGATGTCAGTATCTGTTTAATGGTTAAAAAAAAATCATAATTAATGACAAAACACATGGATTACGTACATAGTCTCGGATAACCCAGCATCCAGGCAGCAGTCCCACCCTTCGCGAATAAACATCAAAACAGAATCAGTTATTTTCACAAAGATTTGGGAAGATGGCTAGTAGAAGTGAAAATATTCCTCCTCATCTTTTTGGCAATGCTGTATTTTCTAATTTTTACCCGGAAGGCGGCGACAGTCCCTGCTGGGTATTCAGTCATCACACCCAGAGCCTAACAGCCCCCACTGACTTGCACGGTGGGGAGGGGGACACCGTAATGGCTTTTTATCATGTTAGCATTTCCTTTGTCTGGTGCTAAATTAGCTCATTTCTTTCATGTTATGAAAATGCATGCTTTCAGATTATTTCTTTTTCTCTCCTGCCACTTTCCCATTGAGCTTTATGAAGAGTAAGATGCTCATAGCCTGTTTTCCACAGGCCCTGGGTAGTATGTAGGTCACAAGTCTTCAGATGGAACGAGGACTCCATTTGGTGTTTATATCTTTGACAGCTGCATCATCATCTTGTATCAAATCCAGGCCCTCGGGGGAAGGAGTCTTCCTCCCCACAGATGGTGCTCAGAATTGGAGATCCCAGCCACAGTTGCTCAGAAATGTGAAGGAGCCATTTTCAAGTTGTCTGAGCTCGGGCTAAGAATCTTCTTCTTGCTGGGATGTGCCTGGGGTTTCCCATTAGTCTTGCCTCCTTCCAGAGGTCTAGCGATCACTGTCCTGGGCAGGATCTTTACCGGAAAACAGGTGTTTTCTGCTTTCTCTCAGCAGCGGTTTGAAGGTGCCTGGGTAGCACTGATCTCATCATTTGCTTAGGGCCGTGAATTCTTTGTAGAACGCTTTGTAGAAAGAGCGTTGTCCAGGATTTCAAAGACAAACTAGACATTGTTCTTTGTCACACAGAGGCTGGTTGGAATGGGGACTGTCACAAGCACCCAGTATTGTACAAAGTTGTACCAACATAAGGCGCTTTCTCTGCTAGGACTTCAGGGCATGGAGGGGTTAGGGGCTCTAGTTAATGCTCACAGGATGCGTACGTATTGCACACTCAATTCAGTGAACTAGAGAGAATCTACTCCTTCTCTTGGCCAGAGAAGCCTCCTGGACAGGGCATACCCTTAGCACCCGTTTGAAGGAAGTTTCCTGCAACTCCCTTAATCTTGTGCCCAGCAGGCTTAGAAGATAGAAAAATGAGTTCTAAACACAAAATGCATTGTTGATGTTGAGAGTGTGCCTGATTTGACTTTCTTTCTCTTTTCCCTGTTACTATAAAATTCGGTTGAATGGGGATCATTCATTCAGTCACTTAGCAAGTATTTTCCAGGCACCTGCCCTATGTGAAGCATTGTGCTGGGGGTTGTGAAGGACACAGCCGTGAGCAAGGCCAAGTCTTGCCCTCCAGGACCTCCAGTCCAATCAGGTGCATGGGGCATGTCCACCAACACCACAAGTACCACAGAGAGGAGCAAACAAAATATTACAGAGGCGCAGAGAAAGAAGCCATCACTTCTGCTTGGGGTTGAGCCAAGAAAAAATTTTCACAAAGTCTTTATAGGAACTTGAACATTGGGTGTCGGGGCATTCCAGCCACAAGGGCTGGGTGAGCAGATGCCTGTGGGGGAAGGCCGAGGGGTCATGGACGCCTGAGAAAGAACATGAACTTAACTTAGTGGGAAAAGGGGAGTCACTGCAGGCTTTGGGGCAGAGATGCATGGTGTAGAGCTGACAGGTGGTTAGGGCAGGTTGAAGTGGGGGCCTGACAGGCAGAGGGCTGAGACGGTGTGCCAGCTGTCCCCCAGGCTGGAGAACCCGAGGAAGACAGTGCGTGGGACTTACTCCTTGAGGTGCCTGCGAGGATGGAGAGGGGCGAAGTGAGGCTGTAGGGTATGCTTCGGGCAGGACGAAGGCTGCCTTCTCTCTAATTAATAAGAGGGAGGGATGATGCGGTGCCCATGGGGCAGTGCACTGAGGTTCCTGCGGGGGCTTCTGAGAAACTCACAGACTCAAGAGAGAGCTGGGTTAAACATCTGAGGGGCCCACAAGTGCAAAGCCACCTTGCAACAGGGCTTGCTTTTCAAACCAGCACTTCCTGATCTCCCTTCCTGCTCCTTGTCCTTTCTTCTCTAGCCACCAGTGTCTAGAAAGGGCACTTGGCCAAGTTAGAGGTCTCCACCATGAATTGGGATTGCCACATTTTTAATTACTTAAACGAGACCGCTTGCCACTTACAGTGACCAAAGGACTTCTTGTCACCTTCATCTCATGACCAGAAAAGTCAGGGGACCAGCCTGAGTTTTTACCCAGGGGCAGGAGCAGGTTTCAAAGGAAGACCAAAAAAGTTGTATTTAAGATTCACATGTGATCCCTCACAGTCAGAAGCCCTGGTGGGTGGTAGCCATTCACTTGTCAACTAGACTCTCCCTGTTCCTCCTTTCCTGGGTAGGTCATAATTAATCTGCACCCCAAGTACAAATAACTCAAACCACAATGTACTATCTCTGGGAAGAGAATATGCCAGGGGACAGAATACTCAAGTTAAAGACAATGATCTCTCATTTTGAATGTCACATATTAGCAACCTAGGGCGGTGGACATCCTTGGTGGGAGATGGGGGAATGCAGGTAGAGGCCATGGGAGACTCCGGAGCTGTCATCCTGGAGAAGTGGGTGGCCCTTAAAGATAACAGCCCCACATGCAGTGGACTTGGGACAACAAGAAGCCATATAGGACGTGGCTTACTCATTAACTACATCTTGCTCTATGGAGGCAACCTCTGGGACTTTGAGCAGGCATCCTTTGAGGTCAACCAAGTAACATTTCAGACGTAAAAGGGAAAGACAGATATGCTGTAACCCAAGATCTGCTAAACCACCTCCACAGGGGGTTTCTGACAGCACTGAAGTATCCTGCATCCTTGGAGAAGCCAAATGGAACTAAATAAATCACAGCCTGCAATACCCATGATGGATCACATCCTACTGACCAGTGGCCCCATCATATTGTCCTGCTGTGCCCTGGGTGCTGCTGCATAACAACTCTTCCAACTGTTTCTTATTCAAACTCATTAATAACAAGAAGGGAGGAATGTTGACCTGTTTTATTCTCTGCCATTATTCAAATAGGCATCCTCCTGTTGAATTTGGAATTTAAATTATGGAAAATCATATTCTACACAATTAATCATTTTCCTAACCATTTTGTGAAAAGAATATATACAGGGTGCCTGGGTGGCTCAGTTGGTTAAGCATCTGACTCTTGATTTCGGCTCAGGTCATGATCTCAGACTTTGTAGATTTGAGCCCCACATCAGGCTCTGCACTGTTGAAGCCTGCTTGGGATTTTCTCTCCCTCTCACTCTGCCCCTTCCTGGCTCGCTCTCTCTTTCTGTCTCTCAAAAATAAATAAATAAACATTAAAAAAATTAATACGCATGCGTGCACACACACACATATACACACACACACACATAGTCCACCTAGAGTAGATTCTTTTATACTAAAAAATACTTTAGGGCTACAGATTCAGAAGGGCACATGCACCCCAATGTTTCCAGCAGCATCATCTACAATAGCCAAATTGTAGAAAGAGCCCAAGTGTTGGGATGAATGGACAAAGAAGAAGTGGTATGTACGTATGGAATATTACTGAGCCATTAAAAAGAATGAAATCTTGGGGCACCTGGGTGGCTCAGTTGGTTGGGCGTCCGACTTCGGCTCAGGTCACGATCTCGTGGTCTGTGAGTTCGAGCCCCACGTCAGGCTCTGTGCTGACAGCTCAGAGCCTGGAGCCTGCTTCGGATTCTGTGTCTCCCTCTCTCTCTGCCCCTCCCCCGTTCATGCTCTGTCTCTCTCTGTCTCAAAAATAAATAAATGTTAAAAAAATTAAAAAAAAAAAGAATGAAATTTTGCCATTTGCAATGATGTGGATGGAGCTAGACTGTATTATGCTAAGTGAAATAAGTCAATCAGAGAAAGACAAATATCATATGATTTCACTCATATGTGGAATTTAAGAAACAAAACAGATGAATACAGGGGAAGGAGGGGAAAAAAGAGAGAGGGAAGCAAACCGTAAGAGACTCTTAACTATAGAGAATAAACTGAGGGTTGCTGGAGGTGAGGTGGGAGGGGAGATCAGCTAGATGGGTGATGGGCATTACGGAGGGCACTTGTTATAATGAGCACTGGGTGTCATATGTAAGTGATGAATCACTAAATTCTACTCCTGAAACCAATATGATCATATATGTTAACTAACTAGAATTTAAATAAAAACTTGAAAGGAAAAAAAATATTTTAGGGCTAATATAAATAAATGGAAATCCATTAATACCAGGGTCAGTTTTATGCCTTTGATATGGACTGTGTTTATTTCTGATTGTGGTACACCAGCACATTTCCAAGGCTTCATACGGTGGTAAGGTTGTTTTTTATATGACAATAAGTATAACCGAGGTAATGTCATACTTTATGCCACAAATACCTTTTAATGACCCTCTAGAGCTTGAGTTCCTTGCTCTTAACTCCAGGATGATATCACAGTCAGAGATTTAATCAATAGACTTGCAGCAATCGATTTTTATTACCAGCTCTTCATAAAAGTTCCATGTCACTGTCCAAACATGGACTTACAGTCTAAATAACGTAATGGACACGCCCTGAGGAGCACCTATCCCCGAAGCCCACCGCACCACACCGCGTCATAGAGCTGGGATTCAGCCCCATATGAACACTTGGATTCCAAGTTTGATTCAGTAGTAAATGTGCTTTTGATTGTCACTTTATGCTGAATCTTAGTGGGGCCATCTTTTAAAATCTTCTCTCTAATTGTCTAATTCCTATTTCAAGAAAATGTTCCCTTTACGAAGCCAGGAGTATATACTAAGGGCTATTTACCAGATTATGGTGTCCTCAGTCTCTTAAATGTTTGGTTATTTAACTTGAAGCTTTTCACATTTTTTAAGAAAAATCGGAAGCCCATTAAAGGGTATTAATTATGTTAGTATTTGCCAGAAAACACTCGAGGAAAGCAATGATTTTTTTTAATGTAGAGCAAAATCAGTTGAATTTAAAAAGTCCTTTCCATAATTGAACTGAGTGCTTTCACAAAGTGCTTATCTTTAGGTTAGAGAGTCTTGTGTTCCTTTTATCTACATTCTTTGTATCTTCTGGCCCTCTTTGCCAAATACACTGTTCTACTAAGAGATTCTTCTAAGAATCTCTGAGGATGTTCAAAAAGGTTATAAGTGTCTGGAAGTTTGGGCAGGGTCACACTGATGCAGGAATGACAGTGAACAATTTTTTATGGTTTCCTGTGAGTCCCATGAAGAGAAGTCACAACTGACAATCCAGCGAGTGAAATGTGACCAGAGAGACCGGTGATGGTTGTTTCATTCTTTTTCTGCAGGGCAGTGGTATGGGAAAGATGAACGAGATGTTAGAAATGTCATAAATTGTTGTGTCTCTAAATCAGGTGTTTCTCTTGGAGACCCCAGTCTGCCTGCCTGCAGGCCATGCTTCCCAGTCGTTTTGGGGGTCACTCATCCACCTTCTTAGAGTTGTTGGAAAATCATCTTTACCGTGACCTGGTCTTCAGGTCTCTGTCTCATTCACCATGCCTCTTCAAGACCAGATGTTCTAACATGCCTGATGCTGGCCTCGGCAAAGGGGATCATGCCCCGTGGTCCTTGAGGCCTGGACTCTTGCTGGGATCCCCTTGCCATCCCATCAGAGATCTCACTACCTCCTCTGCAAGCACGGCACAGGAATGGGGTGCTGGTCCCTAACATTCCCAGGACTGAGCCCCCTGTCCACCTCCTTGTCTGGAACAAAGCTTTCGTCTCTACTCTCTCTGTTTGTTTCGGCTTGAATATCTGCAAGCGTATCCCCTGGTGGGTGGCCCATCCAGAAGGTGATTTCCATTCCAGATCCTACAATCTTGTGATTCCCTGTTGTGTTCCTTGATGATGCCCATGAGGTTACTGAACGTGGTGACAACAGACTGACCACGGTCATTGCAGATCAGATCCTCACTCAGCTCCAGGCATGGCGTTGGTTCCCACTCTGCCACTCGCCACCTCCGTGGAGTCAAGGGACAGTGATAATGGGCCAGGGTGCAGTGCTTAAAGCTGTTCTTGTGCCTGGATCCCCAGATCCCAGCTGGTATAGACTAGAGTCTCCCTGACTCCTCACAGTTCTTGCTGAATGTCTGCTCCTAGGACTGAAAGACAGCGAAGGGGTTTCGTAGAATTGAGTTGGGCCATGCTCTTCAATTGGTAGCTCAAATGCCTTCTGGATATGGGTCTGTTCAAGTTTTCTATTTCTTCCTGTTTGAGTTTTGGAAGTGTGTGGGTGCTTAGGAATTTGTCCATTTCTTCCAGGTTGTCCAGTTTGTTGGCATATAATTTTTTCATAGTATTCCCTGATAATTGCTTGTATTTCTGAGGGATTGGTTGTAATAATTCCATTTTCAGGAAGAAATAGAAAACTTGAACAGACCCATAACCAATGAAGAAATTGAATCAGTTATCAAAAATCTCCCAACAATAAGAGTCCAGGACCAGATGGCTTCCCAGGGGAATTCTACCAGACATTTAAAGTAGAGATAGTACCTATCCTTCTCAAGCTGTTCCAAAAAATAGAAAGGGAAGGAAAATTTCCAGACTTATTCTATGAATCCATCATTACTTTGATTCCTAAACCAGACAGAGACCCAGCAAAAAAAGAGAACTACAGGCCAATATCCCTGATGAGTATGGGTGCAGAAATTCTCAATAAGGTACTAACACATCGAATTCAACAGCATATAAAAAGAATTATTCACCATGATCAAGTGGGATTCATTCCTGGGCTGCAGGGCTGCTTCAACATTCACAAATCAATCAATGTGATACATCACATTAATAAAAGAAAAGATAAGAACCATATGATCCTGTCAATTGATGCAGAAAAAGCATTTGACAAAATTCAGCATCCTTTCTTAATAAAAACCCTCAAGAAAGTCGGGATAGAAGGAACATACTTAAACATCATAGAAGCCACTTATGAAAAGCCCACAGCTAGTATCATCCTCAATGGGGAAAAACTGAGAGCTTTCTCCCTGAGATCAGGAACACGACAGGGATGTCCACTCTCACTACTGTTGTTTAACATAGTGTTGGAAGTTCTAGCATCAGAATCAGACAACAAAAGGAAATCAAAGGCATCAAAATTGGCAAAGATAAAGTCAAGCTTTCACTTTTTGCAGATGACATGATATTATACATGGAAAACCCTATAGACTCCACCAAAAGTCTGCTAGAACTGATACATGAATTCAGCAAAGTCTCAGGATACAAAATCAGTGTACAGAGATCAGTTGCATTCTTATACACTAATAATGAAGCGACAGAAAGACAAATAAAGAAACTGATCCCATTCACAATTGCACCAAGAAACATAAAATACCTAGGAATAAACCTAACCAAAGATGTAAAAGATCTGTATGCTGAAAACTATAGAAAGCTTATGAAGGAAATTGAAGAAGATACAAAGAAATGGAAAAACATCCCATGCTCATAGATTGGAAGAACAAATATTGTTAAAATGTCAATACTACCCAAAGCAATCTACACATTCAATGCAATCCCAATCAAAATTGCACCAGCATTCTTCTCGAAGCTAGAACAAGCAATCCTAAAATTTGTATGGAACCACAAAAGACCCCGAATAGCCAAAGTAATTTTGAAGAAGACCAAAGCGGGAGGCATCACAATCTCAGACTTTAGCCTCTACTACAAAGCTGTAATCATCAAGACAGCATGGTATTGGCACAAAAACAGACACATAGACCAATGCAATAGAATAGAAACCCCAGAATTAGACCCACAAAAGTATGGCCAACTAATCTTTGACAAAGCAGGAAAGAATATCCAGTGGAAAAAAGTCTCTTTAACAAATGGTGCTGGGAGAACTGGACAGAAACATGCAGAAGGATGAAACCAGACCACTTTCTTACACCATTCACAAAAATAAACTCAAAATGGATAAAGGACCTGAATGTGAGACAGGAAACCATCAAAACACTAGAGGAGAAAGCAGCAAAAGACCTCTCTGACCTCAGCCACAGCAATTTCTTACTTGACACATCCCCAAAGGCAAGGGAATTAAAAGCAAAAATGAACTATTGGGATCTCATGAAGATAAAAACCTTCTGCACTGAAAAGGAAACAATCAACAAAACTAAAAGGCAACCAACAGAATGGGAAAAGATATTTGCAAATGACATATCGGACAAAGGGCTAGTATCCAAAATCTTTAAAGAGCTCACCAAACTCCACACCCAAAAAACAAATAATCCAGTGAAAAATGGGCAGAAAACCTGAATAGACACTTTTCTAAAGAAGACATCCAGATGGCCAACAGGCACATGAAAAGATGCTCAATGTCACTCCTCATCAGGGAAAGACACATCAAAACCACACTGAGATACCACCTCACGCCAGACAGAGTGGCTAAAATGAACAAATCAGGAGAGTATAGCTGCCGGAGAGGATGTGGAGAAATGGGAACCCTCTTGCACTGTTGGTGGGAATGCAAACTGATGCAGCCGCTCTGGAAAACAGTATGGAGGTTCCTCAAAAAATTAAAAATAGATCTACCCCATGACCCAGCAATAGCACTGCTAAGAATTTACCCAAGGGATACAGGCGTGCTGGTACATAGGGGCATTTGTACCCCAATGTTTATAGCAGCACTTTCAACAATAGCCAAATTATGGAAAGAGCCTGAATGTCCATCAACTGATGAATGGATAAAGAAATTGTGGTTTATATACACAATGGAATACTACGTGGCAATGAGAAAGAATGAAATATGGCCCTTTGTAGCAACGTGGATGGAACTGGAGAGTGTGATGCTAAGTGAAATAAACCATACAGAGAAAGACAGATACCATATGTTTTCACTCTTATGTGGATCCTGAGAAACTTAACAGAAGACCATGGGGGAGGGGAAGGGGAAAAAAAGTTAGAGAGGGAGGGAGGCAAACCATAGGAGACTCTTAAAAACTGAGAATAAACTGAGGGTTGATGGGTGTGAGGGAGGGGAAAGTGGCTGATGGGCACTGAGGAGGGCACCTGTTGGGATAAGCGCTGGTTGTTGTATGGAAACCAATTTGACAATAAATTTCATATTTTAAAAAAAATGCCTTCTGGAAAGCAGAAGTTTATTATATTCCACCTGCCTAAATGCCTTTAGTCTTCTTCAGAAACCGGCTTGCAAGTTCATTTCCATAGCTCATTAACCTCTTTTGGACAGATTAGCTCCAAAATATTGAAAAACGGTTTCTTGCCTTTAAAGGGTGCATTTGCGCTTCTCAGCTTTTGGACCAGGAAGGTGTTCAACTCAGGAAGGAAAGCCTGGGTCTGGGGAAGATGGTTCTAAGCCGGCATCTTCTTGTCTTGTGCAGTTTCAGGGAAGGCCAGGAAGACGGCACAGATTCACTAGCTGTATTGATAACGCGCGGGGTACAAGCTCTTGTTCATCCTGCATTGATCGTGCAAGTGGGATGATTTTCTCTCCTCTGCCAGTGTCTTTCCCGAGTAGCACTGTGGGAGCAGAGGGCCTGGGGTTTTGTGGCTCGACAGGGAGGGTGAAGCTGTCCACAAGAGAGAATTGCAGACCTCCCCAAATGTAAATGCTTAACATAGATGAATTTTTAATGGAAATCAATTTTGCTCCTCCAAAGAAGCTTTCGGCTTCTTGGAAAATATAGACTGCTCACTGTTGATTACTGACATTATATTTCCTTTCTCTTTCCCCTCTCCTCCTGCCTTCCCAACCTGTTGGCAGCTGCCCATATCTAGCAGTGAAAATCACCCCCGCCATCCCCGTGGTTGGTGGCATTCTGTTCTTCTTTGTGATGGGGACCCTGCTTCGCACCAGCTTCAGTGACCCGGGAGTCCTTCCGCGAGCCACGCCGGATGAAGCCGCCGACCTGGAAAGGCAAATAGGTAACCTGGAAAGGCAAAAAAGCAGACGAAGGTCTGCCCTTAGCCTCGGGTCCCTTCCCACCTTGGCTCGGCCACAGTGTGGGAGGACAGGCCCAGGTGCCCGTGCAGGAGGGGCAGGCGGGACACTGGACGGTGACGCCTAGCCGGGGAGGAGTCCCGGAAGTCTTCGTTCCCGCCGCAGCAGGATGACCTGAGTAGAGGTGGGGTGTAAAGTGTCTGGAGGTAAGGCCCAGGGGCTGGCGCGCTGCAGGCGGGCTGGCGATGCCATCAAGTGAGGGTCACCACCAAGTTCTGTTTCCCGATGCTTCTTGGAAACCCAAGCTCCTCTGAGAAGGAGCCTCTGTTACGAAAGACCCATAGTTTTAGGTGGCTGCCCTCTGCTCCCTTTATGCACTTCATGCTAGTTTCTGCAACAGAAACCTGGAGAGGTTACATCCTACGCCGCTGTCTGGGTTATCCAGCCTAGGACCCAGAACTTCCCTTATTAAGGCATGGCCAAGATACATATTTGTGATATATTATTGAGCTGAATAGCTTTGGTTTTTCTTAGATATGTATCCTAGGATTAAAAGTTTACAGCAACGCATTTTAAAACATAGTAAAACAAATCCTAATCCCTCACAGGGCAAACTTTTAAAGTTGTATTTTTGGTTAAGAAAAGAGAGATGCTTCTCGCTCTTAAAAGTTTGCATTTGTGACCATGTGGCTTGGCGGTGGTGCAGTGATAATCTGACAAGAGTGGCAGAGGGGCTGTGATCACTCCGTGTGAACATAAAGCTTAGCATGAAAACCCACCTGACAGTTCCCTCCCGCTGTTCCTCCTACACCGTGGGCTTCCCTTCCCAGGCTTACTCAGCCGAAAGACCCCCCTGCTTTGCAGTGTAAAGAAATACAAGCGTGGGTCTTGAGAGACAGCACCTGCTGTGGTCTGCCACCCCCAAGTACCAAAGCATGACTGTGTCTTCTGAGTATCTGCCTACATCCCTGTTGTCCAGGAGGGGGGGCAGTGAATGACTTAATGGTGGGAGTGTTTGGTGGGGGTCTGCTGGGCCACAGCCTTCTTGTGTCCTGAGGCAGGGAAGCAGAAGGAAGAATCAGCAGTGGAGAGACAGACCATCTCTTAGTCACCGCATCTTGGGATTTCAAGACATTAGTTATGAATTAATTTGTAATTTAAAGCCTTACATTTATAGCATGTGAATCATTTGCAAAGGCTACCCATGGCTATTGCTGAATTTGATCATATCCAAGCAAGTATTGGGTTATTACATCCATCTTACCAATAAGGAAACAGAGTCTCAAAGAGGCTAAATGGGAGAAAGTGGCAGAGCCAGAGCCTTGAACCCAGGTCTCCTGGGTCTCAGCCCTTATTCTTTCCAGGGCATCATGTCCCAGGGGAGAGACAGGCCCAGTTTCCTTTGAAACAGAACTGGGCCTATGGAAACTGCACGGTCTGTACCTACATCACATTAGCATGCAGCTGGAAAATCCTCGACTCAAGCAGTGTGCAAAGAGCCCAGCTCTTCACACTGGCCTTGAAGCATTTTCCTGCTGTGATCCTATTTGCTATCCCACCTCTTGGTTAGTGAAAGGAGCATCTGCAAAATCAACAAGATTAGGAACTGGGGATGATAAAGAGTGCCACCGGAATTCCCTAAGAGAGTTTCCGTTCTTCCTTGTTAATATTGAAGAGGTTGAGTGATTCACTGAAGTGCCGTATATATCCTAAGCAGTATTTTTCAACATGAACATTCTTAAAACCAGCTCTGCCTCATGCTCTCAGAGACACAGAATCTGTGAGAGAACTAGATGGGGTAAAGGATGAAACCGAATCTTGTTTCCTGTGAGGAAGAGCAGAGGGGCTTTAGAGACAGGCGAGCATGGCGGACATGAGTTGCTCTGCACATCCCTTCCCCAAGAAGCAACAAAAAAATTGGAAAAAATAGTCACAAACATTTCATGGCTCTAGAATTCAGCTGTATTGAGGAGCAGTTACTCATGAAAAACTCTTGGACTTTGGTTAAGTAGAGTGGGTGTCTATGACATTCTCACCTGGAGCTGCTTCAATCCCACCCAAATTCCAAAGGTGATAAAGTTCGACCTGGACAGGGCAAGCTCTGAAAACCAGCAGCTTCCCTGAGGGGCCAATTTGCTTTGGAGTGAAGTATGGAAAAAATCAGTAACTGAAACTTTCACCTTAAGAAACTAGAAAAAGGACAAACTGAACTCAAAACAAGCTATAATAAGGCAGTATTAAAAATGACATTGGAAATAAAAGAAATAGAATACAGAAAACAACAGGGTAAATCATAAATCAATGAGACCAAAAGTTAGTTCCTTGAGAAGACTAACAAAATTGGCAAACTTAACTATACTATCCCCCACCCCTTCCAAAAAAAAAAAGAGAGAGAGACAGAGAAGATACAGATTACCAAAATCAGGAATGAAAGCAGAGGCCTCACCACTGACCCTACAGATAGTAAAAGGATTTTTATTTTGTGCCACAAATTAGACAACTTAGATGAATAGACAAATTCTTAGAAAGCCACAGTTACCAAA
Organism: Panthera onca; assembly: GCF_046562875.1. Classification (NCBI taxonomy): domain Eukaryota; kingdom Metazoa; phylum Chordata; class Mammalia; order Carnivora; family Felidae; genus Panthera; species Panthera onca. The sequence continues at coordinate 141,112,195 of NC_138343.1, forward strand.
AGAATGACTCAAAAAGAAATAGAAAAGCTCAAGAAACCTATAACAAGTAATCCTTACCTCATACCTTACACACAGTTTAATTCAAAATGGATCATAGACCTAAATTTAAGAGCTAAAATTCTAAAACTTCTGAAAGAAACATAGAGAAAATTTTCATGACCTTAGGATAGGCGAAGACTTCTTATATAGACACCAAAAGCATGATCTATAATGAAAATATTATATTTTACTTTCATTATTATTATTTCATTGGATTTCATCAAATTAAAAAGTTTTGTGCTTCAAAGACACCTTTAAGGGGCACCTGGGTGGCTCAGTTGGTTGGGTGTCCGGGCTCTTGATGCTGGCTCAGGTCATTATCTCATGGTTTGTGGGATCCAGCCCCGTGGTTGGGCTCTGTGCTGACAGTGAGGAGCCTGCTTGGGATTCTCTCTTCCTCTCTCTCTGCCACTCCGCTGCTTGAGCTCTCTCTTTCTCTCAAAATAAATAAATACACATTTTAAAAAGATACCATTAGGAGAGCCTGGGTGGCTCAGTTGGTTAAGTGTCCAACTTCTGCTCAGGTCATGATCTCCTGGTTCACAAGTTTGAACCCCGCCTTACGCTCTATGCTGACAGCTCAGAGCCCAGAGCCTGCTTCAGATTCTGTGTCTCCCTCTCTCTCTGCCCCTCCCTTGCTCATGCTCTGTTTCTCTCTCTCTCATAAATAAATAAATAAATAAATAAATAAATAAATAAATAAATAATTTTTAAAAGACACTATTAAGAAAACAGAAAAACAAGCCAAAGACTGGGAGAAAATACTTGCAAATCATATATCTGATAAAAATATCTTGTACTTGTATCCAGAATATAAAGATCTCTTACAACTCAATAATAAGATAACCCAATTAAAAATGAGTAAAGGATTTGAACATTTTTCCAAAGAAGATATATGAATGGCCAAAGAACACATGAAAACAGGATCAATATCATTAGTTAAAAGGGAAATGCAAATCAAAACCACAATGAGGTACCACTTCACACCCACTAGAATGGCTCTAATCCAAAAGACTTGAGGGTGACAAATGATGGTGAAGGTATGGAGAAATTGGAACCATCACGTATTGCTGGTGGGGATGTAAAATGGTGCAGCCACTTTCGAAAACATTTCCTTAAAATTCTTCAAGAAGTTAAGCATAGATTATCCTACAACCTGGCAACTCTATTTCTAGGTATTTATCCAAGAGGAGTGACAACATATGTCTCTGGTGTGCCTTGTACCTAAAACCCCAAAACTGGAAACAACACAAATTGTCCATCAGTGAGCAAACTGATGAACAACATGTGGTATATCCACATAGTGGAATACTATTAAGCTATAAAAAGGAGTCCAGTGTTGACACATGTTACAACACAGATAAACCTTAAAAACACACTCAGCAAGGGGTGCCTGGGTAGCTCAATCAATTGAGCATCTGACTTTTTTTTAACTTTTAAAACTGTTTATTTATTTTTGAGAGAAAGAGACTGAGGGGAGAAAACAAAGAGAGAGAATCCCAAGCAGGCTTTGCACCATCAGTGCAGAGCCCAATGTGGGGCTCAGACCCACGCACCGTGAGATCATGACCAGAGCCAAAACTGAGTTGGAATCTTAACCGACTGAGCCTCCCAGGTGCCCCAATAATAATTTTTAAAGAGGCTCAGACACCCAAAAAAACAGAACTCCAAAATTTACGGTATGGACAATAACCATCACCCACAATCTCATTACAGGAAAGAGTATCTTTTTTTAAAAAATAATTCTCTTGCTTTTTAATTGAGATACAATTAGCATAACATTATATTAGTTTCAGGTGTACAACATGATTCGATAATTGTGTAGATTGCAAAATGATCACCACAATAAATATGATTTACATCCATAACCATAAATAGCTAATAAATTATTTTTGTAATGAGAAATTTTAACATTTACTCTCTTAGCAACTTTCAAATATGCAATACAATATTAGTAACTATTGTCACCATGATGCACATTATACCCTTATGACATTTATTTTGTAACTGGAAGTTTGTAGATTTTGACCCCTTTTACCCATTATGCTCACCCCCACCCTCCTTACCTGGCAATGACCAATCCGTTAAATCTGTTCTCAGTGTCTATGAGCTCTGTTTTTTTTTTAAAGTTCTTTATATAAGTGATATTATACAGTATTTGTCTCTCTTTCTCTCTTTATTTCACTGAGTATAATACATTCAAGTTTCATCGATGTTGTAGCAGATGGCAAGCTTTCCTTTTTTATGGCTAAATAAAATTCCATTGTATATACATACCACATCTTTTTCTAAAATTTAAATTTTAATTAGTTAACATACAGTGCAATATTAGTTTCAGGAGTAGAATTCAGTGATTCATCATTTACATAGAACACTCAGTGCTCATCACAAGTGCTCTCCTGATACCCATCATCTATCTAGCCCATCCCCACCCACCGTCCCTCCATCAATGCTCAGTTTGTTCTCTATGGTTAAGAGTCTCTTGTGGTTTGTCTCCCTTTATTCTCTTCCCCCACCCCTTCCGATATGTTATCTGTTTTGTTTCTTAAATTCTACTTATGAGTGAAATCTTATGGTACTTCTCTTTTTCTGATTTATTTCACTCAATGTAATGCATTCTAGCTCCATCCACATCATTGCAAATGGCAAGATATTATTCTTTTTGATGGCTGAGTGATATTCCATTGTGTATATATACACCATGTCTTCTTTTTTTAGTTTAATTTTATTATTATTATTATTTTAATTTACATCCAAATTAGTTAGCATGTAGTGCAACAATGATTTCAGGAGTAGATTCCTTAGTGCCCCTTACCCATTTAGCCCATCCCCCCTCCCACAACCCCTCCCGTAACCCTCTGTTTGTTCTCCATATTTATGAGTCTCTTCTGTTTTGTTCCCCTCCCTGTTTTTATATTATTTTTGTTTCCCTTCCCTTATGTTCATCTGTTTTGTCTCTTAAAGTCCTCATATAAGTGAAGTCATATGATATTTGTCTTTCTCTGACTAATTTCACTTAGCATAATACCCTCCAGTTCCATCCATGTAGTTGCAAATGGCAAGATTCCATTCTTTTTTATTGTGATACTCCATTATATATATATACACACCACATCTTCTTTATCCATTCATCCATCGATGGACATTTGGGCTCTTTCCGTACTTTAGCTATTGTTGATAGTGCTGCTATAAACGTGGGGGTGCATGTGTCCCTTCGAAACAGCACACCTGTATCCCTTGGATAAATGCCTAGTAGTGAAATTGCTGGGTCATAGGATAGTTCTATTTTTAATTTTTTGAGGAACCTCTATACTGTTTCCCAGAGCGGCTACACCAGCTTGCATTCCCAGAGCATCTGACTCTTGATAATGGCTCAGGTCATTATCTCATGGTTCATGGGATCAAGCTCCACATCAGGCTCTGCACTGACAGTGAGGAGCGTGCTTGGGATTCTCTCTCTGCCTCTGTCTCTGTCCCTCCCCTGCTCACACACTCTCTTTCTCAAAATAAATAAACATAACAAAAACGCTCTAAGCGGAAGAAGTCCGATCAGAAGGCTACATATTGTGTAGTTCTATGTGTATGAAATCTCTGGAAAGAGCAAATCTTTAGAGATAGAAAGTAGATGAGTGATTGCCTGGGGTGGGGGCAGGAGTGATGGTCACCACACTTGGACTTCAGAAAACTTGCTGGAAATGGCCTCAACTTGGGCTGTGGTGCTGGTTGCACAACCCAGCACATTTATTTAAGGTCATGACATTGTATATTTCCAAAGGCTAGCTGTTAGGTTTGTAAGTTTATAGCACAATAAAGCTGTCAGGGAAAAAGAGGAAGAGAGGAAGGGGAGAGGAGGACAATGGGAACAGAAGAGGAAGAAGGGCCCACTCACCTCTAGTTGTGTGACGTTAGGCTAGTTGTCAAATGGCAATAATGATGCGTATCCTATAAGGTTCTTTTCAGGATCAGCTTAGTAAATGGTTGGGGTTTTTTGGTTGGGTTCTTTTTCTTTTTCTTTCTTTCTGTCTGTCTTTTAAGAAAAGTAGAAAAATTCTTCTCTTTTCCCACCTAGTTCTCTCCTCACCTTCCACATACATAGATTCTCATAAAAGAATTCTTGACCTGAAATGTGGTAGGAATAAATTGCACAGTTGGTCTAATTCTTTATAAGGAGTCCTCCCTCCCCTATATTCTTGGCTGTGGAGAATAAGATTCTGTTTCAATGAAATCTTAGCACATTTATTTTGTGCCATCTAACGAAAGAAGGAAAAATGAAAATTACATTTGGAAACTTCTTATTATTAGTTATGAATCCTAATTATCTGTAGTAGATGTCTCCTTACAGAAGCCCAGGATCGCCGCTGGAAACCAGCCATCTGAGTAATTGCTGGAAGCTGTGGGTGGAGGGCGGGCACAGCTCCCTGCCTTCAGATTTCTGCCGGGGAGTAGGTGGTGAGGAGGAGGAGACTCAGTGCCTCAGAGTCTGTTACAAGTCTCCTGAAATGCCTTACACTTCTTTTTTCTGGAACACCTTTCCTGATGAGTTACACTGCAGCTAAAAATACACCCAAGAATGGCAGCAGGGGTGCAGGGAGGTCTCACTGGGGTCCCTAAAGTCCCTGGAGTCCTGCTTGGAAATGTGACCCTTTGGAGACTCAGCTTTTTCGGTTCACTTGGGGATGATAAGATACTAAGCAACTGACTTGGAGTTAGGAAAAAAAAATGATGAGAGGGGCACCTGGGTGGCTCTGTCAGTTGAGTATCTGACTCTTGATTTCAGCTCAGGTCATGATCCCAGGGCTGTGGGATCAAGCCCTGCATCAGGTTCCACACTAAGTGTGGAACCTACTTGGGATTCTCTCTCACTTTCCTTCTGCTCCTCTCTCCCACTCATTCTCTCTCTGTCTCTCTCTCTTAAATAAAAAAATAAGATAAGAAAATCTTTAAAAAGGAAAAAAAATTACGAGATACTGCATTATAAATCACAGGATCAAAGCATTTCATTTCAAGTAGGGATAGACCTTTACAGGGATCAAAATGGGGGAAAGTGGTGGGTCTGCCTCTCTACTTTTCATTATGCGTGTGGTCACTTCCCAGCCCCACTGGTCCTGAGGATGCCAAGAGAGGGAGTCCAGGAGGACTTGAAATGTGAACTCAGCTTGCCGGACTCCCAAAAGCAAGCCTAGTTATTTAGGAAACTCTCTCCCCGTGTCACGGTAACCCTGACACTACAGAGTTCCAGCAGGATCCGTAAAAGAAAAAGATGATAAATTGATCACAGATCAAATAGTTGCTTGGTGAGGGCGGAATTCTATCAAAGGAAGTAGGGTTGCCTTTAAAAAACTCACCTCTGTTGTGGCAACGGCGGAATCTGAAGAATTATTACCTCCACTGTGCAACTTTCACTGGACAGCTAGAACACCACTCTGCTAGTCACAGTGCGTCTCCCTTCTCGGTCTCCTTCTGTCTCTTTCCCTCCCTCTCTCCTTTCCTCTCTCTCTCCCTCCTCCCTCCCCTCCTCCCTGGCCCTCTCCTCCTCTCCCTCCCCCTGCTTCCTCCTCTTCTCCCCCCCACCTTCTCCTCCCCCTCCTCCCTCTCCTCATCCCCTCCTCCCCCTTTCCTCTCCCTTCCTTAGCTTCTTTCTCCCTCTTCTCCTCCCCCTCCTCCACTCCTTCCTCCTCTGCCTCATCTGCTTCTTTCTCCCCCCTCCTCCCTCTCCTCTTCCTCCCCCTCCTTCTCTCCCTCCTCTTCTTCCACTTCTCCCTCTCCTTTTCCTCCCCCATCTTCTCTCCTTCCTCCTCTTTCTCATTCTCCCTCCTCCTCCCCTCTTCCTCCTCCTCCCCCTCAACTTCCTCCCCCTCCTCCTCTCCCTCCTTCTTCCCCTATTTCTCTTTCTCCCCCTTCTCCTCCCCCTACTTCCCCTCCCCTTCCTCCTCTTCTTCTCTTTCATCCTCTACCCTCTACTCTTTTGGTCAGATTCTCATCAACCTCTTTTCTTGAAGTACACAGAACCAATCACCATTTCTAACACAAAAGTTTCATCTTTCCTTATTTCCTAAATTGGACTGGACATCCTCTAGAAGAGATGTTTAGGAAGCACGGCTGTTTCTGATCCCGAGGAAACACTGGCCAACCAGCCGCGGTTCCGCCCCATCCTACATAGTGCAATTCCTGGGAAGAGTTCCATGGGAACAGGATGTTTTCATCCGCCAATTTGACTTGCTAGAGTTTTTTTCCCTAGATACATCTTAATTCTGTGTTTAAGAGTGGAAACATTTTAATTGGCATTTTAACAACCCTGATGGATTCTTGTTGAAGAAAAGACTTTGAGAATACTCTAAGCCATTTTAAGACCTTAATCAATTTTATCTGTTGTAAAGCTACACCATTTCCAGTTTTTCCCATTGCTGTTTTTATTTTACTAAAATTATTATGATTAGAGTCATTTCTGCATAAAATTTAAAACTTAGAATGTTTTCATTAATCAGGCTTTTTGTCATGAAAGTTGTCATTATGAATTTTCTTACGGAACTGTTATTTCTAGTAAGACAGATTTTTCCTGGCGATTTAATTTTTTAAGTCAATACTGGCTTCTTTTTGTGTTGGTTATTTTTACTGATGACATTCACCATAAAATTGCTTTAAAATGTGATTGTTTCATTTATTTTTGGCCTCACAATTAGTCTGTTGTCTGTGATCGATCTGTGATTAAACCTTCCTTAGACTTTGAGTCACTCTGTGTGCTATATGCTGGATGCCACAGTGTAGAATATACAAAAAGAGAAAGGGCAGGGTCATTGGTGGTTAATTTGATTGGCTTTCGCCAATTTTCTTTTCAGAAGGTGATATTTTCTCACCCTTCCCCCCAATTTTTGTTTGCATTTCCCCACTCACCTCCAAAATGATCCCAGTTTATCCGTTGTGTAATTGTTATTTGCAGTGGACATTTTGGCCTTTCATGAACAGTTGGCCAGACCCAGAAACTCTGTTCGGACTTGAATTACACCTGCCTGTGTGGGATTCCTCCCGCCTTTGCCATCGTCTCTGCCCTGCTTCTTGCTTCCTGCCCCCTTCTTTAACAGAGTAACCATGATGCCACTCCATTAGCTTTGGCACTTTCTCTTACATGCACCATCAGCATTTACCTGTGTCCGTTGAAGTAAAATATTCTGCGTGCTTTTCCTGTAAAGCAGTTGGTTGGTCGGTCCATGCTGAAAGATAGAATGATGGTAATAGCTATTTTTCACTGAGTGCCTCTCTCGTGCCGGGTATCATACTCAGCCCTGTCTATGTAGGACTTCCTTTATACTCACAACATCCACTCCATGGTGTTTAGACACTATTGTCCCTATTTTAGTCACAAGAAAGCCAGTGCTCAGAAAGGACAGTGATTGGTCAAAGGTCATTTGGCCAGAGCTGGGAACATAGGCCCGTCTGCCATCACCCCCTGTGCTCCAGACCACTGCCCGTGGTCTGGCTGCTCTGGGGAGCCAGGCTCTGAGTGAGAGTTTCTGGTCTTAGTGGAGCAAGTAGCCCTTCCTATTTTCCCTAAGTTGCTTTCTCCCCCCCTAGGCTGTGGGCATCATCCGACTCTCCCATCCTGTTGGCTGACTCCCCCATCATCTCCATGACTCAGAAATAGAGAGCCATGCCCAGCACATTGTGGCTACAGGGCCTGGTTCTCAAATCCCGGGCCCAATTGTGTGGAGAGAGTGGAACTGCCAGGAAAGTCCAGGCAATCCGACGCCCCTCTTGAAACTGACTGCCTTTTGTCCTTTGGGACTTCTGTCCTTTGGGACTCTCACTGATGCCCACATGCCCTGTGATACTCGTGAAGGAGTTAAGGGAAGAGGGGAGCAGGGTGGGCCTTTGAAGAAAATGGCATCCCAGGAATAAAAAAAAAAAAAGAAGAGGAAGAAGATTCCTTGTTTAAGGGAAAATGCTAGAAACATCTAGTGCGTACTAATGCCAAGGAAGGATAGGCAGTGATTCTCCCATACCAACACAGGGTGGCAACTCAGAATGTCAGAATTCCTCATTGTCTCTTTAAAAAATAATCCAGCCTGGGAGAGCTGGGAACCAGATGTCACAATTCGAAATTGTGGTATTTGGGGAAATACCACAAGATTTTGAAAACTCTAGTTCTGAGGGAAGGAAGGAGCCAGAGATTTTGTTTTTCCAGAGGATTTAGGAAGAGGGGTGTTTTTCATCCAGGATGTTCATTAAAGTCTATATTATGTCTTCTTCCTGTAGAAATCCAAATTTGCGGGAATGCACCGTGTTGGAACCGAGGCCAGTTTCTGATGTAAATGTATTCACGGGTTTGCAAGGTTAGGACATTTTACTGTGATGGTTGGGGTGGAGAATTGTAAGGACAGAGAAGAGTACTCTGCAGCTCCCACCCCTGCGTGGATGCCCTTTGCAGAGCAGTCCTCCAGAGAGCCTTGTGGGTGGCGAGTGGGATTTTCCTCCTTTTTACAGGAAGAGAAACTGAGACGAGGGCACTTGCTGAGATCGCGCTTTCTTGTCCCCGCTGCGCTGAGCCTCTGAATCTGAATTCCTAAATCCACAGCGGTATTTTGGTGACCTCTGTACTCCCCATCCTGAATCCGCTGGGTGTCTCTTTTAACACAATAAGTCTTACTAAGTTGAAGGTTAGACTTACAGAAGTGTACCCATGTACACATTTGGAATCTCTTCTGGAGAATTAACAAACCCACCCTGAAAACAAAGGGATCACTTCATTTCAGATGGCTCTCTCTCACGGCACCAATGTTACATTCTTTAGAGTCTGTTAAATCAGCAAAAAGAGCAATGTTGACATGCTTTGACAAAAGAAAGAAAGGAAGAAAGGAAGGAAGCGAGGGAGGAAAGAGGGAGGGAGGAGAGAGAGAGAGAGAAAGAGAGAAGAAACATACTGTAATTATAATCAGTTCTCATATACAAAACCGCAGAAGGGGGAAGGTTGGTCCACTGACCAGGGTGAGGAAGAGGTCAGCTGTGAGCGAGCAGAGGAAGCCAGAAGCTGCAAGGAAGGGAAGGACAGGCTGGTGGCATGGAAGGGATGGAGAGATTGGGACCGCGTGGCTCAAGAATATGGCCAAAGGAAAGAGCAAGGGTCTGGAGCGTGTTCGTGGAAAATAGAGGCCCACCCCTCCCCAGCCAGGGGCACTGAAATGCACAGATTCCATCGATGAAAGAGCTTGGGGAGCCCACCTCCCTGACTCCAGGTGAGCTGGTCCCCAGCAACGCTCTGAGTCGCCAAGGGACCTCAGTGACTGTGGACATCATCCCGGACAACTCCCTTGGTTTGCAGACAACTGAGGCTCTGAGAGAGACAGGTGTAAATACCTATCCCTTGACTTTTTTGCTTCTGAAACCGAATCCCTAAGTCCTTGCTACACAAAGAGGGGTCCGTGGAGGAGCAACATCAACATCTCCTGGGAGCTTGTTGGAAATGCGGAACTTCAGGCCCCAGTCCTTGTCCTGACTGAGAAGCTGCATTTGTAACAAGACCCGTGAAGGCTGAGAAGCGCAGCCCTAAGGCCTCTCTGCTCCCACCTGGGGAGGGGGAACCAACCTGTGTCTGCCTTCTCCACCCATGTTTGCTTCTTCTCCTCTCAAGTCCTCAGGACCGTCAGGCTTTCAGGGGGTTAGCTAACCAGCAGTTCATTTACCCGGAGCAGTCAGTGTAATTACCTCCTTGCAGTGCCTATAAGCAGCATCTTTTTCCTTATTATTAGTTATTAATGATAACCATATAAATACCTTCTCTTTTGCTAGTGCTTTACAGATTCCAAGATCCCTGTATGTTTTTATTAGTAGTAAAGTATATGGTGATGAGTGCAGGCTCTAGAGCTAGGTTGGCTGAGCCTGCATCCCAGCTCTTCCACTTGCTGTGTGACCCTGAGAAGTGTTTTAACTTCTCTGGGCCTCAGTTTTAGTGCAAATAAAATTGACCCACTGGGTGCAAAGACCCATTCCAGTGTTACCATCCCAGAGTCTAGAAATAAATCCTTCCTCCTCCTTTGCCTAACCTTGAAAATCCAGGAGCGTGAATACCTTAGAAGGTTTTTTAGCCTCTTCAACTACTTACACAAAAAGAGTGACATATTCTGACTTGTATTTCCCCAATAATGAGTGATGTTAAGCATCTTTTCATGTGTCTGTTAGCCATCTGGATGTATTTTTTAGAAAAGCGTCTATTCATGTCTTCTGCCCTTTTCTTTATTGGATTATGTGTTTTTTGGGTGTTGAGTCTGATAGGTTCTTTATAGATTTTGGATACTAACCCTTTATCAGATATGTCATTTGCAAATATCTTCTCTCATTCCATCAGTTGCCTTTTAGTTTTGTTGATCGTTTCCTTTACTGTGCAGAAGATTTTTATCTTGATGAAGTCCCAGTAATTCATTTTGCTTTTGTTTCCCTTGCCTCCAGAGACGTGTCTAATAACGAGTCGCTGTGGCTTAGGTCAAAGAGGTTACTGCCTGTTTTCTCCTGTAGGATTTTGATGGTTTTCTGTCTCACATTTAGGTCTTTGATCCACTTGAATTTATTTTTGTGTATGGTGTAAGAAAGTGGTCCGATTTCATTCTTCTGCATGTCGCTGTCCAGTTCTCCCAACACCAGTTGCTAAAGAGACGGTCTTTTGTTCACTGGATGCTCTTTCTGCTTTGTCCAAGATTAGTTGGCCATACGTTTTGGGGTCCATTTTTCGGTTCTCTATCTGTTCCACTGATCTACGTGTCTGTTTTGGTGACAGTACCATACTGCCTTGATGATTACAGCTTTGTAATACAGCTTGAAGAGCTAAATGGGTGATGGGCTTTAAGGAGGGCACTTGTTGGGCTGAACACTGGGTGTTCTATGTAAGTGATGAATCACTGGGTTCTACTCCTGAAACCAATAGTACACTGTATGTTAGCTAACTTGAATTTAAATAAAGAACTATCAAGAGAATTAAAAGACATATAAAAAAAAAAGAATGACATATTCTGTGAATAATGTTAGAATGCAAAGCTGCCCGCACACCCAAGTAAATCCTACAAGTAAACTGTAGGTGCTGCAAAATACGAGATACTTAAATGACTCACTGGAATATTACTGGCCTTGTTTCTAACCGCTGTGCTTGGGATGATAAAGCAAGACGATGGAACAACAGCTCTTCTGAGTGAGGGAATGAGTTAGTCAGTCAATAGGTTTTAGAGGGAAGTCAAAGATAAGGCACTTCATCCAAGAATGGGCAGGGCGTGTTCAGCCAAACATGCTCTGGGACAGCAGCGGGTCCACAGTCGTGAGCGTGCAGGGCATGGGGAAGAAGGGAGGCGAGAATGGCTTTTCAGGAAAAGTCACCGGAGGAGGTTAATCAGAAGAGTGGGCAGGCTCTTTGTCCCTGGAAGTGGGAGGCATTTTCTTATTACAAGTGTAGAGTAGCATGAAAGGCCTCTCAGGAATAAAAGGAGACAAAGCACTGGGGGAGGAGAGAGGAAGTGGACCAGGGCGAGGAGGCGTGGCGGGCCGGGGTTGGGAGGAGAGGGAGGAGAGGCTGAGCAGGTGCAGGTCAGGGAAAGGATTAGCGCCCGTGGAGCGGGAGGGATTTAGAGAATGTGCTGTGGTCAAAGAAGCAATAGGGGCTCCCTGAAGATTTCTTGAGAAAAGCTTTTTTTTTTTTTTTTTTTTAACAGTCTAGGGCACCATCCGTCATTCTGCTTCATAAAACATCTGCATGTTTTGAGTGTTTTGTGGCTGGAGTCTACACTGGGGATCCAACTTAACAGAGAGCCACTTGCCAAATAACGTACTCTTAGGGTCTCTGCTTATCCCTTACGTGTCGTCGACACCCCTGTGTCATTTGTGTGCTTGCATACTCTGTGAGATCAATGGGGTCCGTGATATCAATGAAACTACGCCCAAATAATCACCCTCCGAAGCTTTGTCATAATCAAACCAACTCACTGCTGGCTCTCCAAGTGACCGTTCTCCCTCCTCCTTTAGAATTTAATGCTATAGAGTAGGGATTTGCAGCCAGTTTTGGGAATGGGTGTGCTCTGTCTTCCTTCCCTTCTGTGCCCTGGAAAACTCAAGACTAAGTTATGGGAGACAGAGCAGCTGTTATTTTGTGTTTCTCGTGGACGAGTTCTGAGGTTAAGAATCGTCGCCTAAGAATATGAGTAGACTAATATCGGCCATGTAGTCCAGAGTCGGAGATGGGCATTAGGACTCGTTGCAGCCAGCACTCAGCAGGTAGAAGGTACAAGTGAAGAAGCCAGTAAAGGCTCTACTGGGGAGAATGGTGGGGCCCTCCGGTGAGCGCTTTTCCTGCCATCACGTTTGGTAAGGAAACAACTCCTCATAGTTTTCATTTATCCAAATTCACCTTCCGAGGCCCCTGAAGGAAAATTTTAACTGACACAGATGGGCAGAAATGAAGACCATTTATTTGGAAATGGTAGATTAAAACACCATCTAGGAGAAAACAGAAGTACAGTTGGATGAGTCATATGACATACCATCAAAAATTTGGAGTGTGCACTTTAAGAAACTCTCTTTATTTTCTGTGAAGGATGGAAACTTGAAGTCCAAGGGTCCTTGAGTATGTGATGGCTGGGCTGCTTCTCATACTCAAGAGAAAGCAAGAGAGTAGCAATGGACTAAAATCTCCCTGTGGCTCTCACACAACTAAAAGTAACACAGGGAAAGCAATACTGAGCAGCACACCCCCAGAAAGGTAATGCAAGCGCTGTGTGTCAGTGTAAATTTTCTAGTAGTGACATTTAAAAAAAATGAAAAGGAACAGGTAAAATTGATTTTAATAATGTATATGATTTAGCCCAGTGTGTCTAAAATATCATCGTTTAACATGTATTCCACATTAAGAAGGACTAATGAGATACTTTACATTCTTTTGTTTTTGGTGTTGAATCTTGCCAGTGTTGAATCTTACTTTGCACTTAGGGGACATTCAGTGCGGACTCCTCCTTACATCTCAAATGCTCAGGAGACACGTGTATCTAGGGGCTGGCATAGTGGATGGCACAGGTTTAAAGACAAAGAATTGGACCTAAGTAGTTATTAGAATCTCTCAGAATTATTGGTATGGTTTCATCTTGCTTTGGATCACTTCAGAGAAAAGCGTGGGAGAACGGCATTTAACTCCATCATTTTTGGAAAGACTTCATACATTCATTCATTTTTCATGTATTCAACATATCCTTGAGTGCTTGTTCAGTACCAACCACTGTAATAATGCAAATTATACTCTTAACAGATTTCTTTCTGTTTCTATTGATGTAATTGTAAAGCTATAAACAGTGGGATCCTCTGGAATACCCAAACAGAATCATGTTTGGTTTTAATGATGTTAATGTTTTTAATATGGTCACATTCCATGCTATTGATTAGGCCACTGGTTCTTAAACCTGAACATACACCGAGATCATCTGAAAGGTCTGTTCAAACAGATGTCTGGGCACCGCCCCCTCCAGAGTTTCCAAGTCAGGGGTCTGGGGTGGAGCCCGCTAAATTTGCATTTTTGACAAGCTCCCAGGAGTTGCTGATGATGCTGGTCTGGAGGCCACACTTTGAGAACCACTGGATCAGAGGTACAGTTTCTCCTTTAAGATTCACCTTTTTTTTTTTAATTTTTTTTTAATGTTTCTTTATTTTTGAGACAGAGAGAGATACAGCATGAGCAGGGAAGGGGCAGAGAGAGAGGGAGACACAGATTGTGAAGCAGGCTTCAGGCTCTGAGCTGTCAGCACAGAGGCCGACACGGGGCTCAAACTCACAAACTATGAGATCATGACCTGAGCCGAAGTCAGACACTTAACCGACTGAGCCACCCAGGCGCCCCTAAGATCCTTCACCTTTTATGTATCCCACACACCTGAAGGTAGAGCTGAGCATTTCTGGAAAGTTGAACAACCACAAGATTCAGGCGTCTCAGAAAGATTAGTTGGGGAATGAGTAGATGTCTTTCTTGCAGTCTATTTTCTAAGATATAGATGTTGTGACCCAAACGAGAGATTTGAGAAGAACACCCAGGACTGAATGATCTGATGTGCACTCATCTAAGCGAAGCTTCTGTGTGGATACTTTGGGGACCAGCATCACAGATTGTGCCCCAGCTAGCCCCCTCTGCATGGGTCCTCATGGGTAGCTCTCTTTTAACCCTTGCCACCTATTTCCAAAGCTCACATGTGGGCTGGGGTGGGGGTGAGGCTCTGAGAAGAGTATCCCAGGGTTACTAAAGCCTCTGAGCACCACATACTCACCAAAAGAACATTGCAGACGTTACTTCCTATACCTCACGGGAGAAGTGAGCCTTTTGCCTCCTATCAAAGGATTGCTGATACCCGCTGGAGTTGCCGTCTGTCTCCACAATGTAGGACTGCCCTCCTCATGTGCGTTTGTCCAGGGCGGCTCCAGAGCCAAAACTTCTAGCTGGAGGGCACGCGGGGGCATGTATTTTATAAGATGTAAATCTTCCACACTCACTCAGGTATAATGGATCCGTCTGGGAGGGTGAGAGCTGGGTCATGCCAAGCATCAGTGAGACCAGAACTTTTGGACTGGATCTGGCAACGTTCCTGTGTCACGCGGTTGATACAAATTTTGAAAGCACCCAGAGAAAAGGCCCACTCCTAATGGTGGCCTCTGATTCTTAATGAGTTTCTTTTTCTATGTAACTTCACCATGGTTCAGGCCTACCTTACTGAACTCAGAATGTCGCCTGAGCCTTGTCTAGAAGGACAGCACATACTCCCGCCAAGTCAGAGACCTTTTATGTAATTATTATTACAAGTTCCACCCAAAATGTGTGTAGTTCTCTGTAATAGATTGGAATGCTAGGCTTTTCACGCCAGCAGGTGAAGCATGGGCACTTGGGATGGGGCTGCTGTCTGATCTCCACTGCGATGCTGGTCAGCACTCCGCACAGAGCAGTTTATTAAGAGTCACACATGGATGCCTTGTGGCTGTCGCCTACGTTTCCTCAGCTTCCTCACTCAGGCAGGAGTGGTCAGGGGCTTATAAACCCCCATCCAGTTATGGGTGCTGCCACTGGAGGCGCCATTGGGAGGGATGGTCTTTTCTTCCTACTATTTATCTAGTTACCATCTTTGCAGGAAAAACATGTGACAGACTAGGGAAAAGATGCCAGGTGTTGTGTTCAACTTGACACCAATTTTGTTTTCTTTTAATATTTTTTAACGTTTATTCATTTTCGAGAGACAGAGTGTGAGTCGGGGAGGGGCAGAGAGAGAGAGAGAGAGGGAGACACAGAATCCGAAGGAGGCTCCAGGCTCTGAGCTGTCAGCACAAAGCCTGATGCGGGGCTCGAACTCATGGACTGCAAGATCATGACCTGAGCCGGAGTTGGACGCTTAACCGATTGAGTCACCCAGGCGCCCCTGGACACCAATTTTAGATCACTGACACGCCTTCCTCACTGTCACTTGCATTCTAGATAAAAGACATAGTTTCTCTTAATTTGGATGACCAGATTTTGCTGTTCTTACATGATATTAATCCCATGAATACCAACCGAAAGGTCAAGTTCCTAGAAAAGAACACAGATATGAAGCCAGACATGAACAGGTTGCCTGTGCACTGTGTCTGATGTTGATGGCGGTGGGGGGTGGGGAGTGTTTGCGTGACTCCCCCAGACCCTCCTGTCGTTGGACAGACTTTTGCTTGGTAACTGCAGACTTCTGTATTTTTCTCTCAACCAGCACAGGATGTTTCAAACATTTATGTGCCTATTTTTCATCTTGTGATGACATATCCCAGACATTTGATGAAAAATATTCCTGGCTGGCTGTTTAGTTAGAAAATTAATCATTATCAATTAATCAATCTATTTTCAGCACAGCACTGTTTTAAGTGCTGTGGATGAATCTGAAGAAATCTAGCCGGAGGCTGGCATGCACAAGTGAAACCACTGAAGACTTTTTTTTAAACAACAGAAATTTATTTTTTCACAGTTCTGTAAGCTAGCAGCCCAAGATCTAGGTGTTTCCAGGTTGGGTTTCTCCTTGTCTTGTCTCCTTGCCTCGCAGATGGCCAAGAAGGCTGTTGTTGTTGTTGTTAAACAGGAACATCAATAAGGACAGGTAACTGTAATACAGGGTTTAAGGCTGTACCATCGACAATTTGGGCCAGAGAATTATTTGTGGGGTGGAGGTGGGGGCTGTGCTGTGTTTGCAGGATGTTTAGCAGCATCCCTTTCCTTAACCCACTAGATGCTACTCCCCATGTTTACTACCCCTCTACCCCAATAAAATTGTCTCCTGACAATGCCAAATGTCCTCCGGGGGAGTGGCAGAAATCACCTGGGTGGAGAGCCACTGATGTAATGTAACCTGAATTTATGAGGATGGAGGGAACCACGAGCCTAGGAGAAAATCAAGAGAGATTTTTCTGGGGAAAACAAGTCTGAGCTGGATTTCAAAAGACAGGAGGACACGAATTGCCAGAGGAGATGGTGAATGGAGGGGCAGAGGGTAGGAGAAGCGGGGGGGGGGGGGGGGTGTTATTTCAGAAACTGATGACTGAAAAGAAAAATAGAGGGACAGGAGTCACCTTCCTTTAACTGGCATGGGTGGTGTGCATGGAGGAGGGATAATTAATGAATTCGGTCAGCAGCAGGTAACGCCTGCTCAGGACAGTTTTCAACAGGCCAGAAAACAGAACCAGGGGAGAGTGAGAATGGCTAAAACATGTTTAGCACATGCAGTAGCCCAGGCACTGTTTCTGTGCGTTCCACACACTCATTCCCTTCTCTGCAATAGTACCTCTCAGGTGCTACTGTTATTCCCATTTTACAACTGGAGAAACTGAGTCTTGAAGAGGCCGGTAACTTCCCAAAGTCTCTCAACTAGTAAATAGCAGAGCCACGATTTAACCTCTGCCTGGTCGCTGAGCCCCTGCACTTACCTACGGCGCTGGGGCACAGGTTAGTTGAGGCAGGGCCGGGTGATGGAGTTCTCCGGTGGTCAAGCAAGGTTTGAAAGGAATAAAAAAAATTTGCCCGAGTTTACAGAGACATCAGGAATTTGCATGAAGGGTCAAATAGATGCTCAGATTTCAAAGGAAAGCTACAGATGAGGAGCCCAAGCAGAGAGGTCAGTTCCGTTGGCCCCAAGAATGGGGACAGTGGGTGCCAGGCTGATAATGGAGCAGGGTTTTTGAGCAAGAGGTCTTCGGGCAGGCCTGGGCTTGGCGGAGGGTGTTGGGAGGAGAAGGCTGCCCTCAGGGGAACGGGGTTGGGTCCAGGTGGGCTGCAGCCAGCAAGAGGCGGGGTTGCCAGAAGGAAAGTTGAGGGGTGGGAGGCTCAAGTCGGAGACGAGGCTGGTCTGTGTCAAGGAATTAGGTGTGGAGGGACTGTGGCAAGAGAGATGTGAGGTAGAGCCACACAGAAAGGCGGCCTGGACCCTGACTGTGCTACTCACGGCCGTGATCTGGGCTGACTACTTAGCCCTCTGGCCTTGGGGTCCCCTTGTCTGGAACAGGGACAGTATAATGCTGCCTGTCCTGCGGGTGCGGGGCAGAGCCAAATGAGATGCTATACGTGTGGGGCCTGGTGTCACTTTGTGCACACCGTGGCAGTGTGCACAGAAATTCTCCAGTGGCGAGCAAGTAGGTCGGTTGGAGAGGGGGAGGGTGGAGCCAGATATACTTGGGGAGGCTGTGGCAGTTACGGAGGCAAGGGGTGAGGGGTGGACTAGGGTTCTGGGAGAGAACCATGGGGCTGTTAGAACTCACAGGGGCTGTTCTGATAGGAAACAGAAGAAACTTGGCTTATGTTAGGATTTTAGTCTCCAATGTATCATTCGATACGTAAGGGTCTTTATGTAAATGGACAGAAATGGAGTGGTCGGGGCTGAAGAGTCAATTTTCACATTTGACGGAGGTCCGCGGTTAGATGTGCGGCCAGTACGGTGATAGGTTGAAGAATGAGAAAAAAGCAAAATGTTCTTCCGGGGACGGGGCTTTGGTTGTTCTTATTTAGAATTTAGCTCTAAAAATAACTTCAGCATCAAGGCACTTAAAGGGTTTGTGGTATACAGTCTTGTGAGCTGGGCCCATCTCTGCAGACTTCCTGATTTCATTCCCATACCACTGAGGAAAGCAAGAACGATAGATGGCTCTGAAAGCAAATAGAATGAAAAGGAAATGAAGATCCTTACCAGCGTTGAGGCCTCATGCTGTGTACATCCGGGCAGAGTCCTGGGCCCGGCCCTTCCCACCGCCACCCTAATAAATAATGTATGGAGATTTTCCGGCAATGTCCAATGTTTTGGACTGCCTAAACCAGCACCATATATACCGTGAGCTACAAATGCAAGCACATCAATTTAAATTTTCTAGAAGTAGTGACTTTATAGCAGTAAAAAGAAACAGGTGAAATTGACTCTTATAATTTTGATGTCACCCAATTCTTCAACGTATTCTCATTTGAAAATGTAATTAATATTTAGAGACTCTTGAGGTATTTTATATTCTCCTTTTTGTGCTAAATCTTCCAAATCTGTTTTGTATTTTACGCTTGCAAAAAAATCCCAATTCAGACCAGCCACGTTTTGAGCACTTAAGAGCTACAAGTGGAGGTGGCCACCATATTGGACAGCAGGGGTCTAAACTCCCCAAGTGCAATGCCGCCATTGCAGAAAAAGCCTGGCAATTACTCTGGGCTCGGTGACATCTGTGTCACTCCCATTCCCATGAGACTGATGCATAGTGTGCAAGAACGCAAGTTTGTGGTTCATTCTGTACCTCAGCTAGTTTGCATTACCGGAGGGAAACTGTTTAAGAGACATCCATCATCCAGAGAGCCCCAGATGGGCCATTTAGTGACAAGAGCAGCCCATCCAGAGGGCTCCCATCCAGCCGTTACCAATTCCAGAGGAAAACAAAACTAATACCTTTGGTGCTCAAATGGAATCCAAGTTTGTGGGAAGGAGGAATTTCTAATATAAGAAAGGCAACAGCCCATCAATAAAGAAAGATTGGATCCAGGCTAAAGCAATGAAAGACTCAGAATTGTGTTTTTGGTTTTATTTCTTCTGTCTAAGGTCCTCATTTCAGGTCATTATGACTCCATTTTTTCTGCTTGGCAGTGCACAGAGTGATTCTGGGGAGTCATTACTAAAATAAAAATTATTGATATGGCATTTTGCAAAAATCACCAAGTGAACTTTTATATAAAACAATATAGCAGAGTTCAAATAATGTGGAAGGGACATTTCTTTGCTGGAGGCTCCTTTTCTTTCTTGGACAAACATAGACCAGGGTGAAAACATCTGGAAATGTGACCTTCGGGGAGGGCCGCCCCGCCCCCATTCCCTGGATGCTGGATTTCCCCTCCAACTTTTAAGAGAAACGTAAGTGGACACTTCTGATTCCAATCATACTTCAGAATTATTACAGCTCAAAACACACAGTGTGATAGATTGAGAGGTTTTTCAGGCTTCCCATTGAGCTCTCCTGAGATAAAAGCAGTTAACAACCACTATTCTGTGATGATAAATGGTTGTTGGTTTTCTTTCTTCAATATTTTAATAACTATTTGCATGTTTTGGCAATGATGGACACGGAGAGTCTGATGGTGATTACAGAAGCAGATTGCAGAGGTGATTCACCGGACGCAGTTGGCCATCAGAGGCAACGCCATCTCTCAGTGACAGGCGGGTTCCAGCCCAGGCACCTGGCTTCCTGGCGGCCTTTTAAAGCAGGTGTTCTGATAGCCGTCAGTGCAGGGCGGCTGACGTGACGGAAGTTGGCTGCCTTCCCCTCTGATGCTCTTTTCTCCAAGACAGCTCAGCTCCCCGGCAAGTGCACTGAAAAACCCCACTCCAGAATCAGCACTTGCCTCTTTCTGTAGATGTGACTGCCCGTGGAATTCAGAGCTGCTTTGGGAGCCGTTCCGTGGCTGTGCTGGCGGAAGGAATCTGACAAAGCAGGATTCTACAAAACCTGTAGAATCTGACGAATCCCTCTGCCACCTCAGAAGGAACCTGTTTGGAAGGAAATGGTGCTCATGTTTCATGGACGCTTCCTAATTTCTCAGTGAAGTACTACTCAATTTATTTCACTCTTCTGTCTTTCTTCATCTCAAGCTCCAGGTTGCCATGAACATTATTTTGTAGTAGACCGGTTATTAATGTTTTGCCCAGAAAAGAGTCTGGGAGAAAAATTTCAAAGACCTTGAATTTGTAGAAGGAGCATTAAGAGCTGTCTTTCCACTTTGTATCAAGTTTTAGAAATTAATGTAAGAAGCAAAATAACGAAATGGTGGAAGGAATCCAATATGAAAGGAAATCATTCATACAGGTTCGAGGAGCAAAGTTTAAACCTTACTTGAAAATAAATATGAAGATGTTCATTGCAGAGTTTCTTATAATAGTGTAAAATATTAGGAGTAATTTAAATATATGATAGTACCAAAATGGATGAATGAACAATTGTATACTTCTATAATTAATGTTAGGAAGGAAGTCATTAAAAACACTGATTTCAAAAACATGTAATGACTTATGAAAATGAACTTGATACAGCATTGAATGAAAATATGCAAAATGCAAAAATGTATGTAAATCATAATCTTAATATATGCATCAGTTTAGAAAAATGACTTGAAAGAAACAGAGGTTTCTCTTTGTGGTTAGACTAACAAGTGGTTTTAACTTTTCTCTTTGTATATTCTGATATTCCTCATTTCCTGTGATGATCACATATCCGTTTTATAATCAGAAGAAAAGCAGTAGGGGCGCCTAGGTGGCTCAGTCAGTTGGACATCTGACTTCTGCTCAGGTCATGATCTCCCGGTTTGTGGGTTCGAGCCCTGAGTCGGGCTCTGTGCCGACGGCTCAGAGTCTGGAGCCTGCTTCGGGTTCTGTGTCTCCCTCTCTCTCTCAGCCCCTCCCCTACTCATGCTATCTCTCTCTCTCTCTCTCTCAAAAATAAACATTAAAATATTCTAAAAAGAGCAGTAAATATCATTATATACACTCTAATAGATATCCTCACAACAAACATTTATTTTAGCAAGCAATATTACTTGCCAGTTGCGTAGACTTGGCAAATCCATCCCCTGGGCCTTCATTTCCTCACCTGGATAATGGGATCCAGCGACCCTGTCTGACACACACAAGTGTGATGAGGTACGGATGCATTAACCTGCAGAAACTGGAAGCAGCCGACCACGTATACAGGCAGGACGTGTGACACTGCGTTGGATGCTGTGTCTACTAGTAGATCGGCTAGAACGTAAGAAATTGAACAAGCCTCATTGACGCGGCTAGAATCGGAGCGCGTAAGAAACTACCACTGAAAAGTGGCCAGCCCAGGTCCCCACGGCAGGAAGGCGTTTTAGGGGAGCCCGGGTCCTCAGCGGTTGGATGTGTTAGCTGGCCCCGTGTGAGGACCGTGTGCACCGGGACACCGCTTTAGAGTTGTTACTGACAGTGGCTCTTGCAGCTACCCTGTGACATTTACTCAGAACAACATGCCCGTGAATGGGAGAAGCGTGGATGCCGTGGATGGATGGGGGTAGGGAGGGCACACAGTTCCGAAGGATTTATTGCGGTGCCAGGGTTAGCCTAAGCTCAGGGTTTCCGTCGTCAGTGCAGATGAGAATCCCCGTGGGGGGTTTAAATTTTTACATGATACTTTTTTTTTTAATACCATATGTGTATTACTTTTCCATTATAAAATGTATTCATAGCGGTGCCTGGGTGGCTCAGTCGGTCGAGCGTCCGACTTCGGCTCAGGTCATGATCTCGCAGTTTGTGAGTTCGAGCCCCGCATCGGGCTTTGTGCTGAGAGCTCAGAGCCTGGAGCCTGCTTCAGATTCTCTCTCTCTCTCTGCCCCTACCCCACTCACGCTCTGTCTCTCTCTCCTTCAGAAATAAATATTTAAAAAATTATATATATAAAAAAAAGAAAAATGTATTTATACACGTCAGAGACTTCTGGAGATTCTGACTCAGCAGTTGAGTTCCCCGCTGGACGCATGCAAGTCTGAAAGTCCCAAATGTAAGACCCACGATCCTACAGTAGCATAAACATGGAGGATGCAGGTGACAAAGCGGCCGCCCTCAGTTGATAATCCAAGGGACACAAACCCCACCCACGCGGCTGGCACAGAGCGGGTGCTCTGACACGTAGCCTTCGAGCTGTTGAGTTGAATGGAGAAGTTAAACACGTACAGTGTAGAGGTTCTTGGAGTCTTTTCTTCTCTTAGCATCTGAGGGTTCTGTGGGGGTAAGTGAGAAACGGGTGTTCACATGTAGCAAAGAAAATAATGTTGCTTCCTCAGCTCAGAAAGCTTCTTGCAGGGAAGTGCGGTTGGGGGGGGGGGGGGGGGGAAGGTTCAGTTTGAAGAGGTCCCTGGGCCGTGCGGTGGTGGGCCTGCTACTGGGACCCTAGAGCCTGAAGCGTGCGGCTGAATGCCACATGAGAGCATGTGACTCCACGACTGATCACGAAACCCCCATGTCTGGGCAGTGAGGGAAGGAAGCAGGGTCTGGGACCCTCTAAGCGTGAGAACCGTGAGAAGGGCCAGCAGGGCTCCCAACGAGAAAGACCGGAAGCTCTTCGAGGAGGCGCCCTGCCCTTGTTCACTCTGTGCAGGTTTCCTGTCAGTGGCTCTGGTAGGGAGATGGCAGGGGCCGCGGCTCCCCACGCAGCGTCTCTAGGGAGATGTGGGGGGGGGGTCCCCGGAGAGAGTTTGCGGAAGCTGTGTCCCTGACATAGTGGGCGGGAGGAGGAGTCCTTGAGTCACCATCTGTCACCCTGACATCTGCAGACCCCTTGTCATTAAAATGCAGATCCTCAGGCCCCAACCTAAACCCACAGATAGCGACTCTAGGAAGTAGGGCCTGGCAGTGTGCTTCTAACACCTTCCCCCAAGGTGATCCTTTTACACAGAAAGACTTGAGACTTGCTGCCTTTAAATGTCACCAAATGCATATGGAGCATTTGCAGGTATAGACAGCACCATGATGGTTTGACAAGTTCCTCAGAGAACAGAGGTGGAGTCAGCTGGGAAGCGGTCAGGGGAGAAGCCTATCCTTTATCCCCTCCTCCCTTCCCAGCTCCCTCCATGCACCCACTCTGCCATTCAGGGCAAAGACCAGGAAGCCCCCAGGAGCTCTTTGTTAATGCAGGACACTTCCCAGGAGGTAAAAAGGAGTGAAGCAGAGCAGCCCAATGCTGGGACCGCTCAGAAGGGCAGATCAGTGGTGTCAGGGCCTGTTCCTGCTCCAGAAGGACCTGTTGAGTGTCTCCCAGGTGCCATCCCTGGGCTGGACCCCAGGATCTAGGAGAATAGGGCAGAGTCCTTGCCCCGGCTATAAGCCTAGAGTCTGGAGGAAGCTGACCTAGGACCTGAATGGGGGAACTCCATGCTCCCCAGGGAACAACATGGCAGCAGCCAGAAGTGCTTCCTGGGAAAGTCCTGCCCCGGCTCCCAGCCTCCAAGCTAGAGTTGGAGCCGGGGCAGGGCTGGGTGGCATGAGGTCACCCAGAAGTGGCTGGTTTCTGCACTGCTCTGCTCTGTGTATGGGTGGGGGGGGGGGTGTTCCCTCCCCCAACCCCCCAGCAGAATCTCTTCTGTCTGAAGGGAGAGCATTCGCCCTTCTTGTCTTGCTTCCAGTACCTGGTTCCTGGAAGATGCTTATGAGAGAGACAGATTCCCCAGACAGATGTCCAGATGGGGCATCTCCATTTATCAGCACTACGTGTGCCCAGAACAAATTGGGTCATTTCTTTCCTTCACATACAAAAACACGGGTGGGGGTTGACCCGCCTCCGGCCAGCAGAAGCAGGCTGATGGACACTGTCCAGGTCTGAGTGCTAATAAGGACTCGGAGGTTCAGGCCACACATTGCTGTCATCCAGACCCTCAGGGAAGGATGTGGGCAACAGGTGGGGGGAATGGTTCAAAAACAAGCAGCTAAGGGCCTCTGAAGGCCACACTTGTAGATTAGCCCAGGTTGTGGGCTGCATTGCAGTGCTGAGACTTCTAGAAGCACACTGCCAGGCCCTACTTCCTAGAGTCGCTATCTGTGGTTTAGGTTGGGGCCTGAGGATCTGCATTTTAATGACAAGGGGTCTGCAGATGTCAGGGTGACAGATGGTGACTCAAGGACTCCTCCTCCCGCCCACTATGTCAGGGACACAGCTTCCAAACGTGAAACATGAGATACTTTGGTGGGTCGAACAGGGCCGTTCTGAGCAGCTCTGTTGGGTGGAACCCATTAGTCTGCAGGGCCAATAAGAGAAAGGATGTCAGGGAATATCAGCTATCTAAGAGTATCAGGGTCCTTGCACAAAGGAAACTGGGCTAGAAACTCAAGGAATTTCTCAGTCATATTTCTTTTTTTTTTTTTAATGTTTTTAAATGCTTGTTTATTATTGACAGACAGAGACAGAGCATGAGCATGGGAGGGGCAGAGAGAGAGGGAGACACAGAATCTGAAGCAGGTTCCAGGCTCTGAGCTGTTAACACAGAGCCTGACACGGGGCTCGAACCCACAAACTGCAAGATCGTGACCTGACCTGAAGTCGGGCGCTTTACCGACTGAGCCACCCATGTGCCCGTCTCAGTCATGTTTCTTCCAAGTTAATTGACAAAAGAATTGAGAAACTCCTACCCGGCTGACAAGATAATTTCGTTAAAAAATCAAACATATTCTTTACAGTTAAAACTGTTCTTTTGGGGTGGTCTTAGTTGACATCTACTGACTGTCACATGATGGGGGTGTGTCGAGGACTTTACCTGGATAACCAGAAGCAAAAGGCATGAAAGGCTTGGATTTCTAATCCACTTTTACGTCAACCAAGCTTGGGACCTGAGCAAGCCGCTTTCTTTGCCAGAAGGGGGGAAAAAACATAATCACATTCAGAAGTATCAATATGTCTACGTGGCTAGAGAGAGAATTGTAGGCACGCTGTCTTTTATATTGTGCGCACATGGTTTTCAAAAATATGGAGACGTTGGTGACCGTTACCTGCTAATCTCAAGAATCGGAAACTCAGTTTTCTTCTCCTGTTGACTCTCATTACAAGTCGCGTTGTGAGCACTGGAAGGAACAAAAGAGAAATGGAATCGTTTTGTTTTTGTCAAAATCTAGACCATGCTGCTATTGGTCACAAGGTGCTTGCTGTGACATCATTTATTTGGATTCTGTGCCACCCTTCCTTACACATTCTTATTCACAGCACTCACAGTGCTTTATTAAAGTACCAGTGAGCATTAGTAAGGGCAGACAAAATCACTTCTGCTCACCTTACAAGCAAGTTTAGATGAAACTCATTCTTGCCTGATTTGCCGTAGTCTTGGCCTTTTTTCAGACCTGGCACCAGAGAACTCACAGGGCTGGGACTTCGAGGGCTGCTGGGGGCCCATTAAGGCAAGCGTGGACCCCTAGGGCTGAGATGCTAGAGACACACTGGGGTGGTCTCCCATGCTGCTTTTGTTAGGAAGAAACACGTCCTCGGTGGTACGAGGAGGTACGAGTCGAAAGCAGGCATATTTGAATTATTTCATTTAATCGCTATAAGCAGAAAAGGGTCGTTATTGGTTTATTGACGTTATTGACGTTATTGGTTTAAAGGAGGATTGGTTAACAGGTATTTATTAAGTACTTGCCTGCAGTGGGCCTTCAACCCATTTGCCATCTGCTTGTGGGACTAAAGCGAAAATACAAGAAAGAGTTCGTAAAAAACAGGCACATTTTTCCGTGTC
This sequence comes from Panthera onca, assembly GCF_046562875.1. Classification (NCBI taxonomy): domain Eukaryota; kingdom Metazoa; phylum Chordata; class Mammalia; order Carnivora; family Felidae; genus Panthera; species Panthera onca. Next base: position 141,137,984 of record NC_138343.1, read on the forward strand.
ACTCAGACTGAGTCACACGTATGATGAAGAGCACAAAGCCAAGGGGAGTCAGAAAGCTGAGGGGCGTGAGCCTATATAGAATCCTATACCCAGAAACAGTCAGGAGCCTCATGGCTCATCTCTCCAGCCCCCTGTTATACAGATCTGGGGAGCCCAGCAAAGTTAAATTACTTGGCAATGCCAGTGTGGACAACATAACTCTGTCTCCTCACTGCCAGGAAAATTCTCCATTCCCCTTGCCTTCTCATGGCACAAAATCTGGACAACATGGTGGCAGACGAAAGGATGCAGTGCCCAGTAGCATGAAAGGCACTGTTCCTAGACGTAAATGTTACGCCGAGATAATCTGCGTTAAGTGAGCTAATTGTGTGACTTGGCCGCAGCTAGCATCATGTGCGGCCGGAGAGCCGGGAGGAGGATTGCAATTCCAGGAGCTACAAGTGGACCTGAGGAGTCAAGCAAACTCCTTCTATCGTTTCAGGAATGACAAAAGAATCTAAAAAACGTCGAATATACAGCCAGTCTTGAGGGGAGGTAGAGAGGAAATCTTTCTAAAATTATTGATGAATGTCACCTCTGCTCAAAACCTTTTATTGTCTGTTCCTCCTGTACAAAATGTAAGTTGCCTGAGAACAGAGCTCTTTGTATATTTTGTTCATTGTTTTATCCTCAGTGCCTAGAAAGTTCCTCGTGCATAGTAAATGCTCAACAGTCACTAGGTGAAAATAAAATAAAATAAAATAATTGCTGAAATCTATTAATTTAAAAGTATTTTTTGAAGCAGCAGAGATATTTCCATTGATACCTAAGCTTATGAATTATAGGGAGCCCAGACCATCTCACCCCTTTTTGCAAATGTTTTATGCCTCTTCCAAGATGTTCTAAAAGTAACATATTTTGTTCATTGCAAAGCAATATACAGTAAAACCTGGTTTGCAAGCATAATTCATTCTGGAAAAATGCTTACAATCCAAAGTACTTGTATATCAGAGTGAATTTCCCCATAAGAAATAATGGAAACTCAGATGATTTTTTTCCACAACCCAAAAATGTTCATATAAAAATGATTACAATACTGTAATATAATACAACATAATAAAGAAAATACAAAATATAAAGAAAAATGAACAAATTAACCTGCACTTACCTTTGAAAACCTTTGTGGCTGGTGTGAGGGAGAAAAGAGAGAGGAGGGTTATTGTGTAGGACGACTTTTACTATCACTAACGGAATCACTGCTATCTATTGGCTCATGGAATCTTTTTCTGCACAGGGACCATTGATACGCTTGCACAGAGGTTGACTACAGTACAGTGTTAATAAACTCTTGTCATATACTGTATTTAACATAACTGGAAATAAGGCAGCAGAGAAAAGGGGTCTATCTATATCTGCAGGCAGCCTGACCTAGAATGAAGCAAAGCCTTTCTAAGCTTACTCTTATATGGAAAAGCAAAGACTGCCCATAGGTGCTTGGAAGTGACCAAAAAATACACTAGCACCAGTTGTGGGCACCTTCCAATGTTCTGAAAAATCACTGATTTCAGCCAAACACCATGGCCTGAGACCGAGCATCCGAGCATGGGAGACAATCACCCACAATCCCACAGCAAAAGAGAGAGAAAGAGAAGAGCCATTGGCTCAGTTGTGATCATGTGATGCTCAGCATCACGTACTATTCGTATTGCAAGACATGGCTTGTTTATTAAGTCAAAACTTATTAGAAATGTTTGCTGGTCTTGCAGAACCAGTTACTGGAAACCCAAGGTTTTACTTGCGTATTGATTATAGAAACCCTGAGAAGCATAAAGAACTTATTTAATTCTTTATTTTTTAAACTAATTAATTTAGCTTAAAATTTAGTTTTAAATTAAGTTTTTTTAAACTAATTAATTAACCCTACCAATCAGAGATATCCATGGTTAACATTTTGATGTAGCCTTTCAGTACTTTTTCTCTGTGTAATGTATTTTTACACAAATATGGGCTCACATCGTACATTACTATTTTGAAAACAGATTTTTCCCCGCTCTATACTATGAACCATTCCCCTCCATCTTTAATAGGCATATGGTTGTCCCATTATATGATCATATAGCACAATCCATTTAACCAATTCCCTTTTATTGACATTTCAGTTTTTAATACTAAAAAACAGTGTCACAATCAACATTCGTGAATATTTCCCGAGGTCAGATGTCTAAAGATGCTCTTGGTTGGCAAAGGAAATATGGGCTGTTAATGTTTTGAGACATATGACCGCTTGTTCCTCAAAAGGTTACATTAATTTATATTCTCACCAATAGTACAGGAACATGGCTCTTCTCCGTGCTCTCACCAAGACTAAATAATTATCATTCAAAATTAACCTTTGACTTTGCTTGAAATTAGGGGCAGCAAATCACAAACTTTTTCAATATATTTACTGACCTATTTCTCCCTTTGTATGTGAGTTGCCTGTTCATCTCTTATACCATTTTCTTATTGGAATACCTGTCTTTTTCTTAATCATTTATAAGAGCTCTTTAAAGATATTACTCTTTGTTATGGTGACATATGTTTCTATTTTATCATTTGCATTTTATGGAGTTTTTGACATATAGGTTTTCAAATTTTTGTGTAGTCAGAATTACCCATCTTTTCGTTATGTATGCTGCCTTGTCATATATGTATAGAAAGGGCTTCCATACCCCTCAGACTCTTAAGTTTATGTACATTTTTCTAGTTCTTCTATGTTTTACATTTATGTATTTTCATATAAGACAAGATATGGCTCTAACTTTTGGGTTTTTTCCTTCTAGATGGTTACCTGTTTATCCCAATTCCATTTATTGAATAACTCTTGCTTTCTCCATTAATTTGAAAAGCCGTATTCATCAAATACTGAATCTTCTAGAATTTGCATCTATTTGAGAATGTTCTATTCTGTATCAATGTTTACTTTTTTTCCTGGGATGATTATTTCCCCTCATCTTTTTTTTTTTTTTTTTTTTTTTTTTTTTTTTTTACTTTTGCAAATATTCTCACCTGTTTATTCTTCCAAATGAAGCTTAGAATCATTTTTTCCAGTTTGTCAAAATTTCCCCAAATCACATTGGAATTTTTATTGGCACTGGAATAGATGCATGATGTAATCTGAGAACTGACATATTTAAAATACAGAATCTTGCATTCCAGGATGTGGAATGCTCCTCTGTGCTTTTTCAAAATCTCCTTAAAGTCTCTATGTTGTTTTATAGGGTTCTGCATTTGAAACCTATCAACCATTTTTTTGGGGGGGTTAGGTTTATTCCTAGAGTTTTGTGATTATTTTTTCTGAAGTAAATGGGATTTTATCCCTTTATAGTTACCAACTGGTTATTGCTAATATTATTTATATATAAATAATAGATATATCTACCCACGTATAGATTTATACTAGTGATCTTATTGGAGATTCTTATTAATTTTGCCAATCAGTATTGGTTAGAGGCAAAAGAGAAAACAGTATAGTACCACCATAGGTGGGCATGTTTTCCGTTAAAGTATATAGTACATTTCTTTTTTTTTTTTTTAATTTTTTTTTTAACATTTATTTATTTTTGAGACAGAGAGAGACAGAGCATGAACGGGGGAGGGACAGAGAGAGGGAGACACAGAATCTGAAACAGGCTCCAGGCTCTGAGCCATCAGCCCAGAGCCCGACACGGGGCTCGAATTCACAGACCATGAGATCGTGACCTGAGCTGAAGTCGGACGCTCAACCGACTGAGCCACCCAGGCGCCCCTATAGTGCATTTCTAAGTAGCGTTCTCTCATGCTACAGTGGTATCCTTAATTCTCTTTTTCTTGGTGCTAAAGATAAAATCGTATTACTGTACCGAATGAGATCTAAGCTGCTCCTTGCTAATGCCCTCATATTAGTGCTATTCAAACCCCAATAAAAGCATGCCAGGTTTTCCTAGGGATAATGAGGAAGTGCAGCCCTGCCCTTGCATGGTGTCCCGTGCCCCCCTTTTTACCTCGTTCTCACCTCCCTGTCACATAAAACTGCAAACGCTGACAACCCAGACTGAGCTCTATCACTGTACAGTGTTTCGTAGTTACGCAGAAGCTCTGTCCCGTCGAGTAGAAACACACACAAGTATTTCTACCTTTGGCCTTCAATTAAAGGACTGATACTCATTTATGCAGCACAGCAAGTGTGTGTGTGTGTGTGTGTGTGTGTGTGTGTGTGCGCGTGCGCTCAGAGAACTTAGACAAAAATCTGAGAGAAATTAAAACCTGGCAAGGACAAAGTGACCTTTATTCCTTTTACATTTAAGGGCAAGGCTTTGGCATCTGTGCAGGAAAAAAAAAAAGCATGCAAAAAATAAGATAGTCATTAATTTTCATTTTGCTATAATGTTTTGGATTAACTCAGTTAAACTAAAAAGGTCATAGCTACTAAGCACTTTCTTTTTCTTGTGTCTTTAATTGCATTAATTAGTGATACAGATATAGATATAGATATACGGCCCCAGAGGATCTGGGCAGGCCCCCAAAAGAGAAGTTTTGATAGCTATGAACATCATAGCATCTGACACTTCAAGGTCCTTCAATGAATCACAATGCCCCTGAACTATGGGTGCTCAAATTATCATAGTTTAAATGTGGAGAAACCGAGGCCTGTTTTCTCCACCAGATAAAAAAATCACACTCCTCACCAATGCCACATCCTATGCTCCGATTTTCTGGAGCATGTGCTTCAGAACTATTTTTAGGAATATTTGGGCTTATACTCATGGAATTACTTCTGCAACAGGACGAAGATCGATGTTTACCACTCCATGGTCACACTTACAATTCACACTCACAGCCATCTCCTTAACTCGATGAGAGCATACTCACATCGAGTATCTCTCCTTTAACAGGGCCTTACTTACCTAAAATTGGCTTCCACTCTAGGCTGTAGCTGTTGTCTTTCACGATATTTTTCAAACTGTCCCCTGGAACCAGAGCATGAAACAAGCAGGGCCCATCCATGTAAACCAGAGTCACTTCATTCTTGTCTGTTTGGGATATTCCAGTTCTTTGAAGATTGTCTTCAAACAAAAAGTTACACTGCTGGGGCGCCTGGGTGGCTCAGTCGGATGTGAGACCGACTTCGGCTCAGGTCATGATCTCGCGGTTTGTGAGTTCGAGCCCCGCGTCAGGCTCTGTGCTGACAGTCCAGAGCCTGGAGCCTGCTTCGGATTCTGTGTCTCCCCCCACCTCTCTCTCTGCCCCTCTCCCACTTGTACTCTGTCTCTCTCTCTCTCTCAAAAATAAATAAACATTAAAATTTTTTTTAAAAAGTTACACTGTTATAAATACAAGAAAAATGGGCGGTTTGAAAACTTGGCCTGGCCATTTCATCAGACCGACTTTCCATTTTCCATCACTAAAGAGATAATATCAGCTCTTTGAGTAACATTGGCATCTTTATAAATGGCACACATCTCTCTCTCCAGCATCCCAGGCCAGCTGCTGAGATTCTCCAGCCAGTGATATAAAAACTCATGCTGAGGGTTTAGCTCTTATCTGTGTCGTGTTTGCTATGGATCCCAGGCCTCACCATCAGATATAGACAGGGAGCTTTTCTAGAAGTACTGATTGTTAGACCCTACCCTGTGGGCCTGAGAATCTTCAGAAGTAAGGAATCTCTGCATTTTAAAAGCCTCCCAAGTAAGCAAACCTTCACAGGTGATGGTTGTCAGAGTACCTAACCTGCGAGCAGGACTCCGCTGGGCTTTTGTCCTGCTTGCTAACAAGGGTTTGCATCTCGGCAATGCTTCTCTAACTGTCACGTGCATCTGAACCACCTGGGATTATTCCTTTCCGATGAGCTTCCCAGCGATGCTGGTACTGCTGGTCCACAGAACACACTTTGAATAGCAAGGCCCCAGGCTAAGATTTCTCATCCTTGGCACTTACTGATATCTTGGGCTGGGTAAGTCTTTGCTGTGGGGGCTCTCCTGTGCATTATGGGATGTTTAGCAGCATCTGTGGGCTTAACTTATTCCCTCCTGCCACCTCCAGACATTTTGGACTCAGCCAGATTTTTCCTGGGGCCCCAAATCACCCCCGTTTGAGAATCACTGCCCTAGATGACCTCGATCATCAGCCCCATTTAAGATCTGTTATTAAATGTGATTTGTTTGTACTCTTAAAGATCCATACTCTGGGCTTATCTGCCCTTCCTAGAGGGTAGGCCATGAAAGGACAGAGGGCTTAGCTTATTCACCACTGTATCCAGGGCCCCTAGAAGACTGCTCAGCACGTGGTAGGTGCCTAATAGATATCTGAAAAGAAGAATGAATGAATGAATGAATGAATGAAGCTAGTACTGAGTAACACAGGAACCTCTTTCCTTTTTCTCCTCTCTGTTAAGCAGACAAAGGTTGCCTTGCCCAATTCTCTACAAATATTTCATTGTGTTTTTCTCAGTTCTTGGTTAAAAGCCTTAAGTGGTAGGGTTCTCATGTGGCTTAGGAGTACCTGTTCAGGTTCTCATCTGACAAATGCTTTCTCCTTCACCAAGTTTTCTCCTAGAGGAGGTCCATCCTATGAGCCCTTTGATGACCAAATCCAGAGTAAGCCTAAAGCCTTTGTGGTCTCTATGTAAAATTACCTCCTGTGACCAAACCCAGCTGCACATGCAGGAGAGGCAAGGTCAAGGCTGAGCCACTTTGTGAAGCATGGGTTTATTGTCTGCAATGCACCATTTCCCCCTTTCTTAGCCTGCCACTACCCCTGCCCTTTAATTGTTCCCACCACTTAAGATGCCGGTGAGGGGCTTAGGGAAGACCTGTGAGTGGGAACCATGCACATGCATCACCCCGTCAGATCCCCATCCCCAGGAGTCTGTAGTAGTTCCCCCACCACTGCCCTCTCCATCCCTGCAGGAAGGTTCCCTCTCCAGGACTCTGCATCCTTCCATGATTCTACCCATTTGAGGGCAAGCCAGCGGACACACTGTGCCTAGCCCCGGGCCTTTCCATCTCTCTGCACGCAGTCCGGGCATTGGAGCGTGGTGGCTTCATCCCTTCGCCCGCCGCCCATCCTGGCTGAGCTTTGTTTCCAGTGTTCTCTGTCCAGCCCCGAGAGAGTGCGGTTCCTTCCTGCTCCACCCCAGCATCCACTCCGAGCACAGTCACAGCCGTGTCCCCTTTGTCCAGAGGAAACCCCGATTGCCCCACCAGGCAATCCTCCTTCTACACCAGCATGTTCCGTGCTAGGGGACCACAGGACGCTCCTTGTCCCACAGGATGGGAGTATCCTTGGAAGGTATGAGGACCAAGTTCATTGGGGAAACCCTGGGTTTTCTTTGCACTTTTTTATTCCTTAGCCTCTTTGCTGTGCCGATGCACCAGTCCCCCAGAGGGACTCCAGTGTTGGGGTTTTCCGGATGTGTTTAAAGCAGACTACATGACTCAGTGACACTGTGCCCTCCTTCTGCCTCTCCAGTGCTCCTTGTTTCTAAATGTGGGAGTGGCTTGGGGCTCAGCCCTTGGCCCCGCACCTCCTGATGACTTCAGAAGCCAGGGGACATTTATCTCCAGACTAGGCCCTTCCTCTCAGGTCCTGCTCTGTATGTGCATAGGCCTGCAAGATATTTCCTCACACTCAGTACCAGCAGGCAATCTCCTCCCTCCCCTCCTTCCCTCGCTGCACCTTCACAAGTGCTGCCGTCTGCTTCAGGACGCTGCCACAGTGCCCCCCCTTGCACCATCCAGAGCCCGAGACTCATCCCGGACACCCACCTGTCTCTCATTTACCACATCCGCTAATAACTGATGTTACCATTTTCACGTTTCTAGAATGTGTCTCCTTCTCTCCATCGCCACAGCCACCACCCTATTTTGAGCTACCATCATCTCTGGCTCGTATTCCAAATCCCTGCTAACTGGCCGTCTTGCTTCCCTCTGTCCCCAGCCCACCTCTGGGACGCTGAGGATGAACACCAACATCCCCAACATGACTCCAGGGCTCTGTGTGATCTAGCCCCTGCCGTCTTCCTCTCTGACCGTCTCCCATTCTCTGTGTTCTGGTCACACTAACCTGCCTGCAGTTCTTGAATGTACCATCTGCTTCCTGTCCTGGGGCCAGGACACAAGTCACTCCCTCTGTCTGAAATGCCTCGCTCCTCACTCCCAGCGTGCATGCACGCTTACGCACGCGTGCACAGGCGCTGCCTAAGGAAGCCCTGCTCCATCCTCTCTCAGATCCTGGTTCCAATGCTCTTTCTTCTGGGAAGGATCCTCACACCAAGAGGAGTTCCCTGCTTCTCTGACTCGAAAGAACACGATGCGCAATGACGCATTTAGTTGTGTGTTTACTTACTTAATATCTGTCTCCTCCACTAGGCTGTAAACGCCCTGAAGGCAGGAGCCAGGTCTGTGTTGTCCATCAGAGTGCCTACCACACTCGGAGACGTTGGATTAGTGAGTGAAGGGACCGGGAAAGACGAGCTGGGCCCCGAAAGCCTTATGTCTTCCGTTGCTAGTAAGACTCCTTCCATCCCACGTGGGGCCCACGCCTGCCTGTGGCTTCCCCACGTCTGCTTTTCTTCTTCTCCTGCTCCTGGCCCCTGTCCTTCCTCCGGTCCTCTTTGACGTGTGCCCCTCTAAGCAGAGGGCCCTCCCCTGTCTGCCCGTCCGCGTGGCTCAGGATTGAAACCACATGCACGAGCCTCACCTCAGGCATCAGTTTTAGCCCTCGAAGACAAACATGTAAGACAAACTGACAGAGCAAAGCGTTCAGCTGGTGGGAGAGGGCTGGGGAATCTCACCCCTTCATGAGCCTTCAAATGCACATTTGTATATAAGCATTTATGGAGGCAAAGCTGCTGCCATCCAATATATTGGTGAGAAAAGATTCACATTTTACCCTCAAGTGGAAACCTAACCAATGTCTGTGGACAGATCAGAATTTGCTCTCCCTTTCACCCCTAACAGTTTAGTAGTTGAGTTGTCTCAGATTTCATCATCTTAATATTTTCCTATGGGCTTGGAAGTTTACAGACTGTTAGCCAAGAGCCTGTGTTGATTGGCTCTCAGCCATTTTCCGTCCTGAGAGGTAACCATTTCGAGGTTGGGTAGTCTGTGTCCCAAATGCTGCAAAGCACCAATGACACGAGCCTTATGAAATTTCAGATGCATTTGAACTTACGGCTGTCCTCCAGCCACGCAGTGGACAGGGTCGTGAAGATCTGAGTATAAAGCAAATCTCACTTCCCCTACGACTTGTATCCTAGTGCAGTGTGTCCTCATCCTAGTCAAACATTCGTTAGCAGAGGTTCCTCCCTCTCGGGAAGACACTGTTAGTGGTGACTCATCATGAAACTTTAATGCACCAGGGAATCCCACTGTTCCAAATCCTTTTGGAAAAGGAAAAGCACCTTAATGTACATCTTTCGTAAGTCCGGATATTTCCCTTTGCATTTTAAGAAAGCAGAGTTCACTCGCTTTATGTGGTAAAGGTCAGCGGTTTTAAAGGATCAACAGTTTTCTCCCTGAATTTGGAGCAGGAATCAATAAGACAGTAGACAATGGGTCGCTCAGGCTATGAGTGCCCTATTTATTATTCCTTCAAGAAAAGAGCAAGACTTCGGAGAGTGGCTTTGAAAGAGGCATGCGTGAACAAACAACTTACTAAAGGCTCTGGTAAGCCCAGGACTTCTCTCTGAGTGAAAAACTTAGTCAACAGGCAGTTGTGTGTGCCTACATTCACACTGCACGGCCCCTCCCCGACTCCCCAGATCCCCTCGTTCTTTGCTGACTGTGAGGTTCATGCCATATGGAGACTCTGTTACTCTTTCTGCCTCCACCCCAACAGCTACCAACAATTTGCAAGGAGGGGGAGTTTTAAAGAGAAAAAGACCATTTCAAGCTCTTAAGTTTGCTTTCAGAATGCTCGTATATAAAAATGTCCTTAAGAAATACTGACTCATATAAACTTGCAGTACTGTTAGAGGTTTCCCCCCCACACACACACAAATTCTAGTGTTCTTTAACCGTTAGATATTGCAGACTTCAATTATCCTTTTTCGGCGTCTGTACTTAAACCACAAAGAGCAGTTCTCCGAAGTGGAGGGCACAATTGTTGCCAACGACGAAGACCAAAACCAAAAAAACAGAGTAATTGAGGATTAGAACAGGAACACCACCTTCCGTGCCCTGTGACGTGGGCCACGGGTGTACGTCATCTCCAGGGACGAGGAACGGATTTTATGACCAGCCATTGGCGTCAGTCTGCACGTTGAGGAGAAACTTTCTTTGTGCTCAGGTGGGTATTTGAAGCCCTGGGTTTCAAGGCCCAATCATTCACATCTACCCTGGATGCAGGCATGCCCGAAGCTGCTGGCTGGGGTGGCTGTTGAATTTATTATGTGAAAGAAACAGCCACTTTGGGGTGCCCTGAGGTATTCAGCTGCCCATGTTGCCCGGCCCTCTCTGGGGGCGCATATGCAGACTAGCTGTGTGAGATGGGTCACTGGGCCAGCAGTGGCCGTGGACACGTTTAAGAAGAGTAACAGCCTCAGCAAGATCTTGAGAGAGGCGTTCCCAGGGAGGGAAGTGTCACTGGCTCAGAGGACAAAGGACAGTGGCCTCTGGCTGACGCACGGGTGTGGAGGACGCCAGTCCTGTGCGTCCAGGCATCCTTCGTCCCCACCTGTCGGGACTACTGGCCTTCCGTTCAGCATGCACCTCTTGAAGGCCTACTGTGTGCCAGAACCTCTGCTGGACAGTGGGAACATGAAAGAGGGAAGGCATGGTCCCTGAGCTGCAGCAGCCCCTGGGGGAAGACACAAAAGCAGATCCTTGCCGTGGCTGCACTAGTGAGGTCCCAGGTCTTCCCTCCAGCCTGTGAACATCACCAGCAGAGAACAAGTCTCCCCCTGCTCCCAGCACAGGACTGGTACCTGAAAGCACAGCATGGTCTAGTGATTGAAAATAATATACATATAAACGAATCATATGGTAAAAGTCCAAAGGAGGAAACAGCTCAGCTTACAAAGCGTTTCTGCAAGAGAAGCTTGAACTGGTCCTTGAAGACTGAAGGGTATCTACGCAGATAGCATGAAAGGGAGGCCCCAGGGGAGAAGGCTTTGTGCCTGGAAGTACAAAACAGCAGCCTGCTCGGGGGGCACAAGGAGGCCACTGTGCTCTGACCCGGGCTCTGTGTAAGACCGGACGTCAAGAGAAGGGCCAGGTGCATGAAAGACCATGTGTGGCCCATGGGAGGCCCGTGGGAGGGTTTTGTTAGACTTCCATCTAGAAAGCCGGCTCTGAGGGAATGGGATGGCCAGACTGGCCAGGAGACTCCCTGCCCAACAGACAGCCCAGCAGGACCCCTTGCTGACTTCTCCCCTTGTCTGTGTTTGTTCGTTTATGAGTCCTCTATGGCCTCTGTCACAGTATTTTACTTAAATACAATTGACCCTCAAATAAGACAGGTTCACACTGCACGGGGTCACTTATATATGCAGGTTTTTCCAATAAATACAGAACAGTACCGTAAATGTATTCTTTCTTCTTTATGATTTTCTTAATAACATTTTCTTTTCTCTAGCTTACTTTATTATACACAGTATATTATATACAGTAAGAAAATATTATATACAGTATTATATATACTGTACATTATATAATGTATATAATTATATATGCAGTATATATAATACTGTGTGCTATATACAGTATATAGAGAGTATAATGTACTATATTATATACAGTAAGAATACTGTATATAATGAATATAACATACAAAATATGTCTTAATCAACTTGATGTGATTGGTAAGGCTTCTGGTCAATAATAGGCTAATGGTAGTTATGTTTTGGGGGGCGTCAAAAGTTATACTTGGATTTTCAACTGTGTAAGGGGTCAGCCCCCCAACCCCAACATCGTTCAAGGGTGAACCATAGGTTCTAAATACCAGCTGACTTTTTTTTTTTCAGTTATGTGGATCTTCAGTCACTTCAGTCACTTCAATGGCACAGTTGGGTCCTGAATCTAGGTCTTCCGATTCTTCAGTTTCTTTGACACGAAAAGTTCTCCAGATGTTTAGTCAAAGAGTTTTCAGATTTGGCTTAATTCTTAAGCCTCAATTTTTCACGTCTGTTGAATTTAACCTTCACTTCACATTGTATCAAATGTTTAACCTTTCAAAAATGTACTTTGGAACAACAGGATCACGTGCTAGCGGGTACTTTTCCAAGGCCCTGCTACTCAGACTAGGCTATTTTAGTCATTTGAGTGTGGAGAAGATGGTCATCCCTGCATTTTAAGACACTTTCTGTGACAATTCAGTCTTTTGACTTTTCTGATTAAATTAACACAAATACTGCTGATTGGATTATTATTTCCATTTTTAAAAATTTTTTTTAAATGTTAAATATTTATTTTTAAATATAAAAGAGAGAGAGAGGCAGAGAGAGAGGGAGACACAGAATCTGAAGCAGGCTCCAGGCTCTGAGCTGTCAGCACAGAGCCTGAGGCGGGGCTCGAACTCATGAACCGCAAGATCATGACCTGAGCCAAAGTTGGACGTTTAAATGACTGGGCTACTCAGGAGCCCCTGGGTTATTATTTTTACACATGTATCTGGCTTTCTAGTTTTTCTACCCATGTTTTCAAGAGCTAAATGGATACAGTAGATATCATGGCTGATATAAGGCTAGTGAAGCACCAAGTCATAATTAATTTAGGCACCCAGTTGGCACAATCTCTAGAGAGCTGACCTTATCTTTGATGTATTCAAAGCAAGTTATTTTTACCCCGATGGCTAGGGAAGTACATAGCCATGTCCTCTCTTTGTTTTCTCCTTATTACAGAACCCATTGAGAGGTTTGATAGGGCAGCCACCGGGGTGCCAGGACAGTGGGGCACATGCCAAGAGAGGGTATCCTGCTTGGCAAGGCCACCCAGGGTCTTTGGGATGGCTCCGTGGCTGTTTAATTATTATTCTAAGTAGAAGAGTTGTCCTCAGCAAAGAGGTAAAGCGGAAGGCTGCTCCTTAGTCTTCCCATTTCCCTGCCCTCTACACCGCCTTGTCTCCCTCAGGCGTTCTTGAACTCTCTATCCTTTCCTTCTAGAACCTGCTTGTAGAACTTTAATTTTCCATGAATAGAAAATGGCTGATAACCACTCACAATGCTCCCTCTCTACCACTTGGGTTGGTATTTTTACAAATACCAAACTTAGGCCAAAGGGCAAGGGGCAGACTTTCAGGCCTCCGTTCTCCTGTTAAAGAAGATTGGGGTGAAGGGTGAAGGGCCCCTGAAATCATGACGCGTGAGTGGTGAATTCTGTCGGAGCAGGGAGGCAGGAAGAAAGTGCAGTTCTGCAGATATCACCATACCTCAGGAGTTTCTTCGACCCCGATGCCAGACTGTACCCCCACCAATGAAATCAGCCTCCCTGAGGGCAGGACTGAAATACCAGGAGTTTTGGAAGCTCTTCCCGTAACTCCTGCCCAGGCTGTTTGTGGGGGCCGCCGTGGGTGTTGGGACTCATACCATTTGGGAAATGTATCACATGTCGCAACTATTGCAAAATAGTGTGACCTTTCAGTGTGTGTGAAGTAAAATACAGCTACCTTTAAAGTTACCAGCTCTGTTTCGAGACCACCATGAAGTTTCCCAAGATTTCCTCCAGCCCCTAGGGTCTGCTCTAGCTGTTTATCTGCTGCAGTGTCTGGGCGAAGCCCTTAGGTAGTCTTGCTACTCTCAGTCCCCCCATGGCCTCCTGTGCTGGGCTGCACAGGCAGCTGCCCCAATGCTTCCTGACAGGGCTCACAGGGCTGTGAGGGGCCTAGAGGAGAATAAAACTGGATGTTTTACCTTCCTGTAGAGCAGGGGTTCTCAACCCTGCAGCACTTTACAATCACCCCAGGGGCTCCATTCTGATTTAATGGGTCTGTGGCAGGGTCCATCCATTAGGGGAATTTAGAAAGCTCCTTGGGTGGTTCTAATGTGAACTCAGAGACAAGAACCAGATTTGTAAGATACAATGAAACTTTAAAAAAAAATACAGGGGCGCCTGAATGGCTCAGTCGTTAAGCGTCCGACTTCCGCTCAGGTCATGATCTCATAGTTCGTGAGTTTGAGCCCCGTGTCGGCCTCTGTGCTGACAGCTCAGAGCCTGGAGCCCACTTCAGATTCTGTGTCTCCCTCTGTCTGCCCCTCCACTGCTTGCACTCTGTCTCTCGCATTGTCTCAAAAATAAATAAACATTAAAAAAATTTTTTTAATTAAAAAAATATATATTTGTATTTTTTTTCAACATTTAAAAAACTGGTTCTAGAAGATAATGAAAGATGCTCGTCAGCCAATAAACAAAATATAGAGATTATTTTTTAAATATATATTTAAATATATCTATTTTGAATATATATGTATATATATATATATATATGTTTTGAATATATATATGTATGTTTATATACACACACACACACTCACACACACATATATATACATATGTATTATATATTCTCCTCATCCAATACCTGGTATTTTTGAGGAGGCCAATGTGCAAGGTGGGAGATTCTTAAGCTGGATTTGGAATGTACCATCAGAGAAGGATCTTGATGTCAGTATCCCCCACTGTGTTAATTAGGGCAGCACTAGCTGCTGTAACAAAACCCAGACCTTCAGAAATTTAACACTGGGAATTTGGTGTCCGTGTAGCAGTATGGAGGGTGAAGAGATGGGAGAGGCAGCCCTCCGCTGCACATTCAGGGTCCCCAATTTTTGGTTCCCCAGCGACCGTGCGGGGAGAGGAAAGAGTGGGCGGGTCTCCGCGGGAGAGACCCATTGGCTGGGCCTGGCCATGTGTGCTCGAACTTCATTGGCCAGAACTCAGTCACGTGGCCACTGCCTGTGTGAACTATTTTAGGCAGCCTCAGCCCTGGCAAGGAGCTGGAAGGCGGTGGGACGGCAGGTCATCTTGCGTGTCTGGCGTCGGGTGCCTCCCAGAAAGGCCAGGTGTGGCTGCTGCCCTTGGAAGTGCAGACTCCAGGCCTCCTAGGGGTGGGAGCCTGCAGCCGATAAGTGATTATATTAAGGGCTTGCACTCTTTTTCTTCTTTTGTCCACAGATATCGCAAACGGCACCAGTTCAGGGGGGTACCGCCCACCTCCCAGAACCAAAGAAGTCATCATCAATGGCCAGACTGTGAAACTTAAATATTGTTTCACCTGCAAGATTTTCCGGCCCCCTCGTGCCTCTCATTGTAGCCTTTGCGATAACTGCGTAGGTGAGTAGAAGCAGAGATTGCCTCTGTTCCACCTCTCGGGCAAGTGGTAAAATGTCTGTGGCTGACGGGGGAGGCTGATTTCCCTGGTGTAGACTGTGCTAAAGAGAGTCAGCATGGGTGTCTCTTTAATCCTCCGAAACTGAACAACTCAATAATAGTTAATATTTCAAGTGCCTCCCGCCACGGAGCCCATTCACCAAGCCTAGTGTTCCCAAGTCTCTGTTTTTTCTTCTTACATCCTCCAGCACCCCCGCTGTCGGTGCAGCTCCCTGGGCCGTCTCCTGCAGGTGCACACACCCCAGAGTGGGGGTTCTTTGTTCCCTGGAGCTGCCGGATCAGCAGGCACTAGAAATGATTTTACCCCCAAGTCCCTCCATTGCCCAAAGGGCTGGCTGCGCATGGAGCCCGATGTGCTTAGTGATGTTCTTCTGAGTCCTCAGAGGGGCAGTGAGCTGGGGAACTGGAGGCATTCGAAGCCTCAGGAGAGAAAAAGAGGCAGAGGCCAGAAAACTTCCAGGCCTAAGTTAGGATCGTCGCTCTTCCCGGAGACCACCAAGGCCTTCCCTGTCTGTCCACTGGCTTTCTCCCGGACGGACTGGAGAAACAGGCAGAGGGAATGTGTAGCACAGAGGTCATCAGTGGTGAGATGTGGCTCTGCTGCTCCACCAGCTCCACCCCAGTACAAGATTTTACGACGGCCGCGGGTCCCAGCCCCTTGGGATTAGTCGGCAATCACTTCCTGTCACTTCAGATGGAGAGCTGCTTGCCACGCCCACGTACCGTCTTCTGTCCTGGGCTGGAGCTTCTTAGAGATGAAGTTGGCAAGGAGGTGGTAGAAGTCCCAAGTCACAGGAAGGGTGATCACACAAAGGCTCTGCCCACGGGTCTGCCCACGGGGAAAGACCCTCATTTCTCCAGCCCCGTAGCCTGCCTCTAATAGAAAACGACCAAGGGTAATTCTGGGCTTTAGGCACAGGAATCCTCTGTTAGCTCAGAACAAACCTGTTTCCCCTCAGCATCATCAATGGCCAACACTCTTTCTGAGTCTATTGGAATTTGTAGTCTCAATTCTTGAGGAAAATGCAAGCTTATAATGTACTTCTGCTGTGCAAAGCTGTTTTTCTTTTGTCTGAAATGCACTTCATCCTAACTTTAAAAATCTGCACTTTGGTGGAAAGTCCATGTTTTCCCCATCAGGCCTTGTCTTGGTTTTATTAACTTAGATGAATTACTTTTAGCCTTTGCTCTCCCAGCAGAACAGAATGGAATTTCGTTCAGTCTTTTCCCATTTTGCAAGTAGCTTGAGTTAAGAGCTGTTAATCTGGCACTGGATGGCCTGGGTACAAATGTTAGTTTCGTGTCTACTTAAACTCTCTATCCCCGGTTTTCTCATCTGTACAATGGGTTGATAAGAGGAACTACTAAATGAGATGGTTGAGGGATTAAATGAATCAATACAAGGAAAACACTTAGAATAGTAGCTGGTGTATAGGCTCCATAATTATTGTTGCTATTCTGTTATTACTTCTGCCCCCTTGCTATTTTTGATTGGCTTTCTCTGGATAATTTCTTGATTTACTGTAGCCCTCTGTGGGGGCGATGACCAAAACTACACCTGGTCGTCTATGTAGGGACACACCAGTGTTCCTACAAAGACACATGACAACCGTTGCTAGGTTTCTGATCTGCTTCCTGGTGACATCAGCCATCCCGTGCACATCTTGAGGACACTTTTAAGCCAGAGCATTGTGATGGCTTGAATATCTGCAGGGAATAATCTCTAAGGATTCTCAAGACCCTTTCTTGGGTCATAATTTTGATATTGCATGATGGAATGGGATATGATGGAATAGTATATAGCATATACTTTTCACATAAGCTCTTCTGTTAACTTTGCTTGCCTTCTCCTGGAGGTCCAGTGACTTATTCCACTAGGCATTTGTAGGTAGGGGGTTGTTATCTGCAAAGCCGTAGAGTTTACCGGGCTCCTCCTTCTCATTATCATTTATAAAAATGTTTACCCATTTCTAGACATCTGACTGTTCATTTATTCATTTGTACCATTTGGTCCCAATCTTCTGTTTCCTCTCTCTAGGCTAGACTCCTAATCGTGATAAGACTTCCTCCCAGCTCCTAGTGCTTTAAAATTCTCTTTGGACTATTGTAAAACACTTTCTAAAAGCTCATAGAATTGTCTTAGTCATTCCCTCCAACACCCATAGGTGTTCATACATGTCCCTTAAAGAACCTGATGAATTAGATGTAAAATCCCCTTACCAAAAGTATGTATCAACCCCAGTTAATGGTGTACTTCTCGCAGAGTATAACTTTAAGGTAGTACAATGTCTTATGGAAACCACCAGCTGAGAAAATAAGAGTTATCAGTCTTTAATACCTAGGAGCCCTTCTGCAGCTTTTTTTTTAAAGCTTATTTCTTTATTTATATATTTGGAGAGAGACAGAGAGAGAGCCTGCAAGCAAGGGCGGGGCAGAGAGAAAGGGGGAGAGAGAATCCAAAGTGAGCTCTGCACTGACAAGGAGCTGCAACTCATGAACTGTGACATCATGACCTGAGCCGAAATCAGGGGTCAGACACTTAACCGACTGAGCCACCCAGGCGCCCCATGAAACCTTTCTGGTAAATCCAAGTAACAGTAGCAATCCAGCACTCCACAATAAGCGTGGTGGAGCCCTATAGTCGGGAGGCACTGAACAGCAAAGGGAAGAGAGAGGAAAGGGGAAGGTTTGGGAGTGGGCTCAAGAGGGGGGAAACTGGCCAACATCTGCCTCTCAGCATCATTTGATGGCCCTGGGGCTGGAGTTTGGCACACCCTGATCAGGGTCCCGCTGTGCAAATGACAGGTGAGATAAGTAGCATATTTGACTTAAAATAAAGCTACTCGCAGCCCTCCTGGAACAACCACACAGTGATTCACACCTACGTAGCTTCGGTTTTCCGGTTCATTGTGCTGCATTTGGGCCTTTGGTGTGACCCATTAGCAGACAGTAAATTGGACTTCCTTCTGCATTTGGGAAAATAGAGTGGAAAGCAAACGTCTCCAACTGAGAAGTGTAATTGCAGAGTTTGCCACGATTTTATTTTTAGATAGAAAGTTTTTGTTGAAAGAATTCTACTTTTTGCAGCCGGGGAGAAAAATACAATGGTAACGCTGAAAGCCAGAGTTAGCACGTGTGGCTTCCCTTCCCTTGTAATGAGCAGGTTTGGGTTGGTTCTTCCTAGGTACACAAATAAATGCCACTTTACGCTGGGAGAAGAGAGAGGAAAAATGGAGTTTCCCAGGCGGTTCAGAAGAATAGTTTTCTTTGTTAAATGTGTTTGAAATGAGAGCAGACTTATAAAGGCTCTGTATTCTTAGTTGAGGACTGATGGAAAGCTTTCGTGGAGAGCAAACTCTGGCGCAAATATAGAATGGGTCAGCGGGGCCTAGTAGTTGGCAACTTGACTCTAACGCGCACAGACTCGGGCCTGGATCCGGGTCCTGTCAGTGGATGATATTGGTGCGTGAGTAGGTTATCTGACTAACCCCCAACTGTTACCACGTCTATAAAATGGATGACCCTAGTACTTTTCCTCGTAGGTTTCTTTTAAGGATTAAGTGAAGCTGTGCCCAGCAAGGACCCAGTATAGACCTGGTGCACACTGGGGGGGGGCTCAGTGCTTGCCATCAATGTTATTGTGGATAACCAGGAAAATGTTGCCATAGTGCTCCCAAAATAACTGCATAGAACAAGGTTCGTGGAGGGATAGGAATCACCTTGTTTCCCTGTAATCTGGTTTGATTTATTTGACCTGCAGTCCTAGAAGTGAATATATTCTTTCTCTCTCTCATTTTGTCTCTGTTTCTGTCTCTTTCTCTCTCAAAACCTTTCCCTGTCTCTCACTAGTTCTCTTTCTCTGTTGCCATTACATTGCTTCTGCATGTACAGAACTGAGTATTTTGGTGTGTTTGTTCAGCCAAGCGATCTTTGAAGTTATAAAATATTAAAAAAATTTTTTTTTCAATGTTTATTTATTTTTGAGAGACAGAGTATGACTAGGGAAGGGACAGAGAGAGAGGGAGACACAGAATTCAAAGCAGGCTCCAGGCTCTGAGCTGTCAGCACAGAGCCCAACGCGGGGCTTGAACCCACGAACTGTGAGATCATGACCTGGGCCGAAGTCGGACGCCCAACCGACTGAGCCCCCAGGCGCCCCTGAAATATTTTTAAACGACCAACATCTGGGGCCATGGGGCCACTCCTGCTGTCTCTGATCCTCAGGCTCCCTCAGGTCATTATTAAAGTGAGAGTAACTGCAGGTGCTGGAAAGCCAACTGTACGCTCGGGAAGTCCTCTCAAACTCGCTGTGTACATCCCAGAGCCCCAAGTCAGTCCCACATTTCAGGAAGTCTGTCCTTTGATGGGCTCTGGTCTCTGGTCTAGTGTCAGAATTACCAGCAGCTTTCACTGGAATTGGGTATTTTTAATACAACCTAAACCTGTAATTAAAAGGGACTTATTTGAAATTAGTTTAATCACACACTGTGGACTGGGTCGAGTTTGCTAAACGATTAGATGGCACATGCAAGCCTCTGTAAGCCTGCTCTACGTGTGTCTAGCTTTGACCAGGCAGAAGGCAGCTTAACCTGACGCCTAGAGGTGGCCTCTAGAGGCAGCAGATCCCTGGGTCCCAAACCTGCTGCCCAGTCTGGGCAGGGAGGACCCTCTCTGCATTTGCAGTGACACATCTGGACGTGCTGTGAGGACAGAGAAGACGGTGCGTGAAGCCCTCAGGATGTGTCGGCCCCTGGGGAGCTCTCAGGAGGGCCAGCCTCTCTCCTCATATGGGGGGTGCCCTGGTCCCATTTTGCTCGGTCCTTGTGTGTCGGTGCTGGCGTAGGTGGCACAAAGAACCTGCAGAGGCCCCCCCACAGGGACTTCAGGGACTCCTGCTTTTGGTAGGGCTTTCCCACCATCTTTAAAAATCCTTATAAACTCCCTTTCTCATTTCCCTGTCTCTTTTTTTGCTGTGCTCTTTCTCTCCAGGGAGTACTACACACTCCCCGCCTCAACCCGCGGTGTCTCCCTCCCATCGATCCTTCTGCTTCCTCTGCAGTGTGGTTTTCTGAGCCCAACTGCTGATATTTTGTCTGTTGTGTACACACTGTGTGCATCAGAGCTCAGTCACTGCTTCACAGCTGGCCTCAATATTAAAAGGTTTAGAATATCTGAGATTTGGAATGCAGCTACCTTCTGGTGTGGAGTAGCATTCTGGAATTTCTTTTTGACTATTAGGGTATGGTGAGTGGGCTATTAATTTCCCACAGGAAAGGGTATCATTTGAGGGGAATGGAGAGAGCAGGCATTTGTATCTTCCCAAAAACCAAACAAAAAGGGCTTTACAGTAGTCCCCACTCCCCTACAAGTTTCCAATATCTTTTGATTTTCAGTCACACTTAATAAGCACCTATGTGTCAGACACTGCTAGTAGCTAGATGCATCAAAATAAAAGTCTTCAAAGATCATTATTAAGAACAGACCAAGGAGAATTTAATATTATATTTATTATATTGTAGTATGTATTATATTCATTATATTTTATATATAATAATAAAAGTCATTATATTTATTATATTGCATAAGTCCAAGAGAGTAATTTTACACTGGTAAAGAGCACAACAAACAATTCAGTCATCAACATATATGTACCAAATAACATTGCATCAAAATATATAAAGTAAAAGTTGTTAGAGAAGGCGAGGATAATTTGCTACAAACAATGCTAGTGAGAAACATTTGCATACTTAATAGTTTTAATGGTTCAGGTCAGTAAAATATAAGTAAGAAAATAAAGTATGTAATTAATATGTGCTGAACTTTGTTTCTACGATGTATACTTAGCTTTTTCTGTGTGTGGAATATTTACAAAAATTAATCATACTAGGCCACAAAAAATTCCTAGCTTTTTAAAAACAGATGTTTGCACAGATCATATTATCTGATGACACAACAGTAAAACTCAAAATCAATCACAAAGATATAAATACACAAACCTAACCAATTGTGATTTTTTTTTAAAGAGCCTTTTAAACTTCGAATGCAAGCCTAAATTCTATGCTACTTAGAATTCTAGGGGGTGCCTGGGTGGCTCACTTGGTTAGGCGACTGACTTCAGCTCAGGTCATGATCTCACAGGGAGTTGGAGCCCCAAGTCGGGCTCTGTGCTGACAGCTCAGAGCCTGGAGCCTACTTCAGATTCTGTGTCTCCCCCGTCTCTACCCCTCCCTTGCTCACGCTCTGTCTCTCTGTCTCTCAATAATAAATCAATGTTAAAAAAAAATTTAATTAGAATTCTAAATTTTAAACACACAAAATAGTTACCCTAAGCAGAAAAGGAATTATTTGGAAAGCTGTCAGGTAGCTCATAGGAATGAAGGAGAAGCCTGAGAGGCAGGCTCAGAAACCAGGAAGAGTCAGGGAAGGCTGAGTGCAACAGGACGTCACAGGATGTGCAAGCACTGCGAGCAGAATGTTTGTTGCTCTGCCCTCGAGTTCTAGCTCGGCTGCTGCTATCAGCTTAAAACTGTGACTCTCTCTATGTGCAAGGACTCTGGGTTCAAAGATCTGGATGGGAGCACCTGGGCCTTTTTCGCTTCCACACCCAAGGAGCTAGCAAGGCAAGAGAGCCTAACTACCCACTTTCAGCTTCTATAAGGGAGGGGGGGCCCTGCCCCCCACCTATTTTGGGATCCTCCTCAAAACAGGAAGTTTACTTAGATGGTGGATGGCCAGTGAAACAAAATGTTTTTAAAAGTCTAGTACAAAAAACAAAACTGAAATTAGAAGCAAATAAATGAACACAGTATCCATCTCAAGAAGATAGGGGAAAAAATAGCAAAATAAACTTAAGAAAAACAGGAAGAAAAAAATGAATGGCCTCTAAAACAGAAAAATCGATGTGGTATCACTTCTAATTCTTTGGAAAATAAACAACATAAAGATAAACTTCTGGGAAGATAACAAAGTGGAAATAAGAGATTCAAATGAGACAAATATAGGTGAGTTTTTAGTTATTGGAAAATAATTGCATTAGTTTGCATATTAAATAACTTGATGCTGATTGATTTGAAAATCTCAGTGGAACATGATTTTATGGGAAATTAGTCAACGAATGAGTGGAAAACTTAGACTGCCAATAATGAAAAACAGAACTTTATTAAAGAGTCATCCAAAAGAAAAATAAGATAAAAACACAGAGGGAGGCATGCAAACCATAAGAGATTCTTAAATACAGAGAACAAACTGAGGGTTGCTAGAGGGGAGGTAGGTGGGAGGTTGGGTTAAACGGGTGATGGGTATTAAGGAGGGCACTTGGGATGAGCACTGGATGTTACATGTAAGTGATGAATCACTAAATTCAACTCCTGAAACCATTATTACACTATATGTTAACTAACTTGGATTTAAATTTTAAAAAAATTTAAATGTATATTTGAAATGAAAAATATTCACATTATATTATTAAATCAAAATGTTAGATATAAAATCATCCAAAAAAGATGCTAGAACCAAACAATTTTACTTCCTGTGCTCTGAATAGTGTTTCAGATCTTAGAGCAGCATGGACAGCCTTTCAGTTCATTTCACCAAGACAGCACAAACCTAACACTAAAATCTGACAAAACATGAAAGAAAGAATATTCCCATTTATAAATGTATATAAAAGTCAACATGAGAACATAGCAAATTTAATCTACCAGTGTAATAAAAGAATTGATCACTCTGACATAGAAGGGGCATATTCCAAGGATGCAATTTTTTAAATGTTAATAAGTCTATTACTATATCAATAGGTTAAGGGCCAAAAGGTGTATGATCATGACAATAAATAATAAAAAGAGATTTAATAAAATTTGACACCAGTTTCTAACTCTGAAGCTTGGTGAACCGAGATTGGGAGAATTGGCAGGCAGAATTTGGGCCCCGGTGATCTCCATAGCATTATGGGTATTACTCCCATAGTTATGTCACCTTACATGACAAAGAGATTTTGCAGATGCCATTAAGGTTCCTCATTAACTGACTTCAAATAACGGGTATTATCCTGGATTATCCAAGTGGGCCCAGTGTAGTCACAAGAACCCTTAAGAGCAAAAAATAGAGATTCCAAGTAGGAGAAGGCTTCATCCTTCATTGCTGGCTTGAAGATGGAGGGAGCCAAGTGGAAAAGGTGAGAAGGAGCGAATCCTGTCAACTGCACTAAGCTGGGAAGGAAGAAGACCCAAGCCCAGTGGCACCTGCACCCCCACCTTTACCTTGATCTTAGCCTGGTGAGACCCTGAGTCAAGCTCCTGAGCCACTAGAATTCCAATACACTAAATTGGTGCTGTTTAAGGCCACTGCATTTGAGAGAGAATCTGCACCCCATGTCCATTGCAGCATTATTCACAATAGCCAAGAAATGGAAACAATGTAAATGCCTGTCCCTGGATGAATGTGTAAAGATGTGGCATAAACAATGGAATAGTATTTATCCGTGAGAAAGTAGGAAATCCTGCCTTTTGCATCAACATGGATGTATCCTGAGGACATTATGCCAAGTGCAATAAGTCAGACAAAGATAAATTGTGTGGGATATCATTTATATGTAGAAGCTAGAGAAGCCGTACTCATAAAAACATTTTAGGGGGTTGGGGGACCAAGAGAGTTGTTTAAGGTTACAAATAGACAACTAGTAGTAATTAAGTCCTAGAGATCTAATGCACAGTATAGTGAATATAGACAACAGTATTGCGTTATAATAAACTTGCTAAGAAACTAGATCTTAATCCAACCACAAAGAAGAAAGCATAATTATGGGTGACAGTTGAGATGCTGACTATTGCTATGACAATCCTATTATATAAATGTATCAAGTCAATATGTTGTACGCCTTAAATTTATACAATGTTACATATCAAATATATTTTAATTAAAAATTTTCCCAGGCAGTAAATTTGTTTAAAGCCACTGCATTTGTGGTAAATTGCTAGGCAGTTATAGAAAACTAATAAGAATGTCCTTTAACATGATTTCAAAGATGAAGAAAGCTCACATTTCCTTGATGGTAAAACACTGGAGTTATTTTACATTAAAATTAGAAACAGATTGAGACGTTCACTATCACTGCTGGCATTTAACGTTTTCCTAGCTTTTTCTGACTGATGCAGTAAGATGAAAAAAATAAATATGAACTATCAAAAAGGAGCAGGTAGAATTATCCCTTCATTGTAGAGGACAAGAAAACAAACATTAAAACTAGATTTTTAAATTCAGTAGAGTTATTAGTTACCAAATCATAAATCAATACATTAAAATAGGTGACCATATGTCAGTTAGGAATCACAATAGCAATCAAGATACATTCTCTCCACAATCTTCTTAATAATTTTAAACAATTTGAGGCAGGGAACAAGATAAAATAATTTAGTTCAATCAAGAGAATAAGCTAGCCGTAATAACCAATAACATTTTGGGGAAAGAACAATGCAAGGAGCCACGTACTATTATTAGATGTCACTGACCCACAGACCAGTTGCAGAAAGGGAGTCGAGGACCCCTGTATGTGTGCATGTGTGCAGGTGTGAATGAGTTCTTCATTGTCATTTCTGAATTTTCCAAATCTCCAGTGATCATCAGAATGCACAGTTCTTGTTCAGAAAGCTCTCATAGTCTGGCGAGGAAGGCAGAGATGACCAACACAGTGGAGTCTGGCAAGTGCCATGGGGAGGGGTCTTGAAGAGCCCACACTTCACAGTGTGATGGGTCCCTATGCCAAGTCATACAGCACGAGCAGGGGTTACTGCATTGCAGGAGGGCAGGAGGGCAGGAGGCCCAGCAGGCTGACAGTGGGACAGAGCCTCGGAAACTTGCAGGAATGCTTGAAAGTGGTCAAAGAGACCAATCTCCTGAGATTATTGGCAACTATTTACGACTCATGTGGGGCTGCCTTTGAACTTCTGCAGTGGCCCATGGGCTGGGTTCTTCTGCTCCTCAGGGCTTCCAGCCCCTGTGTCAGACAGTCCGTTCTTTCTCAATGTCTGAAGTTTTATCCTTTCTTTTTCTTGAATCAATAAGTCCTGTAACTAAACTTTAAAACGTATCAAAAGATCTAATTAATGCTTTTGGATCTAAGCCACCAGTCATGTTTTCACCTTCTCCCATTCATTGACCTCTGGAAAGTTTCTGCACGCCTCTGATCATTGTGTGCCCACCTCTGAATCAAAATGAATAAATACAGTCATGAGATCTTTTAGCTAAAAACAAACTTGGAGGTTTTTGTCTTCATGGATCATCTATTGTAGTGGCCCGAGGGTTTAATGAGTCTTGCAAAATGAAGATAAAGTCCAGGAATGTTACCATCATTGCAATGTAACTCACATGTTGCAGGATTGTGGAGAGGGCCACAATGCAGTTCACGGCTGTGCAGAAGACTGCCATGTGTTCATAAAAAGGTGTATTCATTTAAGAAGTTCAGAGCCAAATTTAGCCACCTCTGAGCAGTGTAAACAACACCTTGGGGCATTTATTTTTGGCACTCATTTATTCCTGGTTTGCTTATAAGCAGCTCAAGTCCTCTTCCGGCAAGAGATGGGGGTTTTAATTAAGTCACTCTTTATCAATGATTCAGTGTTATTAGCTTAAGTGACAGATGACGGAATTCCAAGTAACCTTCCTGACTCACTTGACAGTAAGATGACGTTCTTTCCTGGAAGCCTTTTCGCCTCCTCTATATGTCAAATTAAAACTGTTCCTGGTTGTCTCTATGCTGTTCGCTCGTCTCTTCCTACCAGTTCTCATTTCCTGTATGCCACACCTACTCCCCTTCTCCTGGGTCCCTGGCTGTCCCCAGCGCTTCTCCTGGTTCCACACCATCCTCCCTGGAGTCTTCATGCTGTAGTTTGGAGCCGCCCTTTTGTTCCAGCCAGGAATTTCGGGCAATCTCTTTCTCAACATGCTCTCCCCGCAATGAGATCCTCTTCATGGTGTTCTGCTTCCAGGAGTTTCTTTAAAAGAAGCGGGGTGGGGTGGGGGGTGCGCCTGGGTGGCACAGTCAGTTAAGCGTCTGGCTTCTGCTCAGGTCACAATCTCGCAGTTTGTAAGTTTGAGCCCCACATCGGGCTCTGTGCTAACAGCTCAGAGCCTGGAGCCTGCTTCAGATTCCTCCTCCTCTCTCTGCCCTCCCATGTTCATGCTCTGTCTCTCTCTGTCTCTCAATAATAAACGTTTAAAAAAAATTCAAATAAAAAAATTAAGAGTCTAGAGGTGCATTTGAGGCAGTAACCAGAATAAAACTCTACAAAGTCGTCTTTCAGAAGAACTTACTTCATAACATATTTGTTATAGGCATAAGGACATGTAAGTACACGTAAACATGGACTACACGGGCCCAGGTGTCTGCATTGTAGCAAAGTTCCCAGGGGTCTCTGATTCACAGTCAAGGTTGAGAGCCAGGGGAACAGACCGGGTTCGAGCCTGAAGGTCAGGCCATCTGGAAGCCTTAGGAGTTGCTCATCTCTCACAGAGAGCAGGCCAAGCAGTGAGGTTTCCCACAGCAGGCATCTGCTTCCAGAAGATTACTGCTAGGGTGATTTGCCACCTTGAAATTTTAATATGAATAAACAGCTACCATCTTTTGAGGGCTGTGGGAAGCCATGTGTTATGTGTTGAAAATTCATCAATAAGGCTGCATTTCTCCTCTGACTGCTCTTAGGGCCGTCGTCTCTCTGGGTGTCTGAGGTGGATGTTGACAGAGTTTGCCAACAGGGGTAGAGGTCCACAAAGTTCATGGCCGTGCCAGGGCCCGGGGCTGGATGTTGAGAATCAAGACGAGGGATCAGACCATATCTGTAGAAGGCTTTGTAATGTAGGCATTTACAGCTAGTCCCAAAGTATGTATTCATATTAATCAGGTGTTTATTTGCATTGCCTACAATCAGAGCTGGCTTCTCGCAACAGACTGTTACATGGAAAGAGAGTACAAAGTATAAGACGGGCTTCCTGCGCTTCAGAAGTTTTCTGCCTACATAGGAGAAGTTAACTAACACCGAAAAGAAATATATGACCAGTTTGTAGCACCCAGGATATCTGATCTGACCTTAGGATGGTCATTTTAGAAGAATCCTCATAAAGGGGTGAGATGAGAGGAAAGTCTGGAAAAATTAGCTGGCAGCCGCTCTAGGGCCCCCAATGCCATCCAAGGAGGGACCAGACTCAGCCGCTGGCAATAATGCTGGAACAGGAAGTGGAGATGAGCAAAATTTGACCTTTGGAAGACCAATCTCACATAGTATAAAGTGAATCGATGAGATGTATTAGTTAGCTACTGTCCAGTGACGCTGTATGACAAACCCCCTCCAAAATCTCCATGGCTTTTAGCAAATAGCACTTCTCTTTCTCACGTGCCTCTGAGTCGTCTGGAGCAGCTCCGAGAAACGGCTAGGCTCCGCTCCAGGCATCTTCTCCTCAAATTTGATTCCGAGGACCCAGGCTGAAGGGACTGCAGCTACCAGGGGCGTGTTCTCCTTATGGAGGGTCACCGGACCACGTGATGGGCGCCAAAGCACACAGTATCTCTTAAGGCTTCTGCTTACAGTCTATGTGCTAAATAAGCCTCTGTTGGCCAAACAGGGCTGATGACCATGACTGTGCCCATGATCTGTCAATGGGGCAGGGAAGGATGCTCCGCCTCAAGAGGCAGATAGGTGAATGTTTGCTGAAACTATGCCATCTGTCACTTGCAGGGAGATTTGAAGACTGAAGAAGTAACTTGAAGTTCCTTTCTAAGTTCCTTTCTAAGGTTGTATGTCTATTCATCTTTTTATAGCATGGAGCGTCTTACAGTATGCAACAGTACGTTGTTTTCCTCACTTGCCAAGAATTGAAATTGGCCCCCAGTAATAGATTTGAGAGTTAAGGAGGCAAAGGATGAAATACACATTACCAGCCATGAAATTTCTTCTTCCTACCTATCTGTTGCCCTGCTAGCTGTTGGGTGTGAAACAGTGTTGCATGAAACTCTACCCACTGTGAGTAGCAGTTGGTCAGGACTCAGCTGTTAAAGGCTGAAAACTTGGGATAGTGAACAATAACCTGTGTGCTGTCATTCTGAAAGCTTAGTACAAGTTTGTACATTAAAAAAAAAATTAAAACTATGAGAATAATTTGGTTTGTTGGAATATGTTTTGTTTCATTCCCAAAAGGTTGAAAAGTATTTTATTTTATTTTTTTACGTTTTTTAATTTTATTTTTGAGATAGAGAGAGACAGAGCATGAGCAGGGGAGGGGTAGGGAGAGAGGGAGACACAGAATCTGAAACAGGCTCCAGGCTCTGAGCTGTGAGCACAGAGCCCGATGCGGGGCTCGAACTCACAGACCGTGAGATCATGACCTGAGCCGAAGTCGGATGCTTAACCGACCAAGCCACCCAGGCGCCCGAAAAGTATTTTAAATAAAAGACTAATTGAAATGGAAAGATTAGATTAGAAAAAGGGAAAGAAGAATCACTTCTTTAAAAATTAATCATGTTAAAAAAAATAAGGTGCCTGTGAAAAGGAGACTATTTTATGTTTATTAAGGAAGGGAAATGAACACATAGAAACAATTTAGACTAAAATAGCTCTTTGGTTTTTATGATACCATCACATATTTATAGGGGCTTTTTACTTGAGGAGGTAGTTCTATGTGTTCTCTCATCTGGTGCTCACAACCGGCCTGTGCATTATTCGGGATGGAAAGTATCACCCCCATCTGATAGGGAACTTTGGTTCAGAGAGGGGAGGGACTCGGACATGGTCAAACAGCAAGACTCTAGTCGCCTGAACTAGAAAGCATCCTCCCAAGCCCTGTGGGAGAGCTCATAACACACAGATACAGAGCAGAGAGAAACTCAGCTGAGCCTGAAGGTAAAGAGCAGGTGGAGGTAAGACTTTCACGTGCAAGGGAAGACAGTAACCTTCACCCTTCCCTGGTAGAAACATGCCGTTCATCCAACAGCGCGTGCGGCTCTGTGCCCTGGCATGCAGGGCGCGCAGGGAGGGTAGGGAGATGAGTCCCTCATGCTCGCCAGCCTCTACAAGCTTCTGAAGGCTCCAGGATGGGTAGAGAAGGCGAGTGTCTGGCATGACCTAGTTGGGCCCGTCGCAAAGTCATAAGTAAACTCAGCATGACAGTTATTGCCCCGGGATTACTGAGAGGTTAACAAGACAGGATACATGTGTAAGTCCTTCAGATCTTGAAAAAATATCTCATGTATGCCTCTGAAGGTTATAGTACCCTCCTGAAATTGCACCACCTGAGTGTCCTAGATCTCAGCATAGCACAGGCTTTTGTGCTTTCTGTTAGATCAGGCCTTCTCCTCCTCAGGGCTCCCTGGGTCCTTTAAGATCCACGGGGAGACTTTAATGAGGTGAGCTGCGTACTTGAATCAGAAGGTACCAGCAAGCTGATGGCTTGCAGCAACTTGAGAAGGAGCAGGGAGCCCCACACGTGAGAAAGAGTTCAATGATCTGGCCCAACAGTCTGGACGGAGCAAGCTCCCCGACAGGCTCAGAGCCATGAGGACAGGCAGAATGCCGCTTTCTCTGTGGGCCTGACTCCCTCCAAGGACAGGGCCCGACCAGGGACCAAGTGCCTTGCTTCTAGGGTTTGCTTAGAGCAGGGATTCCTGATCCGGGCACCGTGGATGAAATTCAGGAGTCCATGAACTTGGATGGGAAAAACAATTACATCTTTATTCTCACTAACCTCAAATGAAATTTAATATTTCCTTCAATTATGAATACAGGCAGCAAACCAAGTTAGCCGTGTTAGTTGACAATAGAAAGCACAGACATTTTCCGATGACGTCACAACTATTGCAAATATTCAGATGCACATTTACACTTGTTACTATTTCACAGTTATGGTAGTTGATAAGCTGGAGCTTCTGTTATTTGGCATATTAATAAATAAGCATGCATTTTATTATGTCACAGTTTTTAAATTATTTTGAAAGTAATACTTAGTATTGGTTTCTTTGTCCCCTTGTATATTTTATTAAGTTAATAGCACTTGTGGGGGTGGTGGTGCCCAGGTGGCTCAGTCTGTTAAGCATCCGACTTTGGCTCAGGTCGTGATCTCATGGTTTGTGAGTTCCAGCCCCGCATAGGGCTCTGTGCTGACATCTCAGAGCCTGGAGCCTCGTTCAGATTCTGTGTCTCCCTGTCTCTCTGCCCCTGTCCCACTAACACTCTGTCTCTCTCAAACAAATGAATAAACATTAAAAAAAATTTTTTTTGATGTTGAAAATCCCTTCATTCCCATTGTCCTTGTCTTGATTTCTTTATACCACTGAGAAATACTGGCAAAAAAAAACAAAACAAAAAAAAAAAAAAAACAACAAAAAAAAAACCTTGGTGTAGTTAAAGAAATTAAGACCTTCCCACAAAGGGTAAGATGGCATTGTCTTAAATTTGAAGCAAAGATCATTTTCCAAGTCCCGCTTGGGTTGTATAGTGGTTTGCGTCACATACCTTTCCCCTGAAAGTGGGCAAAAATACGATGGTGTTACAGAGCATGTTCTTGACTTTTACAAGTTAAATTCACAACAATATCATAACAGAGTGGTATGCCATTAACCATAGGATAAAAGTAACCAGTTTTCTACCAACCATTTTGTGCCTAAAAAACCATTGCTTATTAGCAACTGATTTATAGGTTTGCTTTTCAGTCCAATTAGTTGGACCAAAAAAAAAAAAAAAAAAAGCTTTTTTCCATCATTGATCACGCTGGGGTTTTGCTGTAGCATAGGAAGTCGCCAGTGCGTGTGCCCGGGATTATTAAAATACTGCGCTCAGAGAAGCAGCGAGCTTCTAGACTAATGATCCTTCAGGGCTATACACGTGGCCACGTAAGCACTTCATTCAGCCTTTGAAGGAATATCTGCTGACTGTTGGTTGTCAGGCCTGTGCTAGGTAGGCACGGGGGCGGGGGGCAGGGGCAGGGGGGTAATGGTGAAGGTGGTTGACGTGGTCCTGCCTGCAAGGAGCTTACACGTGCCTAGCAAGGAACGCAGCCATGGACCAGGGAGGTAGACAGAAAATAGGAAAGTGCAGGGTCCTGTGGGAACACACAGGAGAGGTTCCTGGCCCAGAGGAGGAGCGTCCCTTCTGAGAACTACAGGAGGAGCACCCATTGTCTGGTGAAGGGAGGCGGGCAAGTAGAAAGACACGGGGGCAGCTTGGGCAGCCTGTGCAGAGGCCCAGGACAGGGGAAGGCACGCCGACCCGAGGGACCAGAGGAGAAGAGGCTGATGTGGAGAGTGCAGGCAGACAGGGCTTGAATGAGAGGCAGGAGGTAAGCAGGGACCTTCCAAGCCCCCTGAGGAGTCTCCATCCTACCCCAAGGACGGTAGAGAACAGAGTGACCTTATTAACTGTGTCGCAGGAAGTTCCCTCTGTCCACCTTACAGACGGTGAACGGATGATGGTGACAAGACAGAGCCGAGGAGATGGATGGGAGGCTGTTGTCCCAGGGTGGGGACAGGTTCCCTTGGCCCAGGCTAGGGAATGGCCACGGAGGTGGAAAGACGATGTGGATGGATTCCAGAAACATTTCAGAGGAAGAGCCAACAGGAGTCCGTGCTTCATTAAACTCATGGAGTTGGGGCAAAGGGGAATGAGTGATCCCTTTGTCTCCTGAGAGTATGGTTATTTCCCCCACGTTAAACATTAATGCTTTTAAAGAAAAATAGAGTCCACGTATTTTAAGCGAATCGTGGCACGGTGACCTGGGTCTGTGCTGCACGTAACTCACTTTGAGTGCCTGGAAGCCTCTGGCTCTCGGTCCGGAACTCGATCCGTAGCAGCTTACACACGTGGACCCAGAAGCCACGAAAGCGGCTGCACGCAGAGAGCCAGAGCTGCACGCGTCAAGCTGTGAGTGGTTGGTTGGTGTCTGTGAAGTCAGACACAGAGAGGAAAACGAGACAAGGTGGCGGGGGAGTGCTCGAAGATCACGGGAAGAGAAGGAAAGAAGAGGGGGCGGGAAATGCAAATGTAGGGCCGGTGAGGGCAGAGACTTGGCGGGCTCCAGGGGCGCCGGGGTCAGAAGCCTCCCGAGGGCTGAGGGCAGGCAGTGCCGGCACACAGACCTGCCGCCCCGGGAGCTGCCAAGGATGCTGACCACGCCGAAGGGTAGGCCCCACAGTGACCGTGCTTCCTTTACCCGGAACGCCCCCCGCTGCCAGCATGCTCGCGCCCCTCCCTTGCCAGCTCTGTACGGTTTACAGAGCGATGCCAGAAAGAGCTCTGAGCGTCGTGGTGAGTGTCATTGCTTGCCCCGAATGAGGAGCCCATTTTCAGCCCTGCCATAAGCCGTGTCTTTCCCCTCTGCCGGAGCCGCGGGATGGAATACGAGGAGGAAGCCAGTCCTTCTAGAGAGCCCACAGGTGACCAGGGACCGGCCGTGGGCAAAGGCCGGACCGTGGGCAAGCATGTAAGTGAGCACAGGAGGAGTGAGAGTCTTGTCTCAGGATGTCAGGGACCCTCAGAGGTGGATCCCAGCCAGACCAGGGTCCGCTCTGTCCTGGACTTTCTGCCTGAAAGTCATCAACAGCTTCTTGGAGAGAGAACTAGGAAATGATATCCTAACACACCCTTTTAGAATTTTTGCCCGTGGGGCTCCTGGGTGGCTTAGTCAGTTAAGCATCCAACTTCAGCTCAGGTCGTGATCTCACGGGTGATGGGTTCAAGCCCCACATCAGGCTCTCTGCTGTCAGTGCGGAGCCTGCTTCACATCCTGTGTCTCCCTCTGTCTCTGCCCCTCCCCCACGCGTGCTCCCTCTCTCTCTCTCTCTCTCAAAAATAAATAAACATTAAAAAAATTAAAAGCAAATAATAAACATTAAAAAAAGAAAAAGAACTTTTGCCCATGACTCTGTAGGGTGAGTCCTCACATTCTCATCCCTGGGGTACTTCACATTCCCAGCGGGGTCCTTTGGTGGCATCATCCCCGAGCAAGGAGAGTCCCCAGCCCCCTTACGTACTGTTGTCCACGGACAGCTGAACTGGGTCCACCTGAGACAATCTGGGTCTAGAGAGGGAAGAAGCAAATAACCTGCCCGGCCCACCAAGTCGTAGTGAGGTCACCCGTTTCATGTTCTCATCAGTCACCAGGTGAGGCTGGGATGCTGGGAGGGCTCACACCCCGAATGAGAAAAGGCGGGTGAGGCTGGCCCACACCCTGAAAACAAGGACTCCCCCCGATAGACCTCTCAGAGCAGCCTTGGTCTCAGATCCTGCACTTGGCAGGAATGAGGTCTGGGTTCTGTTGTGGTGTCGGGGACAGCCACCCCTTCGTGACAAAACGTCACACTGAACGTGCAAAGCCAGGTGCCAGTACGTTCATTTTAAGCAAATGACTACGTGACCCCCTGTCCCAGGGACCAGGGTTCTCCCCCCATGCAAAACCAGCCCAAGCTACTTGGGCAGCCAATTCATAATCAGAATAACAACTGATAAGCGTGGAATGAAAATACAACCACGACAGGAGGCAGAACCCTGCAGGGCCCACCCTGTGCGGCTTTCTAGATACTCGGGCCAGATACTCTCGTGGAGACCGGGAATGGTTTATAAGTGCCCTTTAGAAAAATGCCGTGCTAGAAGACGCTGATAACTTAAAATAATGCATCTAAAATCATTTTTAAAACATGTCTTTTTTATTCTGCACATCATTTATTTAAAAATTGTTTTCAAAAGGGACACCTGGGTGGCTCGGTCGGTTAAGTGTCCGACTTCAGCTCAGGTCACAGTCTCACGGTTCGTGGGTTGGAGCCCCACGTCGGGCTCTGTGCTGACGGCTCAGAGCCTGGAACCTGCTTTGGATTCTGTGTCTCCCTCTCTGTCTGTTCTTCCCTCACTCACACTGTCAAATAAATAGACATTAAAAAAATTTTTTTAATTGTTTTCAAAAGAGAAAGATTGTGTGTCTGATGAGACAGTTTGGAAAAGTGCATCTCTGACAACAGGAATGTCTCAACGCCAGAATTTCTGGGGCCTCCGAGGCACTTTTCAGCCTGTCCTGGGCTGGCGCCGTGGAATTCTTTGCGCACTGCACAGAGGACCTAAGACTGGACCTAAGCCAGACGAGAGTGGTCTCTGGCCGCGGGTTTTATATTTATCTGGACAAGAAGTGCTTGCCTCATTTCTGCCTGTAATTGTCAAAGTGCAGCTCCTCTTAAAAAACACTTTTTTGACACCCAGGAGAGCCGCAAGCAATTATCTCATGAAAGTCTGTTTCTCTTGGTCTCACTCTCCCCACACGTGTATCTTTTTGCCTTGCTGTCCCTCTTGGTGTGCGTGTGGCTCCTGGCTTTGTGTCTGGGGAATGTGTGCCCGTCTCTGAGTCAGCTCCCTTTGTCTTCCTGAAGTCTGCCTTTCCCTCTGGTTTATGGCTCCAGCTCAGACCCCTGCCCAGAGCTGTGGACTTAAAGATACCCCTGTTATTCTGACACCTCCACTCAGGGAGCCCAGAGACATCCCCCATCAGGCTGCCCCACGACCCCCGCCTCGCTCAGAGCCAAACTGTTTGTTGGTCACACTTAGACTGGCAAACACCTAAGAGTCACTTTTGAGTCCTTCCTCCTCTGTCCTTCGTTGACCTGTGGTGCGATTCTGTACATTTTCTCACTCGGCAGGTCCCAGCTCCAACCACTGCCCTGCCTTTGCACTGTCATGGCCAGCGACAGGCTGCCATCCCCTCTCACCTTGACCGGGCGGGGGTCTCCTGGTGGCCTCCTCCATCCGTCTCTTCTCCCCATCCGATCCACCCTCTATGACCTAGACAGAGTGTGATCACATCACCCTTCTCCTTGAAAGTGCTTTCCATGGGGTGCCTGGGTGGCTCTGTCAGTTAAGCCTCCGACTTCGGCTCAGGTCATGATCTTGCAGTTCGTGGGTTTGAGCCCTGCATCTGGCGCTGTGCTGACAACTCAGAGCCTGGCGCCTGCTTCAGATTCTCTGTCTCTGTCTCTGTCTCTCTCTCTCTCTCTGCCCCTCCCCTGCTCACAC
This sequence comes from Panthera onca, assembly GCF_046562875.1. NCBI lineage: Eukaryota > Metazoa > Chordata > Mammalia > Carnivora > Felidae > Panthera > Panthera onca. Next base: position 141,173,334 of record NC_138343.1, read on the forward strand.
TCTGTCTCTTTCTCTCAAAAATAAATAAACATTAAATATATATACAAATTGGTGCTTTCCTGCTGGTGGTTAATAGGAAGGAGGCCAGAATCCTTAACCCGGTCTGCAAGATGTGTGCCCTGCCCACCTCTTCAGCTCCGGGCTCGGCCCCCCTCTCCTGTTCTCCATTCCTGGAACAAGCCACAGTCCCCTCTGTTAACTCCTGCCCACCTTTCAGGAGGACCCCTGGAGTGGTTTCTCAGGGACACCCCCCCCCCCCCACCCCAGGCTGTCTGAGCTCTGGCTTCACCCGCCCAGGCTGTCATGATACACTGAGGGCTTATTTGGACTGAGAGCTGTGTCTGTATCTCTCATCCCGCATTCTCAGCAACCAGCAACGTGCCTGGCATGCAGCTGCTTAGTTAATATGTGCTGGTGGAGGGAGCAAAGGAAGGGAGGGAGGGAAAGAGAAAAAAAACCAAGTGAGTATTCCTCTACCTTCCTTTCCCCACTTTACCTTTCTCTCTTAAAAAAAAAAAAAAAGTATATTGTTTTTTCGGTTCTATGACTAGGTTAGTGCTCTCAACTGGAACAAAAAAGTTTCCTTTCCCCAATCTAAACTAAATAAAACTCGCAGCCCCACCCTCAAACCCTCAAAGTTCCAGCAGTACAAATGAAAATTTTCAGACTCCAGGAGAAATGGTAAAAAAAAAAAAAAAAAAGAAGAAAGAAAGAAAGAAAAAAAGAAATTAAATACAAGGGTGATGGGGAATCGGTAACCCTGATGGAGCTCTAGGAGGCTGTCAATGACATGACTGAGAATGTATTCAGGCCTCTTGCAAATATGACGTGTACATAGATTTATTCACTGGGGAAGTTTTTGAGAGCCTGTCATGTGCCTACTACAAATTTGAATAAAGCAGTCATTGCCTTCGAATGTTTTTCTTCCCTGCAACTCACAGTAAGAAATGCATATACCCTGGTGCCCAATGTATACAAATGTATGCAATGTATACAAATGCCCAGATAGGGTTTCATGAGATGCCTATTTTCTCTTCCTCGTCTTTTTTAAAAAATATGAATGCTCGTCACAACCAACTAATTTCAGGACCCACTATTTACTCACAGCCCTTAGCTTGGAAAACCCTGAATAAAACACGGGCCCTTCCTCGTAAGTAAAGCAGCTCCCTTTCGGCGTGAGCGCTCAGCGGCGGTGCGGTTGTGCAGGCTGAGCGGAGAACCAGCCTCCAGCCGGATTGGGGTTTCAGGGCGTGTAATACGGCACATATAGCCGGCCAGTCAGCAGGTAGGAACCTGCCTGCCCGCCTTCTTAGAACAACTCAACCTGAAAATTAGTTGTTTGAAATTAGTTCCTTCATTTTCAGCAAAGTAAACCACAGGTCAGCCGTTCTGAGCCCCTCCCCCACGGGGGTGGGTCTGAGAACAGGCTTCAGGAAGCTGTATGTAAACTGCTGTGTGTGTGAAGCAGGGGGTGGGGGGGTAGCACAGTTTTCTTCAGGTTTTCAAAACATTTGGGAATAAAAAAGCTTAGGAACCACTGCCATAGGGGTCAAAAACCCAAGTTTCTGATATTCACGGGAATCAGTGGACGAGAGGGTAGAATCTTAGACTTTGCTTCGTCCCTCTCGTCCCGCTTCCCTCGTTAACCTCAGTTTTTAAAGAATTTTAGCTTTTTCTTTTTTAAATGCGTATTTATTTTTGAGAGAGGGAGTATGTGCGCAAGCAGGGATGGGCACAGAGAGAGAATCCCACGCAGGCTCTACGCGGTCAGCACAGAGCCCGACACGGGGCTTGATCTCGGGAACTGTCAGCTCATGACCTGAGCCAAAATCAAGAGTCGGATGTTGAACCCACTGAGCCACCCAGGCACCTCACTCCTCTCACACCTTCTTCAGCAGCAGCAGGAACCCTCCCCCGGCGGCCCAGCCACTGGGTCTGAGCTGGGTACCTCCGGCAAGTGTCAGCCAGGAGGGTTTTTCTACCTGCCCAGAGGCTTTCCCCGTGGAGTGGGATGTTAGCCCCCTGTAAGTCTAACGGTTAGTCACCACATCCTCGCTGTACTTTGGTCTTAGACGCCCTTTGTAAATCCTTTCAGACAATCCGCCAGAATTTCTAGCCATGAATCTGCCTCGATCAGAAAATCACTTTCCCAGACCATAAACCTATGGCAGTTAACAAGTCTGGCTTCGTCGGTGTGCAGGACCCAAGGTTGATTTTATGCTCTGCTGTCTCTGTCTTAAAATTCTTATGCATTTTTTTTATAAGATGCCCTATACTTTGATTTTGCAGGGGGCCCCACAAATTATGCAGCCAATCCTGACCATTAGCTAGAACCTCTGGCTTGTTCTTTTGAGTGCCTTGGTTTAAAAAAAGTAATTGACAATCCACTGGCTAAACCAGAGTGACTCAGGCAAGTGCTAGGGGTGCTTGTGCTGAACAACAACAGCAGCTAGAAGACAACATACTATATTTAGCGTCTAAGAAGTCTGCTGATCGGATTTGTGGGGGGAGGGGTGTTTATGTACTTGTGGTCTCAGGGCCACCAGTATATCCTGCGGCTAACCTGGGTCCATAAGAGGGCCAGTTCTTATAAATTATTTATAGCTTCTACTGCTGAAGCCTGCCAGCACCTCCTAACTTTCTGTAGAGTAGACAACAATTGACTTCCATTCTTGAAATTTTTATTTAGCCGTACGATTTTAGAATTTGAGTTGGACAGAACCTTTTGCAGCATGCCCAGCCGCTGGGGCCCACGAACTTGCCCAGGTGACATTGCAAAGCAGGCCTTTAAGATTAGGATAGCAGGTCCTCTCACCTAGGAATCCCGCGTGCTTTCAACCCGCTCTCCTTTTATAACGGCGCAATGCCACACATACTGGGAACTTGGGACTGCTTGGAATAATTACAGGGAACATTTATTAGTGATTATAAATCTGCGTGTGTGAGGGGGGGTGTGTGTGTGGTTGTAAGCAGTGGGCCATTTTAGAAGATGGAATATAATGGGGAAACTCAATATATCAGACAAATAGAGGTCTATCTACTCCAGTTGAAAGGGAAGAGGAGGTGAATGATGGGGGAGGGGCACCCCAGCGCCAGCACCCAAGGAGCTCAATTTGGAAATCATCAGTTCTGTGTCACATGGAGGCCACACCTAACAAAGAAAGGGAGGCCCCAGCAGCAGGAGCCTCACAGGGAATGTAAGCAAAGGGCTCATGTGATCTCACTTGCTTTGGGCGATCTTTCTAGCAACAATCTGGAGGGGGATACACTGACTGGGCACTCCAGGAAGATTTTACAGTGGTTCACAAAAGAGCTGATAAGGGCATGTACCCTGCAATGGCCTGCAGAGACAGGGAGCAGAAGCTTAGGAAAGACAGCAGGTGGGGCGCCTGGGTGGCTCAGTCAGTTAAGTGTCTGACTTCAGCTCAGGTCATGATCTCATGGTTCGTGGGTTCAAGCCCCGCATCAGGCTCTCTGCTGTCAGCTCAGAGCCTGGAGCCTATTGTCGTCTTCTCTCTCTGCCCCTCCCCTGCTTGCATGCACACGCGCGCGCTCTCTCTCTCTCTCTCTCTCTCTCTCTCTCTCTCAAAAATAAATAAATAAGTAAACTTAAAAAAGAAAAGAAAAGACAGCAGGAATACAGTTATCAATCCTATTGACCAGTTGGATATGAGAGATGTGTACAAAGGACAGAAACGAGCTCATTCTCTACCATGGGCAACTAGATGCTTGGGGTGCCATTTGCACAGACGAGGCAGGTAGTGAGCAGAGAGTACAGGGGAGCATAAAGAATGTAGCTTTGGACCCGATGGAGGTGAGGTGTCTACAAGACAGGTAGGAATGCCTAGCAGGCAGGTGGAAAGGCAGCCAAGTGCTCGGTCGAGGAGAATGTATCAGTGAGAAGAGTAAAGGCCCCAGGCCGGAGCTTGGGACGAGTGACCCTGAGATATTGCCTCGTGCTCAACGGGAATGACTCTTGTTACCTCCTCCCAACTGTACCCTCCCAAACCTGGATGTCTGCAACTGGCCATCAGACCGTGAACCAGAGGGGCAAAGGGATTGTGGAATGTCGGACACGTGTCCTGAAATGCCAGTCACACAAGCCGCTGGAGAAGCAGATACTTGAGGGGGCTGAACATCTGTGCAGAGTGGGAATTTTGGAAACCCTTACAGAGGACTTCTGAGCCTCAGACAGCTTTTCTGCCCACCTGAGCCTGGCTTTGCTTCTATTCTCTTGTCCCAAAAGAACTGGATTGAGCCACCAGAGCCCCTGCCTCTGAGAGTTGCTGGGCAGAGAGGGCACCCGAGGGTCTTCTGGCCAGGGCACAACTTTTAGAAATGGGAAACTGAGGACAGTTATGAATATCATGAATATGAATATCAGTCGCACAGACTGAAGAAGGATCAGAGGAGGAACACCGGCCCCTCCAGCTTTCCTGTCTCACATCTGTCCACGTCACCTTGTGACACCCGTCTGTCCATGTCACCTGGTAACACACAGGTATGAGCCGTAGTCGTGAGACACGGTGTGAATACAGTTGTATTATCATATGAGATGTGAAAGCACCTTCAAATGTATAAAGCACAGTCTGTATTTTTTTATCACTTCCTTATGCTGGTCTTTGTTGTAACGCTCCTTGTAATGAAGTTGGGTCTACAGTTTCAACTTCAGAAAAATGAAATGTCTCAGAAGTTTTGCAAAGAGGTTTCATTCCAGATAATTTTTTTTAATTACTACTTTGGACACATCAGAGTTTTCTTTGTAAGGGAATCATCATCCATCCCACTGAGTCATTGTGTCCTGCTCATTGACACAGCTCTGTGCCTTAGGTGATGCAGAGTCTTTGCTACAAGATCACAGAAGCGTGTTTACTTTGGAAAAGCGTGCCCATTGGGAACACCAGTTTCCAACTGTGTATATACAGAGTCAAATTAAAAAGTTTTGAAGAGGCTTAGAATTAATTGTCAGCTTTACGTGTGCAACGTACTCATGAGCTAACTCCGTTCTGAAACCTTCATTTTGGGGATAAATTGACTAAGGCTTCAAAAACGATTATAATGGAACATGAAAGAACATGTGACTCAAGAGTGTGGAAGACTTGGGGAAAACAGTGACTAGATATCAGAAGGGGCTCTTGACCCAGGCCCAGCATGGAATAGCCAGGGGACCCTGGCCATCCTGTGGCTCCGACCTTCACGGTCCTCACTCATTCCTGCCTGCTGCCTATCTCCCACTGCGAATGTGAACAAGGACTGACGACCAGAAAGCCCTCAAATGGTTAAGCCATTCTGATGTAAGGTGGGGTTGATACTGATTTCAAGGCCTGGAATTTCTAGAGAAGAACGGAGATGTTTAGGGGGGGTGTCAGTTGACAGTACGGGCTTGTAGAAGATCATTTGTTTTATTCCGTGGAGAATTCAGGGGAACCCCACACAGAGTTTCTGGCCCTGCAGACTCATAGACAGTGAGGCCGGGGCTGAGAGGGGCCTGGCTGGGCTTGGGGGGGGTGGCATGCCAGGAAAGGAGGCTCCCTGAGCATTCCGGTGCTGGCTTATCCTGCAGTTCATTTCAGAGTTTTCGGGACACAGCAGGGACCACTAATGTCTCGAGACTGTGTTCTTGAGGACGTACAAATTTGAACTTACGTTACTGATTTTGTCAGAATGATCCAGAGCCCTTTCCAGGAGGCTGAAAGAGCTCAATAGCAGGGCTGTCGTTCCTGAGTCTTCTGAGGGCAGAGATGCTGGGACACCCAGTGCAGGGAAGGAAATGGATTCTCCTGCATTGGGACTGGCATTTCCTAGGATGCCCCTCCAGGACCCAAAACTTAGGGAATTGTAGGGTTTCTTTCTCTCTACCTCATAATGGGCTGATTCACTTTTTTTTGAGAGAGAGAAAGAGAGAGAGAGAGAGAGGATCAGAGAGAAAGAGAGAGAATCTCAAGCAGGCTCCGTGCCCAGCACAGAGCCCCGATGTGGAACTCGATGTCACAACTGTGAGATCGTGAGCTAAGCAGAGATCAAGAGTCGAACACTCAACCAACTGAGCCACCCAGGCGCCCCTGGGCTGATTCACTTTGTAAAGTCATCATATTTCTATTAACTTCCTTACATCTCCTTTCAAAAACGAAGTCTTCTCCCACCTTCTCCCCCACTTTATTTAGCAACTATTTCTATTTGCTTCTCTGGAGGAACTTTTTCCCCCTCTTCCCAAGTTTCATTGTCCTCTGTGTCTCTAATCAGCAGGTCTCCTCACGGCACAGCCTCCCCCAAAGGCTGGCTTCTCCCCTGCGTGCCCTCCCATCCTCCTAGAAGCAGAAAATTCCCCCAGCATTGGAAACCGATGTTAAAAACAGAAGTTAAACTGATAAGAACTTAAGGAAATGGAAATGTGTACAATTTGCCATCTGAGGAGCCGAAGGCACCTTAGCTGTCCATTGTCAACCCCCTCCCTTGATGCCCACAAAAACTCAGCGCTGTGCCAGATAATGGTGAAGCCAGAGCAGCGGTGGGAGGTGCAGGTGAGACCTTGGCAGGGACGCTTTGGCTTCCACATCACTGCCCAAGGTTATGTTAACCTGCATTGTAAACATTACAACGACTCTACATTCCCTAGTTGGTTTTACGTGAAAAGTTCTCATTTTTGAACAAATGGAGCTAAACCCTGTAGACTCTTAATTTATAGGACGTTGGCAAGGGTTCAAGACCGGAAAAATCCACGCGGGTACTAATAAAACACAGAGTCGTGTTGCATTTTATTTCACACCTCAAAGGGGTCTCGGGGCTTATCGAATTCCACTTTTTACATGTGAGGAAACTGAGTCCCCATGCAGAAGTGATATATTAATAACTTTAAGGCTGCAAAAGTAGTTAATATGATATCACAGATAGAATTCATTTTCAGAAAAGGAGGTAAGAAGAGTTGGGAGGGGATAGGAAACCTTCCCTGATACATCCCTTTGCCCCAAATAACCCCCAAGTGCCACCGTGTCAATGAATGTGTCAAATCTGTATGTCTCACAAGGAGTTTCTGCTTCTTCTGATTTTCACTTTGCTGCAAATGAGGTCATCCTTGCAGAGGTTGGGGTACTTCCTTCTGATTGAGGATAGGCCTCTCCAGACATGAGCTAGGTGTCCTCTGCATGGTTCAGGATGCCCTGAACCAAGTGCCAGTCCTGGGTGGCAGCGTTCCATTCTTATTCCCATTCCTGTGATCGGCGCGGGGGGGTGGGGTCAGGTGCCCACGTGTGCTGCTCTAGGAGGGAGGGGTCGGGTCCTCAGGCCCACCCAGCCCAGCCGGCAGAGCAGGAGACAGTAACAGGTGGTGGGTAAGGGTCCAGATGAACACCTGGATTCCAAGGCCAGCTTCTCACCTGCACCTTCTCATCTGTAAAATGGGCATAAGAGCATCAACCTTACCAGGTGGTCTGAGAAATAAATGACATAAGTCCCTGCAAGGACTCACTGAGGGTGGATAAAAGTGAGAGGAGGAGGTGGAGTGAGCGTGCCAGGCTGCTTTCCAGAAACCTAACCAGGCCTTGGACACACATATTTTAACTCGGATCTTACCAAAAGTTTAGAACAGCATGAATTATTTAGTGTCTAAGAATCACAGGGGAGCCATAAAGGCCGGGCGACAATACGTGCCGCTCTACCTCGGCATTCCTCATTTTAAAAAAGAAACAAAATGGGGCGCCTGGGTGGCTCAGTCAGTTAAGCGTCCGACTTCGGCTCAGGTCACGATCTCACGGTCCGTGAGTTCGAGCCCCGCGTCGGGCTCTGGGCTGATGGCTCGGAGCCTGGAGCCTGCTTCCGATTCCGTGTCTCCCTCTCTCTCTGCCCCTCCCCCGTTCATGCTCTGTCTCTCTCTGTCTCAAAAATAAATAAACTTTAAAAAAAAAAAAAAAAAGCTGCTGAGGATTCAACTCAGTTAAAGAAAAAAAAGAAACAAAAGATACCTCACAGGGCAAGATTTGTCCAATTGGGGAAGTTAAAAAAAAAAAAAGTGCTAGGTTTAAAGGAAAAATAATTTTCCATTCCGTACCTTTAACAACACTTACTTTAGATGTAGTAACATTTAAATGAGAAGTTTTTAATTTCAATTGCATAGTTACATCTATTATTTCACACGATTCTTGAGACACTGCTGGAGAAGGAAGTTAGGCTTGTTATTTCCCTTCTCCTGACCAAGCTGAGATGTGGCCCACCTAGAGCCCAGGACCACTGTCTGGAAAATGCAGACTTTTTGGGTCCGCTGCTGCCTGGCCTGAGGGTATGATTTTTCTCTACCTCTGGATCCCGTTCTTGAGGGCCTATAGTAGAGCCTGACTTTTAGGAGATTTTAAATTCTTAATGTTTCAAGCATTGTATTCCTTTCTCTGGCAACCTTCGAACACAGCTTTGGCAAATATTTTTTCTTTAATATTTCAGGGGACTTTTCTGTCCTGGTACAATTTTAATGCTTCTATTTTCCTTTTTTTAAGGGTCTTTTTCATACTCCATTTCTCCCCCAAATCTTCCTCTGGTCGGGGCTGAGGCATAGTCTCTGCTCAGAATCTGTGGCCCCTGATGGGTAGTCCCTCACTTTTCGTGGTGATTCCCTGGTCTATAAGGTGTGGGCATAGCACCTGGGGCTACTCTGGGGCTGTTGTCCAGGACAGATGACAGACGATGAAATAATAAAATACATAATCATGTAACATGCGGTCAGTGAATGGTACCTTTAATCATCATTAATAATATTATTGTTGGGGTGCCTGGGTGACTCAATCAGTTGAGCGTCCAACTCTTGATTTTGGCTCAGGTCATGATTCCAGGGTCATGAGATTGAGCCCCCCGTTGGGCTCCTCGCTGAGTGTGGAGCCTACTTGAGATTCTGTCTCTCTTCCTCTACCGCTCTCCCCTGCTCTCTCTGTTTAAAATTGATAATCATAATCATAACATTGTCATTATTATTTTGACTTTGGGGTTAACAAAATAAGACTTTTCTAAAGTGTGCCCCCACTGGCCATTTTAATGGAACCTTCTTTCCCCACTTAGATCTCAGGGCAGGTGACTTTTTGAAGTCAGCTTGCATCCCAAACATAGCATCTGGGTCTCCCTGTGGCATCCTGTGGAGCTTTTCATAAAACCACGTCTGCCTCCCACTGTTAGTGTAGAGGCCACTTCTTGCCATGAGCTGATTGACACTAAGAAGTATCCAGCGGGTGCTTTTAACCTCTGGTCAACAGCTTCCAACCCTCAGCCTTCTCTGAACTCATTCAAATTTCACAGACCCTGCCTTTTCCTCTGGTTGGCTCCCCAGCGATCTCCTCCTTGACCAGCATTTTCAGTGTCTGTTCCTGGCCACCAGGAGCAGCGACTACCCAGAAACCTACCAAAAGCGATTAAAGGCATCTCTTCCTTGGCTTGGTGCATGTTTGTTGAGTGTCTGCCAGGCAATTCGGGTGGCCAGAAATTGTCTCTTACCGCAAGGCTCACCAGGGGGAGGGGAGAACAGATCCACACAGGGTGGTGTGGTGCTAACAGGGCTGTGGGCAGGGCGCCCCCGCTGGCTACTCGGATCTCCAGTTACTTTACAGAACCTTCCAGGTTTATCAGCACCCCGCCCTGCCCCTGTGTTCCATTCCCCACCTCTGAAGCTGTTCCTGTGTGCGGCAAGACTGAGCACAGACCCACAAAACAGCATAGCATAGCCCAGGGAATAGCTCCTAGTGCTTTTTAAAGGAACTCTCCAGAAATGTAGCAGTGTAGAGGCCACTCCCTTCTGGCTGGGTCCGGACCTCAGAATCAAGGGATGTGGCAGAAAGTCCAAAGCGTTTTTTTTTAAAGAATCTCCCACAGCACCCCCCACTCCACCGCCAGTACATAGGACACCCGTTTAGTTTTTCCACGTGGAAAATCCACGAGATGACCTCTAATGATAGTCGTTCAAAATGTCTCCGATGTTGCAGATTCTTGCAAGTAGCTTTCCAGCTGCTGGGTCCCCCCTCCTCCTCCAGATGTTCTCCCTCTCGGCCAATTACTGCTTCATCCAGGTCCCCGGGAGCACGTCGTGCGCAGCTGTGGCCACTTCCTCTTGTCCCATCTCAGCCTGTCCCCAACTCTTGTCTGCTCTTCTCCCCTGGAAACTGAGTAACAGAAGCCTCCCCGCTCGGAACACCCCCAGGCCCCCGCTGAGCTCCTTCCACTCTGAGCTAGGGCGAGTGCGCTCAGAGCAGAGCCACGCGGGCTGGGGTGACACCTCTTGTCCTGCTTTTATCCTTGACCCATAAAGAGAGACTGTGCGCTTGCCAACATTGGTGAGAGAACAGATTGAGGTAGACATTCAGTTGGGTTTTCTCTGTTAGGAGTTCATTCCCAGAGTCTGAGGGGTATCTGGAGGCTGAAAACAAAGCAACCCATCAGATAAGATAAGGAACGCCTTGAAGCCATGGGGCGGTGGTGGTGTTTTCCTTCCTAGCACTTGACGCGGTGCTGGGCGCAGGAAAAATACTCAAGAAAGGCAGCGTGCATGTCGGAGCCAGGATCCTGGAGGCAGAGCAGGGCTTCTTCCCAGCCTTGGTACTCGTGAACTGTGTGACATTGGGCAACACGCTTGCTGGCTTGGATGTCCTTTTGGCAGTATGAGGGCTTATTCAGTCATTTGACAAATATTCATCAAAGGCCTAGAGTAGCGTTGGCAAACACGAACAAAAAATAGATGATTTTGGATAAACGTGGGGGTAGAGCTGACAGGACCTGTCGAAGGCAGTGCATGGCCATTTTGGTTGGCAGTTGAACGTTGGGAGAAAGAGAATTCACAGTGGTAGAGAATCCACAGAGGAGAGGAGAGGCCCAAGCTGAGCCCAGGGTGCAGCCCACCGCCAGAAGTCAGGCAGAGAGTGAAACTGAGCAAGGGGATGGGAGGAGGGCATGGCGGAGGGCATGGCATGGCGCAAGCGGCCATTGGACAGAGATGCCCACCGAGTCTTGGAGGCTCATTTACCGCCGTGTATTCAACACACACCAAGAAGGACGTGGAAAACGTTCAATAAAAGAATTTCACGGGGTGCCTACATTTCAATGGGATTTTTGTTAGCCTAGAAAGTTTTCAGTAAGACAAGTTTCCAAGTGGAAACTGCTTCCAGCTCAAGACTGCCAGGCCACCAGGCATTCACACCATTCCTGAGACATGACTGGTTTTGCAAGAAGCCTCCCAGACCCCATGAGCAAGGGTCTCATGCACACCATCTACCGTCTTCACTTCTCCAGTGGGTCTGCCTCCCTCAGCCGCTAGTAAACTTTCTAAGCGAAAAACAAAACAGCCGCCCGCCCCCACAGCCATGGTCGACAGTGGGTGGCCAAGACCCTTGTACTTCGACGGGGGTGTCCACAGTGTTAGTGACACCTCCCAAGCCTTAGTGTCTTCTGTGCTGATAGGCGACTTTTGCTTGAGTGAAGAGGCTGAATCCACATATTTTGGGTTTGGAGATCAGCTTTCGTAGCTGGGGTCAGAGATTCTGACCTAACATGTGCTCCTGTGCCCCCAAGCCTCCAATTCTCATTCCCATTTTCTGTGCCCATGGATAAAGAAGAGGCTTCTTGAAATGGCACAAAGTCTTGGGAAAATCTCACTGGTTCAGATTTTTTTCTCTCTTTTTGCCCTTCTTTGTGTAGATGTCTCCGGTACAGCCCGCATAGACCAGTGACTTGGGAGAACTGAGGTTGTTTTTACACAAGAGTTCACTTTTCCAGCTGTGTGGCTTGGCGACACGTGTCATCACATGATGTGGTCCAGCAACAGGCATTACTTACCTCACGTGCCAGCCTCTGGTGACAGGCCATCGGGCTGTCACCAGACCAGTGAGGTCTGAAATTTCTCTCCGGGTCCCCTGCTCAGACTGGCTGTTTGTCGTTCGCACCACTGGCAGACAAGCATGACTCTTAGGGCTCCTCTGCCACCACTGTCCCCAGGTGTCCTTGCACCCTTCTCAAGAAGCAAGCTTGTAGGAAACATAAAATAGAAGATGAGTGATTTGTGACAGGTGACCAGAAAGAAAGGCAACACCGCCTTGCCTGACTTTGGTCGGTTTACTTACATGGTCACACCTGATGTGCGCCTCTCTGTGTGTATTTTTAAAATGTTAAGCGTCTGACTTCGGCTCAGGTCGTGTGGGTTTGTGGGTTTGAGCCCTGCATCGGGCTCTGTGCCGACAGCTCAGATTCTGTGCTTTGCGTTCTGTGTCTCCCCCTCTCTCTCTGCCCCTCCCCCCCCAAACAAAATGGATCCACATTAAAATAAACAAACAAATAAATAAATAAAACACATAGGGATTTAAAATATGAAAATTGAATAGAAGTTAAGCTTGGGAAAGACCCCGTGTAGAAAGCTAACTCATCCCCCCTGGTGTTTTCGGCCCCCCTGGCAGCAGGCGGTCAGATCAGGGTGTGTTAGGAGGGCACTCTGGATAGTCCTTTGGATGGAAAACCAGCCGAGGGGTAGAGAAAAGAGAAGCACTTGGCCATTACTTGCAGGGGGAAGGACGAGTCACAACCTCATTTCAGACGTTGTGTGAAATTCCCGAGGTGAGAAGACGCGGGTCTGTACGTAGGGAACCGGGGGTGACGGTGCGGAAGTGCCCAGTCCCAGCACTTGGGCACTTGTGGGGTGCCCTCGGGTTCTAGCTCTACTGATTCTGAGCTGTGTGGCCCCACACGAGCAGCCTTCCCTCTCTCTAGGCCTCCGTTGGCTCCCCTGTAAATTAGGGCAGCATCATTTTCCTCCTAAAATGGCTCAAGGCCAGAGGTATCAAGGTATGTGACTTCTCTTAACAAACCACAAAACACTGTGTACTTTGTAAAAAGGCTTTCCCAGACATTACTTAACCCCACAAGGACTCTATAAAAGCATCTCCGTTTCACAGGTAACTTAGCCGAGAACTGTGGACTGAAAGACGTGGTGTCTTACCGTGCGCATGAAGACCACGGTTTTTAAAATACCAATTTTCCTGCAACTATTGAAAGAGTGGAGGCATTTCCTTGGGAGACCGTTGTCATGGGAGGAGAGAACAAGAGACAATCCCTCTGTCCTGTCCTGGGACAGGCCCCCTGGACAGGGACCTCCGTCTACAGCCGCTGACGAGAGACGCGTCACTCAGTACCACACGTGCGTGCCCACACGCAAGCACGCACGCAAACACGTGACGAGAGAGGTGCTCACTCGGTCCCACGCACAGACACACACGTGTGCACGCACAGACATGCGCGCAAGCGAGGGGCCGAGCCCAGGCCCTGCCCAGCCCAGCACTTAACAGCCATCCTGAGGGAAGGCTGTTCTGTGAACCTAAAAAGCCTGCTGGTACAAAACAGGGAAATCGTCCCTTTTCTAATTGTCACGAGAACTTGAGCGCCTGTTTCTTCAAGTTGTTGTGTGAGAAGGATGCATGTTCCTTGTGCTTTCAAACCAGCTAAGTTCCGTTGAAAGAATGATTCTGTGCTTCAACTGTCTGCATGTTAAGCATTTCTCTGAGCAGTGGATTTGGAAATGCACAGTGTGGTAGGGTTTTGAACAACACAGGCTGGAACTCCGTGGGGCCGCTTATACGTGGGTATTTCCCCATAAACACAGCACAGCACCGTGAATGTATTTTCTTTTCCTTCTGATTTTCTGTATGACATTTTCTTTCTGCTAGCTCACTTTATTGTACGAATACAGCATATAGTGCATAGAACGTATAAAATATGTGTTGATCGACTGTGTAGGTGATCGCTAAGGCTTCCAGTCGACCGTGGGCTATTACGGTTAAGTTTCTGGGGGGTCAGAGTTAGATGGGGTTTTCGGCCATGTGCCCCCACACCGTTCAAGGACCAACTGCGTCGTCAGAGTATTGGGTAGCAGGGAGAGTTTCCGTCAAGTAAAAAGACATTTTATTAACTGATTTCCGTATTTTTTTTTTCTGCCTCTCATTTCAGAACGGTTTGATCACCACTGTCCCTGGGTAGGCAACTGTGTGGGGAAAAGAAACTACAGATTTTTTTATATGTTTATTTTATCTCTGTCTTTTCTGACAGTCTTTATACTTGCATTCGTTATCACCCACGTCATTCTTCGTAAGTATGCTGGCGAAATCAGATTACGTATGTAACCATTTGCCTGACTTTGGTTTTCGGATTTAATTTTGATTTAATATTTTGATCATTTCGGGCTTTCTCTTTCTTCTCTTTCCCCTCTTCCTGGACCTCTCCTCACTTCCACTGCCCCCTTTTGTGTTTCTCCCCTTTCTCCTCCCCTGCCCTCCCCTCCTTTCCTCCACCCCTGTCACCCCTCCCTCCCTGTCACCCTCCTTGACCTCCCCGGCTGCCCTTCTCCCTGCCCTCTCTCCCTTGTTCCTTCTACTCCCCATTCCTGATCCTTCCGGCCACAGCTGCCTGAACGCCCCAGATCAGGCTGTCTTTCACTTATAAGACTTTTTCCTTGATACACTTGCCCCTGCTGCAACCTCAGTGACCTCACTTTCTCTTTTGCTAAGGGATTCCCTGAAAGAATCATTCCCACATTTTGCACAAAGGATAACGGGCTGCAATGATAACCATCAAATAGTAGTTTTGTTTGTTTTTAACATGATACTGGCTTAAGTGAGAACAGTCACCATCCCTAGAAAACAATGTCTGAGGCTGAAGACTGGGTTTTCTAACACACACACACACACACACACACACACACACACACACACACTAAAAATATACAGTTGAAAAGATTTTCAGTTACCTGCTAAACATTAGTAAATCCCTGGCATATGAAGGAAGCAACATTATTAAAACTGAGATTGGGATATTAACGATTTTAATGTGTATTTGCCTAAGCAAATGACGTTTCTCATTTCCCATTCTGAAGGTCATGACTTTGAATTTCTTTGCTCTCTTGGTTATCCACTTTCCAACAACAGGGAATGATGAGAAGGAAGTTAATTGGCTTTGAACTATAAACTTAAGCCTCTAACTTCCATTACAGTGCCCATTAGCAACATGAGAGACCAGCGTTGCCTCTGGTCCACATTCCTGAAGTACAGCCATCCGTTAGCAAGTGCAAAGCTTCCTCCTGCAGTGTGTCCCTCACTGTGTGAACACAAGCCCACTTTCTTCCCCGGGCAGCAGCACTGATACCACAGATGACATGTGCCCAGGCTGAAGTTGGAAATGCATATCCCCTGCCGCTCGTTGGGTCGGGTTTGGTGCAGCCCAAGGTAGGGAGGGCATAGAAAATTTCGCATGGAAACATCGGTCATGATTGGACCTTACATGGAATCTCCTAAGTTTTCATGGCATTTTAAAACGTAGGTCCCGTTCTTTTTGGCTGAAATCCCTTCATCTGAATGTGACCCAAGTTTGTAATCTATGCTTGAGAGCCATAACTTGGGTGGGATCCCAAGAAGAGAATTAAGGTTTATTAGAGGTCTTTTCCACCCTACCTGGGAAGGGTGTTAATGGTGGCCCTTTGCTCTCTATTTGCAGAGTTGAAAATGGCAAAAATGTAGCCAGGGTCCTATCTGCTTATTAATAGGCAAAAGAACCAGAGACAAGAAACTGTGGTTTACACAACTCGAGAAGAAATAAGTGCTGATAGTTGCAGCACATTTATGACCTAAAAAATAGTATTCAAACTTGACATTTTTATATCATCTTTAGCAACTTCAGAATGCTTTCATATGTGTATTACTGAAGTGTATTTATGGCCTTGCCCTTACATCTGGGTATCAAGGGCCAGTTTTCGCTTGCTCACCTGCACACGTGAACTCTGGGAACACACACTCACACACACACTGTGAAGCCGGCCACCTGGCAGGAGGGTGGTGTACATTTAGGTACACCCACCACAGTGAGGTACATTTCACTTTCGTCTTCCCTAAAGGTTTACTCACCCCAGATCCAGCCAAATAGAGTTTGCTGGTCTACGACCATACCACCCTGAACGCGCTGATCTGGGAAGCTAAGCAGGGTCTGGCCTGGTTAGTACTTAGATGGGAGAAAATGGAGTTTGCTGTAGTTTATGCTTTAAATATTGTTAATCCCATTCTCCACAAAAAAAAAAAAAGCATTCAGAATTTACCTGCTTGCAAATTACCTGAGTGTGTTGAACAAAAGCAAATAAAGATTATTCTCTCCCCTTGTTCTATACCCCCCAACAAATCCCCCTGAACAACCCCACCCGCCCCCAACTTGGCTTGGCACTCCATGCTCTAAGGAAGGGCAGATTTTTACGTGACTCCCATGATCCCCTAAGATTATGAAAACATTGGCAAAGGCAGAGCACTGTCACCTGAGTTCTCCCTGCCAGGTAATGGGGCTCCGAAGGGAGGTTGGGGGAGAATCCTGTTGTAGCAAAGATTCTGGGGAACCTGATGGCTGGACTTCCTTGTTGAGAAGGGAAGGTTTGGAAAAGCAAGCCAGTTTGGGGTCAGTAGGGAAAGAGAAGTCATTTCTTTTAGGATCTTCCTTTTGCCTCAATTGAGATGGTGTTTTCTCTAGGATCTGCCCCAGCCCACGTGCTGGCTTTGCCCCACTGGCCTAGCGGAGATGGAAGAAGAAGCCTTAAGCTCTCCTTCTTCATTTTCCTGCTCTTGGCACATCCTTGTGCCTCCGCAGTGGACTGTGGGGAACACAGCACAGAGGGAGGAAATGGGGCCTCGAGGATGAATTTGGAGCCACCCCACCCTCAGCCTTCCCTCCTACACAGAGGCGTCCAGGACCCTGCCTCTAACTGCCCCCTGCAGCCGCAGCAGAGATAACACAGTGTCTGTCCTCCCTGTGCCTCTCGTCTCTGCCCCGGGCCAGATGATGTCCCCAAAACACATGGCTTCACGCAGCACAGCAGGGACCCAGCATCACCACTCCGAGATGGGAGCACCAAGACTTCCTCCCCCATGGGCATTTATGTTTAAAAACCATGATGTCAACACGTACAATAAAAACTGCTTCTTGTCGGATACATCTTTACTCAAGTCCCTAAAGAAATGTTTTTTTTTGCACACACAATTCATGTTAAAATGTCTTCAAGCCTAAAGGAGTCAGTAATAAACTCCAACGTTATGAGTTTGTTTACTCTGGGTGCAGAGAAAGACGTCTTTTGTACGCAGCCTGGTTTATAGGATGCCCCAGGTCAAAAGTTAACAAACTTTGGAAAAACAGTCTTTCATAAAAGAAGAGGAAAAAATAGCATACAGTATTCTGTTTTCCTATTAAAATGAGGAAAACAAAGGAGTAATCAGAACTATAATTTATGGGAAAGGACGCAGGCATCCATCTGCTTTTATTGAAAAAATATCCTGCAGATGTCGGGCCTAATTATGAATCTGCCATTTTCTGGTTGAATAACTGTGGTGGAATCTCAGTCCCCGATCAGTATGCTGGTGCTGTAGCACAACAAAATATAATTATTTAATTGATCTTTAGACACCTATTATGTTCATGTAGATGAGGGAGCTTTCCGCATAAAGGCTGTTTTTCTGGAGGTGAATGTGTGAATACTAAATTTTGGTTTCATTTCCCACAGGTTCACAACAGACAGGATTCCTAAATGCTCTTAAGGACAGTCCTGCGAGATATCCTTTCTGGTTGTTCTGTTTTTCACAATGCTACCGTGTTCAGTATTGGACTGACCTCCTCAACTACCTCATCGTCTGTGCCCTGGCTTTTCTTCTCGGAACTCGTACTTTCTTGCCTTCTGTAAATCCTCCAAAAAACTCCCCGTATTCACTTGCATGCGTTGTGGTGTCTGAATGCTTGAACCTCAAAGTGACTCATTTAGCTCTGTTTAAATCAAAGCGCTTTTTAGCTAGAAAGCCAAGTGTAAATTCTTGCCCACCCCAGGAACCTGCACTGATATGTATTAAGTCAGGTTGGTTTGGGTAGAAGGAGGGCTGCAAGGTCCAGTCCACCTCATTTTGATCAGGAGGTGGTCCCTGCAGTGTATTTATAGATGCCTGTGTGTGGGTTGCCTTCTTGGTACGCAGTCACCAGATGGGAATCCTCTGACCCTCTATATGGATTCCATCTGGGAATCTCCTTGGGCGCCCCTCCAGACGGTCTGGATGACCTATATTATTTCCGGGAACAGAACACCTTTTCGCAGTCTTGAATGGACTAAAGGTGGTCAATCTCAGGCCATTCAGATTAATCCCGTCCTGCCAAACAGTATATATGGGCGTGTACCACGCTTATTTTGAACTTCTTGAAAGAGAAATATTCACCCATGATGCGCTCGAATGGGCTCCCCGCCTCACCCATCCCCCTAAGTTTCACATTCATTGTTGTAGCGCTGGCCCACTGGACCCATTGACCTGGCTCCATCTGGGACCCAGCTCCCTTTCTTCTTCACATAAGCAAGTAGACTGGACTTGAACTTCTCAGTACTCCCAAAAGTAATCTTCATCTTGTGGTAGAGAATTCTTAAACAATGAATGAAGAACTTGATGAAGATGTATGTATCATGTACAGCATTTAGTTAGTAAGATAAGCTGGCTCACGTCCCTGGGAACTGGTGTGTGGGTGGTGGTAGTGTTATTAAGATAGAACTGACAACAAATGTGGTCTTATAGATATTTGCATAATATAAAGTATCTCCTTTTTGGTGCCTCTGTGTTCATAGGCAACATAGAACGTTGGTTGCAAGTACAGATCCTATAGTCGACTAATCTCTTAAAAGGGGGACAGGCGACATATGGAAGATATACAAAGGGGGCTTGGGTCCTGTCTTCTATTAAGGATCTGGGAAGCAAGAGTTAGCTAGAAGTTATCCAGAAGGAAAGGTGGTCCTGAGAATGAAATTTTCAGTGTTTGTGGCTGCTAAGAACAGGTCTCATGAGAAATGTCTCTCTTCATCCCTGTCCCCAGTCCTGCCAGGGTGACACCCTCCACCATCATCTCCTCCATGCCCTTCTATTTTCAAGGCCTGTTGCTTTGGCATATCTTACAGTCAAGCCTTGTCTTTTCTTCCCAGAAGAAGAGGCTTATCTGTCTTTCAGGAAGTTGGTTACATCATGAAAACACGCTGGTCATGTTAAGTTTAATACATGCACCTTAGACCGGAACCAAGGTCTGGGCTGCCAGCTGGAATGCTTTCTGAAGCCTCGAGAGTGTGGCAACCTGAGCCACCTCCCCTCCTCTGTCCCTGGCACCTGTGACCATTCTGACCCCTGGATGTCTGTGCAGAATGCATGTGGAGCACTTCAGACAATGAGAGGTATCAGTGACAGGGACCCCACTCGGTGGGGAGGGGAGGCAAAAGCCCACCTGAGACCTGGGGGGTTTCAGCTGCCCCATTCCTTGGGGCCTGCAGGCTCCCTCCTGCCCCATGTGGCTCTCCTGGGTGCCACCTTTGGGCACAGTGGTCCCCTCTCTAGCAGACAGCATGCACCTCTTGTGTGTGGTTTGTGCTGTTGGGTCTTCGTGGCACCTGCTACAGGCCTCCCAGCTCGTGGATCTTATCATCTCCCAACCCCAGAAAGAGTCACAAGGAAGGACCAGGTTGTGGGTCCTGGATTCCTGCTGCCTCACGATGAATGAGGTCATTTCTTTTAAATGAAGTCTGAGGTCATTTCTTTTAACGCTTTTGTGTCTCAAGTTTTTGACCTGCGAGAGTCAAGCATTATGTACTTGACATGCTATGGTGACGACCAATTATATGGGATATCAGCGAGAACACCCGACACCAAAGCATCGTCTGCACGCATGGCAGGAGCGATTTCATAGAAGCTTCTTTTTGTGGCAATATGTGCAACGGGCGGGCTCTGCTAGAACCTTCTTTTAGAGCACACATGTCTGCTCATTCTCATGATTTGGCTGTGCCCATAGTGTGTATAATCAAGAGCACTGTGTTCCCCAGGAAGGGGAACAGACAAACGTTGCTGGTAGAAAGGGTAGCATGCTGACTTTGCTGGAGAAACTATTCGCATGGAAAGGAGAGGAAAGCGAGAAATGCCCCTACTAGGTTCAGAGCAGATTTTAGCTTGTTTTCCCCCAAAATATCATCCTCAGGTAGAGGTGAAGAGTTTTCGGGAGGGCCCAGGTCGTGAAAACTCCCAAGCATCTCAGCCGCTGCCTTTCCAAATGGTGTTGTCACCTCTAGGTGCGGAGGTTTTCCCTTGGTGGGTGTTACCGGGCGCGTTCTCCACGTTCAGGAGCTTGGCAGCCACGTGGCCCAGTCAGAGCCAGTGGGGGTGACAGCTGGCTCTGGATGCGAGTCAGGCCCCTTACAGTGGCCAGACACGCCTGCAGGGCATCCTGCCTCCTCCAGGCCACAGCCTTTCGTAACAGGCTCCAGCTTGTACCAGGCTGTATTTTAGAGGCTTAGAGCAACACAAATTTACTGTTTCGCAGTTTTGTGGGTCGGAAGTCCAGCAGGCTTGGCTCATTTCTGCTCTGGGTCCCGCAGTGCTGAAATCAAGGTGTCAGCCTGGACTCTCGTCCGGAGGCTCCAGAGAGAATCCTCTTTCAGGCTCATACGGGTGGTTGACCGAGTTCCCAGGGCATAGGACTGAGGTCCCGTCTCCTTGCTCTGTTCTCTGATTCATGACTTCCTTGCTCTTCTAAGCCAGCAATTGTGGGTCAGGTCCCTCCCACACTTTGAAGCCCTCCCGCCTCCCTTCCGCCCATCTCTCTGACCTCAGCCAGAAAAGCTCTCTGTTTTTTAAGAGTGGCTGCACCCTGAGAATTCAGGATTATCTTCCCATCGCAGGGTCCATGACCTGCAGTCTGCAACTCCCTTGTGCCATGTCGGTAATGTATTCGGAGCTGCCAGAGATTAGGACATCTCTAGGGAGGCCACTGCTCTGTTGGCCCCACAGGCCTTTGGGGAGGAGGTACCCTGGAGTCAGGCACTCAAGTACAGGTGGATTTGAGAGGTTTCTCTCTTACACCCGTCCATGCAGCTCACTAGCAGTACAGCTCAGCTCTGAGTCTATGTCTGTCCTCCCTTCCCTTTCCTCCCTTTGTGTCACTCTAGGACAGAGGTTGGAGACAAAAATTAACAGGTTAGTGTATATGTATACAGACCCACACACACGCATATATCTATATATACATATGTGATGTGGTGTGTATGTGTGTGTGTGTGTGTGTGTGTGTGTGTGTGTGTATCCTCTCCTGAGGTCAGGTTTTATGGCACCTCTTGATCCACTGTCATTTTGAGCTCCTGCCTGTTAAAAGGTGACCTAAAGCTGAAGCCAGAATATCCCAGGGTAGCTACCACAGCTGATATAAAGATTGTCTGATAAACCCCCTCCCTCCCATTTCTCTCCCAGAGAAAATCAGGCACCAAGAGCAGGACTCCGGAGAAATCTGACAGCACAGAAGCCCATGGGGAAGAGATGGGCAGGGAAGGGATAGGGGCAGTCTGAGCAGCAATCCCAACTTCGATCTTTATTCTTTCTGGAAGTAGTGGAGAATTTCAGGAACATCAGACGTACCCACACTAAGACGTGAGGTCCTGGGTTTTTTTTTTTAATTCCACAGAACAGAAATTGTTTCATGTGCCACCGAACACTCCTCCCCCAATCGGTATGACTACTTACAGGCTCTCTGTGCTGACAGCGTCTTTTCTAAGTACATGCTTTGCAGAAGAATCCCTCCTTCTATCGAGTGGGTCAATAAAGAAGTGTTGAGGTCTGATGATGTATCAGGAATCTGTATTCCAGAAGAAAAAGTATGCTTCAGGTTCTATGAGGTTGTGATGTGTTTTTGAAAAAATACTGAGTTCTGGTTACTAGTGATAATGTATATATGATGAATAAGGCCGGATCCCATCAGGATGCCTGTTTGGTACTGTGGGCTCCTGCCTTTCCTGTGGACACCTGTGTGGCTCTGGAAGGGGCACCGGGATGGCCAGGGAGGTGCTTCTGAGGGACAGCTTTCAGCTCACTAAGAAAGACGTGCTCACCACTGGGGCAGCTCAGAAACAGCATGGCCAGGGGAAGCGATGAGATCACAGGCCCTAGGGGTGGTCAAAAAGAGGACGGACCATGCCTCCCTACATGGTTCTAGCATCAGATAATGTTATGACCTCCAAGCCTCCTTCCACTGCTGAGGCCCTGGGAGTCTCTTTGGAGGTGGTTGATTTCTGATGGATGAAACTGATCCGTGACATTTCACACTCATGACAACTGCTCTCTGGCCGATGGCAGCGTGGCTCACAGCTCGTCCTCTCCAGACCTACAGTCTCTGTGGGGCAAGAGTCTATACGGCACCAAGCTCTTAAGACAAGAGGAGGTTTTCTGGCAAACTGCCTGAGCACAGGACCGGAGTCCATTGTAGCCTCTGCACATGACCTGCTGACTGTTCTCGGGCAAGAGGATAACTTAAATTTATAATTTTTCAGTGGCCTCCAATCTGGTCTCCTGACCATGATATGAAAATATTTTGATGAGAAATCAGGGTCCAGGCAAAAGTTTCTCACAGATTTACTGTGAGAAATATCCAACTGAAAGCAATGTCGTTGATGAAATGAGAGAGATCAGAAACACAAAAGGCTATTTAACAACCGATGGAGGCACCTTATCTATCGGAAGCACTGCCAGGAGCAACAGAAACCCTGACATACCAGAAGCTCTTCATCGAGCCCACCAGCAGGACCACAGGAGAAAGGAATCAAGCAGCTCAGCCAATGAGAAGCGGGAGGCACCCGTCAGTAAGGACGGGATGGCATCTTGTTTGAGTGCGGCAAAGCCAAGAGGTGGGGGAAGAGGAGGAGGAGGAGGGGGAGGAGAGGAGGACGGATGGGTAGAGCCAGTAGGCTCGCTGGTGGCACTTAGCAGGTCCCTTCCCAGCCCACAGTGCAGCCCTGCTCACATCAGGGAGGCTAAGGATGCTGCCTGGGCCTCGGATGCCCTGGCCAGCCTTCCTTCCGGTTCCCTCTTTACCCCCCAGTGGCCTGAGGCCACTTCCTCCCTCTCATCTCTGCCCCAGAGAAGCAGAGGCAGTGGCGTGGCTGGGTGCTATGGACTCTCAGGAGCCGCCCCCCCACCCCTTCCCCAGGGAGAGATGGAAGGTGAGTCTTCTCCACGAAGAAAGGCACTGGGTCTTCGCACAGCCAGGCAGTTTCCAAAGGACGAGGTCCACTTGGCATCTGTTTCTTCCAAGATCATTTGACGCAATACCCACTCCGTGCAAATTCTGCCCGGGTTACAAAGTCAAGAAGGAACCACCGGCCCAGACCTTTGAAGCACATTCTATCAAAGGGGGCAGGCAGAGCAGCGAGGGTGGACAGAATGATTCACTCATCTCCTCAATGAACATCTGACGGTGCCGAGACCTGGTGTATGACTCTGAGTTCTAAAAAGCAGAGTAAGTCTTACGTGGCATAAAACATCATGGAGAGCTTGAGGTGGGGGTGAGGGTCCAGAAGGGCATCTTGCACGGAAATCAGGAAAGGCTTTGGCAGGTAGCGTTTGCATAGGGCTTGGAAAGATTGGGGAAGAAGTCCTAAAACTGGAGACATGGAGGGGAGAGATCCCAGGCAGGACCAACAGCCTGAGCAGGGCCTGGTGATACGCAGCATGTGTCAGGGAAGAGCAGCCCATCTGTAGGGCCAGACCTGGGCTTGTGTTCATTGATTCCTTCAGCAGGGTTTGCAAGGCTCCGGCAGCTCGGCCGTGCTCCCAGTCAGCAGGCCCTCCGCCCTAACGGTACAAGCACACAGATGCACTTTCGACTCATACACACGGCGGGCATAGCGGGAGGGGAGCCATGATAGCTAAGCCGTGGTTGGGGGGGGGGGGGCGGGGGGTCAAGAGTGACTGCTCCCAGGAAGGGAAAGGCCCTGACAGCATTGTATACCAGTCAGCCTTCCTGCCCAGGACGCTGGGGAACCAGCTTAGATTTCTGGCAGGTGAATGACATCACCAGAGCCTTTCTGTCGTGGTTGTTGTGTTCTTAAGAGTACTCATTTGCAGCAGGGAACACAAGGAAGGGGTGAGGCGATGTGTGCAGGGGAAAGGCCCCCGGAATTGAGATGGGTGATAAGGGGACAGCTGAGCAGGTAAGCAATCAAATCAGTGCTGCTGGGAGGGAGGAGGGAGAGTCAGAGCCAGTTCGGAGGGCTCAGCCCTGGGGACCCAGGGGAGGGAAGGCACAGTGGAAAGGGGAGAGAGCTAGCATAGGTTAAAAATGAGTCCTATTTGAAATACACGCGCAGCACCTAAGAGTTGACCCCCCAGGAACCCCCACGTGAAGCTAGAGTAACTTCACGGTCCTCTGCAGTTCCTTGCATGAAAGGCGGAAAGAGGAACAAGTCATGAGCCTGCGGTGACAACATTACAGCCTCAGAGGACATGGCACTGGTCACGCAGAGCCAGGAGAGCCACGTGGCCTCGCCTCCAGCTCACCAGCGGATCTGCAGGTGGAAGTCCCCGCAGGGGTCCCCGCAGGAACCGGGCCACCATGGCCAGCAGCATCCTCGAGGAGGAGCCAGAGAGGAGAAGCCCTGCGATCAACAGTCGTCACGATGAAACGGCATTAACATCCAATTAAAAGGATTACAGTCATTTTTAATCATGACTTATTGTTCGGCGCTCCCAAATGAAGAGTTTTCAGTGGTTGCTAAATCAAATGGTAATTGATTCTACGTGTGTGGAGGCTCTCGCCAGAAAGCCTTTTTATCCCCAATTTGCATTCATTTCGAGGCACGCTGTCTGAAAGGCACCGACGGCCTAATGGGCACGGTTCTGTTTTAATGGAATTTGGTAGAAGGCTCGGATTTGGCTCGATGCCCTCAGAAAGGAGGGACACTGTACTGCCCGTTGGAAAATTCATGACGGCGGCACAGGCCTTTGCTAGACTCAGCTTATAGGGCCCTTCTGTCCCGATGTCTGTGGATCCTCAGGGGGACCCCAGGAAATAGGTAGGACAGGTGTCCATCGGTCCCTTACAGCTGAGCCTGCGCTGAAGCGTCAGATGACCCCAATTTACACTCAGCCGTGTTGCCAGAACTGGAGCCCAGATCTCCTTACCGCCAGCCCCTCTCTCCGGGCAGGGAATTGACACTCTTTCCCACTGCCCCTAACCGGTCTGTCTGAGGGAGTGCGTGAAGAATAAGCATCAGATTACATCTCACGGGGTCACAGAATGGGGGAGGAGGTTGTTGGGTTTTTTTTAAATCACTCAGGTACTGGAAGAACATAACTCTCGTAAAAAATTTCAAAGAGAAACGTAAAAGAAGCACTGCTCTCGACCCTTCCTCTGTCGTTCTGTGGGAATCCTTGTCAGTTTTCACGGGTCTTTCCAGACGGTATTCGAAGGGTTTGAATACGTATGTGTCTGCACACCATTGCAGGGACTGTTTCTACCTAAGGATTGTTTTCTTTGTATTCTTCAGCGGTTTGATTTTTAGCTGTTTCCTGAAGGTATTTCCATGTCAGCATATGGATCTACTTCATTTTTTTTTTCAGCTGCTTTATAGAGTTTCAGAACACAATCTATACTATATTTTTCTGTTGATGAATACTTAGATTTCTTAATTGTTTTATTGCTTAAAAAATGAGGTGGCGGGCCATCTTGCACGTATGTCTTTGTGCACAAGTGTTAGTATTTCTCCAGAATTGACAACTAAATGTGGAATCACTGAAAGTTAAGCATATTTTTAAAAATTTTTTGAAGTTTATTTTTTGAGCGAGCGAGCATGAATGGGGGGAGGGGCAAAAGGAGAGGGAGAGAGAGAATTCCAAGCAGGCTCTGTGACGTCAGCACAGAGCCCCATGGGGGGGCTCCAAACTCACGAACTGTCAGATCATGACCTGAGCTGAAATCGAGAGTCAGGCGCTTAACCAACTGAGCCACCCAGGTGCCCCTCCAAGCATATTTTTTAATATTTATTTATTTTTTTGAGAGAGAGAGAGAGAGAGAGAGAGAGAAAGAGGAATGAGTGGGGGAGGGACAGAGGGGGAGAGAAGCAGGCTCAGCCATGTTAGCATAGAGCCTAATGCTGAGCTCGAACTCATGAACCATGAAATCATGACCTGAGCCAAAGTCGTCTGATGCTTAACCAACTGAGGCGCACACTGAGCCACCCAGGTGGCTGGAAAATTAAGCATCTTTTAAATGTTGACTGACATGCCACATTGTCCCCTAAAGAGATTGTACTGACTCGTTCTCCCGTTTCCCCACACCTTCATCCATATTGGATGTTACAGGTGCTGTGACTTTGGCCAATTTGATGGGGGGGAAATTCATTGGTTTAATTTCCATTTTCTGGATAATAATCAGCTTGTGCTTATTTTCATTTTTGTTGACATTTTTTTTTCATGACCACAATGTGCCAGCTCATAATCTCTGTCCATTTTGTAATCAGGTTGTTTGTTCTTTTCCTATTAACATGTTCTTTATTCTTAATAATAACCATTTAATATCTCTTGCCAATATTTTTCTCCCAACCTGTCACCTTTTAAGTTGACTTCTTTAATACAAAAAAAAAATGCTTAACTTTTAACAAAATCCATCTACAAATCAGATACTACATGGCTCCTAGATTTTGTGTCTTATATCTGAACCCCAAAACTATAGGCATATGTCCTTTATTTCCCTCTAATACCTTTACATTTTATTTCTTCAGTTTGGCACAGTAATTTATCTGTAATCTACGTGTGTGTGTGTGTGTGTGTGTGTGTGTGTGTGGTGAGCTAAAGTTCTCACTTTGTTTTTCCCAAATGCTTAGTGAAGTGTCCCAGTGCTGTTCACTGTTCACTTCTGGCAGTTCTCAAACTTTTAGGTCTCAGGATCTCTTAACACTCTTAAACATTATTGAGGACTCAAGGAACTTTTGTTTAGGTAGATTATATATATGTCTAGAGGTCATGTTTGAAACTACAACTGAGAAATGTCTAAAACACAGAATGCACAAGTACTTTCCCTATTATGATGGGAGTGAGGCCCATCCCAAAGCCTTCAGATGAAGCCCCTGAATGACAGAAGCAGTTAAACTGGGAAGTAATGTCTTGGCATTGATTGGGAAATAGCTCTGACCTGGGAGTTTCCCTGAAAGGATCTCGGGGACCCCAAAGGCCCACGGGCCACACTTTGAGAGTCGCCAGTGTATTCTTTCACCCAAATTTGAAATGCCTTCTGTAGCCCTCGTGCCCACAGGTCTGTTTCAGACTCTGTGTTTTGTTTACTAAAGGTGTCCTCCCATCCCCCAACCCAAGAGTTGTTTTTTTTTCAAGTTTTCTTACCCATTCTTGCACGTTTTCTCTTCCTGATATTTTAGAGTCAGTTTTTAATTCCTTTTTAAAATTCCGGAATTTTGATTGGAATTACAGTGACTTCATAGATTTGGGAGAACTGCACATCTTTATTTCCTGGTATAAAAGAATATGGGGAAAAGGATTTGAGAGACTGAAAGATGATGGTCACATGATCCACACCGAAGGGTCTCCCGTGACTTTCCATTGTCAAAGTGTCTATCATGTAAATTACCAGCTTGACCCCTCTGGGCCTCATCTTCCTCCTTGTAAAATTAAGGGATTAAGATAAATTAGGACTTTTTAACTTGAGGTCCATGTGTATCTATGGAAAGGTGTCAGGAGAGTTTCTAAAACTCCTGAAATCAGAAGAAAAAAAATGTGCGTGCATTTTTTTTTTCTGAGAAAAGAGTGGGAACTCAGAAAGGTTAGAAATCTTTGGTTCCATGATCTCTCACCTTTTATGATTTTCCAAACACTGAAATGCCCTCACCATTCTGTCCAACGTTCTTCCCTTGTGTCTGCAAGGCCTTCTCGCCTCACTTACCTTCCCAAGGGCAAACAGATCCCTTAGGGCAGGAAGTGAGTCCCTCCCCCCTCTCCTGTCCTAAGTACAGGGCTGGCTGCACAGAAGGGCACCCAGCAGGCACTTCTGGGATCCCACGGAGACTCAGCGGAGGGCTGTTTGCCCATCAGCATTTTTCAAAGTCTTTTTCATTTCCACAGTCATCTAGTGAGTACCTCAAAGTGCGACATCTTGGGGTAGAACTTAAACTAATGCCACACCCCTGGCCAAAAAAGGGCTCACTGTCTTCTTGGGGGTTGGAGGGAGAAGGAGGCTGGCAGTGGTAACTGCTATAATTTTGAACCATCTCTGATACAGTAACACCCAACTGCTTATTAAATTGGCTCTTAGTCGAGTTGGTGTATGTCTTCCTCATTTCCTCTTTTAAAAATATCAGTAAATGGCTTTTTTTTTAATTTTTTTTAATGTTTATTTATTTTTGATACAGAGAGAGACAGACCATGAACGGGGGAGGGGCAGAGAGAGAGGGAGACACAGAATCAGAAGCAGGCTCCAGGCTCTGAGCCATCAGCCCAGAGCCTGACGCGGGGCTCGAACTCACGGACCGCGAGATCGTGACCTGAGCTGAAGTCGGACGCCCAACCGACTGAGCCACCCAGGCGCCCCAGTAAATGGCTTTTGATACACTTATGAAAAATTTATATTAATCTTATTATGGCATAGATATTTTCAACATCTGGCTCTGGAGTCAGTGAGGGGATGTGTTGTTCAAATATTTGTTCCCCAGCCTGAGAGGGAATTTGGAGGGGGAGTGGTCTACTTAGGCTGCCAAAGGGTCACAAATCCCTGACAAAAAGAGGATCCCCATCTTCCCCCGCAGGGGCTGTGGTCAGCCCAGAGCCATGGGAATGTCAGCAGGAATAGGAAAGGAACCAGCCCAGGGCTTTTCTCTTGTCCTGGCACAGCCACACGTTCAGGGCTCCATTTCCAGCTCTGCTGTTTCTCAAGCAAAGTACTTACCTGCTTTCTGCCTCAGTTTCCCTGTTGGGTAAGTGGGAATCACACTTCACCCTGGGTCACTGAGGATTAAGTGAGTTAATCCATAGGCAGCCTTTGGAGTACTACCTGATGCCTAGCCAGAGACACCAGCCATTGTTATGAATGATGATGACGGTTCCTTAAGACATGCTGTGGGGGGCTCCACTGTGAGGGGCAAGGGAAAGAGGGCTGCGTCTTGCATTTTGCCTTGAATTCGTGTCATTTTGACACAGCTGTGAGCTAACAATCTGCTAATTATAAAATGTCTCTAAAGCGCATGAGATATTAATATAGAGATCTGCTAGTTTATTTTTGGACCTATAAGCCTTTAAAATCCCATGTCCTCTGGTAACAACGCCTCCTTTGGGGAGTAAAAATTTTAAGTGGCATTGCAAAGGGAAGAGCCACCAGAAAATGGGCTGTGCCGCTTTAAATGCTGTGATCCTCCCTCACGTGGACATGCCAGGTCTTATATGGTTCACGCATATGAATTTGTGTGTATTTTGACATCATCATCATTCTACCTGGACTGTAAACTTTTGGTGACACAGAAGCATTTCTGAGATGGAGGTCTGGCTCTTCGTGCGTTATTCAGCAAATAAATCTTTTGCTTTCATTCTTTATTCTCTTTCCTACCCTGATCATTTCTTGCTTCCGTTTCACGTGTCCCTTCCTCTTTGATCTATTTCTTGTCTTTTCCTTCCAGCCTGTGGAGGTTCACTGCCAGTGTCACCCGACTTTCCGCAACCCACTTCTCCTTGACTCAGTCTTCCCGCTGCTTACCTCCATCATTTCCCCCGGGACTCCACTCCACCCACGTGGTTTGCCTCCCCAGTCTGCCCCCGGGGCGGGGGGATGATCAGAAGAGGGGCACCTGTGAGCCTCACCTGTGAGAAGGCCGTTGAGAATGAGACCATTCGTGTGTCCCCACATGTACCTGAGGCCTCCCCTCTTAACCATTGGCCCACCTGATAACTCTGGGGTTCCAAGGCAGACCTAGCTTGGGATCTGCTTCTCTGCATCTCTCTCTTACTCCACAGATCCTCCCTACATGTCGGAACTTACCTGCTTTTCCATAATAACCACCTGGTTCTCCTCTTCTCGAGATGTAGCTACTCCTCCCTTTTTTCCGACTCCTGCCTCCGACTCCTTTTTTTCGACTTTTTTTTTTTTTTTTTCGACTCCTGCCTCCACGAGGAATGGGCAGGGCCCATGGTGGGCAGCGTGTGTTGGCATCTGTCTGACTCTGGGTGTGCTGGGCTGTTTTCGTCTTAGCTAGCTGGCAGAGGTACATTCTTCTCCTCCTCAGATGTCCATTTAAGTTCAGGGTAGTGCTTTTCTGAAGGCTTGCGGTTTCTAGAAGCTTAAGCCTCAGAAGAGCAGAGCATTCTTCTGCTTCTCCAAGAGCAGGGCCAGTGGTCTGTCCTGATGTTGAAAGTCAGTCGGTCAACAGGCAAGAGCCCATTCATTTCTCCCGTTTTGTATTTCGCCCCACATGCCCGGACAGTGGCATTTGTTAATAATGGCATGGCAGATTATGGCGCTGCACTGAATACTGTATTCATTGCTCTGGTCTAAAGATGAATTATATCCAGTCCTGAAAAAAAAAAAATCAATGGTGATGTATTGCAGCGTGATCTATGGCTTCTACCCTTGAGAGCATCAGGAAAGCCTGGGTGTTTACTTTCTCCAGCCTGTAACTTCTTGATGGGGGATGGATGGTGTATATTTAAACTCCCAGACCTGTGAGGAATATTTTTTCCCCAGAGAAACATCTATATCTTGTAAATGGAATTTTATAAACATTTGTGGAACAGAAAAATTCTCTAGTCCTTGGAAATTGCCACACTCTGGGTTGATTTATCTCATCTGTTGAAGAATACCACACTTTTTATCCTCTGGTTGTAGCACATTTTGTGGAGCTCGGGATGTGCCATCACTCAATGACTGATTAAGCATCCACGTTTCCTAGTTGCCCATCAAAGAGCTGAAAATAGCCTTGGGTGTTGGGGTGGGCTAAGGTGTTGGCAAAGAGTCCTCTAAGTAAAAATACCCCTCACCCTGACGCCACTCTGAGAAATGCCCCTGCTGGTCCAGAAGCCCACCCATAGGTGGGGGCAGGCAGCCACCAGTGGGTGAAAGGATCATCCAGGCAGAGAGAAAGCCGTGAAGGTGAGCCCTGCCCAGGCTACAGCTGCCGGTGGCCGGCCCTGCTCACAATTGTCAACTACTGTTGTGTGACGGTTCATTCGGCCTCAACATCAAGTTGGAGGACAAACCTGTTGATGTGATAGTGCCCAGCGTTCAGAAGCTGAGATTAGAGTCTGAGACTGCAGTGATGTTCATGTTCAATGTCGCGACCTTTCCTAGCAGGCCTGGGCCGCTGCCAACGCCAGCCAGCGTGCTTCCGGCTTTGCTGTCACAGTCATTGGCTGCACAGTGAGCCACAGGAAAAGGCCAAGGGCAGGTGGGGAGGATGGTCAGAGGAACTGTCCACCGTGAAACAGTAAACAGGTAATGTTCGGGGAGCCCACTGGTCGTTGACTGAGCACGATTGGGGTGAATCAGAAGGAGAGAGGGGCACAGTGCTGGACCTGAAGGGTCCCCCTCTGGTTAGGGACAAAGCTAGATAGATTCAGAGGCCTCAGTGAGCGTCTGTGGGTTTCCCATCTGAATCTTACATCATCCTGGTTCCGCAGGCACCCTGAGAACTTACCCCGCTTCCACCCCCACCCCCACCCCGTTCTTCTCCTTGACCCCAGGCCACTGTGCTGGAGGCCGTGGTGTGCTTCTTCTCTGTCTGGTCTATCGTCGGCCTCTCGGGTTTCCACACATACCTGATCAGCTCCAACCAGACGACAAATGAAGATGTGAGTTCCCAGCGGTCTGGGGGGTGGGTGTGTGCGTCTGCGTCCGGGGGGGGGGGGGGGGGACAGGAGAGAGGAGCTCAGGGGCCAAGGCCTTGCACATATTCCATTCCAGGTATGAGCCTCTGGGAGCAAACAATGTGCAGGGGAAGCATTTTCCTAGGGTCTCCATGATTTCCAGTGGGGAATCTCTAACCTGTCTTACTTTCTGACCACATCAGTTAGATACTAAGGTCAGCTGAGAGACCCCCATCTCCAAACTCTGAGGGAGGGGCTTATTGTCTATTCCTTCCTCTTCAGTAGTTTTGTGAGCAACCTGTCATACCTCCTCTGGAGGAGAGACCACATCCAGCTGATATCTCAGGGTGGATGAATCTGCCTTTCACATTTAACACTTTTGGAGGGGACCGCCCCCACCCAGAATTTAATTTTTTGTCCAGGATTATCTGCCTTTACTGAATGCAGATGGAGAGGAGGTATAAAAACAGAAAACATAATGTTGGAAATGTTCTTCATAAGCCTGGTCCTCTTTGCTCCAAATATTTAGACTCTGACAGAAATGTCTGTTAGTACAGGAATTAAATGTCTCAGAATCAGTCAGGTTGCCTTAAAGGCTTGGGAAAATCGGTACCGAGGAGATACATGAGTTAAGAGAATTGTAATTGAGTTATTTGTATTTGGCAACTATGGATATTAGAATCGGTGGGCTTATTTTGGTAACATTGTGAGGCTGAATTCAGACTATAAATGGGTAGTTACGGGAGCCGTGTTAACTCTTTCGGCTACCATTTGTTTAATTACTGGTTAGCACGCCAACTGTATGAAACAAATCTCCGCTGGCTTATGTGAGCTGACCTTTGGGTACCGTGTTGTAGGAACAAGAGATTATTGTCCCCAAAGAATGTTACTTTCTCCCTAGTCTGACCTGCTGTCTGGGGATATGTCCAAGTTTGAGGTAAATGCCAGTTTTCCTTGAGAAAAGTCTCTCGGTTTTCTCCCTGTGAAGAAATGAGTAAAGATGGTTTACGTTCTTGATGAGTTTCTCGTGACCCCATTCGCCTAAACTGTGGCATCAATATGAAGGATGTTGTATCATTCGCTGTCCTTTTCTTTCAGATTAAAGGATCTTGGTCAAATAAAAGAGGTAAAGAAAATTACAATCCCTACAGCTATGGAAATATCTTTACAAATTGCTGTGTTGCCCTGTGTGGGCCCATCTCTCCAAGGTAAGAGTCAGAAAGGATCACGTTCTCTAACAGAGCTCAGGAAAGCCAACAGCACAGGCCTCCGGCACAGGCCTCGCGAGCTGGAGACCTGGCCACAAAACCCACTGTCACCTTTGGTCACACCCCCTATATGACCGCTGCTCAGTGGTCTGCTCTGTGTCAGGGAGACACGGCCTTAGTGAAGTGGAGATACGGCTGTCTCTTGTGTTGTTCCTGCCCTCTTTTTGGTTCTTTCACTGAATTTGTGTCAAGGTTGGGGAAAATCTCCTAAGGATCCAAATAGGAAAACTGAGGCACGTGACTCCAATTAATTACTGAGTCATCTTGAGCATCTGTGACGAGCAGAGAGCTGTGGTCAGCTTAGTAGGGGGACCGGGACACAACGTGGGAAGCAGGTAGAAAACCTGTAGAAGGAGGTGCTAAGAGCTGAGTCATACAGGATGTACATGCTAAAATAGCTCAACAGGACAGAGCGGAGTGGGCTGAAGCAGCGCGTATTATGGCAATGGCAACATGACCACACTGACGATGGCAGTGGCTGACACTGAATAGTGTTAGGTCTGCTCTAGGTGCTTTATATGTATCAGCCTTTATTCACTGTTTTACGTTTTTTTTAAATAATTTTTTAAGTTTATTTTTTTTTTTTTGAGAGACAGAGAGACACAGAGAGAAAGGAAGTGTGTGTGCACAAGTCGGAGAGGGGCAGAGAGACGGGGAGAGAATCCCAAGCAGGCTCTGCACTGTTAGCACAGAGCCCAATGCGGGGCTCGAACTCACGAGATCATGACCTGAGCGGAAATCCAGAGTCAGATGCTTAACCGACTGGGCCACCCAGGCACCCCTGTGTCAGCTTTTAACACCTCCCTCTGTGCCGGTGAGTCAAGGCAGTATTATGCCCCTGTTTTGTGGACGAGGAAACTGGCACAGAGAGGTGAAGTAAGGTGCCAAGTTCACACAGCTAGTAAACTCTGCCTCATCGGGACCCAAACCCAGGCATCTGGTGTCAGAACCGGGGTGTGTGTGGAATGGCACTTGCGAGCGCCCCCCCAACCCCGCCCCAGGCAGGATTACGTGAGTACAAAATGCTGTCGAGTCCTGCTTATTGGGGAGCTACGTCATGCAGAGCATTTCGAACAAAGTAACCCATCATCCACCATATTTCTTAAGCAAGTACTCCGAGTCTCTAGAATGAGCTTCCAAACCTTTATTACTTCCTCCCTTGTGGCTTCTAAATGTATAAATGGAGAGATTCCACAAAAAGCCATGGGGACTGTCTCCGAGGCAGCCCCACTGTGCACTTGGACCTCCATGGCCAGTCATTGCCGACATGTGCTAATGGAATGCAAACTTAATTTTTATTATCAGCCTCAGTGAAATATCATTAGGAAAGTAAGGGTGTTGCCCTCCCCAGAAACAAAATCCAAGCATATAGTCCCATGCCACGTATTGGTACTGGGTTATGTTACTGGTACTACTGAGCAATTAGAAATTGGTTGTTTTCTGGGGCACCTGGGTGGCTCAGTCGGTTGGACATCAGACTTCGACTCAGGTCATGATCTCACAGTTTGTGAGTTCGAGCCCCCATGTCAGGCTCTGTGCTGACAGCTCAGAGCCCGGAGCTTGCTTCAGATGCTGCGTCTCCCTCTCTCTGCCCCTTCCCCATTCACACTCTGTCTCTCTCTGTTTCAAAAATAAATGAATGTTAAAAAAATTTTTTTTAAGAAATTGGTTGTTTTCTAGAAACAAGAAAGTTGTGAGCCTAGTGTGCCATACTCCTGCTGAACTGGGGGCCCCCCAGAAGCCCCTGGCCTGCCCCTCAGAGGCTTCCTCTGAGGAGGGGCTGCACAAAGGGGCAGCCAAGGACTCTGGATTGGGGGCCACCTTGGGCTGGGAAGTCAGGCATGCCTGGGAGGGTGCTAGCCTCTCTCCAAGACAACTCCAGACCCACCCAGGCATCTCTCTTGGAGCTCTTTAGGCCAGAAAATCCCTCAGGAAATTCTTGGTTTTTCACAATTTAGCTTTGTTTCCTACTGGCGTGTATTTATTTGTGGAGAGTGGGGTAGGCCAGCAGCCAGGGCTAGGGCCCTTGGAGGAGCATAAGAGGCCAGGGGAACTGAATAGGCCTCCTTCCCTAAATCTAAAATACACATCTGAATCCATGAAAAGAATTTAAAAGTCTCACATTTTGAACAAATCTCTTTTCTTGTTCCCCATTTGGTGCTGCTTTGTTTTGTTTAGAGAACAAATCTTGTCACACCAAACTTCTTTCTTCCATAACTGGATAAAATTTCCTACTGTGGCTGAGTTGGCGCTGTATTCTTTCCAAAACCCAAGTCCCTCTGGATGGGGCATTTCTCAAGGACAACCTCCCCTCAGAACATCATGAACTGCTCACAGGTTTGCACAGGGAAGATGGGCTGCTGGCCTCTCCCACTGCACCAACAGGCTCCCCCAGCCTGGGCAGATACAATGGGGGGATAGTGCCTGGCTTTGTTCCTCCCTCCTGTCACATTCTTTGCCCCTTCTCTCTCTGCCCTACCTCACTCACCCCTGTGCCCATTAGAGGGCCAGAGCCTTCCCTGGACATCCCAGCCAAGCCTGTCCATCAGGGACTAAGAACCAGTGACATGCCCAGCATCGTGTGCCTGAGTTTCCTCTAAAATGTTCTTAAATGGCATAATGATGTGCTCATAAGAGTGTTTTTGTGGGGCTCCTGGCTGGCTCAGTCAGTTAAACGTCTGACTCTTGATTTCAGCTCAGGTCATGATCTCACAGTTGTGGGATCGAGCCCTGCATCAGGCTCCACGCTGAGCCTGGAGCCTGCTTGGGATTCTCTCTCTCACTTCCTCTGCCCCTTTCCCTCACTCATGTTCTGTCTCCCTCTCTGTCTCTCTAAGAAAGGAAGGAAGGAAGGAAGGAAGGAAGGAAGGAAGGAAGGAAGGAAGAGAAAGAAAGCAAAACAAGAGTGTGTACATGTTTCCCACTGAGAGCTGTGAGCCATGAGGGCAAAGACCCACATTCAGTTCCCTGCATGGGTCCCAGAGGTGTGCATGGCAGCAGGGTAGGAATGGCCACATTTGGGGGTAGGGGTCCTCATACAAGTCTAGCAGAAGGAATGGAAAGTTGGAAAGAGAGAAAGACCACTCCCAAGGTGTGGTCAGGGTCAGGCCCTGCAGGCCAGGGCTAAGGGTCAACCTGTGGTTGACAGGTTTAATAGAATGGCAAGTCTACATAGTCAAAAAGGGGCTGTGACAGAGGGTGGGGTGCAGTTTCCATAGGAAACCCAGGAGGGCTTCCCAGAGGAGGGGGGCTAAGTTGTCATCTATTCTAACAGATGAGTAGGAATTGGAAGGGAACTAAGGGAAAACAGAAAGGGGAGCAGCATGTGCAAAGGCCCTGAGGTGAGGGGAGCCTGTAGGAGAAGGAACTAAAGGAACTCGTGTGTAGGAGTGAGCGAACTACAGAGGGCAAAGCAAGAGGTAAGGCCAGGGGAGCACATCCAGATTAGGAGGGGCTCCTGGGCCATTGTGAGGACTAAAATGAGACTTGGGGCAGACTGTCACAGTCTTGGGCATGTGGCTGGTCCATTAAACAGGCCTAACACACAGGATGAAGGCTGAGAACAGGTTTGTTTTGTCCTCCCTGCTGCCCTTTCAGACTCTTTTGATGACCTAGTTCTTCTTTTTTTTTTTTTTTTTTTTTTTTTTTGCTCCTGAATGAAATCCCCTGTAAGTCCCTTAGTTTCTCCTGTCACTTAAAAAAAAAAAGGGACTCAGGGCACTTTCATTTCCTTGAGAATCATATTGTTTCAGTGAACGGAAACTCCGGAGTTCATAGAAAAGCAACACTTTCCACCCCTTCATCCCTACCCAGGTTGGGGTTTCAGGGGATCTTTTGGAAAGACCGTTCCGCCCGACTCCACGCTGGTTCTCTCCCAGGGGATCTGCGTCTGGCCTCAGCCTCGCCCCGCCTCCCTTGTGTGTGTCCTCAGGAGGGTACAGGTGTCTGCCTGTCCGCGGCACCCTTCTTTGCTTTTTACCCCTTTGACCTTCTGTGCCTGGCAGGGGGTCACAAACTTGGTCTGAGCTGCACGGGGCTCCAGCACCTCTTTTTGAAAGATGGAGCTTCTTGTTGCCTATTGGTTTTTCTAAACCTCTGGGGATCCAACAGAAACTGAAGCAGACAGAGTCCCATTCCAAGATCTTATCACAAGTATTTTTTTGATGCCTTGTTATTGTGTCGTCCGAACACCTGAAGGTAGAGGTTGCCATAACTCCTATCTTCTGGGGGCCTGACAAGTAGCAGGGCGACCTCACGGACCAGCCCTCCGCCCTCAGGAGTGGGGAATGTCCGTGAGCACATTGGATGCACCAGCAGCATTTCCGACGAGTGTGGCCCGAGCCCCAGATGGTGGGGGCCGCACCAGGAGCGCCCACTTATTAGCTGCACCTCTTCTTGCCCTTTGTAGTTCTGCCCTTAGACTCGAGGTCAGCTGCCAGGCAGAGGGGAGTGTGTAAAATCACGACGCCAACCAGGCGACAAGTGGTATGTGCCCCTAGAGGAGTCACACGCAGGTCCCAGAGAATCTGGAGAAGGGGCAAAAGCAAAGGCTGGGGGCTTTTGAACCTGGCCTTGAAGAACGGACAGTGGGGTGGAAGGGAGAGTGACTTGGGGCAAGAGAAACCAGAGCCCGAACGAAAGGCACAGGTGGCAAAGCCCAGAGAGGCGTGGCGGGGCCGTCTGTTCGCGCGCATGCGCTGGCGCAGACGCAGGCGCAGGCGCAGGCGCAGGCGCACGGTGTCCCGAAGAGCTAGGCGCGCTGCGCTGGCAGTGAGAGGGCGTGGGTTGAGACCAGGCGGAAAGTGGGGACAAGTCCTCCGAGGCCTGGAGTGCTCGCAGGTGAAGGAGCGCGCCCCCCTCCCTCGAGCAGCGCCAGCGGGCGTAGAGACATTGTCAGGATGGGGGACAGTTAGACGGGGCCCCAGTGGCCATGATGGCCGGGGTTGGGGGGACAGGGTGGGAGGGGGTGGGAGTCTGTAGCTGGTGGCAGGGAACAGACGCTACAGACATTTGTCAAAGGCAGAGGTGACAGACTTTGGTACTGACTGTACCTGAAGGTGAGTCAGGGTGTATTCCCAGGTGCGTGCAGTGGCGCCCCACACAGAAAGAGGGAGCCCCGCATGGAAATTAAAATAGTATTGATGGAGTCTTTGGCTTTTTATTCACTCTCTTCCTCCGTATTGCTTTTTCTCTTGTAGCCTGATTGACAGAAGAGGATACATCCAGCCTGACACACCGCAGCCAGCCGCACCCTCCAATGGCATTGCCGCCTACGGAGCCACGCAGTCACAGAGCGACATGGTAGGGGCCGCCTGCAGCCGGGCCCAGAGCTCCCTGCAGAGGCTTCTCTTCTGCTTCTATGTTCACTAACCCAGTAACAGACCAAGCACACCTAGAAACCTTCCCGGAACACCCATTTACTGAAAGGCTCAGACGAGGGAACAGAAGCGTTAAATTAAGGCAATACCCAACAAAGGATTATGGCCCCTGAGTGGTTGGTTTGCTCTGGGTTGTGTAAGGGGAAGTCCGCATGCAAAAGGTCTTCCAGAAACAGCTTGTGGCACCGTGTGATGGAAAGCCCCCTTACACAGAACCAGGATTGGGGTGGGGGGCGGGGGTAAGGGGTGAGATACAAGTGCTCCAAACTGGCCTGGCTGGCTGGCTGGCTGGTCCCTTTTTGTCCCTTTGCCTCAATCTGTGCTCACCTCCCCACCCCCTCTTTAAGCGTACAGTGGGTGGCCACTTCTCCCCACTTTCAGCCGTGACCTTAGCTCAGTCATGCATATCTCAATACACTAAATCAGACAAGGTGTTCTTGATTCACAGCCAAAAGTGAGTTAGTGCCTCTCCAAGAGGTCTCATAGGGGTCCTGTGAGGTATGGAACAGCATGCTTGGTTTCCAGGCTGCAGGTTGGAGACTTGGGACAGGGGCAAGAGTCCCTCTGTGGGTACCCGAAAGCTCAGCCAGGCCCGGCTCCGACCATCCATCCCTTAAAACTCCTTAGGCGTCTGGAAGACAATGGCTTCACTTTATCTGGAACAGATTTCCCTAAAGAAGTTCCGTGTTTCTGAAAGGGACCCAGTCTGTGGCCACCCAGGAGCTGTTTGTTCTTTGTAGAAGGGAATCACCCACAAGAGAGTTTCCATAACAAACAAAGACCCGCCTTCTGGAGTGGACTGGGAAAATGACAGCCTCCTGGGCACTTTGTTTCTGCTTATAAAGAAGGGCAAGGTGGAAGCCCACAGTCTCAAGACTGTCTCTGTAAGCATTCAGGGCTAAGGGAACACGCTTAATGCCAGCAACCCTGTAGCTGTGTTTATGACCCTGGAACTAGGCTCCAGCCCCCAGCAGAAGCTTGCTCGGACTAACTTGTTGGTAGTGGTGGTGTCTAATTTGTGCTGTGGTGCTTTGCTTCGCTAATAGAGCACCTCCTTTAAAGGAAAGTACATGCGTGTCACAGTCCTTGCCACTCTACTCTGAAAGTGGTCACAGGACATCTTGTTCTGTCCCCGCTCACCCACATAAGTGACCTTTAAGGGTCACCCCCTTATTTTTCAGAGGACGAAAATGAGAGAGAAAGGAGAGAGGCAAACAGGAGATTATATTTATTTAGCACCGACTGTGTTCAAACACTTGATGATCAGAATCTTGTTTAATCCAAACCAACAATGGCAACTGGGCATGCCTGTCTCTTGCTTTTCTTTTTAAGCTAGGAGAAGCAGATCATCTCTGCCCAAGGGTACACAGCCACTAATTTGTGGATACAAACCAGTCTGATGACTCTAATGCCCACGTTCACTTCCAACACTTCCTCCTTCAAGTGAACAGGCACTAAAGACCGCTGTGTCCGTGCTCAGTAGTCTTTCTCAGCCACTTACAGGTGCACAACAAATGTCCTGGAACGAATTCTGACCACGGCATCCACTGATCACTTCTGTGGTGTGTGCGCATGTTTTCACATTGTGTATATGACCTCTCATTAGTTCAGTAACCCTTCCTGAGTCCCTACTGTTTTGAGGACTCAACTGTGGTAGGGATGCAAGGTCTGTGGGGTGCAGTCCATCTGCCCTCAAGGAGGCAGTGTCCGGGGACAGGACACAAACACATACGGAAAGGAAGTAGTAGGAACCTGCACTAGGGGACACCACTGACGGCAGTGGTCCTTGTCAAAACCAACGAACTTACGTTAGTTTTACCCTGTGACTTCCATGGTACTGATCCCACCGTGCAGTGTACTTTCACTAGATTTAAAAAGTAAGCAAGGCTACCTTCAAGCTGTTGACACTATTAAGCCACTTTATGTTAAGATGAGATGAGGGCATAATTTATTAATTGCACACATTTATTGACTACCTACTATGTGCCTCTATGAGAGCCAGAGAGGGCAGGTTTCACAAGGGACACAGGGAGGTCTTTTCATTCCGTATGGTTAATCAGATTCCTCAAACTGCTCTTGTGCCCTCTGGAGTCTGTTCTAAGTAGACCACACCATAACCCCAGTTAAGGGCATACCCCCGAGGGAACTGGCCCGGCAGGAATGGTTATGGTGCCACTGCCTATTCCTATGGGAAGGCCACCTCCCAAGTAACCAGTGACCCTGAGGCACTGGGCTTGATGCCATATGGATTGTTTATAGAGGACACTTCCAAGATGAAGAAGACGCTCGTAACGGTGAAGCAGCTGCCGTTGCTAAGCCCTTATCATTCAATCCAAAGCCTCTGGCTTAAACTCTTAGGAAGCATGAGGATATTAAAAACCTAGGGCTCCTTGCCCTTATGTTCTCCCCTCTATCTGGAGATGAGCCACAAGTGTGGGCAGCTGCATATGACGTCCACATGCCCTAAGTGCCAGTCAGATCAGGGACTCGGGAAGAGCTCTGACCCACAGCAAGTCCTGCTCAGTCCCCACCACAGGAGCCGTGGCATCCTGAGTCTGGGGGGGGTGGGGACTGACTGAGGACCTGTGACCCTCAGGGACCTGCCAAGGCTGACTGCACCCCGACTTCATGCCACCTCTACCTTGCTCACCCACGTGGAGGTAGAAGACACCATGTCCCCCAGCACCACCCGGCCACCAGCACACACAGAGGGGCAGAATTTCATTTGTTTCTTTGACCAGCCATACACAGATCTTTCCTGAAGAGCTAGTGGGACAGCACACTGAAAGTGTCACGGGATAGAAAGGAATGACCAAGGCACAGATCGTCCCCCGGGCGCCTTCCAGTACAGTAACACTCCAGCTGTGCCTAATGTGTTCAGATCTGTGCCCCTAAGTTCAGATTCATGACATTTTGCTTACACTTTCTGGACCAGCGTCTCCCCCTGCCTCCCATGGAGAGCTATTCTCCACAGTAGAGAAGCTGTACATCACTGAGTCCCATGGCCCACCCTGTCCCTGTCAGAGACAAAATCTAAAAATCCTGGCATGTCCACTCCAGGTTTGGTATATTGCACAGTCTTGGAGACTGGTCCCTGGGCCAAGGTGTTCCAGCAGTGGTAAAAAGTGTGCAGAGACGTCTCTTTCACATGGGAGGCACTTCACAGTCAAGCACCAGGCTTTGAAGAGCAGATGAGGGGGCGCCTGGATGGCTCAGTCGGTTGAGGGACCGACTTCGGCTCAGGTCATGATCTCACAGCTCGTGAGTTCGAGCCCCACGCCGGGCTCTGTGCTGACAGCTCAGAGCCTGGAACCTGCTTCAGATTCTGTGTCTCCCTCTCTCTCTGCCTAACCCACTTGCATTCCATCTCTGTCTCTCTCAAAAATAAATAAATGTTAAAAAAAATTTTTTTTAAATGAAGAGCAGATGGGGATTAACTGTGCAAAGAGCCAGACTTCTGACACTTTCTAGATGAGTGACCTTGACAAGTTGCCTAACTTCTCTCTGCCTCAGTGTTTTCATCCATAAAATGGGAACATATCGATATCCTTACCTTGTAGGATTTCTGTGGGGATTAAGTGAGCTAATGCATGTAAAGCACTTAAAACCTTGCCTAGCACAAAGTAAGAATTATATTTAAGTATTACTGTATTATCATTATTATTATTATTATTATTATTATTATTATTATTACATCATCTCCCTGATATCCATGGTGACAAGATCAGCCAGGTCAGTTTCATCCACTCTGAGCTACTGGGCAGCAATGGACATGATTCAGGTGAAGGAAAGAGCTTGGATGGGAAGCAGGGAGTGAGAGCTTCAGTCCTGGCTCTCACCAGTTATCTCCCTGACTACTGGCAAGTTCCCCTGCCTCTGTGGCCCTCAGTTTTCCCCAGCTGCAAAATGGGAGCTGGGACTAATTTGTCCCTGAAGCCCCAACCAGCTCAAAGCTCTCTGTGAGTCTCTGATTTTTGCAGCTTGACAGATAGGTCAGAAGAGCAGAGAACAACTTCTCAGTCCCCATACACAGGAGAGGGAGCCAGCTCCCCCTGGAAGAGGGTAAATGCTGTGACCCTTGGTTCCTCCTACGCCTCCCACCCACCCTGATGCAGACTGGAGACCCCGCACTTGGCACGGGAATGGGGGATGTGTTGCAGTCTGGACTTCATACCAAACCTCCCCTTCTCATTTGTCTCCTGTTTCTCAAATTTCTAGGATAAACCCCACTTAGCCCTGGTGTATAATCTCTTTTATATGTTTCTGGATTTGGTTTGCTAGTGTTTTGTTGAGGATGTTTACATCCATGTTCATAAAAGATTTTGGTCTGCAGTT
Organism: Panthera onca; assembly: GCF_046562875.1. NCBI lineage: Eukaryota > Metazoa > Chordata > Mammalia > Carnivora > Felidae > Panthera > Panthera onca. Next base: position 141,215,967 of record NC_138343.1, read on the forward strand.
TCCTTTTCTTTCGATATTTTTGTTTGTTGTTCGTGTCAGGGTTAATAATAGCTTCATAGACTGAGTTGAAAAGTATTTCTTCTTTTTGGAAGAGTTGCTGAAGAACTGGGATTCTTTTTAAAAGATCTGGTAGAACTCACTGGTAAAGCCATGTGGTCCCAAGCTTTTCTTTGTGGCTAGTTTTTTGATTACTAATTCACTCACTACCTATTACAGGTCCGTTCAGATTTTCTATTCTTGAGTCAGTTTCAATAGTATGTGTCTTTCTGGGAGTTTATTTCATGAGGTTGCCTAATTTGTTGCCATTGTCTCTTTGGTCATACATCATTATTGTTTTATTATGGAAATAGGTGAAAGGAGGAAAAATTAAGCCTGAAAAAGTAAAAGCAGATAGAAAATGAGAGTAATTTGCAGAAGTGAAGGGAGAAGGAAGAAGTAGCCCAGGACCATGGTGAGAGTGAAGGAACATGTGGGGTGAGCCCTGAAGGGGGAAATGGGTGTTTTGTGTTTCTCAAGCGCTGTGAAATGCACGTTACTCCCCCAGAGGAGAGAGCTGGGAGACTCTAGCAAAGTGACTTCAGCGGGGGCTGCAGGCCCCGTGCCGTTTGCTTTGCTTTGCTTTCTCCTACTTTGAGTAACGCCAGGACCAAGAGAAATATACGTATCAAGCAGTTTCCAAGAATTGTCAAAATCTGGAGCTAAAATATTTCAAGATTGACAATAAGCTAATTCTCTGAGGCAAACAGTAACATTTCTTCCTTTCCTTTGACTTGCTTAGTCTGCCTGTAACAGACACCCCAACCCTCACTGCACACTGAGCCGACACATCAGAACCAGCAGTGCCTGCCAAGAAGGAACCTGAAACCCTTCAGGTTTTCTAGTGTCTGATACAGCAGTGGACACCCAGGAACTCACCTTTTGCTCTTTTGGAAACATGCATAATCACTAAGAGCAATTTGTCCACAAGCAATCCATCGTCTTCCTTTTTATCTATTTCATTTATTGGATATAATTAGAGCTCACGATCAATTAAAAAAAAAAAAAAAAGTTCTGGTGTTCCAGTCCCCAATCAATCAGACAAATGTGAAAACTGGCTTTAAATCCCTTAAAGTTGAATTCATCAGAATCACAAGGTAAATTTCAGGCAGTTCTAAAAATGGAACCAAATTTATTTGGTAGAGAATTATACTGTGTTTATCACTTTTTGCAATTGGCAGAGTGTGGACAATATTGAAACTGTTATTGCAAGGATCATCTCATTTAATGCCAACAACAACCTGCAAAATACTCCCGTTTTACAAAGCATGAAATGGAGGCTTTAGAATTATGACTGGCTTGCTCAAAGTCACACAGCCAATGGTTCAAGACCTGGCTGCTTTCCACTCATTCAACTTCAAAAGCCCTCAAATTGGTGTCAGCTGAATGTCTTCAGATCTGGCCCTTACGTCTGGCAGCTGAGTTTACCACAATCCAGTGGGCCTCAGCCGTGGATGCACTTTAGAATCACAATACTGATATCTTGAGCCCAATGAAGTCAGAATCCCCTGGAGGTGATTTAATCATAAGCTAGCATTGAAAAACATCCCCATAGTCTTCAGATTCTCCTGAACTCTCTACAAGCTTGGGTTAAAAGGAATGATTTTTGAGCCATATTTTGCTTTAACACCAAGAAAATTTTTTCTTGAAAAACCTCACGTCAATTTGACTCAACTAAGACATGATCTGTTCAGAAAATATTCATATTCAGGTGCATGGAGGATTTCAACAATGTGCCAGCAAACGAGAGATTGGGGAGTCATAGAACTCCAAAAACAAGTGCTCGGGTTTCAGGCAAAGCTTCCTGGAGGAGATGACGTCTGAGCCAAATATTAAAATATTGATTACAATGAATAACCACCCAGAGGTGGGAGAGATGCTCCATGCAGAGCACAGAGGCCCAGGCATACATGGGCTGGACTCGTGTGCTTTTGCGGGAACAAGAGGACTGAGTTACAGGGTGTGGGTTGCAAAGCAGGCAGGAGGGGAAGCACGTGAAGAGCCTTGGGTGCCTTAAAACCAGCATGGATTTTGTTCTATAACGGGGCAGGGAGCCACTGCAGAGACTCAGTTCAGTGAGCAATACCATTAGATTTTCACGTGGGGTTAATGGAGCCCGGGAAGCTCTTTGGGGCACAGAGGGAGGCGTGTTAGTTTGGAGACAGGGAAAACAGAAGGAGACCCTCACAGAATGCCTAGCGGATAGCAGGATAGCAGAAGTGGTTCGGAAAAGAGGCAGCAAGTCTGGGATTTGGAGATGGTCACATTGGAGGTCTGGAGTCAAGAAGCCAGGGATGGTCCCCGCCTTTCAGCTTAGTGATAAGGTGATCATATAAGTCGCCAAAAGGAAACACAGGAAGAGGGGCAGGTCAGGGGGAAGCTGATTGTGGCATGTGTGTGCCCATAGATAGCTGGGGGTGGTGGGGTGGTGCCCTGCAGGTAGCTGGGAAAGCCTAAAGAAGGTTTGCTTCCCTGTACTTAGGAAAGAATGACATGGTTTGTACAAATTCACTTTGAAATAGTAGAGATGTGAGTCAGTTTTGTTAGTTATCCTAGAAGTATCAGTCGATCTGGCATTTTTTAAAAAACTGTGAGTTGTTCATGTTTGTCATCTGAGATATTAACCCAATTTCATCTCTCATGCTGGAAGATTATTATTTTAAATCAACATTTATCGCTTCTCAGTCTTTTGGCTAAGATCAAGTGAAAATCAACATTTATTATCTTTTCCTAAATTTCTCTCCCCTGACCCCTGTGAGCTCTGCCCTCACCAAGTCAAATCAAGTCTCTTGGTCTAGTTGGATACTAGTGAGGATGAGAGAATAAAGCCGTAAGACAAAGAGAAAGCTTTGCAAATGGACCGATTTAAGTACTCAACGCAGCGGGGAAAGGTAAGGAGAGAGCTCAGTTGGCATCATGGCCCCTGGGCTTGCATTTGCCGGTCCTGACACTGGGGGCTGCAGCATCATGGGCAAGTCCCTTAATCCCAAGAGCCTCCAGTTCCTAAACCATGAAGTAAGAAGGGGTGAGTGGTGACCGCCTTCCTGGATGGTGATTGGAACTGAGACCCCTTTCTGTCCCACCCTCCCAGCCCCAGGGGATGACACAGCCTGGCACACAGGAGGTGCTCATTAAATGTTGAGTGTGTGTGAAAGTTCCCCTCAAAGGGCCTTCTCAGGGGAATTTCTGCACAAATACTACTTTGTTCCTGTCTTCATTCCCACACCTCATTCTTTCCTCACTCTGGTTTTGTCACATCTCCTTCATGAATATGGAACTAGGGACTAGAGAGACAGTTCTCTTTGGTGCAGTGATAGCCTTGATAGGATCAAATTAATCCATGGGCCAGGAGACCAGAAGTCATGGCTATTCTGCCTATTGGACTCTGTCAGCAAAGTGCCTGTGTGCTTTTTCCAGGGACTGTGAAAAGTTTTAAGTCCTGAAAAAAACGACAATCTCCAAAACATGAAAACTACAAAATCAAAATTAATAAATTAATGTCTACAAGGCCCGTGACTGTGTCACCTTCATTAATTGTTAATTAAATTTAGCTTTCATGCAAATTTTACCACGTTAGAAGTGATTGTAGGTTGGGTTTCTGTCACTTTATAATAATTCCCAAGTACACATGTGAGTTGCCCATAAATGAATCTAAAAGTGAACTGACTTCAAGCCCCACGCACTCTCTATGTCTCCATGCTGCCTCTGTTATGAGACACCCGCTTGGCATACAGCCGAGAGAACTCTTTCTGGTCTCAAGGCTCCTACCCACTACTGACAGTGTCTCCAAATGTATCAGAACATCTCCAGGAGAGGCTGGATGTGAACACTCCAATGGGGGGAAGATGAGATGTGTTCTACGTGGCCCCATAGGTCAGAACCAGGGCCAGATGCAAATCCTGCCCAGTCCAAGAGGGAAATGTCCAACACTCAGAGGCCCCCATCCCAAATATACTTAGGATGGGGGAGTTAGCACCCCCCCCCCATTTGGGGATGGGGATGGTTGTTTAGTGCCTAAGTGATCCCTCTACTACAAATTCCTGAGGAAGGAAATGTTAGAAAAGTAACAAAGGGCCATCTAAAGCATTAAAAGGGTGTGTGTAACCTCAGTATAGCCTCTGTTGTCTGAGTGCTGGTGACGTTCTGAGGAGCCATACTGGAATTACTTGCAGATAACCCCAGTGCCAGCCGAAGATCACATTTTCATTGTTCCTGTTTTCCTCATTGACTTTTATTAATACCTATATTGAAGTTCTTTCCATGTATACATAGGATATCCAGTTATGGTCAGTTTTTAGTACGTATATTTCAATTGATTGTCAAATGACTGAAGTTCTGTATAGCATTGGGGTCAGAGTTTATGCTCATATCTGGCACTTGTAACTAAAAGATCCTTTGCAGTACATGCTACCCACAAAGCTAAGAACACAGTTCATGGTTGTTAGAAATTTTGTTTGTTAGAAAATCATTTGTTATATTTACTTAACCTAATTTTTGAATGCACTTTAATCCAGTATCAAAAAAGGCTGACTCTAGCAGTTACCTGATTTATGAAAATAAGTTTGTAAATAAATATTGCAGAACTCTCCATGCATCATCTGAAAAATCTAATATAGTAGGAAAAATAACTTACACACACTTAAATAGTAATGTTAAATGACAATAAAAAGAAAGCTCTCCTCCTAACCTACATTTTAGGTAGATTTTAGAAGTTTATAGTGATTCTATAACTGTAAACGAGCACTCATAAGACCCGAGAACACGCCTTCACAGCCAAACAGAAATAAATGATGCCCAGTGCTAATACTTTTGACAGAATTGGAGCAGAAGAAATAAATAATTTCATTCGCTCTTGATTTGTATACAAGACCATCTCGAAAACTCCCAGATTTGCTTTTAACAGCATTTAATCTGTGTGCTAGGTATATTTCAAACAAGGAGCCAGATAGAGTGAAATAAAAGGTATTCCAACATGAGCAATTTTACTTGAAAATCTGCAAAAACAAAAAGTAAATGATCTCTATGGTGTTTTCAGATTGTAACATTAAGTGATAAAATGTGCAACATCTGAACATCTGAAACCATAAACTTCTTTGTAAGTTAAATGGCAGAGCTTCATGTGGGCAGTAAATCAGCCAGCCGTCAAGTGACTTACTGCAACCACAGCACACGCTCTCGCATTCCTGCCAGGAGTCGTTTTATGCTGCCAGCAGAAGGGTCTTCGCATAGACCCTCTTACAAGCGATCAGGCTTCTATTCCGTTGGAATTCAGCATTTGGATGATTTTTGACTTTTAAATGGCAATTTCATATGATTCAACCTGATATTTGATAAATAGGAACCTTTATAAGGTTGTTTTGGAATGATCGTGTGAGTTTCTCAATTTTCGGTTTGTAGTAGATGGGTTGTCACTGCCCAATATCCAGGTGTTTATTGGTTTTTCTTAAGATTATATAACTGGTTAGAGAAAATGATACACTGAAGGGCGTCTTGGTGTTCGCACTGGAGTGTAAGCCCTGCTACCAAGTTGTCAGAGGAAAAAGCAGGCGGTGACGTCTCCCCCTACTGGTGGAAGAGAGGAGTCAGCAAATGAAAAGCCAAGGAGGTGGTGGGTAGTGAAAGCATGAATAAAGCGAAGAGAAAATAGAGGTGGGGGGGGGGGGGTGGAAAGAAGAAAGGGAGAAGAGGGAGAAGTCAAGGTGAAGGGAGGAGAAAAAAAGAAGTGGGAGGGAAACCCATGAAAGGAAGAGATGGAGGGGAAAGCAGAGAAGAGCATTGGGAAGGCCAGAGACAAAGAAAACTAAGTGGAAAAATCAACAAGAAGTGGGCAAATAAAAATCAGAAGCAAAGGTAAAAAGGAGGAGGTGTAAGAACATTTTCATGGATCATCTCCATAGTAACCCTGAAAATACTGGCCAAGTTCTCAAATGGGACTGCAACCATGAAGGTTTATCAACCCATCCTCCTGGGGCCGAGCTTTAAAGAAGAAAAAATTGGATGTCTCCTAATCGTTGAGTCTTTTCTAAGAAGGAGACGTTCCAAACATGCCACGTTAATGGTATGAGAATTATAGTCATTGCACTGTCCCTGGTTGGAATCTGATAAAATCCATAGTCCTGCAGAGCCAATAGGAAACTTTATCTGGGCAGAATCCGGTAGAGCAAAGTCTGGTCCCTGGGTACCCCCAAATGGGATTGGTTGTCCAAAGGAAAATGGGTTTGAATGTGGCAAATTATCTTCAAAGTTCTGGGTGCAGCAGGATTTAGACACTTAGTTTCATGGTCCCAGTAACTGATTACTGATATCACTGCCATAGGTTAAACTGGTGGGGAGCCATGCGGGAGGTGGGGGGGGGGGGCAAAGAGTAGGTTAATTGTTAATATGTAACTGTGTTTTCCTATGACAAAGGAAACTCCATAACTATACTCAGAAAGACAGTCCTCTTTTAAAATATTTGAAGAAGTCTATACAAGAGGTGCTTGAAGTCTGATAACACAAGTCAGAGTTCAAAGTAGTCATTTTGAAAAAATTTCTGAATGACTTATATTTATTTTTTTTTTATTAAAAAAAAATTTTTTTAACGTTTATTTATTTTTGAGACAGAGAGAGACAGAGCATGAACGAGGGAGGGTCAGAGAGAGGGAGACACAGAATCTGAAGCAGGCTCCAGGCTCCGAGCTGTCAGCACAGAGCCCGACGCGGGGCTCGAACTCACAGACCACAAGATCATGACCTGAGCCGAAGTTGGCTGCTTAACCGACTGAGCCACCCAGGCGCCCCTGAATGACTTATATTTAGATTTCTTTTAATTAAATGGTTTAGGCTAAATTTATTTCCATGTATTTAAGTCCTTAGGCTTCACCCCTGGTAAACGACAGCATTTTCAACAGCCCGGCTGGGAGGCTGAGCACAGACAGATTTGTTACTGTTTTAACAAGTTGTCGGCCGGGCCACAGGAAAATGCCAATAGGTGTATACAGGAGTGAACCCAGGTTTGGAGGGCGCTTTCTCTTTAAGAGAGAAAAACCAATATGCCAGGAACCAGGAGGGCAGGGGCCCTGATCCTGAGCCTCATGGTTTCAGAGTAAACCCACCCCTGGTACCTGCGGTCTTGTTGGGAGTCAGCAATGATGATAGTGTAAAGCCTTGGAAGCCACGTCCAGCCCCACCTAGCCCTCCGGGTGAACACAAGCTCTAAGGAGGGACAGACCACGTTATCCCCAGAGGTTCTAGTGCCCCCTGTGGGCCCTGCCGTGAGCGTGGCTGGAGGGTTGTGATCAAGGAGGAAGAAATGAACAGTGACCTGGAGAGAGGAGGGAGAAGGAGGGGGGCACCTCTCCCCTCATGCTTGCGCCCCTGACCTTGAAAATCTCCAGCTCTGCCCTCAAACAGAATTCTCTGTGAGCCTGTAAGAGTTGTCTTGCGCTGATCCCTCAAATAGAATTTGCCAATTAGTTTTCAATAAAAAAGGCTTCCTGCAGGTCAACAGAGACAAGCAAATCTGATTTGCAATTTTATCTTTCCTTAGAGCTGAGGGCATTGTGTAGACAGAAGGTAGGAGGAATAGTGAGGGCTCCAGGAGGGAAGATTGAGAACAAGATTCCAGTACCCAGAAAAGCACCTGCTCTCTGCAGCTCTGGGCTCAGCTCTGGGGTCGCTAGCGGGCCTGCTCACAGGCTGCACTGAGCCCCGGGAAATGGAGGCAGTGCGGAGCTCAGCTGGCTGTAAGAATACCAAATGGAACACGTCACAAAACACAAAACGTTCTTTGCAAAGCACAATATATCCAAAGCCCTAGGTCAGTTTCCAGAAGATGAATGTGATTAGTCAGGAAGTTGCTCCTCCCCACCTCTGCCCTGTCAAGACGGAGCCCGTGTGCTGGACCAAAAGGACGGAACTGGAGAGCTTGAGCAGACCTGTGTGGACCAGCCTGCCCGCAGCCCCGCCCCCTGCCCCGCATGCTCCTCAGCACCTCCCACCAGAAAGCCCCTCCACACCTAGCTGAAACCCCCTGCAGGAGCGGCCCCGTGGGAAAACACCGCTATGGCAAAAACTGTGTGGTGGTGCTTGGGAAGATGAGTACAGGAGGTGACTGTGACCGGCCTTCCAGCCCATGCTCCAGGCTCTGAGTGTTTCTGAGCTCCCTGGACTGAGATGAAGGCTGAAAGAAAAGTGAGGGTCTCCTTGCGATGGAATACTACTTGGCAATGAGAAAGAATGAAAGCCTACCATTTGCAACAATGTGGATGGAACTGGAGAGTATTATGCTAAGTGAAATAAGTCAGAGAAAGGTATCATATGTTTCCACTCATATGTGGAATTTGAGAAACTTAACCAAAGACCAAGGGGGAGGGAAGGGGAAAAAATAAGTATAAACAGGGAGGGAGGCAAACCATAAGAGACTCTTAAATACAAAGAACAAACTGAGGGTTGATGGGGGCGGGGGGAGGGGGAAATGGGTGATGGGCATTGAGGGCACCTGTTGGGATGAGGACTGGGGGTTGTATGGAAGCGATGAATCACAGGAATTGACTCCTGAAACCAAGAGCACACTGTATATGCTGTACGTTAGCTAACTTGATAGTAAATTATATTTAGAAGGAAAAAAAGTGAGGGTCTCCCACGGAACTGGCTTTCCTTCCTTAAAGAGCTCTACTCTTGCCCAGAATCGAGGTCTTTTGCCCTCTAAAGCCTGTGAATTCATGAGAGACTGCAACTCTTCCTTCTCCTCCTCTGGCGGGGGGGAGGAGGGGTACCACTTGTGATTGTAGAAAGAAACCCATTTGGCCAAAAGGACACACACACACACACACACACACACACACACACAGGAGCAAATAAAGAAAAGCCTTAGGAGTCAGAACTTCCAGTGAACTCCCTCTCCTCCCTGAAGGCCACATGGTGCATGGTTTGGGCTCTTCCCTGCACAGAGGTGGTTGAGTGATGGTAGTCCTGGGTATCCCCTTGGCAGGAACAGGGTGAGGCACCTCCTTTGCAAACCCATTAGCACAGATTCGACAGCAACTCCGGAGTTCCAAAAAAGAGAGGAGGGGATAGATAATCAGACAAGGAACGTTTATTAAGCACCTACTATGTGGCACATGCAATAGTAGAAAGAGGTTTGCAGCCAGGCAAACTCAGCCCCAGGTCCTGGGTCCAAGCCTTACTTTTATCTGTAAGGTCTTGAGCAACCCACTCGTTCATTTAAGCCTCAGGATCTTCATTTGTGAAGAGGGGAACTTCTTTTTTTTTTTTTTTTTTTAATTTTATTTTTGGGACAGAGAGAGACAGAGCATGAATGGGGGAGGGGCAGAGAGAGAGGGAGACACAGAATCGGAAACAGGCTCCAGGCTCCGAGCCATCAGCCCAGAGCCTGACGCGGGGCTCGAACTCACGGACCGCAAGATCGTGACCTGGCTGAAGTCGGACGCTTAACCGACTGCGCCACCCAGGCGCCCCGAAGAGGGGAACTTCTGAAGCAAAGCAGTAGCCTGCCTGGCTCACTGCTTGAACCCAAACTTGGGACAGATTAGCTCACACCGACTCTTCTCCTTCCCCTGGAAGAGCAGTTCCTGAAAATCTCTTAAGGGGTCACTGCCCACGTTTGAGTTCAAGATCTCTGTGTGCTGTCGAAGTCTTCTGGCTGATCTGAAACCTGCCCCCATGGCTCAAGAGAGGGTTTACGGAGGATCAGAGATCTACATTCGATCGGCTAAAAGTGTGTTTACACCATTTCCTTCGCCCAGTGAGTGAGGAGAGGCAAAGGACATAGGGTGTAATGCGATGTAAGAATGCTTAGAAGAAAAGGAAATATCTTGTAAAATGTTGGCATTTTCTTTCACAGATTAAAAAAACCACGGAAGCTCAATTAATGGTCCTTGAAGCTGATGAAAATTTAGCAGTGGGGAATTCTAGGGCTTTGTGAACAGTCTGCTCAGACTTTTTGTAGTAAAATGTACATGACCTACAATGTATCATTTTAACCCTTTCAAGTGTGCACTTCAGTGGCAATAAATACACTCACATTGTTGTGCAAAGGTCACTACCGTCCATCTACAGGATCCCTCATCTCTCAAAACTGAAACTCTGTCCCCGTGAACACGAGCTCCCTTCCCCCTCCCTGACTCCCGGCAACCACCCTTCTCTCTACTTTCTGTCTTTACAGAGGTAACTACTATAGATACTACTATAAGCAGAAACATACAATATTTGCCCATTTGTGACTGGCTGGCTTCACTTGGCGTGATATCCCCAGGGTTCATCCATGTTGGAGCGTGTGTTAGGATTTCCTTCCTTGTTATGTCTCAGTAGTGGTCCATCGTCTGTACGTACCACATTTTGTTCATCCACTCATCTGTCCATGGACCCCGGCTTCTCCCTTTGGGCTTTGGCTATTGTGAATCACGCTGCTATGAACTAGGTGTACAGGCCCTGTGTTTTTAAAACAATAGAGTAAAAGCGGTTTTCAGCACACGAAAAACAGGCACCTGAGATTGCTAAGGTGGTAAACCTTGTGACTTCATCCGCGGGATTGTTTTTTAACTAGGTTGAGTCTGTAAAGGGGGACCAAGAGCATGATGGCCTCTGGCTGCATGTAACTCCCTGGGCAGCTGTGGGTGATCAGTACTTTCAGCGGCTTATTTAGATGCTGGGTCTTTGCACTTACCGTGTATGTGCTGGGCGCCTCCAGATGAAACCAGGCTGCTGTGCAGGCTCTCTGCCCTGAGGTGTCACTAACGGGTTTCTCTCTCTCTCTCTCTCCCTCTCTGTCTCTCATTCTCTCTCTCTGTCTCTCATTCTCTCTCTCTGTCTCTCTCTCTCGCATCCTGTCCTTCCCTGCTCCCCCCCACCGTGCCCCCTTTCCTCCCCACCCTGTGCCCATCTCATCTCCGCCTTCTCTTTGCTGGCTGCCTCCTGCTCTCCAGTGTGACCAAGACCAGTGCATTCAGAGCACCAAATTCGTTTTGCAGGCCGCGGCCACGCCCCTGCTGCAGAGCGAGCCTAGCCTCACCAGCGACGAGCTGCACCTGCCCGGGAAGCCGGGCCTGGGCACTCCCTGTGCCAGCCTGACGCTGGGGCAGCCCACGCCGCCCTCCTCCATGCCCAACCTCACCGCGGAGGCCGCGCTGACGGACATACTGCCCCTGAAAGAGGAGCACGTGGGCCACCAGTTTCTGACTCCAGAGGAAGCGCCCTCGCCGCCCAGGATGCTGGCGGGCAGCCCCCTGGCCCACAGCCGCACCATGCACGTCCTCGGTCTGGCCAGCCAGGACTCTCTGCATGAGGACTCTGTGCGCGGCCTGGTGAAGCTCAGCTCTGTGTGACCACAGCCCCGGGGGCTGCAGACAGTAGGAGCTTTCCCATGACCCAACTCCGTGGTGGTGAGGACAACTCCAGTCCTGGGGCACAGAGACTGCCGGGGGAGTGAATGGATGCCCCCTCCGTGGCAGACAAGGGCAGGGCCCAAATGCCCACGGCTTGGTTTAGTTGAATTTTCTTCCCCAGCCTGACTGCCTTGATAACAATGAAAATAAGAGAAGTAGCTGTTTGCCAGCATTTGGAGTCTGAGGGGGGTGGGCCTGGGAGAGAGGAGACTCCGGGCTGCAGAGTCCGGGAGGAAAGGACAGTGTTCTGCTGCCTGCTTGCTGCTCTTGTGACGGACGCACGGAAAGTCGAGGACCCTTGTGGCCAGACTGAAATTGCACCTGAGTGTTATGCTACTAATATCTGAAACAGACATGCCATTCCATTTGTTAATTAAAAAAAAAAAAAAAAAAAAAAAAAACCTAAAAGGGAAAAAAATGACCGGATCTGGATTTGCATGCCACACTACGTCTGCTCACAGTGGTGTTGGTATTCAAACGGAAGTGCTGCTTGCTCGCTTTCTTTCTTCTAATTTGGTGAATCTTCAAGTGCTGTCTTACGGGAAGACAGTGCGACACGCGGAGACTCGTGGGACGACGCCATCACTCACCGGCTTCTTCAGCTCCATTATGCAGGGGTCGGCGGAGCCCCGGGCTGCAGAGGGTCGCTGGGGTTTTATCCTATCCAGTATCAGCTAACCTTCTGTTTAGTAGTGAGATGAGGTATTGTGTTGTACCACACCTGCCACAGCCTCCACCTCCTTGTGTGACCAAACTTCCTGTGGACAGCCAATAAAATGACGTCCTCTGTTCTTTTGGATCCGCGTACTCTTATCCTTAATAGCTTCCGTGACAACACAGCCGTCTGGATGGCCTGTGGAGAGTTTGGCTTTACTAAAGTATTCCCTAGCAAGGAATGGTCTCAAAACAGCCAAAAGTAAAATATTTGGATTGGGGTTTTATTTTACGGGATGATTTACCAGGTAAGAGGGTAGCTTTCCCACAGAATTTGCCCCACATTCGCAGATTGCCACACAGTGGTTGATCTACGGCAGGTAGAGGGGAGAGGGTGTGCAGGGATGAGGACCGCGGTGGGGCCATCTTCTGTGTTGTGTTCACATATCCCCAGGGTTCAGAAAGGGCCACCTGAGGTCCTACGAAGATATCAAAAATTGAGGAGGAGAAACCAGCTTAAAGTTTGGGCCCAGATCATGCAGACCATCATTCTTAGCCAGACACTAATCAGTATGGAATTAGCAAAATTACCCCTTCGTTCACTTCTTTTATCAGCCAGAAGGGAACTGGCTTAGCATCTGGGGAGTAAGTCACTTTGGAGGCAGCTGCAGGGACTCAGCAGGCTCTGTCCTTGCTTCTCTCCAGACGATAAATTCAACAGCCCAATCTGCTCAAGTTCAGAATCATGCTGTTGCCCCTCACAACCATAAAGAAACACAAGATGCGTTGATCAGTGGTATAAGATGCCCCAACAATTTACATTTATGGAAAAAGGCTGTTTCTCCTGAGAAACAGTTGCCATTTTATAGAAAAGAAAAGGAAAGGAGAAAAGAAAAAGAAAAGCACAACTTAAAGTCTTATTTGGAATAAAGCCAATTCTTTGTCGGTGGAAAAATAATTTGTGCTGAAAATAACCACAGAATTCTCTCATGGTGTTATCTCTGAACCATCTTTGTTTTTCGTACTGTATATACGAATAGAGAACAAGAAGGTAAATTGTGTGTAGCCTTTGTTAGTCTTCTGGACCTCCTAACTACTTGTACTCAGAACTTACAATAAGGGGGACAGAGCTCTTCCTTACACAACCACACACACACACACACACACACACTCTCATGGTCATCAACACACAGGAATTCTCCTTGCACACGTGCTGCCTGTGAACAAAAAGCAACAGCCCAACAATGTGCCTTCTGTAACGTCCCAAACCCTCTGCTTTTTGCCTCCTTCCATCTGCTGCCCGGAGACCCTGGGAGAGCGTTGGCCCTGGTGAAAGACAAGGATGGGTCAGTTCTCACTCCTGTATCTGTATGGCTCAGCCCATTCCCAGTTTCTTCATCTGAAGGATGAAGACAATGGACTTTTGAGTCTTTCCATTCCTTTTTAACTTTGTGTCATTTTAATGTTTATGCATAATTCACATTGACTTTTTTTTCTTCACATTTTATTTAAATTCTAGTTCGTTGACATACAGTGCAATATTGGTTTCAGGGAAATTCAGTGGCTCATCACTTACATACAACACCCAGTGCTCATAACAATATGTGTCCTCCTTAATACCCATCATCCATGTGTTCTTTCCATTTCTAATATCGTCTAATTCAGTAAGTGCTGATTTCCCATGACCACTCCTTCTTTCCACCTCCTTATGAAAAAATCCAAAAAGTAAGGATCTTTTGTCTTTAATAATATTTACATAATATTTATTACCAGTTCTCCACTCCACCCTCAGCCCTGTCCCAGGGACATCACTTAATCAAAAAGAGGACTGGGAATTTCGGTGAAACAAATCAAGGCTATTCAAGGCTATGCAGGGTCCAAGAGGGAGATTAACTTGAATGGGACAATTTGCTAAGACAATTAACTTCTTAAATAAAACCCCAAACCAGAGAGTTACTCACAACCCTTCCCTCTGTGGCTTAGAAAAGAATGGAGAGTGTGTGGAATGAATGCGTTCCCAGGAGTCCCCTTCTTCTCCTGGAGTGTATGCATGTATATATATATATATATACGTATACATATATATATATGTACAAGAACCCCATATATATATATATGTATAGGTATATATATATATATATATATATATATATATATATATATATATGTTATTTATATATATATATACCTATATATATAAATATATATATGTTTTATATATATACGTATATGTATATATATTCAAATGTGGAGTGGTTCCATCTAGCTGTGGCTGTGTAGACTTTGATCTTTCTAAATTCTGTCAGTGTATTATGGGTTGATTGCATGCTGGCTATAAAAATAAGATAAATATTTTACCGTGCTATTAAAGCTTGGACCATTATCAAACAGACACACACGTACACACTCCTTTTGTTGTTTAAAAATTCATCTGCTCTCATTCTCCTGGGAGTGCTCCGGGGCCTGCTGGCTTCCCAGGCACTCGGAGGCTGAATTTAGCCTGAATGTCCTGGTCCTCAGGAAGGATGTTGGATGGAGCCGATAGCCTGTATCTGGAAGGGCAGTGTGACATGTCAGTCTGTGCCCGGGGAGAATCGGCCAGGCCCTCGTGCTACTTCCAGCTTTCATCTGTAATTATTTGAGCCTGTGAGAAGAATGCCATAACCCCACCCTGTGCCAGCAAAATGCCAGATACCTTTTCTGGTCCAGAGTAGCACAGAGAAAGAGTCTTTCAGAGCTCAGCACCCCCTCCCCCCACCGGTGTACTGTGGTCCTCCCCTGTTGTGTCTAGGATTACTGACTGGGGTTCAAAACAAGAAGCAAACCCTGTTTTGTGAGCCAGGTTCCTACTGGACCTGAATGGGTTTTTGAAAGCCCCCTAAGCTTGTTATGCCCTGGGCCTGGGCCTTCTCATCCGATTCAGCAGCAAGAAAAATGAATTTGCCAAAATTGGCAGTAAGCGTCCCTGGCACTGGAGCTTGCAAAGGCATCTGCAGGGAATCTGGAACTTGAGCCATTCAGGGACCACCATCAGAAGGTGCAGAGGCTTCTGGAGGGCACAGCCTATTGGGCTCCTCTGCAGGTCTCAGAGCCTCCGTGCTTCCCAAGGAGGAGAGCCATAACTTGGATGCCCCTTCCTGAACTCAGCCCACAAATCATCCTCTTCACCAGAAACCCAGTGCTTTTCCACCTTGGCTTGTGGTTTTGATCTAGCTAGAAGGTATCAGGAGTTTGCGTTCATTGTTTAAGGAAAGTTTCCAAGGTTGGTTGTCCTTTCATTCATGCACGTGAATACTATTTGGCCCATTTGGTTCTTGATCGTGTAAGAGAAGAGAATAAAGGGAAGAAATGTCGAATATGCTTTTCTGATTAATGCCTTAAACTGTTCTGAAGCTGAGCCTCAATGAAATCGATGTTTACATTTTTTATTAAGCACCTGTTGAGCTGTGGGATCTAGTGTATTCTTGTCCAAATGAGAGAGCCTTTCAAATTAATTCTTCTTCCCGTGGTCTCCTCCACCTGCCCTGGAGATCTGTGTATGGCATTATATTCTGTTTTCCATGTTACCTGGAAAAAAACCACCTCTCAGATGTTCCCTTGAAATGAGTCCGCCTCCTTTCTGTCTTCTATGAATAAGTTACCATTGAAATATTAAATAAGCAGAAGCGCCGTTTTCTTTCAAATAAATGTCAAAGATGCTAACGGTTTTTTGTAACTCAGTAAATCTTCTGTCTAGTTGCCCATTGTACAGTCCTGACAATACAGCCAAGATGGATTTTCAGATGAGTGGTTAGCACATTAATCCAGCCGTTGAAAATCATTGGGAGGCTGAAGATTAGATGGTTTCTGGAGCAACTGAATTTGCAGCTGCCACAAAACTAGATAAATGGCCTTAACTGGAATTATTTTTTAAATCTTACAAACACCAGGAATTACATACAGAATGGATTGGAAAGCAGATGAGCATTTGTGCAATCTGAAGACTTTTCTTCCAACGATTGTTGACTTTCTAAAAGATACTTGGTATTGCTGATGAAGACATGAATGAACAACTCTCTATTTGCCCTAGATATTTTGAGATGGATAGTTCAACCAAGAGACCATATGGCATCTCCAAGGAGACATGTTTTCTAGGTTTTACATGAATGGAGATGGTTTTAGCCTGTAGTTTAAAAGAAAGAAAGAAAGAAAGAAAGAGAGAGAGAGAGAAAGAAAGAAAGAAAGAAAGATTGATTGAAGCCTTGCTTACCATTTGCCCAGGGCATTCTGTGTTGGTATTTCACAAGAGCCAAACATTTTGGTGTGAAGGGGGAAGAAAAGGTACATTAAAACTCTTAGTGGATCCAAAGCCCTAAATCTGAACAATGGTAACACAATATAATACATAACATTGCATGTTTTCTGAGATAATTATGCTTATTTAAGTGCCTTTCATGTTTTAATCAATGTCTGCAGAATTGTTCTTGAAATGAATTAAGAAAGTATTTTCCTCCTTCAATAAAAACTGCTAATGGCATCAAATGTAAACCTCAGTCTTTATAAGACAGATATTGTCAAGGTCAACAAGGTATAGAGAAGAATCGGATCAATTTGCATTCAGTGAGTTTGCACAATGTAGGCACTCATATGGAGAACAATGGGTTTTCTGATCACACGTGTCTAGATTAGTATCTACATTGTGATTCTCAACTTTTTTCAATTCACAAATGACTTCAGAGCAATGTAGAACTTCATATCTCCTAATGCACTTGTTCTGTGTTCCACCTTCTAACACATATACACACCAGCCTCCAGCTTGCCAGATAAGAATTGTGTCTGGCTACTGGTAACAGATCCCCAAATGACAATGGCTTAGACAAAGAAATGTCTTTTTCTGTCATGCAAAGTAAGCCCAGAAGTAGGCAATCCAGGGTCTTGTAGTGGCTCCATAATGTCATCAATGTCCTGACTTCTGTCTCTCTTTCTGTTCTGCCGTTCTCAGCACTGGCTTTCATCCTCAGGGTCACTTCATGGTTACAAGATAGCTGCAACTCCAGCCATCAAAGCCATATTCCAGGAAGGAAAGAGAGAAAGGATGAGCCAAATGCATACATGATACTTAAGACAGCTCCCTTCAAAGAGCTTTCCCAGAAATGTCAGCCTGATTTCTCCGTGGCCAATGTTGAGTCACATGACCACCCCTAACTACAAAAGAGGCTGGGAACATGGTGTTTTAGCTGGGCACATTGTTACCCCAAATAATATTGGGCTTCTGTTAGTAAGAAAGGACAAAATGAGTATTTATTAGATAATCACGATAGATAACCTCACCTCCTCCTTGTTGAAAAAGAGACCCTCCAGCTTGAGCTCATCCATTCTCCCCTCCACCAGATAAGCTTTGTCTTCATCCACTTTTCTTTCCCTTTAAAGATAGTTCCTACTTGCTAAATAGACTTGACGCAGGCTCTTCCATGATCTCTAGAATCCATCCCCTTCTCTCTTGGATCTTCTGTTTCTTTCTTTTCATTGGTTGCGTTCAGTGGCTGTACTATCACTGCCACATCGATAACATTTCCATCAAGCATTTGAGACTCTTTCCAGAGAGCCTGTTATTTTCATGTGAATGTCCTCTCTCCCCATAAAACATGGGGACAGGCCAGGCAGGACAACTCACTCAGGCACTTGACAGTCAAATGCTCAGGAAGGCCAGAGGGTTCAGGTGAGGAGGATGCAGTGACAATAGTTCAATAAACAAAGACCCAAACTCCCTAAGGGAAACTCTTGCTGGGACCTAACCACTTCAGGGAAAGGCCAAGCCCCATCTCCCCTTTTACCCTCTTTTGTGTCCATTGTAAGGAAATGAGGTTGTTGAGATGCAAGGCCCTGTGCCAGGAGATCTGAGCTTGGCAATCCTGTTCCGATCCATGGAGAACATCCGGGCTCCCTCCCCAAGGCCACCTGAGGGGTCTCCTACATTTCTTACAGCATGTATGCTAATTTGGGATAAAATCTGGGTCATAAGTCAATCATCTCATATAATTCCAGTAGAAAAAAGTTAAATTTTTAAATATATAATTTGTAATCAGTAGTAAGACAACTTAGATCATTTGGGGATTGAATGCTTTAAAAAATTGCATTTAGGGCGCCCACGCGGCTCAGTTGGTTAAGCATCTGACTCTTGATTTCAGCTCAGGTCATGATCTCACAGTTCATGAGATTGAGCCCCATGATAGGCTCCATGCTGGGTGTAGAGCCTGCTTAAGATTCTCTTTCTCTCCTTCTGCCCCTTCCCTACTCATGCTCACATGTGCACATACTCTCTCTCTCAAAAAAAAAATTCATTTAATAAAAATCTATGAACCAGTTCCATTAATAAGCATTTTTGGCAACATGACAGAGTTAGGCACTGAATAATGTGTATCACTTTCCGTATCATAGAAAGCATACATCATATACTCATATATTATAATGATTGTTTATTTCCAGGTAATAGATCTTTAGTGAAAGAGGCATTGAAATAAAACATAAAATAAATATTTATATGCCACTTTGCTAGAATCACATTTTTGCTTAGAAATAAACATGGGCAATTCAGTCAAATGAGTGACAAACAGTATTCTCCATTTGACAGAGCAAGAAACACTAAATGACTCTTACCAGGGTCACACAGAAAATGAGGGCCAAGATATCATCTAAGCCTCTAACTCTCATCTATAAGAATTTGAATGCTAGAAGGGCAGACCGGCTCTCCTGAGTTCACCGATGCCAGCACCTGGCACAGCACCGTGCATACCACAGGCTGATGCTAACAGTACATGGGCTCTGAATAAGTGTTAATGGATTTGACGAGATGCCAAATGATAAAGGGGCTGTAGCTACCTTTCATATCACAAACAAGGCTAACTGTAATGAAGAACTGAGAAAGAAGTGAGCATATGGCATATAATTACATATGAAGGTATATAATTACATTATGTTCCTACCTACCACTTTTCATATAGTAATATATTTTGTATACTTTATTTGCTAACAGATTATATTCCATCAGTTGGCTTGGAATTTGGAGTATATTTTCTCACGGAAACAAACATCTTAAATGGTATTGAGAACCTAGATCCATCCACAAAATAATCCATAACTTTCCTAAAATAATACTAATGACAGTCCTAGGATCTAAACACCCCAAACTTCTCTTAAGTTCTGAGTTCTGAGCCTGGTTCTCTAACCCTTGGAGACCTGGGACCCCTTGAGAGTGGACTCCCCACTTGCTGCTATTTCTACCTCACTTCCAAATAGCAAATCCATCTTAAGAGACACATGGAACTCCGATTTCGTTAAAATCTCCATGAGGAACAGACAAAAAACGGAAAGAAATCCTCAAATTCTCTATTTCCAGAGATTCAAAATAGGTAAATTCTCCTTTGCAGTGCATTTAAGGTATCTCTTAAAAACAACCTTTTCCTGGGGTGCCTGGGTGGCTCAGTCGGTTAAGCGTCCGACTTCGGCTCAGGTCATGATCTCACGGTCCGTGAGTTTGAGCCCCGTGTCGGGCTCTCTGCTGACAGCTCGGAGCCTGGAGCCTGTTTCAGATTCTGTGTCTCCCTCTCTCTCTGGCCCTCCCCTGTTCATGCTCTGTCTCTCTCTGTCTCAAAAATAAATAAACATTTAATAAAAATTAAAAAACAACCTTTTCCTTTTACTTTGGAGCCTTCAGGAATTTCAGCTGAGATGATTTTCTGGCAGAAATTCTAGATGATTCCACAGCTGAATCCACCTTTACCAAACATGGACGATTCACTTGGATTTGAGAATTTCTTTTTTTGTTAATATCCTAAGTCAAAACGTGCATTGTGCTTTGAGGCGTGTCTAGCTGACATTGACCATCATGGTGAAAAAAAAACATTTTGTAAAGCCTTTTTAAAAAGTTTCCTTGACACAATCAACACTCTGGACAGGTACAAAGGAGATGACACTATGCAAAGGTTGTTTCTTTTTTGAGAAATCTGGTCAGCAGACATCTGTTGGCGGCACCTGTGTTGTCTGATTGAAATCTAGCCTGAGTGTTGAAATTTAATTTGTTAGGCCAGTCTGGAAGCTGCACTAGAAATGCACCTTCTTGGGATAGTGAGAACAGATGGATTCAGAGGCCACCGAGGATTAATCTAAACCCATTGTTCTCATGGAAATATCAGATCGGGCTCTCCGTGTCCCTAAGTAATAGCTTCGGAACAGCTGTGCTGAGGCCGTAGGAAGGCCCTATGAACTGATGCTCTGTTATCTTACTGAAATCTTAGAGCGCCTTGCCTTCCACAGTCATCTTCCCAAGATCTGGATAAAAATTAACTTTCTGCGATAAAATATAATCCAAGAGCATGATAGAAGGTAACTGAAAATGTGAATCTGAGGACCCTTTCAGGAAGCTCATAACCACCTGACATACACCTTTTAACTGGTTTGGAGCTCGCCATGTGCCCCCACCTCTCCACAAGGACACCCCTCTGCATCTGTCTTATGCAGCATACAAACTAGGGACCTTGTAGTACAAACCCAGTCACCTCTGGAGGTGTCCGCTTCCCTGTGACTTGGTACTTTGTCAGGACCAGTTTTTGAGAATTCATGTGTGAACCTCTAGCTACTATAGCTGATCTACTTTTCAATTCTATATTATCAAAAGGAAGGGTCTGGCAAGCACCTCCTTATCGGTTCCTCGTCAGGTGGGAGATCCCTGACTAGAATCCCTAAACTCTTTTCGCAGCATCCTTTACCTGCCAGGAAGGAGGCTGAGCCACTTAGAACCACATAGGAGACCAGTGCTTTTTCTAAGGAAGGAGCAGATATTGTTTCTTTTCTTTTCTTTTCTTTTCTTTTTCTTTTTCTTTTGTTTTAAATTCTATCAGAGCTTTGATAGTTGTCTAATAGTTGACAGATGCTTTGCTGAGTTGTCTAATCATGAATCAGCCTGTCCTCAAGTTCTGAGTGAGCAGGACTTACACTTACAAGTTAGGTATATCTGTGCTCCATTCATTCCTAGAAGAACTTACAGCAAGACCAAAGATGACCCATCGGATGGAAATAAGGTGTTTTCCTCTCAGTTCTTCGTGGTGCCAACCACCTCCGCTCGTTGAGTCCATGGCCCAACCAAGGGGTCCTGGCACAGCTCAGAAGAAAGAAGTCAGTTCTCATCCTGGAGCATCTACACAGACTTTTATGAGGCCATGCCAGAGACAGTGACTTGAAGAGAAAAGACCAAATGAGCTGAGTTTAAACAAAGATCTGGAAAGATATATACTGGCCTTTTTTTTTTTCCCACCACAGGGAGAAGAGTTGAGAATTCTGTGTGGACTGAAGGAAGACTGGAGCAGTGGAGGGCTCCCTCCATACCTCCTTGGTGGGGTCTCAGTGAGGGAAGTTTGCTGCCCTCCATGGCTTTGGGGGGAACCTGAGGGCAGAGAGGACTGGGGCCTCACTTCTTGGGTCAAGTCTAAGGAGACAGCATAAGGAAGTCAGGTCTAAGGAGTCTGAGAACCAGTATAAAAGTGGCCAGTGGAAATCACAGCAGGTGACTAAAAGCACAGAGACAGAGAGAGCCCATCCCCCTCACCCCAAGGCCCCAGATGGGCAGGAAGGAGCAGCTAGGAGTGTCCTGTGCCTGGAGTCAGGTGGAGCACCTAGGCACGAATTAGGGTAAGGGTCCTCAAGACCCGTTACTTCCATCTGTTGGGGAAATTTCATAATAGACCGGTTTTTGTAAGACAGCTGCCATATGTCACAAACTTCTCTGGGCAAACACAGATCTGTAATGTTTACAACATGAGCAGCAGCCTAGGGTGGCAGTGACCCTGCCTGTGGTCAGATGGGGTTGCCACGAGCAGATGCTGCCAGATGCCACACGAGTCATGGCCCCTCTGCAGCTGATGTAGACGCTGAAGATGCCTTGAGAGGAGTCCCGTCTCCGCAGAGGCCACTGAACAGAGACAGTGATCCAGAACCAGTGGCTTGTTCCCAAAGGACACTGACAAATGTTATGCCCAGAATTCGTGATCCCCAAAGACCACTAGGGAGCCGAGTCCGATGCAAAAGCAAAAGAGCCTTTATTCGAACTAGCTCGAGCTCAGTCTCCTACCTGCACCAACGCAGTGGTGAGATACCGGGGAGAGAGAGTGAGTGTCAAAAGGACAAAGGTTTTATTGGGGCCTAGGGACAGTTGGTGAGGTAATGGCTGTGGCCTCAGCCGATTGGCTGGGGAAGGGAGTCCTGTTACACAGGTCGCCAGGCGTGTTTTGATCGGGAAGTTTGAAAGGGTGAGTGGGAGGTTACTCAAGGGGAGGAGGCGTGGTCAAGGTGAAAGACACAGAACAAGATGGAATCGGCCTGCATAGGCCCGCCCTTTCAACAAACACCACACAGATTCTAAAGAAGCCCCCAGTTTGAGGGAAAGTGGGAATTCTAACATGACCAACAAGATCCCTGACTTAAACGGAGTTTCCCTGGACTAATTTGTTTTTAGCTGTGGAGGCACAGAGCTGGAAATTAAGTAGTTCTCAAAAATTAGCTTGTTTATAACCTGGTTTGTGACTATGACATTTATTCCTGTCACAAAGAGGTACTTGGTCCCTGGCCATGTGGAGTTTCTAGCTTAGTGGTATGAGGGGCCAACACAGGCATGAAATCAGCTCCCTGACTTTCTTCCCACCTCTGGCCTTATTCTGGCTACTATGGCCTACCGTGGCCTCTACTGCGTGGGCACACATGGGCGCACGTGTGCGCATGCACACACACATACACACACACACACACGGACTCTCCTTCTCACAGAGGCTTCTCCTCCTCGATCATATATCAGCCTTTCTTCCTCAGACATGCATGTGCATCTCCTCCCTACACACACATACAGAGGTTTGTCCTCATACACAGGCCCCTCAGCTAGCACCCTGGGAACTTCCTTCCCCAGGCATCACATGACTCTCTCAGCTCAAATCACTGCCTCTAAGACACCCACACCTTCCCTCAACCCCCAGCCCCTTCCCTTGCTTTTCGATTTTTCCATAGCAGTTTTTGCTTCCCAGCATCATATACAATATTGAAGTTGTTTATATTCTGTTTCTACAAATAGAACATGAATCCGATAACAAACAGGGACTCTGTCCTGCGCACCTATTGTATTCCCAGGGCCTGGAGTAATGCCTGGCACATAGTAGGGGCTCAGTGTTTTTTGAATGGATGAAGAATCTTAATTTAGAGGAAACTCAACAGTGCAGCAAGCAGGGGCATGCTCCCCAGAGCCTGTCCTTCAGAAGCTGCATTTGCTGTATTTGTCTTGCTGGCCTGGGCTCCGGATTCTGAAGGCCCATCAATGCATAATTTCCCTACTGACTCAGGCAAGTTTGAGAAATACCACTATCCTGCGTTTGCGGGGAAGATCTTACATTTTTCCCATTTATGGATTTTTAGGATGGTCTTCATAATTGCTTGGGCTTAATGGTGTGCAAATGCTGCTAGTTTGAGTGCCTTAAAAATTTTTTTTTAAAAAAAGGAAAAAGCAGAAAATAGGGAGTAAAAAGAAATGGTTGGCTCCCAATTTCTAAAGCAGGATGAAGCTTCACCATCATCATCACCTCCCAATAAGTGAACTTTGTACGACTGTCATGGTTATGCCGAGTGGACACTAGTTGTGGGGGACAGGGAGGGAGGTTGCTAACTTGATGGCCACCTGTCAGGGGCTCAAAAGCAGTGACAGCACATGTGGGTTCCCCCCACCCCTTTCCTGCTCCTCCTGACCTCTACCACCTGGTCATGGCCATTTCATGACTCGTTGACCCTCCACTGAAGCAGGAGTAAAAGAGAGGAGAATCAATAACCTGAAACCAGCTTTCTAGAATTCCTTTGTCAGCACAGGTGGCTTCAACTCTAAAGATAAAAGAGAAGAGGGCAAGGGGCGCCTGGGTAGGATGAATCACAAAATCAACAGAGGACATTCCCCAAATGTGTGTCCCATGAAGACTCACAGCTGCTACAACGTCCCATCAGATAACTCCGGTCCTGGGTCTGGCCCTAGGCAGCACCAGCAAGCTCTCTTTCCCTTGGATGAGGCTCCCCCTGAATAGTGCCCGGTTCCAACCTAAAGACAGGGATGTTGGGATGTGATGCTTAAGTCCGTCCACATTTCTGGAGAGCTGGGAATGTTGCAGTATAAGCCTGCAGTCAGGAAAATCAGTTCAGGATTTCCTGGGTTGGGTCTGTTTTAGGCTCACTCTCCAGAGTTGGTTTCCTTTGCAGAGCAAAAGCCTATTTAGGCTTGTACACACCCAACTGCCTGACTTAGGAGGACTTCAAGGGATTTTAAGAGGAAACATGTTTGAAAAAAAAAAAAAGTTCTACTGCGGCCAGCGGAAGTAACTAAGGCCTGAGGCTTCTCACCCTTTGTGTGTGATTACCTACGAAGACTGTGAGGAAATAGGGGCCTTCCTGCCCCTTGGCAATGCAGGTCTACTGACAACAGCTTGTCAAGAACCTTTGTAGTTACCCCAATACATCCATTTCTACCAACGACCGTATTTTCCTCTTCCCTAGTGAGTAGAGGCCCTACTAGGGCAACGGGCCTTCCCCACCAGGTCCCATGGAAGACCCCACCTCTCAGAGGCTGCACAGTGACAAACTACTACCCGGGGTGCCCAAGCACTGGGCTCCTGGCCCTGCACTCACCCCCATGCAGCGAATGTTAAGGACACTCATTGTGTGTGCCTTCACCTGCCAATTCAGTATCTGTAACTTTAAAAGAAGATAAAGTGGCTGTGTGGAGTAGCAGAAAAATTGTCATGGAGAAACTAGGCCTTCAAAAGGCGAACGATGATTTTAGCAAATTTCTCTGGTTGACCTTCCCTCTCCAAGGCTCTGCAGAACACAACTCCAGGGATGGAAAAGGAGCCAAAAGCCCCATTTCCCCTGGAATTCACAATTCCTCTGTCCAGCTAATCGGCACAGTTACAGCAAGGGAAGTACATTAGTCAGTGACAGAGGCCCAAGTCAAAGTAGCTTAAGCAAAACAAGGATTCATTGCTTCACAGGGATAACCCAACATCAGACCGGCTTGATCCGAGGGCTCAGTTCATGCGTTAAGGACTTGATTTTTCAACCTCTCTCTCTCCATCTCTCAGCTCTATTGCCTCCAGATTGACGTCACCCTCAGAATCAGCCCTCAGAGTGACAAAACAGTCACTGAGGGCTCCAGGTTTAGGTCCTCCCAGGTCAGCGGCCCCGTGAAGGAGAGTAGGAGGGCTCCCTCCTCCACATCTACCAAGTCCTGGGACACCACGTCATGAGGTCTGTGCAGGCCATGCTCAGTCCTGAACCAGTCACAGGAGCGAGAGGACTCTGGTGACCTGCTAAGCTGGAGCTGTGTACCCACCCCTGCCACGGGCATAGAGGCGGCCCCCTTCAAGCGACAGGGACCGGGAGTAGGGCGGAATGGCTCACCGCATGGAAATCAGGGCAGGCTGACTGCAGAGAGGACAAAGCAGTGACAGTCCCCGCATTTCCTCTGCATAAGCTGCCACTGGACAATACCAGTGAGTAGAAAAAATCAGGAACACCAAAGCTCAGCCAACCTAAAAGGGTCTGGCAGAGACTAACTCTGGACTCAAACAAGGAATGGGAGCCCGCAGAGCGGTTGCGCAGCCCAAACCTGGAGCCGGGCATCGTCCTGCGTGCCTCCCTCATCCTCCCAGGTTGTCAGCCACTTAGTCCTTCCGACTTCAAAAATAATTGCCATCTGTCCTCCCTTTTCCATCCCCCCACCACCACTGCCGAAGTCAACAGTGACCACTCGTATCTATTTCTTAGGGCTGCTAAGTGCCACAAATTTAGCAGCCTAACACCACAAAAATTTATTCTCTCTGTTCTGGAGATTGGAAGCCCAAAATCAGGGTGTCGGCAGGGCCATGATCCCCCTGGGACGCTGGGCAGAGCCCTGCCTTGCCCTTCCCAGCTTCTGGGGATGGTGGCAATGTTTGGCGCTCCTTGGTCCACAAGTATGTCACTCTAGTCCCTGCCTCTGTCGTCTCGTGGACTTCTCCCTGTGTGTCTGTGTCTTCACATGGTGTTTTCCTCTTCTTATAAGGACACCAGTCAGATAGGATTAGGGCCCATCCCAATGGCCTCATCCTTTTGATTATATCTGCAAAGACCCCACTTCCAAATAAGGTCACATTCACAGGTATCATATAGGTTAGGACTTAACATAACTTTTCGGGGGGCACAATTCAATCCACAATATCACCTCTTGCCTAAACCATGGATGGCAACCTCCTAAAGGTCCCTTCCAATCTCAATCTGATTCTTTCCAATCCAGTGTCCAAACTACAGCCTGAGTGGCTTTCCTAGAGTACAAATCTGACCGTGTACCTCCCTTCTTCAACCCTCCACTGGCTCCCCAGATGGTCCACAGGGCAAATTCCAAGATCCATGACATATGTGGAGGCTCGTCTGCAAACACTCTCTCACCTCTGTTCACATGTTCAGTTCCCTGGAGTCAGGAGGCAGAGCTCACCCCCTAGGGCCACACAGGGAAACACCAGGGTCTTTCAGGAGTGCAAAGATGGGGAGGAAAATGCAGACGAGACCCTTCCTTGTGGTCTCTGAGAGAAGGAATGGGTGAGGCAGGGTAGGCAGGCTCGGCATCGGCAAGTTTGAATAATTTCAATGGGCTCTGGATATAAAGGCTCTTCCTGGTGACTGGCGCCTGGGTCTGGGTCTAGGTCTGGCACCTGGGATAGGACAGGTGGAAAGTGGCCCAGAATGTGACAGCCAGATAGAGAAGGTGGTTGGGGCTTGGGCACTGGACTGGTTAGTTTGCATATAAAAGGCACATTTCTGGGAAAGCTGTTTCCTCTCTCTGGGAGTGACTAGCCCTGGGAGGGGCAATCCCTCAGGGTCAGCAAGAATCGGACGTCAAAGCATCAGAAAGCCTGATTAATACCAAGCTGCATACTTCCTGTGTTGTGTGAGCCTGTTGGCAAGAGCCCTCTGTCTGTTTGTTCTGAGCTGTGTTTACATCAGAAGCTGTGATATGAAGTGATACAGGCACCCAGGACAGAGCCTTTCCTGAGGCCATTAAATGTGCCAGATCGGGTTAATCAAGATGCCCCACTGGAGGACTCCATCCCGCCCTGCGCATAACCGACAATGCAGTCGGGTGTCATTGAAGACATTCCAAGCCCCCTGTGTGGACTGGAGTTAGCACCTGGAAGTGTGGGGAGCTGTGTCCTCACCAGGCGTTGAGTCCACCCGCACAATGGCAGGTGTGGGGCATGTGTTCGAGGCTTCCACAGGTTCTTTATATGCCTTGGGTTTAGTGAGCCAGAACAGTGTAACCAAAGAATAGTATATATTTAAGTCATGTGTAATCATTAAAGAGCAAGCAGGCTCTCAATCCAAAAGTACAATATTTCTGTAAAATTCTGGGGGGAAAATACACCACACCTGTGCAGCAGTGTCAGCCAGGGGTCCTCACCTTTTCACCCACTGGCATTCCTTTTCCTGATTTCCCCTCCATGGAGCCTGTGGAGTCCGATGAGATAATCATTATTTTATGCTCCCATTTTCTTATAAATCAGGAACATGCATATCTATTGATCTTAGCTACTGGTCATCTAGAGATAAGCCATGTTTCCATGGTGAGTTTTAACTCTAGCCAAAAGCAAAGGAACATGATGTGCTGGTTAACTTGTGTGGCATCAACTGAACAAGTGGGTGACATCCCATACACTTTGTGATATACTGAAAATAAGCCACGAACTCCCGTGGACTTAGTCAGGAAATATGTGCTTAGGAACCACTGGACTACAGCTGGAAGGATCCAGAGCAACTGGAAGGATCCAGGTGTCCCTAACTGATGAAAAATACCAGTGCCAGCTCCTTCAGAGTAAGGATAACCTCATAAGGACAATAATATTCTTATGTGTTCGACCCACTGTGGTATTTTCTAGGCATTACTTCAGCTAATTACCATATCTGTCTTATGAAATAGGCTCGGGCGCCTGGGTGACTCAGTCAGTTAAGCGTCTGACTTTGGCTCGGGTCATGATCTCATGGTCTGTGAATTCGAGCCCCGCATCAGGCTCTGCTGACGGCTCAGAGCCTGGAGTCTGCTTCAGATTCTATGTCTCCCTCTCTCTCTGCCCCTCCCCTGCTCATGCTCTGGCTTTCTCTGGCTCTCAAAAATGAATAAACTTAAAAAAAAAAAAAAAAAAGAAATAGGCTCAATGAAGTACAATAAAACCCAAGGTCCCTGCCAATTGGGAAGCCAGGGTGAATTTTAGATCCCCCAACCTCAGAGCCTGTGCTCTAAGCTCTGCATTATGTTGGAATGTGGGCTTTGAGGATCTCTAAAGAAAACTGTGTTCATCTGCTTGGGCTGCCATGACAAAATGCCACAGGCTGGGTGCGTCTGAACAGACATTTAATTTTCCACAGTTCTGGAGGCTGAAAGTCTAAGATCAAGGTGCTAATCAGCATTGGTTTCTGGTGAGACCTCTCCTCCTGGCTTATAGACGGCCTACCTTCTCGCTGTATGCTCACATGGCCTCTTCTCTGTGAGTGGGAGGGCAGAGAGAGAGATTGGGGAGAGAGAGAGAGTGAGGGAGAAAGAGTCAGAGACAGAAACAGAGAACTCTCAGGTATTTCTTAGGGCCCTACCTTTATGACCTCATTTAACCTTAATGAACTCTCTAAAGGCCTTATCTCCAAATACAGTCATTTTGGGGGTTAGGGCTTCAACATATGAATTTGGGAACACAGTTAAGTCCATAGCAAAAATGGCTGCACTTTTTTGTGGATTCACTAAAGAGCCACCACCTGGGGTATCCAGACTCTATGCATCCCCTCTGTGTGGAATCAGACTCACCTGAGAGGTCTGGGCACCTGGGGCCCAGGCTCATCAAAGTGGAAAGGTGATTTTCTAATCACCATTCAGATTATTCTGGCTTTCCAGAAACAAACATGAACTTGCAAGCAGGAAAGACTTCTCCATTGAGGAGGCTGAACAAACGTAAAGACAGTGGGTGTTAGATTCCAGCAGCTCTGAATTCAAGTGCCAGTTCAGTTGCCTATAAGTTGAGTGACCTCAGGGAAGTCACTCAGTCTTTCTGAGTGTCAATTTTTCCATCTTCAGAATGTCACCGCCAGCCCTTACCAACCCTCACAGGGTTGTTGTGTCAGAGTGGAGAGGAGACAGCTTGTGTCATGTGCCTGACCCATAATAAAAAGTCAGAAACCATCAGGCGTATGCTAAATTGTCAGTTGCACTACTGGCCCCCGATTTGAAGATCTCGAAGGAAGTCTTCTCACACTTGGCTGTGTACTTCAATAAACCCTAACAGCTTCTCTGGGTCCCTCTCCTTAGGGTCACCAAGGCATTGCTGTAAATGCAACATCTACCCATTTTGTGAGCCTTTCGTTGTCAACATTTAATTAAATCAGAGTGACATTTGTCCCCCAGGACTATCAGATGTTGGGTAGAGGTAGCACCTCCTGGGAGTTGGTCTAAACTGGGGTCCTGATCTGGCCAGACTGATTCAAAAGACTGTACTGTCACCAGGGCAGAGGCAGAACATCTGAGCTGAATAACTTGTCCTCTCGCTGTCCTGAGTGGTTTGCAACTGGCTGTTTCCATCTCCAGGATTTTGCTTCATCACTATGAAACAGTGCTGGGCCCCTTGGTCCTTGCAGCTATGGCGTCCTTGTGTGGCTCAAGACACTGTCCCCCACCTCCTGGGACTGAGAACTTGCTGGGGCGCTGGCCAAATGACAAAGTCCAGCTTCTCTACCTTCTCACATCCCTGGTCAGACTCCAGTGAAGAGCAGGAGGGAGATGGGCTGGCAGGCAAGGGTGGACTTTTGCACTGTGGGAGGTGGTACTGCCACTTATGGACTAACCAGCCTCTGATGGACTCTGAGCTCTACCTCTTACTAAATGTGTGCCCCTTGGTGAACTACCCTGTGTCTATATGCCTCAGTTTTCTCTGTCTGTAAAGTGGGCACCATTCCATATCCTCTGCAGTATCACTTAAGGAGTAGAGATGGTCCATGCAGAACTATGGATAATATGTAGCTCTTCATAAGTAGTAGCTATTATTATCTCTGTCATTGTGATTTTACAGTTCTTAAGGAAATAGGCTATCAGATGGGAAGAGAACTAAAGCCCAGTACCTGGGGATGCTCTAGGGTTTCAGGCTGGATAGGAGGACAAGGCCTGAGCACTCTCAGGATGGTGGGCTTCTCTCAACTGGCATCTCCTAGCACATAATGATGGGGTCCTCTCCAACAAAGCATTCCTCTTCCTGAAATTCCTGGTCATGGACACAGAATAGGCCAGCCAGGCAAACACATTGGTTGGGCAAGATTTTTCCTTTGCAGTTAGTGTGTTTCCTTTGGTAAGATGGGACTTTCCAGCATCCGAATCTCCCTTTGCTGGTTCCTCCAGTGGAGAGCAAGCAGTTATGCATGAGATAACTAGGGGAAGAAGGAGGTGTAGAAAAGAGTGTTTCTCTTAGACATTCCTTCCACTTCTGCTGGATTCCATGCTGTTTCCTGAGCTCCTACAGATTTTAAAGACTCCAAAAGAACCTCTGAGATGCTGAGACTAGGTTATCAGCTACTGCAGGGGCTGCCCATACCATGACGACCAGAAATAGGTTGTCTGGTGGCCACTTCCTGCTCATGGATGGAGAGGGAAAGAAAAACAAAGCAAGTATGAGGCATAGTGAGAAATCTACTCAAAAATGGTTCACCCCAAAACATTGCCCTACCAGAGGAGCCTCTAACTAGATAGTGCACCCTATTTGGCTTGGCCTAGATTGATGAACCGATCACCAACTAGCAGCATGGGTTTCCATGATTAGTTCGGTTCACTGGAATCCTCCTCTGAGATCTGGATTGTGTTAGGAGCAGGAAGGGAGCATATGTGGCTGTTGAGCAGGCGACTGACAGTGTCTGCTACCCAATCACAGAAACTGCCTTAACACTGGAGAGCCACCTTGTGCTGAGCAGGAGCTTGTCGTAATTGGAAGAGACCCTTTGTGCAAGGGTAGTCTGTATCAGGAAGAAGTACAAGTCCAGGTAATTTACACCTGTGGAAGGGAATGCAATGTCAGGGTCGGGGAGTGGTCTGGCAGGCTGTTGGGATTGAACCCAGTCCCATCACCCACAGCTGCTGTGGCACACAAAATATCTGCTCTACTGGGAGGGGCAGGGAAAGGGTCATGCCCTGGATCCGTCCACCTCTTCCTGTCCTCCATTCACCCTTCCCCTCACCTCTGCTTGCTTACAAAAGTTCAGCCCTGAAAGAGAAATTCTGCCTGCCAGAGGCTCCACCAAATCATCCTCAATCTGGAAAAGGTGCCAGAGGACAGAGGTGTCCCCTCAAGGGCACCCTAAACAATCATCATCCCAAATGACAACAGATGTCTGCTTCCTGCCTGAATGCACTTTGTTTTGTCCAGAACAGCAGTACCTCATTGACCTGTGTATTATCCTTGGACTTACAGTGGCCTAATTCATTGGGAATGTACAACTTGAGAAAACAATTTTGTCAATTCATCTCTCTAAAACAGTTTTCTAGGTCAACCACTATGTGAGAAGCAGCTGATGGTTGATGTTTTAAGAGATAATAGGTTACTCTCTACCCCAAGGTAGTCGACAGTGTCTCATACATCCAGGCTCACACGATAGTCTGACCTTTAGGATGGCAACTAAAATTCATCCCTTATGTCTACACTGCTAGGTTGTTGGTGACTATCCAGAGTATTGGGTTGAGAACAGCTCAGGCTGCACTAGAAAGAGTACTGTATGCCATTCACAATGTCTGCCGTGAGCAAAGCACAGGAATGATGGCGATACCATGAACTTGATATGCCTAGTCTAACCTTCCACCCTTCAAGAGGCATCCACTGTATATTCCAAGATAAAGAAAAAGGTGCTCATATGCCAGCTGGATAGAGACTTCCACAGAAACAAACCTTTGCCCAGGTTGAAGAAACCGTGGCAACAAACAAATGTTCTCTCCTCCTTATGCTATTCTCATGCCCAATGTCTGAGTCAAGAATTTTTTTTTTAACTAAGCTTTTTCTAAGCCCTAGGGGACTATTGGAATAAAGAAGCAAACCTGATCTGTATCTGTTTTTATTATTCTCTGTTTGTAAAGATTATAGACTAAATGATCTATAAAAAGTGGTGGGGGAGGGGAACAAAATCTAAGAAATAGGGGTCCTGGCTTAGTTTGGTCAGTACTTTTGTATTCTTGCCATGTGACTCATCCATGAGAAAAACTCAAACTACATTAAATTTATGAGTAACTTGATGGTGTGTGACCAAGGAATGAAGAAATCTTGCAACAAAGTTTTGTTTTCCAGGCCCGAGTTCCCCCAACAGTGAGTTAGGACAAGTCTCATGACCAAACTGGCAGGCCCTGGAATCCCGACTGGCCTGGGCCAGGCCCTGCAAGGAGAATCCTGGGCTCTGAGCAGCAAGGGTGGGCCTCTGTTATTTCAGCCTGGAAAACATCTCCACCCCACCCAGGGAGAGCCAGCCATTCCTGAAGGAGGAGACGGGGATGCTGGCAACCCATCCCTGCCCGAAGCTTTACTGAAACCAGAGCTGGGTGGACCCTACCAACCACCTGAAATATCTCCTAGAATTCTGTATTTGGCTATTTAATGAAGCAACAACATTCTTTTGTGGTTTCTGTCCTGCTTTTGGATAGAAAGGAAGGAAGGGAAGGGAAAAAGCCAACATGATGCCTGTCATGTTTCAAGTAACCACTATCGGTCAAGAACTCCCTTAAGTCCTTTGTAACATATTCCATTATAATCACAAGGTTCATTGGATGAATGAGAACCCTGCAGAGGCCCCTGTTGTTTGTCTGAGGTCCCACAACTGGAGCAGCAGAACTGGGTTCACAGAAAGGCAGCCACATGCTCTCCACCACATTCAGAAGTAAGCTCTGAGTCTCTGATGGCCTACAAGTGGACAAATGGTCAAGGCCTTATAACAAGAAAGAAGGAAAGCTTTTAACTTGGAGGATATTACTTCAAAAATGTTCAAGCTTATGTGTTTGCTGGAGGGTTTTTTCCCCCCTGATGCATTACATTCTAAATTCAATGCCCTAGAAGATATTGAATAGACAGGACAAAATCCATTAGGCTTGTTGATTTATAGCTTTTCAGCATTTAGAAGGAGCAGCTTTCAATGTGAAATTGATTGCATGCTGCAGCCCATTTTAGAAAGTTGTCTCCTTTTGCTAGTAAGTGATTTATGCCATGTTCCCATTATTGCCTCTTTTTGGAAGGAGGAAAAAATACCAACACAAAGAAAATTCGGTGTCCAGTATCTTTGTGAATCCTGCTCAACACTCCCATGGCCCATCTCTGCATTTTTTTGACTGAAGAGTAAATAGCTGGGCCTCTGGTGCACAGTCAAACAGAGCTGTAGCAGGGGTCCATCCACCAATGCACACTTTCTGGTGTCAATGAGAGGAGAGTGGTGGAGATTAAGGAGGAGTTAGCTAGGGTTACTCTTGATCCTCTTCCACACCTCTCCCACCCCCCTGCCGGTTCTCCGTGGTCACTCCATCCTTGCATCGTCCTATTTACTGCCCAGTGCTCTCTAGATGGGGAGTATCCAGAAGGCCACAGGTTTGTAATGAACAGCCTTGTGTCTCCAGCCCCTAGCACAGGGCCTTGCACACAGTAGGTGCTCCACACATGTTTAGTTGAAACAACAGTTCACACCCAAGTGGCTGAGGCTGAGAGGGCCTGTTGGAGGATGGAGCCATATGCCATAGCATATTTATGAGACGCCTCTTGAGATTGTCACGGGTCTCTTTGAACTGCAATCCTAGGTTTCTCTGTGTATTCTAAAATACATGGCATGGAAATATACAAAATACTTTGCCAAAATAAAGAAACTCCACATCTATGAGTTTAGAAGGCCTGGATTAAAAACTAAAAGCTAGATCAGTTTAGCATAACTCATACTAGGCTTATGTGGCTCACTGCTTTATTGAACAAACTTAACTTAGTATTAAATGCTACACAAATATGAAATAGCTTTATTTTCTCATTCATTTCCAGTCCTTTAGTGATCTT
Organism: Panthera onca; assembly: GCF_046562875.1. Lineage (NCBI taxonomy): Eukaryota > Metazoa > Chordata > Mammalia > Carnivora > Felidae > Panthera > Panthera onca. The sequence goes on from NC_138343.1 coordinate 141,250,159, forward strand.
AATTCTGAGCCCTTATTTCTTTGATGACACAAGATTATTAAAAAAACACAAGTCTTGTCCAATCTATGTTAATCCACTTCTGTTTCATATCCCCACCTCCTCCCAGCAGTGATGAGGTCCTCAGTTCAGAAACTTGACATGAGGAGGGGCAGTGTTGGCTCTCTCCACCCTCTCCACCTTGCTCCTTCCTCCACAGTGCTGTGCAGAGGAGGAGGAGGAAGGGAAGTCCAAAGTCTTTGCCCAGTGGTGCCATTCTGCTTCTCCCTTGGCTGTTGGTACAGCTGACCAGCAGGTGCTTTCTCTGTGAGGTCCTGCATGAGCCTCCTCACCTACAGCTCCTCTGGCTTGGCCCACTCAGACCCGCCCCCAGGCCCTGCCCCCAGGGTTCAACCCACAGCCTCCTGCTTCTGGGGCAGTGGTAAAGGGCTCAGGTATGGCTACCTCCCAGGTGTCCCTTGACCCACCAGAAACAGTCACCTCTTGGCAAGAGACCAGTGACTCTACCATTGACCTCTCCTCTGGCCATTCATTTCAAGTAGCCACAGCGGGAATGATAAGATTCTCCAGAGTGGCTCCAGAATCAAGAGAAAAAACATTGCCTCCAGTCTTTTCCAAACTCAGGGTGAAATTGTCCACTTCTTTCATAACAATTATGAGCTTAGCTGTTACATTAATGGAGGAGAGCCAAAAGTCAGGATATACAAAATCGTGGTCCATCACACTTTATTTTAGAAAGAAGACACGGAGTCAAAGACAAAGGCAAACACACTTAGATGCTGAGACAAACTTAACTCAGGTTCATCTCTTCCTGACTCAGCCTCCATGTCTCCTAAGCCTGAGCGGAGGTAACTCAGCTTAGAAAATAACTCATTAAAGATAATGTGAAAGCAGAGTCATGAATTTAGCTTCCAAAATGCATGTGAAAGAGTCAATACTTCCGTCTCCCGGTTCTTGGATGTTCTTGAATATTCTTGAGTAAGCCTGGTCACAAAGATTAGCTGATGAAATAGAAGTCGTAAGGGATTTTGCTCTCCTTCAAAGACAGATAGAGCTCTCCCCTTCCAAACTGCTACAACACATGTAACGGTGATCTGGCTGCGGCACGTGTCACCATGCTGATCACAGGGCTGGTTCTACTGATCTGGCTGGTTGGGCAGGTGTTTCTTCCTCTACTGCTGTTCTGTGTGTGTGCCTCTGAAGCTGAGCGCTCTGTTGAAGAAGACAACCTTTCCTGAAAGAGAAGGACTGTTCTGTCCAGGGTATATGCTAGAACTTCCAAATAAGCTCCTCAAAATTCCTCACCTGTGTTGTATGGCTTTGCTGATTACATCTAGAATCTGTCCTCCCTTTTGCTTTCTTAAGGGAATTCAAATTTTCATTTGAGTAGCCTCCCCTACCTCATGTAGCCCATGGACTTAGGGAGGGGAGGACTCCCAAATTGGGAGGGCCCTGATTAGTCTAAGACAGAGAATGGGGATAACTGTATCTCACACCTCACAGTGGTGGGGTCAGACACAGGAAATGGCATTCAGACAATCCCAGCATTTGGCCCATGACCCAGTTTGGGCTAATGAGACCCAAGCAGAGATTTGCTGGAAGAGACCGTCTCTCCTTCTGGATGGTGTATTGTGTGGCTACAAGCTCTGGGACAACTGAGACAGTGCTATCACCAGGACAGACCCCAGGCTGAGGATGACGCTGACACTCTGTGGGTCAGAGAACCCAAGATTATGAAGACACCATGGAGCCAGGTAACCAGCCACCCTGAAGCCGCCCTAACTCTGGCCTCTCCTTACTGGCAAGCCAATCTGTTTGGTGTTCTGTAACAGCATTTTAAAACATTCTAACAAGACCAGTCACATAATTCATTGTCCAAACCCAGACACTTTTGCGAGTGAAACGGGTCCTCTTAATAATCCTACCAGGACTGCACGTATAAACTGGGACTGCTCCAGCAAATCAGAATGTGGGGTCACTCTAATCATAACTGATAGAAACCATAGCGTTATCTAAATGAATCACCAAGCTTGAAGAAAAAGCAAAATCAGAGTCATTTAAAGGAATAAAGCAACCTGACTCAGGTCCAGCTCTAATTCCATCTCCAAACTGTAGCCAAAGCGATCTTTTCAAAACCCAGATCTGATCATGTCCTCCCCTGCCTACAACACTACAGCGGCTTCCCGTTTCTCTTGGGATGCAGCCTAAGAGCCTCTGTAGGGCCTCCCTCCTCTCCAGCCTCCCCTGGTGGGAGCTTTGCATGCACGCGGCAAGGAAGGCCCTTCCCTCTCACTTACCCACCTACTCCAGAGCCTCACCCCTACGGCAGTCTGCCCATCACCCCTCCAACCTCCACCCCAACCTGGAGCCTTTGTTGTAGAACCTGTCAACCCCATTCCTGCCCTACCTAGCACCTCTTTGGCTCTTCATTGTGGGTACAAGCGAACAGGGATGTATCTGCTCTTGCTGTTTGTGGTGTGAGCCCCATGCAAAATGCCTGGCCACACAGAGATCCTCAAAACACATGTGTTGTGGGGCGCCTGGGTGGCGCAGTCGGTTAAGCGTCCGACTTCAGCCAGGTCACGATCTCGCGGTCCGTGAGTTCAAGCCCCGCGTCAGGTTCTGGGCTGATGGCTCGGAGCCTGGAGCCTGTTTCCGATTCTGTGTCTCCCTCTCTCTCTGCCCCTCCCCCGTTCATGCTCTGTCTCTCTCTGTCCCAAAAATAAATAAAAAACATTGAAAAAAAAAAATTAAAAAAAAAAAACAAAAAAAAACACATGTGTTGATAGAATGAACAAGTCCTAGGAATGCAAAGATTAAGGCACAGCAGAAATCCTGGAGGGTCCATCTTCAGAGTTCAAAGTTGTCCTTGCGCCATTCAGTGGAGCCCAGAAGGACAGACCAGCTCTCCCTAATGATGCCTTTGACTGCGGCTACTGAGGCTTGTGACCCTCTCCTGTGAAGCCAGTGCCTTCGAGCACACTGTTTCCGAGCTTCTTCTATGACAGGAGTAGGGGGCTGGCAGAGGCCCTTTATAACCATTGAATCTGATGCAGCTGCTCAAAGCTCAAGAGGTAAAGCATTGTGGTGTTTTCTTCCTAAACCCTAAGCTGCAAACAGGTAATTTTTTCTTAAATGTTCAGTTATCTAAAGGTCAAATCTATTTCTCCAATAATTACCTCCCTCTTCTGGCTGGCATAAGTGAAGGTACAAAATCATTCTTTTCTTATTTCAGCCAGAAAATGAGCTCCCTAACACAATTCCTCTAGGGATAGTGTATATATGTGTGTGTGTGTGTGTGTGTGTGTGTGTGCTCTGGACAAAAGAGGAGAGGAAAATCCTTTTAAGTCTTGCCTGGTCTGTGTTCACCCACCATCTTAAATGTGTATTCCGGCAGCAACAGTAATCACACCCCCTGTGGTTACCTGTGTTGAAAATTCACTTTTCTTTCCTTGTTCTCAACTCCCACCCATACTGCCAGCCACTCTTGCAGCCTTTTTCTGCTCTCCTACACAGCAATTTTAGGCAAAGATTTTCTTTGTCCCTTTAGTTGTCTTGGGAGGTAGGCAGGGAGTGAATGAACAGAAGCTCAGAGAAGGTACGAGACGGGTCATCCTGCAAGGGAACACTCTCTATGTTTTTTAAGTCTATCTATCATTTACAACATTGCTGCAAAGACAGTGTTCAAGGTACTAGCTAGTGCCCCTCATGAAGAGTCACCAAATATCTCTCATAAAATTCAGTTCCTGGAAAATATCCATCTCTCTAGAATTCGCCTCTAATCAGGCAACGTGAACTGTACAATCTGTCACACCACCTTTATGTCCTGAATTAGTAACTTCTAGAATGAGCACTAAATTTATCCATCTCACCCTTAGCCCCTGGCTTCAGAGCTCCTCTGATCTCTATTTCCACTGCCCTACTTAGTACATGCTTTCATATTTTAAGCTACCTCAAAACTCTTTTAAAGGTAGACAGGGCGTAAATGATAACAATTATTTTTATTAAAAGTTTCTTTAATCTTATGAAACCACATTCTCTTAAAAGAGTAGTTCAGAATCACATTAAAAAAATAATAATAATCCCCATGGGGTGCCTGGGTGGCTCAGTCGGTTAAGCATCTGACTTCAGCTCAGGTTGTGATCTCATACTCCATGAGTTCGAGCCCCACATCAGGCTCTGTGCTGAGAGCTCAGAGACCAGAGCCTACTTTGGATTCTGTGTCTCCCTCTCTCTCTGCCTGTCCCCTGCTCATGCTCTGTCTCTCTCTTTCTCAAAAATAAATAAAACATTTTTAAAAAGTTATAAAAAAAAAATAATCCCCGAGAAAACTAAACTCTCACTGAGAACTAATAACTTCAGGTCTGTTATGCAGCAAATTCCATTTCCTGTCATTTAATTTCTTCAGACTCTGGATTTGTGCTTCCTGTGCCAGATCTATCATTCAGCCTCAGCCCTCGGAGGTTTCTTCCAGGCACCAAGAAAACCAGCTTCCCAGAGGCTGCTGAGAGCCTGGCACGTTTGAATGAATATTTTATACAAAACCTCTGAATATCCTCCAAAATCTGAGCCGAGGACTCAGAGGAAAAAGGAGATTTCATTCCCAGTACAACCCAATAACAAGGGTATCTGTAGCCCTGGGGAGGTTCAAGCCACATCGGGGACAAGTGCCTGTTTGACATCCACTCTCGGGGACAGGGTCAAGGCCTCCTACCTCCTGACCAGAGCCCCCCGGGTGAGGCCTTCCACTATGCTGAATCATCCCAGCGGGTTGGAGATGCTACACTCATTATGTCCTATCAATTCTCAGCAGTATTGCCTCGAATTTGTAAAGTAGTCATTAGATAATCATGCCACGGGGACAAAAGAAGATGGAGCACTTTCAGTCAGAGCTTGTTATAATCAAAACGTGACACTAATGACACAGGACTGTGATGTGTAATCATTACTATGCGTCTAGTCCTACTGAACTGTAATCCTCAAGAAGACTGGACTCATCTTTTCATATCCACAGCAATAGGCAGGGCACCTGCAGACAGTGCACGCTCAGTATGTGTTTGCTAGAAAAGTGGTCACGGAAATGAGCAGAAATAATCATCAGTTCTCATACATTACTGCCGTTGGTGTTGCTTTTCCATACTAAAGCCAAGCTTCTGGTTTGTATCTTTCTTTTCCTGTTTTCATCTCTATAGATGGTACCACCGTTGATAAGGTTTCCCAACACTGAATACAGGCTCATTCTACACAGACATTGACCCAAGCACATACACACACTGACTCAGCAAGAGATAAGCGTCTTGGACACATTTCCCCCGTATTCAGGATCCCATGTCATCCCATATCTTCCCTTCTAAGTGGCCTGAGTTGACACTCCCCAAACTTCAGCACAGTCATTTTAAGCACAGACTCTGGAACCAGATTGCTGGGGTTAAATCCATTCTCCTTCATTTACTCGCTGTGTGATGTTGGGCAAGTGATTTAACCCACCTGTCACTATCTTCTTACCTGTAAAATGAGGACATAATCCTATAACTTACTTGTCGTGGTTTGCAAACATGGTCACAAATTCTCCCCATACCTACGTGCTTGGGCACTACCCACCCCCACCAACTCTGGGCTTGGTCATGCGCCTTACTTTGACCAATAGGGTAATAGCAATAAGAAGCAAGCAAGAGACTTGAAAAGTACTCTGTCACTGGGGCTTGCTTTTTTGCTGCCTTGGAACGATGAGGCCACCATATAGAAAGCCCAGGATAGTCTACTAGAGGATCAGAAACCACATGGAGAGAAGCCCCAGGCATCTTAGCCATTCTACCAAGGTCATCATAAACCAGCCAACCCCCAGTCAACCTGCTGACTGAGCACAAATGTGTCAGTGAATCCCACCAAGATCAGCTAAGCCTATCTCAGACAACACAAACTGACCAGCAGAATCATGCGTTAAACAAATAGTTTGTTGTTTTAATACACAGGTTTTTGGGTTATGTGGTACTGTTGGAGTATGGCCTCGAAATTCTTTGACACTCTTCCCATTAGAAATGGAGTCTATATACCTTGAATCTGAGTAGGCTTTTGACTATTTCAACCAGGAGGGTATATCAGAAGTATTATTATGTGATTTCCAACAGTATATATAGTGAGAAATTATGAATTTTACCTTGTTGAATACTGGATATTTTTATATTCCTATAGATATTCTTGAATTTGTTCTTGGCAAGGTAAGTTACTTGGGAACAGTTTGATTCGTTCTGTCTTGTTTTTAAGATCTGTTAAGTGAAGTATGGCCATGTTTAATCTAGGGCTCATTGTTCCCAATATTGAGGCAAGACCCTGCTGAGTACCCTACCCAATGCCCAGGGTATCATGAGTTTTTCTAGTCTGGCTTACAGGAACAGGAGCTATTCCTCACCCTACCTCACTATTTATCTAAGCTATATATTTTTTTTAAACACAGGAGTTAAATAAAATTCAGAACTATCATAACCTTGCTTTCTCCAGGAATTGTACGTGTATCCAATAAAATGTTATTTACCAGCTAACAGTGGAATGAAGTTCCACTTATGAAAAGAATTGCCTTTGTTGTCAAAAATACCTTGGGGTGCCTGGGTAGCTCACTTGATTAAGCATCCGACTCTCTGTTTCGGCTCAGGTCATGATCTCACGATTTGTGAGTTTGAGCCCCACATCAGGCTCCATGCTGACAGTGTGGATCCTGCTTGGGATTCTCTCTCTCCCTCTGTCTCTGCCCCTCCTCTGCTTGCTCTTTCTCTCTCTCAAAAATAAAATGAACTTAAAAAATTGTTTTAATACCTTGATAGGTCAGTCTAGTTGGGAGGTGAGTCTTCAATAGTTTGTCTGGAAGAAAAGTAATGAAAGCAAGGGAGCCAAAGTGCTCCACATAAAGAGGTTAAGAGAAATTTGATTATGGTGGAGAGAAATAAAGTAAGAAAGGGGAGAGGGTCAGGGGAGAGAGAGACAAGACAAGACAGCACAGAAGCAGGCAGAAATATGGACAATGAGACAAAAACTCTTGACAAAATGGGACAAAATGCCAAAGCAAGGATCAAGGATCTGCTAATTCAGTTTTAGATCTAATTCAGGTTTAACTTTGGATTTAAATTCAGATGCTATGATATAAACCTCTCCATGGCCTCAAACTGTCAGTAAAAGTCAGCTACATACACAGCCTTGGATGATGGCATTTTAGAAAATGAAGCTATCAAAGTCATGGCCAGTTAGGGCAGTGAGACACAAGTTGGGATGAAGAGATGTTTCATGAACAGAACTGATTTTGTAGAATCAGGATTTCAAAGCTGGAGGTAACTAGGAGAAATGTAGTACATATGGTCCTCTCTCTGTGAATTCCCCAGGGTCTGAAAGGACTACTAGGTCTCCAAGTATACGTGGGAGGGGAGACAAGTTAGTTTTGCTCAAAACTTAAAGTACAGGGTCACCTCCAGCTGACATGAGGTTAAACATAATTGATTCTTAAATTGGTAGCATGAACAATGAGTGGTAAGAGTTCAGAGACAAGAGTCTGTCAATATGACATGTTTTAGCTGCTTTAACCTGTATCTGAAATAAAGTTCCACCTTTGCCTTTGCAAAAATTGTTTTTTAAGCATTTGCAGGATATAGTACATTCATGATAATATCTGTTCTCCACAGCAAATATGACATCATGGCATAGCTCAGAAGCAATATTGCCTTTTTTCCCTCAAGGTTAGATTGTACTGATAATTCCTTGCTCCAGTCCCAGAGGCATGGATTTGCCAAGATTCGCTTAGAATGTTGTATTGCTATTTACAGCAAGCAATACAGTTTCTTCTGAAAGGGACCCCAGTTGCCTCCCCCAGACCCACTTAATGTTCTAAGGAAGGCACAGATGACACTAGGCATCAAGCAGGTTTTAAAGATCTTTCTGCTTGTTCACCAGGAATTCTAGAAACAAATGTTCAACCGTGCCCCTGGGTATTTTTCCTGGTGAAGGAGATGAAGGTGTTGATACTATATCCTCTTGCCTATCTCTTCACACCTCCTCCAAAGGTGATTTCTTTAAAATGCTCTATTACAAACCTGATGGAGGTTAAAATTTTCAGTTGCTCCCATGTTCACTGAGTCTTGAGCAATCTAGCTTCAAAGTCAAGGGCATCCTGCTGAAGAAGGACGTAGGTTCAAATCCCAGCCTACAAGACACTATGCAAAATCCTTCCCTGCTTTGCCTTTCTAATTTTGAACTGGAGACTCTTAAAGAGATGGTACGGAGTGTTGATATATATACTGGGATTTAGAATATGATAAAGAGGGGCGCCTGGGTGGCGCAGTCGGTTGGGCGTCCAACTTCAGCCAGGTCACGATCTCGCGGTCCGTGAGTTCGAGCCCCGCGTCAGGCTCTGGGCTGATGGCTCAGAGCCTGGAGCCTGTTTCCGATTCTGTGTCTCCCTCTCTCTCTGCCCCTCCCCCGTTCATGCTCTGTCTCTCTCTGTCCCAAAAAATAAATAAATGTTGAAAAAAAAAAAAATTTTAGAATATGATAAAGATAGAATTCCCATCAGTGAAGAATTAAAGAGAGTAAGGAAATTCAAAGTCACATTCCCAAGTCACTTCTTAACTTCTATCAAAGTAAAATCCAAAGCAAAGCTTTAAAAATTAAAAAATATATACCACAAAAGAATTAAAATAAAATGTAATCAATTCTTTTAATACAGAATGAGGAAGGTCTTTCTAAGCGTAGCCAGTCTACCCCAGCCCCATGCTACGATATGGATAAACCCCAGGCACATGAAGCTAAGTGAAAGAAGACAGTTACAAAGGAGCACATCATGTATGATTCCATTTATATGAAACAGACAGAATAGGCAAATCTACAGAGACACAAGGTGGCTTCATGGTTGCCTAGGACTGGAGTGGAGGTGGAAATTTGAGAGGGGAAGGCTAAGGGGTACAGGGTTTCTTTTTGGAGTAATAGAAATATTCTAAAATTGATTGATGGCTACACAACTCTGAGAAAATACTAAAATCATTTGAACTGTACATCTTAAGTTAGTCCACTTCATGTGAATTATATCTCAGTAAAACTTGTTTTTTAATGGAGGGATATAAGGCAAATTATCAATAGTGGTTACCACTGGATAGAGGGCTAGTGGCTGATTTTCCTTTTCCTTTTACTTATCAGTATTTTCAAAATTTTTCTCCAATAATGAGGTGTTACTGTAGAAAGGAAAGAAGGTTTGGGATACCTGGGTGGCTCAGTCTGTTAAGTGGCCGACCCTTGATTTCAGCTCAGCTCATCATGTCAAGGTTCATGAGATCATGTCCCACATCAAGCTCTGTGCTAACAGTGCAGAACCTGCTTGTGATTCTCTCTCTCTCCCCTCTCTCTCTCTGCCCATCCCCTCCTTGTGCGCTCTCTCTCTCTCTCAATAAATAAATAAATGAACATTAAAAGAAAAGAAAGGAAGGAAGTTTCTTTTCCTAAGAAGCAAGGGGTGGAAACCATGATCTGAGTTGCTCTTGGCTCCAATGACTACCTGCTTATTATAGTGAAGAACATGTCTCTTCAACCATGTAAAGAGCTTGGTTATTACTTAATACTAGATGGGTTTCCATATTAAATTTATAATATGTTTTAAGAAGATGTTTGTCAGAATGAGTTACTACTTGTGAAAAGAGTAAGCATGACCTCCTGGAGGGCACCTGCTCAGATCAAGTAGTGAAACTTGGGAATGATGCCCTGTTCAATCCAAATCCCTTGGATTGTACTTAATCTCTCTTCTAAGTGCAAGCTTCTGTTAGATCTCTTGCTGGAATCCAGAGAGAATGTCATTCCCTGCTTATAGAGATGTTCTTGCCATGTCTTGTGCGTAAATGTATTTACTTTCAACTGGTATCCCAACTGGGTTTCATAATGGAAATCTAGGTCCTATGGATGGCAGTGTAGTCACATGTGATCCCTGGGGCTTTCATTTTTATTTTTTTAATGTTTATTCATTTATTTTTGAGAGAGAGAGAGAGAGAGCGGGGGGTGCAGAGAAAGACAGAGGGAGAATCCCAAGCAGGCTCCACAGTGTCCACATAGAGCCCCATGTGGGGCTTGAACCCATGAACTGTGAGATCATGACCTGAGCTGAAATCGAGCTGGATGCTTAACCAACTGAGCCACCCAGGCGCCCCCTATTTGTAACTTTTAGTTCTGAGAGTGGGTCAGACCTTGTTACCCAAAAGGAACTCTCAGTGCGTTTTCCGAAAAGGGGGCACTCATGGTGGCTAACCAAAAAAAGAAAAGTATTCATTGTAGAGGGCATACGAAACTGCTATTCTGTTCTAAAACAAACATTTTTAAAAATAAAAGCTTGTTGCCATCTGGTCTTCCTGGGCCTGTCATGGTGGGGATGTCTCCATGGGACAGCCAGAGCTGTTAGAGGGCATTATCCTCGGTGTTTTCCAGCCATCAGACATTCCAGGGTTTCCTCAGAGAACTAAGAAACTTCTGAGGTTGGTCAAGTGGACACAGGCCCTCTCTATGCCTTGTAGTAGAGTTCCAGCCCTCTGTGGCCACCTGAGGGGACTTGGAGATTCTATCTCACAAGGCTCAGACAGTCTTAGGAGACCCTCTGTGCACATGTCCATGGACAGTGCTGCTCCCAGATTTCTAAATCGACTTAGAAAAAAATTTGGAGGCTGTGATAGAGGGTAAAACCATCCTCTGGCATTCTCGGTAGCAAATAGTGGTCTCTTGCCTCCAAGTCTATGTAGAAAAAATATAGAGCCTCAGGAGGGTCAAGGACGCCATTCACAACCTCTTCAGGCCCTCAGGAACAGTTTCCAGGCCCCAAATTGACTCAGAAGACTTGGTGTTGGACGGGTTTATCCTGGGACGCCCTGGCTGCAGCTTGCAGGCCTACACACGTGGCTGGGAAGATCAGGAGGGGAAGCTTCTAAATGTTTCCATAGGCTGGGGAAGGGACAGGCACCCTCCCCAAGTATCTTCTGCAAGTGTGTGGTGGTCCTGCCTCTGGAGGGACTGGAATATTTCAGAAGTCTCAAACTTCAAAGAGAAGGTCAGAGTGACAGCCAGGGATTGGTGATATGTATCTGTGTCTTTAGGGGAACTCTGAATCATCTTTGTTTAATCAGACGCCATTTGTGAATAGAGACACTCTATTCAATGTTGCACAACAGCAATCTCAGTGACTATCCATGATAAGAGTGATAATCATAGAAATAATGATGAATAACAACAAGGATGGTCATGACGATCATAGTCGTGACATAAGGAATAACAATCATTATAGTGATAATAACATTAAACGAAGGAGGTAGAAAATAAATACTCAGCAGGAGTCCTCTCCGGCGTCAGGATTACTTTGGTTTGGGATTTATTTTTTGCATGGTGCTCTTTGATAACTTCTTCACTGAGCATGTGTAATTGCACTAATTAAGGAGGAAATTTGTATTTTTAGAAACCATTTAAAATTGTTTGCTGCTATATTGTATTATGTTGAAACCTGGGTTCAGGCTAAGAAAACTACAGAGCTTTGGCTGAGGCCTGACAGGAAGCTGAGGGTAAACAGGGTTGGGAAAGCTTCTTGCTTTGGAGCCAGGACGGGCAGAGAATCCGAATTCTCTTGTCCTGACAAACTGGCAGAGGGTGCCTGACGAGGAGGAAGCTGGCGTTTCAAGAGGAACATCCTGAGGAGGTTAACAATGAAAGGCCAAAAGGAGAGGAAGAAAGCTGATAGCTGAAGCTTCGAAACATGGAGGCGGAAGCCAGTGCTTTGCCAGCAGAGGCTGGGTCAGCCAGGGCCTGGCCTCTCCCTCAGGGCCTCTGTGGCCTGGAACTGCTCTGTCAAAGCTGCCAAAGATAAAGTGAGTCCTGGGCAGCCAAGATCCCGCCTGATCCTCCCCAAGATTCCAAACCGAGGATGTTTATCCTCTTGTGAGAGCTTCAGCATAAACTAACTTCAGGAGACACTAGAGTTGGGCTTTTGTTCAACAGGGAGCCACACGCTTTAACCAGAAAGCCTCTTGTGCCTGGACAGTTCTGTGTTTTAAAATCTTTATTCAGCTGATTTTAACAGGCAAACGTGGGACTGGAAATACCAGTGGCTCAAGTGTCAGTGGGTGAAGGTGATATCCTTTTCATGTGCGTCTGTGGTGACAGACGGCAGGGGGTCCTTCACCCTGCTTTCTATGTGACCAGGATCCCTCTGCAATTCCAAGGGGGCTCAGTCCATGTGGATTCCAACACACTGGCGATGCCTGGAGTTGTGCACCGTTAGCCTGGCTTCTTCCTATGGAACAGCTTGGACGGCTTCCCATAAGGAGTTGCTCTCAGAAACCTCCCAACAGACTGTCTCTCACATCGTCATTGAATGGGGTCAGTTGCCCATAGCTGAGGCCCCAGCAAGCAGACGAGAACTCCCCATATAATCTGGCTAACAGGATCACATGCGAGGGGTGACAGCAAGGCTCTGTCCCTCCTGAAGCACAGCCACCCAGTACAGGGAGGGGAGCAAATGGATATCGGATAGGTTCCCAATAGCACCTGCCACACTGCTTCTAATCATCAGTTTCCAAAAAGATGGGTGTCCAGTGTCAGCCAAACACCCAGTACAGTAGGGAGTATGGACTCCTAGGAGCTGTGAGCCCCCACAGTCAAAAGGAGAATAAATCCAACAATCGTTGAAGAAGAAAATTCACAAGTACCATGGGTTCCCCACAAAGTTAGGGCCTCTGTCAGGGGCTCTCCCGCACCCGTTCGGTGCTACCTCAGCTACCACAAATGTCACAGGCCACTTCCATGGATCAGTTGGGAAAGGGTACAGGCGTTTGTACTAGATGGGCCTGAGTTTGAATCAGGGCTTTGCTATTTCCTATCTGTGTGATGTTAGAAATATCACCAGCTTCTCTAAGCTTCAGTGTAAAAGGGGAGATAAGAGTATCTACTTCATAAGATTGTTGTGAGGATTTTTTTCTTTTTCTTTTTAATGCTTATTTATTTATTTTGAGAAAGAGAGGGAGCGTGAGCCAGCGAGGGGCAATGAGAGACAGAAGAGAGAGAATCCCAAGCAGGTTCTGTGCTGTCAGCCCAGAGCCCAACACAGGGTTCGGTCCCATAAACCGTGAGATCATGACCTGAGCCAAAATCAAGAGTCCAGATGCCCAACTGACTGAGCCACCCCGGTGCCCCAAGGATTTGGCTAATCAGAAGAGTCCCTACTACATAATAGGTTTCGACTCATCAATGACTCTTCAACGTTGGAATTCTTCAGAATCACTAGAGAGTCTATGCTAAGCATACAGATTCCCAGGCCTCTCACCCTAGAAATTCTGATTGCGTGCATCTGAGCCCAGTAATCTGCATTCTCAACAGCCATCCCCAGCGTAATTCTGTTGCCAATGAATCGCTGATGCACCTCGAGAAACACGGCAGCTCGCTGCTGGCGACGTGTTACTGTGCCGTTGAGAGGTGACGTCGGAGCGCGACAAGTATCTCACACAACGAGAAAATTCATCTTAATTATAATTATCTGTATATAATTAGCTGCATTCCACTAAAAATAGTGAACTCTGCAGGGTTTGAGGTCGGGCGTGAGCCTGTCGGCAAATGCTGAATAATTCTGGTGGCGTTCTCCTTGCGCAAATTAACCAAGCGTGCCAACTTCAAGGAGGGCGGAAAACCCCCTCCCCAGGAAGGAAGGCACCACCTCTACCTTTGCAGCCAAAATAAGACACTTACTAAAATGACCAAGTGTCACGTTTCCAGCAGACAACATCCTTCCAACCTCCAGCCTGGATGAGCAAAGATTCTGGCTCTAGAGTTCTGTCTGTTCAACTGACTTCCTGCCCCAGGAAAGGTAATATGCCCAGAAGAGCAAAGGTGAACGTCTCTCTTCCCCTGCTCCCTCTCCCACCCCAACCACTTTGGCCCTGCAGCTGGTCTCAGGAGGATGTAACACTGTTTATTTCCTATTTCTGGTCTTCTGGCCTCCTGCAATTACAACACTCTCACCCGGACATCCCTGCTATGGCCCCGTTATTGCACAACTGGAACAGAAAACATTTTGCAGAAGCTGACTTGGAACAAAAGAGCAGGGAAGAGAAAAATGTCCCAGTTGAGAAGGAAGTTCAAGGACAGTGCAAAGGATAAGATTCGGCAGGAGGTGGAGAGGGGGTGTTGGGATGTAAGCTCTTACAGAGGGGGAGAGGTTTGAGAAGGAAAGGGCTGAAGACAAAGCCATGTTTGATTGTGCTGTGAATGGCCTTGGGCTCATCCTGCCTGGCTAAGAAAGACTGGCAGCAGCCACGTTCATGAAGAAATGTGGAGAGGAGGATGATCAGCCGTTCTTTTCCAAAAGGGAAAACCAAGGGCAAAATGAAATGAAATGAGATGGAAGGAGCTCTGATTATAGCCCAGTGGTTCCCAAATCTACCCAGTTGCCAGCATCACTTGGAGGGCTGGTTAAAAGAGCCATTCTCAGGCACCCACCTGATACTCTTCCCCAGCAATTTGAATGATCCAGTGGAATTCAGAACCACTGTTTTCCCAGAGATTCCTGGCTGGTGGCCTCTTGGGACAATGGCATTTGTTCTATAGAGTTTTCGGAATAGTTAATGCATTTTTCTGTAATTCACCAGGTACATGTGTAAAGCCCTTGATCCTCACAGCCAGGGCCATTTTAAGATCTCCCCAAGCTCTAGGACTCTGACTTCCTTGACCCCCACATCACAGCAAACATACTGAAATGACACCCACATCCCATCTGAAACAGAATATTAGCATGTTACTTTGAAATGTTTTGTTTTGCTTAAGTAAGTTATTTAATTTAGGGCCAGCAGTCATTTCCTGGAGATGATATAGATACTCAGGAATTTTTGCAAAGTGAAAAAAAGAAATGTAATCCACAAATCATTTTCTAACAGAATGAAAGTCTCAAAAATACTAAGTTTAGGGGCATCTGGGTGGCACGGTCGGTGAAGCATCCAACTTCGGCTCAGGTCATGGTCTCACGGTCCATGAGTTCAAGCCCTGTGTCTAGCTCTGTGCTGACAGCTCAGAGCCTGGAGCCTGCCTCAGATTATGCATCTCCCTCTCTGTCTCTCTCTCTGCACCCTCCCCTGCTCACCGTCTGTCTGTCTGTCTCTCTTGCTCAAAAATAAATAAACATTTTTAAAAATTATAAATAAAAAATAACAGTTTAATAACAAAAGGAGTGGGTCTTATGTTACATTTTTCAGGCATTTAGTTAAATTCTTATTAATTTTTTAAATGTTTATTTATTTTTGAAAAAGAGAGTGCAGATGGGGAAGAGGCAGGGAGAGAGGGTGACAGAGGATCCGAAGTGGGCTCTGCACTGACAGCAGTGAGCCTGACAAGGGGCTCAAACCCACGAACGGTGAGACCACGACCTGAGCGGAAGTTGTATGCTCAACTGACTTAGCCACCCAGGTGCCCCAGTTAAATTCTTAATAATTTTGACTTTGAAGCTTCATAGAGGCCCTAAGCACTGTGCTGGTAGAGTCCAATGGACTAAACACTGTGCCAACAAAAGCTCTGTGAGGTAATATCTCTTCAGAGGTGAAATAAACCACCAGCCGTGTAAAGTGATTTCTCTACACACAGCTAAGAGGCACAGTCAGGACCAAACGTTAAGTCTTCTAATTGCTAGTTCCAACTCATTCTACTGGCAACAGAGAATGTACTAGATGGCTTCTGAGCACACTCACCTCCTCAGACAGCTATTATTTCCGACATCATACCAGGTTCATGGGAGTTCGGGTCAGAAGCTCAAGGCCTGGGCAAAAGGCAGGCTTCAACCTGGAGAGAAGGCTAAGATTCAGTAAAAACAAGAACAGGGGAACTCAGAGCTCACTGATCAGGTGGTTTCAGCCAAAGTACATTATACACTGTTCACAATAGGAATTGATCTCACAGGATCCACAACGAGAGGTATGCACCACAAAGTCTGTTAGAAATGAAGAAGTTACTATCTAACCAAGACACCCAAATAAAATAAAGCAACATAAAAGACATGGAAGAAGAAAACACAAGAGTCATATTATGCCTTCTTTGGACGGGGATGGGGTGCAGGTGGTAGAAGTATGGACGGCATCAGTGTGAGAGCTTAAAGGAAGAGCTGGCCAAATTCTCCTTGAAGGGTCAGGAGAGGCCTCAGACCGCATTGGAGCTCAGCTTTCATGGCTGAGCGAGGTTCCCCAGGCAGCCAGGCAAGGGGCAGCATGGGTTCGGATAAGAGTCCTACCCAGATCCCAAGAGACAGCCCCGCGGATAGTGCGGGGGCTTCCCTCCAGGGTCATAGACTCCACCCTCTCCTGGATGGTGTCACAGAGGAAACCGAGCAATCTAGCTTGTCATCTCAGAATTTATTTACACATGGCACCTGTCTGCATCATGGGGGTATGAGATGTAAGGTCCCAGGCTGAGGTCCACAGAGAAATCTGACTAAGGGTGACACACGGTAAGCATCCCTCTCTGGAAAACACCTTCACGATTCTCTCCAGATCCAGCAACCCCCCACCATCACCCCCAAGTAACCCATTCCATAGTAAGTAAAGGGAACCTCACTCAGGCAAACCTGCAGATGAGAATTTCATCACCAGTTTGAAGACATTTGCCTTAGAAATGTCACTTCCATCAAGGACCTTGATAAGCACCAACCCACCAACCTTTGAAAAGTCTTGAGAGGGATCCAGGTTCACCTGAGATTTGGGGATCAAGAATTTCACCTAAATCCAGTGAATCCCAGCTCAGACTTAGAGCAAAACCTTGATTTCAAAAGCAGACTGAAAAGTAGTAGGTCTGGGATGGTTCTGGTCATGGTTAGGGAGATGCCAGATGGTAGAGAAGTATAGCAGTGCCGCCCGGGCACGGGGCAGAGGCATAGATTAGGGAGTCGTCAGCATGCGAATGGCAGCTGAGTCAGTGGGATGCACGGGTTGCCCAACGAGAGTATGTACAGTGAGAAGCCAAGATCCAGCCCTGGGAACACCAGCAGCAAGGAAAGGGTAGAAGCAGAGGGTCCCTCCTCAAGGGAGACTCAAGACATCACATAGACAGTAGGAAGAGGACACGGAGAGTGTTTATTTTATTTTATTTTTTTAACATTTATTTTTGAAAGAAAGAAAGAGAGAGAGAGAGCACAAGCAGGGGAGGGGCAGAGAGAGAGGGGGACAGAATCCAAAGCAGACTCTAAGCTCTGAGCTGTCAGAGCAGAGCCCGATGCAGGGCTTGTACCTACGAGCTGCGAGATCATGACCTGAGCCAAAGTTGGGCACTTAACCAACCCAGGCGCCCCCAGAGAGTGTTTTATAAAGTCACAGAAGTTAAAGTTTCAAGGAAGATCTGTTTCTTACCCTCTATATCTGGTCTTCTTTATTCCACTGCAATTAAATTTTCAACAAGGCATACTGTCACTAAGACTAAAGAATGTATTTCCAGGCTTCTACTGCAGCTAAATATTGCTTTGTGATTTACGATTGCTTTATGACTTCTGGCCAATGAGAAAAAAGCAATTGTGGTGGCATAGCCACTGGCAATATCTATCAAAATCGGAAATACATAAATCCGTTGATCCTGTATATGTTTAACAATGTAAGACTGGGGACAACCTAAATGTATGCATCATTAGGGAACAGAATACACAAATTACAGCACATCCATACAAAAACATGCTTTGTAGCAATTTTTTTAAATGAAGTATATTCATATGTACTAAATGAATATGTACTTTAAATGAAGTATATTCATATGTACTATATTGATGTTTAAATGCAAAAACAAGGGCCTGGGACACCTGGGTGGCTCAGTCAGTTAATCATCTGACACTTGATTACAGCTCAGGTCATGATCTCACAGTTGTGGGATCGAGCCCCAGACTGGGCTCTGGGCTGACAGCACAGAGCCTGCTTGGGATTCTCTGTCTCCCTCTGTCTGCCCCTCCTCCACTGTCTCTCTCAAAAATAGATCAATAAACATTTAAGAAAAAAGAAAAGAAAAAGAAAGGGCATGAGGAGAATGTATAGTATGCTACCATTTATGTACAAATGTGAGTATACATGTATTTACATGCTCGGGAATGCATTAAAAAATCTCAGAAAGGACTCACAATAACACATGGGAGAGAGGTACCTACGGGCTAAGGGACAGGAATGGAAGGAGGTATATTTTTATTCTAAATGCTTTTGGATTGTTTGATTCCTTTCCAACCACAGACATGAATTACCTATTTTATCTTATTTTATTTTATTTTATTCATTTTATTTTATAGCAACTTTATTAAGATATAATTTACATATCATAAAATGCACCCTTTAAAAATGTATATAATTCAGTATCTTTAGTACATTCACAGGGTCTGCAGCCATCACCACTGTCAATTTCAGAGCATTTTCATCATCCCAAAAAAGTAACCCCACACCCGACAGTCATTCCGATTATTCCTCACCCTCAGCCCCTGCCGTCCAGCCATCTGCTTCTTGTCTCTGTAGAGTTGCCTGTTCCGAATATTTCACACAAACGGAATCACACAATGGATGGTCTTCTGTGTCTGGCTTCTTGCACTTGACATAATGTTTTAAGGTTCATCCCTATTGTCGCACACGTCAGTGCCCCATTCCATGTCATGGAGGAATAACACACTGCCATATGGGTAGTGCAAGCCTATTGATTCTCAGAGCTACTGGGAGCTAGAGAGGAGGTCCGGAATTGGGCCAGTTGAAACTCCACAAGGATCACTGTTCTTCCTGGGATCCAAACATTTTTCTTGAGTGAACACTTCTGGTATTGTTGTAAGCCTTTGGTTAGTTTTCAGAGTTCTGAATAGGTTGATTTTGATCACTCTTGCTTTTGATGGGGATGGGATTTTCAGAGGTCCTTATCCTGCCTGAAGTTACCTATTTTAATCATAAGTAAATCTTTTTCTTTTAAGAGTGAATTGGAGGAGGGGGTCATGAAAATTAAATGATGGATTGTATATAAAGCAACTAATCTAACCCCTGCAGTATGGTAAATGCTATTATTTTTATATCATCATGATTACTTCCGGCTGGCACTGAGTAGTTGAGTGGCAGGCAGAGCAGAGACTAGAACACCCGTCTTCTGACTTCCGGCCCAGTGCCTTTATGGGTGTACCACCCTGCCTGTCCCTCCTCACCACAAATGGTCTATATATTTAACAGGCTCTTATAGCCCCTTAACTATGTTGCATCAACCTCCAGGTATTGTCTTCAATATAATTTTCAGACAGACTAAAGACCAACCTACAAGAAAGTAATGTCCCGGCACAGAACAACAGAGGGTGAGGGAGAACTGGACAAATGTGTGTGCATGCACGCATGTGCACATGCATGCGTGCACACACACACACACACACACACACACACAGAGTCATTTTCACTAAAAAAAAAAAAACAAAAAAACCCAGAGTCCATTTGTCAACCAACACTGGCCAAATAAAGCCCTATAAGAGCAGTCCACATTCTTTAAAATATGGTTCACCAGTTTAGGGCAGAATGTAGTGGTCACTGCCCCAGGCTGTGGGACCAGCTGGATTGTTTGCTCCTTGTTCACTCAACTCAGCTTGCAGTTAAGTACGAGAAGAAACCTATCATGAAAAGCTTTTCTTTTATGAATTCCAGCAATAATTGTTTTAACTACTCTTTTACAGCAAATTTCAATACTGCTGCACATTTCAGCTTATCTTCAAATGACAAGGCTGTCTTGTAGGTAGTGACACCTCATCAACTGTTACGCTCCATGATTGCTTGCTAACAGTTGGCTTAAATATAAAGTTTAGTAACCTTGAACTTGGAAACAAAGCATGCAAATTATTAATCCCATAGAGAGCACACTTAACGGAAAATAGGAATCTTCTTAGTGTTAATGAAATGAAACAAGTAACATTAGTTATAACAGCTAAGATTTATTGAGTCCCTATTATGTCCTAGGCACTGTGCCAACTGACTGACGGATGTTACCATCTTCCTAGAACTCTTCCTAGAACTCTCCAGATGAGTGCTATTATTATCTCTGTTTTCTATTAGGAAACTGAATCTCAGAGAGGTTAACTAACTTGCCCTCAGTCACACAGCTGGCAAGAGGCAGAGCTGGGCTTTTGATCCACACAGCCTAGATCTAGAACTGGAACCTATAAATACAGGATGAAACAAGAGTTTTGCTCTTTATATTGTTAAGCCCAACTTACTTTATTTCAACAAAACAACACATCCACTTTTCAATAAATTATCATGTTCCATTGCACTATCAACATCCTAAGAGTTGAGAGAAGTTATTAAAATCACATTAACAATGGCCTGGCTTTCTGTAGTATTTTTCCTCTCAATATTGCAAAATGCTTCTAGGTACATTATCGTGTGTATCTTCTCATATCCTGAGGAAGTAGGTCGTGGAAAGTCTCTTTGTCACACACAGCCTCACAAATAGAGAATCTGAAGTACAGAGAGGTTAAATAAAACTCATGGGGGAATTCATGTCAAGCAGTGAATTTTATATACTCAATTACCATTAGAATCTAGATTTCGCATCTCCCAGGGAACTCACATATTGATCCTGAGAAACCATTAGGTGACAAGGTCTCTGCCCATGCTTGGCTGCTGTTCCCATGATTGGTTGAGAGGTCAGGGTGATGGGTAGGGGTGTGGCCAGAGTCTGTTTTGACCCTTAGTTTCATCACCTGCTTTAAGACTTTGAGAAAATTACTTCACTTTTGTGGGCCTTGGCTTTCTCGGCTATCAAATGGGAATAATATCGTCTCCACCTCATGGAATCATTTCCATAATTAAATAAGACGGTATAGGCAAAGGGTTTGGCACTGACCTCACACAGAGCCTATACCTAAGGGCTGCGGGCAGTTACCATCAGCTGTGGCAATTGTGCTGACGAGTATTTCTGTTCTTCTAAGTGAGCCCCAGGCATGGAGACTCTCCCCAAATCTTAGAAGGACTCCTGCTCAGATGGAGGTTAGAAGAACTGCTCTAGAAGGAAGGGGATACAGCACCCTGTGAATAGAGACCATAGTTGAGTATGGATTATTGTTTAAGATGCTTTTATATTAAATAAACTCAACATGGTCTAAACAAAGGAATTCAATCTGATGATAAGTGCAGGGGTAGAGTGCTTCAGGGCTAATTCAGCAACTCCCAAATCCTCAAGAATCCAGGCAATTTACATTTCTCCAGTCTACCATACTCAGGAGGTCAGTTTTGCCCTCGGGCTGGTTCCTTCATCTTCACAAGATGGCCGCCACATCCCAAGATTACAAACAGCTACCACAAAGTCCCAAGAAGGACGAGGAGCTGTCTCTTTCTTCTCTATTTTTTAAGAAACAAACCTTTCCCAGAAGCCTCCAGATTTCCTGACATGTCTCATTGGCCAGAACTGGTCATATGTTCACTCTAAACCAATCATTGGGACTACCTGTCCCAGAGTTATCAAGATTTGGTTTCTAGGGTTGGAAATGAGAAACACAGAGAAGATGGACACCTGGACAAAATCTGGGTTCTGTTAGCAAGGAAGATGTCAGAGTGGCTGTTGGGTAGACTACCAACAGTGTTTGCACTTATCAGATGCCTACATAAACATGCTTTCTTGAAAGCAGGTCTGCACATACGTAACATTGTGTGAAATGGGCATGCGTGTAAATTGTAAACGTGGACCTTAACATGTCATAACTCTGTCCTATGCTTTGGATTTCTGCAGCAAATTTTCTGAATAAGAGGTCTCTCTCCTAACTATGCAGCTATCAGAACCTCAAAGCATCAAATGCTATAGTCAGGTAAGAGCACAGGGAGTAAAGGGGATATGCAGCCATCCAGGAAGGTAGACATACTGCCAGGGACATGTTTCAAAGGCTCATCCCTTGAAAGATTGGAACCCAAGACCACCAGAACTGAAAAGACCCAGAGACATAGCTGAGGAGATTTCTCCCCTGTCTCCCAGCTGGACTCCCCGCAAGCCTCACTTTTGCCCAACATTAAGCACCTTCTCTGGCCTGACTGTTTTCCAGTTACAACTTCCAGGAAACTATGTCAAGAGGCTGAGGTACTTCTGGAAAGGGCAACAATCTCAGGGAAAGGAAACTCTGCCCTATACCTGATGTTTCTAAACGTTGGGGACCCTGCTGGTCTCACAGGGCAGACAGATCCTGGCGAACACAAACTCTAATTGTCCTGCATTCAGCAGCCGCCCTCTGAAAGTAAGGTCAGAAGATTCATTTTACTTATAATGTTCTTCTGATTGCAAATCAGAAGACTTTAATTTTGCCTAAAAGTATTTTGCTAGGGGGTTGAGTTTATTCAGGCAACTTCATTATTATTCCAGGGGCTGCCCAGATGCCCTGAGAAGATTTCTCCACTATCCTGGAGAGTCATGGAGAGACTCACATCATGGAGAGAGACCCAACAAGCATTTCCTCGCCTGCTTGTTGATGGGAGAGCTCCTGGAATTGAAGAATTTTTCCATGAGAACATAAATTGTCTACATGTACGTAACAGGTATGCCCTGCTCATCAAATATGGAGTATAAATATAATTGCATCTGGTGTTTTGGGTTTTTTTGCTTTCATTTAATCACTAAAAACCCTCAAAAGGAAGCGTCAAGGTTTGAGCTCTGCCTTAAAGCAAAGCACAGCTGATCTAGCTATCAGAGTTTCCAGAAACAGTATCCAAAGCAGTGGTTAACATCCCAATATCCATTCTACCCTCAAAAGCATTGTCCAAACATCTGGTGGTAAGCCATTTCCCTGGCCAGTGGGTGGTGTGCAACAGACATGAAATAGGCATGTGACCCAGCCCTGGCCACACAGACATGAAGGGAAGCTGGGAAAGATGCTTTCTCTCCTGAAAAAGTGTATTTCCACAATCTCCAGGGAGGAATCTCTCTCAGTTGTCTCTCTCTCCTAGTAGCTGCTCTTGGCACCATATTCCTGAGCGTTAGTCACTCCTCACTTCTTGGAGGGGAAAAGAATACATCTGGGATAGAAAAACACCAGCTCAGAGTGTGCGGACGTTACTCTGAACGTGTGGAGCCATAGAGACTACTGATAGACTGCTTGGCATAATTTTGGAGTTTGCCTTTTTTTTTCCTGAAAGATTAAAGGAAGAAAAGGACCCTTTGCCATTATTTGGTTTAACTCACTCAAATAGATTCTAATGTGACAATGTCACTGTGATTTAAGCTTGCATGTGAGAGGTTTAAAAGCAGTTGCTTGAAAGTTGCTTTGCATCTGGAAAAAAAAAAACAACTTCAGAATGATTTTGATTTTCCATTCCTATGAAGAAATGAAGCTAAATGCTTTTATTCCTAAAAGTGCCCTCTCATAATTTGTAGGATCACAGTTGCAAGGCAGAAGTTGTAAATGACCCAGGAAAGGTCTCCCCAGCAATCACAACTGTCCACTCATGCTTTGATCTTCCCAGATGTTACTGGCCAGGCAAAAGAAGAAAGCTCAGGCACTACAGAAAAGTAATGCTGCTGAGTCATATTCATGGGTTTCTTTCCCTCTGAAACTACACTTCGTTTCAAGTGTGACCTTTGAGAGGAAACACAATATCAGCTGACTGTTAAGACAGTTGTCAGTTGTCAGGTTAGTGGCCAGTGTGATGATATTAACTGTCAGTCTCCCAACAAAATGTTTATTTCTATTTCATTAATACCATCACTGCTGTAGTTGAAAGGGTGAAACTAGGAGCGCCTGGGTGGCTCAGTTGGTTAGCGGCCAACTTCAGTTCGGGTCATGATCTCATGGCTCTTGAGTTCAAGCCCCATGTCTGGCTCTGTGCTGACAGCTCAGAGCCTGGAGCCTGCTTCAGATTCTGTGTCTCCCTCTCTCTCTGCCCCTCCCCTGCTTGTTCTCTCTCTCTCTCTCTCTCTCTCTCTCTCTCAAAAAATAATAAAATAATTTAAAAAAAAAAAATGGTGAATGCATGTCGCAGTTCCCTGTATATTGCAAGCCTCTCTGTAAATACGATTCTCCCTCGATCGTGGCAATCCGCGTCAGGGCAAAAAAAAACCCTCCTCTACCATTCTACACAGAGCTCTTCAGATTTTCAGTCCTGGTTTAGGCTTTTCCAGGATTGTCAAGGTTTCTAGTTCTTTAAATGTGGACACCATACCTTGAGGGTAGGAGTCACTTCTGTACCCCTGTAGTTTCTAACACAGCTCGAGTGTAGGAGACACTCCAGCTAGCAAGTAGATAATGCATTGAAAATTGGGCCTGATCCCTAGGGGGCAACATAGTCAAACACATCGGGGAGGTCGGACGCCAGCCAGCCGAGGGCGGGCGGCAGGAAGCGGCACCTCCCACCGGGACGGAAGTGGAGCCAATATGCAAATGAGGCCAGGCTCCAAGCCCTGACGGAGTCCTGCACAGCCAGACAGTCCAGAGGGTTTTGACAGACCTTCTCTCCGGGTTTAGCCATTGTGGACGTGTGCCACCTTACCTCTCGCACCGCCACACCAAATCTTGAAGCTGCGATCCATCTTTCATACCCACTCGCCTATGCCCACCCCCACCCCCACCTCCCACCCCACTCCAACCCCAAGAGCTGAGAGTTAACAATGTCTGTAACATCAGGATTATGCCACTTTTCTAGTAAAAAACAAGAAGGTGAAAATAGTAATGAACAACACAGAAGGAACTTAAGCACCTGAAAATATGCCATGATTGTAATAGTTACCATTTATTACTGACTGCTGGGAGCTGCTCAGCCACCTTTCTCACTTAAACCTCACACTCATCACATGAAGGATCTGCTGTGGAGTGAGGTGCCCAAGCTGCACTGGGGGGACAGGCAGCACCGGGATTCACTCAGGGTCCGTGCCCTTGCCAACACTGTATTCTATTCATTCGCTCCCCAAACCCTTATTGACTATTCAGTAGGGGCCCTGCATGCTCCATGTTGTCAGGGATACAGAGATAAAAGACACAATCCCCTCCTTTAAGAGCTCATTGTCCAAAGAAGCTCACGGACTAGTAATGAGATGATTACAGTATGATGAGTCCAGTATGGGCATGATGGAGAAGAGTCTCCAAAGGCAGCCTGGGAGGGCCAGCAAACACTTCCAGGAGGAAGCCCTGTTGTCTCACAAGAGCAGCCCTGTTGATAGCCTTGATGGCACTGCACACTTGACTACCATATGCCTGGAAATTGCCATGCTAATCTACAGTGACCACCACAGATGTGCATGGTGTCCCTCCCTTGTTTCTCAATGCCCACGGAACAGCCATACTGGCAAACTTGCATCAGAACAAGTTTTGGAGGATAAATAGGGGAGCAGGCAGTCAAATAGGGAATGGGGTGGGAGGGGGGAGGGATTTTAGGCAGAGGGAATGGGCTGAGAAGAGCCTCTGTGACCGGAGCATAGGTTCCAAGAGGAATGGGGACAAGAAGACCAAGAGGTAGACAGGATCCAGGTGACATTGAAGGCCTTTTATATCATGCCAAGGAGCACAGATTGTGTTCTAAAAGTTAGGAGGGTGTTTGGGGCAATGTTATACAGGGAATGGCAATGTCATAGATGTGGTTTCAGAAGTATCATTATGCCAGCATTACGGAGAATGGATTGGAACGCAACAGTCCTTGGATGCAAAGACCAGGGAGAAGCTTCCTGCATCATCCAGAGGAGGAAGTACAAGGACCTGAGAAAAGATGGTCATGGCAGGAGTGGAAGAAGAGGAAGGATTCCAGACTTATTTAGGAAGTAGAAGAAGAGATCAGACTTACCAACCAAATAATTGTAAATATGGAATGTGGGAAGATGACTCCAGGGCTCCGGCTTAGGTCACCAAGTGGATGGTGACACCATTTCCTTTGGGTGAGCTCTGGGACTGTGGCTTATGCAGGGCTGCATTACTTGGCACAAGGCACGGTGACAAGTACATAGTCGGTACTCAGTAAATATTTATGGGATGGAATGAGAGTATGAATGCCTGAGTGAGGAATATTAACAAAGAACAATGGGAGAGTGGGGTTTGGTTGACGGTGCACGTTGAGTATGAGATGCTTACGAGATCGTCAGAGGAAGATGGGCTGCAGGCTGTCGTACATAAGACTGGAATTCAAGAGAGAGATCTGGGCCAAAAGTCTAGACTGGGGAAGCATCCATATCCACATTCAGAGTAAGGAGAATGGCAGACAAAAGAAGTCACGGTCAGACATTGGGAAACATGGACAGTTCCAGCAGAAGAACAAGGGCCCTGGGAAAGAGGTGTAGAAGGAAGACAAGAAAGAGTGATGGCGTAGAGTTCCAGGAAGGAGAGGCTGTCCCCAGCCCCTGGAGGCCAAGTAGAACAAGAGCTGGAATGTATGGAGAACAGAAGTCACAGGACTGCGTCTGAGGGTCACCCCAGGCAGAGAGTGTGGGAGCTGGCTTGGGCGAGCTCACGGAAACCAAGTGTTAAATTTTCAGGGATTTTGCAAGCTGGTGTTAAACACAGCTGCTGTTAAAAATTAAATTATAGGGGTGCCTGGGAGGATCAGTCTGTTAAGCGTCTAACCTCAGCTCAGGTCATGGTCTCACAGTTTGTGGGTTCAGGCCCCACAGTGGTCTCTGCAGTGACCGTGCAGAACCTGCTTGGAAGTCTCTCTCTCTCTCCCTCTCTCTGCCCCTCCCCCACTTGTGTTTTCTCTCTCTCTCAAAATAAATAAATAAACTTAAAAAAATTAAATTATAGGGGTGCCTGGGTGGCTCAGTTGGTTAAACGCCGACTTCGGCTCAGGTCATGATCTCGCAGTTCGTGAGTTCCAGCCCCGTGTTGGGCTCTGTGCTGACAGCTCAGAGGCGGGAGCCCGCTTCAGATTCTGTGTCTCCCTCTCTCTCTGCTCCTTCGCCACTTGTGCTCTGTCTGTCTCTGTCTCTCAAAAATAAATAAACATTTTTAAAAATTTTTTTAAAAATTAAATTATATAAACTTACAAACTGACTAAATTTTGCTAAAAACAGAAGTAATAAACACCTAAAACTCTTCACTTCCTAATTATTGACATTTTATTATTCTCTGTGCCATCCAGGTTACTTACATCGACTGTGTTTGTTTGGTACAAATACTTTATATCTGTGTGTCCCTGCTCCTCTCTTCCCAGCTCCGTGCTCAGTGACATCACGGGGGGGGGGGGGGCGGTCACTGGAGATGGGCCAGTGTGGGGATGTGTACACCATGCAGCAGACCCTGCAATTCAGGGTTCTTCCAGAGAGCTGGGTGTTGGCATTTACCAGCACACCACTGAAAGCTGTCCTGTCCTGCCAGAGGACGCCCCCTCCATGTCTCCCCGTCAGGGGGCGGCATTGATCTCAGTCTGGTGACGCTGGTGTAGGAAGAGGGGTGGGCAGCAGAGGGCTTAGACTAGGACCACTCTTACCTTCAGGGAATGCCTACTGGCTACTGCACTGTTCTAGAGAGTTCTATCCAGGTTGAGGCAGGGGTCAGCTGGCAAGGATACAGAGGATTGGGGACAAGGAGAAAGCAGGTGGCAGGGATTGGGTTGGGGAGGGGGGTGCCAGTCACCTGGTCGGACACTCACTGCTGGATTTCAGGGCCAGGAAAAAAGCAGGATTGGGGCAGAGGCCAACCTGACAGACTGGTTAACCGTCCTGTGCTTGTGTGGGGCCAGAGCAGCAGCGGACAGGGAGGGGGTTTTCGTTCTCATTGCCTCAAGCCTGGCTGACAGGAGCCTGCAGGTGGTGGAGGGGAACCAGGCTGGGAAGGCAGGATCTGGCAACCAAGCAGTGGGAAGTGAATTTATTTATTAAAAAACAAAACAAAACAAAACAGAGGCGCCTGGGCGACTCAGTCAAAGTGTCCAACTTTGGCTCAGGTCATGTTCTCACAGTTTGTGGGTTCAAGCCCTACATCGGGCTCTGTGCTGACAGCCCAGAGCCTGGAGCCTGCTTTCTATTCTGTGTCTCCCTCTCTCTCACACTCTGTCTCTGTCTCTATCTCTGTCTCTGTCTCTGTCGCTCTCTCTCTGTCTCTCAAAAATAAATAAACATTAGGGACGCCTGGGCGGCTCAGTCGGTTAAGCGTCTGACTTCAGCTCAGGTCATGATCTCGAGGTCTGTGAGTTCGAGCCCCGCGTCAGGCTCTGTGCTGACAGCTCAGAGCCTGGAGCCTGTTTCAGATTCTCTGTCTCCCTCTCTCCTTGACCCTCCCCTGTTCATGCTCTGTCTCTCTCTGTCTCAAAAATAAATAAACGTTAAAAAATATATATTTTAAATAAATAAATAAATAAATAAACATTAAAAAAATTTTTTAAACCACTAAAATAATTTTGAAAAACTCTGACCTGATGGCTAATGTGCATCACTGGTTATACCTGGTGTTTACTGAAGAGAGAGGAAGAAGTGAGGCGCATTGTCCACAGAGAATTAAAACATAAGAAGGAAACCAACTAATTAGCCTGCTTTTTATTATCTCCACATGTGGCAATTCTAAGCGGTGGTAGCGATAAGATACTCCTTCGGGGCAGGCCGCTGCCACCGCCACCCTCCACACAGATGTGTACTTTTGACAGCGTTCTATGTAATCGTTTGATTGTTAGAAAAGCTGACGCGTTCCTCTTTAGTTCCTCTTTGCGGGTTAGCTTCATAGAATCCCTTATTTTTAGAGCGTTGGAGCCACGTCTTGTTTTTCCATTTGGACGACAACGTGTACCAAGGGGCCAAGGGTCTATCAGTTGTGCTTGGGGTAGCTAAGAACGCTGTGAGAAATGTGTGCTTTGGAAACGAAATTGGTAGAGAGCCTCATTTTGTGCGTGCAATACAAGAAGTCAGAAGTCCGCTCTGAGTCACCAGTCTCCTATTATTCTAGCATCGAACCTGCGGAGCAGAGGGAGGTTTGAAGCATGAAAAGGGCTCTTTAAAAAGACATAAGCGTGCAGACGTGGAAGGGCTGACCTCAAAGCAAGTTCTGGCGCATATCAGCTGTATCACCTTGGAAGCACTCTACTGAACTGCTCTGAGCCTCAGTTTCTCCATTTAGTAAAATGGGACTAATAACACCGGATGAGCTACTACCCAGGTTATTGTTAAAGGTCCAGTGAAACCAGGTATAGGAAGGGGTGATGCTTATTATAAAGCATGGTGCTTTCCAGGATTCAAGAAGGGGAAAGTGGAGCCCAGAGCAGGCGTATCTGAGCAGATTCCGTGTAGCTTTAGGTCTGGAGCTTTAATTTCCACTGTAGATACAGTGTGCTTAGCAAAGTTTGAGGGCATCAAAGTGAAAATTTGAAACTTGGATACGGGGTAAACAGCTCCGTGGGAAAAGGAGCCAGGCCAGGGCTCTTCTGGAGTGGGGCTCACTCCAGGAAGCAAAGTGAGAAAGAAGGTTCCAGAGAACAGCAGTCACATGGCTGAGCCTGCATGTGTCACAAGTTCAGAGTTGCTGTGTCTGGTTGGGAAGGAAGTTAGGTCTAGAAGAATATCTTGGAGGAGCGTCTCCAACATCACTTGCCAACTGGCAGATTCGATTTGTAACCAGAAGCCTCTTCTCTCTTCATTGGCTTTGCTGCATTTTGAAGATTTCTTCTGTAAAGGACTGTGGTGGAAATCCTGTGAATCCCTCCAAATCTCTCAAATCAAATGGAAAATAAAACAAATGAAGATGCTCTCTGACCTCTTTTTGACTCAATCAACAGAGAACACATATTGCGATGTAAAACATGAGCTTTTTTTCTCTACTACCTGGAAATGGATGGAAAGTCTTTTCCAGAGGTTGCTGATGTTGGCATCATGATGATGGGTGGGTGATAGGCTGGCTGTCATCCCTCCCAGGCAGGTGGTCCACCTGCCTTCTTTGATGCTGGGGCTCCTCTGCCATAGCAGGGTAGGGAAGGGAGCTGGGGAAGTGCCCTCTGCTTCCAGCCAGACCCTCCTGGAATGAATGGAGCCTTTGCACATAGATCTTCAGGTCTTCTCCATGGAATTTAGGTAACTAAAGGCAGAGACAGGTCACTGCAGAGAAATGTCTGCTCCCTTTTCTAACTAGTGCTTAATATACAGTGTAAGGTTGAGAAGAACAAGACACATCAGATTTGAAGAAACAAGCCATTGAGATAGATGATCCTGGGGTTCAGATGGTTGACCCAGGAGCAGGGCAGCCAGGGAGCCATGAATCTAGAGTCGTGTTCTTCCTTCCTGGAGACACAGCAGGTGAGCTTCCCTCCTAGGGGGAACCCTGCCCTTTCCATGAGTCACTTCCACACCCTATGCACCTGTCCGATTCCAGTAGCCCAACCCTCTATGCCCATGAACAGCTTACACTTCCCACAGCCCTGACAATCTGCCCCATTGGCAACTCCTCAAAACATCGAGGGGAAGTACCGTCAGTTCTGTCCTGGAAAACGTTGCGGGTTAAGACACATGGCCAAGTGCTCCCAATTAATTACTGGCAAATCTAGAATCGGCCACATTATATGTTTCCAGCACATTTCACAAACTGCCCAGCCGCTTTTTGTTCTTTAAATAAAATATCTATGAAATACACCAGAACCTCACCAGGCGGGATTTTTAGAGCAGAGGAAGAAAGCAAAGCAGGTGTCAAGGTTCGTTAACCTCACCTTGGTCCCTTTCTAAAAATTGACTCACTGAGATGTCCAGGCTGCTTTTTAAAGCTCCACATGCATATGATATATCATTACGCTTGCTTTGTATATGCATTTTTAGGTCTATTTTTGAGCCAGTTGCTGTACTGAATCAAGAGGCTTTTAACTCTGATATTTTGGATCTAAAATAATCTGCCACCGTGTTTCTCATCGCTGGGCCCTCTCTGGATCTATTTCCAACTCATTATCCTGCTCATGCTTATTGGCTTCCACATTGGAACGGCCAGCAGATGCAGAGAAACCCAACCTTCACATTTAATTGAGGCCACGAAGGCCCTTTCCTTGGCAAAACGGAGGGCGAAGTATAAATTGCAGATGCAGTAACCAGCAAATGGATGTCGTATCAGAAGCTGGCTCTCCCCCAGCCATGTCCAAAAGCCTCTGCTATAAATACGTAGAGGAAGTAAACCTTAACCACACCGAGGCTAAAAAAAAAGACGCCGGTTTCTGTATGTGGCTTTTGTAAATCAGTTTCATTGCGTCACACTTCCACCTCGAATGCATGACAATAAGGTCAGGGTTACCCAGTAGAAGGCAGAAAAAACCCCACATGTATCACCATATGGCACCTTCCTACACAGTCTGTTTTTCCCTTGGCGATGACAATGAATCACTTGTTGACAGCAGCAGGGCGGTCACATGGCAGATGTGAAACACACCTCGTGGCGCAAAGCCACAGCGAGCAGGAATGTGGCGGGGGTGGAAAGGCCCTGGCACTTCCTTGTGGAGGCCAGATATGACCAGGCCTGTCTGTACTGTATGGAATTAAATAACCATGTGGCAAAAAGCTACGACTCTGGCTTTGCAACACTAAACTGTAAAATGTGTAGGCAGCGCCTGATACATCTTGCAAAATATAATTACAGATCTCCAGTGCTTTGAGAGTTTGCATGGAAATGATCCAAACCAACTCAAAATAGTAACAAAGGCTGAGTGCAAACGTGTGGCATGGATTCTCTGAAAAGGCACCAGGAGGAAGGCCAAACATTAATAAGCCTTTTAGGAGCAGGAGGGGATCGTTTGGTTCAACGATGACTGTCACGTTCAGAGACAGCTATCCCTCCACTCCAACCCACTCTTCCCTTTGAAGAATTAGATCTGAAATCCTTAAGGGCCAATGTGTATGCGTTGATATTCCCAGTCACACCACATTTCAGAAATAAAATAAGCCACGCAGCTACAACAGCAGGGACCTGGAGGTGTTGGTTTTGTTTTGTTTTGTTTTGTTTTATCATTTGAATACAGTTCAGTAAATTTCTGGAAAGAAAGGACCTGGGGTAGATTGAGCAGCATCCATCACCAAGAGCCAAAAATTTCACACCTGCTAATTTTCCATCCTGACTCTCTTGCAAAAAGACTAATATTTATTCACCAGGGAGCTTCAGGAACAAGTAGGATATTAGCCAGGAAAACCTATCACAGCAGACTGCTTTGTACCAAAGAACTTATAAAAAGTCCTGGGCCCATCAGCATGGTAGGTTGGGAGTTATATTAGCACGTTTCCCCCACTACTTATCATTACAAAACTTTTTTTTAAACTTTAAAAATAGTTGATCACAAAAACAGGGGCAATGTTTATAGTACATACATGTTTTCTGAAAGATTTTATTTTTAAAAAATTTTTTTTAACATTTATTTATTTTTGAGACAGAGAGAGACAGAGCATGAATGGGGGAGGGTCAGAGAGAGAGGGAGACACAGAATCCAAAGCAGGCTCCAGGCTCTGAGCTGTCAGCACAGAGCCCGATGCAGGGCTCGAACTCACGGACCACAAGATCATGACCCGAGCCGAAGTCGGACGCTTAACCGACTGAACCACCCAGGCGCCCCGAGGAAGATTTTAATGAAATAAATAGCTGATTAAATATACATTCATTAATCCAAATAGTGTTTAACTGTACCTGGGCTTTTGTTTAGATGTTATTCTCCTGCAGGAGAATTCTGACACCTGGACATACACTGGGTCATATGTGCAACTCACTATGTGATTCCTGGTTCTCTGGTGACCCTCGTCCCCTTGTTCCCAGGGGCCGGGCTGGCCTTGTTGGTGCTATGTCACCTGCCTCCTGTCCACAGCAGTGGGGACCAGAGGCGCACACTCTCCAGATCTGGCCGCTCACTGGCCCTTCTTCTGGAAAATGAAATGGAACAAAGAAAGCTTTCCCAATAACTGGACTTAAAATGTGTACCCGTGACTATGGCCAGTGATCACGTTCTACCCCGTGCACTGAGGAGCAGGGAAGCTGGTTTGCAGAAACCGGAGAGAAAGCCCAGATTTCTTCTCACGTTTAAGTCTGGTCCCTCCCCGAGGCCCAGCTGCAAGCTCATTCCAGCCGATCACAGAAACAAAGACAAAGCTTATAGTGCATACATGTTTTCTGGAAGATTTTAATGAAATAGATAGCTGGTTAGATACACATTCACTGATTCAAGCATGGTTTAACTGTACCTTGGCTCTTGTCTAGATTTCTATTCAAATTCCTATTTTTTGAGAACTTCTATTTCCCTTGTTTGTTTCAGCCTGGCAATTTCTGCCCCACGCAACCAAGAGATCTCTAACTGGCACACATTCTTGTGTCTGAGTCACATCATTCCATGGCACTTTGGGCTGCAGGCTGATGTAACAGGAAACGCCTTGCCGTGTCTCACAGGTACTGGCTCTATGTTCTTTGGGCAGAGGCTACAGGCAGTGGGGTGTGAGTTCTGGCTCTGTACATTTGAAACATGAACACTTAGCAAGTCTTTTAGCCTGCAAGCTCCTCAGCTTCCTCAGCTGTAAAATGAGATAAACAAACTAAAAAATGATCACGTGATAAAGCACAAAAAGCTTGACCCTTGGGGTTAGTCCAGGGACAAAATCCCAGTTCTGTCACCTCCCAGAGCCTGAGGGTCCTCACTGTGAGTGACAAGTCCTGCATAATAGGCGTGCCTTTTTTTTAAAATATACTTTTTAACATTTATTCATTTTTGAGAGACAGAGTGCGAGAAGGGGAGGGGCAGAGAGTGGGGGCCCGGGGGAGACACAGACTCCAAAGCAGGCTCCAGGTTCCAGGCTATCAGCACAGAGCCTGATGCGGGGCGGAACCCATGAACTGTCAGATCATGACCTGAGCTACAGTCAGATGTTCAATCGACTGAGACACCCGGGCACCCCATAACGGCCACGCTTATTATTACTGTTGCTGTTATCGCGACTGCCCTTCCTTCTCTTCCCGGCGAATGTGAACATTCTTTGTGATCTATTAAGAACAATTCCCGAAATAAAGGGTATCAAGACTCTTTCTTTAAAAATCAAAAGCATGGGAATGCAAGCTGGTGCAGCCACTCTGGAAAACAGGATGGAGTTTCCTCAAAAAACTAAAAATAGAACTACCCTACGACCCAGCAATTGCACTACTAGGCATTTATCCAAAGGATACAAGTGCACTGTTTTGAAGGGACACAGGCAACCCCATGTTTATAGCAGCACGATCAACAATAGCCAAAGTATGGAAAGAGCCCAAATGTCCATCGAAGGATGAATGGATAAAGATGTGGGATATATATACAATGGAGTATTACTCGGCAATCAAAAAGAATGAAATCTTGCCATTTGCAACTACGTGGATGGACCTGGAGGGTATTATGCTAAGTGAAATTAGTCAGAGAAAGACAACAATCAGATGATTTCCCTCATTTGAGGACTTTAAGAGACAAAACAGATGAACAAGGGGAAAGTGAAGCAAAAATGATATAAAACCAGGGAGAGGGACAAAACAGAAGAGACTCATAAATATGGAGAACAAACAGAGCGTTCCTGGAGGGGTTGTGGGAGGGGGGATGGGCTAAATGCATAAGGGGCACTAAGGCATCTACTCCTGAAATCGTCCTTGCACCAGATGCTAACTCTTTGGATATAAATTTACAAAAATAAAAAAAATTTGAAAAATCAAAAGCAGCTTCTGCTTCATCTCTGTCACTCAGCTGGAGGCGGGGGGACATCTCTCTGTCAATGACATCTCAGCTCTGCTTGTTGATCCAACATGAAGGCTGTAAGACACGTAGGAAATAGACGTCTCCCGTCTTTGAAGAAAAGGAGAGGCAGCCAGGTAGGAGAGGGAGACCACCAGACCTGGCTGCCCGTCCTCAGGCCACTTACCCACTCTGAGATTCTCTCTGTAAACCGGGATGCTGATGTCATCTACTCCCAGGGACACTGGACTCACTGGGGCTAGCGTGCCTGAAGAGGCGCTCCACACCAAACGCCTTGATGACAGCCCTCGCTTGGAACCCGCCTTTCTAACTCTCCTGTCTTTCCCCCTCTGCGGCAGAAATAGAATAATCATTCCGACAGCCGTGAGCATGTCTCCGTGTTAGCAGGAACCCCGACGTGTTTCTCCTCAATCAGCAATGTTCCTACCAGGTCATCAGTTTAGGAAGAGGCAAATCAGACCTCCTTCCCTTAACATTTATTACCTTATTTGGGTTTTTTAGGAACTGAAATTTGCATTGGGCGCAACTTAAAGAGGACAATGTTGACCGCTCAAATGCATCAAAATCTAAAGTTCATACCAGGATCCTGTTTTCACTTTAATCACAATTCATTTTTAAACCAAAGTCAAAGGGGTTTCATTCTAGAAAATGAGAAGCTGAGTGACAAACTAAAGATAAAATTATGGTCTGGGTTCCCAGTTTCAGGCCACAGTCAATTCTCAAAACCGTCCTGGAAAATGGTGATACTGTGAACTCCTCAGGGGGAGTTGTGGGGGTGAGAAGCCGAAGGGTGTGGCGTCACACAGGGGCCCACAGGGGACAGGCCCAGGAGAGGCCCTGCTTGGAGCCATGTCTGCTGTCTCCCAAGGCATCCGCTCACCCTGGTTTGTCCAGAACCATCTCGGTGTTAAGTCTGGGACCCAGGTGACTCCTCAGTCTCAGGCAAACAGGGACAGTGGATCATCCCATCCCACACTGGTATGAACTGCTTCATGTTCACGTAGCCTTTTAGCCTTATTACACATTCTGATCCCCGCCTAGTCTATCCTGTGGACTTTTCTTCAATTTGATTTCTTTTGCTTTCTTGCCTAAATAGCAGAAGACAAATACAACAGAAGGAGAAAAGCGTTTTAGGACAGATAAGCCAGTGAGGCTAGAAACCACTGCTCTTGGAGTAGAAGGCACTTTCCCTCACTTTTCCCACAGTTCAGGACCACAGGAGCAGGCAAACACTGTCCCTGGTGATCAGCAGCATTCATGGCTTGGCATTAAGGCTACATTTGTACCCTTACTTTTATATAAATTTTTATAAGACTATTAATTGTCACCGTTGACACTATACTTAACATCCTGTTCATACCCCTTCTTCTGCAGTGGAGAGCAGAGGAGGGAAGATGTTTCCTCTTTCCAGCCAGAGGAAACACATTTGCAAAGAAAATGAACCCCTGTAGGAAATTCCTCTTGCCTAGTCCTTTTTTTTTTTTTTTTTTTTTTAAAGTAAATTTGCTGCGGAGAGGGTGGTTCATCACGGTTATCAAAGCAATATATGCCTATTGTCACAAACTAGGAAAATAGAGAAGGAATTTTAAAAATCACACATAATCCCAGAATGGTATCTTTTAAAGCAAGCTGAACAGCAACGCACCCAGTGGACATCTTCAGTGAGCAGTACCCGTTCAGATGGGCTACACCGTCATCCCCCAGAGCCGCTGGCTGCCCGGAACATTCTGTGTTCTACAGCCTTTTATACAGCAGCAGCAGCAGCAAAAACAGCTCCCTTGTTACTAAGTGACAATAGTTCTTTTTCTCTAGGATGCTGAATTTGTGTCAGAGCCTTGAACCAATCAACCCATCCATCAACAAATCCCTGCCGTTTATGTGATGGAACAGCTCCCTGGGACCCCAACTTCATGACAGGAAATGTCCCGGGCAAGTGTAATGAGTTGTATCAGTGAACAAAGAGAATGCCTGGGAGGGGTAGCCAGGGGACCTGTTCTGGACTGGGAGGCAGGGAGCTTCCCGAGGGCATCATACTCAAGCCAAGACTAGCCAGCGTACTAGGAGGAGCTGGGTGAAGACAGAGAGGAAGGCCAGAGGGGCAGCCCGTGAGAAGGTCTGGGGGCTGGAGCATCCTGACGGAGGGGCTACACGGGACAAGGTCATAGTGAAGGCCAGGATGCCTGAAATACCCAGGGCCAATGAGAGTGAGGCATGAGCCAAAGATGCCAGAGGAAATAGGACAGAAAGGGTAAGGTATGCAGGTCTGTGTTCTTGATTTTGGCTTTCCACCAAGAGCAATGGGAAGCCTCCCAAGGCTCATCCACAGGGGCACGACAGGACCTCTACAGTGAGCAAGCCTGGCTGCAGAGAGCAGCGTGGGCGTGGCAGAGAGTGACTGGGTCAGAGGCATCTGCAGAAGGAGAGGGGAAAACAGGTGTGTTTGCAAGGGCTCCAGGAGTCAGAATCAGCCTTGGTGACTGATTTAATAGTGCAGTGAGAGAGACAGGGCCCAGATGGCAGGTTGCAAAGGGAGAGGTGTGAAAGCTTCAAGGACAGCCCCCAGGGGCAGGGCCCGCTCCCTGGGTGTGTGGCTGCTACAGTCACCCAAGCTCGTCCTCAGAAGTGCCGAGTACTGGGTTTACTGCTTTGCTGTCGCTGATCATTTTCCAACAAGGAGCCCTGCATTTTCATTTTGCACCAGGCCTGCAAATTACATAGCTGGTCTTGCCCAGGGCTAATTGTCTTCTACATGTTCCGCTTGGCTAATGGCACTTGGACTCCATCCAAGGCCTTGAGATTGTTGATTTATCCTGTCAGGCGGGACATGCGTGTAAAGAAGGCTCACTGGACCCAGTTCAGTGCAGTTTGTGTCTGTGAGCATATCAATGATGGTCTGTGATGAAAGTGCCTGAGAGCAGAAGACAGAAGACTGTTTTTACTGGCTTTGGAGACAGGAAACTGAGGGCATTTTAATAACATCAGCCTCAAGTTTGCTGCTTGAGTAAAAGAGGGATTTTCCTCATCCCCAGGTTCATTTAGTTTAGTAATTCAAGCTAAAAAACTTCATTTGTTCAAGCTGAAGCTAAATGGATATTCTGTTTGGCAGAAAAGACTTTGAAAAAATGAGTGATTTATTCTTTTATTTAAGCTAAGAATGTCATAAGATGCCTGACTCTCAGGCAACATGAAATTTGCATTTGAAAAAATTATTATCGTAAGGGTTTAAAAGAAAATATGTGAATATTTCTATGCTTGAACTTCAGGGAAGAAAAAAGAGATAGTCCTTTACCAAAGCTCAAGGTATAACACAATAAACTGATTATTCAAGGAACTCTATAAATTTACCAGAATCGTTATGTAGGCTTGTAGGCTCCAGACCAAATAATAATTATTACTTTTACTACTAAGTGAGAAAATAAACTATTAAGAATAACTAAGATACAGATCACCATCCTGAATTTCTTTAGGTATCATATATCCACTTACAACAGCAAATTTCTATAAAATACTAAAATTATAGGAAGAATAGGGAGAATTTGGCAAGCCCTTCCAAATATTTACAAGGCTACGTCTTTCAAAGTCAAGTTAGTAATGTAGTCTAAAGGAAGGGCTTTGAAGTCAGGAAGTTTCAGTTTCAAAGCCTGGATCCAGCTTGGACAAGTTACTTAAATTACCTCTGTGTCCCCACATGCAAATGGAGGTAATCCCTACTTTCTGTTTGTAATTTGCATGTTGTAATTAGTCGATAATTTGCATTTTTTAAAGCTGTATTTTTTTAAATGACTGCTAAAGAACAGTTAAATGCACAGTTACCTGTGTGAATCTTCATCAGTTTCCTTGATAAGTTACTCAAGTGACTCCAAGGGCTGGGGCCAGTGTTACTGGACCAAAGCGCCCTGCAGATGACAGAGAGGTGAAGGGATTGGGGTCTTCCCCTCAGAAAAGAAGGAAGGAAAGGAACGGAGGTGGGGAGGATGAGGGAGAGGAGCATGAGCTGGTGTGTTGATGTCACCGGAAGGGTTCAAGGGACATAAGCAAAGGAGGAGAATGTCGGGGGTGGGGGGGGTGTTAAGAAAGGAGTTTCCCTGTCTCCGCAGGTAAAGTACCTCTAGGGCATCTGTACTAGTGTCCTAGAGCTGCAGCGAGCAAACCCCACAAACAACAGGAATGTAATTCTCTCACAGTCCTTGGGGCCACAAGTCTGCCATCAGAAACCCCAGGATTGGTTTCTTCTGGAGGCTCCTAGAGGGATTCTGTTCCAGGCCCGTCCCCTAGTCTCAGGTGTTGCCGGCGGTCCTTAGCGTCCCTCAGCTTGTGGATGCATCGTTCCCGTCTCTGCCTCCCCTGATACACCGTTACAGCAAATACCCGGCACACAGGAAGAGACAAGTGACAGGCACTCAGAGAATCAGAAAAGATTTTATTCTGCACCAGCGCTGGCCAGCGGAGTCATCTCCAAAAGCTGAGCCCCGAGCCCTGGCGCTGGCCTACTTTTATGCCTGGTCAGCTTCCGGGTACTTGGAAACTTTCAATCGGCTGCACGGGTGGGCAGGATTGCAGGGGCTCAAGGGAAGAAATGGGGGAGAGGGGCACTTACCGATTGTGCTACATGGGCAGTCGGCTGATCAAGAAGCAAGTAAGCAAGATTATAGAAGCCAAAAGCATGCAAGGGGCGTATCCGGCCTCGGACATCTGCCTGTTTGTTTTGTTTTGTTTTTTTAATCTGCTTTTGTCAGCTGTCCTTCTCAACACGGCCTTCTCACCTTCTCCCTGTATGTGCGGGTCTTTCTGTGTGTCTTCACACAATGTACTCCTCTCTCTGTGCCCAGATTTCCCTCTTACAAGGATAGCAGCCCATCCTACTCCACAAAGACCGTTATTTCCCAATAAGGTCACAGTCACAGGTATGGAGGTTAGGACTTGAACTTGTCTTTTTAGGGGATACAGTTCATCCCACCTCTGGCATAGACAAGGTGCAGCTAGAGGTGACCAGCCAGGGGCTCTTCTGTCCCCAGGAGACATCATATCTGTAACCTATTCTCAGTCTGCCACTTTGGAAAGCTCTGGTATAAACCCTCCTCCATTCCACTCCCGCCTTCCCCCCATCTCTGATAAAGTTTATACTAGACACACACTTCCTACATCCACACAGGCTGTGATCTGATCAAAGGTGCAGTACCCAATCAGGCACCTTCCATAAGGACCCATCCTGCCCGAAACTCACCTGTCATGGCCAAGCAGCAGGTGCATCTGTATGATGCAGGACATCCAGGGCTGTTGAGCCTGGTGCCATTCAACGTGGAACTCTTGAAACAAATTCTTGTCTGACTCTGGGCTCATGGGATCTTCTGACAGCTTACCTTTCGGGTGGCAGGACAGGGAGAGTGGGTTGGCTGGAGGACCCCGGTGTCCAGCACTACAGTTCCCACTTAAATCAATAAAGTAGCTTTCTGGCTGCAAATGGTCAGTGCATGACCCTGGTTAATAAGTCTGTCCCTGAAAGATGAGTGCATTCTCTCTGCACCGAGTTAACTCCACCTCGCAAGGCCATTTGGGAGATAGCCCCAGCCGTATCTGGCCAGTGCCCACCTTGCTGACCTCATTGCTAGGGCCTCATTTCCTTTGGCAAATTCTTCTACTACAATTGTGGTCTCTAGAGGCACAAATGAAAGACAACTGACTCAGCCCAGGGGTGGAAGGGTAGGAGAAGAGTCCAAGAGGAGGGGAAGGAGCGAGCAGAGCAGGGCGGGAGGATTGTCGGCAGAGGGAACCATGCCTGTGAAGTCATAGTAACCTGAGGATGTGGGGGGCCGTGGAGGGGAGGGCTCTGGTGCTTCTGAGGCCACAGTTTACTGCAAATGAGGACAGGCCTGGAGGTTACTCCACATAAGAAATCGGGCTCCTTGGGTGCTCTGCTAAGGAGCTGGGTCTCAGTCCCAAAGACTACTGGGAGCCATTTGGGATTCTAGGCAGAGATGCCATGACTAAATTCACATTTCACCAGGCTCACTGAGGCAGCTGGCTGGAAGAAAGAGAAACCAACAGGACAGAGAGGAAGAGAGAGGAGGTCACTGTGGTCATCCAGCTCTGTTAGGGCCAGAATCAAGACGACGGGATGGAGGACAGGCAAAAAATGAGAGGTGTTCAAGAAATACAGCAGTGAGGGCACCTGGGTGGCTCAGTCAGTTAAGTGTTCGACTCTTGATTTCTGCTCGGGTCATGATCTCATGGCTCATGAGTTCAAGCCTTGCATTGGGCTCTGCACTGACAGTGTGGAACCTGCTTGGAATGCTCTCTCCCGCTCTCTGCCTCTCCCATGCTCATGCTGTCAATCTCTCTCTCTCTCTTTCTCTCTCTCTCTCCACCTCCTCTCTCTCTCCCCCCTCCTCTCTCTCTCTCTCTCTCTCACACACACACACATAAATAAATAAAACTTAAAAAAAATTTTTTTAATACAATAGGGCCACCTATTTACGTGTTTACGCGTCCAATTCTTGATTTCGGCTCAAGTCATGATCTCACAGTTCATGGGTTTGAACCCCACGTCAGGCTCTGCACTGATGGTGCAAAGACTGCTTACGATTCTCCCTCTCCCTCTCTCCCTCTCTCCCTCTCTCTGCCTCTCTCTCGAAAAATAAACTAAAAAAAAAAAAAAAAATCTTTTCAAAAATACAGTAAACAGCCTAGGATGTGGAAAGTGAAGGAAAGGAGAGGGAAGAGACAAGGATTCCTGGTGCAGAGAAGATAGCAGGACTAAAATGGGCAGAATTGTGTCCCCCCCAAAAGATACACTTAAATTTTAACCCCAGTGCCTATGACCTTATTTGGACATAGGGTCCTTATAGACATAATCAAGTTAAGATGAGGTCCTACTTGAGTAGGTCCCAAGTGGGTCCAATGACTGGTGTCCTTATATGAAGAGGGAAATTTAGACACAAACATATAGACACACAGGGAGAAGTCATGTGACACTGGAGGCAGAGGCAGAAGGGAGGGATGCAATTTCAGACCAAGAACACCAAGGATTGCCAGCAGAAGCCAGAAGCTGGGATAAGGCGAAGAGGGATCCTTCCCTAGAGCCCTCTGAGAGAGCACAGCCCTAACGACACCTTGATTTTGGACTTCTGACCTCTGGAAATGTGTGAGAATAAATTTCTGTTGTTTGAAAGCCACCCAGTGTGTGCAACTTTGCTATGGCAGCTCCAGAACACTGGTGTTACCAACAGCCTCCTTCTCCGTGTATCAGTGTGTTTGCACCCAAACTTCTCTCTTCTTATAAGGACACCAGTCATTGGATTAGGGTCCATCCTAACATCTCAGTATGACCTCACCTTAAGTTGATTATATGCACAGAGACCCTGTCTCCAAATAAGTTCACATTTACAGGTATGAGGAGTTAAACTTGAACATATCTTTTTGGGGAACACCATTCAACTCACAGCATTCCTGAGTGAATATTTCTTGTATTTAGAAAAGAACACGAGAGCATAAGAACTGGGTGCCATAGGAGTGAAATTTGTTCTAAATTCAGAGAAGGGAGAAATTGCCTTGAGCTGGTGGAGGATATAGAGAATCTTGAAGAATGGCTAGGAATTAAATGCAGAGGAGGATAAGGATATATCACAGTAACAAAAACCACCCACAGGTCACCTGCTCTGCACTGGGACTGTCCTGGATGAATTACATACATGGTCTCCGGCTCCTGGGGGCTCAGTCGGTTGAGCATCTGACTCTTGATTTCAGCTCAGGTCATGATTCCTGGGCCGTGGGATCAAGCTAAGTGTGGGATCCACACTAAGCATGGAGTCTGGTTAGGGTTCTCTCTCTCTCTCTCTCTCTCTCTCTCTCTCTCATTCTCTCTCTCCACCCCCCACCGCCAGTCCTTCCCCTAGTCATGCATGCTGTCTCTCTAAAATACAAAAAATATGTACATATATACATATGTACATGATCTCTAGTCCCCCATTATCTATCATCAATTAGAAAATGGATTCTCCAGAGGTAGTGTTTTTCCCAAAGTCACACAGCTGGGCAGTAGTAAAGAGAGAACTGGAACCCAGGCCCAATGGGTGCAAAAGCAATCGGGCTTCACACCCAGTCTGCTGCACTGTGGGGTTCCTATAAGGAAACCAGGGAGATGGAGGTGTGGAGGTGGGTCCTGGGGCCGTGCGCAGTGGATGAACAACGTCAACTGCCTGGCCTGAACGAGAGCTTCCTGCACAGAGGGCAGGGGATGAGCCTGAACACGTGGGGCAGAGCCAGCTGGTTGAGGGCTTCATGCCAGGAGCTTCCAGAACAAGGGAGCCCCTGAAGGTGATTAGCAGGAAGTCCTGCAAGTGTGGTCATGGGACCACGGATGGAAAATATTTGTGAAGACGAAACCTGTATTACTCAAGTTGCAGATTGCAGGGTATTTTTTGACGACGGGGACAAGTTCCTCCAACTTTCAACAAGGATGATGGAGTCCAGAGATGCTCTCTGGTCCCATCTCTAGCCCTGTGTGACCCCAAACAAATCCCTATGCTTTCTGCAAATCAGTTTCCTTTTTTTCCTAATTTCTTTTTTGGGGAGAGG
This sequence comes from Panthera onca, assembly GCF_046562875.1. Taxonomy (NCBI): domain Eukaryota; kingdom Metazoa; phylum Chordata; class Mammalia; order Carnivora; family Felidae; genus Panthera; species Panthera onca. Next base: position 141,293,340 of record NC_138343.1, read on the forward strand.
GTCAGAGGGAGAGAGAAAGAAAGAAAAAAAAAATCTAAAGCAGACTCCACGCTCAGCGTAGAGTCTGACTCGGGGCCCAATCTCACAACCAACTGTGAGATCATGACGTGAGCTGAAATCAAGAGTCAGACGCTTAACCGACTGGGCCCCCCCAGATGCCCCTGCAAATCAGTTTCCTATCACTGAAAGAAAGATCATGATACCTGCTCAATCCTCAGTGTTATTGGCACATCTGCTGGGTTATGTGCTGGGATGGAAGTATTATTACAGAGCTAGGAGCCTTGGCAAGACCCTTTTGTGGGTATGCATGGCCCTGGCCCTGAGATTGTGTTAGAATTCATGAAAGAGACACAACAGACAAAAAAGCTAATTTAAATGGTATTTGCAAAGACCATTTACTTGGCTTTGGGTGTGCTGGATTTTTTCTGTGTGTGGGTGGAAGAATTTATGCAGCAAATGGTACACGCACTTGAGTCAGGCAAGGCCCGGGTTTGAAGCTCACCTTCTTCTTCTTCTTTTTTTTTTTTTTTTAAATTTATTTTTGAGAGAGAGAGCTCATTAGTAGGGAAGGGGCAGAGAGAGAGGAGAGAGAGAGAGAGAGAGAGAGAGAGAGAGAGAGAGAGAGAGAGAGAGAGAGAACTGGAAGCAGGCTCCAGGCTCTGAGCCGATGTCTGAGGCTTAACAGACTGAGGCACCCAGGTGCCACACTATCTTCCTTTTCAAGACAATTCACCTTTGACTGGGGAGAAACAAAGGGTGGCTAAGCCATTCCCTCCTTTGGGGAAAATAATCTGTCTTCAGTAGTTTCCTTTCTACATAGTTTTGTTCTGGTCTATTTCATTTACCGGCAATGGAGCCATTCAGAATGTGTTTTCAGGCAGTTCAGAGCATTCTCCTTATTCTTCTTATCAGATTTGTATCTGGGCTTTTCTGTTGCCAGGCCTGGCCCTGGGGCAAGCCTTCCTGAAGACTGGCAGCACAGGACCTGAGGCCCCTCCTTGGCTCTCCTGCCTGTCCTCTCCCGGCCTGCTGGGCTGCCCGGTGAGTCAGTCTCTTCCTCTGTTTCTGTTTACCTCATTGCAAAATTAGAGTCGTAGAAATAAATATTTACCAACCTCAACAGGATGTTGAGGCAATTAACAAATGAATAATTATAGAGCAGGCTCACATACAAAGCTCCTGATAAAGCTAATTATTATTTTTGTAGGAGCTCTCAAAAGGAAAACCTTCTTTATAAGCGTCCACTCTCCAGGTGGCTTGTGAACTTGGCCTCCCACCGGGGTATGCCTGCTTTCTCTCAGGGATGGGATCGTGAACATCAAACTGGAGGCCCATTTCCCCAATAGTGTGGCCTTCCAGAGCCAGAACGCTGTCCTCTTTGGCAGCAACGAATGGAGACCATGGATTTGCCAGGTAGATTTGTAGATCAGTTGGAATTTCAGATCAATGGCAAATGATTTTTAGTATAAATATGTTTCATGCATTAATTGTAAAAGGGGCAAAACACACTTATACTAAAAAGTTTTTCTTGTTTACCTGAAATTCTAATTTCAGTGGGCATCCTGCTTTTATTCATTTGGTTTTTTGTTTCTGCGAAATCTGGCAACACTAAATCCACATTGTTTTACTAACACCATCTCAGGATGGTGACATTCAGACATCACAGTTATCAACCCCTGCCTTTGAGAAAGCACAGCAATCAGTTGTCAGTGTTAATGTTAACGTCTGACACATGGGGCTGCAGCCACACCAGGTGACCGTCCTCGTTCAGGCAGGATGCTTTAAATGGGACTGCTTGCCTAGCTTTGCCTTCTAGAGTTGTGACTCTCATAGGTGGTGTTCCTCCTGTCTATCTATAAAACAATGGAGAGAGTGTCTCTTTAGCTCCAGGACCTTGTAAAGATGAGAAAATGATTGGGGCACCTGGATGGCTCAAGTTTGTAGAGGGTTGGACTTGGCTTAGGTCATGATCTCACAGTTTGTGGGTGTGAGCCCTGCGTGGGGCTCTGTGCTGAGAGATTCTGTCTCCCTCCCTCTCTCCCTCTCTCTCTCTCAAAAATAAGTAAACATAAGAAAAAAAAGATGAAAAAATGTTCAAGAAGGATTGAAACCCACGTTCTATGCGAGACCATTTGGTTGAACTTATGACATTTATGTTTTTTAAAGTCAAACAAGTCAGAAGTGGCCATTTCGCATGGCTCAATATCTAGGCTACCGTTCAAGAAACCGTCACGGTTCTAGAGTGGGCTCTGATGTCAGGCACCAGAGATGCCTCAGTAACCCAGTTCAGATTCATGTCTACGTGACCTTATACGTGATCTCATCTCTGTTAGGGTATTTGCTTGTTGCCTGAAGGCCCTGTCTCAGCTTAAGCTTGTAGGTCTTCACCCAGTAATGAGTGCTTGCTAATTGATTTCAGTGGAAGGCTTTAGTTTCCTACAAAGCTCTCTGAAAAAGGTTGACCATGGAGATTACATTCTGAGAATGACAAAGTAGTTTGATGAAAATAAGCCCTAGAGATAATGGAATTTTTTTTTCTTCATATTTGAAAGCAGTGGAGAGTGAGTAAAAGAGGTAGAAACTGGAGTGGAGTTTACCCTTGAAAGAGGGGAAGTGTGCCTGGTGATATTTGGAAGTTTGCTGCTTTTTTTTCCCCCTTGAAGAAATTTCCTGAATCCCCACACTCCCCATTGGCAAAAAACATCAGCCTTGCTGGCTTGAGGTAGATGTAATATACATAACACAAAGTGCATGTGCCTGTGCATGCAGCCTGTGGCTCTACTGCTAAGGTTCCTGTGAGGTATATGAAGCAGTACAGTATTACCCCTAAGATTGCGATAAAATAAAGGCCTATATTATAACCACTAAAGCAACTACCAGATGCAAAGAGGTGTAGCTAAAGAGTCAGTAGAGGATTAAAATTGAATGTCAGAGGAGCACCTGGGTGTTTCAGGGGGTTAAGCATCAGACTCTTGATTTTGGCTCAGGTCATGACCTCACGGTTCATGAGGTCCAGCCCCCCACTGGGCTCCCTGCTGACAGTGTGGTGAGGAGCCTGCTTGAGGTTCTATCTCTCCCTCTCTCCTCCCTCCCTGCCCCTTCCCTCCCAGAATAAATAAACTTAAAAAAAAAAAAAAAAAGAAAGAAAAAAAAAGGTGGCTGATGGCAAAGGGAGAATTTGAACCAGGAAGAGCACAAAGAAGGGAAAAAAGAGGAAGACCACCCAGGAGGTTTCATGGAATTTGTTTGTGATCAGCTTGTGAGGTTGGCAGGGAAGTTGGGGCACAGGAATCATACCCAATGGCCCTTCTCCTCTGTCACCATTTACAAAGGACTGCAAGACATTGGTGTGTTCCTCCTCCCAGACCTCTCTTCTCAAGCTCAGTAGGTTGCAGGGGTAGGTGTTGCTGCCCCCCCCCCACACACACACCCAGCCTAGCACTGCTTCTCAGCTCTGCTTAGACTGTGAAATTGGGGTTTGTTTCTGCAACCATTCCCCGCCCTCAGCCAGGGGTGCCCTCTACCCCAGATAACCTCGCCCTCCCTGTTCTCAGCAAGGAGAACTGCTGCTCCGGGAAGAAAGGTCCAGAAAGGCAGCTTCCTCCCCACCGGCCCCCCCCCCTTGCTGAGAACAGGGAGGGCGAGGTTATCTGGGGTAGAGGGCACCCCTGGCTGAGGGCGGGGAATGGTTGCAGAAACAAACCCGAATTTCACAGTCTAAGCAGAGCTGAGAAACTCGTATTTTAGAACAATGCTGGGAGTGTCTGACCACAGGAAACCCCCTCAGGCTTAAGGTTCCTCTTAAGAATGTAACAGACCCCACCTACTCCCCCTCCGGTTTCCCTCAGGAATTTGATGAAAGACCAAAGTATGGCCGCAGGCCACCCCTCGTGCTATGGACGCGAGCCAATCTGGAATGGCACTCAGCACCTAGAGCTCTCAAGCCAGTTAAGAGTAGAAGCTGAGAAGGACCAAGAGGGTAGAGTAGGGGAGGGTTGACCAGAAGCTTATAAAACAAAGACCCTTGCCCAGAGTTCTCAGACATTCACTTTTGAACATCCCCTCTCTGTAAAGAGAGTTTCCCTACCATTCTAACTTTCTAATCTTATACTCTAATAAACTTGTGCCTGCGGCTCATTCTGTGTCCACCTCTTCATTCTTCCAAGTGGCGTGCCAACAAATTCCGGGTATTGTGGTAAAAAGTCCTGCAATACTGGGGCGCCTAGGTGGCTCAGTCAGTTAAGTGTCCGACTTTGGCTCAGGTCATGATCTCACAGTTCATGGGTTCAAGCCCCGCGTCAGGCTCTATGCTGACAGCTCGGAGCCTGGAGCCTGCTTCAGATTCTGTGTCTCGCTCTCTGCCCCTACCCTACTCACACTCTGTCTCTCTCTCTCTCTCAAAATAAGATTAAAAAATTTTTTTTAAAAAGTCCTGCAACATATCTCTTACAATGACCAGAATTTAGTAGTTCAAGACTTGTTGATGTTGCTTGGTGCTTCCAGCTAAGAAACCGGGCAGAGAAAGGCCATCATTGCCCCATGTAGCACAGGAGCTTGTCCGTACTGGACGCACCAAATGTCTCCTGGGGTGGGCTGATCAGGGATTGCTGTGGACTGACTTGTCCTTGCCACATTGCTGGTGTAACACTCGCTGTTTGTGGCAAGAAGAAGGTGTCACCTTGCCAAGTGCCGAAGACGCATTTGCTGAGGAAGATGAGCAGGGCTTTTCAAATACGTTAATTAGCCTAATCGTGATTCTCCCTTATTTATTCAAGAAATAGTTACTGAGAACCTCCCGGATGAGACCTGGGTGCTGTGGTGTCTGGTGACATCAGGTGTTCCCAGTCAATACACACAGGAGACTGACTGCATAGTCCCAGAGGAGACTGGTTGCCATTCAAAAACAGACGAAATTCATTCTTTGCTTCGCTATTAGGAAAGGTAATTTCCATTGTATGTATTGAGGCTACAAAAATCGCTTCTGAATGGAACAGACAATCGTAATAGAAGATTATCATCAGTAATTTAGACTCCCTGGATTAATTTGACCTGCATATGCACTTTCAGAAGGTGAAGAATTATCGATGATGTCAAAGCGATTCAGCAGCAGAAGCTAGAACTGCAGGAGTCTGATAGATGCTCATTTAAGAATCCTCTTAACTCAGTCTGTTTATAAGCAAAACAAAATGAAACAGTAAAAACCATCTTGCTAAAAAACCCACAACACAGACTGAAAATGCATCAAAGTGACTCAGATGAAATTTGTTCTCCTTCTTTGGTTTCCCAAAACAATCCAGCAGTGATTATCCGAAGGGTTGGGAGCTAGAACCAACAGATTTTAAATGAATCCAGCTGTTCCTCACTTTGAAGCTCCTCCCTCTGCAAGCTGCACCCTAGAATTTTTTTTTTTTTATTTTTAGAGAGAGCACGAGCGGAGAAGAGGGGCAGAGGGAGAGAGACATTCCCAAGCAGGCTTCAATCCCACAACCCTGGGATCATGACCTGAACTGAAATCAAGAGGCCGACACTTAACCGACTGAGCCACCCAGGTGCCCCTTGCACCCTAGAATATTTAACTGGGGTTGTCTGGAAACACAAAAACAGCAAAATTCCTTCATCATGTTATAAACCCTTTAATGTCCCTACTTCTTAAAAGAGCATTTATTAGTTATCTAAATTATTGAGCGTGTAGTGTGTTTGTTTTGGCTTCAGCCTTGCCCAAAGGATGTTCTGAACTCTTTGACCCTTTAACTGATATGATTGTTCAAATCTCCACCCGTTCTAGTGATGACACGGGAATCACTTTTAATAAATATCAGATGGGAGTCACTTTATCAGCCTCAAAATATAAAGTTATATAAGGATCTTGGCCTTGGAGATATTAATACTATGCCCAAGATACTCCCATCCCTCAAAGGTTTTATTCATTCCCTTCAGCTGTGTCGTGCATGCACCTGTCTCCCCACTCCAACCAGATCACCCATTCTTTAGCAAACAGGAACTCTGTTTCATTCATCTCTGTGCCCACATCTGCCTTGGCCACCCCAGCACCCAGCACGGTTCTTCATCTATGCAGCAAACTTGCAAAACATGCTTATTAAATAGGAGATGTGGCCATCAAGTAGAAGTACTTATTTTCTTGGGTGGCTTGTAAAGCGACTCTGAAAGTATTTATAATATTATTTTGAGGGGTGGCAACATCAGGGAGATTAGCTTCCGGTGCCAAAGGGCCTGCTTTGAAGAACAACCCTCATGCAGAAGCCTAAGACTTTGGTGTATCTGTTGTGGAGGCAAAAAGGAATTCATTGTTTTGGGGCACATGTCATTACGAAATTTTAGAATGTTCCAGGTATATCTTGTCCATCAGTTAGGCCAAACTTTCTCATGAAAAACCAAGGCTCAGACAATTTACAGGACTTACTCAAATCATTAGTTTATTGTCAAGGCAGAACTAAACTTTAACTCCCTAAATCTCTAGATAGTATTTTTTTCTACTATTGTATCACATTATCTCTAGAGACTGCTAAAAACAAACATTGGTTTTTATCCTTTTTCCTTTTTGACTAGGAAACTTCTTTAAGGAATGAGTAAGAAGAGTCTCAATTCTGAGAGAAGGCCATCACACTTAAAGATTTATAACAAAAAGAGCTTCTTTTTCTGACCTAGATGAACTTTGCAAACACGAAAAACAGAAAACTTAAGTCATATCATCGAAAGAATTTTTTCTTACTCTTGAGCCCCTACCAGCTAGATATATTCAATGATTTACTTTAATAAAAGCTCTTGACTAATACATATTTTATAGTTAGGAAATGCTTTTAAGAAATACTAAGGGGCATCTCAGTCGGTTAAGCGTCCAACTTCAGCTCAGGTCATGATCTCACGGTTTGTGAGTTCGACCTCTGTGATGGGCTCTGTGCTGACAACTCAGAGCCTGGAACCTGCTTCAGATTCTGTGTCTCCCTCTCTCTCTGCCTCTCCTCTGCCCTCCCTCTCTCTCTCTCTCTCTCTCTCTCTCTCTCAAAAATAAACATTAAAAAAAAAAATACTAGATACCCCAGATACAAGGTGAGAGTCTTACTCAACTTACCCTACCAATAAAAAAAAAGAAAGAAAAGAAGAAAAATATTTGAAAGGTAGAAATTTTAAAAAATGGGGAAAAAAGTAAAAGACTTTATCAAGATGAATTTTAAAATAAATTGGTTAACAGAGACTTGAAACTGAACAATGAAATGTAATATGTGACATGGTTTAGATCCCAAATCAAACTAAATATAAAAATAAAATAAAGGGGCGCCTGTGGGTGGCTCAGTTGGCTAAGCATTCAACTTTGGCTCAGGTCATCATGATATAGTTGTTCATGGGTTTGAGCCCCACATTGGGCTCTCTGCCGTGAGCACAGAGCCTGCTTAAGGGCCTCTGTTCCCTTCCCTCTGCCTCTCCCCTGGTCACCTGCTCTCTCTCTCTCTCTCTCTCTCTCTCTCTCAAAAATGAATAAACATTTAAAAATAAATTAAATTAGGGGCGCCTGGGTGGCTCAGTCGGTTAAGCGGCCGACTTCGGCTCAGGTCATGATCTCACAGTCCGCGAGTTCGAGCCCCGCGTTGGGCTCTGTGCTGACAGCTCAGAGCCTGGAGCCCGTTTCAGATTCTGTGTCTCTCTCTCTGCCCCTCCCCTGTTCATGCTCTGTGTCTCTCTGTCTCAAAAATAAATAAACATTAAAAAATTTTTTTTAAATAAATAAATAAATAAAATAAAAATAAATAAAATTAAATTAAAATAAAATAAAAATACATCTTTGAGATCATTTACATATGGACTGGGTTTCAGATGGTATAAGGAGATATATTGTTAATTTTATTAGGTGTGATGATGGTACTATGGTTATATAAGAAAATATCCTTGTTTTTTTAATATGTGCAGTGAAGCATTTAAGGATGAAATGTTGGGGGGACAAAAGGTTTCATTGCTTTTCAGTCTAAGACTAGCTTTAAAACACTTCAGCAAAGGGAAGAAATAAAGCATCTAAGACAAAATGTTAATTTATAAAATCAAAATGACCTTTTTATGAGAATTTGTCATATTATTCTCTTTACTTTATATATAAAATTGTTATAATGAGTTCTCATGAGAATAATGTTGAAAAGCATGTTGGGTGAATTTAATCTTAAATACCACTTCATTGTCGAAATGACTTTTGGTATAAGTGTAACAGAAACAATATCTTTGATGGGGAAGTACTAAGCCAGCCAGATGGTGAACAAATTGTACTTCTCATCTTCCTTTAAGTGAAAAGATGTCAGAACTTAAAAAAAAAAAACAACCCTCTATGAACAAAATCAGTCTTTTCTTTAAAGAGAAAGTATGATGAAGAACCGGCATTGTAGGAATCAAGGAAGTTAGAACCTGAAATCATTCTCGGGAATGATTTACGTGAGGTTACAAGGCGGGGAGCTCTGTCAGTACTCCTTCGATTCCAGGAGTTTGGGCGCTTTTTTTCCCCCTTAAATTAATGTTCCTGCACTTTGCAATGCTTCCTTTTTACTTGAATATTCTCACAATGCTGTTTCTATTATAAATATCACAACTGGCCCTTGCTCACACTAACGGATCAGTTGTGTGTGGACTTTCAGTAGGGAATATAACCTTTGTTCTGTTTAAATCATCTCTCTCTGGGGCACCTGGGTGGCTCAGTCGGTTAAGCGTCCGACTTCGGCTCAGGTCATGATCTCATGGGTGGTGAGTTCGAGCCCTACGTCGGGCTCCATGCTGACAGCTCAGAGCCTGGAGCCTGCTTCGGATTCTGTGTCTCCCTCTCTCTGCCCCTTCCCCGTTCACACTCTGTCTCTCTCTCAAAAATAGACATTAAAAAAAACTAAAAATCAATCAATCAATCAATCAACCATCTGTCTGAAACTAGAGAAGAGAGACATGAGTCAGGATAGGCAAGGTTATGCTGCAGAAACAAGCTAACCTCAAAATCTCAGTGACTTCAAAGGTTCATGTCTCACAAAAAAATCTGTGGGTCAACAAAGCAGTGGGTGGGAAGAGGGAGATACACTGGGTAGGGCACCAGGCTGCCAGAGCCTTCCCCGTCTTATAGCTCTGCTACCTGGGACTCGCCTCTGCAGGACAAGAGTGACTAGGGCATACCACAGGGTCTTCTCACTGGTCACTGCAGCTCTACATTTCTTTGACAAGAACTGATCATGAGATCCAACCTAACTGCAAGGGGGCAGAGAAGTGTGGCCTTCCATGTGTCAGTGAAGGAAAAGTAACTATTTTGGTGAGCACCGTTTCCACTTCATTATCATCACTTGCTTTGTAGGTGTATAGATCGTTCATTCACCAAGTGTAAAACTATTGCTTGAGGACCCACTATATGCAGGCACTGTTGTGGGCATTGATAACAGCCAGAGCCTTAATTCAATGGCTGCATTCCATGAAGGTCTGTCATCCTGAGAAGATAGTGTGCTCTGCCTTTTTATTGCTCACGAGAACGTAAAATATAAACTCAAAGAACAGAGATAAAAATTTGTTTGCTGACATACAGATGGCTTCTATCTAGAAGGTGTTATATATTGGAAATACTTAAACTTACAAAAATTAGTATCGAGGATGATCTTTGGAGTGTGACACACTGTATTCCAGTCTTAGCAGTGTCACCTCCCATGAAACTTAGGTCTTTTTTTTTTAATGTTTATTTTTCAGAGAGAGAGAGAGAGAGAGAGACAGAGCATGAGCGGGGGAGGGGCAGAGAGAGAGGGAGACACAGAATCCGAAGCAGGCTCCAGGCTCCAAGTTGTCAGCACAGAGCCCGACACCGGGCTCGAACTCACCACCCATGAGATCATGATCTGAGCCGAAGTCGGACGCTCAACTGACTGAGCCACCCAGGTGCCCCCGAAACTTGTGTTAGGTGCCTCCTTTGTAAGACGAATAAGAGAATAATACTTTGCACCCAGAGAAGGATTAAATGCAGTGATGTGTGGAAATTACACAGTGTACAGGCACAGCAGGCACTCTGTAGTGTGAAACACATAATTTCTAATTAAAAAGTTAAATAATTTAAAATAACACAAAAATGGGATCCAACTCGTTGGGATGTTTCTGTCCGCCTGCCTCCCTGCCATTCTTCCTTCCTGAATGATTTGGTTTACAAGCCACTAAGTGGGGAGCAGGGCAAGGCCACCATCCATGTCTGGGAGCCTGAGACAGTGTGTCAGAACCCAGGCAAGATGTGGAGATGCGGTGGCAGCAGGCTGGTTACTTATAGAGGACACTGATGCAGTAAGCAAACATACTGAGAAAAATGGGGGCCGGTTTCCTCACTGTCAGAGAAGGAAGTTACAAATACAGAAAACGAAGAAACTAGAATGAACTTTGTGGTATCAGATTTGGAAGTGGAAGTATTGGTATGAACTCCTGGTTTGTAGTGTACAGAGATAAAGAAATAAATATGAGTGTCTGATACATACATGATGTGTGTGGTGTGGATGGGTAGACAGGTGGATGGATGATAGATAGATAGATAGATAGATAGATGATAGATAATAGATAGATAGGACGATAGAGCCCTAGCACTATCTGAAAACAGTGATATGCTGTTAACCATGTGCACTCCTAGAGTCTTGATCTAGGTTTCTAAATATTCTTCTCTATTAAAAAGATAATTAGAGATTCTTGGAGAAATGGGTGATTCTAGGATCAGGGCAGGGAAAGTACAAGATGGGCTTAGAACATGCCAGAAAGTTGGGAAGATCTCAGTGCATGATAAGGACATATTAAAAGGACACTGAAACCAGTTCAGTGGGCCCCACATTGGACAAATCCAGGGGGAAATAAGCAATTTGGCATCAGAGCAAATGGTTATGGCAAGAGATGATAACGCCCTGCACAAAATAGGAATCTATGAGTCTATACTGACACAATGAAATGACATAATAACTAGTGGGAGAAAAGAAAGCTTTCCTTACAGTGAAATGCCAACTAATAAATGTACAAGGAATGCTGGAATCAGAAAATTACTATTTGACAATATATTGATTATTAGTGCTACCAGAAAACATTAATAGATATTAAAACTATCTAGTGAATGAGATTTGACAAGGAATGGAGTATTTGTATGGTCTCAGAGTCTCTCCTCACAAAAGTTTTATGGATCACAAAAGAAAAAGAACAACCTGACAGTGGAGAAACTCAGAAGACAACACGAATCAAATGATCAAAGTTAATACCACCTGTAATGAGTCAAACTGAAACCTTCTACCACTTGAACAGGCACAGCAAGAAAAATTCACCAGGAATTCCAAAGAGCATAACCTGAAATAATTGGAAGAAACGCTGGACAGATCCAAACTAAGAGACATTCTAGAAAATAACTGGCTTGTTATCTTTTAAAGTGTGGAGATTGTGAAAGTCAAGGACAAACTGAGGAACTGATTGACAAAGACGAAAGATGAGAAAGTAGCCTTCAGACCTTCTGGCACATGACAGACCCTCCATGGCCTGCCTTGCCCTTCCCAGGCCCCAGCTAAATGTGGCTCCCCATCCTAGACTGGATCTTTTCTGTAAGAGACATCCTGAAGACCACTGCCCAGCTTTAAGTGGGGCCTGAAGACCAGATGATGGTACATTATCAATTTTGGTTTCTTGATATTGATGGCTATGTTGGGGTTGTTTAAGAGAATGCCATTATTAGAATTTCACACTAAGGCATTCAAGATTGATACAATATTGTAGCAGCAACCTATTCTTGTTTTTTGTTTTTTTTTTTAAGTTTATTTATTTACTTTGAAAGAGAGACAGAGCATGAACAGGGGAGGGACACAGAGAGAGGAGGACACAGAATCCCAAGCAGGTTCCACATTGTCGGTGCAGAGTCTGATGCGGGGTTTGAACTCATGAACGGTGAAATCATGACTCGAGCCAAAATCAAGAGTCCAGGGCTCAAACGACTGAGCCACCCAGGAGCCCCAACAACCTATTCTTCAATGGCTCACGAGGAAAAGTTCTTTGTACTCTCTTTACAACCTTTCTCTAAATTTAAATAAACATCAAATGTACCCAAGTTAGGGATGATGGCGGTGATGGCTGCACAGCAATGGGAGTGTACTGAACACTGCTGAACTGCACGCTCAAACGTGGTAAACTTAGGTGTCTTTATTACAATTTGTTAAAAAGCTAGGAAAATGGTAAATAAAAATTAGAGAACGAATGGTTGCTCAGGAAACACATTTGGAACTAGTGTGTCCTCCGAATCCAAACTGCACGTGCGTATGTGGAAGGATTTGTGTGTGTAGTGCTTGCCAGTGTCCTGGAGAAGGGAGTTAAATGGACTTCTCTAACACAGAAGTCTTCTGGGCAGCATCACCCTGAGGGCTATTAGAAGTGTGTAGACAGGGGCACGTGGGTGGCTCAGTCAGTTAAGGGTCCGACTTCAGTTCAGGTCGTGAGATCGCAGCTCACGAGCCCGAGCCCCACATCAGGCTCTGTGCTGACTGCTCAGAGCCCGGAGCCTGCTTCAGATTCTCTGTCTCCGTCTCTCTCTCTCTCTCTCTCTGTCTCTCTTTCTCTTTCAAAAATAAACATTAAACACAATTTTCTTAAAAATTTGAAATGTACGGACATTTTTCTGTTGTCCCTGTGACTGGGGAGGGGTGCCCTGCCAGAACTCAGGAGGTGAGGACCAAGATGGCAGGCCCCCTGCAGCATGCGGAGGGTACCAAGAAATAAAGAACCCCCCCTCCAGCCATTCGTGAGCTGAAAAAGAGCTTTTTATAAGTGTCTCAGCCTGGAGCTCCACTTTCTTTCCAACTGCAAACTATTTCTTGTCACACTTCTCAGGTTCACCGAATTTTCCAGGAATACCACGACCATGTAAGTTGAGAGAAGACTACTTTGTTGTGTTTGAAACTCTACCAAGAAGTTGCTCACTATGGGGAAAAATGAGGTCACCTCTGGCAGGGCCGCCTGCCTGTGCTATTTGAGTGACCAGTGCACACACCTTCCTCTGCCTTTGCAGTCTTCCCATGCTGCTATGCAACAGAACTTTCTGGAGTCTCCTTTGAACTGCCTTCCAACCAAAACCTTATTAAATTGGCAAAACCATGAATACAAAGATTGAGTTTAATTGCACTAAAAGGATTTCTTTCTTTCTTTCTTTCTTTCTTTCTTTCTTTCTTTCTTTCTTTCTAAAAAATGTTTATTTATTTTTGAGAGAGAGACAGGGTGCTGGGGAAGAGCAGAGAGAGAGAGGGAGAGAGAGAATCCCAAGCAGACTCCACACTGTCAGTGCAGAGCCTGACGCAAGGCTTGATTTCAGGAACTGTGAGATCATGACCTGGACCGAAATCAAGAGTCAGACCCTCAACCGACTGAGCCACCAGGCGCCGCACTCAAAGGATTCTTTTAAAATATTTCCTATGATCGTTTTCATATGTGTATCGATTTTGTCACTCAAGGGTGAGACCTGCATTGGGAAATTGCATATTGGAATTATTTTTTCATGCTTATTATTCTCTAGCCTCCTTCTCAGCCTGAACCAGGGATCTACCCCAGGACCTCTCGTCCCTGTTCTACAGTTTCTCTTCCCATCCTCTCTGCCCTGGGGCTCATCGAAGCCCATGGGCTCCAAGCTTCATTTCCTACAGAATGAATTTAAGGAAATCAATATGGGGGATATGTTTTTGGCAATCTACCATCCCATGTCAAAAGGCAAGAAATTCTTTAGCAGTACACTTACAGGTGAATTTGTAGTTCACCTGGGAGGAAATCATATTTCCTCATTTTCAAAAGTCTATCATTTATTTCTGACATATATTATGACTTTAAAGAAGGTTTTTTCCCCTCTTTCTTTCATCCTATATAAATAGTTTTGGCCTGTTATGTACCCTACTGCTTACTTGTAACTTTACTCTTTCATTTTCTATTTTCTATACATTTTCTATACAGAGCTCTCTGATCTTCTCACTTCTTGTGCATACAGACGTTTCTTATAAGCAAATGCAAATAACCATTTCCTGTGTCTTCCAGTGTAGCTAGGCCTCAGCATTTACATATTCTTTTTTCATAAATTACTTTCCTTTATTCCTCCTTAATTTTATAATTGGATCGTTACATTTGTTTTTAAGTTATGTGCATAGGGGGTTAGCCCTGAGTATGGTACAGGTCAAGGGTGTCAATGCCGGGGGTGCAAATTCTGTGCTTGGAACTTAATTCCTGTGTCTCCACTTCCTCTTATGTATAGCGGAGATGCTCAAGGATGTCTGTCTCCAAGGATCCCGGTGGCAGTCAAAGTACTCAGTACATGTCAACGATCTCTGTTAATCTTTATGAGTCACCACAAAGAGAAAGAGAAATATGAACGGGAGTTCATATTCCCCGTTCCATGTCTGCTTTTGGGTTCCATGAACCTTTCCTGTATTCTTCTATGATAGTTCCTTTTCTGTTTACATAAGTCAAGTTAGTTCCAGTTACCTGCAACCACAGAAGCTTGACTAACACAGGGGAAAGAAGGCTGAATCTAAAATAGCCACTGCAGATGAGGCTCAGGACTTGAAGAGCTAACACAGCACTGGCATTTGGAGGCAATGTGATGGTAGATCCTGGCACTTACTTGGCAGACCCTCTCTGAATCTTCCAGTAGAACACCTGTGAATGTAACAAAATATAGGGACTCGTAACACCACTGGACATTAGAGAAGGAAGAGTGCCATGGGCCAGAATGCGGGGGGATTTCCACTAACTTCAGAGTAGATGAGGTTGGATTGAAAATTACCCCTTTGAATCATCCCTCCTTGCCGTCAACCAGCACAGTAATAGATGGCTGGTAAAACCGTGGGGAGGTCTGACTCACCTCCATTAAAAATTTCTATTAATAGTGTGAGAACACTTCTCTGAGCAAGCCAACTTGTCATTCATGTGTGAAAGTAACAAAGATGGTCTCAAATAGGCAAGGGCCCCCCAAAAATCCACTGTCGTATGTCTCCCTGAAAGTGACATTTCAATGAATAGAAAGGCCATGCAATAAGTATTAAAACCAATTGAACATTTACGTAGTTTTTAGGATATGGTTTCAAAATTGAGTAAGCAAAAAATAACTCTTAAGAAAATATTTACATGAGCAAACACTTGACATATGTTAGAGTATTACATGAAAGCCATGGAGAGGGTACGAGGGAAGGAGAGCTGTACATAAGGGCAAATGTTGTTCTCGACTTTAATAACCAGAGAAATTGATTTTAACCACGTGGCTCTTAAACTTAAAGGTAACCTCAAGCAGGCTTAAATGGGGTGTCTATTTCCAATCAAATAAAATATGGCAAGAAAACAGAAACAGACAAAGAAATTAAGAAGGCAGCCTCACAAACAGAAAGCACACATCAAGAAGACTGAAGTAGAACCAAGAGTATCGGAAAGATTATCAGTAGTTAAAGACACATCACAATGCTTTAATAATAGTAGAATGTTCAATGAACAAGCAGGATAAAACACCATATACATATGAATGAAATTGTGTAAAACATGTATAGAAGAATCTGGAAGGAGAGTAGGAAAATGTTTAAATTAGTTGTATCAGGATATATGTGAATTTTTCTGTTTGTTTTTTACCTTTTCTGGTATTTGTGATTTGTCAACAACGAACATGTATTATTGTATTAGGCAACACTCATTACTGCAAAAAGCAGAAACTAATGCTGGTTATTATCCGTCTGTAGGACAGGCAAACAGTCTGAGGACTCAGAGAAGAACTGATATTGCAGCTTGCAGAATTCCCTCTGCTTCCAGGGGAATATCGATCTTTTTTCTCTTAAGGCCTTCCACTGATTGAATGAGGCCCCCACGTTATGGAGCATAATCTGCTTTACTCAAAGCCTACTGACTTAAATGTTAATCTCATCTAGAAATACCTTTATAGCAAAAAATAAATAAATAAAAATGCCCTTACGGCAATGTCTAGACTAGTGTTTGGTAGTAGACTATTTGGGTAGTGTGGCCTAGCCAAGTTTGGGTAGTGTGGCCTAGTGTGTTAACTATCACAGCCACCAATTGGTGAACCCAGGGAGCGTGCCAGAATCCTGGCAGCCAGAATGTGGGGTGAGGGAGAAGGCCACCTTCACTCGTACAGTGAGAAGCAGGGCTCTGTGCCTCACCAGTGCTACCTAATGAGGGGTGCCCAGACATAGGAAGGGAAGCTAAGGGCTGCATGGCCTCAGAAAATGACAAACATTTGGCACAATTATACGCAAAAAAAAAAAAAAAAAAAAAAAAAAAATTCTGCTCACTAAGGGCTTTCAGGTCCAGCAGCAAGTTTTTAGTGAGATTTGAAGACCATGAGTCACATTACCAGGCTCTGTGACCTCACCCTGTAACCCAGCAGCTCCCGCACCCGCAATGGTTTCCTCTTCCTGACTCTTCTGTGTTGGGCAACTGATCGCGAGCCGCTGGTCACCCATGCCAGAAACCCGGGCTTCGTCTTGGATCCTTCCTCTGCCTCAGTGCCCACATTCGATCGGTCCCCGATCTTATCATTTCAAATATCCCTCCTCTCTGTCCCTGCGGCCACCAGCCTGGCCCAGGTCTTCGTCATGTCTCACGTGGACTAGAATCTGAATCTCCCGTATTCCCTTCCCTTCCACCTCTAACCGTCCTCACAGGCCTTCAGAGTTGACCTTCTAAAACACAGTGCCCATCCTGCTGTTCTTAGCCTGGCCCATCCCCTTGTGGGTCCCATCCCCAGAGTACGGGTCCCGTCCCCAGAGTATGGAGCCAGGTACCATCTGCTCCAATTTGCCAGATGGAGGGGACCTTCTCACACAAATGAGAACGAAACACATGAAGCCAATAACAAGTTGGAAAGCACAGAATTTCAAATAAATCTACTTTTCCCACCTGAGGAAGCTTAGAAAATGAAGCTTAGGTTCACCCCACTTTGTTCAAAGTGTTTTTCTGGGTAAAATTTTCAATTTATACCCCCTATTGTATATAACCTATTATCTAAATGTGTACTGATGGAACCTTTTATATGTTCATTTGTACACATATTCATCCACTCAGCAAAGAGTGTCTGGCCTGTCTCTGGCACCATGGCAGGCACCAAATACACCCAGATGTGTAAGAAAAGGCCCGTCTATTATGGTTTAGCACATAAATCAGTTCTTCCTGGCCACAGGCCTGGCACCGGGGTAAGATTAAGTGTCTGCTAACAGGCACCGATCCTCCTGGAAGGCTATGCGTCGAAAATTGTTATTTGAGCATTTTATTGGAACTCCATACCCCCCCAAATTAATAAAAGTGTGTTTATCTCTTTCACCAGTCTATAAAGAGAGATAAAAGGCCAAAACAAAGCTGGCCTAGAATTGAGCTACTCTGTAACTATTCATCATTTTAAAAAGAAAAAAACAAAAAGCATGTCTTTCTCTTGGCTTCTTTTCCTGCTCAGTCTGGTAAATCCATCATCTAAGCTTTTTCCCGTCTCCTTATTTCCATTCCGATTTCTGCATATGCCAGAGGCTACTGAGTCATTTATCTTTAACAGATGTAACAGTTACTCAAACTCTCCAAAATATTTGATAATTGTGCAAAGAAGCACATTTGTGAGGCTTTATTCCATGGATATAATTTTGGCTATGCGACTTTTAGTGAAAAGCATAAAACATCCTGAAGTTTCTCTCAAAACACCCACCAATCTCATCTTTTTTTGAGTCTATTTGTTTTGAGAGAGAGCGAGGGAGAGACAGAGAGAGGGGGAGAGAGAGAATCACAAGCAGGTTCCGTGCTGTCTCGCAGAACCTGTTGTGGGGTTCAAACTCATGAACCATGAGACCATGACCTGAGCCAAAATCAAGAGTCAGACGCTTAACTGACTGAGCTACCCCGGCGCCCCCTGATCTCGTTTTTTAAAAATATAAAGCAAATCACACACCCATCTGTATCCTTCTCTCTACTAAGTAATCTTAAAGTCAAGTGGAAAATGGCAGTAGGTAGCAGGCAAACCAACACTTTGTTTAGATATAGTTGAAAGTGGATGATTTAAATCAATTGCCGAACATGTATTTTCTTTCTCAAATTTAAACCTAGATTCTCATGGCAATAGAACGTGTGGATGATCTACAAACTGGGACAGCTACATTTTTGGATCCGACTCCTTTCATATGTCCATCTAAATAATTATCCCTTTCGGCGTCTGCACTGGCAAAACCCAGGACTGTGTTTCCAAACATGCTATTAATGATCATCAGCAATGAGAATAACTATAGGGGATTAAACAGCCTTCCCAATCAGGTTTCACTGGTCATTCCAACTACCTTCTACTGCCCCCGCTGCATGACCCACCACTCTGGTCATGCTGAACTACTCCCAAGTACTTGACTATAAGCCACGGAGCATTCCTTCTACTTTCTTTCCTTGGCCCCGTCCTGCACCTGTCCACCCTAAAAGAAGGCTCTACATTCTTCTCACCATCCAAAAAATTTTTCTCCATTTTTCAAAGATGAAAAGAGGTGTCACCTCCTTTTTGAAGCCTCCTTTGACCATGTGAGTTGACAGTCTTCCCTTCTTAAAGGACAAGGACTCTCGAGTGAGGTGGGGGAAGGGAGACCCTTCACTATCTCATCATCTTTAAATCTTGGCTGTTGCAGGAGCATTCTAACTCACCCTCCAGTCGTGAATCACTTTCTTTTGAAATTCACTCTTAGATCTACCGGAGTTCTCATTGTAAAGTAAATTTGATCATGTGCCTCTCCTGCTTAAAACCTTCAGCTATAAATTCTAGAGTGATGAAAGATCTACAACTCAGATTCCAGAAACATGGCATACTGAACTAATGCAAGCCTTACTCCCAACCGTAAAAATTTTCACAACCATATGAAATATTAGATAAAAGATGGCAAAATTCATTTGAAAGGCATAGATGGGCTCAAAAGCTCCAGGCGTCAGAGTGAGTAGTAAACTTATAACTTGAGTCTCAGCTGTGGATTGAGGGCAGGTTTATGTCTGGATGTGAGCCCCAAAGACTATGAATGGGATTTTAACACCCAAGAGAGGGCAGGACATGTGGTGTTGGGCCCACAGGAAGCAAGGAGCTAGAACTGAGACCCTTAAACTGAGAGCCTGGATGATCTGTCCTTTCATTAAAGAGGGGTGAAAAAACTCTCCCTACTTTTCCAAGAAAGCAGCAGTAAAGTGAGCTCTGCCCAGGGTCCTGGAAAAACATCTCCCATGAATTACTGAGGCGCCTAACCTGCACCATGCAGGAGTTGAAATTTACAACACCTCCGTTATGTGGAAATTTCCAAGCTAAACTTGTCCTAGGCTGGCAAAATTACTAGTTGCTTAGAAAAAGAAAATATAGACTACACTGCAGGGATATTTTTTAAATTGAAAACACAAGTGACTTCCTTAGAGAAAAAAATCCTAAAGAAATGAGCTCACAAACAAAAATTATAAACCGCAAGAGAAAACAACTCACCACAGACACATCAAACAGGAAGATTAGCAAGAACCTGAGATAATAGTAGGATTGGAAAGACATGATAAAACAAGAGTGTTTCAAATGTGTAGAAATCATCATTAAAAAATAAGATCAAATAGCTCCTCCAGAAATTAAAAAAAAATATTGCATTTTTGAAATTTAAAATCCAGTGGGAAGATTAGCTGCAGATGTTGGACAGAGCTGGGGAAAAAAAAAAAAAAAGTCTTGTATCCTCAAGAAATTTCCCAGAACTACAACATAGAGAAAGGGTTGGAAAAGTGTAAAAGGGGTTAAGACACTTGGAAGATAAACCAAAAAGGTCTAACATATATCAGTTAGCTTTTGTTACCTAACAAACCACTCTGCCGAATTCATACTTTTCGCCAGTTCTATGAAACTGGATCTGGGCCCTTTAAATATATATATTTTTAAGTTTATTCATTTATTTTGAGAGAGAGAGTGCAGCAGGGGAGGGGCAGAGAGAAGGGGAGAGAGAGAGAATTCCAAGCAGGCTCCACGCTGTCAGCACAGAGCCTGACGCAGGGCTCGAACTCACGAACCCATGAGATCATGACCTGAGCCGAAATCAAGAGTCAGACACTTAACCACCTGAGACACCCAGGTGCCCCTGGGCCCTTTAAATATTTAAGTAATATTTAAATATTATTTTTCCTTTGCCAGATGGCTTGATGTCAAGCTTTGTAGCACTTGGGAAACACTGCAGAGAGGACGAGTTATTCTTTCCGGTTCCCGCACGCTTGCAGGGTGCATGGCTTCCCCAGCAGTCTGCACCGGGACCAGGGTCCTGACGGGTTTGCTGCCTCTCCAGCATCCAGCTTCTGCCCTGCACAGCAACCAGCAACACCCAGTGCCCAGAAAACAATGGAGAATACACACGCTAACAACAACAGGCATGAACTAGCGAACATCACTAAAGATTTTACAGACATTCAGATGATAATAGGGGAATATTACTAACAATTTATGCTAGTTAATTTGGCAATTTAGATGAAGTCAGAAAAAGGTCTGTAAAAAGGTCTGTGACTTTACAATGAATTCTCTCAAAACCGTAACGAAAACGCAGTACCAAGCCTACGTAAATTCTTCCAGAAGGTAAAGGTAGAGGGAACACTTCATAACTCAGCCTATAAAGTTAGCACCACCCTGCCCTCCAAGCCAGTCAATGACATCACAAGGGAAGATCTAAACTGGTCATGATTAAAGATGCAAAGAAATCTTCGCAAAATGTGATCACATCGAATCCAGCAATGTCTAAAAAGAGTAGTATATTCTTAATGAAGTGGGGTTTATCCCCATTTGAATTCCAGGAATACACATCTGGTTTCACATTTGAAAAATCAATGCAATTCACCACATGGACAGACTGAAAAACTGAAAATATGATTATATCAATAGATGCAAAAAATTTTTTATATAATTCGGTACCTATTTATAATTTTAAAAATCCATTTTCAACAAATGAGAAATAGAAGGGACTTCCTCATTTTGATAAAGGGCATCTGTGAGAAACCTGTGGCTGGCATCATACTTCATGGTGAAGGAACGAAAGCTTTCTATCTAGGAGAGTGAACAAGGCATGTATGTCTGCACTCATTGTTTCTAGTCATCATTGTTCCGGAGGGCCTACACAGCATGATAATGTAGGAAAAAGAAACAAAAGACACACAGATTAGCAAAGGATAAATAAAACTGCCCCTTTTTTCACAGACAGCATTGTTTAATACAGAAAATGTGGAGGAATCTTTTAAAATATTCTAGAACTAATAAGTGAATTTCACAAGGCTGTAAGATATAAGGCCAGCCAACAAAAATCATTTGTATTTATAGATAAATGAATAATTGAAGGATAAAATTTTGAGTCACTTTCAATTGCAATAGCATCAAACAACCTAGGAATGGGGTGCCTGGGTAGCTCAGTCAGTTAGGCCTCTGACTCTTGGTTTCCGCTCAGGTCCTGATCTCACTGTTGGTGCGGTCGAGCCCCGTATTGGGCTCTGCGATAACGGCAAGGAGCCTGCTTGGGGTTCTCTGTCTCCCTCCCTCTCTCTGCCCCTCCTCTACTCATCCTCCTCCCTCAAAATAAATAAATAAACTTAAAAAAAGAAAACAAAAAAACCCGAGGAATGAATTTAATAAAGACAACGTGTAAGATCTAAACGTGGAACATTATAAAACATTTCTGGAAAAAATTAAAAGGAACCTAAATAAATGGAGAGATTCATCATTTTTGTATTGGAAGATGTAGGATTGAGATGGCAATTCTCCCTTAACAGATTGGTCTGTAGATTTAAACAGTCACAATCACCATCATGATCCCAGAATTTGTTTCTTGTAGAAATCAACTACAATTCTCAAATCTACCTGAAAATATGAAGAACCTACAATAGACAATACAGTTTTTAAAAAGAAGACTGTTATAGGGCTTATATAACTTGATTTCAAAACTTTACATTCATGGACAATATTCAAGATAATGTGCTATTGGCAGATGAGACAGATATAGACCAGCGGAATAGAATAGACAGCCCAGGAATTGACCCCATAATTCTTTGCTCAATTGACTTGCAGCAAAGTTGCCAAGGCAAGTCAGCAAAGGAGAAGAGAGCCCCTTCTGCCAATGATGCCTGAATAACCGGTTGTCCAGACACAAGAAAGTTGAACTTCAACCTACACCTCACACCATATATAAAAGTTAGCTCAAAATGAAGCATGGAACTAAATATAAAAGTTAAAGTCCTAAAGCAAATGAGAGAATCTTTGTGCTCTTGTGGTAGGCAAAGATTCCTTAGACGGGACACAAAACTTTATAAAAGACAGACATCATTGTCTAATACATAAAATGTGGAGGAATCTTTTAAAATATTCTAGAACTAAACTATGAAAAGGAAAAGAAAAGAAAAAATAGTTGGACTTTGAAATTAAAACATTTTATTCTCTGAAAGATAACATTAAAAATGAAAAGGCAAAAAAAAAAAAGTATGAAAAAGCAAGGTGCAGACTGGGAGATATTTCCAAAACTATATCTGATAAAGAACTTGTCCCCGAGCTCCTGGGTGGCTCAGTAGCTCATGATCTCACAGTTGGTGGGTTCAAGCCCCACACTGGGCTCTGCGATGATGGCACAGAGCCTGCTGGGGATTCTCTCCCTCTCCCTCTCTCTCTGCCCCTCCCCCACTTGTGCTCTCTTTCTCTCTCTCTCTCTCAAAATAAATAAATAAACTTTTAAAAAAAGAACTTGTATCCAAAATAGATTAACAGATTAAGAATCTTGCCACTCGATAAGACAAACAAGCGATTTTGCAAATGGGCAAAATATTTGAACAGACACTTCATACGGAAGAGTAAAATGATACACAACATCACTAGGTATCAGGAACGTGCAAATTAGAATAATAAGATACAACTCCCTACCCACTAGCATGATGAAAACAAAAAGGATGGACAATGCTGGTTTGGTGAGGATATGGAGCGACTGAAACTGTCATACATCTATGTTGGGGAGGGAAAATGATACAGCCGTTATAGAAAAACAGTATGTCAGTTTCTTGTAAAGTTAAACATGCGCTGATCATATGATCCCTCGATTCCATTTCTAGGTATGTATCCAAAAGAAATAAAAAGGTATGTCTGAAAAAAGAGTAGGGAGTAATGTCCATCACAACACTGTTCATTAGAGCCTCAAACTGGAAACAGCCCAAGTGTTTATCAGCCAGAGAACAGATAAACAAATCATGCTGCGTCCGTGTACAGGAATACTACTTGGCAATAAAGAAGAATGACAGCTACCATGAGTGAATTTCAGAAACATCACGCTGAGCTAAAGAAGCCAGACACAAAGGACTATAACTATAGTATGGTTTCACTTATGTCGTTTTATGAACGGCAAAAATATAGTAACAAAACGCGGGTTGCCTGGGACCAGGATAAGGCAGAGGAAATGTCACCATACAGGATCTAAATGATACTGCTCCTTCACCCTTTACTTACTGTGTTGTGATCATTTGCTTATGGGTACTTCCCCACTGATTTATGAATTCTTCAACAGAAGACACCCGTGGCCTTGTTCGTCTTTTTATTTCGCCAGCCTCTCACCCAGAAGGAACTCCGTAAGTGCTCCCTGAATAGTGATTGATGTGAATCTGGCAGAGCTCAACTGAAATATTTTTTAATGTTTATTTATTTTTAAGAGAGAGAGCGCGACAGAGTGCAAGTAGGGCAAGGGCAGAGAGAGAGGGAGACACAGAACCCAAAGAAGCCTCCAGGCTCCAGCTGTCAGCACAGAGCCCCACATGGGGCTCAGACTCATAGACAGTGAGATCATGACTGAGGCTTAATCGAATGCTTAACTGACTGAGCCACCCAGAGGCCCCCAGGCTATAGTTTTAAATGAGCTTTGTCAAGGGCCCCTGGGTGTCTCAGTTGGTTACGCATCCAACTTCAGCTCAGTTCATGATCTCACAGTTTGTGAGTTCGAGCCCCACGTCGGGCTCTGTGCTGACAGCTTGGAGCCTGGAGCCTGCTTCAGGTTCTGTGTCTCCCTCTCTCTGTTCCCCTGTCCAGTTTGCACTGTCTCTCTCAAAAATAAATAAACATTTAAAAAAATTTTAACTATAGCTTGATACCATTTTAAGGAATGGCCCTTTACTGGTTCTTACCTTTCCTTTCTCCTTATTTATGGAATAAAAGAATCACCTTTCTGAAAGTGTTAAAGATGCATTTAGGGGCACCTGGGTGACTCAGCTGGCTAAGTGTCCCACTCTTAGTTTCGGCTCAGGTCACGACCTCTCGGTTTCGTGAGTTCAAGCCCCGAGTAGAGCTCTGCACTGACAGTGCGGAGTCTGCTTGGGGTTCTCTCTCTCCCTCTCTCTCTCTCTGCCCCTCCCCCACTCACACTCTATCTGTCTCTCTCTCAAAAATAAACATTAAAAATTTTAATTTAAAAAAGCATAATTGGAGTAATTAGAGACTAACTGCTACTAATGTAGGGTCAGACTATGATGGAGGTAAAAGAAAACACAGCGGGAGAAGACAAGGAAGGATGGAGAGCTACCTCCCAAAGTGAACGCTGAAGATAATGGGGTCAGTCTGGACGACTGACATTGGGACTCCCCAGGGCATCCAGTTTTTTTTTTTAAGGTAGAAATCAGATTTCATACTTGGGAGGAGAGTATGGATGGTGATGTGTTAACCAAGATGTGCCTTGTTAACTATTTTGTTCCCAGTTATTAGTACAAATTTGTGTTCCTTACCTATTGCTACATTACAAATTCGCCCACTATTTAATAACTAAAAACAGCAAACATTCATTTCGGGTACAGCTTAGCTGGGTGTCTCTGGCTGAGGGTGTCTCATGAGATGCTGTCAGGCCATCAGCCAAGGCAGTAGACATCTCGAAGCTCGCTCATGTACACGTGGGCAGACCCTAGCAGATCTCTGTAAAATCCAAGTGCACTCACATTTTTGCAGGCAGACCTCAGCTCCTTGCCATATGGAATTCTCCACCGGCTGCCTGGATGCCCTCATGACACGGCAGCTAAGAGAGAGAGCGCCCACCAGGGCATCCAAGATGGAAACCACAGTCTTTTCATAACAACCTGGGTTATTATAACCATCTACCTCCTTGGCACTGTTCTACTCATTAAAAAGCAATTCAACCCACACTCAAAGGGTGGGGATTATATAAGAGAATAAACACTAGAGCAGGGGGTCATTGGAGACTATCTAGAGGCTGGCCACTGTAGAAGTCTGGTGGACTCTCCGGGAAAATGTGAATGAAACAGGTAGGAGCAGACTGCCTTTGGACTTGAACTGTCACTCTTCCCGGGGCCTCCACCCTGCTGGCCTACTCTGTCAGATTTTGGACTCACCAAGCCTCCACATGCCATGAGTCAATTCCTTAAAATAAATCTCTCTCTCTCTTTCTCTCCTTCTCTCTCCGTCTTTCTTTCTCCTCCCTTCTCTCCTTCTCTCTCTCTCTCCCTCCACACACACACCTTATTGGTCCTGTTTCTCTGGAGAAACCTAACGAATATACCAGGGGAGAGGAGGCCTAGAACAGATTCTCCCTCCCAGCCCTTAGAAAGAACCAATCCACCCAGATGTCAGACTTAAGCCTCCAGCACCGTAGGACGATAAACATTTACTGTGTAAGCCTCCCAGTCTGTGGCACGTTGTCAGGGCGGTCTGAGCCCATCAACACACCCTCCTAATGCAGTGGGAGCTTCTCGCTCCACAACAGAAGCCAGGTCTTTGTGTGGCGTCTACTTTGTGATTCCCTCATACTCCATTTTCTGTAGCAGGTGCAAAAGTGAGTCTCTATTTGGAAATCCTCAGAATGCTATCAAGAAATACAATGACATGTGAAGGGTGGAGAGGCTTATACCCATCTATGTAAAAAATCGTTTTCAGGAGTCAGCAGAATCCTTCAGAGTTGACCGAGAAAGGTACCAGGAGCCATGGCAATGCTGGTGGCATCAGGTCACCAAATACCTGACTGGGCAGATGACAGCTAGAAAGGATTGTGTGGTTTGTTTCTCTTTTACTCACCCCGGATGCTGAATTGATATTTTTTCCCCTGTGCCCCTGACATTTTGTTAAATATAAAGGCCAAAATTTTTTTAAAAATTAAAGCTCTTTTTTTGTTGATGCTTTTCCCAAGTTTCATGTGATTATTTTAAGGAGCTGGTGGTAATGACAAAAAAAAAAAAAACACCTAAAATAACGTTCGAGTGATCTGAATTTTTTTTTAAGTAATCTCTGTACCCACCATGGAGCTAGAACTCATGATCTTGAGGTCAAGAATCCCATGGTCCAGGCAGGCGCCCCGATCTGAATATTTAAATCACCATGTTATTAAATTATACTTCTAGGTTTAGCATCTTAAATACATTTTATGTTCAAATTAAAAGTTGACTCTGTTGCTGTCTAAGTGACTGTAGAGCTGTAAAAGACCCTTGCAAATATGCAATTCTTTTATTTCAATTAAAATTTTATAATTAAAAAAATTGGTTTTCACTGGCATTAAGATATTCAAAATTCTGCATCTTTAATGAAATGTCTTGTTCCCACACACCAGACATCTGGAAAAGCTGTGTTTTTCTCTCCACCTCGTTCCTGACCCACTAGGAATTCCTGGGTCAGTGGCCATACCACACGGAGCTTCGTCTTCCATTCTGCTACGATGCTTCCACGGCACATCCCTCCAGCCTCTCACATCTTTTCTCTCCTCTGTTATCTCTAAATCTTCATTTTCAGGTCTCGTTTCTGTCTAGAATCCAATTCCCCTTTCCACGTATCTCCTGAGTGTTTCCATCCAGATATCAGCTCTCAGTCAGGCTGAACTCAGCCAACTGGGGGGGATCTGGAGCTGAGAATTTGACCCTCCCGGTGGAGGAGACCTGAGATAGGACAGAAAGGGCTACTAGGGAGAAGCCAAGGCTAAAGCCTAAGCCGCCGACCACAGCAGCCCAAGCAAATATCTGGCATTGGGGTAGGAGGGGCTGGAAGAAGGGGTTGAGACTCTAGTCCATATACTCTCTGATAATCATTAAAATCGCACACGTTTGCCATCACTCCCCCTCACCCCCTTGCCACCCCCACTTCTGAGATTCTCCCTAAGGTTCGCTGAACCACAGCCGTAAAATTTTTCTTTCCAAAGGTCGCGTTAGTCCCAAATGCGCAGAAACCGAGCTGCAGAGAAAAGGAGTCGGACACTGGGCTCCTCCCTAGCACCTCGTTTTTATTAACGGCTTCATCCTTCTCTAGCAAAGCCAGTATGTAACATGCCAAGACCGTATCTGGCACCCAGTGTCTGCTAAGAAAATGTTAACAATTACTATTATTCAGCAGTAGAACCGTAGTTACCTTAATCTTTCCCGTTCTACCTTCAGGGAGCAAAATTTGCCACCCCAAAATGTATCTCTTTGGCATGTGGATTATTTTAGACCTACTATTTTTAAGAAACAGAAAGCCCTGGGGCGCCTGGGTGGCTCAGTCGGTTAAGCGTCTGACTTCGGCTCAGGTCATGATCTCACGGTTCGTGAGTTCGAGCCCTGCGTCGGGCTCTGTGCTGGTGGCTCAGAGCCTGGAGCCTGTTTCGGATTCTGTGTCTCCCTCTCTCTCTGACCCTCCCCCGTTCATGCTCTGTCTCTCTCTGTCTCAAAAAAAAATAAATAAATGTTAAAAAAAAAAAAAAATTAAAAAAAAAAAAAAAAAAGGAAAAGAAATAGAAGGCCCTGGAAGAAATCTTTGACCTACCCCTAACTGCCTAATAGAATTTAGATAAACCACCTGCTCCAGGAAGGGAGTTATCACCGTAGGTAACTACTACAGTAACATGAACTAGGTATGGCAGTCAGGGAGGAAATCAGCAGTCTGTTAAAATTCCTCTGTAGGTCCCACTGTTTCTGTATGGCCCAAAAGACACTCACTCTTTTTCATTTTCCTATGAATTAATTGCCTTCCTTCTTTTTGAAGTCCCAGACCCCTCCCGCGTTCTTTTTACCTCTGGATGGCATTTAAGCCTCAACTGCCTGACTGCATGGGGACCTTGTATCCATACGGAACCCTCATATATACACAATTAAATGTGATTTTTCTCGCATCAATCTGTCTCATGTCGATTAAATTCTTAGACCAACCACAAGAACCTTGAAGGTAGAATAAAATTTTTCCTCCCCAGCACCACATATATATGATTGGCCTGCATGCTCTTCATTCACAATGCCTCTTACATTTGTATCCTGAAATATCTACCAATAAAGTGATACGATGTCCAGGGATTTAGAAGATATAATAGGGGAGGTAAACAGTGGGTGGTGTAGGGATGGGTTAGCCATGGGTTGGTGATATCTGGGTCTGGGTAAGGGGTACATGGAAGTTCATTTTACCGTCCTATCTACTTTTGAGTGTTTGAAATTTCCCATAATAATAGAAATTAAAATAACAACAAACTCATGTCTCATGGTGATTCTTTTCTTTCCATGCCATTGTTTAGACATTTAGAGAAACAAGAAGATACTTGATAAGTAGCAATGCTGAGGAGCACATTCCCTGGGGAAAGGTTGGCCTGTCACACGAGAGGGCCACAAGTGGCATGTTGTCACAGTGCAGCTGCCTGGGTGCTTTGTGGCCACCTACCTCTTAGTGTCAGGAAGTGATTTGTCACCACCTTAGTCGTGACTCTACAGCAGAGGGGCAGACTCGCACAAACAAGGCTCAGGAGGGTGACAGCTACTTTGGAATGCCAATATACTCTCTTATTAATGAGTCTGACTGACAAGGGTGTGGGACACTTGAATCTTTTTCCAGCAGCTTCTCTCCCTCCAGGCAAGCAGCTATACAAGGTGTTTTATGAGCTTGGAATCAGAGCCAGGGAACTTGCTTTGCCTATGTTTACTGGCATCAGGCCAAGGTAGCCTTCCCCACAAGGCCAGGACGGGGAAGGCACCAGAGTCCGGGACAGGTGCTCCCATGGCCTGCCATATTGGCCTTGGGCTCTCCTCTCCTTTGTTACCAAATCAAGCCAAACACCCCCTACGGACAGCCATTTCCTTTCTTCAAATATGTTAATACCTTTAATCTAATTATTGTTGATTTTTGCATGCCAAGGAACCATTTTATCTCTTTAAGGTTTCTTTGGATATTTTTGCTCATATCAGCATTTTCTTGACCTTTAAGAATCTAATGGGTGTATCACTTCTTTCAGTCCCAAGTTCCTAGGTAAGACAGTAGAACATTTCAGAATAGTGTGGCCGTAACTACTATAGGAATGAATATCTTCAACTACCAAAGGGTTTTCTCATCTGTCTCCTTCCCTCTCGGGTCCAGTTGTTCCAATGCTTCCTACACACCAGAGACATTACTTTAAGATACTTTTTTTTGGAGAGAGAGGGCACAAGTGAACGAGGGGCAGAGAGAGGAAGGAGAGAGAGAGCGAGAATTCCATGAGGGGCAGAGAGATGGAGGGGACAGAGAGAGAGGCAGGGCCACCCAAAGAGGGGCTCAAGCTCACCCAAAGCAGGGCTTGTGCTCACCTGAAGCGGGACTTGAATTCACGAACCATGAGATCGTGACCTGAGCCAAAGTCAGATGCTTAACTGATACTTTCTATGGCTTCCCAAAGTCATAATCTACCCTCTACCTGTCTTTCTAGCTCGATTTCCCACTGGACAACTTTGCCCCCGGAAAGTTGGTCTAGCTGACATCAGAAGAATACAGACCGAACTGTTTCATTGTTGTATCCTTGCTTACACCATTCTTTCCACATTAAAAAACTGAATAGTCACCTGTTTCTCAAGATATACCTCAAATTCCGCCTTCTTTTGAAATTTTCTGATTATACCAATCATAGGTAACAACCATCTCTTGTGGAAAAATGTAATAATTATCAGGGGAGGCATCATTGGGTACAGCTTGTAAAGTTGCACAGGAGTCCCATGCTTAAAAGGGCCCTACACTTGGTTTAATGCTCTATTACTGTCTCGAAATTATTATTTTTTTCAATAAAGGAATGTCCAAAATATTTGTCAAAAATGCTAAAGAATGAATCATACAGCCTTTAAAAAGAAATTAAGGGGTTCCTGGGTGGCTCTGTCAGTTGGGGAGCTGACTTCGGCTCAGGTCACGATCTCATGGTCCATGAGTCTGTGGGTTCGAGCCCCGCGTCAGGCTCTGTGCTGACAGCCTGGAGCCTGCTTCGGATTCTGTGTCTCCCTCTCTGTCTGCACCTCCCCCACTTGTACTCTCTCTCTCAAAAATAAATAAACATTAAAAATTTTTTAAAAGAGGGGCGCCTGGGTGGCTTGGTCGGTTAAGCGTCCGACTTCGGCTCAGGTCATGATATCGTGGTTCATGAGTTCAAGCCCCGCGTCAGGCTCTGTGCTGACAGCTCAGAGCCTGGAGCCTGTTTCCAATTCTGTGTCTCCCTGTCTCTCTGTGACCCTCCCCCGTTCATGCTCTGTCTCTCTCTGTCTCAAAAATAAATAAACGTTTAAAAAAAATTTTTTTTTAAAGAAATTAATATTTTGTACATTACATTTCATGTAATTGCTGATGAATTTGAGATGATTTTCAACCACCTTATTCTTTCCCTAAGCTTTGACCTAACTGGTTAGTGTTCCTTTAATCTCTTTACTTGAATTAAGTATTTACTCTTGCTCTGAATTAAGTCTTTTATTATGCCACTGATCCCTCTATAAACTTTTTAGTTATAAATATACACAAATCCTTGTGTTTATACTAATGACTGAATCATGAATACTTAATAGAGTCTACTAAACTATGCCCTCAAATCCTAACACCTTCGAACACTTTTAATTCTATTGCTACCCTTACTAACTTTTGTATTGCCCTTGTCATTCATTTTAATTCTGCATAAATTTTAATTTCCATGAGACATTACTACTATGGCTTCATAAAACAATATTCCTTTATATTTATCTATATATTATCCTCTTTGTTATTCTTCATTCCTTTCAGCATTTTCAGTTCAATCTGAGATTATCTTCCTTTGGACTTAAGAATTCACTCTAGTGTTTTGGGGCGCCTGGGTGGCTCAGTCAGCTAAGCATCCGACTTTGGCTCAGGTCATGAACTCGCAGTTCATGAGTTCCAACCCCGCATCGGGCTCTGTGCTGACAGCTGAGAGCCTGGAGCCTGCTTTGGATTCTGTGTCTCCCCCTCTCTCCGTCCCTCCCCCACTCACACTCTGTCTCTCTCTCTCTCAAAAATAAACATTAAAAAAAAAAGAATTCACTCTAGTGTTTTTTTCTAATTCAATGCTGCTAACAACAAAATGTTTCAGCTTAAGCTTTTCTTAAGAAATCTTTATTTGGGGGTACTATTGCTGCTGGGCATAGAATTCTGTTTTAACAAGAGATTTCTTTGCCACTTAAACAAATTTTTTTTTAATGTTTATTTATTTTTGACAAAGCGAGCAAGCATGAGTGGGGGAGGGGCAGAGAGAGAGGGAGACACAGAATCCGAAGCAGGCTCCAGTCTCTGAGCTGTCAGCACAGAGCCTGACGCGGGGCTCAAACCCACAGACTGTGAGATCATGACCTGAGCCCAAGTCGGACGCTCAACCGACTGAACCAGCCAGGCACCCCTTCTTTGCCACTTTAAAAGTGGGGTTCCACGGATGTCTCTCTCATCTTACTTATAAGAAGACCTCAGCAATCAGCCTTTTTCTTGTGTGTTCGGTGTCTGTATTCTCTAAAATCTTTCTCATTATCTTTGGTCTTTAGATCATAGTGTATCTTGTTTGTTTCCTGTGTACTTACTTTGCTTAGGGGAGGTTGAGTTAACTGATAATTGAATCTGTGGGTTGATGTCTTTCATCAATTTGGAACAGGTTTGTGTGTTTTCTCTTCTGATATTAGTTCCTCTCTACCTTCTCTCTATTCCTCTTTTAGTCACGTCCCATTTATCTTTTAACTCTGTCCTGAATTCTCCAACACTGTTCACCCTGTGTTTTATCGGGATCTTTGCTTTTTTTTTTTTTCCCAGCCTTAAATTTTCTTCATTTGTTCCAGCTTTTTGGAGGTATAATTGGGACATTATTGGTATTTAGGGTATATAATGTGATGATTTAATATATGTACACATTGTGAAATGATTACCACTATCAAGTTCATTAACACATCTATCACCTCACATAGTTATTTTTGTGTGTGTAGTGAGAACACTTAAAATCTACTCTCTTCATAAATTTCAAGTATATAACATGGTATTATTAACTATAGTCACGATGCTGTACATTAGATTCCCAGAATTTATTCATCTTGTAACTGAAAACTTTTACCCTTTGACCAATATCTCCCCATTTCCCTTACCCTCCAGCCCCTGGAAACCATCATTTTATTTGCTGGTACAATAAACTGGACTTTTTTTTTTTTTTTTAAGATTCCATGTGTAAGTGAGATCATGTAGTATTTGTCCTTTGTATCTGGCTTGTTTCACTTAATATAATGTCCTCCAATTCATCTATGTCACAAACATCAGGATTTTCTTCTTTTTTATGGCTGAATAATATTCCATCATATCATATTTTCTTCATGTACTCATCTGCTGAAGGAATTTTAGGTTGTTTTTATGACTTGGCTATTTCAAATAAATCTGCAATGACCATGGGAGTGCAGATATCTCTTCAAGGTAGTGATTTCATTTCCTTTGGATATATGCCCCAAAATGGGACTGCTGAATCATATGGCAGTTCTATTTCTAATTTTTTGAGGAGTTGTTTTCCACACTGGTTACACCATTTACATTTCTATGAATAGTGCCCAAGGATTCCCTATTCTTCAAACCCTCACCAACACTTGTTATGTCTTGTCTTTTTGATAATAGCCATTTTTACGGGTGTGAAATAGTATCTCCTTGTGATTTTGATTTGAATTTCTCTGATGATTAGCAATGTTGAATCCCTTTTCATACACCTGTTGGCCATTTGTATGTCTTCTTTGGGAAAATGTCTGTTTTGATCCTCTCCCCATTTAAAAAAAATTTTTTTTTACATTTATTTATTTTTGAGAGACAGAGAGAGATAGAGCACAAGTGGGGGAAGGGCAGAGAGAGAGGGAGACACAGAATCCAAAGCAGGCTCCAGGCTCTGAGCTGTCAGCACAGAGCCTGACGCGGGGCTCGAACCCACAAACTGCGAAATCATGACCTGAGCCGAAGTCGGATGCTGAACCGACTAAGCCACCCAGGCACCCCACGACCCTC
Organism: Panthera onca; assembly: GCF_046562875.1. Lineage (NCBI taxonomy): Eukaryota > Metazoa > Chordata > Mammalia > Carnivora > Felidae > Panthera > Panthera onca. The sequence goes on from NC_138343.1 coordinate 141,326,560, forward strand.
TACCCATCTTTGAATCCAATTATTTTGATTTTTGCTATTGAGGCATATGAGTTCTTTTTATAGTTTGGATATTAACCCTTTAGATACATGGTTTGCAAATATTTTCTCCCATTCCATAGGATGCCTTTTTGTTTTGTTAATTATTTCTTTTGTTGTACAGATTTTTTTTTTTTTTTTGATTTGGTAGAGTCCCACTGACGTATTTTTGCTTTTTTGCTGTACTTTTGCTTTCAGATCCAAAAAACCATTACCAAGACCAATGTCAAGGAGATTTTCCTCCACATTTTTTCTGGAAGTTTTATAGTTTCAGATCTTACATTTAAGTGTTGAATCTATTTCAAGTTAATGTTTGTGTGTGGTGTGAGGTAATATTGATTTCATTCTTTTGAAATTCTTAATCATTTTTGAACAAAGGTTTGCCCATTGTCATCTTGTTCTGGGTCCCACAAATTATGTAGCCGGACCTGATAACTGTGCCCACTGAGGAGAAAACTTGGAACCCCGTTTTAAGTGACCCCCTCCTGCTCAGAACACAGGTATCTAATTTCTAACAGAGTTAGTAACTGTGTTACAAAATTATTCACTTCCTTTTCATTTCAATCAACTCAATCTACTGAATATTTATTAGGCTGGTTTTAAACAAGGAGCCAATAGTTCCTTAATCCTCCCCCCAAAAAAACAATTATATTTTCAAAAGAACATGCCAAGTGAGCCTCTAAGAGTTACATTCCAGTAGGAGACATTTCAGGCGGGGCACTATTGTAAGGTGGGCTAGCCTTGGAAGTAAGCGTACTGGGGTTTTAGGTCGGGGTAGTGTGGTTTAAAAGACTCCCCTGAATTGTTCTGCTTTTCACAGCTTTTCCCTTCTCTTCAGAAACCACAGGTTCTCTAAAACACAGATATTTCTCGCCGTGGTTCTCATGGAAATAGCATGAGTTTTGTTTCCAGGAAAAATACACAATATTTGTTTAGTAATAGTGAATAGCCAGCCAGGACTGCCTTGGGGCCTCTGGGTGGTACCAGGATGGACTGTTTTCCCCTTATTTTCCTTATATTTTCAATTCTAGGTAAGCACAAAATGCATTTTCATGATTTTTATCTTATCTACCACAGCTCTTTGTACATTGTAGGCTCACAATAAATATGTTATGATGAAATAAAAGCTAATAGGGGTACCTGGATGGCTCAGTCGGTTGAGCATCTGACTTTGGCTCAGGTCATGATCTCATGGTTTGTGGGTTCGGGCCCCACATCAGGCTCTGTGCTGACAGCTCAGAGCCTAGAACCTGCCTTGGATTCTGTGTCTCCCTCCCTCTCTGTCTCTACACTGCTTGTGCTCTCTCTGTCTCATAAATTAATAAATAAACATTAAAAAAAAAAAAGCAGCTAATAGACCAAACTAGCCATAATATAAGCTACTGTTTCTTGGGTCCCTAGGTGTATGCCAAGCCCTGGGCTAGGCTTCAATGTGCATTACTCCAGTCAATAAACAATCACCACCTGAAAACCATACCTTTACTTTGCAAACATTGACATGGACAGGTGCCAGCTAGATAGTGACTGTATATAAGAATCATATGTGTCTCAGGGGCACCTGGGTGGCTCAGTCTGTTGAGCATCCGGTTCTTGGTTTCAGCTCAGGTCCTGCTCTCACAGTTCATGAGTTCAAGTCCTACATCGGGCTCCACGCTAGCAGTGAGGGGTCTGCTTGGGATTCTCTCTCTCCCTCTCTGCGCCTTCCCCATTCTCTCTCTCTCGTTCTCTGTCTCTCTCCCAAAGATAAATAAACTTAAAAAGTTTTTTAAAAATGGGGTGCCTGGGTGCCTCAGTCGGTTAAGTGTCCGACTTCGGCTCAGGTCATGATGGATTCAAGCCCCGTGTCAGGCTCTGCGCTGATAGCTCAGAGCTTGGAGCCTGCTTCAGATTCTGTGTCTCCCTCTCTCTCCACCCCTCCCTGGCTCTTACTCTGTCTCTGTCTCTCTCTCAAAAGTAAATAAACATTAAAAAAAATTGTTTTTTAAATTAAAAAAATGAATCATATATATTTCTGAACAGCTGTGTATTTAATACTTTTAAAAATTGAGCTTAGAATCTCTCTGTTTCTGTAAGTATAACCCTAAACTTGTTACCTATTTTGAAACTAATGCAGAGCTTGGGTTTACACAAATTGTAAATTTCTACACCCTTTTTTTACTTAAAAGAGTATTTTGCATTTTGACATTTCTGGACTTAACCAGAGGTTTAATGATCTTAAGAAACAGGAGAATGGCTGAGGTGTGTGTAAAAATCCTGAGAAGCTAGCCATGCTGGATGCCTCAGGGAAGAGACTGAGTATATCCCGTGGCTGAATAGAACTGCAGTGAGAATGAAGAAAGGGAATACGGAAGAAAAGAAAGAGACGCCATACGCGTGAGCAAATACAGGCCCTCGATGTGAATGATGAGAACCCTGTAACCATTGTGGGACATGTTAGGAAATCCACTATAGATCTGAGAACTGTGAATAGAAATCAGCACCATAGTGGAGCCCCCCTAAGTGCAGGGTTATTGATTAACTATTAAAATCTTTTAGGAGAGGGGCGCCTGGGTGGCTCAGTCGGTTGAGCGTCCGACTTCGGCTCAGGTCACGATCTCGCGGTCCGTGAGTTCGAGCCCCGCGTCGGGCTCTGGGCTGATGGCCCAGAGCCTGGAGCCTGCTTCCGATTCTGTGTCTCCCTCTCTCTCTGCCCCTCCCCCGTTCATGCTGTGTCTCTCTCTGTCTCAAAAATAAATAAACGTTAAAAAAATTAAAAAAAAAAATCTTTTAGGAGAGAGGGTTAAAGGCAGTTTCGCCAAATCTCCTAGACAAGTCGTAGGGCAGTGTCACTACAAATGAGAAAACTGAGGGTCAAGGTTAGATCATCTGCTCTAATTCACACAGGTGGAAGCCGCAGAAACGAATTTCAAGCCAAGGACTGTCTACATCCGGCCCGCTGCTCTCCATTCAGCAGGTGGCCTTTCTGATCAAAGGCCTGCAATGTGCACTTACCAGCTTGCATTTAGCAGCAAATATCCTGCCTTGGTGTTAGCGAGCGCCGTCATTAGAAATGCCTCCCACGGAGCATAGTGTGTGCGTGCAGGGGGGCATGCAAGGTGCGTGTGCATGCACTAACGTGTTAGGTGGGACTTGTAGCTTTCAAAGTAACTCTTCAGAGCCTGGGACTTGAACAATGACACATGAGCTAGCAAAAAGTCCTTTGCACCCCAGCTCTTCCTCCTCTGTCACTCACTTCTTTGTGCCCAATCACCGTCCGTAAATTTGTTTCCGACGATTCCCGCTCGAGTCTGTCCATAGCAGGTCAGAGGGTCAAAGCAACGTCCTAAGGTAAAGTAGTAGAGTACACAGGGACGCTGGAGCCTGGGAGATCATTTGGGAAGCCAACTGGTTAGCCAACGTTACCATTACTGCCCCATCTCAGCCTCCTATCCCAGCCTTCCTTCCGGGAGTCCGGAGCAGCCACACCTGCAAACAGGCGAGCCCAGAACCAAGAGCGAACATCTGTGCGGTCTCACTAACCTCCAGCCTCTTCCTGCCGTGACCCGCTGTCCCTGCCTGCTCACATCTTAGCAGTGGGATTCCTGCTAGATCTCCAGTTCCGCACGCTATTTCCGATTATTATACGTGGACCGTCTCCCAGACAGTGGAAGAGAGAAGTGACTAAGTCAAAATGGAACAAAAACTAAAGCCAACATCAGCTAAGCGACCCAAACAAAAAGACATTCACTTTCACACATACCATCAGCTAGCTTCACACCAAGGGAAAAGTCTCATGTGAGGTAACCTCTCTCCCTTCACTGTATCTCCCTCCCCTGCTTGATTTTCCACCAGAGCGCTTACTGTCACACCTGACATGTTGTATATGTATCGTGGTGTATTGTCCTCCCCGTGCCCCCCACCCCACCCCCCATTACTGGCAGTTCTGAGGGAGCGGGGCTCTTATCTCTAACAAGCCTGGTACAAGGTGAGGACTTAATACACTTGCTGTGATTGGAAAGGCACCGTCTTTTTGCTAATTTCGAGGCCACCCTTGAGGGTCACCCTTTAACTTCATCTAGCTCAGAAAATGAGAGAAGTAGTCTTGTGCCAGACCCAGGCCGACTCTGGGACTCTGGGGGTCCCTACTAGTCCCCACACATTGCATCCTGCAACTTGTGACCGTCACCCACCTTCACCCCATTCCGCATCGGCTCTCACACCTTCATGTGCCTGCAGTAATTTCACATTGGTCGACCCAGCACCTAGTTGGGCTCTGAGCTTTTGGGACATAAGGACAATCTAATTTTGACTTGAGAAAGAAGCAAGAAGAATTACAATGAGATTTATTGAGTGCTTATTATGTATGAAACATCATGCAAAGTCCTTTGAGCTCCTCATCGAACTTAACACATACAACAAACCCATGACGTAGGTACTATTATATCCTCATTTTGCAGCTCAGGAAACTGAGGTTGAAAAAGTTATGAAACGTACCTGAGGTTACACGGGTTGTAAGTAACAGATCCGTGAACAGCAAAGTCTGTGCTCCTAAGGAAGAAAGGAGGAGAAAAGAGAAGGAAAGGGCATGGGGACTGCATTTGTGTTTTGCTGAAACATCAGAGTCGTATCTAAGAAACTTCCAGTTTTTAAAAGATGAATTTTAAAACACGTCAATGTGAGGGGTGCCTGGGTGGCTCAGTCGGTGAAGTGTCTGACTTCAGCTCAGGTCTTGATCTTGTGGTCCGTGAGTTCTCAGTCCGTGAGTCCCAGCCCCGTGTCGGGCTCTGTGCTGACCTCTCAGAGCCTAGAGCCTGCTTTGGATTCTGTGTCTCCCTCTCTCTCTCTGCCCTTCCTCTGCTCATGCTCTCTCTCTCTCTCTCTCTCTCTCTCTCTAAGAGTAAACATTAAAACAAAAACACGTCAATGTGAAAAAATGAGTTCGGGGCTAGAGAGTTTCTGAGTCACAACAATGAAGTTACTAATTTCTTTAGTTAAAACCAAAGTGCTTTAACTTCACAAGCGTATCATAACAACTAAATGTCACCAAACAAACCCAGGCAGGATTCAACGGCCGTTCCATTGCCACCAGCCGTCCACCTCCCTGGCATGATAAGGGTGCAAAACCTAAACAGAGCAGCTCGGTTGCTCGGGCTCCGGGCCCTTTTTCCTTTTGAAAGTGCAGTCTTGTTAGAACCCAAATCGGCCTGCAAATGCAGATCAAATTCCCTCGCTGATCAGTTGTGTTCTCACCCATGTGAGCTCTGGAAATTCAGGCTGTGGAGGGAATAATGACTGAGCCCCAGCTCAGTGCTGGGGCTCTGGGATCTGCGGGCAGCCCGGTGTGGGTGCTGCCTCTCAGGAAGGAGGAAGGAGGCATCAGTGGGTTTTTCAAACGGAAGGCCAACTTCGTAGTTTGGGGGAAGCCGCTGTTCCACTGGGCAGCTGGACTTTGTGAGATGAGAGAAAAGGATGTCATGCTTCCTTCTTCCGTTCCTCTAGCGTGGGTGGGTGGCTCTTCCAGGACGGGAGTCCTTGTCCTGTTTTTAACAGTGACTGTCCTGACCTTCACAAACCTCTCACCTACAATATTTGGAGTTTGAAACTGACATGTTTTGGAGAGCTGGAGTAAGAGGAGTGGCTCTTGTCCCTCCTCTGGCTTAATTCACGGCCGAGAGTAAGTCACTGAACTACCCTGGTCTCGTTTCTGCACCTGTGAATGAGTGGACTGGCATTTTATAATCCCATGAACTTGGTAACTACATCCAAGACAAACAAATGCCAACCGATAGCTAGAAAGCGCATAAGAGATGTGCACTTCAATGATAAGTCGCACTAGAGAGGTCTTGAACATAATTAAAATCTTTATTTATGGCATCTTTAATGTCTCCAGTAAATCCTACTCCATTTAGCAGTTTTAGTTTCACACACACGAGTCGAAAGCAACACTATATCACAAGAGGAATTCATAAAACTTCGGAGAAGAATAGCACTTTTGAAAAGTTTTTTTTTTTTTTTTTAAGAAAACAGGATGTTATTGAATAATAAAAGTTGTGGAAACTGGTATTGTGCAATGGTTCACATTAGCATGGTCAATGACGGAGACAGTGGTTTTCAGATGTGTCCCACAGAATCCTACAAGTTGCTCATAAGTAGACTCAGGCGAATGCTATATTGCTTCATTTGGGATTTGTAACTCCTCTCATTCACCCATTTACTCGTTCATTTCACACAGTGATGGTGGGGGCTTCCCGTGAGCTAGGTGCACAGGGGTGGTTGTGAGACCAAGGCCTGGAGCCTCCTTTCCTCAACTTACCTACAGTCTGATGGGGGAGGCAGGCCAGTGGTCACTCTAATGAATTACAAATGAAGATAGGTTTCCAAACGCCAGGAAACCAGCACCGTGAGAGCTTAAATTGACAGAATTTGACTTAGAGTGGAGGCAGGGCGGTTCTCCTTGAGAATTGGAAGTGCTCTGACAGTTCATGGCAGCTCGGAAGGATGAGCAGGAGAGTAGCTGGTATGTTGGTTTTGGGGGGAGGGTGGATGGTGGGCAAGCGGGAGTATTTCAGACAAAGGAACAACATAAGCAACATAATTAGGAGTCCCGGCACGAGGTAAAATCGTGAGGCCCCTTATTCAAACCTATTAAGAATTTAAAGGTGGTGAGAAAGAGCATCAAAACAAGGACAGGGTCCTTGCGTGGGCCCTTCTGCACAGCTCACGTGCTCGCCCAGGAAGCTGGTCCTGGTCCCTTCCCTGGAAGGGAGGGTGACGCTCATGAGTCAGGAGGAAGAGGGAGGCCAGTGTGGTTGGAGCGGAACTCTGGGAGGGCGGTATGAGGTAGGGGTGGAGATCAGGCTCACATGACGATTACACCAATGACTGCACTTCTGGGCTCTGTAAACAAAACCTCAAGGATATATGTAGTGATTCACTTTCATTTATTAATTCGCATTGGTTGTTCTGAGTTTGGTGTCTCCACGGTTACTTCCAAAAATGAAACCAGAAGTATGGAAATTGTTCAAGTAGGGAAACCTTGAACTCCCTGGTCTTCTTGCTTTCTTGTGCTGGGTGCCCAAAATGACTGGTTGCCCAGAACTTGCCAAGCGAGCATGCAGAAAGCTCAGGTCACAGGAGCAACCTTGACCGTTCTTGATCTGCTGCGGGGAGCTGCACCCACCTCTCAACGTTAAAAGAATATGGAGGGGACGCCTGGGTGGCTCAGTCAGTTAAGCGTCCGACTCTTGATCTCTGCTCAGATCATGATCTCATGGTTCCCGAGTTCAAGCCTCGCTGTCAGCACAGAGCCTGCTTGGGATTCTCTCTCTCTCCCTCTCTCTGTGCCCTTTCCCTGCTTGCACGCTCTCTCCTTCAAAATATGTAAGTAAACATTTAAAAAATAAACTTAAAAAAATAAGATAAAAAAATATGGAAACCTCATTAAAGTATTACTTGAGTTCAAATCCTGACTTTTCCACATACTAGTGTATGCTTTTACTCAAAATATTTATTTAGTTGTTTGTTAAAATGTAAACTCATTCTTAAGATACAGAAATACATATATAAGCAAAACTTCTAATGATAGCATCTGATGAAGCTTTTCAGGAATTTCCTAGACATAGACAATGTATTTTCTTTTTTTTGGTTTGTTTTCTTTTTTAATTTTTTTAGACAATGTACTTTCATATTTTTTACACAAATGGATTGTACTATAATGTTCTTTTTACCTTTATTAATACCTCTTAAAATATTACCACTTTCTTATAGGCTTCCTCATATTTCATTTTTGTGGATATACCGTACTTACTGAAACAGACCTGTTAGCAAACATGTACGTTGCTGTTTGGGGTTATTACAAAGCAGTGGTTTACTGAACATCCTTCTCACTCAAGTCTGACAGCAGGATAGTTTCCTAGAAGCAGAGCCACCAGGTCCAAGGTTACAGTCATTTCCAATTTTGATAAGTATTACTAAATCAGCCAAGTTACTTCAGTGAGCCTTGGTTTCTTCATGTCTGTAAAGAGTGGACAATAATGGCTTTCTTAAAGGTTTCTTATAGGGGCGCCTGGGTGGCTCAGTCGGTTGAGCGTCCGACTTCGGCTCAGGTCATGATCTCGTGGTCTGTGAGTTCGAGCCCCGTGTCGGGTTCTGTGCTGACAGCTCAGAGCCTGGAGCCTGTTTCAGATTCTGTGTCTCCCTCTCTCTCTGACCCTCCCCCATTCATGCTCTGTCTTTCTCTGTCTCAAAAATAAATAAACGTTAAAAAAAAAAATTTAAAAAAAAAAAGGTTTCTTATAAGGACCAAATGGGATTAAGGCATGTGAGAGCTTTACAGCAGTAGGCTGTCAATGAATGCTGGTCTCCAACTTCCCTTTTTACTTAGGAAAGACTGTTTATATTATGATGATTATAGCTTCAGTCACGAGCTCAGCAAACAAACATTCACAGTGCTCTATAGCGCCATGTTCTTTTTTTTTTTTTTTTAAGTTTATTTATTTATTTTGAGAGAGAGACAGAGAGAGTGGGCATGGGCAAGGGAGGGGCAGAGAGAGAGGGAGAGAAAGAATTCCAAGCAGTCTCCATGCCGTCAGCACAGAGCTCGATTCAGGGCTCGAACTCACAGAAGCGCAAGATCATGAGCTGAGCTGAAATCAAAAGTTGAACACTTAACCGTCTGAGCCTCCCAGGGGCCCTGTGCCATATCCATTTTAAAGTCCATTGTTGAATGTAACTAATGAAATCCTGGAGGTCAGATAGGATAGTTTTCAGAGGACACAGATTTGACATTAACTCTAAATACTGCTTTCCTAGCCTAATGTTGATCCTATCTGATAGCTGTCTGTTTTAACATATATATCCTTGATAATAAAAACAAAATGTACTAGACTAATATACTAATTAAGATATATCTTCCAGTCATGTCTTTTGTACTGGAGTAAAACTCTTGCCACTCAATTTGAGTCATTCATTTATTAATAAAACCCATATATCCAACTCTGAAGAGAAACATTTTCCAAAAAAAAAAAAAAAGGAAAATTTTAGACCTCTCATTTCCACTTTAGGAAACCTGTTGTATCTCCCTCAAACCTCCAGAGCCCTGAGGCATTTTTAAATTTATCGAGAGTCTAGGAGGAGATTAATTGGACATCTCAGAACAAAATCCCCAAGTGTCTCGGCCCAGAAGTTCCAGTTGGGATCACAGCCTGTGGTAACCTCCAGGCCGGAGACAGAACCTCCTTGGAAGGTGCCTCGAACATGCAATAAAAGCGTGTTGTGTCTTTCCACAGTGCCGGCCTTACTCAATCACATAGCAAGGTTAACAATTGTCAAGCAGGTTCAGGATTTCAAACTCAATGACATTTCACTATGCATTTAACTTGGCTTCATACACGTCACACAAGATGAGATATAATACAAAGGCACACAACAAACGAAATGCCATGAAGGTAAGAAGTGAACAAACCAAAGGCGAAGGCAGTCCCTGAGCGCAGTTGAGGTGGGGCGGCAGTCTGGTCCGGGTCGGCTCTCCTGCTTACCGCTGATTGTTCGAGCCGCGGAGGATCTCTGTCATGTTCAGAGATCAACCAGGCAGAACCTCTGGGGGCAGCTGCCTCTCCAATGTGGCCACACGTGGGAGGGCCAGCATCTGGAGAGGCTGACCGTTGGCCGTCCTCCCTCTCAAAGCAGTTTAATCAGGCTTGGGCCTTCGCAGGCCTCTTCTGGTTCTAGTGATTATCAGCCCCTGGTTCTTCCAGGTTCTGTGGCCTTATTGTTTATCAGCCCTTAGTGCGGCCAGTCTGTGTTGGTTTGGGTGACAGCTGGTCACAGCTGCAGGGCCCTTGGCTGCTTTCCTGTTTGGGTCACTACTTGACATGAGTGACTCCATCTTGCTCTCTACATCCCATCCCGTGATTACTCCTGACTAGTCGTAAGGGCTGTACAGCAATCAAAAAAATTTTTAACCAGGTCAGCAGTATGGTTTTATTCTGCTATGGATAAAGGCAAATCTAAGTCATACACTCATGGTTCCAATGCAAATCAAACAAAATCAAATCAATCTCAAATCATATGAAATGTCAATCGACATCATAAAATGAAAATCACAACAAATCAAAACAAGTTAGATAAAATAAACTGAATCAAATAGAGGTAAATCAATTTAGAGTAAGGCAAAATCAATGAAGGATTAAATAAAATATCAATTAAGTCAGGTTGTAAAGTCAAGTCAGAATCAAAATTCAAACTCAGAGTCATATCTAAGAAGAATTGAGTCAAGTCAGAAACCAAACTAAATCTGAATTCGATTAAGGTAAGTTAACAAATCAACAAAGCAAATAAATCCAGTGAAAATCATACCATCAAGTATGGTAGACAGAAGTCCAAAAATATATATGAAATCTTTGACATAGGCTCACGGCACATACAGAAAAGAAAAGCAAGAGTATGGTTAAATCAGAGTCTTTTTGTAATCTTCCCTTCTTAAGCCTGAAGGTGCATAACGCTAATAGCATTTTTAATAAAATAGCAAAAATAATAGCCAAAAGCAGTAGAAGGGTTTCCTTAATGGATTCTCAAATATGAGGAGAGAAATAATTCCACCCATCTTTAAGCATTTTAAAGTGTTATAGTGAGACCATGAACTAGAACAAATGACGTATCTGAAAGGTTTCTTTAGCAATTCTAGAAAGGAACATTTATCGTGTAAGCTTTGAATACTTTTGCTCAGTGTGGCTAGGTTTGTGTCGATGAGTGCTGAGGCCGCGTGAATGACGTTCACAGGGTTAGCTTCCTGGTCGAGGTTTTGTGGGCTGCTCCAAGTTCTTCTAAGTTTTCATCCAAAGTTTATCGATCTTATCAGTTTTTACTCAAGGTAACTGTTACCTTAGTATGAGAGGATGTTGGAAAATTCTTATGTGGATATTCTGAGATAAAGGTATCCATTTTGGTAACATTATTAAATGTCACATTAAGAGCATATAATATTTTAATACATTCTTTGTCTATGGTGACGACGGTATCATTTCCAGTTGAAAAGTGTCCTAGGTCTAAGAATAAATTTTTTGTGCAGGTTGTTGTTAGAGGATGAAGATTAGCATTGATTTACAGTTCAGGCAAATATCTCCAGGTAGTAAATACCCATCAATCCATAAGGGCGCATGTGTTGTCAAAAGTGATGTGTTACCATGTACTTGTTGTGGTTTGGTGTATGTGTTATGTGCTAATGGGCTCTGACCACCTAATAGTCTCAACAATGAAAGTTTATATATATTGTTCTGTATTGTCAACCTGATGGCCTGGAAGTGTCTAACTATAAACAGACTCTGTCCAGTCAGAAGAATACATTTCCCCTGTTAAGTCATGTTTCTGATATCATTCCATGCTTTCTCTAGTAGGTTACTGATTCTGTAGCAACCATTTTTAAGTTTATTTATTTATTTTGAGAGAGAGAGAGCGCGGGGACAAGGGAGAGAGAGAGAGAGAGAGAGAGAGAATCCCAAGCAGGCTTCACGCTGTCAGCGCAGAGCCCAATGAGGGACACGAGCTCTCAAACCATGAGATCATAACCTGAGCCAAAATCAAGAGTTGGACACAACCGACTGAGACACCCGGGCACCCCATGCAGCAGCCATTTTTTCGTTGTTCTTTTATGTAGAAATTTCTAAGATTGAATAAATTTTGCTGGAGGACCTCGACCTTACGGTCAGTGTCATAGTTAAATTCCAGTTGGTAGGCATGGTGATCATGGATCATAGTTCTCTGAATGCTGAGGAGATCTTGGAACCTAAGCTACCCACTGCATTAGACAAGGGGTGAACATGTTTTTTTTTTTTTTAAATGCAAATAGCTCCTGCTTAATAGTGTGGATTTCTGCTTCTTGTATCCCAGAGATAATTAAGTTAGTGATGATACCCAGTCGTACCAGGAATTGTAGTTTTTTAAGTCTAATTTTATCAATGGGTGGTGAGTCAGGCAATTCCTGGATGGTCATTCCTATTTCTGTTGCACAAATTTTACATTCAGGCTGTATATAGAACAAATTGAATTATTCTTCTTGTTATTTCAACTCTCTGTGGCATCAGTTTATATACAATTCTCACTGGGTTAAGCAATACAGGTTCAAACATATTTGGCTTGAGGATTTTCCATGTTGGTTTGGTAATGCCACATACCCGTTGTGGTTTCCAATGGAAAGTTCTCATACGATGTGTAGTATTTAAAATCCTTTCTCAATAATACATGGGCCTGGGCTGTTGGGTGATACACCACATTTGTCAAAGGCAACTCCTTTAGCCATGTAAGTTGGTATCGATGAATCCGTTCTGGATCTATTCTCATAGATAGGATGCTGTGCCAAGCATGTGTGTTCTACCCACCATGCATCTGATGGTTGGATCAATGAAAAGAAATATTGTTGCATACCTGGTTCAATCTATGTCAATGTTACTAATTAGTGTTACTAAATTTGCATTAAAATCAGTTCCCGATATATCCTACCATGCTGGTGATCTTCCTTGTGTAATTGAGGTTTTTTTAACCAGAGGTCATAAAAATATATTGCATCTAGTTGTTCTAATGGACAAACCAGCATGATTACTTCCTTTGTTGTATTATATAGATTGCTGCAGACTTTGATATTAAGGTAGCATTATATGTGTCATTTATTTTAAGCTGTTTACAAAACCTGTATTTTAGGTGGGATCTGTGTTGGAGTAATTGATTTGTGTCTTATACCACGAAGGTGTAAAAGGACCTAACATAGCTGGACTCCGAGCTGCAAGGCTATTAAAATTATCTAGAGTATGATCACAAGTAAAGATCTTATGCCCCATTTACCTCTTCTGTGCTAAAACTCATTTAAGTATAATTGTATAGGTGTGTCACAGACTGCTCTGGGAACCATTGTTTTAACTACCGGGTACCCAGATTGCCCACATTTTGTCATATTAACTGGCAGTTAGTAAGTTGTGCGGTAGGGGACTCCGTAACAGATAGTCGTTAAAGCCATAAACATTGTCTCTGGAAATATTCCACCATGTAATGTTGCCTCTAAATTTTGATAAGCCTGGATCGTGTCCGAAAGTGTTACTGCTGGAGGACAAGTCCCTTCCGTGGGGACATGGTGCCATAATGACATATTTTGTGAAGATGTCTTTAATGACGGAGGTGTTGTGTGGCATCCATGTGTAACCTTTGTTTGTGTCACCATTCCATGGTATACTATATCCTGCATTACTGAAGCGTAACTTCAACTCAGCTGTACCATTAAGTGGGAGTTACCTGATCGCGGTGTTGTTCAAGATTTGTGATTCCATTCCGTTATGACTTGGTATGTAAAAGGTGTCAACAGTTGAATCTGAGCCTAGAGGTCCCGCTCAAAGTAATTTACTAGTCCATCGGGGCAATGCCCATGCCCTGTAAACCAATGTTTTAAAGTCTGAATTGTTCCAAATGGGTAGTTTAGGTTCTGGTTCTCTGAATATTCTATGTAAAAATATCCCTCGGTGTGTGGTGCTGTAAGGTTCAGTTGAAAGCATAAGAGAACCGGTTTGAAAAGCATTCGTCTTGCAGCTTTGTCCCCGTGTAGGTGTGTGGTAAAATTACCTTTCAAGCCTCTCGGGCATGCCAATGTCCAATTACGTCATAATTGTTCCATATGATAATGTGTGTTTTGGGGTACATGTAAATCAGGTCTAGCTTGATGTGTGAAGTGGTGCTCTGGCTATGTAAGCAAGGTTGGTCCTATTTTTAATTTCCAATCTAATTTTGTGGGTGCAAATGTTCCATTTCCTCTTGTATAAATTTCCTCAGGTTGATGAAGCCTTGGCCTACCAAGTACAATGTGTCTTATTACATTGTGAATCTTCATGTCTTGTGCCAAAATTGCCAAACAATGGGATCTGTTAAATAATAGTCATAATATGTAACAATCTTGTTTGTGGATATGATGTTATAATCCTTCAGGTACCCAGTTGGCATTGGAAGCTTGTCTAGGAGCGGGTGAAAGGGTGGAAATGATATAATGAGGGTTTAGTATGAGTAGTTTTGAGATACTCATATTCATCCCATACATCCTCTTGTTCCATAGGCGGTTGGTACAAAAATTGACGCCACGTGTTGACAAAGGATTTGTATGAGTGTATAATAATATTCATCCAATGGGATGTTCGGATATCTTGCAGTGCATGGCTCCTTGTTTGGTGGTGAGATTATGTAGGACGGTCCTAATGTTTTAAAATTCCATGGAAGTGGTTAATTCCAAGTCTTCACTTAAAAAAATTTAAAAAAAAGACCTCAAACCAATATGCCACTCATATTACAAATAAGACAATTTTAAAGTTTTATTTTATTTTTGAGAGGGAGAGCGAGCGATAGGGTATGAGCGGAGAAGGGACAGTGAGAGAGGGAGACGCAGAATCGGAAGCAGGCTCCAGGCTCTGAGCGGTCAGCACAGAGCCTGATGTGGGACTCGAACTCTGAACCGTGAGATACAACCTGAACTGAAGTTGGATACTTAACCAACTGAGCCATCCAGGTGCCCCTGTTTGAGATATTATTAAAGTCTTCACTGAATGAACATTAATTCTGGTCTTTTACACTTTATCGTATTTTGTCTGCAGTGACCTGGTGTGTGATCTATATTCTATGTATAGCTCCATAAAGGGGTACGGTTTGTAAGGTAGAGCAAAAATTTGTTGGCAAAGCTTAATATCACTGTAAGTGCAAAAGGGTCTTAAAGTTGCTGTTTGAGCCCTACTGGAATCAAGCATGTATGTAATTAGCTCTCAAAACAGAGAGATATTATTGTAAAAAATACAGCCTGGTATGTGTTCAGGCAGTCCTGGTATGGTTGGGACATGATTTGAAAAATTGACTTTTGGTGTGGGCTGGGTTTGTGGTATAGGGAAAGTTATGTTGCAATCAGGATCTGGTGTCTTATTGGTGTCTCCTGTGCTCATTGGGTTAGTGGCTGTACTTATGATGAAGACACATAAAACTGGCCACCAAATCTTGGTAATCATGTGATACATGTTTCCAGCCTAGAATAATGTCCTCTATTAGCTCTCTGACTAATCAGCCCTTGTATATATTGACGATAGAATCTTAAAAGCCAACAAGTATCAATTAAGTGACTTATGTGTGTGACCTCCACTAGTCCTTGTAAAGTTCCTAGTGCTGCTGCTAGTTCAGTCAAGAAGCAATCATTAGAGGCGTCTGGGTAGCTCGGCTGGTTGAGCGTCTGACTTCGGCTCAGGTCACCATCTCGAGGTTTGTGAGTTCGAGCCCCGCGTCGGGCTCTATGCTGACGGCTCGGAGGCTGGAGCCTGCTTCGGATTCTGTGTCTCCTTCTCTCTCTGCCCCTCCCCTACTCCCACTCTGTCTCTCTCTCAAAAATAAGTAAACATTAAAAAAAAAAAAAAAGAAGCAATCATTAAAATTAGTATGCCTCATGAGTCAGCACATCTTGGCACTCATGTGAATCAGCACGTACCTGCTGTGACCAGGTGTCATCATCCGACATTGTCTTCCAAGAGCTCTGAGAGATCTTCCTGGCTGCTTCTAGCAGCGGGGTAATCTCTGGATCGTCTTCCCATGTTATTTGTGCCAAGTCTAGATCATTGTCAGGAGATACTGGGGAGTCTGATAGGGCAGAGTCTGGAATTTGGTGCATCTCCCTCTTGATCCTGATGTGGAAAATCTTATTCTTTTAATGCTTTGTTAATTAGGCATTAATTAGTTAACTAGGTTTGACTAGTTAGGCTAACGAAACTAGGTTTAACTAAACTAAGTTTAACTAGTTAACCTAGTGTAGTTAACTAGGTTTCTGCACAGTAGGTGGGTCCTGTTAGTTTAGTAAGACAAAAAATCAGGACGATATTGGTAATTAATAGAAATACCTCCCCCAGCAGCGTCACTGCCACGAAACTAGATCAACGCTGCATATTTGTATCCTAATCGATGATGCGATTCGTGTGCAGGAGTATCACTTGTCTTATAGTGACTGTACAAGTGAGCAAGAACACACAGATTAGATGCAGTATATAGCAGTTTTCTAGTCTATAATATGGGGACTGTTGTGTTTTACATGTGCCTGGCATGCTTGTGTAATATATAATGCCCATATGAGTGTGCCAGTTATTAGCCAAAGTATAATGCCACATAGTAGGATTCTAACTAGAATGCACTTCTCCTCCAATTCTTTTTTAAAAAAATTTTAATGTGTATTTATTTTTGAGAGAGAGACAGAGAATGAGTGGGGGAAGGCAGAGAGAGAGGGAGACACAGGATCCGAAGCAGGCTCCAGCCTCCAAGCTGTCTGCACAGAGCCCTACGGGGGGGCTTGAACTCACAAACCGTGAGATCATGACCTGAGCTGAAGTCAGACACTTAACTGACTGAGCCACCTAGGTACCCCTATTTTTTTTAATGTGTATTTATTTTTGACAGAGAGGGAGAGACAGAGCATGACCAGGGGAGGGGCAGAGAGAGACACACACACACACACAGAATCTGAAGCAACCTCCAGTCTCTAAGCTGTTAGCACAGAGCCCGATACAGGGCTCGAACTCCTGGACTGCAAGATCATGACCTGAGCTGAAGTTGGATGCTTAAACTGAACCACCCAGGCGCCCCCCTCCGATTATTCTTCAAGTATGCCCATGGGGAAAGGATCCCGGATTTTCTTAAGTTGCAGCGGTCCTTTGGCCCCTGTGATCTAGTAGCTTTCCATGTCTATGAGCAACAGTAATTTGTAAGGAGACAGAACTGTCCCTCAGTTTAGGTGCTACCTTATATAGAAGTTTGGGTGTGTCTACTGGTGTCTCCCTTTTTCCTATATCTGGGGCAGAAGTGTTTAAGATCCTATAAGGATATCTTTTTGTAGTGTCTCTCTTTGGTTTAGCACAAAGTAAGCCGTATCTATGGCCTGTTGAAAACTCCCTTGTCTATCAATTGTTAATTGTCTTTTTAATAATCCACCAAATCTCTCTATATATCCAGCAGATGTAGGGTTACAGGCTTGGTGGCAATTCCATTCTAAGTTCTATAGATCACAGAGCTTTTTGAACTGAGGCGGCTGTAAAATAAATTCCCTGGTCGCTTTCTACAGTTATTGGTGCCCATGATTTTAGAGTTCTTACTGTTGCATGGGCTAAGGGGCTAGAGGCAGCCGTAGCTATCCCCAGTCCTGTATATATGTATACCATGGTTGTGGCAAGCTTCTATAGATAACTGTGATTTCACCATCCTACGAAATCTATTTGTATTATAAAATTAAATGTAGTGGGTTTGTATGTGTCTATTGGTGCAGTATACCCACATTTGTCTATCATTTGTTTATATATGAGGCATCATTGCAATGCTCTTTTATTTCCTAAGTAACCCTGAGATTTCTTTGTGAACCATTTGAATAATGCATGTGTTCTTATGTGATCTATGTATTTCCATAACTGAATGGTTTAATGAAGGGTTTTCAGCTAAAGAAGATACCAGATGGGGCGCCTGGGTGGCTCAGTCGGTTAAGCATCAGACTTCAGCTCAGGTCATGATCTCGCGGTCCATGAGTTTGAGCCCCGTGTCAGGCTCTGTGCTGACACAGCTCAGGCTCGGAGCCTGGAGCCTGCTTTGGATTCTGTGTCTCCCTCTCTCTCTGCCCCTCCCCTGCTCATGCTCTCTGTCTCAAAAATAAATAAAAACATAAAAAAAAAAAAAAGATACCTGATGCATCTGTGCACCTGACAGTGCAATCGTGTTTGCTCCACTATCCCACACATGGAGGAGCCAGTCTACATCAGATAGGTTTTTAACAGAAATCTGTCCTGATCTTCTCAAGCTTAGCGCAAGTATATTCTCTATCTTCTGATACTTCTATTGGTTGTCCTGGCCCATGATTATAATCTACCACTCTTTTGCTTGTAATTATAGGTCTGCTTCGATAATCATCCTCCCCACCCTGGAGTTACCATAGTCTCCTGGGTCCTTGGGATGGGGTCCCGAAGGTAGTCTGTCTTTTAAATTCAAATTATTGGGACACCTGGGTGGCTCAGTCAGTTAAGAGTCGGCTTCTTCATTTTGACTCAGGTTATGATCTCACAGTTCATGGGTCTGAGCTCTGCATCAGTCTCTAGGCTGACAGTGTAAGCCTGCTTGGGATTCTCTCTGTCTCTCTGCCCCTCCCTGCTCGTTCTGTCTTTCAAAATAGTAAAAATACACTTCAAAAAACAATTTAAACTCAAATCATTCATCGATTTGGCCTTCCTTTTTATTCTGTTAGCTAGCTCCTTGCCCTTTTATTGGTCCTGGTCTAGCTGCAAGGTGGTTTTCATTAGCAAGACGGGAACCTCTGTAGGGGGAGCTGGGGACATTAACAGTTTTACACTCTGAGTATCCTTCAGATCCATGATTACATGGGGTCCCAGTTGTGAGCCTCTTTCTGACTTCTAGTTCTGTGGGGGTAACACAGATCTTCTACCCAAAGTAGGATGTCTGACCTCTGGGAATTTCCACCTTCATTTTTAGGCATTTACCTGGTGCCCACATTTTTCTTCCTTTCTTGTATTCTAGCAGCTGTTATATACAATTTCTTAACTACGTAGAGCTCTATTTCTCCCATATACCTGGGATATGTCTATAGGTTTCTACACAGTTTTTGTTCCTGTCTTTCTTTCCTTCAGGTTGTAGATTATTTTGGCCCCTAGTGACATACATTTTAGCAATGCTTCTGAATGGTTTAATTTTTCGTAAGCTTCCAAGTGCCTTTCTAGGTGGTGTCCCTCGGTTTCGGCTTTAGCTACTTCTACCTCCTGCCCCGCTTGCAAAAGGGGGAAGCCAGGCTTCTGCTGCTAACCGCCTCCTGCACACAGCTGGTCTCCATTTCACCTGCCTGTGCCAACACCTTAGGGTCTCACCCCCAGCAAAACCCGTGGAAATTCTATTTTCACACAAATTTATCCCCAACTTACTGTTTTTAATTCTGCTATCACCAATTCCAGCAAGACTCAAGGAGTTTTTTTCCCCCCCAATTCTTCCAAGTTTTCTAAAAACACATAGTGAGTCAGTGACACAGCATTCTGACAACTCAGCCAACTTAGGCGAGTCGTAAAGGCCTGTACACCAGTTGTGCCTTTTCCACAGTGCTGGCCTTATTCAATCACACAGCAAGGTTAACAATTGTCAAGCAGGTTCAGGATTTCAAACTCAATGACATTTCACTATGCATTTAACTTGGCTTCATACACGTCACACAAGATGAGATATAATACAAAGGCACACAACAAACGAAATGCCATGAAGGTAAGAAGTGAACAAACCAAAGGCGAAGGCAGTCCCTGAGCGCAGTTGAGGTGGGGCGGCAGTCTGGTCCGGGTCGGCTCTCCTGCTTACCGCTGATTGTTCGAGCCGCGGAGGATCTCTGTCATGTTCAGAGATCAACCAGGCAGAACCTCTGGGGGCAGCTGCCTCTCCAATGTGGCCACACGTGGGAGGGTCAGCGTCTGGAGAGGCTGACCGTTGGCCGTCCTCCCTCTCAAAGGAGTTTAATCAGGCTTGGGCCTTCGCAGGCCTCTTCTGGTTCTAGTGATTATCAGCCCCTGGTTCTTCCAGGTTCTGTGGCCTTATTGTTTATCAGCCCTTAGTGCGGCCAGTCTGTGTTGGTTTGGGAGATAGCTGGTCACAGCTGCAGGGCCCTTGGCTGCTTTCCCGTTTGGGTCACTACTTGACATGAGTGACTCCATCTTGCTCCCTCCCCAGGGCCAGTGGGACCGGGAAGCCATTGCCTCCCTCCGCCCTGGCTTTTTAGTACTTATTTTACGCAGCCAAGAGCACAACCGGCTCCACATCACTCCCCAGCGGAGCAGAGATCCCCGTGGGTGACTCTGGCCCTGCCAGGAGGGCGTGGAGTGCATCGGGTGCACCGGCCACAAGAAACTTCGGACGCAGCCTACGGCGCCGCCGGTCCTGCGGGAGGCAGTCGGACCGGTCCTCCAGGCAGGGGGACCCAAGCGAATCCTCACACCCCTTGAAGTTTTCCCGCGGGCAGCCACGCGGGGAGCCGACCCAGGCCCGGCCGCTTCTCGGGACGCGGCCGGCGCTGGAACAAAGGGCGCCCGGCGCAGGAGGCGGCGGCGGCGGCGGCGGCGGCGGCGGCGGCGGCGCGGGCCGGGCGGAGGCTCGGGGCGGGGGCGGAAAGTGGGAGAGGAGGCCGGGCCGGCCGAGGGCACCGGGCGCGCTTCCGCCGGCCGCGCCGCGCACGCCGCGGTAAATGGGAGGCTCGGCCGGCAGGGGCGGGGGCCGCGCAGCCGGGGAGTTTCAGGAACTGGAGGAGCGGGCGGCGGCCGGAGTCGCCGAGCGCCCAGCGGCGGGGCCTGAGCGCCGAGACTCGGGGCCGAGGCGGAGCCGCCGCCGCCGCCGCAGCGCCGGGGCCCAGCCGTAGCCGCCGCCGCCCTCGCCCGCCCGCCTCGGGCCGACAGCCGCGGCGCCGGAGAGGAGCCGGCCGTCCCGGGCCGGGGGAGCCGCCCGCCATGGCCACCAAGGTGAGGGGCGCGCGGCGCAGGCCCGGCCGGCCGGCCGCTGGGGCCCGCGGCGGCGCGGGGGAGGGTCGGGGCCGGGGGCGCGGGCGGCGGCGGCGGTGGCGGCGGCTGCGGCGCGGCCCAGTCACGCGGGGCGCGGACGTTCGGGGGCTCGGCGCGCGGCGCGGGAGGGTCGCGGGGCGGGACCCCGGACGCCAGCGGCGGCGTCTGCAAAGTTTGCGCCTGAGCGTGGGCTGCGGCCGGGCCGGAGGGAGGGAAAGTTCCCTCAGCCCCGGAGCTCGTTCGGGGCAGCCGCCCGGCCGCCGGGATACCCCGGTCCTGCCCCGAGTGGCGTCCTCTGCCCGCCGCCGCCGCCGCCGCCGCCGCGAGAAGCGCCCCTCCCTCCGCCGGAGGGTGGGACCCCAGCGGCGCGGGCCGGTTTTGGGGGACCCGAGCCCCGGCGGACGGGACTGGACATTTCAAATGACGGCCCGCGAGCCAGTGCTGTCGCGGAGGGAACCCGCACACCGAACGCCCCGCGCCTCCACTTCCTTCGTTTTTCTTGTTGTTGTTTTTTCCTTTTGTTTTGCTACCTTTTCAGTTTGAATGGTATTTCCAGCGTGAATAAAATACGAAGAGGGAAATGACTGTGCTTTCAGTAACGAGTTTGCTTGAAAAAAAAAAAAAAAAAAAAAAAAAAAAAGGCCCAGGCCCCAATTACGTGGTGGAACTTTAGCTCGATCTTGGTAATTGGCCAAGCGTAGTGGTTTGCTTATTTCAGGGTATTGTTCGTGGAATTAGCGGTCACCCTTTGCTACCTGAGTGTGTCGAAGCCACCCTCCCCCCGCCCCCTTTCTGGGGCGTTTTCTTTAGCTCTTCATGCAAAGTAGTAGCTGGGAAAGTCACAGCCGCTGAATAGGGCACTACTGGTAGGAGACCCCTCCTAGAGCTAGTGATGTGGTTTGAGGAATGGCTTGACTTTTGCAAATAGTTTTCGTGATGTCACTTTTATACAGCATCAGCACCCTCTTCCATATTCATGTTTGAAATCTCCGAGCTTCTTTTGGGTTGGCGAAAACCTTAATTTTTTGTTGTTGTTGGGTTTTTGTTTTGGATTCCAGGATAAATTAGGAAAGGATAAAAATTTTGAAATCCCTTAGAAAGATCAGATTGTCTGATGTCACTTCAGTCTGTTACATTTTGTGCTCTGACACTATGGGCAGTGTTTATTTAAAAAAGAAAAAAAGATTCTCCTCCGGGGAACCTGTTGTGTGCTGTTACTGAAATAATTACCTGCTTGTTAATACATTATTGGCTGCACTCTTCCTTGGTTTTATTAGATGTCTTAGAACTTGCTACCTTTTTAACGTATGTAATTTTGTGTTGATCTCTTTAAAAACAAAGCTCAAGCCAAGGATTTCTAAGGAGATTTGATTTTGAGGTTTGTTGCCAGCCATTCCAGAAATCACCAATTACCGGACCTATTTTGCATTCATCTTGCAACCCGAAAAGCTGTTTGTGGTAGATTGTGTTCAGTGGTGGTCAGTGTTGTGGTATTTTGCACTCTGATCTGCTGATGCGTGTTACCCGTACCCCTCCTTCCAGTGGGACCCAGGTAATGAAACTGGTTTGATAAAACTGAACTGAGTTTTTTTGTAAAGTGAAAAAGGACAGTGGTTCTTGTAGTAAGCTTGACTTGCACGTGTCCTCACTAAACCAAGCCATAAAGCATGTGTAAGCACTTCCTACTTTATCTCCACTACTGGAGGCGAATTCCCATGATTCCAAGTCTGTCTGTCCTGCACCTTTCTAATCACTGTTCCACATGGCATTCGGCACCATGCTTACGTGATGACAAGCCACTTCCATTCTCAAAAAGAAAGGAGGAGCGAAGAAGCACTTGTTAAAAGGGGACCCTACCCCAGTTCTCTGGTTTTGCTACTTCCTAATGATTCTTGTGTCAAACCAGGGTCATTTTTTCATTGTTGCCAGAGAGGAAAGTTGTCCTTGGTTTCCTCTCGCCCCTGCAGCCACACCCCTGCCTTTGCAGACATCTGAGTCGTTTGGGGTTTTTCCTTCCCTTTCTTTAATTGGGTAGGTGGTGAGAATGTAGCTTGCTAAGTAATGACTTCTAACTTTTTAGGGAATCGGAGACTCACGGGGCGCTCAGGCTCTTGCTAGAAGCCTTAAGTAATGACAAACACGACATCTGGGTGTGTGAGGTGGTGTTGCGTTTTCCTTTGAGTTTACCAGAGAATGGCTTTAGTTGTCTGCAAATATAATTTTCTTTTGTATTCTTCTTACGTGTTTTTTTCCCAAGATGCAGTTATCTCTGAACTGTCGTGATTTTTTTTTTAAAACAAAATCCACTGGTATGTTCCCAATAGAAAGAAATTCTCTTTTAGAAGAAAAACTTTAATGGGGCAGTTCTTCACTGCCAAAGAAAGTTAGTCAGTAACTGCATATTAGAAAGAGATTATCTTCTCTGTTTCTAATCGCTACACAGGAGGATGCTGAATTCAGTTGTTAAGTAAGTACATTATTCTGAGTCCAGTCTTATCTCACTTAACGAATACAGTGAAGGGCTAATATGTGTGTTTAAGCCTTGGCTTCTACTAGAAACCTCAGAGGGTTGTATTTTATCACAGTCATATGGTGGATTTAGGAGTAAAATAAGTCGTATATATCAAGTCATGAGAAAGAAATTTTTTCTTTTTTTGCCCATATGTGTCAAAAGAAGCATGAAAATAGTTGATGGAAGTTGATCCGCAGCCTTATAACACGGTCATTTCCGTGTCAGAGTTAACCTTTGGTAACTAATTTGGTTCCTTTTGTGCTTACATAATCACTTTTAAGAGTAATCATTATAACAAGATTCTGAGAGTCCCTGAGGATTCCCACCCCCAACTTTCTAGCTCCAATATTTAAAGTTAAACATTTGTGTTCGTGCTTACCTGGTTGAATTAAGTGGGTGCGAAGTGTTGAAAATACTGGTGGGAAATGAGTGAATTGCTCAGGACTGTTCCATGATATACATTAGTGAGAATAGCAGAAAACATACTTTGTAATGTCTCCTGAGCAAAAACCTCTTTGAGTGGAAGAATAGAAACATCTTCCTAATAGAGCTTTAAGGATTCAAGTTGGTTTTGATTATTTTTAAAAACTGTACAGAAAATGCTGACTATTCAATTTTGTGTACGTAATTTTTTAAGGGTCTTACTAAATAGAATATCTGGGTAGTATTTGTGTAGTCAAAAATTCTGACAGTAAAAAGGTCAACCACTTTTTTATTAAGGAAGGAATAGATGAGGAAGCATAAAATTTTTGCAGAGTTTTCTGTTGCACCATTTCTATATTGACTATATGAAAATTAATAGTTTTCCTTTGCCCACCTAAACCTTTTTAATTTTGCCTGTGCTGTTCCTTTCTTTTCTGGAATGCTGTTCTCTGGCTTCTTCCCTCCAGGTACCTTTTTTTTTTTTTTTTTTTAAACACCTTCTGTCGTAGCTCAAAGCAATGCTTCCTCCAGAAAGCCTTTCCTGATCTCCCTGACCTCTGTTACAGGGTGACATTGTGCGTCTGGGCTGCCATTTTACCTGTGATTTTGTCTAGTGACCGTCTCCTGTAGGAAGCTCTCAGCCCCAGGAGGCTGGGTCTGTGTGTATTTCCTCACTTTGAATCCTCTGTGACTGGCACAGGCAAGGCTCTTGATAAACTGTTACTGCATGAATGAATGTTGAATTTTCTTGCTGTCCAGTTTGAAAGAGTAAAAGATATTCCAGTGACATAAGTGATGGCTGAAGAAAACTGTTTTCAGCAGTAAACTGTCTTTCTTGTTCACTGCATTTTAGTAAACTTTCCCTTTTTAAGTAGACATCCACAATGGACAATACACATCTACAGCGTAGGTACTAGCATGTGTTTGAAATCGAATAATTCAGTTTTATTGGTTCTTATGTTTTCAGGTGTTTGGAACAAACCTCATACTGCTGAGACTTTAACCCATAGTTGTTAGAAATGTGTCTGATTGCCAAAAGTATAGGGTGTTACCATTTACCTTTTTGTTAATGATTTCTAACTTAATTGCATTGTGACCAGGGATTCTGATTGCTAGTAATACCATACCTGAAAATTTGTTGAGGCTACCGTTGTATCTGTCCTGTAGTGTGTTTTCATAAATGAGCCATCTGTTCATGAAAAGAGTATGTATATCCGCTAATTGACGTATATATTTGTATTCTGTGTATGTCCATTAGATTGAATTTATTATACTGGTCACATGTGCATCCTTACAAAATCTGTTGTATCTGGCTGATCTGTTGTCTACTTGATGGAGATATTAAAATGCTGGATTTAAGAAATTTAAGAAGTTTAGGGGTGCCCTGGTGGTTCAGTCTGTTAAGTGTCAGACTTGTGCTCAGGTCACGATCTCACAGTTGGTGAGTGAGTTCAAGCCCCGCATCAGGCTCTCTGCTATCAGCACAGAGCCTGCTTCAGATCCTCTTGACTCCCTCTCTCTCTCTGCCCCTCCCCTGCTTGCTCTCTCTCTAAGATAAATAAACATTTTTTTTTTAAGTTAAAAAAATTTTTTTTTAAGTTTAGAATTAGTATCCTCTTCCAGGTGCTTTGAACTTTTTTTATCCTTTTTAAATTTTTTTTTTCAACGTTTTTTATTTATTTTTGGGACAGAGAGAGACAGAGCATGAACGGGGGAGGGGCAGAGAGAGAGGGAGACACAGAATCTGAAACAGGCTCCAGGCTCCGAGCCATCAGCCCAGAGCCTGACGCGGGGCTCGAACTCACAGACCGCGAGATCGTGACCTGGCTGAAGTCGGACGCTTAACCGACTGCGCCACCCAGGTGCCCCAAACTCTTTTTATCCTTATGAAGGGACCCTCTTTATCTCTAGGAGTATGTTTTCTCATAAAGACAATTTTGTCTGAAGTTCATGTGGTTTCAGTAGCTTTCTTTTGGTAAATATTTGCCTGGTATATAAAAACCTATAGCTGAATTTTACCTTTTTATCTAGCCTGGTGATCTTTGTGGCTAGAGTTTTGTCTGTTTTTATTTGTGTTTGCTCACATGTTTGAATTTCTGGTTACCATCTCTGGACTGCCTGAGGATTTTTCCCCCCTTCCTCTTATTTTACTCCTCTTGACCTCAGTTTTTTGGAAGGTTTGTCCTATATGTCACTTTTTTTTTTTCCAGTGGTTATCATAAGCATGTATGTTACCATTTCTAAGTTAAAGTCTGAAGTTACTCAATATCATTGCCCTCCTTTTGAATTACAAAAAGGTCTTAAGATATATAACTCCAATCATGTCCCCCAATATAGTCAGCTACTGCCCAGTATTGTCATTCTTTTCCACCAAAAATTGGACATTATTTTTATTTCTACATAGTTAATGTTTATTTAGACTTAATCGAATTTTATTGTATCTTTGCTATTTCTGTTTACATTTCACTCCTTTCTGGGATAATTTTCCTTCTGTTTAAAATGAATTCTTTGGAATTCCCATTGCGGAAGATTTGT